>NC_080088.1:80635803-83035803 GCF_950005125.1 Chionomys nivalis | reverse complement strand
TAGCCAGAGAAAGAGGCTCCTTTGTCTCCAGCTTAGTACTTGGCCATGCAATAACACAACTGATACTGGTTCTGACCTGCATGAAAAAAACAGTTGAGGACACGTAGAGATAAAAGAGCATGGCCAAAGAAGATGTGTCAGGGTTAGAAAGAGAAGTTAAGGCTGACACATATTCAGATGGTCTGGTCTGCGTGCTATCTATTCCTACATCCCGTGTGTGCACTGTCCAGCAATGTGTGTGGGATTCAAAATACAAGCACTACCCCGACCACTTTAAAAAGAGCTGGCAACATGAAGGTTAAAGCTGGAAGAGGCTTTAATGAAGAATGGAGGATATTTGGTGGGTTGGGTCAAGTCAGCTGGCTTTGAAGTAAGAACGGGGTGGGGGTGGTGGAGAGGCCCACAGAGTGGTGCTGAGGTAGTTATGGCAGGGATGCCTTAGAGGGAGAGGGGTGGTAGAACTGGAGCACAGTCCAAAGCATAGAGGCATGGCAACGCTTAGTCTGACGAGCCTTGCACGATCCGGCGATTGGGTAAGAACCCAGTCATGGGCTATACAATATGAGAATGGAAAGATTGGGCCAGACTGTGAAGAATCAAAAATTTTATGCCAAGGAGTTTTCATTTTTTCCCCAATAGTATCATCATATAATGTTCTGAACAGAGAGAGTGCCATGTATCTCTCAAGATGCACGTTTTTATGATATTCGAAGTAACTGGAAGAGAAGATGAGGTCACTCTGGTACTTTGCAGCCAGAACTCTGTTGGGAGTGGGTGGTGTGTCTTGGAAGTAAATGTTACAGAGCTTCCAAAGGCAGGAGACACCGAAAAATATCGCTGTCATCAAGGATTTTCTCATGCTTGCATAGGAGCAGGACTCAAAACCAGCACAGAGCCCCTATCCTCCGTTGGAGGCGATGCTTAGCACCTTACTGATCTCTTATTGTTTGTACCTCTAAATTTCCATAGAGGTCCCAAGAATCACCCCCTATATAGGTGTTCCCCAGACACTGGGATAAAGGATCAAGTCAGAGGGTCAATGGCCTGGCCTAACTCATCCAACAGGACATGAAAATAATGCCCAGATCCTCGGCATTGCAGGGGCTACACCAGAAGAGCAAACTCCGCTGCAGGGACTTTAGAGGAACCCAGAATTTCCAAACTCCGTGCCAGCCACTATACAATATGTCAATGTTTCTATCTCACTTCAACCAGCTCAAGAGTTCAACATCCAGACCACACTTTCTAGAATGTTCTTACTTAGGAGCTAACCTTCTGCAGTCAGGGTCAGAGCCAGGACAAATAGCTAACTGGGGTGCCTATTTAACATATCAAAACAGGCCTGGCCCCCAGGCTCTGCCAGCCTCCTCAAGTGCCTACCTGTTTCAGGATAAGACTGGCATACCCTGCCCCTTACCTGAAACTCCTTCACTTTGCCCCCCCCCTCCAGATTTTCAATCAAGCAAAGACTGCAAAGGGCTCCCAACAACTCTAGGTGCTTCTGAAAGAATTCCAACCAGCAGGAGCTTTGGCATTTTAGCAGGCTCCAGATCGGCTAGCCCCAGGGGGTCCAGCCTCACAAATTGTTCCAGCTCAGCCTGCACCCCTGTAGCCCCAGATGGTCCTGCAGAGCCTGGGGAGTGAGTGCAACAGTCTGCTCTTCCCAGCCTTGTGATCCAGCTGCCCTCACTCCCCACTGACTGACAGCACAACTTTGTTGTGGTCTGTAATTGACAAGGATGTTTGTGTTCTTTCTGGCCGGTGGGTCTCCACAGAAGGAATAGAGGTATAAAAGGTTGCTGGGCAAAATAAAGGTTGCTGTTATTCAGCCTGAAAAGAAGCTTCCATGTCTCAATCCCAGCACCCCCTGCCAGTCTTGGCATTCAGGCTGCCTTGGCTGCAGCAAGCCTTGGTCGGAGGGGTGGCTCTCCCAGCTTTGAAGATCACCAGAGTAGAGGACAGTCCAACTGACTCCCAGCCCCAACACCAGATTAAGTATCTGGGTGCTGTGTGGCATGTTAAGAAACAGAGGCAAAAATTGATGAGATGTGGCCTAGGAAGTCTTAGGACTGGTCTTGAGTAGGCTCCTCTACAGGAATCTGGCACTGAGGTGGCAGGAAAAAAAAATGTGTTTGCCACTAGGCCAAGCTATGTAAGGCAGATTTAAAGGGACAGAGCACTGGAGAGGTGCTGTTGCCAAAAGGGAATGCAAATCGGCTGTGGCAAGGCAGCCAGAGGGCAGCCCACGGAGGCCCTTACAAAACCTCAGGATAGCAGGGGTGAGAAGAGGATTCTGAAATATAAACTAACCCCTAAGTCATTCCATTTAGAGTCTGTTCCCCCAGCCAGCCTCTGACATCAACAGTTCTCTACTAGTGACTGTGGACGGCATTGGTTTTCCTTTAGTAGAAACTGTAGATTAGTCAGTCCATAGGAGCCATCTCGGTAATGTAATTTTCTTTCAAGAACACAGAGACAAGAATGGGGTGAGCTAGTGAAGGAAAAGGTAGGGGCCCTCCTACTGTCCTGTCCCCAGCCCTGGATGGGAGCCCTCACCCTCCCTGGAATCCCTGCTGGGTCCAAGAGATTTAAGGCCTTGACCCTTTCTTCAGCCCTTTCTCAGAAAGGCCCAGAGCCAGAAGAGGAGTCCCAGTGAAGACCAGATCTATGAGAGGAGCCAGCCTGGGTCAGGATCATTCCTTTATCCACCCTGGCTATGGCACCATCAATCCCTCAGAAGAATTCCAGATTCATACCAGCCAGCCTTCTGTACAATGTCTAGTACCCCTATTCATTCTCCAGCCAGTGCAAACAGTCTGCTTCCAGGGACACCCACATGGTGGTGGTGGGATGGGGATCCTGAAAGCAGAGGTACTGAGCTCAACAGCCTCAAGACACTCCCTACACACATCCAAGCTCCACCCGCACCCTGTTTCCGCCACCCTGAGCCTAGACCGTCACTCCACATGTGGAATTAGGTATGTGGCACAGTTTGCACCATTATACCTAAGCCCTCTCCATTCCGAATACATTCCTCCTGTGTGCTGAGAGAGGCAGCAAGGACAGGTGCAGTAGCCATGTTCAGCCCAGCCTCCCTTGGAGCCGCACGGTCCTGCTGCTTGGTGGACAGGCATTGAGGCACCACTATAGTCAACTGGCTGAATTTCTTTATGGGCAGGAATTTTCTCTAAGGACTCCTCCTCATCCTCCTACTTCTGTCTGTTTTCCTTCAGTATCACAAGGGATAGCAGAAATGTCTGAACACACTTTTGTTTCAGGGGACCCCATGGGTCCTGCTTCTTCGAGTTGAAGAAGAGATCTGACTTGATTAACCGTTAGTGGCAGTTAAGAACATTCCCAGGATTCTGTGGCAGTTAAGGGGCAGGTCTGCCTGAAGGAAGTGAAAGCTGTCCTCAGGGTCAGAGGTCACAGGTCTTAAAGTTCCTCCCTTATAGCCTAGAAAAAAGGGGCAGGGGCTATTCTCAGTGGGCAAGCAAATTTGGTATAGCTTTCATTGTGAAGTATGTGCCCCTTTTAAATGTCTTTTTTTTTTCTCCTGTAAAGTCCTAATAAATAATTTTCAATATTCTTCAATGCCCACACTTTACTACATTTAAGACTCAGGGGTCTCTGACTTTACAGACCCAAGTGACTCTCAGGCTTTAACAACCCATATCTGCATGGGATGAATGGTGGGACCCTGTAGACAAGGCTGTGAGAAGACGGGACAAGACGCATCACAAGGCAAGGAGAATTCAAATTTTTCTCGTTGTATAGGTTCCTCGCCTTCACTTTTTAAAAGATGCAATACTGAAGAATACACAAAACAATCTGTACAAGTTAAGGAGTAATTACTGAGCAAACATTGGCAGCCGGCCTATGCTCTCTCAAGGAAGACTTGCTTATCTTGGAGCAATGTGGAGCTTGTGGGACAGTGAGCGGGAAGGCTCCCTAGAATTAAGTATGCAGTGGCAACGAGTTTAGGGCAAGCAGGAAGGGAGGTGGGCCACATGTGTGACCATGCTGGGTTCAGGCAGTTAGAGCTTGAGGCAAACATACACAAAGCAAGCATGATATGAGGCCGTGCTCTGGGAATAGCCCTCGGCTTCTGTCCTGAGTCTCTCAGTCCTGTAGACACATGACACTGCATGTCATCCCGAGGAGCAGCGCTCTCCCCATCTGTCAACATCATGCAATGAGACACCCCCATGACTGCTGTACCCAAACTGAGACCATTAAGTTCAGTGCTTTGAAGCATGAATAATATCACATTTAAACTTCACAGTTCTAGCCTGTTTTCTCGGGGTGTAACGTAATGTACTCTCTTTTACTATTATCAGAAAGAGGCTTTTGGAATCTGATTGTGGGGATTTAGGGCAGGTTTGGGAACGTCTGATCATCTCCCGAACATCTGGTGAGGATTAGCTGACAACGAGAACAGCTGTTGATACAGAAAGCTGGCTTTGAGTGTCTCTACCTATTTCAGACACGTCTCTCATGCACTTGTTCTTTAATACTAGCCTTTCTTTCCCCCCTTCTCCTCATAAACACAGGCCAGGAGATGCTTCTCTAGTGGCTTTGTTATCAAAGAGCTATTTATTTTCCCTCCCTTGGGGTGTATGGTACTCAAGTTTCCCCTGTCTCTGCTGTAGTCCAAGGGGAATCCCAACTCATCACTCTACTGGCTCTTTTGCTAGATTTAACAGTCCCCCCCCCCTTTTTTTTAAATTAAAAATTCTGTAATTAGGGCCTGGAGAGATATCTGAGTGGATAAGAACACTGGCTGGTCTTGCAGAAGGTCCTGGGTTCCTTTCCCAGCACATGGTGGCTCATAAACAGTTCCAGGGAGAAGGAGCACATCCAGCACCCTTTTCTGGTCTCTGCATACATGCAGGTCAAATATAAATCTAAAAAAATCTTTAAAACAATTCCATAATTAAGCAGGTGTATGTATAAAGGATATATAATTGTACGCAGACACCAGTGGATGATACGTTCATCTTGAGTATGCCTTATTGGGTCCAAGGGTAACATGGCCCATCTCCACGCCACTCTATCTAAAAGCAGTCACCTACTTAGTTCAGTACCACGGTGAAGATGCTGGCTTTGATGTCAGGTAAACCAGGGTTAAGGGGTGGTTGACTTCCACATAGCCCTGTTTTCCACTGGGCAAACAAACCCACCCACAGCACTTAAAAAAAATTGTATGTGAAAATGGGACCAGATTTTAATATTTGTCTTAGAATCTATATTTTCACTACTTGGTCTACATTCTCCTATGTATCCACGGGTTGCAGAGACTATGTAATATTTTGTACGCATTTATTCAACTGCTGATTGTTCCGATTCTTTCAGTTGTTGTTTTTTTTTTTTTATAGATAAATTTGTCATTTATTTAGAAATACTCAAGACTTACTTCTGATTATTGAAGACCTATGGGACATAGGTGATCTAAGGCTGATAAGGTCGGTAGGGGTCAGAGTCCTAGTCTGATTGTTTCAGGTTTCTGTTGAAATAGGAAACAGGATCATGAGTTTGCGGGGGGGGGGGGGGCGGAAATGGTGAGGTTGCAGCAGAGTGTAAAATACAATTGTCGCCGTTTGTGAAGAGCAAATTTGCAAACTCATCTGTTTGACTTAATGCACAGTGTCAAAGCAAAGCTTGAAAATCAAAGCTTTCTCATCAGGCAAAGGCCCGAGCAGGCTCAGATCTGAATGTGTGGTCTTTCCAGTGTTCACGTTCCCAGCTGGGGCTAAGTGGGGCCATGCCCTGCCCTTCTCACTGAAGCATTTGTGTGATACAGGAGAGTTAGCTGTGTGGCCTCTTTCATACCAGACTTTACAACAACATCTTTTTGAGGGTTATGGTGGCAGTTTTGCTCTGTGAAGTGCTTTCCTGGGGCTGAAGTACTAGCTAGGGTTCCTGAGTGTAGGAAAGGTTAATACCATGTCTGACAGAGGAAATACGGGCCTGCAAAGCTTCATCGGGGAATGAGTTGACCATGGCCCCTCTGTGAGTTCAATGTTAATCAATACTATACATCAAATAAGGTGTCTTAAACAGGGAGACAGATAAACTCAGGACCTATTTACTGGTTGGTGAGACGAGGATGGCGGAATTTCCAAACACGCTCACCTGTGTTTCCTGTAGGAGCAATGGCTCAGTCTCCGAGAACACAGCGCTTGGGTAAGCTGCCTAAAATAATCATTTTTAAATAGCAATCATCAACTCTAGAGGATAATAACGCAGTGACAGGGAGGACCTGGGCAGTCACTGGGGCCCACTTGACGTTAAAGATTATTAAAGAAAGATCCATCAATGACTGTGTTTTCAGTGAGCATGGTGGGGACTGGCGACAGCAGCGGAGTTGAGCGAGTTTGTAAGAGGTGTTTCTTATGACCTACCTTAATTATTTATAGCTTAGCGCTTACATATTTGGGAAAAGGTTTAAATGAAGCCTAACATACCTATTCCTTTTCTTCGAAATTTAAATGAGTTTTCAAGCCTATTCTTCTGGCGTCCTTTGAGAAGATTAAAGACTGTTACCTAAGACACATGAACTGTGACCAGTGTCTTTGAAGAGCAGAAGTGAGGATTTGACAGAGTCCACGGGAGGCCACCTGGCTTTCATTATGGGCTTTGGCTAGTGTTCCCATGGTGTACAGGATTTGCTCCCTTCTCAGGTGTGCAGTCCAGGGTGTTTGAGTCTCTGGGGTCAATTTGTCCAGACTGTTTCATCATCAAATACTCTGTAATACGAGCACTTCTTCAGACTCCAGGCTTCTTGTTTGGAAGTAGCTTCTAAGTTTGCTCGGATGAACTTAATGAACACAGAGGCATTTTGAAGGCAGTGCTAGGTATGTATCATGCATTCACAGGCAGGGCATTCACTGTCGTGATTAATACTGAGATGCTGGGAATCTCTTCAGTAGTTATGAAAAATGGAAGTTAGAGCTGCCTGCTCTTACTTCAGATGATAGAGATTCCGTTCTGACTGGAGAAAAGTCAATTTCACCTCCACGGTTTGGTTCTCCATATGCTCACTTAGTATCTTCTAAATTTTTAAATTTTTTTTATGTTGTGTGGGTATTTTGCCTGAATGTATGTATGTGCACTAAGTGGATGCCTGGTGCCATAGGAAACCAGAAGGCATCAGAGACCCTATAAGTGAAGTTACAGACAGTTGTGAGCAACCTTGTGGATGCTGGGAATCGAACCTGGGTCCTCTGCAAGAGCAGTTGTTGCTCTTAACCACTGAGCCATCTCTCCAGTCCTGGTATGTTAATATTTTAAAAGAAGAAGATAGTAAAAGGAGTAGCTGTTGGCTTTGAACATGAGGCTTAGTCCCAGGATAAACAGGAAGAGATACTGAGAAAGGAAAGAGAGCTTCCACAGTAAGAGACAGCAGCCCTTGAAAAAACCACTCTCCGCTGTAGTTATGCCAAGGGGGCTGGTGGGGTAATAAGTCACACATTAGGTATGGCAAAAGCAGGGCAACGAGTAAATCTTGGCACTGCAACAAGAGAGCACAGTACCCAGGATGGGGGGTATGGGGGAGGGAGAGAGAGAGAGAGAGAGAGAGAGATTCATTGGAGAAATAATTTGCCTCTTCTCATTTGGGATTTAAATTGTAAGTCTGTGGTCAAAATGAAGAGATCCAGTTTGATGTCAATATGCAGACACCTGTCCAAGATGTCATTTAAAAGCTACTTCTCCGGCTGGAGAAGTGACAGACTGGTTAAGCTTGCTGCTTGCAAAGGACTTGAGTTCAGTCCCCAGCACCCACATGTGGGCTCACAACCATCAGTAACTCCAAGGGCTCTGACGCTCTCGCCTGACCTCGTTTGCTGCACAAACTTGGTACAGCGAGATACATGCAGGCGAAACACTCAAATACACAGAAAATAAAGACAAAATCTAAATAAGTAAACAAGAGCTGCCTCTAGTCTTCAGAGTAGCTCAACACAATTGGGGATCTTGTACGTTTCTAATTGTGTCACTCCAGTGAGCACCTTGACTCCTCTCGTGGGATGAGCTGTAATGTGAAAATCAAGAGATTTTCATTTTCCTTCCCTCTTACCAGAAAGTAACGAGGTCACAAGATCTGACAAAGGGAGGTAGGTCAGTTTCTACAAGTGAACCCAGTTCCAGGTGCTGAGGATGTCAGAGGGGTAAGAACTGAGTGGCGGGGGTGGTGTCTCACTGTTCTGTCGCTGTGGAGAGACACTAAGACCAAAGCAACTCTTATAAGAGAAAGTTGGGGACTGGCTTGAGGTTTCAGAGGCCTGAACCTAGAATCTGTGTTTCCAGAGAGATGACCCAGAAGGCCCACAGAGTACTCTTTGTTTAGCTGCACCTCCCCCACCTCCCAATGAAGCTATCAGGAAATCAACCTAGCTGGGTGGCCATTGGGCCAGGCAGACTTTGGGAGCATTCTGTTTCTGCAAAGAAAACCAGGGTACAGGCACCATGAGACAGTTAACAGCCTGTTATCTCCATGGAGCATACACACACATGTAGTTTTAGAAGATAATGCCAGGTTGTTTCAGAGTTTGACTTAATTTTTACCCATCAGCAGGGTATACAATTTCTATCAATATGCATCTTTAACAATCACTGTTATTGTTGAATGTCTTGTTTTTTTGTCCACCTTAATAGGTATAAACTGATATTTTATTGTGGTCTTAAGTTGTTTTTCTAATGAGACTGAGCCTATAATGCCCGATTGTATTTTCTACTTGGTGAACTAAATACCTGTTAAAATCTCTGGTCCACATAAGCCCCTATTTGGTTATTTTTTTTATTTGCAAATCATTCAAAGATTTTTATACATGGTTTCGTCACGGCCATCCTTTCGATTAACCTTTGTGACCCTAAATTGTCTTTCCGCTTTAAAATGACATTCATTTAACACAGTTCTTTTTGTTTGCTTGTTTGTTTGTTTTGTTTTTCCAGACAGGGTTTCTCTGTGTAGCCCTGGTTGTCCTGGAACTAGCAGTGTAGACCAGGCTGGGCTTGAACTCAGAGATCCACCTGCATCTGCCTCCAAGTCCTGGGATTTAAGGTGTGCACCACCACTGCCTAGCAACACAAATTCTTAATTTTAGAGTTACATTAATCCAAGAGCACAGAGAAACCCCTCTCCCAAACCGCCATGGTCATCTTCTCCTGGCAGTGACTGTTGGCAGGATGTTGGCACATCATCAAATCCGCGTCATCAGTCCTTGCGGCCTCATTGTTGGCTCAGGTGCACCCTGAGTTAGCCTCCGGCAGTTTCATGTCAGCATCTTTTGTGCATTTAATCTGTACGGTTTTACAGGGCAAGCTATTCCAAGCATATTTTAGAGTGTGCTGTACTGAACCATAAATGTCGTTGTTATGTGTTTGAAGGTGGCAGTGCATGTGTATGCAGGTGGGAAGGCATGAGAGTTCGCATGCATGTAGAAGCCACAGGACAAACTCACATGTTGTTCTTCAGGCATAGTCCACCTTTAAAAAGTTCAATGGCCTGGAAAACTAGGCTAGATTAGCTGGCCCATGAGCCCCAGGGATCTGCCTGCCTCTGCCTTCCCAGTGCTGAGCTTTATTTTGTAGATTTTTCCATAGAAATAAGTGATTAGCATCCTCGAGAGAAAGAGATAAAAACAGGGCAATGAACTGAAAGTTCGTACTGCTGAGGCAGATAGACACACTGTGTGGCCTTTCAGGCTCTCTTTTTAGTAAAAGATTGCTCAGTGTCAGTCCAAAATTTCCCTTCTGGGAATCTGGCATTCAAATTGAGGCTCAAGGGGATTCTGAATCTGTTTTAGGTTTTTTTAAAAATCAATGAAATGCTAAGTCACAAAAATAGCTGGGATATGTGCAGTACTCACGAAGATGCAGTCAGGAAGGTGAGAACACTTGAACCAGTGCTGTGGTGTGAATGCTAATGACCCCTACAAGCTCTATATGAAACTGTTTTAGGATTAGCCGTGTGACCTTGCTGGGGCAGGAACGTCACTGGTGGTGGGCTCTGAGGTTTCAAAAGCCCATGTCATTCCCAGTATCTGTCTCTGACTCTCTGTGTATCTCTCTGACTCTATATTTTTGCCTGTCTCCATCTCTCTCCCTGTCTCTCTCTGTAGCGCAATACCTGTTCTATGCACTACACTATAGCTATGGTACTGTTTGCGAGTCGAGCAAGGGGCTGGAGATTGAAACACAAACACACATACACACACACACACAGAGGGGGGGAGAGGGAGAGGGAGAGGAGTAACACCCAAAATGCCCCAAGAATGTTCCTTTATTGTGTTCCAGGGAAGCTTGTATAGAGTAATGGCCATGCCCTAACTCTCAGCTGCAAGCCCACCAGAAACCACTCCCCTGCCATCAGGAACTCCTGAGGGTCTCGTGCTCAGAGAGCAGCTGCAAACAAGTTGTTTGCTCAGAGCAGCTGCAAGCATCGGAACACAAGTGTTCACTCCAGCAGGCAGAGGGTCACAGGAAATTCAGGGTCTGGGGGTCCACACTCCCCAACATCTCTCCATCTCTGTCTCTATATCTCTGTCTCTCTCTGCCTTGAGCTTGCAGATCAAGAAGAAAGCTCTTAGGTACTGCTCTAGTGCGGTGGCTGCCAGGTCCCTGCCATGATGGTCTTGGGGGTCTACTGCCCTCTGGAGCCATTAGCCCCCAAATTAAAAGTTTTCTTTTGGAAGTTGTCTTGGTCATGGTGTCACTTCACAGTAATAGGAAGAGTAACTGAGACAACAAGTTGACTCTGAAATTATTTCACAAGAAAGGTTAAAGAATATGGGCCTGATTTTCCCACCTTCACTATTGGTTCCCTTATTTTTGTTGTGACTCTAAAATTATTCCAAAGTAAAAGTCATATGAGCCTGTCTCCTTTGCTTTTCATTTTGCTTCTTCTTCGATTCTTTGGTGAAGCAGATGTAAAGTGTGGGGCACCTGCACCCTACATCTCGTGTTTGTCCGCAGGCTCACAGGCGTGGAGTCCGCAGGCGCAGAGTTCGGAGGTCCACAGAAGGCCCCAGGAAAGATGCGACTTCACTCTGCTGCTTCTAAACTTTGCTCTGTGGACTTGGATCTCCACCATGGCAGGAATCGTGTAGCAAATGGGTGTTGGCTCCAAAACCAGCCCAAGGAGGTCACCATAGTTCTTTATCAACAAACCTGTCTTAACACACCAAGTTAGTATAAATGATTATTGTTAAAGAGGTGAGGTGGATGATGTTGTCTCCTAGGTGATGATGGGAGACAAGCACTGGAGCACCATGACAGCACATCCTGCAAGCTGTGCAGCTAGGTTTTGCTATGGAGTGACAACCACTTTGATTTCATCTGGGCCATCACTACATCTCCATCCCTGCCGTTGTGGAGAGCACTGGTGTCTAGTTAAATACTCCCTCAGTTCTCAGGTGTAGAGACCCCGCTACAAATGACTGGAGGAGACCTTCTTGTTCCTTGTTTGGCTAATGTCACTTTAAGTGCACTCAGCCTGCTGTGTGGCCCTTTTGCTTGTCATTTTAATGGATGACTGGACAGATGCTGTAAGAGGAAGCACCGTGCCTGGAGACCATATCCAAGACAATCGCAGATATGATGAATAGGGAGCTTTTAGCTTTTATGGAATGTCATTCTTCCTAAAGTGGGCTGCTAAAGGCTTTCAAAATAAACTACCTTGTAAATGGCATAGAGTCATATATCCTGGTTTTTGTAGGGGTTTCATTCATGCAGTGTTAGAGAACTAAAAGCCCATCTTTTGTGTTCCCAAGTGGAAATGGCAGAAATGCCTTCACACAACTTTCGTTTCATTTTTTATGCCATTGGCTTCTATGGAAGTCTTAGCTGGGTTGGTGTGGCTGAAGCATCTTCTGTGGATGTCTTAGCTGGGTTGGTGTTGTTGGGGTACCTTCTGTGGACATCTTAGCTGGGTTGGTGTTGTTGGGACACCTTCTATGGATGTCTTAGCGGGGTTGGTGTTTCTGGAGCATCTTCTATGGACGTCTTAGCTGGGTTGATGTTGCTGGAGCACCTTCTGTGGCTGTCTTAGCGGGGTTGGCGTTGTTGGGGCACCTTCTATGGACGTCTTAGCTGTGTTGGACATCTTAGCTGGGTTAGTGTAGTTGGAGCATCTTTTATGGATGTCTTATCTGGCTTGGTGTTGTTGGAGAGTCTTCTATGGATGTCTTAGCTGGGTTGATGTTGTTGGGGCACCTTCTATGGACGTCTTAGCTGGGTTGATGTTGTTGGAACACCCTCTGTGGACATCTTAGCTGGGTTAGTGTTGTTGGGGCACCTTCTATGGATGTCTTAGCTGGGTTGGTGTTGTTGGAGCACCTTCTATGGATGTCAGCTGGTTACTGTTGTTGGGAGAAACTCAAGTGTTGTTGTTTTTCCCTTTCTAATCATGGTTGTATCAATTTTCATTGTCACTGACAACATAACAGAGGTCTCCCCTCTACATTTTCATTATCATATTTGGTCTGTTTGAGGCAGGGTCTCACCATGTAGCCTTGGCTGACGTGGTCGCTGTCTCCCAAGTGCTGAGATTAAAGGCACATGCCACCATGCCTGTTTCTTGTTGTTGTTTGTCTTTTACTTTATAATCACCATTCTGGCAGTTATGGAGTGACATTTCATCACAGTGTAAATTTGCACTTCCCTGATGATTTTGGATTGTTGAACAAATATTCCCCATCTATCCTACAAATATACCAGCTTACTTCTTCTGTTACCCAGCCCTTGAGAAACAGGTGATGTTTTAAGGATAAATAAAGCAATTTTCACAGCTCCCCATCCTTCTTTAAAGTGCCCCACACACTTTGGGGGCTCACACTCTCACTTTGCCTCCTATAGTCTCCAGTCTCTCAGCCTTGAAGCGAAGGAGCCCCTTAACTTCTTCCCCACTTCCCTTGAGTTTCTCTGTCACTAGTCATACCTTAGAAGCTCAGAAAACGGAAACACAAGCCCTGGCTGGAGAAGCAAGAATTTCTATTTCTGGTTCTTTTTTTTTTTTCTTTTTGGTTTTTCGAGACAGGGTTTCTCTGTAGCTTTGGTGCCCGTCCCGGAACTAGCTCTTGTAGACCAGGCTGGCCTCGAACTCACAGAGATCCACCTGCCTCTGCCTCCCGAGTGCTGGGATTAAAGGCGTGCGCCACCACCGTCCGGCTATTTCTGGTTCTTGTCTCATCACATTTCAACTGAATAGGTGACAATAACTTGCAAACCATTTGCAGAGAGTCAGACAGTACTGCTTGGCTCTCCTGGTTATCGTGGTTTGCTTGAAGACACCAGGAAGTGAAGTTTTTCTGAGGATGCAGCATTAGGGACGGATACGCACACTCTAGATCCACTGTACATGGCTAAGCCGGAGTCAGTTCAGACACCGTCAACATCTCTGGCGCCAAAAGAACCACAGTTGTTCACAGCTGAGCCTGTGGATTGAAACCCACTGACGGTCCCTGAGCCAACTTACAGATAGCTGTAAACCTATAGTGTCATCTATACTGGGTTCATTCCGGTGATTACTTTAAAGCCACCATGCTCCTGCCCCTAGTCCCTATCCATTGCTCTGTAAGTAAGCTACATAAACTTTGGTTTCTCAGGGTGAACTTTGGTGGACTCACACCTTGATCTGTCTTTGGAGCCATAGGAAGAACCGGAAACTGGCGTGTTTTTGTTTTGAACCTCTTCTGGAATACTGAGAGTGGCCAGAGAGACAGCTCTGTCTGCGGGCAAAGGTCTCTAACCTGATGATCTGATATGATCTCTGGGGTTGGATGGGGAGCACTTGGTGGAAGGAGACACGTGACTCACACATACAAAATAAATGAATGTGTAAGGGGAGAGATGAATTATGGACTTGTGATGGCCAATAATAATAGATATATAGAAAATGATTTTTTTAAAAAAATCTTAGATTTATTCATTTGTGTATGTGTGTGTGCATGTGCGCATGCTTTACCTGCACGTATGTCTCTTCACTACATGAGTGTAGTGCCCATTGAGGCCAGAGAAGGGTATCAGAGATGCCATATGGGTGGTGGGAATTGAACCCTGGTCTAAGAGGAGCCAGTGCTCTTAACCACTGAGCCATCTCTCCATCTCTGGTTTTTGTGGTTTAAGGTAGGACTCACTGTGCAGCTGATGCTGGTCTCTGGCTCCGCCTGTCTCCACACGCCAATCCCTGGGATTAATTTATTGATACCATCCCATCATTTTATGGGATTTCCCAGGGGGCAGATCTCAAGTACCATGCAGGAGGAAGGACTACAGGCGATGTCCCTTCACATGCTGTTGAACACAGCAGATACTACGAACCCAATGAGAAAGATTTGCTGGCGTTGCTCCATCTCTACGTGACTAACTGAGAAGCCCCCCATGTGGCATGACAAGTCAGCAGGCTTGGGTCGGACTCTGAAAACGTGTACAGATACGAAAGCCGAGCGTGCCATTTAACGTCACATGGTGCAAACTGTTTCTCCAACGCAGGCGACTGCATTTTTGGTAAGTTCTTTTTTCCTGATATGCCTTTA
This sequence comes from Chionomys nivalis, assembly GCF_950005125.1. Classification (NCBI taxonomy): domain Eukaryota; kingdom Metazoa; phylum Chordata; class Mammalia; order Rodentia; family Cricetidae; genus Chionomys; species Chionomys nivalis. Next base: position 83,021,266 of record NC_080088.1, on the reverse strand, counting down.
CATGTAATTGATAATGCAATTTTGGTTAAAATGAACTGATTGTTTCCTGAAGGGTTTAGACTTGATGCTTATTTGATACAAGAACAGCTGCTTTCAGTCTCTGTGATGGTTAGGTTTTGTTCAGGTTGATGCAAGCTGCAGTCATCTGAAGAGGGAACGGCAGTGAGAAAAATGCCTCCATCACAGTGGCCCATGGCAAGTCTGTGGGGCATTTTTTTGATTAATGATTGATGTGAGAGGGCCTAGCTCATTGTGGGCAGTGCCACCCCTGGGTGGGTGATCTTGGGTTGTATGAGAAAGCAGGTTGAGTAAGCCATGGGGAACAAACCAGTAAGCAGCACCCCTCCATGACCTCTGCACCGGTCAATTCCTGCCCTGAAGTCTCCCAGTGGATTATTGTTGGGCCCGTGTCATTGGACCCCCAGACAAGACCACCACAGAGCAGGTATCTGATGCAAACACATTGGGGTTTATTGATTACAAGTTCGTTAATTCGAACTTGAAACCCAACACACCACCAAAGCCTGTGGGGGAGAACGGTGCTGAGGCTTCAGGGTAAGGGGATTTTAAACGGAAACACCCATGAGCAGCCCTCTTCCCCCTCCGCCCTCCTTCCCCCCGCTCGCAAGCCTTGGCATTTTGGGATTGGGTGAAAGTACACAACTTTTGCATTCACTGGTTGGGGTATAGGGGATTTCAAAACAGTGGTTAATCAAGTAGCTACAAGGACATTTGAAGCAAACAGATGTAAGCAGATGTTGTTTGGGTACCCTGGTGGGTCACTGTGACCAGGGCAGGCACAGTTTCTTGGGAATGTTTATGACTTTGCTGGGCTGCATTCACCCCCTAGTTAGGTCCTGTCTAAAATGGAGTTCTTTCTCAAACTGGAGTTTGTTCTGCTCCTTCAACTATGACCAGGGAGATGTAAGCCACACAAACCCTTTTCTCTCCCAAGTTGCCTTGGGTCTGTGTTTTGTCGCAGCAGCAGAAAGCCCAGTAGGACGGCATGTATTGCTTCTGAGCATCTGATAAACTCTGTATGTCCTTTCAACTTCAACCATAGGATTCCCGAGACAGTGTTTTGGGTTGGCAAGACTCCTCTTTTAACTTTTGTGAATAGTTCATTGCTGTTCAGGTCAAGCTTCAACCAGCTTCATGGGTTGAACTGGACCTGCTCACCAGAGATCATCACATCTGGCCTTGTTGGGGGTTGACCTATCCCTCTGAGAGGGACAGGATGGGGAGGGATATGGGACCCTTATCTGAGTGTTCGGCTGCCCATCCCAACCAGTTGTGTGCCGTTCTACCGCAGCTGCATGTAACAGCAGAATAGGGGTCAGAGTAAACAGGAGGGAGGGGTCTCCCACCGCCACAGCAATGGGAGTCCTATAGGCACAGTTGCAGTGTGTGTGTGTGTGTGTGTGTGTGTGTGTGTGTGTGTGGCTAGCTGCATGCGCTAGCTACTTCTCTTCCACAGAGAGGCCGTTGTCAGACTTTAGCTAGGTCTGTTCTCTCATTCGGACTATGCCAGCTGACCCTAGAGAGCTGCCTGCTGGTGACCTAGTTTTAGAGCCTCATTGTTTGGGGTACGTGTTATACAGCGAGACCAGGGAATGGCAGATTGATTTAGGGAGATGGGGCCTGCCGTGGGAGCTGTGAACATCGGAACAGTTGCTACACCTACCGAGGTCTCCTGAGGAGCGTCTGACTCCCTGAATTACTGTAGAGGGAAATCAGGAAAGAAGTCATCAAGACTGTGAACACCCTGTCACACAGAAGTACAGCTGGGGCAAACTAGGGAAGGTACAAAAAGCACCCCTCCCCCCTCTTTGAGGCAGGATCTCACTACATAGCCCTGGCTGGCCTGAAACTCACTATATAGACCAGGCTGTCCTCGGACTCACAGAGATCCACTTGTCTCTGCCTTCCAAGTGCTGAAGGCATGCATCACCATGCCCAGCTTATACCATCTTTTTTATTCAGACTCTTTTAAAATGCAACTTAATTTAAATTTTTTTACTATTCTTATTCTTTTTTAAAAACTGACAATTTCATATGTATTTTATGTATATTAATGAATTTTAGTCATTTTTCACTTCCATTCCCACCTCTCACCATCTTCTCTGCCCTTCTCTGTCCCGCTGAACCCCTTCTCCCTGAAAAGGTCTCCCTTCTATTTCACGTCTTCTTTTCATGTATGATCCACAGAGTTTCACTGGAGCCACTGACGAGTAGGAGGTGGGTTATTTACCAGAGCAAGGACTGTCCCAAAGAAGCAAGTGACAGTCCCTCCCCTAGCAACCACTAACTGTATCTTGACTGTTTGATCTGCTCCACAGGCTCGCCAGTGAAGGCTAGTCAGAAGCCAGAACCCCAGAGAGCTGCTGAAGGGTACAGATAAATCCCTTCTTAGGCGAAGTTGGAAGCTGAGCTGGACCTGAGCTTGCAGCTTCTGGGAGTGTCTGCTTGGTTCACAACCACCTCTGTGTTCTTTGGGTTTTATCTTGATTTCTCCAGTACCAAGTCCTTTGGTTCCCCAAGCAAGATGAGCTCATTATTAGACAATTTGCTTCAGCATGCACGTAAGCGCATGTGTGCACATGTGTGTGCGTGTGTGTGTTTGTGTGCACATGTGCATGTGTGTGTGCGTGCATGTGTGTGTGTGTATGTGTGTGTGTGCACGAACGCATGTGTAGATCCTGGCACAGGGAATGAAAGGGCACTGAGGATGACTCACTCCTGATGATGACAAGCCTTGCTGAGAGTCCTTTCTGTCTCAGCTTTTCCCTGTTGTTTCGAGTAGCTAGCTCTCTCCCCGGTTGTGTGTAAGAGGGACTCTCTTGGTTTCCATTTTATTCTTGGTGAAAGCTGATCCACATGCAGGTGTCTGTGTGGTGCAGCCGTGGCAGCAGTAACAAGGACCTTTGTGTTCCATGGAGCTGTGTTGTGAAATCTTGGTTTGAGGCATGTCACGTGCGTTTGTGCTGTGGAATATTTGTTTATGATGCAAAGATGGGCTGCTATGTTTAACTCTGTGAAGTTGTTACTTTGTCTGCCGAAAACACCTAATTGGTCTAATACAGAGCTGAACGGTCAATAACCAGGCAGGAGCAAGAATAGGTGGGGCTGGCAGACAAAGAGAATAAATAGAAGAAATCTAGACTCCAGAAGGAAGAGGGTGGGTCAAGAAAAGGAGGAGAGGAGGATGCTAGGAGCCAGCCAGCCAGTCACATAGCCAGTCATGGAGTTAGAAAGAAAGAAGGGCACATAGAATAAAGAAAGGTAGAAGCCCAGAGGCAAAACAAAGTTACAAAAAAAAAAAAAAAAAAAAAAAAAAAACACCCGGAATCATTTAAGTTAGAAAAGCTGGCTAGAAACAAGCCAAGCTAAGGCTGGGCATTCATAAGAAATAATCTGTCTTTATGTATTTATTGGGGAGCTGTGTGGTGGGGCCCTAAAGTGTAAAAAACCAACTATAAAGCAGTTGTTACTTTTCAGTAATATATGTGTGTGTGTGTGCATGTGTGTGTGTGTGTGCATGTGTGTGTGTGCATATATATGTTTTAAGCTTTAAGTAGCATAATATAATGAATGCCTCCCAAGATCATAATATCCTGAAGTTAAGGAGATTATTCTAGAAAAATACATTTTGTGATAAATATTTATATATAATAGTATTCAGTTAAATGGTTACTAAAATGTAGGTGGTAAAGATTTGATGTAGGTACATTATTTTCCAGAACAAACCATAAGGAGCCAGTCTCACAGTTGGTATAGTTCATGTACAACATGTTTGTATTTTTCTCCAACCAGGACTCTTTTTCTACATAAGATAACACAGATTCCTTTACACCTGCATAAAAACATATACACATGAAGCATCTCTAAAACATCTACAGGAAAAAAAAAAAACCCTCCATGCTCCCATCTGTTCTAGATGGCTGAACATGCTGCGGGCCAGCCACACAGTCCACAATCGCTTCTTCGGACATTAAAATGATTGAATTCCCCAAGCAGAAAATGAAAACCACGAAATGGGCAGAATAACAAGCATCACTTCTGTTCCATCGAATACAGGATTTAAATACACAGTTACAGAGCTTTGGGTTGTTTTGTGCTTTAACATTTAAATTTTATCCTATCCAATCGTGGCAACCATCCTGCGGGAATAGCCGACGTGACAGCAGCTGAGATGGGCCCGAAGGTCTCGGGGGTAAGTGGACTTCGTCAAGCAGTGCTGGGAAAGCCCATTCTTGTGTATAATTTTGAGAGAAAGTCATTAGTGCCTTGTGTTTGTGTTGCAGCTGACAGTTAAAACAGCACAGCCCACGAGAAGAGCAAAAATAGGGTGCCCTCACTGACTCTGACTCCAGCCCCGCCCCGCCAGTAATCTCCACAAATCTGCAAAACGTCAAGGCATTTGCAATGATAAGATGCTCATAGGCTCCAAGTGGGCCTCAGAATGTTCAAAGGGACCACTAACCCAGTCTTTGGAGTCCTTTGCCTCAAAGTGTAGCCCCATGGGCCAAAATCAGGGACAGGTGCCCAGATCTAGAAGGAGGACAATCCTGTACACCTTTCTTCCAGGTGACTTCCTGTCAAGATTCAAAACCAGTCCAGTAGACTCGTTTTAAGCTCCCAAAAGGAGGAGGTATCAGAACAGTAATTCTCTATTCCAAGAGGCTCCTTGCTGCAGGGTGGGGATGGAGGGGGGTGTTCCGCAGCTATACAGTTGAACAGCGCATGCGGGCTAAGTACAGAGAAGGAAGGGGCGTCCAAGAGCATAGCCTGTGCTGGCAAAGATGCTCAGAGAACCAGTCCACAGTGGGCACCTGCAGTCCCTGGAGGCTTCTGGGGTGTTTCTCAAGCTCCAAGGCAATACCTTTACAAATTCCCCTGATTATAGTCCTGCACACGCGGATTGACAAGGATGGAGGAGGGCTGTTTACCACGTTTATGTTTAATGCTGTGCCAAGGGAAAGGCGATTCGCCCACAGTCGGTCCTTTTCGCTATATGAGCAGGTCTCCCTCCCTCCAGAGGAGGGACACAGAGTGAAAGCTTCATTTCTGAGAGGAGGAGACAGGGTCGGAACTCATTCTCCTGGTTTCCCAAAGTGGGGAGTTGGTCCAAGCCTGCAAGCTCCTCTAAAACCCTGCCGATTACTCTGTGCAGCACAAGGAGCCCCTGCGATGTCAGCACCCGGCAGGCAGGGATCTTCTACTCAGTTTCAAAATCAATTTTCTAGTTCAAATTTTGTAATCATCGTTCCCAAAGATCTTTACGGAGAGTGCAGAGGGATCCAGAGGTCGAAGACGAGTTGCTGAAGTCCAGGTGGTCAAGTGATCTCACCCAAGGTCACCCAGGCTGTCCTGCTGGCTTGGGTTTCCGCTCCTCCTTTATGCTGACCTCCAGCCGACTCATCAGCCTGACTGTAGAGAGATAAACAGGTGCTGAATCGGGCAGCTTAGCCCCTCCCCTTTAGTTCCATCGCTCACTCTGTCATTTTAAGAGGTTCTTGATTCTTAGATTTTTTTCCCCAAAACAGTGTTCTTTATGAATAACCCTCAATGTTTCTGAAAATGAAATCATATGGTCTTCATGGCCTCCCTAAGCCCCAGATCATAGATAAGAAATACGTGAGATGCACATTGCTTTGAAGCAAGACACACAATGTGTGTGTGTGTGTGTGCGTGTGTGCGTGTGTGTGTCGCTGTGTGTGTATCAGAGGACAGCTTGCAGAAGTTCATCTGTCCTTCCACCACGTGGATGCCGGGGATTGAACTCAGGTCTTTGGTTTAGCAGCAAGCACCTTTATACACTGAACCATCTTGGGGCCCCTAGCTGTGACATCTTGGTAAATGATTTGAGCTTCCCTGAGCCTCACTTCAAAGTAAGAAATAACGGTTATTGCAAAGTCTTCTGTGAGGATTTAAAGACACAGTGAATGCAAGTAACCTTCCAAAACACCAATTCCAGAGGGAATGGAGGGGCTCCCTTAGCTTTTCTTGGTTTGGAACGAATGGTTTTGCTAGCCCCGTTTCCCTAGAAAGCAGAGCCCAAATCAAAACTTTGGTGTAAACTTGGTCAAGGGGGTGATGTAGGGAAACACACGTGAAGGAACCAGGTGAGGTAGAGAAGGCAGCAGGTAGGTCACAAGATGCATGAACAAACTGCCCCAGTGGGATCTGGATACATGCAGAGTGGGCACGTGGTAGCATGGGGCATCTCCAGAGAGGTCAGGCGGACCTCGCTTATGGAAGGAGAGGGAGAACATATCCCCCAACTCCTTTCTGTCTCATCATCACGTGCCAAAGTCACCTCTATCCAACATTGGAGTGGGGCAGGAGCCGGAGGCTTTCTGTCTGTCTGCTTCCCTCGAGGACCTGTCTCACAGAGTCTGTGAGATGTGAACTTAGGAAGTGCCTGGCACCTGTACCTTGGCACTGACAGCAAAGCTCCAAGGTAGGAGGCAAGGGCACTGCAGTAGAAATTGCAGGTAAGGGGTTGAGGACAAGCAGGACTTGTTCTGAGTCCCACAGGTAGCCATAGTAGCTGCTTACTCGAGCATTGCTGATTCCTGGGTACTCTGAGGCTCTCTCCAGCGAGGATGGGCATCTCCGTGTACCAGCAAGGATGCTGTTGCTAACAAATCTTCCCTGAGGGTTGTTTCCACAGTCCTGAGCGGACTATGGTGGCTGCACAAACCTAAGGAGGGAGTCTAGTGTGAGAGCAGGATAGGAATTCTGAACAATTTACACCTGTGGAAGGATGCAAAAGCAACTCATGATGCTGCCGCAATGTTCCTCTGAGGGAAGCTCAGGACAGTGGGTGGATGCAGAGGCTTGGATTTGCAGAATTAGAGTGAAATCCCAGTGACCTCCAAGTCCACACTCACCCACATCTCTGTACCTACCCTCTTAGCACAAAGCTGGTAACGAAGTGATGGGGTTGCATGGCATCACATAGCAGATACAGGGATACAGGCCCAAGATGTAGACGAGAAAAGATGAGGCATGGGAAAATGGGCTTCAGCCATAGGATGAGTGCTGAGAGAGAAATCAAGAAGATAAAATCTTAGGCCTGAAAGTCAGGTCTGCCTATACTCTGAGCACTTGAGAGGAAGGTCAAGTAGTTCATCCTAAGCCATGTTTCAGCATCATTTCAACTGAGCAAAGCACTCAGAGAGTTACTGGGCTAAAGGCTTGTTTGGGGATTGTATCCACCTACACCGACTGGAGGAAGGGGTGAACAACTGGTCTCCTGGCTGAAAAGCCCAGGTCTCTAGGCCCTAGACACCAGGGTACATCCTGTGCACCTGCCCCACCCATTGCAGCCCCAGGAGCCAGTCAGAAGAGGCTCCCTGAGGCATAGGCTTCACCTGCACCAATTGGAGGAAGAATCAGCACCTGTACCTAGAATTACTGCAAACCCAGATGTGGAAGGACTCTTAAAAGAAATCACACACTAGCTCAGAATTGAGAAATAGATGTTTTTTTATTTAGGGGTAGACTCACAAATCAGAATCCTCTGTTTGGACGGAGCTCAGAATGAATCTTGCAACCAGAACAGAGAGGCCGGAAAAAAGCCGGACATATGCTCTACATAGGCATATCTAGTATAAGAGGCCATGCCCCAGTGGGTGGGTAACCACTAGCTATAAGACTTTCTACAGCATGCCCCCTTTGTTTAAATAAGAGAGTTCTAAGCCTAATACAAAATTATATACAATAAGAACAAATATATTCAATAATTATCCTATCCTGACTAGCTTAAGTCTTGAATAATAAATAACTTGGCCAAGTCATGAGAGGAAAGCAATTACAACTATTTAGTCTTCAACCCCATTGAAGATCTGAGAAGGGAAATAATATTACTTGAGTAAGCAGGAAGTGCAATCAAGCAACTTCCAAAAATGTGCAACAAATCACAGACAACTGGCTACCTGGGCAATCACCCAAAGTCTCATTTGCAATGTTGAAGCAACCAACTTTGGCTAAGGCGTAGAATAACTGACCATTTTCAGAGGCAGGAAAATTTTCAAAACCATCTTATCTTGTTTTGGCAAGATTTGACAGTCCTTTTTATCCATTTCTGGATGTCATGTATCTTGTCAGAGGTTGAGATATGGGTATTTCTTTGCACAAAGGCCAGTTTTGCCAGGAAGAAAACAAGCTCCAAGTGGAGTGTCCTTGGTGCTCAACATTCTCTCGGGACTAGATCGGTGCTGCCAGGAGCAATTGTGTCTCACTTCAACAGAACCCTAAGTTATTTAAATACCATATTCTATATCTCTTTGAAGTGGTTGAAGGTTGCCTATCTATGCAGAATATAATCTCTATGTACCTAAAGAACCTGATTAGTCTAAGTATGACATAGATGACTATTGATCTATAATCCTTAATACCTATATAACTTAAAGACTAAGACTTCATATTAGAATATTGTACAATAAACGGTTGTGCAACAAATGAGGACAATGACCTCAAATTGTAAACAATGTATAAGTATCTTGATCAGAGGTAGAAATGTATATTGCAATATGATAAATATATAAATATATAAAAATCTTTTAAGCAGAAGTAGAAGCATGCATGCATACAATATTCAATATAATTTAACTTTGTATCAATATACAAGAATATATACCAATGTAATTGCCTATAAATAATAACTCACAAATATTCACTCTATTACTCACTATTATTATTAGTGTGAGTAAGCTCACACTAATCAATTATCCCATCCAATTTTACCTTTTTTTTCCCCCCAAAGAGATCCATGAGCCTATAAAATTAGGAAGGATGCTTAAAAGAAATCCCATACTAGCTCAGAATTGAGAAATTGATGGTTATTTATTTAGGGGTAGACTCACAAATCAGAATCCTCTGTTTGAGTGGAGCTCCAAAAACGAACCTTGCAACGAGAACAGAGAGGCTGGAAAGAGGCTGGACACATGCTCTACATAGGCATATAGAGTATAAGAGGCCATGCCCCAGTGGGTGGGTAGCCACTGGCTGTAAGATTTCCTACAGCACCCAGATGGGTTGACGTCAGTGTAAGAATACATTCAACAACCCAAAGAGCAATATGGTACCACCAGAACCTAGTGGTTTTACAGCATCCCAACACAGATGAAGCAGAGGAAAACGACCATAAAAAAACTTTATGAAGATGATAAAAGCCCTTAAAGAAATGAAGAAAGACAGACAAAAAATTGGAAGAAATCAACAAAACCCTTTAAGAAAGCCAAAGGGGGGGAAAAACAATCAAACAGGTGAAGGAAACAGTTCAAGACTTGTAATTGAAATGGGGCAATAAAGAAAACATAAATTGAAGGAATTCTGGAAATGGAAAATCTGGGCAAACAAACAGGAGCTACAAACACATACAGAGCCAACAGAATTCAAGAGATGGAAGAGAGAATCTCAGGCATTGAAGATACAATAGAGGAAATAGATTCATCAGTCAAAGAAAATGTTAAATCTAATAAAGTCTTCACACAAAACATCTAGGAAATCTGGGACACCATGAGAAGACCAAACCTAAGAATAATAGGGATAGAAGAAGGAGAAGAATTATAGCCCAAAGACCCAGAAAATATATTCAACAAAATCATATAAAAGTTTTCTAACCTAAAGAAGGACATACATATGCAGATACAAGAAACTCACAGAACACCAAATAGACTGAACCAAAAAAAAGTCTTCTCACCATATAATAATCAAACCACTAAACATACAGAATAAAAAAAGAATATTAAGAGATGCAAAGGAAAAAAGCCAAGTAACATATAAAGGCAGACCTATAAGAATCACATCCAACCTCTCAAGGGAGACTCTGAAAGCCAGAAGGTCCTGAACAGACAGTTTACAGACACTAAGAGACCACAGATTCCAGCCCAAACTACTATACCCAGCAAAATTTTTAATCACCATAGATGGAGAAAACAAGATATTCCATGGCAACACCAGAGTTAAACAATACCTACCTACAAATCCAGTCCTACAGAAAGTACTAGAAGGAAAACTCCATCCCAATACACTACCACCATCACCACCACCAAAGCAAAACAAAAACAAACAAACCAGGAATTAACAATAGCTGGTCATTAATATCCTTTAATATCAATGGGTTCAATTTGCCTATAAAAAGAAACAGGCTAACAAAATGGATACAAAAAGAGCATCATTCTGTTGCATACAAGAAACACATCTCAACTTCAAAGACAGACATTTTCTCAGAGTAAAGGTTTGGGAAAAGATTTTCCAGTCAAATGAATCTAAGAAACAAGCTGGTGTAGCTATCCTAATATCTAACAAAATAGACTTCAAACTAAAATCAATCAGAAGAGATGGAGAAGAACATTCTATATTCATCACAAAAAATCCATCAAGTTGAAGTCTCAATTCTGAATATCTATGCCCCCAAATACAAGGGCACCCACATTTGTAAAAGAAACATTGCTAAAGCTTAAATCACACATCAAACCCCACACACTAATAGTGGGAGACTTCAACACCCCACTCTCACCAATAGAGAGGTCTGCCAGAGAGAAACTTAACAGAGAAATAAGTGAGCTAACAGATGTTATGATCCAAATGGGTTTAACAGACATCTATAGAACATTCCACACAAACACAAAAGAATATACCTTCTTCACAGTACCTCATGGAAGTTTCTCTAAAATTGACCACATACTCGATCACAAAGCAAATCCCAATAGACACAAAAAATTTGGAATAGCCTCCTGTATCTTATCGGATCACCATGACCTAAAGTTATAATACAACAACAACTTAAGTTGTAGAAAGCCTATGAACTCATGGAAACTGAACAACACTCACCTGAATCAGCAATGGGTCAAGGAAGAAAGGAAGAAATGAAAGACTCTCTAGAATTCAGTGAAAATGAATGCACAGCATCCCAGAGTTATGGGGTACTCTAAGAGGAAAGTTCATAGCACTAAGTGCCTACATAAAGAAGCTGGAAAAATCCCCAACACTCAGGAGGCAGAGGCAGGAGGATCTCTGTAAGTTCGAGGCCAGCCTGTCTACAAGAGCTAGTTCCAGGACTGGCACCAAAGCTACAGAGAAACCTTGTATCGAAAAACAAAACAAAACAAACAAACAAAAGACAAAGAAGCTGGAAAAATCTCACCCTAGTGACTTGACAGCACACCTGAAAGCTCTAGAACAAAAACAAGCAAAGTCACCCAGGAGGAGTAGATGACAGGAAATAATCAAACTGAGGGCTGAAATCAATAAAATAGAAACAAAGAGAACAATATAAAGAATCAATGAAACAAGTAGTTGTTTCTTTGAGAAACCCTTATCCAAACTAATCAAAAGGCAGAGGGAATATGCAAATTAACCAAATCAGAAATGAAAAGGGGGACATAACCAACACTGAGAAAATTCAGAGAATCATCAGGTAATACTTCAAAAATCTGTACTCCGTAAAATTGGAAAATCTAAAAAAAGAAAAAATGGACAATTTTCTGGATATGTACCACATACCAGAGTTAAATCAAGAACAGATGAACAATTTAAATAGACCTATGCCTCCTAAGGAAATAGAAACAAAGCTCATTTAGAGGACACAGTTTAGCTTATTGTGCATTCGCCCATAAACAAGTTCAGGTTGGATTTCCCGCCCCTGCCCCCAGTCTCCTACTTGAACATAACCGAATAGAATTCAAACCTGATGGCTGTTGAGGGTAGAAGAAACTTACTCCATTGTTCAAAGTGGGGTCAAGGTGGCTAACAGGTCGCTAGGTGTATTTTTAGGAGAGAAATGTGTGCATAGTCCAAACCAAGTGGAGTCCCAGGCTGCTAGATTATTCCCTGTGTTTGCCCGCTGCATGCCTACAGCCTCCTGAACGCTAAAACTGTAGTCACGTTGATGCGCCGAGACCGCTTGCTGCAGACTCCGTCTTTAAGGGTTACGGTGGGATGAGGCCTACAGACTGGTGGTGTCAGGTGTGTAAAAAGCGTGGCAAGTGTGTTGTCAGGAAGTGAACATCTGGACTAGGAGACTTTTTAAAGCACAAATTCTGTGTGCTACGAAGTACAGCGAAGACCACAAATCGCACCCCCGTGTTTATCCCTTCAGTGTTCACAGAGGTCAAGTCGTGGAACTGGCGCAGGTGCCCATCCATTGCTGCGCAGAAAAAGAAAACGTGGGTATGTATAGAGAATGACATCGTACTCGACCCTTAATAAGAACAAGAGCCTGTTCGTTGCAGGGGAATGCACAGAAATGCAGGTCACCACGGAAAGCAAAAGAAACCAGATCCACAAAGACAAATACTGTACACTTTCTCTCCTGTGTGGAGGCCTAGAACAGCTGTGAAAATACATGGGGCGCTGCTTAGGGGTGTGGAAGGGGAGAAAGGAAGTGAGATAAGAAAGTGTTAGAAAGGGCAAATGCTTTCTCAATAAAAGCTATTACTTTGGGCAATTAATTCACAATTAATAAATAAAAGGGATGAGCCAGTCTGAGGTGTGGCTTGCACCAAAAGTGTTGATGAATAAAAAAAAAAAATAAAATTCTTGTGGGATCTCACCACAGGGTTGAATCTGAAAGAAACCAAGTGTGGTTGGTCAGTCTGCTCCTGCTAGCCTTCCCTCATGGTCCTTTCTATTGCTTCTCTTCCTTCCTCCCTCCCCCTTCCTTCCTTCCTTCCTTCCTTCCTTCCTTCCTTCCTTCCTTCCTTCTTTCCTTCCTTCCTTTTCCTTCCATTCTTCCTCCCTCCCTCCCTCCCTCCCTCCCTCCCTCCCTCCCTCCCTCCCTCCCTCCCTCCCTTCCTTTTTTCCCAAACAATTCACTGTGATGCTGTCCCCTGCAATGCCCTCTGGAAATCTGCAACTGCTTTTAGGGATGGCCAAATGAAGAGTCATTGAGCACCAGCTGTAACATAAAAACTAGAAATGTGGCGATAATTCTTTTGAAAAGCATGATTAAAGGGAATAAAAAGTAGTCAACTGAAAGTTTGTATATATGTCAGATTTATAAAACACCTATTCCTGTTAATCGTCTCCAAAGAGTAAATCTTTTGGGGTTTAACTTTTAATGCACCCAGCCACTAATATTATAGTAAACCCAGCAAACCTTACTGTTAAAGTTGTGGAATATAATATGCAAATATCAAAAATGCAAATATCAATAATACATAATTGGTCTGAATAATTTGTTATCAACGTTCACCACTCTGCAGCTACTGGATACGTGGTTCAAATTTATCCTTGAGTTCCAGATGACATATTTCCTTGCCAAGACAAGGGTAGCTTCCTTACAGAAGGACACACGGGGCTCTGATTACGTAAGTCATTGATAACCCTGTAGAAAATATAGTGTCTAAGGGATTACAGGTTCTTCCCAGGTAACCAAACAGCTGGTGCTTGGCTGATTCCTTCCAGCCACTTAAAAGCCAGGAAGGGCCAGGTGGGAGTCACTTACCTGTGCAAAGGCCACCCTTATATACCAGGAGTCAGGAGCACAGGCGTCATGCTGGTTATAAGTTAGCTGGACACAAGCCAGAGCCGTCTGAGAGGAGGGAACCTCAATTAAGGAATTGCCTCCATCAGACTGACCTGTGTGCACATATGTGGGACATTTTCTTGATTGTTGATTGGTGGAGGAGGGCCCAGCCCACTCTGGGCAGGTGGTCCTGGGTTGTATACAAAAGCGGGCTGAGCAAGTCACAGAGAGCAAGCCAGTGAGCAACATTCCTCCATGATTTGTGCTTCCGGTCCTGCCTCCCGCTTCCTGCCCTGAGTTCCTTCCTGCCCTGATTTTCCTCAGGGATGGACTGTGACCTGTAAGATACAATAAGCCCTTTCCTCCCCGAGCTGCTTCTGGTCATGGTCTTTATCACGGCAACAGAAAGCCAACTCAAATAAAGAACGCAGCAAGAACGTCTCAACCTCTCTTACTCGTCTTTCAAGATGATAGAGTTTACTGTCTACTGTCTGCTACGTTGATCATCAGAGCATAGCTCCGCCCCGTCCCGCCCCAGGCTCAAGAGGAAGGACCAGCCTATCTATTAAGTCTTTTTTTTTAAAAATTTATTTATTATGTATACAATAGTCTGTCTGTATGCCTGAAGGCCAGAAGAGGGCGCCAGACCTCTTTACAGATAGTTATGAGCCACCATGTGGTTGCTGGGAATTGAACTCAGGACCTTTGGAAGAGCAGGCAGTGCTCTTAACCACTGAGCCATCTCTCCAGCCCAATCGGGAGGATCTTGTGGGCACATTTAGTCACAGACTCCTGGAACCATCTGGGCATTTTGTTAGCAGCGCGTTGTAGATGTATATATTCTGTTTGGTTTGCGCCTCTTCTCCTAGTTAACACTTCAGAAGTCCATAGCAGGTGATCCTGGGAACGTTGCCCTGATCCTTTGAATATGGCGCCTAGGAGGGTTCAGAGGAGCCCTGGGCATTTTCATCGCTTATTTTCAAAGGATTTCCTGGAGGAAGCGTGCAATCTCCGCACGGCATGATTTTTCTCACTGCTCTGAAAGCCGCATTCCGATTCACCCTGAAGCTACTGAGCATGCATCAAAGCCTCCCATATAAGACGAGAGAAATTGCCTTTTCAATTGAAGTGATGAAAATAACTCAAATTTCCAGGGTGCCTGTTTCTGAAGATCTTATGGCTTGGTGAAAAGGCATCCTCCCCCTTAACGCCTGAGAAATCTTTCTTTCCTTATATAGCACTTGATTGGTAAAGTTTCTCAAAAAGTTCAAATGTATTTCTCAGTATTTTTCTTATCTTCTGATGTTGTGTCTTCAGGTTCAGTACATTTCAATTTCACTTACAGACATCTCTCTTTAAAGAGAATAGATCCGAGTCAGTGTTGATTCGCTTTTCTTAGTTCTCAGAGGGCTCAAGAACCCTGGAGAGCCATTTCTTAGCTCTTTATTCTGGATCAGTCGCTGCTAACTTCATCCTTCATCTTATTTGGGGTATTCTCAGCCAGGACCAAGGAGATGATGGCACTGCAGCCCTGCGTCACAGCCTTAGGTGTCAAGCTTAAATATTAACAGAATGCCATATTCTTGAATGCCTCTAGTCGCAAAGGGTAGTTGTGTCTGATACCTTTGCACTTGCTTCTCCCAGGTAGGTGAGTCCTGTGATTGTTCCTTGTGCTAGTCAGGTCTCTATGCTGACGAAAGACCACGGCCAAAAGCACCTTGGGGAGTGTCTTAGTCAGTGCGTACTATTGCTGTGATGAGACACGGAGACTCTTGTAATTGAGGGAGCTTGCTTACGGTTCAGAGGTTTAGTCTCTCATGGTGTGGAGCACGGCTGCATGCAGGGAGACATGGTGCTGGAGAAATAGCTGAAGGTCCTACATCTTGACTCAGAGGCAACAGGAAGTCAACTGACTGTCACATCGAGGACAACTTGAGAAAAGAACCTCCAAACCTGCGGCCACAGGGACATGCTTCCCACAGAAGGTGTGGCCCAGATTAAAGGTGTGCCCTCTGGCACCGAGGTCTAAATTAAACGTGTGTGTCATCCAGGTTCCTCCAACGAGACCCACTTTCTCCACCAACAAGGTCACATCTCCTAATAGGGCTAGTCCCTATGAATTTATGGGGGCCCAAAACAGTCAAACTACCACAGGGAGGAAAGGGCTTATTCATCTTACAGTTTATAGTCCCTCCCTGAGGGAAGCAAGGGCAGAACCCAAGCAGGTAACTGGAGGTGGGAACTCAAGCACAGACCGGAGACAAACAGTGCTGTCTAGCTTGCTCACACTTTCCTATGCAATCCAGGCCCACCTGCCCAAGGTGGTAACCACTCGCAGTGGGCTGGGCCCTCCCACACCAGTCATTAATCAAGAACTGTCCCACGAATTTGCCTATGGGCCAATCTGATGGAGGCATTTTCTCAGTTGAAGTTCAGTTCTCAGATGCCTCTAGAGTCAAGCTGACAAAAAGCTTTCCTCTGTGCTCCTGTTATGGCAATGTCCACGTTTGCCACCAGTTTTGCTTTTAACAGCACAAAACAAAATTCAACATTCAACACATGCCTTAGTCAAATGAAGTCTGAAATCAGCCTGAATGCCAATACCAAACTACCTGTCACGAGGCACCACATGTTTATAGATTTTGCACCTGATAATATTTTGTGAGTGTTTCCCAGTCATTACTTTTGAAAATATGCTCCGAAAAAGGCATGAGTTTATTGTGTGAACATTGAAGTTTCCCCTAGAACTCTGGATGCAGAATCGATTGCATCACCTGACTCCCTGGAGGGAAACAAACGGCCACAGACAAATGCTCCTGAAAATGACAGGGTGGCCTTCTTAAAGACACATCTCAAGAGAAACACAATCAGACTTCTCCAGTACAGACCCTGATTATGGGTTTGTTTTAAGGGATTGGTGCACATGGTTATGGAGTGATGGGTCTGACATCTGCCAGGCAGGCAGCTGGGGACTCAGACAAGAGCTGAGGTCACAGTCTTGAATCTGAAACCCGCTGGGTAAGAGGCAGGCTGGAGGCTCAGGTAGCACTTCACTTCAGTGTCTCAGGCAGCACTTCCGTGTCTGTCACCATTCCACACTAAAGACGATGAACACTGCTTATAATCAAGCCTTTAAGAAATGAGTTAGTTCCCCTGCTGGTATTTTTTATCTACATGAAGAGATGACATTCTTCCCAATAGCATCTATAGATTTCCAGACAAACATTAGGCTTCTGGAAGGGTGCAGGGATGTAGACTTTAGATCAAACCAGATACTCTGTCAACATCTCCTGATTTGAACAGCATCCCAGAAGAAAAACTTGAGAAAAGCCGGTCTTAGGAACTGCCCAGAATTAGCCCAAATACAAGTTGAGTCTAGGGCTTGCCTAATCACATGCTGGCACAGAGAGCCTGGAGGTGGTGCCACACAAACCTGCATGCGAGCCATGCATGGGGAGGTCAGGCCACAGGGTTTCATGGGATGAAGATGCTAAACCACGGAATCTGGATAACAAAGGACAGAAGGGAAGTGAAAAGGTCAAAGCTGGAGGCTGACGAGAGGACTAAGCGTCCGGGAGCAGAGGCAATTCTGACAGGGCTGTGACAGAACTCCAGGGGATGCACACAGGAGACGTGTGACCCGTGGAGCAGGGCTCTTCGGGACAGGATGTGGAAATGAGCTTTTATGAGACAAAACAGAAGTTTGGGGGACCCGAGCTTTGAATTTCTCAGCATAGGATGACAATGACGGCTCTGATGATGGGCTATTGATAGTTAGCATTTCTGGAGGACTTCGGAAGGTTCTGAACGGTGGTGCGATGACTATCTTACAGCTTGTATCTCACCTAACAGAGATAAGAGAGGATGAGATCCTTCTTGATGTCTAGTATACTCCAAGGGAGAGCTAGATACAATGGATCGGGGAGAGACGAGGGAGGGGTTCAAGGAAATTAGGGGGCTCGGGGGTACTGGGGGACTAGAGCATACTCACTGGACTCTCACATGGCTTCCCTTTATACAGACTCTAGCTGCATTAGATTGTGAGCCTTCCCAGTTATCCCATTTTACTTTGGAAGCTTCTCTCTGGGTGAAGTCATAGTCTGAGGTCTTACAGTAGACCTCGTAGTGAGTGCTCCACATAGTCTGACCTCGATGTGTGAGTTGGGAAGATGACATGTTCAGACTATAGCTGTACCTCAGACCAAAAATGTCTCAATTTTAAGCCTAGGTGGATTTTTTTTCCAAGTCGGTTAAGTTTTACCAAAACCTCCTAACTATTACAGGAACTTTACAAAAGATCCTGTGGGAAGAAATTCCGAGAAAGTACGGCCAGGTCTCAGCGTCTGTGTCCTTGGGAAATCTGGATGCATCCTCAACTCGGGAAGGCACTCAGTAAACTCTGAAATACTGGGACCCTGCATATGGTGGTTTGAATGAGAATGGTCCCCATAGGCTCATTTGTCTGAATACTTGGCTCCCCATTTGTTGGACTGTTTAGGAAGGATTAGGGGGTGTGGCTTTGTTGGAGAAGGTGAGTCCCTGTGGCTGGGTTTGTTCCGTGCCATTCCCAGTCAGCTGTCTCTGCCTCCTGCTTGCAGGTAAGGATGTAGGATCTCAGTTACTGCTCTAGTGACACACCTGCCTGCCTGCCTGCCTGCCTGCCGCCATGCTCCCCACCATCATAGTCATGGACTCTAACCCTCTGGAGCTGTGAGACCCAATAAACTATTCTACAAGTTGCCTTGGTCATGGTGACTCTTCACAGCAATAGATAAGTAACCAAGACGCTGTGCGTCAGGCTCCTAGGGAAATTCTGTGTTGCTCAAGGTGCTGTCATCTCCACACGGCTAGGGAAAGAGCACGTGGTGAATAAATTAATCTATCAATGTGTGCTCGTCTTCCTGAGGGCTCCTGGGTCACGGCTCAGAAGAGTTCCTGTGACTCGTGTTTGTTTGTCGTACATTTTCCCATCCTGAAATTATCATCTGCCTTGTGGGATACTAGGCCCAACCTTGGAGATGTTTCTGAGCTTTGCTTCCAGGCAAACGCTGTTTGCAGATTTTCCTTCATGTAAAGCCAGAGGCAGTGAGCAGCCCCGTCGGATGGAAGAGGAGAGAGAATGGCTAATTTTTTAACAAGCACAGTTTGTTACAAAGAATATACCAAGATGTCTGAAAAGGGGGGAGGCCAGGATATCTGTAGGCTTTGGAGGAGAGTAGGAGGAGAGCCCCAAAAGATGGGCGGGGGTGATATATTTAGTTACCGAATGTGAACTGCCTAGTTGTCTTCCAGGAAATGAGTCAAGGTTTTAGAAAGCGAGGTGGCAGTTTTATGTAGCAGAAGAAAAGAGCTTAATGAACGGTGGTGAGGGACATCAGGAGCTATTCCTGGCAGATATTCGTGAAGTGTAAGTTCACCCAGAGGGAAGCTACGTCTTCACATAACGCTCCATATGTCAGAACGGACTGCACTCTTTGAGAAGACGAGCCTACCCACTCCTTTCCTGGCATCACAGGAAACCACATGTGCCCACCACCGCCCCTTAGAGGATCCTACTTCCCCATTTTGGGGCCAGCACACTGGTCAGGTTCGCAAAACTACAGATACGTGCAATGTGTTGTCTGTATATTTTCTTCTGGTATCACTTTCTGGCTTTCAAACATTCCTTTGATCTCTCAAAGACTTGTTAAATCCCAACTCCTTCACAAAGATTCCCTTGATCCTTCTAATTTGAATACTTTTCTCTGTCCCCTCTGGAGACCTTATAGAATTTTATAGTCACGATAAAGATACAACTGCCACCTCACCTACTGGGATTTGGGGGAACTTGTTCTGACTCTATTAGAATTCAGCGGATTATTTAATTCACAAAGATATAGGCCCTGGCTATATCTTCTTTGAAGCCTTGCCAGTAGAACAACTCTTGTGCATGGAAAGTGCCTATCACCACCCATTGAATGAAACAGACTCCATGTCTGCTGGGTGATGCTGGAAGGATGGGAGAAAATGACCCCCTTTCTGTGAGAACACAGTTATCCGGAAGTGGGGCCTGGGTTCCACATAGCACGGGGCTCTCAGGGAGCCTGGACTGGAAATGTGAGTGGGATGGGTTTGGTGCTGGGGCTGTAGAATGGGAAGGGCGCGAGGTTTTAGACCAGTGCTTGTCTTGTTAAGAGGTCACAGTGCAGGCGGGTAGGCAGTCTCACCAGGGAGTCTGTAGAGGGTCGTTTTCACGGCGTAGTTAGAGTGAGCTTCCTTTAGCAGCAGGTCTCAAAGTGTTCCTCCAACTCTGTGGTCCATAAGCTGACAAATTGGGGGAGAGGGGGGTTTCTTCACCCCTAGATCAGTGAAGTCGCAGAGACAAACCAAGGGAAACTTCCCTCTTAGTAGTCGACAGCCTGAACTTAACCAACTCCCTAGAATATGCTTGTGAGTGGCATCACTTTTCCCTTAGTTTCGTGTTTGTGCGTGCACACGGGTGTGAGAAGGGAGTTCACACGCTTGTGTGTGTATGTTGGCAAGCATGTAGAGGCCAGGGAGGTGCCAGCCATCTTTTTTGGTGGCGGGGGAGGGGGGGAGTCAAGCAGAGTCTCTTACTGATTTAGAGTTCACTCAAGTAAATCAGGCTGCCTGGACAGTGGCCCCAGGGCTCCCCCTGCCTCTGTCTCCTCGGTTCTGGGATTAACAGCATGCATCATCATGCCCAACTTTTTCTGTGGGTGGTAGGGATCAAACTCAAGTCCTCACACTCCCACAACAAGCACTTTTTGGGCTGAGCTGTATCTCTAGCCTGACTCTGATTTTCCTCAGGGGTTTTGGATCTGGTGACTGTGATGGTGTGTGGTGAAGAGTCCAGAAATGCACACCCCAACTTCCGTTGTTTTTACTGGAAAATAGTGGGGCTTGAAGTGGATTTCGAGCTTCGTTTTGTGTTTAAGATGTGACAGTAATCCCAGCTAACCCCTTGAGGAAACTCTGGACCCTGATCGCTTGCTGTAACACATGCCCGGGGCCCTTTAGTCAGCGTAATCATTAGTTCCCGAGCAGCTGTTTGGGGTTAGGGTTGGCACAGCAGGACCGATACCACAAAAGCCACTTTCTGCCTTTGTTTCTTTCTTCATGAACTCATTTTGCCACCAGTAATTAAGACCTTTCACAAATTCCGCAAGTCTGTGCCGCCTAAGAACGCTATGGGTGATACAAAAAAATATCACCTCTCTGGATTTGAAAAGCCATCTTGTAAACTGAAGATGCCTTAGGAATAAATAAAAACATTTGGTGGAGATGAAATGGAAGTGACATAGGAGGGATTTGTGGCCTGAGTAGGGGCCAAAGATGTAAGGCAGTACCGGCCACAGCCTTAGGCAAACCCAAGAGCCAGACAACAAAGCAAGGGCCAGGACCTTGGGGGTTTGGGTGACTTTCATGCCGCGTCTGCCCTCTAGTGGCTGCAATCCATAAACTCTTTGCGGAAACAGACACTTGGAGCAAAAGAGAGGAAGCTGGCAGAATATTAGTAACGAATCAGCCTGCACTGCAGCCACCTCCTCTTCAGGAGATTGCCCATTCTTCTAACCTGTTTCCAGTGCCTGGCATAGTAGAAGGCTCGGCGGTCAGAAGGCCTGATTCCGTCTTTAGTCATTAAACGGAGTCGATTTACCCAGCCTCCTACGGTCTTAACCAAGAAGAATACCTAATTTGAGAGTTGTGAAGATTATATGAACTAATTTATGTGAAACAGTTTGGCCTGGAGATGGTACATTTTAAGCCTAAATCTAGTTCTCAGATCCCCTTCATCTTTATACACGTTTCGAGTGGATAGGCTTGATGGGAGGGGGGTCTGAGAAAATACACTGATCCCTTGTCAGATTACCTTTGACGTGTCTCCAAGAAGCAGAAAGCTACTAACCCCTCTGAAGAGAAAATGCTCACCTTGGATCGATAAGCTCTTGGATTGCAGGTTTTGATGAATGGGCTCATCGTGTTTTTCTATCATTTTTCTCTTCAGATGTATGAGTCGGCCTGTTCCTTCTCAGCTAGAGACTGCATCCCACTCACCCAGCCCCCCACCTCTTTCTCTCTCTCTCTCTCTCTCTCTCTCTCTCTCGAGAGAGTTTTGGTTATTCGAGACAGGGTCTCTGTAGCTCAGGCTATCAAGGAACTCAATATATAGCCCAGGATGGGCTATTGAACCTGTGGTGATCCTATCTAAGCAGCCTGAGTACTAGGATTATGGGCACAAACAACCACATCTCACTTTGAAACGTATTTGAGTAGAATTTCTTGGGATCCACGTCTGAGGTGAAGGGCTGTCTTTCTGGACAGGCATATGACTGGAGTCAATTTCCTCCCAGAGCCAAGCGGGGTAGCAGTGGGGGTGGGGTGCTCACTGGCTAACATTGCCTCACTTCCCAGGGGCTCCACATCCCACACTCAGGGCCTGAGGGGAGTCACAGCGCCTCCTCCGAGCCTTACTGGGAAGGGGCATATTAAAGTTAGAAAGTCAGAAGCTGGCAAAGTTGGTAGCCCCCACCCCCGTGGTGGTCGTGGTGTCGTCAGGAGTGTTCAGGCATTTGAAGGGCTAGATCTTGAGACCTCATAGATCTCAAAGTGATCCAGGCAAATGACAGCTTCTCAGTCATGGACTGTCGTATGTGATGCTGGTCCATGGGAGCCTGTCCCTCTCTCCTAACCCATGCTGCTGCAGAGAGCTGAGGAACAAAGGGGGAAAACTGGGAATCTAAGGGTGAGGGGGGGGATTCTTCTAGCCAGAGGGGACAAACAAGTACCTAGCATGTTTGGAAGCTTTGAGGAGAATGCTGAGTGAGTGAGTGAGTGAGTGAGTGAGTGAGTGAGTGAGTGTGCGTGTTTGTGTGCGTGCGCGTGCGTGCATGCATGGGAGGTGGTATGGGTTGAAGAGGTCACTTCACCTTGTGAAAGTGTTGGCTTCTTCTCAGCGAAACAGAAATAAGATTTAAGTGAAGAGAGAGCAGTCATATTTAACATCATCAAGTAAGTTCTGTTAAGCCAAGATTGGAAGAGAGAAGGCGTGGAAGCAGGAAGATTAAGTGGGGAGTTCTAGAACCCTCCAAGCAAGGCACCCATGGCATAGATAAAGTTCGTAGTTGCTATATCTTGAATCTGGAGTCTACCAAAGACATACGAACTAAAGAACAGGTAGCCAGCCTGTGGTACTACTACATGTAGTGACGGAAGCTTTCAGGGGTGGGATACAGTCAGATGTTGGCCTTTGAGGGTATGCCCTTGAAGGGATATTGGCTCCTCCGCCCTCGCCTCTTTCCTTGTTTCCTGATTAGCATGAGGTGAACTGGCCTTTTCAGTCACACGCCCCTGTCGTAGTGCACTGTGCTGCCGCAGTCCCAAAGCGTAGGACCGAGAGACTGCCGACAGAAACTGCTGACCCGGCTGCCACACAAGTCTTTTCCTGGGCTTGTCTTCTCAGTGACAGGAGGCTAACTGACTTGGAGAGAGGATGACTTGTGGGTGAGATGAGGCACCAGAGCCCAGTCTAGTCACCGTTAAAGACTGTCTGATAGCTCTCCTGTGGGGCTGGAGAAGACGCGGGCAGGGAAAGATAAGGGCAAGTGGTTTGGCTTGAGCCGCTAAAAAGACCAAGTTGGAGCTGGTAAGGTGGAAAGGGTGTGGGAAGAGCTGCTCCCTGGGAAGCATGAAGTGACATTTCACACATGTTTTGTTTTAAGGTGCCAAATCGCCATCCTAAAGCAAATGCCAATGTGAAATTGTTTACATGACCTGAAAGTCGGGCAGAATGCTCAGGCCTGTGATGGGAATGCAAATGACTTCTGCATACACATGGCATTTGAAGCCAGGAGTTTGATGAGATCGCCAGGGATGTAGACAGAAGAGATCCAGTTATGAAACTCCAGGACACTTCTGTGTTTAGAAATAATATGGGGCCATCAAACAAGACTAAGGAGGTCTACAGTCAACAAGACAGAAGCTATACTAGGCAGCGAGGAAAAGAGATTCACAAAACTGGGGACAAATAGCCACTTCAAATGGCACTGACAGACCAACATCCACACAATGAGGACACAGCATTGACTACTTTAGCAAGAAGATT
The DNA here is from genome assembly GCF_950005125.1 of Chionomys nivalis. NCBI lineage: Eukaryota > Metazoa > Chordata > Mammalia > Rodentia > Cricetidae > Chionomys > Chionomys nivalis. Next base: position 82,997,681 of record NC_080088.1, on the reverse strand, counting down.
ATTAGTGATGGTCACAATTTCCACGGAGCCTAAATCCAGATTATGTAATCAACTTTGAAGCTTGTTAATCTTGCTCATCTTTTTAAAATAAGAATATGTAGCCGGGCAGTGGTAGCACACAACTTTAATCCCAGCACTGGGGAGGCAGAGGTAGGTGGATCTCTGTGAGTTCGAGGCCAGCCTGGTCTACAAAGTGTGTTCCAGGAGAGCCAGAGCTCTCTCTGTCTCGAAAAACCGAGAGAGAGAGAGAGAGAGAGAGAGAGAGAGAGAGAGAGAGAGAGAGAGAAAGAGAGAGAGAGAAACTTTGCAAGTTTCTCAGATAGAATGAACACGAAGCTCACTCTTTTCTTGTGTTCTAGCATGATGAAAAGAGTATTTGTTGAAAGAACAAATAAATTCATTGAAAGGAATATTCTAGGCATCAGCCTTTGTGGTCATTTGAATGAGATTCATCCCACATTTTTTTAGGTATTTGAATGCTTGGCTTGTGGCACAGTTAGGAGAGGCTGGGAGGGTGTGCCCTTGCTGGAGGAAGTGTGTCACTGGAGGTGAGCTTAGAGAACTTAAAGACTCACACCATTTCCAGTTTGCTCTCTCTGCCTCTTGACTGTGGCTCAATGTGTGAGCCTTAGCATCCTGCTTCTGTTGCCATGCCTTTGACCCAGCATCATGGCCTCTACTCCTCTGGAACTGTTAACCCAAATAAACTTTCTTCTTTAAATGGCTTTGGTCATGCATTTTATCACAGCAACAGAAAAGTGACTGATACAGACTATGGTTCAGTGTCTCTTGATGTGCCCTGGTTATCTCTATTCCTACTGAAAATGACCATCCAGTAAGAACCATTAAACTCTACAGGACTTTTATGATGGACCATGTTCTGTAGTGAGCACATCGATATGTTTCTGATGTGGGATTCCTTTCTGTGTGCTGTGATAGGTTTTATTACCATTAATTAATAAAGAAACGTTTTGGCCTATAGCAGGGTGGACTATAGCCAGGCTGGAAGAGATATATATAGAGAGAGCGGGCAGAGTCAAGGAGACACCATGTAGCTGCTGAAGGAGAAAGACGCAGAACCTTACCAGTAGGCCACAGCCTCATGGTGGTACATAGATGAATAGAAATGGGTTAATTTAAGATGTGAGAGCTAGCTGAGAATATGCCTGAGCCATTGACCAAACAGTGTTGTAATTAATATAGTTTTTGTGTGATTATTTGGGCTTGGTTGGCCGGGAAACCAACATGCAGTCTTCACTTTCACTTTTCCTTATTCTATCCTCAGAACAGCACTGGGGAAGAAGCTCAGGTTAGCTACAGCACTAGTCTCATTTTGCAGGTAAGGAATCTGAGTAACAGAAAGGCTAAGGACTTTTCAAGTCACACATATGTCAAAGGAAGGAACACTGTAATATGGACGTATATCATTAACCACCAGACATTTACTTAATTCAGCCACCATCTTTTCTCGGGGTTTCTTCAACAACCTCCAACCATGCCCTGCTTAAGTTTTACACATACCATAAACTATTTTGTTGTGAGTTTTACTTTGGAGATAGGGCCTTACATTATAGCCCAGACTGAACTAAACCTCACTGTGCAGCCCAGGCTTCCCTCAAACAGATGACAAGACCCTATCAGCCTCCAGAATGGCTGGGATTATAGCCTGTGGTAGTGTGAATGTAATTGGCCCCCATAGGGAGTGACATTATTGGGAGGTGTGGCTTTGTTGGAATGAGGAAGTGCATCACTGTGGGGGTGGGCTTTGAGGTTTCAGGATACCACCCAGTGTCTTAGTCAACCTCTTGCTTCCTGCATGATGTAGGACCCTCAGCTACTTCCCCAGCACCATGACTGCCTGTACACCACCGGGCTTCCTGCCATGATGATAATGGACCTCTGAGCTGTAAGCCAGCCTCAGTTTAGATATTTTCCTTTGGAAGAGTTGCCACGGTCATGGCGTCGTCACAACAACAGGAACCCTGACTAAGACAGGGCTGAACTTTCCCAGCAACAAACCCTGACTAAAACAAGGCTAAATTCAATTTTTTAGGTTAGCATACAGCATAATAATTTTTATTGTAGCATCTTTGTGTGTGTGTGTGTGTACCACTGTATTTTATTCCCATCCATTCCTCTCTTCCATCCTTATCCATTTCCTCTCTTATGTTCCACACCCCATCTGATTTCCTTCCTTCCCCAGTTAGTCCCAAATTCTGCTTTCTTTCACGTGTATTCTATATCTCCAGCTTCTCCTAAGAGTTTTTCATGATGTCCATGAATATATTCATGACATTCATGATACCCACCCCTTTTTCTCCCTCCCTCCCCCATCCCCTGTCTAATGTAAGTTCTACATAGATGGGAAATCCCGAGTCTTTAGACTTTCAGAGTCTGTCTTACCTCATTTAGCACAGTACCTTCCAGTTGCTTCTATTTTCCTGCAAGTGTCTCCATTCCATCTCCTTCAAGATGACATTTCTATTTAAAGTTCTTCAGGTGTTCCCCGTTGCCCTTGGGATAAGTTTCAGAGTCCACGATGAAGCTTTCAAAATTGCTCTCCATTCTTCTGTTTGCCTTTCAGGGCTTCCTGATCCCCCCTCTCCCCACTCTCACCTCCACAGCTTCAGAACACTTTGCTTTTAAAACTTTTATTACTTTTTCCAAAAGGAAATTACATTATGAACCATTTTCCTTATTGTAATCTCTCCTCTCTAGGGCCACAAATTCCTTAAAATGCAATTTTCCCTTTTCACATTTATAGTCAAGAAATAGTCATTATGTATATTATGATGCAAGATGTTTGGGGTATGTAAATATGGGGTGACTGACTCAAGTGAATGACTGTTTCTAGCACCTCGTACTTTTTGTGGTGAAAGCATTTAAAATCTCTTGGCAGTTTTCAAATATACGATATATTGTCGTTCATTATAGTAGCCACGCTGTGCGATCAATCTCCCCCCAATATCTCCCTTTCTAAACAAAACTTGGCAACATTCTCACCATCCTTCTGTCCCCACCCCACCAGAAGCTCCCTAAACCACCAATTATTTCGTCTGCCTGAATGAGTTCATTTTTTTTTTAATTTCATATATGAAGAGAATCATGTGGTACTGGCCTTTCTATTCTTGGTTTGTTTCACTTAGCCTAGCATTTCTCCAGGTTTGACCATGTTGTCATCGACACAAACTTTCCATCTACCTAAAAGTTGCCTTGGCTAAGATGTGATGGCTAATCTTGATTGCCAACCTGAGCACATCTGCGATCAACTAAAACCCAAGTAGCTGGGCAGGACTACAGGGGATTTTCTAAATTGGACCATTTGAGGTGGGAAGATCCACCCAAAATGTGGGCCCCGTCTTCTGGTGGCAGCAGCATAAGGGAAATGAAGGAAGCTTTTGCTTTCTCCTGCTTGCGCTCATGCTCGCTGGAAGGTTCGCCTGCCCTGCTGCTAAGGCATCCCTTCACTGGGGTTAGAACCGACTTCTTCAGGACCCAGACTAAAGACCAGCAGCTCTAGGAATTCTCCAGGACTCTAGCACCACACTGAGATGTCGGGACATCCACCCTCATGGAATGACCTATTCTTGGCTTTTCTGTTGGGCGATAGCCTGGGAACCACTCTAACAAATCTCGTGGTGTGTGTGTGTGTCTGCGCACACGTGCGTGCACCTGGGTCTCTGTCGCTGTCTGTCTTTATATTCATTCTATCAGTTCTGTCCTCTTGAGAACCCTGGATAATACAAAAGACATTCCATTGTGCATATGTACTATATCTTTTGGGATGTCCCTTGGACACTGAGGCTGCTCCTGTAGCTAGGCTATTGAAAAGGATGCTGTAATGAACACAGACATCTCTACAAGATGCTGGTATCATTTTCTAGCAGCATTTTTCATGGTTGGCTTGGTGATATTATTTACTTGGATATAAATAAAATATATCATGGTGGAGATGATGACATGATTTTAGGCTATCATTTTAGAACCAGTGTTTCTGGGCTCTGGCGAGGCCCATCCTGGCATAGATGCTATGATAGAGATATTTACCTCATGGTGGCATGGAGGCAGAAGAGAACTAGGAAGAGGACAGAGACAAGGTTACCCTTAAAAGTGACACTCCAGTCCTGTACTTCCTCCACTCAGGTTTCAGGTCTTAATACCCTATCAAAATTTGAAATTTATGCCTGGCAATGCTTCAGCATGCATGGGCAGCCCGTATATGGTGGTTCTGTTGAACTTGTCCATATTGGGTTTCTGGATCTAAGTTGATGAGGACGACTGAGCAGCTGTCTTCCTCCTTAATACGCTATACCATGTGATAATGAATTAAGTCATTGATGAAATCAGTTTTCCATGATACAGTCACTTTTCAATAGTGCCACCAGCCAGGGAACAAGCCTTCAACACAGGAGCTTTTGGGAGGCTCATATTCAAGACACCACAACCGGTTCATTTGGCAACCCCATATTTTTGTTATTTTAAATGTCTATATACTGATTTCTGTGACATCTGATTAATTTTCATTCTAGAAGCAGAACAAGGATGCTATCCATTTAGTCTATACCCTTGCCTATTACACTGATTCTGTAGCGTCAATTGGCTGTGGTTTTAATTTGTATTTCTCCGTAACTGGTAATCCTGAGCTTTCCCTGTATAACCGTGTATCCGTTTCTTTCCTATTGCTGTGATAAAAACGCCATGAGCAAGGCAGTTTATAAAAAGAGGGGTTTATTTTGTTCACAGTTCTGTAGGTCTCAGAGTCCATCACGGTGGGGAGGCATGGCTGCAAACAGCCGGCAGAACAGGTGGAGCAGGAAGCAGCATAAAGCGTGAAGCAGGGAGAACCGGAAACATCAGGACTCTTTAAACTTCCAAAGCCTCCATCCAGGACGCTGTCCCTCTACTGAGACCACACCTGCAGCAAAACATCAGTGGCAGGCTGACTTTATAGAGAACAGAAGATTATTTAGTTTATGATTTTAGACGCTGAGTGTCCAAAAAGCATGGCACAAGCTTTGGCCAAATCCCCCAGGAGGGTTATGCTAAGCGAGAGAGAAGCAAACCGGGACAGGTGCAGGCTTGTAGACCTGAGCTCTTGAGAACTAACCATAATCGGTGAGAAGACATTTCCATTGCCTTCTAAAGCCGTGCCCACACTGATCTGAGCACCAAGCACTGCTCCCTACTTGCTAGAGCCCCCCCACCCCCATCTGATCGCCACCACATTGGAAGGCATGCTTCTAGCACATCACAGATTCGCCACAGCACAAGGCAAAGGGGCCTTTGTGGCTATGACAAGTGAGTGGTTGTGAACCCGGGATTTGATGTGGGCTTATCCAGATGGGCCTATGCAGCCCGAGTCTCTGCTGAGTCAGGAGGGTCAGAATCAGAGACAGCGGAAGCCTCCAGAAACCGGAAGGGCTAAGAAAACATGCTATTTCCTCTAGCTTCTGAAAGGAATGCAGCTCCAAGGACATTGGGAGTCAATTGTGTTGGGGTGTCTTAAAAGCAAATCTTCTATGGGCTCAACTGGACCCACAGTTCCCGGTATCTAGGAGAGGGATCCGGTGCTCAGACCTTTGTGAACTCAACCCCAGTCTGGGAACCTCTAGGACAATCCACAGCTCCATGAGGGGCAGCTGTCACACTGGCCACTAGATGTCAGGCTTTGCCCTCCTCCCTGTTAGCCACCTCCCCTCCAATCCCCTCCACCCCTTCCCAGGGTTGTTTCCTGAGCCTTGTCCCAAATAGCCTCACAAGTGCAATGTAGTTTGGGGGACGCCATTACTCAAAAGTACAGTTGAGGAAATGGAGGCCTAGAAGCCAACTCAGTCACCAGTTAGTCAAGGACAGGTTGTGACATCCCATTTTGCCATGCTGCCTTAATCTAGGCCGGGGCTTTACATTTGTGGGCGTTTAACATATAAACACAGACATAAAACACATGGCCCCAAGGACAGAACTAGGTGGAAACCTCAGGTTCCTTTCAAAGAAATCTTTTTTTTTTTTTTTTTTTTTTTTGGTTTTTCGAGACAGGGTTTCTCTGTGGTTTTGGAGCCTGTCCTGGAACTAGCTCTTGTAGACCAGGCTGGTCTCGAACTCACAGAGATCCGCCTGTCTCTGCCTCCCGAGTGCTGGGATTAAAGGCGTGCGCCACCACCGCCCAAAGAAATCTTATTACAACATTGTTATTCATCTCTAGTTTTGTTCCCTTTTCATAAAACGGAAGGGGAAATCTTTTAAAGAATTAAATAGGGTGATTTTAAATTTCCTGAACAGTCTTTGGATGAATATGGTAAGGTTTAGTATTGAACATGTCAGAAGATATTTATGCATGGCCTCTGATAGAAGAAAGTGGATGCTGAGACCAGAAAACATAAATCTACTGAGCACAGAGGCCCCAAAGTCATGGCTGTCTAAACCCTCTGTGTCATCAGTGTGTGGTGATTAAGGTATGGATGATGTGTGTGCGTATGTGTGCATGCGTGCGTGTACGTGTATGCATGTGTGTGTGCGTGCATGAATGTGTGTGCATGCGTGTGTGTGAAAGGGAGAATTCTGGGAAAGATAAACAAGAAAACTTCTGACTTTTGGGCTCCTAAAAATCCAACTATGGTGGACTTTATGAGTTGATACTTTCCCTGTGATTCTGATTGAAAGTCCTCATGTGGACTGTGGGGACAGATGGCTGATTCTGACCAGTCTTTGGAACTGAATGTGAGGCCTGCCCAGAGTCTCTCTTGGTCTCCTGAGTGTTAAGTCAGCACCACAACCTGGGCCCCAGATGCTTCCAGAATGTTTGATAACCAAGTTATTTCTTTCATTGGTTCCTGGGATTGTCCAGTTAGGTCATTGAGCCACGAGGTTAGTAAGCACCCAGTCTCTCAGAATGTCAAAAACTATTCAGGGGCACTGAAAACATTTCTTGCCTTGTAGTTTTAGAGATAGCCACACAGGTCAGTGTTTTGTGGGGATTCTAGCCATTCCACTCACATCCTCTCCTTTGTTTTCCCAAGGCTCTTAGAAAAGCAAAGCGAATGCCATCCATACACAGAACGGGATGAGAGGCAGTGGGGACTCAGGGCTTTTGAAAGTGAAGTGGATTTTTCAATGCTAAAAAAAAGTGATAATTTCCACTTTTAAAGACCTGCGTGTAAGGATAATTGAGCAAATAAAGGCTCACTTTTTGAACCTGGTAAGGGATATTTCATTGACTTGATGAGTTTTCAACTCAACAAAATTGCTTTTCAAGAACCAGCTGGTGCTTTTGTTTGTTTGGCTTTGTATTTTTATAAACTCGGGGTTTTGTTGTTGTTTAAAAGACTTCAGATTTCCTGACATGAAGGGCATCTTCGGCAGTGGGTTTTGGTATGCATGGAGACAGCTCTCGAACCCCTGTGTTTATACTCCAGTTCTTTGTTCTTAAGCGGGCTTTGGGGTAGGCAGATTCCTTTATTTATACAACTTCATTCAGTTAAAGAAAAGCTTGCCAACTATTCAAGACTTAAAAATAACAAAATATTGAATGACAGACACCAAGGGAGAGATGGAATAAAAGGTTTTTGAAGCAGTTTGGGCTGCTGCTGGCCTTGACTGTCCTGTCTTGCCAAGTCCTGGAGTTGGCCCTGTGTAAGAATGTTCTTGTGAGGTTCCATGCCACAAGGTCAGAGTCCACTGGACTAATCTCACAGGTTGCTCAAGGTCTTAGCTGGGGTTTCTCCTGCTGTGATGAGACACCATGACCACAGCAACTCTTAGGAAGGAAAACGTTTCATTGGGGTGACTCACTTAAATTTTCAGAGGTTGAGCGCATTATCATCAGAGTGCGACATGGTGGCCCTCAGGGACATGGCACTGGAGAAGTAGTTGAGAGTCCTACATCTTGCAGGCAACAGGAAACGGTCTGTCACACCGGGCATTATCTTGAGCGCTTATGAGACCTCAAAGCCTGCCTCCACTGTGACACACTTTCTCCAACAAGACCACACCTACGATACAAGGCCACACCTCCTAAGAGTGTCACTCCCTTTGGGGGTCATTTTCTTTTAAACCACCACACCCTGGCACCTCACAATGTTGTAATCTTAGCAGAAGATGATGAGTTTCTTTCTTCTTCTTCTTCTTCTTCTTCTTCTTCTTCTTCTTCTTCTTCTTCTTCTTCTTCTTCTTCTTCTTCTTCTTCTTTTGTTTTTGTTTTTTTTTTGAGACAGGGTTTCTCCGTAGCTTTTGATTCCTGTCCTGGAACTAGCTCTTGTAGTCAAGGCTGGCCTCGAACTCACAAAGATCAGCCTGCCTCTGCCTCCCGAGTGCTGGGATTAAAGGCGTGCGCCACCACCGCCGGGCTTGATGATGAATTTCCAGTGACCCAGGTTGTCAGGTTTGTGTGACAAACACTTTTACCTGCTCAGTCATCTTGCCTGCCCTAGTAATGCATTTTAATAGGAAACTCTAAATCATATGTTTCATTGTCTTACAAGTCAGAATGGATTAAATGACATATACCATATAATTACAATTGGTATGCCAGGGACAGAAATATCTATCATTATTCAATTGGTGTTAAATTACCCATTGTGCTCAATTTGTGTAGAGTCCAAAGGAGACGCAGATTTGATGGTGGTATGAAGAAATTAGACTGCGGTTCTGAGAAGCATTCTTGTTTTTCTTCTTATTGCTTTGGGATTTCCAGATAACGATATGCAGAGAGCACTCACCTTCTTCCTGTAGAGGTGGCTGGACGCTACAGCTGTGAAGCAAATTAGTAATAAATTCCTGAGGAGTTTACCAGTTGCCTCCCCGGACACTATTGGGCCAGTTACGGCAATCTGTCTAATTGCTTCAGGTCTGTTCACTGGTAAGCACTGCTCAGTACACCGTTATTTACATCCCGACCCAGGCAGGACTTCTTCCATCATGGCCGCTCTCAATGTCACAGAGGGCCTCTTCATAGTCATGTCTGTGTCCAGTTCCTTTCTGCTCTGGGTACCAACCTGCTCCAACAGAACAACCAGTCAGGACTCTCTTTGCTTTGGGGGAAAAAAAGTCAACCAATTGTAGTGTGCTAAACAGACTTCAGGCATTTGACTCAAAAATGGGATTTCTTGGCTCCTAGATAGTTAAGATCCTTCTTGATAAAAGGTTATTAAAATGAGGACAAAATTCTTGTAAATATATCAGGCATCATTACAGTTCTCCAAAAATACTAGATTTGTTGGCTCATGATATATGTCACCCCCTATAGTCTTGATACTTGTGGTCCCCCTATACCTAGTAGACATCTATTTATTATAGTCACTAAGCAAGGCTGTTTTACAGTGTAAGGTGTGGTAGGGAACCAAATGGTGAAGCCAGCCCACATCATAGTGCATAAGAAATAGATTCAGAGACTTAGAGAAATGGCTCAGTGGTTAAGAGTTCTGATTGGTACCCAGCACCCACATGGAGGCTATATAACTTCATATAACCTATAACTCCAGTTACAGAGGATCTGATGCCCTCTTCTGGCCTCCATGGAGGCCATATGCACACACATATGCACACACACATACACACACACACACACATATACAAGTAAGCAAAACACATAGGTAAAGCCGGGCGGTGGTGGCGCACGCCTTTAATCCCAGCACTCGGGAGGCAGAGGCAGGCGGATCTCTGTGAGTTCGAGGCCAGCCTGGTCTACAAGAGCTAGTTCTGGGACAGGAACCAAAAGCTACGGAGAAACCCTATCTTGAAAAAAAAAAATCCAAAAAAACAAAACAAAACAAAACAAAACAGAACAAAAAAACACATAGGTAAAAGAAATCTAAAAAAGTAAGTAGATTCATGTTATTTCCCTAACTTCATACATATAAATATGAGTCAACATAAGTTGTAACTTAAAACCAGCAGATCATGACTGTGATAACAGTACCAAGGTAGTGGCCTCTGGTTTCTCATTTATTCCCAGATGGAAATGTTAGTCTTCACATGGGCGTGGCTTTGGAATCTTTCCCTTTGCTAGTTAGTTTAAAGCCTTCTTCCAGTGATCATTTTTTGTTCTGTCTCTGATCAATTCAGCTTTGCATCTGTGAATTCCTTCCCAGAGTAGTGTCCCTTGTTAGCCGCTGTGTTTCCAGATTTGCTGGCACATTTACTCTGTCGAGAATGCGGTGATCATCCATCACATCTCTTTTCTATTACAGCTGCCTTTTCGGGTCCCAGCATTTTCCATGAAGCAAGATTGTGATTTGCATTTATAGTATCACATAAAGGATGCGGGATTTCATTCATCAGTGACTTTGTTGTGTTTTTGTATTTATTGATGTCAGTATATTTCATGTTAGCCATCTGGTCTTATTCCTTTGCCTAGGATTATTGCGCTATTGTGGCATCTACAGAATTATGATTTTTCTATTAGTTCCAATAAATGTACACCATATTTTTATGAGTAAAATAACATGTCTCTTATGAAATGACAATAAAATCACTCTCAATGGCTAAAGTATGATAAAATGCTAAATTTGGCCCCAAACTCATAAAATTTGGAAGTATCTTATACATAGGCATGAACTCTCTGTGTCTCTTATCCATCAGTTTAAACACCATCTCAGCATTCAGTCCTGCAGCATACACTTAGCACCTTTTGAATGTTTCTATCACATACACACACTCATGCACATGAGCACACACCCACACATGCACACACATGCACACCCACACTTCTGCAGCAGGACAGCCTCAGTCTCCACGAGACACAGCTTGGGGAGTGGCCCTGGAATAAATTCTCACGATGCATGTGTAGGGTTTCCCGTACCCCCTAGGGCCGAGTTTTATTTCATCACCAGACTTTATGTCCCGGCTTCCTCTGCGTTAGAAATCTCACTGTAGGAGTGACATTCTTGAAAGTGTGACTCGAGTCAGTCAGCTGTCCTGGGCATTTTCCCATCGGTGGGATCTGGCTTTTTAATTGGCTCTCAGGCGTTACAGTTATTTGAATTCCTGACTCCTTGATTTCTGTGTCAAAGTCACCTTCACTTCGCAAAGCTGTGTGTATCGTCAGTCATTTTCCCTTCTGGTTCAAATTCATGCTTGCTTAGGAGAGGGGGAAATGCGGTGTGTGTTTTACGGCGTTAGTGTAACGCAGTGTAGAGATGTCTCATTTATTTATAACGTGAGATTTATGCCTCCATACAATTCCAAAAGGGATCTGAGGTGGCTCACTGAGATGTTGACTTTGCTCTATCTGAGCGCCTTGAACTGTAATTTATGCTGGTGGCTTTGGCTCGTCTATCTGTCTTGCCTTGGTGTTCGGTGATTAACATCCATGCGTGGAAGAAAACTTGGGTTGAAGATATAAAACATCTTCTCATTCGTGAGATTTTTGGCAAACCTGCAAGAGGAAATGACTTGAAATTGCACACCAGGCAGGGGAGAGTCAAATGGCTATTTAAATTTTAAAGAGGAGCGACAATTGAAAGATAAAACCACCTTTAAAGAGATGTTTCTACCAGCAAACTGTAAATGCCTCTGGTGGCACTCACGTGTATGTGACAGTCCTCGACATCCCATTGAGAGCTGGAGATGCCACTGAGGCAAGAAGGTTTGACCTCTTAGTTGCCTTTGTGCATGCACGAAGACACACTGCAAAGTTGTTAACCAAAGGAGTCAAACGAGTTTGAGATTGGCCAAGAATGCAACTTCTGGGTGAAGTGTTCTTCCTATATTTTACCATGTACCACAGCGAGGAGTAAAATACAGGTGCCAAGGGAAGAGGAAGGTGGCGAAGGGTTGGCTAGGCTGGAGGAAAAAGATAGCTGAAACAGATGCTTGTGCTGTGTTTTATTAGGTGGCCGACTGGCTGCACAGATGGCTGCGGGCTCTTCAACAGAATTTGACCGGATGCTCTGTCTTGGTAATGGCAGGGTTATTAAGGAATTGAAGTCGTGTTCACTATCCAGACAGTCCCTAATCTGTATCACCCCGACCTGTGCCAGTATGCTTCCCCTTTTGCCCCAGGTACTCTACTGGGGGCACTTCTCACTTGTCACTGAGTAGGGCAGGCCACACATAGGAAGTATTCCAGAAACCGAAGGGGAAGTAGGGTGTGTTGGGATGCGGCAACAGTTATCAGTTCCTGTCTACAAGGTGGGGAGCTATGGCTTTTCTTCCCTGGGCAGGTGGGGGATTCCCCAAGCCTCACTTTTAGCACCTGTCTTTACAGTGTTGGGAGGCATACGACTCTGAACCACAGTGCTTACCGGAGAGTCGTTTTCCTAAGCTCGGTCACACACAAGTAAATCAATATCCCTTTTTTGGGAGGTGGGCTTTGAATTTTTAACAGTCCCCATGCCTACATGATTTCGATAGATCTTAAATCTGGTACCCACTGGACCCAACTAGATTATTTCTCAGTTTTCATTCTATGCTAATATTCCATTGTTCCAAGGCCACTTGAATTTGCCTTACTTTGTCCCTTTAGGGAGAAGTCCTGGGCCACAAATATCCAGTAGTCTCCAAGGAGCCATCTCATCAGCCTCTTCAACAAATCATGACTTGGCAGGCACTGTATGCAGATGTGGACGGGTCATGGCCCAGTTCCCATGGAGAGAGAAGTACTGTAGCAGGATTCCAAATGCAGCCTGACAGTGACTTTCTACTCATGGCCAACCAGATGGCATCAGGTGACACCCAGGAGAGGCAGAGTAAGGCACCCTGCTGCTGGGTAAGCAGGAGACTGCTTGCCAAAGAAAGACTGTGCAACCAGATAGGACATCAGGCTAGGTTAGAAGAGAGACTTCTCTGAATGACACCAAACTGCCAGGAAGTAGAGCAGGGAACATGCTGTGCTTGATCACACCCAAAACTCTGAAAATGTCAGAGGTAAAGGCATCCTGTTCCTGGGGGACCACAGAGGCTTTCACAATTACCCACATTACCGGGCTTCTGGGGTGCTCTGGGGTGCAAGAAGAGCTTGCCACCCCAAGAAGTTCCATTGACGTCAAGTCCTAGAAATCCAGCCAGTGCCCTGAGTCAGGTCATTCTGTGAACATCCCCCTCTTCCCGTTCTGTGTCTCATTGGAATAAAATGCAGCTTGTGTTCTCTGGGCCTTAGTCTGCTCACCTGTGAGATGAGGCTGAACTACATCATCCTGATGACATGTTCCAGAGCTGAGTTTCTATGGAAATGAAACAACCAAATAACAGAGACAGGAAAAAAGAAAAAAAGAAAAAAGAAAAAGACCTGCTAAAGGAGATAGTTATGAGGAAGGAGATAATTGTGTAAAGAGAGAAAAGCTGCCAAGAGGGAGAAGGAAGTCTTGTTGAAAACCAGGCAGAGCATGAATGCCCCTGAGTTCACACACACGCACATGCACTCATAGAGACCCATACGCATGTGTACATACATATACCCACATACACACATACATGCATGCATACACCAACATGCACACACACATGGGCACATGTGAATGAATGCACTTGATGAACACATACATTCACATACCCACATACACACACATGCCCACCATGCATGCACGCACCCGCGTGCGCGCGCGCGCGCACACACACACACAAGTGCTTGTTCACGAATGCACTTGGGGTGCATTACCTGAGAGAAGTGGAGGTGAGTGCTCGGCTCAAGGCTATCGAAAGTCAAGGTAGAAGCTGACTTATTCAACACTAAAGCATCTCCCAGAGAAAACAGCCGTGACAGGGCAGGAAGCAGGATTCCGACACCAGGGTTGCATTTTTAAATGACAACTTGCAGGAACTAATTAGGGTCCTGCAAGAACTACATTAATCTTGGTGGCAGGCAATGTCCCCAGTGTCATAGCTAGTCACAAAACATCACTCCCACCCCCATCTCCACACTACCACCTTGGGGAACAAGCTTTTGGCTCACAAACCCTAGGCTAGGACAGCATGGAAACTATTTTCTAACCAGGACAACCCTCAAACTGTCCCTTCCGACAATCTCTTTGCTTTTTAGACTTAACCCTCCCTCCCAAACACCTGGTAGTAATTATGGAAGCACCTTCCCTGAGAGATCCATTACTGTCCATCTTGGGTTTGAAGAGACTTCCAGGTCTCCCCCTCTAATGGCTCCCACTAGAATATAAGAGTGTGGTCATTGAATTGCTCGGAACTGCAGTTCCATACCCTCATTCTGCTTATCTCTGTACCCCAACATGAAGACAGCAGAAGGGGAAGTCCACGCCCCCACTGGTTTAGACGTCTCACTGTGGTGGAGTGGACAGTCAATGACTGCGTATCTAAGCACTGGTTACAGGAGGCAGTTAGAGAGCCATGTCAAAGAAGGATTCTAAGTGAAGATCCTTCCGGAGCACTTAGCCAGACCCAAAGTGACAGCAGGACTGTCCTGGAGGAAAAGGCCTGGCCTGCTCTGTGTTTTATTTCTAGCATGGACTGGACGGAAATGAGTAGAACCTGTGCTTTACCCCCTTGCCCAAATTGCTCAACTTCCTTCAGTTCTCCCATATCTTCTATCTATCTATCTATCTATCTATCTATCTATCTATCTATCTATCATCTATCTATCTATCTATCTATCTATCTATCTATCTATCTATCTATCTTTCTATCATCTATCTATCTATCTATCTATCTATCTATCTATCTATCTATCATCTATCTATCTGTTTATTATCTATCTATCTATCTATCTATCTATCTATCTATCTATCTATCTATCATATGTTTATCTGTCTGTCTGTCTGTCTGTCTATCTGTTTATCTAGCTTTTGAAACTGTTCAGATCTCCACTGTTCACTCCGAGCTTGAGGTTGATCTTCTTTCCTTGCCACTTGTACGTGTTTCATTTCTTCTTGTTTGTGTTTTATGGAATATTTCTCTTTAGTGAGAAGATGATACATTTATTTTTTTTCAGAACTTTTCTCCTAAAGGTTTTGCCAAAAATAATCTCTGAAATACGTTCTTCAATAAATTCATGTTTTATTAGGTTGTTTTGTGGGATGTCTCTTGGTATTTGGTCTCTTGGTATGTCCGTTCCTTCTTCAGGAGTAGCAGATCTGTTTCTCCTGGTGCTCTGGGTGTCTAGGAACCAGAGAGATTCAGGCACCATCTGCTGCCTGCCTTGCTGTGATATAGAGACGATTCCCCCAGAGGCGACCCATCTGTAAGCGATCTCCCAATTAAATGTTTGATGAGTTTCCTTGGTCATGGTGTCTCTTCACAGCAATAGGACACTGACTAAGACACCAGCTGAGAGACTCAGCTCAGTATCTAGCACAGAACTATTAGTTACTACCACGTCAAAAGCCCTGTGCCTTCGGAGTCCATGAACTGCCTTCTGAGAATGGCTGTGCATGCCAGAAAGGAGACCCAGTGAGAAACGTGAAGAGAGACTGTTCTGCAGTATCGCTGACTCAGAGACATGACTGACTATGCAAATGAGGAAGTTATTTCTGGGAGTAGGTTATCTTTGCATCCATTGCAGAAACAATAGACAGCATTGGATTTCACAGGCTTCCTCTGAAGTTAGATGTCCTGGGATATCAGGGGCCATGTTGCCACAAACAAAGGTAAGTATGAAGGGCAGTGCTTCTGAAAGCCATGGGCATTTCAGTTCAGGAAGTGTCCTGCAAGTCCAACTTCACACCTAACATGTTACGGCAGCAGAAAGACACACACCTTCAGGCTCCATGTCTCTTCTGTGAAAGGTTTAGTGTCTGAAGTCCTGCCCACTGGAAAGGTTTTTGGTTTAGTGTGGACTTTTCCACTTGGGGCATTATAATGAAACTCACCGAGTTTATTTGCGATTTTAGTTTAGGGACCCTCGACCTGCATGCAAAGCTGAGATTCTTCTGGAAATCCTAAAATGGGTGGACACAGAGTAGGGTAAATGCCACCTCCTGAGCAAGAGGAAACATAAGCGGACCAGAGGGGCCCATGCACGTTGTGGCCTTTGGATGGGGTTTCTCAGTGACATAATGTCAGTCTGGTGATGCACAAAGCACCAAGGAGGTGAGTTTTACTTACTTATTTATTTTTACAGTTTCTATAACCATAAACAGGTTCTTGAATGGTGGCTCACCGTGGACCAAAATAAGAAGGCTGTCAGGGAGGGGAAGGAGAGTCCATGTAAGCTGAGTGGACTGTTATCCGCTACATCCAGATCATTCTAGAGGAAAAGTAAGCCTTTAACACACTCCAAGATTTAGTACATATTTAAAGTGGAAAAAAAAATACCAGCAGCCACTTTCAAAACAAAAAAAAAACAAAAAAAAAACCCCACATTTTTATTAGTTCTTTGAGACTGTTGTTGTTAAATGCATTGTTATTTTGATAACATTCACTTCTAACTCATTCCCTTATTCCTCTCAGATCTGCCCCCACATGCTTACCACCGCACTTAATGGTCTCTTTTTTTAAAAAGTTTGTCTTTAATAGCCCATGGAGTCCAATTTGTGCTGCCTACATACTCCCGGGTGTGGGGACATCCAATGGAGCCTGTTCTACCAACCAGCAGCCACACCCTTAAAAATTAACTTCCTCCCCCAGAAGCTATCAGTTAGGGGTGGGGCATCATGAATCCCTTCCCACTCCATGTTAGAGCACTGACATGTCTTCTGGGTAGAGAAGCTGCTGTGCTCATGAGTACATAGCCACCATGACAGCCTGCATGGTGTCAAGCTACCTTCATTTTTATAGTCTAAAGGAATCAGTGCAAGATGGTCTTTTCTTTTGACATGCTGTGCATTGCTCAAAGTGCTCCTGGAGTTGGCGTTGGATAGATGGAAGGTAACTGAGAATTTATTGAACACTCGGAACTCCTGGGTACCAGACAGCATCCCAAAGCTTCTGCAGGTTAGCATGATTTCCTGCTGGATGCTGAGGATGCGGCTTTATTAATAGTCTCATGTAAGGAACTAGATTGAAAAACACAAAATGGAACAAACAAAAAACCCCCCACACTTTCCTTCCAGCTCTCCTCTTCCCCACCATGCAGACTAGAAAACTAAAATAATACTTTCTGGAATTACAGATGGACAATGACCTCCTCATCTGGAAAGATCTGGAATATTCTTTGATTGCTAAATGGGCACAGGCTTACTGGGGCTTTGGGTGGTCTGCCTATCTGCTGTTCTGATTTATGTTTCCTTCTAGAAGTTTTAAAAATAAGTTAAGACCCACTAAAAATGAAGCATGTGGCCATTTCCGTCTAAAATGACAGAAGGAAATTTAGAAAAATGGCAGTGTTTGTGTGTATCATAAATCTAAGGTGACAAAATCCATTGTGGGTCCAAACCCAAACCAGAAACAGAGAAACACCAAGTCTTCTGGTCAAGCTGAGACCCAGAATACCCAGGTTTGGAAGGGTTCAGGATTTGTTTTCAAATTTGATCTGCTTCTCCATATTCCCACCAGTACCAAAACAGGGTCAACGCTCATTCCTCAGACTGAATGGACAAGGCTGCCTGTAAGAAAGAAGGTGCTGGCCCAGATGTGGAGAGACAAGAGCACAAGTTTGGAGATCTTCCCACCATCAACAGACTTCCAGCTCTACTTGAAAAGCCCTAGCGTCTATGAGAACTCCTACCCTTCTCTCCAGAGTCCATTAAAAAGAATATTAAATCGGGGCCAAAGAGATGGCTCAGTGCTTCAGAGCAGGGATTATTCTCCCAGAGCACCCGGGTTAAATTCCCAGCCCCCACCCCCCCACAGGGCAGCTCACGACCATCTTTAATTCTAGTCCCAGAAGAAACATTACCCTCTTTTGACCTCTGAAGGCACCAAGCACACAAGCAGTACACAGACATACATGTAGGTAAAACACTGGTGTGCATTAAATAAATAAATCAATCTAAAATAATACCAAAGAAAATTAATGATGTTGAAGACACCATTAAATTGCACCTTAAAAGAAATACAGGAACACATTGTCTTTGCAAACCATTCAGACAGTATGGGTTAAGCTAGCATTCTTCAGCCTTCCGCCGCCAGTCCTGGCTTTCCTCTGAGCTAGAATTTTCCACTCTTATCAGTGTTTAATCCCAGATCATTTATTTATGCCACAGATTTGCATGTGTAAGCCATTTGACCTCCGGGTGCTAAGCAGAATGAGTAAGTGACCCACTCACTTGATTCAGAAGTCCTGAAAATAGCTAACTCCTCAGCGTTTTAAAGGGCCTCCTATGAAGAATAATCTCCGTGCCAACCCAGCTGAATGGAGAGATGTCTCAGGAGGATTAGTAAAGCAGACTCATGGGTGTGTCTGTGAGGATGTTTCCAGAGAGGACTGGCATGTGGGTCTGCAAGGGAAAGCAAAAGACCCTCCTTAAATTTGGGTGGCACTATCCAATGCGCTGGGAGCTACCCGATGGTTAGAATAAAGAGCAAACCAGGGCTGTGCTTTCCAGGGGAGCATGTCTATTGCGGCAACCATGCCCACACACCAGAATGAAGCTTCTTAGGCCTCTGGACATGGATGTGCACATACTAATGGCTCTCCTGACCTCCAGACTTTCATCCCCAGCCTGGGGTGCATCACTGTTCCCTTGCACTGAGGCTCACAGCTCCTCTGGCTGAGCAGTAATGAGTTCTCTGTCTTTCCAGCATACAGTCAGCCATCTTTGTAATATCCAGCTACTCACAAAAACTAAACACATAACTTATAAGCCAAGCCTTCCAAAAGTCAAATTAGAAAAATGTCTCTACCGTATGGTGGTGCACCAGTCCTCTGGAGTCTGAGGCAGGAGGATTTTGAACTCAAAGTCAGCTCAAACTACATGGAGAGACACTATTCTATACAGAGCTAGAGAAACAAACTTAATCTTCGTAAGGAAGTGCAAAGGATTTCAAATAGCCCTAAGCAAAAAGAGTAAGATGGAGAAAGCAGAATACTTGATTTCGAGGTATAACACAGAGTCAGCAATAAAAACAGCATGCTCCCAGCTCAATATCTGACACATGGGCAGATTTTGGAATTGAATACAAGACCCAGAAGTAAACACACACAGCTATAGTGTTTCAATTTTCACCAAAATGTCCAAGACATTTATTGAGGAGAAGACAGACTCTTCAATGCATGGTGCTGGGGGAAAAAATCGGTTCCACATCTAGTTGCATGTCTGTTGCCCTGCACAAAAGTCAGTTCAAGAGTGGGGGAATGATACAATTATGTTACAAACTCAAAAAATAAAATCAAAGAAGCCATTTTTAAAAAAATCAAATTCAAAATGAGCCTAAGACCTTAATCTAAGACCTGACACTCACACAGCTAGAGGGAAAAAAATATAAAGAAAACACTTTCAGATACAGACACAGGCAACATCCTGGCTAGGAGTCAAATACCAACAGCAAGAACTGACAAATAGGATCACAGGAATTTAAACGTGCCTGCACAGTCAAGGGAACGGCTATCCGATTGAAGAGGCAGCCTACAGAACAGGAGGAAAATTTTCCTAGTTGCTTATCCCAGAGGGAGTCAATGTGTATAATACATGAAGAATTGAACACTAAGAAATCATTGTGGTCAGTAAATGGTCAAATGAGTTGAACTCTTTCAAAAGCAGAAAAGAACAAATTATTATCAATAAATGTGTGGGGAAATGTTTCACATCCTTAACTGTGAGGGAAATGAAAATCAAAACCAGATGAGATTCCATCTCACCCCAGTCAGGGGGACTATGAAAACAAACAGCGACAACAAAAGCACCCCTAATTGTGTAGCAAGAAAAAGGACCCTCGTGTATTGCTGGTAGGAACATAAATGACTCTGGCCTCGGTGTAAACTGATAAGTTCTGTAACAGCTATATTTTAATGTTGTGATAAAAACACTATGACCAGAGTGACTTATAGAGAAGTTTGTTTTGGCTTATGTTTCCAGAGATGGAGTCTACGATGGTGTGGGAAGGAGCAGGAAACTGAGAGTTCACATCTTCAACCACACAGAGGAAGCAGAGAGAGCAAACTCAAGTGGGGAAAGACTTTAAACCTTCAAAGCCCACCTCTGGTGATATACATCCTTCAGCAATGTTCTACCGCCTACAGCAGTGGTTCTCAACCTGTGGATCCTGACCCCTCTGGGGTCAAACAACGCTGTCATAAGGGTCATCTAAGACCATCAAAAACACAGATATTTACATTATGATTCATAACAGGAGCAAAATTACAGTTATGAAGTAGCAATGAAAATAATTCTATGGTTGGGAGTCAGCACAGCATGAGGAACTGTACTAAAGGGCAGCAGCATTAGGAAGGTTGAGAACACCGCCTTGAAGATTCACAACCTCCCTAAACAGCGCCATCAACTGGTAACCAAGCGTTCTAACACCTGAGCCTATGGAGAATATTTCTCATTCAAATCACCACTGGAGGTTTCTCAAAAACACTAAAACCAGAATTTCCCTATGATCCCAAAAGCTGTCCCTATGATAACACACCCAAAGAATCAGTCATCAGACAATAGCTACTATACAACTATGTTATCTTGCCCTGCTCCTAATTAGTTACAGGCTCAGAGTAGATACCATCAAAGGATGAATAAGCTAAAAACAAACATGTTTTACATTTTACATGCATGCGCGCGGGCACACACACACACACACACATGCTCACTCACAGTGGATTCCTTGAAAACACATTGCTTTAAAGAAAATGGTTGAAACTGGAGCTCGGCAAATTTAGTCAAGTGTGTCAGACACAGATACAACATGCTTCTTTTCATGTGGAGAATCTGTATTTTTGAAATAAAGATGTGGAAATAGAACATGTGTTTGACAATGGAGTCCCAAGGGAACACTTAGCAGCAAGAGGGACCTCGGCCATGTGTGCAGTGACAAACCGCCAGGTGGGGGTGTACGACCAGGTTTCGAGTGGGGCCGAGGCATAGCCAGCTTTGCCTTTGCAATGGCTGGAGTTGTCGGATAAAGGATGGGTGCCTAACAAGCCAGCCCAGAGGCAGGGACACCCGTGGATGCTGTCGCAAGCATCCAGCTGAGAAACAAAAGATGCTTGCATAGCACGAGGGAGAGAAACACACTGTGGGTGGGAAAGGAATGAGTGTGTTTGCTGGGCCGTGTTATGTTTTTATCTGTGTCATTTTAAATGAAAGGATGCCCTGTCACACGTGTGTCGGCTTGGCTCCCTCACTTTCCCATCAGCAGTTAAGGTCTCAGAGTGAGAAAGACCAAGAATAGCACGCTAATGGGGACTTCTGGGTCCTGTGTGAGAAGTCACACGACTTCACATGTGTAAACCGTTTCCTCACCACGACTCTCTCAAGTGGAAGGGCAACTTTGATCTCTTTGGTTTACCAAAAGGAAATCGAGTCGAAGAGAGGGCAAGTGACACGTGTAACACGTCACCAGAAAGTAGGATTGTAATGTTAAGCTGGAGGCGTCACCCCAGCACTCTAACACCCCTATATCCAACAAGTCTGGAGTGATTAGAAGCCCCTGGCCTGGCAGTTTCCCTGGCTTGGACTCCAACTCCCGGCCTGCCAAGCGCTGACCCTTCCCTGGGAGGGCCAGGACCACTTCCCCAGGCTATTTAGGCTTGCACTGGAAAGAAGAACATGTGATTTGGGTTTGGGTGTGTGTGCTCTGTCTTTCCCCTGCCATGCCCTCAGCCACCTGGACCACTATCTATTAAACACCAGCATTTGATGTGTTTTAATCTGGTCTGATTGGATTTCTTTGCCCCTTCAGAGCGGCCCATTTTAGGATTTTTCCTAACAAAGATATTTGACATAAGTTTTAAAAATCCACGGAAGTGAAGTGCTCACACACTCCCAGCTTACACCAAAGCTGGGCATGGCCAGTGTAGAGATAAGATGGTGGTACTGGCCCTGGAAAGGAGGCCTGAAGGAACAGCAGATCAGTCAGGATGCAAAGATCCGGAGGTGCGGATTCAGAACTGAGATAACAAATTTCTTACTCAATGACATACAAACCACCTGGCAGAGAACATGTTTGACACAACCCCACCTTCACACTCATGGGCTACGGACCTAAGGGCCTGGGCTTGAACATGGGCGAGTCTGCAAACTGTGAGGAGCAGGATGAGAGGTCATGCACGTGGTACCCCGGCCCAGAGGAGTCCGAGAAAATGGCTTCGGCATGCTATTGACACGGCTGGATGGAAATGTAGTGTCATAGTTGGCTTCTGCAGTCACCTTTGACACGTCTGGGAAGAGGAAACCTAATCTGAGGAGTTTCCCTGTTGGCCTGTAGGGCTGTTTCGATTAATGTTGATTAATGCAGGAAGACCCCGCCTCCTGTGGGCCGCACCATCGCTGTGCAGGTGGTCCCAGGTTGCTTGAGGAAGACTGAGCAAGCCAGTAAGCAGCACTCCTCCAAGGCCCCGGTTCCAGTCTCTGCCTCCAGGCTTCTGTCCTGAGCTCCTGTCCTGACTTACCCGAATGAAAGGTCTATGAAAAGAAACAAACCCTCTCCTCCCCAAGTTGCTTTTGGTCCTGGTGTTTATCACAACAGCCGAAAGCAACTAGAACACATGGGAAATGGGTTATGTTCAGGTTCCCTTCTGTGACAGGCAGATTCTAATGCTAACTTTGTGGTCCACGATGAGCTAGCTGATCAGAGAATTGGTGGTGGGCTGTTTCTTTTCAGGATCATATGAACGCTTATGGGGCAGCAGGGTGAATTCTGGTTTTATAAAACAAACGTACTCACCTATATCAGTGTGTGTGTTGTGTGTGTGTGTGCACACAACACACACACATGTGTGCATTGTTTAGTTATTAAAATGTGAGTATCCATAAATAAGACATTTGTGCAGTGCTCTCCTGTTGTCAACAGTGTTTGTTATTCATGAGGTGGTGACCAATTATACAAGCAAAAGTCCTTTTTCGTGCACGACTTCTCTCTGTCACATAAAAATGGTCTCATTCAAATCATACACTATTACCGCAAGAATTATCTGAAATGTGTGATCACAGCAGCTCCTGTGAGTGGGAGAAAAGTAGCCTAGGGAGATGCCCAAGACAGGCTTGCTGGTAATTTTGACCAGAGAGCTCTTCGTGGCCAATTTAGAGTGCATGAGTCTTGCTGCTTCCTTATTTTAAAAATGTCAAGCCAATTACTGGCTTTTGAATTTGCAGAGTCTGCTGGTAGATCAAATCCAAAGTTCTTTCTTGGTTCTCATAGACCCTCTAATAAAGAACTAAGCTTGTCTGACCCTTAGCTGATCTAACACTGGGAGCAAGGTATTGTCTTCAGAGGAGGTCCATGCTGCACAGGGAAGGTGGGGAGGACTGGGCTCCATCACCTCTGCATCCAAAGTTCATGGTACACAGGAGCGGTGGGGAGGACCCAGTTCCATCAGCTCTGCATCCGAAGTTCATGGTACACAGAAGCGGTGGGGAGGACCCAGTTCTATCACCTCTGCATCCAAGGTCGATGGCACACAGGAGTGGTGAGGAGAACCCAGTTTCATTACTTCTGCAGTGGGAGTCCATGGTACACAGGAACAAGGGGGTAGACTCCGTTCTATCACCTCTGCACAGCTGGCTAGAGGCCTCCCTGAGATTCTAGGTCAGGATTGTCTCATTTGGTATCTCCTGACTTCTCCTGAGCTGTTGTCCACACACATTTTTATTTTTAAAGTGAATCGTCAATATTTCAATATAATATTTAATGTTAAAATCTGGATTCTTTACGCTCTAGAAATAGCAAAGGGTTTCAGGACATTAGGTTACTGCCCTCACCTGGTAACATCTGGCCACATAGACAAAACTGATCCTTTCTCTTTGGAGCTTCCTCCAGTTCTCTCCTGCCTTCTAGTTCTGGGGCTGAAGAGTGTGTGATCACCATGGTGCCAGCATCCCTCACACCAGCCCAACCTTTTTGGTTTTCCTAGTACAGAGCCAGGCTCTGATACAAGGTAGCATATGAAAAAATTCCATGTGTGCCACCATTATTTTGAATTCTAAGCGTAAAATTATAATAGTATTAAAATGAGAACAATACATGATGGCATGGCATTTACAGTTATAGATGGACCCAAGTTCAAGAGTGATACAGGTTTGTTAAGGGAAACGCGATGACTCCCGTTAGAAAACCCAAGAAGCATCTCTATTCAAACAATATCAAAGAGGCATTCCAAAATGGAATATATTTTCTTTGTCCTCAGAGTAAGTGGGAAATGTGATGTTCTGAGGTCTATCTATGCTACAGACCCAGGAGATGCCATCATGAAGTCTCTAGACTTCGGTTTTCAGAGATGAAGACTCAACCAGAAATATAATTATCAGAACAGAACTCTGTCTTACGATAGCTGGGAAACCATCTCACGATGCCACTGGGCTTCAGATAACCATCAAGAGCTCCTGTCTTCTGTGGCCTCTCCATTCTCTTTTGTAGGCTTCATTCCAGCTCCGAGGCCCTGGGATCCATGATGGAAGAGTTAATATTGAAAGGAAAAGGGGTCAGCATGTTGCCAGATGTTGGCTCTCTGCTTCCCAAGGTACCAAAGTATCTTTGAAGGATGGGAAGAGTCTGGTAAAGTGAGTTTCAAAACATTGGCTGAAAAGGAGTAAAGATCATTGTCAAAACAAAAACAAAAACAAAACAAAAAATGGATCAGGCAGACCAGAGTGTACCTACTGGTGTGAGGTTGGTTGACAGTTGGGGAGGGCAAGACAGAAACTCTGAGATCCCAAGAAACCTTTAAGATGAAGGAGTTACATCTTAGGGTAGAGAATTTAACCTTAGGGCTGGGGACATAGCTGAGTGGTTTTAGTACTTGTTCAGTATGTAAAAGCTCATAAGTTCAATTCCCAGCATTGGAAAATAAAAATGAGAGAGAGAGAAAGAGAGAGAGAGAGAGAGAGAGAGAGAGAGAGAGAGAGAGAGAGAGGAGAGAGAGAGAGAGAGAGAGAGAAAACATAGTCTTGATCCAGAAAATAGTATTTCATCTGGGCAATTCTGTAGATCACATCACACCCCTATGCACCCTTTCCCTACAGCACTAAGGACTAAGTTTCCAAGACGACTTGGATATAGTAGTATTGGAGCCTTAAAGGAATTACAGCCTAAAATCCCCCAGAATGTGACACATGCAGTTGAATGATGCCCAGCTGTCATAATATTCGGCTATCAAACAGACAAGCAGCCTTATAGATAGACTCAGTTTTTAAAAGTCAGTGGCTGAAGGTTCCCACCAGTTTGCATGTGGTCTGCTTGAGTCCTAGGTCATTTGTGGTCTTTGGCTACAATCCTTCTCCCCCAAGTCTTTCTGCCATGGATCAGAAAAGAAAGAAGTAAAGCAAATTCACTATCCAGCTCTCTGACTGCAGCAATGCCTACCCAGCCACTCATTTCCAAACGGTAGGCAGGACATCCTTTCCCCCAACGTATGTGGTTGAGAAGTTTGGTACTGTGCTCCCTACAGCCTCTTGTCTCCTTTAAAAAGAAAGAACCCGAAAAGCGAACAGCAATCATTATGTTGACTGCGTAGAATTGAGATCGTAAATTCCAAAAGGTTTCCAGGACAGTTTAAAACAGAAAAATGAAACCAGCGGCTCCCCAGACATCATGGCCGCCGTACGACGTGTCTCAGAGCCTTAGCCAGACATGCTTCCTCCATCCCTTCACGTGGCCACCAGAAGTTTTGGTAAATTAGTTTGCGTTCTCCGGATTCGTCATGCAGCCTGGCAGGATGTTTGCCATCAGAAGTCAACACTGGACTCAATTTAAAATCCCTTGAAAAACAAGTAGGGCCCATCAAGTGTTTTGCTGCCCTCATTCTGAGAACCGCACTCATTCAGCTGAAGTGGTCAATGAACCCCATTCTGCTTTGTAAATGGCTCTCAGAGTGCTGAATTAGCAAAGCACAGAGAAATTCAAGACCCCTAAGGCCTGCATGAATGTGCAGCATGGACACACGCCGCACGAAGAGACCAGAGAGGACATCAGCTCAACAGAAACTGGACTGTGACGTTAAGTTGGGAGCATCACCCCAGCACCTGGCATGCATCCCAACACCCTGGCCTGGGAGTTGCTTTGGTCAGGACTCCAAATCCCAGCATGCCACAGGGTATTTAAGTAGGCACCCAGAGGAGGAACACGTGGTCCAGGGTTTTGCTTGTGCTTCCCTGTTTTTCTGTCTCCCCTGCCACACTCTCGGCCACCCAAGAGTGTTGTATCTAATAAAACACGAGCATTTTAATTCCGTTCGATTTGGCCTGATTGGGTTTCTTTGCACCGGTGGAGCGGCTCATCTAGGATTTTTCCTGACATGGACTTACAGAGGGTTGAGAGTCATCGTTTGGATTCCGAGTGAGCCATCTCCACAGCCTTTTAAACATCTTAATGTTTATTATGCTTTCTTGACTAGTGAGATTGGGTGTTGCTGTGAATACAGGCTGACTTTGCACTTGGCACTCCTCCTGCCTCAGTGTCCTGAGTATTATGGGCATGAGCCACCACATCTGCCTTTTCCTGGAGAATGAAAGGGAAAGGACAGAGGACTCAATAGGCTTGAGTTGTTTGGGCCCAGCACTTTGGTACCTGGGAAAACTTACAGTGTCAATGGTGGAAAACCAACCTAAGTTTATCAGCTTCATAGACCAGCAGATGCTCAAGCAGGGATGCCCTATGTCAGTGCCAAGAGGAAAAACTAGATATTAAAATACCCCCAGCAGACCTGGGTTTTACCTCCCTAAGCAAGCTATGTCCTGCTTAGCACAGTACGGCCTTGATCTAAGCAAGCAGATTTTTTAAAAACAAATCATACTTTAATTATAAGGGAGATTCTACTTGAAGAATTCTACCCTTCAAACTGTCCTCTATGGCATTTCTAAAGCATTATATCTTTTTAAAGCAAACTAAAAACCAGGCTATGTCACTCTTTTTCCCGCTGGAAATGTCAGCGATAACTTCTGCCCTCCATTTAATCTGTCTCCACAACCTTCAATTTCTCAGCTCCAGTTACACCCACAAGCTCCTTGGGGCTGTGGCATTATAGCTAATGGTACAGGCTATTATATCTGAATGGTCTTCTAGGCTGAAGGACAACGCATGCGGAGGAAACTATGGTGGCCCGCTGCCTTTCCGTTTTGTTTTGTTTTGTTGTATTCGCTTGGCTACTTTGTCCTCCATGAGGCACGCTATCCTCTGGTGAACTTGTTCATTGACACCAGAAGCATTCCATTCTTGTAACTTGCCCCACTCCGGCATCCATCAGTTGTTCCGCCCTGCAATCCTGAAGTACTGGGGCTTTATTGTAACAGTTGGATGCAGGTAATCCAGGCATCTCCATCACTCCAGAGCACTTAACCTGAGGCAGTGGGCCTTTATTATTCAGTTTTGTACCCGTGGTACCTGGGATATGCCACTGCCACTGCTTAACTGTTGAAAAGAAAGAATTTTGTAGGAATGAATTGCTTTGTAAAACAAAGAACTATTGGTGTGAGTCAGATAGCCTCTCCTAACCCTTCTGGCTTGGCGGTCTGGGGATCCGTCTGTTGGGGTTTCCTAGATGGAGCAGGACAGCAGGCCGTGCAGCTTTTGGGCGCTGAAAGGATGGATTGTGTGTGATGGTCCCACGCCAGATGCAGTGGCTCACCCACCCTGATTTCAAAGGTGACTGAAGGCAGCGATGGAATGATTGAAAACCTTAGGCTTCGATCCTTTTTTGACATCTGCCTTTTTTTTCAGCAGACTACAAAAAATGGAGCCCAACCGTCTGGTTTGAGTCTCTTCCTCTTGCTCCGGAGGAACGCCATTCTTGAAGTTGTTGCTTCTGTGTTTCCACCTGCCAGGCCCCAGCATCCTTCTCTTTTCCTGCATTCAGCTCAGGTTCAGCAACACCTGTCAAAATCCCAAAATAGTTTCCTTTAGAAAGCCTCCTACGTGACCACACAAGCGTATGCTTTAAGCCAATATTTTTTATTTGTAGGTCTGGATGTGTGCCCAAGTGAGGTTTTGTGTGCTAGGTGGGTGCTGGTGCCCATGGATACCAGAGGGCGCCCGATCCTCTGGACCTGGGAGTTCCAGATGATTGTAAGTGACCGTGTCAGTGCTGAATGGGCCCTGGTCCCCTGCGAGAGCTAAGCACTCTTAACTGCTGAGCTGTCTTTCCCAGAACTGAAAAAGTCCCTCTTTTTGAGACAGTCTCTGACTATGTAACCCAGGCTGGCCTCAAACCTACCATCCCCCTGCCTCTGCCTTCTGTGCACTAATATGTCTGGTCTTTTTGCAAACATTCTTAAGTATTTAACATGTCTGCTAAAGATCCCTAATTATATCGGACTTCTTAGGGAAAAACATGCATGTTCCATGTCTGATATCTTCTTCCCACACCCTAGAATGGCACGCACAGGCTCTCCTCCGACGTTAACCAATTGAATATTCATGTCTATAGGAGATCTGTGAGTCCTCTTGGTACGAATCTTCCCACCCAGAGAATTATACACGCTTTTTAATTTGAGTGATTTCTACCTCCCTGCCGCTTCTCAAAATTAACTAGGACTCCCAAATTGCTACAAAAATCCTTTGTTGTTGTATTCCCTAGCAGACCAGGACACCTTCGGCTGTGTGGCAGTTTGAATTATTTGGAATCACTGGTTCATCTCCTCATGTGGAAAATAGGAGCTCAGATATTAAGCCATGGTCACAGATTTGGTGCAGGAGTTGTTTACACAGAACAGAAGCGGCCTTTGCTGTGCCGACCGTTGTTCAGGATACACTCAGTGTTGGGAGTGTAAATCAGCTCTGTGAGGGGAAACTAACCACGCTTTGTCTGCCTCTCTCTGTGGTGTTAAATGTCCTCAGCATCTTTTCTATTCTGGTTGCAGTTATCGAATACCTGACCACATGCAACTAAGGAAAGGAAGTCTCTTCTGGTTCACAGTTCAAAGCGTTCCCTCCAGCATGGCAGCAGGAGCATGGCACTAATGGGAAAGCAAAGGAATGGAACAGCAGTGCTCACCAGGCTTTCTTATTCAGTCTAGACCATGGGATGGTGCCACTCAAGTCTAGACCACGGGAAGGTGCTACACAAGTCTAGACTATGGGGTGGTGCCACTCAAGTCTAGACCATGGGGCGGTGCCACTCAATTCTAGACCATGGGGCTGTGCCACTCAAGTCTAGACCATGGGACGGTGCCACTCAAGTCTAGACCATGGGACGGTGCCACTCGTGTCTAGACCATGGGACAGTGCCACTCAAGTCTAGACCATGGGATGGTGCCACTCAAGTCTAGACCATGGGACGGTGCCACTCAAGTCTAGACCATGGGGCGGTGCCACTCAAGTCTAGACCATGGGACGGTGCCACTCAAGTTTAGGATGGTGTTTCAGGTTTTTTTTTTTTTTTATTGCTGACACCATGACCGTGGCAACTCTTACAAAGAAAACATTTAATTGAAGTGATGGCTTACAGTTCAGAGGTTCAGGCAGCAGGAAGTTGCCTGATCGTCATACTGAGTGAAGGAGAAAAGAACCTCCAAGCCTGCAGTGACACACTTCCTCCAACAAAGCCACGCGCCCTAATAGTATCGCTCCCTTGGGAGGCCATTTTCTTTCAAACTACCACTGATGGGTTTTCCTTCCTCTGTGAAACCTCTCCAAAAACACCCTCACAGGCACACCCTGAGGTGTCTCCTAGGTGCTTCTAATGTCAATCAAGTTGGTAATGAAGATTAACAAACACCCTTGTGGTTGATTTCCAGTTATATACTTAGAGACTTCCTGAATGTTCTTGTTGCAGGGTGGCTTCGGCAGCACATGAGTTAGTGCACACATCTTAGGTGCTGAGGTCATTTAGAACAAGTCATTGCACACAGTATAATACAGTATACAGTAACGACTCAGCCTTTGTCAATGCCACAGATGAAAGGTCATCCCCACCTTTATCACGTAGTCCTCCCTTTATTATAAATAGGTGGTTTGCCAAGTGTGGATGTCATGAAATTAGGATAAACATGGCAATCTATTTTTTTTTTAAGAGGCATGCATAACTTTCTATTTCCTACAGCTAAGCAAAATGATTGTGTGATCCGGTGGCCACCTAGGTAGAATTAAGTAGCGGCAGCACTTTCTTCTTAGATGACTGCTTTATGTTTTAAGTAATATACAAAAGCCTGTATGAACAATTATTACTCTACCTAAAGTTCAACCAATGTTATTCTGCACTTCCTCACAATTGTGTGCTTACTATTCCCCGTGTTAGACCAGAGGAAAGTGAAATCCAGGTTCCCAGCAGGCAGAGGGAAAGGGGGACCTGCCATCCACCAAAGGCCAGCCAATCTGATTTCTCGTGAACTGGCTCAGCACAGTGCTTATGGAAATAAGTTTCCCGACACGACACGTTTTTAACCTATTCTGTTGTTGGTTAGCTAGCTGGATCTACCGAGGTGCAGCTCTGTTTTTCTCCACTGTTGACTTTACAGCAGGGAGCCGCCTTAACAAATTCTGCTCATTAAAGAGGAAGCAGATTAATTCCCACTAATGGCTTGGATATTCATCTCACCGTCTGATTTGAATTTAGACTTTTTTCCTGTATGGTAACTGCAGGTCCCCCTGAACTGGGTGTGCAGTAGAACAGAACGTTTTCTCCTCGAAGCTTAATGGAAAGAGCAGAACACACATTGCACAATGTCCTTTGCTTCTCACTGCCCATGTGGTGTTTCTGACCCTGACCCCAGACAAGTTATCATTTGAGCTCTGACCTTTTTCCATTACCTTGGCTATCCTGCAAACCAAACTTCATTCCCCCTGCCCCATACAAAAAAAAAAAAATAATAAAAAAAAGAAAGAAAGAAAGAAACTCACACTAAGAGTCTATTTGGTTTAGCAAGGACCATCACTGTGGTGTGGATAGAAGAGAAATCTCATTTGTAAATGAATTATATCATAAAAAGACACAGAGAAATGTGGGCCGAAAATAATGCTTGCAACAAAACAATAGATTGAGACTGGGCCACATCAGCTCTTTCAGTGAAACGCTAAGAACCCTGCATTAAATTTCATTTCATGTTATTGGCTTCTAAAGGGAGGACTTATCCTGTTGTGTTGACTGTTTAGTTGTCATGGTGATACTCTGAAGGGTTTGGGAAGGAAGGAACACCTGGAAGCCTGTGGGAGGGGCCTACCCATCTGTAGTGGCACTAATGGAGGGTGTGGCCTTGTTGGAGGACACCTGTCACTGTGGATGAGGGCTTTGAGGTCTCCTATGTACAAGCTACTCCC
Source organism: Chionomys nivalis (assembly GCF_950005125.1). Taxonomy (NCBI): domain Eukaryota; kingdom Metazoa; phylum Chordata; class Mammalia; order Rodentia; family Cricetidae; genus Chionomys; species Chionomys nivalis. The sequence goes on along the minus strand of NC_080088.1, from coordinate 82,966,502 downwards.
AGCAAGACAAACTACTTCCTGTTGCCTGCAAGTCAAGATGTAGGACATTACAGCACCACGTCTGCCTCCATGCCAGCATGTTGAGCCATGATGTTAATGGACTAAACCTCTGAAGATGTATGCCACCCCAGTTAATTTTTTGCCTTTATAAGAGTTGTTGTGATTATAGTGTGGTCACAACAATAGAAACCCCAAGACACCATCTTCGTATGAAATGTATCCCCAAACTTCCTTGTCAGAAAAACCAATGAAAATAGTTTCTTAACCCCTCCTCAATCTTGACTGTATGCATAAAAAATGTTAGCACGATCTTTTTACAATATGCTGGTTAGCTTTTTGTCATGTTGACATAAGATAGGATTATCCAGGTAGAGAGAACCTCAATTTAGAAAATGCCTTCATCAGATTGACCTCTAGACAATTCTGCGGGGCATTGTTTTTTTCTGATTAGTGATTGATGTGGGAGGGCTAAGCTCACTGTGGATGGCGCCACACCAAGGTGGTCCAGAGGGCTATAGAAAGCAGGCTGAACAAGCCCATGGACAGTGAGCCAATAAGAGCATTCCTCCATGACTTCTTCAGTTTCTGCCTCTAGGTTCCTGCCTTGAGTTCCTGCCCTGACTTACCTAGATAACTATAACTTAAGGTGTATCAGCCAAACAAACCCTCTCCTCCCCAAGTCATTTGGGTTGTGGCATTCATCGCAGCAATAGAAAGCAAACCAGGCATGTCTGTAGCTGATGCTCTTGATTTGACCTGTAATCCCTCAGCATCTGGATCCCATAAGCAGGCAAAAGTTAAAGAACAAAACAAAATAAAACATTGAACTAGATGTGTTTCTGTAAAATTTCAAATCATTCAAGCAACACGGAAGGCCTTAACTCAGTTTAAATGCTTAGTTATTTCCCGGGAGCAGTGCAGGAGTTAGGGCATCAAGGATGAAGCAAAGCCCTGAGATTCTCTTCCTTGACAAACAACAAAATGCAAATCATAAAATAATAAATATATTAATTACTTCTCAACTTTAAAAGCATTTTAACTCTTTTGCATGTGTGAATGCTTTGTCTTGTTGTGCAACAGTTTCCTCCTGGATGGAAGCATTCTGTCTAACTGGGAAACTCCTTAAGCAGGAAGGTACACAATTCCTAACAACTTCAGGAAGTCCCCAAAACTGACCAGATCCATGGGCTCCTTCCTCACAGGGTCAGCAATGAAAGCTGTGTCCGCTCGAATGGAAGGAAGTGAAGCAACAAAGACTCGGACCAGCAGAGCTGCCTGGAAGAAAGGGTCTAGACCAGAGTCTCTTGGAAAGGACGCTCTCCAATGTGGTGAGCTGCCTTAAGGCTGTTTAGTGAGCTCCAGGTTTCCCAGCTTTTGAGAGGTATCACCCATGTTGAGGTGGGCTTTGGTAACGCACCCATCTTTGAGTCACTTCTGTTCCTATGAGTAACACCTAACTCACATTCCTGTAGGTAACCCATAACTCACATTCCTGTAGGTAACTCCAATAAAACTCATTGGCTCACCTAGTTGGACTTTGGTGATATCTTTACTTTGGTCTGTCACGGGTTCCCTGTCTGGCAAGAGTAGACATGTGTGTTACATCTCTCCAGGAAATTTTTTGTCACACAACATGCCTGCACATATGTCTATGCACCCTCTGTGTGCAGTGTCCACGGAGACCAGAAGACAACATCAGATCCCCCTAGAACCGGAGTTACAGATGCCTGGGAAGCAAACCTGGGTTCTCTACAATAGCAGTCAGTGCTCTCAGCCATTGATCTGTCTCTCCAGTCCCACTTCTCAGCCCTTGTAGCTAATTTGTCAAATCTTTATTTCACAGTTATAGTAATCTATAAATCTGGTAATCCTTCTGCTACCAAATGAAAGAGTAGAAAGAGAAGAAAGATCAAATCCTCTAAACTGGAGGTCCAGATAGAACCTAAAATTGATGGAACAAGCAACACAAGTTTATTTTTGACATTTAAAGTTACAAAGGCAAATGATAGCACTGCTATAACTATCAAAACCGGGAACGGACAGAGAAGCTTGGATAACATATGGTCTTACTAGGGAAATGGTTCCATTCTGGATTCTTAGTCTTGTGGATAAAAGAATTATAAAGGACTTGGAAGGAAGACGGATGATTGATTAGCATTGGAGAGAAAAACGGCAGGAATGGAGGCTGCAAATCTCAGCTATGGCCAGGAGGAGGGGGAGATGGAGATGGAGTTGGGTCCCCTGTCCCAGTGTGGGTAATAGAAATGATAACTAATGGTTTCATTCTCTGTTTTACACAACCAGCAGTTCCAAACTTCAGCCCGTGTCCTTTAGTTCCAAACCAATGTTAAGCCACAAATTGATGCTGTGTCTCATCCGGGGAGCCATTACATTTTTCCAGCTTAGATGACAGCCACAGCATCAACATCTCATCCCATTTATGTTCATTTAATACAAGAGAAATGCTTACTCCATTCTCAATGACAAGAAATCATTCATTCATTCATTCATATTTTGCTTCTGGAAACCTTGAGAGTTTATCTTTCTTGGTCTTGATTCTCCTGTTCATGAATTGTCTCCAATGCTCACCTCACCCATGTCCACTGGTGTTTTCTTATCTACCTATCTTTCCTTCCTTCCTTCCTTCCTTCCTTCCTTCCTTCCTTCCTTCCTTCCTTCCTCCCTCCCTCCCTCCCTCCCTCCCTCCCTCCCTCCCTCCCTCCCTTCCTCCCTCCCTCCCCCCTTCTCCCTCTCTGGACAGGGTTTCTCTGTGTAACAGCTTTAGCTGTCCTGGGACTAGCTCTGTAGACCAGGCTGGCCTCCAACTCACAGAGATCTGCCTGCTTCTGCCTCCCGAGTGCTGGAATTAAAGGCATGCGCCACCACCTCCTGGCTCCCTTAACTTTTGAAAGGGAAATTGTCCCACCGTTGTGACTGACTGTGGAAGACAGGCAACTTCTGGATCTATCCTAATTTAAGGGCATCAGAATGCATTTGATGTATTATTGGAAATACACAGTGCCTTCATCCCTCAGTGACCTTGGGACCATCCAGTCCAGAGGGTCCCACACCGCATGCCAACGATTGCTTCACAAGTGGCTCAAACTTCAGCCTGGGTAGATAGTGAGTTCCAGGTTGGCCAGAGCTACAGCATGAGATCTTGTCTCAAATACATGAGTAAACGAGCGAATAAATATATGTGAGTTGCTCTGCTCCTCCAACGATTGCTGAGCTCTAGTTCCACCCTGTACAGAGCAGTGCCAACTGTAGGGATATAGCCCCACCCATTGGGGGCGTGTTCGCCTCGGGCTAATGTTTACTGATAAATCTGCAGGGCGTGATCCCAGCAGCCCGTTTTCTCTGCTTTTCCTGTTCTCCGCAGAATTAAAATATGTTCATCACACCATGACACGTATTCAGGCTTTCAGTGGGCAACAGCTTTAAGTTCAGAAAAAGCTGATTCAGTTATCACTCATTTATTAGAAGTCATGGCTATCATGGGTATACCTACACAAATAAAGACAGATAATTTTGTTCTCAATATTGTTTGTTATATTTATTATTTGTTATTATTGTATATAGTTGTATTTGGTTTAGTTCTATCTTATTTAGACAAAAGGAGGAGAAGTAGGAATATAGCCCCACCCATTGGGGGCGTGTTCGCCTCGGGCTAATGTTTACTGATAAATCTGCCGGGCGTGATCCCAGCAGCCCTTTTTCTCTGTTTTTCCTGTTCTCCGCGGGAACCTGTGGTCCTGTAAGTCTATTTCCTTATTAAAGCTGTATATATTTTTATATCTGTCTGCATTCATTTACGCCGTCACAGACAACACTCCAGAAAATTGGTTTTATTCTCCTCCCATCACACCTCTTTTACGGGGTTTTCCCGCGAGACCCTTTCCACGTACCTAGCCACAGACTGAGTTTCGGTTTCCGTATGATTCTACAATCAGCTCCACAAACTTCGGTAGAGTTTCCCTATTGTCACAAATACCATTTTAAATATAATGCTATTCGCTACTATATTAACTACCTGTCCACTCATGTGCTTCTCCACGAAACTTAAAGAGATGATAAACAAGAATGCTTTGTTCATTTTTAAAGAAAATGTTGAAGCAGAAATGTCCTTATCTCCTGCAAGATCAAGGACACTTGTGGATGTGCTGTGCGATACCCCAGCGCGCTCTTCATTCTGATCGGCAGTGGGGGTTGTGCCTGTTGAGTACACAATACTTTTTCTATGAATGTATTTTTCATATAAGACACTAAGTCCTTCCTTTGAAATTTATAGCAAAGTGCTTAAGATTCAAGCCAACGCTAACCATTTAGAATATGTTTCATGTTATTGAAGCCCGAAGAAATCGTTGAGAGCCAAACCAGAGGCAATTGTTCCTTATAAAGCCAACAGAAGCAAATAGCTTACCACGGGCACGTTTGTCACAGCCTTTTCAATTCTAGAAAAACACTAAAAAATGAGCCACCTCCCCATCGACAGGAGTAGATTGAAAATTGGTGTGTATTCACTTATTGGAACCACAAACAGTGTATGCATCCAGGTGGATAAATCTGGATAGCACCATGAGCTGGGAAAGGAAACAGATTCCACTTACATGGGTTGAAGAAGCCGCAAAGGAAGGTCTGCAGATGGCGGGTGGAAAATTGCCTTGGCATGAGGAAGATTAGATGGAAGGAAACCAAAGGAAACTTTCTGGGCAAATGTAAATTTCTATAACTTGATCTTGGATGGTATAGACACTTGTCAACCCTCATTCAGTTGGACATTTGTGACCTAGGTGTTGTATGTATGTTACACGACAATGACAAAGAGCAGCAGAGATGCAAATGATGGCCAACCTGAGCATGTCCTAACCTTTATGGAATTATTTCCCCAGCATATAAATTTGGTGCTGACATCACAGAGTCCCTGAAGGCCTTCGATGATACCTTGCCGTCCATTGAAAGAGGCTAGCCTTGCTTGGGGTTGTGTGAAGACACTGGTGAGGCTCCCACTGTTTCCCGGTCACCGTGTAGATGATCAGAAAGAAAAAAAGTGGGAGAAAACCTTCACTGACTCACCAATGGTGCTGAAGAGACAAACACTGCAAGAGAGACCAGGTTCAAGGACAAAGGTGACATTGCTTAGACGATTAAGGACATGTCACAATAGACCACACAGGCATAGCACCACACACCTCTTATACGTCACCACTCACAGAAGCCTGTCATGTCTCAGTCCCACCTATGAAGAATTGTGTGGATCATTCGACTAATTACCTATTTCCTCCAGTTAATTTAGTGTGATAGTGAGCAAATGTTTCAGTGCTGACTCTGTGGATGGTTCTAAATAATCAGACTCGGATGTCCAACCTTGTTCTGTAACTCTGTAGTCCAATGTCACGCTAACATTGAGCTTAGCCTTACAATATTTTTGACTAATAAATCACCCAACAGACCCAAAATTGACTGAGATTTCGAGATGGAGCCCATTATAAAGCAGAATAGATATCCAGTTGAGTCCAACCCAAATCGTATTTCTCAGAATCATGAAATAGATTTAATAAGTTGAGATTGTTTTGTTATGCAAATTGCTAGTATATATTGATACAAAATAGCAAGTGAACATTCATAGTACTTCTTAAGGAAAGAAGAAGAAAAATTACTATGCCAATAAAGAGGTGGTGTGGCTCAAAATTACTCACTAAAGATACCTTCTTAGGAAATATATTTATCAAGAGGAAAATAAAAAGTCTTAAAAATGAAAACCATACTTTGTTATGAGAAAAATAATGGGAAAATATTTATTCTAAAGAATTTTTAGGGATGGATTAAAGGAAAGTTCTGAAAGTATGCAGGAGATGTGGAGAGCAAGTGCACCTCTTGTTCGTGAGCAAGTGTACCTGAGCTTAGGTAAGCTGAGAGTCATGTTTTGTTGTGGCAGTATTGCTTAGTGTTGCTATGTGCCCCAAAGTTTGGGTTGGAAACATTCTCCAATGCAACAGTGTTCAGAAGTGAGGTCTCTTGGGAAGTGTTGAGGCCCAGAAGACAAATCTAGAAGCAGGGCAGTCACTTGCAGAGAACCTGGGTTCATTTCCCAGCAACGACAAGGCAGAAAGAGTTCTTATCTCTTTTTCTGGGGAATCAAACACCCTGTTATGGCTGCATGCATGTGGTACATAGATGTAGATGCAGGCAAAACACCCATGCATATAATACTAAAACAAAATGGAAGCAGAAAAAGTGTGAACAGATACTTTCGAGGTCCGTTCGTTAATAGATGGAAATGACCGATAAGCATTGGGCTTCCTCAGTATCACTGATGGTCAGGATGTCCAAGACAGAATGCAAAGGTGAGACACTGAGGGTTTAGATTATTGGAGAATGTGCTAGGAGAGAACCTGATACGGGAATCAGCATGCATGTCCATATCTGGCCTTTGGATTGTCGGCCCAGTTACCTTATTTCCTTTGGAAGACTGCACGCACTTGACATAAATCTGAGCTGCCAAACGTTGCTGTTAATACCTTCCAATTATTATGCATGAATACTTCAAGTAAGGATTCTTTTATATACAGAAGATTGCCTGTTATAAACTTAATGGGCCAGACGATAAGCAGGGACATAAATGTTTTCAAACCTTGATCTCTGTCCTGTAATTTTTAAAGCTAGAAGAGGTGGCAGAAACAATTTGAGCCAGATGGTCACACAACATTTTCTTGAGGACCTTGGGAGTATAAACGGCACCAATAAAACAGAAGAGGAAAATAAGAAAATCCTACATGTGGAATATAGATTATGTCAGAAAGTGGAAAATCTACAAGCAATGAAACAAATGAGGAGTGGGCTACGGTAGCCCAGGAGAGACAGGCTGGGGCGGGGCTGGGCTGAGAGACAAAGGAAAGGAGGAAGAACCAAGAGGTAGAGGTGAAAAAGCCACCAGCAGCTAGTCTGGCAATTGCACACCTAAGGCTCCCAGAGATGGTGCGTACAGGAGTGGTTTTGAAGGTGCATGGTGAAAGACTGGAGACAGAAGCAGTTCTGCTGACTGGGGGTGGGGAAAAAAAAAGATGGTGTTTCTGGAGCGCGCTGAGTGAGAGCAGACGAGGAACCCGCCTGTGTCCTTTGGCCATCGCTTTCTTTTTCTTTCGTTCTTTGTCTTCCTTCTTTCCTTCCTTCCTTTTCCTCTCTCTCTCTCTCTCTCCCCCCCTCCCTCCCTCCCTCCTTCCCTCCCTCCCACCCTTCTTCCTTCCTTCCTTCTTTCCTTTTTTTTCCTGCCCCAGTACTTTCCATTGTCTTTCACGAGCCTAGCAGATGCACTCTTTAGAAAAGGACTACATTAAAACAATAGATAGGGCTTCCACCCTAACCCACTACGTTTTAAAGTGGTATTTAAAATCAGCCCCCCAACAATCCCCGGAGAGAGAAAAGCAAATCATTGAAAAGTACTATTTTCATGGCCTTTTCTTCTCTAGTCAAGTGCTAATCAGAATTGACTGACTGTGCTCCAGCAGTTCAAAGCAGCTCGATTCCCACCCCCACCAAACAGAGAAGTAAAATTCCCTCTTCCTCGTGCAGGATTTGACAGAGTCATAGATGCAGGGACAAAAAGATATTGATTAGACGAGTATCAGAGGACTGGGCTTGAAGAATTAAGGGCAGTTGGTTCCGGCACACGTGACGATGTTGAGCGGCTACAATAACATTGACATGGCAGTGTCCGCCGGTGTTATTTGCCAAGGAAAACTAATTTTCTTGGTATTATTAATTTTATTTCATTGAGTTTTTTTTTTTGTTGTTTGTTTGTTTGTTTTTTTTATCAAGTGCTTAAACCTCATCATTACAGACATTTCGATGGTTCTGTGAAGTACAAAACCCAACCACAAAAGTCGGGGGTGTGCTAGGCAGACTGCTAAGAGTGGATCAACTGCTACAGGCACAGAGAGAATTTAAAACAGCAGTAATCCAGTAAGGTCAACTACAAACAATAGCAAATAGACAGTCTTCCCTAGAGAGTGAACTATGCATGCACACAGGGCTTCTCACAGTCTTTGACTATACTGCGAAGTGAATCGCTCCAGGGTCTACAGGAGAATATCAGAACAAGTTGGGCCAGAAGTATTTCTTTCGAGTCTTCAAATAGTTTAAACAAAGCACTCAGGCTCCATTTGGGTGCATGTTATCCTCAGGGCCTGGGAGCTGTTGACCAAATGAGAGCTCTTTGTAGGTTTCCTGCCAATGGTACAGCTCCCACCTGTTCTACAGCAACAGGGAAATCCATCCCCATTGCTTCAGGGAAGTCCATTCTCATTGCCTCAGGGAGGTCTGTCCCCAATGCCTCAGGGAAGTCTGTCCCCATTGCCTCAGGGAAGTCCAACCCATTGCCTCTCAGGGAAGTCCAACCCATTGCCTCAGGGAAGTCCAACCCATTGCCTCAGGAAGACCATCCCCATTGCCCCTCTGAGAGCCTTGCTATGGGGGTCTTTGTTCCACCCGTCTTTCAGAGACTGGGGCACTGTTTCCGTCCTGCTGCTTCACTGACACCAAGGTTGACGATCTCATTTCAAATCGTGGTGTTATTCTTGTATTAGATCACAAAATGAGAGTTTTAAAAGAGCAAGTGGCATGCTGCACTTCAGACTTCTATTCCTGATCGACTCAAAACACCCTCAGGAGAACTGAGTATAATACAGTCTCACCAAACTAGCTTAAAAGTCTGTAAAGCGAATACAGCGCTTCCCCTAGACACCATAAGCTATCAAATCAGAAACAACCCAGGGCTGCCAGGTGGTGATGATGCAAGATATTAATCCCAGCACTTGGGAGGCAAAGACAGGCAGATCTCTGAATTTAAGGCCAGCCTGGTCTACAGAGTGAGTTCCAGGACAGCCAGGGCTACAGAGAAACTTTGTCTTGAAAAAATTAAAATTATAAAAGAAAAGCTCAGGGCCAGGTATGAGTTCTCTCTTTGGCTTGTTGCTCAATGGGGTCCCACAGATTCCCCCCAAACGTTACAGGCTGTGGCCATCGCTCTTGGTCCCCTCTAAGAACCCAATAGTAAGTCACATGTCCAATCACGGCACCAATATTAGGGAAGTAACCAACCTGCTCCATGAGATGAAACCCATGCCTGGTAAAGCTAATTGGACAAGTCTGTGACTGGATAAAGCCACATACACTAGGGGAGAACGCGGTAGTGTTACTCCACTAAATAGACATAGAAATACCTGCCCACTGAGTTCTCATCTTTACACCTAGAGACTAGCACACCAATCGGCCCTCATCAGAGGAGCTTCTTTCTGCAGTAGATGGTGATAAATACAGAGACCCACAAGCAGTAAATCTGCAGAGTATGGGAGACCGTAGAGTGCTTATCCCAAAATGGAAAATCTCTCTCACACCCCTTTCCCAAGGCTTGGGGCTCATCATGGAAGAGGGCATGAAAAGAGCATAAGAGCCATAGGGAATAGACAGATGTCTGGAGAGAAACAGAACTTTCCAGATAGGACGGTGCAGTTGCACACGGTGAACTCACATTGGCCATGACTGTAGGCACAGGGCCTACACAAGACCAAGTTAGCCAAACTCCCAGCATGAATGAAAAAGGGTTTATGAAGTCCTGCACTAGCTGAAGAGTTAGTGGATATTGATGGCTGCTGGGGAGGGTGGGGAGAGAGAGAGAGAAAGAGGGAGAGACAGACACAGAGAGAGAGACAGAGAGAGAGAGAGAGAACATGAAGTGAAATGAAGTTGGGAAGAAAAAGTGGTGGGGGTGATAAGAGAATTGGAGGGAAAGGAATATGGAGAGATATGACATAAATATATTATGTGCATAGATAAATATTGAATACAATATTTTTAAAAAGACAGATCTGTCAACCAGAGGAGGCCACAGACTTGTCCTTTCCCTCAGGGTCTTAGTTACAGCTTACGTCCACTGCCATGTGGGAGGTGACTGCCTGCTATAAGGCTCCATCACTGAGAAATTACCCTTGCTGAGGAATGCAGTTTCCAATTAGGTTGGCCCTGGGCTCAGTGTAATCTAAATTAACGTGGGAGAAAGAAAGACCCAGTTTTAGAGAAGGCCGTGAGCAGCACGCCGCCACAGATGTTATAAACGTGCCTGATCCCTTTAGCTAAAAAGGCTGGGCAGAACACAGCCACAGTACAAGAGTCTACCCAGCTTCTGGAGACACGCAAATCAAAAGATTAGCAAATATGTATTCACACAGACATAATGAGACCGTGTTGTTCCGATAAGATCAGGAGGCGGTATTTGAATTTTATTTCAATACTGTTTCTCGTGCCAAACAGAGGAAAGTTCATTTATTCTTCCTGGTATAAGCACAAGGCAAAGTATTAACATATAGCAATTTGCTTAACATTTGGAGAGCCTATATTTACACAACACGAGCATTATTCATGTAAACACAGACATTTCCTTGAAAACTTCTAACCCAAGGTCAACACTAATAAAAAAATATTTTTCTCTGGAGCAGCATTATTTATATAAGAATCCAGGGACAAGCCTTCCTTTCTAGTGATCTCATCAAATGTGCAGTAGCTGATAGAGACACCAAGGGACACCGCTATTTGCGGTGAGAGCTACAATTATCGTCATTAATGTCAAAGAAGTCATTAATTACCCAGCCTCATCTGTCTAGTTTCATTTTATAACTAGGTGTTTCGCACTTCCCTGATTGGCGGGAGCAAGGACTAGAATGCCAGGTGCAAGTCGGCAGCATTTTATATGGGCTTCACTCCTGTTATTTTGGTTTCTCTTTCATGTGTGCTACCTTGCAGGGCATCAGTGAAGTTGGAATTCTAATTATCTGCATGTACTGGTTCCCAGGAGAATAAGAAACTCATTTCCTTCTAGTAAGGGGGGTTGTTTACAAGCCAGAATTGCAAACAGCAGTGTTTGCTTCTGTTTGAAAATGTGGATGGAAGGTTTGCTCAGTGGTTAGAAGCACTGGTTACTCTTGCCAAAGACCCAGGTTTAGTTCCCAGCTTTGTCGCGGCAGCTCCCAAAGGGCTCTAGGGGGATCTGACGCTTGCTCCTGGCCTGCAGGGGTGTTGCATGCATGCGGTGCCCAGATGAGACATGTAGACAAAAAGTGTCTACGCAGCTGGAAATAAAATGTTGATTGGCTACTGTCTGCATAAGCTGGAGAGAACAACAAAGCAAAAGCGCGGTCAACTTGTCCTTAGGCCAAGTCCCAACTGATCAGCGTGGGTGGTGGTTTGCATGAAAACTGTCTTCCACGGATTGCACACTTGAGACTTGGTCCAGGTGGTGCTGTCTGGGGAGGTTTAAGTGGCACAGCCTTGGTGGAGGAAGTACATACGGCACTGGGGGTGGCCTTTGCTAGTGAGAGCTTTTAGCTGCTTCCCGTTCTCTCTCTGTATCTCACGCTTGCAGTTGAGAAGGCCCTGCTACCATGCCTCCCTGCCCCGAGGGATTCTTATTCCTCCGGAACCACAGACCAAAATTAATCTTTTAAGTTCCCTTGGTCATGGTGTTGTATAACAGCAACAAAAAAGTAATTAATATAACATATTAAAGAACAAATGGGGAACTCGGTCTATATATTACATCACACAGAGTAACAAAACAATCGACAGAAAGGCCAGGAATCGATTTTCTTGTTAACATGTGACTGCTTTGAAGAAAAGAGCCCCCTAGTCACAGGCTTCGGGAATTTCCTCTCCCAGGTTCAGCCTTGGCATTGGGTTATTTCCCCAAGGCGAGTTCCTTCCTCACCATCCCTGAGGAGCTGAGTGCTTCCGGTGCGGTTTAGTTCAGTATGGGTCCAGGAATGGATGGTGCTGAGCTGCTGAGGTGTCTCTAAGATTTTACTGCTTCTCCTTGTCTCCTGAAACAGCAGAGTATAAATCTGTCCTCATTTACATGTGACTATTAAATAGTGGAGGAGCGCCATTCCCCCAGTGAGACAGTGTCGGGTTAAGTGTGTGTAATTGTTTCTGTATTCATGTGTTGAAATGATTTCCCGCCCCATTACAATTTTGATGATCTTCCCGGGGACTCGCCTTTTGTATTTCATTGTCCTTCATGGAGGACAGGGGAGTAAAGTTCATTTCAGAAATCTAGTAAACTGGTCTTCAGTGACCAGGTATTAAGTCTTGTTAATGAGGGACACCGGGGTGCCGTTTCATTAGCTGTGCCACCACACTGGCCTTATTTGGATGGTATGTGACAAGCTCCTTGTGGCCTTTCGGGAGTCTGCACTTCAGTCTGAGTTTTTTTTTTTTTTTTTTCTGGTTTTTCGAGACAGGGTTTCTCTGTGGTTTTGGAGCCTGTCCTGGAACTAGCTCTTGTAGACCAGGCTGGTCTCGAACTCACAGAGATCCGCCTGCCTCTGCCTCCCAAGTGCTGGGATTAAAGGCATGCGCCACCACCGCCCGGCCAGTCTGAGTTTTAAAGCAGATGTGAGGGCTGAAGTTTGTTTTCTGTTTTAATTACTGTGTCTAAGAGATCTGTAACACAAGAAGTCTCTAACCTGTTGTTATCATCTATAAAGACACGGGTGTAAATGGAGGTCAGGCCTGGGAGGGGCAGCCAAGTCCTCAGTGGGTCCCCTGGTGGGTGACTTGAAGCCTCAGTGGGAGACAGACAGCTATGCCATGCAGAGAGAGCAGGGGTATAGAGTTTATTTAGTGGGTTATGGAAGGGAAAGAGAAGGGGGAAGGGGGGGTAGGTAGAGGAGAGAGAAACAGAGAGAAAGTGGGGTGGGGGAAGAGGGGTAGTAGTTACTATAATGATTTCAGCCACAGTAAGGCTGATACTTCTGGGTTCTAGGGCCATGCATGTTCAGACAAACCCTCAGGCAGAAGTGCCTAATGGCCGCTGGGGATGTTAAAGGGCCCCACATGACCCACGTGTGGCAGGGATTACATCATCCACATATGACTCAGCTAAGCCCTTGTGTGCATGCGTAAACCCCCGTCATCTGCGTATGATATAGCCCCATCAACCCCCTGTGCACATGCGCTAGGCAGGTTTTAAAAGCTGGATGCACCATTTTCCTCTCTTTCTCTCTCTGCACACTGACTTCCCCAGGCCTGTACACTCCCCCTCTAATAAACTCCTAAGTGGGTTTGTTGCGTGTTCCATGTTTCCTTCTCACTTGTGCCAGGTAATTTCAGTTACCTCCTCAGGAGAGGGACAGAAAGAGAGAGAGTGGAGAGGAGGTGGGGGAGATCTACTTGCCTTGGTTGAAGGGGGGTGAGGTGGGAGTGGGCAGGGCTTGTTTCTTAAAGGAGCAGGGTACCCAGGTGACAGACCAGGCCAGCAGATGATAACACCTGTAAGTCCCACTTGCCCAGGGACAGATAACTTCCTGAAATGTCCATATACTATAACAAGCTATTTGTAGTCACTTCTATAAACAAGGTTGGTTGCCCCAACTGCATAGGATATGCTTGATCACACAAAAGTGGGAGGTACCTAGACAGGAAGTACATCAGGATGTATGCATGCCCTGATTGGATGAAGACAAGAAGCATGTAGTCTTCTGGTTTTTGCCTTTATAAATTCGTGGCTATTCTCTGGGAATCCCTGGTATGAACCTGGCCAGTATGTAATAAAGCTTTAAATTTGATTAAAAGATTGTGGTAGTGGTCTTTTTCTTTTAACTGCTCCTCCTCACAAGCCTCTAACGCTTCCAAATTGCCTACCACCTTTTGTATCTGGACCCTTTCACCCTACGTTCAAAGGAAAGAACCTCTCGCTTCGTCTTGGCCCCTGCGACTTTAATTCAGTCCTCTAAACCCATGGTTTGGTTTCCCACAAAGGCGTTGCCTGAAACGCATCCCTTGCCTTTGTCTGAGCTGCTGTTTGCTGTCTGTGTAAATTCATCATGCACTTTGCAGAATTATTAATATTCAACTTAACTCCTCACTTTGTTGTGGAATTTGTACATACTGCGCCAGCCTCTCAAGAGAAAGTCTGCCTAAAACACAGATCCTACATTCAAGGAGTCATTTCTCAACCGGGTAATGGTTATGAGAGTGACAGGTGCCTCACTAAGACACTCACATACATTCATGAAACTTAAGGGACATTCTTAGCCGAGGCTTTCAACGTTTAGCGGGAATAGTAAAGATTTATTTGGAAAACAAAGACTAAATATGAAACAAAAGTGGCATCCTCTGGTACAAGGCTCTCTCCACCACTCCCCATTTCCTGCAGGCACCCACCCATTAATGCTTTCCTTTTTCCTTGTGGCATCATCTTGGTTCAATCACACTACTTTTGTAATACCTGTTTCTGTTTCACACAGGGCGGCAAAAGCTCTTCCGCTCTCTGCTCCCTGTTCACTCGACTGAATAACCCTCTAATACCCCGCCACCCACTTTCCTGGGTTTCCCTTTCTTTTTTGAAGCACAAAAAAGTAATCTGAAAGAGAGATTGATGGGACCCAGCTCTGCACACTGAGCCTTTGCCTCTTGGTAATTTCCAAGCCGCCTCCTAGCCGAATGCTTCTTAAAGGGAACTCTTCCTTTTGGAGGAGGGATATTTTTCTTGTATCCGGAACAGATGGCCGACTGCAAAGCGATTTCAGTGCTACTCATGGACTTAATCACTATTAAGATGAACAACACACACACACACAAAGATGAACAAAGCTAGGCTTGGTGACAAACACCCATAGTCCCTTTAAGTTGGAGGCTGAGGCAGCTGAGGCAGGAGGATGCCTTAAAGTTCAGCCTGGATAACAAAGTGAGACCTCATCTCAAAAATATTAGGACGAAACCAAACAAAACAAAGAACATTTGCCAAATATTGATGGTCCATCCGACAGCTAATATATAACGAATATTTGTCATATGTGTGCTTCTGTTTACTCTGTGTTTCTCATTGTTTACATAATTAAATTCTTACAAGCTCCATATGAAATAGGTATTGATACATGACTGACTTTTACAGATGAAAAACCAGGACTTAGAAAGGACAACTAACAAAGTCATAGAGCTAAACATCAGAGTGGGTATGACACCCAGTTAAGACTCAAATGCATTTTATTCCAGAAGATTCTATGGCTTCCTATTTATTTTCCTACCCATTTTCATCAAACCCACCCAGCCATCACCTACACACAGGCTCCAGATTCTGGAAATGTTCAGACCATATTTTCTTTCTCTTTCCTTTTCCAATGCATTCCAAGCCCACATCTAGGGAAAGAAGTTTCACATCAGTGGGTCTGAATAGGTCTGTGATCGCATGTAGTCTGAGCTACGTGTGACTCTTCCTCAAAAATGGGGGGTAAATGAAAAGAAGAAAGGCCTTTAATTAGCTGAAAAGCCAACTTGAAGTTGTTGGCTTGATTTTAGCATAATTTTGTGTTACCTGTGATGCGGGTATAGAAGTAGCCTCATTTTTCTTGTTTGCTCTCAGATTTCCAAACTATAATCATATTTTGGTATTTTAGCAACAAAACCAAACCCACTAGGAAAGAGATTTGGTCCCTGGAGAAGGAAAGACCCAAGACAAGGCAAGGAGCTTTGTTGGCTGGGGGACCCACTAGATTTAACTGTGCTTGCCATTACATTTATAAGTTACCATAGGTTGCTGTTATGCATTGTCCGAGTCTCCATATCTGACCACACCCCTCATTGGGTGAGATAATAAGATTCATTCCACATTCTGTGATCAACTCCCTTTCAGCTATTACAGAAGGACAGATGAGAAAGTGTGGTCTAAGTTCATGCCCTAAACTGGAAGTACACATGAAGCAATGCTTTTTACATAAACTTGCATTCATTAAAAAATTTTGTGACAGGGTCTCACTATGTAGATCTGTAACTCTCTATGTAGACCAGGCTGGCCTTGAACTAGAATGAGATCCAGCTGCCTCTGCCTCCTGAGTGCTGGGACTATAGCTGTGTGTCATCACCACCTCTTTTCGGCTCTTTACTGGAGTAGACATGAGCACACAACTGTAAGATACATGTTGAAAGTAGAATGGGTGGGTCCGAGAATCTGTGCATCCCACTTTATTAAATAATATCAAACTGTTTTTCAAATAGATGGACCAATTTATAGATCCGTCTATTATTTATTTTATGTGTGAGAGTGTTTGCCTATGGGTATGTTTGTGCACCATGTGGGTACAGTGGCCCCAGAGGAGGGTATCATATTCCCTAGAACTAGAGTTTCAATTAGTTGTGAGACATCGTGGGGGTGCTGGGAACTGAACCTGGGTCCTCTGCAAGAGCAGCCAGTGCTTTCAACCACGGAGTCATCTCTCCAGCCCTGTGTGATGGACAAGTTTATATCCCACACATTCCAGCAACACACGAGGACTCCTGTTATCCCGGCAGTCAGGGTTGTCATTGATGCTTGAAGGAATCCTCCCATCTGATGACAAACTGGCACGTATGGCCACTACCTTTCCGGGTACCTACTGGGAGGTGAGCCTTTCATGCCTCTCCAGAGAAAGCTCCGTGTCTGACAGCTTTCCCCTGGGTGAATGAGACTTGCAGTCTCATTCGTGCAAGTCACTTCTTACCAATATCCATCTTCAAGGAACTGCACAACAAACACACTAAGTAACCCTGTCCCAGTGGGAATATGGAGAGTATCTCACAAGAGATGGGGCTATCGAGGTGTTCTAGTTGGCTCGCTCTTGTGATAAACACCATGACCAAAATCAGCTTAAGGAAGGGAAGGGTTAATTCAGCTTACACTTCCAGGTCTTCTAGGTCACAGTCAATCACTGAGGGAAGTTGTTGTGTGATATTTTATTTGTATTCTGACAAATAAAGCTTGCCTGGAGATCAGAGAATGGAGAGAGCCACTAGTTAACCATAGAGGCTAGGCAGTGGTGACACACGCTTTTAATCCCAGCACTAGGGAGGTGGAGACAGGATCGTGACCCCCTTTTTGGTCTGAGGATCCATAAAGACAGAACGTCCTCCCTTCTGTCTGAGGATTTCTAGACACAGGGCCTCCCGTTTGGTCTAAGGACTCATGTGGTAAGGAATCTCGGGTCGCTGATGCTCTGCTTCTCTGATCTTTCTGCTGTCACCTCGATATCTGACTCCAGGTTTTTATTGTTAAGACTAAATAGATTCACACTTCAGGAAGTAAAGGGACCTTGGAGGAGCACCACTTTCTGACTTGCTCTCCAGATCTCCCAGCTAGCTTTCTTACACAGTGCAGGACTGCCTCCCTAGGGATGGTACCATCCACAATGAGCTGGGTTCTTCATATCAGTTAATCAAGGCAATGCCCCACAGACACAGCCCAGTCTGACAGAAGCAATTCCTCAAAAGAGATTCCCTCTTCCCAGGGGACTCCAGGTTGTGTCAAGTTGACAGCAAAACTAGTGCAGGTAAAGAATGAATGAGTGGTTCTGAGAGTTGTGTCGCACATCGCCCCCATGGAAAACAGCTGATTATAAGCAACCGGAGGCAAATACCGTGGGTGATGTCTTAGTCAATGTACCATTGCTGTGAAGAGACACCATGACCACAACAACTCTTATAAAGGAAAACATTTCATTGGGGCTGGCTTACAGTTTAGAGGTTCAGTCCATTATCGTCATAGTGGGACTTGGCAGCGTGCCGGCAGACGTGATGCTGGAGAAGGAGCTGAGAGTTCTACATCTGGATCTACAGGCGACAGGAAAAAGTGGGGGTGGGGTAATGGGCGTGGCTTGAACATTTGAAACCTCAAAGCCTACCCCCAATGACATACTTCTTACAACAAGGCCACATCTACTACAACAAGGTCACACTTCCTAATAGTGCCACTCCCTGGTGACCAAGTCCTCAAATCTATGAGCCTATGGGGCCCATTCCTTTTCAAACCACCACAGGTGATCACCACTAACGTATGTGGAACCTCGGCCTCCTGTCTTAACACTCAGACCCTCGGACTTGCTTAGGTTCTCTGGCTGATGGGCATTCTTCTTGCCATGCTGCTGATGAATTTGGGTAACTGCCCTATTCCCAGCCCATCCCTCCTATCATGGCTCTCCTCAAGCTGGGCAAAGGACGCTTAAGGTCAATATGACACAACCCCTTCTAGAACATTCTCTAGGTCACCAGTGCCCTGCCAAACTGTCCAAGCCCTCTTAGAAAGCATATGTAAGTTCTTCTAAGGGCCTGTTGTCATGAAGTAGATATTACCCGTATGTACATGTAGGCCCAGATAGCCGAGGGGCAAGTATTGGCAGGGCGCATGGACGCCTTGTGGAGATAAGGGCATCAGACTCCCAGGCCTGTGTGAAATCTGTTTGTTGTTTTGGACTAAGCAATGAGTAAAAACAGAGAAGGCAGATTTGAGGAGCCAGGAGCTTGGACCAGCTCTCTGCACGACCGACCATGCGCTAGTTAAGACTCAAAGAAGTTTGAGAATGTTAGGTACAAGTCAATAGTCAGGTAGGGGGACAAAACATCTTTTAGTGAAGCAAGGGGACAAAACACCTTTTAGTCAAGCAAGGGGACAAAATATCTCTTAGTTACTTTTTTTATTGTGCTTATTTGTTTACAAATGCTTGCCCTTGAACCCAAGGCTTGACTCAGCGCACTGAAGTGAGATTTCAAACTCAGTCACCCCTTCCGTGCCATTCTGGTTTCCAGCTCCAGGCTTTTCAAACCTTATGGGTGTTAATTATTCCCCGGAAGAGCTCCCAGGTCCTTATGTGATCTGACTTTGCCCCCAACCTTATCTAAGGGTGTCTAGTGATTGAGGCTGTAGCCCTGAGCTTTATGCTTCACCGACGCTATCAACCGTGGCTCTTGATTAATAATAGAGAGGAACGCTTGCCTCTGTCTCCTCCACTAACCACTGAGGTTATTGCCACGGGCTTTCTGATTAAGCAAAGAATTAGCTTCGTTTAGAAGATGAAGAGTTAGCTTTAGCCACCTCTTTAATGGTTCGGAGAAACTGAGACCAAATAACCCTTTCTGTTACCAGGAATCTTTGCCAGATAACACCCCACAGAACACACCCAAAAGCTGGGCGGTCAATTCTTCTGCAGCTGGCATTTGGGGAGAAACTGTGTTGACGTTCAGGAAGATGTAGGCTTATGGAAGATGTGGGATGTTTCTAGTGATGGAGTTTGAGCTCTATGATCTAATCTAACTACAAATAGATGATTGGCCACTGGCTTCAGTCACCTGGGATAAACAGCTGAAAGTGTCAACAAACCGGCTCAGAATCCACATTCACTCTCCGGTCACGTGATAAGGAATAGGGGGAGAATCCGTGTGTGAAGATAAAACATGTTTTGGGGCTGATGGCAGAATCCGTCCTGATCAGAGGGATGCACGGATGACTTCCCCTCTGTGCCGCGGGAAGGTGGCCTGGATCCGTGTTGGAATACATTGCTGGCTGGTCAGAGGTCTGCAGTCTGCCATAGTCTCTGCAGTATGGAAACTCCCTCCCTCCCCAGCAAGGCTTCCTGCTCTCCACCTGCCCTTATCTGGAGAGTGTTGCTGGGTCTGGAGCACTGACCTTATCTAAAAGCTGCCTCTAAACCAGGTGATGATTCATCTTTAGCTTGGCCCTTGGCACAGATCCCTGCTAAGACTTGTGCTAGATGCTCTGCCATAGGACCCTACAGCCACATACTAAGCCTTCTGATAGGAGCGTGCCATTTAGTGCAAATTAGAGTGTGTCCCCAGGCTCCCCAGTCCTATATATTCCTTATACTCTGGAACAGAGTTGAGCTGTCACCTGGAGGGCTGTCACCCAGAGAGCTGTCACCCGGAGGGCTGTCACCATCCATGCTCATGGGCCACATGCAGAGCCTTCAGTCATCCTTCTGCCTCTTTCCCCTCCTGACAGATTGAGAGAGGGAGCCCCCCCCCCAGATCAGGGAGAGGCAAATGGGATTTTAAGATACAGGGGTAGTCTCTGAAGGAAAAATAAATGAAGAAAATAGGAGGGCAGCCAACTGCAGGGATCATGGAAGGGAAGGGAGGCAAACAGGGCAGAGGTAGTGGGAATTTCCAAAGGGGCTTGGGACCCAAGGCTGAGAATGGGTTCCAATTCTCTGTGATGTTACTTTCCTTCCCTGCCTCAGAGAGTGATGGGACAGAACACCTTCACACAGAGCACCTCTTGGCAATAGTCTTCATGGGAATCAGGAAGGAGATGCTGTGGTTGCTTGAGTCAGAATAAGATAAAATCAAACACCTATCACAGAGAAATACAAAGGAGATGAAAAATTCTACACAGGCTAGAAATTAGAATGAGGATACAGCAATACACCTCCTTTTCGATCCCTGGAAACAGTGGCGATAATGTCATTTGCTTTTGGACATGTAGGTTTCAGAATCAACACCCAAGGCAGGAGACTACAAAAGCGAAAGATTTGGGTGCATTCACACGATGGCACCGAGCCATCTTTTCAAGGAAGGCTTTCCCAGAGTTGGTTAAAATCATTTCACTCATTCTAGAACACAAAGCTTCAAAATTAATAGATTTGTAGACTAAATGACACGGTGTCTTAGGCATGGGCTTTAAGCAACCAGTGACTTTTATGTCCCCGACATCGTACCTGTGCTGAGGGACACAGGTTGTGTGTCAGGGGGAGTTGCAGATCTGCAGCAGGTGACACTGGTAAATGATGCATTCATTACAGGGTCACTTGCTCGAGTGTGTAATGTGATGTCAGCTGGAGTCCAGAGAGAGGCGACAACAGGGGGAGATGAATATACTCACAATTCTGGCTGTGAGCCAGGCTGCTGGAGGAGGCCAGAAGGTTATGATACGGTCAACCAGAACGGGGACCCAGTGTGCACGCCTCACACAGATGCAAGAACTCCACGTACACAAAGGGTGCCGTGTTCCCACAAAACAAACAAGTGCTCAGAGCTCTTCCCCAGAGTGGCAGCTGGGTCTGGAGGTGCTTCTGTTTATGGAGCAGGGGTGAGAAAGATCACTTTAGAATACTGGGTGAGGGTCTAGGAAAAGCAATGGCGAGCCACTGTGTACTACAGGGAGAAGGAAACTGAATGAAGGAAATATTTGGAAGCTAGTCTGACAGCAGGCTGCGGGGTTGCCACGTAAATGAGAGACCGGAGGAGGCGGAGACCAAAGAGTGGCTCTGATCCAGGCAGGAACGGCGTGTGACCAAGACTATAGCTCAGCCAGAGATGCCCAAGAGACTGTTCACACTCGCGGCCCAGTAGACTTAGCCTCACACCTTTACAGTCTTCCGGGAACAAAAATAAAATGTGACGGAGATGTGGCTGTCGCTGCCGTCTGACGGAGTGAACATATTTCAAACTTCCTTCAATTTGGACAAATTCCTCATTCCTCTATATGACAGAAGTCTATCTAGAAATGTCACCGCACATTTTTTGGTAGCTTTCCTGGTCATGCAGTTTTAGAATCCTGAGATGGCCCCTTCCTCGAGCTCTCTTGCACTGCAGGTCTTTGGTGGGAAGGACTAACATGCTGTGTTTTGTCTGCGTGGCTTCTGTGTGTGGTAATGGTGGGGGAGGCATGCTGGGGCCGATGGCGAGCTCTCTGCTGCACTGGGGTTCTGGGTTACAGGCTTGGCGACCATTCTGTGGTTTCGTTGTGATACTTAAAGCTTGACGAATGGACCCAGAATGCCTAGCTGGCATTGGAGTGATTATGGCATAATTTATGTTCCAAATGTAAAGCCCCAGGAAGCCAATAAATCCAGTGTCAGGGACAATCCCAGATGTCAGGCCACTCCACAAAGTGAGTCCACGGTCTCCGTGAATTGATGAGTGCTGAATCTCACCCCTCCTTCCATTTGGAGATTGTTTTACCTCTTTAACTCTGTGCTGTGAAGATGTGTAGGTTACAACTGCCTCAGGACTTCCTGTCTCATTAATCCTGGGATTCCCCTCTGCATTTGAAAATGCTAAGACACCAAAACGCTAAAAAAAAAAAAAAAAGAAGGAGGAGGAGGAGGCGTTGCTGGCAGTTTAGTTCATTTCTCACATCTTTGCTCCTAGAGATAAGTACAGCATTGGTAAGAAATTCAGGTAAGGCCGGGCGGTGGTGGCGCACGCCTTTAATCCCAGCACTTGGGAGGCAGAGGCAGGCGGATCTCTGTGAGTTCAAGACCAGCCTGGTCTACAGAGCTAGTTCCAGGACAGGCTCCAAAGCTACAGAGAAACCCTGTCTCAAAAAACCAAAAAAAAAAAAAAAAAGAAAAAAAAAAGAAATTCAGGTAAGGCTTTCTTTCCATGTTGATTTAAGTGAGTTTCTAAGATCATTTTTTAAAAATAAGTATAAGATATTTGCTCATTATTCTGCATTTACTATTATGAAAAGATTATTTCTTATTTTATGATCTTATAATTCAAGCTATCATCTTAGTCCTTAATTAAAAAGGAGTTAGGAGATATACAGATACTCATTATAGAAAAAAGGCTTTAATTCTATTTACATGAAATTGTTTTCTATAAATGGGAACAGAATTTAGATGAAGGCAGAGAGCTGGGAACTACTTGAAAACATCCCCAGAGCAGCAGAGACATGCGAAGACAGACTCTCCAAGGCCCTGGTCTGGGCCCCATGTTTTATGACTACCAAAGTTAGCCTGGGGTACTGGATGTTTGGTTTGTCTTTGTCATCTGTGAAGCTTACAACTTGATATTTGTGTCTGATGAATGACATAAGAAACCGGGCTTTCCTAGGTACCTTGGTTGGAGTGAAGATGATTTAACGAATATAATTGCACTCAAACAGCTCAGCGTGAGCAATTATCTCTAACTACTGGGAGAGCCCCCGCTCTCCTTTCCTGCCAAGGGAGGGAGCTCATCCCCAGGCACCAATTTCATTTCAGAGTTAATGGGAAGAGTTGGTTCTGCCTGGAAGATTTTGATGAATTTTCATTCCTTACAACCCCATTCTAGCAAGGAATTGCTGATGTCTTAGCCACCCCCCCCCCTTTTCTGAGGCCTTCCTCTGGGGTGTGTTCTAGTCCTTGCTACTATCTGCAAAGCTAAGTAGCTCAGAAAACTCCTGTAATCAGTGACAAGCACCATGCAGCATGTTCTGGAAGACAGCAAGGTTTAACTTCTCAAAACGTCAATCAAGAATTCAGCGCATCACCAATCGGAGGCATCGCTGTGTGTGTGTGTGTATGTTTCTCCCAGCGCTCAAAACAAAGGCCCTTTAGTGGTTAATGAGTTTCCTAAAAGAAGGGTCAATTTTTTTTTCAAGACAAGGTTTCTCTGTGTCCTGGAACTAGCTCTTATAGAGCAGGCTGGCCTCAAACTTACAGAGATCCGCCTGCCTCTGTGTCCCAAATGCTGGGATTGAAGGCGTGTGCCACCACCGCCTGGATAGTCAAGGCAATTTTTAACGTATGTTGGGATTTGGGATTTTGGGTCATTGTTTTCTTCCTTCTCCTTCTTCTTCTTCCTGTAAGCAGGAAGAAGGGAATGTGTTTTGTGACTAGAATAATTTGACACATCAAAACTGGTTGAAAACAATGACATATTATACTGTCTATTGTACCAGCTACTACCACCTCTGGTCACTGTGAAGAAGTGTTGGAAGGTTTTGACACACATCCTCCTCTGCCCAAGGCCCCAAAGGGATTTGTAGTTAGATTCTTTATCTACATAATTTTCATCTTCTCTGACCTCCTGCCTGAGGCATAAGAAAAGACACTTTACAGTTTACTCGCAAGCCAAGATACAAACCTTCTACGTTCTAACAACCTCCTTGGTGAACCTAGTGTGTATGTGTGTGTGTGCGCGCGCGCGTGCACACATGCATGTGTGCATGATCTGACAAAGTTGAAGAAAAACACACATACAGAGCAGGAGGGTCAGGACAGCAAAGCCAAGGGGCTGGAGTGGTTATGAGCACTGGCTGCTCTCGCAGAAACCCTGAGTTTGTTTTCTACCACTGACATAGCAGCTCACACCTGTAACTCTAGTTCCTGGGGATCCTGTGCCATTTTCTGGCTTCCTCTACACTGTGGACACGTGGCGCACTGTCACACGTGCAAGCAACACTCACACATGCAAAATAAAAGTAAATAAATCTTAAAAGTAAAGCAAAATAAAATAAAGAAGAAAAGAAAAGATACAGCAGAAAACTTGGAAACACAGATATTCTCTGGGACACACGTGAGTTAACTGAGTTCTCTGAGTTCCTCGTTTGACCATGCAGATGTCGTAGGACGGGATGGGGCCTGGATGACTCGGTACACTGTGTGTAAATATCAGGCAGTGGGTGTCAGGGGAGGAGCAGATTCTGAGAGAGGAACTCCCGTAGAAGAGCTGTAGAATACCAATGGACACGAGCCCATTGTTCTGGAAAATCATGCCAGAGAGTTACGTCTGACAACATATGTGGGGAAAAAAGAAAAGAAAAAGATCTAAGAAATCTATGGTTCTTGAATATTAGTGTTCCCATACGAGGGAGAATAAAGGCGTGTTGAATTGAAGAAAAAATTCAGGGAGAGTTACAAAAAATACCAGGATTTAGGATGGTGCTCTTCAGTCTTGGTTCATGAGAAAATTTGAGGCAGCGGTGTTTGTGCACTGAGGTCTCAGCATTCTAGGTTTCTGAGAAATTATCAAGTGAATCACCATAGAATGAAAAACTGGGGGTTGTGGGGTCTCTGGTGGAAACTCTGTGGGTAACACCATGAGTGATTTCACCAGGTGTTACTGAGCCAGGCTGGAATGAGCCAAGCAAGTGAGATAGCCTGTCAGCTCCATGGCGAGGATCTCCTCGGGGTCCCCTTTCAAAGGGAAAAAGGCATTTGTTTCCATCCTGTAGTAATCGTCTGACCTGAGGCATGATGGGAATAACTGAACTCCATAAAGGGAAAGCCCCTGCCAGCCATTTCCTCTTCACTCTCAAGTTGAGACTGTTAATATACATCTCCCTTCCTGTTTGTTTTCTCTTCTCTTACTTTTCCTTCACTTTTTTGTTTGATTTTTTTAATTTGTTTTGAGACAGGATCTCATTACGTAGGCCATGCTGGCTGGGAAGGCATGATCCTTCTGCTTCAGACCTTTCAATGCTAGACCTGCTCGTGTGTCCCCACAGCCAGTCCATTGCGTCACGTTCTTATGGTCACTCTTAATCTGTCTGTCTGTCTGTCTGTCTATCCATCCACCCATCTATCATCTATCTCTCCATCCATCTATACATCTACACATCATCTATCTATCCATCCATCAATCCATCCATCCATCATCTAAACTACCTACCTAGCAATCATCTCTTCATTCTAAATCTTTGGCAGTGGATTTTTGAGGATATTTAAGGAAAAAACAAACCTAAGAAGCCTAGCAATAGTTTTGCCAAGGTGTCACCTTTGCAGATTGTTGAAGTCCTTTGATGGCATAAAGTAGGGATGAACAAAGGAAAATCTAACTTGGCAGGAGAATAAACAATTCAATGATGTCCGCATGTTGGAAGGCTGGCTTAGCTGTCAGAATCCTTTTAAGCAAAGTTGACAAGGTGAAAATAAATTCTCTCATTTCCTGGGATCCGGCCCCATACAAGTAGAAATTCCTGTTTTCTCAGAACTTGATTAAAATCAAAGTTACTTTAAAATTAAAATTACTTTGTATAGAAAAACCTGGGAAATTATGGAAGGAATTTGACACAGGGCTCACTCACTTTGTGAATTTCTAAGAGAATGAGGGAGAGGGTGGGAAGAGCAGGGATTGGAGGACCCTGGATCCTTTGAACTTTAGTTAAACACTCTCCAGGACATGGATGCTTCTCTGGTCCCTCTAGGTCCTCAGTGCTCCCCGTCAGACCCCTCGATCATCCATTCATCTAACCAAAGACTCCACAACACACCTTTCACTATCTTCTGTTTCCTCCCCAAGTCTCTCGTGTTTGAGATTCATGTTTATATACAAACCATCTACACAGATCTGTGTAGTTTCTTGGAACTCACTTTATAGCTAGGCTATCCCAGGGCTGTGTAATTTGTGCTACCGACTAATCCTCTGTAGTCCCACCAAGTTTGGAAATTGTATTTCTAAAGCACCTGGCAATGCAACATCCTTGGCTCCCTGTTTTAAAAACTGCTCAGTCATGACACACTTCCTCACAAGCCCACCATTTCCTTA
Source organism: Chionomys nivalis (assembly GCF_950005125.1). NCBI lineage: Eukaryota > Metazoa > Chordata > Mammalia > Rodentia > Cricetidae > Chionomys > Chionomys nivalis. Next base: position 82,940,435 of record NC_080088.1, on the reverse strand, counting down.
CCAAGTCACATTGAAACAGTTTCCTTTTGAGATAGGTTCTCATTCTGCATCCCAAGTTGGCCTGGACCTCACAACCCTCATACCTCAACCTCCCGAGTATTGGAGAAGGAAATCAAAATTCTTTGGTCTAGACCTTTTTTTATTTTTTTTGGAACTTTGCATGTGAAAATCACCAAGATTCGCTTGTTCCATTTGGCTTTACTAAAATAAGACTATAGATGGTACTTTCACAAAATATGTGCTTTCCCCCTACACTTAGAACTCAAAAAGAATCATCTCTCTCTTAAAAGCTAAAGGAAGTTTTGTCTTGAAACTCTCTTAGCTAGGACCTTTGGGTTGAGCTCTTGTTGATAATTTTCTTCAATCCCTTCACAGCTATTGGTCTATCCAGATTCTCTGCTCGAATCAACTTTTTGGGTCTGCTAAATCTTAAAGTCAATTAGGAAGTGTTTATGAAATTATCTTTCATGTGATTGACCTATAGTTTCTCTTTTGTTGTGAATTCTATAGTTTTCCCAAACTGAATGGAAATAAAATGAATTAGCAGAATTAGGCATGGGGAGAAAAGGCTATTTAGTGTGTGTGTGTGTGTGTGTGTGTGTGTGTGTGTTCCACATGAGTGCAGTTCCCAAGTTGACCAGAAGATGGTGATAGATCCCCTGGGGTTGGAGTTATGGTTGATTGTGAGCCACCAATGTGGGTGCTGGAAAATTAACACCATTCCTTTGGGAAAGCAGCAACCACCCCTAAGCACTGAGCCAGCTCTCCAGCGCCCCCAGAGGTGACAATTGACCCATATATACTAGGTCAAGGGAGTGACTTGTCTACTTTACGTAAATGATGATATTTTAAACATACAGAAGAAAGACTCTAAGAAACTGATCGGTAGAATGCTGGGACAACCTTGAAGCTAAATTATTAAAGAAACATGGTCACACATTTTGCTTGTCATTCCCCAAAGAAATAATGCTTTGTTACAGATGGTTAAAGAAAATTCTATGGAAACGTGGAGGCCCTGACAAAGGGATTGTATGTATGATCATTGTCACCCTGACATCCATGAGATCACAAGTTAATAGGAAAATTGAATGTATTAACAGGGATTTAGCAAGTGTTTGCATTGTGCAGGGCTCCTTCTTATTGCTTATCCATGGAGAATTCTAAGAATTGTTTGAATGCCAGAAACCACAGAGGAACCAAATTCTAAGGTTATTATATGTTCCTTATATGTACATGCTATGATAAAATTTAATTTAAGCACAGTGAGTGATGAATGATGCCCAATAATAGAATAGGCACGGCAGTGCACTGTAACAGGAGTTATGTGGAGGTGACCTGTGTATGTAAACATGCATGCATATATATGCATATATATAGACTATTTCAATATCTCAGCTGATTTATACTCAGCCTTCCTGTGATGGCACGTATGCATTGATACAACGTCTGTGTGAAAAGATGAAGTAATGTGAGAGACACACACATTGTGATGTTAGGTGACTGAATAAGGGTCACAGGGTCACAAGTACCACGAAACAGCATCAGTCTCAGAACAGAGATGACTACAAAGTGATTAGCAAGAGGGCAGCATATATAGTGCGATGGGCTGGAAAGAGGGACCATTCATGCTTTGGGGGGGGATAAGGCAGGATTGTGCATGATTTCATAGTGCCACTCAGAATAGTAGGCGATTTAAAACTTATGAACTGTTTAGCTCTAGAAATGTCCATTTAATATTAGCATCATTGAACCACAGGTCACTGAAACCGTGAAAACAAAGGCACGGATAAAAGGTCACTACTGTGTTCCTTCATTGGAATAGAGGCACTTGCCCTCTCTCCCACCCTTTCGAGATTCTACCCACAGCTCCATGCTGGTCACGGTTTCTATCCCCACTCATGATTCTCTCTGACATCTCAGCTAATGGGAGATAAGGGCTTCCCTTAGCCTACAATGTTTAGAGCTATTCTTTATGGGAGGGCTTGAACTAACTGAACTCTGCTGCTTGCTCAGCTCTTACAGCACATCCAGAGAGGGCTTTGACAGTCGGTCCAAGTCTTCCCTCTCTGAAGACAGCTCTTAAAATTCCCATCTACTGAGAGGTTCAGTTCAGGCAGATGTTTTGACCCCACACTCTCACAAGTAAATCAGCACTCAAGAGGCCTTTGCTTAGCTGCTAGGCTTCATCCCAACATGTGAAATTCGACATGAACTTCCTGGCGCACCACACACTGCAGGGACCCCTTTAACCCTGCACCGTCTTCTCAACCATGTCCTGTGTCAACTCCTTCCCCTACCAAAAAAGGAAAGTCAAGAGAGACTGTCACCTTCCCAGTGACTGGAGACACTGATGATGCACCACTGTTTCCCAGAGAGGTCAGAGCTCCAGAGCCTGGCCTCTCTCTCTCCCCATATCCTGTTTTCTGCTCACAGCTGAAGAGGAAACACAGCACCCGCTCTTTGCTGAGTGTTCCCCTAAGGCCACGAGTCACTGCAGTCTCTGCTCATGACGCCTGGGACTGGCTAACAGTTGCTACCTCTTACCATTTTTACATCAGAAGGTGTAGATATTTAAAAAAATATATCAGCGCCGGGCGGTGGTGGCGCACGCCTTTAATCCCAGCACTTGGGAGGCAGAGGCAGGCGGATCTCTGTGAGTTCGAGACCAGCCTGGTCTACAAGAGCTAGTTCCAGGACAGGCTCCAAAACCACAGAAAAACCCTGTCTCGAAAAACCAAAAAATATATATATATATATATATATATATATATATATATATATATATATATATATATATATCAGTGATGCAGGGTCCTCACCATCATCATATTAAACCATAACTAAAACTGTAGCCTCTTCCATCTTGTAAGAACCTGCAATGCCGACACTCAGCGCCAGCTACGAGGCAGGGCTCAGGGTCTCTGTCTCCTTCATTGCCCTGTAACCATCAGCTTGGCTAACATGGGTTTTGAGGAGCTGTCCTTTTTAAAGAGCCTGCCCCTGCAAAGTGTCTCTCTGCAGATAAGTACTTCCTTGTTCAGGTTCAAATCACCTACCTCATTATGGGCTATTAACATACTTTACCTGTTAATGAAGATGTCCTCAAAAATGACCCTGTGAAGGGCTCTCCAAGTCCCAGGGAAACTAATGAGGAAGGATGTCACCAAACAGAGGTCAGGACTTTGACTCCGTTCCAGCCTTTGTCACTGTTGGACAAGTGTCCTTGGCTTGTGGGGGTGGAGGTATTGACCGCCTCCTGTCTTCCATTAAGGTACAATAAAACGGTAATTACAATACCCACTTATCTTCCAGGCTTGCTTTTTAAAAATATCAAAAGGCATAAGACACTCAAATATGCTTTTATGAAGTAAAAATATCAGAGGGTATTAGACAGTCTTGCACCCTCTGCCCTTGCAGAGGCGCGTGGCAACACACCCTTTGTTTTCCGTTTACCTAGATTCCGAGATCCTGGCCGTGGAAGGCTCTGGAGATATTTGCAGCAGGGCCATCAGCACCGCTGGTGTAACTGATGCCGCGCCCTCGCCTCACGTTTAAACATCTTTTAGTGGTGTGAACTTGCGCTGTTGCCCACGGCTTAGAAACTAATCATAAGATGTCTTCTTTAGCTCTTGGTTCCCTGGCTGCTCCGACCTGATCCCTCCTACTGTGATGAACTATGATGCCACAGACTCAAAGCCTCCAGAGACTCTGGCCTCAAACCTCTGAAACTATGAGCCCAAACAAATCTTTCCCCATTCAAAGATGATTTATCTTGGACTCTTGTTAGAGAAAAGGAAAAGTCGACTAGCAGGGGAAGGGTGCGGAGGGGAAGACAGACGCTTCCTTTCTTTGTCTTGGATTTACTCCAAGACACAGTGCCGCTGACCCCAGCTGCAATCGCGGGGTTCCCTCCATTGTGCTTGCGTCATCAGCACGCTCCGGAGCCGGCTAACCTTAGCATCTACAGCTCCGGTGAGCATTTCCCGCCAGAGGCAGCATCCGGTGTCTGCTTCCAGAACAGCAAAGCGTCTCAGATTTCTCCACCAATAGAAGCTGCTGCAGTTGCAACTGTCCAAAGCTCTACCCGAGGACAAAGACCTTCCCAGATCCCAAAGCTCCTGCTTGCTGAGCTGTAAACACGCCTGGAAGCTAGGAACTGAACTGAGACTTTACCCCCAAACGAGCAGCATGTGCCGTAGTTAAAATGATCCTACCATCCCTTGCTCCCTGCCTGGAGATGGATGTGAGACCCAGAGTAGAAACATTTGGAAGTGGGGGGGGATCGTGCAGAGGTTTGGAGCTCGGCTCCAGAAGACCTTGCCTCAAGTTCACAATTCACCCACGAATGATGTGTTTTCCATCCACTGTGTGTTGAGCAAGGTGCCTGGTGATGGGGTTACCGCATCGAGTAACAGCTATGAGGACCACACTGGCAGCTTTGGCTGATGGAGGGAGAAGGCGGGCTCCGTAGGCACGGGCTGCAGGCGTGGGATATCTGGGTGGGTAAGATGCACATGGCCTGTGGACACTGTGTCCGCAGGGGTGAGGCAGATCCAGTGCCATTACATCTCTCACCCAGAAAACGCTTTCTGGACCCTGCAGTGTGGCTCCATAGAGATGCCTGCCAGCGGTTTACTTACTCATCTGTGGTTGGAAGTGTCGATCCCAGCATGCCAGGAGGCCGACTTTCTTCCCCTGTTCTTGTCTCTTCTCAAGAACAACAGAGTAGACAGAGAAATCAGTCAGAAACATTTCCTAGAGCACACACCGTTGAATAGTGTTAATTATCCTCCAGCCACGAGACAAAAGCACTTTGACTTCACCTGAATTAAAAAAATAAATCCAAATAAAACACCTGGTACAAATACAGAAGTGCCTGTTGGCAAAATTCACACCATGTTTCAAAATTAATTCCCAAGCACGCTGGTTGCTTTAGAAAGAGGAAAATGGCCTTCTTTCTCATTCTTTCTTTTCTTTTCTTTTCTTTTTTTACTATTACAGGGGGAAATTAGACTGTATGGAATTTAGACATTGAATTATAATCCAGTAAAATGAACCTTTCTTTCCAGAAAGTCGAATGTTCTTTGCATTGAAGCTGACATGTTCCTTCGGGATCCTCTTAAAGATTCTACCCTTTCCTCCCCATACACTCCTCAAATTAAATCGCCGCGACTTAATTCAACTTCAGTCATCTTCTTTTTGTGCAGACGGGGCTATTAGAGTAATCGGGCTCTCCGAGACAAAAGTGGGTCATGCATGTCCAAAGACAGTCTAGAGTTCACAGAGAATGACTAGAAGAAGTTCCTGAGAAAATAACACCCAGGCATTTGGTGATGGTGGCGACAATCTGATTCTGCCTAAAGTGGTGCACGAGTCACTGGGTTTAGAAACCAGGGCCCATTGATTTATTACTTAAAAAGCCCTCTGGCTATTTAGTGAGCTTTTCATCAATTTCGACATTTTTTTTCTGATTACAATCATTATTCTAAACATGTGTGTAGAGAGAGCTGCTTCCTACGCAGAAGGGCTATGGAGGGGAAGTCAGTAGAGTTCACTCCCTGCCCTGGTTGGGCCCAGTGTTTCTAAGACAGAGCATTTAGGTACCAGCAACCAGTGTGTGCCAAAAAGAAACAGAGTTAGACCGTCAGCGATGCAATAAGGCATTTCGTGAGAGGCTGTTACCATAGAGGCAAAACCACACTCAACTCCGAATTCAGCAAAGATAGTTGTGGGTTTATATAAAAAAATTGTGAAGGGAGAGTGGGTGTGATGTCAGAAGGGGAGACATTGAAAGCAGGGATTTCATAGGGCTGGAGAGATGGCTCAGTGGTTAAGACACTGGCTGCTCTTCTCGAGGACCTGAGTTCAATCCCAGCACCCACATGGCAGCTCTCAGCCATCTGTAACTCCATGTCCGGGGATCTGGTGTCTTCTGTTGGGCTCCATGGGCACTGTATGCATGTGGTGTGCTACGTGTATGTGTGCGATTCAGGCCCACACACGTGCACATAAGTACTTGTATTAAGAATTGAATAAAGTATATGCCAGTTTGAAACCCATATTTGCGGCCCATATTTGCGGCCCGTTCCTCTCATGAACTGGTCAGAGCTGTAGAACAGAAGACATTACTTCTCCTGAGAAGGCAGGGCCGAGAGCCAAGCTCACGGCTGCACAGATGAGAATCCTGACCGTCCTGGGAGACCTTGTCATGAGATTTGTCGCTTATGAGTCATAGAAGCAGCAGCGAGGCCAGGTCAAACTGCCCCAGTCAGTGTGTTGTCGCGTTTGCAGGTACTTTAAGCTCACCGTGTCCAAATCTACTGTTATTTTTCTCTCTTAGGTTAGATATTAAACTTAATGGTCTTAGGTTAAAAGGACTGAATTGCTCTATTATGTTTAATTTTTAAAATCTGAAATTCTTGTCTTGGGGCAATGTCTATCACATTTAATATATAGGCTGAAAGTCAGATTTTTCTCCCTAAGCTAAAACTTAATGACTTAACCAACTAACTATTATTATTTTACCACATTCTGGGTGTGAGGATTTAGTGTGTGTGTGTGTGTGTGTGTGTGTGTATGTGTGTGTTTTTTATGTATTTTGTGTATATGTGTAGAGTGTGTATGTGTGTGGTATATGTGGCATGTTTTATGTGTATTGTGTGCATGTGCATTTGTGTTGTATGTAGGTTACGTGTGTATTGTGTTGTGTGTGTGTTGTGTGCTATGTGTGTTATGTTTGTGTTGTGTGTGTTGTATATATGTGTGTGTTATATGTGTGTTGTGTGTATATGAGTGTTGTGTGTGCTGTGTGTGTTGTGTATGTGTTGTGTGTATGTATGGCTGTGTGTGTTGTGTGTGCTGTGTATGTTGTGGATGTGTTGTATGTGTGTGTTGTGGATGTGTTGTGTGTATGTATGTGTTGTGTGTGCTGTGTGTGTTGTGGAAGTGTTGTGTGTATGTATGTGTTGTGTGGTGTATGTGGTGTGTGATGTGTGTGTGTTGTAGGGGAGTCTCCTTGCTCAATGAGGATGAAATGACAGTGACAAAAGGTGTATAAAGAAGATGAGGAAAGGCGTGCAGAGCAGAAGAGGTGAACTGTGACCTGAATGAGATGAAAGGGGAAGAGCCCAGGCACAGATGACCATACTTCATTTAGAAAAAAACAAAAACAAAACAAAACCAAAAAAAAAAAAAACAATTTTTTTTTGAGGGATGAGTGAGACAGGATTTCTCTGTAGCTTTGGAGACTGTCCTGGTATTCATTCTGTAGACCAGGCTGGCCTCAAACTCACAGAGGTCGCCTGACTCTGCCTCTTGAGTGTTGGGATTAAAGGCGTGCATCACCAATGCTAAAACAATCTTTATTTTACATACCAATCCCAGTTCCCCATTTCTTCCCTCCTCCAATTCCCCCCACTTTTCCTCTACCCTACCCCCATCCACTCCTCACAGAGGATAAGTCTGTCACATCACCTCTGTTGAGGCAGGACCAAGGCCCCCACCTTGTATATGGGCTGAACAGGGTGTTCCTCCATAGGCAATGGACCAGAGTCCATTTTTTGAAAAAGCCAGTTCATGTGCTTGCTGCAAGACAGATTGTTTCATACTCTACTATTTGATTAGGCCACTGACTTTCTTGAACCGCTCAGCTCATATCCTCACATACTCCACAGAGTACCTGACAAATCAGCCATTCGGTACTGAGGACAGTGTCAAAGAGGTCAGTCAGTCTCAATCTCAGTTCGTCACTCTGGCTTCCAACTTCCCCTTCCGTTCCTGCCTCTGTCTCTTTACTTTACATTTACCTTGATTGGTTTTGGTCAACTAGACACAAACCTATGTAAATCTGGGAAGAGGGAAGCTGAATTGAGGAACCACCTCCATCGGTTTATCCTATGAGCACGTCTGTGAGGAACTTTTCTGATTAATGATTGTTGTAAGAGGGCCCAGCCCACTGTGGGTGGTGCAAATCCTAGGCAAGTGACTCTGAGTGCTATAAGAAAGCAGGCTGAGCAAACCATGGGGAGCAAGCCAGTAATCAGTGCTCCTGCATGGCCTCTGACCTCTGTGTCAAATCCCACCTCCAGGTTCCCGCCCTGATTCCCTTCTGGATGGACTTTGATCAGGCTGTGGAAGCCAAACAAACCCTTTCCTCCCCAAGTTGCTTTGGTCATGGTCATTATCACAGCAATAGAAAACAAATCAGAACATTTAAACAGATCCTTTTCTATTTTAGTCTTTGCTTTTCAATAGAGTACCATGCGGTCTTTAAGCAATCCATAATTTTCTGGGAACACTCCCTGTCTTACTTGGATCTTCCTATCCCCATTTTATAGGTAGGGAAACACACATTGACTATCCCTGAGACCCCTGCTTTATTTGAAGAAAATAGAAATTGTGGTCAACTAACCTATTAGTCAAATTGACTAACCTATTAAATTGGCCAACTAACCTATTAATTACATCACTATTCTGTGAATAAAATTTTATCTTGGGTGCTGGAGGTCAAGCCTGGGCTTGGTAAGTGCTCTTCCCAGAAGTGATGAACTCAGGCCTGCACTGTTGACAGAGGTTTCTGTCCTTCCTGGCTCCATGGCCATTCAGTCCCAAATAAACACACAGAGGCCTACATTTATTATAAACTGGTTGGTCTATTAGCTCAGAATTCCTATTAATTAACTCTTACATCTTACATTAACCCATAATTCTTGTCTGTGTTAGCCACGATGCTTGGTATCTTTTACCAGTGAGGCATTCTTATCTTGCTTCCTCTACATCTAAGTGACAACTGCAGACTGAGCCTTTCCTCTTCCCAGAATTTTCCTATTCTGGTCTCTTCTCCTATATTTCCTGCCTGGATACTCTCCAATCAGTATTTTATTAAACCAATAATAATGACAAATTTTTACAGAATACAAGACCATTGTCCCACAGCACTTGCTCCCCCTCTTTTCCCCCTTTTCACAACAAGAACTCTGATCTAATCTCCTTTGATTAGCTTTTTTCCTGACCATCATCCATAACAACTTGTAACCAACACTCTAAACAAAGGCAAACATCCAAAATCCATTTTTGGGGAATGTGGGTATAGTTTTTTAGGCTACTTCCTGCTGATTGGGGGCACTGATAATCTTTTGGCATCCACCGTCTGGGGCATGGATCCACATAACACCTAGCAAAGCATTAGAAAAAAAAAGAGGGCTTCTAGACCTACAAAAACAGGAGCCAATCACAGTTTCTTATAGCCAAGATTTTTTTTTTCTGGATGAGCTCGTGGTAAGCAGAGGCTCCATGGCTCCTTTAATAGAGGTGCAGTAAAATCTGTGGTTTCTTTAAAAATGACAGCTTCCTGATTCGCCAGCAGAAACAGCCCTGACTCTTTTGTGAGGTCCAACTACAGAGCATTTAAATGGGTTTTGTGAGCAGAGTGCTACAACTTGCTTAATGACAACATTGACCCACTGCGTGCCTGAAAATGGGGCAATGTGCCTGGCTCTCAGAGTCAGTGAACATGTTTCTGCCATTGTTGGACTGGGTGAAGCCAACAGGCAAGACCACGAAGTTGGTCCTAGCCATACCCACTTGTTTAAAAAAAATGTTCCTGGTCAGAAAATAATTACAGATATGCAATAAAGACAGATTCAGACAATAATAAACCTCTAAATGGGTTACAGTAGGTTTAAAAATATACATAGGCTTGAGAGAGAGAAGAAAAAGAATATAGGTAGTTAGAAATATACAGTTTTTAAAAAAATAAAACAAAGTCTTTAAAGAGAAAGAATACAGATAGTTATAGATTAAAGGAGTAAAAAAATAAGCCACATAAATATGAAATATGCACATAGAGTCTGGATTGTTTATTATTATGTTTTCTTTGACTTTTTTTAACTATGAATGAGCTAAGTATAGATAGACATTTCATTGTATAGGCTACTAAGCTAAATCAACATATATGTTTTAAAGGTATCTTGGCTTCAAAATTTGGGTCTAAGGATATGTTTTTTGGAAAAGAGGTTCTACTTTTGTTTCCAGAGAGGATGAAAACCTGTAGATTTCTTCCAGACTAATGTGGTTTGATGAAACACGATCCCTCAAAACGATGGCCCAGAAGGTCCAACATCCATGGCAGCTTCAGGACTGCTGGCTGAGATGGACCTTACAGGATATGTCATGACAGCTGGAAGTAATTCTAGAAGATGATGTCTCCTCTCTCAACAAAGTTTGTCCTCAGGGTTAAGGACATCAATTAGGGGTTGTTTATAGCTGGTATAGGGAGGGTTGGGGATTGAGGTGGAAATTATGTAGGCTCAGGGATAGCTTTGAAAAAATGGGATAATAGGTAGATTAGTATGAGCTTACTCACATTAATAATAATAGTGAGTAATAGAGTGAATATTTGTGAGCTATTATTTATAGGCAATTTACATTGGTATAGATTCTTGTTTATTGATACAAATTCAAATTATATCGAATATGCTCCAATTTCCATTTGCAATATTTGTACATCTAGGCAAAGTTATTTTCTCATATTGTATGCATGTTTGCTTCTTCCTCTGCTTAAGACATTTTGTATATTGATATAATTTTATGCTATATTTATCATATTTCACTATACATTTCTACTTCTGATCAAGATATGTACACATTGTTTACACTCTGAGGTCATCGCCCTCATTTGCTGCACAGTTGTTTAAAGATTGTTTAATATTCTAATATGAAGTCTTAGTCTCTAACCTATATTAAGTATTATAGGTCTATAGTAATCCATGTTTGTTATACTAATCAGGTTCTTTAGATACATAGAGATTGTATTCTTCATAGATAGGTAATCTTCAACCACTTCAAAGAACTGTAGAACATGGCATTTAAATAACTCGGGATTCTGTTAACATGAGATGATTGCTCCTGGCAGCACCGATCTATTTTCAAGAGAATGTTGAGCACTGAAGACACTCCACTTGGAGCTTGTTTTCTTCTTGGCAAAACTAGCCTTTGGGCAAAGAACTTCCCATGCCTCTGCCACTTACAAAATACACATCTAGAAAAAACAAGCAGGATACAACAAGAAAAAAGACAGCTAAGCCTTGCCAAGAAAAATGTCCTGCCTCTGAAAATGGTCTGTCAGTTGCTGTAGGCTCTAGTCAAAGTTGGTTGCTTCAACATTGTAAATGTGACTTTGGGTGATTGCCCAGGTAGCCAGTTGTCTCTGTTATTTATTGTACATTTGGAAGTTGCTTGATTGTACTTCCTGTTTACTCAAGAAATATTATTTCCCTTCTCAGGTATTCGATGGGGTGGAAGACTAAATAGTTGTAGTTACTTTCCTCTTATGACTTGGCCAAGCCATTTCTAATACAAGACTCCTTAGGATAGAATGATTATTGAAACATTTAGCATATGTTTTTTGCTTGATACCAATTATGCTGACTATAATTCTAATTTTTATACTTGATATTTGTTCTTATTGTATGTAGCTTTGTATTAGGCTTAGAATTATGTTATTTAGACAAAAGGGGGAGGTGTTGTGGGAACCCATTCAACCAACAGCCTTTAAGATACCAGCTCACTTAGGTGTGGTTTCTTACTTATACTATAAACGCAGCTGTAAAGCTTGGGTTCTCTCTCTCTCTCTCTCTTTCTTTCTCCCCTCCCCTCAGCTTCTGGATTCAGTTTCTGTTCCCCATGCATGCAGAGGACTGTGATCTGTGAGTCTACCCCTAAATAAATAACCCCTTTATTATACTCAATCTGAGCTAGCTGAGCTAGTGTGGGATTATTTTATAGAGTCCACCATCACTGTACTTTGGGAATTCTTTCCTCCATATTTTCTAACTCACCCTCCCTCCTCTGTCTTTATTTCATTTGTATCCCCTTTTCATTTATCCTTCATCTAGGGAACAAATGCTTCATTTCCATTCTATGGGTGGTTATCCCTAAAATTTAACAGACTTTTAAAAATATCCTGTAATGCCAGGCGGTGGTGGCGCACGCCTTTAATCCCAGCACTTGGGAGGCAGAGGCAGGCAGATCTCTGTGAGTTCAAGACCAGCCTGGTCTACAAGAGCTAGTTCCAGGACAGGCTCCAAAACCACAGAGAAACCCTGTCTCGAAAAACCAAAAAAAAAAAAAAAAATCCTGTGATGAACAACATTTCAATCTAGCTGAAATTCAGACTGTTTAACTCTCACACCCGCCTCACCATCTGCCAGGTTACAGTTGTCTGGAAGTTCATATGGCCTCAGGCTTCAGCTGTAAAATTAGTCCAGGTTGTAGGGTATTTATAGTCACTGTTTGTCCTGAAATATCAAGAAGTTTATCCTTCATTCTGGCTAAGTGCTTTTCCTTTACAAGTTTGACTGTTTCATGGTCTACTCCTACATTTGGAGACAACATAGGTAATGTGTGTTGTCAATCATCCCTACGTTTTTAATTTCCTATATTATTGTTTCTGTGGTTATTGTGGACTGACACTTACCATGTATGTCTGTGTGTCATGTGCATGCAGCTGTCTGTGGAGGCCTGAAGGTGTCAGATCCCCTGGGACAGGAGTTACAGACAGTTGTGAGCTTCTGTATGAGTGCTGGGAATCTAACCTGAGCCCCCTTCAAGAACAGCCTTAGCCACTGAGCAATCTCTTTAGTGCTCCTCCTGTTATGTTTTAACCAGGTTTCCGTCCACCTTTCTGGTGTCATGGATTGAAACTTCACACATGTTCCTGTTTACCACCAAGGTTAGCTATTGCTACCTCCTCTTCTTTCTCCTCTATTATGGAATGTTTTTTTCTGTATACTGTGAATATGTGTCACTCAGATTGGTTTAATAAACATCCAATAGCTAGACAGGATTTTCAGGGCAGAGTGGACACTGGGAAGAAGTTGCCAGCCAGAAATGGAGGAAGCAAGAAAGCAGCATTGGCAAAGTGAAGGTAGTAAAGCCATTAGACAGAAAGTAAAGTAATAGAAATGGGTTGATTTAAGTTATCAGAGCCAGCCAGAAACAAGCCTACGCTATCTTTCGAGCTTTCATAATTAATGATAAGTCTCCATGTTATGATTTGGGAGCTGGCAGAAGGGACAGATAAATCTGCCTACACTCCTGTGTTTCTTTTACTTACCTACCTGTACTAATTTTTCAGTTATCATAACAAATTGCCCTAGGCTAAGTAATTTAGCAGACAGAAATGTATTATCTCTCAGCTCTGGAGGCTTCAAGTCTGAAATCAAGCTGTAGTAGCTTTAATTTCTCTTAAGTCTCTCTCTTTGCTTTGCAGAAGGCCCCCCTCTCATGGTGAGCTTCTGATGTTTAAAACCGACTGTCAAAGCAACAGGATCTAGAGTCAGCTGGGAAACAAGCCCGTGGCATGTCTGAGAAGGGTTTCTAGACTGGGTTCCTTAAGGGGAGGAAACCCACCTTAAATGTAGGTGACAACATTGCATGGGCTGTGGCCCTGCTCTGAGTAAACACAAGAACGTGAGCTGAGCATCCCTAACTCCTCGCTTCCTGACTGCAGGTGTGGGGTCCCCAGATGTCTCAAGCCCATGCTGCTATGCTTCTCTGCCATGATGGGCCACGCCCTCACACTTCAAGTCAGAACAAACCCTCCCTTAACTCACTTTTGCTGTGTTGTTGGAGCACCAGAAAAAGGAAGTACTGTAACCGTCAAGCAGATTTTCCTCCCTGAGTGCCTGTCAGGCTGCCCATCTTCTGAGGCCACCAGGACTGTTGGGGTAGAGTCCTGACTATCTTGGTTCAGTTTCATCTCCCCTCTAAAGGCCCTAACTCTGATTCTCCAGCACCATTCTGGAGTATTAGGAGTTAGGACGTCAAGATGTGGATCTTGAGGGAATATTATACATAACACGGTGGTCCATTTCCTAGTTTTACTGTCTCCAGATCTAGCCTTCCTTTCTATTTCCTGGGGGCAGTTATTCAGAATGCTTTTCCTTTAATCCCATCACATCCAGTGTTGAATGGACCACACTTTGACTTGCAACACCACTCACATGATCTTCTTAAAATTCAAAGTAGCTGTATTATTTTCTAACTTTCTAGGTAGAAAGACTGAGTCACAGGGGGTGGGGTAATTTAGTTACCCAGATTGGTCACTAATGAAGGACGTGCTCACAGCCAGATCGCCTGTCTCTGTGGAAGAGGAACATCAGCAGGAGATGTGCCCCCGGTGTAGAGAATGAGTTCACTCACCAGCCTGCTGTGATAGCCAACAGACTCTGCCAGGCTCTCCTCAGTTAAACCCATGTTTGTAAACCCACGTGGAGAAATCGCTGCAAGACCGTGGCCTCTTCTCTGCATCAGCACCAGAATTCCATAGACTTCATCACGGTGGGAAGACCCCAGGATGTGTGTGTATTCGTTTGCCCTCTGAAAAGCTCTCTGAGATGTAGTATTGAAAACCTTGGATTATCTGAAATTTCCAGTATGTACTTTTGTGGGGGGGGGCATAAAACACATCAAAAACAATAGCAGACGGCTTGGTGGAGACTCGAAAGAGTTACAGGATGGTGTAGCAGCTTGATAGTTTTCTATCATGAGACATTACATATTTTCATCATCCAGGACTCAGCTGGTATACTGACATAAAGCCATAACCTCAGGAGATTGCCTTGGTTCTGGTCTCTATAATGGACATTTCATGCAGCCTTAAAAATCTATACCTTCACCTCAGAAAAGGGAATTGAAAGCATTTTTTTAAAAACTCTCCCTGCATTCGTCTATGGCTTCAGGAATATGAAAAATGATCAGAAGTGGCAATTATATCTGTCTACATCACCTGTCAGCTGGAGTCTTTAAAGAAAAAGAAAGAGAGATGGATCAGAAACACAGGGGCTGTCATTTTAGACCTATGGGCTCAGAGGGCTTCAAAGCCCAGTTCCTAGTCTCTTTCACAAAGGGAAGCCTGGGCTATGCAGGTCTTCACCGCTGGGATTTAACAGAACAAAGCTACACTTTGGACACTTCAGTGGGTCTGCTGGGCAGCTGTGGGCGGATCCCTTTGAGCTTGGCTTTTGCCTGCTCTGCCTCTCAGTATCCCATCCACCGTTTCTATCACAGCCGTACGTAGCAACTTTAGATCTGGAAACCACTCACCCTCCCACTCTGGAGAATTCTAGTTTTATTGCAGTTAATACCACTAGCCATGGGGAGAAAGGAAATAGATGATGTTTCTAATTTCTACCCAGAGTCAGGTGACCATCTTCCAGCTGCACCATCACCTAGAGTCAGGTGACTGTGGGCAGAATAAAAGATAACAAGTATGTATTTATTTGGGGGGGGGGACTCACAATAAGGGTAGACAGTTGCGGTGCTCTGTGGGTGATGGAGAATGTGAACCAAACTCCAGCCACAAACCAAGAGAGCTTGAGCAGTCTTCTTGTCGGCGCTTATAGTATCTCGGACCATGCCCTAATGGGCTGATGCCCACGAGCCTATTGGCTAAATGAATTTGCACAGGAGGTGACCATCTGCCAGCTGTGCCTTCACTGCCCTACACGTAACCATTGGGGTGGAAGGAGTATTGAGCATGTAAAGCGATTTTAGTTAGTAAGAGTAAATCTCTCTCTCTCTCTCTCTCTCTCTCTCTCTCTCTCTCTCTCTCTTCTCTCTCTCTCTCTCTGTGTGTGTGTGTGTGTGTGCGCACATGCACCTTTTTGTGCTTCCTATCTCTACTGTAGGTAACTATTCCACTTCCACAAGTTTCTAGAAATGCAATCTCAAGAAAGGACATTTGAGACATCTGAATTGTGTTGTGTATTTACTGCCATCTTGTGCATCTCCCTCCACGTGCAGCTGCCCCTCAGCGATGACGAAGGGTTGGTTTCAGCAAAGCCCCCTCTATCACAAAATACTCAAACCTTCATATGGCGAGGCACCTTTGGAGACTGGTGTGGGTTCTGCACAGAGCATACAGGTGCTCCCACGGATGTGAACTCGTTTGGGCAGGACTCCTGACTCACGGTGTGAACACTGTGTATGTTTGCTCTACTGTGCAGCTTAAAATGCTGACAAGATTCAAAGGCCTTAAGGTACCCAGTGCAGACTCAATTTTTCTTTCAACCTGTTTACTTGAGTCTAAGGAAACAGAGGTCTGGCTGAAGCATCAGGTAACATATTTAAGGGAAGAATTTCGAAGCTGTATACTATTGCCAAGAGATTTTTTTTTAATTCCCCAAGAAAACATCTGACACATACACACACACACACACACACACACACACACACACAAATATTTTAAGCTTCATTCACAAGAAAAATAAATTCCTTGCAGGCAGATCAAAGAAACCACTGATAAATGAGAAACTGTACTTTGCCCAAGCCAGATTAATTCAGGGAGAATCATCTTGTAAGCATTCTGTGGTTTCCATGTGACTTGGCATGGAGGAAACGGTCAAGTCAGAAGTGGATCTCGGGCACGCTCAAGCATACAGGATGCTATGGACCAGTGGCCAGCACTAGAAGTTACCTTTCTAAGTCCTTGTGTTTTGAATTGCTCATACTTTACCTGACTTCTCTGTCCCTCCCATCCTGCTCAGAGCAGAGCACACAGGGCAGAATTCAAGCACTATATGGCTGTGTCCAGCTGGAGGTCAGCAGCGGCTCCTCTGAACCCGGTCCTCTACATCATGCTAACTGATCTACAGTCAGGGAGCTCAGTCTTGCTGATTTCAGATAGAAACTATTGATCAGCGAAACAATGTCCCAGCAATTAATCATCGAATAATTATTCAGGAGGCACCTTGAATTTGTCTTCTATTCCTTGGGACCTGTGGAGTACCCTTTATCTGCCCTATAACTGATGCTATTGTGGTTGGGAAGATGCGCTGTTTAATATGTATTAGATATGAAACAATGAGCCGGCCATGCAAATCAATATTTTTAATACAGGGGATGTTGTTGAGATAAAACTTGCTCTTAGACTCACAGAATAGGAAAATCCATAAGGATATGAATTATTTAGGAGGGGTTCAGTCTAAAAGGAGACTAAATGAATTCAATGAGACTAGAGGCATTGTGGGCTAAAGAAATGCACAAACCTACTGAGACAATATTCTGGAAACGTGGCAGCAAAACAGAGTAGAAATGCTTTTTTTGTTGTGTCCTAGTGGGCTTTACGTTGCTGTGATAAAATAATGACCAAAAGCAACTTGGGAAGGAAAAGGTTTCTTTGGCTTATAGGTTACAATCTGTCATCAAGGTAGACCCAGGTGGAACTCCAGGCAGGAACCTGAAGCAGGCACTAAAGCAGAGAGCATGGACGAGTGCTGCTTCCTGGCTTGCTCCCCTCGGCTTGCTCAGCAAGGTCTCTAATGCAACCTGGGCCCATCTGCCCTGAGGGAACACTGCCCACAGTGGGTGAGGGAACACTGCCCACAGTGGGTTTGGCTCTCCTCCATCACTTAGCAATTTTAAAAATAGTCCCATGGATGTGTAATAGGAAAATCTGATGGAGGCATATTCTCAACTGATGTTCCCTCATCCCAGGCGTTTCTATTGGACAACCGAAAGTAGCCATCACCTACGAGAAATGAGACAGAAGGAGAATATAGGACCATCCTCCACCCTGGAAATCGTGCCTGGTATTTCCCGACTCTTCTGTGGGTTCTTTGAGATTTCTTTGCGTCCCACACATTTCGCTTACTTCTCATTATATTTCCTCTTTTTACATTCATCACCCAGGAAACATTTGCGGAGTGCTTGCCTTGTGCTACGGCTGTCCCCAGGTATCAAGTTAGAAGAATGGAATTTGCAGTCTAATAAGCTTCAAGTCGGTATCTTCCGATGACTAACTGAGCAATTCCTGACAGCCTTCTGCTTCTATGGGTAGTTGTACGTCTACAGATTCAACCAATTATGAAGCAAAAATAATTTTTAAAACTTGCACCCATACTAAATTTGTGCAAAATTTGAGAAATGATTATTCCTTAAGCCACAGTGCAGCAGCTGCTTGCATGGCATTGGCATTGTGCTAACTTTTACATGAATCATCTAGACGTGGTTTAGGCTCATAGGAGGCTGTATGGGCTCAAAGAAAATGCTATAGCAGTTTATACAAGGACAAACACCCACACATTTTAGTGTCCATGTGGGGGCCTCGAAGCAATCCCCCACATATACCGACAGATGGGCTAATGGCTATATGTAATTTCTCAAAGCACCGATTAAACCTTATTTGTTGGTGACAAAAATTCACCAATCTTCCTTCACCCACATCAGTATTGCTTTATGGAATTATTCCTCTGTTTTCCATGAAGTTTTGGGATGTGTTCACTGGAGACTGTTTGCCATTTTGAGTCACATGGTGACAGCATTCCCCTAGAAGCTCATAGAACATTTCGAATCTTATCTTCCCCTTAGCCTTGAACTTGCCTTTGAGTCCATGAATTATTCACGTTTCTCTACTCCCCCATACACAATTCTTGTTGGCTATTTAAGTTAATGGGTCTCAGAGTGCTTTGCCAATGGCTGGAGACCCTGGGAAGTTCAAATGATCTTTCCGCTGGGACAGCCAGTGAACCCTCAGGAGTATCGGCTGCCACCATTCTGCTGTCTGTTAAGGTCTCTTGACCTAAGTGCTCAGATCTCTTAAAGCCCATTATATGGAGGAGGAAGAAATGGGGACATCATGTGACCAGTACCTGGGGACATAAAAGAGATTCTGGATGTTCTTGATGCATAGAGAAAAGGGGATTTACCCAGCTAGGGGACTAGGGAATAATCCCATGAAAGGGACAGCTATGTGACAAGATGAAGGATGGCAGACACAGAAGGTCTAGAACCTGGGATGGAAGAGTGCCACAGTAGAGTGGGGGAAGGAAAAGACCTTTTTCTTAAGCGTTGTACCTGGAGAGTTGGAAAGAATGGCATGGAGCACCCTCGAGGGATGGAAATAGGTTGGTTGTCACTTAAACAACCAGATTCAGAAATCTGCAGAACTTCCTAAATTAGGCTAAGGAATTTGCAGTCTACATTAAGAGCAGGGAAGAATCACAGGAGAGATATTCTCTGTTGCAGAAGGAACAAGGCTTTGTGTTTAGCTCATATCATAGCTGTGTAACCTGGCGAGCCCCTCTCCTCCACTCTCAGCGCTCATACTGTAGGTCCTCAGGCTGGCTAGTCAAAAGAGCATCATTAAAATAGCAAATCCACGTGGTGTTCGTGGGTTGAAATCAATTACAAAAGAAACCAGTTCTGGTCTGTTTATAATGTGAGTGGAAGAACACAATCTTCTATAAGAAATACTATAGTGTTTTAATTTTTAGAAACCAGACCTTTAACATGCCCACACTCACTTGTGCACACACAACCACACACACACACACACACACACACTGACAGCCTTCCAGTGGTGCTTGTAACTTGCCCCTTTGGCCACGGGGCAATGACCTCCTTCTCATCACCCCTAGAAGATCTCAAGTCAGCATTAATAACCTATCATGGACATGCACGTGGGTCCTCACCTCTTTCCATAAGGATCACAGGCATATTGCACCAAGCAAGACTTCGTTAGCTTGCTTATTACTTTAAAAGTCCTAACAGTTCCAAAGCATTCACATTCTTAAGAACCGGAGCTTGGGGATTCACAAATCAGTCCGCAAGCCTCACTACCCATGGCTCTCCTGGGACAATGCTCCCCTGTTCTCCTGAGATCAGGGTAGGAGATGTAGGAAAGCCATCGGTTCCTTCTGGGGCTTAATTAACAGCCAAATTAATAATAATTAACTTAACTGGAGTATTTATTGTCCACTAGACACTAACTAGGATAAGAAGCAGAATCTTGGCGGTCATGAGGCAGACTGGGGCAACCTAGGGGGTTGATGTAGTTAGTAACTACCCAGAATGCTGTGGGATCGTTTGAGCGATGCAGCTCAGTGGGTCTGATCCTTCTTATGGAATCTGGAGTTCCTGAAAGCCTACCTGTTCCAGCTTTCCATTGCAGGCAGCTCCGGACCTCTCTAAGCAGGGAGCTCCCACCCTGTCTGTGAGCCCTGGTCTCTGAGAATAGAAGTCCTTGGTAGTAAAGGCCAGACTAATGCATGAGTTCCTGCAGACTCAGGGCTCACTAGCGCCATGGTGTTTGGGAAGGGGTGTCTGCAGTCTCCAGGGAATTGGAAGAGGACCCTAAGCACCACGTGAAGAGGAAGGGTTGGAGGACAGCACCAATGCCTTCCGTGTGCCTGACAATTGCTCAGTGGCAGAAATAATAACTTTGGAATAGGGGCCATTGGGGGGGGGGTGACTGAGGGGATTTGAGACCCTCAGCCAACACCTGAACCTTTGATATCATGGATGTAGAACAAAAGATTCAGATTACAGAGGAAATAATTATCAAGCACAGCAACTTGATTCTAAGACAAATTGTTACCAATAAATCCAGTTAAGGAGCCACCTCCGGCTCCAAGGCTTCGGCATTTGTGGGTGTATAAACCTGTTTTTCCAAGCAACACCGTCCACACAAATCCCACTGGCCATACCTTCAGTTAAGGTCTTTGCAGTCAAACTGCTTGACACCAGGAGTTATCAGTCTGGCATGGCTGAAAGAAACCTAACCCTTCTGAAAGGGCAGCATAAATGCTGCCTGGATGGTTTCTTCAGTGCATCTGGGGGTCAAAGCTCTGAATGAAGTTCCCAGACCTTCAGTCCTGCTTTCTGCTCTGCATCCAGACGGTCTTACACCCAGCAACCCTCCCCAAACATACTACCTCAAGTCAAAAAAGACTTCTTAGTTCACACTAAAGCACCACTCCCTTCCTCAAGGAATGCTCGTAGTTCCGATTTTATGGGTTTTTATTTTATTTTATGGGATGCTTAAATTACTTTGCTTGCTCATTAATTCAGAGACTTACGGCCTCAAGATCCCAAATCCAACAGACCCAAAGCTTTAAGCCAATTGTATCCATATTTCTTTTTTACTGAAGGTCTCATGTGCAGAAATATTAGTTAAAAGAGACTTGTAAGCACTGCAAGACTATCTCAGAAATAGTGCATCCAATAAGTGTAGTTAGTACAGAATTTGAGACAATAAGATCTGTATTTTTTTTTTTTTTAAAAAAAGCCATCTGGGGAAACTGCTCTGAATTTTAAGGCTGAGAACTACAGAGACTAGAGCAGGAACAGGACATGGAGACCCTTGAACTTTTTAGAAGTCCATGCTGGGATTGGGGATTGTCTGGCTGTTTGGGGGTTCTTTTAGAATTATTAATAGAATTTATTTGTTGAAGGGTTTTCAGTTCAGAGGAAAAATTGAAGTATGGCGAGTTCCCACATATCCTGCCATACCCAGCCACTCCCACTTTTCTCTGTTACTAACTCTGGGATGGTGTAGCACATTCACACAGCTGGAGAGCCAATATTCATACGCTAGTATATTGACTGAGGCCCGGAGTTGGTATTGTGTTAGACAGCCTGTGGGATTTTGGCAAATGAATATTACATGCACCTATCATTAAAGGTCCTATAGAACAGATTCCATGCCCTAGAATTCCCCCACATCCTTTGAATTCTTCAAGAAGTTTTGGAGTTTATATTTTATATTTAAGTAGATGACCCGAATTTGTCTGTATTTTCCTCTTGCTAGTAAGTTTTATATTTTGATGTTGTCTTCTTACTCATTCACATCTCCCCCCTAGCACAGAGACCTCCCCTGGGCATATCTTACAGGAGAAGTCTGCGGCAGAAACCCCAGTTTTCCTCAAGAGTCTCTCCGTCTCCCTTCCACGTCTAGAGGACACCTGCGCTGGGTGCGGTATCTGAGCTAGGAGGTTTTCTCCTTTCAGTTCTGTGAGAATCTCCTCTTACTTTCTCTGTCGGGCAATTTGGGATATCTGTGTGTGTGTGTGTGTGTGTGAGAGAGAGAGAGAGAGAGAGAGAGAGAGAGAGAGAGAAAGAGAGAGAAAGAGAGAGAGAAAAAGAGAGAGAAAGAGAGAGAGAAGGAGGAAGGGAGGGAAGGAGGGAGAGAGGGAGACGGAAAGGGAGAGGGACAGCATGTGTGTGTGAGTGTGTGATGTGTATGAGTTTGAGTGAGTGTATGCTAGTTTGTATGTCTTTGTGTGTGTGTGTGTGTTTGTGTACGCGTGCATGCACGTAAGACAAGGAGCATGTCTTTCTTTTCTCTTGCTACCTTGAAAATCTTTTCTCTATCCTTTATCTTCTAGGGTTTTGTTGCAGTTCGGGGAAGCCCTGGCAGAGCTAAATGTGGCCGGGGACCTTTGAGTTCCCTGTATTTCGATATTTCGTATTTTTCTGTGGGTTAAGAGGCACCCGTTGTCATCTCTGTAAGTAAGCTGTTCGCTCCTCGGCCATCTTCAAATATTCCTACTATCACTCACCCAATGTTTGTTTCCTGAAAGTGTCTTGAAGTTCTCGCAAGCTTTCCTTGTTTACCTTTATTCTTATTCGTCTGTTTTTCTCTGCGGACAACGCGTTTCCAAACAGCCTGTATGTGACTGCACTACTCTTCCTTTTGGTCATCTGTCATGTCCTTCATTTTACTGATTGTAGTTTTCAACTCAAAATTTTCTGTTAGTTTTTTTAAACATTGTTCCCACCAGTGCTGATTGCTTTTTTGGTCAACTTGATAAAAGCCAGAGCCATCTGAGAAGCAGAAACAACAATAAAGAAAACGTCCCCGTCAGATTGGCCGTGTACTTGTAAGTGGATCATTTTCTTGGCTGATGTGGGAGGCTCAGCCCACTGTGGGGGATGCCTCCCCGGGGTCGGTGGTCCTGGGTGCTACAAGAAAGGAGGTTGCAGCGTTTCTCCATGGCTTCAGTTCTTGCCTCCAGATTCCTTCTTGAGTTTCTGCCTTGGCTTCCGTCAATGAGGGCCTGTGATGTGGATGTCAGACAAGTAAACCTTTTCCTCCCCAGGCTGTGTTTGGTAAAGATTTTTATCAGAGCCATAGAAATCTCTTCGTTGCAGTTCTCTGTAGGAACAGTGAATTGTTTATTTGTATGTATCTATATGTGTATACACGTATGTGTATATACACATATATATTTAAAATCCACTCTTTTTGAAGCCTATTTACTGTTCTAGAGGCTGAGGGACCCCGGAGAAGGGAGCTGATGAGTGAAATCCACTGAAGGTTCACGCCATAGCCAACTTTATTTAGAGCATCAAACCATTTCTACAAGAAAGGTCATAGAATACCATTCCTATGAATTCAGGCTGCAATCATTCTGAGTAACAATAGCATGCGGCAATGGGTCATCTGAACCACATCCCCTGCTATCTGCTGCACCTGAGAGGGGCACAAAAACGCATTCCAGTAACAATCTCATGCTTTTGAAGAAACTGAGGCCACAAGAGTCTTGTCCTGTTTCCTTGGCGTTTTCTCACAAGCCCTCAGAATCCTCCTCACACGGCTCCATTCCTAGACCGTGTTCTGACAGAAGCCTACCGAGTTTTCTTTAAGATGTATATTTTGAACTCTTTTTTTCAACCTTTACCCATGCTGTGACCATCTGCTCAGCTTTCGTTACCTGATTCTGACCATTAGGTGAAGCTATTGTTTCCTGAAGATGCTTGTTGCCATGTGATGTCACCTGGGAACTGAAGGAGTCTTCATGACTTCATGCCCATCGTTCCGGAAGTCATAAACGGGCAGCTTATTTTCTCTGAGTCTGTGCCTGCCACTACCACATCATCACACACAGTACTCTCTACCAAGATTTTTGTGAGTGTGATGTTTGTGTATTCCTATTATTTTAGTTGTATGGAGAGACAGAAGCCCAGGTTAGTCCCAAATGGGTAGGTAGGTGTGTCTTATATGAAGGACGGTACCTGAAAAAGCTTTCTTTCCCTTCAAGTCTCTTCATTGAATTTCAAACCCTCCAATTCACCCTTTCTTAGTCAATTCTTGTACCTCTGTCTCCCAAGGGCACCTTCTTTTCACATCGCCCTAACAAAATGCCAAGCAGAAACAAGTTGAAGGAGGAGATTTGCTTTGGTTCCTGGTTTGGAGGTGGGAGGATTCAAAGCGTAGTCACGTGGTTTCTCTCTACCCTGACATTGTAGCAGCAGGAGGGAAAACTATTTCCCCAGGGCCAGCCAGGACAGAGAAAGGCAGATTCCCACTGGTGTTTTCCCCCTTTCCTCCTCTTATTCTATGCAGTACTCATCCCGTGGAGAGCTCCGCCACAGCCAAAGTGTGACTCCCCCACGCATTGCCGTGGAGATGCCCGCACAGGCTCACCACGGCTGTGCCCCGACAACCTCCTGGGTGACTTTAAATCCATCAAGCTGGTGATAAAGGTCAATCATCAGCTCTGATTTTAACGCTAGAAATTAGCCTTGACTTCCCCAGACTTTTTGTGACCTCATTTTATTTTCTGCCTTGCCCTAGAATTTTTTTTCCCCACTGGATGTTTTTGTTTTGTCTATGTGGCAGCATGAATGGGATCTTTATTTTTCACTGAGAAGTGAAACTCCATTGTCTGTGTAAAGGTGTTATCCCATTGCTCATTCTCCTATGGAAGAATTTAGGTTTGTTTTGTGTTGGGGGCTCCAACGCATAAGATGGCTGTGAAAATTCATGAACATGTCATTATTAGATATGTTTGTAAGTAAGCATCGAGATGTAAGGGATGTAGAGATGGTTCAGCAGTTAAGAGCACTGGCTGTTCTTATCGAAAAAACTTGGGTTCAATACCCAGCACTCACTTGGTGGCTCACAACCATCTGTAACTCCAGTTCCAGAGGCTCTGACACCCTCTCCTGACCTCCACAGGCACTGAACACACATAGTGTATAGACAAACATGCAGGGAAAATAACCATACACATAAAAATTAAAAACTTAAGCAAAAAAGAAAATACAATTATAAGTAAGTCTAATGAATAATGAAAACAGGAACACTTCAAATCAAATTATACCAAAAGCATTTCATAGTAAAACTTGTAACTGTAGCAAAACAGTGCTTTGAAGGAGATTAATAACCCGCTGTGTTATCATTTATCATGGCGACCACAAAAGAAAACCTTAAGTTAAAAAAAAAAAATTAACAAATTAGGGCTTAGCACTTGCCACGAGGGAGTGATGCATAATTTATCCTTTGGCCATATAACTTTCAACTTTAATAAAAATGCATGAAGCAGCCATTTGCCGTTTTCAGCCAGTGGACAACAGGTAGCTGGAGAGCCGTGTCTTTGAGAGCAAAGACATAGACAATGTAACCCTCCCCCCCCCCCCCCCCCCCCCGCCATCGTTTGCCTTAGACTCTTGTTTGGGAGTCTCCAGATTTCAGCACAAAACAGCTTGTCATGCCTTGTTACAGTCTGGATCTTCAGTGTTCCCAGCGCTTTTGTGTTGATGGCTTAGTCTCCATCTGAGGGCGCTGCTCAGGGAGGTGGTGGATCTGGGAAGCCTAGCCGGAAGATGGAGATCACTTGGGCTTGTGTTTGACCTTTATATTGGAACCCTGGCTCCTCCCTCCCTCATCTTGGTTTCTGCTCACCATGAAGGGTGCAACCTTGTCCTGCGTGTGTGCATGTGTATGTGTGTGTATGTGCGCGCACGCACATGCGTGCGTGCTAGGATCCGCTTTGCCACAGGCCCACAATATGGGATGAAGCACACACAGAACCTCTGAAACTATGAACCAAAGCAAATCCTTCCCCCTGTGGTGGTTTGGATGAGAATGCCACACCCACACACAAGCCTCAGGATTTGATCAGTTGATTCCCAGTTGGGGGAGCTGTTTGGGAGATTCAGGCAGCGCAGCTTTGCTGGTGAAGTGTGCCCCTGGGGCCCAGAGGGGAGGAATTGAGATCACATAGCCTCACCCTTACTTCCAATGCCCTGTCTCTCTACTTCAAGCTTGCATTTGAACAGGTGAACTTGCAGCTTTCTGCTCCCCTGGCCATGCCTGCCACCTGCCGCTATGCCTCCCTACCGCCATGATGGCCTCTTATCCACCTGGACCCTATAAACTCCCTCTTTTGTGAACTGCTTCCTGTCATGGAGTTTTGGCACCGCAACAGAGAAATTGACTTCAACAAATACTTTGCTATAGTGACGGATAGGTGCCATATTAGTCATGTAATCTGAGGCAGTGTAGTGACAGGGAGGAAGAAAAACCCATCCACCTTCAGTGCTACCAGTGTAGGAGGCCACTTAAACTGGCTGTCACATTATGAGCCTCAGAAATTTGCATCGACATCCTATTAAGACATTAAACACACATCAGCTTGAGTATATGTATTATGAGATTGGAATTATGAGAGAGTTTGCACAGCATTTTAAACTACCATCATAAATTTATGCACATAAAGCCCATTAGGATTTCTCTAAAGAATTCGCATCTTCTTGTCTGCCGTCTGGTTTTGTTTTCCACACTGTCCTTGTAGAATCATCTCCCCCAGGGTTTGAGGGAAATAATTTAACAGTTCTTTCAGAAATAAATCTTGCTAGTAGACCTCCCATTTTCTAAATTTATAGAGCTTTTACTTTTACCCCTGCACCATCGCTGCACAGAATGCTGACGGAGGCCAGCTTCTTTTGTCTTCCTGTTCTCATTTTATGAAGTCCACTGGCTTTTAACCTCCGTCATGGTCACTGGGAACGTTGCGCAGAAGTTGCCATAGTGTTTTCTTTCTCTGGGTCAGCTTGAAAAAACAATTTTTGTCTTTGGTTTAGGGTTTTAGCTATTGTTTTAGGATGCTGTTCACAATAGAGTACGCTTCCCGGAAACACGTAATGTTTTTAAGGCTGGCAAATTCTCAGTCATTATCATGTAAAACATTTTCTCTGATTTTTTTCTCAGTTTCTTCCTTTTAAGACTCCATTCATTACCACGTTAGAGTTTCTCCTTCAAACCCCGTTGCTTCTTAACCACTTATATTCCTCCTCCACTTTCTCTTATTCAAAGGCTGGTTCAATTTTCCTGGCATTCCCTCTCTTTGGGTGTGTATGACCAGCTATTGTGCACATTCATTGCATTTTGATGCAATTTAAGTCTCATGTCTCTTTTAATTCCCAGAATATTCTTATTGCTGCATTTATAGCCCCTGCTCTGCCTCGATCTGACTGTTCTGTCCAGACTTGCTGTTCTCATCCCACTGTGCTGGTTCTGTGGTCCCATGCAGTTTATCCTCATCCCCCTGTGCTGGTTCTGTGGTCCCATGCACAGTTCATCCTCATCCCACTGTGCTGGTTCTGTGGTCCCATGCACAGTTCATCCTCATCCCACTGTGCTGGTTCTGTGGTCCCATGCACAGTTTATCCTCATCCCACTGTGCTGGTTCTGTGGTCCCATGCAGTTTATCTTCTCATCTATGTGGCGTTTCTGTTTCTCAGTCACATCCCATTTGGCCCTTTAGACCCAAGTGGAAATCTTCGTTTGTTCCTTCAGTAGAATGTGCCTTCTTCTAAGGACAATTCTGCCCTTTCCCTTTCTGGTGTTCCCATGAGACAGAAACACAGTTCTTCAGATATGCATGCACCTTCACTCAGCTATAGATAATAGATAACTTTATGTACCTTGGACAATTCTAGATACTTACAATGTACTTTGTATTCATATTATCCCTGCCATCTATATCTATATCCATCTACCTACCTAACTCTCTATCATCTATGTATGTATGTATGTATGTATGTATGTATGTATGTATGTATCTATCTATCTATCTATCTACCTATCTATCTATCTATCTGTCTATCTATCTATCTATCTATCTCTATCATCATCTATTTATCTACCTATCATCTACCTACCTATCTCTCTATCATCTATCTATTCATCTATCTATCTATCTATCTATCTATCTATCTATCTATCTATCTATCTATCTATCTATCATCATCTATTTATCCACCTATCATCTACCTACCTATCTCTCTATCAACTATCTATCTATCTATCTATCTATCTATCTATCTATCTATCATCATCATCATCATCATCTATTTATCTACCTATCTTCTCCCTATCTTTCTATCAATCATTTATCTAATTATAAATTAATTACTTTTGAAAAATTAAAGCAAAATTAGTGAATTTAAGTATGTAGGCTGTTCAGCAGAATGTCTTAAGTTTTGAATTACAGATTCAAAGAAGCATTCATTAAGAAGATTGTAGTTGGGAAGGAGGAGGAGCCAGGCACATGGACAGGGAGGATGGACTTTCAGGTAGGAGGAGCAGCAGATGTGATGACCCTGAGGTACTAGCATGCTTGGCACAAAGAGAGCAACACAGTTGGAGGGGAAGGAGCGTGGAGGAGAGTGGCTGGAAATGAGGTCAGAAAAGAAAGACAATCAAATCCTTAGGGCCGTATAGGCAACTTAAGGATGTTGCGTTTCGTTCTGCATCAGATGGGCAGGCCTTGGAGATTCCATGCTAAGATGTAACTTATCTGACTTAGGATCTGACAGCGCCACTCTAGAGCCTATGTTAGGACTAAACTGCAAGGAGAGCTCAGGGACAAAGCTGGCAGGTCAGTCAGAAGATGACAGTCATATTCCAGAGACACGGAACAGCAGCCTTGAGCGCCATGGCACCAGGGAAGCTCAGCCGAAGCAATCGGATTCCGGATGTGGTCTGAAGGCTGAGCTGACAGGACATGCTGATGGATGGGCTGTGGGATGAGACTGGAGACAGAGGATCCAAGATGGCTCCGAGGTTCTGAGCAGTCAGCAGGGTGGACTTTTTGAGATGCCAAAGTCTGCTGGAGGAGCAGATATTGTCATGGGGGAGGATGAGCAATGATAAATTTTGAGCATGCATCTGAGACATTTATTAGATGTCTAAATAGAGATGCCAAATAATTAGTCAGATATATGGATGGGAAGTTCAAGGAGAGGTCTGGCCTGCAGAAATGAACTGGGGGTCATCCGTACATTTTAGTACCTAAATGCACGTGTAACTGGCTGGAATTATCTTGTGGTTGCATGGATTAACTGGTTGGGGGCTGTGGGGGCTGTGAGGACTAAAATCTTGACCTTTCCAACCTCAAGGGTTTGGGGCACAGGGATAAGTCAAAGAGTCTGAGGCTGAACAGTTTTAGTTATGAGAAAGAAATCCGACAATCCCAGGTAGCTAACAGGTCAGAGGAGATGATTCATGACTCCAGTGAAGGTAGCTGCGTGGCCAAGGGTGACAAGGGCTAAGATTGGGCTTGATTGGAGAGTGCTTCAGAGAACACAGGAGAAGAGAAAGCCGATAGTGAATCTAAATGAGCTGCAAAACTCAGCACGCTTTAAAGGAACGCAAAGAAACGAAATGCTTTTGGCCGAAATGTAAGTGTGAGAGACAGTTCTGCCTCTTAGGACCAGAAATCATAGAACATTCTAAGGGGGCGAGAAGGGGCATTTTTGAAGTGATGTCACAGGAGGAGGTTGATCGAGTTGTCACTAAGAACGTGGATGGTTAATTTATAACAGGAGGGTGAGCGAGCAGGTGTGGAGATGGGTGCTGATGGAAGTCTGTAGAAAGTTCCCTTGACCTGCTGAGAGCTGGACTCTGCAACCAGGGAAGATGACAGTGCTGTCCACTCTGTCAACTTGTCACCACCTAGAGTTATCCAGGAAGCAGCTCTCAGTGTGGGCTTGTCTAGATTAGGTCTTGTACGCATGTGTACTGGGGATCACCTTAACCAGTGGGCAGACCCACCCAGTGTGGGTGGCACCATTCCCAGTGCAGAGAATCCCAGACTGTAGAAGCAGCTGTCTGGGCAGCATGTATGCCACTTGTCCATAGCGCTCTGCTCTTGATGGTGATTTAATAAGACAAGTTCTCTCAAGGTGCCACCACTATGACCCTCCCCCCGGCCATGATGGACTGTAACCCAAAACTATGAGCCCAACCAACCTCTCCCTCCAGTTGATTTAGTCAGAGGTTTTTATCTCAGCGACAGAAAACAAAGGGAGACTAAGTCACTTCCCTCAACCATAAGTACTATTGACTCTGCACACTTATGCTATCGGCCATAGGAAGAGGAAGTTCTCCTAGGCGGGTTCTGTTAGTGTTTGGAACTTCAAGTGCGGTGTGCTTAACTCTTTGTTTGGGAGAAGGTTCCTACTGGGATGAAATCCAGGAGGAATGGGTACGTTTGACTGCTTAGGGTCTGTGATGAAAGATGACGCTAACTGGGTTCTGTTCTTTGGAAGGAGAAGATTGGTGGAAACTAAAGTCGGTTTTCATTGTGGCTCTTAGGACACGAGGAGAAGTCAGGCTAATGAACTGGAGACTAATAATACTGCTTTTGTTCTTAATATAGATTTAAGCCTTGACTTTATTATCAGAATGTTTGCAGAAAGGCATTCTATGATCAGGATGTATGAAAGTATATATTTTTTTGTGGTTCTGAATTAGACTCCCCCCACCCCAAGTTCCCGCATGGCTGTTTAGGATGTTCCAGAGTGTTGTGTCATTGGCAGGACAGATGGGACATAGGAATATAAGCTAATGTGAAAAGAAGTGGGATCATATCAGATTCGTGGGCATTGATTTAAAAAAAAACTTCTAATACATAATTTTCTAATGAAAAATTTAGTTTTCCTCTTGTGAAATAAAGCTGAAGTGTGATTAAATTATTTCTGCCCTCATTTTATCCTTAATCTAATTTACTTTGTAATTTCTCATACCTACCCCAGGTCCATGCACCACAGACATTCAATATAGTTTATAAATGAATGAGTCTATTCTAATTTTAAGCTTTTAAGTCTTTTCTCTTTCATTCTTATCATTGCTTGATCATAATATATCATTTTCAGGGATCTTCTAAAGATAAAGATTTTAAGATTGGCAACATAAAACCTAAATCTTACTTGAAGGACAAATTGAGTGTTGAAAGTCCAAATCAATTTGCATGATTGAATTGATGCATAAATTGAAGCTTTAGTCATAGGACAGCGAATCTAAATAATTTATAGCAAGACATTGGGACGCAACTCAGAAGTAGAGGTTAGTCTAACACCCGCAATGCCTGACTTTGAGTTCAAGCACTGAGAAATGTAATTTAAATAAAGTTGTATAAAATTTCAATGGAGCTAGTGATGGCTAGGTAGCCCAGGGATGAAGTGAGGGGGGAAGAAGGCAAGGGTGGAAAGAAGGAAGGAAGGACAGACTAGAGGGTAGGAACAGGAGGACATTTTTATAATGTTTTGTGCAAGTGTGTGTGTGCATCACCAGTGTGGATGAACCTGTGGAGGACAATCTAGGGCATCAGACCCTCTGGAATTGGAGGTACAGATGGTTGTGAGCTGTCACAGGGGTGTCAGGCTCTTCAAGAGCAGCCAGTGCTCTTAACTGCTGAGCCGTCTTTCCAGCCCCATAAAGGGAAGAACTTCAGCTTGAATTATTTAGATTTGTTGTCAGAATGCTTCCTAAACACAGATTTTCCTCTTTCTTTCTTTCTTTCTTTCTTTCTTTCTTTCTTTCTTTCTTTCTTTCTTTCTTCCTTCCTTCCTTCCTTCCTTCCTTCCTTCCTTTCTCTTTGTCTTTCTTTCTTTCTTTCTTTCTTTCTTTCTTTCTTTCTTTCTTTCTTTCTTTCTTTCTCCCTTCCTTCCTTTCTCTTTGTCTTTCTTTTTTCTTTCTTTCTTTCTTGCTTGCTTTTCCTTCTTTCTTTTCTTGTCTTTTCTTTCTTCCCTTGCCTTCCTTCCTTCTTTCCTTCCTTCCTTTCTTTTTTCTTTCTCTTTAGTACTGGCTGTTTTATTCAAATAAAGCCCTAACTTTTCTCCACACACAACAGTGCTGTACACTCTGCACTTCCTGTGGCAAGTGCTCAGTCTCTTGCCAGCTCTCAGATGTGTCTGGGACTGCTGAGCTTTACATGTCTTCCTCTGTTTCCCCACCCATTCTGACCTAGCCTCGAAGAAAAGCTCTTTCTTTGATGTGCAATCAAGAACAGAGATGATCTCCACTTGCAAAAGCTAATTAATAAATTATAGAAATAATTGAAAAAGCAACCAAAATCCTTGAAGCATAAGTGGAGGAGGATGGCTTTCCGGTTCAGTTCTTCAGCACTAGGTTAACGGATGCAGCTCAGAATGGCGGACTGAGGACTTAGGAAAAGTTGATCCTCTAGAAAAGCAGCCAGAACATGCACGAAAACAGCAAAATCTACTCCCCCTCCCCCCGAAGTCTGGAATTAACCAAGGCACTGCAAAACAATCAGGGGCTTGTGGTGGAGTCAAGCATCAGAGTGTGAGTGAACTGGGGAGCCTAAAGGTTTTCACTTCCTTAATCCCAGCAGCCCTTTCCCTGCTCCCCTGTGGCCTTGAAAGCCAAACTGCAAGGTGAAAACTATTTGCCTCACAGCCCCAGGAAGGCATGAATGCCTCTGAGCTCCCCCAAGCCCTGTCTCACAGGATTGTCTCTTCTTGACCTGATTGGCAGCTCCCTTCAAAGCTCTTTTCCTGGCTGTCTTTAGTTGATCTCCTTCAGAATTGGTTCTGTGCAAACAGTTTCATACCTGAAGCATATTTCAAAAACAACTGGAGCCGCCTAAGGGGAAAAGGCATTTGGACAGAAGAAAGGACTGGAATCGCTCTCTCTTTTAAAAATGAGATTTATTTTATTTTATTTTTAGTTATGTATATGGGTGTTTGCCTTTGTGTAACAGCATGCACATGAGTACAGGTGCCTGTAGGAGTAGGAAACCAAAAAAAAAAAAAAGAAGAAGAAAAGAAAAAGAAAAAAAAAACATTGGCTCTCATGGAGCTGGAGACACAGGCATTTGTGAGCCCCAACATGGGTGCTGGGAACTAAATCAACTCCTCTGGAGGAGCAGAAGCATTCTTAATCATTGAGACATCTCTCCAGCCACTGTTTCAGAATCTTAAAAGGAAAAGAAAATTGAAGGACATGGTCACTGTGAGGTTTGAAAAGCTCTGACACATTCTTGGGATTCAGACAGCCACGTTCAATGGTAGGGCTGTAAATGTCCCTAAGAATGACCTTAAGGGACCCAAGCATCTCACCTCTGGATGACTTGGAATCTTTGGGCAGGCAGTAAGTGATGGCCTAGATGGAGTTGTGAGAATGTGCTAGAATATGGACATTCCTTAATGTATACAAAAGTCTCCACAAAGAGTGGGGTCAGTGTGTGTAAGGAGTTGTCCTTTGGATTCTTAGCTGATCATCAAGTTAATAGAATAGAGATCTCAGTGGCGACATGGCAGAGAGCAGAGACTTGGAAGAATGACCCCCTACACACACACACACACACACACACACACACACAAACAAGCAGCCGCAACATGAAACCCCAGGACAGGAGAGATCTCACATCCCAAGTTTATCAAATGTGTTTTTACACACACACACACACACACACACACACGAAACATACAAAGAAATTCAGGAAGATGATGCATGCATATGGGGGAAACAGGTATCACTAGAAGCCATTCCCAGAGAAGCCTAGACTTATTAGAAACATACTTCAAATAAACAACCATAAATATATTCAAAGTACTATACGAAACCATAGTCAAGGAGCAGACAAGTGTCAGAGCAACGTTTACCAAGCAGTGAACATCTGCGGAGAAATGGGGACTTGAGAGAGGACACAAAGAGACATTTTGCAGTTTCCAGTACGATAACTGAAGTGAGAAGACCACCAGATGGGCTTCACAGCAGCGTGAAATGACAGAAAAAAACCAAAACCAGAACTGAAAAAAATAATAATCGGCACAAGGAGGCCATTTATTGTATTTTATAAGTCACGTGGTCATAAGGCTCCATGGTCTGCTGTTTCCAAACTGGAGATCCAGGGAAGTCAAGGTAAAATTCAATTAGGTCTGGGTCTGAGACTCTAAGGGGCCAGTGGATTGAATCTGAGACCAATGGTAGTAGAGACTGGAGCTCTGAAGTCCAAGAATGAAAAATTTCCCAGTCCTAGAAAGACAGACCATGCTTCCCCCATGTTCTGGTTCTATCTGGGCACTGGGAGGATTGAGCTGCCTCACCCCACCAGTTCGTAGCCTCTTTCAGAAATAATGGTTTACTAACTGTCTGGGTGTCCGTGGGTTCAGTCAGATTGGCAGATGAAATATAACATCAGAAGTGGATACTATTGATTGCCTTCCAGCATCTGGTGTATGTTTGGATTTTCTCTCTCTTCACGGTTTCCTGCATGGACTTCTTGGGGAGCTGGTCCCCCAACACCTCAGCTCTGAGACTCAGCCTAACAAGGTCCATGTTGCACATTAACCTTGTGTTGAGAGGCATGGAAATACCCATATTGCCCAAGACCCTTTGCAGGTCTATCGTAACCTGCCTGAAGGAGAACCCAGGCGTTAGCATAATGTAAAAGGGGCTTTAGATGGCTGTGTTGGGCATGTTCTATGGGTTGACTAGTGACCTTCCAAATTCATACACAGAAATCCTAAGCTCCAGCACCTTATTTGGAGCTAGAATAGTTTTAGGTATGACAAAGATGAGGTTCTACTGGAGTGGGCTCTAAGCCAACACAAATGGCATCTTCATTTAAAAAAAAAAAAAAAAGAGGATAGAGAGCTAGAGATGGCTCAGTGGTTAAGAGCTGCTCTTGTAGAGGACCTGGGTTTGATGTCCAGCATCCACATGGAGGCTCACAACCATCTGTAATTTCAGTTCCAAGGGATCCAGTATCCTCCTCTGGCTTCTGCAGGCATGCATGCACGTGGTGCTCACGCATACATCCAGGCAAAACTTGCATACATGTAAAAATAAATAACTCTAAAAAGAAGAGTCATAAGTGTGCATGATGGAGGAAGGTCATTGGTTAAAAATAAAGAAACTACTTGGCCCTCATAGGTTAAAACATAGGTGGGTGAAGTAAACAGAACAGAATGCTGGGAGGAAGAGGAAGTGAGCTCAGACTTGACAGCTCTGCTCTCTGGAGCAGACGCCATGCTCCCCTCTCCCCGGCAAATGCAATAAAGCTCCGACCCAGGATGGACGTAGGCTAGAATCTTCCCGGTAAGCACACCTTGGGGTGCTACACACATGAATAGAAATGGGCCAGGCAGTGTTTAAAAGAATACAATGCGTGTGTTGTTATTTTGGGTATAAAGCTAACCATGCGGGAGCCGGGCTGTGGGAAGAGGCCTGCAGCTCCATACTACATGTGCAAGAAGGAAAGAAAGGTGGATTCCCTCGGCTCTCCAAACCTGCGCCGTGGCAAGCAAGCACCCATGCTCACATACGTGAGCTTAAACACATGCCTGCATCACACACATGACACACTCAAGAAAGGAAGAAAAAAGAAAGAGGGAAGAGAAAAAAGGGATAGGGGACACATCACGTTGTCACCTCCATTCTGGATATACTGCATGTCCAGAGGTGGGAAGCGATAATTGGTGTGCAGGTCACACATCTAGGAAGCTTCATTTCACAGGCTTACAAGACAAGGACAGCCTCCAGGGTGGTCAGCCACTGGCTAAGTGGACTCTGAAGCCTAGGTACACGTCAACAGACACGTAACTAAATACCGTCCTTGCCATACAAGCTACCAATGGAACATAAGGGTAGATACTAACTACCTAACTAACGGGAATGATGCTGTCCTGACACAATAGCTCTGTTCTTGTTTCCTAGACTGTGTCACAATGGTAGAAACCTCAGGGCTGTGGCAGCTGCTCTGTCACTTGAGAATAAAAACAACATTAGACGCAATGACAGCAAAGAATAGTGGGGGTGGGGGTAGGGGAGGAAGTGCCATGTCAGGCTCCCGCCGTGCTGATTAAATACTTCAAATGATTTCAGTCTCTTTCTTCTGGTGCCTGATATTAATACCACAGCCGTTTATTTAAAAGTAACTAAGACTCCTGATGAAAACGCTCATTTGATACCAAAACACGTAAATGTCCTCATCCATCCCCGTTTCCCATCTCCACGACCCAGAGACCCGTTCCGTTTATAAGCTACCGTGACTCGTTTCTTGGATTGAAAATCTGTCTACCCACAGGGAGCATATCTAATTTTCTACCCCTTCGTTACCTTTTCTCATTTGGAATCGTGCCACATACATTTGTATGGTTGGGCTAAACAAACTCTTGGTTTTACTGCTGGATTTTTCCCAGTTCTAGCCATGATCTCAAGGAAAGGGTTTTTGGTTCACCCTGCCGAGCGTTAATGGTTGGAGGGGCCGTGGTGCTTCACCATTAGAATCAGTAAGTGCAGTGGTGAGCCGCAAGGTCAGTGGCCACAAGAGAGCTGGACCTGCCAGAGTGTTAGAGCTAATAAAACATGAGGTCTCGAGGGGAGATGTGGACGAGTGGCCAGCAGCTTCCTGCTCCACCTGACCCACAGTGCAGTCAAGCGTGGACAACCAGGATCTAAAGGTGATGTCGCCAAACAGAAAGTCTTTTTCTTTATCCTCTTTCCTAGACCTGAGCCAGTTTTGAGATCTGGGACACAGTGACAGAGAAGAGATAGCTTCAGATCAAGGAAATGCCACTATGACAGCAAGTGCGGTGGTATTTTGGATGGAGTTTCTGTTCCTTACACAGGGAAAATTCTGCCCAATAAACAAAAACAAATTTTCTAAGTCTTGAAGTACTAAAACTTTCAGGGTAGTGTCCCTTTCTCCTGGGCACCAAATCATGTTGAAAGTCACGGCACACCCCTACATGAATACTTCATTTTCCAGACAGAAATTCTGTAGTTTTAAAAATACAAGGGCAGGTGCTAGGCAGCACCGCAAAACAAAACAAATGTAGAAATAGCTACAGCATAGAGAAACAACTCCCGGATGGCTTGGGGAGTAACACGGGCAGAGCAAAGACGTGAAAGATCGATTTGGCTCCGGCAAGCGAAAGAGGAAGTTGTACAGGCCACTTTGGGACTGAGCTCGGATCCTTCAGCTGTAGTTTAAAAATGGAATTCTTGGTCCCATGCCTGTTGCTACGCTCTGCTTTACTTCTTTCGTATAACGGATTGTTTATAAACCCTTCGGAACTCCTAATTGGTGGGTCAGACAGAATCCAGCTCATGTGTTAACTTCTAGCTGAATGGCTACCTGGCGGCACATGCCAGGGAGTCAAAATCAGGTTCCAAGGCTATGTCGAGATTTGGGTTTCAGCGGGCGCATCATTACTGTAGACATCTCCACAATCTTGAGGATTGATAGGGAGATGCTCCCTTTAGGATTTGTCCTAAATTTCACATGGCATCCTTCCTCTCCACAGATGTTGCGTGGCCTGAACCACAGCCTGGGCCTGCGGTAGGATTCTTTCTTCTCCTTGGGGACACTCAAAGCTGGAAGCCATCAAATGGCCCAGAACAACATCTCAGCAAGCATCTCACACAACTACTGCAGTTAAAGTTAAACCTCGGTTGATTTCGCAAAGGTCTGTAGCCGCGTTCCACTGCATTAGGTTTTTTATGAGTGCAATAGGGACCTGTGGAGAGGTACTGCCTCTTGTAATTGTTTGAGGATGATGTTAAATTTTGTCATCTCCCCATGACTCCCCTTTTTTACCTGAGAGGTAGCCTCCTCTGCCCATTCTTACTCACAGGCAAGTGAATACATTTGTGAATTTGTATGTCCGTTTCGATTACAATTGCTAGACTTGGGAAATGGCCAGCAGATCCTCTTGTGAGCTGTATCTGGGGAAGCCCACATGCTTCCTGGCCTGCAGGTGCCCTACTTATTTGCAGGTAGGCCAAGCTCGAACCATCTAATAGTCTAGACACTGCCCCCCCCACAAGTTGAGAGTGGGGAACCACTAGGAGTCTTCATGGCTGTTTAGCAATGACAGCGCATTTTATCACAATCTTGAGAGAATGTTTTCAAAGCCCTCATCTTCTTGGGGCCTCGTGGCTGATCCTGGCTTTGTAGAGTTCTTGGTTGTCTGTCCTAATCTGACTGGTGTCCAGGACATAATCCCACGGAAACCCTGCTTTTGCATTCACATAACGCACTGTTTCTAGACTATGCCCACCTAAGGACCAGTCCAGGCAGACGTTACCTGGTGTTTAGCTGCATAATGGACCACGGCTCAGTCACTGTGTTTAGTTTAGCAATACACACTCCTGGGGCTAAGTTCTACAGGCACTCAAGTAATGTCTACCACTCATAAAAGCGTGCTAAAATCTGGTGGACTAGGAGTTTTTAAAGCCGTACTTTTCCTGTTTCCTTTGGCTGTGAAAGCAATAGTGAGCTATGTTTGCTCATCCATTTGTATTTGGTTGAGCCACGAGAATCATAGAATACACGTGCTCTCTCTGCATAGATCTGTAGATCCAAAACAGGGCTTTGTGTATGCTAAGTTCACATTCTCCCATCCAGCCACATCTCCAGTGCCGCCCGTGGCCCTTTGATGACATCAGGACTTGACGGAAGCAATGGAAAGGGCACTTCGTTGTTTAGAGTTTGTCCATAGTTTGGATTCATCTCTCCCGAGCCTGTGTTCATAAATACATGAGTAACATTATCCCCAAAGAAACCACATTTAAGAGTTAGATTTGAAAGAAGGACTAGGAATATTTTTATAACTGTTTTTATTTGTTTGTTTGTTTTTTGAGACCAAAGATTTCAACCAAATTGATTGAGATAAAATGCGCTGTTGAAAAAGGTTGGAACGAACAGCCCATGGCTATGCTCCAGTGACCTACTACTGAGCCCACGAGCTCTCTGGAGGACAAATGCTGCCCTCAACGACTCTATAAGTAGAGTTCTTCAGGTGGGAACAGACTGGCCACTGCCGAGCAGATGCAGACGGCTTCTGTACCTGAGCTTTCTGCCTTGGCCCTGGTGGAAAACTGGAGGGCAGAGAACAAACACAAGCTAAGTAAATTAATTTTCCAAATGATCTAGGAACACTTTTATCGTCTACCATATTTCTACGTTTTAAAAGATGCTATTAAAATGAGTACCATGAATCATTTCCTAATTCTTCCGTTAGCATCCATGTGCCAGCACCCCTTGTGAATACAAGCGCCTCTGGAGTTTCCGCTCTTTGTTTTGGGTTTTCTCTTGCTTTTTGCATGTGTGTGCATGGGGTGGGGTTTGTTTATGTGTGGGGGGGTAGGGGTGTGGAAGCCAGAGGAAACCTTGAGAGCCATCTGTCTTGTTTTTTTATAGACTTCAGATATTTTTTTATACTTTCTATTGGCCTGGAGCTTGTGGATTACGCGAGACTCGCTGGCCCCGGGACCTGCCTTATTTACTGCTTCAGAGTGGAGACGGGAAGCAGGTGACACTACCCTTGGTGCTTTTTTTTTTTTTATGTGAGTTCTGGGGATCAAACTGATACCTTCATGTGGGCAGCAAGCACTGCCAGCTCTTCTGCTCTTGGTGTGATGTGGTCCGAAACCCCAGACTGCATTAAACATATCATGGCCCACGCATTCAGGTTTGGATCGTGTCTTCTGTCGAAAGTGTCAACCTAATGGCTGTGATTAGCTGTTTAAAACTTTCCGAAGTGGGTCATGGATGGGCCTGCCAGGCCGTGACTGCGAGAATTACAGGAGATGCTAGTTCATATCTGACTATTGAAGACTTTCCTATCGCACTAAAATCTATGCCTCTGTTGTCAGCTCTGTCTCCATCTCTCCAAATGTCAGGTCAGACTGAACTGGTTTGCTTCCTCCTCACGTCATTTGAGGTAGCTGCTGTGGCCTAAGTCATCTTCTCAATAGATCATCTCTTCCCTTGTTTTGCCAAACCCCATGTGTGAAAATAAAACATGACCCCAGCAAGGCTAAGCATGCATGGGCAGCCTGCTTATGTTGGGTTTCACGGTCTGAGTTGATGGGGGTGGCTGAGCAGGTCTCTTCCTCAGGGAACAGGTTCCACTGAAAAACAGACATGGATTGCGGGATACGGAGTCCAAAGGGTTAACCATTACACCTCAGGAGCTGGTGCCTTTTCATGAGAAAAAGTTTGCAATTTTCTCTACTGAGCATGCTCCAGTCACCTCATTTGGTTCATCAAACATGGCGTCAGACCTGATGTTGGGTGCAGGTGTGGGCATGAGCAGGTCATTATCTCCTTCTCTCTGGTGACTTGCTTTTTTTGTCCTTGTTAGAATGACCGGTATTTATATCATATTTTTCATATGATATATGAAAAATACAGGATGTTTTGACTAGGATGCAGGTCTTTCTCACCCTGGATGCTGTCAAAGCCATCTCTCCAGGGTCACCTGTCACCACTGATGATCTCATGGGTACCTGCCCAGCCTCGTAGAGCTGGCCCTACTGAGTTTCATCTTGTGAGTTAGCTCACCGGGTCAGCCCATGGAGATATCTGAGGTGAATTCTGCCACTTCTGTGGCTTGGATGTTGGATGTTGATGTTTCCCAGAGATCTAGGCATGGAATTTTTGGTTCCCAGGATGGTGTTACTGGGAGATGTGCTAGAAGATATAGGATTCTTACAGGAATACCTTACGTCATAGGGAGCATGCAAAGAGGATAGTAAAATCCGACTTTCTCTTCTTCTGTCTTTGGCTCTTTGGCCATGATCTGGGGAGAGGATTCTCCAGCCTACTCTTCCATGTCTAGCCCCAATCTGTTGCCAGCTAGGATCCCAGACCACGCCAATGCCAAAGGTCAAACTATTAGTTCACAACTTTCTTTTGTGTAAATCTGTCTTGGTTTTATAAATCAATCAAAAGAGTCAGATTAAAAGTGGGAAGCAGGAAAAGGAGATCGATCCAGTATGGCCACATTGACAAGTGGGACAAAGATACAGTGGCCACTGTGAGTCCATCTTCTAGGTCCAAAAGTGAGATTAGACTGGATGGCTCAGCATATTCACATCTGAGCAGCCCTGACCAAGCTACGGTGCTGCCCACCATTAACCCATCATTGCCTGGACTTTAGACACATCCTGTGAGGTGATCGGACAAGCTCCTCCTTCCAGAATTCCCAGGGAAATCCCCATTTCTTTGGGGTCCACTGTTTCAACAATCTGATGGCCAGATTGAAGGGCACAAGTGAGTCTTCATTTCTGCCACGCCTGTCACCACAGGTACTTGAGCTCTCTCACACACATCAGAACGAGAAAGAACAGAAGGAATGTGTACCCAACTACCCGCACCAGGCTTTTGCATCCACGATGTTTGTTAAGCTCTTAAGTGCCAGGCATGGCAAGAGAT
This sequence comes from Chionomys nivalis, assembly GCF_950005125.1. NCBI lineage: Eukaryota > Metazoa > Chordata > Mammalia > Rodentia > Cricetidae > Chionomys > Chionomys nivalis. The sequence goes on along the minus strand of NC_080088.1, from coordinate 82,899,390 downwards.
GTAAAAGAATGGCCGTGTGTAGCAGAGCCTCTCCGAAGTAGACGTGATGTGTAATGCCCCACACAGTCCTGAGGCAAGCCAGGTGATCTATGTTCTTAAGGTCAACCAGGAGGAGGCGAGCCAAGCCTTGGTCAGGTCTTCTTGACCGCAAACCCCAGCTATCCTTACTGAATGTGCTCTTTCTGCTTGCTTTGAACAACAGAATTCTTCCAGACCAGTTTCACTCATGGAATCTGAGAGGGTCACAGCAAACTTGTGGAGACAGCTTAAAATATGTCTGGTCATTCTGTCTTTTTTCTGACTCACACACGCCCACAGGCTTCAAGTACCACAAGGTCCATAATTTCTAAGATCTGACCTAGACCTCATCTGAGGATTGCTTCTGCCAGTGGGGAGGTGTTTTTCTCTGTTCCAGGTGTTCCCATGCTCCTTGTAGCTTGGAAATCTTGGTATGGGTGGCCACAGTCTTGATCACCAGTGTAGTAGGTCACAGCAAGTTGGCTCCACTCGGCAGGTCATAAGAGCAAAGGAAATGAGGGCCAACATGCTCCTTGGGTTGAATGGCCATGTGCAGGTATTAGATTAGCTCTCGGGTTTCTCCGGCAGTGTCTGTTTTGAAGAACAAAGAGTTCTTTTCCTTAGACAGGCATTTATTCTCACACTTGACTTTTAGGAAGCAAAACAACAAAACCCACTGACGGAAAACCGTGTGACTCCACGAGGCCCCCACCCCCAAGGAGGCTGCTCCCCTCCAACCTAGAAGAGGTTCCCTGTTTTCCAGTAGATTCTGAGCTTCCCATTTGCTTTGGTCTATAGTTGTGTCTCTTTCCTTATCAAAAACTGTTCTTAAAGATTCACTTTATTATTTTAAATTATGTATATACGTGGGCAGAGGTGTGCGTGCGCATGAGCGCAGGTGTCCTGGGTGGCCAGAGGTACAGGTAGTTGTGGGTCATAGGACTTGGGTGCTGAGATCCTGACTCATGCCCACCGAGAGAGCAACAGGTGCCCCTAACCACTGGGCCATCTCTCCAGCCCCTCCCACTCCACTTTTAAATAGTCACCTACATGACTGTGGATTCTTAAGGCCTCCTAGGCAGGAAAATGCCAGGAATTGAAGGAAAGGAAGTTCTCTCTCCCTTGGTTACAGTCAAATGTTTTCAGATGCAGCATGTGAAAGAAAGTCGAGGGGTTTGAGTGTCCATCATTCTGGCAGAGCCAGCGCTATCATCAGTTAAGATAAAGTAAGGACTACCTTTTCTGCATAAGACTAAAAGCACATCGGGGCTGGGGAGGTGGCTCAAAGGGCAAGAACACACTCTGCTTTGTACGAATTTGGTACCTACACACACACACACAAACACATACACATGAAACTAAAAATAAATTAAACAAAAATTTAGAAAGACTGAGCTGGGTGTGGTGGCACAAGCCTTTAATGCAGGTACTCAAGAGGCAGAGGTAGGAGGATTACTATTAGTTCAAGGCCAGTATGATCTACATAGGGGAGTTCTAGGAAAGTCAGAGCCGGACCATAAATTATTTCTCTTGACCAGACCCCAACATAAACTATCTCTCTTGACCAGCATGGAGGTGCGGGTATAAAGACACAACTCACATGGGAGGGAGATTCTCCATGGTCCCTCATGATAACCTGAATTCACAGTCCTGAAGAATTTCTTGCTTTATTCTCCAAACAGCCTTATATATCAAAACAAAAACTGAGGGGTAAATACATTAGCATTCTGTCTCCTAGGTAACCAGGTGAATGGCTTTTAGTCATGTCCACATCTACCTATCTACTCTGTATGCTAGCTGTCATGTAGGCTTGAATCAGCATCTCTATTAGGCATCCTCCAAATTACAAAGAAAGGAGTAAACCAACATTCTGACCTTTTGTTAGGTTAGCCACAGACTGTCTGGAAGGTCACGTGACCACCTCAGGTGGGGCCTAAGGCTTGATAGTCTTACTGCCATACGTATAGAAATATGGGCCTACAGAGACCCCATCTCAAAAACAGTTGACACCAAAATGAATACATTGAGATGAAAGAGTTATTTCTCTAGACCATGTGCAAACAGGAGCCACTGAGGGGCTTGAGCGACAGATGCTCGGGAGTGGCAAGCACAGTGTCATCCAGCTAATTCCCCTGGGGGGTAGGGAAGGGTCTGTTCCGGGATCCCTTGTCTCCATGCCTTGCCCACAGCCACCATCCCCTTCTCTTCACACAGTTTTCCCTTTCTCATATAGCTTTCCATCCACATGCCCTCTTGCCAGGGGGACACGAGTCACACTAGCCGAGAGCCCACACTAAAAATTACATTTTAACTGTCCCTCCTCTAAGGGTCCTGTGTCTTCACGGTGTGGGTTGCTGGGGCCCCCTGGGAATATGGAGGGGTTAAATCTCAGTATTGCAAAACATTGCATCTTCTAATGATCTCGGCCTCCTCCGCACCAGCTATGATTCCTTTGTGACTTTGTTGGCGTTTTTATTTTCCTCTCCTTTCTTCTTGATTATGTTTATAAGAAATTCATGACTTTTTTCCTCTTTCCAAACAGCTGTTGATTTTATTAATAGAATCTACTCATTTTTACAGTCATTTTAGCATTTATGTTTCCAAGACTTTCTTATTTTTTCCTGTGTGTGCACACGTGTCCCAGTATGGTATTCAGAACCAAACCCAGGGCCTGGTGCATTCTGGGTAAGTAAGGGCTCTCTCTACCACTGAATGCCACTTCTTAAGTTTTGTAATAAAAATGTTCAGGGCTATGAATTGACTTGAGACTCTGATTTAGATTATAAGGAACACAGCAGCCCCATGATTATGGGAATCAGAATATGTGGCTTCAAGTGTTACCTCTATCATAATCTCTTAAGACTATGATAAAAAAAACCAAAGTAAGATCATTTGGCAGTTTTTGGTACGTCACTTCATTGATGTGCTTGTTGGGAATAATGACAATAGCTTAATTACTTTGCATTTGTCTTTTATATTATGCCCCTAAGTCTTTTGCCAGCATGTATGTCTGAGCACCATGTGTGTGTCTGGTGCCCACAAAACCCAGAAGATAGTGTTGGGTCCCCTGGACCTGAAGTTACAGACAGTTGTTACCACATGGGTGCTGCAAATCAAAATCAAGTCCTCTGGAAGAGCCACAGTGACCTCAGGTGTCTTTTTCAGCACACTAAAATTGTATTGAAATGAAGCTTTTCTACCAATGTATTTTGTCTATGAGGTTCATCAGTCTACCCCGAAACCTAACGCATCAAGGAACCTAACACAACCTTTGGCATCTTGCTTAGGGGCCATACTAAACAGGATCTTACAGGCAAACAGTGTAAAGCATTGTGGCCGCCTCGACGGGTTACTCTGTCTAGGGTTTGTAACCCGCCTGGCTGGCCAGTTATTCCAGGGTCACGGAGAGGCACCACCTGAAAGGCAAGGGCTGATGAGAGGCAGGAGGCTAAGCTTATTTTGTCAAAGCCTCTGTTTATTAGGGTCATGGTTACAGCTTATATAGCCCCTGAATAGCTTGGGGGGCTGGGGCACGGGATCTTGCCACGTGGTCCACAGGGTCTGAGAGGTTACGATGGGTCGGGTCACGATTCCTTGGTCGGGCAGTCACAAGGTGACACACCTAGTACTCTAGATAGTTTGGAATGTGAGGCAGGTTCTGCTAAGAGATAACTCTCTATTAACAGTTAATTTGGGTGTGAGATAGGCTTGGTCAATAAGACTATTCTCAATACAATTGGAAAGTGAAGCCCTCTGCAAAAACTCCTCACGGTGGTGCTTCCTGTAAATTTTGGGGGGACACGGCTCCTGACATATCCCCCTTCCTTTTATAAAAGCAGGCATCTATCAAGTGGAGGGCACCAGGTCAGAGTCTAACCCCGGTGTCAGATCTAAATGAGAAGGGACTGGGACAAGGAAGGACCCTTCTCTCAAATGGTGGAGCAATTTACCTCTCCTGGGAACAGAGGGGTGCCTTATGAGTAGCATTAGTTCCTTGGAGGTCCTCAAATAAAAGGTATCTAGCAAGACCTAAAGTAAGCAGGTCTTTGACCACAGGGCACCCTGTCTTAGGCCATGTGGAGGGCGATCCTCGTGCCTGGCACCATGCCATGTTGAGCCGGTTTCTACAACCTCTGTATGGTGTGCTATTCAGGCGAGGGTCCACACTAACTCCCGTCATTGGGCCCCTGTATCTATCATTAATGAAAAGTCTACGAGGAGCTCCTCAAATAAAAGATATAATGATATAATTTTGGCACCAATAGCTCCATCTTCCAGACAAGAAGAAAGGGTGTTTTCCAAACCCAGTATTCACCTTTAGTCTGGCCTAAGGTATATCCTCCTTCCTAAATGCCTACTCCACAATAAGATTATGAGTGCTGCCTGCCAACAATTAGGGCAGTGTAAAGGGATCAAAATCTAAAATTTTTAACATATGCATTAAACCTGAACACTTTACAGCATGTGTCAAACCTTTTCCAACATCTATAAGCAGTTACAAATATCATTAGGTCAATTCCAGTAAGAATACATACATTGACAGACATTGTTGTTATCAAATACCACCAGCTCCAGTCTCTGAGCAACAGTCAAAACCCCAATCTTCCCCCTTCTTAAGTAAAGAGGGGTTAATATTTTAATTAAAATGAGTTTTTTGTGTCCCAAAGTTTAAAACAGTCAAATGTTTAGTCTACACCTCAGCTGCAAAGCAAACAGAATGCAGACTGCAGAAGCAGTTCAACATTTGTGCTTCAGGGCAGGTGGGCTTCCTGGGTGAGGTGAGCTGTAGTCAGCTATCTGAAGCACATCCTGGCAATCATCTCAGCAGTCTCCCTGGACTCTCTAAAGGCAGCATGATGTCCTGCAGAGTGGCGTAGCAGGTTCTGTTATCAGGCACTCCTCCTTGGGGGCAGAGAAGACCGACCGGACCAAGCATTCCTCTCCAATCTCCTCCGGGAAGTCCTCTGTGGGGTGTCTGCAGCCACGACATCATCAGGTCCAGATTTTTTTTTTTCCTGTGAAAAAAGCATAAACATCTCCTCGACCCCAAATATATATAGGTCGGGTTTTTTCATAATGCATTGCAAGGGCCTTTTTACCTTGCCTTAGTAAAGGTTAGCTTGGTGTCATCTTGCTAGATCCGTTTGCATCAGGATCTGTGTGCAACTTTTATAAGTTGCTGTGTGCAACCGTTATAAGTTGCTTTCAAGGAGCCTTGGTACGCTCCATAATTTTTTTTTATTAATTATTAGCCATATGTGCAGTTCTTCCTTGGAAGAGCCATTTGTAAAATTTAGCATAAAATCCTTTAAGGGATTTTTAGCTATAACATTAGCAAAATACAGGTGTGTGAATCGTAGCAGTGATCATCTGGGAAAAGATTATTGTTTTGGCCTTTGAATTGAGCAAAGGCAATTGTCCAGGAATCAATCTTAAAATTATCAATGAATCTATTGTTTAGTATAAGAATCATTGATCATAGTCAATATTCTGTTAAACCATCTCCCAGATTTTATCCTGCCCTTTTGTATCAGACAGGCTACTGTTCTAAATTAAGAATTTAATATCTTAACTGGCAAAACTGAGAAAGTTTAGCCATAAACAGCATTTTTTTATAAAACTGTTGTAGAACAAGTTTTACATTTAATATACACACTTGCCATAGCTGTATTATAATTAATATACTGTACCTGTTGGTTTATATTTTACCTGTTTGAGTACCTGCTTGGCAGCTTTCTAAGCTCTCTATTGGAAACTGTTCTTTGTAAGAATTTTACCTATCGGCTCAAGGTCTCCTATAAGAATATTATAACTAGAGCTTTAACCATTGAATATCTAAAAGCTTATAAGCTATTCTCTTAAGTTGCAAGTCTGTCCCGCAGATAGGAAAATGAAAAAAGGAAGTATTTTAACTAATGATGTTGGCCTCATTAGACACCACCATGTAGAAGAATAAAAATAGATCCATATCCATTTCCATGTACAAAACTTAAGTTTAAATGAGCCAAAGGCCTCAGCATATAAAAATTTTGTTGAGCCTTATAGAGAAAAAATTTTTGAAGTACACTTTGCCACATCTTAAACACAGCCTCAGTGGCACAAACATTTGGAGAAACCATAAATTATATCTTCTGAATTGAGAAACTTTTGTATAACAAGACTACAGAGTGGGAAAAGTCCTTACTTATCATAAACCCATTTCAAAAACATATGAAGAACTCAGAAAATTAGTTATTAAAAATTTAATCCAATAAAAATATTTGTTACAAACCTAAATTGAAAACTCTCAACAGACAAACTTAAAAATGACTGAGAGACAGTTTAAAAAAATGTTTAAAAATAACATCCTTTAGCCATCAGAGAAATGTAAATTAAAACTCTGAAATTTTATTTTATCCTTGTAAATATGACCAAGATTAAAAATTATTATTAACAATTTATGCTGAAGAAAATGTGGGTAAAGAAAAAACTTCTTGCTGGAAGTGCATACTGGCGTTGGAAGTGTAAACTGACAGTCACTTTTGGATCATACACAGTATTGAAAGACCTGGATAAATCCAGACTTCCCCAGCAGGAAGAAAAGAATCAAAAATCTAGGGCTAGTCTGTTCAGCGACCCTGCCCTAAGAACCAGCTGAAGACAAAGCCCTGATAACAATCCAGAAACAGGGAGTTTTTCCCCTGTGATTATCATCACACTGCTCTAGGAACCTGGGAGTGGTCCCGAGAGGCAGGGAGCTGTCCCTCTGCGACCATCATTGGATTTTTGGAATTTTTATGACCCTCCTGGATCACAGGGCTGTGGTCTCTTTTCCAAAAATTTCCTCTACAGGTCACTAGAGGCCAAACTCTTCCCCCACGTGGGACATGAGCCTCATGCGATTGCAGCAAAGACGGTCTCTTGCAAGTCATTGGGGGGGCTGTGCCCTCCCGAGACCTGAGTGAGAGTCTCCCCAGCATTGGGAGTCCCTCATTACGGCCATTTTTTAAAATTAGGCAATTATCTACCTTAAACTTATCAATACCCCTGTTGGGCCTAAATATAAAAGTTTTTTGACCATAAAAACATGTGCTCAGCTATGTTTATAGCAGAACTACTTCATCATAGCCAAAATCTGAAAATAACCCAAGTGTATCTCTTTTACATCTAGGATAAATGAGACATCATCCTTTTAAATATCCATGAATACCATAAAATATCTTGGAGTAACTCCAAGCAAGCAGGACAGAAGTTTTTGGGTCTTGTTACCTCTGCTTGTGAAGGCGAAAATGTTTTTTATTTTTAACCATTATTACTTGTATAACTCTGGCCCTCAATAAATTTAGTGAGAGGCCTGAGTCTCAGCAGTTTACCCTCAAGCTACACCTGGCAGCAGGAAAGGACCACAAGCTGAGACAATACAACTCCCACCCAAGAGTGGGCGTACAAATGAAAAAACTTGTATGATAAAAACTTTAACTCTTTTAAGAAAAAATTTAAGACATTAGAAAATAAAGATCTCCTATTTTCTTTTTTGGGGAAAGTAGAAGAAAACATAGCAAAAATGACAATTTCACTGAAAGCAGTCTACAGATTCAGTGTAAATGTCCATTAAAAATTATAGCAACATTTCTCACAAAACTTACATATAGATTTACTATAAATGCACATTAAAATTACAGCAACATTTTTCACAGAACTCAAAAGAACAATCCTCAACTTTATAAGAAAGAAATAAAAATTCAGGATATCCTAAACAATTTTAAAAATCCTCTGAATGTATCACAGTCTTTGATTTTAAAACTTTTCTACAGAACCACAGTACTGAAATTAATCTACCTTAGATATAAATTTATATGCCTACAAACTAAAGATTTTTGACCAAGAAGCAAAATTTTTGGAATGGAAAAGAAGCACATTTATCTCCTTTTATTGTCCTGAAGCTGTAACTTTCTGAGTCCAGACCTCCTTACAGCCAACCTGTCTGGCTGCCTCAGCTCCACATGGCAGGAGGCTAAGACACAGGCTCTCTAGCCCTAGGGGGTCTTCTGTGGAATCAGGGTGGAGCTCAGCAGCTTTCGCTTGTCTAGCTCCGTTTGCCCGTTTGTCTAAAATCCTGCCTTTTTCCATAGTGAATTGTAAGTCCCGAATCTGAGAGGAAAGGTCTGAGAGTTCATGCTGTAATGCAAGAACTTGTTTGAGACCTCCTATTTGTGCTTTAAGAGCGGCTTTGTATTGAACAATTTCTGAATCAAAGGCGTGCTATCGGGAGCAGTCAGAGCATAGGGCTGTGGCTGCTGAGTCCTTTTTGGCTGACTAAGGAAGACGCGGAGAATAGGGTGTATTTCTGGGCCTGTTAAAACTAACCAGAGGCATATTTTATCTATAAAACAAAAAAATGCAACTAAATCTCTTTTTTTTACTCTTACTCCTCTCACCCTGAGTGATTGTTTAAATTCCTTTATGAATTTCTCTTCCTTTGAAAGCGAATGGCCCATGTCTTATGGGACGACAGCGAACCTGCGCCTACCTTATCCTGCAGATCTGTCCGAGTTCTACAGCTGCAGAATCTTCTATTTCTTGTCGTCCCGGGACTGCGCGTCGTCGTCCGGGAAGTTAACCGTGCTCCGAGTCCCTGGTTCGGGCGCCACTGTGGCCGCCTCGACGGGTTACTCTGTCTAGGGTTTGTAACCCGCCTGGCTGGCCAGTTATTCCAGGGTCACGGAGAGGCACCACCTGAAAGGCAAGGGCTGATGAGAGGCAGGAGGCTAAGCTTATTTTGTCAAAGCCTCTGTTTATTAGGGTCATGGTTACAGCTTATATAGCCCCTGAATAGCTTGGGGGGCTGGGGCACGGGATCTTGCCACGTGGTCCACAGGGTCTGAGAGGTTACGATGGGTCGGGTCACGATTCCTTGGTCGGGCAGTCACAAGGTGACACACCTAGTACTCTAGATAGTTTGGAATGTGAGGCAGGTTCTGCTAAGAGATAACTCTCTATTAACAGTTAATTTGGGTGTGAGATAGGCTTGGTCAATAAGACTATTCTCAATACAATTGGAAAGTGAAGCCCTCTGCAAAAACTCCTCACGGTGGTGCTTCCTGTAAATTTTGGGGGGACACGGCTCCTGACAAAGCATGTCCCCAAATAGACCAGAGAAATGATACGTGTTTCTAGTATGAGCGCTCTAGCAGGAAAAATACATAACAGCTGTGTGTTTAACAGAGGATGAATGCTTCGTTAAGCCTCGTCTGAGAAGTTTCTTTCTGCAACAGATGGTGACTAACAGAGACCTACGAATGACCAATGTGCGCAGAGTAAGAGCGCATCGGATGCTCGGCTCTAAATAAAGCATCTGTATCACAACCCTGCCCCCGAGACACGGGGATCATTGTGCACTTGCGGGTGCGAATTGATAAGAAAGTCTTGGAAAGGTAAATATTAAAATAACTGTAAAAATTAAAACAGTAGAATCAGTTAATAAAATCAACAACTCTTTGGAAACAAGAAAAAGAAGGCATGGATTTCTCAGAGACTGTGCTGGCTGGTCTTATGTCAACTTGACACACAAACTGGAGTTATCCGAAAGTTACCTCAATAGCAAAAAACGCCTCCATGAGATCCCTCTGAAAGGCATTTTTTTTATTAGTGAGTGTTGGGAGAGGGCCCAGCCCACGGTGCATGGGGCCATCTCAGGGCTGCTGGTCCTGGGTTCTATAAGAAAGCAGGGTGAGCAAGCCATGAGGAATAAACCAGTAAGCAGCACTCCTCCATGGGCTCTGCATCAGCTCCTGCCTCCAGGTTCCTGCCATGTGTGATTTCCTGTCCTGACTTCCTTCAGCAATATGGAAGTGTAAGCCAAATAAACCCTCTCCTCCCCAGCTTGTAGCAACAAAAACCCTAAACTTAGCCAAGAAAAAGGAAAATACAAATACCAAGGAAGAGAAAAGAGTGTAAAAGCCTGAGGTATAATGGGTGACTACAAAAAACAAGAAACAAAACCAAAACCAAGCAAACAAAAACCCAGCATTTTCTGGATGCAGCAGAGTTGTAGCACATATGAAATCACAGCAATTATTAAAAGCATGCACAAGACCTGTACATGCTAAAGTCAAATCCCAGTGTGTGTGTGTGTGTGTGTGTCTGTCTGTCTGTCTGTCTGTCTGTTGTCTGTGTGAGATGGTGGACAAGAAGTCCCACTCCCAACTGGGGAGCTATTGGCAAGTGATAGCTGCTAACAGAGGGAGATTCAGTTCTCTCTAAGGGTGTGGCGGTGGTAGATTGCTCAGACAGATGGCTAAACCCAAGAGTCACTGAGCAGCACCCATCGGACTTGATGTGTTTAAAATCAAGTGAAGGCAAAAGTTGAATGGGTAGAGAAGTGAAGGGTCTTGGAGGAGTCCTGGGAGAGATGAACATCATCAAAATACATTGCAGAAAGTTCTCAAAGAATTAGTATTTTTTTAAAAAGAAAAAAAAAGAACTGTTGCTCTGTCCACAGTTGAAATCGTGAGTACCAGGTGATTCACACATTTTGCTACTCTGTCAATATCTACGGATCACCCCGAGGGGGGCAGGGAGTTACAGGTGAAGTTAGCAAGGCAGTGCACTAGCAAATTCTGGATCTGTGGATGAGGCTCAAATGTACAAGCCATGGAGAATTGCCAATCCTACAGCTCAGTAAAGGGGAATACGAGCTATCGTGAGTGATACGCGTTATTCCATGGATGGGCTGTGGAAGCGTTATTCTAAGTGAAACAAATCAGATACTAAGGAACATATGTATATAATTCCACTTAGGTGAAATTTCTACAATGAATGAGCTTATAAAAATAAAAGATAAAAACTAGATATATGAATGTGGCTAGAGCAGTGGTTCTCAACCTCTGGGTCGCGACTCTTCTCGGGTCAATGTTTAGCAGTGAAAATACATCTTGCATATCAGATATTTCCATTAGGATTCATAACAGTAGCAAAATTACAGTTATGAAGTAGCAGTGAAAATAATTTTATGGTTGGGGGTCACTACCACATGAGGAACTGGATTAAAGGGTCATAGCATTAGGAAGGTTGAGAACCACTGGGCTTAAGCTCCATCTTCCACTTTGCACCAAAAAAGCAACTCCAAATGGATGAGAAACCTTAACATAAGACACAATAGTGGGACAGTAGTGAGTACATTTCAAGATCTAGATGTGGGCAAGGACTTTCTGAGCCAGACTCCAGTTTCTCGGGAAGTGGGGCCAGCTGTCAACAAATGAGACCCCGCCCCCCACAAAATGAAAAACCTACTCAGCGAAGGAAATAATTAATTGAGTGAAGCTGTCGGAATGGGAAAGACCTTTACTGGTTGCACATTCGATGGATACCTTGAGGACACAAAGAACCCAAAAGGCTGAGCGACAAGAAAACAATTCAGTTGAAAGTGGGCCCAGCTGCTGCACACAGAGTTCTCAAAAGAGGAAACGCAAACGCCCAAGAAGTATTTTAAAATGTGTTCCACGTATTTTAAAATGTGTTCCACGTTCCTGCGTTTCCATCCTTCGCCAAGAAAACAAATGACAGCAAGTGCTGGAGGCTGTGTAGGGAAGAGGAACACTGACTCCGTGCTAATGGGCTGCAGACTGGCGTGGCCATTGTGGAAAGCAGTGCGGGAGACTCTCAGTAAATGAAAACTAGAGTCACCAAATGGCCCTAGCCGTCTAGCCAAAGAACTGCACATGCCACCACAGAGACACTTGCTCATCCGTGTTCATTGCTCACTGCTGTCCATGTCACGGTAGCAAGGAAACAGGACCAGCTTAGCTGTCTATCAAAGGATGGCTGGATAATGGAAGTGTGGTTTACATGCACAGTGGGATTTTATCCAACCTTAAAGAAAGGTAAAATTATGCACTCTGCAGGAAAATGGAAGGACCTGCAAAATATCATATTCGGTGAGGTCATCCAGGTCCAGAAGGATAACCAATCACACTGTGGTCTCTCCTATGCAGGCCTCCAGCTTCTATTTTTAAATATGTGAGTCTATGTGGCCGTGAGGGGAGCAGTTACCCAGAAACTGAGGGGGGAATTACTTTCCACTGAAAATTACCCTATAATTCAATCTTAGTCATTTTTCTCTGCACCGTATTTAAAGCTGAAAAAGTCATGATTAGCCGGGCGATGGTGGCGCACGCCTTTAATCCCAGCACTCAGGAGGCAGAGGCAAGCAGATCTCTGTGAGTTCGAGACCAGCCTGGTCTACAGAGCTAGTTCCAGGACAGGCTCCAAAGCCACAGAGAAACCCTGTCTCAAAAAACCAAAAAAAAAAAGTCATGAGTGACTGGATTAGGATCTGACCACTTAGGAGAGAAACCTTAAATTCTTGATTACATTCTGTCCAGGATTGCTGTTCACATTTGCTTCCAGATGCATTTCTGATTAGCCATGTGACTACAACAATTGGAATGTTTTTTGCACATGTCTACACATTCCTCTTTTATTAGTTCTCATTACACACATCTAAATCCAATAAAATTTAAGAAAATAAAGTAAAAACCCAGAACATTTTATGCTTTAAGGATAAATGCTTTGGGTTAAGCAAAATATCTATAAATAATATACATCCAAAATCCATATATATATGTGTGTGTGTATATGTGTGTATATTTACAACATTAATAAAAATAATATATGATTTTAATATATAATATACTTACATATAAATATATTTTATGGTATATAATATACTTTAATCATGTACTTATGGTTTTTTACTAAGGTTGTAAAACACAGAAAATGACAGCTATGTTGCTTGTCAAAGGCCTTATGACTGATTCTGCTTTCATAATAAAATTACTGAAGAGCACAGCCCTCTGAATGGTTACGTTCAGGCTCTGGGTCAGATCACTCTGTACGTAATAGAAAATGTGTTGAGTTGGTAAGTCCCATCAGGAAGAGGGAAAAGTCATGTCATACATTTAAAGGTGGTAGGATTGCTTGTGCTGGCCCTTTCAAAAGTGCTAAAACCAAACGGTCATGAAGAAAGAGGTTCTTGGTCATGCTCACTTAACACTAAGTGTCTTCTTATCTTGGCTCCAACTTGTATTCTGTTTATAATATCAATTTCAGACAGTGACGGATTTTAAGAACTTTCATACAAGGTAAAACACATCACCAAAACACCTCAAAGTTGAGGACCGAAAACGGAAAGAAGAGAACTGTAACCACGCTGGCAGGGGCAGAGAGATTCTGAAAGGACACACCCATGCCTCTCCATTCTGCCGTCACACTACTGAGGTGATGAACCCCCAAAGAATTAAAACTTTCCCTAGGCATTTCATGCCAGAATGAGGAAAGGGATGAAGTCCTGGTGACAGCCAGAGGAGCTACTAGCTGCGGGAAAGATATCACACAGCTCTGACAGCTCCTCAGACAGCCCTGCCAGACAGATTCCAAGCTGAGACAAGGAAGAGTTGCTGAGGGCAAGACCATACCCCAGGCAGGCAGAACCGCTGAATGAAGGCTCTCCTTTGCCAGCTGTTTAAACCAAAATCCCGTGGCTGTAGTTCTGAAGGAAGGGTCCGCCTCTTCACAGTGTGGTCACTTTGACTACCTCTTCCTTCTCTACTTTTCACCATCTCTAACAGGTGTCGAGGATGGGGGCGGGGTGGAGCTTGTTAGGGCTCCCAGGATCCATGCTCCAGTCACAATGTTACAAATGGGGGCATAACCTAAAACTCCAGTCACAAAGTAACAAATCGGGCACAGCCATTTAACTTGGTGGAGATAAGTAGCGGCATTCAAATAAGGTGACCTTCCTGACGGCTTGGCGTTGTCACTGTGCTCTGTCTTCGGAGCGCTGTGCAGACAATGGCCGCCTCTGCCTGCCATCTGGAGATACTCTTGACAGTCTGAACCATAGAAACCCTGCGGCACATGACAGTTAAATTCTCTACAAGGGACTAGCAATGTACATTTAAGTGGGAAATCTGAGTTTTGCGGCCCACCTAGGGAGCTGTTAATAAGACCCAATAAGCAAGTTACTGGAAGGAACTAGTTCTGGGAGCACCTGCTTCTCAACACGTGTTCACATCCACAGAACGCTCCTCCGTTTTGTATTGATCCAGTCCCCTGCCTTGGTTCTGACTCCCTCCTGCTACTTTCTCAGAGATGAGTGGAGAATAGATCGATCCTGAGAGGCCCGAAGAGGTTCTGCTTTATCTAAAGGTGATCGATGGCAAGAGTTTTCGTCTTTGTTAGTCCCTCATTCTGAGAGGCTGGGCTTCAAAGAGCTGTGCAGAAAAGCAGCAGCAGGTAAATGGAAACATAAGGCTCATACCTCAGGGGCGGTAGCTTGGAGGAGATTCCTGGATGGCACAAGGAGACATTCAAAATACAGGGAAGATGCTGAATGCACTCACCAAGAGAAGGATGTAGAATGATGTTGGACCCAAAGTTGCATCTTTCACGACAGACGTGTATTCAGACAGCAAGGTTGGATCATGAGTTCTAAATGCAAATAACTGTTTTTCCCACATTTTGGGGGGAACCCAGTCACTGCCTTCTATTCTCCAGGGATGGGCATTCTCATTGTATGCTTCCATTAAGGGAAGTGGAGCCAGGCCTCTGTGGGGGGATGGGACACCTGATGTACTTTGCATTTCCTATAGTTTCTCCTACTGTGGTCCAGGTGAAGAAATGTGCACTTTGGTATTTGCTGGTGAACTCTTCCCTTCTAATTCTGTATTATATGATGATTAGATATTTAGATGTTTATAATGGGCTGAATGCTAGGGTTGCCTTTCCCAATCAAATTCTTTTTTTTTTTTTTTTTAAGATTTATTTATTATGTATACAACATTCTGCCTCCATGTATGCCCGCACGCCAGAAGAGGGCGCCAGATCTCATTACAGATGGCTGTGAGCCACCATGTGGTTGCTGGGAATTGAACTCAGGACCTCTGGAAGAGCAGCCAGTGCTCTTAACCTCTGAGCCATCTCTCCAGCCCCTCCCAATCAAATTCTTACGTCAAAAATCCCAAACCCAGTCAATAATATTAGATAATGAAGTCTTATTGATGAGAAGAAATGAGATCATGGGGTAGGGATGGGATTAGTGTTCTTATGGAAGAGAGCCCAGAGATTTTCCTCACTCTCTTTCTACTATGTGAGGTACAAGGCAATAGCCCAAACAGATGCCTCACAAAATATTTTCAATATCAAGAATTAAGAATTTTTCATTTTTTTTGTATGCCACCCAGCCTACAGTAATGTGTTACAGTAGAACCCAGAAGACTAACGTAATATTGAAACTAGCATCTTTCCTCTTCAGCCCAGTGGCCCCGAATAGTCGGCTGTTGGAAAGGGTAACAGGCTCCAAGAATGGTTCTTCTCAAGCTCATGAAAAGCAGTCTGGATTCCTTGGAGAGAAGAGGGCACCCAATGGAATAGGATGGAGCATCTTCAGAGAGAGCCCAACCAGGCTAGAAGGATGTGCATCTCGAAAAATAGAGAGGGTGCTCACTACCCATCACACCTCCGGGACTCTGCATCAGGCACATGGCTTTGTCCCCCGAGGTGACTGAGATTTCCAGAGGGAAAGCTTGGGCCAAAGGAATGGATTTGAGGATGAGGAGGTGGGGAGGACTTCTGTCACAGATGGTAGAGGACACTCACGATAGACTGCTTCAGACAACCTCACTCCAACAGTCAAGTGACCCAAGAGAACGCTGGTCTCAGCTCCGCCGCTCAGTCCCATAGGTTGAGCAAGATCAAGCCTTAACTAGTGCTCACTGCTCAACAACGCTGCTTTGGTTTAACTGTGTTATCCTTGCAGGAGCTATTTTTAAGAGGTACATGATTTTGGAAGGGATCACCCATTTATCCTCTTTGCACATACTTCTAGAGCATACAGGCCACTCCCAGGGATGAGGCCTCATATTGGTTGCCCAATGCAGAGTGGTCAGTCTTAAGACCATATATAAGCAAGCAGCAAAAATGTACCTAGCAGGTTATTTTTATATATATATATATATATATATATATATATATATTTGTGCATACACACACAAACATATTTATATAAACATCATAAATAATTTCTATGAAGTATTTCACTTACACATGCGAGTGTTTTAACACCATTCCATGTATTGCTTCACTCTCCCAGGACACACATGGGGAGGTCTCCGTGACTGCCTCCCGCCTACGGATGTGTGGAGTAGGGCTCAGGCCTGGAGCTCAGGCAGAGGATTACTTGGGCATCTCTTTGGGTATCGAAGCAGATTCTTTCTGAAGTGCTTTTGCAGTGTGCAGATATTAACATCTTATCGAAGCGTTTGGTCACCCTGAGGGAATCAAGGGATCACAGGGACCAATTAGCTGGAGCTCAGAAGTCACATTATTATGGTGACAGAGCCACGTTGGAGCAGAAGAACCCTTTACTTTGTAACCTTCTCTATTCTGCCTTTCTCCCCTGAACCTGACTTCCCTTTTACACTTCAGAATTTCAAACCACAAAGTGACATAGTACCTATAGATTTTCAGTCGAGATCTCTTTTTTAAAAATTGCTAAACAGTGACATCTATTTCTTTAAAATTCATAATAAATTTTAGCTCAATATTTTGGAAGGCAGGGTACAAGATAGACACTGACATTTTTGGAGTGGTGTACATGGCTTTTAGGCAATATTGTCCCACCCACAGCCCCCAACCCATTCACGTCCTGTCCACATCTATGGAAAGGTCAGCCAAGTGGCACCCCGGAGACTGCAGAGCAGAGGGTGAACCCAGGGAAAAAACCTGTAGAGGAACACAAAGTTCGATTCGTGTGTGTGTGCCCGCTGTACATCATATTGCTTGTAATTTTATTATCAGCAATTGTTTGATTATTATGAAGTTTTAGTATCAGCAATTGGTTCATATAATTATGGAGGTCAAAGAGGCTCAGGAGAGCCGATGGTCTAGTTAAAAAAAAAAACTGAGACACTAAAATTCCCACTATTTAAATTCTCATTAGAGTTCAGACCCAAAGGCAGAAGGCTGGAGGCCCAATTTGAATATAATCTGTCAGGGAAAGCAAAATTTCTCTTATTTTAGGATTTTGCTTTAATCCACTTCTTCAACTGATTGGATGAAATCCACTCACACTGAAGAAAGCATTCTGCCTTACTCAGTCTTCTGGTTCCAGAAATACCCTCAAGAGGCTGGAGAGATGGCTCAACAGTTAAGAGCCCTGACTGTTCCTGCAGAGGACCTGAGTTCGGTTCCCAGCACCCATCTGGAACTCCAGTGTCAGGAGAATCTGACGCCCTCTTCTGGCCTCTGCTGGCACTGCATATACATACATGGGGCACAGGCATAGATGCAGGCAAATACTCATACACACAAAATGAAAAATAAATAAATCTTTAAGAAACGTTTTACCTACATGCAATATTAAACACACATTCTTTTCGAAAAGGAACGCCTCACAAACTCAGTAAAGTTGACACAGGCTTAACCTTCCTATCATGGGTTTCCTCTCCATCTTTGGGACAGACTTCGGTGGCCCTCGTGAACTGTGCTCTCGGGTATTCGCAACCTACGTGGGCCCCTGTGGGATAGTTCACATATCTAAGTTGGGCCACCATGGCATTAGCACGTGTGGCAAATGGGAAGATTCTGTACACACTTGCACGCAGGACTTTGAAAATCAGAGCGGTGCTGGCCAGGAAGCCCAAGGGGCCTCACAGAGGCAAACATGTGGAGAACTGAGACCTCTGGGTGGAACCCCAAGCTGAGTTCCTAGCTAGGGGCCTGTGCCAATTACCAGCCATGCGGGTGAAACAAGTATAAACCTGCGTGTCTATCCAGACACTTGTCAACTTCCTCCCGGGCTACTATCACGATCTCACCAACCGCACTGTGTTCAGTCACTCTGGTGTACACGCACAAAAGAAATTTTTCTAAAAACCATCGACGACTCCCCAGGGTCTAGTAGAGAAATTCTCCTTTACAATGTGGAATGTTAATATTATTCTAGCCTAGGCCTGATTCCCTGTCCAGTTCAGACCATTGCTTCATTCTTTGGCTGCCAATCTTAGTGACGTTTGTTCTGCTTTGCCAAGGACCAGGTTCTCTTGAATACCCCTATCTGTGCCCTCTTCACCCTGCCCACTTCCCTTTGACCTCAGGACCTTCGGCGATTCTGCTGCTCTTTGTCACAGTGCATAGCTCCTGAACTGAATTTGTCCTTTCCTCCCTTCCTTCTTGAAAGACTGTAGAGTCCAGCGTCATCCATTAATATGCTCAGAATGTGTCTTCAGTGAATCTCATTTATTCCTCTGTCGCTGTTCCAGTATGATGCTTAATTCTTGCCCGAGACGGATGAGAAAATCAAAGACTGATTTAACCGAGTGTGGCCTAGTAAGGCTGAATCGTTGCGACCAAATAAATTCCCTATAAAAAAAAAAAAAAAACACTTCAAGAAGGAGGAATGGATTTGGGTTCGCTGTTTCAGAAAGCTGGCTCCATGTTTCTGGGTCCACTGTGAGGCAGGCTGAGTAAGTCATGAAGAGCAAGCCAGTAAGCAACATCCCTCCGTGGCCTCTGGATCAGCTCCTGCCTCCAGGTTCCTGCCTTGTGGGGTGACTTCCCTCAGTGATGAACTGTTGTTACCTGGAAGTGTAAGCTGAAACAAACCCTTTTCTCCCCAAGCTGCGTTGGTCATGGTGTCTCATCTCAGCAATAGGAACTCCTCCGAGGCGGCCATAGGGTTTTCTTGTTCCTTTTGTAGTTTTGGATTTGATGGAAGGAAGCGTTGGTGCTTGACGATGGGAACACGGAGGTTAATGGCCTACTTTGCCAGCTTATAGAAAATTGACCCATCTCATTTCCATCCTTGTTTTATTTTATGTATCCCAACTCACCTTTCTCTTCAGCCATTGCTGTGGCAACCAGCTGCATGCCAGAGTGGACAGACCGCATTTACCTCGATTGTTTTCTGCCTCTAGGCAACTCAGCTGCCCCAAGCTGAACAAGAGGAAGGAGTTCAGACAATAATCATAGCCCATGTCTAACCTAGAACCAAACTGGAGAAAACCTTTATCTATAGGGACAAGAGTGATGGCTGAATTCTGCAGTCTTCTATGACTTAAATGGACATTCCCAAATACATTCAATAAAGTTGCCATTATTCCACGGAGCTGGAGCCAGGCATTTACAGTAATGCTCCTTAAGGTGGGGTCTTCCTCCTTTGATGTCTATCCCTTCCAATTACCAGATTCCATTTTGAGGACTCTACTCTGGAAAAATTATACTTAAGTTGCTGTCTTGGGTTGATCTGGTGAGCAACCAAGTTGGACACTCTATAACTATTCTTTTTCTTGCAGCTTGAATTAGAAGGAACCTTGTAGGCTCAAATGTTTGAATATTTGATCCTCAGTTGGTGGAACTGTTTGGAAAGGATTAGGAGGTGGGGCATTTTGGAGGAGGTATGGCCTTGGTAGAGGAGGCATGTCATTAAGGTGGACTCTGAGGTTTCAAAAGACCTGATCCATTCCTACTATGCCTGTTTGCTTCCCATTTGCTTGGTCGGGGATATGAGCTCTCAGCTGAAGCTCCAGCCACCATGCCTGCTGCTTGCTGCTACCATGATGAACTCTAACCCTCTGGAACCATAAGCCAAATTAAACGCTTTATAAGTTTCTTTGTTTGTGGTGTTTTATCACAGCAATTGAAAAGTAACTAAGACTTATCTCTGAGATACATTTCTGATCGACTTTATCTCTCTTTGTTTTCCTATTCTTGAATATAAACAGAACAGGTTAGGTACCCTGTCTTAATTTAGAGACTTTGCTTACCACTTGGTACTCAAATAAATACTTATATTTAAGTTTTTATTTACTTTTATTGCATGTATGTTAGTGTTATGCCTGTATGTACCATGGATGTTCAGTGTCCATGGAAACCAGGCATCAGATCCTCCAGAGCTGGAGTTGCAGATGGCTGTGAGCCACCATGTATGTGCTAGGAATCAAACTCAGGTCCTCTGTAAGATCAACCAGTGTGATTAACCACTGTGCCATCTCTCCAGTCCCTCAATAAATACTTCTTAATTGGTCTGTTGATGCTTTGGCTACATCCCAAGTGCTTTCATTGTCAGTACGAATGTGAGTTAGGCAAGCTTATCACAAGGCTTCCCTGGGAAGTGAAGTTCAGTGAGTATGTCCACAGCTAGGTGGGTTCTCCTGCTCTTTAAGAATGCAGTTTCCTAGCCGGGCGGTGTTGGCGCACGCCTTTAATCCCAGCACTTGGGAGGCAGAGGCAGGCGGATCTCTGTGAGTTCGAGGCCAGCCTGGTCTACAAGAGCTAGTTCCAGGACAGGAACCAAAAGCTACGGAGAACCCTGTCTCGAAAAATCTAAAAAGAAAAAGAAAGAATGCAGTTTCTTGTAGAATATAGGTTTCTCCTCACAACAGAGAGAAGTACCAAAGTACCACACCACAGTTCAGACATAGCTGCCCTGCCCCACGTCTGGCTGGTTTAATGAGTGTCACAAAACACAAGCTACTTGGGATCACCTGCCCTGAACCAAACTGAGCCAACAGGAATCGACTCTTGGTATATGTAAGAAAGCATGACTGGTCCTGAGCTGAGCCTCCAGCTCTTGTTCAAAGTGGAGTTGAGCAGGAATCACAGTGCCCGGGCAGGTTGGGGTTGGTTTCCATAGCATAAAGAAAGAGAAGATTCTCTCTTGCCAATGAGAGTAAGGCTAGCCTCTAAATGAGGATAGTGAGACAGAACCTTACAGAACCTAGCAGATGGTGGCAGAAATGATGCCTCAGAGCCTTTCCCCCACCTTCCAGCTGAGTGATTGAGTCCATTTTATACACTGTCAAAAGGGCAAGAAATAGGCGAGATAGGCCAGCTTCAGACACAGGTGTGGGGCAGCCGAAATACACAATAGAGAAAATAACCAAGGCTTACAGCCTAAGAGGGAGTAGCAAATTATGGATGGAAAGGGGACAACATTGGCATGCATGGTCACTAGCCAAGCTGGGTCACTCTTTGCAAACTATTTTGGGAAATGCTATAAAGTTTTATCTTTGCAAATTGCATTTAAAATTGCTATTAATTATGCATGCATGTTTGAAGTACAATGTATGCATGCCATGACGTGCCCTTGGCGGTCAGAGGACACCCTTGCCAAGTTGATTCTCTCCTTCCACCTTTACAGGAGTTTGGGGATCAATTTCAGGTCACCAGGCTTGTGTAGCAAGACCCTTTCCACCCACCAACCATCTTTCAGGCCTTGTCGACTGCAGCTTTTAACACTCTGTTTAGAAAGACTTCCGCGCGGGTCACAAAACGCTGCCTCTTTCAGGGTACTTAAAATCATTTAGACAGAAAATGTCACAAAATTGCCTGGAGAGGTTGCTAAAAAATGCAAATTCCAGAACCTCTTCTCAGCAGCTCCCAGATAAGTAGAGAATCATCCAACAACTCAACTCCCCAGGCCGTTTGGTGCAGGCAGCTCAGTGCTCAGCGGGGAACACCGATTAATATGCAGCGTGACTTCTACACACAAGAGCTTTCCAAATGCATTGACATTTAAGAGGCGTTCAGCGGTAAACAACTCTATGTTCTCACATCTGAGTCCCTGATCCCTGTCCGGTTGTCCTCTGTTGTCATCGTCAGCTGGAGTGACATGGTTTGACATTCACTGCTCATGCCGAACACTTCACTGATACTCTGAAACATACACAAAAAGAGGGGCTTCTTTACGTTTCTGCTTTGACCAACTCAGAATAAAAATCTAGAACTCTCCAGCCATCCCAAACCTCTGTAGAAAGTCTTGGAGGCTAGGTATGTACAAACACACCTAAACAGACCAAACAGAGAGACAAAAGTCATTAGAGACTATTTCCAGAAAGTTTTCTTCTTCTGCTTTGAACTCTGAACCCAGGAAACTCCAAAAAGGTAAAGATTATTTTTGTTGCTGTTTCAAAGGACCAGAGTTCAATTCCCTGTACCTACAGGGAGGCTCACAATCACCACATCATCTCTTCCTTTCTTTCTGGCTCATGACTCATGGAACAAGACTGATTCTGTTACTGAACCCAAAGTAAAGTACATCTTTTCCTCTCCATGCATACAATCTCTGTGGCTCAATATAGTCTGTGTTCTAGAAGGTTCCATTGCCTGATCCAAGGTTGATGATGCAGGCCTTTACCCTCCAGCCAACTATGCCATCATCACCGGTGTCGTCTTCCACAGGGTGGTACTGCTCAATGCGTGCTGCTTGGGGCAAGAGGGATGATGGTTAGGGAAGTCTTACGGTGAAGTCACTCTACAAGGTACTCTGTCTGTGGATGAATGTGACTTGAAGCCCTCATCCTTTTAAAAAGGTAGAGATGCCACGGTTTTGTTGGAAATTGGGGCTTCTGGGGACTTGCTGTATTTAACGGCTACACCCCAGAACATGTTGGTGTCCACAGGAAGTACCCCAGAAAGCTCAAAGTTTGGTTCTTTTCTTTAATAGGCACTGCTCGGTTGGGATTATGGGCTGCAGGTTAAGGAACCACGCCCAAAGC
This sequence comes from Chionomys nivalis, assembly GCF_950005125.1. Taxonomy (NCBI): domain Eukaryota; kingdom Metazoa; phylum Chordata; class Mammalia; order Rodentia; family Cricetidae; genus Chionomys; species Chionomys nivalis. The sequence goes on along the minus strand of NC_080088.1, from coordinate 82,876,837 downwards.
CTCGCTGCCTCTGACCTCAGTCTTCTAGAGATGCCCCCAGCACCTGGCAGTGTGACACTCCCTCTTGCACCTGCGCGTGCAGGTTCCAGCTGCCTTGACCCCAGCCCTGCCCCCTGCCAGGCCTCTCCTCTAGTTTCCTGCTCTGAAGGAACAGCCCTCCTGTGTGCCTGCTCTGCAGACTCCTGGTGTCGCTTTCCCACCTCACCTTGACCTGGGAGTAGTAAGGACTCTGGCTTCTCTTAGTGCTAAGGACTCGGTTCTCTACGTGCGCTTGGTTTTCTTTTAGTCTGGGGCACAGCTATTTGGGGCCTCAGGTCTTCCTGCTCGCCTCACAACCATGGCCTTCACCACATGCGGGCCCAGTACCCTTGCAAGCTGGCACAAAAGCCATCGCTCTTTACCTCCTTCATCCTGTGGTCCAGATCGAGCCAATACCACCCAGGTCCACTGAGGTACTTTCTACTCAAACTAAAGCTTTATGGGACACGGCAATGTCATGGATTCCTCAGTCCTTTTCACTGTGGCTTGGTATTTGTCAAGGTTCTCTAAAGGAACGTAACTCTGGAAGCTGGTGATCCCTGGCGAGCTGCTGGTCTTCACTCTACGTTGGAATCCAGAAGTCGTTCTAAAGCTGGTAAAGAAATGTCTCAGTGACAGTAGCGATGAACTCACCAGCCGGAGTGTGGGCAAGCAGGCAAAACCCCAGCCCCTTTCATGTGGGCTGCCACCAGGTGTCAGCTAGATTTAGGGCTCATCTTCCTGCTTCACATAATCGCATCAAGAGTCACTCTCACAGCAGAGCCCAGAGGCTTGCAATTTAGTTGATCCCAGACGCCATCGAGTTAACACCCCAGATTAGTCATGCCTGGGTTAGAGAGATGGCTCAAGCATTAGAAGCGAGGCCCACAACCAAAATATCAAGATTAACCGTCACAAGCAATATACCTGATAAGAATAAGAGCAGCGCCGCCGGCGCAAGAAATCCAATTAGGTCAATTGGCCAAGCGCATGGTGGGGAAACAGGATAGCAAGGAGCCCATGCAGACCCGAAAACCACGCGTTCCTCCTCTAGCAGGCCCCTTAACTACCCTATGGGACTGGTCCTGATCCCCCCTCAGGGAGGAGTCAGGACCTTGCATGCTGGGATTTGGAGTCCAGAGCAAAGCAACTCACAGGCCAGGGGCTGGGGCTATGCCCCTTACTTAACAATACCATCGTTTCCATTTCCCATTTCTGAAACCATGTGGGTTACTTCCCGTTTGCGCTTTTTGTCTTTATATAAATAACACTATACTAACCATTCTAAGTTAAAACCAATACGTTCATGGGAATTATTTTATAGGTTATGGACGGAATTCCTTCTCTTAAGTGTACTATGAGAGTGTAGTTTGTGGGTTGCCTTCTCAATTCTCTTTATGATATCACTCCTGTTAACAGGACTGCTTTATTCTTAGGCGGTCTGAATGTATCAGTCTTTGGGTTTTTGTTATGTATCTGTTTATTTTTTTATCTCAACAAAACAATGTCCCTATCCCAAAGTCAAATGACACCCCAATGTCTTTAAAGTTATCTTATTTTCTTTCAGTCTGGAAATTTTAATCCATCTGAAGTTAATTTTGAGTTGTATGTGAGATACAGTGGGTGTCACCTTTCACACAGGAGTAACAAGTGTACCATGTACCTGTGCCTCATCCCTCTACCCCACCTCTTCCCAGCCCTGTGTCTTCCTCACATAGGTCTGCACGGGTAGTTGTTTTGGGGGGCTGCTCATCCCTCTACCCCACCTCTGCCCGGCCCTGCATCTTTCTCACATGGGTCATCAGGGGTGGTTTTGGGGGTCTGCTCATCCCTCTACCCCACCTCTGCCCGGTCCTGCACCTTTCTCACATGGGTCATCAGGGGTGGTTTTGGGGGTCTGCTTCTGCTTTCCTTTATTCCTGCCTCACTGAAACTGTGGTTTGAGGAGAACAAGGCCTCCTGAGTTGTCCTTAAAGCTTTAAAACTTACCATTTTCAATTATGTGCGGATGTGTGTCTCTGAGTGGGTGCGTGCATGTGCAAGCAGGAGCCTATGGAATGTAGAGGTTTCAGGTTCCCCTGCACCTGTGGGTGACTTAATGTGGGTGCTGGGACCTGACCTTGGATCCTCTGCAAGAACAGTGGGAACGACTAACCACCGAGCACCTCTCCTGCCCTCCTCCTGATGTTTTTGAGAATTTCTTGGCTGTTCCCATTCCATTTCTTTCTTCCCACATATTTTATAACCAGCTTATACTTTGGAGTTCTTCTTGGCTCTGTTTTAAATTTATAGCTCTATTTGAATGACACATTTTTTATGGTATTGAATCTTCCTTTGATGAACAAAGCATATTTCTTTATTTACTCAGGATTTCTTTACTGCCTTCAAAAACTATCTATATCCACACAATGAACAGTTTCCTTGAGATTCTTTTTATTATCATTTTCAAACCATTTTTGGCTATCATAACTTTACATCATTGTGGTGGTTTTGATGAGCTTATGTTTGAACTGTTTGGGAAGAATTAGGAGGTGTGGCTCCTTGTGTCTCTCTGCCTCCTCCTAGCTGTTAAGGATGAGTGCTAAGCTGTTCATGGTGTGGTCATTCCATCATGTGGACTCTAACCTTCTGGAACCATAAGTCCAGCTAAACATTCTGTTTTATAACTTGCCTAGGTCATAATTGCTGTTCTTTTGGAGACAAGGCCACACATGCGCAGAGAATACAGCCTCCCAGTGGACCACAAATCCGAGCAACACAATGGGAAGCCACGCATGCTCAGGACATTTTCTCCCAGACACCTGGAGCCCCTTTAAAAATGGGGCGTCTCAACTCACCTCCCCTTCTTTCCTTTCATCTCTTCACTCCCGTCCCTTGTCTGTTGCCCCCTCCCCCCATTAAAGTTTACCCACATGGGACCTCACGTGTCTCGTGTTTCCTTTCCAACCCCGCAGAAATAATAACAATAATGTTTTATCACAGCAACAGAAAAATAATTAATACAACCTGTAGGAAGTCATATTTTCTAGCAGTCTCTGCTTTATGAAAATTTAGTATGCTGATATATTCAGATATCTTGTTATGCTACTTTAATAAATCTAGTAATAACTTACAGTCATTATGAATTTTCATTGTATCCATCTTTTAAGAATAATAAATCCTCCCTAACTTTCTTTTTTATATAAATGCCGTTCTTTTTTTTTAAAGATCTATTTATTTATTTTATGTATATTGGTATTCTGTCTGCATACCTGAAGAAGGCACTGGATTCCACTACAGATGGCTGTGAGCCACCATGTAAGTGCTAGTAACTGAACTCAGGACTTCTGGAAGAACAGCTAGTTCTGTTAACTGCTGAGCCACCTCCAGCCCCCTTTCTGGCTCTCTAACCCTCATCAGAGAAGCCTCTTCTTCTGGAAGATTGTGGTTAACAACTGGTCAAGGTTCTGGGAATGAGAGAACACTCAGCCCTAAATGAGATGTCTATATTACACCTCTTCCTCCTAAGGTTGAGGAATCACTGTGGAAGAAGGCATAGAAAGATCCTAAGAGGTGTGGCTGACTACAAGGAAACAGTATTTTCTGAATACATCTGGGCATCTATACATATGAACTCACAGCAGCTGTTAACAGCAGGCACAAGACCTATGCATGCTCAAGTGAGACAAAATCCACATGGAGAGGGGAGGTGGACATCGAGTCCCACCCACAACTAAGAGAGATTGACAATTGATAGTTGCTGGGAGAGGACGGTGTAGCCAGTGGCGGTTTGACCGTACTCAGTAGACGGTCACACATCCAACAGTAGATGGGCAACACAAAATGTACTTGTTATAAACCCAAAGATGAGTGGGTAGAGAGGAGAGTGGATCTAGGAGGAGCTGGAGAAGGGATGAAGATGCTTTAAAAACATTCTACAAAGTTCTCAAAGAATTGATACAAAAAAGGAAAGGAAGAATGTGTGTGTGTTTGTTGGCAGAGGCTTCTGTCCTGTCAGGTCCCATAGCCATTTAGTTCCAAAGAAACACACAGAGGTCTACATTAGTCATAAACTGGTTAGCCTGTTATCTCAGGCTTCTTATTACACACCCTACATTAATCCATAATTCTTGTCTATGTTAGCCATGTGGCATTCTCATCTTGCTTCCTCTGTGTCTGGGTGATGACTGCAGACTGAGTCTTTCCTCTTCCCAGAATTCTCCTGTTCTTGTTACCCCACCTCTATTCCCTGCCTGGTCACCCTGCCTATACTTCCTGCCAGGCTACTGGCCAATCAGCATTTTATTAAAACAATACAAGTGACAGGGTACAAAACCATTGTCCTACAGCGTGTCTTTAACTTATTTCCCTGGCCCATCAAGTCTCTGAAAAGAGAGCAACAGCCTTAATTTGTTCCTGGGTATAAGAGAAAAGACTTCTAAAGTTTTAGCAGGACCAATATTAGTGCTAGTGTTTGGAAATGAATTTTAGGTGGAAGTTTTTTACTTCTCATGCAAATGCACCAATACTTTCCCATGAAGGGCTCTGAGCTTTGCTGATCATGTTTAGGCCTCTGGTAAGAACACTAACTTCCCTTAATGGATTGATTTGCAGAATTATATAATGTTCTCTGTCTTTAAAGCAACACAGATTTCTAGAGTGCACCTAAAATGATAATGTGTGTGTGTGTGTGTAATTTTATATTCTATTTATTTGTGTGGGGCACAGTGCACATGAGGAGATCCTATCATAACTTATGGCAGCCAATTCTCCCTTTCCTTTCTTCCCACTGAGTCATTTTGCCACTCAATGCATACACCACCACTACCACCACCACCACCACCGCTATCAAGGTTTATGTTGGGGATAAGCCCACTAACCCTCACAGGATTCAGAAGGATTGTTATAGCAGGCAAAAACTGGCTAAAGATTTGAGGCACCTTGAGTCTCAGAGGGCTGGTGGTTGTGAAGCTTCCCAGCAGATACTGGGAGGATTAATTAAGAATGGGACTTTAAATCAATGCAAAAATTCTAAGAAGAAGTTTTTGTGCACTGACTACATTTCTAAAGTGTAACTATTTAAGCTAGAAGTTTGAGATAAATAATTGTAGAAAATGCAGTAGTGCACTTTCTCAGCACTTCTGCTCCTTTCCCAGCTAACCCACAGGCCTGGGAGGAAGGCCAAGGTGATTGATTTGCATCAGCATCTTGCTAGCTAAGTTAAAGAGAATGGTTTTTGGAGACTTTGCTTCCAGCTCCAGCAGGGTGCCTGCCAGCACCCAGATGAGAATTAATTTCTTTCTCTGGGACTGGTTTAGCAACTCAAGCCTTTTCTCTGTATCTCTAGGGGTAAAGGATTAAACAGTTAATTTCCTGGGCTATGATCTTACGTTAATTGAAACGAAGGTAAAGGGTAAATACAGAATATTAATAGCTTGTTAGGTTAGAGCAAAAGGCCAGTAGATTACACCTTCCTGCTAGAGAATCCAGGGCCACCCAGACCTGTTTATCAATGAGAGCAGACACACTGTCTCTCTGCTCAGTGTCTCCTGCTCAGGGCTCCTTTCTTGTCAATGAGTTCCTGTCAACAAGGATAATGGCAGACTAGCTTATACAGATTTGAATATGAGAACAAAGGTTTGGCTGACTAATGCTTTCACACCAGGGCTCCCTGGTGTAGGAAAAGGAATGCAGTTCCAGTATAGGAAGAGTCAGGTTTAAAGAATGGTTTATACACTGTTGGGATATTTTGTACTGAATCCCATTATGGAAGGGAGAAATGTCATAATTTCACAAGATTTCTACAGAATTGATAGTGACTATCTAAAAGGCAGGTGTTCCCGAAGTTTTGCAAGTAGGGCTTTCCATATGGAGTGTACACACACTCCGAGGGATTTTTCTAAGAGATCTGTCAGCTGTACATTACTGTATAATACTTGTGGGCTCTCATAACACCACCACCACATACACAACACACATACACAATTATAGATTGCTGGAGTCAATTTGGTTTGTCTATTTAGCATTGTTTTCCTTTATCCTTCATAAATAAAGTTAGCGTTACATTTTCCGTGTTCAGAGTCTGTGAGGATGTTTGTAGTGGTACAAGAAAATGCATTGTGGAGCCAGCAGGCAAGCTTCCTGCAGGTAGGCTTCTCCAATGCCCCCACCCCATCCATCGGACCCTGCAAGCTACAAATCCCACTCTGCCCCCAAACCCTCCAACCCCACCCCACCCCGCAACCTCAGAGGAACTCTGAAATACAAGCTGCAACTACACAGAGAGGACCAAGAGAGCAAGTCAAGAGAGTAGACCAGGAGAGCGGGCCAAGAGAGACCTCAGTGGCTCCCTGAGCATGGACAGTGACAACACAGAACAGACCAAGAACAGTTCCCAAGGCATAGACAGTCACTGCAAGGATTGGACCAAGAGACAAAGACACTGCCCACACCAATTAGAGGAAGAGGTGGGTAGGTGCCAATGCAAGAATTTCTCCAACAACCTAAAAAGAAACATGGTAACACCAGAATCCAGTGGTCATACAGTAGGAAAACTTGATCATCTTAACCCAGAAGAAGCAGAAGAAAACTATTTTAAATGTAACTTTATGAGGATGATGGAGACCTTGAAAGAGGAAATGTATGAAAATTCCCTTAAAGAAATGAAGAAAAAGATACACAAAAAATTGGAAGAAATCAATAAATTTCTCAAAGAAACCCAAGAAAAAACAAACAGGTGAAGCAAACAGTTCAAGGCTTGAAGACTGAGATAGAGGCAATAAAGAAAACACAAACAGGGAATTCTGGATATGGAAAATCTAGGCAAATGAACAGGAACTACAGAGGCAAACATAACCAACAGAATACAAGAGATGGAAAAGAGGATCTCAGGTATTGAAGATACTTTAGATGAAATAGATTCATCGGTCAATGAAAACATTAAATCCAACAAATTCTTAACACAAAACATGCAGAAAATCTGGAACACCATAAAAAGATCAAATCTTAGAATAATAGGTGAAATTACCTGGCGCGAACAAGAATGGATCATGAAACACACAACAGAATCCACTTTAAGAGTATATTAAAGAGAAAGACACGTGCATGCAGCCTGAGGAAGTTGGTGAGTTAGCGAGTATTCAGTAAAATCCCATAATAGGGAGCAAAGATGAAATAGCAGCGGCATAAGCAGGTAATCAGGGAGGGGGAGAGGTTTTAGGTGAGAGGCCAGGGGTTAAAACCTGCTGCCCGTATGTGAGTTCAAAGGGTGAGATGGAAAGGGGGCTTTTGGGGAGATCCCAGAGCCTGAGAAGAGCCAAAGGCAAAAGTTTTACCCAGTCAAGGTGAAGCTCCTGTGACATCCTAACAAGGACATTTTTTAAGGAATGGTTTGTTTGTTCTACCTTTCCTGAGGACTGAGGATGGTATGGGATATGAAAATGCCAGGGGATGTTAAGAGCCTTAGATAAAGTTTGGGAGATCTGAGAGGTAAACTCTGGACTGTTATCTGACTGAAGAGAGGTTGGGGTTCCAAACTGGGGCATAATTTCTCAGAGAAGAACATCTGAAACTGCCTGGGTCCTCTTGTTAGCGGTGATAGTGCCTCAATCCACCCAGACATGGTGTCCACCAAAACCAGGAGATACTTAACCCACCTGACTGGGAGCATATAAATAAAATCAAACTGCCCGTCAGTTCCTGGAAGGGAGCCCATGGCCTGGTGAGTGGGAAAAGGGAAGCTATGATATTTGGTCTTGGGATCTGACTTCTGACAGATTTTACAAAAGGCAGTGATAGCTTTTAAGAACTATGAGTCCTCGGGGGTGGGTTGGAGATGAGCCTTGACAAAATGAACCAGAGCTTTGCTATTAGGATGAAAGAGCAGCCTCGTATAAGGGGCAGGCTAGGAGAGGAAAAGAGGGGATCCAAGAGCACAGGGAGTCAGCTATTCCTAGGAATAATAAAACCTCTTCTTCTGTAGAAGGGACCACAAGGGACTGAATTAGTTTTTTTTTCCTGTCTAGGGTAACAGCTTTTTGGGTGGGGTAATAGTTAATCCCAAGTAAATGACCTGAGAGATAAACAGTTGGATCTTAGAAGGTGAAACTGTATAGCCCTTTTTGGACAGGAAATTTAAAAGAGCGGAGGTATTAGTTTTGCTAATCTCTAAGGATGGACTGCAAAGTAAAATATCATCTACATCCTGTGTGAGTTTAGACTTGGGGAGAGACAGTGAGAGTAGATCAGACGCTAAAGCCTGACCAAACAGGTGTGGGCAGTCCCGGAATCCCTGGGGAAGGACGGTCCAGGTGAGCCATGTGGAGAGGTGAGTGTCCGGGTCAGTCTAGGTGAAGGCAAAGATATTTTGAGACTGAGAGCTGAGAGGAACAGAGAAAAAAGTATCCTTGAGATCTAGAACTGAGAGGTGGAATGTTCCTGGGGGAATAGTGGAAAGAAGTTCCACTACAGGCACTACAGGATGAAGAGGGACCACTGCAGAATTAACGAGCCAGAGGTATTGGACCATTAGGTTTTTAAACAACAACTATAGTGTGTTAAAAGGAGAAGAGATGGGGCAAAGTAGCTTTTTCCTTAGAAGGTCAGAGATGATAGGCTTAAGTCCCCTAAGGCTCTGGAGTGAGAGAGGGTACTGAGCTTGGGTAATGCACCTGGTAGGATTCTGTAATTGGATAACAATGGGGGAATGGTGTTTAGCAACAGAAGGGTTTTGGGTGTCCCAGACTTGGGGGGGGGCACCTGAGAAGCTGGCAAAGGAAATGACATGTTGGAGCTAGGAGGCTGGGAGGCTAGAAGAAGAAGGAGGGGAGCTGTTGGTGAGTCTGGGGTGAGGCAAATGAAAGGAGCAAATATAATAGAAGTTCCCACCTTAGCTAAAAAATTTCTTCCCATAAGAGGTATTGAGCAGGTTGGCATGATTAAAAATGAATGAATGAATGAGATAAATACCCCATAAAAACACAATTAAATGGTATGGTCTGCTGAGGTAGATAAGGCTGTCCTACCCTGACAATAGGGAAACTGGAAGGAGAGGCAGGTCCCCAAAATTCCCTCAGTACCGAGTATGTGGCTCCGGTGTCCAAGAGAAAGGAGATGGGCCGTCCTGATACTGTGATGTTTACCTGTGGCTCCCTGTTACAGATGGTGATTGTGGTTGGGTCAAAGGAGCCTGGGAAGCCTCCTCATCCATGGCCAAATCTAGAAAGTCAGTTTGAGAATTTTCCGGATTTGATTTCATGATGTGCACAAAGACAATCAACTGCCCAATGCTCTTCATGATGGCAACCTTGGACACTGTCTCGTGGGACCAATAAGAGGATTAGGACATGCCCAGGCCCAGTGCCCAGTTTTACATTTGAAATGCAGGCCTGGCGGTTCTTGAGCCTCAGGGAGCAAGGGAACAGCATGGACAGCATGGATGGGATGGTCTAGTTGCCTCAGTTGGTCAGGTACTAACATTTGACACTTGTGATTATGGGTTTTATCATTCCTTGCATGGTACACCTTAAAAGCCAACTCTAAGACTTCTGTCTGTGGGGTCAAGGGGCCTTTCTCCAAATGTCTAAATTTAGCCTTAATGTCAGGGGTAGCTCTGAGGGAAAAAAGATGAGTAACTATCTACTCTCTGTGGTCTCTGAATCTAAGTTAGTATATTGTAACAGAGGTTTATTGAGGCGTTCTAAAAATGCAGACGGATTTTCCTGAATAACCTCTAAGAGTTTATTTTATCACATTTTGCTGGCTTGAGGGCAGCTTTATGGAGACCCACCACTAGGCAAGTCATAAACTGATCTCTAGCTAAAATACCACCTAGGGTGTGATAATCCCAGTGTGGTTTCCCCTCCTGGGGGTGTGCTGCCTTAGTTTGGTGAACTTCATCTGATTGTACTTTGCCTGCTCCCCAAATCACCTGCACTCCTCAGGAAGTTGGTTATTAGGGAGGATCATACAAATATCATGAAAAGTGAGACTATAAGATCGGGTACTGTATTGAAATTGCTTTATGAAAGTGGTAGAGTTAGATGTATAAGAACCCAGTTTTTGTTCTATGTGGGAGAGTTCTGAGAGGGAGAAGGGGACGTGTATCCTGACCGGCCCATCTACAATGGGCACCTCTTTCGATAGGAGAACAGCAGCCAGCTTGGCTTGGACAGGGTTGGGTTTCTTAGCGGCGTAAGAGTACATGAGAGGAGGGGTAAAGGTGGGTGCCAGAGCCCGGCGGCTGCTGCGGCAGGGCACCAGAGAGGAGGTAGGATCCAGAGGGGTTAATGGAGTAGTTGGTGGGGGAGGGGTGGAGAAAGAGCTGAAGAAATAGAAGTAGCTGTCTGCTGAGGTCAGAAAGGTGGGGTTCGTTAGGAAGGTCCAGAGTGGAAGCAGGGCATTCCTCTACTGTAGACGGCATAGCCAGGAACGTATGAGCAGGTGAACAGCTCGTAAGGATAGTGGGCTTGGACTTAGACCTTAGATAGTAAAAGTCTTGGATATAGGAAAACTCCTTCCGTCTGCCTGTGTGCTGGCAATATTTAGAAAGCTCCTGCAGAATATTGGGATCAAAGGTGCTGTTAGGTGGCCATTTTAGGTTATTATCTAAAGAATACTTAGGCCATTTTTTTTTTTTTTAACAAAGACGAACAAGTGTGGAAATCTGTAAGTAAGACAAATTACTGTCTGGGGTTTAAGGGTTTCTAAAAGACATCCCGGGGGGAAGTTGGACTGACAGCTTTTGAGAGTTTGTTTCCCATAGCTGAAAACGCAAAAACAGCACAAATCCCAAGACTGGTAGCTGGACATCTCCACACTGGGCGGGGGGAGGGGGGTGTGATAATAAAGCCTAGCTGAGTTTCTGTTGGTCGACTCAGGAGCCAAGGGCTAAAAGCCACTCTGGGTGATCTCTAACTGTGAGAACTACTTACAAAAAGTCCCAAAGGAAAACAAAAACAAAAAAATTAGAACGGCAGGAGGACCACTCTGAGTGGTCTGGTCACATTTGTAGCTGTGGGAAGCAACCAGAGGTGAATATCAGCAAAGGGCTCAATTGTAGCCTTAAAGGCTGTGATTGGGGGCTTCCCCCCCCCAATTTCTAGGAACACCAGAGGGTTGCCGGAAGCCCAACAGTCAATTCCTTGGGTTCAGAGAAATGGTTAAACTGACAGGAAGAAAAAAACTCAACAAACAAAGTCACTGGTGTGTTAGGGATCAGTGGCCAGGCAGGTGGAATGTACATTGTTGTGGAGAAACCCGGTCCAGGGTCCCAGACCCTGGAGATGGGCAGAAGAGCCTATGGTGTCTTGGCACCAATGAAATTACCTGGTGCATATGGGAACGGATCACAAAATACACAACGGAACGCACATTAAGAGTTTATTAAAGAGAAAGACACATGCACACAGGCCTGAGGGGTTGGTGCAGGGAGAGAGCATGGACTGGGTGCGTCCAGCTTTTAAAGGCTGCCTAGCACATGTACACAGGAGTTTACATAGCTATGTCATACGTAGGTGACAGAACTGATGCATGTGCACAAGGGCTTACCTAGCTGTGTCATGCGTAGGTGACCTGACCATGTTGCACGTAAGTCTCTCAGGACCTAAGGACCCTAGGTGGCTATGTACTTTGCTTGAGCGCTTGTCAGTGCATGCATGGCCCTGGAACCAGGAAGTGCTAGCCATAACACTGTGTATCACGAACCATAACAATCGGGATAGAAGAAGGAGAAGAATTCCAGCTCAAAGGCCCAGAAAATATATTCAACAAAATCATAGAAGAAAACTTTCCCAACCTGAAGATCGATATCTCTATGAAGGTACAAGAAGCTTACAGAACACCAAATAGACTGGATAAAAAAAAAAAAAAAAAAAAAAAAAAGAAGTCCACTCGACATATAATAATCAAAACACAAAATATAGTGAATAAAGAAAGAATATTAAGAGCTACAAAGGAAAAAGATCAAGTGACATATAAAGGCATACCTATCAAAATCACACCCGACTTCTCAATGGAAACTGTGAAAGCCAGAAGGTCCCAGACAGATGTGCTGCAGACACTAAGAGACCACGGATGCAAGCCCAGATTACTATACCCAGCAAAGCTTTCCTTCACCATCAATGGAGAAAACAAGATAGTCCATGATAAAACTAGATTTAAATAATACCTACCCACAAATCCAACCCTACAGAAAGTACTAGAAGGAAACTCCAACCCAAGAAAGCTAACTGCATCCACAAAACACTGGCAACAGATAACCTCATACCAACAAACCCCAAAGAAGGAAACACACAAACACTACTACCAAAAAATAACAGGAATTAACATTTACTGGTCATTAATATCTCTTGATATCAATCAATGGACTCAATTCAACTATAAAAAGACACAGGCTGAGAGAATGGATCCAAACAACATAGATGCCTCTCACCCGAAGAATAAATAAAGAAAATGTGGTACATTTACACAATGGAGTACTACTCAGTGGTAAAAAAAACAATGACATCTTGAAATTTGCATACAAATGGATGAAACTAGAAAAAAACATCCTGAGTAAGGTAACTCAGACCGAGAAAGAAGAACACGGTATGCACTCACTCATAAGTAGAAACTAGCTATAAAGCAAAGGATAACAAGCCTATAGTCCATGACCCTAGAGAAGCTAAATAACAAGATGAACCCTAAGAAAGACATATAGATCCACCTGAAAAGGGGAAATAGACAAGATCACCTGACAAAATGGGGAGCATGGAGGTGGGGGAGAAGAGAGGGTAGGAGGGAAAGAGGAGGGGAGAAGGGGAGGGAAAGGAGAACTTGAGGGAATGCGATAGTTGAAATGGAGGAAGGACAGAGATGAGAGCAAGGAAAGATATTTTGATTGAGGGAACCATTATGGGGCTAGCAAGAAACCTGGCACTAGAGAAAGTCCCAGAAATCCACAAGGATGACCACATCTAAGACCCTAAGCAATAGAGGAGAGGGGGCCCAAACTGGCCTTGTAGTCATATTGATGAATACCTTAAATGTCATCATAGAACCTTCATCCAGCAACTGATGGAAACAGAGGTAGAGACCCCCAGTGGAGCACTGGGCTGAGTTTCCAAAGTCCAGTTGAAGAGTGGGAAGAATGAGAATATGAGCAAAGAGGTTAAGACCATGATGGGGACACCCACTGAAACAGTTTACCTGAGCTAATGGGAGCTCACCAACTCCAGCTGGACTGGGAAGGAACAAGCATGGGGCCAGACTAGTCCCTCTGAATGTAGGTGGCAGTTATATGGCTGGGGCAGATTGCGAGGCCACTGGCAATGGCACCAGGATTTGTCCCTACTGCTTGTACTGGCTTCTTGGGATCTTATTCTCTTTGGATGGATACCTTGCTCAGCCTAGATATAGTAGTGAGGGCCTTGGACCTTCCCCCACAGTAATGTGCCTTACCTCCTCTGAGGATTGGATGGCGGGTGGGTGTGAGAGTATGTGGAGGGAATGGGAGGAGGGGAGGGAGTGGGAACTGGGATTGGTATGTAAAATGAAAAAAGAATATTTGTTTTCTTTTTTAAAAAACATAAAATAGAAAAAGAAACAAAAAGAAAAACGTGGTAGCTTAAAAAAGCAAGCAAGAATGAAAGAAAGGAAGGAATGAAGAGAAAAAGAAGAAAGGAAGGAAGGAAGGAAGGAAGGAAAGAAAGAAAGAAAGAAAGAAAGAAAGAAAGAAAGAAAGAAAGAAAGAAAGAAAGAAAGAAAGAAAGAAAGAAAGAAAATGCATTGTGAGGAGGAACCTGTATGTGACTGTCTCTTGAATTCATGGTACAGCTTCATTTCAAGCCTCATGATTCAGCCTCAGACAGAGATCTAGGTGTCTTGTCTTGTTTGCATTAACAGTTTAAGGTAAAAGAGGTCCAAGGAGGTTGTATAACTGTCCTAAGATTAAGTTTGATCCCTGTAACCCACATGGTAGGACAAAACCAGCTCCTACAAATTGTCCTCTGATCCCCACATGTGCACAACAACGAATTTCTTCAAAAGTTAAAGAAATGACTGGGGAGACGAGACGTAATTAGCGCACAGAACACCTTTCTTAGCTGGAGAAGGAAAACTTAAACAGGCAAGTAGATGACAGCAGTGCCTAACCTGCCACACCCAGGGTACCAACGCTGGATTGGTACCCAGGACAATAACAGCAACGCTGTTGTCAGGCTGTGCTCCAGCCATGCATTCAGTTCTTCACATTCATGGCGTCCTTGAATCTACACTCCTCTGTGAGGCAGATACTGTTGCTCTCCCCATTTTCCAAATGAGACACAGGAAGATGTTGCGTGACCTCTCCTGGGGAGACGTGAGATTTTTCTATCGTCCTACACGGTGTACCTAGGTCAGACCAAAGACATTATTCTGTCCAAGTTTAACCTGGTGAGATAAAGACGTATTGGGATTCCTTACAGGAAAGTGGGTGACTCAGAGGCATCTGGATCACCGAAAACATTCCCCACCCACCCCCAAGCAGAGTCGATGACTGGCAGATGGATGCAAAGCATCCCGGCAGCTCCACCAAAAGCTTCCTCTCCCAGAACAACTTCCGGTGACTTACGCAACTCTAAGGAAATTTCCCGCGTCTTGCCTGTTTCTCCTGCTTCCTGGGAGCTTTATGAAGCCCCTCCTTCCTCCAGCAAGAAGAGCCTTGATTCAGAGGAAATAGTCACACAGCGTTCCATCCCTTCCTCTGGCTCTTACACTCCTGACTCTGCAATGTCCTCTGAGCCTTTGAGGAAATGATATTGACATCCGGTTATTTATGACCAAACACGGAGCCACTATGCCATGGCAAGCAAGCCACAGGATTTGAGGCCGGACGGCAGTAACAAACACGGATGGCCTCCTGTGACACAGGCCTTACATCCATTTGAAATGCAGTTGGTTGCACCCGCCAATGGTCATACTACAGCTGCACAAATGGACCTATCTTGCCTGGCATGTTGGTAGTGCAGTATGCAAGACCCATGGTCTACATCAGCTACAATCCTCGCCCAGTCTGTATAAAACCTTTCAACATTGTTAAATCGAGCATCGGGAAGGGAGCCTCCGGCTTGGTACCAGCCTGATTACTCCATGTTCTGCAATCAAAACGTGTGATAGTTTCAATATTTATAACCGATGCCAGAAAGCATGCTAGCTATAAAATCATCTCATTTACATAGACTCCTGAATTTATTTACTTGTAAATTCACAGAGTAAAAAGATGAGGAAGGAAGATGTGCTGGGATTATAGAACATGTTTCTAACCATTCCCTTTGCTCATCTGTGAGCTGATTCTGTTTCACAAAACTCTTTGCTTTGTATTCCGAGCTTGTCTTGTGAAACATGCTTCATAGACCCTCGGGAGCCATTCCCTTCTCTTCTGTGAAATCTATGGAGTTTTGTTTCACTCCCAACTCAAATAAAACCAATGTCACCCTGGAGTCTGAATTTCCTCTCTCGTGTGCTCTGCAGGAAGCTTGCTAGAAGGAAGTATTGGTGGAAGCCAATTATTTCCATGGTAGCTATTTAAGTGAAGTAATTGTCGTTCACGCGATGGAGATCAAGAAAAGCTGAGCCATCTGGAATGAGAATTACAGAAATGCATTGTGTGCAAACAACCGGAGAGCGGGAGGAAGAAGCTGTTGACTTGAACAAGGAGTATTGAAAATAAGTTCTCCGAGGGTCTGACACACACATCCCAGGAAAGACGGTGTCGGGTGAGCTCTGCAGACTTACTCGCTAGTGAAGCAATTATAACTTTGAAAAAACGGAAGTGGAAAACAGCTACTGTCTTCCCCATCCTATTGACATACAGGACAAAAGAGTGGTTCCAAATGATCTTCTGTGCCTGGATGAGAACAGCAGAGGACTGTTTGATTCATACCCCGCTCAGCAGGATATGAAAGCCACGCTGGGTGGGCGTGGCCAGGACAAGAGTCCTTCCCCCCTCCCCCCCAGAGCCCTTGGTGAAGGCTGCTAAGTCTGCAGGAGGAACAGGGTACCCATGCTCTTTCATTCACAGTTTCATGTAGGCAGATGTTAAACCCAAAGAAGTCCCTTAACAATGGCGACACAGAAATTGGCTTTGCACACATAATTCCCACTAGAAGATTGTACTGTTAAGTCTCAAACCCGGGGACAAAGAGCTGAGGTGTTTATTTAACATATCAAAGCAAACCTGGCCACCAGATTCTCCCAGCATCCTTCAGCACCAACCTGTTACAGGGTCCTCCTAGCTGCCGTACCCCGCGCTCCCCTACCCTGAAGGCTCCAGTCCAGGACTCTGGATGGCCCTTTCTATAATATCCAGGCATTTTTGTTACCCCTCCTTTTTGGGGGCCTCCTGGCTGCTGCACATGGCTCCCCCTCTTTCCCCTCTCTCTTGACCTACCCCCTCTCCTCA
The DNA here is from genome assembly GCF_950005125.1 of Chionomys nivalis. Classification (NCBI taxonomy): domain Eukaryota; kingdom Metazoa; phylum Chordata; class Mammalia; order Rodentia; family Cricetidae; genus Chionomys; species Chionomys nivalis. Next base: position 82,860,423 of record NC_080088.1, on the reverse strand, counting down.
GGTGGTTCAGGGTCATATCCACTCTGGACTCTCCCCGATGTCCTTGCCCTACAATAAACTTTCTCTTCTACCATAACCTAGGAGCAGCCATGTCCTTTCCTTTTTAGTTATATTTTTCGTCCACTGCCACAAGTATATTAGAGAATCTTGAGGCACAACTGCCTGCACGCCAATTTAGTCATAGTGTTGCTGCCCTTAGACTTCTAAATCAGTAACTGGAGTTTACTAAGTAGAGTATACACTTAGAATTGCGGGGATGTATTTTTCCAGGTGGGCCCTACCTTCTAAACATCCCAATTGCTTAGAATTGGCCATAAATGGTCCGATTGACACTAAATTCCCGACAGCTGTCATTTATCCCACACCCTTCACCCAACGTTGCACTAAACAAGTCAACCAAGAGAGACCTCAGCCTGTGATAAGGGACAATTGAAATCAAACCAGCAGTCAGTGATTTTTGAGAAGTTGTGGTAGTTTAATTGAGAATTGCACCCCCCCAACAGGCTCCAATGTGTGGGTACTTGATCCCCAGTTGGGGGCACTGTTTGGGGGTGGGGAGTTAGACAGTGTGGTCTTGTCAGGGGAACTACATCATTAGAGACAAACTTTGAGAGTTTAAAGCCTCATGCCACTTCTGGTTTATTCCTTCTGCTTTGTGCTGACGGTTCAAAATGGGCTATCTCAGCCTCCTGCTCCCGTTGCCATGCCTGCTGCATGCTGCCACGCATACATGCATGCTTCCCAGCCACCATGGACTCTTAGCCCTCAGGAAACCTAAGCCCAGATAAACCTTCCTTCTATAAATTGCTTTGGCCATGGGGCTTTAACACAGCAGCGGAAAAGTAGCTGATACACTGGGAAGGTAGACCCTTAAGGAAAGAATTGACTCCGTCGATGGCCTCTGGTCATGTCTGTGTGGGTCCATCCCACTGTGCCCGGGGCCATCCTTATACTGGCAGGACTAGGCTGTGTAAGCCAGGTGGCTGCGGAAGCCCGAAGGAGCCTTCCTCCGTGGTTTCTGCATCCTACCTTAAGTTTCTCTTTAAGTTCCTGCCTTTGCTTCCCTTGGAGGTGAATTCTCACCTGGAAATATAAGCTAAAGGACCCCGTCTCCCCCTTGTTGCTCTTGGTCAAGTGTTATCAAACAACAGAAAACAGACGAGGAAAATTACAAACCCATGTGTGGCTTTGGGGCATCATTTTGTAATTTAATTTTTTGAACTCTGGACTGTCTTCCATAGTTTTTACACCATTTTATATTCCTATGAATATTGTAGAAAGTTTTCTACTTCTCCATACCCTCTCCAATGACTTCTTTTTTCCTCTCTGATAATAACCACCTTAATGGCCATGAGATGGTATCTCCTGTGGCTTTGTTTGTTTTTGCACTCATGACCAATTACACTGAGCATCTTTTGTTGGGTGGCTATTGATCATTTGTTTATCTTCTTTGGAAAAATGTTTATTGAAGCCATTTGTTTATTTCCAATTGGGATATTGGCTTTTCTCATGTTGAGAAAGAGTTGTTATATATTATTGATTTTTAATCTCTCCTAAGATATATGACTTTTTAATAGCTCTTCTTATCAATGGGCTGATTTTTATTCTGTTAATAATTTTTTTTGGTGCACAGACATTTTTAATTTTCATGAAATCTAATTTGTCTGTTTATTTGATTTCCTGTGATTTTTATGATGTTATTGCCAAATCAATTTTCTTTTAATATTGACAGATATAAGTTAGTATAGATATATATCATATATACAATTATTTTTTGAACATAAGCATTGTTAATAGCTAAATCAAGCAAACTAACCTAAATGTTCCTTCAAGCACTCTTTTTTTCTTTCATTGTGCTGAGTAATTTAAACTATTTTTTAAAATATTTAAATATTTCATACATCGTTATTAACTACAGTCACTACATCATACTATAGATATTTTTCAATACTGAAATTTTGAATTCTTTGACCAACAACTCCCCAGCCCATGTTTTATCCACTGCCTCTCTGCTGTGCTTCCCTTAGTCTGACTTCTCCGAGGACTACAGTTTCAATTTTTATCCTGAAACGTACGCTCAATCCACTTAGAGTTGACTTTCTGTAATGCGCGACTGAGGGTCTAACTTTGTTCTTTGGCCTATGGATGCTTAGCTTTCCCATAACCATTTACTGGTATAAAGCTATTCTTTTCTCCATTAAATTGTCTAGTAGCCTTGCCAAACATGATATGACCCTAAATCCTGAGGGCTATTTCTAAATTCTCTAATCTCTTCCTCAAGTCAATATGTCTGTCTTTATGCCCACACTGTTTTGGTTGCTTAATCTTTGTAGTAAACTTTGAATTCAGGAAGTATAACTGCTTTAGTAATGATCTTGGGTTTTTTTTTTTAGACTATTGGCTATTTAAGGTCCTATGAGAGTCCTTACAGATTCTAAGCACATTTTTTTCTGTGAAATTATCACACTGATTTTGATGATAATTTAATTGAATCTACAGATCTGAGGCAGTGTTGACATTGTATTACACTACGTACACCTACCTGGGGGCTTGGCACTGTTCAGCACTGTTTTTCAGCTTTTATTGTACGAATTCTTCAGTTCTGGGTTAGTTTAATTATGGGGTGCGCCATTCTTTCCACTGCTACTATAGATGAAAAGATTTCCTCAGTTTCCTTCCCTCTCCTTTTTTGTATAAAAATCCAAATTTTTATATGTTGATTTTATATCCTGGAAAACTAATTTTAAAGGTTTTTTAAAAGTTTTTTATGGGTATGAGTGGTTTGTCTGCATATCTGTATGTGCACTTCGTGAGTGTCATGCCCACAGAGGCCAGAAGGGGGCATCAGATCCTCTAGAACTGGAGTTATGGACAGTTGTGAGTTCACACATGGGTACTGGGAACTGAATCCTGGCCTCCTATAAAAGTAACAAGAACTCCTAACTACTGAGTTATCTCTCCACGCCTGACAAATGCGTTTCCATGACCGCCTTTTAGTATATTTGTTTTGTCAATAGTCATACCATAAGATGGGGATTTTGCTGGTTTATATTACTCCCTAGATGTAGTCTAGGAAGAAGCTACTCATAGTCCCATTGCACAGATGGTCATGAGCAAGTTGAGTAATCCACTTCACCCATTTCAACTCTTAATGAGACAGTGGAGAATCAGACATGGGACTGTGAAACCTAGAATTGATGCTTTATTCTCTAAACCGTGTTTCTTCCTAAACATCAAGCTCACAATGAGAACTGCTTCATGAATATGTAGTGATGTTCAAACGAGCAACAGCTCTGGGATTCGAATGTTCAAATATAACAAGCTCTTCTCATCTCCAGACCTGGGGATGAAACTCTTGGACAAGTGTGCTTGAAGTAAACTCTTTCTCTGAGGTTCAGTCAACAGAACATGCTGGAATAGAATTTTGTCAAGACATACAGCTACCAACCAAGACCCTAAATTTAGAAGCATATTCAATCTAGTCAGTCATCGAGTGACTACTTTTGATGGGATGTTGGTGACACTAAAAGCTCCCTAAGAGAACAAGGTGTGGGTTTTGCTGTCCCTGGAAGGAACGTGGGGGATGTCAAGCTCTTTAGAGTTGGTTTCTGGTGGGTAAACTGGTCTCTTCATCATACCCCACTCCCAAGATGTCTTTAAATTCATCCCCAAGGGTAACGTGAGACTCCCAAAAGCTATACTCTTAAATTGGACATCCTTCAACCAACTCACTCATTTCTTTGTACCTAAGAGAGAGCATCATGTTCCCAGGAGCACAAATGTGATTTCTGGAAGCATTTTTCCATAGCAGTTCAAACAACATGAATAGAGATCTTGCACAAGTAGTTCTGAGTTTCAAGTCATAGAGTAGATATGTATAATAATTTAAAAAACAAATATGCCATTAAGTGAAGATGTGGTCTACAAAAGAAATATATACATACTGCATGAGTCCATAAAACCAAGCATAGAGATAAAACTCCTCTCTGGACAATTGGGATGTCAACTCTACTCTTCTTACCAATCAGCATTAACCACGTCACCTGACAATTCCAAGATCCCACTTTGTGTACCAGGCGGTGGTGGCGCACGCCTTTAATCCCAACACTCGGGAGGCAGAGGCAGGCGGATCTCTGTGAGTTCGAGACCAGCCTGGTCTACAAGAGCTAGTTCCAGGACAGGCTCCAAAACCACAGAGAAACCCTGTCTCGAAAAACCAAAAAAAAAAATCCCACCTTGTTTTTTGTTGTTCATTTGATTATCGGTCAAAGGACATGAAAAGATCAGAAGATAGCACTATCTTCCACTCAATAGAGAGGAAAGGATGGGAAAAAGTCCCGAGACATTGCCGAACCTCTGTTTGTACTAACCAAAAATGGAGGTTTCCCAGCTATTGAAGCCATGGTTAGACATTTCAAAGAGCCATGGCAATCCAGAAGACAAAGTCAACACCACTGTAAAGCATGAGGAAGTGCTGTAAATGTGTTTGTAGGTGGGAGGCTTAGAGAAAAGAAAGGAACTTTAAGCTTCATTTAATGTGTCAGCTCAAGTGTATTGATTGGCCCTACTGTCTGAACAGCCTGGAGGCTTCTGAAATCAGCATGATGGGAATCTTACGAACCAAAAAGGGTTTGAACATGAACAGGAAAACATTATTGGAATCAGTGTCAAAGTGCCACCTCTGCCATCACTGCCCTTTGCTGGAAAACCACTGAGTCAGCTGTCTGTCTCCCTGATTCAGCACATTCCCTGGGCTTCGGGGTTCTTGAGGAAGCACAGACGTGGAACTGACCTTTTCAGATAGTCCATCTGAGTGACATCTAAGTGACTCCTCCTGCTGCGTTGGTTACCGAATTCCCTACTTCACTCCAGGTGCTGGCTTCCCAAAAGGGCCATTAGAAATAGAGTCAGCAATTCGTTGGAGAGCCTTTGGGGCAAAATAATTTAAATTCCTGTACATGGGGAGGATTTTCACTTACTATCGCTCTTCTGTGTCACCCCAATTAAGTTCAGTTCTACAGAAAGCAGTTCCTGGAGCTCACACATCATTTGGGGGTACTTCCTGAAGGCTCTACAATTAATGACAAGTTTGCTTTCAGCCCAGCTGGTGATAGATAATGCCCTAGGGTTCTCTGAGAGCGAGTTGATAACGGAGCAGCGTGGGTCACTGGGGGTTTCCAGAGTGACAATCACTGAATTTCATAGGATATTATTACTGTGTTATTTCTCTGCAGTCTTCGCTCTTACCTTTTACTCAAGATGATTTAGATCTTTGAAATGACTAGAAGCAGCTGTGACTACCCTGATAGTTCAAGTGGGTCTTGGCTGACCCAGCTCAGGTGCTTTTCCATGTTTAAATCCCCTGTGGTTTATGCATTGCTCAATTTCCTGATTCTAGAAACTTCCACATTATTCAGGTGCCACTAAGGGCAATCCATAGGCTTCAACTGACATATTGAATCAAACCTAAAATCTCTCCCTTTTTTTTCCACTTCCAAATCCATTTCCACTACTTTCCCTGTCCTTTTTGGTAGGGTACAAGCATGTGAGCATTGTTCTCCCTAGTAAAATTTTGTCACATTCCCTCCATCCCACAGTGACATTAGACTCTGGTAATTTGTATAAAGGAAAGAGAACTCAGAATGTATTGGCTTTGCATTCCAAAGTGTCATGGCTCTTTAAAAGGCCCCGTAAATAGCAAGCCTAGATTTCAGGCTTATACAAGTCAAAACTTGGGTAATATGTCTCTGGTCTCCTCTTTCACTCTCTCATGCGGTCAAAGGTTCCTTTGTTCTTACTCAAGGCTTTGACCCTTTTATTAGTGATTCAGAGATGACTTCATAGATTTTCAATCTGGATTAATAGTTTAGATTTTTTTAAAATGTGGTTTCATGGCTGCAAAATATTTTACTGTTGCTGCTGTTTCTGTGGCAGGAACTATTTTTAGCATAGACATAGGACACCTTGGTTTTTAACTCAACGATAGCTGGATATTTAGGAATAAGCCTGGAATTCTGTTTAAGCTATGGAGAAACTAGATATACAGATGCAATGGCCAAACCAACATAAAATCAGAACTCTCATCCAGAATCTATATAACAAGGCTGAAAAATGAGATCATGACTTCTGCAGCTACTGAGCCTAGGAAGACGGGGGGTTCATAACTTACAGCTGCTGGGTTTATTTGTTTCCCACTTGGAATTCGCTAGAGAAGAGGCCAAGCCTGCTCTGCCACGCACATGTCCTCATCTGAGAGGCTGCACGACTTTCCCCTTCTTCCATGGCAGGCAGTATGGCCCTCCAAAGTCTCATCTCAGCTGGTACACTTCATCACATACAAATACTGATATCTCTGTGTTTGTCAAGTATTATTTTTAAGGTGTATGTGTATTTTGCCTGCATGTATGTGTGTATACCATGTGTGTGCCTGGTGCCTGCAGAGGCCAGAAGAGGGCATTGAATCTCCCAGAACTGGAGTTACAGATGGTTGTGAGTTGCTGTATAGGTGCTGGGAATTGAACCCAGGTCCTCAGGAAGCATAGCCAGCACTCTTAGCCTCTGAACCACTTTTTCTGTGCCAATATTTTGGTTTTTTTTTTTTTTTTTTTTGATTATTGAGAAACATAGCAATCAAACTTCCATCCCTGAATACTGGTTGGGATGTCACTGCCTTTAGTCGTAACCCACCTAGACAATATCAAGTTGCATGATTTTCTTTAAAATATAATGCCAGCAACCATGTCTGTTGTTGTGTGTGTCTCCATCTCATTTGGGGAGGAAAGGGAGATGGTAAAGAGTCAGAATATGATGACGAGAGAGGAGATGGCAGAAAGGACAAGAGAAAGGGAAAGAGAGAAAGGGAGAGAGAGAAGAAAGAAAAGGAAAAAGATGTTACAAGGAGGGTATTGAATCACTATCAATCAACTAAAGAAAACGGGCTTGGAAAAATGGACAAAAGTGAGAAAAGCTCAAGGCTTTTCTCTCCTTCCAAGAAGGCAATGGCGAGCACACCGTTCCCACCACCAGCGATACCTCAGCGCTGCTGCAGGCTCCATGACGGTGTGGCGTCATCACCCAGTGTGGTGACTGCCATCGTTTCCTGCCTCCAGAACCATGCTCCACGGCTCCTTCCTCTTCGTCTGTCTGGATCTTAATTCAACATTTGGAGCTGATGCTTCTGGTTGGTGCACTCTGAGGTAACCAACTCATGCCCAATCTACGTGGGTAAAAAGGAGGCCGAAGTGGGGTTTTCAGTTTCCACGGCAGGAAGGTAGCTTCCAGTGGAAACTTAGGAAGTAGGAGATTTTTCAACTTAACAGGTTCAATGACCAGAAAAATGAAAATCAATACAAATTCAAATACAAAAGTAATATCTGTTACGATGGGTGTCTAAGTGAACACTCAATTTCTCCATGTTGGAAAAACCAAGGTGACACATGAGCCAGGGCTACAACTGAATCCTGTCAACATCCAGTAGTTTGAGCCCCTACACACAAGCCTAATTACCGTCAGAGAGGAGAGAAAGAACCCAGTTTCAGCTAGGTTTGCCTTAGTATTTGTTTGTTTGTTTGTATATGTTTGTGCCTGAGTGTATGTGTGGGTACCACATGCATGCATCACACCCACAGAGGCCAAGAGAGGGTGTCCCCTCAAACTGGGCTTACAGACAGTTGTGAGCCACCACACGGGGTTTGTAAACCAAAGCTGGGTCCCCTGTAAGAGCAGTCAATTTTCTTAATCCCTGAGCCACCTCTCCAGCTACTATTGCTAGTTTTAAACAACCGGGTTTCTTCCATGCTGTACAGTATGGTCATGGTTTAACTGATGTCATCGGACTTTCCCACAACGTTTTTCTGTTGATGGCAAAGATGAGACATCCTGGTGCTTTTGTGTTAGTTGTAAGAGAGACCTGACTTCAAGTGACCTATCTGTTATTTCTCTCCTTGCATTCTTTTGCTTATGTTTTCACTACAGAATAGAGTTATATTTTAAATTTATTACTTCTTCATTTAAAAGAACTTCACACTACTTGGTTTTGGTTACAAGAAAAGGGAATGAACTCTTGAGGAATGTACAAGGTCTCCCCTGCAGTTCAGAGGACCTGCCTTTCATTTATCTTGCTGACAGCCAATTCTCCTTACGGAGAGCCCTTCCCTGGATCCTTCCTAGAACAGAGGACACTAGGGGACAGATTTCTAAATAGACTCTTCATTCAGAAAAACACAGACATCGACTTCCTACTTCCACATCTCTGCCATTTCTTATTTTTTCATGAGCTTTGTAACCATCTGTGCACACAGCCGACGTTCTCGTTACAATGCTTGCATTTACATAATATTCTACTTCGGTGGTTTTAAAGATAAAGAAGCAGACAGCCCAGAAAGCATCAATGACTTACTCTAGACTGTGCATCCAGAGTGTGGTGGGATCAAGACTCTCTTGCTACACGCCTCTCCTCTTCCCAGGCTCACATGGAGTGTGTAATAGATGCATGTCATTTGCGAAGGTAACTTGAAAGTCAAATCAAGATGCCCTGAAATGTGCCTGAGAGTCTCTAGCTACTTGGTTTTAAAGGCCTAAGATATGTAAATCAATTAATTAAAATTCACTATTGACAATTACAAAGTGATAATTTAACACCTTCATTGTCTTGAAAGTCTGGTGCGTTGGTAGTTAACTCAGAGCCTTGAGAGTTACCTTAAATTTCTCCATGTGTTGCATGCTTGAAAAATGCGGTTGCTGTTTCATCTGCTGGTATTTAACATTGGATCCAGGAGTGGGAACGAATCCGTAAGCATGGAGCAGATGTTCATTAAGTCTTATCTTGAACCCCTGAGAAGGAGGGTATTCTAGGAGCACATTGATTTAGCGGGATGTATTTATTGAGTGACTCTTGCATCGCACGTCTCTGGACAGAACAGATAATGGAAAGCAAGAGGAGATTGGTCATACAGTACACTATAGGAAGTCAGAAGGAGGTAAGTGTTACAGGAAAATTAAAGCAGAACAAAGTGAGACTGAATGGGTAGGAGCAAGATGCGACATGATTTTTAATAAGGTGACTAGGCTAGCTCACTAAGGAGACATTTGAGCAAGGCTTGAAGGGGATGAGGGACTTGACAATGAAAGCTTCTGACAAGAAGGTTGTGGCAGAGCGACAACTCTGAGGTAGAGTATGCTTGGTATGTCTGAGGAAAGAAGCAGCCTAGTACAGCTAGAGGACAGGGAGAGGAAGAGAGGTGTAGGAGAAAACCAGGCATGGTGGTGGCCTGTCGTAATCCTAGTAAGCAGGAGGATGAGGCAGGAGGATTAGCTGTGAATTTGAGGCCAGGTGAGCTATATAGTAAGGTCAAGACCAGCATGAGCCTAAAATCCATGGAAAGATCCTAGGAAGAGGGTGCAGCAGGGGATGGAGGAAAGAAAGAAGGAATAAACGAAAGAGCCAATGTGTGCAGTTATCAGGATTGCTCAGCTCCTTCTGGAACAGAAGGTAACCCTCCATGACCAACTATGGGGATTTCTGAAGACAAGGGAAATATAAGATGGTTGGTGGGAGACTGAAAAGACCAACTATAACCCTGTGGCCAGCTACAGTCGTGTGATTGTTACCTGGGTAAGTCATGAGCTTGTCTTCCTTATTTCATTGTGAACATGCATAGATATGTGTAGATGAGGACTTATTACATATTTTTGTTTTGTGTATTCTCATTCCTTTACAATGTTACATTAGATGAATTGACTTCAGGTCACAGTGTTTAAATATTGTTCTAAAAAGAAAACATCACCTATGGGCTCTATGTTAGGGAAGGTGTGGTAGTCAGGGTTCTTAGAATCACAGAACTTATAGAATGACTCTCTCTCTTTCTCTCTCCCTCTCTCTCTCTCTCTCTCTCTCTCTCTCTCTCTCTCTCTCTCTCTCCTGTCTGTCTGCCTCTCTCTTTCTATCTCTCTCTGTCTGTCTACCTAGATATAGATATATAGATATAGATGTATCATATGGAATTTATTGGGATAGCTTACAGGTTGAAGTTCAACAATGGCTGTCTGTGAATGGAAAGTCCAAAAATCTAGTGGTTTCTCAGTCCCACTAGGCTGGGTCTTCTGTGTATGCTGGGATCCCAAAGAAGCAGGCTTCAGTGCCAGTGAGGAAATGGATGGGCTGATAAGGTGAGGGCAAGCAGGAGAAGAACAAATGCTTCCTTCTTCCTTTGTCCTTATATAGGCATCCAGCAGAACGTGAGGCCATGTTAAAGGTGTGCCTTCCTGCTTCAAGATCTGAATTGAAGGCTTGAGTCATCCCGCCTCAAGATACGGATCACAAGTGCGCCCTCCACTTCTGGACTGTAGTTCATTCCAGATACAATCAAGCTGACGAAGAATAGCCATCTCAGAGGGCATTAGTGTACTTTTTGTTGTAAGAGAGTTGTATCGCGTTAGGCAGAATTATAATACTGTTGTTGTCTTTGTTTAGAGATGAAGTCTGTTTTATAGATATGCATAGAGGTACCAATCTGGTAAGAAGTGGATTTATGATGAGCAATTTTATGTATCAACTTGGCCGGGCCAAGGCATGCGCACATCACTCCTGTGTGAGTTTTGAAGTATGTCTGAGTATTTATGGACGGTGTCATCACTTGAATTAGTTGGGCTGGTTTCCTCCCCAGTGCCAACGGTCATCATCCAACTCACCAATGGCCAGAGAGTGGCAAGAAGCTGCAGGAAGCTGGAGATTTCTCTCTGCCAGTTGTGTGAGCTAGAACATTCACCTCATCCTGACTCCAACCAGGGCTTAGCTGTCTGAGCTCTTAATTCTCAGGTGTTTGATCTCAGACCACAATTCACCCCCATTGGCTTTCCTGGGTCTCTAGTTTGTAGATAGTAGATGATGGAACTTCTGAGCCTTTGTAAACACAAGTAGCAATTCCTCATCATAAATATTATCACACACACACACACACACACACATGCACGCACACACACATGCGCAAACACACTCTGGCAGTTTCTTTGGAAAACCCTAATTGATACATCAGTAGCAGCCCAAAATTCTTTCCCTCAGAAACGTTGTAGAAGACTTAATTGCATCAACATTTTGCCTGTGATAAAAATTAATGACAAAACAATGGGGTCTTATACAAAATGCTGCAACACGTTTTGAATTTTTCAAAAAAAATCTATTGTACCACCTATATAGCAACTATCTTTTGCTAGAACTTTTGTAAGACTTTCTTGCCCTTCAAGCATTTCTGAAGGTCTCTTCGAAACTTTGGTTAGGAAGTTTCCAGATCTTTTAAGCAGGGCAGAGAAACCAGTGTGGAGAACATGGATGTCTCACAGGGACTGGTGCCTTGCAAGCAAAGAAAACCCCCAGGCATTCAGGAGACCCAGTTGGAAGGAGAGGAATCTGCAATGAGCCCCTCAGGAGCAGCCCAGACATTCTGCTCTGATGATTCCCTACAGAAAGATGCTCTTGGCTCCATCCGGTCCCCCATCAGCTCCACAGCCACTGGCAGCTACTATTGCTACACAGCCTCCCCTGTGGAGTTCTCTGGCCCCAGGGAAGCTGAGGATCAATCTGCCATGACCAGAACTCACAGTTTGGCACACATGGCCTGGATGAAGCTTGGTTCTGGTTCAGGATTCACACCTTCTTTAAAATAGCCCGAATTAGCTGAGGAGGAAACAGACTGCACTGCCATTCTATTGTTCTATAAAAACAAAAGCCTGTGATTGTTTGAAATGAAAAACAAGCAATACAATGTTTCCTAAGTGGAAAATTGGATAGCAATGATAGCCCAAGAATGGATAGCCTGCTTTATGTTAAATCAAGGGAAGGAGATATACTTTTACAGTCAAGTTAAATTCTGAGTTAAATGAGTTATTGTCTAAAAACCATGGCAAGGAGTTCACCTGTCCCTGACCAAGCTGCTGGCCACTAAAGGGGAAATCTGTGCGCCCATGTCCAAAGAGTCAAATTCAAAATAATGCAAATGTGCCTTTGCTTCTCAAGTATCCATAAAGACAAGACAACCTGAAAACAAATCTTTCAAAGATGCTATAAGTTATTTGTTCCTTCCAGGAGAATGATCAGAAATGCCTGTTTCCTGATTCACACCTTTTTCATAAGAAGAACAATGCACTTGGGAATCTTCAGAGTTCTGTGTGTGTAAATGGATGAAGGAATAAAGAAACGAATGTGTGCTTAGAGCAGGCATAGAAGTTAGGAAAATGAGAAGTGAAAAAAATTAGCTCATGGTAGTAATATTGACCTGCAGGAGCTATAAAAAATAAGTACAGGAGGTAATTATCTCCAGCCACTGGAAGGCTTTATCGGCGAGGACCAGGAGATAAAAAGAAAAGAAATGCAGTTGATTGAAAACACAAAGCCAGAATACATGTTCTTAGAAAACACCTTTCAATATTTATGTTTATGGTGTTGTAGAATTATCTTTTTGTACACTGAAAAGATTTGTCACTCAGATTGGTTTAATAAAAACGCTGAATGGGCAATAGCCGGGAAGAAGGGTGGAGAAGCAGAGAGACGATATAAGTGCAGACCCAGCAGGACGAGCTGCACGTAGATGAGGAAAATGAGCCTGAGGTAGAAACAGACTAATGGAAATAGGTTAATCTAAGTTATAAGAGCTAGCTAAAAACAAGCCTAAGCTGTTGACCAAGCTTTCATAATTATTAAGAAGTCTCCCTGTGGTTATTTGGGAGCTGGCTGGCGGGACAGAAAGGTCTGCGTACAGTATTGGTGTTTGGCCTTCATGTATGTCTGTACACCACATGTGTGCCCATTGCCTGTGGAGTCCAGAAGAGGGTGTTGGATTCCCTGGAGCTGGTGGTTGTGACCTGCCCTGTGGGTACTGGGAACAGAACCCAGGTCCTCTGGAAGAGCAGTATGTGCTCTTAACCGCTGAACCATCTCTCCAGCCCCTTTACTTGGTATTTTTTTTATCTTTTTTTGGCAGTGATGGGATGGCTATTGCTAGACTAAGTCATACCTGTGCGTCTCCACAATTTTTAACCATCTGTCCAACCTTAGAGAAGCAAATTATTTGGAGGCAACTGCATCCTTAGTGATGTTACTTTAGAAAGAAAAAATACCTGTTGTTATTGTCTTAACTCAGCTTCTCCACGCAGTATGAAATAACTGAAGTGGGGAGCCCATTTGGGAAGTCAGTGACCTTTTTTACTTTAAAAGAAATAACTCTGGAGGGGAGCGGGTGGGGCTAGGTATAAAGCCTGGGTCCTTTACCAGTCTGAGAAAATAGCTGAATTCAGACCCATGTCCCACAGCACCACCCAGTGGGCTTAAGGGACAGGATTCTGAACAGGGGTGCATGCGGCAGTAGTCTCAGACTTCTACTGGGTGGGAAGCAGCTTGCTCTGTTTAGTGAGGGGACAGCTGTGGTGGGTGGCCGCAGAGCATGCTGGGCAGCTGAGGTCGCCTTAGCCCACACACCTCTCAAAACTGGGCTCGGTTCTTTCTAGAAACCCGAAGTCAGGGCTTTGGAACTGGCTTTCCACCTGCCTGATATAAAACTGCCCGGCTATTTTGGAGATTTTTTTTTTCTATCTGAGGACAAGATCGAGAAAATAACAGACCGATAGACACATAGTTTTTTGCACATGTGATTGCCAAACCTGTGGACAGGATGTGTGAAGAGCTGGCCTTATTCTCTCACTATGCTTCCTGTATCAAGTGCCACTGGGTTATGAGGTAACAGAACTCAGTCACGTGGCATTGCTGTTCGATTCGCACCTTGCGCATAGTTTCCAGGACCACCACAGGCCCCTTTAGTTACCTAAAGCCTGGGCCCTTCAGAATCCACCCCTCACTGCTACCAGCCTGCATTCTAAACAATCAAACACCGATCCTGACATAAAAGCTTTATGGACTTTTCTTGTCCATTGGCACTAGGTCCAGTGTGCCTCGGGGATATAGAAGGTTCCTTAGTGCCCACTGCTACCTGTCAATCTCCCAAGCAAACTGCCCATCTTGCTCCCTCCTCCTACTGGAATAGTCTTTGTCCTGCTAGGTTTTTTTGTTTGTTTGTTTGTTTTGTTTTGTTTTGTTTTTCGAGACAGGGTCTCTCTGTAGCTTTGGTGCCTGTCTGCTAGGTTTTATTGTCAACTTCACACCGTCCAGACTTCAAGGAGGAGCTTCAGCTGAGGGATTTCCAGATTGTACTGGCCCGCAGCCATGTCTGGGGAAGATTGTCTTGGTTGATAATTGATGTGGGAAGGCCCGGCCCCTGAGGATGGCACCAGCCCTCGGCGGGTGGGCTGCCTAAGAAAACAGACTGGGCATGAGCCAGTTGTCAGTAAGCAGTTTTCCATTATGGTTTCTTCTTCAGTTTCTGTTTGAGTTCCTGCCCTGACTTCCCATGATGATGAATTGTGATCTAGAAGTGAAAACTGAAAGAAACCCTGGGTTGCCTTCGGTCAGAGAAGTAGACCAGGACTTCTTTCCCCTCCCAGCCTCCATCGGGGCCATTCCTGTTTGCCCTGTCCTTCCTGTCCTGGAGAATCCTGTGTTCTGTGCCAAAGGCATACTCAACCTTGATCAGTGTTTCAGAAAAAGAACCTATGAATGTGGCCTACCCACTAGCATAACCAGTCAATCAGATTAGTCCCAAAGTGTAGCGTCAGCCCTGCTGGGACTTAGCCAAGGCTACTAAACTGTAGAACCAGAGGAAGTGTGTCACCTCCCAAAGAAAGCCCACAGTGGGGAAAACCTGCTCCCAAACCCTGCACTGAGAGACCTGTGGCTCAGCAACCTGAGGTGTTTGGGACAGTTTATTTAAAGGTTCTTCATTAGGGAAATTAGCTTTACTCTGAAATTTCTTAAATACTTTCCAATAAATATGTCAGATAGATTTGCAAAAAAATAAAGTGAAATTAAAAAATAATTTAAAAATAGTTAAAATATTAACCCTAGCCGGATTATGATAGTGCACACCTTTAATCTCCGCACTTGGGAAGCAGAGATAGGTATCTCAGTCAGTTTGAGAACAGCTTGGTCTACAGAGCGAGTTACAGGACAGTCAGGACCACACAGAGAAACCCTGTCTTGAAAAACCAAACACCAAAACCCAACGTATGTGTGTGTGTGTACATCCCTATAAAAGTTCTCAAACATCTTAGAATAAGTTGTTTCCCTTCCAAAAATTCTATTTGAAATTGTATTTCAATATATAATAAACACAAAATGTACTTTGGTTTCTTTTTTATTTTTTTTATTTATTTTTATTTTTATTATTTTTTTTAACTTTGATGATGTTTTTATTTAACGGAATAATTCCAAACTGTTATTTTGAACATGAAGCCATCACACAAATTTCAGTGAGATAGTTTACATTATTTCTTACTCTTTTTTTCCTTTTTATTTATTTATTTATTAAAGATTTCTGCCTCCTCCCCCCCACCACCTCCCATTTCCCTCCCCCTCCCACAATCAAGTCCCCCTCCCTCGTCTGCCCTAAGAGCAATCAGGGTTCCCTGCCCTGTGGGAAGTCCAAAAACCATCCACCTCTATCCCGGTCTATTAAGAGGAGTATCTAAACTGCCTAGGCTCCCACAAAGCCAGTACGTACGTGCAGTAGGATCAAAAACCCATTGCCATTGTTCTTGAGTTCTCAGTAGTCCTCATTGTCTGCTATGGTTTCTTTTTTATAATGTTTAAAAAGGTTTATTTTTATTCTTTTTAGATTTTTTTGTTTTGTTTAGCTTTGCTTATTTGTTTTTTGTTTTTTTTCACTGTGTTTCAGGTCTGAGTGTCCTAGAACTCACTTTGTAGGCCAGGCTGGCCTTAAATTCACAGAAATTCACCTGCCTCTGCCCCTCACATGCTGGGACTAAAGGTGTATGCCACCACACTAGTTCTAAATATTTTTTTAAAGCTCTTCTTTGTATAAATTAATCAAACCTATATCCCTTCCACATTTTTTGCAGGGGGTGGGATATTTGTGACTTAAATTATTGCTTCATTTTTCCCAGTAAAAATCAGCACATTGATCTGGAAAAGACATCACCCCATCCTTGATAAATTCTAGAAATTTCCATTGGTTTAAATTGAAGCTCTTTTTCCAATCAAATATTGATACAGAAATAAATTAGATTATCATGGAAATTTTTCAGGTAGTAATTTAATGTTTGGTGTTGAACAAATAAGACAAATTTTCATGTTCTCAATTGTGTTGAAATGGAGACAGTCACAGAGTTCTAAAATAAATATACAAAATGTATTTTGGGCCTCATAGAAGATATTTGGAGGCAATCAAATGTTGTATCGTGTGTCAGCATTTTTATTGGACTAATGACAAGTCTGTGGCAGATGGATGTTTTTGCATATTCAATGTGCTAAGCCTGAGAATTTCTTCTTTATAGAATTTCACTAAAAATGTGGGTTTTTTTCATATTTATATGAAACAGACTGAATGGGCCTTTAAATATCTTGAGTGATCTTTAAACCCATCTCTGTGGGAGTTCACACAGGAATAACTTTCACTATTGAAGTTTCAGTCTCCTTGCTTCTGGCATCCTAAGGATGTTTTACGGCATCAAAAAATCTCCTCTTGTCTGTTGTTCAGTCCCCAAGCCAACTAACTTCAGAAAGGCCCGTGAGCTGGAGTCAAATGTGCTTTCCATTACCCCTGCCGAACTGAGGAGCATGAATCACACAGACATCAATTTGATTTATCAAAGTCTGTCCCTCCCATATGCACAAATCTCAGTTGGCATCAAACTATTTGTTCAGTGACTACAGAGCCAGGGGACTGAGTCGTGTATTCCGGCCTCTGTCTTTCTAAGTAGCAGCGTGATGTGGGTAGAGGCCTGGGGACCCTCGTCTGTCACATAAATTGAACTAGATGATTTCTAAGGTCTTCTTGTTTGCATCCATCATGAAAAGAGACTTGAGATGTCAGCACGTAAACATGACAACTTCACAGCAGTATGACAGTTTCCTTTCTTGAGTCACCAAATAATTTTACATTTTAGTAATTCAGAATTCGCATGGGCCTCTCTCTGCAGTGTTCTGGATCCTGACTTAACTTTAAAACAACAACAAAAACAATGGAATCTATTAGGAGAAAGTACTGATCTTGTTTTCTTTTCTGTGAAGCTATAACCTGAAGAATTTTACCCACCTGCTCATTGCCAAAATCTCCAGAGTTTTCCACTGACCGCTGGCTCTCTAGTGAGTTTGTAAAAGTCTGCCCACAGAAAGAGTCCTGATATCAGTGGTTTGGCCAGGTGATGGGTCAACACAATTAAAGGCATCTCATTACCATGTTCAGAACATTTGACACGCTTGTGTAAATGGAATGTTTCAGCATAGAAAACAGGGATGCTGTCAACAGTTGACTCGCTGCCTGATCAGTCTTATCCCGTGGCTTCCAGAGTGAGTGACCAGGTCTATGGCTAGAACCATCATGTGTGCATACGATAAACTGGACTCAGCTTTAGAAAGACAAACAGAGAGAGCTGGCCTTCAATCAGTCCAGAAGGGTTGAAGTTAGGGGATCTTCAGTTGAATGTAAAGGAAAACTCTCTGCAGATTATAGATGAGCAGAATGGGAAGGACTTCTGAGTGTGGTGGGTTCTGACCCCAGGTGACTAGAGGCCACTGGGGATTGAAGAAATAAAACATGCTCTGTACATGTGAAGGGAAGGAGGCCCTTCTTAGAAGGGGTTTCATGGTGCCTCTCTGTCATCTGTTCATTTTCTTGAAAGAATATAAAGTGGTACCCACACAAGACAGACATGGAGATGTGGTCAAGGGCATGGCCTCAGGGCCAAGGCTGAAGCAGAGAGCAGAGAAAGGGAGGGCCACATCTAGCCCTCTGGACCCCTAGCATGGCCTGGCCTACGTAACTTCAGAGAGCAAAACTCATGAAGAAAACAACAGAATGCAGACATGAGAGCATGCAAGGCCTTGGGGTCAGTTCCTGAGCTGGAGTCATCAACTGGAGGACAAATTTATGTATGCCACATCAATCAGAGTTGTCCTACATGGGGTCTTAAGGTCACATAAAATTACGACCTTAAGAGCTATCCTAGAATGCTCTCCTGAGAACTGAGTCAGACTACAAACAGCAGTTCCTAGGCATTACAATAAGGGATATTTGTATTATTACTGAGGCCAATTTAGTTATTTAAATATTCCCAAATCTATTCTTTTATTTGAATCTAGCAAGAACTGTATAATTAGATAGGGTGAATATAGAGTATTATGCTTGTATTCTTGAGACCAAGAAAGCACAGAGCATTTGAATAACAGTGGCTAAAAGCCTTCTGCTCAGAGAGGCCTGGTTTTCAGTCAGATTCCACCAGGATTAACCCTGTAAGAGTGAATAACTCAACCTTACCATCTCCATTTCACAGCCTATATAGCTCACAATGCAGTGGGGAATCAGAGAGTTAGGGCATACAAAAGCCCCATAGCAAAGCCTGACCAGTTGGAGGAACCAGGATTCTCACCATTGCTCCTACAGTCTCTCCCCTAATTAATCCTACTTCTGACCCACTGCTTGGGAGAGTAATCAGTTATCAGAGATGGCCAATAATATTTCACTGAATGAACACACTCTAGAAGCAAAGATGGAAGAAGCCTAGAAGGTTCTGTGGAAAGTGATGATGGGACTTAGGTAGGCTTCATGAATGTTTAGAATTCAAATATTGTGAGGACAGACCTGGAGTATGCTTCCAATACCCACGTAAAAAGCTGGTTTGCCCCATGCACGTGCCCCTGTAATCCTGGAGCTATGGTAGACAGGAACAGAAGGCTCAGGCTCAATGGGCCTGAGGATGCCTGTGTAGCTTCCAGGCTCAATGAAAGACCCTGTTTCGAAGGGATAAGCTGGGGGTGATGGTGCAGGACCTCCCCTGACCTCTGTGCACACATGCCTACACACACATGTGCACAATACACCACACATGCATCCACATACATACCCACACACAAAATATAGGTGCGCAGACACACATTCGCATTTCTAGAGATGAAAGAAGAAAATGTATGTACTGCCTGTGTGTTCTGCAGTTACTCAAGGATTTAATCGATTCTACAGTCCACCACTCTGTATCCTTTATTCCTATTCAATTAATGGCAAAACTGGCTCAAAGTGCATTCTAGGATGTGATTCTAGAGTCTACAATCTGGCTGCAGCATCTGTCACCCCAGTGATTGCCAGGGTTGCTCTGGCTGGCCTGACTGGCTTGATGGGTGGCCCCTTCCTCCCTCAGCAGTCTACACACCTCCCTCAGAACTACAATCTTTAATCAGCCATATACATGTAGCTTCCCTCTCCAGCTAGAACCTCCAGACACGTTCTCAGAATACAAGTTATCTATTCTAAAAGAGACTGTCATCTTACACTTAGATTTTAGTGTGTTTCTGGCAATTTTTACTTTGTGTAATCAGACACCAAACCGAATCCATCATCATTATAAGACTATATATATACAATCAAAGCAAACAACCCTAGGGATGTCATTCAGCTGCAGCAAGGAAATGATGTGCAATAATTTTATGGAGAATTCTCCTTTCATTTAAGCTAAATGTTATTTTTGCTAAGTGAGTTCAATTACAGCTGTTTTGTTTTGTTTTGTTTTTCTATCAGTAGGTTGGGACTTTGTAATGATCTTTAGTAGAATGGCTCTGTCTCATCTCCCTGAACTAAAATGGCTCTGTCTCATCTCCCTGGACTAAAATGGCTCTGTCTCATCTCCCAGGTCTAAAGCTCACTTTTTTACTTCCCAACATTTCAACTATTTGTAGTTTTCAGTTGCGATTTCCTTCCTCACTGTAGAGTCTTGATTTCTTTATTCTCCAAGTGTTTGCCATTGCCAGTGGGGGCATATCCATCACCCTGCAACATACCTAAACACTGGAAACACACTTAACGCAGAGAATGCAGAGGGATGTCTTAATTTTCCCCTTTAACTTCATGTTGGTAGCTTGTCCACTGAAACATGAACCCAACTGCAAGTTCACAAAAATGGATGCCAAAGAAGGACGCTAACCCCTGATTTCTGTGGTGGTAGCCTCCGAGTGACCATGTCTGCAGATTTGACACACACACCCCTACTTGTGTATGGGAGTGTCTTGCCTGCACTGTACATGAGAAAGGCAGAGGAGGGGAAAGAGGGGGCTACAAGTCAATGGCATGCTTCCTCTATTTTTCTCCACCTTAGTTTATAAGACAGGGCTTGTCACTAGACTAGGAACTCACCGGTCAGTCAGACTGCCTGGTGGAGAGCCCTGAGGAGCCACCTGTCTCTCCATCCCCAGTGCTGGGCTGCAGATGTGCACTGCCACACCTGGACTTTCTGTGGGTGCTGGAACCTGAACTCATTCTTGCACAATAAGCACCTTGCCAACTGAGCCACCTCCTTAGCCCCTCTTGTCCCTCTTGACTCTGGTCCTTGTCTCAGGTCCCTTTACATGTCCTCCAAGGACAACTTTGTCAGCAGAGCCTCCTTCTCCCGTCGCCTTCCTCTGCCAATATTCTTAAAACCCTCAGTGTGCTCACACAGACCTTGACTTAGCATTCAGGTTAGCCTCTCCAAGGCTGGGTCTCTATGCTTCCAGTTATCTGTCCCTTCTTCCCTGCTCAGTGGTATGCCTGGAACCTCCTCCAGGGAACTCAAGCGCTTTTCTTCCAGCTTGGCTAACCTTCAGTACCATTTGAAAAATTCTTGAACTGCCAGCACACCCGGCCAATGCTTCCTGCTCCCACCCTTCGCCTGGTGTCCTACCGTCTTTCTAACTCAATACAGACTCCATGCTAGTCTCAAATGAACCCATTTTTTTTAGTCTGTTATTTGCACCCTATTTGGTGAGAAGGGTTGTTTGGAAACCAATTTGGGGCACAACAGAGCCAAAGAGGCGTTTTGAAGAAGCTCTTGCCTGGTATCTGCTGTATACGATGAGACAAACGCCACGGAACTGAAGGAAAGCTGAAGGAGGGCAGAGCATCCACAGCAGCAGCTCCAATATTGCCGCTCTTCCCACGTGGACCGGACTAGCGCACTTTCTTACTGCATCGACAGTTGCATTGTTCCTGCTGTGAGTAAAATGATTTGTAAATGAGGTACATCTGTGCGTGTTTGGGAGGTCAGTTTCTGGGGTGTCAATCTTCCTGTATGTGATATGGAGTGGCAAGTCTCCTTGACAAATGAGGTCTGCCATGGGTGTGCATAAGTACCCCAAATGGTAGTTGGACTAGAGAATATAATACAGTCTTGGGGATCAAGGCTAAGGGAGAAATACCCTTTCCCCTGGCTTGACTCGGAGACCCTGAGACTTGGATATCTGTCCCCGTGACTCGGTGCTGTTGGCCAAAAAATAACTAACTGTGCTGTATCTCTCTACTAGCTCAGGGCACATGCTCCAAAAATCCATAAAAGCCCTCCCCTTCCTCCACCCTCTGCTGTTCCTCTTCCCACCCACCGGCAGCCACCATCTTGTGTTTCTCCCCAGTAAATCTTTTGTGTGAGGTTTGTTGCACGGTGTGACTTTGTGGTATTTCTTGGCTCCTGGTTGCTAAGATACCCTTGTGCCAGAAAAATCCTTATAACAGTCCCTAAAAGAACCATAATTAAAAGATTATAAAAGGGTTGTGGCATCAGTTCCGTGGCCTTTGCCATAGGCAATAAGACATGCTACTACAGTTGAGCTGCCCTACCCCACCCCACCAGAAAGACCTTACAATGGGAAAAAGACAAGCAGATGCTGTCCTCTGCTCTAGCTTCTGAATTGGTAAGAAGGGTAAGGGGGTGGGGGGAAAGGTGAGAGGTGGGGGAAGGTGAGGGGTGGGGGAAGGTAGGGGTAGGGGAAAGGTGAGGGGTGGGGGAAGGTGGGGGTAGGGGAAGGTGAAGGATGGGGGAAGCTGAGGGGTGGGGGAAGGTGAGGGGTGGTGGAAGGTGAGGGGTGGCGGAAAGGGTAAGGGGGTGGAGGAAAAGGTGAGGGGTGGGGGAGGGAGAGGCGTGGGGGGAAGGTGAGGGGTGGGAGGAACGGGATGGTGGGAAAAGGACAAAGGGGTAAAGGAGGAGGTAGAAATGTTGGTATATTGTTTCTTGTGGCAGAAGGTGGGAGACAGTAGGAAAGTGCACGAAACCCATCTGCACTAAATAGCCTCATGTGAACCCCAATGGGTTCATTTATGTGCATGTATGTATATTTCTGTGGATGTGTGCTGGGGGGGGTACTGTGGAGGCCAGAAGAGGGTGTTGGATTTCCTGGGGCTAGAGCTGTAAAACATTCTGAGCTCCTTGATGTGGGTCCTCTGGAGGAGCAGCAGGTGCTCTTACCCATGAGACATCTCTCCAGTCCCCCTTTTTTATTTGACCCTAGAGAGCTATGATCTTTTTAAGGCATCATGTTACCTGGGTCTTTGGCACTTTTTTTTTTTTTTTTTTTTTTGTCCTTGTGTTGAAGTTTGCATCTGGTGGGAAAAGTATTCTTACCACATATATATGGTGACCTCCTTAGAGGTCACCTCCTTTCTCCTGAATGTGTCTTAGTCAGTTTTGCAACCATCCCTTTGATTCTGTCTGGACACCAAAGCATAGTCTCCCCGTAGCTTGTTTGACTGGGATTAGTGGGTTCCAGGTGGGAGATGGAGGAGATACCGGCCACCTTCAAAGGCCATGAATGAATGAGGAGATATTAGCCTCTTGGCAGCTGAGACACGGGAAATGAAGTGTGTGAGATACTCACTTTGTGGCTGTAGCCGCCTCGACGGGTCACTCTGTCTAGGGTTTGTAACCCGCCTGGCTGGCCAGTTATTCCAGGGTCACGGAGAGGCACCACCTGAAAGGCATAGGCTGATAAGCAGGAAGGAGGCTAGGCAGATTTGTCGAAGCCTCCGTTTATTAGGGTCATGGTTACAGCTTATATAGCCCCTGAATGGGGAGCTTGGGGGGCTGGAGCACGGGGTCTTGCCACGTGGTCCACGCCCATCACGGAGTCTGAGAGGTTACGATGGGTCGGGTCACGATTCCTTGGTCGGGAAGTCACAAGGTGACACACCTAGTTCTCTAGATAGTTTGGAATGTGAGGCAGGTTCCGTTAACAGATAACTCTCTATTAACAGTTAATTTGGGTGCGGGATAGGCTTGGTCAATAAGACTATTCTCAATACAATTGAGAAGTGAAGCCCTCTGCAAAAACTCCTCACGGCGGTGCTTCCTGTAAATTTTGGGGGGGACACGGCTCCTGACATGTGGCTACTCCTACAGAGGGAGAAGTAACCCCCACTGGGCTCTGGGTAGCTTCCTCCAGCACTGTGGGTTCTAGTTGCATTATTGGAAAGAGAATCTGGAGGTAGCAGACCCAGCAGTGGGCAGGGGCCTAAAGCATCTGTATCCTAACAGGTCAGCACCATGGACCCAGATGGAGAGATGGCAGCAGGAAGGCTCAGCACCATGGACCCAGATGGAGAGATGGCAGCGGGAAGTGCAGGCAGCCCTGTTCTGTGTGGGAGTGGCTGTTCAGGGAAACTACAGATGGGATACCGAAGGAGCTGTGACAGTCTGTGCCACTCTGGTAAGCGTGTCTACCAGAAGCAGGACACTGGCTACAGACAGACAAAGTTGCTCTTGATTCACCCACTCCCACAACTACCAACCCTGCAGCGCCCCCCTCACTGAAAGCTATGCATCCCCAAGCAGGACAAGAGACAAGGCCACAGAGTCTCTAAAAATGCCCTCTGCACACCTTGTGGACATGGCAACAGCGAGAACTGCGGGCTTTCCTCCTTCCCTGCCCATCAGGAATAAATGCATGAACGTGATGCGGGAGGGTGGGGTCTTAAAGGGAGCAGCAGGGGCACCTGCCTCTTCATTCCTGACCATGGCATATTCCGCACACAGTTGTCATTGCCTTGATCTGACTCCCAATGGTGGCCTCCGCCATTCTCCTTTGTATCACTGTGCTAGGGCCAAGTGAGGACGGTGAGGCCCCTCCCCCACAGCCACTGCAGTGAAATGCTTCTGAAGCCCTAGTGATGGGAATAGGCTAAGGTTTCTGGCTCCTACATCTGCTCCTTTCTCAAGACAGCTCCTGGCTATAGTGTCCTCAGGTCACTGGGAGATGATATGTGCTCTAGTTAGCTTTTCTGTTGTCGTGATAAACACTATGGACCAAAATCATCTTAGGGAGGGAAAGGTTCATTTCATCTTACAGGCCATAGTGCGTCACTGAAGGATGCTGAGGCAGGAATCTGGAGCAGAGACCTTGAAGGAACACCTCTTACTTGCGTGCTTGCCTTGGGTTGCTCAGCTACCTTTCTGATACGGCTCAGTCTAACCTGTCTAGGGATAACGCCGCCCACCCACAGCCTACCCACATCAATTACCCATCATGAAAATGCCCCCACCAGACTTGTCTACAAGCCAATCTGATGGAGGCAATTCCTCAGCTGAGATTCCCTCTTCCCAGATGTATCTGCCTGGCAACTCACTAAAGCTATCCATGACAGTGTGCATCCCTTCCCAAAGCAAGGCTACTGGATCGGTCTAACTTCCATGACCCAAATGGGCAGGAAGCTTGTAAGGACTGTGCACCTTTCCAGCAGCTGGTTTGCTGGGACTCTCATTCCCGATCAACCTCTCCCGCAAGAAGGATTTGCCCTCATCTAGACATGGCACAACAGTGACAACGGACACACATTCTGCTTCTCTTCCTCTGTTGTTGTCCAAAGTCTCTGAATCCTCCCTCCATGGTTCCAGTTTCTCTTCTGCTGATGCTGCATTTCCACGGTTACTTATCTCAAACTGTAGCTATACTCTACCTACTCCTTCTTTGCAAAGGTGATTGCTGGGTGGTCTTATTTTCCCATCTCAGCATATTTTACTTCAGGTTGAAAACCAATGAAGGCATTCATCACTAACAGGAATGCTAGCCCCTCCTCTACTTTTCTTCCCACAGGCTAGTATGGCCTCACTAAGCAAGAGCTATGAAAGCATTTTTCTTCTTTACACACGCATTGATCAAGGAGAATTCTTAATAAGATAATTAGCCTTTGTAAATTGAAGTAGTAGAAAGAAAAATGTGTTTAATTTTTGGTGGCCTCCAGGGAAGCAATCTATCTACTGCGAAAGTTCTTACGTTCTGAAAGTTTGGACCACGGTCTAGAAAACTATGCTCTGCTCCCCAACACTGTCTCTGTGCTGTGTTTTCTCCTCAGTCTTCCATTTGACCTTTACCCCTTGACTTCCGCAAGTGTATCAGAAATATATACTCCAGAAATTTACCTGAGAGTTCAGGACATCCAGTGGCCTTGCCAGCACTCCAAGGGGTCTAGAAGCACACTGATCACTGGTCATCCCCGTGACTCATGCCCATGTGAATAGGCTGGGATGGAGCATCTCATGCCAAGGACCATGCCTTGCGGTTTGAGAAAGCAGCAGAGGCAGGAGAGTCACTCTCTCCTTCCCCTTCCCCCCTGAAGCAGGTCATCAAAGCCTTCTTCCCAGAGGAAGATCAAAAGGAGTATCTTCATCCTCAGAGATATGAAGGCACCAAGACAAACATGAACTAAGTAGCTTTATTGCTTCCCCCAGGCTGTCATTGCACTGAACCCCATTTGTCCAGCCATCAAGCTTTAGAATAAATATACAGAGAGGCTCAGGCTGTCCTGGGGTCTCTGCTAAAGGCTTTCCCTCACGGCACTTTCCTGACACAATCAGAACCGGTCATGTGGTTTAGTGTAGACAAAGCCTTCTCATTTCTCAGCAGCCAGTAGGGAGACAGTAACCCTTGACAAAAAATTGATAGTTGTGGAGTTTAGTGATGTAAAATTTCTTTACTTTTCCTAGCTTTCACAACCCCTTTGCTTTGATTTGATTTGACTCATATTTATGAAATACACTTCTTACATTCATTATATTTAGTATGACCAGTGTGGCATTTCGTACCATTCTAGAATCACATTCTCTATAGAGAGCAATTTTCTGCATGTACAGTGAAGAAAATAACAGACATTCTGGGCATTTGTTATTAGCTTGTGGAATTTTTAAAGATTTATTTATTTTATTTTATGTGTATGAGTGTTTTTTTTTCTTGTAGAGCTCAGTCTTTGATTATCAATAAAACTGCATATGGGAAGAGATAAGGATATCGTTTCTAAGGTAAAAAAAAGATAAATAAACTCAATTACAGGAAATGTATTCTGCCATACCTAGAATGAGATTTGAAGTTCTGTTTTTGCAGGATGAAGCCATGTTTGTAATAATATTTTGAGAGGTTTTCGGGTTCTTCCAGGAGTGAGCACATTTCCTGAGGAACTTATGGTTATTACAGAGAAGACTTGTGATTTGTTTTAATTCTGGAATCTTTTTTTACTATTTTTATTTATTTTCGGGAATCTTTAAATGAACATAAAACATTAACAGGTAAGAAGCAGCAGGCCATCCGTAGATTAATGAGAAATGGAACAGAAAATGCACAAAAGGGGGGAATGGCTGGAGAAGCAGCAACAATAGCGACAACCACAACAGAGTTCTTGGCAGAATCCGTGCAGGGAAAACAGCGTTGTGTTAGACACAGATGGACTAATGCTGGTCTTTGAAAGGTAGCCTTGAGGAATAGCCAGGCTGAGCAAAAGAAGAGCTGAGTGGATTAGAAGAAGGCTAGAAGATGGGGGAGCCCAGATACAGGGATGAAGGAAGTAATGGGGTGCCCTGAGTGCACAGTTGGGGTTAATGAGAGTTCCAGGGAATAGTTGACTAACGTTTCTTTCTTATGTCATCATTTTTCATGCTGAGGGCTTCTTCTCACATGACCTCCCCTTCTTGCTTCCTGGGTTTAAAATGTTGAAGGGAAATAATGAAAAGGAGAGGCAGGACCCAGACCCCCACTGTTCTAAGCAAGAGGATCAAGAAACACCTAGGGGACAAATGCGTTGTGGAACAGAATATTTGTTTAACTATGTAAAGATGTGTCGCTGTTGTTTATGACACATTTATGTTTAATGACATAAACAAGTGTTGCTGTTTTACCTTGCCTGCTTAAGGCATCTGATTGATCTATTAAAAAGATGAATGGTCAATAGCTAGGCAGAGGAGGGATAGGTGGGGCTGGTGGTCAGAGAGAAAAGGGCCAGCCTGCCAGGGGCCAGCAAGCAGGGGACCAGTCAGCCAGCCATGGGGAAAGCAGGAAAGCAGGGTGGGCAGCATGTACATGAGGTATATGAGCCTCAGGGAAACACATAGATGAACAGAAACGGGTTAATTTAAGTAAAAAAAAATGTCAAAAGCTAGCTAGAAACAGGCATAAGCTAAAAGTCAAAGCGTTCATAATAAGAAATCTCTGTGTCATGATTTGGGAGGTGGCTGGTAAAACAGAGAAAGCCTGCTACACAAATGAGCTTCCAGATATCTAGAAGTGGGCTCAGTGGGCAGTTAGTTTCCACCACCCAAATGGGCTTCAGCAATTTTAATTTAAATAAGGTGGCTCCAAGTGACTTCAGTTTGCTGGAGAAATCCCAGCACTCCACAGACTGCAGGAAGGGAGCACACCCTTAGGAAAATAATAAAAGCTATTCGAATTAAAGCAAATCTCAGGTGCTACTTAGACCTCAAGTCAGAGAGAGAAAAGGTTGAAGCTGGATAGTCTTGCTCTTTAGAACACTCACACATTATGAAAGCATGCAAATTTGGGGCTGAGGGATGGCTCCGTGGTTAAGAGCTCTGGATGCACTTGCAGAGGACCTGAGCCCTGTTCCCAGTACCCACAGGTTCACAATCATCTCTAACTCCAGTTCTGGGGGATCCAGTGCCCTCTCCTGGCCACTGTGGGTACTACATACATGGTGCACGTGCTTGTAGACAAAATACCCATATACATAAAACCTTTTATAGAAAAAAAACTGAGTTGGTGAAGATCTTCTCCCAGTCAGTGGGTTGCCTTTCTGTCTTAGTGACAGTGTCCTTTGCTTTACAGAAGCTTCTCAGTCTCAGGAGGTCCCATTTATTCAATGATGTCCTTAGTGTTTGTGCTGCTGGGGTTATACGT
Source organism: Chionomys nivalis (assembly GCF_950005125.1). Taxonomy (NCBI): domain Eukaryota; kingdom Metazoa; phylum Chordata; class Mammalia; order Rodentia; family Cricetidae; genus Chionomys; species Chionomys nivalis. The sequence continues at coordinate 82,832,393 of NC_080088.1, read as the reverse complement.
AGGAAGTGGTCTCCTGTGCCCATGTGTTGTAGGGTACTTCCCACTTTCTCTTCTATCAGGTTCAGTGTGTTCAGACTGATATTGAGGTCTTTAATCCATTTGGACTTGAGTTTTGTGCATGGTGATAGATATGGATCTATTTTCATTCTTCTACAGATTGACATCCAGTTTTGCCAGCACAATTTGTTGAAGATGCTCTCTTTTTTCCATTGTATACTTTTAACTCCTTTATTGAAAATCAGGTGTCCATAGGTTTGTGGGCTAAAGTCAGGGTCTTCTATTCGATTCCATTGGTCGACTCTCTGCAAATGAGGAGCAGAAGGAGAGAGAGCACAAGCAAGGAACTCAGGACCGCGAGGGGTGCACCCACACACTGAGACAATGGGGATGTTCTATCGGGAACTCACCAAGGACAGCTGGCCGGGGTCTGAAAAAGCATGGGACAAAACCGGACTCGCTGAACATAACAGACAATGAGGACTACTGAGAACTCAAGAACAACGGCAATGGGTTTTTGATCCTACTGCACGTACTGGATTTGTGGGAACCTAGGCAGTTTGGATGCTCACCTTACTAGACCTGGATGGAGGTGGGTGGTCCTTGGACTTCCCACAGGGCAGGGAACCCTGATTGCTCTTTGGGCTGACGAGGGAGGAGGACTTGATTGGGGGAGGGAGAGGGAAATGGGAGGCAGTGGTGGGGAAGAGGCAGAAATCTTAGAAAGAAAGAAAGAAAGAAAGAAAGAAAGAAAGAGAGAGAGAGAGAGAGAGAGGGAGGGAGGGAGGGAGGGAGGGAGGGAGGGAGGGAGGGAGGGAGGGAGGGAGGAAGGAAGGAAGGAAGGAAGAAAGAACTGAGTCTTTTTCAAAAGAATGTAAATTCACTCCAACCTTTAGAAAAACAATTACAATTGTATACCAAGACCAAGAGTCCTGTAAAATACAACAATCATGCTGCAATGCCACCATGGAACTAGATCCTAGGCAAACAGTCCAAACAGGCAAACAGCAGCAGCGTCTGCACAAGTGGAAGTGGACCGGGAGCAACACATTTGAGACGACTGTTCAGTGCCACTGACTTGTTCTCCTTGTCTCCCCAAATCCACGGCAATTTCCAGGCATTTAACAACAACAAACAATCGACCCTGAAAAGCTTACTATAGATGACAAAAAGCTGAGTAATTGCCAGACTGCATAGTACTAAGGAGAGCAGACCTGTATTTCAGCTGAACCTGGGGAACAGACAGACAGGACACCCACAGAGCTCCACATACCAGCTCAAGACAAACCCCAAGAGTGGAAGAGAAAGAGCAGTCTCTGGGGAGGTTTGTCAGTGCTGGGGAAGCTGGACACGCAGATGCCTGTGTTCCTATGCTTCCACTCCTAATCCCACTCCCAAATGAAGCACACGGATGAACTCATCATAAGAGGCGTCCACAGGCATCCTTACGTCGTTATACTCAGCTGCATGGGTTGACCAGACCAGATGGTTGTCTGTGATGACTGATGGATGGATCTTGACACTGTCTTGGTAGAAACCAGCAGCAACGATGTGGGATTTCCTGCATGCACTGCAGATGAGTGTTGCTGATGTAAAATTGCGTCCAGAAGCTATTCACAGAGGGAATTCCATGTATGCAGAAGAAAGAACAGACAACTGCTGATGTATATCCAGTAACTGCCCTGGTGTTCTTTCTGTTGCTGCAGTGAACATTAGGACCAAAAGCAACCTGGGAAGGGGAGGCTCCATTAGGCTTATGGGTTACATACAGTGCATCCATCACTGAAGGGGGCCAAGGCGGGAACTCAAGCAGAGGCCACGGAGGAATGCTGTTTACTGGATTACTCCTTATCTTGCGCAGCCTGCTTTATTATACAGCCCAGACCATCAGCCCAGGGGTGGCACAGCCCATAGTAGGCTACTCCACCCCCATTTAATCACTAATCAAGAAAATGTCATCTCGGGCTTGCTTACAAGCAAATCTGAATTGCCAGAGGCATGCTCTCGACTGAGATTCCCTCTCTCAGATGGCTCAGGTGGGCAAAATGCTAACACAGCCATCTTGATGGCAACCCAGAGAGAGAGGAGCAGAGCTGGGATGAATGATTTACTCTGAGACGGGACTGTGCTTCCTCGTGTGCACAGGTCACACGCCTCGGCTTAATTGTTTTATGGAAATGACTCGGCTGTACAATTAAGTGCGCGACATTTTCTGTTAAGCTTCACGGATTAGGATATGAGCCCAGTGAACACAGCTCAAGGAAAGGCAGCTCTCAGATAACAGGGGCGAGAGTCCTTTCTCATCATAATTTAGCTTTACCTAATTAGGACACAACTGGTTTTGATTCGTGCCATATGTTTAGAATTGGGATATTATTTTACTAAGCTAGTTCTCTCTCTTTTAAAAGTTAAAATCCTTTAAGTGATTGATGGTTCTTTTCTAGGTAGAGTTGTAATAAATTCTTTTCATAAAAAATTAACTGAGTAGCCACCAGAGACAGAAACAGAGGAAATGATATTTCTTGGTAAACTCCAGGGGCATCTGCAGTAGGTTTGTAGCACAGTTAAGCATTCCCGAGTGTTATGGCTTTACCTGCCTTCTGTTCCTTCATTTCTCTTTATAGAATTGCCAGTTTTGTGAATGGGCTTGACCTCAATCAAACAAAATCCTGAGTTCAAACTCACACGCAAGAGTTCAAATTCTATCTTAATGGTATATTTTTAATTAAAATATGCTTGCTTAGGACAAAATGACAAAATTGAAAATTAAATCAAAAAACACTAGGTAATTCTCAGGATAATATATAGTGCCTATTCTGTAAGCATCCTCATGGCCAAAGCTTACTTAGACCAACACTACCTAGGAACCACGAGATGCGGAGCACACACACTTAAATTCTCTAACCTTAAAGGCAATAACTTGAACCAGCACCTCACCAAATGAGACGTGAATGTCTCCTGTAACTTCCATCGAATGCCAGTGGCTTCTGTACAAAGTACTTTCTTATTCATTACAGATGGTTGTGAGCCACTATGTGGTTGCTGGGAATTGAACTCAGGACCTTTGGAAGAGCAGGCAATGCTCTTAACCACTGAGCCATCTCTCCAGCCCAAGTACTTTCTTATTCACTACCAACTACCAACAAAGGCAAAACAGCATTCAGAGTGGCGGCACTGAACCGTTTGTCTGATTCAGGGTCCCATTTTAGGAAAAGTGTGTTTAGTTCAACAGTGCTGAGAGATTGTGCCCAGACACAAATGAGCCAGAAGAGAATGATGCACAAGGCAAGCCAGATTACAAAACCACAGTGGGGAACTGGAGGATTGGACCAGCAGTTAAGAGCACTGACTGCTCTTATAGGAAACCCAGGTTCAAAGCCCAGCTTTCATAGTGCAGCTCACAACCGCCTTTAATGCCAGTTCCAGGGAATCTGATGCCCTCTTCTGGCCTCCCTGGGCACTGCATACATGTGGTGCACAGACATGGATGCAAGCAAGGCACCCACACATCAAAAAAAAAAAAAATCTTAAAAAAATAGAGCCATAGGGCACATTAAAAAAAATCTTGAAAAGTGCACATTATTTATTGCAGTTTTCAAAGAAAACATTTATTAAACAAGGCTAGGAGGAATTTTGAAAGTTACTTATTATAATTTATTACATAATAAATCCATATCAGTGTAGCATTTTATATACATATATAAACGTGTTTCTGCCTAATTGATTTATTTGACAACTTTATCAGCTAGGTTTTATGCTTTTGTGGATTTGCAATTTGTGGGAATGAAGGAAAAAAGTACTTTTGGCTCTAATGTTCCATTTCCCTCAAAGTTAAGAAAGCACTTTTACTCTCAGAAGGCCTCAGGATCCCCTCACGCCTCACAGACTGCCTTCTGGCGTTTTCCTTCAGGCAAGCAGAGAAACAGAGTCAGTGGGACTCTGGCGGGGTGCGGTATGGTGTCACTGCCTCACTCTGCAGATTGTTTCGACAGACAATTGCAGATCCCTACTGACGCTAACTGGGGCGACCTTTTAACAAGGGGCAATGAGCTCTGGTGCAGCTAAGTACAATGGAACCAAGCCAGACAAAAAGTCCGGGGTCTACTCTAACTATATGCAAAGCTTGGATTTTACACTTCAAAATAAATTAGAGGAAAACGTTATCTTCAGGGTTCATGACACTATCAAAATCAGACTGTCATTAAAGGGGAGGGAATGTATGAAAAACTGTAACAAAACTTTTGGTTTATGTTTTTTCTAAAATAAAAATGTGTATCTAACTTTCCATTAAGTTTAACAATTTTGCTATTTGGTTGGCAAAATTTTAAGCAAATTAGCATATAAGATTATATAACGGAAAAGCGTGTACCAGATTTAGCAAATAAAACAAAGCATTCTTTTAAAGAATTTTTGAAAATCGAAATGGCCATGAGTCTTCTGTTGACAGAAATATATAACACAGTCTTTATACATCTATAATACGTCAATGTCTACACATATAGACACAGACATAGGTTGGAAACACAGAGTGATTTGATGGTTAGGTTTTGCTGACTTAGAACAAAATTGAACCATTACAAGAGGTGGGAAACGGGGCCTCAACTGAGAAATTGTCTCCATCAGACTGACCTGTGGGCCAGTCTGTGGGACATTCTCTTGACCAGTGATTGATATGGGAGGCCCACATTACTATGGGTAGTGCGGACTGCAGGCAGGTGGTCTCAGGTTATATAAGAAAACTAGTCATGCAAGCTCTGAAGGACAAACCAGTACGCAGCGTGCCTCCATGGCCTCTGCTTCAGATTCTGCTTTGAGTTCTTGCCTTGGTTTCCCTCATGATGGACTGCAAGACTCAAGCAAAATGATCTCTCTCTTGATGGAGGAAGGTCATTGGTTAATTAATAAAGAAACTGCTTGGCCTCATAGGTTAGAACATAGGTGGGTGGAATAAACAGAACAGAATGCTGAGAGGAAGAGGAAGTGAGGTAAGATGCCTCAGCCAGATGTGATGCAACCAGCCGCCAGGTCAGACATGCTGAATCTTTCCTGGTAAGCGCACCTAGTGGTGCTACGCAGATTATTAGAAATGGGCTAAATTAATGCATGAGAATTAGCCTAGAAGAGGCTAGATATAATAGGCCAGGCAGTGTTTAAAAGAATACAATTTGTGTGTTGTTATTTTGGGGCATAAGCTAGCCAGGCGGCCGGGAGCTGGGTAGCAGGAACGCAGCCCACAGCTCCCTTCAACACTCTCCTCCCTGGGTTGCTTTTGTTTCCTCACAGTAACAGAGAAACTGACTGACAGGGAGGTTGTTTAAAGCCTTCCTGCAACAGTATGAATAGAAAACAAATAAACACTTCTCAATGCTCATGATTGAAGCTTCCAGGACAGAGTGAGCTCCAAGGGCAAGACTGGGCTGTGCAGTCTTCTTAGGTTCTTCTGTTGTTATGGTTTCTATGGATGTGAAGAGACACCATGACCATGGCAAACTCTTATAAAGGAAAACATTAAATGGGGTGGCTTACAGTTCAGAGGTTTAGTCTATTATCATCATGGGGGAGACATGCTAGCATGCGGGCAGACACGGTGCTCAAGATGGAGCTGAGAGTCCTACGTCTTGGCTTCCAGGCAACAGGAAGTGATTTGAAAGACTCAGCTTGGCTTGAACATATAAGAGACCTCAAAGCCCGCCTCCACAGTGACACACTTCCTCCATCAAGGCCACACCCACTCCAACAAAGTCACGCCTCCTCAGAGTGTCATTTCCTATGAACTTATAGGGGTCAATTAGAAACAAATTATTACACTTATATAAGCTAAATAATTAAGTTCTCTGTGAAGCCTGGCAATGTGAGCTTGGTTTGTGACCACTGCCTCTAGAAGGAGTGGGCAGTTGGTTCTCAGACACATGTCTATAACTATGGAAGATAAGCAATTTCCTCTGGGAGGGGTCCCAGTCCATACTCCCTCCCACTCAGCTCTCTTATCTTTCTAAGAAGTCCACGACCCTGAGGAAGCTTATTTTGTGTATGTTTTTTATATAATCTTAGAACCTCCCCAGAAACTCCATCAGACACAGCCTCTGGGATCCCTGTGAGCTGATTAGAGGCCAAATTCAATTCTACCACAGTAGCCCCAGCTCCAGAGTCCAAAGAATCAGTGTGAAGCGATTGTCCTTCCTAGCTGGCTTTCTTTACACTTTGGGGAAATTTTGCTGTTTCAGTTATGCCCCTTGTTCAGAGGCTAGAAAGTGAAATCCTGAGATGGTTCACTGGCTGGGTCTGACTGGAGCAACTTCTAGCTAAGGTCAAACAGTTTCATTTTAAAGACTAGAAGTAAAGTGCCAGTATTCTCTAAATTTACTCTTAAGTACCCTATAGGTGGCTGTCATCCGGGTATCATACCTGAGCACAAGCCACAGGAAACGGAACAGGTTTCCTCTACTGTCTGAGTGAGGTGATGGTTCACTGTGCTAAAGTCAAACTGGTCATCTGGAGGCAGTTTCCAGTCTCCTGTGCAGGGGTGACACTGTTCCCCAGTTTCAGCAGTTGGTTTTCTGATTTTGTTCCCTGAGACACCGAGCGTGCTGACCTTGGTTCCATGTGTGCATTTCCACGGTCGGTAAACATGAAAGGCAGCGTAGAGAGCGAAAGCATGGCTGGTTCAATGCCTGAGAGATTGTTCTCAGTTTGTGATGCGGTAAATCAAGACGCGGATTCTTTAGGTTATCAGGAAGCCAAGCTGGGCAGCAAATTCAGTCGCAGTGGATGCTGAGAACACACCGGCACGTCTACCTCTGCTGGGAGGGAGGGCACATTGTTCGCTACAGCTCCGGTAGCAAAGCTCCGGTAGCTGCGCCAACTTGCTGAGGGCTGTAGTTCAGACAGTCCGAGCACAGTGATTCTCCTCCTGGCTCTCTGTCAGTCATGAAGCCCTTGAAATTGCCCACTCCAGGTGCTGGATTTGGCCACTTGATGGGACTGTCAACCAAAAGCCACCCTTGCACTTGGCGCCAATGGGATCCATCATTGAACTCTTGCTCTTAGGGTTTAGTCCTGCCCTCTCTGCTTTCTTTCCCCGAGCCCCAAGAGTTGTGCCTCCTTTTCTCCAGGATGGGTGCATGGTACTTGGAAATCTTTCTCTTTGGAGCCGTTTTCCTTTCCAAACTCACTGCTCATGATGACTCAAGCTTTGGATGAAAATGATTATGTGAACTTTGACTTACCCTGAAATCTGGATTCAAACCAACCAGGGTCCTACGCGAACATGAAGGGGCTGGCATGAAAAGGTAATACACACGGTGCAGCATCTACCCACTCAACGGTGAACTTACGGCCACCACACCCTTTCCTGAGAGCCAGTTCCTCCCAATAAAATGGTGCTAGCAGATCAGAGATTCTTTAGTATTTTGTCAGGATCTAGAATTCCCTCATCCTCCTTGATCCCCAACTACCTATTCTTAACATTTAAAATAATGCTTCTTCTACATGTATTAGGTTTGTGCAGTGCCCCTGGAGACCAGAAGAGGGCACCAGAACCCCCTGGAACTGGAGTTAGAGATGGCTGTGAGTTGGCATGTGGGTGCTGGAAACCAAAACCGGGTCCTCTGTAAGAGCAGCTAGTCCCCTTACCACTGAGCAATCTTTCCAGTTCCTTCTTGGTACTTTTAAATTAACGATATTGACTAATTATAAGGAAACTAAAAGAAATTATTCTCTTCATTTAATTATAAGAAATAAAGGAAAATATTTTTCTATCATGTACTTTAACTATTAATTCTCATTAAGAGAACAATTAATCAAGAATTAAAAATAGGCTATTTCTTGAGAACTTTAAGTTATTAAATTTATCAATTTACTTATGGATTAGCAAAAAGTTATGAATACTTTTATTAATTAAGCTCTTTGAGTTTAACCCAGTTGTGTCATATGGTTTATTCATTTTAATATGGGGAAATAAAAATATAAAGAAAATGAAAAAAGACGATATGAGGTGAACAGAAATAAAGATGATAAAGGAAAAAGTCAGGCCTCCACTCAGCTAGTGGATGTTTATGGAGGGTGCTCCATGTCCTCAGCCACGTGCTAGAAGGAAGAAAGAAAAAAACGAAAGGAAGGGAAAGCCCCATTTTGACCCAGAAGAGGTCAGGGGTTAAGTGCCATCTGCCACAACTGTGGAACGTCATGTGGTTTATCACCTGAAGGTTGTCACCACCAGCCTGTAACAAGTCCCCACGACACACCCTTAATCCCTCCTCAAATGCAATAATCCCAGAGATAAAGCCACAATGGCAGCTGCAGAAGTCCACGCCAAACCCACACTCAGATAAAGGACATTAGCCAAGACTCAGATGGACCAGGACTAGGAGGGTGAAATTTTGCCCATGGGCTGGAGGTCCGCCAAAGTCTAAAATGCTCCCATACGTCTTTCCAACAAATATTCTGAACCGTGTGGTCATGTCATAAGTTCACAGTTTGATGTACTGAAAAGAATGAATTATAACTACCTCCCCCCCCCACCTTGCGAAAGGGCCAGAAAACCCAGACGAAAATGAGAGGCCTGCCCTGTCCTCTGCTCAGAGTACTGGAGAAAGTTTGCCGTTGTTGTTTTCTTGTTGACTTGGCAAATGTATTCAACCATCTTATTTGGCCTTCAGACCTTTAAGCTAAGATGAGGGGGGAAAATTATATGTAGTTCTTCGCGTTTCTTCAAACCCTATTTGCAGTTTATGAAATTATTTTACCAGAATTGCAAGAACCTGGATATGCAAAATGTTGAAAGGCTTTGCTGCATCACGAAACATGGCTTTCTTGATGTCTTAGGGCCAAATGAATTCTGGAGAAAGACAATCTTGGCTCATAATGCAAATCAGTTGGCTTGTGAAACCCGTTGGGAAGCTTCTTTTACAGATGCTGTGGTGGTGACTGTTTCAATATGCTGTTACATGTTGTGAATTCTGGCGAGAGTTTTAGACACAACTAGTGCTGAAATTCTGCAATGTGAGATCTCTGTGATGAGCCGGAAATCCAACACCAGGTGTGATAACACATACCGTGATTCCAGCATTTGGGGGGCTGAAGCAAGAGCTTGAGTTGGAGGCCAGCCTGAGAGGCACAGGGAGTCCTTCCAAATGTAGCAAAGCCTCCCTCACTTGCCTCGAGTTTACTTTGGGGACTGTAACTTCCAGTACTAAAGTACGGCACAGGTGAAAATGGCAGCAGAAATCCAGCTGATGTAATTCGGTGTCAGTGTATCTGAGTGTGCTCAGAATACAGTGAGCTGAACACAGAGAGCAATACAAGAAACTCCTAATATAATGGTTCCAGAAAGGCTTTTCACGGGGTTTTAATGCTACCAAAAGGAGGTTCACCTATTGTAATGATCTGTTCTGTCTCTTTAAGAGACAAGCCATGCCCACCCCCACCCCACCCCCACCCCATCTGCTGAGACAGGCTGATCTTCAGCTTCCAGCCTGAGTTCCCTCTCTTTTCCATCTCCCTCTCGAAGAAGCAGCTTCTGCCTCTCCCCATTTCTCCCCTTCCCCCTTCTGTCCCTTCTTTCTCTCTTCCTCTCTCTCTCTCTCTCTCTCTCTCTCTCCCCCTCCCTCCCTCCCTCCCTCCCTCTCTCCCTCTCTCCTCTTCTCTTTTCCCCTTCTCCCTTCCCCTTCAATAACTCACTGAATAAATGTTCAATCTCACTCTGCATGGTGTGCCTATCCATGTCTCTTTCTCTTGCCCTCCACCGTGTGTCTCCCTGCCCTGGACCAGCTACTGCTCGGGAACCTGCAGCCATCTCTGCCTGGGACTGGCTACTCTCATAGCCTGCTGCCTGCCACCACATAGCCCGCTGCCACTGCTTGGGGACCTGCAGGGTTTCTGCTGCCTGCCACCACCGGGGATTCTGCAGCATTTTTAATAATCCATTTCACCTATTGCAGACAGACCACTGCAACAGCCCTCCCCCTCCCTCCTAGTATCTGACCCTCAATTTGCAGTCCTGCAGTCAAAAAGGAAGGTTTTGCTGTCCTCCTCCTCTGGAGCAGTGACTCCTTGGTGACACACATGGCTACCGTTCTGGCCCTAGACAATCATCTTGATTATTTCATGTGAGAAAGGAATACACTTTCTTTTACACTGTTATTGGGTACTCATCAAGTGAGGCCAAATCAAACTGACCCCTGACCCTGGGGCTAGAAGGAGTAGATAAAAGGGGAAAGGAGGAAGTGGCTGGCTGTGGAGATGAAAGCAGAAAGTATGACATCATGAGAAGGTCAAGGTCCTCCCACAATGCATGCTACTGCTGTAGCTCCCATATCCAGGTCCTGTCTCAATGGGGTTCGCACATTCCAGAGTGGATGCATGTCGATTAGAAAGTTTAGGCAGAAGGAACAGAGCTCAGAAAGAAAAAGAGACAGAATAGAATTGGGAGGGCTATCCAGTGAATACTGACTCTGTCCCTGTTTGTTTCTTATGTTCTTTAAGTACCCCAATCCAAAAGACGGGAAAAAAACAAAAGACCTTTTTTGCATGATACAAGGAGCAAACAAAGTGATTACCTTCTTAAAACCCAAAACTCCAAGTAACCACACTGTAGGTCAAGATATCCTGTTAATAGCCACAACTTAAGTCAAATCTGTCAATAACCTTGAAGGAGCGAGACTAGGCCTGAACTCTCTGACCTCCAGTCCACCGGACCTGCTTTCATGGGCTCCATACATACCTTGTACCATGTGCCCAGCAAAGGAAGCATCCAATCTCCTGCTTCAGAACTGCAGGGCAGGCTCCTTGGGCAGGCAGAATCACAGCAGATAAATGCAGCTGTGACCCTTTCTCTGAATCTGTGCATGGACCAGTGTTCTTGTGGGGTGCTTTCAGAGCAAGTGAGGGTTCACAAAGGAAGCGCCAGGGATGAAGATGCAGGTTAGCACCCATGAGGCTCAGCTGAAGAGAAAAATGTTGCTTATTTTCTTGATAATATTCAGTCATTCTCAAGTTTTCTCTGGTTGATGATAGAGTGTTCTAGTTGTTAACGGGCACACATTAGGATACTTTCCATGGTCCCCACCCCATTGTATTGCATGGTTATAACGAATTCTCTCAACTCAGTCTTGAAAGCAAATGTGTTCTAGAAGTTTCCCTTGATGTTTGATGCATGTGACACACTGAGAAAGAAAATGTCAGCAAGTCTCTAAGAATGAACCCCTGAACCACCATCTCTCCATCTTCACTCTGAGATTTTTATATTACTGTTTTTTTTTCCTTCTTGCCAACCTGTATAAGCTTATAGTCCTTAAAAGTCATTGTACTTGAAAAAATGGTTTCTAACTTTTATGGATATAATAAATAAGTCCAAGAAGGTCAACAGAATTCAGAGATAAGAAAGAGGGAGAACACTATTCCAAAGCACATTATAATCAAATTGTTTAAAACAGTGGTGTAATGGTCTGTCCTGTCCCTTTAAGAGACAAGCCCCCCACTCCCCACTCCCCTCCCCACCCCCACCACCCCATCTGCTGAGGCAAGCAGATCTTCCTTCTGCTTCCATCCTGAGCTCCTAATGTCTTTCTCCCAAAGAGGCAGCTTCTGCCTCTACCTTCTCCCCACTTCTCCCCTTCCCCTCTCCTCTCTCTGTGTTTCTCTCTCTCTCTCTCTCTCTCTCTCTCTCTCTCTCTCTCTCCCTCTCCCTCTCCCTCTCCCTCTCCCTCTCTCTTTCTTTTTCTCTCTCTGTTTCTCTCTCTTTCTTTCTTTCTTTCTTTCTTTCTTTCTTTCTTTCTTTCTCTCTCTCTGTTTCTCTCTCTCTGCCTCTCTCTCTGCTCTTCTCCCTTCTCCCTTTCCCCCTTCCCCCTCCACCTTCTTAATCTTCCGCCCAGTAAATAAATACCCACTTTCTCTGCATGGCATGCATAATAGATCTCTGTCACCCACACATGGCTCCCTGCCTGGGACCTGACCAGCTGCCTTCGTGGCCTGTCATGGTCTCATGCCCGCTGCCCATTGCCACCACTCAGCAATCTGCTGCATTTTATCTTTACCATTACAAGTGGCAAAGGGAACATCTTTAAAAGAACTGAGAGTAAAAACCCATTTTATAGGGCTGGTGAGATGGCTCCGCACTTAAGAGCACCAGCTGTTCTTGTAGAGGTCCCAGGTTTAGTTCCCAGGTTTTACATGGTTACTCACAACCATCTGTAACTCCAGTTCCAGGGGATCCAATGCCCTCTTCTGGCCTCTGTGGATACTGCACATAAGTGGCACATAGACATACATGTGGTCAAACACTCAATCACATAAAATAAATAAATTTTTAAACACATATTCTACCCCACCCCAAAACAAAATAAAAACTGTTTAAAACAACAAAGGCGGCAGTGAAACCTTGTGAAAGTTGATATATATCTGTATGTAATAAGTTAATAAAGAATTTTTCTAATTTAATTCTTTGTGGATTCACATCATGCATCTCAATCCCATTTATCTTCCCACCCCCTCGTATTCACCCTCTGTCCTTGTAAACTCCCCCATAAGATAAAATAAAATAAAACATAAAAGAAGAAAAAGAAAAATCTTGTGACCCAGTGAGACATACAGCCTACCCTTTAGTCCACACATCTTTACCTGCGAGTGTTCATTGCAGCAAGTCACTGACCTGGTTGGAGGCCCCTGGTTTCTGCTATGGCTCTGGTCCTGGGTTCTCTCTCACTGGGACTCCTCTTGGATATCCTCTTGTCCTGTGTCATGCAGATCCTGGGACTTTGGGTCTGTAGGACCAGCCCCTTTATGTACTCCAGCAGATCATAGATGGGGTGGATGTTGGAATGGGTCACCGTGAAGCCCTGGTTCTGGGCCTGAGTGGTTGCTGAGTTGGTCAGCTTGGTAAGAGTTGATAAGCTCTCCTTATCTTTATCCCCATGATGAGCTCTCCAGCATGGCCCAGGCTAGTTCTCACTCTGTAGGAAGCAGCGAGAGGCAGGCTAGTCCTTCTGTTCTCACCGTCCACTCTCCCACACCTCTACCACCAGGGCCAGCTCTACTGCCTTGCTCAGGCAAGGTACAGGGGCCACTCTCCCAAGTGCTGCAGCTGGTGAGGGGCAGGGACAGCTCCCCCACTCTCGTGACCTCAGGGCCAGCCTTCCCACCTGCTACAGGCTACGAAGGGGGGGTGCTCTCTCTCCCTCAGCCACATCACATGACAGATAAAGGGTGGAGGCACATCTCGATGCTCATGTTCTTGGGTTGACTCTCTCGAGCCCCCACCAACAGAGCTCTATTGAGCTGCCCAGTAAGGTCCAGGGCCTGCTCTCCAGAGTGCTACAGTGGGGAGGGGCCCAGGTCAGTTCTCCCTAGTGCTGTAGCCAGTGCAGGGAGGGGCCAACTCTGTGCACCCCTATCCTTTCAGCCTTCAGGGGTAATAGAAGCCACAGACATTAACACAGACTGTGGCTATGGCACGGCTATGGGCTCAGACATGGCTCTGGGCAGTAGCCCAGGCTGGAACATCACCATGGCCCCAGGTGGCGAGCAGGCCACCCGCCTCAGCCCATATCTCACTGCTGTCACCCATTCAGATCTGCCTCTCTCCACAGGACATGAACCATTCTCTCTCTCTCTCTCTCTCTCTCTCTCTCTCTCTCTCTCTCTCTCTCTCTCTCACACACACACACACACACACCCCACCATGTATTTATGTATTTGCTCACAGTAATAGTGCCCAACTACCAGGGCACTGGGCGGCCATGTTTTCTCCTCCCTGCCCAGGGTGGACAGCCCCAGCAGGTTTGTGGGTCTTCTCTTGCCCAATTTAATCAGATTTTTTTTAGCCTGTCAGATTTGGGAGAAAAACAGATAGCCTGAAAAAATTTTTAGATAGCAAGAACAAAGTAGAAGATCCTTTTAACTTGATATAAAAAGCATGTTGAAAAAAAACTCTAACATTGACTGAAGTTATTTGTTAAAGCTTTTAGCAAAGTTGGTGTAGAAGGAAACTCTTTACTCACCAAAGGACACTGATAAAACTCCCACAGCAGCGTCTGTGGCGCAGGGTGAATGCTGCCCCCGTGGGTAAGAACAGCCACGCCTGCCCACCCTTGACACTCCTGTGGTGCAGGGTGAATGCTGCCCCTGCAGAAAAGAGGCACGCTTGCCCACCCTTGACACTCAGTTTATCTATGTGACAAAGCAAGAATAATATAAAAATCCGACAAAGAAGCATTGCTGTCTTTGCAGATAGACCGATGCATGGCCACTAAAATCTAAAAGGGCTACAAAAAGCCACCCTAATTGCCGAGTGTTTAGCACAGTGTCTATATATGACATCAGTATGCAAAAATAACTGAATTTCAATATTCCGGAAATAATAACTCAGCAATAAATTTAAAAACACATATAACTGGGTCAGTGAGATGGTACAGCAGACATACACACTTCCACCCAAGCCTGACGATCTGACTTGGGTCCCCAGCTCCCACATGATGGAAGGAGGGGCTGACTCCTAAAGACTGTGCTCTGCCCTCTGCACCCACGATACACATGCGCTCACATGAACACACACACACACACACAGTCACACACAACAATAACAAATCAATTTTAGCTTAAATTTTTAAAACTACATAAAACTTTCAACATCTTAAAGAATACCTTATTTAAGGACAATTGTAAACAAATTTGTACACGGTCTGCGCAGGGCAAACCACAGAGGGCTGTGAGAGCAGATTAAAAAGAGGAAATGAATAGACGCAAATACCATGTCTGTCTGTCAATGAGAAGACCCTACATCAAAATAAATCCTCCAGTCGTTTCTCCGTGGATCCCACACTTGGTAAGAACAGCAGCGGAGGGAGACATGGCGCTAACCTTGTGGAAATACAAGCAGCCCAGGCAAGTTTGACCAGGAAGCAACCTTAAGGCCTTGGAGCAGACGACTTAAAGACTCATCATGAAGCTACAGTGATAAACACAATACAACAGTGGCAAGTGATAGATGAGAAATCAATAGCGCAGAACACGAAGTCGGGAGATAGACTTACACACACATATCCTCGATCGATTCTGTAGCCAAGCTTTCAGGCTAATTCAGTAGGCAACGGCAGCCTTTTCAACAACGGTTGCTGGAGTGATTACACAGCCAGATGCGGGAAATCAGCCTTGTTTCATCTTGCCGAAAACACAAGAAAATGCAAAATTGATCATTATGCAAATATATACTTAGTTGTATGCAATCTGTAATTCAATAATGTTGCTTAAGTGTATATATAAGCCCCACTATTGTATAGAACATATTTTTGCTATATTCAATGTGTTAAAAGACCTGGTAGGCTGCAGAGATGGCTCTGCGGGGGACCTGAGGTCAATGCGGGGGACCTGAGGACAATGCGGGGGACCTGAAGTCAGTATCTGTTCAGTTCTAATTCTACAATACCAGCTAAGAGCAGCTCTAGCAGAGGACCCCCACTCAGGTCCTAAATACTTTAAAACAAAACCAAACAAGCCAGTTGGAAAAAACAATGACAAATTCAAAATCACTCAGTTGTTATGTGGCAGGTATTAGTATTATTAGGCCTTATTTAGAAGTCATTAATTCTAGAGCAAGCAAGGCACTCTGGCTATGTACAGTTAGTATCCCACTGCTGTGTAGCAAGTATCTGTTACCTGTGATTAGCACGCCTGGGCTCCACTTGGGCACAACCAAGAAAATGAGTTGAGGAAAGAACACAGAGGATGCTGTGCATTGGAGATAAAGTCACATCAATAATTTCATGTTAATGTTTAGGTAGCTACTGCAATGCAATGTTACATATTTGAAAATTGGCAAGTTTTAGGCTTAGATAACTAAGATGAATAGCAAAAACATGAAATGTTTACAAACACAGTGTGTTTTCATGGGCTACGGGACAGTGGCTGGAGCAGACAGTTGGCACTTTGACTGCTCAGAGCCCTTCATTACAGGCCCATCACATAGACTCACACGTGTAAGTGAAGGCAACTTATCCAGGTCTTTGTTTCAGAAGTCCCTGCGTTCCAGGGAGACCAGAAACAGAAAAGGGAGGAGCACAAACTTGGGTTTTGACTCAAACAAAAGGCAATACATGATACAGGGGGCTTCAAGACGGTCTTGAGCACACAGACTGAGCCGACAGATTCTGGGGGTTCAACCAAGCTTCTGGGTTTTATGATCTTATAAAAAAGGAAGGGCTGACATAAGAAATTGAAAAAGAACATAGATCAAAAACACTGTGTGGCTGTTCACTTTAAATCAAGGACGGTAGCCTCACTATACACGCCACCGGGATGCTATGAAGGCACACGCAGTCAGGGCTGACTCAGCACTGGCCTGAAGTTTGGACCGGCCAGTGAGTTAAGCTCTAATTCACTTTGTCACCTGATGCTTTACAATGAGCCACCCAGAGATTGCAAAACGTGTGCACCTGAAAACAGTGGCTGTCGGCCAAGTGTGCCTTTCAATTCAGCGCCAGTTTGCATAATTCCAAAAGAGAAAGAATTCGGTTAATATTTCAGGAATCCTTCTGTGAATAACAAAAGGAATCTTAGCCCTGGAATGAATTCTTGAATAATTTATTTCAAGAAATTTGAGTATAACATATTCTAAAATAGGCATTAGAGGAGAATTCGGAATTGAGCGCTAGCTTTGTTTGCCTCCACAATGACCTCTGCCCCAGTTCACACTCACATCAGTAAAGACCCTATGCTCCTCCTTCCCACACCCTTGCCAACATTTATTGTCATTTATGTCCCTAATAACAGTCTTTTTGACTGAGGGTACTTGGAATCTTAATGAAGCTTTGATTGGGTATTGAATATTTTTCGTATATTTATTGAACATTCATACTTGTTCATTTCCCCTTTTATAGACAGATTATTTGGCTTTGGCTTTGCTTTCCTATTTCTTTACATATTCTTCATGTTATCCCTCTATCGAATGCACAGCAGGCCAATATTTTTTTTTGCAATAATGTATGCTAATTGTCTCACTAGCTGTTCAGAACATTTTTAATTTAGTGAAATAGCATTTGTCAAAAAAATAAGAGAAGGAAATACATATAAAGAAAATTAAATTTATAGATTAACTGATTCCATCTGCATAGCATTCATTCATTACTTTCTGTTAATGTAACAGGATGCTCAACAGAAGCAATGGAAGGCAGACAGGCAGACAGGAAGGAAGGAAGGAAGGAAGGAAGGAAGGAAGGAAGGAAGGAAGGAAGGAAGGAAGGCAGGCAAGCAGGAGGGAAGGAAGGAAGGAAGGAAGGAAGGAAGGAAGGAAGGAAGGAAGGAAGGAAGGCAAGCAGGAGGGAAGGAAGGAAGGAAGGAAGGAAGGAAGGAAGGAAGGAAGGAAGGAAGGAAGGAAGGCAGGCAGGCAGACTTATTCTGGCTCACAGTTTCAGAGCAGAAAAAGCATGGCAGCTGAGGAATGAGGCAGCGATCTCCTTATGCCCACAATAAGACAGTGGAGACAGATGAGTGCTGGTGCTCAGACTACTTCCTCTTGTGATTGTTTGGGACTGCAGCCCGCGGACTGGGACACCCACATTCAGGATGGGGTTCCCTCCTCAGGTAAAGCTTTGTAGAAATACCCTCACAGGCATACCCAGAGCTTTGCCTCCTAGATGATTCTCAATGTAATCAAACTAGCAAAGACGGCTGGGCAACACAAGTCCCCTCCCTTCCCTTGTTGTCTTAGCAACCAAATATCTCACTTTAACTCATAGCATTCGGGTCCTTAATAGGTTCACAGCTATCTCATAATGCAAATTACATAGTCTGTCGATTGAGTTCTTAAATCTCAGAAATATACTGTTCATTTCTTAACATCTCTGTGGTTCTTTTTAAAAGATTTGCTTATTTTTACATTTTGCGTCTGAGTGTGTGCCTGTCTGTATGTCTGTGCACCATGTGTATACAGTACCCACAGAGGCCAGAAGGGGGCATAGGATTCCCAGGAGCTGCAGCTGCAGTTCTGAGCCACTGTGTGAGTTCCAGGATCAAAGCTGCATCCTCTGAAAGAGTAGCCAGGGTTCTTAACTGCTGAGCCACCTCTCTGAACTCTTGATGGCTTTTTGGGATGGTTGGTTATTTCTTACCCTTCCAGTGATTCCATCTAGGCCTCCTTTTAAGGCATTTAATGTTCCAGCACTGATCATCTCGGTAACTGACGCATTCAGGGTGCAAATCCATTATTGTTGTTTCTGTTTATTCTTACCCAGATGTGTTTTATTAACCTTTGAAAACGAGCTAACATTTGACTGATATTAAAATGTGGGTGAAATGTGGAAGGCTGACTTGAGGGTGTTTTCCCAGAGAGTTTGTATTTCTTGTGACACCTTTCAGCCCAATGGGCCTGTGGGTCAGCTCTCAGCACCCGCCAGTGGCTC
The DNA here is from genome assembly GCF_950005125.1 of Chionomys nivalis. Classification (NCBI taxonomy): domain Eukaryota; kingdom Metazoa; phylum Chordata; class Mammalia; order Rodentia; family Cricetidae; genus Chionomys; species Chionomys nivalis. The sequence continues at coordinate 82,814,007 of NC_080088.1, read as the reverse complement.
AAGGGCCAGAAAATGCAGTTCTAATGTCCACATCTGCTTAGCACACAACCTAATCTTTTGCATTGGCTTACTATGTTCTGCTAACATTCCAGCATTTTTGTCTTTCTTCTTAGACTTACATTTCTTATTTTGAAGTCTCCAGAAAGGCAATCCAATTTCCTTAATGTAGATGCTGTTAGCCTGAAGTACAAAGGCCTTTTAGAATACCCAGCCAAAAACTGGGAGGGAGGTGGTGGCCCATGACTTTAATCCCAGCACTCAGGAGGCAGAGGCAGGTGGATCTGTGAGTTAAGGCCAGCCAGCTCTGCAGAGAAAGTTCCAGAACAGCCACACAAAAACCCTGGCTACTCTACCACTCACCAGCCGTGGATGTGTGGGCGACAGTTTTTGCTCTGGTTCTGTGTTCCTGATAGCAGTTCTTGCCAAGAGTGACAATTCTAGATGAATGAAACACGACGTAAGTTATTTTAGTTTTAGGACAGACAGCAGGGTGAGAACTCTGATTTTCTTGACTATGCAAGAGCAGGTGACTGGTTTGATCAACTAAGGACATAAAAGGCTGATTGGCTGGGAGGGCCCACAGACTGTTCCACCTTGACTGGAGGGCAGAGAGTTTGAGCTGATTTTTGCTTCCTCAAAGTTGTTGACAACAGGTGTGGCTACAAACAAGCGACTCTGACCTGGGGTGTGGTTAATTAGTATTTTGGGTATAGCGGTGGACTCACTTCACCTGGACCAAAGGTCAGAGAATGCAAACCTATTCTTCATAGCACGTTAATGCAGTCTGTTGCTCCCATGACCCTTCTGGAGTGAAGTATATAAGCATGTGTTCAATAAATGTGGATGATTCAGTGTTCACTGAATTTTCCTCCAGGTGCTCTTCTATGTTTCTGTCTCTTATTTCTCTCACATCTCTGTCCCTTTTGCCTAATAAATCTAATCCCCACACTCCCACCCTGTAATGTATGAGTCCCACTGAGGCTGGTCTTTGACAATGGAATTATGTGATTAGCATCTGTTCGAGGAGTGAGCCAATGTGAGCCAGCGAGTCTATGGTCACCTCTAAGAGTGTTATATAAAACACCAGTTTTAGCGACTAATCAGTTAATTCACGACTCCACATTTAGAAGCTAACATATAATTATAATCACAAAAACCCTGCTTCTACAGAAGAATTACTTAGGGTTTTTTGTACCATAACAATTTATGGTAAGTAAATTACCCGGGTGAACAATGTCACTGTTGGCTTGCTACTGTAAGTTTTGATTTCTAGTGTTTGTTATTATATTAATTCATCTTTTTGAGGAAAGGCTTTTCTGGTTTTGTAATTATCCATGGAATATCAGGATGCCCTTTACCCCACAAACAGAAAATATTAAATCAGTAATGGATCAAATTTGTCAATAAAAGTTTGTAGAATCTTATAGTAGGTCTTTTTTGTTCATTTTTTTTTTTGATTGCCAGCCGCCAAATAATGACAGGGAGACTTATTATTAATTACGAAAGCCTGACTTTAGCTTAGGTTTGCTGCCAACTAACTCTTAAGACTTAAATCATTCCGTTTATATTAATCTTTGTTCTGTCATGTGACTTATTTCCTCTCCTCCATAGTGCGGTCCAACTTCCTCGGTGTCTTGCTCGCATCTCCCAAGCACCTAGATTCAGTCCCTGAGTTCCTCTCTTTGCCCAGAAGTCCCACCTAACCTCTCCTGCCTTGCTTTGGCCAATAAGCTTTTTATTAAAGCAATCACAGCGATATATCTTCACACAGTATATAAGTATCCTGCAGCATTTCCCCCTTTTTATCTAAATAAAAAGGAAAGGGTTTAATTCTAATGCAGCAAAACTATATACATTAGAACAATTATCAAGTAATTGTAAATTACATTTACAATGTCCAGTCCATTTGCATTTGGAAAATTTGTAGAAGTACTTTATTATTATCCTATCTTGATGATAGGCTATCTTGATCCTATCTTAATGAGTCCAAAGATTTATATCTAAATCACTTTCTGTTATAACTTGCATTATCAACTTAAATATATCTTTTAGTCTTAAAACTTTTTATATAAACAACTTAAGCTTTTATATCTCTCAATCTTATAAACTTTACATCTCTCTCCTAAGTTTCTTTTCTGAATTCAGTAAAAAATAAAAATAATATAACAATCGAATCTTCACCCCATTAGAGACTCAAGAAGGATAAAATATTATCTGAGTAAACAGGAAGTGCAGAGCATGCAACTTTCAAAACTGTAGAAATGACAAAGACAACTGGCTGCCTGGACAGTCACCCAAGATTCCTCTGCAATATTGTGGCATCCATCTTCAACCAACAGGCCTAAAATCTCTGATAGACTTTCTGTGAAGCAGAAGAAACACGCCTTTAATCACAGCACTCAGGAGGCAGAGGCAGGCTATTCAAGAGAGAGAGAGAGAGAGAAAGAGAGAGAGAGAGCCTGGCAAGTTCTTGGGGGAACTGCTGGTCCTCAGTCATCTTGACCCAGCCAGGGCTAGAAGCCTAGAAATATAGTTCTGATACCAGTGTAATGTAGGTAGGTCTTCTGCCTATGTGTTACTTTCATTGGTCAAATAAAGAGACTGCCTTGGCCTTTGATAGGACAGCAGCTTAGATAAGCAGAGTAGACAGAACAGAATGCTGGGAGAAAGAAGCAGAGTCAGGCAGACACCATGCTTCTCCTACCCAAGACGGACGATGGTTAGACTCATGCCGGTAAGCCACAGTCAAGTGGCGATACACATTAATAGAGATGGGTTAATCAAGATGTAAGAGTTAGCCAATAAGAGGCTAGAGCTAATGGGCTGGGCAGTGTTTAAATGAATACAATTTGTGTGTTGTTATTTCGGGTGTAAAGCTAACCGTGCAGGAGCCGGGCGGGATGAAAAGCAGGCCTGCTCACCTCATCACTACACCAGTGAAAGAATCAGCTGCAACAGGACAAATCAACAGAGCATGGGAAGAGAGAGGAAAGGCCAAACAAGAAAAAGGCAGCCATCTTCCTTCTGCCATGCCCTTTTCATCTGGACTGCTACCCAACGGTTCAGTGCCCCCACCCTTTCTGAGGTCATGTTACTACAGATTACGTACCTGCGTCTAAGTTCTTCACAACAGCTAAATTGGGGACTCAACCTAGACACCCACCAACAGGTGAATGGGTAAAGAAAATGTGGTGCACAAAGACAGTGGAACATTTATAAGCCACAAAGAAGTCAGACAGACTCCCACATGGAGAGGGGACTTGGACACCAAATCTGCTAACTATTGGCAATGGAAGGATACTGGGAGAAAGAAACTGATTGTTTAAGGGTGCAGCCCTGGCTAGGTCAAGCTTGCTCCAGGGGATGGCTACTGTGCTGGCTGGCTCACGTCAACTTGACACACAAACTGGAGTCATCTGAAAGGAGGGACACTCATTTGAGAAAATGCCTCCATAAAACCCAGATATATGGCATTTTCTTAATCAGTGATGAATGGGGGAAGGCCCAGTCTACTGTGGGTGGTGCCATCTGTGGGAAGGTGGTCCTGGGTTCTATAAGAAAGCAGGCTGCACAGCCAGTAAGCAGCACCCCTCCATGGCCTCTGTATCAGCTCCTGCCTCCAGGTTCCTGCCCTATTTGGGTTCCTGTCCTGACTTTCTTTGATGATGAACAGTGTCTTAGTTGGTGTTTCATTGCTGGGAAGAGACAGCATGATCACATCAACTCTTACAAAGGAACCCATATAACTGGGGCTGGCTTACAGTTTAGAGCTCACAGTTCAGAGGTTTAGTACACTATTTCATAGTGAGAAACAAGGTGGCATGCAGGCAGACATGGTGCTCCAGAGGTAGCTGAGAGTTCTATATCCAGAATGGCAGACAGCAGGAAGAGAGAGTGACACTGGGCCTGGCTTGAGCATCTGAAACCTCAAAGCCCACCCCTAGTGACATACTTCCTCCAACAAGACCACACCTTCCAATAGTACCACTCGCTATGGGCCTATGGGGTCCATTTTATTCAAACCACCACAAACAGCAATGTGGACCTATAAGCCTAATAAACTTTTTCCACCCCAGCTTGCTTTATGACATACTGTTTTGTTGCAACAATAGAAATCTTAACTAAGACCGCCACACACCCAAGGGTACACAACCGCACAAAGTGGACTTGATGGGTTTAAAAACAAAAAGAAAACCAAGTGCTGGCGGTTCACGCCTTTAATTCCAGCACTTGGGAGACAGAGGCAGGTGAATTTCTGAGTTTGAGGCAGCCTGGTCTACAGAGAAAATTCCAACACAGTCAGGGCTACATAGAGAAACCCTGTCACCCTGTCTCGAAAAAGAAGAGAGAGAGAGAGAGAGAGAGAGAGAGAGAGAGAGAGAGAGAACAACATTGGGCTCTAAGTAGAGAAGAGGAGATGCGTCTGGGAGGAATTGATGTTAAGTGGATGAAAACATTGCACAAAATTCTCAAAGAACGACTAGAAAGTGAGAAGAAAGGAAGGAATAATGAAGGGGTGGGAAAGGTGACGAAAAGACAGTGTTTACCTGTATGCAAACGTCACAGGGCAACGCATTTGTCTGGTTGGTAAAATGCTCTCAAAGAAAGGATTGAATCTTATATTCACAGTGATCTCTAGAGTGTATATAAAGGTTACTGCAGCAGAGACCGGCAGCCTGCACCCCTTATCCAGAGAGGCCAGGAGTCTGCACCCCTTATCCCGAGAGGTTGGCAGCCTTCACCCCTTATCCAGAGAGGCAGGCAGCTGCACCCCTTATCCCGAGAGACTGGCAGTTTGTACCCCTTATCCAGAGAGACTGGAAGCCTACACCCCTTATCCAGAGAATGGCAGTCTGCACCCCTTATCCAGAGAGAACTAGGCCCCTAAAGTTTCAGCACACCGACTCCCCTCAATTAGCCAGAACCTCGTTGAATCTCACTGGATAACACATCACATATTATTTGCAATATTCTGATCAAAGGTCACTCCTGCTAGGAGATTGTAACGGGAGAAATGAGTAAGGCTCCCCAAGGCACTGTGTGCTTCTCTGAAGCGATTTGCCAAGTCTTCCATTCTAGCTCTGCACAAAGCACCCCTCTGGAACCTCCTTGCAGAGTATGTATACCTTTAAGGAGAAACTGGGTTCATTCACCCCTGCTTGCACACATCTATCACACCCCTGTGTGCCTTTCAACTGCCCCAGCTGCAGGTCATGCACCCACGACCCAGCAAAGACAAAATGCATCCGCTACAAAGCTACTCACAGGCTCGAGGTTTCTGCCTTCAAACATCAGTAATGAGCTGAAGGTGTTCTTAATTATTATTTATAATTACTGCATTCTGGGTCATCCTGGGTTGACATTTCAAAGATTAACTCTGAGCAGCCCTGATACAGAGGATCTGGCTTTTGTAAATTCAGTTAATATTAAGCTCGGGCTTTAGCGTTAATGCAGAATTCTAAACTAAAATCTTTGAAGTCTAGATACCTTTTTCTTTCCCCCAAAGATACATTTTTGTGGAGAATATACTTACACTTCAAACAGCCTTGTGATGGCCAGTTAACGGTATTTAATTGCATTTTAAAATTTATACTTGACATTTTAACAACTGAATCTCAGTGTCCCTCATCCTGGCAGCTCACGAGGTTATCTGAACAGCCCAGTGGGAGGTTTTATATATTTTTTTTTTAAGTGACAGAGGCTTTTGTTGTTGTTGTTGTTTTCGTTTTTGCTTTGGTCTTGTTTTATCTTAAAAGACCTCAAGTTCAGTGAACAGCAGAAGAAGGTTTCTTCAAACAGGAGAAAACCTTCCCATATTTCTTTTCATGTTTCATTCTCTGCTGCTCTTTCCTTTCGTTTGAAAATGAGAAGAGCCTGGACCTCAACGCATCGCGAGAGTGTCGACAGGAATTTTTAGCCCATTTCTTAAAAGGCACAAGAACTGACTTCATTATGTGATAAATAAAATATTTTGTATCTCAAATTCTGTTTGGATCCTTAGTCTATCAAAGGCTGGAAGGAGAGCACGAGACCGGCTCCACCTGCCGGCAGCCCGTCGCAGCAAGTGGGGTCCCCATCCTGCCCAATCCTGCTCTAACCCACACTGCAGCCCTTCCCCAGTTAGTGAAAAAATAAAGAATCCATAGTCTGCCAAGGAAATCCCGCTTGTCTTCCTGGAACATTCTTTAGGATTACAGTCGGATCAATTGAAGTCCCTACCGAAGCTCACACGAAGCCGACTGTTTAAAAAGCTGCCTTGGGGTGTGAGTGAGAAAGAAACCACAGTGGCTTTGAGAAGGTGCACGATCCAGAATTGAGTGCAAGCAGGGTGCTCTGTGCTTTAAAACTCGACTGCAGTTATGAGGAGTTTAAGCAAAACTTGAAGTGTTAGGTGAATATTTCAGCTGCTGAACACGAGCCCACACTTCGAACCCTTGCTGTCTCAATATGCTCAATACGGTCCCTAGTGTCCTTCATGTCTGTGTTAGCAAGGAGCTTTTTTTTTTCTCATTTGCATCTTGCGTGAAAACTGCGTCTAATGAGTTCCCAGTGCGTTCTTGGTAGATCTATATTCCTTTACACCTTGGGATGCTACGTATGTATAGATGAAGAATGGGTGCGAGTTGTTCCAGGTGCTTCGACGAAAACCATGAAGCTATTAAAACATCGCACATCTAGTAAGGCTAAGGCGCTATTTACATGGCCCCTCTTGTCCCAGAATGAATGCAATGGTCAGGAACAAACTGGACGTTTAAAAGAAAGTGAGGCAAACAAACTGTAAGGACAGAAAGAAGAAGGAAAAAAAAAAAGCAGGTTCCCTAGTGACAAGCGACCATGTCCCTTCATGCCAGGGAAGTTTCAGCTGAGCATGCTCAGACGCATGGGAGGCACCAGGCTCTAGCAGAACTCCTTCCGAGGAACAAGGAGGACACATCTAAGAACGCAACTGCTGCAAATCTGCAGGTCTCTCCTCCGCTACTGGACACCTGTCTAGCTCAGATTGATGGCAATGTGGCTCCTACTTCATGTCATCGCCCTGACAGAGGTCAAAGGTAAGGCTGCTGATTCCCCAATTGAAATGATTACAATTCCCCAAGATTAGAAAACCGGTCTGTAGTTCTGAGATGTTTACAACAGCCTCAATGCAGGGTTTGAAAAATAGACACCCCAGAGTTCAGCCCCCAGAAATGAGCACTAAGTGCAGTTTCTAAATGCAACATGCCTCCCCCCAGAAACCAGACTTTTCGTCTTGTTAGAACTAAAGATGAGCTGTGTTTTAAATATCAATGTGGACATAGCAATTATAGCAAAGAAAAATGTACTTTAGTATTTCCTTCTGAGAACAGGGGAGATTCATAAACTGAAAGACGGGTCTGTAGAAATCCAACCTGTTGAAATACGTCTATAAAATGCATGCCAACAATTGTTAGCGGCTGGGTTTTTTTCTGTTTGTTTGTTTGTATATTTATTTGCTTCTGTCCATTTAAACTAAGGACTGCAAACCATATGCAAATCCAAAAAAGCCAGGCTCTCTAGTTCACCTATGGAGAACAGTTATTAACTATAAAATGGATATTTTTATATCCCTCTCTTATCTGCTCCGAGGTTTGGAAAGCTTGGGTAGAATGGTCTGCTTCCAGTTGGTAACTTTCTCGCTTTTATAGTTACAAACTACTAAACTGCTTCAAGTTAAGGTGAAAATCTCATTTTGCCACAAGTTAACATCCACTCCTGTGGTATGTGAGCTCGTTATTACTTTGATTCAAAATGTATTCAGTTAATTCATAGTTTTTCTTTAAAACTTTCAAGAATAAATATTAGATTTTTTATTAGATTTTTAGATTTTGAAATTACAATTAGTTCCTGAAAAAATCCTTTTTATAACTACTCAGTTTAATTAGACAGGTTCCGAGTGAATGGTTTTCATCTTTAAGTAAAACGTTCTGCTTAAGGGCACAGACAGACTTTATTTCCAAGCACAGACTGCAGTATTTAAGAACAACCACCAAAAGGTTTTTAAATATTTAAATCTTGTTTGGAATTAGCAGTGACACCAGAACTTTGTTTCAAATTATCTGTCAAAGGCCCTAGCGCAATGTACGCTGTACGCGGTGTTTGCAGCCCAGTTTTGGACGTTACATGGAAATCTGTTCTCTAAGGAGAAATGGTAAACTCATCTTTCAGAAAACCACTGCTTTAGAAACAGGAGTCTGATTTGGTTTAAGATCTTAATTCAGAAGTCTGCGTCTGTCTCCATTCGTTACTCTCAGTTTTGGAGGATGCTTAAGAATGGAAGAGTAAAAAGAAGGTCCTTGCGCTCTTTCAAGAGCCCTGGATGCTCAGAGGATCACCCGCCTTCTCATCTTGGGGCTCTGGAGTGTGCTTGCACTAACCTTCCCTACCCCCACGGCCTCCACATCGCTCTGACATTACAGCTAATGGTTTACGATAGCAATGGGCTCTGAAAAGTTGGTGAGGGGGAGAAGAAATTTAAAGCAGATCATTTGAGATTTTTTTCCTGAGGGCCTAATTTTAGATTTATACCGCAAACCTAGTAAATGTTTATTGATTAATTACAATTCTCTGATAAATGTTGTTTTCCAAGCTCGCATTACTTCACCTCATCTCAAACCTTTATATTTTCAGTGAGTAGCTTCAGCGTGCATCGTGTGGTCAATGCTTGGCATCTTAGGAAAGCGCAATTATTTATTTAAGAATTGCTACGGCTCTTGCATTTCCTCATTCAATTCTTGACATCTAAAACAGCAAGTCTATTTGTCATAACCAAACAAGGGGTTTTGTTTTTGTTTTTCATTTTTGTATTTTTCTCAGAATAAAAATTGTTTTCCTAAGTTAAATTTGCCAACCCTTTTCTAGCAGTTCAAGCTGCACGATTGTTTTCTCGTCGGGCCGCCGTCACTCGAGTGCTCAAAGAGTAAATTATGTTTCCTGTCTTAACCAACAACTTAGGTTGTCTTGGCCGGCAACCTCCAGGCATCTATCGTGATGTCGCTTTATCACTAATTAATTCACTCAGGATGTTTGCTAACCTGGCCCAAACCATCTTAAAAAGGATCTTAATGAATGAATAGGGACAGTCTTACAAGCTCAAACAGTGCGCCTCTGAGGAAAATTAAAGTATCAAGTTCGGAGAATCCTACTTGCTAACTACCAACTGCAACGTCCTCAAATCCTTGCCTGCTCTTCACTAAATGTGATCTTAACGCAAAGCTGAGCCCTGGCGGGCACTTCGCGGTGAGCAGTGTTTGAGCGCCCCCTCGTGGCCAAGCTGCAGCTAAGCCTCGAGGGTGCTTTCCAAACCATGGGTTCTCAACTGAGACTGCAGAAAAGCATCTCCAACTACGTTTTAATTTCACACAATTGCGCCCACGCTGTGCCTAGCTGTGAAAATCAATTGTACTTCAAGCCAGTCCTCTTGAAATTCTTTCTCGCCTTTAATAGAAAAATAAATTTGCCTGCTTGAGGCAAAAAATAGGACCTGCTTGGAATGGGTAGCCTGGGACCCCAACGCCAAAGCGCCAACTGTGTAACCTCCAGAGGTGCCGGGTGGGCATGCTCTGCCACAGGTGCCCCCTCACTGGGAAAAAGCGTGGCCAGCTGCAGCAAAGACTTTCAAAACACCTTCCACCTGAATCCAAGACACGAAACTGGGACACTGCAAGCTAGCTGATGCTGGAAAAACAAAAACAAACACACACACACACACACACACACACACACACACAAAAAAAACCCTGATGCTTTTTAAATCTTGAAATATGCTGTCTCAAGTAAAATTCAACCAATAACGAATTACTTGGGGGTAAAGTAGTAATGTAAAGATAAAGGCATGTAGCTTTTAGAATGAGCCAGCACCGCCAAACGTCGTGGTTTACTTAGTAAATGTGTAACTTGCTAATAAAGCAAAATCAATGTGTTTGTTTTACACAAGAAATACTAGTGGAGGTATGGGGAGAATTTTGCGGAAACAAACAAAAAATGTTGTTGGTGTGTGTGTGTGTGTTTAATTTACAGTGTATTAATTTCTCATGGCCATGCTTCCAGGGCAGGGGACCTTTGTATAAAATGCCCTCCCAAAACGCTGGTTTTGCATATGCACAATAAGTAGGTGTTTGAAGGGTTAACACTAGACAGAAACTGCAGTCTGGAAATTAGCCATGTTGTGAAAGAAAGGGTCATTAAAATGGTTAAATGATAACCGATAGAATTCTAGCCTTCCTTTCTTCTCTGGCTCTTCTGCCCACTGCCTTGGCCCCTTGCCTGTCCCTGGTGATGCCTGCTCCCTTCTCTGCTACTCCTAAGTAGGAATACTCTGATTTGCTGTGATTTGCTCTTTGCTGTAGTTTTTCACTTCATCTTTTTACTTGGCTTGTCAACCTTGTAGCCATTTGTGTGGGGGATCCTGGGTTGTATCTGGCTGTGCCCATGCTGTGACGTGCAAGGAAGAACAAGCACACACTTTTCATTTCTTTACAGCCACAGCCTTCAACGGCCTTTTGCTTTTTTTTTGCTGGACATGGATTGATTGTGCCCATCAGCAGAACTCGGTGTTAGGAGTCCTGGGTGCGCCAATCAACGCAGGATAATTTGAATTTCCCTGTCTTCCCTGTCACCTCGGGCCTTTCACCTTCCTTCCACACAGGGAGAAAAATGTGGCACATTTTCCGATGTGGAGGTTAAGAGACTCTCCTGAAAAGCAGAGCACTGCTTGCTAGAGGCTGAGGAGAAGCGAGGATGGGAAATGGTCGCATCCTGCTGTCTACAGCAGAGGCATGACCACTGTTTGGTATTTGAGGAAGGCACTGCTTCGTGGGTTCACTTCCTGTGTATTTGCCTCTGCTTGCCTTTGTCCCCCTCTTCCTATCATGGCTACAGTCCAGCTGAGCTCTCTGCTTCCTGTCTGGTCTCCTTCTGAAATCTTTCTGGTTTTCCATGTCTGTGCTTCTCAACCCTCCTGTTCCACCAGCCTCTGTTTCTCTGCTCCCTCCGACCCTGCCACATCCCATCCTGACTCCCAGGGCTGCTCCATCAACCGTGTTCATGCCTGTGTCTGTATTTCCACTCTGGGCTCCGTCCCTTTCAGCAAGACCTTTCTTCAAGTGTTCCTGGCCTCTCATCACCTCTGTCTTTGCTGGGCTTCCTCTCCAAGGACTTCCTGTAGCTTTCTGCTTCTCATTAACTCGGCTTCCTTTCTGGCATTTGTGGCTAGCCCCTTGTGTCCTGGCCTAGTGATAGTCATCACTAAGATTGTCTAGGCTAAGATTGGGGCACAAAACCCAAACAGAGCCAAACAATCATTATACCTTAATACTTCAGTGCTGGCAATGTTCTCTTCTTAAAGTCTATAGTGATTTGTCCACAATTCTCAAATATAGGAAGCCCTGAAAATGAAGTTTGATCAAGTTTGTCTACAAATTTGGTCTAAATCTACCAGGGACAATCTAGAATCCTTCGTTATGCATGTCTTGTAAAAATGCATTGATTTGTGCTATAGAAAATTAATTCTGTCAACTGAAAAAATTCCCTTAATTGGCAGGAATTGGTATTCAATCATTACCTTTCTAAGATTAGTACATAAATATGTATATGTGTGCATTGGAGTTAGAGAGATAGCTCACTGTTAAGAACACTGGTTGCTCTTGTCAAGGACCTGGCTCCAGGTACCCAACACCCACATGGTGGCTCCCAACCATCTGTAACTCCAGTTCTAGGGGGTCTGTTGCCCTCTTCTGGTATCTTAAGATACCGGCCATGTGTTTTGCCTGAATGCGTGTATGTACCCTGCATGCGTGCAGTACCCATGGAGGCCAGAAAAAGGAATGAGATTCTCCAGAACTAGATTTACAGATGGCTGTGAGCTGACATTCAGGTGCTGGGACTCAAACTCCCATCTTCTGGAAGAACAGCCAGTTCTCTTAACCACTGACCCATTCCCCCAGCCTCTGTACATTGAAGATTTTTAAGATTATGGATTTTAAGATATTTCTTAAAGCTGTTTGAGTCCCTTCTTCTCCAGTATAGATTTCCCCTGTGCTTGGCCCTGGATTTGTTTGTGAGGTTGGAGAAACGTCCTTCCTGCTACTGACCCTCTCTAAGCCGGCTCGTGGGTGTGGTCACCTAGGCAGCTCGTTGGGATAGATACTGCAGGCATTTTGTCTCGTGGATGATCCAGCCCCAGACCCGTGTCCTGTCTACAGCGGCTCCCCATTGGCTATGAGCAAAGGGTTTTACTGAGATCACAACTTTGGGTGGCCAGTCAGAGCGGTTCTCTCCCTGGTCCACTCAGCGGCTCAGTACCGCCGTCTGCTGGCCCAGTTGCACTCAGCCTTCTCAAACTCCATTTGAGCAGAACTCTGATCATACCAACAATGATAGACTTCATTTGGGGTTAGTAATATGGAAGCATATGTAGGATTTGCCCACAGAGGGGTGGGGTGCTCTCCTGGAAGTCAGAACACACCACATGCACGCAGTGCCCACTGGGGCCAGAAGAGGGCACCAGATCCCCTAGAACTAGAGTTAAAGACTTCATGAGCCACCATCGCGGTATTGGGACCTCTGCAAGAGTAGCCAGTGCTCTTCATTTTGATTACCAAGTCTGTGCTGTATCAAGAAGGAAATATGAGAGGGTGCACACGGCAGAACCGGAAAGTCACTGGGACGAGGGGTTGGATGGGCTGGGAGGCACTCCGACACGAGGCTGACTTACCGTCAGCTGATTAACGTGAGGTCATAGTCCTGACATTTACTTTGGCTCTCAGCTCTCTACAAACGCCAAATGCTCAGTATCCGCAGCCATGGCATCATCCCTGAGGTTCTCCTAACTACCAGGGATGAAGTTAAAGAGACAGACCCTTGGGTGCCAGAATGAGAAGATGCAATAGATGGGGGGAGGGGGGGGATGCGATGCTGCACAGTGCAGAGGCACACTAGCTGACTCTGTTGCCTGTGTCCCAGAGGTCAGCCTTCTGATGCTTACAAGCATGTCAAAATGTATCGCTCTAAAATTTTAAGTTATTTTTATGTATTTATTTTATGGCTATGGCGTTTTGCCTATATGTGTGCCACATGCATGCAGGGCCCACATGAGGCCAGGAGATGGTACCAGATCACAGGTACTTGGAGTTGTAAGTTGAATCATGGGTGCTGGAAGCCGAACCCAGGTCCTCTGGAAGAGCAGCCCTTAACTACTGAGCCGTATCTTCACCCCAACTCATTTTTTAAGAATAAAAATATGATATTTTTTATTATACAATCCCTGTGTATCTGGACGGCTAATTGAATCCACCTGGATCATCTATCACATTAATTCTACTTGTAAAGCCTTTTATTTTTTAATTTGGAGGTGATAGGGACAAATTAAATACTCGGCAAAGGAATTGTGAATCCCGCACTAACGATCAATGTACAGCTTCCTAGCAGACAGCATAATTCAAACTTTGAACACGCAAGTTTACCTACATGGCAAAGTTAATTACCATTCCATTCTATGGAAAAAATTATGTCATAACAAATTGCAGCAAATAAAGGGCTTTCTGCCTTCTCTTCTCATTTACCTGTCATTTGTTATCCACGCTTTGCTCGATTGTGGTTTAGATGGAGCTTTTATGTAAGCGCAGGAGATATTTTAAAAGGTGAAAGAGAACCTACAGTCCCTTCTGTCAGAGGGACTCAAATGTGTGACTTCCAGGTGCAAAGGAGACGAGAGAGTCTTGACCTACGCCACCTCACAGGCAGGAAGAGAACCAAGGTCTCTGCAGAGTTCCCTGAAAGCGGATTTCTTTATTGAAGCCATTTCCTTGATAGCCATTTCCTCTTTCCCATTCTCAAACGGTGCTCTTACATCATCCTCTGGGAGAAATAAGGTGTCCTCCCTAACAGCACAGGGGCTGGCTAGCACCGGAGCGGGTCAGCCTCCTTATGTGCGTGAAATGTGTGTGTTTGCTGCTTGCTTGCAGAAACACCTCCTCCTATTCCTGAATATTTCATATGTAGATGACAACTTCTGAGACATGTACCACGTGCTAGTAATCGAGAAGTTTCCTTGCCACAGGAACAGTTAAAATGAATAATTAATTTCTTTCCACCAAACAAGGCATAGTGTACTGTGTGAAGAAAAAAAAATCCAATGCTGTAAGACTCAGTATGGAGGACGGGCAAGGTCATCACATGGTTGGAGATGAACGCTCACGACCTGGAGTGGTCTTGGAAGGCTTGGGGAGCCTTTCCCAGAAATGACTTCAGAGATGAATGTCAAACAAAGAGGAAGTAGGAAAGGAAAACAAAGCGCATTCCCAGTGCAGAAAACGGCACATGCTAAAACCGCGATGTCTTCCGAGCATAAAAGGCAGACTTCCAGGAATGGTTTCCTGCAAGAGACAAGAGAGCTTGAGAGAGTGAGGAGGTTTGGCCCGTGGTTCTGTGGGACCTGAAATCACTTTGACACTTTTGCTGGTTCCTTTCCCAGCTTGCAGAGTATGTCATTGCGAGATCCTGTCGCTATCTTTTACACGTCTCTTTCAAAGATATTTAGATGGTCGCCAGTTTGGGGAGTGAGATGCCCCTGAGAATGTTCTGGTGGCGGGATGGGGGAGGGGGTGTCCAGGCACACATTTCCACCGACTCCAAAAATAGTTTGCAAGGCTTCAGGAGAGGATGAGATGCTTTTTTTTTTTTTTTTTTTTTTTTTTTTTTTTTTTTTTTGGTTTTTCGCGACAGGGTTTCTCTGTGGTTTTGGAGCCTGTCCTGGAACTAACTCTTATAGACCAGGCTGGTCTCGAACTCACAGAGATCCGCCTGCCTCTGTCTCCCGAGTGCTGGGATTAAAGGCGTGCGCCACCATCGCCCGGCGAGATGCCATTTTCCAAAGCAGGTGTTTTCATGAAAATCCCCAGCAGTGAGTAGAGCTTGCATGACGTCATAGGCTCCCCCAAATTGTTTTGTAAAGTATGGGGAGGGCTGGAGAAAAGGCTTAGGGGATAAGAATACTTGCTACTCTTCCAGAGGCCCTGGGTTCTCCTCCCAGCACCTACATGGTTGCTCACAACCATCTGTAACTCCAGTTCCAGGGGTCTGGTGCCCTCCTTTCTCTCTGAAGGTCCCTTTATCATTTCCATGCTTTTTTCTTTTGTCTCCCGGCCCCAATTTTAACCCGAGTCGACCCTGTCACCACGCATTTGGAACTACCTGCTGGAACCTGGTGGACTCACTATTGGGTATACAACCGGAAACAGTAACCCTCCCTGGCCCAGAATCTATCCATAGTCAACAGTTCAGCTGGGAGAGGAAGGGCTCCCAGGAGCCCCTTCCCATTCCATGATTGGCTGTTGACAGGTCCAGTCTTGTGCAGGCCCAGGGCAGGCAGCCACAGCTGCTGTGAGATCATCTTTGCCATGGCGGTTGTGCCCTGGAGACAGCATTTGAAGCTCTCTCCAGCCCTTATAATTCTCTTTGTTCACCTGTCATGTTCTTCTGTTTATTTACAGCATTGATTTCTCTCAACAATTGCCTATATTTTACAGAAATACTGTGTCCATGTTTTGGGCTTATCTCTAAGTATGTGGCTGTTGATGGAAAAGATGGTTGTACTGGTCATTTTCCTTTCAAATTGTTTGCTGTTTATATCCAGCTGGCTATGGGGAAAACCTCGCGTTTCTCATTGTCAGATTATTCCAGCACAGAAGTCTATAAACGGCAACAGTTGTAACCTCCCTCTTTTGGTAACTGTCACTCCGTTTCACTCTCTTGCTTACCTCCATAGGCTTAGCGTTCCGTTATAATATTGAATAGAAATAGTCGCAAGCATTGCCGCCTTCAGAAGCCTATCATGAAGCAAGCCTCGACCGTACAGATTTAAAAGCAAGTTAGTTGCCTTTACGTTTCAGTTTGCAGAGTTATTTGAATGCCAGGGTCTGGGAGTTTCACCCCTGGAGCCCCTCTTGGAAGTGAAGTCGCAGACAAGTGACAAATGGGGAGACGATACGCCTGAGTTATAACAGGAGGCCTGACCTCCCCGGAGAATTCCAGCCACATCTCCAGACTCTGTTTTCTCACATAACATTCCAAACACTGTGTTCCGAAGTGCTGCTGCTGTCAGGAAGGAACTTCCCACAAGCCCCTGCGCCCCCACCCCCAGCGTGAATGTTAGAGTCTCCCTTTAGAAGATGAACTTGTCTTCTCTGGGGAGATAATAGAATACTATTTTTCTAATAAATCGAGATGAAATGTAACAGATTTTTAGAGCACCCTTACGAAGCTAAAATATTAATGATCTTTACAAGTTCTGGTAAATTCTTTGATTTGTTATTTTTAAGCTCTGGCCTCGTGCCTACCCAGTGAACTTCAGGATGCTGTGCCACCCACATATTTTTTTCAATTAAAAAAAAAGAGAGAGAATGTGATTGAGAGGCTAAGAGGGGGACTCTAGAAGAGGACGTAGAGCTGGGCAGGGAGGGGCCACAAAGCTGGGGAAGGATGCATGTTGTCTGATGAAGGCAGTAGAATTTGTCAGACACTTTGGGGGACCAAATTGGTAGCAGAAAAGGACATTAGGCACACAGTTTGAATCCCAGCACTTGGGAGGCAGAGGCAGGGGGATCTTTGTGAGTTTAAAGTCAGCCTGGTCTACAGAGTAAGTTCCAGGCTAGCCAGGGCTCCATAGTGAAATTTCTTTTTTTTTATTAATTAATTTATTTAATTATTAAAGATTTCTGCCTCTTCCCCGCCACCACCTCCCATTCCCTCCCCCTCCCCCAATCAAGTCTTCCTCCCTCCTCAGCCCAAAGAGCAAGCAGGTTTCTCTGCCCTGTGGGAGGTCCAAGGACCACCCACCTCCATCCAGGTCTATTACGGTGAGCATCCAAACTACCTGGGCTCCCACAAAGCCATTACGTGCAATAGGATCAAGAACCCATTGCCATTGTTCATCAGTTCTCAGTAGTCCTCATTGTCCGTTATGTTCAGTGAAATTTCTTTTTAAAAGGAGAAAGGGTGAGGGCCAGCAGGCAGACAAACACTGGTCCTGATGTTGACCTGCTGGAGTAACAAGGCCAGGAGTAGAAGCAGTGGGTTGACGCGTAGAGGACTGGAGGCAGCAGAGACATTGGCTTTTGGGATCCTTCTGAGCAATGTCATTGTAAAGACAACTGGATATAACAGGACTTGGACTGCTTGGTTGGTTTACTTGTTTTGAAAATGAGATCTGATGATTTTTCTGGTTTGTTTAGGAGTGTGTGTGTGTGTGTGTGTGTGTGTGTGTTGTGCTACTGAAGACTGAACCTGGACCTCACTAGACAAGAGCTCTGCCTCTAAGCTATGTCCAGCTCTGAGAACTGACTGAATTAGACTGACGTGGCAGAGTGTTGAGGGCATGCTATGACAAGGGAAAGATACTGGAAATACAGGAAAGAAATGCTATAATTCATGCAGAGAGGTTCGAGATGCTGAGGCAGTGTGCAGAGTTGGGAGACTTTACTGGGAGCAAGCAGGAGCCCTCATCCTTCAGATATCATCAAGCCTCATCCCTGGCCCTGGTTCATGACCGTGGGACCTGCAAATGGCTCAGCAGAGTCTATGTGTGGGGTACCCTATATTTGTGTAGGGTCTATCCTGACCAGTGTATGGTGGGAGTCCTGGGTGCTGGGGAACTGTGAACTAATGGCAGTGAGATTTGGATGAATAACAGACAATGAAAGTTCTAGGAACAGGGAAATCCACGACTCAGAATTTGAGGAGTAAAGAGATTAGACAGAGAGAGGTCCCAATGTCACCAGACAAGATGGATCTAGTCTGTCACCTTCACACTCTGCCCTGCTCCTCTGCCCTTTGAGCTCACCATCCTCTGGCAGTTTCCAGAAAGAAAGCAGACTCTCCAATCACACACAAGATGGAAATTTTCAACACTGGAACACAGTCAGGCAGGCACGGTGAGACAGGCTTGTAATCTCAGGACCCCTGAGGCTACGGCAGGAGAATTATGAGTTTGTGGTCAGCCTGGACTCTACGCAATGCTTTTAGAGATGTCCTGACTCTTCCCAGGAATCAGGCAGCTTCCGGCAAGTATACCAATCAAGTGACAGCTGCCCAGTGTGCCACTGTAACCCACTCAGATGGAGTGCCCAGAGGGGACTCCAGTGTCTGTCAGGTTGACTGTCAGTTACTGTCTCCTGAATGTTCCAATAGTTAACTCTTAAATGCATGGCGGAGGCTTTGTCTGTGATGTCTGCTGCATCCCTGCAGCTCAATGGCCTGCCTCCATGACAGTCTCATCCTCACAGAGGTAAGCAGCAGCATTCGGGTTACCTAAGAAATGGTCTCCCTCAGCCAGTCTCCTCTGTGGACCGTCCTTTCTGGTACTGGTGTGGGGAGAGTGTTAATCCCAACAACAGGAGGAGAAAGACCACTGACCCAATTCATTGTGGCCAAATTAATTAAAACAAGCAATTAATTACAGCAAGCTTTTTTATTTGTGTGCATGGGCCGCCACCCCCTAAGGCGGGGTTCCAGAGGTCAGCCTCAGATGTGAGGAAGACAAGGCTTTTGTAGCTCAGGATAAGGGGTTTCCAAATGGGGGTCTGGCAGGCAAAACAGGTAGGGTCAAAGGACCAGAACATAAATATAGCAAGCTATTCCTTCCTGAAACAAAGACTTGGCTGCGAGGTGGGCATCACAAGGGAGTCATAACAGCTGGGAGGCACAGATGGTCACAACAACCTTTCGAAACAAAGGTAGGGTTGCAAGATGGTTATAAGCAACTTTTTGAGACAAAAACATGACTGCTACTCCTGGAACAGGCAGTACGGAACTGTTTGTAGTTAAAATTGCAGGAGTAGGGTGTTGTCCAATCCTTGGGAAGCAGGTTGAGTCTTAAAGAGGAATGACCTAATTTGTCTTTACGATAAGATGGCTTCCAAGTCCAAGAAAGAGGCAGGCTGGTTCTTCAGAAGAACCTCACTCAGTTCTTTCCCCAGTTTTCATCGGCTTTCCTCAGTTCCCTTTAGTACTACTGTTGTGGTACTGAATAGTCAGGGCAGGGACCCGACCGTCTCTAACGATTCTTACACGGAAAACCTAAGCAATCCTTCTCGAACATCGTTTCTCAGTAGGGCAGGAAAAGGGTTGAGTGGAGACCAGAAGCACCCTGGGGCACCAGTCCAGCTGGCTCCAAAAGGCAGGGGCAGTAGCATTGTGTGATGCCGGCGCTCAGCCATGTCTGGAGACTGACTAGAGACGGCAGGGACCGTGACAGCAGCCTCCTTTCACAAGCCCAAATCTCCACTCTGCTGTGAGTTCGGCCAAAGGGCCCCCACGGAAACCTCTGGAAGCTACCCGTTTTCCTTTGATGTTGGCAGCCTCCACTTTTATAATCTCTGAATTTCAATAAAGCTGCCTCTCTCTACTTTCACAACTGACGGGCGCCCCAGACTGCGGAATACACCTCCCAAGGATGGCCAGTGGGTCTTCTTCAGTACATGCCAAACACAGCGGGGGACCCTTAATTATTATTTAAATTTCATGATTGTGGGGCAGAATGATAAGTAGGGTACATAGAACACTGTATTTTATTCCATCAGGATTGAAACAGGAGCCTGCAACTTCAGCAAAATTAAATTCTGAAAGGGGCTCTTTTCTTTTCCAAACCCAGTGAGAATTTTGTGTTTTTTGTTTTGTTTTGTTTTGCTTTGCTTTGCTTTTCAAGACAGAGTTTCTCTGTGTAACAGCCCTGGCTGTCCTGGAACTAGTTCTTGTAGACCAGGCTGGCCTCGAACTCACAGAAATACACCTGCCTCTGCCTCCTGAGTGCTGGGATTAAAGGCGTGCGCCACTACCAGCTGGCTGAGAATTTATTTTTTAAAAAGATAATTGAGCCCCAAGTAATACCAGACATGAAAGACAGTGGACAGAAAGGAAGGAGTGTTCTGTTGTTATTTTCTTTCTGTATCCCATTTATGCTTGACATGTCCCAGGAAGAAGCCACCGTGGAAGGGAATTAACAGTTGGAGTCACTCGCGCTCAGTCTCTCTCCTCCACTTCTTTTGCTCCTCCCTCCCATACCCACATTCCCACCCCCAACCAGCATTCTCAGGTCACACTCTAGATCGGCCTCCTCAATCAAGAAGGTTCCAGAAGACGCATCTGTGAGAGCCTCCAAGTGTGCTCCATGACATCACTGTCCCTGGGGAGGACCAGCTGCCCTGCTTTTGTGCGCTTGTTCTGTCTCCAGGGTCAGCTCGACTAAGAAGCTTAAAACTCAGGAAAGGCAACTGTTTTCTCCTGCCACAGGCTTGGAAGCTTAGTATGCGCTGAGTCAGGCAGGCTGGGTGCCCACAAGCAAATGCCTGCCTGGTAATAAATGCACCTCTGTGAACAATGAGGGCCAGCAGGGAAGTCTCCCAAAAACGTTTGTGAGATGCAATCTCTGTGCAAGGCAGCATCTACTGGAAGACACAGACAGGTCTGGTGTTTCCCCGGACCCAGATAAAAGCATCTTTACATAATGATCCTAATACCAGTGGCTCCATTGTCTTTAGCATTCAGTGAGACAAGGAGAAAATACCCAGCACACAGTAGGTGATGTTCATGATGGCAAGTCCAGCCACAGTCTATTAAAGCCCGTTGTTCTCCTCACTCCCTCAAATTCCCTCCTGGTCTCCTGGTGGCATCATTCTCGGGACCACTTGGCCAACACCTCTCCCCAGCCCTTCAGCAGGTCCTAATAAACCGTGGCAATTTCAGTCTGCTTGCTCTTCAAGTTTGTGAAGTTCTCAGCGTTCGACTTTTTATTTGTTAGCCTGCAGTGTTCGGCGGGGATGAGGTTGCTCTGTTACAGGGTGAGCAGTTTCAGCTCTTCATATGTGTGTGCCATGTATTTCAGTAGTAGGTTTCTACAGGCTTTTCTGAAAGGCCTTCAAGAGCTGGTCATGCCAACCTGTACTCCCTCCTCTACCCTGCCCTCCTGCCTCTCACCCCATTTAAACCTCCCCCCTCTTCACCATTTATACCATTTCATCCAAACTCCCCTCCCAAGGATGCACATGCGGCACAAATTGGACTCGATAGGCTTAAACAGAAGAGAGGATACAGCGTTGGCAGGAGGGGAGGGGGAATCTGGGAGGAGTCAGGGAGGGGATGAATGTAAACACAACACGTGGTACGAGAGTCTCAAAAATTTGTGATGTTCCAATTTGACCTTGAGACTTTCCTCAGTTTTGCTAGCCTATGTGTGAAGAGTGTGTCTCTATTTTTCTGGAAAGTACACTCTTAAACTTGAATGCATGTTTGTTAGATCCAAATGTCTGGGATTGCCTTGTGCTCCCTGTTCCCTGTTCCTGTCTGCACCCCTCGGCTCGACTAGGGATGGGTTCAACACTTGTTCACATGTTACGCCCTCTGCTCAAGACGGCCATTTTCAGTTTGTCTTCATAAATGGCTTCCGCTCTTTGAAAGGCAGATTCCAGAATGGTCTCTTCCATCCCTGCATAGTGTGACTCTCAGTGGCCTCTGGAGTCAGAAGGTAGAATGAGACTTTAGCCAAGTCACCTAGGCGACAGCCCCAGACAAGACGCTTAGTTTACCACTTGCTAAGACATGCAGAAAGACACAACACCAGCCACACTCTAGGGGCAGTGGTTCTCAACCTGGGGGCTGCGACCCCTCTAGGGGTCAAATGACCCTTTCGCGGAGGTCACCTAAGACCATTGGAAAACACTGATATTTACATTACAATTCATAACAGAAGCAAAATTATAGTTATGAAGTTGAAACAAAAATAATTTGATGGTTGGGGGTCACTACAACATGAGGAACTAGATTAAAAGGTCACAGCATTGGAAAGGTTGGGGACCACGGCTCTAGGGGGAGTGCAGGAGTAACTGAGACAACTACCGAGCAGAGTGCTGGTACTCAGTACTCCTCAAGAGGGGTTACAGGGGCTGGAGAGATGGATCAGAGGTTAAGTGCATTGCTTGCTCTTCCAAAGGTCCTGAGTTCAATTACCATCAACCACATGGTGGCTCACAACCATCTGTAAAGGGGTTTGGTGCCCTCTTCTGGCCTACAGACATATACACACAGACAGAATATTGTATAATTAATAAATAAATAAAAAGAAAAGTCTAAGTTCTTAAAACCTTTTTAAAAAAGAGGGGTTACAGCTAAGGTTGTCACCCCTTATTTTAATGAAGGTTAGGCACTCCCTCAAGTTCTCATTTAAATGGTCCTTCTGCACATGTATTTTGTCACCTTAAATCCTTCTTATAAAAAAACTATTAGCTGCATAAATCAATTTCTTTGTTCCTATTTAAGCACGGTTTTACCCTACTATCTGAAGAAGTAGATACCTCCCCAACTCCATGTAATAGTGGAACAATGCATTTACCTCCCTGAAATAAAAGTTCAAAACGAGTCTTCAGCTCACCCATGGGACAGCTAGTGTGAGGTTCGATCATGGTAACTGACAGTGTTATTCCATACCGGTGCTCTAAGAATGATCCCGGATGAACCAGCCTCACGGAGTTCTCACATTAAATCGGACAGCGCCAGCAAGGCCTAGCCGCACTCACATTTGGTCCCTTACACAGGAGTTTTGTACCCACCCTGTCTCCTCTCTCACGCAGACGTCGTACTGACTGACGGCAGTATGGTGGTTCCTCTGTGCCCCAAAGGGTACTTTCCTTGTGGGAATCTCACCAAGTGCTTACCCCGAGCCTTTCACTGTGATGGCGTGGACGATTGCGGGAACGGTGCTGACGAGGACAGCTGTGGTGAGTCCCGCCCCCTCCTGTGCGTGTGTCCCCGCCCCCCAGAACTGCGGGTCAGTCAGTGAGTGAGGGTAATGAATTGGGAGGCACAACCTACTAACCGCTGCCATTGCGTTCAGGCGAAAGACCTGAATTTTAGGAGATGGAGCTTACTAAAGTCAAAACGACGGTCCCCAGAAAAATTGAAATGGCATTCCAAATTTTATTATTTTGTTTCTCATAACTCAGTTTGAAGAGGCTTCCTTGTGGCCAATAGCTTTGCTCAGCTTTAAGAATGTCCATAAGCCGCCTTGAGCTCACCTAGAGAATTAATTGATGGTGCAGACAGACGTTGGGTGTCAGCTATGGGTCAGGACCTCCCCATATCACTGAGACAAGGTGAGCTCAAAAGAAATAAGGTGGAAACGAGGCCCTTGAGCTCCTGCGACAACATGGACAAAGAAAACAATAGCGCTGTGCTTAGGTGACTGAGCGCATCTGGAGGGAACAGCAAACAAAGAAAGAGACAATAAGGGCAGAATCAAGGAAACGTTTTCTTTAACTAAAGTGACTTGAATTGAGAACAAAATGGAAGGAAGGAAGGAAGGAAGGAAGGGAGGGAGGGAGGGAGGGAGGGAGGGAGGGAGGGAGGGAGGGAGGGAGGGAGGGAGGGAGGGAGGGAAGGTATTCTGGAAGCATAGGAAATAAAAGCCCTGGGGCTGACTGAAATAGAGTCAAATAGCGTCAGTCAAGTCACATTCCTGCGAAAGCAATGTGACTTGAGCAGAGTCACACAAAGGGTGAAGAGGTTCCAAAGTTTATCACTCGGGCTCTCCCAGGCCAAGTGTTGAGATCACACATCTTACCTGATCTAATCTGCCTGTTTGCAGAGAGGTTGATATGTGAGGTTAGTCACAGTCAACACGGTAACTAGTCTGCCACATAAGGCCAGCTTCCTTCAGCACTGCTCCACTAGCATCTGAGTCAGGCCGCCATGTCCTGGAGGGCCAAACAGAATTCTGCAGCTTGCTGTCTTGCCCCGGTACTCGTGCACCCTTCCCTTGGATGGGCAACAACCGAGTCTACTGTACTGCAGAGCTCTCCTGCCTGTTCTCCCTTCACGCTCAGTTCAGAGGGGCGGGAGGCAGCTCAGGGGGTGGGGAATGGATGCTTAGCAGGAGGTTCAATCCAGAGCAATGAAAAACGAAAAGGGGCTCAATTCCGGTCCTCCCCCTCGAAGACAGCTGCGCAGGCATCCCCGTGGGTAAATCTCCCGCCACATTGAGTCACGTGTGTTACTTTTTCACCTCCTTGCAGATATGAGCACCCTAAGAAAAAGGCCTGGCTCACCTTTGTTGTGTTGCCCCCAGAATGTAGGCTCGTAGAGTACACAGTAGGCATTCAGTCTGGGCTCAGTTCTCTGATTGTCAGTGAACAAGCTACTCAGAGAGATTTCCTCTTTGCCACCTGGGAATCAAGGATCACTCCCGCTTCTCTACCCCCACGAGGACGCTCTGAACCCAGACTGAACAAGGCACATAGAACAGCTTATAATATCACAATAGCACCATTCAGGATATGAGAAAGGAATAGAGATAAATTTAGATATCAGGGATCATGAACTTACTTTTTGATTTGTGGGGACTTTGATGCCATTACAATGCAAATCTTACCATTTCTATAGCACATACCCAAATTAAGGAAGTTTCAAAATAGGCACGTTTTTGCAAATATGTATGTATATATTATTCATCTGCGATTTTGATAATACAAAAGGAATATCAAACAAGAATATTACAATAGCAAATGACAAATTGACCTGAAGGCATGGCAAACCAAGGCACTGTTATTTCTCTCGATAGGATTTAACACTCTTTCTTAAAAGGTATTTTGCTTTTGGCTTTATTTAAAAATAAAATCTGGCAAGGAGTGAGGTAGTCCATGCTGAGCATGTGTGAGGCCCTGGGTTCAATCCCAAGAAACAAAGCAAAACAAGGAAGGTCCAATTTTTATCAGACCTCAGTACCCCATTACACAAGGCCCTCTCATCTCCACAGGGCAGAGGGAAATTCAGAGTGCAGTTGTCTTGTGAAATCCCCAAAACTCAAGTCAAAACCTCAAAATGTCAGTGCTACTTACCAAGACATTTGTAATTACAATAAAAACAATAATTGCATTATATACATATTAGATATGTACGTCTGAAATCCTTGTGAGTAAAGGAAGCAGGAAATGCCCACAAGTGTGTGTTTAACTCTCTCTTGATATTTTTAGAATTAAAAAAAAAAAATCATTCTGTTGCTTGAGCGGGATTTCTTTTTTTTTAATTTGATTTCATGCAATTTTTATACTTTTGTTTCTGTGGTATGATGTCTGATCTCTAGACTAACCGCTGCGTATCGACCACCCCACAGGTGACACTAGTGGATGGGCGACCATATTTGGCACAGTCCATGGAAATGTCAATAAAGTGACATTGACACAGGAGTGCTGTAAGTGCTGTCGGTTCAAAGACGGTATCAGCTTGCAGAAAACGTGATTGTGACGCGTGGATTTATCCGGGAACAGCAGCCCCCCCTTATCTAAGGTTTTGCTGTCAATAGTGTCAACAAACTGCAGCCAACTGTGGTTCCAAAACAGTAAATGAACATTTTGAGGAGCTGGGACTCCAGCTTACAATAATGATGATGATGCCCTGAGACAGGCAGACCACATTCACGTGACATTGGTCATGGGATACCGCTATGATTTTTCTGTTGAGTTATTGGTTACTCTCAATCTCACTGACCGGATGTATAAATTGTACTTTTTCAGAGGCATGTAGGCACAGGAAAATCAGTAAATGCAGGATTTGGTGTTATCTCTGGTTTTTATCATCCACTGGGCGTCTTGGAATGTGTCCCCTGTGGATAAGGGGGGACTGCTGTAGTGGTTCAGTTACCTTCGTGTCAATGTATTTCACTGGTAATGATTCTCCTATCTGCCTGTGGGCCTGAGGAAAAGATGGACGAACTGGTCCATTTCCATGCATGCTCATTTCTGGTCTGGTATCACGGTATCAATCATGGGAATACAGAGATAATCAATAATGGTGACAGACAATGAGGTTCTATTTCTTTTGATTTTTTTTTTTCAACGAAGAGCTCATACTATGTTCCAGACATAGGAAGTACAATTCTGATTAAGGTGTGTCCCTAACTCACAAATAGCTCGCATGTAGCCGGAAAGACATCCTCACTAAGCCATGGTGATTCCAGGCTGCCCAGGGAGGCATGGAAGACCACGGTAAGAAATGGGGCTCTGCCAGGAATGGGGATATGCTCCCAAGCAGTGCACTGAGGCGGCTGTGAAGTCCCCGGATGGAGATAGAAGAGGTAACGGGATCCACAGGTAAACAAGGCCAGTAAGATCTGCGAGTAGCTGTCCAATGCAGGTTGCACAATGCCTTTATGTAAGTGTGCTGAGATTCTTCAAGTGTGAGCTGGGAGGCAGAGCTGAACTCAGGAGGTTGCAGTGTGCCCCTGGAGGATTTGGGGCACGCACTGTGGAGGTTGACCTCTGTATTACTAGTAGAGTTGGATGTGTGTGTGTGTGTGTGTGTGTGTGTACATATGTAGATGAATATATAGTTTGATATATGTTAGTATACATAAATTTCATTTATGTGTGTAATGTACATATATTAAATCCTGTACTGATATTGGACCTGGTTATGCACACCTTTAATTCCAGCACTCTGAGAAGCAGAAAAAGGCAATTTCTGTGAGTTCCAGGCTAATCAGGGATACATAGCGGAACCCTGTCTGAAAAACAAGCAAAGAAATAAACAACAACAAAACTCTATACTTACAGTGCACATGCAGTTGGGGCTCTCACCTAGGGGTTACACAGCTGTGTATTCAACCAACTACAGATCAGAAATAGTTTGATTAAAAGAAAACTATACATGTGCTGAACTTGTACAGAAAATCTAGTCGCTAATATTAATGTCTATTATTCTATATTGTTATATACTGTTACAATCATATAATAATATAAAAATATGTATATAGTGTAACAACTATATCATCAGCATTCATGTTATAATCAGTGTCCTGAAGCCTCTGGAGATACACTAACGGATGCAGGGGTTTGTCTGTAACAACTATACAAACACTGCACCACTTTTAGAAGGTACTTGAGCATCTGTGACTTTAGGTATCCATGAGGGCCCCGAAAGCAACCCTTATACCTGAGAAAGACTGCAGGATACACTGCAGAATACCAGTTCATAACTCATATACTTGTCCATGGATACATCATCTATAGAAATGAAATTAAGCCACATATAGTGGCTTGTACCTGTAACCCCAGCAATTGGGAATTTGAGGCAGGAGGATCCTGAGTTCAGAGCAAACCTGGGCTGTGTAGTGAGTCCACATATGAAAAGATAAAAGAAAAATTGGGGCTGAGGAGACGGTTAAGAGCATTGGCTGAGCTGGGCGGTGGTGGCGCACGCCTTTAATCCCAGCACTTGGGAGGCAGAGGCAGGCGGATCTCTGTGAGTTCGAGACCAGCCTGGTCTACAAGAGCTCGTTCCAGGACAGGCTCCAAAACCACAGAGAAACCCTGTCTCGAAAAACTAAAAAAAAAAAAAAAAAAAAAAAAAAAAAGAGCATTGGCTGTTGTTGCCGAGGGCCTGGGACTAGGAGGCCTTGGCAGCTTCATCCTTGCTAGAGGCCAAAAATACAAAAGTGTTGGGGAGCTCTGATCTCTAATCTGGCTCTTAGAGGATTCCATGGTTCCCAGAGAGACAGAATATAGCCATGAAGGCCTCTTAAGAGAAAACTCCTTCTGGTCCAGAGAATGGAGTTTCTGGCCTGGTGCAGACCTCACATCCCAGTAGACTAGGGCAATCTCCTGGCCAAGGGACCAGCCACAGGGAGGGAGCTGTCTCATACTGCTGATGGAACAGATGCAGATCTTCACCCTTGGTCCTAGGGGCCTAACTCAGGCTTCTAGAGCCAGCTGTTACTACACACAGGTGCCCCGCACTGTAGAAGTTTCTTGTTCCAAGGCAGGATAGAAGAAAGGAGACTACAGTTCACTGACTTTGAAAAAAAAATAGTGTTTAAATGAATAGGAGGGTTTGGTAAGGCTATTAAATGAGTCTTTTCTACCAAATATTAGGCAAACTGTTTTTGACAGGAAATTCAAATCTTTTTATCCATCCCACCAAGTATGCAAAAGTATTAATTCCCCCACCCCTCCCCACACACACCCTGAAAAACCTTTGTTTACACAAAAGCCCTTTAACATTCTTGAGCTAAAGTAGCTGACCCCTTCCCCGTTTCATTTTCTTTGTGCCAATTCTTTAAAAACCAGCCAATAATGAAAGACCATGAGGTCAGGAGCCCAGGCAATGGAGAAAGCCACTGTCACCTAAGGGGGGAGTAAAAGCCAGTGCACCTCCTGCCCTGTGTGCTTGGCTTGCTCTTCTTAGTGAGCTTGTTCTTCCTCGTGCACCCGCCTTGAGACACTGTTTTTAAAGTTCTCCCTGCTTGAACAACAACAACAACAACAACAATACAGAAAAAATCTAATTTAGAAATGACAAGATTAGTAAGAAACATAACTGAAAATTCTAACAGTCTTTCTAGTATATCTTGTTTGGGAGCTCGCTTCACACACAGTAGGAAATCACCAGTTATGACTTTTCTGTGTGTTTGCCTGGGCTGGGTCCTTGTTTGTGTGTTTTAGTTTTTAACACTAAAGAGAGGAAGCTCAGGATCAGGACAAAATGTTTAAAAAGCGCCCCTTCAGATGCAGAGTGCGGGGGAGAAAAGAAAGTCTTGTCTGGGACTCCATGTCTGGCTGCGACTGACTGAATTCTTAGATGGGTGGAACGGGCGGCTCCTGGTAGTTAGGTCTTGAAGACTGAGCAGGGACACTAGAGAGTCTTGCCGAGCACAAGACAGATCCACAACCAAGAGGAATCTATGGCCAAAACATCCCTGGACCAGCTGAGCAGGAAGAATGAAGATGATGCTGAGTATCACAACATCAAGTGCAGACAGACAGGGGCGATGACTCTGAGCCTAGGAAATGTCTCGGGAAGACTGAGGAGGAAGGAGATGAGGGCCTTCCTGTACCATCCACAGAAGAGGGTGGGGCATGACTGCCTTGCAAGATGGGGAGGGTGGAGAAGGGCCCACATTTCTGCCTTATTAAAGATTTATTTATTTTTATTTTTTAATGTGTGTATTTTGCCTGCATGCATGTACATGTACTGCAAGCATGCTTGGTGCCTGAGGAGGCCAGAAGGCATCAGATCCCTTATTTCTACAAATGGTCATGAGCTGCCATGTGGGTGCTGGGAACTGAACCCAGAACTTCTGCAAGAGCAGCCAGTGCTCTAACCACTGAGCCATCACTGCTTGAACCATCAGCCCCTTCATGTCCCTGCTTTAAGTGGCATGCCCAGTTTGACCACATGAAATCCTTTTATTGCCAAGTGCCTTCACTCTAGCGTATTAATACAGCCATAATAGTCTTGAGGTCAATAAACATTTACCAAGCATATTAACATTATCTCTATTGGATTGAGCCAATAATCATGCAGACCACATAATATCTTCCGAAAACATTACGTGCTGAGAACACCTCTTGCATGAACTAGGGACCCCAGTGATAACTGTGGAGGCTTTATTGCCAAAATGCAACTAAATTCACTTTAACTGTGATCCAAAAAAAGGATGGGCAATTAGAAAGAATTTATACTGACAGTTCAACACATAATAGTAAGAAGCTGGGTCTACACCATGTCACATGTATTGAATACCATCACTCAGCAGGTCAAGGCAGACGGTAATGTACTACGTAGCAAGACCCTGTGTCAAAACAGCTCACTAATCAATTACAATAATAATATAAATAAAATTAACTTTCACTTTCTTAACTGCATCAAATCAAATATCCATAGGGTCCGTGGAGAAATTAAAGATTCCATTAAAATCCTCCCCATCTTTCTCTGCTTCTCTACCACATTTCCCAAGGGCCATACGAACCAAAGTAACATCAGTAAGCATTCACTTAGCAACGGTTTCAAGCTCCTGAATTGAGTTAGTCCAGCCATCACCATGGAGATTTACTCGAACAAACGATGCTTTTCATTGAACTGACCAGAAATTCATCTTGTTTCAGTGTATGGTCTGATTTTATTTGTTTACAACTGTAGTTCCCTCCTGTTCTTTGAGATGTTAAATGTCTTTGAGGTGACTATGGAAAGAAGCTAGAAATGAGAGGAACACCCCATTGGTCTATCCTTGATTTGGAGAGAATCTTTAATTGTTTTTAATGAAGGGCTCAAGGAGTCCATTAATAGATACAAATTGTTATGTAGTTGACTAAGTAGTTGTCATAAACAAATGTGGTTGGCTTTGTTTACTTGTTTGCTTGGTTGGCTGGCTTTGGTTTTGTTTTTTTTCTGATACAATTTTTTATCTCTTCTCCCTAGTTCTCAGCCAGTATCCGCGACACTGTTCCTGTAGAGAGAATGAACTGGAATGCATGAATGCTGAGTTAAAAGCTGTACCAAAGGTTTCTAGCAATGTGACATTACTGTGAGTATGAGCTGTAGATTTGTAGCGGAACTATCACCAAAACCACAGAAAACTCTGTAGTTCCAGAGAGATAAGTTATTAATAGTAAAATAAGCAAATACTTGAAAGTACTTTTTAAAAGATTTATTTATTTGTATTTTATGTATATGAGTGGTGCCTGCATGGATGTATATACACCACATGTGTACAATACACACAGTCGTCAGAAGAGGGTGCCAGAGACCGTGAAACTAGAGTTACAGATGGTTGTGAGCTACTCTGTGGATGCTGGGAATCAAACTTGGGTCCTCTGCAAGAGCAGCCAGTGTTCTTTAGCACTGAACCATCTCTCCAGCCTCTGGAACTCCTAAAACTAGTCACCACTGAGGCTGACATGCTTCCTCTGTAGGAAAATACAATTTAAATATGATCTCCTAGATGAGCCTGGTTAATGTTTACCTCATGATGTCTGTCTGTGGCCCGGAGTGCTTGTCCTATGGCCTGAATGTGTCCTGTGATTGCTGCAGCCCTGCTGCTGAAGAAAGGAGCAGGCTTATGTCATCTCGTTTTTAAAGCTGTCAATCCTTCTAAGACCACAAGGATAGGAAGATCCACAAAGCTAGCTGTTCTACATCATGCCAACTTTCCTGAATTTTGCAGAAAGAGATTTAAGGCCAGGAATCTGTAGTCATGCCCTCATCAGGCGTGGCCAAGGTGGTTGGGATCTGGCATGGTCATGCCCCCATTGGTGGTTGATATCTTCCGTAGTCTTTGCTTTTAGTTGTTGTTATTTTTTGTTTACTTCTCCAGAGACTAAGAGAGACAGTGAAATCATCACACCCTATGTAGTCTATTATAGCAACTGGCTAAGGAGAGAGGATAGAGATCAAGAAAAGTTTGGCCTAGCCTGGGGTATGTAGTGGGACACATGAAAGCTTGTCCCAAAGTAACAAGGAAAACTGTTTTGACTTTTATTTCAGATCTCTTAAGAAAAACAAAATCCACAGTCTTCCAGTCAAAGTTTTCAGCAAGTACACAGAACTCAAAAAGATGTGAGTAACTATAAGTAGATTCGAGAGGAAATCATGGTGATGTTTTAAGGTGCTTTTGATCTGAGAACAAAACTGAATAGTTTTTATACGTGTTGCTAACTCTGGTTCTAAATTTAAGATTAGAAAGTAAAGCCCTGGAAAGGAGATTATGTTTGTACTTCATAGTTTAGAGTATGATCTCACTAAACCATCCTCAGAGTGTTGACTTGAACTTGAGATAAAATATTTCAGTATGTAGTTTCAAGTCTTTCCTTAATATTATTCGCAAATGGCATTGCAAGATCAGAGGGGCTGGATGTGCTTTCTAATTTGGAAAAAAAGTAAAATCACAGGCAAGAATAGTCATTGTGTTTAAAATGTAGAGACAGGGTACAGCCTGACTTCCAGGACAATGGGAGGAAACTAATGATGATGATGATCTTAGTATGTCTGGGGAGACAATACATCAATACACCCTAGTTATAAAATATAAATAGAATCCAGCGAGAAAGAAAGAGACCACAAGCTTCTAGCATTCAAGAGAAACAGTAACTAAGACCTGGTCATGAGAGATGTCTCTGTGGAAGCCCAGTGGTGAACCCTCCACCTCCATTCTGACACCTCAGGTGTTATGAACTATCACTTGATAGGACTCAAATGCCTTTGCTTTGCTCCTTCCTCACAAAGCAATCTCATAATCATCACTTTTTTTTTTATTTTTTGGCTTTTTGAGACAGGGTTTCTCTGGGTAACAGCCTTTGCTGTCCTGGAACTCGCACTGTAGACCAGGCTGGCCTTGAACTCACAGAGATCTACCTGTCTCTGACTCCCAAGTGCTGGGATTAAAGGTGTGTGCCACCATCCAGCATCACTTTACTTTTTAAAAAAGATTTTAATTGTTCGAGGCCAGCCTGGTCAATAAGAGCTAGTTCCAGGACAGGCTCCAAAGCTACAGAGAAACCCTGTCTCGGAAAAAAAAAAAAAAAAAAAGATTTTATTTATTTTTATTTTGTGTGTATGAGTCTTTGAATTGCCTGTATCTATGTGCACCAAATGCATGCAGTGCCCACGGAGGCCAAAAGAGGGCAACAGATCTCTTGTAACTGGAGTTACTAGTGGTTGTGAACCACACTTAGGTGCTGGGAACTGAACATGAGTCCTCTAGAAGGATAGCTAGAGCTCTTAGCCACTGCATCATCTCTCCAGCCCCTCACTAATCTACTTTATATCTTCATACTGGAGTATTTAAAGAGTCATATTGGATAGAGAATAAAAATATTTATACTGGTCAACATGATGTCTTCTATTGATATTGTGGGTAGAAAACTTACAGATTCTCAGTATATCGGCCATTTGCAGCTTGGGTGATTGTCTCCCAGTCCTTCCAAGCAGAGTTCCTCTGGGTCTCTAGAGATGCTACACCTGCCAAGAGGACCAATAATCAGTCTAACAATATCAGCAAAAGAACGCGGCACATGCTAGTTCCTTGGCAGAAATGTTTTTATGTTTTATCCTTCAACACCCAGCATAAGAGAGAAGTCTCTGGAAACACTATCGGTGATTCCATGTTCATGAAATTAAAGACAGGTACCCTCAGACAAGAAGCAAACCCCTGGAGGAAGGCTACCTCATAGAGTTGTGTGTGGACACTATCATCGCACCGGCTTTGGTCATCATCTATGAAGTCCTACCCACAGTCAGTACCTTTCTGCTCTGTCCTAGAGTGTCTGGTCAGATTGCCATTGTCACACTACACATTAGCATAGGGCATAGCTACACATTAGCCCTAGGTTTCAAGGGTCCTCTAGGGAGGAAACCAGAGCCACAAAGCTTCTATGTCTTAGGAATTCTTAAAGTCACAAGCTCCTTCCATCAATCAATGCTGTGCTTGTGCCTGCACGCATGATATCCACCAGAGAAGCAATTTAACGGCATCACAGAAAGAATGGCAAGATTTTTGTTTGACAACCTCTATTCAAATAAAGAGTCAACTTTCCGTCACTTACACAAAACACCCGAGACAATCAATTTATAAAGAGGGACGGTTTCATTTGATCCCAGTGTGGGAGGTCTTGAAGCAGGACAGATAGGCCCTATCCTGGAACCATGTGGTGAGACAAAGATCAAACCTCCTTACGAGGAAACAGATGTGAATGAGGAGGAGAGAGAATCTGGGGACCCACTCTTCTCTTAAAGGGGGAGTGCCCCCAGTGACCTGGAGACCTCCCTCTGGTCCCCATCTCTTAAAGTTTGTGTCCCTCTCAATAGCACCCAGCAAAGAGGCAAGCCTTGAACGCTTGAGCCTTCGGGGGACATTTAGGATCCAAATGCTAACAAATTCTATTGTCAGGTATCCTAGAAGTAGTAAGAATTTCTAATTAGACCACCTTAGACATGAACCAGCTGGCATGTACAAAGTTAAGGAACTCAGTTAAGACCTAGAGTTAGTGAGTAGGAGCATCACAACCAGAGGCCAGGGCTTCTGATGAGCATGGTGGTACTTAACCATCACAATGAAAACCTAGGGAGGGAGAGAGATTGGTCAGTATGGCCCAGAGCTTCCGCTGAGACAGTCTTGTCCCAGGCAGGATTCCATCCTGTGCTTTTTGTCTCCTGCTTGTGGAGACAGATGAGCAGTCAAGGAGGCATGGAGATCATTAACATGTTCAGACGGGAGCCCTGTCCTTCCTCACCCACTGCCCACATTCTTATCTGAGGTAGCCTGTAGCCAATGGAAGGAAGACTATGGAAACAGTTGCATAATTCAGCTCCCAAATCTCCTCAGGGTCCAAAAGGTAGAGACTAACTCTCCTTGCTGATACTGTGTGTTGCCCCCAGGATAGCACAGAACCTCCTGTCCACTGAGTCTCCAGTCTAGACCCCTCCAAATCCCCAGCGTAGAGTTGTGGTCATCCTGACCTGAAGGGAAAAACAATTCCTTCATCAAAATTTAATTTTAATCGCCAGATGCATGAACACTGCTCAAGGGATGTAAATTTTCTTTTTACTGTGGATCGATTCTGTTATCCTAATAATCTCTTAAAGCTCTAGGATTTTCTAAAGCCGAAGAAGAAGAAAAAGTAGTTTGAGATGACCTTTCAGAGAAATAAAATATAATTTATGGGGTTGACTCTAATGTTTTATCATCGCTGCCATGGAAACCAACAGCAATCCTCTTCTTCACTGTAACACGAACCTTATAAAAAAAATTAGGTATTTCTTCTTAATCTGAGTTCCTGTTAAAGGCAATCAGTCATAGGCAATGGAGCATAATTAAAGGTGCCTGCCGGGCTCTAAAGTACACAATGTCACATTTAAATATAGTTTATGAGCATGCGAGCCATTAAGATATTTATTTGCTTTAGTCTGGTACCTAAGTCCCTGGTGTTTCGCTTGAAAAGTCTTTGATAGCTGAAAGAACCCGGATTTGTGATCCAGGAAGCTACTCTTAGACAAGCTGTTCGGTGTGAGAGACTTTTAATGGACTCGTGTCTCGGTTTGGGATTGAAAGAGGCACCTCTTGCCAAATTGTCATGTTTCCATTCTCACATTCTCTAAATGGCTCTTCTGGAAACAGAAAGTCGACACCAAAGGAGAGGCCTTAAGTGTGGCAGTCTACACCTGAGACCTGAGACCTGAGTCTCTCCGCAACACAGCCAACAGCTAAAACTAAGACCAGGGGCTCTCCATTATTTAAGGAACTGGATTCTTAAGTCATGTTGGTGAGAGGGAGACCAGCTGCAGGCAGTGAAGGAATAAGACAGCTCCGCGGTTTAAATGCCTCTTTCCTTCGGCTTCTAATGTCAAAGCACCAAGTGGCATTCGCAGTTTGCAAGGGCACCCATCTCTTCACGAGGGAGGAAAAGCACGTGTTGCACCCTCGGATTAAAAATCATCTCAAATAAAATGGAACCGCCCTAACTTGAGTAGTGGATTTTATATTGACGAGAAACTTCCGTTGGCCTTTACTAACATCGTGTGTGCTTTTATCGTTTTCTTTTATATTGCCATCAAATTCATGATGTCCAGACAATTCCTCTGAGGTTCAGAGACTGCTCTGTGTCCGTCTGTCCTATTCAGAGTGGGGTCATAAGCCCAGAGAGGGATTTCTGCTGCATGTGTCTCCCCGCAGACATAGTGCAAGAAGCACGCGGGCCTTGGGGTCCGCGGGAGGGGTTAGGACTCAGGGGTTCGCACCTCCTTTCAGGTTTCCTTTGCAGTGCTGGGATTGGTGCTTTGTAGGTGGGCACAGGTGAGATTCGAGTGCCCTGGATCAGCACCGGTTTCTGCCGTGGGGGTGCGCATGCGCATGGACGCGTGCTTGATTTTGTCCTGAGAATGGCTAATAAGCTAGAAGCTGATCTTGGCTTTTCATCCTGCTGCCCTGAGGCGCAACGACGTTCAGTTCTTGTCATTTTTGTAACACACTCTTGGTGGTAAGGAAAGGTTGGTGGCTTAGTCAGGTTTCTATTGTGAAGAGACACCATAACCACAACAACGCTTATAACTGGGGGGGGGGGGCGCGGGGGGCGCTCGCTTACAGTTTTAGAGGTTTAGTCCATTATCACCGTGGCAGGAGCATGGCGGTGTGCAGGTAAACATGGTGCTGGTTACATCTTGATCAGAAGGCAACAGGAAGTGTCTGACACTTGAGCGAAGCTTAGGCAAAAGAGACCTCAAAGCCCACCCCCACAGTGACACACTTCCTTCAACAAGGCCACACCTCCCAACAGTACCATTCCTTATGAGCTTCTGGGGGCTAATTGCATTCAAACTGTCGCAGTTGGGAAGCTCTGACAGGGAATAATTGCAGTGCAGCAGAATAAAATGTAAAGTCTAGTTAGACACCAAATGCATGCATGTTCTGCCAAAGGTTTTACAGTAGGACACCGTAACAATTAGCACAGCCCTTGGGTAATGTTGTAAGCATTGATTCAGATGGAAATAAGAGACATCAAAGCCACAAATACTGTAGGGTTGGCCACGTAGTTCAGTAGTAAAGCACTTGCCTGGCCTGCACAAGGCCCTGGGTTCAATCCTCAGCATGGTATGTGCTTGCACACACACACACACACTGTAAAAAAATAAAACTCACTTACATAGTAGTCACTGCTATAGTATGGCTGTTTCCTGCCGCAGTCGGCCTTAAGGAAGACGGATTCAGGGCTAACTTCCTATTGCATGTTGAGAATCATAAGGAAGTATGTGTTCTTTCCATAGTTTTGTGACTCATAGGCCTGAAAGCTGACATAGCATGGCAGCTGCAGTTTGGCAGTGGCTGGGACCCTGAGCACCTCGCTGACGTATTTGCTTCTTGCTTGACATGGAAAAGACTCAAAGGGCCCCTCCTTTGGGCGTGAGAACACGATGAAGATAACTGAGGACCGAAAGGCTCAGCTTGGAGCTGAGACATACAGTGGAGGGACTGGTTGGTCTCCAGGGCCAGCAACTACTACCAGCTAGAAAGGGGGGCTGCTGGAGATCCCGACGGAATAAAAGAAGACTAGGTGCCCCCTCCCACACACACAGAGAGACACACACATGCACACGCACGCACACACACACACATCACTATGCATCAGTGGTCCAGAACACAGATGGCCACCCCGCTTTGCATGCCTTGTCTTGCTTTGTAGCCACCGTGCCTCCTGGCAACATAAGAACAAAACTGTGCTTTATGATCCAATTTTACCCTCTGCCTTCAGGCAGAAAGCGGGGAAAAGATCATTACATAGCCATCTATGCTGAAAGCCTGTATACCGCAAGCCCATGACTTTCCTGTCTTGTCCCTACAGATACCTCCAGTACAACTGCATCACACACATATCCAGGAAAGCATTTTCTGGATTATATAATCTACAAATCCTGTGAGTAACTCCTTCATAAGTATCTTATGGGTATCATTCGAAGAAAAGGCTACAAAGGCAGACTCAGCAATGGGAGTGGGGAAATGGAAGATCTCTTAAATCTATAATTCTCATATTGGGGCTGAGAATGTAGCTCACAACATTTGCCTAACGCGTGAGATGAAAGGCCAGGTTTGATCTCCTTTACCACAAAAAGGGACCTAAATTTCTCATTGCACAAGAAACTATCCAAAGTTTCCATCTTTAATATTGCCTTCTTGCTGTTGGTCACTTCCACAGCATCTCAGTATTTTACCCTTCCCCCATAGCGCATTGAATATATACTTCTTAAAATAGTAGCATACCAAGAATGTGACCAAAAAAGGACATAAGTAAGAATTACTCTACATATTTGGTTGCTTTTCTTTCTACTCCCACCGAATGTAGGGTCCACCAATATTGTTCTTGGCCACATTGCTTGCCCTGGTCATAGTGTGACCCAGCCGGGCTTGTGGTTACGGGCACCTCCTGGTCCCTCTGGCCTCTGCTTCGACTCCTTCGGAACGTGCTTGTAACAGCAGATACCCAGACCTCAGGATCGAATCGGTCTAACTGTACGTGGCTGACTGTGGTGTGGCGTTTTCCTAATGACCTCACCCATACTGTTTTCAGATATCTCAGCCATAACTGCATTGCAGCTCTCAGGCCTGGAGTATTCAAAGACTTGCATCAGCTCTCTTGGCTGTAAGTATCTTGGCTCTTCTCTCTCCTACAAACGCTCCTAGTTTTAATGATTTACCACAATGTTTGGATAGTTTCCAGGCTGGGATGTCTCTGGTTTCTTCTGTTTCTGACTCACATGTAATCTGACGTATTTTGCCCAAGGAATTCAGACCTGAGTGGGGCAGGTGATGGTTGTGTGGAAAAATAGATCTCTCCATGTTCTTACAGGGGAGCCTCAGCACCCCACGGCAGCCCTGCCAAGTCAGGCAGCCATCCAATGTCACCAAGAACGGAAAGTCCTTGACCCCAGTGCTATGGACATCTTGACTTCTGTAATTCTTTGCTCGAAGCAGAGAAGACAGTGTGTTCCATGCATGGCAGGAGGCCTCCTCTCATTCGAGGCCAGCAATGCAACTCCTCTCTAAGTTGTGACAACAGAAAACTATCTCCAGGCATTGCCAGGTGTCCCCGGAAGGGGAGACCCGCCCTCTGTTAGAAACCTCTGAGTTAGGAAGCGAGAAGTCCAGGGCTTGCTCTGGTCCCCAGGACATTCAGAGAAAGGTTGGAGAATCTAGCAACACCTGCCATTTTTCCACGTCTCCTCTGAGCCAACAGCTCCATCTCCAGTCATCTCTCACCAGTCACAGTAAGCAGAGTCATAGAAGGCTCTGTGTTTGTTGTCTGCAGGTTGACGTGGCTCCTGGAAAGTCAGGGGCTTCAGCTCCCTCTAGACCTAGTGTGAACCTGGTCCCTAATCCTAGTGCTGCGGTCGACTTCCTTATCATGCCAGGCCTTGGTCTTAGTGGCTCCTTCTTTACAAGGACTGTTTTGAGCATCGTCACACAATGAACGTGAAGTACTCCTGTCACATAGTAGGTGCTCTTGTGGCTCTGCTCCCAGTTCTACATGCCATAGACTTCTGAGAGTACAAGGTGGTACCTGGTCCCTAAGGCAGATATCTCCCTTTGCCTCGATACATAGTTTCAAATAGTGATTGTTGACTGTATGGCATGCTTTCTCCTCCTCCCTCAAGGCTCCTTACAAATGTGCTCCTGCCCTTTTGTTCATTTGCACAGACCTTCTAGAACTCATAATTTCATCACAAGATTAAAGAACTTGTGATTTCAGGGCTGGAGAAATGGCTCAGTGACCAAGGGCACTGGAACTAGGATCAGTTTCCAGCGTCCACATGGTTGCTCACAAATCTGTAGCTCCATTTCCAGGGGATTTGGTCACCACTTCCAGCTTCTGTGGGCACCAGGCATGCGTATAATGTACAGACTATGCATCCAGGAAAAACACACAAACACGTAAAACAAAAACCCGTTTTA
The DNA here is from genome assembly GCF_950005125.1 of Chionomys nivalis. Taxonomy (NCBI): domain Eukaryota; kingdom Metazoa; phylum Chordata; class Mammalia; order Rodentia; family Cricetidae; genus Chionomys; species Chionomys nivalis. Next base: position 82,774,739 of record NC_080088.1, on the reverse strand, counting down.
AAAACTGTGACTTTCTGGGAATTGTATTGCCATTTACTACACGGTGGGCGTTTGTTAAAGGACCACACCTGCTTGATGGTTCTGTCTTAATGTTATTGCACTCTTCCTCAGAAAACAGATTCCCATTGGAAGGAAAGAAAGAAAAAATGAGGAAAGGAGGGGCAAAGCCTGTGCAATCTCAAGCCAGACAAAATATCCCAGCATGGAGGGGGGACTTCCTGGTAATCAATAGCTCTTATGAGAGGGAGAACTGGTTTTCTTTAGGGGTGTGGCTGTGGGCAGGTTCACCACGCCCTGCTGGGTAGTCCCACACCAGAGGGTGTACAGGCAGTACATACTGGACTAGAATAGAGTTTGGGTAGGTACGGAAGGGAGAGGTGAATCTGGGGAAGGTTGGAGAAGGGGGAGGAATATAATCAAAATACACTGTATGAAATTCATAATAATTTAATACAAACTTTTTTTTTGATTTTCGAGACAGGGTTTCTCCGTAGCTTTTGGTTCCTGTCCTGGAACTAGCTCTTGTAGACCAGGCTGGCCTCGAACTCACAGAGATCCGCCTGCCTCTGCCTCCCGAGTGCTGGGATTAAAGGCGTGCGCCACCACTGCCCAGCTAATACAAACATTTTTAAGTAAAAGAAAAAATTCATGGTGTTTTCATAAATAGAAAAATTAGCACATGATAAAGATAACCCATCTAACCAGTCATTAAGAGAGTGCATCTTCTAATTTTCCTAACTGATATATAAAAACATGGAAGTTGTTCACAGTAGCAGGTACTGTGTGATGTTCCAACATATGCAAACACTGGGAGATGTTTAAATCTGGTTCAACACATTGGCTTCTTCAATTACGTGTTATTTCTTCTCTGTGATGAAGACATGAGATTCCCTTCTAGCTTCTAGAAGGGAATAGTTCACAGCTGTTATGCTATTCGAGGGCGAGTGTGCGAATCCCCTTCCATTCAGCCGACCAGCAGGCAGGGTGCTTGTGGAGGCCATTTCATCCAGTCAGGGCTCCTCAGGCAAGTGCAGAGAGAAATCCATTCCAACTGGGTAAGCACTACAAGAAGAGCTTCAGGAACTTGGAGAAAACAGTGCCCTCTCCCTCTTCGAATGAGGGCAAAGGCACCGGTGCCCCATGAGGAAGGAGTGGGCCAGGCGATGCGAGAGGCAGGTTTCTTGTGGTCCTTTAATATTTTCCCTGGGTCTAGTTCAGGAATGTCTCTAACATTGGAAACATTTTGATGTGTCTTGTCAGAATTTTAGACAACAATCCAATCAGCAGAGTCTCGCAGAGGTCCTTTACTGGATTAAGCTCCTTGTTCTTCTTGTAAGTATCCATCTCTCTTTCGGCACCCTTGCCCTTGAGAAAATGCGTCAGAAAACATCAAGCCCGTCTTTGCTGAACTTCAGTTGCTAAGTCAAAGTTAACAACTGAACCGATTGTAGTCACTGTTGCTAAGCCAAAGGCAACAGCTGGACCAATTGTAGTTACTGTTGCTATGTCAAAGGCAACAGCTGGACCGATTGTGCTATGTAGCCTAAGCTTCCTGCTCGGTGCTGTTTACCTCCTGTCCCTTCCTAAAGCACAGAGTCATGTTTCTATGAGCACTGGTTCATCAAGGAGTTGTTTCTGTTTCCCAGCATCCTAGCTAAACTGTGTAATAGAATCTCACAGGAGCAAAGTCCAACTCCATTTTAAAGAGATTTATTTTTATTTCTTTGTGTATGAGTATTTTTGCCTGCCCATTTGTCTGCGCACCATGTTCATGCAGTGCCCATAGAGGCCAGATGATGGCATTAGATCCCTTGGAACTAGAGTTACAGGTGGTTGCTAGCTGCCACATTGATGATGGCAACTGAACCAGGGCCTTCTGAAAGAGCAGTCAGTGCTCTTAACCACTGAGCCATCTTTCCAGCCTCCAGCTCCATTCTCACTAAAGGAAATCTGCTTTCTCCCAGAGATAACCAATGAAAATTCCAAATCTGGGCCCTACTGGCAAGTGTTTTCATAGCTGTGCTTCCAAAATCCTAGGATGACAGGCAAGGGGTTGCTGTGTTCCTTTACACTGGGTGACGTGACATCATGCCTGGTCCACTTATCAAAGGGACTACAGCATCATAAATTAATCATGGATCTTAGCATGCTCATGAACTGTTTGCTCTTGATAATTCCCCTTCCTGTCATATCTTAGATTTAATGCAGTTTTCAGTATGTTTTTTTCCATGCTATAAATGATTAATGCATCCCTGAGAAAACATCTTGAGAACCTAATGGTGCTGGAAATCATTACAAGCTTGCAGTACACAAGGAAAACGATCATGCACTTCACAGTTACTGTCTGCTTCTTGCTTTAGTTTTACCTCATAAAATTAAACTGAGCAATAACTTGCTTTTGGATGTACGCTGTACACGCACGCCAAAGACTGGCGGCACCCGGCCCTTAGGCCTTGCCACACACACACACTTAAAGCACTGTTTGGAAGGCACACTTACATACCAAGTCTTCATCCTGAAATAGAAATTACAGAAGACAATTTTCAAAATGGTCAAAGAGAAAAACTACTCTCTTCGATGTGGCTTAATCATTTTGTATCTAACTGTTGTTTTCTCTGTGCGGAGGTCCATGGTGAGTAACCAGCTAGAGGGCCTTCCTGAACGTCTGTGTGCCCAGATGCCTCAACTCAACTGGATGTGAGTATTCGTTAGGGATTGAACTTGTTGGATGCTAGGATTAAGGAGGTAGCCACAAATTGAGTTCATAATTATCTTTAAAATCTATCTAAGATGTCTCTACCAAATCCAAATCTATTGTTACTTCCTGTTTTTAAAGACCTTGTAGGGAGAGGGGAGGGGAGGAGAGGATCAGGTGGGTGTGCTCAAAGTACATTAGACACTTGCATGAAAATGACCTTACACAATTTTGTGAGATAAAATGATAAAAATACCTTTTGAGAACAGCCAGAACACAGCACTTGGGAGGCTGAGGCAGGAGGATTGAGAATTTAAGCCAAGCCTGGGTTACATAGTGAGTTCTCTGACTCAAAAGAAATAAAATAAAATAAAAAAACAAACAAAAAAAAACAACAAAAAAAAAGAGGACTGATGGGATGGCTCAGTGGTTAAGAGCACTGGCTGCTCTTCCAGACGTCATGGGTTCAAATCCCAGCAGTTCATAACCACCCATAACTCCAGTTCCAGAAGATTGGATGCCCTATTCTGTCCTCCGCAGGCACTGGACACATGCTATACAGGCAAGACACTCCTACATGTTACATAAAAATACACGAATCTTTGAAAACTAAAATAAACAAGAAAGTCCTTGGAGTGTCCCCAGACGTGTAAGGTGGCGCTCAGCCGTCTCCCGCCAACCTCATCGCAACTCCTCCCCTGACATTGCAATTTTCTGGTCTTTCTTTTAACACCCAGCCTAGTCCCCTGAGTCCACTTTAACTTAGTTTGTTCCTCTTACTTGGTCCAACCAAACTGACAAACAACAACCAGTGCTGAGAAGGGACATTTCAAAGTCACTGCATGTGTATGATGCAAAAGGGCTTCCTATTATTCCTTATTAGTAATTCTGTTTATTATCCCTTAAGCATTTCTCTCGGCATTGTCCATCCCTTGCCCGTCTGCTCTTTCTAACCCCGCTTCCTCCACATGCCCTTCTGTCTAGATGTGGTAAACCCCTATTCTACACCCATCTCTAGGCTCATGAGCTTCTTGAAGCTGGGAAAGTCTTTCTCCCACATCCCTTCCAATGTCCACTGAAGCATCAAATCCAGGATGCTTTCTCCACACACTGTCCAGCTTCCATGGATGCCTGTGCATTTCCACAGCCCCTCAAAGGGATCTACCATGCCCCATCAGGTCCGAGACCATGACCACCACATGACAGGTGATCAGTAAACCCTCAGTACATAGATGCACTAAGCCACTCCCACTCTTTCTTGCCTTGTCACTACTACCTGCTGAGGAGGGTCATGATGCCGCCACCACCCACTATTCCCTGCCAGATACACCTCTCTGATTTCTACAGCAACCCAAGCTTGTCATGATCATCAAAAACATACATCACTGCCACAGCTCTTCTCGTGTCAAATAGGCGACTGGGTCCCTGTCAATCAAAAGAATGTCAGTATCTCAGCTTTCCCAGTCTCTGAACTATGAGGTGGGATTGTGTTGATTTGCTGACTCTCATTTCCATGTGCTTATTTCTACATCTCTCACCAAGAGGACTCTAAGAAATAGAGGTTTCATGTAAGTGTGCCACTATTAAAAACCACAGAAATGATTATCTGAAAACCATGAGAATAAAACTCATCAAAAATTAGTCACAGGCTTTAGTAGCTCACACCTGCAGTCCATCACTCCGGAAGCAAGAGGCAGAAGGATCAGGAGTTCAAGGCCCTCCTCAGCTGTCCAGAGAGCTCAAGGCCAGGGAGCAACATGAGGGTGCTAGAAGGGTCCAATCTAGTACCACTACGTGTAAGGTGGAAAAGGAGGAGATCGGGAGATCAAAGCCAATCTCAAGTCCAGAGAGGCTGAGGCCAACGTGAGCTCCTTGAGACCTAGTGTCAAAAAAGCATAGGAATTGAACACACATGAGAGAGAGAGAGAGAGAGAGAGAGAGAGAGAGAGAGAGAGAGAGATTAGAAACATTAGTAAAAATGCCTGCTTTTTCTCATCCCTGCCTCATCATACTGCTAAAAGAATTCCAGAAGGTTCCTGAGGGCATTTCCAGAGCATGTAGGATGGCAGAGTGCCAAGGATCCAGCTGGTAGGAAGGAGTCTCCCTGCTCATGATCTTCAGAGTTCTAAGGACATTTCTGAGCAGCTCAAAGAGTAGGGCATGCTAAGAGGAGCTTCCGATCCAGCAGGTTTTGTATGGAGTCTGGGAGTCTACACTTCTAGAAAGTTCCCCTGGCTCAGGGGTCAGTCAGGTCCTGCCATACTTGGAGTTGTGTTACAGAGGCATTAGCATTCCCGGGCCAGTGTAGAAAGAAAACTTTGATATGACAGACCAAGACTTATGTCCTAAGGTTGGTGAACAGTCTGTGCAAGACAACTTTAGCCTGAGTTTTCTCTTTACCCAAACATTGACTGTCATGGGGAGGGAAGTGGACCATGGTCCGGATTGTCTGGGTTTCAGAAAGATCTGACTGGGAAGGGCTCTTCTGCCACACACTAGCTGTACAACAAGTTGTAAACTAAATCTCTGAGTATCCTAGATGCCTGCCCCACCTGTTGATTGGGTGATAATGATGCTAACCCTGACGGACACAGTGGTAGACATGCAGGGAAATAGCAGCCTAGGGGATGGGAGTGGATGGAATGGGGCCAAGGCTACACCGTCTTAATCTTTTGTGTGGCCGGGGGAAAACACTGCCACCACAGCCTCTGAGAAAAGAGTTTGCCGGGCGATGGTGGCGCACGCCTTTAATCCCAGCACTTGGGAGGCAGAGGCAGGTGGATCTCTGTGAGTTCGAGACCAGCCTGGTCTACAAGAGCTAGTTCCAGGACAGGCTCCAAAACCACAGAGAAACCCTGTCTCGAAAAACCCAAAAAAAAAAAAAAAAAAAAAAAAAAGAGTTTACTGCGTTCTTACATTTCCAGAGGGTTGGCCTCTGTGATGCCAGTGAGGAGGTAGCAGGCAGCAGGGACCAGAGCAGCGGCTCAGTCCTCCCTCACATCTGGAGCCACAAACAGGAAGAAGAGGACACATCCTAAGTGACTAGTTTTTGAAGCCTCGATGCCCAACCCCCGTGACATACTTCCTTCACCAAGACCATATCTCCAAACCCTCCCCAAGCAGCCACCAACTGGTACCAAGTAGTCACATGACTGAGAGTTACTAAAGCGCCACCTATAGCCAACAGCATAGTGTCCAGCCCAGACGGACTCGCCCATCCCAAATAATTAGCTGCTCTTCCCTTTGTTGCTCTTCTTAATTACGTTTTAGCACCGGTTGGGAAAAAGGAAACAATATTAATTATAGAAATCCCACAAAAATTAAGAAAGATATATGACAAAAAAAAAAGAATGAAGGAAAGATAAAATTCAGAACTATTCTGTCAACAGCAAGCATCCCTTGCAGCTGGTTTATACAAAGGTGTTTGAAGTGTTTTCCCTCCGTGGCTTTCAGGGATCTGGCAAACAATGAAATAAAGTACCTAACGAACTCCACCTTCCTGACGTGCGACTCACTCACGGTTCTGTAAGTACGAGACAGCCCTGTCGATGGGGAAGTCAAGGAAATTCTGGCCATGGATTCCAAAGTACTATTTTGTTTCCAGCCTTGATGTGAAGGTTCACTAGTGGAAAGGGGGAGGGTGATGTATTTATTTACCGTGAAATGAAATCCTTTTCATAAAAGTGGCTAGACTCATCGAGCTAGGTCTTACACACACACACACACACACACACACACACACAAAGGAAGAAAGTGGGAGCACTCTCACGCATTTCAATTGGCCAAAGATTCTGACTGACGTTTCTGATTACTGATTGTGTCTGTCCTGGGGGCGGGAAGGGCAGATGAATTGACCAATTGGCACATTTGCTTTGGCAAGATAAGAAACACAACTAGTTTATGTGGATGTTGTAATTGCAGTTTTATGAAGATGGTAAGCACACAGCAATGCTTGCTGATTAAACGAGTGGCTAGAGAAAAACACAGGGGACAGAATTTAAAAAGAGACACTTATAAAAATTATCAGAAAACAAAGAAAATGTGACTTCACAGACCACACTCGGGTGTCTGGAAGCGTACCCAGCAGTGCTTCCTAAGGGACATGGGTATGACTTTCCTCAGGGGGGAAAGTCTTGCCTGGCTCGGGCTCCCACTGAGCCCTCAAAGGGAGCTTATTAAAAGGCACCTGGAGCAGTGACATCTCCCCGCTGGAAATGATTGTGACTGAGATAGAAACCCCCAGTGCTAACTCTCACCATGTTTTACAGGTTTCTGCCTAGAAATCAAATTGGATTTGTTCCAAACAAGACATTTTCTTCATTAAAAAATTTAGGAGAACTGTAAGTAGCATAGTCTCCGGGGAAGAATATAGTTGCTCTCTTCTGAGACCACTAATCTGAAGGATGAGGGAGATTGTCTCTCCTCTTGGAGCAATCAAGCTTCTGTAGACTAGTAGATATTCAAAACCAAGTAAGGAAACCCTCGTGGTCCTGAAGTCATTAAAATCATTCGCTGGGATTGACAAGGAGGCAGCCTGTTCTACTGTCTCTGCCTGTTTCCCTTGGGTCAGTTTCGTGTGTACGTGTGTTGGGCGCTGGGTGAGCCTGTTAAACCCGTGGCTGGAATTTCACTAATAGTTGGTGTGGCTAACTCTCAATGGATGCGGGATGAAGCAGGGCGTAATTGATGTGTTGTAAGCTGATTATATCCAGCCAGAGGGATGACTGCTCTTAGTGTCCCCAAGAGATCATGACTTCTACAGCTGAGGCCAGGAAGACAGGTCTACAATGAGGAAAAGTTTTCAGACACCTCACATAGCTCTCTGTCCAAATACATGTTTTATAACTTTAAGACTTTGGAAAACATCTGTTTTGCCCTGAATTCATTGCTGCTCACATAACGGAATCACTGGAAGTGAAAATTAAATCTGTGGTATGGCACACCACGGCAAGTAGGATGAAGGACCCATCCTGCTGGTGGGGACGTTAAAAGGGCCACTGATGTCTTAAGCAACCCTCCTCCAATTTTTATGCCAGGCTCTGGAGGACTAAGGCGAATAACTCAATAAGGGTATTTTTAAATAATTATAATAATTCCATAAATTAATGGGTATCATAAATAAAATCCAAAAATGTATAGACAATGCTCCATTCTCGAACTAAAAGTTATTTTGTGACAAACTGCTGCAGACGACTCATTCAGAACTGAGTCTCTTGGGGACTCACTCCTGTTCCTGTCTGGTGAAAGAATATGGATGTGGTTACAGAAACTGGAGGTAGATGCCCTGGATGGTGAGGGCTTATAGTGTGTATGTGTGTGGTGTATGTTGCATGCATGTGTGGTACACATGTGTCTGCGTGTGTGTGTATGGTGTGTGTGTGCATGTGGTGTGTATGTGTGTGTGCATGTCTGATGTGTGTGTATGGTGTGCATATGTGTGTGGTGTGTGTGGTATGTGCATGTGTGGGGTGCATTGTGGTATGTATGCACATGTGGTATGTGGTGTGTGTGGTGTGTGTGTGTGGTGTGTGTGGTATGTATGTGTATGATGTATATGTGTCTGTGTAGGGGGTATGGTGTGTGTGGTGTGTGTGTGCATGGTATGTGTGTGCATGTATGTGTATGTGTGTATGGTGTGTGTGCATGTGGTGTGTGTGGTATGTATGTGTATGATGTATATGTGTCTGTGGTGTGTGTGTAGGGGGTATGGTGTGTGTGGTGTGTGTGTGGTGTGTGCATGTGTGCTGTGTATGATGTGTGATGTATATGTGGCCTGTGTATTGTGTTCATTTGGTGTGTATGTACATATGTGGAGTGTGTGTGTGTGTGTGTGCATGCGTGAGTGCGCGCGCGTGTGTGTGTGTGTGTGTGTGTACTCTGTCTCTATCCTTCCTGGGCACTCTCTTGGTCTAGCAAACACTGTGCCACCATGGGAAGCATGGCTTACTTAGCTGCAGTCCGCCATGTAATACACTAAATAACAGTTTGCTGCAAATGTGGTCATTCTAGCTAGAATTCTCCATCTTAATAATAATTGCAATGGCCCCAACAGCAAGTCCTGAAGTCGGCTTCCTAGCCCTCCACTCTGTGCTGATGCTAAGTTTTCTCAGACCCTGAGCCCTGCTAGAGTCTCTGAGGAGACTGTGATTACAATCAACCCTTACCTCCCCTCCTAACTCCACCCTCACCTCCCTCCCCTCCTAACTCCACCCTCAACCCTCCCCTCCCCTCCTAACTCCACCCTCAACCCTCCCCTCCCCTCCTAACTCCACCCTCCCCTCCCCTCCTAACTCCACCCTCACCTCCCTCTCCTATCTCCACCCTCACCTCCCCTCCTAACTCCTTCCTCCACCCTCCCCTCCCCTCCTAACTCCACCCTCCCCTCCCCTCCTAACTCCACCCTCCCCTCCCTCTCCTAACTCCACCCTCCCCTCCCTCTCCTAACTCCACCCTCACCTCCCCTCCTAACTCCACCCTCACCTCCCTCTCCTAACTCCTTCCTCCATCCTCAGCTCCCCTCCTAAGTCCACCCTCCCCTCCCCTCCTAAGTCCACCCTCCCCTCCCCTCCTAACTCCTTCCTCCATCCTCAGCTCCCCTCCTAACTCCTCACCTCCAGCCATTGTCACTGTGACTGTTCATCTGCTTGTTCTCCACTGCCAGCATCACCGAGGAGACTGATTTAAGGAGAGTTACCAGCCTCCTGGGCTGGGTCCCTGGAATGTGACATTTCTAGAAGCATCCTCAGTGATTCCAATGCTTCCACTGCACTCTGGGAAATAAAACCTTGACACTTGCGAATGACGCTAATATCCTGTATCTTTGGACCCTTCCAGTTGCATTTCTTCTACATCTCTCCCATAACTTTTTGTCTTCCACGCGTGCTGAGTCATTTGTGGGTTCCTGAAGATGATGCACAACCCCAAGCACCGGTTTCTCGAGCTATGCTTTACTCTTACCTTAAAAGCTGCTCTTCCTTTACTAAATCTAAAATCCAATCCTGGGGCTTTGTCTGTCACTTTCTAATTCCATAATCAAGACTGATGGCTCCACCCCTTATCATTTATCTTTTCTTATTTTGTTTCTTCCTTGACTTGTAATATCACTGCGTTTGTCCATTTTCTGTCCCTGTAACAACATAACAGACTGGGACTTTATGGAAAAAGAGGTTTACTTAGCCCACACAGTTCTAAAGCCTGGAAATCCAAGACCAGTAAGATCCATCAGTGCAGCCTCCGGTGAAAACATTGCCGTGAGCATGAGCGGAGGGGGTCACGTGGTGAGACCGGAAGTGAAAGAGTCAGGAGTCAGACTTCCGGTTGTTTTTTTTTTTTTCCCTTTTTTAACTTGTGCAGGAGCTACCTGGAATCCCTTAAAACTACGTCAGTATTTTCCGAGAGTGTGCACACAGAGGCCTAACCATTCCTCACTAGGAGCTTCCTTTTGAAGGATCCACAACACTAAACCTCAACACTAAAGACCACACCTCCCCTACATGACCAGCAGAGGAGCGGACCACATCCGAACATAACCCTTGTTGTTCCTACAACTCAACTTCCTTAGGGAAAATCCTCTATGGTTATTTTGAGCTCCCCCATATCTATTTAAATCTCGAGAATAGTTAGGATCTTATACTTCAGGAGCTGGAGAGATGACTCCGCAGTTAAGAGCACTGGCTGCGCTTCAGAGGACCCATGTCGGGTTCCTGACCAATGTCACTCCAGTTCTGGGGGATCTGATGCCTTCTCCTGGTGACGATTAGCACTACACCCACACGGTAAGCACACAGACAGGCAAAACACCCATACACATTTTTTAAATGTGTTTTTGCTTTATACTTAATTAGGCAATTGTCCACAGGTTTCGTCTTTAACATCATCACTACTTAGAGATGTTTTAGACCCTCCACCGATCTGTGTCTCCAATTGCAACATCTCTTTGCCACACTCTCTAGAGTGACTGCTATCCTATGACTCTTTCTAGATTGGACAATGGTTTCATATTCCATTAGAAATACTCATTTTTTCTTGTGCAAAACAGAACTATATAAGAATGCAATTAAACCACCAGGGGATGTAACAGAGCACTTGACCAGCATGCACAAGGTCCCAGGTTCAAACCCCAGTAACGGGGCTGGGAGCTGGGGAGCTGTATTTAAAACATAAATTTATCCACTCGAGATTGTCTGAGCAGATACTCAGAGACTGTCACTCATTTAGATGGAATGCAAAATAAATAGAAGATGCAAGTCTCGACCTCCAAAAGATTAGCTGGACAGACATATGTGGGCTAAGTGGGAATCCCAGGCACATGGGTGGTAGAAGTGAGCAGGGTATGCTTAAGACAGGAAATTAATCGAGGATCCCAGAGCCAAAATGTACTGACAAAGGGGTAAGAGGAGATTCCAGACAGGAACTGGATGAGCCTCATGCAACACGGTCTGTCAGTGATGGGAAAAATCCCTCGGTTGATTCACAGGCATATGTTGCAAGTTCGCGGCCTGATTGAACTGGATTCGTATCTTCTCTTGTATCAACTGGGAAATGGTAACTGTGGGGAGAGATGCCCATGCCCTTTGTCCCCAGTATGACTGTTTTTGGTTTTCACTCTCTTCAACAGGGACTTGTCTAGCAATATGATAACGGAACTACCAGCTCACATTTTCAGCGACCTGCATCTTCTCCAGAAACTGTAAGTCCCTGCCTCATCATCAGATTTAACGAGCGTATCTTAGCCTTCCAAGATAATATTAACAGCCGTACTTATCCTCCCCCTCCTCCAATGATAAAAAAGGAACCTGTCGTCCAACCCTCTTCTGTATATCCACCAGAACCAGTTTGGAAGTCTCAAACAACTTCAGTCTCTGTAAGTAAAGCTCTCTGATTATGCTGGCTATCACTGTAGCGAGGCTGTCTTGCCTCGCGATGTGTTTGGTTCTAAGTGGGTATTTCTCATGCTGGAGCAGGAGTCCCCAGGAGTCGTCCCCAGGAAATCCTGACCGTCCCTGTCCACTGTCAGTTATGAACTAACTCGTACAAAGTTGCTGCTATGGCCACTCAATTGTGCAGCTTCTCTCTGTGTGTGAAGCCGAATAGGCATCCATCTTGAGGACTGGACTTGGAGGGAAAATCTAGTCCCATGACCTTCACAAAGAATTAAATATGTAACAATTTTGTTTTGAAAAAGATCGGCAAAAATGCATTCTCTAAGACTTCCTTCTTTTCCTCTATCCTCTCTCCCTGGAAATCTTTAGGATAAAAATTGATCTTCACTTTTTATTTTATTATTTATTTTTATTTTTACTTTTTTTTTTGTTTTTTTTTTTTGTTTTTTTTTTGTTGTTGTTGTTTTGTTTTTTGAGACAGGGTTTCACTACAGTTTTAGAGCCTGTCATGGAACTAGCTCTTGTAGACCAGGCTGGCCTCAAACTCACAGAGATCCGTCTGCCTCTGCCTCCCGAGTGCTGGAATTAAAGGCGTGTGCCACCACCACCCGGTTTTCTTCACTTTTTAATAAATGAAAAAATCCCACAGAGATGAACATTCAAATAATGTTGTTCGGTATTTTATAGCTTAAACCAACTTTGGTTCTGTTGGTACCAAAAATTCTGCCAATTCCTTAAATTTTGTGATTCCTCTCCCCTAGGGGACCAACTGTTGGCTAAAGTTGATTTTTCAGAGCAGAAACCATATTATATTATCTATTTTAATCTAAAACATTTTTCTTTGACTCCTGATGTTTTTGCTTTGTTTCTCTTGTTTGAGACACAGTGGCTTTGTTTGATTTTCTGAGACAGGGTCTCCCACAGCCCAGGCTAGCCTCAGGCTCACTGTGCAGCTGAGGATGACCTTGAACTTCTGACCCTACTACCTCCACATCCCACGTGCTAAGGTCTGTTCCAACACACCAAGCTCCTTCCAAAGACTAATCATCAGCACTGCATTTCTTTTTGTTAACTAGATTTCTGTCAGGAACTAGCAAAAGATTTAGCGTTTTTTAGCCAACATTAGTGAGCATTGGCTAGTGGGCAGCATGGCCTTTACCCTTAGGAAACTGTAAATAACCAAAATCTATAAATATATTATTGTGACTTTTATAAAGACTTATTATATATTTACGTTGGGGGTAGGGATGTGGACATGCATGCCAGTGGCTTTGGAGGCTAGGGGAGGGCATCGGATCTCTGGACATGGAATTAGGGAGGACTGTGAGCCACTGTGTGAGGGTTGGGAAGTGGACCTGGTTCTTCTGGAAGAGCAGTCAGTGCTCTTAAACACTGAGTCATCTCTCCATCCCTAACCTGTTATTTTTAAACTTGACAACAGACCTCAGGCTATGGACATGGTTCTTTCGGTGGACAATGCTATCATATTTCGTTATAAATACTCAATTTCTTGTGCAAAGCAGTCCTATGTAGGAAGACATTTAAAGCGCTGGGGAATGTAGCTCAGTGGCAGAGAACTTGGCTGGCTTAAGGTTCTAGGTTCACCGAACACATTTCTAAAAGGGAGGCTATCCAGAATGATCCCTTTCCAAAAGTAGGTAGGAGCAGTTAAGTCCACATTCCTCCCTTTGTGCTCACATTTATTTACTGTCCGATTTCTGTTTCTGAGATTCACTGGTACACATTTTTCACCCTGGACATCAACTCATATATTGCACTGTCTTACAACCAAGATATAATGGCTCTATGTTGTAGCGGTCACACAGTCCACATAAAATGTCAGTGGCGGTAGAGAAGGAGAAAGCTGGGGAACAGATGAAGAGGGGGGTAGAGAGATCTCAGGGTGTTTTCCCACAGGGGTCACTGTAGTAGCAGTATATCTTCAAGTTGTGATTCTGGTCCAGAGAGCAAGGGGACTCTTCTGTGAAAGAGCCACTGGGCCAAGGAGAACTCAACTCAAAACAATGTTGTGAAATCTTGATTCTGATCAGAGGAAAGCAACAGGATACAAACCTGGTTTTAAACGGCAGCTTCCGAGCCCACGCTGCAAGCAGAAGGATGTCATTGCTTTCCAGAGCCTTTTCCCTATTTGATCTGGGAGAGGTCTATGGCTCTTCCTTCGCAGTGCCCCAAAGGATTCCGAGATCCTTAAGAAGCACCCAGATAATTTCAAAATGTCCGGATGCCTGCTGGAGCCCTTTGAAGATGTGTTCTAGAGCCTGGAGGGACAAGAATGATGCTTCCTCTGGGGTTGAAGTAAATGAAGATCCGAGCAGCTGACTCTTCCCGCTGCCTCTGTGGCTCCACTCCAAAGATGCACAGACCAGGAAAATGCGTATTCAAGTCCAAAGTCGCAGGGGACTCACTTGAGTGGTGTTTTCTAGTTAAAAGTGCTAACTATGGAATGAACCATGGAATGAATTTCCATGGCAGTGTTGACTAAATCAAGGTATACAAATTGTGTTATATTTACATCAGACACCACTGCCATTTGGTCTATGGATTGCTTGTTTGTATGTTTATCACTTCTGGTGCTGGAAGCCAGAACCTTGTGTTTGTTGGGCAAGCGTGCAACCACTGAACCAAACTCTCCCGGCTCTGCCATTTCAATATATAGCACCAAAGGGTTATATTAGAACATAATTCTGCATTTGGGTAGTAAGGAAACTCCCACTTACAGAAGATTTTTATATTAATGATAATTTTCTCAGAAATGTCTACTATGAAATTTTTATCCATATTTGAATTGGAAGCGTCAACTTTAAGATGCAACCAAAAAATGAAATAATTTCAAAGTTTAGCCCTAAAAACATTAAACCTATTGTATATATTTTCCAGAGACCTGGAAAGGATAGAGATTCCAAACATAAACACAGTCATGTTCCAGTCCATGAAGAACCTCTCTCACATGTATGTATGCTTGAAGGGGTGGAGGGAAAAGAAGGCATGATGAATTAATTCAAATATTCTCATGCTCTGATAACTGTCTAATTATCACTGAACTGTGTTTGTATGCAACAAACGTCTTCTTTTCTATTGAGAACTTTTTAATTTTGTCACCTTTGGTCCCTGTTCAAATAGAGTTCAATATAATGATGTGCCGACATGAATGACCCTTCTCTCTGGAAACACGATGTTTATCCAATTGAGGCCCAATAAGAGATCAGGGTACCAGAATGCCACACATTACATCAAATGAAGTCCCTGGCTAAAGGGTACTCAGGAGACCTGGAAACATTAATTCACTTCACATGAGTGAGCAGTCGGCTGCTCTAAGATTTGGGCTTTGTAGATTCCAGGTGTTGTTTCTCTTATTAAGTGCACTGCAAAATGGAGGTAATTAATCTTTATCGTAGCTTTGTTAAGTCCTTGAATATATAAGACTAAAGTGCACTGTGTAAGTTGTGTTCATGTATGTGTTTTTTTTAACATGATCATTTCATTCTCAACTGTATATATGTTCCTAATTTCAAAATTAACCATTGTCATCCACAAAAATAGGGAGAACTCGATGTAAGATCCCAAGTTGGGTGCAGCCAGTCGATGAGAGTGTTGATGTGAATTCAGGTGCTTTTTTGGGGAGAACACTCTGGGTCTATCTGGGCAGGTGTGGTGCCTCAAAGACAGGTGTCCAGTGCGCATCCGAGAGCTTTTGTTCATTTCTCCTCCCGGGGCACCACTAGATAAATAATTAACGAGGCTATCCTCTACTCGCTGCCGGCGGGAGGTGAGTTTCCTTAGAACAGAGAAACCCAGCCTTGTCAGAGTTTGGTGAAGCTGCTTTTCTAAAGGGCAAAGTTGAGGCCCACAGAGGGACCAACAGCAAACACAAAACGAGCTAGCTTAGCTGCATCCCTACGGAATGGCCTGCTTTCCTTCCCTTTCTTTTCCTTTACTTGGCCTTTCGTTGTTGAAGCATCCCTCTCTCCTCACCCCGTTCCTTCCTCCTACCTCTGGGTACACTGGGAGAACTGACAGGACTCTCTCTGAAGATGATAAACACAATGGAATCCTAAAAGAGCCGAGGGGTCGAGTGTGTGCCGGGATTCCAGGATAGGAAAAGACAATCATATCCAGATGTCTATCTCCTTTAATTGGATGCCAGGTGCTAGGAAGCCGAACTATACACCACTTGGGCTGAAATTTTCCTTCTATGTCTCCAACACACCCAACACCCAACACCCAACCATCTATAGTCCTTTGCTTGCTGGGTCCTTGGCATCCAACAGGCACATAAGCAAGAGGAAGAACATGCCAGAGGACTTTCATTTAGCTTTGAAATCAGAGTAAATGAGCCAATAAGTAAATGTCTATTAAATTCCCTGAAGATTCATGGAACAAAATAGACAAATGAGGACTCCGCATGGGCAGTCATGTGGCACTCGAGACAACCCGAATGCATCCAAAGGAAAAGCACAGATGCCCCTTAGAAGGGGAGGAGTCTGGCTTGTGCGGGGTTAGAAGGTCACTGTATTTGGGTGAGAGGCCAGGCAACTAAGGGCACCCAGGCAAGCCATCTTAAGAGGGCTCCACAAAGTATCACTTCATCATCTAATTGCTGGCATGGAATCTGAATTAGGAGATGGTTAAAGTATATTCCGCTGGGGAAAAGATTTAAGCAGTGAACTTTAAGACCCAGCTTAGCTAAGGGAGAAAATCTAAAGACACAAGTCTGGGGTGAGCTGGCCCATTCCGACCGTCGAGACTCCCCATGCCCAGATTACAAATGCATTGGCCACAAACAAACCTTCATTTCCCGCTAGAATTTAAGTCCCTGGAAGAAACTCTGATAGGAACCCTGTGTTTAAGGTCACTGCTTCTCCTCCCAGCTCCAGACTCAATTTTTCTAGTCTCAGACTCCACCCTCATGCCAGGACAAGGAGAAGGCTAGACAGTCAGTGTTCACTGAGAACATTTTTTGGGAGTCGTAGGTTCCTTACAGTGAAAGCCTGGGATGTTGGTTAGAGATCACCTATGTGACAGTGATCTGCTGTTTACCCAGTGAGAATTAAAACATCACAACCAGTATGGCTGGGCATGGTAGTGGAGCCCCATGCCCAGATCTCTATGGTCCCCCACACCCGTGACTCTCTCTAGACGCAGACACACGCTTTGAAGTCTGTGTCCTTGTGGTACTAAGTTCCCCTTACAGCCACACCTAGACTAACAAATTACACAAGAACAAAAACCCTTCACAGTAATAAACAAACCAGCAAAGTGCCAGCCCCTGCTTCCCGCCTGTAGCCTGGTAGGGCTCCCTCAGTCACCGCTGTCCAATAACTGTCTCCTTTCTCTCCTTTTGACTCCAGTTACTTGAAAGCCTTTCGATACTGCTCCTATGTTCCCCATGTCCGAATCTGTATGCCCTCGACTGACGGCATTTCTTCATCTGAGGACCTCTTGGCTAACAATATCCTCAGAGTGTCTGTCTGGGTTATAGCTTTCATTACCAGCGTTGGGAATTTCCTTGTCATTGCCGTGAGATCTCTTATTAAGGCTGAGAACACGACTCACGCTATGTCCATCAAAATCCTTTGTTGTAAGTATGTTTCTTGTATAAATAGATTATCTTCTTTGTTGTAAGTACGTTTATTGTATAAATAGATTATCTTCTTTGTTGTAAGTATGTTTCTTGTATAAATAGATCATCTTCTATGAGCTGATATGTATATATATAATATATGTATGTATATATACACATTTAATTTTGTGTATATATTATATTTAGGATTGTATATTCAACAAATATCCTTCAATCCAAATTAGTTTTGGTGGGCAGATCTTTTCTAGGTATAAATGCACTGCTCTTTGTGACTTTAGGTTACAGGCTCTCAGCATGAAACATAGCCCTGGGGATCATGTCGTAGAAATGGATTCACAGCTCAATGAGTGAGGGATGGAAAATGGAATAAGTTTGGAGATTTGTAAACTAATTTCTTCAAGTCGTATTATTATTAATTTAATGTATTATTAATTTCAATTACAAAGGCCCCTGTGCTTAAAAAACCAGATCCCCACCCGCTCTGCCCCCCACTGTCAAGGAAAGGAGGGCTAGATATTCATGTTAGACAAGAATATTTTATTAACTATACCAGTAGTGCGCGTTCTCATTTAAGTACTAGCCCTCAAGAAGTGTTCCCTCTTCCACCCTTTAAACCAGAAACCAGATCAGGTCCATTGGCTGGTTGGTAGTCTAGTCAGTTCATTTAATACAGGAAGCAGAATCTAGGAAAATAAAAGGTCTTATGCTGAGCACTACCGCCACGGGCTGCTTGGGTTCCCGCAGGTGCTGACTGCCTCATGGGGGTGTACCTGTTCTTCGTGGGCGCCTTTGACATCAAGTACCGAGGGCAGTATCAGAAGTACGCGCTGCTGTGGATGGAGAGTGTACCCTGCCGCCTCCTGGGCTTCCTGGCCACGCTGTCCACGGAGGTGTCGGTGCTGCTGCTGACTTTCCTGACCCTGGAGAAGTTCCTGGTCATCGTCTACCCTTTCAGCAACCTGCGCCCCGGCAAGCGCCAGACTGCGGTGGCCCTCGGCTGCGCCTGGGGACTGGGATTTCTCATAGCGGCCATTCCCTTCACCAGCGAGGATTATTTTGGCAACTTTTATGGGAAAAATGGAGTTTGCTTCCCACTTCATTATGACCAAGCAGAAGATTTTGGAAGTAGAGGGTACTCCCTTGGGATTTTCCTAGGTAAATTTTACTTTTCTTTTCCCAGAAAGACACCACCCACCATTTTCCTAGAAATGACACAAGCCATCAGATATGAATGGGTCCATTCAGAAAGGAAGGTTCTTCACGTTCATTTTGTAGGTGGTTTTTTTATTATTATTAAATTTTGTATTGCTGAAATGTAGGACAGAAGACAAAGATATCCTCTCAGGACCTTTGAGTGATTTTTGTTTTTAAATCACCCTTGAATTCTTTTTGCTTTTCTTTCATAGCAAGCACGGCCTGGAAAAATTCTAAGTATATGTCCAGTCCTGAAATCCTACCAAATTACTCAAATGCCTTTAAAAGATCTTTTTTTTTGTAACAATTTAGTTATAACTTAAATAAATATTAATACAATTCTAGAAAATCGCAAACAGGTCATCTAAACCCCCGCAGATACACTGCCTTTTGTTAAAACTGCTCTTGAGGCCACGCGATACCAATTCTCACTTTCCTTAACTTCCCGACTTTTTCCTTAGAAATGATGATCCCATGTTTTCTACTATAAATGAATGACAGACTGAGACCTTAACATTAGTTTTCTTTGTTATTGTGTAACACGCCTTAATTCTGCTTGGAATGAAGGTGGCTCCCAAAGCATTTTTAGCTAACACATTATTCTATTCCCTTCTTGCCCCTCATCTTCCTCATCAAGAAGCTTTTTGTCGCTCTCTTGTAAAAAGAGTTTTCCTCTGCCCTACGTCTCCACTCACTGCTGTCACCTCCCACCGCCCTTGACATGGTAGTCTTCCTCCCTCACATCTGTCTGTCTGTCATCTGTCTGTCAGCTCTGTCAGAACTTGGCTACAAAAACAACCGCTTCTCTCCAATCTGAAACCATCAACCCCCAAACGACTTTCAAGATCAAGTTCAAATGGGCAGCTTAAACCCTGTCCTGGGGTGACCCGAACCGCCATGTCCCTTTCCCCAGTGTCCCTTCTCCTTTTCTGAAATGCAGCACTCTTTCTTTATACCACTGTGGGCGCTCTCCCCACATACCACTCTTTCTTGGTATACGTGTTTTCATAAGTTTGTCCTTTCGGGATACCGTAGACAGTGTGTGCTTCCTCCAGGCTCTCCTCTTCACAGCTACCAGCACAGGCATACCTCACAAAGACCTTCATGGATGTGCGTATGTAAGCACACTCAGCCACATGCACTCGTGTGTGCCTATGTAAGCACATGCACCCACATACACTCATGTGTGTGCCCATGTAAGCACACGCACCCACATACACTCATGTGTGTGCCCATGTAAGCACACACACCCACATACACTCATGTGTGTGCCCATGTAAGCACACGCACTGTCATACACTCATGTGTGTGCCTATGTAAGCACACACAGCCACGTACACTCATGTGTGTGCCTATGTAAGCACACGCACCCACATGCACATGCCCACTACTGTCTATTCATGAGGTCAAGGATTTATTGCGAGTCTTCTATGAGCTGTCCCAATATTAAAAGCTAGAGCTACACTGGCCCCCGCTCTCGCAGATATTACAGAACAGAAAGCAGGACACCGACCCTCCTCAGAAGCGTCCCCACAGCTCAGGCCGACAAGCACCATGGGCGAAGCGTACAGGACATCCTACTTGCCCCACATGGGAGGACCATGTTTCCACATCTTTGACGAGAAATGAAGCCCCAGGGATGAGGAGGCAAAGCCAAGTGAAGCCAGAGGATGGCGGGGGTGGGAGCTGTGCTCTGGGAAAAGACGGTGGGATCAGAGACCCAAAGCCAGGGGCCAGGCCCAGCTGCAGTGCTGGGAAGTCGAATCTTACAGCTAAGGCGTGAGACGGCTAAAGCGGGTCCAGCTCCTGCCACGGAGCCATTTTGCTTTACGCCAAACAAAGCTTTCTGAGGAGAGGCCTCAGACAAGCCAGGCTTATAAAATGCTGTTGTAGCACAAGGTAGTGAGAGTCCATGGATGACGAAACACTGTGGTTAAAAGTAACCTTGAACCTGAACCGTTTTCCCTGCCGTTACCAGTCTTCCACACAGTCTAAATTCAGATTGAGCATGGTTTTTAGCAGCTCTGGAAACATATGCAAATTTTATGCTTATCAAAAAGAATTTGATAATCGCTGTCTTGGATGTTCCTTTTATTGCGGCAAGAATAAAGTAAGCAAAGGAACAAGAAATCAATGTTATAGGGTCTATCTGTGAAACTGGCCTCCAAAGAGTGATTCATTTAGTTGTGTTTTTAACATTTTCATTTCTTTTCTAAATTGAGTTTAAAGGGCTCTGAATCGCAACGAATCAAATTACTGTGAGCAATCTAAGCAAAAGTAAACAAAATTGCATTTTCGTCTGATGTGTTACATTTATTGAAGGGTCAAAACATAAAGAAGAGTGCTTCTGAGGCAGTTATATTTATGATTAATTCTAAGATTCTTTTATTCATATATATATATGAATATATATCAAGGAACTAAGATTGCTATCTACTTTTTGAGACAAGCACTATACTTACAGCAATACCTTAACGGGTGACCTTCCAGGAACTAACAACGAAACTCCATGTGTGTTTGTATGGTGTGTGGTGTGCGTGTGTGTGTGTGTGTAGTAAGTGAGTGACAGACAGAGAACATGAAAGTGTGTTTTTCCTATAACAGTCTTGCCAAGTGCGGTGGTGCACACCTTTAATCCTCAGGAGGTAGAGACAAGCAGACGTCTGTGAGTTCAAGGCCACCCAAGGCTGCATAATGTGTGACCTTGTCTCAGGAGAGAGAGAGAAAGAAGAAGAAGAAAAGAAAGGCAGTTTTGCTTCATGGTATTACAAATCTGAATTTCCAGGCCTAATTCTTAATAAAAAACTTTCGCCTTTGAAATCCCTCTGTAGGGCTAATCAAAACCCAGTTCTTGAAATTATTTCCTGAACTTGGGAAGTTCCGCTCCACACCTTGGAGCACACAGAAGAGGGTGCTTCTGGGAACCCCGGTGCCCGGGGACCATGTTAACAGCCACGTAGCTGATGTGTCTCTACTGACTTCCCACGGAGATGTAAAGCCAATGTGCTCTTCCCAACAGGTGTGAACTTGCTGGCTTTCCTCGTCATTGTGTTCTCCTATGTCGCCATGTTCTGCTCTATCCAGAAAACAGCCCTTCAGACTGCAGAAGTGAGGAACCACATCCGGAAGGAGGTGGCCGTTGCAAACCGCTTCTTCTTTATCGTGTTCTCAGATGCCATCTGCTGGATCCCCGTGTTTGTCGTCAAAACCCTGTCTCTCCTTAAAGTGGAGATACCAGGTCAGTCCCCTTCCTCATTCCCAGGTACACTGTGCCTTCTTAGGCCCTTTGTTTGACAAGGCCAGAGTCTGGGCGAGCCCCTTCCATGCGGTAAGGTCTCTGTAAGTGTCTATGGCGTCAATACAAAGAGTTACCATTGCCACCACAGTGTTTTATAATTAATATTCTAAGTCAGGCAGTGGGCAGTGGTGCAGTCCAGTGAGGAAGAATAAGAACACTGCATGCAATGACTGTGTGTTACCTGTTTCTCTGGCCTCTTCAGCTGGTGTGTTCACAGGGAAGGTCTGTTGGTGTTGGGGGCTGGGTAACTGGAGTGAGTTGTGGGGGGTGGGGAGGATTGGAGGAGAAGGTCTTTGTGATCTGTTGGAGATGGGGTCAAAGAGGAAAGGGAGACCACAGCAGGTTTCCTGCTGCAGAGCCAGAGGTGAAGCAGGGGAATCGGAACTCAGGAACAGAAGGAGAGGTGTGGATCCACCTCCATCCAACTTAGTACCCTGGGAGCAGCTGCCCTGGGGTTAGCAGGTGGAGTCTGCTGGGGCTGGAGTCTGGGACGAGGCAACAAGGGGGCGGGGTTAAAAGGGGAAGATCTGTGGGGTCCGCAGGAGATGGTAGTAGCGGTGCAGACAGGAAAGGAAGGCTTTCAACAGGTGTTCTGCAGCAGGGCAGGAGGATGAGACTGGAGGAGTTGGGTCTAGGGAAAGACAAAGAGGGGAGAAGGCCGGCAGGCAGCCTACCTGGTTTTCTGTCAGTGTGGCCTGTGGTTTAGCAGGGGTGCCCGCTGGAGTTGGAAGCCAAGATACAGCGACCAGTTCAGGGAGGGAGGCTAGGAAGGGACGGTATGTGGGATCCACAGAAGCTGCCTGCTGGGGAGGTGGCGGGAGCGCAACTGGTGTTCTGTTACAGTGCTAGGGACGAGACTAGGGGATTGGATCTTGGGGAACAAAAAGGGAGGAGCCACTTTCTGTTCCTTCTCACACTTCATTTCCTTCCCCAGGTACGATCACTTCCTGGATAGTGGTGTTTTTCCTTCCGGTAAACAGCGCCCTGAACCCCATCCTCTACACTCTCACCACCTCCTTTTTTAAGGACAAGTTGAAACAGTTGCTGCACAAGCACCGGAGGAAATCGATTTTCAAAGTCAAGAAGAAAAGCTTATCCACCTCCATTGTGTGGACCGATGACTCCTCGCTTAGACTCGGAGTTCTGAACAGAATAGCCCTTGGGGACAGTATAATGAAGCCAGTCTCCCCATAGTGGTTTTGGGTCGCGGGACTTTGAGGGTACTACCTAAAAGAAGGTACAATTTGGGGAAGATGCATCAGAGACGGTTTCCATCTTGGCCAGCAGCCACCCTTTCAGCATCAGGGATACTGTGGAATGACTGTTGACCCTGCCTTCTGGTGACAGCGCTATGACCCATCCACCAAGCGGGAACTACATGGAAAGCCTCCCCTCTTCACCTGGCCAGGCCTGGCATGCACAAGTGAATCCACGCAGGCTGGCATACGGTGGATCTCCAGGTAGCCAGTACCGCCTGCCTACCCGAGAGCGCCCACGTGTAGCCACTGCGTGGGCTTCTTCTACATCGACTTGCACTGTCTGTAAGTAAGGACGACCACGACATCTCCCAGCGCGGCAATCGTGACACGGAACGAACATCTTTTTCCTTGCCCTTTCAGTAGCAAATGAACCATCAGCATCTTGTCAATGCTTCCGACAGCTTCCGCACGCGGCTGGGATAGCAGCTTTGCCCGTGGTTCTCCATACCAGTTTATCCTGCCTTCCGTGACCGGACAAGCAGGAGGCATGTGGTGGGAGCCTAAAACCAGTCATCTCTTGACATCTATGAAGCATCTATTTAAGCTCTGAGATTTTAGATGCTTTCCCTAATGTTACCCAGGGAGCAAAGGAAAATCGGGCACCCAAACAGTTATAATTTTCAAGTGCTTTAGAACGGTATTTCTATTGTGGGTGAGTTTTCTCTTCATTTAGCACAGAGACATGGAGAGTTAAAAGGAGACTCAAGGAGACTGCCCTGATCTGGGGGCTTTTGCTTAGTTGCACAAATTCCCATTTCCATACAAAAAGGTCAGAAACGGATTAGTTTTTGTTGTTGTTTTTGAAGGTGAAAAATGTATAGGAATTCCGGGACATTTTTATACTGAGAGTTTATATAGGGGGGAAGGCTACTCCGAGTAAATTTATATTTTGCATTTGTCTGCATGCTGCTTTAAGCTTGACAAAGACTGTGGGCTGACTTGCTGATGTCTGAGCGTGTTTCTCCAGATAAGTAGCATCACACAGCGCTGTGTCTCACTGGACACATCTTACCTTTCTGTTCTTCCCGTTGCCAAAGCATGAAACAGTAAGCGAACTTCATCACCTCCCTTTCCTTCTTTCTGAGACCTTTGGAAGAAACAAAACGCAAACATCTATCTGAATACACTGTCTGTGTTGAGGGCATCCTTCCTTGAAGGGAAGAGCCACACCCCCAAAAGTCCATGGGAGCCTCACATGATAGTCTAGAAAGACTAAATTTGTTTATGTAATTTTTGGTTTGTTTGTTTGTTTGTTTTTCGAGTTTCGAGACAGGGTTTCTCTGTAGCTTTGGAGCCTGTCCTGGAACTAGCTCTTGTAGAACACGCTGGCCTCGAACTCACAGAGCTATGCCTGCCTGTGCCTCCCAAGTGCTGGGATTAAAGGGGTGCGCCACCACTACCCAGCCTGTTTATGTAATTTTCAGTTCATTCTCACGTCTCGATTGCTTACTAACAGGGTTGTTTACGCTCACCACAGTCTCTAAAATACCTTCATTTGGGTCACAGGCTATCTGGTTAGTTTTTGTCAACTTGATGCAAGCCTAGCCTGGAACACGAACCAAACACAACTGGGAAGAAGAAATCCTAAGGGAAGAATTGCCTCCTTCAGATTGGCCTGTGGGCATGTCTCTGTGGTGTGTTCTTAATTGCTAACTGCTATAGGAGGACCAGTCCACTGTGGGAGGTGCCACCTGGGCAGACAGGTCTGGGTTGTATAAGAGTGTAGCTGAGCTAGTCTGGGATGGGTGGATGGGTGGGAGCAAGGCAGTAAACATCGTCTCTCTGTGGCCTCTGCTTCAGTTCCTGCCTCCCGTTTCCAGCCTTGAACTCCTGCCTTGGCCTCCCTCCAGTGATGAACTATAACCTGTGAGCCAAATCATCCCTCTCCTCTGCAAGCTGCTTTTGGTGGTGGTGTTTATCACAGCAACAGAAAGCAAACTATGACACAGGTTTTCAATGAAATTACACAGATTTAAGCTTTGCCTACAGGCAGTGGCAGCAGGGTGCATTTCTCACCCCTTTTACACCCCTACCTCAGCTCCTTTCATGTGGGCCCCAGAGCATGGAAAAGCCACACAGCTTCAGTCTCTTAAAGAAATTGGGAGCACTCTCAAGGGTACTCCAGGACCAGATTGACTCCATATTTGCCAATTCTTTACCTCCTTCTATCTTCCTCAGTTTCGTAGGGAGCAGTGTGGAGAGGCACAGAGTACACACACTAGTGAGCAGTGTGGAGAGGCACAGAGTGCACACACTAGTGAGCAGTGTGGAGAGGCACAGAGTGCACACACTAGTGAGCAGTGTGGAGAGCTACGGGATTCACACAGCAGACATGAGAACTGAGAGGCTTTTATCAGTTTACACACAGTGGAATCTCAGCTTCTAGCACCATCCAGGAATACATGCGAGGTGTGCAGACATATGTGTTACAGGTTTTCAGCACAGCATAAGTAGACATATGACAGGCATGACCTAAAGTGGTTTGGGTGAGAACGGCCCCCATAGCCTCAGATGCTTGGTTCCCAGTTGGGGGAAGGATTTGGGAAGGATTGAGCACTGTGTCACTGGGGATAGATTCTCGTTTCAAAAACTCATGGTATTCTCAGTCAGTCCTCTTTTCTCTGCCTCCTGCTTCTGAGGAGCTCTTGGCTACTGCTCCAGCGTCATGTCTGCCTGCCCGCTTTCCTGCTGCCTGTCATCGTGAGCACGGATGCTAACCCTGTGGAGCTGTGAGCCTCCAAGTTAAAATCTTGGTTTTGTAGGTTGCCTTGGTGTTTTATCATGGTAATATAAAAGTAATTAAGACAGGTCTCAGCACTTTGGAGACTGAGGCAGGGAGACCACATACTGACTAGCCTGAGCTATTGGTTGTGGGAGAGGAGGAAGAAAGAAAAGAGGAATGGAGGGAAGGAAGGAGAGAAGGGAGAGAGAGTTGGAAGGAGGGAGAGACAGGAGTAAAGAAGAGAGGAAGACAAAATATTGAAACAGTTTCTGCTTTCCTATCCTCTCCCTAGTGAGTAAGAAAATTACCACTAAGCCTTCCATTTGTATCTATCTGTTTGCATATTTCTTACTAACATATGTTTTTTGTCAGACATCCTGTTAATACAAATAGTATATTTAATACTGATAATGTTTAGTTCTTTTTCTGTTTTGTTTTGGTTTTGTTTTTCAAGGCAGGGGTTTTCTGTGTTGCTTTGGAGCCTGTCCTGGAACTCACTCTGTAGACCAGGCTGCTCTCGAAGTCACAGAGATCCTCCTGCCTCTGCCTCCCAAGTGCTGGGATTAAAGGTGTGCGCCACAACCACCCAGCAATAATGTTTATTTCTGAGCCACAAAATGAGGCTATCCTTTTATATTAAATTTATTTATTTTAACTTTGAATCTGGTTTTATTTTATCTCTTAATTGAAAATAGGTTTTTTTTTTCATACAATATATTCTGATTATAGTTCCAGGCCCCAGCTCATCCCAGGTCCTTCCTACCTTCTCACCCACCTAAATCCACACCTTTCTTGTTCTCATTAGAAAATAAACAGGCATCTAAAGAAGAAAGAAAAAAACTAATTAATATAAAAAACAAAGAACTGAAAAAAACACAAGAAACACATATTGATGCAGAGACTCATGCATCACACAGAAATCCCATGAAAACACAAAACTGGAAACCATAACATATAAGCAAAAGACCTGTAAGATAAGAAAAAAATGCCCAGACAACAAACAAACAAATAAAACCCTCGAAAAATACCCTCAAGTTCATTTTGTGTTGGCCACCTGCTGCTGGGAATAGGGCCTGGTCTTCAGAGTGACACATATACCCAGTGACACCCTGACGAAAAAAAAATCTAATTTTTTCCTTTGTGACTGGTTATCCATCAGAGATAGTTTCTGGGTTAGAGATGGGGCCTGTGTCCACCTTTACTCTGAGCACCGGGACCTCGTCTGGCTTAGACCTATGCAGGTCCTGTGCGCACTGGTCCTGCTGTGTGTAGACGGCCTTGTTTCCTTGGTGTCCTCCTCTGGCTCTTACACCTTTTCTGTCTCCTCTCATCGAACATGGAGATGTCGACCTGGTACCTAGAGCCTTCACCCCCACTGCCTAGTGTTCAGGGTGCTGGAAAGTACTCTGCACTCTACCAGAGAAGAAAGCTAAACACCAAGCCACCTACAAACCCTGTCACCTACAATGCTGACCTGCTGCAAGGTGAGCTAGCGCAATGGTGGCACAAAGGTTGCGGGAGTAACCAACAGAAATCGGGTTGGATTCAGGGCCCACACAGTGAGATGGAAACCATCTCCAACGTGGCCTGGATGGTCAAGAACCTGAGACTAAATGGACCAGGTACCAAAGGGACAACCAAATGCTACTGTTCCGCTAAAGGAACACAGCAGCAAGGTGACTCCTAAGGACAATGGCTATACTCATAGATCAGTGTTGTTCAGCCATCTTTAGAGAAGCTTCCTCCTGCAGAAAATGGGAATAAATGCATGACCCACAGCTAGACAATGTGCAGAGGGTGAGAGAACTCGGAATACTTGGCCCTGAACGCGGCAGCTCCATCAGTTTCCTCTCCTCGTGGTCAGGGAACCCTGTAGAAGAGTGAGCTCGGTTTAATTTATTTTTAAAGCAATCCATACTGTTACAAGCATTGAGAGAATTCCTGACAGCACAAAGACTACGAGACTTGCCATTAATATTTCCAGTTTTTCAAAATGTTCTTTATGTTGGTAAGGAACCATTGAACTAAAACAACAAAGCCAAACAGCATGCCCTAAAGCTGACAAAGGCACACACTTGAACCTCTATTTCTGTTCCTACAAATTTGCTGCTCTCTGTGGACAGACTGGGCCTAGAAGACCGGGGTTGTGGGCACAATAGCCTAAGCCTTGACTTCAAGGCTGTTTTCTCTTTATCTCCTCTTCCAACCCAAACCAACACATACGGTTGTCATCTGTCTGGCCAAACCTGGCCTCTGTGGAGTGAGATTGGAAATGGCTCCTTTCTCCTCATCTGGGCCTCAAGCCCTGTGACAGCGACTAGAAGCCCACTGACCTCTCTTTCATGGCCAAAATGAGGCTATTCTTTTCAGGGATTTGGGGAGAAAGACACCCAAGTTCTAAAGAAACGCTCCCTAAATTTTATAAAGTGGATGAAACCTGTCTACTCATGACACATCATTGGCAGGGTCTCCGAGATGTTTCCCCATAAAGCCCTCTAAAACCCCCACATGAAGTCCTCTAAAACCCCCACAGCTCATTCCAACCCAAAATGACACTACCTAAGTTCCAAACCAGTCATGAAAGAAGTTACATCTAAGCTGGGCATGGTGGCGCATGCCTCAGAGGCAGGTGAATCTCTGTGAGTTCGAGATCAGCCTGGTCTATACAGTGAACACCAGGACAACCAAAGATACACAGAGAAACCCTGTCTTGGAGAAAAAGAAGAAGTTACATCTAGACCACCAGAGAAATGATAACAATATATGTGTGGGTGCCTGTAGACTCCAGAGGAGTCCGATCCCCTGGAGCTAGACTTCCAAGTGGTTGTGAGCCACTTGATATAGGTGTCGGGAATCAAACTCAGACCATCTGGTAGAGAAATATGCCATCTTAACCACTGCACTCCCTCTCTAGCTCCATCCATTTTATTGCTTGTCGATTCTCCACTCTTGAGGGACTGTAACAATAGCATTTGAATCAGTGATGTAATGGGAATCAAAGCCATCTCCTGCTACAGGCATCACACACTTGGGACAATGATATCCCTGGTCCGAAGATACTGCAGCTTCGGTTTAACCTATGAGGGAACCGAGAGAGATCTCCTTCAGCTGCTTCCCTTTGTGGTAACTGGACTTCCTTGTAACTGCGTTAGGTAAGCACATCCTGTTCTCTCCCTGGCAAGCCCTCTTATGTGTACTTAAATAAAACCACATGCTAAGGGGCTGGAGAGATGGCCCAGCAGTTAAGAGCACTGGCCACTCTTACAGAGGACCAGAGTTCGGTTCCTAGAACCCCTGTGGTGGCTCATAACCATCTATAACTAAAGTTCCAAGGGATCTGGTGTCCTCTTCTGACCTCTGTGGGTACCCGGCATGCACGTGGCAGAATGTATCTACATTCAGAAAAACATTCATACACATAAAATAAAAATAAATCTTAAACAAACCCACACAGACCATCCAAGTGTTAAATGTGTAAACATTGACATCAAGTACAAGGATCACTCAACTATTAACTTCCTTGAGCTATCACACACTCTTTGGGGAAAATTAAAGCCATGTGTGGAACAACCCTGTCATTGCAGCTAGCTGGGAAGCAGCGGCAGGCAGATCATGAGCTCCAGGCCAGCCTGGGCAATTTGTAAGATCCTGGCCATCTTTTGTTTCTTCTTGGTACTGGGTATCAAACTCAGCACCTTGAGCATGCTTGGTTGTCTTAGTTACTGTTCTATTGCTGTGATAAAACTCCATGAACAAGACCACTTACCAAAGAAAGCGTTTAATTGGGCTTACAGTTCTGGAGGGTTAGGGCCCTCCCCTGGAGGAGAGGCACAGTGGCAGGAACAGCTGAGAGCTCATATCTTGTTCTGCAAGTAGGATGTGGAGAGGGAGAGACTCTGGGGATCGTGGGGGCTTTTGAAACCTCACAGCTCTCCCTCACTGGCAAACCTCCTCAACAAGGCCACACCTCCTAATCATTCCCAAGCAGTTCCACAGACTGGGGACTGAGCATCCAAACCGATGAGCCCCTGGGGGCATTTTCATTCAAACCGCCACAGTAGGATAGCACTGTACCAACAGACCTTGGTGACTGTTTGTGAGTTTCATTAGCAAATTACAGCATTGCTTTGCCTACTTTTCTATCCTCTCCACTGAGAGTCACCTATACTTATGGCTGTGTGTGATGGTTCACTTGTATAATCCCAACACTTGGGAAGCTGAGGCAGGAGGATTGCTATAGGTTTGAGTCCAGCCTGGGGTGCATAAAAACATTCTGTCTCAAAAAAAATGTGATATACTGTTACATATTTAATCAACTGATGTAAGACCTATGTATATATTTTTTTTAATATTTATTTGTTTATTATGTATACAATGTTCTGTCTGTGTATATGCCTGCAGGCCAGAAGAGGGCACCAGATCCCCTTACAGATGGTTGTGAGCCACCATGTGGTTGCTGGGAATTGAACTCAGGACCTTTGGAAGAACAGGCAATGCTCTTAACCGCTGAGCCATCTCTCCAGCCCAAGACCTATGTATATTTTTAATAGGTTAGAAATCTTTATTTTAATTTGGGGGTTTAGGGTAGTGTTTTGCTTGTTTGTTTGATTTTGTGAGACAGGATTTCTCTGTGTAGCTTTGGAGGCTGTCCTGGAAACCACTCTGAAGACCAGGCTGGACTTGAACTCTCAGGGATCTGCCTGCCTGTGCCTCCAGAGTGCTGGGATTAAAACAGTGTGCACCACTGTTTGGGGATATTTTGGTCACATTCTGATGCTCATGACACTGACAATAAAGTTTGTTTTGAATCAGAGGGTGGAGCTAGCTATCTGACCAAAATTAGCCATAGAGGTTTTGGAGAACCAAGGACAGATAGAGAAACACAGGAAGTGGTACGCCAGGGTTTAGAGAATCTGTCTTTCTAGGGAGGAAGGGAGGGAGGGAGGGAAGAAAGGAGAGAGAGAGAGAGTCGCTGGTAGCTTCTCCACCACTTCTCTGATCATTCAGGTTATTACCCCATATCTGAACCTGGAGTTTTTATTGATAAAGAATAATTAAATAAATGCTTCATGCCACTACCTTTTGCCTATATTTTTTGTTTGTTTGTTTTTTTGAGACAGGGTTCTCTGTGTATCACTGGCTGTCCTCAAACTCAAAGATCTGCGTGCTTCTGCCTTAGAAGTGCTGAGATTAAAGGCATTAGCCACCACCACCTGGTGAAAATTCTTAATTTAAAAAAATTTAAAAATAGAAGATCCAGTCTGGAGACCAGTGATGAAGAGGCAGAAAGCTATAAAGTCCCTCTCAAAGAACCCCAAGTCAGGCAGGGTCAGTCATAGCCCCATGAGTCAGCAGTGAACAGAAGAGCAAGTTGCTGGGAGCCGAAGCCTACAGCGGCCGAACCAATAACCGTGGAGTCCGCTATCTCTGAG
Source organism: Chionomys nivalis (assembly GCF_950005125.1). Classification (NCBI taxonomy): domain Eukaryota; kingdom Metazoa; phylum Chordata; class Mammalia; order Rodentia; family Cricetidae; genus Chionomys; species Chionomys nivalis. The sequence continues at coordinate 82,743,655 of NC_080088.1, read as the reverse complement.
CCGGGGCCCTCAGATGGGTCAGCCTCAGCAGCTGTTTAGCCGTGAATCTGGAAAATTCTGTCGCTCCTGCAGTGTCTCCCTCCAACAGGGCGATAACACTGGTTTATCAGAGGGTCCTGAAAGTACAAAGACAGTCCTCTAGCTCCCAGCGTATGGTCATCCCCCATATTTACACGGCACTTGGGGGACAGCCATTCCCAGGCTAAACCATTAGCCACCTCAGAGGATTGTGGAGGTCTCAGCGCGAGCCAGCCTAACACAGAGACTGCAAAGCTAAGTGCGGCCAGCAGAGGCCTCTAGTGGGCCAAGGAAAAGCCAGAGCACTCAGACGTCAGGCGCAACAACCATAGAATAACCATAGAAATAACCATAGAATAACCATAGAAAGAAAAACCATAGAAAGACAAGAGTCACAAGTTCAGCTGCCTCTCCCCGTGCAGTCGAGGCTCTGATCGTCCGTAGCGTAGCTGGCTTAACTTCTTCTTTCTACTCTGTGTGACCACCGTCCCTCTTTCTACTGCAATTTCAGCAGGATTTACTCTATATCACGCTTTATATTGTTAATGCTTTTCTTATTCCCCTACATACTCTCTTCTAACTCTATTTGCTCATTTTATTCATTATTGGCTAATGCTTTTTCTTCTCAGTTTCTTTTTTATTCCATTTCTCTACATGTTCTGCTATTTTAGCATTACCTCACTGGTTATTACTTTTAATTCCCCTTCTTACATTCTTTTAACTTTTAAAACCATTTTTATTATTAAAAATATTTATTCTGTTTATATGTGTAGGGAACACATGTCCTTGTGTGTGTAAGCCATGAAACTCTAAAAGGGACAGTGACAGGCAGAGTGAGCTCTTAAGGGAGAAGAGAGAAGGAGAGGAGGATGAAGCACAGATGACATCATAGCAATGGAGGGCTACTGGGGGCAGCCAGTGAGAGAGCCCCAGAAAGATAATGGGGACAGGAACAGGTTAGAACGCGATGTGTTGACACATGTGTAAAATGCCACGATCGAGTCCTTTGTAAAGAAAACAGAAAACAGTTTCTCCTCAGTGCCCTTATTTGAGTCTCAAGACGACACCACGAGTAAAGGTCTTGCTTTGTCTCTGTTTTATGAAGTACTGATCAGATCACTCAAACACGACCATTTAAAGCATGAGCCTTTGTCAAGAGTGGTTCCTGCTTGTATTTCTAGAACAGATGTAGGGGGATTGATGTGGGTTTGATTCCAATATGGATGACCCCGACTGTTCCTGGCAGCCTGGATTCCAGACTGAAAGCCTGTCTGGAACACAACAAAGTGTGAGGCCCTGTCTGAAGATGTGGCTCTGTGGTGTAGTTCCTGACTAGCATGTGTGAAGCCATGGGTGCCATCCCTAGCATCAACCAGCAAACCACACGTGCCCTAATTTTTTTTTAGAATTTTCAGACAAGACCTTGCTGTAGAGCACAGGCTGACCTTGTAGCTAACCTTCAGTACATAGTTCAGATGGCACAAACCCATCAGCTAAAGGAAGGGCACTGACGGGCTCATTCTATTTTGTGTTTTTGTTACAAGTCTCTGTTGCCCCTGAGGCGGGAATCTTCCCCCCTGCCTCTCCTTCTGCAGCCTGGAGTCCTCTTGAAAGTGTGTGGCTCTTCATAGCTTATGAATTGTCAAAGGATTTTTAAATGCTTAGGTATGAGCATCTATGGGAAGACCTGGCACATGTGTGCAGGTGCCCACAGAGGCCAGGAAAGGGAGTCAGGTCCCCTGGCTGGGGTTATAGCCAGTGTTGATGCGGGGGACTGAACTTGGTTCCTTGGGGAGAGCAGGAAGTGCTCTTGAAGGGTGAGCCATTTCTACAGCTCCTCCTACAACAGACAACAAGAAAAAACTTGGACGTAAGGCTTGACTCTAAAATAATAATGTTTTTAAGAAGGCGGATTTCTCTGTCGGGGCTGGGGAGATGCTCAGCTGCAGTTAGGAGCACCGGCTGCTCTCCCGAAGGACCTGGGTTTGGTTCCCAGCACCCACAAAGGGAAGACCGCAACTGGCTGTAACCCCACCTCCAGGGATCCATACTTGATGGTGTAGTTTTAAAGACTTGGGAATTAAAGCTCGGTACTTATAACTGGATATGATAACCCATAGCTATAATTCCAGAATTTGGGCAGTTTAGGCTGGTGGATTACAAAATCACAGCTACCAAGGACTTCTAGCAAAATCCCGTGTCAGACAACAGCTGTCTGTGTACGAGTAGAGCTGTTGTGCACTTGGTCTGCAGAGGGCCATGTGGTCTACAGATCGCTCACATGTACGCAGCCAGACCTATGACAAGACAATAATCCGACAGAGAGGCTACCGGGGAACATTGGGGAAGCCTCTGTCGTACACACTACAGTGTCCCTATCAGAGTAGGAACTTGCCACTCCATACCTAGCATGACCGCTAGGGGGTTATGAATTAAGAAGGTACAAGATGAACACTCCATGCTTAACTTTCTTTCATTCAATTTCTTCTGAATTCTGCCTGAATTCAAGTGTTTTTCCTCATTGCACCTATTCACCTCCCTTTCCTCAACATTTGGAGCATGCTAATTAAAGCTAAGTAAATCTGAAAGCTCCCTCAACTGTGCAACTGCTGAGCCTCTCTCCGCACCCCCTGAACTGTGCTTTGGTTCCTGGAGTAAGGGTTTCCTTTCCCCTGAATTTTCTGAAAGCTGGGACTGTTTCTTCCTTCTGTTAGATCCATCATGCCTAGCGCAGACAGAACACTTCCATCCATGATCTCCAAAAGGGAAGAAGGCTTTGGCTCATAATGATGGTTAAGTCAATTAAAACTAATATCCAAAAGGAAATTATATTTCTGTGTCTAGAAAACTGAGGGAATTGTGCAATGCCATAAAAATGGTCATTCTTACAAAATATACATAAATATGTAAATAGTCATTTTTGCATAATATAATTGTATATATGCTAAGATCATCGTGATGAAAGGTGTGTGTGTGTGTGTGTGTGTGTATACATATTAAGGTCCAAAAGATTACATCAGTGACAACAGTTATCATATTAAAATGGTGGGCTTATGGATGTTTTCATTTCTTTGTTTAAATTTCTTTCAAAAGTGCTGTAATTTAGTTTGTGCAATAATAATTATGTCATCCAAAAAAGAGAGAGCTGGCCACAAGTCTGTGGCTTTGCAAGCACCATAGTTGGCTCCAGAGTGACCCTGGTGGGACCCTGCCGTGTGCTGGGATAAGATGGTTCAGAATAGAACTACTAAACCCAACCGTCAGTGACCAAAGAATTTCCAGAAAGCTATACTCCGTTCCCAAAAGCGTAACTGTCAAATTACATCCTGTGAATACAGCATTAAACATAGTTACTATATGGTTTTATATATATTTGACAGCAGTTTAGAAGCTTCCTGTGGAAGCACACTGAGCATCCTTGGAAGGATTATTGCAGCCGGTAGGAAATGCAGAACCCTCCCCCTCATACCTCTGCCTTGGCAGGTGACTTAATGACATCTGTCCTTTTTTGCAAGCCAGAGATTGCCCATGGGCATTCTATAACTAAAATAGACAGCATGCTAGTTTCCTGCTTCTGGTTTGTTTGTTTGCTTGTTGACAAAAGAGCTTTTAAAAAATTCATCAGAGGAAAATAAAAACAATCTCTTCAACAAATGGTGCTGGGAAAACTGGAATCCTCGTGTAGAAGGATGAAACTAGATAAAAATAGACTTGACCTACTTTATAGTATTTTTACTATACTACACTATACTAATATTTTTAAATTTAATTTAATTGTGTGTGTGTGTGTGTGTGTAGCTTGCCTACACATATGCCTGTGAACCTCACGCATGCCTGGTTTTGTAAAGGCCAAAAGAGGGTGTCGGATCCTTAGAATTGGAGTTACAGAGGTTTGGGAACAGCCATGTGGGTGCTGAGCACCAAACCCTGGTCCTCTGCAAGAGAAGTCAATGCTCTTAACTACTGAGTCATCTCTCCAGCCTCCTATTTCCTAATTATTTTAATGGTGTGTTTCATCTTTCCAAATCATGAACATACAATATTAGGTCTTGCTGTCTTTCTACAAAAGATATCTGCTTGAACCTTAACCCCTGGCACCTGTAATTGTAACCTTATTGACAAATGAAGCCCTTGCATGAGTAATCAAAGAGAAATAAGACCGTTAGGTTGAGCACTATGGCTCTTGGACACAAGTAGAGGGAACATGGACAGACATGACAATGTGGGGAACTTGGCCATGAAAAGCTGGTGGCAGAGACCGCCGGGATCCTGCCACAAGCCCATGAATATTCAAAGCTGCTAGAAACCAGAAGGAACCTTCTCTACCAGCTTTCCAGAAGGGACATTAACCATCAGCACCAAGATTTCAGCCTCGTAGCTCCCTCCACTTTGGGAGAGTTTATTTCTCCCCCTGGGTTAGGAAGAGGGACGCACAATTAAGATACTGGGCAGAGAAGACCGAGTTGGGGTGGGGAATCTGGGATGCCTCGCTCTTCAAACGCTGGTCAGAGGAGTCAGCTGTAGCAGTACTAAATGTGAAACTTGATGAAAATCAGGATGCTGGGCAGCACCCCAGAGCCCTGAGACATGGGTGATAAAATCGGGGATCGCGGTCCTGATGGTGGACTTGTGTTAAGTAGGTATCTTTTTATCTTTTCTGATGCTTCATAAGCAGTTCCTGTCATTCTCTGTCTGTCTCAGTTTCTCTGTCTTGGTATCTATGTCTCTGTTCCCCCCACTTCCAAAACCCCACCTCCTCTTTATCCTCTGCGCTGGCTACCAAGATTTGCCATCCAGTTCCATGAGCATACGTACATGCATGCAGGCAATCACTCATACACATAAAATAAAAATTAAAAAATCCTTTTAAAAATAATATAAACTCGAGTGGCTTACCTGTGGATTTTGCATAGCTACAAGTCTGTGTCTCAGCAGGTAGCTACTAGAAATACTGACTGGTATTAAACAAAAGTTAGTGGTATTTCCTTTACTTAATGTTTCTGGAAAAACCAGGAGGAGCTTTCCTATTAGAAATGAGCTTATGAGCTGGGCAGTGGTGGTGCACGCCCTTAATCCCAGCACTCAGGAGGCAGGGACAGGCAGAGCTCTGAGTTTGAGGCCAACCTGGTCTACAGAGTGAGTTCCAGGACAGCCAGGGATACACAGAGTAACCCTGTCTTTAAAAAGAAAATGAGGGAGAGAGAGAAGGAGAGGGAGAGAGGAGGGGGGGTCATCATTGTCTTATGATTATATAGTAAATTCATTTTCTAGATATTTTTGGAGAAACAAGTTGATATTCTGGACTCAGACAAAGCCCACACGTTCTCTCTCATGAATGGATCTTGTCTTCTAACTCTTTAACGTGGGAAACTATGAGGAGCTGTGAGAGAGTAGATGCCAGGAGAAGAGAAGGGGACCCATGAGAGAAGGGAAACTCGATTCAGGGTAAAATTTCTTTATAATTAGGTCCCAGACAGTGTTATCTGTGCTGTGTTTAAACCCTAAAAAGTCATGATGCATTGGATTAGTGCCTCAGCCCTTATGATAAACTTCACATTTTTGATTAGGTTCGTGAGAACGGCTGTTCAGTTCTCTTCCAGATGGATTTCCTCTTCCCATCAGCCACGTGACCGGGATGTTGTGGTGTACCATCTCTGCACATTCCTACATATTTTACCATTCCCATGGAGTTTCATTTTCATTTTGATCTTCATGCCTTTCATTTTTATTAGTCCTTATTAAATTTAAATCTTCTGAAAAGTGGGGGGGGGGATTACCAAAACAAAACAAAGAAACCCTCCTTGCTACAAGATGATGGTGGAATTTGAGAAATGGCTCGGTGGTTTCTGTCATGCGCTACTCTTGCAGCAAGCCCGAGTGCTGTTCCCAGTGCCCACACAGGGAAACGCACAACTCTTTGTAATGCCAGCTTCATGGGATCCAAAATCTCCGAACCTTGTAGGTCCCCGCACTCATGTTCATATAACCACTGCACGTACATTTCCATAATGGTTTTCTAATACTTTTTACTGATTCTTTGAGAATTTCACACCATGTACCACAGCCCCACTCATTTCCCAGTCCTTCCATATCTGACCTTCACCCTTGCAGTGTCCCCTCATCAAAAGAAAATAAAAATTAAATAAAAAGTTAGTAAAGCCACTTGGCTCCTCTGTCTTCCATGCCTCTCCATCACCTCTTCAATTGTCTCAGAAACACGGGGAGCTGTGGCGTGTCACGCAGTGTACCCTTTTGTCCAAACAGCTTTACTTGCAAGTATTAATTGTGATGAGTTGTTGGTCAGTTTCCAGGCCTCAGGCTCTTGGTATACCATCAGTACTGAACCCTCACGGAAATTCCTTTCAGATAGCCTGCTGCATAGTCCTACCTGTCCTAGAACTTGCTCTGTAGACCACGCTGGCCTTTAGTCCCAGAACTCAGGAGGCAGAGGCAGGAGGATCTCCATGAATTTGAGACCAGTCTGGTCTAAACAGTAGGTTCCAAGATAGTCAGAGTCATGTAGAGAGACTCTTTCTTAGAATAAGAAAGGGAAGAAGGAAGGAAGGAAGAAGGGAAGGAGAGAGGGAGAGAGGGAGGGAGGGAGGGAGGGAGGGAGGAAGGAAGGAAGGAAGGAAGGAAGGAAGGAAGGAAGGAAGGAAGGGAAGGGAAGGGAAGGGGGAAGGGAGGGAAGGAAGGAAGGAAGGAAGGAAGGAGGAAGGAAGGAAGGGAAGAGAGGAAGGAAGGAAGGAGGGAAGGGAGGGAAGGAAGGAAGGAAGGAAGGAAGGAAGGAAGGAAGGAAGGAAGGAAGGAAGGAAGGGAGGGAGGAAAGAGAGGAAGGAAGGAGGAAGGAAGGGAAGAGAGGCAGGAAGGAGGAAGGAAGGAAGGGAAGAGAGGAAGGAAGGAAGGAAGGAAGGAAGGAAGGAAGGAAGGAAGGAAGGAAGGGAGAGAAGAGGGAGGGAAGGAGGGAGGGAGGCTGTAAGAGCCAGAGGAAGCTGTCTGTAGACAAACAGTGCTTTCTACCAGGCACAACAGTGCAGTTGCTGATGAACTCACAGTGGCTGTGTCTGCATGCACAGGACCTGTACAAGATCAGTTTAGCCAAAATCACAGCATCGATGGTGGAGGGGCTGCTGAAGACTACATCAGTCTGAGGAGTTGTTGGCAACTGGAGGCCGCCTGGGAGGGAGTCAGCGTTTTGAAGGGCTGCAAGCTGAGGGTCTGCCCATGCTCCAGTAGATGGTACTTCACTTGTGTACATACAAGGAACATGAAGTGGATTCAGTGAGTATCAAAAAAGGAGCACATGGAATTGGGAGGTAAAAACAGTGTAGGCATAGAGGAAAAATTGAAGAGGAAAGAATATGAGGTAGATTTGACCCAATACATATATGAATATAAAATAAAAAATTATTTAAAAAACAAAAATATAAAAAATCTATGAAGAATGGGTGATAAATAATGAAAAAGTCATAAATAAAAATATAAATATAGTTTCAAGGTCCCTTGAAAGGCAATTTTTGAGACAAAGTCTTACTGTGTAAACTAGACTGGCACTGAACTCACAAATATCTGATTGCTCTGTCTCCTGAATAATAGGATTAAAGGTAGGCACTGCCTCACCCCATTGTCCCTTAGCATCTTAGAATACTGAAGGAGCACATTCATAGGACTTAGATCAGTGGTGCTTAACGTTCCTAGTGCTGAGACCCTTCAATACAAGTCCTCATGTCGTGGTGACCCCCCATCAAATTATTTTGTTACTGCTTCATACTGCAATTTTGCTGCTGTTATGACTCATAATGCACATATCTGATGTGCAGGATGTTTGATAAGTGACATCTGTGAAAGGGTCGTGCAACCCCAGAGAATCACAGCCCACAGGTTGAGAACCACTGCTTTAAAGGATGTGTGTGACTTTTCAATTCTCTTTTCTTTAATTTTTAGAGGAATTAAGATACACTTTTTGAAAACTATATGCTGCTCTGAGATTTTAAATTTATGCTCTGATGTATAAATAGACTATAATTGACCCTGTTAATATGTTAATCTAATTCATGACAATCAGGCTGCTGTTGACTTGTCTTCTATACACCACCACCTTTGTTCTGAACTACGATTGAATTTAAAATTGACTCCCCCCAGGAAGAGATACTGAGAATTCTCTATTTCTTTATTGTAATGCTGGCAGTTGATCCGAGGTCCTCACACATGCTGCGCCAGTGCTTTACCATGGAGCCATATCCTTGGCCCTTTATTCCTTTATTTATTTCTAACAACTCATTAAGCAACATTTTCAAATTCATCAAAATTCATTGGTTGATTTTGTGACACATTGAAAACTTGTAATTTGGGTGCATTTTCAGCATATTCCCACAAATTCCATCTTTACAATTTTTGTGGAGCTATGGGAGTTTGTAAGCCATGACCTCAAATTAGAAGTTGTATGTCTTAGTTTTCTAATGTGCTGTCAAAACACTATGACCAAGGGAATGTATAAAAGAAAACATTTAATGGGGACTCTTGGTTCCAGAGGGTTAGAATCCAAGACCATCACAACTGGAAGCATGGCGGCAGGCAAGTAGGCGTGGTGTTGAAGCAGTAGCTGGGAGTTCACATCTCGATCTGCAAATAGGAAGCAGAAAGAAAGAGACACTGGAAATAGTGAGAGTTTTTTGAAACCTCAAATCAGGCCCCCAGTGACATACCTCCCCAAGCAAGGCCACACCTCCTAATCCTTCCCAAACAGTTCCACCAGCTGGGAACCACACATTCAAATTCATGAGCCCATGGAGCCATTCTCATTCAAACCACCACACTGTATCTGTAAAATATTGTGCTCTCGACTACATAAATTGGAAGGTGTTGGTTTGAGAATATAACCACAAAAATAGACCACATGGAACGATATAGTTCAAAGGGAAGAAATTAATAAAACTCTTAAGTATATTTCAAGAAATGCACAAGATCAAATAGATGCAGACTCAATCACATGTAGTTTCCCCTTAGAGCAACTTTTGATGCATCATAAAGCCAACCAACCTGGCCTGCTGGATGACAAAGAGGGGCTGCATGCAAGAGATAGGCCTGAGACCTGGACTGTATGTATTCCCAACTCCTACAGCCCAACTAGGTTGGGAAATTTTGCTCTGCACATATAAGGAATGTTGCATGGTTCCATCTTCAAAGAGACAGAGTTTAGCCTAACAAGATTGTGCATTGATAAAGTGAGGAATCCAGGTACTAGAGCCCTCCACAGTATACGGACATGGATGGGAAGGGCTGCCTGCTGCTCCCATTTTTATCTGTGCAGGATGTTACCTTTGATTTGTCTCTACAAGGACCCTAGTCAATATACATGCTCATCAATAATATCTGTAGTCAATATACATTCAGTCAATATACATGCTAGTCAATAAGACATATATCAATATACATATTGTCAATATGCATGCTAGGCAATAAATACAACTTGAACTTTTGTTATCAGTAGAGTTCCAGGGGTTGGTCTGCCACTTTCTAATGTTTGTGGGGATTAAGTTCACCAGGCAGGGCTCATCACTCAGGGAAGCCAAGTTCTACATCATGATGAGAGTCATGAGTGCCGAGTGTTTCACGTGCTAGACCTGAAAATACTGCAGCTGCATGGGTGGGCCCTGCCAGCAATCATGTGTCTGTGAGCCCAGTGAGCTCTGGAAAATGCAAGATAGCAATGAAAACTGAGCTTTCAAGGCTAGTGACCATGACGAAAGGTGACAAAGAACACTGCACCGATTGTAAACCTGCCCTGGGACTGTCTACCAACTGTCAATACTGAGGCATCTACCCCTATTATTTATATCCCTGGAACGCACCCTTTAAAAGAAATTGTTATATACTAAGTAGTCAAAGGTCATGTGCCCATTAGAGATTTTTTTAAACTCTCTCTCTCTCCCCCTCTCTCTGTCTCTCTCTCTGTGTGTGTGTAGATTCCCATAAAGATCAAAAGAGGGCATCAGATCCCTTGGAGCTGGAGTTATAAGCAGTTGTTAGCATCCTGTCGCCAGTGTTGAGAACCAAACTCAGGTCCCCTAGAAGGTCAACAAGTGCCCTTAACCACTGAGCCATCTCCAGCACCCACTGGAGTCTTTAAAAGTGGAAAATGGTGAAAATCCTTATCCTCTATTGATTCAAGACTTGTATTTAGCACCAAGTGCTGTTTCTAACAGCTATACACTGCTCCTATCAGACTCCTGTGTCTATAGCTGGCCCAATCTTCACATGACAAGTACACTTGGAGTTGTTTCTCAAGTTCAAATTCCCATGAAAAAGCAAATAAAAAAGAGAGATAGAAAAAAAGGAAAGAATTCTTGTATCTTTAAAAATCATCCTTGTTCTCATATTTCCTAAGGAGAAAAAAACCCTTCATCCCACTCCCACCTCCCTACCCCGACCCATGTCTTTTTACGTATCAGAAGGGGAAGGAAACAAGACGCGTGCTCTTTCTGAAGGAGCTCATAGTTTGTGACACTGAGTCTAAACATTTGGGTCACTGATCTCTTTTGAATTTTAATGAGAGTGAAAGCTCATCCTGGGAAACCGAATACATACATACAAAATTTCAAATATAAATTCTTGGGGAGTTGATACCTATTTCCTGTCTTTGAAGCCCATTAGCAAATGAGATGTTCGCGTTCTATTAAAATTCATAATCTAACACAGAAACAGCAGTATCCGAAGATGGGGCTTCTGGGAAGTAATTAAGGAATAACTTCAATCATTAGCCTTATGTGAAGAAAAATGGGAGGGGGTAAAGGAAGAGGGGGTGGTAGGAAGGGAGAGCTCTCATGAGAAGTTAGAATGTGCACCACTACCTGGGGGAAGACAAACAGAAGCTGTGCACAGGGCCCCAGGTGGACCCACCGCTTCTCTGTGCGGCTCCCAACCATGCTGTGATGCGTTACACTGTGTCTATAAACGTAACAGGTTTCAGGCAGTTGTGTGAATCCTTTAAATGGGTCATCAAAACTCAGGGTGGTTTGGGTGATCTTCAGACTTGAACTTGGAAGCAGAAATTAGGATGGCGTGGAAGCATTCTGTGTTGTGTGTTGGAAGTGAAGGATCCAACCTCCCCCCTCCCCCCGGACTCTTCAATGCCTTTAAACTCATGGCTACATGATACTGTTAATGAAAGTGGTAACCGGTAGGCTTCTCAGGACAATTAGGACAATAACTATCTTTGAAACTAGTAAATAAAGGGAAATATAAGTATTTATTTTGCCTTAATTATATAAACCGTATTGCCAGGAGATCAAATACTGTGTTAGAACCATTTTGCAAGTAATTCAAGTAAGAAAGCAAAGCCTCAACGGCAGAAGGACTTCGCCACCTTGCAAGCCTTCAGGACTTGCAAGACCTGGATACGGCAAACCTACAGTGCCTGAACTACATAAAGAGGAGCAAGCTGCTTTTCCCAATGAAGGAATACGAGCAGCGCTTTTCCTAGAAACCAAACCTGAGTCTAGACAAGTATCTGAAGTCAGCTGCCAATGCCCAGGAAGTAACAGAGCACTGTGCCCTCACTGAAACAGTTCACAGTTCTCTTGGTTTTCTTGTGTTTCCTTCTCTGCCAAGAAAACAGCTAAGACTCGTTGTGGTTCATTCTCACATTCATAAGCCCTTGAAAAGGAAGAAACAACCGATTGGAAGGAACGGGAGTCTCTGTACAACTTCTTTGGGGAGGAAGGCCTGCTAACTGGGAATGCAGCGTGTTTTGACTGCATCCACCATGATGTTCATTTAGAGCCTCCGTTCTCATATGAATTACTTATCGCTGTGACCAGAGTACCAGAGAGAAACAACTGACTAAAAGAAAAGCCTGTTTGGGCTCCTGGCTTCAGAGAACCCAGCCGTGGTTATCTGTTCCCCATGTTTGATCAGGACGTTAAGGCAGTGGAAGTGTAGAGTGGAGAAGAGCTTGTCACTTTATTGCCTACCAGAGGGGACCGGCAGGCAGGGGACAGGGACGGTATTCCCCATAGGACCTGCCCACTGTGGTCCTCCTCCACTAGCTCAGTCTTGCTTCCTAAAGTACCCACAATTTCCTCAAAATAATATCACTAGCTAGGGACTAACCATTCCAATTGGGAGACTGTTGAATGGAGTGACATGGGAGTCCCCTCTGTATGCTGTGAATATGATTTATTACCATTGCTTAATAAAGAAGCTACTTTGGCTGATGGCAGGTCAGAATGTAGCTAGATGGAAAATCCAAACAGAGAGACAGGGAGAAAGAAGGCGAGTCGGGTAAATACCAGCAGCCGCTGGAGGAGTAAGATGCCAAAGCATCACTGGTAAGCCATGGGGCACATGGCCATACACAGATTATTAGAAATGGATTAATTTTTATGTAGAGATAACCGGTAAGATGCCTGCACCATCAGCCAAACAATTATATTAATATTAAGCCTCCAAATGATTATTTTATAAGCGGCTGCAGGGACTGGCAGACAGGAAAGAAACCAGTCCAGCAGGATCCGATGGCACAGAGAAAAGACTTCCAACTACAGTGGGGTAGTGGTGGTGGTTGAGAGCATCATGTTTTCAAGCAATGACAGTTCCTAGTGTCACAGAATTGAGCCGTGAAGCCTAAATGGTCCCGAGGATGGATCATTCCTGCCCTCAGAGGAGTAAATTCATTTTCACCAAGGTGGGTTTCTGCAAAGCACAGTGAGGCTTCCTCGGATCTCTCCCCCGCCTTTTCTGTCCTTCCACCAAGTTAGGAAGCAATGACAAGACTTCCCAGAAGCAAGAAGACCATAGAGTCATATTATGAGACTTCCAGCATCCAGAACCATTAGCAAAATATATCTGGGTTCTCCCTAAATTACCCTTAGTTTTCTGTGATAGCCACAGAAAATAGACAAGCACAGGCTGTGCACCTGTAACTTCTTTAGAAGGAGACAGGCTTCTTTCCAGGCTTACTTAGCCCATGACTGTTGGTTACAGGAAATGGGGGCATAGGCTATCGCCCTAGTTGGCTTTCTGCCCTAGTCACACAGACGTTCTTGGCTCACAGGCTTGCAGGTGCCAAGTGCGCAGCATAAATACACAAGTAGGCAGGAGACTCGTCTCTGTACCTGGGCACTATCTTTACTAAGACCATTTAAATAAAAACAAACACAAAAACAAATAGAAAAAGACCAATAAGGGGGATAGAGAGGTGGCACAGCATTTAAGAGCGCTGGCTGCTCTTCCAGAGGATCCAGGTTCAATTCCCAGCACCCACATGGCAGCTCACCACTTCCTGTAACTCTAGTCCCAGGAGATCTGACACCTTCACACAGACATACACACAGGCAAAAAAAGGAAAAACAATGTGCACAGAACAAAAATAAATACATCATTTTTAAAATGTAAAGCTAAACTTATGATATTTTACAAACAAAATATATCTAACTTGCAGCCTTTGCTTAATTGGGGGTAATTTAGGATTATTTTCCAGGCTACAAATTTGAAGTTTAAGTGACCTAAGCACAAGCTTTAGTAAAGTTCAGATGTTGTACAAATTAGATTTAACCTAACGTGGTATAACATGGAGACTTAAAGACTCAGTGACTCAGAAGAAAATTGGTGATTATTGCTTTCAAAGATGGAGTCCTTCATGACATCACCCAGGAACTTGGGTCCCTCTGCCATGCTGCTCCACTTCCACTTGATGTTGTTCCCATCACGTGGTTCAAGTTTCTTCGCCTTCAGCATCCTATAGAACAGAGAAGAAAGTAGAAGGAGGAAATGGGTGTTGGGAGGGGGAAGGAAGCAACCTAGGATCTGAACATAGCAGACATACCCAGCCTCAAACGAGTCTTGCAAACAGGTTCTCTACCTCATCTGCTTGACAGTCGCTAAAGTCATGCGATGAAAAGATGGCTGCCAAGAGGCCTGTGCACGCTTTTCGTCTGCATGTAGAGTACATGAGAGCACACCCAACGTGGGCCGGTATCTTAGGGCTGGAGGAGTTCCCACAGAACAAGGGCTGTCATCCTAGCTAAGGGCTTGGCTGTGTTCCTAGTTCCATGTCACAACAGTAGCTGCCCTTGATAGCCATCCTTTTGTTCACAGAAGAGTCGCCTTATTGGAGATTCTGAATAATTGCATATTATGCTTCCCTTTCCTTCGCGTAATATCAAAGTGGGTAATTTTCACGTTCTCTGTGGTGATTGTTGGAATACTTCGAGCCTGTGTCTGTTCTCTCGAAAGTCTGTATCTGGCTTCCCATGGTGTAAATCTGGAAATATATAAAAGCTGGGATAAGTGGGTGGAGTTAACAGCAGCTGTGTTTTAGGCTTCATCTTCGAGCATCTCCTCGTCAACTCAGTCTTCTCTTCCCTGATATCGATACACACCGTTCCATGCCGTGATCTTTCTGGTGCCATCTATTCAGCATGGAATGTCCCCTCCTCTGCTTCACACGCAGCCTTTCAGCCTCATCCGCATTTCGCCATCATCTCTGCATCCCTCTCCATCAGCATACTCTCCAAGTTGTCGCAGACAAAGCCCTGGGGTCTTATTTCAGCTCGAAGAATGTTGTCTTAAAGTATGTGCTGTTGTGTATTTTTCATTTTAAAACATTTTCACATTTACACATCCGGGTGCATTTTTTTTCCCCATCAGATCACCCTTACGTGCTGGTGTGATTCCTGTCTGTAAGGTGAATTGGTTTTCCTAGAATAATGGGGAACCCCTGCTCGTGGACTGATACCAGCAGGAGGCGATCAGCTTGTCAGGGAGGCACTTGGTTACCTCATAGGTCCTCTCTTTGTTTGGCTTTTTTCTTCTACAGATGTAAATCCCATAAGCATAGCAAGGGACAACAGATGCTTGGGCCCATAACTCTGGCCAGTGACCTTGGAGAGAAGAAGGCCTGCGGGGGGGGAGGGGGGCTGCACAGGGCTGTGGGCAGAGTTGACAGCTGACAGCCAGCTGAGCCAAGCCAGCAGCACCCTTCCTGGTTCCCACAGGCTACCATGTGAGACTCAATTAGGTCAGTCTTTTTTTTTTGTTGTTCCCAATTATTTTCCTCTGGACAGAGTGAGAAAACTGTAGTTAGTGTGTTTGCATTTGGTTCTAGGAGTGCGGTGTATGTATTTATTTACAGATCTGTATAGCTGGCGCTGGTCCCATTTGAGAGCATTCACCAAGTAGCTTGTGTAGTTTTATTATCTCTGTGTAGTTTTATTATCTCATTTCTTCCAACCCATAACTCCCTGGGGTGAGACAGCATCTGCTCCTGCAAGAGAAATAGCTGCAGCCTTCTCCTTGGTTTTTTTCTCCAGGCTTTTGACTCCAGGGAGATTAATACACCTTCATTCTTTTGGATGCCCCAGATTTCTGCCAAGAAACGTAGCAACAGACAATTGTAATGCTGTTTGTTATATGTATGATTCTTGTGAAAGAATTTTTTTTTAAAAAAAGGACGGGCCTAAGAAGAGTTGTTGAAAAGGGATGGGAGAGTCTGGGAATGTGGCTCACTGTAGATTGTTTCCCTAATATCTATGTTCCCAAAAGAGAAAGTAAACAAGAAAAAAAATTACCGAGTGAGAGTCTAATCTCAGAGATTAAAGATCCCACGTTAACTAGCAATTTTTTTTTCTCTCCCAAATATTTAGACTATTCGCTGCTAACATGTTAATACTGTGGTTTCTTAGGCCAAGACTAAGTTAGAGCTCCAGCATTTAGACTCAGTATTCAGTCACAGCTTGCTAAAAGCACGGAAAGTGTTGACGTAATTCTCTATGGTTTGTGTAGTTGTCCCAAAGCTCAGGAGCAGGCATGCAATATGGGCCAATTAGTTTATAAATTTCTTAATGCATGTCAGCACTGTAATCTGGTGGTGTGGAGAAATGTATTTCCTGTCTATGATAAAACTATAGTGGATGTTCCTCCTATCCTCAGAGGATGGGAACAGGACAAGGTGACAGGTGAAGCTAGAAAAATGAGTTTATCAAAACACAGTAAAAGGTCTGCTTTGAAGGGGATTTCAGATCTCACGTGGGCTGAAAGGGGATATGAAAGCAAACGGAGCTGATGCAGGCATGCTGCCAATTGCACCAGGCAGTAGAAATACACGCCTTATTTCATGTATGAGCGTTTGCCTGAGTGTATGTCTGTGAACCTCATGCATCCAATGCCTGCAGAGGACAAAGAGGGCATTAGAGCTCCAGGGCCTGGAGTCACAGATGGTTGTGAGCCACCCCCACCCTAGTGTGGGTGCTAGAAACTGAACCCAGGTCCTCTGCAAAAACAGCCTATGTTCTTAACCAGTGAGCCATCTCTCCAGTCCAGCAGTAACACATGCAGAGACCAGGTCCCGGGGTTTTGCTATGGAGTTAGATGAGTAGCTAGTTTTTTTTTTTCCTGTCATATTTCTACTTCCCAATCAATAAATAAACAGGCCACTGGCTAATTTGAATGCTTCTGAGAACTTTGCATAGCTGAAGAAGCTTCCCAACGCCATAGACTGACAAAATGAAGAACAGGGGGTGCATGGTCAGGAGACACGGCCCTCCAACTTCAGCACTCAGAAGTCAAGGCCTTGAGCTCTGCCCACACCACTCCAGTTCCGGGCAGAGAACTCAGAAAACTGCTTGTATTCTGTAAGGTTTGAATTCCCACAGTGGGTGCTTTCCTTCATCCGATCCCGGTGATGAAATGGGTTTAAATTAGGTATTATCAACATCGCATTCTGCACAGGGTTAGGGAAACCTAGAAGGAGCCCTAAATTTACTCCTTAATAAGCTATCTGCCTCATCTGAGCCCAGGGGCCACCTCTGTTCTGTAGTGGCTGTTCAGCTGGGCTACCTGCCACGGCCCTCATGGCCAGATACCGCCACTGCTCAACACTGGGCTTATCCCAGGCCGGCCATCACTGGACCCATAGCCTTCCTTTGATCTTGGTTCTTTAGGTCTAACCCTGAGCTTCCTTCCTTATAGTAATTGTCACCTTCTTTCATTAATGACACCCCCACTTCACCCCCGGGCGGGACACTCTCTCAAGATTGAGACAGATTTGAATCTTTGCCCTGTTGGAGTAGGTTGATTGAGATAGAGGGAAACTACTGGTGCTCGGGTGGATGCCAGTTCATACAGCATAATTTCTGCCCACAACGGTCAAAGTTGTGGCATACTCTACGGATCCGTGTGGGTTTTACTGAACATTATCAACTCAATGCATTTTATAACTGTTTTATTGATAGATAACTCCCCCATCATTAAAATTCACTACATAAAATGTATAATTTGCCAGACGGTGGTGGCGCACGCCTTTCATCCCAGCACTCGGGAGGCAGAGGCAGGCGGATCTCTGTGAGTTCGAGACCAGCCTGGTCTACAAGAGCTAGTTCCAGGACAGGCTCCAAAACCACAGAGAAACTCTGTCTCGAAAAACCAAAAAAAAATAATAATAATAAATAATAATAATAATAAAAATAAAATGTATAATTTAGGGGCATATAACACAGTCAAGAGTCAGGTGTCCAGGGCCACTGGGAAAAAAATATGCAGTGTGCTCATACCTTTCCCAACTAAAGCCTATTCACGAGCAAGCGCTTCCAATTCCATGCCCCCGACACCCGCAGCCTCTGATCTTCGATCCCTACAGAGTTTCAATTAACCGCTTGCTAGACAGTACATAGTTAGAACAATCTCAGTGTGACTAAGTTTAAAACAAAACCACCAGCTCAATGACCTTGGCCGGGCAGCTTGTTTAAGCTGGTTTAGCTCCTTCATAGAATGGACGAGTTGAGGGGTATGAGAGCAATTTCAAGTTTGTTTAAAAGGCTAGCCAACAAAACCACCCAGCCCCCAGTCCTTTTGCTATGATTTCAATATTCCACCCTAGGGAACCCGTTCCGCGGAGCCACGGCCCTCGCCCTGGAGAAGACGCTTCCTCTCTCGCCTTTCTTTGGAGCTGTCTATTTCTGGGTTGGCAAAGCAGAAGCTCCTGGTGCCCGCAGGAAGCCTCGCCCAGCTTGGGTCCCCACCCTCCAGCGCGCCCCAGGAGAGGACCTGCCCCCGAGGGGCGGAGCCAGCCACCCCCGCAGCCAATGAACCGGAGACTGGGCCGGCGCCGGGGGCGGGGCTGCACTTGACAGTGGCGGTCTCCCGGCTGCCGAGCGGGCGCAGCGACTGAGCGCGGCGCGGGCCGCGGGGAGGGCGCAATTCGGCGGCCCCGGGTGGAGCAGCAGGCGGCGGCAGTGCGATGCTGCGGGTGTCCCCGGGCTCTGGCATCGCGGCCTCTTCCTAAGGTACCAGCTCTGCTCAACCCCTACCCCCCACATCGCCCCAGGAGACCCGCGCGCCTGGGCAGTGGCTTTGTGGAGCCGGTGGGTGGGGCTGGGCGGGGCCGCACCGTCGGGTCGCTTCCCTCCGGGGAAGAGGTGGGGGAGGAGGGCCGTCTCGCCAGCAGCTGACCGCATCCCCACGCTACGTGCTCTTCCTGCCTGGTTGTGTTTTCAAGGAGGGTTTGTTCCCGGACAAAGTTAGGTACCGAGAGTTTGATGGATTTCTGGTCCCCGATGCCCTAGAGGGACCCGTGGCACACTGCCCTGTATACCTACACCATGCGCTAAGCTGGAGCGCAGCGGTCCCGTGCACTTTCCCACCGGAGCAGCCCTGCTTACTTGAAACGTTGCAAAAGGAAATTGCTCTGTGGGACTCTCCCCGGGGAAGGAGGCATTTTGCAGGCGCATCTCCAGTTCAACCTGATGGCTTTTGCTTGGCCACAATGCCCCAGGATAAACCGGGTTTAACCAGTGGCCTGTAAAAATAGTCTTCATCAAGGTCTATGCTTTAAAGGCTTCAAATTTTAAACCTATTTTACTTTCTAACCAAAGATCCCAGAGTCATTGAGCAAAGCCGGTCAGCTACGCGTGTTGCGTTTAATATTTTATTGCTCATTGGTTCGTATTGGCTTGTTTTTAATATTGGGACAGGTGCTATGAACCACTTCTCAGAGTGAGAAAGGAAAACAAAGAATATAGAATAAGTGTGTCCATTTGAACATAGCCAAAAGTTTTAACTATCAAAGTAAGATAGCTAGATTAAACATTATTTACAAGACTTTCTGTAACATAAAATAATTACTGCAGCTAGACTCTATTTAACCTGTGCTTGTTACGAGAGATGAAGAGATGGCTCTGTGGTTAAAGAGCACTGTCTGCTCTTGCAGAGGACCTCGGTTTGATTCCCAGTACCCACATGGCAGCTCACAACCATCTATAACTCCAGTTTTAGGGGATCCCATGCCCCCTTCTTATCTGCAGAAAGTACTGCATGACATGGTATAGGCAAAACATCATTCACATCAAATAAACAACTAGACCTTTAAAAAAAAAACCACTTTAAAAAACCCTGGTTTACCAAGACTCTAGGAACAGGCCTATGATAAGACGACTGGACAGCATTAGTAACATTTAGCTACTACTGCTTGGCCTTGCAGTTAACAGGTTTTAATACATATGTCAAATTTGATCTGATTCCAATACTTTCCTGATCACACATAGATTTTCACATGTATGCTCTTCTTATCATGACACTTTCATGCTGTAAGACAACTTTACATCTGCTTAGCCGGGGACATCCTGTTCAGATCCTTATAATTTACCCCTGCATCCCAACACATTCTGTCTTACAAGAGCTCCTTTAAGGAAACTGCCTTAGTCCTGTGCAGCTCTGACTCTGCGCCAGGCATCCCCTAGATGGTGCGTGCTGTTTTCATTATCACTCTAATGGAGCATCCTTACCTTTCCTGAGTTGTCTCCCTACATAGCTCAGGCCACCTCTTGAACCCTCTGTGGTCTCCCTGCCTTCTCTCAAGGGGTGAGACTACAGGCTGTGTCACCATATCCAGCTGACTTGATTTTATTTTAGATAATTTCTTTTAAAAATCACATGGCAAGTGAGTGATCCAGGTAAGGTTTGAACCGGGCTCCGTTTGACTCCCTGCCACTGTTCTGTGATGTCTCCCAGTTTTTGAGAGTTTACTCATTATAATACAGTAGGGAATTGAAATATGTGTCATCTCCTGGCCTGACATGTCAGGCGTCTTCATAGACTATTTTCTTCTCCCTGAGCGACTGTGTGCCCCGGGTGTGGAAGGGCAACCCCGGGTCTCCCCCGTGCTTCACCCCATAGGTCTGATTTGGGGTGTTCGGATAGGTGAAGCCCTTGCCTTTTGAAGCACCCCTCCCCACTGGCTTGGCTCTGAAGGAGCAATCTCTACTGTCTCTGTCATCTGAGGCTATTTCCGTTCAGCACACCTTGTTGATTGGCAGCCACACATCCCCTGCAGTGTTTACAGTGACTCACGTGTCCTGCTGTCCCACCTGTCAGAGAGTTCCTAACAGAGGACGGCCTACTTAAAAGGAAAGACTGCAGTGAACTTGGTGGGGAAAAGAATTTTAATTCAGGGAATCTCTGAACTCCCTACTACTGACCGGAAAGGACAATGTGATGCTCTGGGGAGGGGGGGGAGGAGCAGGCCTCCTCTCCACAGTGGGAAATGTCTCATCGATGTCGTGGCCTGTTGTCAACACTGCTGACATATGTCTGCCATGTAGACACCCCTTTACCTGTTGCCTCGGTGATGAATGTGGTGACACACCTATTGCTAATTTGCTATTTGCTTTTATACCAAGGCACTTGTCATTTGACTGAACAGCATTAGAACAGAGGTCCCAACTGTGACCCAGTGAGTTTTGAAACTGTGCCCAAAAAAATGAAGTCTGTTATAATTTATAGCCATTATTATGGAATTTCTCTTCCTAAGGGTGTGTTTCTGTGTGTGCGTGCGTGTGTGCGTGTTCTTGGTATGGTTCTCAACTCTCTTTGACTCAGAATGATTTCACAGCACTACGGTGCAAAGGAAACAAATACATTTTTGAGCTGTGCCCCTGCTACCTGGAAACACATCCCTGTTCTTGGCACTGGACTGCTTTTACCCTAAGTATTTAGAATCTCGGAGTCTGTGTGTATACTTTGAGGTTTCAAATCAAGCCTCCCATGCAATGATTTCACCCCGTCCTCTCCAGCAGTGGTAAGGTTTGGGTGTCTAGCATACCCCCAGGATTCCCGTCTCCTGCTTCTAGACTGGAGCACCAAATACCAGGGAAAGCAGAACGAGCGGTTTGTCCCTTGTCACACTCTTGCCCCAGAGTGGAAGGTGCGCCAAAAACATGTTTGGATTGAGTCACTAGGCTTCTTTAAATGACTAGTGATCTGTGAAACTATGTAGAATTAGCAACATTTTCCGGTTTCCTTAAAAGTATTCCGTGCAAAGGTGTCAATGACTTACAACCGTCGAAAGCCAACAGCCTTTCACTCGGTTCCTAAAGCTTCTCAGTAAAAAGCAATCTATCTTGCTTTTTTTTTTTTTAGAAAATCATATTTCACCAACTCTAAAGTATCCTCAGCTGGGAGACTGGGTGTCATTTTTATGCCATCTGAGAAAGCAAAACGCCGGGCAGTTTTATGCGTGCTGCTCCTAACATTGTGTGTGTGGACCACAGCAGCCCTCACCTGCGGTTCTGTCTTCTGCCATTGTGTCCTAGTGTTTCCCGTGGCTGTGATGGGACACTGGCTGATAGCACCTTGGGGAGGAAAGGGTTCATCTGGCTTACAGATTGTGCTGGTTGGTTTTCATCAACTGGACACAAGCTTGAGTCATCTGGAAAGAGGGAATGTCAGTGAGGAACTGCCTCCATCAGATTGGCCCCTGGGTACATCTGTGGGACATTTCCTTGATTAACAGTTGATGTGGGAGGGGCCCAGCTCATTGTCTGTGGTGCCATACCCAGGCAGGTCCTGGGTGGTGTCGGAAAGCAGCCCTGGGGAGCCAGCCAATAAGCAGCGTTCTTCTCCCTTCTGTGGCTCTCTGCTTATGCGTATGAGTTCCCACCTCCAGGTTCCAGCCCTGCACTCCTGACTTCCCTTGATGATGGACTGTAACCAAGCCCTAGTCTCCCCGAGTTGCTTTTGGTCATGATGTTTATCTCAGCAACAGAAACCAAACTAGGACACAGGTTATGGTCCAATATTGGACAAAGCCTAGATGTGAGTCTGGAGGCAGGAATTGAAGCAGAGACTGCCTAAGAATACCACTTACTGGCTTGCTGCCTTTGGCTCCTGCTCAAGCAGTTTTTCTCACAAAACCCAGTACCACAAGCCCAGGGTTAGTACTTCCCACAGTGGATGGGCCTCCCTATATCAATTAACAATCAAGAAAGTGTCCCCCTGCAGACATGCCCACAGGCCGGTCTGATTGAGGCTATTTCTGAAGCGAGGTGAGGTTCCCTCTTCTCTGCTTGGCCAGTGATGGACAGACGATGTATATGCACGAACCCAGTAACAGACGGTAACAACTTCATCAGTGTATTTCTTAAGGCTTGTGAAGCATTTATATCTAGCTTTGCAAAGCACAGTGGAAATGCCAATCAAAGAGAAATTTCTTTGGTGATCTGCTATTTCTGTCCCGCTGCTCTCTTACCTGCCGTGGTGGCAGGTGCATACAGAGTTACATCTTACAGTGCCAAGTCATACATGATCTTTGTTTAAAGAACTTAAATGATACATTGCTGCATTAACTTTCCCCGGGGGGAAATGCGACCAAATGTCTGCTCACTCCAGGTAGGGCACCAGTGACAAACCAAAGAAATGATTCCACCCGAGTAGATCTAGCCTGGGTGAACCAATGAGTTTAATTGGGGTTACTTGCAAGAGTGGAACCACGTACGGATTCCTACTTCACTGGAGAAGAATACCCACCCACCCCAGCAACTACCTGTTTATACATCCTGGAAAGGGGTGAATCTCATGCTACCTCATGCAGCCCCCACCCTCTACAAGGGAAAGTTTGTGGGCTGGATCTTGTGCCCGCTCTCCTGTGAGCAATCACAATTGCTGTCATTTCAAGACAGCACTACCATGTTATGCCTAGAGAATAGGATCCCATGGCACATATCTGGGTAACAGTGAAAACAAGATGGACATGTGTGGCTGAGCTAACGGACATGTGTGTGCTACCGCTGTTGTCAAATTGCCATCCGTATTACTAGATCATCAGTCCTCAAACACATAGAGTTTCCATGTATGCTTAAACGCGGATAAAACATGGGTGACTTACCTGGACCTGCTTGTTGGACTGTTGGCTCTGGGAAGGCAGAGGCTGTCTGTGTCTTGTGCTGTACGGATCGTAACCACATGCACAGTAATCATGTATAGGATGAGTGAGTGTGAGCCCCTCGCGGGAGGCGTGGAAACAAATCAAGTTGTCTTCAAATTCTGACGTCTGTAAGAACGCCAAACATAGGCCAACTGCAGTACGTCCTGCGCTGGATCTACAGAGTCCCTGCTCAAGGTGTTTGATGGCATTACAAAACAGCTCGTGGTGGGTTAAATCTCAGTCCTTTTATTATTTTCCATGGAAGGAATTTATGATTTCTATCTGGGCCCTTTTATATGACCTGAACTCACTACGTATTTGAACTCTATAATAATTTCATGTGTTTTCCTTTGGGCCGCCAACATATTGTGTAATGAGTAGAGAAAGATTGTCCCTTCTCTCCAGATGGACCACTGAAGCAGGAGTCAGTGCTGTGACCTTGCCTGGGTGGGCCGCCCTGAGAATGTGTGCCCGCCTTGAGTTTCAATGCCAGACTGGGCTATAGAGAGAGTTTGACATGTTTCAGAGAAAAGGAGGAATGAAAAGAGATAGACAAGGAGGGTAGGAAAGAAAGGGAGGGATGGAAGGAGAAGAAGGAAAGAGAAAGAAGGAAGGAAGGAAGGAAGGAGGGAGGGAGGGAGGGAGGGAGGGAGGGAGGGAGGGAGGGAGGGAGGAAGGAAGGAAGGAAGGAAGGAAGGAAGGAAGGAAGGAAGGAAGGAAGGCCAGTCTTGCTGCACAGTGAAGACCTCCATCCACTGGTGACTCAATCTCCTCACCACTGCCTGCTCAAGCAGAAAGCACTTCTAGACCAATTGCAGGCAGATGGACAATTATGTCCACAGAGAGTGTAGTGACCATGCCAGCTCAGAAGCAGTCCCAGGGACCTGCACTGAATACACATTGCCCAGAGAACCCAAGTGTACATCTGCCGTAGCTACACCTTCTTCGATCCCAGTAACAGTGGGACCTGGACACGTGGTTCACTCGTGGGCTTCTTAGATACATCCAGGCTGCCCACTGAGGAGAGAGTAATTGGTGTGGGTGGAAGGTCACCGGAGTAGCCCCAGCTACGGGTGACACAATTAAACTGTAGTACTGTGAAGATAGACGACTGGATCTTTTATCTAACAGGAAGTCACTTTAATTGAATCTTTTTAGATGTATACCAATAAAACTTAAACAAAACTGCTTTGTTAAGTATTGTTAACATGAACATGAGACAAAGTAGTGAAAATTACAAAGAAAATTTAAAGCTTGCTTACTGAATATAGAGACTGGAAGGACAGAAAACTAATTCCACAGTTTGGGGGCTGTTCTGATCAGCTCAGATCCGTTTTAATCTGGTGCAATAGAAAACATAAAAATGAGAGCCATTGAGCAAGATGTCTGTATTACACTCTCTTGGAAGGTTAGCTTGGCACAGCTACTAGGGTTTCCACACACAGAAACACCAGGCCTGGAGGCAGAAGGAGGAAGGGGTAGTGTGGGCAGGAACAGGAGAGGCAGGGTCGGAGGGTGGGTACTGGCTGGTTTGAACCATTTCAGCAGGCAGTCTGGAGAACGAAGAACTGACCCCAGTCGTTCAGTACCGGGCCTGGGGTTACAGCGGCCCTCACTCTGAGTGCTACTGAAGGAGATGGGGTGGGTTCTGCTTAGTTATCAAGACCTTGAGATGTCAGAATATCAGGACAAAGAAACTAAAACTCACAGTTAACATATGGGGGTTTTATTTTAATGGTTAGCTAATCAGTTAGTCCCATAGATTCATAAAATGTTCTATAAAAAAAGCAGAAACACCTACCTTGGGGTCTGATGGATGTACTCATTCAGTAAACATTAATTATATCTGAGTCATCCTGCCAGATGGTCCTGCCATGCTACTCTTGGTTCTTAATGGCGATGTAGTCAGATATACAGTGTTTATCCTGAGAAAGCGAGAGAGCGTGTACTGTATGATAAAGGTCCCCGTGGGTAAACCATCAGAAGGAAAAGGAGGTGTGACACATAAGTCTGTTAGATGCTAACAGGCCATGACCATCGTGGTTGCCGATACAAGACCTGTAGAAGATCGAGACGCTCGAAACTCCAGTGTGGAGATATTTGCAGTTGATTGGTTCTGAGGGGGCAGAGAATCCTTTTTCTCTGCAATTGTGGTCACTGGGAAGGTTGTCTGTGTTCCAGTGGATGACCCCACCCCTGTGTGCAGGCAAATTTCTTAAGTATTTTGTACTTGCAATCTCTTGTCAGTCAAGGAACTTTTACTTGACCCTGGGTATGTAGGTGTCCTCGTTACTCTTCTACCGCTGTGAAAAGACACTGTGACCAAGGCAACTCTTACAAAAGAATGCATTTAATTAGGGTCTTGCTTACAGTTTCAGAGGTTTAGTCCATTATCATCATGGGAGGAAACACGGTAGCAGGGATGGCACTGGACCTGAGAACTACAGCCTGATGTACAGACTGAGAGAGAGAAGGAGAGAGAGAGAGAGAGAAAGAGTCCTGCCAAGTCCAGTCTCTCTCTGGAGGACTTTGGAAACTTCAAAGCCTGCCCCCAGTAACACACTTCCTCCAACAAGGCCACTCTTAAGCAAGGTCACACCTCCTAATTCTTCTAATCCTTTGAAATAGTGCCACTCCTGGGTGACTAAGCATTCAAATACATGAGCTTAGGGGGGCCATTCTCATTCAAACCACCCCAGAAGGTATGTCAAATAGGTACAAAAACGAAGCACTTACTAACAGTAGATAAATTTATTCTAAACAATTCTTTGATGCACACCTAACTTTATTATTTATTAAAGGTGACAGCAAATTTGCATACTAATGAAGTGGATCTGCTTGGTTTTTTTGACATAAAGGATTAAATTGTGACTAAATATTAGGTACTACAGGACATGGCGCAGCCTCAGTGTTTTTCAGAGTTGGTCGATATTTTGACTGATCATCAATACTGACAATACGGCTCCTCATAAAGACATAGTATGAGATGTAGACATGTGTTAGGACCATTTCAGAAATGGTTGGAAGTTCTGCTTTAATCTTAGGCTGCAATTCCTTAATGATTTCCTTTTTGTTGTTGTTGGTGTTTTGTTTTTGTATGAAGCTCAAACCAGCAACACGAACAGCAACTTTTAAAACCTGTCTTTCTAAGAATATAGTCCAGAGACACACTAATGGGATAGCTGCGTGGGGGGTGATGGTAGGGAGGTGGTGAAAAGTCTTTGTTTTCCATAATTAAGTCATTTTATTTCTATAGAAACAAAAGGCTTTGCATGCTCACTAGGAACGCCACAATTGACAATGTGCTGCGGTCTCGAATGGGAGCGGAGATGTTTCGGGCTTTGTCCCTTGACCGGCGGTGATGGCTTGCGCCACGCGGAGCATGTGGTATGTTCACTACCAACATCACAGTGAAGGTGCATGATACAAGGCAGGCGAATGCTGCCAGAAACACCTCAGGCTTGTACCGGTTTGCTTCTGGATTCACTTTTGCTTGCTGTGTGTTCAGAAGCCTTTTTACTGCGGCTGACTTTTCTGCGACTCACAGTTTAAGCAACTGGGCTCTGAGCAGTGATGCTGCTACTGTTATTTATTATTAGTGTCTGCACCATATTGGGTACGGTAAATCTCTAGATGTGTGTATGGCAAAATGCATGTAAGTCTATGCAAGTCTTCACCATCGTATCTTAGAGACTTAACCATCCATGAATGTTGGAATCCCTGAAGGCCCTGTTCCCCTTGGATACAGAGGGTAAGATGTTGGGTGTCTGGTGAATAAAGGGTCTGTGGCTCAAGCAGATTTGAATTAGCTGCCCCCTCATGCACAGCATGAGAGGGAATCAATGTCTGTGGAAGGCTGTGTGGTTGGCATTGCCCCAAGGCTTTGCTTTTCCTGTTTAGATTGTTTAATTCCTCTGTGTGATGCAGTCAGTTACTGTCGCCGTCTTACAGATCAGGGAACTGAAGAACAAACAGGTTAGGTCTTTTCCCAAAGTCACCCTGACAGCCAATGAGGAAGTTGGAGAAAGAGCCCAGCAGATCCTAAGAGCTGTCATTTCAGCACTAGGCGGTACTGCGCATGGGCACAAGGGCGTAGGGACTCGGGCTCAGGGGCACGGGGCGTCCTTGTCTATTGTGTGGGTTATTGGTTTCTTCCTGGCAGGTTGGCTGTACATCTGTACAGTCATTTGCATCAGGTATCCAATGCACGGGTGCTTCCCCTGCTACTACTGACTTGGGAATCACTCTTGTGACGGTCTAGTGAATGCTGGAGATGTTTTCTCTCTCCGATTCAGCCCAGCCATGTCCACGGTCAAGGCAAGCCTCCTGTCGCCTTTCACCGTCACACACATACACCACTCCCTTGCCTACCTCTTCAAGTCCAACTTAGAATTCTTTTCCCCAGAAACCCATCTCTTCTCACATGAGTGTGGGCGGCAGAAGGAAAACGAGGCGCTTTTAAATGAAGGGGAGCAGAACGCTCTCTATTCCCTGCAAGAGGCTGCGCCCACTCAGTGCAGTAATAGAATTAAATTCCCCCGAAAGTAGAACAAGAGGAACGCTTCCATTCAAGACGCATGTGTCAAGACTAGGAGCTGTCATCATTATTTGCCAGCCTTTGAATTCTAGATTTGTTTTCTTCTTCTGTAGCACAAAGACCATATGCAGCTTCCAGCGTCTATAAAATCAATAACTAAACAGTATCTTTAATAACAGAGTCCACAGCTCCAGGTATCCAGCAGATCTTAAACATTCTTGCAAATGTACTTGAGCCAGTGAAGTCTGTGCCCCCTAACCTTTCCTTAAAGAAACCTTGAGGTATTTAGGAATTTTGAGAAATCAGTTTTCACATTGCTCTTTAATTCTCAGAAGTCCCCAATTGACTTCTAATCAGTACAACTTGGATTTTTTAAAAAAATGAAATTTAATGCATTTTTGCAGGTATGTGTGTGTGTACATGTATATTTGTGTTCATGAATGTATGGGTTATGGCTCTGTGTGTGTATGTGTGTGTGCGCACGCACAAGTGTATGTAGAATGTATGGAGTCAGGATCACTCCTCAGTTGCTCTCTCTCTTATTTATTCATTGAGACAGGACCTTACAGTTGAGCCCAGAGCTTGCTGATATGGTTAACCTAGCTTCCCAGCTTGCCCTAGGATCCCAGCTCTGCGCTCCGTGGGCTAGAACTACAGGCTAGCCACCATACCCACCCAGTTCTAACATGGACTCAAGGATCTAAAACTCGGCTTTGTTTTTGCCTAGCAAATGCTTTTATACACAGGGCAGTGTCTTTAGCTTTTAGTGCTAAAATGTTTCTAGAATGTTCTCTTCTGTAAGGAATGTATGTTCAATAAAGAAACATCTGAAAATTCAGGTAACGGAATAGGAGAAAGTAGAAACCATCTACCATCTACCTTCTATACATTAATTGATATTTGAGTTTTATTTCTTCCTAGGTTATTTTCCAAATTTTGATGTAATATTTACAAGGACAGATCCATTCGATATGTTATTTTACAAGCTGTTTTTCCCCCAGCAAAATTTATATCAGATACCTTATCCATGATAGCAAATTATTACATGGATTATTTTCAGCAGATTGTCACCAGGCTGCCATTCCTGTGTTTGAGATACTATAAAGGTCATTTCTTGGGACTGCCGAGATGGCTCACTGGTTAAACATGCTTACTGATCTTCCAGAGGACCTGGGTTCATTTCCCAGCACCCACATGGTGATTCATAATCCTTTGTTCCTCCAGTTCCAGGCAATGCCACTTCTTCTGAACTCTCTGGGCTCCCATACATGTGGTACACATACACACACTCAGGCACACCCTCACACGTACGCATAAACTAAAATAATAATGAAAAGTATAAAAATAAGTAAATATAAAATTAGTCACTTCTCAGTAACAAGGCATAGGCCTATATTCGTCTTAACACCAAAAGTTCTGTGTACCTTATGAGTTTTCTGGTAGCCCAAGCTTAACTTCTGCCTGAGTGAGACCTCTGCACTGGGGTCTTCCCTCTGCCCAGATTTTAAGTCTCCCACTGTTTGTATGAACTGCACAGGGTTCCAGAGTTCCTGGTGGCGCTGACAGGGAAGTACAAATGGGCTTTTCCTGCTCAGCATCCAATGATGAATGAATGTCATGAGACACACAGCCCCATCCACTGCCTCTTAAAACCAAGCCCATCTGCCATGTGCCCCAAAGAAAGTCAGCCGGCTCCCCCACCCCCATCTTATAATTAACATTTCTACAGCTGACTCTTGAAGAGTGCTTCTCCTGGGAGCAAAGCTGACAAGGGACATTGAAATCCGTGGATGATACCCAAACTACATGGCCATATAAATCCCCCATCCATCTTGGGAGCTGCTCAGAAATGGGCTAGATCCAGCTTCTCCTCTATGAACTTTCCCTGAATTCAAAGTCTAATAAGCCACTAGATAGCCAAACTTTGGTTGCCAAGGAGACATTCAGAGGCAGCCTGCCCTCTCTGCCGCCCCTTGGAGCTGGCTCAGTGCCTTCCTAGTGAGACTTATTCCGGCTTGGTTCTTCTAGCTAGATATTGTGCCCATGAACAACTAAATACAAATATCCCCCTTGGTACTCAGTTTCTCCAAAAGCAGATCATAGCTCTTCGACTGTATTTTCACTAATTGGTATTCTCTTGTTTTCAGGTGGGCACGACTTTGTCGTTGTTGGTTTGGGTTTTGGTTTTGTTCATTTGTTATTCAAGACAGGATTTCTTGGCGCTAACAGCCCTGACTATCCTGGAATTTGCTTTGTGGACCAGGCTGGCCTCGAACTCACAGAGATCTACTCGCCCTCTGCCTCCTGAGTGCTGGGAATAAACGCGTGCGCCACCACATCCTACTTGACTTTCTTTTATCTGAATCTGTCTCCACCTTGCCCCAAACGCCTGCCAAAACTACAAATGAATCAAAACAAAGGACAGAAATGTATGATGTGTGTCTGTGCACATCAATATAATCCATAACCAGACACATTTTCAAATGAGAGAGAGTCAACCTTCTCCAGTCACAAATAGTTCTACTCTTCAGTTACCCCACGGCTGAACACCTTGAACTCACCAGCCACCGAATTCCCTTGCTTTCCGACATCCCTTTCTCCTGGCCAGCATGACCGCCACTTCCACCGTCTCTCTGTCCTTTCCCCCTTCCCCCAAAGTGAAGCCAAGGCCACCAGTTCTACTCTGCCAGCCTTTTGGCTCTGAAACTTATTTATTCTGCATTTTTTCCCCTCTCAGCAAAGGCATGGCTGCATCTGAAAGAACAAAGTTTACAGTATTTGCTGTGACTGTTACAACGGTTAAGTTTCCCCGAGACTGCATAACTAATATAAAAGATATTTCCCCTTCGAGGATGGTGTTAGCAGTTCACACGGCAAGATACTTGGTGGCTGATTGGGTGGAAGCCATCAGGAAGGGTCACTGCCCTCTTACAACATGGATGCTGATCAAGGCCATTATGGTTTAAGTACCACAAAGCACTTATCTCCTGATGTGACTTCCCCATCTTGGCTTTATAAGTGCCTGGTTCCTCTGCAGAAGTGGTGATGGGCCCAGGAGACTGCAGCAACCTATTTAAATAAGCCATCAATAACCATAAAAGCTTCTAATGCTGATGTTCATCACCACTTACCGGCTAGTGCAGACTGGATGAGCACCTGCCTCGCTTCGTGTTTTAGTTCCTCCAGGGTGTTTGTTAAACAGTCGGGTATTTGTCAGAAATGCCAGTGACACACACGCGTGCTATGCTATGTGCTTTTCCTTGGACTTCTAACTGAAATGAAAACCTCATTCTTTGTTGTATTATGTCCTTCAGTCCACAAAGTGAAACTAGTTATGTTGAGGAAATTGTATATATGTGTTTCATCCCTAGTTAGCAGAAGACAGTCCTGGCTGGCACAGCCTTCTGAGCTCCCAACTGGGTCTGTGCAATGAAATTTGTAGATCAGGAGCCAGCCAGAACAGTAGCCCTACCTGTAGCCCACACCCGTCTCACACACACACAACGCCTCAGCCCTACTGTCTAGACTGATAGCAAGTATCGCCTGGACACCCTCCCTGACCAGCATCTTGATCAATACCTCAAATGACTCCAAGACATAAGAAGCGTGACCCTAGCTCTTTTTCCTCCTTTTCAGCCTCTTTTTTTGACTCTGATCAAATTTTACTCAATTTTGAGAGAGATGTTTGTTGCATGGTCTCTTATGCCCCTCAGCCCCCAAATGGGGAAGGGACAGGTGGAAGGCATCTAAACCCAAATCCTCTAGCTTCCTAGCATACAGTGAATCCAAGGTATCATGGATTTGAGGAAGGCTTAGGCTGTCCATGCCCAGCATAGGTATAAGGTTGGGGTGGTGTAGGAGGTTCTTCTTTCTATGTGTTGCTTTCATTGCTTGAATAAAGAAAACTGCCTTAGCCTTTTGATAGGACAGCCCTTAGTTGGGCGGAGTAGACAGAACAGAATGCTGGGAAGAAGGGAAGTGTGGTAGACGTCATGATTCTCCTGCCCAAGACAGATGCTGGATAGACTCATGCCGGTAAGCCACAGTCAAGTGGCAATACACATTAATAGATATGGGTTAATCAAGATGTGAGAGTTAGCCAGTGAGAGGCTAGAGCTAATGGGCCAGGCCGTGTTTTAATTAATACAATTTTGGTGTGGTTATTTCAGGGGGTTAAGCTAGCTGGGGAGCGGAACACAGCCCGCTCCTCCTCCTACTACATTGGGGGAAGACACTAAGTTGCTTATGAGTGACCACACCCACCTTTGTGAAGATCCTTATTTGCTGTGGCTCAAGAGGATACACATTCCCACATCAACTACAACTACGGAGAGTTAGTTCAGGTACACCTCAGAGTTCTAAGATTCTAAGCACACCTTACAGGTGCAAAAATTTAAACTCATGTTCTTCTGGATCCTGGGTGAGAATTTGTTTCATTTTTATTGAGGCTGTGAGTTCCTTATGAATATTAACATTGAGTGGGTTGAATGATATTCATAAATATGACAAACCTCCATTTAAAAAAAAAGATGAGTCTACAGACTGGAGAGATGGCTCAGAGGTCAAGAGAGCTTCCTGCTCTTATGTAGGATAGGACTTGGGTTCCCAGCACCCACATCAGGAGGCTCACAACCATCTGTACCTCTAGCTCCAAGGGGATCTGATGCCCTCTTCTGACCTCCAGGGCCATCTGTACACACACATAATGCTCACTGACAGATATAAATACACATACATCTACATAAAAACAAAATAATCAGTATATATTTTATTCAGGACAGGGTTTCTCTGTAGCTTTGGAGCCTGTTCTGGAGTGCACTCTATAGACCATGCTGACCTCGAACTCACAGAGAAATAATGGATCTTTTTAATTGACTTGTCTGAAATAGTATATATCAAAATCAAATAGAGTCACGAGCAAGCCCATTTCCCATCCAATTAGATCTTTATTGGACCACACACCGCCAGTGAAGAAATGAGCCAATATTGTGTTCCAGGAAAGGGGAATAAAAGCCATCAGTATTCAGGCTGGAGATTATTTTATTCATCTTAATGTCAGTGCTGCAGAGAGAGGACTCTGTCTTAAGAGGAGGTCCTTGGTGACTTAGTTTCCCTTTAGTGTTCATTGACTAAATTCTGCTGAGCTTTTGGATTCTTGGATCTCCTCATGAGTCTTATATGTGAACTTGAGTGACATTTCTGGACTTTTGCAAATGCATTTGCTTGTTTGAGGCTCTGTACAAAGGGAGCTCTATTTTACTTGAATACACATTGCCCTAATTTGATTTTGTTGCTGTGAGAAGATGCTGACCAAAAGAAAATTGAGGGGAGGACGAAGGTAGTGTCTTATTTAGGGTTTCTGTTGCTGTGAAGATGCCATGACCACAGCAACTCTTATAGAGAAAAGCATTTAATTGGGGCTGGCTTACAGTTTCAGAAGTTTAGTCCCTTATCATCATGCAGGACATGGTGGTGTGCAGGCAGACATGGTGCTGGAGAAGGAGCTGAGAGTTCTGTATCTTGGTTTACAAGCAACAGGGAGAGACTGTGTGTCACACTGGGTGTAGCTTGAGCATATAAGACCTCAAAGCCTGCCTCCACAGTGACACAACTTCTCCAACAAGGCCACACTTATTCCAACAAGACCACACCTTCTAATAGTGCCTCTTCCTATGGGCCACACATTCACACATAGGAGTCTATGGGAGTCATTCCTATTCTAACTGCCACAGGTGGGGGAGTTTATTTTTCCAGGTTATAGTCCACCACCTGGGGAATCCAGCCCAGGAAACCAAGGCCATGGAGCAGGCAATCAAGAGTGTCAAAGCACTCACATCGCTACTCAGATAATTATGCAGTTCTCATGCACAGAGAGAGAGTTTTGAACATAGGTACAGCCATGTGTGTGTCAGCTAGAAAGTACTGGCCACGAATTAAGCCATCTGAGGTTTGGCGTGCATATAAACCCTTGAGGAAGTCATCTTTCCTCATAAACTAACAGTGTTACGGGTCATTTTTATCTCTTTTCAATTGATTCATTCTTTGATGGAACAGGAAGTCTGTCCATATTTTATGACACCTCCTATAGTGTTTAGCCCATCTCTTGCTTTCTCAGTGTGATGAGCAGACACACTTTAACACATGAGAAATTCAACCTCTGTGGCTTGCTCAGTTGAAATTTTAGCACGATGGTGCAGCGTTGACTTAGGCAGCATGACAGCATGCTGTTTCACTCAAGCATTTCAATCGCATGAGCTGTGCCTGCCATGGCAGCTTCCGCGTTAGTCCTTGTGTGGCACCGAATTTTTGCCCCGTTTGCCAGTGCTGGACTAGAGGTGCTCAGGCTTTGCTTGTCTTTTTTCCACCCTGCATGTCACCTGGAGACAGGACAGCTGGGTAAAACTGATTGCTCATTGGATTTAAACCAGATCATTTAGGTCCCTGAACTGGACTGGGGAGATGCAGTTGCCTTCCTTTAGGGCTTACAAATGCTCTCCAGGTAATTAGAAGCCACTCCTTCCCATTTTAGGTCTGTTTACTGTAACATGAGGGCCTGCTCAGATCCCACAGTTGTTAAGTCCCAAAGAAATCACACAGAGGTCTACATTAACTATGAACTGATTGGCCCATTAACTCAGGCTTCTTATTAACTCTTATAACTTATATTAGCCCATTATTTTTTGTCTATGCTAGCCACATGGCTGGGTACCTTTTTCAGCGAGGCAGTCACATCTTGCTTCTTCTGTGGCGGGTTCACAACTGCAGAGGAATGGGCTTCCTCCTTCCCAGAATTCTCGTGTTCTCATTGACCTGCCTCTACTTCCTGTCGGGTTGTCCCGCCTATACTTCCTGCGTGGCTACTGGCCAATCAGTGTTTATTTAAAATATAATTGACAGAATACAGACAATTCTCCCACACCAGTTTACAGTACACACTTCAGTGTTCCTATTAAGCTCAGTCTATTTTATCCCTTCAGGAGCGGATGTGATAATCATGCCAGGTGTCTTCTCCACATCCCCCACCACTTGGTGAAGCTTCCCTGCGATTTACATGTAAAATCTCTTCCCAGGCTGGCAGCACTCAGGAGGCAGAGGTAGGCAGATCTCTGTGAGTTCGAGGTCAACCCAGGACAGCCAGGGCTGTTACACAGAGAGAGACCATGTCTCAGGGGAAAAAAAATCTTCCGAACTTTGAGAGTGGTAAAAGGAGGGAATCCCTCTGTGTCATGGCCACCAGAGCAAGTGTTTGTTTGGAGGTAGAATTCAATGCAGCAAATTAGTCAGTGCGTGGCATTGCAGACAAATTGAGATTAGTTCCTGGGCACCCATTCTTCTCCAGAATTCCGTGTCAGTTCAGTTCCTGTTACTATGGGGAAACACCACGGCCAAAAGCAACATCCCAGGCCCCCTTGTCCAGGAGTGGCACCACTTACAGTGAGCTGGGTCATTTCACATAAATCATTATTCAAGAAAATGCCCCCCCAGACTTGCCCGCAAGCTTATCTGATGAAGGCATGTTTTAACCCAGATGACTCCAGCTTGTGTCAAAGTGACAAAAAGAAAAAAAAAAACCTAAGCAGGACAAGTGTGGGATGAAGAGGGCAGCAATGGGGACAGAGGAATTGCATTGCCAATAGCAGAACCTGAAGAGACAGTTCCTATGCTCAGTCACCAACCTCACCCCCAGCGCCAGGTTTTAAACCTGGCACATGCTGGTGGCTTTGTCTGGTCATTGACAAAACAGAAACGACTATGCTTCACAGGTTTTTTTGTAAAGGGCATTTAGAGGCAGTAAAGTCGAGGCCAGAGTGAGAGTTGTGTGCATCCCTGGGTACCACTCTTGACAGTCAAGAAAATGTATCTACTTAGACGATGCCACTGTGTCTGCTGTCTGCATCCCGTATCATCACAAGTGAGTTAGCTATGATGTCTTAATGAGGTCTGCATGGAGGAGCTCGTCAGAGAATGATGTCCGGGGTGCTCATGTGTGTAAGTGGTATCTTAATGACTCTGGCGGTTAACCCAGGAAGACTCTCTAATCAGCGAGGCTGTGCTATGCTGACTTATCGGCACCAGGCCACGTATTGTGTTTCTGCATCTCTAATGTGACTACCTGGAAACCCAAATCATTAAGGGTAAAGGTATCATGTTTTGTATCTTGATAGGGAACAAAAGACCAGTGATATTTCCCTTCAGGAGGTGATCCAACACGACTTCACGCAGGAAGCAATTTCTTCTCACTCATTTTACATTTCAACCTCAGACAGCCCCACTGTGGCTCTATAATTACAAATAGAATATTTGAATCCAGAAGCTCGAGAAAATGTCACGCTCATCCCCCGCCCCCCACCAACACATGCACTATATTTATTTGGTTTGTTATCTTCTTACTCAATGAAGAAAATGTATTAAGTATGCATGTTAGGGGGGAAAAAAAAACCCTGACTGATCCTGAGAATTTATCATTTGAGGATATATTAGACTTTTAGCCTATTTAATCGTGTTTGGGGAAAGAAGACACAGACTTTTCCCGTGGTATTTCCACAATGGCGTTTCAGCCCACAGCAGTGAGTTAGGGTTGAGCCCATGGGGCCAGCAAATGTTTCTCCTGCGAGTGGCTCTAGGGATGACAGGGGATTTGCTGTGTGCAGTGCATGTTCCAGGACACTGTGCGGTGCTGTTGGCTCCGCTCCGGCGTGGCCAGCTTGTGTCCAAAGGGACTCAAATCTGACTGCTGACAAGCAGCTGCTGTTCACTAACACTTAGGGACTCCACGTCCAAATAACCTGTTTGTTGTTTTAAAGATTTCTTGGAGGGGTGGGGGGTGGCACCTATGGAGGCCGTCAGACACCCTGGAGGCAGAATTATAGGTGATTGTAAACCTCTCCCTGTGATTCTGGAAGAACAGCCAACATTCTTCACCCCTGGGCCATTTGAGGACCCCGTTTCCAGAAAATCTTTATTAGGTATGCTTCCACAAGCCGGCTCTGGTTTTGTGGGACTATTCCGATAATGGAGACGACTACCTTCAAAGATAACCTTTGTGCTGATTGGTAACTCAAGAATGTGAGTTTCTTTGGACATCAAGGCCTGCACTCTTAGAATACATGCTGATCGCAGGAACCGCTCACTCCTCCACTGACACACTGAGGGTCACAAGCCCATATGGGGGTCCCAGGGCAGGTGGCAAAGAGTCCACCAACAGTAAAAGGTTTCCTAATAACAATGGCCAAAATTCAAGAGCAAATGCAGATGAGCCTGATGTTTTGGGCAGTGCTGGATTGTGTACACCAGGTAACTTCACTGTCGCCATGGTTCTCAGCACTGTCTGAGCACTGTGCACTGGCTGTGGTGTCAGTAAACACTGCCTGAAATGCCCCAGCTTGGATTTGAACTCATTGTGTGCTATAAATCTTGTGTTTTTCCTGCATGTGCAAAGATTTCTGCTCTTATAGAAGCAGTGGTTTCTTTACTGCAGGTGAGGATTTTTCTTCCTGCCAATCAGAATGTAAATATCAGATCAATAGGACTCTGTATTGTGTTATGCCAGATGCACAAGCAAATCCATCTC
Source organism: Chionomys nivalis (assembly GCF_950005125.1). NCBI lineage: Eukaryota > Metazoa > Chordata > Mammalia > Rodentia > Cricetidae > Chionomys > Chionomys nivalis. The sequence continues at coordinate 82,706,335 of NC_080088.1, read as the reverse complement.
ATTCGTGGGCAAATTGGCTTCCACTTTTTAAATAAAATGATAAAGTGCATGTGTACCAAAGGATTATTTTAAAATTAATTTCTTCATGACTTATTATCAGTAAATGGTCATAAAATGTAGGGGGCTCTCTTAGCTCACCTGCTGTCGCTTGTGCTCTGTGTGTTTGACAGAGTATACCTCTAACTGGCGTCGGGATTCTGGGTTTTTGCTTAAGTTCAGTTTTTCTTTTCTAAAGTATTTTTCGGTGGAGACAGTAACCTAACACGCCGAGTCCACTGTAAGCAGGAAATCTGACAGCAGTAACCGGACCAAGAACACACTTCACAAAGCCAGGTTTTAATGAGCAGCTTGCAAAGTCATTAATCAGAAAGCCATTGTTCCTAGAAAATGGGGTAAGTGCACCCCACACTGCTTTGATGCTTCTCTTGGTCCCCAGAGACCCCAGCTTCTCAAAATCGATGCTCTTCCAGCCTGGTAAATGTTCCTGGGTAAATCACCACTTTTAAAATCAGGGAAGCTGGGAGCTCCAAAGTCCACATTTCTATTCTTCTAAAAATGTTATTATTTATGCACTTATTGTTTATTTTTTTCTTTATTTATTTGTGTGGGCGTTTTTGCCTGCATGCATGTCTGTGCACCACATGTGTCCAGTGCCCACAGTGGCCAGAAGAGAGCGTCAGACCCTCTGGAACTGGATTTACAGATGGTTGCCAGCTACAGTGTAGGTACTGAATAGAGCCCAGGTCCTCCAGAAGATCAGGCAGTGCTCTTAACCTCTGAGTCGAATATCCAGCCTCCACATCTTATTCTTGAGACTCTACAGCGTTAATTCACCAACGGATCAGAAAATTAGTTTTGTAAGCCAAGGTCAGTTAAAACAATTAAGTAGACTAGACGAGAACTCTGAAGTGTTTAGTGTGTCAATCAGCTTGCAAAAACAAATTTTCATATACAGAGAGTGGCATAAGAAAGCCCACTATTTTATATACCAATATAGCAAAATCAATTTTAAAAGTATCTTTTCGTATGCACACATAATGCCTGTGTGGGTAGTAATCGTTACAATTGTTATCTACTGTGGATCTTGTTCAAATAAGTTTAGGCCGGGGAAATAAAGCTCTCGCCCCCACAAGCACGAGGTTGTGGGTTCAATCCCTAGAGCTCACATGTAGTAGCTAGGTCGGCATGGGAGCTTGTGTTGTGGCCCCAGTGCTCTCTCTCTCTCTCTCTCTCTCTCTCTCTCTCTCTCTCTCTCTCTCTCACACACACACACACACACACACACACACTAACATTCTTACACATCTCCATTCACTCACGAAATAGAAATTTTGGCACTGTTACTTTGGTATATTTTGTGAAGTCTGTTAAAGATATTAATAGCACTTCTCCAAGTACGTTTTAGATAGAAGCAATGCATGGCATAGCTTATTTCTTTATTGAAAATGCCTTATAAGGAAATTCCCCTAAGGGAGTAAGGAGTGAATGTATGATGACTATATTCAGAAAAAATTAACTAATGTGCTTACATCATCCTTAAAAAGACATGTTACCAGCATAAAGTGTTAGATACTTATACTGTTACAAGTATCCTGAATTTTTTTTTTTTTTTGATTTTCGAGACAGGGTTTCTCCATAGCTTTTGGTTCCTGTCCTGGAACTAGCTCTTGTAGTCCAGGCTGGCCTCGAACTCACAGAGATCCACCTACCTCTGCCTCCTGAGTTCTGGGATTAAAGACGTGTGCCACCATCGCCCGGCTTCCTGAAATATTTTTAAACTATGTCTATAACTATATTTTTGTTGGCACTGTTAGAGTATATGAAAGTCTATCATGATCACAAAAATATTTTTAGATATTTAAGCATTTTTAAATAATATTTGTTAGTTTTAATAGTCTTAATAAACAAAAATAAACAAAGAAGCTGGAGAGATGGCTCTCTGGGTAAGAGCACTAGCTGCTCTTACAGAGGTCCTGAGTTGAGTTCCCAGCACCCATGTAGGGAACCTTACAAACCCCTGTAACTCCAGTTCTAGAGGACCTGGCGTCCTCTTATGGCCTCCCCATACAATTGCACTCACATGCACATACCCTACACAGACAGACAGACACATAATTAAAATACAAGTACACCTTAAATTCCTTGACAGGCAGTTGAAAAACAGTGATGAGGGAAAGCTAAGCAGCAATTTGGTGGCGGAGGAGGGGGTCCTGGGATGGGCTGTGCTGGTGACATGAGCTTGTCTGGTACCATACTGTTGAAGCTGTCCAAGCAAACTCCAGTCCAAGTGGTGACATTCATTCTGCATGTTGACCTCAATGGAGTTGTGGAAAACTAGTATGACCGAGATGTCGCTGCTCACACAAGACCCTAGTGGCAGCCGGAACTTAGTACTGACCTATGTGCCTGGCAGTCCTATGCCTACAGTTAGTAAAGCCTGGAAATAGAAGGGGGTGGTTCCCACTTTAGTCTGCTAGCATCCTTTTTATTCCTTTACTTCAGCACTTAGGCCACGCTTCAGAGAGTCTCAAATCCTATTGGAGACAAGGCCCAAATCCTCTGAAATATGTCTTGCCCATGAACATGAAAGTCCTGGGCCACTATTATTTCCCAATCATTTGTCACACTGCGTATTTGCTAACAAAGGTAGTATTTAAATATGAAGGCTGTTCACTGAAGCCAATAGCTGGGATTCCAGGAGCCCTTTCAGAGGAGTGGTACAATCCTCATTTCTTCATGACTTGGAAAATCCAAGCTATGGGGATGTAAGTGTGAGCCACTCCGGACTATGGAAATATGTTGGTTCCAAATGTCAGGCACACGCATGTAGAATCTAAACAGTCAGTTGCACTTGGGGGGAGATGTGGCTGGAGACTTCCTGTTAGATGGGAGGACCTGCTGCGAAGTGGGGTGCAGCATCCTGGGCTGTCTTACCCGCTGAGATGGATGCCAGGCGACTCCACCAGGAGGATGACATCTAGCTCCGTCTTTAGTACCCAGCTGAACTGAGGCCATGCTCGGCAGACGGCACACCTAGAGTGACATCGTCGCTGCTCTGTGGGGAGACGTAGATCTTAGATTTCTGACTGTGTGCCCTGAGCTTGAGAATGTTTTCCAGTGTATAGTTCTTTTATTTTATTTTTCTCTTCAGAGTTAGAGACTGAACCCAGGGTCTTGAGCATGCATGCCCTGCAAGCGATCTATCATTGCCCCGCATTGTCAGCTCTTTACATTTTCAGAGGACCTTACCATGTAGCCCAGGTTAGCCTTGGGCTGTGATCCTCTTGCTTCTGAATTCTTAGTACTGGGATTATAGGAGTATGCTACCATGTCCAACTGAGATTAAGTTATGTTTTTCTTACCTAAAATTTGCCCCCTCGCTCCAAAACAAGGAAGTGCCGGATGGACCACTACTCAAATGGCCTGTGAAGAAAAAATAAAACCTATTGGCCACAGAATGAGAGGATAAGAGAGAGAAACTTTGGGAATGACTATGAGTCAAAAGACAAGTGAATCCAGAGGGAAATACAAGTATAAAATTTTGACAATAAATGCAAGGAGGATGCTGGGCAGTAGTGGCACTCACCTTTAGCCCCAGCACTCAGGAGGCAGAGGCAGGTGGATCTCTGTGAGTTTAGGCCAGCCTGGTCTCAGAGTGAGTTCCAGGACAGCCAGAGCTACACAGGGAGAAATACAAAGCGAGGAGGCCACCATGATGCAGACAGGAAAGCACCGTGACACAGAATTGAGCGAGGGATTGGAGCAGAGTTGTGTTTGTCAGGTAATGGAGACACTGCAGGAAGCTGGACTGCACCCTCTGGGACACAGGGCCAGAGCAGCAAGATCTGTTGGAGGGAAAGAGGGCCAGCCTCGCTGAGAAAAGCAAGGCCATTTAATTACGACCAGGAGTGACAGTTCCAGGTTGGACCCAAGAGACCTAGGTGACTGAGCCAAGCCAGAATACTGTGTGATAAAGAAAAGTTGCTGTGTCGAGACTTCCAAATTCTTATTAGCAGTGTGAATCTGGCTGCTTTGGGTCAGGAAATAAGAAAAATAAAATAAAATATGATAAAGAAATGGATAGTCTATATTCTCAAATCCCATCCTGGCTAGAAGTCCTTGCTGGCAGTGGTAGATATGCAAAGAGTAAAGAAATGTGTACATGGCTCAAGGAGGTGACAGGAAACAAAAAAACTAATGACAGCAGGGCTGGATAGATAGCTCCGTAGTTAAGAACTTGCTACTGGACTTGCAGAGGACCCAGGTCCAGTTTCCAGCACCCACACAGCAGTTCACAACCATCTGTAACTTCAGTTCTAGAGGATCTGATGCCCTCTTCTGGCCTCTGTGGAGACTGCACACACATGGCACACATACCCACATGCAGTCAAAACACCCACACACAAAAGAAAAATAAATGAAAATTTTTTTTAAAAAAGCATTCAAAGATGAGGGCCTTGCCAGTTTGAACTAGGACTAGAGAGGGTGAAAATGCCCATTGAGATGAGGAAGTTTACAGCACACTGCAACTTTTTTGATAATAGAACGTTTGGGTGTCAAGGCTGACCTCTGGACTGTGACCTTATAGTTCCTACCTGGCTGACCCTGCTCTTGGTGAGGGAGTGGCCAGGTGATGTCTGTCTGTGTTCTTACCTGTGAAATAAGGGATTGGTGTCAATGGAGCCTAGGATTCTTTCTATAATTAGAAAATTCTTGGAAGGACATAAAAAATGGAAGCATACAAAGTGAACTCGTTTCTACGTGTGAGTTCAAAGTGGACTTGCCCACAGGAAATAAGGATCTATTGCCTATCATTTGGGGTTAGCCACATCATGTCACCTCTGATCTAGGTCCACAAAGGACAGGTCTCCCTCTTCTAGACCTTCCTGCAGAATCCCCTCATCTGCGTGAGCCTTCTCTTCTGGCTTAAAAAGTAAGAGGCACATTGGGGTGCGCAGCTCACTGTGTGCAGATTCTCTGCCAACGGCGCCCACTCTCAGTCTGTCAGAGCAGTCCTGCAGGGATCTGGGAGCCTGTGGGTGCCACCCAACGTTTAAATATTGTGCCTGTTGATGATCCATAGTCCAGTGTGGCTTAGAATGTGCCAGTGTAGCCCAGGCTAGCCTCAGACTCACAGTTATCCTCCTGCCTCAGCCTCCCAAGCTGGGATAACAGGCACAAGCCACAAAGTCTAGTCCTAGTTATCTTTATTCGTTATCAAAAGTAAACCAGGATCAAACATTACTCTTTGCAGGTTTTCACGTAGCAGCATGGGCAGGAATGTGCAGGGTGGGGGTGTCGCTCCCGCCTCTTTACTCTCTTAACTGTGGAACTGTGCTGATTTTGTGTCCCCCAGGGTGTTAGGGCAGAGCTAAGAAATTAGAAAACTGGAGCCGCTCTTCTTTTCTGGCTTCTAGAAGAATAGTGAGTTATTTAAGAGTGTTCTGGAACCTTCAATAAAAGTTCCGTCAGCGAGACCCAGGATCAGTGGCCCGAAGGGCAAAACTGTGTGAGTGGACGGGCATCAGGTGACAGGGTTGAGCAGCCTCGCAGGAAAGTCCTGCCGAGTCTTAGACAACAATCTTGGTCAGGTTACATCTGAATTGCTGATGAGCTACTCAGAGAAGAGAACTCAGAGATCACAGCGAGAGATTCCCCAGGATGAAGAGACCTGGGCGGTCAGTGGGTTTGGGGACCAGCACACATGGGGTGACGCTAAAACTTCAGGAGAGTTGAACACGAAGAAGGCAGATTGCAGACCAACAGTGAAATCCAGTATTTTTCAAAAATTAATACCAGCAAGACAAGCAGTCTTGAAGGCTATGTCTACCCCAAACTTCCAAGTGAAGTCAGAGGGTCTGGAACATCTTTTAGCACTCACAGAAATTTTGCAACCTGGAGTTACCCAAGAAATTTTTGAAGCGCATGCTCCGTCTGCATTCCAGGTAGGAGAGCCTGGCCATACTTTTGTGGGATAACCCACCAAAGGGCAGCTGGGTTCTGTTGGGATCTGAAACACGAGCCCTCTGATGGCACTGGTATGTAATCGGCTTGCCTTTAGCACGCAGCTGTCAACTTCTGGGAAAGCCCGGGGCTGGGCCGAAAACAGTTCCAGCACAGATACTTGATGGTCTTTAAAATCCACCCCTTGTTCAGTGAGGATAAAAGCAGAATGGAAGCAGTTAGCACTGTGTGCCAGGAGCCGGATGCTAACAAAACAGAGAGCCAGGAAACGCTCTCACTCGAAAACTCAGTGAAACACTGGGAAGAAAATGGCAATTAGCTCAGAAAACATCTCAGGTCTCCGTTAGGGAAGTGGGGCGAGGGTATTAGCAGAAACAGCCACGGGAGTTGGAGGAGATTTTTATGACGATTCGTTTGAGAAACTGGCATTCTTAATTGATGCTTCAGAAGCTTAAAAAATATTGTCTACGCTCTAACCTTTTTTATTTAACTACGTGTGACCCTCGGAGTTACGTCAGGGCATTAAAGATTTTGCAGCATCTCTTTCTCCAATTAATAGCATAAGCATGGGGGCGGGGCTTGTGTTACATCATAGCTGGGGACTTGCATTACATCATAGCTGGGGGTCTTGCATTCCATCATAGAATAAGGGTGAACTTGTGCCTCCTAGGACCCCTCCCCTGTGAGATTCTTAGTCTGAGTGGCTCTCATTAATAGGATTTAAGATGTGCTAAAAGGTCTTGGTTTGTGGCTCAGTGGTAGTATGCACTAGGTTGGATTCTCAATATCTGAAAAATATATTAAATGTTAGTCCTAATCCTTTGAGTTTTTAAAAATCATTTATTTATCTTTAATGAACATTGGTGTTTTGTTTAGCCTGTGGAAGGTGCTGGGTCTCCTGGAACTGGCGTCACAGACAATTGTGAGTCACCATGTGGGTGTTGGGGATTGAACTTGGGTCCTCCAGAAGAATAGCCAGTACTCTTAACCACTGAGCCATCTCTCCAGTCCCCCTAGTCCTTGGATTTTAAATGAGATTATAACAATCCTCCCTCTCTTCCTCTGCAAATACATTGCTGAGTGAGTTTAACATTTTCTTCTGTTAATTGCATATTAAGAATTTCAGCGTGCTAGCAAAATGGAAGCTCATTTGAAATTCTAACTCTTGGAAATAAACTCAATTTCCCCTGCTAATACAGACAAACCGACAGGGACCCTCTGTGGCCAGTCAGTTTGGGAAAATCTATTTTGGGAAGCGGCCTGACTATTTTTAAATAGTTTTCGGTCATTTCTGAATCAGGGGCGTGGATCTTGAGCTACTGCTTGGAGGAATAAGCAGACCGCTGAGCGTCAAATGAGACATCAACAAATGCCCCTCACGTCCCGTGTTTAAAATCCTGTGACGCTTTACAGCAGCTCAGACACATTGCTCTGCTGCCAGCCATTTGTCTGAAGTATGGCCGTAAACGCTGTCCATTGAGTTCCAGATGTTTGAGAGGCGTCTAGAATCCCTGTGCTAACTTACACTGGAGTTTTATCTGTGCTACATTAAGTGTAGCTACGGGGAAGATGCGGTTTGCAGAGAACAATGTCTCTAATCATGGCCAGCTGCATATATCTACCAATATACCCGGGCCTTCAGCTTAAGTGTGCTTTAATTGACTGCAGATTAAGTAACAAATGGAATTGAGATGCAGTAGAAACCTGAAGCTAAGTTAGATGATAAGGACTAGCCTTACTCTGCAGCTCGGTGGGAGAGGAACCCCGGATCTCCATGTGACAGCGAGCCCTGAAACTTAATGCCTCCCTCCCCATCCCCTCACCCCGCCTGTGAGAAGGCCTTGTCATGGGCATGCGTGCATAGTGTTTAAACATCTCTGTGCTGGCAGGATTCTTCCTGACTACCTGAGGGCTAAAGAGATCACAGATCATGAGTATTTACACACTCATATTTACATAGGGTGGTGCATGCACCGGTGTGTTCGTGAGTTTAATTTATAGGTAGATGTGTACCTATGGATATAGGAGTGTATATTTAGATTTTTTAAAACATAGAAAATAAGTCTCTGATGACTGAAAATTAGTTTCAAGTTGTTTATCTGTGCTTGCTTGCTTGCTTTATTTATTTATTTAACTTATTTTTGACACAAGGTCTTATGAAGCCCAGGCTGGCCTTAAACTTCTGGATAACTGAGAATGATCTAGACTTGCCAATCCCCCTCCTGAGTGCTGGGGTCACAGATATGTGCCACCACACCCTGCCTGCTTGCTCTTTTTTCAAGTACACTCCTGCACAGCCCAGAAACATTTATAAACAGCACACAGCCTGCAGAAGGAAGGCAAGTGCGGGTGGGATTATGACTGGCTGAAAGAATCTGGCTAGATGAGAAATACATGAGTATGTTTACTAGAAATCTTGTGTATGTGGCTTGGGTTTTGTTTTGTTGTTTTGTTTTGTTTTTGAAACAAGGGTCTCATATAGCCCAGACTGGACCCAGACTCACTAGGTAGGCAGTGATGACCTTGAACCTCTTCTGCCACCATGTCCCAAGTACTGCAATTATTGGTGTGCTCCACCACACAATAGGGAGAATTTCGGGTGACTCTGTTTTGTTGGTGGTGGTGGTAGTGGGTTTTTTTGTAATGTGAAATTATTCCTAGCTCATCTTGAGTTGACATCATAGGACCCAGGATCAACCAAACTGCAGTTCTTGGATTTGCTTTTTAACTTGGTGACATTTCTAACATTTCTGTATCCATCTCTTTTCTCATTTATGTTTCTATTGGAAACTTTGGGGAGTCCCAGCCTGGTCATGGGAAATCAGCATCCCTGCAAGGTTAGTAGTCTCATAAATAAGAGAATTTAAGAATTCACTATCCGATATTAAAATGTAAGTGCTGGAGAAGTAGCTCAGCAGCCGTGTGTGCTGATCTTGTGTGTGACCTGAGTTCACTTGCCAGGACCTAAGTTCATGGACCAGGTGAGTCACAACCACCTGCAGCTCCAGTCCTCAGGAATCTGGCGCCCCCTTCAGGACTCCAACAGCACCTGCATGTGTGTGCACATGCCAACACATGGACACACGTGCATACATGTAAATTAAATTAAAAAAATAAATTCCTAAAATAAAATTAGAATCCCATTTAATACTAATATATCTCATTTGCTAAGAAAGCTGCAGTGATATGGGTGATTGTCTTTGTTCACACAGATAGTCAGACAGACAGACAGACAGACAGACAGGCACAGAGCAATTCCTTTGCTCTTGGTTTGGAACCAATTCCTGCTGGAAACTAGTTTTGCCTCTCAGTCCCCTATTTAAGTTTAAAAAGTTCTAAAGAGTGGTGGAATCATTGAGTAATAAACTCTCTGAAGTGGTACATACTATGACAGCAGGCTTTCATGTTTAGAGAAAAGGGGTCACATGAGCAGACTAGATTTCATTTTTAAATGCACGAACCAAACATGAACGGCTTAATCCATCCCTTACATGTTGAGTGACAGTTAAGAATCAGCCAAGTGAGAAATAAAGGTGACTTAAAATGAAGCAAGACTACAACATCAGATTTTTCTACGTGTGCCACAATTTATAGGAAGATATGGCCAGTGTCAATCTTGGAACTGATTTCTTGCTTAACTAACAGACTATTTAGTGGTATGTTATGAAAAATTAGGGCACAATTCAAATGATAATTTCTTAGAAGAGAGCACCTGATGTGATATGCTGGCAGGAGCTGTAGAGAAGAATTGCCCAATCGAGGCAGAGTGTCAGCCGTGCGCATCATTTTACGTTCTCCCGTAGGCATATTACAGGGCAAATCAAACAACTGAAATCGCTTCATTTCTAACAGCTTCACCATGCTGCACAGCAAAGGCCAGGCTGAAACTCTCGAATCTCTTGTCTCGGTCTACCTCGTGCTGGGATTACAGGCCTGTGCCACAAGCCTGGATAGAAATCACTTACAGCAGTACATTAAAAAGAATGTCTGAGTTGGGTACGGTGGCACACGTCTTTAATCCCAGAACCCAGGAGGCAGAGACAGGTGACCTCGAAGAATTTGAGGCCAGCCTGGTCCACATAGTGAGTTCCAGGACAGCCAAGGCTACATAGCGAGCACCTGTCTCAAAACAAGCTAAAACAAATTAAAGCTTGTTCAAAATATAATTTCAATATGTAAATATAAAACTTATAAGTGGGGCTTTCTCCCCCACCCCCATCTTTGAAGCCTGGTATGTATTCTGCATGTCAAATGCATCTCTGTTCAGACCAGCCAGGCTTTTTGTGTGTTAGTCATATGTACCTGGTCGCTGTTGTACTGGACTACATAGCTCTCAAAGCAAGTGCTTGGAGCTCAGCAATTAAGACAAACTATTCTCAGCTCAACTAATTAAAAATCTTCAAAACATCACGCTGGGCTGCCCCACAGGTTGCAGTTAGTGTCCCCGGTTCCCAGCCATTCACATTTTAATCCACATGTATAACATAATCCAACATGTTATATTAGGTTTGGCCAAGGAGAGCAGAGAATCCATTTCTCACAAATAGACATTTATTTATGTGTGTTTAGACTACATGAGCACCACATGCGTGCATGCATACATGCATACAGTTCCTGCAGAGGCCAGAAGAAGGTATAGGATCCTCTGAAAATGGAGTTACAGATGATGTGAGCCACCATGTCAGTGATGGGAACCAAACCCGGGTCCCCTCCGGGAGTATCCCGCCTCTCCTAATGTGTTTTTAAGTCTGTGAACTCTGTTATACATTAGAGTCCATCCCAGTGGTTTCCCTTACTGCCTCTATGTGGCCATAGACCATAGGGAGGACTCTGAGACCATAGGGAGGACTCTGAGACACAATACTGACCGCTCTGGCGTTCAGCTCCCCACTCCCTGTGAACACCCCTCCTCCCTTGACTGGTCATTCTCTGCCCCTGTTCCCTGTGGGCTGCAGGCTTCTTGAGGGCAGGCAGGGTCTGTCTTGCTGTCCCTGGTGTCCCAGCACCTATCGTACTTACCCAGTAGAGGCCTAATGAACAAAATAGCTTAGAATCCAAGGAGGATGTGTGGTAAGGAAGAGGAAAATTAGAATCCTGTGCACTGCTCTTAGGGATTTCAAATGCTATGGAAACCTGTCTGACAGTTCCTCAAAAAAATTAAAAATAGAGCTACATTAGGATCCGGCAATTCTATTCCTGGTTCTATAACTGAACTGAAAGAAACCAGAAGCAAGGATGTGGAGAGATAGTTAGGAGTCCACATTCTCTGTAAGCTGTTCACACCCTGAAGGTGGAAACAACACACGTTTGTCCCGGGATGAGTGGGTCAGTGAAGTATGGTACAAGCTTACGATGGAGTCTAACTTCACCTTAAAGAAAGTGGAATCAGCTGATTCATGCCATAGCATGTGAAGTTTAAAACAATAACTTTATTTTAAATTATGTTTATGGATACATGTCTCTGTGTGGGGATGCGCACATGAATTCATGTGCCTACATCACCTGGAGCTGGTGTTACAGGCTGTGAGCCAACAGATGTAGGTGCTGGAAACTGAACTCAGGTCCTCCGGAAGACTCGTACGTGCTCTTACCCACTGAGCCATCTGTCTATAAAATGCAATGGAAGTGAGATAAGCCACGGCCGAGAACAAGTACTTGTGATTCCTCTTCACAGAGATGCTGAGGGCAGGAGGAGTTATAGAGCGGCAGCCACCAGGCGTGGGGATAAGGTAGCGGGGCTCAGTCCGTGGACACAGACCTTCAGGCTTGGAAGATACGTTCTGTGGATGGACGGCCGTGATGGTTGTGTCGCAGTGTGACTGCATTCTCTCTCGCTGGGCCCATTCTTAACAATGAAGGCTCTTAAAAAACAGGAGTACCTAGAGTGACCCTACTTAAGGTTACAATACCGCCATCTGCAGCTTTTTAAACTGGTGCCAGGCTCTTCCTAGTATTATTTGAATTCATGTCAGATGAGAAGAAAAACAAGAGTCCGGAACACAGAATCGCTCTGCTCTGAATGAATCAGTGGCCACGGCAGATCCGCTGCCGTCCTGTGTTGTAGTTTTCCCAGGACTAGCTGTCCAGCGAGGCAAGGAGGATGACGTGTAGCAGGCTTGGTGAAAGAACAAATACTAGATTAGCCGGACTGATTTACTGTGCAGTAGGAAAACAGCGTGTTAACTGTGATTTAAAAACACCGGGTAGGGCAGCAGATGTGCAAGAACTTTATTGAAAGGAAGCTTTATTCAGGGAGAGTGACAGATATGGAAGCTGGTGTGTCATGTAGCAGGAGCTTCTGGCTCTTGTTGTCTTTCATGTGCACATAATTTAAACCTGATATTTTTATTCATTCCGTGAAACTTTCCTCCATGTATATAGCAATACATTTTGATCGTAGTCACAGATGCCTCCAAGAACTGCTCCAGGATCTACCCCTCCCCCTTCCCAGTTCCGTGTGCTGCCCATGCTGGTGGGATGGCCCAAGTGTCAGCATCCTTACAACAGTCTTTGTCCCAGCAGCCAGCAGCTGTCAACAACTCCTCCACGAGGGCTCGGGGGGCTCCTGAGCCCCTCTTCCCTTGTTGTTGACTGGTTTGGTTTTATGGTGTTGTGAGTTCATGGACAACGTGATCCTATTGTGCCCAGAGACACTTTCACTCTGATTCCTTCCAGCCTCCAGCTCCTGCCATCTGTCCTTGATGGGCCCACGGGGAGGGTGTGTGGTGGAGATGTCACATTTGCGACTGAGTGTTACTTCTTCCCTGCACTTTGATCTGTTGTGAACTTCTGCGCAAAGAAACCTGGCTGATGAGGCCTGAGATGTGCACTAATCGTTGGATAGAGGGAGTTTGGTACTATATCCATTTAGCAAAAGAATACTAGTGGTTTACTCCTGGGACCTGTGAACCCCACACCTATGGGTTCTTATCCAAATTTAAAGTGGCAGGCATGTTGTGTTTTTCCCTGTGGAGTGGGTTTTAAGACCAGTCAGAAAGTGGTTTTTACACCTGTACCACGATTGAACACATGGTCTTATCTGTCATGACAGTCACTATTGTAACTCACAAAGCTAGCGGCTGTGGAGGACTGTTGAAGACTCCTCCTCTCCAAGAACTTCCTGGTACTACAAAAGCCAGTCCGCAGGGAGAAAGCTTTCAGGTCAATATCAGTCTGGTCTCTCCATGTCCTGCCTCCAGTCCAGTCTTCTGGTGGGCAGCTGTTTGGTTTCTATCGCTGTGATAAACACCATGACCAAAATCAGCGTGGGAAGAAAGGCTGCCTGCCATCCTCTGCATCCAAGCCAGGGAAGTCAGGGACCTCCAGGGAGGGACCTAGAAGCGGGAGCTGATGCAGAGGCCAGGGAGGAATGCTCACTACAAACATGCTCCTCACGGCTGGCTTACTCAGCCTGCCTTCTTATAGCACCCAGGACCAGGGTGCCCACCCAGGGACGGCCCCACCCACAGTGGGCTGGACCCTTCCACTTCAACCATTAGTCAGGAAAATGCTCCCACAGACTTGCTTATTGGCCAATCTGATGGAAGAGTTTCTCAGTTAAGGTTCCCTCTTCCCAAATGGCCCTAGCTTGTGTCAAACCAATGGAAAAAAGAAAGAAAACATCAACAACAATAACAAAAAAACTAACCCTGCACAGCAACCAAGAGCAATGATAATCACCTGTATTTTTTAGCAGCTCTCTAGAAAACCCCTGATCAACAACCCAATGGTGGTGTCTTGATGAGGTGTTTCTATTGCTGTGATAAAATACCGTGACCAGAAACAACTTAGGGAGGCAAGGGTTTGTTTCGCTTTACACCTCCAGGGAAGCCAAGGCAGGAACCCAGAGGCAGGAAATGATGCAGAGGCCGTGGAGGAATGCCACTTAGTGGTTCGCTTCCCGTGGCGTCTTGAGCTTGCCTTCTGATAGCACCTAGGACTACCCACCCGGAGGCGACACCAACCACAGTGACATGGACCCTTTCATATCAATCATCAAGCAAGAAAATGCCCTACAGACTCACCCATGGCAGCACTTTCTCAAGTGAGGTTCCTCTTTCTAGATGACCCTAGCTTGTGTTAAGTCAGCATACAAACTAGCCAGCACAGGGAAGTATCACACACCTAGACTGGGGTTTTGGTTTGGCAAACCTGTGGCTTCTGGGAAGAGCCCTATCCCCTGTCTAGGGTAACTCCAGTTAAATTCAAATATGATATAATATAAGTACATATACATATACGTGTGTATATATGGAAGTTTATGAAACAATAGGTTCCAATATGACTTTATCAAACATCTTTGGGGTTAGTTACTGCTTGACCCACCCTTTCCTCTGCCCCACCCTCTCCCCTATCCCGCCCTCACACCCCTCCCCTCCTCCACTCACATACCTCTACCCTCCCCCACCCTCACACTCCTCCCCCCACTTAAACTTCTTTCCCCACTATTCCCCATTTCCCCCTCTTGTCTTTATATTAGCAATGACTTTATTTAATCATCTTCCTGTGTGCTGAAAAGCCCCTGGTCCTGAAGTCTCTTACTGTCGGAGCAGAGCGGGGTGGAAGGACAGTCCCACGGGCAACAGCAATCTGTCTTTTCTCCAGTAGCAGCACTGTCGCCAGGGTGTCCACAGTCGCTTTCCCTGACTCTTGGCTCCGAGGATGTCTGTTATTCAAAGTAACCAGATTTCAACAATTAGAGAAAAAAGACATGGCAATTTTTTTTTTTAATTCCTGAGAGAATTGCTTTAGTAGGAAAGCAAAACTTGCAGTTTCTGTCACGTGCTGTCATGAGTTATAATTGCCCAGGAATGCATTATCTCATGACGGAATGCAAACGAGCCTCTGTACCGGCTCTAAATACATGCCCCAGTTTATCCACTCTCCTGTTGTCCAGAGTGGACACGGCTGAATGCAAGTGCTTGTGCGGGTAGCGTCTTCACGGTCTGATAGCTTTGTCAGATCAGTCAGCGATTCGATTGGATTGCGAGGTTTGAAGTAGAGCACAGAGCCCATGGAGATCAATAAGATCATACAGATGAAAAGCAAAACTGAGTTTGTGGGAAGGACACCAAGGCACAAATCAACGGAAATTACAAAAGAAAATGACAAAGACAAATGCATATAGTTTCTGAGCATAAAAAATTCAATAAAATATAAAAATAATAATAATAAGGATACATCTGTAGCAAAGATAGAGTTCCTTTTGGGTTGGTTTATACATAAGTCTTTCACAGGGATTAAAAACCCTTAACTTCTATCCTAGCCACTTTTCTATTGCTGTGGCAAAGCCCCATGACCAAGGGAACATATAAAAGAGTTTGTTTGGGCTCATGGCTCCAAAGGGCTAGCGTCCATGATGGTTGGACAAAGGCAGGCAGCAGGGGCGGGAAGCTGAAGACTCACATCTTAAACAAGCAGAAGGCAGAGAGCAGAGCAGGGTGAAGCTCTAAACTCTCAAAGTCCAATCTAGTGACATACTTCCTCCAGGAAGGCCACACCTCCTCAACTGCCTCCAAGCACTGCCAACACCTAGGGACCAAGCATCCAAATGCCAGAGATGATGAGGACCATCTTCAAACCACCACACGGTCCCAGCAAAACAGTGGTCAAGAGATAAGATCAAGGACATGATGGCTAGCAGTTGAAGGAATGAAAACTAAAATAAGATGAAGGAAGAGTCTTATCAAATTGGCTTTTTTTTCTTTAATGACCAGTCTTGATTCTAGCCCAGTTTCAGGGGCCAGAATTCCTGCACTGTTGGGGGTGGGGAGGGTGAGGTGCTCAGTTATTGAGAAACTGGCTATATGAGCTGTAAATGAAGCCTGCTGGTGATGGTGGCAATGGCACAGGCACACCTGTAATCCTGGTACTCAGGAGGCAGAGGCAGGTGGATCTCTGTGAGTTCGAGGCCAGCCTGGTCTACAGAGTGAGTTCCAGGTCAGCCAGGACTGTTATACACAAAAAGCAAAAGCCAAAAGCCGAAAAAAGGGGGGTGGGGTTGTAAGTGCAGAAGGATGCACTTGCAGGCATCTGACCTCAGTCTGACCTCGGGGCAATTGGCAGTGCCATAGAACTTTGCGTGTGAGACTTTTCACAGCAGGTATCTGCACGGGCAAAAAGCTGAAGAACAAGCAGAGCATCAAATGTAAATCATCGTGATGATGCTCACACTGTCATTCACAGCAGTTCCAGGGCTGAAGAGGTGACTCCCTGGTAAGAGCTCACACAGCTCTGCAGAGGACTCAAGTTTGGTCCCCAGCACCCACCCTGGGTTGCTCACAATAGCCTGGTACTCCAGGGCCTCTGGCCATCTCTTCTGGCCTCTTGTGGGCCATATGCATATTCCCACACATGGACACAGGCGTGTATTTATTTTAAAATAAATCTCTATAAAGGGAAAACTAGTTAGCAGCGTGTGGAAGAGCAGCACTTTTTAAACATGTTCGCCGTTTACTGGAGCTTTTAATCTTCATTTAAACACGTTCCGTGTCACTCGTGAGTGGCTCCATGATGTGTGACTGTTCCGGCGACTGGGCTACACTGCCGCCACAGTGGTACACTCTGAGCTGAGGGAGAAAAAAGCTGCCTGTAAGTCAGCAGTGTGTAACAGTTCTCCCAGGATGGCCAGAGGAACAGGAAGCAGATCCTCCTTTGTGGGGTCCTACGCGTTCTAAATTTTCTAGAATGCACATGTACTGTGCTCCTTTTACAAATGGGAAATGGGCATTTAGAAAACTAAACCATGAGCAGAACCGAGCTTTTGTGAAGAAGGCTTGTAGTCTTTGTTCACAGGCTCTCTCTGGGCGCCATTGTCCCCCAGGGTGACTACCTGTCTCTGTCATATTACCAGCCTCTGCCCTCTGCCTTCGCAGTGGCCTCTTTGAGCTGGCCCTCTGTCCCCCTCCAGTCAGCCCAGTGGGATGATTTAGGCTCTCACTGGTTTTGTCTGTTTGTTTGTTGGTTGGTTGGTTTTATTTTTTTCTATGTAATAACCCTGACTGTCCTGGAACTAGCTCTGTACACCAGACTGGCCTCAAACCCACAGAGATCCTCCTGCCTCTGTATCCCAAGTGTTGGGATTAAAGGTGTGCACCACCACTGCCTGGCTTCATTATTTTTACCAGGTCAGAAGCTTTCTATGACTTCCTGTAAGTCCACTCCCCCAATCGGGTATCCGCCTTGCTCAATGCTTGCTTCTTAATTCCCTCAGTTTCTCTCAGACACTAGGCAAACTGAACTGTGTTCTCACTTCTCTGACATGTTCATTCTGTGGGCAACCTCCATTGTTCTTCTTTCTACTCCTCAGACATTAACTGAACAAATCCCTGTGTCAGGCACCCCAGGACATAGAGACGGATTATTATCACTCTCTCCTGGAGACAGAGAGTGGTTTGCTGTGAACTTATGTTAGTAGTTACGTTAGTTATGTTAATGACTTTTCTGTCATTAGAACAAATTTCTTGAGGTAATCAGCTGACAAAGAAAAGGTTTGCTTTGACTCAAGTAGGGAGGTGTGGTTAGTTGGCCTAATACTTAGAGTTTTGGGGAAGGAGCTGTTAGTCTTGGATCCAGGAAGCCAAAGAGCAGCTAAGAAGAGAAACAGAGTTCCATGCTCCCAATACCTGAAGACCTACCATGGTCCCCACTTCTTAAAGGTTCCACCATTTCCAGATAGCACCTCCAGGAATGCCAACTGTCTAAAATGACCCAAATTATTTTTTAATTGTTTTTATTGAGCTATGTATTTTTTTCCTCCTCTTCTCCCTTCCTTCCCCTCCCCTTCTACCCTCTCCCATGATCCCCATGATCCCAGTTTACTCAGGAGATCTTATCTTTTTCTACTTCCCTTGTAGATTAGATCCATGTATGTCTCTCTTAGGGTCCTCTTTGTTGTCTAGGTTCTCTGGAATTGTGAATTGTAGGCTGGGTTTTCTTTGCTTTATGTCTAAAAGCCACTCATGAGTGAATACATATTATATTTGTCTTTCTGTGTCTGGGTTACCTCATTCAATATGATGTTTTCTAGGTCCATCCATTTGCCCACAGATTTTAAGATGTTTTATTTTTTCCACTGTGTAGTATTCTGTTGTGCAAAAATACCACATCTTCTGTATCCATTCTTTGATCAAGGGCCATTTAGATTGTTTCCAGGTTCTGGCCATGACAAATAATGTTGCTATGAACATAGTTGAGCACATGTCCTTGTAGTACGAGTGAGCATCCTTTAGGTATATACCCAAAAGTGGTTTTCCTGGGTCTTGGGGTTAGTTTATTTCCTAATTTTCTGAGAATTCATCAATTGTTTTCCAAAGCAGCTGTACCAGTTTGCACTCCCACCACCAATGCAGAAGTGTTCCCTTATTCCACATCCTCTCCAGCATAAGCTGTCATCAGTGTTTTTGATCTTGGCATCTGACAGATGTAATATGAAATCTCAGAGTTGTTTTGATTTGCATTTCTCTGATGACTAAGGATGCTGAGCATTTCCTTAAGTGTCTTTCAGCCATTTTATATTCATCTGTTGAGAGTTCTCTGTTTAGGTCTGTACCCAATTTTATTTTTATTGGATTATTTGTTCTTTTGATGACCAAGTTCTTGAGTTATTTGTATATTTTGGAGATCAGCCTTCTGTCTGATGTGGGGTTGGTGAAGATCTTTTCCCATTCTGTAGGCTGCCATTTTGTCTTGTTGACCGTGTCCTTTGCTTTACAGAAGCATCTCAGTTTCAGGAGGTCCCATTTATTAATTCTTGTTCTCAGTGTCTGTGCTGCTGGGGTTATATTTAGGAAGTGGTTCCCTGTGCCAGTGCATTCAAGTGTACTTCCCACTTTCTCTTCTATAAGGTTCAGTGTGGTTGGTTTTATGTTGAGGTCTTTGACCCATTTGAACTTGAGTTTTGTCCATGGCGATAGATATGGATCTATTTTCATTCTTCTACATGTTGCTATCCAGTTATGCTAGTACCATTTATTAAATATACTTTCTTTTTCCATTTTATATTTTTTTGCTTTGTTGTCAAAAATCTGGCATTTGTAGGTGTATGGATTGATATCCGGGTCTTCAATCTGGTTCCATTACGACCCATTTATTTAAAGGAGGCAAAGATCTTTTCATAAGTGGTAAATCACTGGTTATAGGACTGACCCAGCTGTGTTGGCCTCCAGAGCAGAGCCATGTTGCTTTGGGGCAAGGACAGAAGTGCGTGTGTGGTCAACTGACAAGGTGGGATTGTAGCTGGCTGCTGAGGGAGAGCAGGAGGTGAGGCTGCATGGCTGCTGTGTGTGCCCTGCTGATGTGCTAAAGCCACGTCCTCTCCCAAGCTAGAATAACAGTAGTTAATAACTAATGTTCTAGTGCCCGCCACACCCTCATGCAGTTGGTCCTAATACAACCTCCTGGGAAAACAGCTCTATCTTTTTACAGCACAGAAAGCTGAGACCCCTCCAGAAATATTAATTCAGTGATTTTCCCAATTCACATTGCAGTTATCAGCCTCGAGGCTAAACGCCCTCATACTGCGTGTCATCAATTCATGTACATAACTGTCTTGTTCCTACATATTGTCATGCGTGTAAAGTCGGAGCCCATCATAGGCTTCATTAACCTAAGAACACACACTATACATGCAGGGAATGGATGCATGAAGTAGCGTGAACCAGAGGCTTCCCGGGGCCTGATGAAATGCTCCTGCTTGTTTGGATAATTGTCCAGACCTGTGCTTGGGAGAACATGGAGAGAAAGAAAATTACACACATCATACCATCCCGGGCCCTTCCAACGCATAACAGATCTGTGCTGCCTGAATTCACACACTTAGCCCCTACCTCACAGACTCAGGGTGTCCCCAAGCCGAATTCACACACATGGTCCCTACTTTGCAGACTCGGGGTGTCCTTAAGCTGAATTCACACACTTAGTCCCTACCTCGCTGACTCGGGGTATCCTTAAGCTGAATTCACACACATAGTCCCTACCTCACAGACTTGGGGTGTCCTTAAGCTGAATTCACAAACATAGTCCCTACCTCGCAGACTCAGGGTGTCCCCAAGTAGGAAGCCCCCATGGCAGTTGCCTTGTTGAACCTCCCACCCCTTTAAAACTGTGACTTGCCTGAAAGGCTCCAAGAGAACATTCTTAAATGTGAGAAACTCAATCTTCTTTAAAATATCACTTTTTCTTAGCCTGAAGCTTTGGGGGAGGAGTGAGTGGTTGGATTCCAATAAAATAGAGTCACAATGCACACGTTTGAAGGGGGCGCCAGACAACTGAACACTTGCTTTGTCAGTGACGCCAAAGACAAACTGGTGAGCAGGGTGAGCGTGCAAAATTGTATATGACGGGAACCAGAGGGCAAGCTGCAAGCCAGGATCAAAATGCCGTGGAAGGCTTGCATGACGGTGCAGAGTGACAGTTTAAGCCTTCTCTCTCCATCACTCGCCCCCTCAACCTCGCTCACACTTGTGGGAGGTGCCAGGAGGTCATGTAAGGACACTCAGCCCTTCTCATTCCTACCATAGCGTGGCATTTGTTTAAAGAGTGCATGAGAATGGAATGGAGGAGGGGGGATGGGCACACACAACCTGTTCATCCTACCAAGGCGTGATGGCTCTTTCTGTCATAACCCTTCCCCCACTCCAGATGGCTCTGGAGACTGGTCTCAGAGAAACTGGCTTTTATTGCTTGTAAGGGTTGACATTAGTTGTGCTATTCTGTTCTCTGTGTTTTTGGGAGGTGAGCGCATGTCTCCCTTGAGCGATGTGCCGCCCCTGTCTGCTTTGGTACTTGTAGAGACTAAGGTTCAGGAAAGCATGAATGGCCTGAGCTCACAATCCCACCAGAGGAGCCGAGGATCAGCTCCAAGTTTCTTAACCCCCGAGCCCAGACTTTTTGCCTTCACACTCAGTTTTCTTGGCCGCTGAGCTCTGGCCTCTACATTCTCCCCGCTTTGTCTTCCTGCCAAATTCTCCCAAATTCCCACAGTGTCTGAGCTGACTGTCTTTGATGAGAATTGCCCGTTTTAACAGCTTCTTGCTGTCATTTATGCAACATGGAACATCCAGGCAGAGACCATTTTTTGCTCCTTGGTGTGTCTTCCATTTGTGAGGTATGCCATCTGCAGACAGGAAGCAGGAGATGCCTCTGATGAGAGCTGTGGGAGCTGGGGATGTTCTGGGGGTGCAGATTTGTTAAAGGGCAGATCTGAGAAAGATGGGATTGTGCGTTTGTCAAAGTCAGGCAGATAACACTGCACAGTCCTTCTGCGCATCCCTCCCTGCGTGCGCGGAGCGCCATCCTCCCAGAGAACGCTACTCTCTCTGAGGTTGTGAATGGCCCACTTTTCTCAGAATTCTTGTTCACAGTGCAGACTTACGGCTCCCTCTCTGCACCTGTCTCCTGCAGCAGAGTTGAAACTTCCTTAGATCCTTGAAGGCAGATTTCAGAGACACCTCCACCTCCTTTCCCTTCACAGTTATAACAAAGCATCTCATTGGTGTTGGCTGTTCTTGTACAACACAGATTGACACGGCACATGAATTTCCCAACACCGTGTGAAATGCCTGCTGCGGCTGTTCTTTCTGCCAGGAATGCCCACTCCCCTCATCCTGTCTCCTCCTCCCTCTGGGAGGTTGCTTCCCTCTGATCTTGCCTCTTTGGACATAACGATGATAAGCAGTTTAAGTTCACTTCCTCATCCAGTTTGGGGCGGAAGAAAGTTTTGCCTTGAGAACAAACCCATTCTGGTAACTTCTCTTACTTGCCATCCTTAAATACATTTCTGGGTGTATTGCTCAAGATTTTTATATTTTTCTCTTTAATCATTTCCTAACCACAGGGTCTGAGCCTGATCAGCACATTATTGGTACATTATTTTGTACATAACTCTACCAAAGTCATTGTCAATAAGTTAGTAATGAGTGGGGTCCAGAGAGACACGAGTATAATTATCACCCCTGTTCAACATATTGCCCAACACAGGGCATCTAATCCTAGTGCCCGTGCTCCCTAGCCCTGATGCTCAGCAGTCATAAAGTGGAGTAAGCTTGCCTTGAGGTCAGCCTAGATGTACCTGCTACCTGTTAAGGAGGAAGACCCGCGCATGCCTTTGGTGTCGCTGCTCCTTCCCACAGTTCAGCAAACATCTTAGGAAGTCTGGAAATTTGCAATTGCATCTTGTTTCAGAAAGCCACCAACTGCTGCTCCCCAAAAGGAAAATTGTAGGTTTTCTATGAGATTCTTGTTAGGAAAAAAAAATAGCCAAGTTGGATTGTCTGCCCCGCTTGTGTGGTTATGTTTCTACTCCAGCTGCTGCAGCCTAAGGGGGTAAATTCCCTGGGCTCCCATGGGGAGGAGATCCTGATACTGTCCTGGCACATCCTGCTGGGCCTGGGACTCTGTGGCCATTGCCAAGGACACGTGGGTTCATGTCTCTTGCTGCAATTCAGGAAGGCTACAGAAAAGTGACCCTGTGTCTCCCAGTGCAGCTACTGTCAATCAAAGCCTTGCCGGCTCTCCCAGGATGCATTGGCTCCTCAAGGGGTCCAAGTAGCTGCCCCTGCCCTCAGCATCATACTCTGCTGCTCCAGCTTCGGTGGCGTGATATCTGATGTCATCCATGTGGTCTGTGAGTCGGTTCCCACCACTGCCACCACCTACTATGGAAAAGATTTTAGAGGTCACTTTAAATTTTGAAAGCAACATTCCCTAATTGCCTAGGCCCTGGCAGTAGGTGAAATTCCTCTGGTTCTGTCTCCTCCCAGTGTCAAGGCCACCCACTTACAGACACCTCTGTCCTTCTTCCATCTAGTCTTGGTCAGCTTTTGTCCACTCCCGAAAGAACATCCTGCTCTCAAACAAACTGCTAGGTGTAACTCGACCCCACCACACTCAGCTGGGACATTATGCTCCGAATGTCAGCACATGAGGGGTAGGAGATGGTATTCCTCCCCGACCCTATGTGGCCTGAGCCCAAGCTTGGGTCAATCTAATTATACAGACTTATAAGCAAGGGGGTGGCTCTCACTCAAAGCCCCACAAATTTCTCCTAAGCCGCTTAACTTTTTATGCATCAACTTGTCTCTTTTTGTTTGGAAAATGGTCTGCACTGATATAAATTGTTCATAAGCAAGCATTGGAAGAAAAATGTGTTCTAATTTTCCAAAAATAAATAGCTTGCAAAGTATAAAACCATCTTTCCAGAAGAAGGTACAGAGGTACAATCTGTAATTTGGCTGGCAGAGTTAATCTCATAAAGAGAAATCCGATGTCTCTGAACACAGTGTCTTCCACACAGCTGGTGACCTACAGTTAGGGGCCTCGTCGTCACTTCTCATGAGACAGAGATAGAGTGAAGCAGAAATGAAGAAAAATAATAGTATTTTATGCTTCCAAGGCTAAATGTAGCGTTGTGAAGCTTTTAGTTCAGCTGTATGTTTGCATATGTCTCTGTGTGTGTGTGCATGTGTATGTGTGTGCATGTGTGTGTGTGCGTGTGTGTGTGTGTGCATGTGTGTATTCACACACGCATGCTCATTTGTATGTGTCCCATAGGTACTGGGGCTCTGTGCCTACAGCATATGTCATCATGGGTCTCTGTCAAACAAAGGCTATGAGCTGCCTCTCAGGGGCCCCTCAGCCTCCACCCAGCCACCTCTATCACTACTTCCTCTGGCCACTATGGATGCCACTTCCCCTTCTCCAAGTGAACTTTCAAATGGATTTTTCTCTCCTCAGAGCCAAGCCGTGCATTCCTGACTGGTTGTGCCGTCTTTGGGCCCTTGGTTTTTCATTCTTCCATGATGACGGACGGGGGGAATTTCAGAAGTAGCGAAAGGCAAACACTAGATAAACGGCATTCACGGCTCTCACTTGTGTATCATGTTGCAAATGGTGCCTGCTGCTATTTTTAAATGTTGTTCAATGTAATGTGGTGTCTCTGCTGTCCATGTCCGTGCCTATAGCCATGTGTGAGGCGGGCTAGCGCCGTGCTGTGGAGGCCTGACGAAGATTTGCAGGTATCTGTCTGCCTTCGTGTTACTTGAGACAGATCAATATGGAGGGGCCACGGCAACGCTGGGGAATGCGGCAGAACAGCAGTCTTCCCTCCTGAATTTCTCTGTGGGAGCTATTCCGGTTTGATGAGAAATACCACTCTCCCCCCAGACTTGGGTTTGTAAACACTCGGTCCCTCAGTAGGTGGCACTGTTTGGGATAGTTTTGGAACCTTTAGGGGGTGCAGCCTTGTTAGAGGAAGTAAATCACTGGGGGTGGGCTTTGGGGGTTTATAGTCTCTCCCCACCTCCAGTTCCCTCTCTTTGCTTCATGTGCATGGAAAAAATTGTGATCAGCTGGCTTCCTGTCTTTGCCGCCCCGCCATGATGGAACTGTAAGCCAGTATCCACCCTTTCTTCCTTCAGTTGCTTTGGTAGTGATGTTCTATCAAAGCCACAGAAAAGAAACTCACTGGGAGCGTGCAGTTCAGTAGTGTCCATGAACAAACATCTGAACGCTTGTCAAACTGCCTTACAGCTAAAAGCCTACTAAGTGCCAGGCTCCAAAGCCTGCGCACACTGTACTGGAGGTGGCATGTGCAAATGTGCTAAGTGCCTCCTCTTCAATGCCAATCCTATCTTAGTGTCTGCCATCAGCCAGGGGAGGGAACTCATTTCCTTAAGACAGAACTCAGACTTGAAAGGTGGTGAAACGGGATGATGCAGAGCCAGTTCCAGCTCTTATCATACTTAAATATTAATAGAGACTTGGCATAAGGCAGCTTATCTCCATCCCTGAGCCTTCATGGTGGGGGCAGGCTTCCGGATGGATATACATTGCTAAATCTCCATTTGCTTGTACTTGGTTGAACATCACATTTCCAGGTCCTGAGGACAGTGTAGCACCACAAGGTGTCAGCAGATGAGGGGGACTCTGCCTGGACCTGGATTTCTTGCCAAGTCTCCTCATCTACTGAAGCACAGAAGTAAGAGAACACATTTTGAAGGGTGTGTTGCACACCATCACTTATAAAATTAAAAGGCAACTCATAACGCCTAGAGCCCTAGCTCCAGTTCCAGGGGATCTGGTGGCATCAGCAGACACCAACACTCATATGCACATACACACACACACTCACACACACACACTCAAACACACACACTCACACACACACACTCACAGATGAATAAACAAATTCGCACTCACAGATAAACACACACATACCCTCTCACAGATAAGCACGCAAATACACACACATACCCCCCCACACATGCTCACTCACAGATACACACACACACACACTCACAGATGAATAAACACATATGAACTCACAGATAAACATACAGAAACACACACATACCCACTCATGGATAGACACAAACACATACCCGCTCATAGATAAACACACACACACACATCATTTAGAAATGAAGTGGCACACACCTTTAATCCCAGCATTCGGGAGGCAGAAGCAGGTGGATCTCTGTGAGTTCGAGGCCAGCCTGGTCTACAAGAACTAGTTCCAAGACAGCCAGGGCTGTTACACAGAGAAACCCTATTCAACAAACAAAAAAAAAATAAAATAAAGTAAATTTTTAAAGATTTAAATAATGATTCATCTAAAAGTAAGAATTGATATAAAAATGTTTTCAAAGCTGGGAACCATCAGAGGGTATTGGGGAGGCTGTGGTGACCTCTAGCCCAGCCACTGTGCTATCTGAGACACAATTTCAGCTTCAGTAATGCAGAGCAGCTCAGAGGAGACAGTGAGATCCTTCGGGGCACTTCCAGGACCCTGAGCTCCACTGTCTCTTTGTGGACTGGTGAACATCATGCCACCCACACAGGCTGACAGATGGGACTGTCTCAATCGATGCCACCCAGCTCTCCCCAGTTAACAGCATAAAACTGCAAGATGTGTTTTTGCTAGGCCTCCCTGCTTGTTGAGACTTTCTCCTCCCAACAGCACAGGGACAGCCTGTAAATTATCTTTGCCAATCTTACACCCCTGTCACTTACTCCCCAGCCCAGCTCCTCTGGTCCTCATAGAGATGCTGTGTGCCGTACTGTGTTTCTCAAGCTTGACTTGAAATAAATACGTTACTATTGGTTCTGTGGCTTTGCTTTCTTCTGACTGTCAGCCTAATCTAAAAATATTTTCTCTCTTCTTTCCAAGCTTCACTTCTGAGACTTCATGTGATGGTTAAGACTCTCGTGGCAGACTTTTTCTCCCATTCTTCAATGCCGGTGATTAGATCGCACTTGTGATGTACTGACCATTTAATGTTTGAGAGAAAAGGAGTAGGGCTTCTAAATGACCCGTGCCTACATTTCTGTTTAACACCATGCTGCTGCAGGGATGGATGGAAGGAAATAAAATGTATCCATTAATCTAAGCAAATTTAATGTAAACATGTTATTCTGTTACACTGTATAAGGAGAGAATGATGGAGCCTATCTGGCATCTGAAGGTGTCCTATGTGAAGACTGATTGACAGTAAGTCCACGTTGTCAGGAAAACAGAACGTGAGGACGTGAAGAAATGCAAAATACTAGTCAGTTTTCCTTCTTTAAAAAAAAAAAAAAAAAAAACATGGACATAGGAAAAAGGAGGCAGCCCTGAGGCAGGCACCACGCGGTGTTAATGGCTCTCTCCTGGCAGTGTTCTCCAAGGTCTCAGATAAGCAGTCGGATGATTCCTAGACAGACGTGAGCCAGCTCAGAAAAGCAACAGAGAGGAGACCACAGTTGTGATATTAATAGTGTGTGTGTGTGTGTGTGTGTGTGTACACATACGCGCGCACTCAGTTTTTGGGCTGAGGCAGGACTCTGTATTCATACTCAGCCTTCCGTGCCTATTGAGTGACTCCACTTTATGTATGTATGTATTTATTTATAAGAAAAGGTCTGCTGTGTAGCCATTCATGACCTGAAGCTGAGCCAAAGTCCTCCTGCCTCAGCCTCCCAAGCGCTGGGTTAGCATCTGCATGAAGATCAAATCGTAGATGATTTTTCACGAGGAGAGCAACATACTTAAAATCTGTCAAAATAACACCAAGAAACACACTGGGGGCGGAGAGATGGCTCAGTGGTGAAGAGCACTTGATGCTCTTGCGAAGGACTTGGGTTCAGTTCTGGCACCCACGTGGCAGCTCACAATTGTCTGTAACTCCAGTTCCAGGGCTTGCACACGGTGCATGTGCATACACACAAGATAAACACTCTCCATATGATATTTGAGAATAAAAGAATTTTTTTAGAAAAAAGGAAGGGAGACCCTGTTGTGAGGAGAGTCATGACGACAGCTGGCCCGCCGAGCCTCTTGATTCTGAAGCTCTCTCTCCTCCGAGCAGAGAAGTGGCACTGTCTTTTGAGCCAAGCAGACCCGCACCCCATCCTTGTTTGCGCCCCTGGAGGGGCAGCGAATGTACTGCCCTGACTGACAATTCCTGTTCTCTCTGGCCTGGGAGGAAGCCAGGCTGACAGCCCAGTCCCTAGCTTTGGGAGCAAGAACATTTCACATCATGGGATTCAGACTCTGCCCTGGAATCCAGCAGCCTTCAGAGCTACTCAACTTAGTGGTCCCCAGAGAATTCTGAGAGCTGAAGGCCGTAGGCGAACTTTCTCCCGACCTGGCATGGCTCTATGGAGGGATAATTTTAGACCTCAAACTTTGACCTAGTAAATAGAAGAATGATGTAAATAAAGCAAATGAAGAGGAAGGAACTCGCAGAACAAAGGGGGAAATGATAGTATTTAAACCACTTGTCCTGTGAGGTCGGATCGTTTTTTCGAATTCCTTAGTAATTGATAGCGGAGAGGTTGACTCTCAGGTTTCAGGACGATTTGTGACCTTCAGTGGGTTAAGAACTGCTAAATATTTGGTGCAGTTTTGAAATCCACTATAATTACATTTGGCTTTGTACAGCTAGTACTCAGTGCCTTGCATAGCGACCCTGGGGCATTAATTTACAGTGACCACTGTGATAAATGGTGTAAAACAACACAGTCATTCCCTTTAAGTTTGGGAGGTCAAACCGGATATGCCTGATTGGGTTCCCTCTAAAAGCCTTAAGCAAAAGCCTTTCCCTTGACTTTCTAGGGGTCCAGAGAACAGCCTGTGTTTCTGGACTCCTAGTGACTTCCGCGCTGGCCCCTGCATCCCCAGCTGCAATGCCCCCTCTGCCTCTGATCTTCCACACTTCGTGTTACAAGGTCAGGGCCTTTGTGATTTCACTTAGGATCCACTCAACATAATCCAGAGCAATCTCCCTCATTGCAATCCCCTTAATCTCTGAAAAATGTTTTCTGCCACAGAAGGGAATATAGCCCCTTGTTCTTGGGATCAGGGAGCTGGTGGCTTCTTTAAAGAACATTAAACCTGCAGCCTCGGTTGTAATCAGTCATGGAAGAAAAGGTGAAGTCCAGAAGTGGGGGGTTCTGTAAGGTCCATGGATCCTTGCACAGAATTTCGTGTTTTAGCACATGTATATGCAACAGACTATTATATGGGTCCTGAGGATCCAACTCAAGTCACCAGGCTTACTGGCACCTTTTCTTGCTGAGCCATCTCCTGGTCCCTCTTCATTATTCTGCTGGTTTGACGCATCAGCCACTGTTTCTGAGCGCCCACTACCCACTGGTGGCCTCCACAGGCACCAAGCAAACTACAATTGCTCCAGCTCCTTTCCTCTGGCTATGCTGCGTCGTGTCCTTATATGTAGCATATACCTGGCTGTTAGCCCTCACTCAGAGCAACGACAGAACTTGCAGCTTCACACAACATTTCCTAGGAAGGACCATGTTATGCCCATATCCACGAAGTCCCCCAAAACCAATAAGGAGACCGAGTCCTATATGTAAAAGCAAAGAGCCTTTATTCTATATAAGTTTGCAAATTCAGTCTCTCCGCATGTCCAACGTATTGGAATAATCGGAGAGCCCTGAGCTCAGTTAGAATTGGGTTTTTGTAGTAGTAAAGGTGGGGGTTAGGGATTTCTAGGGTGAGGGATTTCTAAGGTTCAGGACCCCTGATTGGCTGACATTTGTCTAGGGGTGTCCTGGGGAGTGTGTGCTGGCAGGTGGCCCTGCCTATAATGGTTGAAACATTAGGAATTTCCTTTGGATGGTCTGTTCTTGGGTGGTGCCTGGGTAATCTCAGTTTGTGGTCCTTCCTGCAACCAGGTATTGCCTCAGGGTAAACTACTGAGACTCAGGCCTCCATTAGGCTTCTCATGACTGGGTCCTACACTGGCAGGTGATGATGGTTGGAAGTTAAGAACTTCCTTTGGGTGCTCTCTTCCTATTGAACTTATCATAGTTGGTTCCTACAGGCAATAATGTGTGACACCCTGAGCAACGCAGCGTAGAAGGTTCCAGGAAGAGTGGTCTCAGGAGATAGCTGCAGTCGGGGGCTGAGGGTGCAGATGCCACCGTTGCCACAGAGACGGTCCTGTCCTGGTTGCTGGGTAACTGACACACACTGGCAATGCCTGAGGGGCTTTGTGTGTGAATTCCCTATGTTGAGACAGATATAAAAGTTTGGCACTCCTGGGTATAAAGTCAGGAATTTTAGAACAGGCACCTGCTGACCGTGGAGGCTGAGAGTTGGGACTGGCTTAATGATGGTGGGCACAGAGCCCTCTGCAACTCTGTGGATGCCACTGGAGTCACACTTCTCAATGAAGGGGCTTGTGCCTGGCTAAGCACTGCCCTTTAGCTTCTCAGGGCTTCTCTCAATGGGTGGTGGGAAAACCACCCCCATGTCATAGGTTCCCCAACATGGAGTGGAGATTTGTTGGGGCCTAATGAAAACTAATATTAATTAAGCATTTACTAATGTGATAGGCATAGATATTAGCTCTTTACGTAAGTTTGAGCATTTTAATACTCAGGACTATGTTAGACTGATCATTATTTTAAAGAATAAATGGAGGCAGGCGGTGGTGGCACACACCTTTAATCCCTGCTCTCGGGAGGCAGAAGCAGGCAGATCTCTGTGAGTTCGAGGCCAGCCTGGTCTACAGAGCAAGTTCCAGAACTGGCTCCATAGCTACTGGGAAATCCTGTCTCGAAAAACTAAAGAAAGAAGAAGAAGAAGAAAAAGAAGAAGAAGAAGAAGAAGAAGAAGAAGAAGAAGAAGAAGAAGAAGAAGAAGAAGAAGAAGAAGAAGAAGAAGAAGAAGAAGAAGAAGAAGAAGAAGAAGAAGAAGACGACAACCAGGTGATGAAACAGCATGCCCAGGGCAACAGAGCTGATTAAAATTGTCCCCAAACTCAAACAGCTTGAGACTGAAGCCCACACATTGCCAGCCATTGGTCTACCAAAGGGCATGAATGCTCATGTGCAAAGATTTTTTTTTTTTTTTTTAAGGAAAATTTTTCTGGGGCTGGAGAGATGGCTCAGTGATTAAGAACACTGGCTGCTCTTCCAGAGTTCAATTCCCAGCAACCACTTGGTGGCTCACAACCATCTGTAATTAGATCTGGTGCCCTTTTCTGTCCTGTAGGCATACATGCAGGCAGATTACTGCATATATAAAAATAAATAAATCTTAAAAATAAAACAAGAAAAAATTCTTTTGGAGCTGAAGAGATGGCAAATTTGGTTCCCAGCACCTACATGGCAGCTCACAACCATGAGAAACTCCAGTTCCCGGGATAACTACACCCTCTTCTGACCTCTTTAGGTATCAGGCACATGCCTGGTGCACATACTTATGTGCAGACAAACACTCGTTGACATAAAATATACCTTGAAAACAAAAGTCTTATAATAATGAAAGTCTCCGAGGGTGTTGCATGTATGAGTTCACTTGGTTCTCAGAAAAGCCCTGATGTATATTTGGTTAGTTCCAACACCTAGACGATCACAAGTTTGTAGCTGCAACTCACTGGGCAGTTAACCAAAGAACTGGGAACCTGACTTCACACCGAAACAAAAACACATGAAGACTGAGATCTGAGAGAAGGCAGAAATAGCACTCACGTTACACGCTAGCATGATGGAATTTAGATGTTAGTCCAAGAAAGATAAAGTCTCTCCCCAGTCCGCAGGGAGTTAGCAGCCAAGATGGCTGGCTTTGACATGACCCACTGTAAGCACAGATAAGCTTCAAGACTCAGGAGATGCCACGGTAAGAAGACAAGGGCTCTGATCACTTCAGGTATGTCTTTTAAAGACACAAGAAAATGCCACCTACCTGCAGCCTCTTTCCCAAGAATCTCCTTGTCAATCTGTGCCAAATAAAAGTCCAAGGATGCGTGGAAGGTAATGAGGGTGCTGGGCATGAGGAAGGCGGTGACCTGGGTACAGAGATCTGGGACAGTGACCTGAGAGGCAAAAAGGACCACATCAGGACTTCTGGGACACAAGAGGGGCAATGAAATGCAGAGTGTGAGACCCATGTGAAACGGGCAACAGTAATAAATCAGTCCAAAGCTTTTCTCAAAGAGTAAAAAGTTATTGACTAGGGAAGGGTTAGAACCAGTGTCTCTAGGAGACTCCACAGTCAACACTTTTACTTAGGAATGGCTCATCTTCAGTTCCACTTTATAAAGAATCAGCTTTGCTGAGATTCCGTTGGGTTTTTAAGCTATTTATGATGATGGAAGATGTGATCTGTGGACCAGAATGGTGTTTACTGAAAAAAGGTGATGTATTTCTTTCCCAGTGCTAGCAGTGAAGAGCCACAGTGCAGTGGCTTACACATACCTACATATAGACATGCACAAAGAGACACATAATTAAAAATGAGATAAATCTCAAAAGAGAGAAATTATCTTACAGCTCCGTATATAAGAAGTTCAATATCTACTGAGCGGGATGAGAGGTACATTTCAGCTCCTTAGGCCTTCCAGGGGCTGCCCATGCTTGGCTTGTGCCCTTCCCTCCATCTTCAAAGCCAAGCAAGTGTTTCTTACGCTGGCCTCTCTCTGGTCCTGTCTTCATCATCACTGCTCATTCCTTTCTCTGTGGACATCTGTATCTGAGAAGGCTTGGAATTGTGTCATTTTTCTCAAAAACTGTGTCACCACGAAGGACAGGAGTCATGATGATGGGTAGGGACAGGTGGCGAGCAGGGTCAAGACTGGGACGCACAGGGAGTGTGACAGCTCAAGAGGCAGAGAGAAGACGGGACGTCACAAAGTCTATCTGGTGGGTGTGAATTTTGCAGTAAAAGAATGACTTCTGTACAAATTGTGCCTGACAGAGAAATGGAGTTTAAAGATTTCTAGAGAGCCCAATGTGGTAACCGAGACTCACCTGCAACCCTGCCCTTGGGAGGGAGAGACAAGAGTAGGTGTTCAAGGCCGGCCTCAGCTATGTAGAAAGTGTGAGGCCTTTAAATGGCCCTTGACTGACCTTCATTGTGTAGACCAGCCAGACTGCAAGGGCGCAGAGGCCCGCTGCCTCTGCCTTCTGAGCGCTGGGATTCAAC
Organism: Chionomys nivalis; assembly: GCF_950005125.1. Taxonomy (NCBI): domain Eukaryota; kingdom Metazoa; phylum Chordata; class Mammalia; order Rodentia; family Cricetidae; genus Chionomys; species Chionomys nivalis. Next base: position 82,673,940 of record NC_080088.1, on the reverse strand, counting down.
TCCTGTGCTCTCATATCCAATGAGGGCTGGTGCTTTCTGAGACAGTCTCTCACTATGTAGCTCAAGCTAACCTCAGACTTGTGGTCTTCCGGCTTCAACCTCCCGGGTTCCAGGATTATAGATATATACTATTATACTCAGCTGAAATTCTGGATTCTATTGACTTCATAAACATTATATTTACTTCTGACCTCAAGTGTTCTGGCAGGAAAACAAACTTTTTTCATGAAAAATAGGTACAACAGGACAGATTTTATTACATTTTTTCTAATTTCTTGTATATCGTTTTTAGTGATTTATTTAAAAACTCTGATTACATGGCACTAGAATTCATGTTTATGGTTAAATAAATAATATATATGTTCATTTCAGGAAACTACTGCCAACCCTGAGCAAGAGGTACTCTGAAATCTCTGTGTTCTGGATTGGTTAGCAGCCTTAGTTAATTTTGCCTTGTTCGCCCCACTGAAGTTTGATAAGTACACGTGTTCTTAGAGGAAGCTCTTCACCAACTCCAGTTCTGCCCTTGTTTTTCTGCCTTAGCCATACATAGTCTCATATCTTATCTCATGAATGATTCCTTCTGCTCGGTGGATAAGAGAAGACTAGGGAAGCATCACTTGCAGAATAAATTGTTGGCCTAGTTATGTACCAGGTCTCCTGGAGAATTCCATAACTATTCAAGTCGAGCATGCTAGTAAAAATTTACAAAGTGCCCGGGGGGGGGGGTGGCACACACCTTTAATCCCAGCACCAGGGAGGCAGAGGCAGAAGGATCTCTGTGAGTTCAAGGCCAGCCTGGTCTCCTGTTGTCCTGTTGTGGGAGCTGCTTGTTTGTCCCCACTGCCCAGACCGGAGATAATCACACAGAAACTGTATTCATTAAATCGCTGCTTGGTCCATTAGCTCTAACTTCTTATTGGCTAACTCTTATATTTTAATTTAACCAATTTCTGTTAATCTGTATATCACCACAAGGTTGTGGCCTACCAGCAAAGTTTTAGCACATCTACCTCTGGGTCATGGATTCATGGCATCTCCCTGACTCTTTTTGTCTCCCAGCATTCAGTTCTGTCTTCCCTGTCTACCTAAGTTCTGCCTATCAACAGGCCAAGGCAGTTTCTTTATTCATTAACCAAGAAAAGCAATACACAGACAGATGGGCCTCCCACACAAGTCTCCAAAGCAAGTTCCAGGACAGCCAGGGATACACAGAGAAACCCTGTCTTGAAAAAACAATACAAAAGTTCACAAAGTGCTAGTGAAAGTTAGACTCATGTCCTGCCTGGTGCAGAGTGTTAATAGTTCTTTGCTTTCTACCTCAGTCACCAAACACACAGCCCCCAAGTCATAGGGGAGTGACCGGTTTGATGGAGAGTTAAAGAAGGTACATCTTGACTGTGTTTGCTACAGCCAAGTTTCAACTAACTGAAGTACTGGACTGGAATCCAGGGCCCTGTGATCAATTAGTAATGTCTGCATGGGTGACAAATTTGGAACTGGAAATTTACATGGTGCATATTTTCTATCCTTAATAAGTCTATCTACACACCCCCACACCTCCACGGCCACATTTTAATAGGTATCTTAGTGGAATGAAAACACTTGGCCTCTGGAATCTGACTCCATCCATGCATCTATGTAGTATGACAGCAGGATCTATCTAGATGTATAACTGCAGGAGGCAGTTAGCTCTTTGATGCTTTATGAAATGGGGCCAACAAGACCTACCTATATGGAATGATGGTTAGACTAATTCATCAGAACAATAGCACGTGAATCACACAGGCCCTTGGAGACCTTCCCTAGTGAGAGATGCTGTGGTCATTTCTATTTTTACTTCACACTCTCCATGTTCAGCTTCCTCTCAGGACATAGTCTTTAGGTCTTGGGCTACAACGGGAAGGAGGGCTAGCCCAAACCCTCCTTGCACTCCTCTGGAGCCCACCATCCACTCAGAGTTAAACTTCTGGCTTCTTTCAGAACACCTGAGTCTCCCCTCTGGGATAATGTGTGAATGTAGCTGGGGAATGAGAAACCTTTGATTTCTGTTAGCATGTGACCACAGAGCCATGTGGGTTCTCTGTATGAAGTCAAGAAATATTATCTGACAGCCTAGCTTCCAGAAATGAGGCACCCGGGGCAGGCCGAACCCTCTCCTCACTGGGCCTCTTTCCTAGGATCTGTTCTGCAGCGTCCTCTACTCCCCCCAGTACCCACTGTAGGCTGCCCGTTTCCAGTCTCATCCACTTAGACAAGCTCCAGACTCAAAGTCCTTTGGACCCACATTGTAATTATTATTCCTAAGACGTTTGATTTCTATAGTCTGTCTCTTAGTTACAGCATTGATCCACTCTTCACATACTTTTTATTTTCCCAATGCAAGGCAGCCTTAGAACCCAGGTTGCTTTCAAAGGCTTTTCTTATAACTGTGTTGTGTTAAATAATAACTGAGCTATGAATATTTACTGATGATGATATATTGGAAATATTTGTTTCTTGCAGAGGCATAAGCAGACAAGATTTATTCCCTAAAATAGACATTATTGAATGACAAGTAAAATTTAGTACAAAACACACAGAACAAACAAAACCACAGTTTTTGTTTTGAAGCTATTTGTTTTCAGGCAAATTGGCTCTGCAAATTGAAATAATCCCTCCATCCCCACTCACAGGGCCCTCTGTGGCCATAGAAATCTCTCAGGCAAGTGCACCAACCAAGTGGAGACCCCCAAGCATTGTGGGTTCAATGTGGTCTAACCCCGTTATCTTCATCCCTGCCGCTCCAGTGCCTTACCAGTGTTCATCTTCTACTAATGGTAATTCTACTGACTAGAGCCCCAAAGAGGGAACTCCAATATCACACAATTGCGTCTGTCCCCAGATGTCACCCCTCCCAGACTAACCTCTTTCTGCATGAAAACACTTGCCTTTCTACGCCAAAGACGCTCTTCTTAGCTAGTATGACAGCACTCATGAGACAGACAAACCATTCTTGGCTCCATAGTGAGTTCCAGGTCAGCCTCACATAACAGGAGACATAATGGACTCTTCTTCAAAAATATACAGAAATTCTCTATCAGTGATGTAGAAAAATTGGATCTGTGATTTCAACCTACTGTGTGTTCATAGTCACACATGCATGTACCCACATACATACAGACACATGTGCCCACATATACATGCATGTGCACGTACATATGCATATAAACACATATGCACACATACACCTGAATACACACACACATTCACACATGCATGTATACGTGTATGAAGACACACATGCAGGCACACACATATAGAGACACAAACTCAAACATATACACATATATATGCACACAGACCCCCACATACAGCACTGGCTGTTCTTCCAGAGGACATGAGTTCTGTTCCCAAAACCCAGGTGTACACACAGGCACACATGTATGCATACACACATACATAAAGTATATGTATTCAATGTATATGTACATGTATACACAAACATATACATCCATACATGCACACACTCACGCCCTTGCCCTCAAGAAGTTCTCTGAATTATTTAGACTTCTACCCATGTGAAATGGTTAGAAAGGACAACTTCACAGGCACTCCCAGGAGAGCCTTCCCATTTTCTCTTCCCAGAGCTGACCGCTGGTAGAGCAAACATTCACTCTTCAGTTTGCATGTCAGCTAACCACCATACATTGCTTAGCCTGTTACACCGTTTAGTTATTTCACGTTGGTTCATTAGATTATATTAAAGGAATACTTTTATTCGTGAACTCCTCACTTATCAAGCTCCAGTTGTGTCTTTGTAGCAGGCTGGTAATCCCGTGAATCTAAAGCTACAATAGATTGCATCACTCGGGGTGACCAAAATGACTCGTACACAGGACCCCTCGGAGAACTGAAAGATCCTGCCAGTGACCGGGATGTCACAAACAGCATGAGTCTGGTCCGTACATCTTTTGAGTGTGGCAGTGGCAGTGTTTAAGGCTCTTTGTTCTGAGATGAGAACTCCCAGTCTCACTGATCTCAGGGTCACACATAGCCAGCAGAGCGCCCCTTTACAACAGTGGTTCCCAACCTTCCTAATGCTGTGACCCTCCAATACCCTTCCTCATGTTGTGCTGACCCCAACCATAACATTATTCTACTTCATAACTGTGTTTTTGCTTCTGTTATGAACTGTAATGTAAACATTTCTGGAGATAAAGGTTTGCCAAAGAGGTCATGACCTACAGGTTGAGACTGCTGCTTTAACCCCTCAGTTTCCCCAACAGTGTGGATGGCAGAAGTAAAGCAAGCAGACTTCTGTGCGTGTCTTTTATCTTCTTGAGAGCACAGAGCTGGGAACACAAAGAGTGGTTTGGAATCCCAGCATTCTCTCCGTAGCTGTGCAGCTTCAGAGGTGGCACTGGGCTCCGAGCCTCAGCATCAAGAATAGGCTGAAAGGGCAGTCACCTCACAGTGTGGACCCCTGGATCTAACAGTGTGTGCACAGACGTCACAAGTCCCAAAACCCACGAGACTATGAGGAGTCATTAGTAATTTTGTTGTTGGGCCCTACGGCCTTAGGCTCTTCATTGGTCCTTTCATATTATGTGGAATTTTGGCTCTCCAATTTCCACTGAGGAGCAATGCATCGTCTTAAGTGCTGAGACATCTTTCCTGTCCCCAAAGGCTGCTTTTCGTTGTTGTTTTTGTGGGTTTTTGTTTTGTTTTGTTTGTGTACCAGTCCTGACTGTCCTGAAACTCACTTTGTATGAGGCTAGCCTCGAACTCAGAGATCCACCTGCCTCTGCCTCCTGAGTGCTAGGATTAAAATCATGCACTACCCAAAGGCTGTTTTTTTAAAGATGTATGTATTTATTTAATGTACTTTGGGGTTATGCCTGCATGTATCTCTGTATGAGGGTGTCAGACCGCAGATACTAAAATCACAGACAGCTATGAACAGCCATGTGGGTGGTGGGAATTGAACCCTGGTCCTTTGGAAGAGCAGGCATGCTCCCAACCACTGAGCTATCTCTCCATCCTGCACCCTTCAATGGCTGGTTTTTTTTTTGTGGGTTTTTTTTTTGTTTGTTTGGTTGGTTGGTTGGTTTGGTTTTTTGAGACAGAGTTTCTCTGTATAGCTTTGGAGCCTGTCCTGAAACTGGCTATGTAGACCAGGCTGGCCTTGATCTCACCGAGATCCTCCTGCCTCTGCCTACCAAGCGCTGGGATTAAAGGCATGTGCCACCATCGCCTGGCACAAAGACTGTTTTCAAAGGAAGCTTGGTGAGGAAGCCAGTGCGCACACTTTTACAGAGAGGTTCTCCAACTAGACACATAGTAGGAAATCTGACTAATGACCAAGGCAAGTGCTCCCTTTTCTCCTTCTTGTTTTTCTCTCCTCTAAGAACAGGTTTCTCAGGTAACATTTCTCATCCCATCTCAACATGAGATGGATTGTGAACTCTTCACCATGTCCCTGCTCAGACTTGACACTGAGTGTGACTGCCAACTAAAGCAAATGAGAACATTCCACTCTCCTCTGAGCGCGGGGGCATATCTATCAACTGCCCATTGGGAAGGTGGCTGCAGTTGGGGGGGGGGTGTCAAATGGTCCTGATGATTGGAGGGACGGGGAACAATGATGACTCAGGACTGGGCCAGCTCAGAAGGAGCGTCTTCATGAGTTCAGAGACAAGAAGATGTCACTTCCAGCAACTCTGCTCATGGCTCCACAAGATGGAAGGCTCCAGGGCCTTCTCTGTGAGGGTCACACAGCCTCAGGAGATAATGTGTGAATAGAAGCAGAAAGTACAGGCATTCTTGGCTTGGGCACAAGCACCATCCTCAACGATTTACCAGTAAGAATGAATGCCAATCAAACACCAGACTGACTGTTGTTACCATAGGAAAGTGGGTGTCATCAAGATCATTGAGATTCAGGGAAATCACTAAACTTTTAAGCAAATGGCTTCAAGTTTTCTCAGGGAACACTGTGTTCAGTAGAAAGGGCAGTCAGTGGTTGATACTAATTTGACCTCTCTTTTGGGTGTCGAACACACTTGACATCGAATGAGTAGCAGAGAAGAAGATAAAAGGCAGGAGTATTGATAAAGGGGCTTCCAATGAGGGTATTTGCAATGCGTGCTTGTAAAGTTAGAAATTTTTGAGTGGTGTTGGCTGATCTTGGGTATCCGTTCATCATACCTGGAAGAGGGAACCTTCAGTTGAGGAATTGTCTCCATCAGATTGGCCTGTGTGCGTGTCGCATTTTCTTGATTTATGATCGCTGTGGGAGAGCCCAGCCCTCTGTGGGCGGTGCTGTCCCTAGGCAGGTTGTCCTAGGCAGCTGAGCAAACCTGAGGAAACAAGCCAAGAAGCAATGTTCCTCCTCTTCCGTCCCTGCTTGAGTTCCTGCCCTGGCATTCCCCCCGATGATAAATTGTAACCTGAAAGCCAAGTAAACCCTTTTCTCACCGAGTTGGTTTTTGTCAGTGTTTTCTCTCAGCAACAGACAGCAGACCAGACCAGAACTAAACCTCCCACATCTTAGGAAGGTGAAACAAAGCACTGTAAAGTATTCGACAGGGCGTGGCTAAACTCTAGGTGTTCTAGGGCTGGTTTTATTTTGTTGTTGTTTTGAGACATGTAGCCCAGGCTAGCCACGAAACTTGCTGTGGAGCCTATGGCAGTCAAGTGCTATGCTTCCAGTAGGCCGCAGCATCTTGCTGGTTCGAGTGTTGTGGTAGATTCGCTCTTTTGTTCTGTCAGTGCCTTCTTCCCCTGCCCTCATAGCTCCACAAGACCTCAGCTCAGTGGTAGCTCTTCCCTCTCATCTTGTTCTCTGTCTGCCGTCTTAACCTGCCCTTCCTGATATCTCTACCCCTTCTCTGTGTAGAATTCACTCCTCAGAGGTGCCTCTCCAGTACCCACCTTAAAGTAGTTGCTTGCTAGCTTGTCATTCGGCTTTTCTCTGGGCGTTCATTTCTTTGACATTTTCATATCCATTAATTTTTACTTTTTGCTGTGGACTGGCAGGACCTCATCCACCTTTCTCACCACGGTAACCTCTGAGCTTGGAGCAGGGTTCAGAGTCGATGTTCCTGTACAATGCACTTTGCACAATGAACGAACCATTTTAAGCAACAAGACGACCCGTCGATAGAAGCGATGGCCTTTCCTCTTTCACCCAGTGCATTCTCTAGTTAGATTAGCTACAGTCCTAAGGACTGAGGAAGAAAGTGAAATCTAGACTTACTCTCCTTGGCTGATCCCGTTTTTCTAAAGTCTGCATTTGTGGTCTGGGCCTCCATAAAGAGACCTGGGCTGTGCCTGGTGATGGGACAGGCCTCCCTGCCCCTCTCTCTGCTGGGTCCTCTTTGCTCATGGGATAGCCAGAAACTCCAAGCTTTAACAGAAACAGAAAGCTGCCTGTCTCTCTGGTGGCTATCCTGCTCGCCCTGTTCCTCTTTGCTTTTAGCTGATATCTGTAAGCAGGGGGTACAACAGATAGAGTGGCGGGGTCCAGTCTGGGTTAAACTGTCCTAGGCCCTTACCTGTGTGACCACAGCCACTCTGACTCAGTCAGTCTACACCCTTCCCCTACGGGTGTGGTTGAACCAAACCCATTGACCTGAGTAGAAATTCAGGGGTAAAGAATTTCTTGTTTATTTGTCCTTGAAGGTCTATTTATGGCATCTTAACCACGTGACACTCTTGAGACTGTAATTACAGAGTTTTGTTTGGGGAAAAAAAAATCTAGAACATTCCATGTTTTGATTTCTCCATTTGAGAATTTGCATTGAGAACAGCCTTATCTCTGTAGGCCCCTCAGCATTAACTGGTGACCAGTCCCCACCCCTCCTCCTTACACTGCCCCCTCAGTGTGGTTTTCCTGGTTTGGAAACACTTTTCCTGTTGCTAGGCATCGGAACCAGATTACATAAATTGTGGATTTCATAAGTGACAATGAGAAGGAGGGAATTGCAGGGGCTCCTTCTGGCTCTGGGTCTGGGCCTGGGGGCTGGAGAGTCAAGAGGCAGTGGGATGAGGGTTCCAGGGATGAAGATACAGGCTTATAGACGGTTGCAAACAAAACCACACTCCTCTTGCCCTAAACCCATGAGCAAGCAAACCCATTCTTCTTCGTGGATGTTTCTTTCTTTTTCTTTTATTTTCTTTCTTTTTTTTTTGTTTTGTTTTTGTTTGTTAGTTTGCTTTGTTTTGTTTTGTTTGAGACAGGATTTCTCTGTTAACAGTCCTGGCGCTCACTCTGTAGCTCAGGCTGGTCCCAAACTCACTGAGTTCTGCCTGCCTCTGCCTCCCAAGTGCTAGAATTAAAGACATGTGCCACTGCCACCCAGTGGATGTTTATTTCTTAAAGTTTTTCATCATTATAAAGACCAAAAGAAAGAAAAAAGTTAAAAAGAATCATAAGCGATAAATCACATGTAATTTTGCTTTATGTGGAGGCAGATTAATATTTGTGTTAGCTCTTTGAGGATTTCATATAATGTATGTTTTTTTAAGGGACTTAATTTTATTTCGTGTGTATAGGTGCTTTGTCTGCATATAATATGTGCCCTGTGTGTGCACAGTGCCCATAGCGGTCAGAAGAGAGCATCACATCCTGGAACTGGAAATACAGATGCTTGTGAGCTGCCATGTGGGTGCTGGGAATCGAACCCTGGTCTTCTGGAAGAGCATCCAGTCTTCTCAACCTTTGAGCCACCTCTCCAGTCCCGCCTATGATGCATTTTAAGTGTATTCACTCCCTCTCCCTGAATTCTGCCCGGATCTGTTCTCCCTTCCCTTCTCACCCAACTCATTTGAGTCTTGTTTTCTTGATGCATTTGTACTCATTGTATTTTGGTAGGTTTTTTTTTCTGCTGCTTCTGTGGGGAATGTGGGGGTGGTTATAATTTATATACTTTTATCCTGTGTTTTAGAATAGTTGCTGGATTTCTGTTGGCTCTTCAATACTTCCAGTTTTTTGGACTCCTGTGTAGGAAGTCTCCAGTCAGTTCTAAACCTGTGTCCACCAAAGGAGCCATGTTGTCCTCCTGAGGCGTGAATCAGGGCGAGTGGCACGTTGGGTAGCTAATTTTCACTCATTTTGTCTGTTTAACTTCTTTACTTAGAGATAGGGTCTTGCTGCACAGATCAGACCAGCCTGGAACCTCATTCCTTAACCTCCCATGGTAATTACAGGCATGGGTGGGGGTTGTGTGTGTGTGTGTGTGTGTGTGTACTAACACACCCAGATATTCAACTTTTTTAATGATAAATTAAATTTAATAGTAGTGTGTTTTCCTTGAACATTCAGCTGTTATCAATCACCTGTGGTTTCTCATAGAAATTTCCCACAAAATAAGCACTGCATAGAATTCCAGAGATCTGGGGGAGGGGTGAAGGGGAAGGGAGAGGCAAGGAGGGGAGCAGAGAAGAATGTAAAGCTCAATAAAAATCAATATAAAAAAAAAAAACCCGAATTCCAGAGATCGTCTTTTTGAGCCCCAGTATTTACAGACTCCAGATCCAGTTCTATGTATGGGCACAATCAGCATCTAGGCTGCTTGTGAGCTGTGGAAGTCACAGGTTTGCTTTCTTTCATGTATTCCTCTTCAGACACAGTGGTTCCCACAATACACGTTTCCAAAGGACTGTAGAGGCGCCAGTGATGACCAGAAAGATATGAACGAAACACCAGAGGGCGCTAGAGGAACGCTGTCGTCTGCATTCAAGCTACCCTGAACTTTAAAAAGTGTTTATGTATACACACACACATGTATGTAGCAACAATTAACAAAAAAGATAGGCCATGAATTTGAAAAGGAGCAAGGAGTGGTATATGGGAATATTTGGAAGGAGGAAAAGGGGAAAATGATATAATCATATAATCTCAAAAATTAAAAGGAGTATTTTAAAGCAGTATCTCTTTAACTATATGCCACCTTGTCTTGAACAGGTTTGTGTGCAGTTCTATGATACAACTTTATAACCTGACGGATCTGCTCCAGCCTCTGGGATTCGGGTTTTAACAAAGATTTGAATGTGAATGACTCAAACTTGGATTTTTGTTTGTTTGGTTGGTTGGTGTTTTTGAGACAGGGAGCCTGTCCTGGAACTAGCTCTTGTAGACCAGGCTGGCCTCAAACTCACAGAGGTCTGCTTGTCTCTGCCTCCTGAGTGCTGGGATTAAAGGCGTGCACCACCACCACCCAGCTCAAACTTGGATCTTAAGCATCATTTTATCAATTTGCAATAGCAAATTGCAATCAAAGACATTAAATAAACCACAAATTTAGCTAGTCTTGAACATTTAATTTCTCATTGTGATTTATGTAAATAAATATTACCAGGTGATTATATCCTCAACTGAAGCTATAAATCCATGTAAATAGCAACACGGATTCTTTTTATGGGCTCAGTGCAGACAGAGGGAGCTTTCTTATTGCAAACAATGTGATCTTAAAACCTTAAGATCTTCATAAATGAACTGAGACCAGAGAGAAGTCAGCAGTGAAGAGCACTGGCTGCTCTTCCAGAGGACCTACGTTCAGTTCCCAACACTCACATTTCAGCTCACAACATCTGTAACTTCAGTTCCAGGGGATCCAACACCCTCTTCTGAAATCTCTAGGCTCTGCACACACATGGTCTATGGACACATATGACAAAAAATCATAAACATAAAATACATAAATCTAAAGAACAGAAAGAAAATGAACTGAACTAAACTTATGTGTGTACCTCCCCACCTTCTACCACCTCCTGGTTCCTCCCCCAGCCCTCCTGTAGTGACACAACACAGAGAATGACTCTGAATGTGGGGTGGCCACATGATTCCATGACTCGGGTCCCTCTTCTGGCTTCTATGGACCCATTGACTCATTTTACCCCCAAATCTTTGAACAAAGCTGACAGAATCTGTTAACATTACTGATTTAATTATAATCAAATAACTCTGCCCAGCATGTACAATGTCATCCCAATGTGTGTTGGAACTGGCCCAAATCTTCAACTGTTAGACTCTCTCATGAAAGAGCCCACAACAAGAGGCTTTTGTTTGTTTGTTCCTGTATTTCTTTCTCTTTTTAAATCATTTTCATGGTTCCCCCAGTTTCATGAGGAATTGATCTTGTGGCAATTAAGTAATTAAATACAAAAACCATTGACTATAAGTACTAACTGGTCCCCACCTACATGGGTGGCACCAGCTGACAGTGAGTTAGCCGGTTCTATGAAAAAAAAGAGGAAGCTCCGTTGGACCCACCATTTACAGGATTCAAGTAGTAGATTAAAAAGAGTGGCTTTCAAAAATCTCAGGTGGGCCACCATTGTCTAAGAGGTTATGATGGCACTCGGGTGCCAGTAGGTTGGTATTTCTGCTTTCTTCATGTGCTGTTACTGGAGTTGGCCCACAGCAAAAGGTGGCATTATACCTCCATTCATTCACACTTATTGAGAGTGGAATAGACACCAGGTTCCATGCCAGGGATATCATTGAGGAAAAAGGAGATGTCACCTGCCTTGTGGCTGTCTAGCACAGGTCTAGGTAATTCCTATAAACACGAGAGGAGAGCATATGGGAAGAGACAGGAACCAGGCGGAGAGTGTTTGGGGCATTGTGTCCTATGAGTGGTGCCCAGAAAGGAATAGGTCAAAAAGGACAGGGGATCTGGGGATGTGGAGGACAACAAGAGCAGCATTTATACAGACTCAGGATCCACTGTGCACAAGGAAGTCACGGAAAGGGACACTCGCTGTGCCTAGAGCACAGAGCTGATCAGGGCTGGAGCTGAACATGGATGCTGGACCAGAGAATCCATGCCTCTTGGTACACCTGAGGGGAGAAAGTGCTGTGGGAACTCCTTCAGCCAATAGCCTTTAAGATACCAATTCACTCTGGGCATTTAACCACACAGAAACTCTGTTAATTACAACACTGTTTGGCCAATAGTTTAGACATATTCCTGACTAACTCTTATATCTTAAATTAAGCCATTTCTATTAGTCTGTGTATCACCATAAGGTTGTGGCCTACCGGTAAGGTTCCGGCGTCTTTTTCCTTCTGCAGCTATGTGGCATTTCCCTGACTCCGCCTAGTCTCTCTCTCTCTCTCTCTCTCTCTATATATATATATATATCTTCCAGCCTGGCTATATTCTGTCCTGCCATAGGCCAAAGAAGCTTATTCATTAACCAATGGTAATAAAACATTTTCACAGGGTGGCCTTTTCCTCTGTTCAACCTGTCACGTATAAATTAATGTCCTCTTCTCCTCCTCCTTCCTTTGGCTCTTGTGATCACATTTAGAATATCTCAGAATGTTTCTCGCTGTCCAGTGTATACAGAGTTTCAGTCTGGAAAGGTAGGAAGGTTTGGAAGTCCAGTAGTGGTGGCACATGCCTTTGATCCCAGGACGGGGAGGCAGAGACAGGTGGATCTCTATGAGTTTGAGATCAGCCTGATCTACAGAGCAGGTTCCAGGACAGCCAGGGCTACACAGAGAAGCCCTGCCTTGAAAATCAAACAAACAAAAGAAAGACATCTGGAGGTGGGTGGTGGCGGCTGTAGAAGAATGTGAGTGTACTTATTTTCGCCGACCTGGGGGCTGGAGAGGTGGCTCTGCAGTGTAAGCACACTAGGAGAGTACTACATCTCCAAGGTCCCGAGTTCAGTTCCCAGAGCCTGTGTGGGTCTCTTACCATCTCCTCTAACTCCAGGTCCAGGACCGGATGCCCTCTTCTGGCCTCCATGGGTAGTGCATTCACACATGCAGGCGCGCGCGCATGCTGTCTCTCTCTCTCTCTCTCTCTCTCTCTCTCTCCATGGACATTGCATTCACACATGCACACGCACGCACACACTCATACACACACACACAAAATAATAAAATAACTCTTTAAGAATAGAGTGTTTTAGGTGGTAAGATCTGTTATGTATTTTAAATTTAAAAATAAACACGAAAAAAAGAGTCGTATTTCTCCTCTTATCCAAAACTGTGAGGTACATAAAGGCAAGAAAAAAAAGAGGACAGATAACTATTCCAAGTAGATTTTTTTTGTAGGAAAAAATTTAATAGTGGTAAATTTTATGAGCCAGGTATTTTGGCATATACTTGTAACCCCAGTACTTAATAAAAAATAAAAAAGCTGAGGCAGGAGGATCATGAGTTTGAGACCAGCACACACTAAACAACAGTGTCCTGCCTCAGAACTAAACAATAAGAGTATTTACCATAGGATACGTGTAGAACAGGTGTAGGCAATGTCATGAGTGAGGCAAGAATTGGGTGCAGAGCCAGACAGGCCATGGAAAGAAGGTGATTTTATTTCCATCGCAATGAGAGGTGACAGGTTTTTTTAAAAAAAAAAAAAAAAACAAAAACAAAAAAAACACAGCAGCCATAAGATCAGATCAAGGTATGCTGGGGGGGAGGGGTGCAGGGGAAACAAAAGGCCACCTGTAGTGGCTGGGTTAGAGGATGAGGAGGTGCTGAGTGGTCTTTGTTGAGACGTGAGCTGCCTACAGGGGGTTCCCCAGGCTAGCTGTTTTTCTGGCTCTGGAGGTGAAACCCTGCCCAATGCCTGCGTTTCCAGAGGAATGCTGGCTGGTACTGCCCTGGTGGCCTAACTGTGTTTACACCTTAAGGCCTAGGTTCCATTTCTCTTCAGGGAGGCCCAGCAGGAAATACGTAGGAAAACATTAGAGCATTGGCTTCCAAGTCTAAAGGGCTTGGAATGGACTCAGCATCGCTTACTAAAGGAAAAAAAAATACTTTGCCGCTTTCATTTCCTGTCTGAAAACGGGACAGATGGATGCTTCTTACAGTACAGATGTCCTTCACTCCTGGGAGCCCCTCTCTCAAGTCTGAAGTGTGAGCGGTACAAACTGCCTGAAGGACCAGGCCCGATGATCTCACCAGATACCCAGTTCCTGTGTGTGCCCTAAAGACACTGAGGAAAAGCAGCTGAATGCTAGACATGCCAAACAATCCCACCGCCAGATCCCCGGCCAACACAAACAAATAAGACCCCTGGCAACAACAAAACATTGTTGGCTAGTGGGGAACTCGAAGACCTCCCACAAATAATGAAGGTGAATCATTCTAAAAAATATTCAAGATCTGTGAAGAACAACAAAGTCTTGCTGAAGCCAGGCAGTGGTGGCGTATGCCTTATAATCCCAGCACTCAGGAGGCAGAGGCCAGCCTGGTCTACAGAGCTAACTGTAGGACAGCCAGGGCTACACAGAGAAACCCTGTCTTGAAAAATAAAAAAGAAAAAGAAACAAATTTCTGAACCAAGGTGCTCATAAAAGGAGGTTGGTGCTTTATTCTTGGATGGGGATGCTGATGCTGTTTTCTTGGATGGGGAGGTTGATGCTGTATTCTTGGATGGGGAGATTGATGCTGTTTGCTTGGATGGGGAGGTTGAAGATCAGAGTCAAGTCTTACTACAATGATTTTAAAACTCCATAGAGCTCCAGCCAGAGTCTACAGAGGCTCCATGCTGGTGTGAGCATAGAGTTTTATTAGCTGCTCTGAAAATTCTTACAAAAAGCACCAAATACACAGAACAAAACATCAATCAAAAACTTATATAGAGCATATTCACAAACCTGTATGGGAAATATTACTCCATTGGCTATCAAAATGTATTTTTTAAAGGTCATTTATTTTTATGTATGTGAGTGTTTCACTTTCATTCATGTGTGTGGACCTAAGGAATTCAGAAATGCCCTGGAACTGGAGTTACAGATGATTGTGAGCTGCCATGTGGGTGCTGGGAACTGAACTCTGGTCCTTTGCAAGAAAATCCAGTGCTCCTAGCTGAGCTGCTGAGCCATCCCTCCAGCTCTGTCAAATATACTTAAAATCTATTTTTTAATGCAGGCATAGAAACAAAGACCACACAGTATAAGAGTACGAAGTGTATGCCCATGCCTGGCACTTGTTATCAGTGTCACAGATGAAGACAGGAAATGACCAATGTTCAGTTATGGTACAGGGGCTTTTGGTTTTCTATACTGAAGACTATAGGAGGGATATGTAACATGTACATATATATTTAAAGGGAGCGAGAACACAAATGCTAAACTCAGCTTTGCTAACTGTAGAAAAATCATCCGCCAGGGTAATGTGGAATTCAGTTCTTCAGACAAATCACACCCAGTTGTGGGGGAAGCAGAATGTAAATGAAGTTCAGTGGTTCAGGGAGGCCCCACCAGTGAACAACCCAAGAGCACCCCACCTGGCAGACTGGAAAAAACTTAGGAATCCAGGGTTCTGGGGTCAGGTGGTCTGTAGCCTATGCCCCTTCGGTGATAATAAAGCCTCGGTCCCAAAGCAGGCAGAGGCCACAGGGAAGGTGGCGACCCTGAAGTGACCCAGCATGAGCCCTGGGCCACCGCTGTCCATGCTGCAGCCCTTTCTCGGTTTTAAGAGAACCTCTGAGTGTCAGCATTGGCATCCTAACCCCCACTGAGTGTGGGAGTTTGAAGATGATGCCATTTGCTTAATCAACCCAGTGACTGAGTGCCCCTTGTTGTCTGTTCTAGATGCTTGAGATATGCCAGTACATCACACAGACAAAGATCCCCATCTTCCTGCATCACCCATGCCCCGTAAAGTTTGTAAATAATTCAAATAACAAGCATCTTATTTACTCCAGCTCCCACCCAGTCATGCTAGAGTCCAAAGCCTCTGCGTCTTCAAATGTCTCTCCATTGCTTTGTTTGCACAGGGACACTTGAGTGGCAGGTGACTCTAGAAATCCTTGGCCTTTGCATATTCAAAGCTCCGTCTAGTTGGTTGCAGTTGACCTGGCTTCATTCCAAAGCCAGACCGGACCTGTGGTGCTTACGACATTTCGTGGAGGAGGTGGTGCTAGAAAAGGAACTTCTGAGCAGCTCTTACAAAGAAGCATTTGCCAAGTCATCCTTTGCCCTAGATATGCCTCTTTCTTATACTAAGCAACCAGTGACTGCAATTATGGTGACTTTAATAGCAGTCAGAGGTTTTGTGATTTTTTTTTTTTTTACAAACATAGCTGTCCAGGAACTGTTCATTTTAGTTCTTCTATATCTGGTTATAACAAAAACAACAAAAAATGATCAAATCCTAGCTAGGTATGGTGGCACATACCTTTAATCACGCCACTCATGAGGCAAAGGCAAGTGAATCTTTGTGAGTTTGAAGCCAGCCCTTTCTGCATAGTGCATTCCAGGACAATCAGGGCTACACAGAGAGACCCTGTCTCAAAAAAAAAAAAAATAAATAAAAAATAAAAATTCAAGTCCTTTGAAAACTAAAGATTTTTTTTTTATTGCTCTTAAAAAAGAGGCAGGTGGGGTGGGGTGTTGGAAAGATGGCTCAGAGTTGAGTGCTGGCTGCTTTTACAGAGGACCTGGGGTTGATTCCCAGTACCCACATGGCAGCTCACGATCATCTGTAACTCCAGTCCCAGGGGATCTAATGCCCTCTTCTGGCCTCTGCAGGCACTACACACCAATGATGCACATATATCCACACAGAGTCAGACACTCATACATGCAATTATTTTAGTTAGAAAGGAAAGAGCAAATACTAAGTAGCAAAAGCAGATAATGGACAGTTGAAGCTGCTTGAGATGCTTTCTGACCTCTATTCCTCCTCTCCCATTATTGACACTTTCAAACTGTTCTCTTCATGTTTCTCAATATCAATTCTATCCATTCTTTGAAGCCCAGGTTTTATACTTCTCCACTACTATTTCAGAAATGAAGTAATGTCTTTTAATGTTGCATAGCATCTGCAGTCTTTGTGGTTAACTTTGAATGAACCAAGACCTTTTCTAACATTTAGATTGTGAGTGTGTTTGTCTGCATGCATGAATGTACACCATGTGTGTGCAGTGCCTGTGGTAACCAGAAGAGGGCGTCAGATCTCCTGGAACTGGAGTTACAGATGGTTTTGAGCTGCCACATGTGTGCTGGGAATCACCTGTATCCTGCTGAAAGCACAGTGGATGTTCTAACCACTGAACCATCTCTCCAGCTTTGTGTGTGTGTGTGTGTGTGTGTGTGTGTGTGTGTCTGTGTGTGTTCAGATATTTGTGTTATATCTTTCACTGTTGTTTTAGATTTCTAGGGCTAGGAAGCATTTTAAGTATCCAAATATCTATATGAAGTACATTGCCTTCTACAAGATAGCCATTTGGTAAATACTTGTTGAGTCTAGAAAGTCTTGTCCCAAGGGAGAATCCAGTCTCTAAATTATAAAATTTATGGCTGACATCACACAGATGTCCCCTATGGCTTTTGGATGAGAACTTGAGATAGTAGGTTCAGGCTTGAAACCGGATCATATTCAGCGTAGAAGAGCAAGCAAGGTAAGTGGCCATCACCATCCGAAAGCAAGCAGAAGGGAACCTAGAGTTCAGATAGAATGCCACTAGTGTCTTGTGTGGTGTCCCCAGATGATGCTGTCCTTAAATACGTGAAAGAAGGGTGTAGGGAGCCTTGTCCCACAGTGAGAAAGTCTGAAACCAAAAGGCTGTTTGTCTTGTCCTCCTGTAGACAAGTGTGGCAGTCAGGGAGCGCTGCCAGTGCCAGCGACATGGGATGGCTCACTACATGAAAATTTCATCCCTTTGTTTATGTGCAGTTTACCCAAGAAGAGACAGTGAGCAGGTACTAGCAAATGACCAGGAGACACACTAGAGGGAAAGCAAAAGTTGCATCTCCTGTGTGTTCTTTCCAAGAAGGGCCCATCCGTACACTATACCCTTCTGTTCTGTCTTTTTCTTTTTCAGGAAAGAAAAAAATAGTTATGTTACTAGTTGGTTTGTTTTTAATAATTCAGCAAACCATTCCATGCATTATTGGGCCAACTGACTCCTACTGCCAAACTTCTAAGTGGGAGGAGCTGAAGTTGTCTGCAGAATTGAATTTTTGGAAGATGGCAAAAGAAAAAGCGAGACGCTGAGAGCTATCTTTGAGCAGTGCATGCATCGTGTCTGTTCCCTGACTTTTCTGGAGGTTTCATTTGCTGCCAAGTTTTATACTGCAGACTCTCTTGCCTCCCTGTGTAGCCTGGAGTAAACAGCAGGTAGGGTCATAGGACGGCACATGGAGAGGGGAGAGCCGCTACTCAAAGATGTGACAAGAAGTAGCTGACACCTGAGGGAACAGGAAACAGCCTGGAAACAGCAGTTAAAAAGGCAAACCAGGTTACCAGCATCTGCACTTCAATCTGGATCAGGCTGTTAGAGCCCTCCCTCCCGGTTAGATACACACATGTGTATACACACACACGCACACACACATTATCCCCCCCTCTCTCTTTCACACACACACACACACACACGCACATGCACATACACACATTCTCTCTCTCTCTGTCTCTCTCTCTGTCTCTCTCTCTCTGTCTCTCTCTCTCACACACACACACATACTTTGCTTGTTTTGGGGAATGAATTGAGAATCTTTCTGCTTTTTTCACTTCTTCAGAACAACTTGGAGAATACAGAATGCAACAATATCCTTTTCTCTTTTTGAGGGAGAGCACAGTTCACACAATGATTTGTTACTAGGGATTAGTGAGAAATTGTCTTGCTGAGTGCTGATTGATTCACTTCTCTAGTAACTGGCATGTTGGGACATGGAGTTTACGCTAGCCGGTTTTATGTCAACTTGACACAGGCTGAAGTCATCTGAGAGGAGGGAACCTCAATTAAGAAACTGTCTCCTGCCGGGTGGTGGTGGTGCACGCCTTTAATCCCAGCACTCGGGAGGCAGAGGCAGGAGGATCTCTGTGAGTTTGAGGGCAGCCTGGTCTACAAGAGCTAGTTCCAGGACAGGCTCCAAAGCTACAGAGAAACCCTGTCTCAAAAAACCACAAAAGAAAGAAAGAAGGAAGGAAGGAAGGAAGGAAGGAAGGAAGGAAGGAAGGAAGGAAGGAAGGAAGGAAGGAAGAAAGGAAAGAAAGAAAGAAAGAAAGAAAGAAAGAAAGAAAGAAAGAAAGAAAGAAAGAAAGAAAGAAAGAAAGAAAGAAAGAGAAACTGCCTCCTTCAGATGGATCTCTGTGAGTTCAAGGCCAGTTTGGTCTAAGCTGGTTCTAGGACACTAGGGCTGTTACACAGAGAAACCTTGTCACAAAAACAAAAACAAAAATAAAAAGACAGCCCCCCACCCCCACCTCACTTCCCCACCGCTCCCACCCCACAAAAGAAAATGCCTCTCTTTAAGATCAGGCAGTAGGCAAGGATGTAGGGCATTCTCTTAATTAGTGATTGGTGGAGGACGGCCCAGCCCATGTGGGTGGGACCTTCCTTGGGCTGGGGTCCTGAGTTCTATAAGAAAACAGGTTGAGCAAGTCGTGGGGAGCAAACTAGTAAGTAGCACTCCTCCATGGCCTCTGCATCAGCTCCTGCCTCCAGGTTCCTCCTGCTTGAGTTCCTGCTCTGACATCATTCAATGATGGAATGTTATCTGTAAGTGTAAGCCAAATAAACCCCTTCCTCCCCAAGTTGCTTTGGTAATGGTGTTTAGTCACGGCAATAGTAGCCCTAGCTAGGACAGAATCCCTTCAGTTGCTTGGATACCAGCTTCTTATGCACTTGTTGGCTTGGTTCCAGGTGTGTTAACTGCAGTCCACACTTGGTCATCTCTGGCCACCAAGGTGAGCTATCTCCTTTATCCCTAATTTCACATTTTTCCTCAATTTAACCTTAACATTTGGCAGTTTTGATCTTTTATTGTTGTTTTAAAGAGCCAACTCTGGGGCTGGAGAGATAACTCAGCAGTTAAGAGGTTAAGAGCATTGGCTGCTCTTTCAGAGTTCAATTCCCAAAATCCACACGGTGGCTCACAACCATCTATAATGTGATTGGGTGCCCTCTCCTGGCCTGCAGGTGTACAATGAAGAGCACTCATACATAAAATATGAATAAATATTTTTTTTTTTAAAAAAAGAACATGTTGTTCTTGCAGAGGACCTGAGTTCAGTTCCCAGCGCCCTCACTGAGTGGTTTATAACTGTCTGTAACTCCAGCTCCAGGGCATTTGGCACCTTGTTCTGGACTCTGTAGGAAACACACACACACACATAATTAAAAAACAAGCTCCTAAATTCATCTTCTCCTTGTGTCTCTGAGTCATTTCCTTCTGAATTTATTTTGCCCTTTAAATCTTCCCCTGTGGTCTTTGAATTTCCTAACTCTTTACAACTCTAAATCCCTTATTTAGTTCACTTTTTTACTTTGTTCCCGTTTAATATCTAACGTCTAAGATTTCTCTTTATCTATTTTTGCATGGTCATTGTTTAGGACCCCATATTTCAGGCATCTTGCTATGCAGAATCAGGAGGTAGAAAGATTCAAAGTTTCACGTCTTGCTCTTTGTAGAACCAAAACGTGTTTCAAGTAATTGTCCAATCTCTTCTTTCCCACTCCACTGCCTTCTTAACAGAAACGCATGGGAACATGAAGCTAAGATGACTGGTTCTGGTGAGATGTGGTCCGTCTCTGCCATTCTGGCAGGGAGACCCTCTCTGAGGGCCAAGACATAAAGTGGCCGCCGAGACACTTGCACATGCAACTGTTCCCTTTCTTCCTCCATGCAGAGGCTGTCACACCAGAGGAGCACAGTGTGTGAATCAGGCAGGGTTCAGGGCACCTCTTAAAGGAGCCACAGCACATTCCTTGGGCTCTAAGCCAGAGTCCTGGTGAAATGGAGGTCCAGTGTCATCACTTGTCTCGTGGGGAGTCACAGGTGACCGACCACATTCCTCACTGGGCACCATGGTTCCATCAAGTCTCGCTACGCTTTTCCCCGGGACTAACCACAATGGGAAAGACTGTCACTTTTTTTTTCTGTTTTCAGAGTAGGGCCCAAGAGCTGGCCATTGGGAGCAAATGAGAGTGCCCAGGGTGGCACCCTCAGCAAACAGCCCACGGTAGCCCCCTCTTTCCCGTCCTGGGAAAGGATGCAGTGGGGCCAGCAGCAAACAGAGGTCTAGAGCAGCAAGGACATGCAAGTGAGGTTAACATTCGATACTCAGGGAAGTCGGTATCTTTCAAATCTGGAATTATACTGAGATGGGCGTGTACCCATCTATGCATAAACACACATGGGGGCGCATAGATAAACATGTATGTATGCCTGTACATATACATGCATGTACACACACACACACACACATATATATACATATGTATACACACACACACACTCCCCACAGTAAGAAAGCCTGAAACTCAAAGGAACCCTATAGAACCCCTTCATGTTAAGTGAAGAATGTTTTACTTTTCTTCTTCTTTTTTTTTTCTTTTTTAATGTGCTTTAATGTTTTGCCTGCATGTATGTCTGTGTGAGGGTGTCAGATTCTGGAGTCACAGACAGTTGTGAACTATCATGTGGGTACTGGGAATTGAACCCCGTGTCCACTGAAAGAACAGTCAGTGCTCTTAAACACTGAGCCATCTCTCCAGTCCCAGAATGTTTTATTTTTAAAATTATTTTTATTTATTTTTACCTGCATGTTGTCTGTGTAAAGGTGTCAGATGCCCTGAAACTGGAGTTACAGGCAGTTGTGGGCTGCCATATGGGTACTGGGAATTGAACTCAGGTCCTAGGGAAGAGCAGCTAGTGCTCTTAATGACTGAACCATTTCTCTAGCCCCGTGAGAAATGTTTTTATTCTCTTCTTTACATCTTGTCTTAGTTAGGGATTTTTTATTTCTGTAAAGAGACACCATGACCGTGGCAAC
This sequence comes from Chionomys nivalis, assembly GCF_950005125.1. Lineage (NCBI taxonomy): Eukaryota > Metazoa > Chordata > Mammalia > Rodentia > Cricetidae > Chionomys > Chionomys nivalis. Next base: position 82,652,204 of record NC_080088.1, on the reverse strand, counting down.
TCTTACAAAGAAAACATTTAATTGAGGTGACGGCTTACAGTTCAGAGGTTCAGTCCATTATCATCATGACGGGGAGCATGGCAGTGTGCAGGCAGACCTGAACTGACTACATCATGACCAGAAGGCACAGGAAGTGGACTGACTGTCACATTGAATGAAAAAAAGAGAACCCAAAGCCCGCCCTCACCGTGACACACTTCCTCCACCAAGGCCACACCTCTGAACAGTGCCAGTCCTATTGGGAGCCATTTCCTTAGAACGACCACACACGTCTTTCTTATCTAGGCTTTCTGTATCTCATATAACACGGAAAATATGACACTAATTCTGGGTTTTCCTTAACCTTTCTTATGCTCGTTTTTCTGTGTGTATGAGGCGGGCAGAGCACAGTGCACATGTGGAGGTCAGTTCTTGCCTTTCCGCGTGGGCTTCCAGGATGGAAGTCAGCAGACAGTCGGAAACACCCTAACATCTCACCAGCCCTCCCTCCATCTCTCTCTCCTCCCCCCTCCTCCACTTCTCTCTCTCCCCTTCTCTCCTCTTCCCTGCCTCTCCCTCTCTCCTCTCCCCCACCTTGCTCTCCAGGAGTTACCTGTGAAGTTCCCCATGAGTCTGTTTATCGCAGTGCCTCTGTGCAGAGCCCTGGATCCAGGGTCTTTCACCAGACTCCTGCTGTTTACCCACCCACCCCCTTCCTGTGTATTGATGCTATCACTTCCCCTTTACTAATGAAGACTGAATCCTGGAGAGGCTGAAGTGCTGGCTCCCCATCACACAGCTAAGAGCCCCAAACTGATCTTCCGGTTTCAAGTTCCCTAGTCCTCGTCAGCCTGTCGGTCTAATGCAGCCTCCTGTTGGATGGTGGAGTCTTTAAGGTTTGGGCGCTGCCATGTTAGTCTTTGTATTGTGTGCCTGTTGATGCTGGTCTCCTGGGAGAATCTACACATTGCTGCTTATAAGTTGGCTTTTTTTTTTTTTTTAATCAGTGTTGCCTACACATTCTTGGAGAGGTCAGATAAAGCGACCATTTTGTGACCCACCCTGCATTCTGGGCTTCTGTTCTGGGATTATTTCCTTCCATCTGATATCAAAATTTGAAAGAAGAGGAAATATAAAACGGCCTTATCTTATCAATGCCCCAGGTCAGCTAGCTGAACTTGCTGGAGGTTATCTCATTTAATCTGTCTCTGAGGCCTGCAACTAGCCTACTGTGGGATTGGCAGCCCTGGGTGGGAGTTCGCCTCACTGGGCTGATTTCCAGGGCTCAGGGAGGGAGACCCTGTGGCAACATTGTTAACAGGATGTCTTATGTAGCAAAGGAAAGTCTGGACTTTTTGGTTTTTTTCTTCTAATTATATCAAGAATTGGTTGGTTACAAATTAAGAAACTCGCCAGGTGGTGATGAGGCACCCCTCATCCCAGCACTTGGGAGGCAGAGGCAGGTGGGTCTCTGTGAGTTCAAGGCCACCCTGGTCTACAGAGCTAGCCCAGAATAGCCAGGGCTACAGAGAAAGCCAGTCTCGAAAAAACCAAACCAAACAAACAACAAATTAGAAAATGTTGCAGCAGAAACGAGCCCATACCCAGAAAATTTTTCAAAGAAATTGTGCTGTTTTTCTCCTGAAACCTCGGTACTTCTTACCATTTGCTCTGAACGTTTTCTAATTTTTAAATTTTAAGTTTTAGAGCCATTTAGGAGCTACCTGAGTTGTCTGTAATGTTAAGTCAGTGCCCTGAGCTGTTTGTAGGTAAGCAGTGACCCCGAGATAACCCTGTGAACCTGAGAGCAGCCTGCGGCCTGCATCTGCTTCACTGACCTCCTTGGGGCCAAGCCTCGGCCATCTGGTACAGGTTACGCTTATTACTTTTACTCTAGTGTTCCCTTCCTCACCGAATTGGCCACTGCACGTGTATGATGGACATTTGATCTCTTCCTTCCCACTCCTTTTCTTATTCAGGGTTCTCTACAGCTCCCTTTATGTAACCAGGCAGTTCGCCTGGTCTTGGGAGGCTCTCCACATTGGGGAATGCTGCCTCTTTCCTTTGCCCTGCTTCTCAACCCTGAGGGAGACGCAAGGAGGACCGTTGTACTGCGTGGAGAAAGATTGAAGGACAGCGTTGTCATTTATGGTTGACCTGTGCCTACCTCTATAGTCTCAAGACTCCCACAGCAGACAGGTTTCCAGATGGCTTGGAGAGGGGGGGGAGCCAGCACTCACTGGCAGTCAGCAAGCTTGGCCACAGGCGTCCTACCCCACCTCCTGCCCCTTCCTCCTGCTGCTGAAGGTCTTCTCCTTTCCTTTGCTTTCCCCTTGGCATGGGCTGTTGTCCTTGTCCGAAGCTATTGTCATTATCCAGGGCCTAGAAATGTCCATGAAATAGAACAGCACTGACTCCACTTCCTGTTGTTTTTCCTCTTTCATTTTTCCTCTGAAGTAGGAATTAAAAAAAAAAAAAAAAGAAGAAGAAGCAGCACTTTGAACTCATGTTTTGAAACATGACCAAAGCTGCTGTCGGAATTCACCTTAGAGCCTTTTGTGACTAGAGACCACCAGTCTTAGGAGGTGGGAGGGAAGTGTCTGGGCTTCTCCCTGCCTCTTAGCCTTTGACCTAAATATTTCAGCTGGCCTTGAACTCTCTTTTGACCAGTAGCCTGTCTGCTGATGATGTCAACGAGGTGCTTATATTTGTTTACAGATATGAACTTTCCAGGACTCTGAAGACACTGATCTCTTGTGTCTACCTTGATTGCCTGCGCATGAACGCACTGTTCAGAAGGGTGTGCCTTCAGCGAACATGTACTGAATAGGGGAGCTATGCGAGACTCTAGGGACACAAGAACCAGTAAGGTAGCCAAGCAAGCGACAGTGACAAGCAAATGACTATAAAATGGCCCAGGAAAACAGCATCAGGACACCTGACTGTACAGCATGAGGTAGGGCCATAGAGGGGCCGGAGAGAGCCAGAAATGCCTCTTCATGGCAACTGGGAAGTGGTGGGGTGGGGCCCAACAAGGCAGGGGACCGGGAATGAGGGAGTGAGCTGGGGTCCAGGAAGAGGTGGAGTGGCCACACCTGAGAGCCAGCCAGTGGGGAGCACTCAAGGGTCAACAGCTGCAGTCCAGTTCGCTGAAGGCAGGGAAGAAAGGAGGGTGAGGAGCCAAGGGATCTCAGAGGAAGTCTGGCTCCACCAGGGTGAGGATGGAGCTGGCAGAGCAGTAGGCTGTGGGGAGCCATTCATCTCTACCTGCACAGAATGAATGAGCTTGCACTCGCCTTTCAGAGATTGTCACTTGACACCAGCACTGAGGATGGGCTTGCCTGAGAGGCAGAGGAGCTGCAAAAACTGTTGACAAATCCAGGCAGAGGCTAAAGGAGCCTTGTGTTGGGAGGAGGGTGCCGAGATGAGGATGTCATGAATTCCGAGAGTGGTAATTGCTGACGTCTGGCTGTGGATATATGTAGTGGAATATAGGAGGGAGTGTCAGGTGATTTCCCAAATAAAAAATGCAGGGGACCAAGAAAGTGCCAGCAATCCAGAGGTCATAAAGATTCCAGTTCTGGAAGGTTAAACCTGGGGGTCCTGTGTGCCTACGTCCTCTGCTCAGTAGCTGCATGTAAGAGCATGTGTTTTAGGCACTAACATGGACTTGAGAATTATGTGTATTTAAAATTTGAGAATGATAATATAGGGGCCTATTAACTTTAGCCATTAACTAATAACACCTACTTAAAAATCCAAGGTTCTATAAACATGGACAAAAATAGACATGTAGCTATGGTGCATGCGTGTGGACTGACCTCACCCTTGCTAATGAGTAATATGAAATATTGTATGAAAACTTGCATCAGGAGATGTATTTGTGGGGCTGGAGAGATGGCTCAGAGGTTAACAGCACTGACTGTTCTTCCAGAGTTCAGTTCCCAGCCCTCATGTTGAGCAGCTCACAATCACCTGTAACTCCAGGCCCAGGGCATTTGATGCTCTCTGCTGGCCTCTGTAGGCACTGCATTCACATGCATGTGTGCCTACACAGACACGCACCCAATGTGTAATTTACAAAAAGAAAAACAGATTTTTTTAAAAGAAGATGAAGTGTCTGTGTGAGTCATGCTGACTCGTGCCTATAATCCCAGTATGTGAGAGACAGGGTGATTACTATGAGTTTGAGACCAGCATGGGTCTAAATAATGAGTCTAGCACAGCCTAGGCTGCAGAGTGACCAAGCTGAAGTGGAGAGTAATTGCAAATAATGTGGGCAAAACCAACGTAAAGCAAAAGTCATACATCACTTGATCTTTAAAGTTAAAGAGAAAAAGTATACTCTTCGGTCCTTGTCAAGTCTTTATTTCTGTGATGTGGGTGTTTTGTCTGCAAGTACGCGCCCCCTAAGGGGCGGGACTTATCCCTACAGTGCATCGTGTGTGCGGTGCCCACAGAGGTCAGAAGAAGGCTTGAGTTCCCTGAAACTGGGATTATAGACGATCATGAGCTGCCGTGTGGGAGATGCAAACTGGTTCGGGGTTTTCTCCAAGAGCAGTCAGTGCTCTTTAGTGCTGAGCCATCTCTCTAGCCAAGGAAAACTCTTGACAATGGCAAGATATGAAGGGAAGACAAGCAACCGTTCATAAGTACCGGAGCCCCCTGCATCTTCTGGTATTGAATAAAGTCGCATTAGCCCACCAGAGGCTCTGACATGTGTCTACTGTGCTCGCCGCATCCTGCTGATTTGCCTCTATGAAAATTGACGTGGCAGCATCCTTTTCCTTTTAAATACTCACATCTAGTAGATTATTTAAAAGTTTTTGTTTTTGTTTTTTGGGGGTGTGTGTGTTTTGTTGGTTTTGTTGTTTGTTTTGTTTTGTTGTTGCTGTGGTTGTGGTTGTTGTTTTTTCGAGACAGGGTTTCTCTGTGCAACAGTTCTGGCTGTGCTGGAATTTGATTTGTAGACCAAGCTGGCCACCTGCCTCCGCCTCCTGTGCTGGGATTAAAGGCTTGCGCCATGACCTAAGTTTTAAAGTAGAAATTACATCACAGATATCTTCTGGGTAAGAGAAGCGTCCTGTGCCCTTCTGTATATTCTGGGGTGTGGTACTTTCCAAACATTGTAAGAAACTTTTGTATTAAATATGGTTGATATATACAGAGAACTTTTAAAACTATTTAATGAATTATGTTTCTCATCTGCTTCTCCTAAAATCAGTAAAGGATAAATATTTCTGTGAGTCCGTAAATACTTGGAAGAGCTTCCTCTTAATCAGTTGGCTAGCTTATTTATTAATTGCCTGGCTGAGAAGTGAAGTGAGGGCCTCGTGCGTGCTAGGCAAGTGCTGTGCCATTGAGTCACATCTCCAGTTCCTGAAGAATAAACATTTTGAACATTTGGCAAATATGATATTCAGTTTTGTTTAAAACATGCATTTTGAAACTCAATTTGATTTTTTTTGTTTGTTTTTTGTTTTTTGTTTTTTTGTTTTTTTGTTTTTCGAGACAGGGTTTCTCTGTGGTTTTGGAGCCTGTCCTGGAACTACTCTGTAGACCAAGCTGGTCTCGAACTCACAGAGATCCGCCTGCCTCTGCCTCGCGAGTGCTGGGATTAAAGGCGTGCGCCACCATTGTCCGGCTCTCAATTTGATTATTTTTAAGGTGTTTATAAAGATTTATTTTTAAGTATGTGTATGTGTGTGTATATGTGGTATATGTGTATATTTCTATGTGGTATGTGTGTGTGTATATGAGAATGTGTGTGTGTGAGGATACGTATGTGTATGTATGTGGTATGTGTGTATTATGTGGGGATGTGTGTGTGTCTACGTGGTATGTGTGTGGGGACATGTGTGTGTCTGTGTGGTGTGTGTGTGTATGTAGGGATGTGTGTGTGTCTACATGGTATGTGTGTGGGGACATGTCTCCAGAGGACAGAGCAGGGTTTCAACTCTCCTAGAGATGGAGTGACAGGGTCCTGGGAATTGAACCCAGGTCCTCTGGACAAGCAGTATGTGCTCTTAACCGCTGAGCCATCTTTCCAGCACACTAGATTTTTCAAAGTTCTTCAGTTTTCAAGGGTTTCTATTTATCTCAGTACCATAAACTTTTGAAAAATTATCTCTCAATTTAGAGAGGCCAGCTAATCCTAATAGTAAACAAAAGCCTGACAAAAACATGTAAAAGCTTGAGCCCAGGTGTTTGGGGAGGAATCTTTATGGAAAACTGGGAAACCACAAGATGGTTTTTTAGGAAATGACGTGTCAACCTCCGTGTCCTTGCAGAGGCTAGAATAAAGCCACAAACATTCGCCTGTGGAAAAAAACCGGCCTCCCTAATGGAATAACATTTCCTAGAGGTGGCGTAAGAGTTGATCCTTTGTGGACAAACTTGTTCAACAACAAGAAAAATACAGGTTTGTGTAGAGCCCAGCGGTTACTTACTTAATGAGATCCTTGTTGATTTCTAGGCGTCTGCCAGTTCTGAGGACGATTGGTCAAAAAGTATACATTGTATCTTGACTTCATGGGCATGCTTGCAACAATGGATTTAGGGTAGGGAGAAGGAAAGTATTTCTTTACCCACCGGTATAAATTACAAGGCCAGCTCTTTGGGTTCTGTGGGACTCCTGAGGCTCATCTAAATTGTGTGAGGCTATTTCCCTAAGTCTACCTGATCACAGGGTAGGGTTGTTGGTTATATGTTTAGGGAACTAGGGACCCAAAGAACTGAATACGAGAATTGAAGGCACATCTAAAAGCCTATTGCTAGCTCCCCCAGCAAGGTTCAAGTGGCCACTAGGAAAATGAAGCTGTCTGCAAATGTTGGATTTGCAGAAGAGCTAAAGTGGTAGTTCTCAACCTGTGGGTCGTGACTCCATTGGAGTCACATATCAGATTTTTACATAACCAGTCATAACAGTAGCAAAATTACAGTTACGAAGTAACCAGGACTATAGAGCAAGCTCCAGATCACCAACTAAGACTACATAGCAAGACCCTGTCCCAAACAAAACAAAACATTTATACAACAGCAAAAATAATGAGAAATGAAGCTTTAGCCTGGCGTTTTGCCTGGCGCTCTGTTACTCTGACTCGAGACCTTTGGTGGAAACCTTCTTCGTGACTGCAGGACACAGAGTGAACCTGAACAAGTACACCATTTGGAGGGTTTGCTTCATACAATGTTTTTTAAAAATCTTAATGATAATATTTACAAATCAGTCGATTTTATCATAAGAATCCGGGTGACAAGTTTCTCTTTTAAATGGGAAGATAGGTTAGCTGGGTGTGGTCCTGTATTCCCTGTGCTCAGGAGGAAAAGACACCCTGGACCACATAGTCAGTTCCAGGTCTGCCTAGGCTACACAGTGAACTGCTATCTTTAAATAAGCATGTTAATAATGAACAGAGAGAGATGAGGTAAAGACAAGATAAATGTATGGACCGCCGTTCCTTCCGAGTCATGAGTCCCAGGTCTTGAGGTCCATTGTGCCTTAGGGGGAAGGATATCTACCCCAATTTTCATAGTGTCTTCCACTGTCTGTTTGCCTTTGCCTCCTCCTAAATTGCAATAATTAACATCCAATTTAGTTTTTATTAATATTTTATTCATTTTTGCAGTACTGATGAGGTCAAGTCCAGGGTCTCATGTATGCCAGGAGAACACTCTACCGCTGAGATTTGCCTCACCCCTTTCTTTCCTGGCTTTTGACCCCAGCACATCCTCTCTCGCTTACCTCACTCAGTGGCTGATAGCAGCTCCCTTGGCTCCTCCTGGCCACGGGAGACACTTCACAGGGAGGCAGCAGCTCCTCCTGGGCAGAGGATGGCTCTGGGGTTGGACTTGGGTGGGTAACAAATGGCCAGGCAAAGTGCAGTGGGAAAGCGGAGATGTCAAAACGTGGACGGTGCTTGCCTTTGTTGCTAAGACTGTGAGATTTCTTTTTTCTGCTTCTTTTTTATTTTTTGACTTTATCATGCTTTTCAAATATGCTTATAAAAAACCAAAACATGCGTTTCTTTTAAAATCGGAAGAGACAGCTAAATTATCTTACCTCTGGATGTTTTTGGTCTAACTACCATAAAGTATCACTCATCTCCTACACTGTGGTCCAGTGTGACTAATAGGGCAGGATATTAATGACGAGCAGGTATCATGACAAGGGTACAAATGCCAGCCCCAGCCATACTTCTAGAGTCACCATAGGTTCTTATCTCAATTAGTCACTGTAAATTTATAATATGCATTTAGAGTTGTGTTTTACAAGAGTGGTTTGGTTTACATGGTTTGGTATGACCCTTCCCTGACTTCTAAGATATGACATAAACTAAATCCTCATTTTGTCTAGAAAAGGGGAAAAGAGAAGATGGATAGGTGGACTCACCTAAGATAAACGTTCTGAGAGAATCGAAGGTAAGCATTTACTAATGTCCTTCTTCTTAGAAGGGGGGTTCTCAGTTTTGAACAAGCTGCTTGATGCTGGGATTCAGGAATGAGCAGAGAAACAGACCACACGCCACCGTCTTGGCACAATACATGATGTGTTCAGATTCTGACATGGACCTTAATTCTGGGCAGAGACAAAAATAAAATGATGGTGCTTTTTTCTTTTCTTTTCTTTTCTTTTCTTTTTGTTTTGTCTGTTTGTTTTTTTTCCAGGCATGGTCTTTCTATGTAGCCGTGGCTGTCCTGAACTCACTCTGTAGACCAGGCTGGTCTCAGACTCACAGAGATCCTCCTGCCTCTACCACCCCCCCAACCAAGTGCTGGGATTAAAGTTGTGCCCAGCTAGATGGTATTCTTTTCAACACTTGACAAGGAGCAAGGAATTCTGTGTTCTGCAAGGACATCTCTTGAAGTTTTTCACATGCTTCTGCAGCTTTCTCTAGTTGAACAGTAGGGGACGTAGCGATGCTCTGTGTACAGTGATTAGGAACCAGGGCAAGGAGACAGACACAGAGAGTACAGACGGCATTGGAAAGCCAGGTGTAAAAGGGGGGAAATGATCTTTTTTGGACTCTGAAGTTCAAGGGAAACTAGGCTTGCCTGCCGTTATTGACAGTTTCTCGTGTGGGTTCATGGTCTCCAGAGCATCCTCTGGCTGGGCTGCATCTGCAGGTTTTCCATGCCCGGCCTTGCATCAGGCTGGGGAGGTTCCTTTGGTGAGTATCCTGATTAGGAACATCGACTCTCCAATCAGATAGCATGTATAAAGTAATGAGAAAGGGTACCACTTAAGTTGCCAGACACAGCCACCTAGCACTTGTGTGTGTCCATGTTGTTATTATGTTTTATGTGCCAATGACACCTGTCATCTGAACGTTCCAACCATCACTTACTAGACTCCAGCAAGGCATTGATAGGGAAGCGAACTGGCTTCCATACTTAGGATCGTAAAATCAAGACACCAGATCCTTAATGACTTGGGCCTAATAGACAAGGATCTGTGTGTCCATCCAGAGCCAAATGTGTAAGTTTCGATTTTTAAGTCTGAATAAAACCGATGGAAATATACAGAAGATTAACCCAAGTGGGGATAATATGAAAGCGTTGCTGAGCCGTTTGCTAAAGTCCAGGACTGGCAAGGTCCCCGTGTACCAGGGTAGATGTTGAAGGAGCAGAAAGCTTTAGCAGAACTGTGGTCATGTCCTATGAAGATAAATGTGGTGCTTATGTCAGCCGTCGACTCTCTGACCTGGCCAGCATCTTCATTGGCATGTCAGAGGTGTCCTGCTCAATGTTGAGATGTCTTTTTAAGCAGGAAGGAAGCTAGCAGGGGGTGGTTTACCAAGGTATGATGGATCAAAGAAGCCATGTCAAAAATGGAATGTGTGCCCAGCAGTGGTGGCGCAAGCCTTTAATCCCAGCACTCAGTAGGCAGAGGCAGGCGGATCTCTGTGAGTTCGAGACCAGCCTGGTCTACAGAGCTAGTTCCAGGACAGGATCCAAAGCTACAGAGAAACCCTGTCTCGGTGGGGGAAAAAAGGAATGTGTGAGGAATTCAAGTGAGAGAGGTCAGGCCTGTGGGGAGCCACAACGGTGGGGACGCCAGTCAAAAGAGGGTGCCTCATCTGGTGAGAGTAGTCCAACCTCTCTGGTTTGTGTTGCCTAGCAACAGTGGTGTGCTTCTGTCAAGTCAGAAATCCAGAAACTCGGCCACTGCTGCCTAAAAGCGACACTTCAGAAAAAGCTGACCTTTGACCCAGAAATGGGTCAGGTGCACTTGAATGCAGAGAACTTGAATCCTGTGCAGACTGTCAGGGAGGGCTCAGGTTGAGCTGCCGTGGGCAGGCAGGGGAAACTGAAATCTTCAGTGACAGTAACTATGATGACAGGCCACTGATGTTCCCGCCAGTTCGGTGACAGCAGTCACTCACCACTCTGGTTTTGGAAAACACCTTTCCCAGGACTAAAAATTTTACTAGGGCAAAGATATCTCAAAATATTTAGTTGCTTTAGGAGTGCAAATCTGAGCTCCAACTGCTCAGCAGAAAATTAAGACATAAACTATCGGTCTTTTCCTGGCTTGGCCCATGTGAGTGGATTGGGGTAAACTACGGTTTGTTTATGTTATACCAGATTTTTAAAGGGATCTCCACTTCCCCAAAAACTGTCCCTTTAGTCCTTTCCTTAGCTTGAGAAAAGGCCAGGCAGTTCCTGCCATTTTGCTGAAACTTGCAAAATTGAATGAGGGGAAAAAATGCAGATACAATAAGTTGGGTTGCATGCCAGGAAGAGCTGGTCTGGGAGCATTTGTTCTCTGTGCGTGGGTGGCACCATAAACACATGCATGGCATTTAAACCCCTGTAAGAGGGTGCCTTGTCACTCCCGTCAGCTTCGCAGATAAACAAAGATGGCTCAAGAGCAGGGTGACGGACTAGAACTAAAAATTTCTTTAAATGTCTTTTTATATTTTGTTAAGAATTACCAGTTTGTTTTAAGAGGTCAGTGCCAGCTTTTTAGTATGGAATACTTTTAAAAGTTGTGATTTTCTTCATGTCCAAATGCTGCTGCTGTTTGAAGCATATATTATAGGGACTGCAGAGGTGCCACGGTGGTTGAGAGCACTTGTTGCCCTTCCAGAGGACACAAATGGGGTTCCCAGCACTTACAGAGGTGGCTCACACCTACCCATCACAGCAGCTTCAGGGGACCCGGAACCCTCTTTTGGCTTCTGTGGGTACCCATACACATAACATACACACAGAGAAACATCTAAATAAAGTATTTAATATATATATACATATATATGTAATTTTATGCAGGCATACAAATAAAGTGTTTGATATATATTTTATGTATATACATACATATTAAGCCTGGGGTCACGTGGTTATTTTTTCTGCCAGCCCCTGTTCTCTGAACTCTCTCAATACCTCATTTTGCCAGTTGTCTGTATTTTGCTTAATGAAAGACCCCATTATGTTTGTGAGATTACCTATATGGTTGTCACTTGGGAAATTAGCTCCCAAACCCAAAGATGCTCGGGTCCCTTATAAAAAATAGCCTAGTGTTTAGATTAGACTACACACACCCTCCCATAGGCTTTTAACCATCTCCAGCTACTCTGTGCTGGCAGCCTCATCCGGCCTGAGTGCTGTGTAAATAACAGTCTGTGTTTAGGGACAACATGTTATTCATATATATGCATTATTCATATGTATATTATGTATTCATATATACTCTGTGCTGACACAATCACAAAACATTTTGTGTGTAGGCATGTGGTGTATGCACATGTGTCTGTGTGGTGTGTGCACATGTGTGCGTAGGTGTGAGTTCAGAGACCAGAGGAGGACATCAGTTGTCCCACTCTGTCGCTCTCCACCTATTCCTTTGAGGCAGGCTAGATGGCGGCCAACAAGCCCACAGATTCCTCCTCTCTCCGTCCTTTGTCTCAGATCTGTTCCCTCCTAATTGTTACTTATGCATAGGTGTAGAGAGCTTGGACTTCGCATGGCACCAGACGGTAGGTGTTTAATAAACAGGCATGCCTAAGAGGGAAAACAAACATGTATTTTTGTTATTACAGTATTAGGATTGAACCCAGAGACCCCGCATGCTAAGCCCATGCCCTGGGATGCAGCTGCACATCCCTGTCCCTGGGAGACAGACAGTTAAGAGCCCCTGGAGAATTTAGGCAGAAGAGAACCAAATTAGGAATGACTAGATGGTGGCATGAAAGCAGCCCAGAAGAGAAGAGGATTTTAGCAATAAGCTTCTAGCATTTTTTCTAATCGTTGTGAGAGATCTCCCAAACATCTTCATTACAGTTTGGGGCTTGGTTTATTTTTAACTATGTGTATGTGTGAAACAAGTCTTTCTCTGTATCTGAATAACGACCCAGAGACTTATTAATTATGAAAGCTTGAGCTTTAGTTTAGGCTTGTCTCAACTAGTCCTTATAACTTAAATTAACTTGTTTTTATTAATCTATGTTTTTACCATGTGACTTTTCCCCTTTTTATCATTCTGTATATCTGACTCCCTCCATGTCTCCCTGTATCTCGCTTGCTGGGCTCCTCCTACTTCCTTTCTCTGCCTGGAAGTCCCACCTATACCTCTTGCCTAGCTATTGGCCCTTCAGCTTTTATTATACCAATCACAGTGAACACGCTTTTACACAGTGTACAAATATCCCACAACATGTGGGGTTATGTGCATATTAGTGCAGGTACCCATGAAGGCCACAGGCACTGGGCTCTTGGAGTTATAGTGGGTATGTGTTGCCTGACATGGGCACTGGGAAGCCACCCCAGGTTCTCTGCAAGAGCAGCAAGCACCCGAACCTCTAAACTCCAACACCATCATCATTACATTTTTAGGAACTGAGAAAAGACGTCTTTGGCCATAATCACAACATAGATAATACATTGGGCCCAATTGTCTTTGTCCTGGTCCCAAGAGGTGGCTGGTGACTTTTGTAGGAAGGACTCAGAGGGGCCACGTGACCAGGCAATTTTTATTATTCTCATGTTCATTGCTATCTCTGTTTAAAAAGTTCAATGAGGAGCTAAGCATAGGAAATATTTGCAGATGCGTGAGCGCTGGGCCGGCAAGACTCGGAGACTTGCTGGGAAAGGCCTAGGGCATCTATGGGGACCGATTCTAGGTGGCGGCCGAGAAGGGAGGTGACATTGTCAAGTGCCACTTTCAGTAGTTACAGTCTTCTCACGCGGGGCAGAGTCATCCAGGAATGCTGTATCAAGGCTGCCAGAGCTCACGAGAGTTCATGGCCGCAAGCTGAGGAAGTGACGATGTGCCAGCCCTCTGAACTTTCTAAGAGGAACAAAAGCCAGGAGGAAAGAGAAAACTGTTTGTAGGAACAGCCGAGACGTTTTAATATATAAAATGCACAGCATCTTAATGCCTAGGAATTAGGGTTATTCAAAAAAGATCTATCTGTTTGATTTATAGAATTATGGAGCCGCTTAAAATACAATGGTCGTTATAATGAAAATATCCAATTTTATATTTATAAGTATTTATCTATAATTACTTATAATTACAATTAATTACTTGGGTTTCCTTCAGCCCGGCGCCTAACACCTTCATCTGTTAGCTGCCTGCGAAAATAAATGAATCAATGGTTTCATCTGGACACATGGGTAGACAGCTTGTCTAGAAAGCATAAGGTACTGGGTCCTGCTTCCAACACTAGAAAACAAAGAAAAAGAAAGGTAAAATTTCACTTTTGCCTCTTGGTATAAAAGGAAAAGTCAGACTTAGTATCCTAACTGGGGAATATTAGCATTTAAATAAAACAAACTAAATTTTCTTTGGCTGAGTGCCATTCATAGCATACAATTTAAATATTTCAAAAGGATTACTTTCTGTGTGTGTATGTTCATAGATTTAATTTCAGTTTTGAATAAATAAAAGTATTTTCATTCGCAATGCTCTAAAACTTTAATGATAGCAATTTCAAGATGTAGCCACTTCCCCCTTAAGAAATCGTCTTGACTAAGATTCCTGTCTGTCTGTATCACTTTCAGGGCAAGTGACGGGCAGGAAGGAAGTTGTGTGTGGTGTACTATGAATCCTTATATCCCTCTCCCTCATTCTTTAAATTTTCAAAGAATCGGGACATCTGGGATACCGCAGGAATAGAATAGCACTTTTGTTAGGACTTTAATAATTTTTTAATTAAATCCATGTTTAAATCTCATATCTGTGCTTTATTTACATCATTTTCCTCTTTCTCCCTCCCCTCCGACCTTCCTCATGCCTCCACCCCAAAACATGGCTTTTTTTCTTTTATTAGATATATTTGTTTTATTTTATATATGAGCGCCTTACCTGCTTGTCTGTGTGTGCACCATTGCACACCTGGGGCCTATGAAGGTCAGAATCAGGCATCAGATCCTGTGCAACCAGAGTAGGGAGCCTCCATGCTGGTGCTGAGACCCAAACCTGGGCGCCCTGCAAGAGCAACAAGTACCTTAGCCGCGGAGCCGTCTCTCCATCTTGCCTCTTTTGCTTTAATTTTTATTGTGTCTGATAATTTCAGTCTTGGGAAAACATAATTTTATTTTAATGTGAACACTATTGCTGGCATAGAAAATATTTTCCGACAAACACCAGTAACAGTCTCAAGTATACTTTGACTTTCCTCACTTGACTTCTTTGCCTCTGAGAGCAGCTTAGTCAGCTGAGCAAGTCCTGCCTCAGGCCTGCAGTTGTGAGACTCTGCTTTGAACCAAGAACTGTCCTAGGGAACCATAGAGAGCATTGGTGTCAGGTGCACTAACAGCACAGCATGTAAACATAGTCGTGGGGGGGGGGTGTTTGTTTGTTTGGTTTGGTTTTTGGTTTTTCGAGACAGAGTTTGTCTATAGCTTTGGAGCCTGTCCTGGAATTAGCACTTGTAGATCAGGTTGGCCTCGAACTCATAGAGATCCACCTGCCTCTGTCTGCCCTGTGCTCAGATTAAAGGTGTGCACCACTACCGCCCCGCTTAGTCATGTGATTTTGAAGAACTCCAGATCTTCTTCTGCAGCTCTGGGAAGTTAGACTCTGTGTCTCGGGGTGCCCATCTGTAAAACATGTCATTGGGAGGAATCAGTGAAAAGCCAGTACACGCCGAAGGCTTAGTCCAGGGCATGGCTAGTGTTAAACACTCAGTCAGTAAGGACACAGTGACCCTTGGAATGTGGTCCAGATGCCTGTATATTGAGCATCTGCATCTTAAGGATGAAGGCAAGTGATGTGCACACACAAGCAGCCCTTGATGCACGTGTGATAGACTCCGCTTTCCTTAGACTCTGATTTCATCCCCACATCCCTTCACATTTAGCCTCACAGAAATACTGAGTTGCAGAGAAGCTGTCAGAACATCCTGAGCCTGTGTGTTACCTTGTTTCCATGTTAAATTTCAAGCCTTTGTGCGCCAAGACTTCACTATACACTTAGAAATGAAACATTCTTGGTATTATGGGTGTGGGATCTGTGTTTTCGCTTACCAAACCACCATGTTAAGATCTGAAGATGCTTGCTCCTTCCCTGTCCCTCCGCCAGCAGTACTGGTAATGCAGCCAGGACTTCAGGCATGCCAGGCAAGTACTCTGCCACCGAGCCATAACCCCAGCCTCAAGCTCAGGCTACATTTCAGTTTGCCAAAAGAGTTCTAAGTCCTAGGTGGGATGCCACACAGGCAACTTTCAGCATTGGTTAACAAAATCATGATCTCACAAATCCAGTCGCTAGGTCAAAACGGCAACTCTAAGCTGGATGAACTTGGGGAAAATATGTTTCCCTTCACAAAACCTGTCACAGTTTGAAGACCTGTTTCCAAAAGGGGCAGGAGGAGAATGAATAAAGCTTCCATCAGAGCGGTGGTGTGTCCTGTGTGAGGTAAAGAAATCCAACAGCCAACTTCTAACTAGTGATACACCCTACTTGGTATTCAAGAAACCAGTGCGAGCAGGGATTTCTGAATCATCAGATCCTTTGTGATCCTTGTGTCTACTGATCCCTGACACACACAGCTCAGATGGAGAGACAGAGAGATCAGTTGATCAATTACTTCATCTTTTGACTCACACTGCATGCAGCCAGAACAGCATGTGAGGTAGAGGTGTGTGTTTGTGTGTGTGTGTGTGTGTGTGTGGTTTGGCTGTGTATCTGTGTGTGCACAAACAGGTATGCATGCACATAGATTTTGCTGATGGACACAGCTCTAGGGCCTGGCTAAGAAGCTGGATTTTCTCAGACTCCCACCCCCTTGGAACATTTTCGTGGGAAGTCAGGCAGCACCCAGCAAACTCAGCCTGTGCCTGTGGTCTGCTGAATGGAGGCCGCCATCACTGCTGGGGTTGAAGCCTGTTTTCTAGACCTCTGGCTCTCCAGCCGGGCTTCCTGGACTTCTGGAGAAGCCATCTGCCAGGTGGAACACAGGATGGAAGGGTGGGTCAGGGCAATCCAGGCTTCCCGGCACTGCAGGCTGACCGCACACGCCCACAACCGGTTCCTTCCTGGTCACGGCTGCTCATCTCTCATCTCCCTCTTCTAAGCCAGTTTAGAGTTGGCCCCCGGCCAAATATGAATCAAGGAGGATGTGTTGAGTGTGTAGTTTGAATCGCAAAGATAGAAGTGTAAAAATACTTCCCCAAACTAGTAAAAAAAAAGTGTGTTGTGGAAATCCTGGGAGATTATAATAGACTTGCAGCTTGCATCGGCATTTATTCTTACTCGGGCTCCTGTTGGCTGTTCCAGAAGGACACCAATGAAACAGAAACCTCACATTCGATAGCACCTTTACTGTCCTTCGCCAGAGCACAGCCTGTGCGTCACATCTGCTCTGATTCCCTAGTCTCCAGCACCTAACGATTTATTCTGGAGACACCCCTGCCCCTCCAGCCCCACCCTGGTGCTATTAGAGGGAGGAGCTACTTAGTAATTCTACACCTGGTCAAGCCCACGCCCACCAACTTGCTAAGCTTCCCAAACAAGTGTAGGGCCAAGTATGAGAATCTGCAAACTGGAGAGCCGGGGCTGGAGGTGGCTCTGGCTGCCGCTGGGCTTGGCTTCAGGGAGTTTTGTTCCGACTCTCCAATGAATCTACTATGATGGCCGTTGATGACAGCAATTTATATTCCAGAACGAAGAACAAGTTAAATTCATCTCCAAATGAGCTTAAATCGTTAAGACGGAGCAGCCTGCCACCTGAGCTTCCCATCGGCAATCACATTAAAGGAAAACTTCAAAGAAACATCAAAAACTTGGAACCTGTTCACCTGAGGCGCCCCAGAAAGAGACCATCCATATTCCCAGGTAGGAATTGTTTGAATTCATGTTTTCCTGTTAAAAAATGAAATAGACAAAAATTATGTAATGTAGACAATCAAATTGAAACTAATCTGGAGCACTTTTGAGGGCGGAGAGTACCAAAGAAGCAGGGCCTTAAGGGTCAGAACCACCTTTCACCTCTGTTCTAGAGGAGTTCAAATTGTCTTTGCTTTTCAGAGCGCCGTGTTTTTTTCCTTTGATCTGATTGGTTGTGAGTCCTTCCAGGATCTGTTGGGGACAGACAGCTGTGCCGTTTGGACTTGTTAGCATTCACGGGTTTGTGGCACTGCTCCGCTTGCAACCCTGAGAATTCTGTGTAGCATTTCATGCCCAAGATTGGATTGTTGAGTGGAGCTAACGTTTGGTGTGCACCAGAAATCAACAGCAGCGCGTTCTCGGTGCATGCTTCAAATTCCAACCCTGCAGCAGAGCCTGCGACCGCTTGGAGTGGAGAAAACGTAGTAGGTGACTGGAGAAACGTGAATCTCGGTCTTGATAAGGGATCCTGATGTTGGCCTTTGATGTTCTGCAGTGAGTTTGTTATGGATGTGTAGAGAGCGGAAGCCACCTGCCACGGGGAAGCCTAACTGTTCACCCACCCGAGCTAAGTGAGCTCCGCAGTTTGAATTATTTGCATGACTTGATTTTAGTATTTGCATTGGAATTTCTAGGGAAACTGGAGCTGCCATTTTTGTTCTCATTCATTGCTTTATTTACTTCGCATGTTTAAAAAATTAGTGACAATGCCGAGGGCTAGCTGTGTTATGTTAGAAAATGAGAGAATAATTCAGCCCAATATTATTTCATAAAGATTATACTGACTTCCCTAGCAGCTGATGCTTCATACTGATTTAGGCAATGAACTGGAAAATGATTTGAGGAGCTCGGGGCACTAGGTCGCGCAATAAAGTTACCTTTCTTTGATTTTTATTTTTTTTGTGTGAATGTTTTGCCTTCATGCATGTCTGCATCGTTCTTGTCCCTGGTGACTATGGAGAACAGAAGGGGGCTGCTCCCAATCCCCTGGGACGGAGTTATGAGTAGTGGTGAGACACAGCGTAGGTGCTGGGAATCAAATCCAAGTCCAAGTTCTTATAACAACCCCCCCATACACGCACACATACACAGACACACACCACACACACGTACACACACATACCACCATACACATACCACCTACACACACAGACACACACCACCTACACACACACAGACACACATACCACCTAGACACACATACACACACCACCTACACACACAGACACACACCACACACACATACACACATACCACCTAGACACACATACACACACCACCACACACACACAGATACATACACACATACCACCTAGACACACATACACACACCATCACACATGCACACATATACACACACCACCTACACACACAGACACACACCACACACACACACATACCACCAAACACACACATATATACACACCACCTACACATACCACCACATACACACACAGACACACAGCACACACCACACATACCACCACCACCACCACCAAAGAGATACTTTTTTGTGGAGCTGTTACTTTGATGTTTCTTCTTGATGTTTCTCTAGTATTTGCTCTTTTGGTGGGAGATGAGAAGACCAAGTTTAGCAGGGTCCAGAAGGTATGAGCCTTTGGATGTGTTGGCGAAAGAAGGAAGGGATAAGATGAAAAACTGCTGGAAGGGGCAGCATTTGGATGTCTAAGGTAAACCCATCTCTGGCCCCAGACTCGCCATGATTTCCCAGTGGTGACCATGGTGGTTTGAATAAGAATGATCCCTGTAGGCTTACGTGCTTGAATAGTTAGGGAGCGGCCCTATTCAAAAGGATTAGAAGGTTGTTGGAGAAAGTGGGAGTTGGGCTTTGAGGTTTCAAGAACCCAAGCCAGGCTCTTCTCTCTTCCCGCTGCCGTCTGCAAATGTGGATGTAGGAGTCTCAGGCTACTCCTCTAACACCGTGTCTGCCCGCCATGCTCCCCACTGTGACAGTGGAGTAAACCTTTGACACAGAAAGCCAGCCCCAAGGAAATGACTTCCTTTATCAGCCTTTCTGTGGTCCGAGCGTCTCTTCACAGCAATGGAGGACTGGGACAGGAACCAAGTGCTCAGAATGGCCGTGTTTCCTGAAACCCACAGCAATCGGGTCAGTTTGGGGGGGGTCAATTTGGGGGGGGCCAGTTTTGGGAGGTCAGTTTTGGGGGGTCAGTTTTGGGGGGTCAGTTTTGGGAGGTCAGTTTTGGGGGGTCAGTTTTGGGGGGTCAGTTTTGGGGGGTCAGTTTTGGGAGGTCAGTTTTGGGGGGTCAGTTTTGGGAGGTCAGTTTTGGGGGGTCAGTTTGGGGGGCCAGTTTTGGGGGGTCAGTTTTGGGGGGTCAGTTTTGGGGGGTGTTCTCAGTTATTTCTTCTACTGTCACCTGCTCTTCCTCGTCTCTGCTTTCGTTGGTTGGTTGGCGCCATTGTTCGGCTTTCTCCCAGTGTCCCTGGCACAGCCTCCGCTCCACAGAGGCTTAGAGAACCCTGGGCCTGCAGCCGTGGTCTTCACCCTGCCGTGCGGTCACCTGGCCCTGATGGATGGGCACAGCCTCTTCCCCTGGACTTTACGGATATTTCCCTTTTTGGCATTTATGTGACATTTAGTTGACAGAGCTGCTTTGGCAAGGTAAAGTGTGAAAGAGTCACTGAAGCCTGAGGAGCCGGGCTGTGGTTCTTACAGTGTCCTCGGCTGCCAGTGTGTGCTTCCAGCCACCTCATAGGCTGCTAGGGCTTCTTTCTGGCTGTGTGCTGTTTGGTTGGTGGGTTTGTTGTTGTTGTTGTTTTGGTTATTGGTGTTTGCAGTTCTGAGATTTGAACATAGAGCCTCATGCATGCTCTGTGCAAGTTCCCTACCACTGAGCTGTACCTCCAGCCCTCTTTATAACTTTTTAAAGATTTTTATTTTTTATTTGTATGTGTGTGGGCATGTGTGCCTGCATGTGTGTATGTGTATGTGTGTTCATGTGTGTGCATGCATATATGTGTGTGTGTGTGCATGCAGGCAGATGACAATGGAGGCCAGAGAGGGTATCAACTCCTCTGGAGCTAGGGTTATACAGGAGGTTATAAGCCTCTGACATAGGTGCTGGGAACTGAGCTTGAGTCCTCTGGAAGATCTGAAAGACTCTTTCACCCCGCCTCTTTTTACTTTGTATTTTGAGACAAGGTCCACTAAGTTGATCAGTCTGCCTTTGACATCTCTGTGGGCCAGGCCTGCCTTGAATCTGTAATCCTTGTCTCAGTCTTCCGAGCCGCTGGGCTGACAGGTCTGTGCTGCTAGACTCAGCTTGTTCCTGCCTGTTTCTGCATAGAGTTCCTCCTGTGGGCACAGCACTAGGAGACGGACTCTGTCCACCCCTGCCTCCTTGGTACCAAGACAAGTTAGAGTCACCTGGTCAAAGTCTGAGCACATAGTCTATCTGGTTTCTACATTCTTCTCAGTTCAACTATGGCTCCACTGTCCTGTGCCTGGCATCAGCTCCTCCCCCACAGCGGGTAATGTAGAAGTATTTTTGACTGTCCATCCTAGTACAATGCCTATAGGTCACCCGCAAACAGAAACACCCACTTCTTGGGGCAACTCTTCCTAGTGTGTGTTGCTATGCACTTACACAGAAACGACAGACATAATAAAGGGGCGGGGCATGAGGGTGGAGGGTGAAGGTGCCTTCCACAGTTGGTAAAACTGGGGCTAGGGTGGACCCCGGACTGCAGCGTCGCAGCCTTTCCCCTGTGTTCCCCCGGCCTCCATTGTCGGCTGCTGAGACTTTGTCTACTAAGAAGTGTGATCTGAGAACACGCGTGTTCCACCAGCGCTCCTAGCCACTCCCTTGTTCCCGAAGCCAGCTTGCGTCTCCCCGTAAAGCCTCCTCGCATCTCCCATCCTGTGCTTCATGGTGGAGTGCTCCATTTCGTTCATCCTCCCTTCATTCATTTGCTCATTCATTCACAAACTACCAGTTTAGCCCTTACATCATAACGGGAAAGAAGCCTTCAAGGGCCTAGCTCCTGCATTACTTTTTTGTTCTTAGCTATTTTGCCTCTGGGGCCATCTCACCTGCAAGTAGTTACCTGTCTAAAAAGCAAGTCTGCTTTATTTCTTAACGATTCTTTGGGGGGAATCTTAGGATATTAACTCTATTAGATAAAGTTCAAACCCAACAAGAAGTATAAGAAATATCTGTTTTCTCCAAGAAATCTGGCGCCAGGGAAACTCTCAGGAACCCACAAGGATGACCCCAGCTGAGATTCCTAGCAATAGTGGAGGGGGCCTGAACTGACTGCCCTAATTGTCATCAGAGAGCATTCATCCAGTAACTGATGGAGGCGGCTGCTAAGATCCACAGCCGAGCACCGGATGGAACTCTGGGAGTCCTGTCAAAGAGAGGGAGGAGGTCAGGCAGTGGTGGCGCACACCTTTAATCCCAGCACTCGGGAGGCAGAGGCAGGTGGATCTCTGTGAGTTCGAGGCCAGCGGGGTCTACAGAGTGAGTTCCAGGACAGGCTCTGAAGCTACACAGAGAGACATGTCTCAAAAAACCAGAGTGGGGGGAGGGAAGGAGGGAGGGAGGGAGGGAGGGAGGGAGGGAGGGAAGGAGGGAGGAAGGGATTGTACAAGCCATAGGGAGTCAAGGTCATAATGGGGGAGTCCACAGAGACAGCTGACCTGAGCTCATGTGAACTCAAGGACTCTGGACCAATAGTTAGGGAGCCTGCGTGGAACTAACCTAGGCCCTCTGCATGCGTATGACAGTCGTGTAGCTTGGTCTGTTTGTGGGGCTCCTGGTAGTGGGACCAGGACCTTTCCCTGGCACTTGAGCTGTCTTTTGAGAACCTATTCTCCATGTTGGGTTGCCTTGCCCAATCTTGATGAAGAGGGAGGAGCTTGGTCCTGCCTCAACTTGATATGCCAGGCTGTGTTGACTCCCATGAGAGGCCTGCGCCTTTCTGAATGGAAACAGAGGAGGAATGGGTGGGAGGTAAATGGGAGTTGGGGGGAGGGAATGGGAGGAGAGGAGGGAGGGGAAACTGTGGTCAGTATCTAAAATAAGAATTTAATTAAAAAATATCAAATCTGTCTACTAACCTCAGCCCCTTCCCCACATGCCCTCCTTGTGTTCACACAGGCTTCACCAGGGTCCAATGCCAGCTCCCCATGCTCGATTTACCAGGGTTAGGCACATGCATAGGCCCCACCTACCCAGTTGCTACCTGAGCAGCTCTGCCTCCTCCTGACCCCTCTGCTGGGAGGGTCCAGTCTTTGGGCTGCCCAGCTCATGGCGTCTATCTCAATGTATTGTAATGATGGGTCTTACCTGTCAATCTCCCACTAGCTGATGATGCAGGTACTGTATGGGTCTTGTTAACTGTTGTGTGCCTGTTGCCTGTCACAATAGCTGGCACACAGTATACCCCCAGCAAACATGCAGTTGGTTCAGATTGTACTGAATGCTTCTGACCTCCTCCTTGTGCTCTGCCTCTATCCAGAAGGCTGGTTCTTATAATGCCTCTCCTCATTGCTACTCACACACATACACACTCACACACACTCTGATGCAGGCACACGCACAGATGCAGGCACATATACAGATGCTGACACACACAGAGATATAGACACACACAGATGTGGTCACACACATAACTATAGACACACACACAGATGCAGGCACAAACAAAGGTGCAGGCACACACAGGAATGTAGACACACACAGGGATGTAGACACACAGACAGAGATGCAGAGACACAATATCCTGATGCAGGCACATACACATATACAGGCACACACAGATGCGGACACACACAAAGATGTAGGCACACACACAGATGCAGACACACACACAGACGTGGTCACACACATAACTATAGACACACGCACAGATGCAGGCACATACACAGATATAGACACACACAGATGCAGGCACACACACAGATGCAGACATGCACAGGGATGCAGACACACACATATGCAGACACACACAGATGCAGTCACACACACAGCTATAGACACACACACAGATGCAGGCACACACACAGATGCAGGCACACACACAGATATAAACACACACGGGGATGCAGACACACACAGATGTAGGCACACACACAGATACGGTCACACACACAGATGTGGACACACACAGAGATGCAGACACATACAGATGCAGACACACATAGATGTAGATACATAAAGATGCAGGTGTGTGCACACACACAGATGCAGGTGCACGCACACACACGCACACACACAATCCTTCTGCCCACTTCTCTGTCCTCTTTGTGGACTAGAAGGTCCAGCTCTACCCATCCATCTTCTGTAATCACCTTGAATTCTTCCTCTGATATCTTTCATCCCCTCTGTGCCAGTTGCCTCCTTGGCTGCGAGGCTTTTAACTTGGTGTTTGTGTGTAAACGCTTTGGAAACGGATATTATACTTAAACAGGGACTACATCTTCTGTCCTTCAGTGGCATCCATTCAACATTGGTCATTTAAAACCATGAACTGAACTCTCTGAAATGGGAGCCAAAAGAGACTGCCCCTTAGGGTGTTTGATGAGGCATTTGGGTCATAGTATGCAAGGTATCAAGAGTCTCTGCCTCCATGAAAGACAGAAAGGTCATTCATTTGCTCCCCAAATCTGAAAGAGCTTGTGCAGCAGAGCCCCCAGCCATGAACCGGGCTCAATAAGAGAAAAAATAGGGAGTGGGCTGAACTGGACACTCATGCCCATGGGCCTTTGGCTGAAAATGAGCCCGGCAGCCTCCACCTGGGAGACAGGGCGGGTCCCATGCCAGGTGTAACGGCTGCTCATTCAGAAACTTTAAGCAAAAGAGTTGTGTCTTGACCAGCTAGATTTTAAAATACTGCAATGATTTTACACTCATATGTTCTAAAAGCAAGGAGTCATCTGGTTGGGGAAAACAGCCCCAGTATCTCTTGGTTGTTTCTGATAAGGATTTCGGGGCGGGGAGCCTGGATAGCACTCACTAGACTCATGTGCCAGCATGTTGGCCAACACCACTGTCATTTTTAAGTTAAAATCCAGTTCCTAGCCAGATGTGGTAATGCATGTCTCTAATCCTGGTCCTTGAGGTTCAGACGCAGAAGAATTGCCAGTTTGAGACTAGCTGACTGTATAACAAGACCCTGTCTCAAAAAAAAAAAAAAAAAAAAAAAAAAGTTCCAAGGTGAGTTTTTTTTCTTTCAAATCCACAATTCAATACACACACACACACACACACACACAATATAAGCATTTGGCATTTCTTATATAAACTGCTTTATCCCGTTTCTTGCTGTGTGAGGTTTGTTTTAAGAAACAGGGTAGGTATGAGAAGCATAGCAGTAAGCAGTTTTCCGGATGCTCTTACGATGGCTGGCGTCTCTGCTCAGGGGACTGTGGGGATGGGCAAGCTGAAGGTTTGTGTTGCTGTCGTTGTTGTTGCTGTTTGTTTTGTTTTGTTTCGAGGCTATGTGGCCCTGGCTTACCTGAACTCACTGTGCAGACCAGGCTGGCCTTAAACTAACAGAGATCCGCCTTCCTTTGCCTCCCGAGTGCATGGATTAAAGGTGTGCACCACCATACCCAGCTCCAAGTTGAACATCTCCAATTCAAAACTTCAGATCCAGAATGTCCCTGACTACGAGACATTTTGAAGCTAACCTCATACATGGATTTCTATACTTGGCCTCATGCAATGACCATGACCTAAATCAAAACCTGGGTTAAAATATCGGGTAAATTTACCTCTAGGCTTTGTGTAGAATTTGGGTCCATAAGTGCAACCTAATATGAGTTGGGTCCTGGCGTGTGTTCACCCAAATATTCTGCCATCTGAGTCGGTTCTGGCCCCACTTCTGACGCGGAGTATTCACTGAGCTATGTTCTCTTTTGTATTTTTGTCATCTCAGCACCCCACAGAGGGGTGCGCCCGGTGGCATGTCCGTATTATCTCCGGGGACAATGGAGAGTTTGGTCAGGCCCTTTACAAACACTCACTGTTACAAGGATGTTTCCTGGGATTGTGTCCAGTCATTTCAGGCTGTGGTCACGTGCTCTAATGACGTGATGGCAGCCGCTGTGCCTCCTTCTCTGAGCTGTCCCCACAACACCCACCACAGTGCTTCCCACGCTGACGAACTGAAGTTGTCAGACCAGGGGAAAACCACGTGGCGTGTGTCATAAGCCATGTCACCACCACACCACCCGCCACACCCTGCTTATCTGGTCCAATTTTGCTTAGCCAGCAAAATTTACTCATTGTCAAATGTATTAAGGGAATAAAGTTTTGACTTTGTTTTCTATTTTCATTTATTTAAGAAACCAAACTAAATGATGCCCTTCTACCTAGTACTTTGAAGAAGAACAAAACGCTGATACTATGGTGCTTTTTTTTTAATTTATCCCTTATTTGCATAGAAACAAGAAGAAATATTTTTACACTTCTGAAGAGATTGACTGAGAGCAAGTACAAGCAGAAAACTTCCAGTTCATGGCACACTTTTAAGCTTCTTTCCTCGTGGTGCATGGATGTGTGTTTATGTATATCACATAATGTAGCTCTCTGGAAATATGTAGGTATAGAACTATCGTTATGGTTCTGAATTCACTGCCTTAATTGGGTCTGACCCAAACGCTGCTCATTCCATTTGTTGCATTGTGAATAATGTGACCTAAGCTCTACTGTACATCTTTCCATTCTTTTTTTCCCTCAAGATATTTATTTTATTTTATGTATGTGTGGGGGAGAGTGCTTGTACATGTCTGTGCACCACATGCATGCAGTGCCCATGGAGGCCACAAGAGGGCGGTAGAGACGGTAGTGAGCCACCACCTGGGAGCTGGGAACTGAACCCAGATCCTGTACAAGAACAGCCCATGCTCTTAACTGCTGAACTTCCAGTTTTGTCTTTACTTTTCAAATGTTCAAATTCTGTCACAGGCACAGAATTTGTGGTGTTTTGGGTTTTTTGTTGTTGTTGTTTTGTTTTGTTTTTTGATTTTTTTGTTGTTGTTGTTTGTTTTGTTTTAAAAAGACAATAGAAATAAGATAATGTAGCTATCCCACCCGCTATCATGGTTGCCTCCCCCAGGAGGAAATAGATGAAGTGTTGTATTGTGAAAGGTTTGTTGGCAGAGCAGGGTAAGATAATCTGCAGCTATGAACCGGTATCTGCGCTTGCCCAGAGCAAACGGAAAGCTTCCTAGACATCACCCCGTTAGAAAGGGAAGGATCAGTGAGTGGAATTGATGCTTTTTGTGAATACATCTCTTTAAAAGGTTCTTCTGAACATTTCAAGCACTACAGAAACGAATACCTTAACAAGAGACCCAAGCAAGGGAGAGGAAGAACGGGTGTGGTTGGGTCATCAGCCCTGCAAAACAGCCAAGACATGAATTGCAAACACCTGAGCTCATGGGGTCTCATAGGAAAGTGGGAGAGATGAGGGGGTTGCTGGGACATCTAAACAGTGCCAGAGGCTGGTGCCTCTGTGTGGTCTTTTGCCCCGTGTGATCTGAAGGGCTTAGCACAGTGACTGCGTCTCCCTATCACTGGGCAACAGAGCTAAGCAGTCCTAACACAGGCAACTTAGACCCCCACACCGGAGCAGTGCAGGCTGCTGTCGTTGTCTTTGCAAACAGAGTGTGCGGAGAGAGATGGAAAGTGTTCGCGAGTGCACTGCTCTAGCTGGAGCTCAAACTGGGCTACATGGTGATGAGCCTAACTTCTTTCCAGTGTGGAAGTTTAGGATTTAAAACACCATGAAATGCATTAATGTGTAAAAGGGCTACACAAAATCCACATTAGTCAGTCAACTGGAATCCTGCCCCTTCCCTGAACCGCAGTGTCTGTAAACCCTTAATCTCCTCCACACTATAATTATAATCTCAATGGACCACATTGCTGCATGGGGCTGATTCATAAGATCTGTTTAAATGCTGTGTAATAGGACTGTGGAGTAGCTTGGGGTTTGAAATAAAATTATAAAGCATGAAATGCCATGAATTTCATCTAGAGTGGCAATGTTTCTCTTGTAAGTGTTTAAGCAGTGTGTCTAAGTAGCAGTTGTCTTAGCATGGGGGTGGGGAGAGGAGAGACTTACTCCTTCAATAGCAGCCTCTACTATGGACCATTCCTGCAGTGAGACCATTGATCCAGTCTCAGGGCCACTGCCTCTGCCACTTCTCTTTGTGTATTTTGCTTTATCATTGAGACAGGATCTGCCATGTGGCCTCAGACTCAGCCCCACAGGCTGGCAAGACAGACACATCCACCGGAGTTAGCTAAGGCCCCGCCTCTTATTACCATGCCCCTCAAAGTTAAGGTTCAACATGGGTTTTGGAAGAGGCATAAAACTATAGAACTACTCCTCTAAATAATTATAATTTATATTATTATATTCTAAATTATATATTAAAATAAAATGATATATAATATTATAATATAACATGTGTGAGATAATATATACATATATTCTGAATTAAATTATATTCTAAATTATTATAATTTGATTTGGGGAAAATGGTATACTTTTTTTCTTTTTTTATTTAAAGTTCCTTGGAATGTTTAACCTGGGCTCTTGCCAAGTCTGGACACCAACAGCTGTTTTAGCCATTTGTCATGTTCATTTTTCAAAGTCAATAAGACTTGTAACACCTCCCCAAGAGACATTATTTTTTAATTTAAATTTATATTTTGAGAGTCTCACACATGGGTACTGTGTATCAATACATGATTTTCATCCTTCCCTCTCCCCTTCAGCTCCTCCCATGCCATGCCCCTCGCACCCTCGCACATGCGTGATCTTTTTCTGTAATTATTACTACACACATAAACAACCCACGGAGCCCATTTAGTAGGGCTCACATGTACGTGTGCTTAGGACTAAGCCCTTGGGACTGGGCCATCTTCCTGGTGAGAATGGATTCCCCTCTCAGCAGCCCTTAGCTGTCTGTAGCTCTTCTTCTCGGAGCACGGCCCCGTGAAATGTCTGCAGTCCATGCTGCCGTGTTGACTGGTACTGTCACTGTGCATCTTGTGTAGGTGACCATATTATTGATATTCATGAGCTTCCCTGTCTCATCTAGAAGACACTCTGTCCCAGCAGGTGTCCTGTCCAGACAGCTCACAATCCGTCTACCACCTTCCCTGCGATGTTCCCTGGGCTTTGGATTTTCCTACTTACTAATCTTACAAGTGTGACTTTGAGTCTTGGGGACTTACTGTTTTGTGTGCCTTTAATTGCACAAAGTCATTGATGCGTTTTAGACTGAAAAACACGTGCAAGAAAACAACTCCCTTGGCAGGAAGCACAGCAGAGAATCAAAGAGCTAATGAATTGGGAAAATATCTGCAGAGGAGGTCAGACTTGAGGCACCCCTTTATCAGACAGACAGTTTGCAATGGGCTCTGCCACAGTCCATTGTTACAAGCTTCTCACAGAAACTCAGTGAGGACACCTGGAACATTTCTGTGTGCAAAACAGGAAAGAGTGAAAGGCACCCACACTTTTCTCGTAGGTCCAGGCACCCCCGTACTCTGACTACCCCCTCCCCGCCTTCCCTGTTGCCCAGACACTGGAGGGGGAGTACACTGGAGGGAGACACATGTGTAGCAGCATCCAGATTGCGTTCTTGTTTTTCAGTCTGTTCTTCAGAGAGAGAAAAAAATGTGTATTTCTTTGATAAAAACCGTAAATGGAGACTATGCTTTCATTTCCCAGCGTCCCAAACCCGATTAATCACACAAAAACTACGTTAATGACAGCACTAGCCAACAGCTCAGGCTTATTTCTAACTAGCTCTTACATTTTAAATTAACCCATTTCTATTCTTTTATATTTTACCACAAGGTTCGTGTTTTGTTACATTGCATCTTGCTTCTTGGGCAGCTACTTGGTGTCTTCCTGACTTCGCCTTCTTTCCCCTTGCATTCAGTTTAGTTTTCCCTCCTAGTAATATTCTTCCCTGCCATAGGCCAAAGCAGCTTCTTTATTAACCAGTGTTAGTAAAGCATATTCATAGCATACAGAGGGGAATCCCACATCAGAAAACAGCACCATAGGAGAGAGAAAGGGCTTTGGCTCAAGAAAACATGGTTCTCCTCAGAGGTAGGAGGAATTGGCTGGGCTCCTATATAAACTGTCTCTGGAGGGGAAAAGCCTTTAGATATTCCCCTTTCAAGGACAGGCCTCAGTTTTCGGTTCTTGTTGAGTGAGCTTCCTGACTCTTGGATCTCTCAGGAAACTCAGGCGTATATCAAAGAACAAGCTGGTAAATGCTAAGAAACAAAATTTAACACAGGGCATAAAAAAATTTACAATTTCTTAGTTTCAAGTTTATCTTCACCAACAATTTTAAGCTATTTTCATTTCCATGTTCAAAAATACAACAACGTATTTCAATTGTTAAAATGTAAAAACTATCATTTCCCGACACACAACATAACTAGATCTCTAATCATAAATCAGCCAGGCTTAGTGGTACCCATCTTTAATCCCTGTACTTAGGAGGCCAAAGAAGGTAGATTTCTGTTGAGTTCCAGGTCAGCCTGGTCTACATTGTGAGTTCCAGGCCAACAGGGACTATGGGGCTATGCAAACTCAACAAAACAAAAAAGAAAAGAACGGAAGAAAGAAAGGAGGGATCACCTTGACAGAAGCTTCTTGGTTGCCAGGCAATGGTGACACATGCCTTTAATCCGAGCAGAGGTGGGTGGATCTCTGATTTCAAGGCCAGCTTGATCTACCGAGCAAATTTCAGGACAGCCAGAGCTATACAGAGAAACATTGTCTCAAGGCGGGGGGAGGGTAGACAGGGGAGCCTCTTGGTTAAAAGCACAATGAATAGAAAATGGGAATGTTTCTTCCATCATTGAAAAGTGGGCACTTTGCAAGAAGATGGCTCACTTCTGTGCTCTTAAGGCTTAGTAGATTCCAGTTAGCCCTGCCGAAAGACGCTGCCTTATTGTTTCGTATGCTCTTCAGTTTTAAAAGCTATCCTCCTGAAAATCCTGTAGCGCTGGAGATGGACACAGATGCAAGAAATGGTGAATATTAATAAATTAACATTTAGAAAAGAAGTGGAAGGAAACAAACACATTTGTAAACAAGTATCTTATTTTCCTAAGTTCATGAATTTGAAGATAAGGAAGTCTTTGCTTTCTTTGGTTTGGCTTGGTGCAATATAGTGGAGGCTGCCCAGTATAAGTTGCTTGGCCTCTTTGCCCTCCCAGCCCCCACCCCCACCCCCCGTCCCAGCCACACATACCTGCGTCTAAAAGGACAAAACCAGAAAAGAACCATAGCAGAAGAGAATCAAAAGAACTCTCATAAATTCATACAACCCAAGTATTAGCTGGGAGCATTTTGCTGTCTTGGGTTATATAAAAACCAAACTTCCACTCAATGCCTGTAGACAGTCTCAAGCCAGACCCCATGATTTCCGTGCTTTTCCAGGGCATCATGTCCTCCGGCTTCTGTGCTAGCTTCTATTAACGCTCTCCTTGTTCCACTCAGCCATCTGTGGGTTCGTGTCTCACTGTCTTTTTTTTTTTTTTCATTTTTTTTTATTCTTTTTTAATTAAAATTTCCAACTGCTCCCCGTTTCCCATTTCCCTCCCCTCCTCCCACACATTGCCCCCTCCCCCCACTCCCCTCCCCCATCTCCACTCCTCTTCTCCTCCCCCCAGTCCATTCCCCCTCCCTCTCGATACTGAAGAGCAGTCCAAATTCCCTGCCCTACAGGAAGACCAAGGTCCTCCCACTTCCATCCAGGCCCAGGAAGGTGAGCATCCACACAGGCTAAGCTCCCACAAAGCCAGTTCATGTATTAGGATCGAAACCTAGTGCCATTGTCCTTGGCTTCTCATCAGCCTTCATTGTCCGCCATGTTCAGAGAGTCCAGTTTCAACCCATGCTTATTCAGTCCCAGTCCAGCTGGCCTTGAAGAGCTCCCAATAGATCAGTTCCACTGTCACAGTGGGTGGGTGCACGCCTCGTGGTCCTGATTTCCTTGCTCATGTTCTCCCTCCTTCTGCTCCTCATTTGGACCTTAAGAGCTCAGACCGTTGCTCCAATTTGGGTCTCTGTCTCTCTCTCGATCTATAGCCAGTTGAAAGTTCCTGTGCCATTCTCCTTGGCCTCTCGTCAGCTCTCATTGTCCGCCACATTCCGAGAGTCCGGTTTTATCCCATGTTTTTTCAGTAGCAGTCCAGCTGACCTTGGTGAGCTCCCAATAGATCGGCCCCACTGTCTCAGTGGTTGGGTGCACCCCTCATGGTCCTGACTTCCTTGTTCATGTTCTCTCTCCTTCTGCTCCTCATTATAACCTTGGGAGCTCAGTCCGGTGCTCCAGTGTGGGTCTCTGGCTCTATCTCCATCTATCGCTAGATGAAGGTTCTATGGCGATATGCAAGATATTCATCAGTATGATTATAGGATAGGTTCATTTCGGGTTCCCTATCCTCAGGTGCCCCAATGAACTAACTGGGGACATTGCCCTGGGCATCTGGTAGCCATTCCAAGTTCAAGTCTCTTGCCACCCCTTAGGTGGCTCCCTTACCTAAGGTATGAGTTTCCCTGCTCCCCTATCCAACCTTCCTTTATCCCCAATCACCCCGATTCCCCCAGTTCCCCTCATCCTCTCCTTCACACTTTTCTCTCCCCATCACCCCTCATCCCCATCCCACCCCACCCCCAAGATTCCAATTTTTTGCCCATCAGTCATGTCTATTTCCCATAGCTGGGAGGATATCTATATGTTTTTCCTTGGGTTTACCCTCTTGTTTAGCTTCTTTAGGATCACAAATTATAGACTCAGTGGCCCCTATCCATGGCTAGAAACCAATTATGAGTGAGTACATCCCATGTTCTTCTTTTTGGGTCTGGGTTACCTCACTAAGGATCGTATTTTCTATTTCCATCCATTTGCATGCAAAATTTGAGAAGTCATTGTTTTTTACCGCAGAGTAGTACTCTAATGTGTATATATTCCACACTTTCTTCATCCATTCTTCCATTGAAGGGCATCTAGGTTGCTTCCAGGTTCTGGCTATTACAAATAATGCTGCTATGAACATAGTTGGACAAATGCTTTTGTCATATGATAGGGCATCTCTTGGGTATATACCCAAGAGTGGTATTGCTGGGTCCAGGGGTAGGTTGATCCCAATTTTTCTGAGAAACCGCCACACTGATTTCCAAAGTGGTTGCACAAGTTTGCAGTCCCACCAGCAATGGATGAGGGTACCCCTTTCTCCACAACCTCTCCAGCAAAGGCTATCCTTGGTGTTTTTGATTTTAGCCATTCTGACAGGTGTAAGATGATATCTCAAAGTTGTTTTGATTTGCATTTCTCTGATCGCTAAGGAGGTTGAGCATGACCTTAAGTATCTTTTGGCCATTTTAACTTCTTCTGTTGAGAATTCTCTGTTCAGTTCAGTGCCCCATTTTTTAATTGGGTTGATTATCCTTTTAAAGTCTAGTTTCTTGAGTTCTTTATATATTTTGGAGATCAGACCTTTGTCTGTTGCGGGGTTGGTGAAGATCTTCTCCCAGTCAGTAGGCTGCCTTTTTGTCTTAATGACAGTGTCCTTTGCTTTACAGAAGCTTCTCAGTTTCAGGAGGTCCCATTTATTCAATGTTGCCCTTAATGTCTGTGCTGCTGGGGTTATACATAGGAAGCGATCTCCAGTGCCCATATGTTGTAGGGTACTTCCCATTTTCTCTTCTATCAGGTTCAGTGTGTTCAGATTGATATTGAGGTCTTTGATCCATTTGGACTTGAGTTTTGTGCATGGTGATAGATATGGGTCTATTTTCATTCTTCTACAGGTTGACATCCAATTGTGCCAGCACCATTTGTTGAAGATGCTTTCTTTCTTCCATTGTATACTTTTAGCTCCTTTATCGAAAATCAGTTGTTCATAGTTTTGTGGGTTAAAATCCGGGTCTTCTATACGATTCCATTGGTCTACTTCTCTGTTTTTATGCCAGTACCACGCTGTTTTCATTACTGTAGCTCTGTAATAGAGTTTGAAGTCAGGGATGGTAATGCCTCCAGAAGTTCCTTTATTGTATAAGATTGTTTTGGCTATCCTGGGTTTTTTGTTTCTCCATATAAAGTTGATTATTGTCCTTTCAAGATCTGTGAAGAATTTTGATGGGATTTTAATGGGGATTGCATTGAATCTATAAATTGCCCTTGGTAGAATTGCCATTTTTACTATGTTGATTCTCCCAATCCAAGAGCAAGGGAGATCCTTCCATTTTCTGGTATCCTCTTCAATTTCTTTCTTCAATGCCTTAAAGTTTTTGTCAAATAGATCTTTCACTTCCTTGGTTAGAGTTACCCCAAGATATTTTATGCTGTTTGTGGCTATCGTGAAAGGTGATGATTCTCTTATTTCTCTCTCTGCTTCCAGATCCTTTGTGTATAAGAGGGCGACTGATTTTTTGGAGTTGATCTTGTATCCTGCCACATTACTAAAGGCGTTTATCAGCTGTAGGAGTTCTTTGGAGGAGTTTTTGGGGTCGCTCATGTACACTATCATATCATCTGCAAATAATGCAAGTTTAACTTCTTCCTTTCCAATTTGAATCCCCTTTATCCTCTTATGTTGTCTTATTGCTATTGCTAAAACTTCAAGAACTATATTGAAGAGGTATGGAGAGAGTGGACAGCCTTGGCATGTTCCTGATTTTAGTGGGATGGCTTTAAGTTTCTCTCCATTTAATTTGATATTAGCTGTCGGCTTGCTGTATATAGCTTTAATTATATTTAGGTATGACCCTTGTATCCCTAATCTCTCCAAGACTTTTATCATAAAGGGATGTTGAATTTTGTCAAATGCTTTTTCAGCATCTAATGAAACGATCATATGGTTTTTTTCTTTCAGTTTATTTATATGATGGATTACATTGATAGATTTGCGTATGTTAAACCAGCCCTGCATCTCTGGTATGAAGCCTACTTGATCATAATGGATAATTTTTCTAATGTGTTCTTGGATTCGGTTTCCCAGAATTTTGTTGAGGATTTTTGCGTCGATGTTCATGAGTGAGATTGGCCTGTAATTCTCTTTCTTGGTTGGGTCTTTGTGTGGTTTTGGTATCAGAGTTACTGTAGCTTCATAAAAGGAATTTGGCAATGACTCTTCTGTTTCTATATTGTGAAATACATTAAGGAGAATAGGTATTAGGTCTTCTTGGAAGTTCTGGTAGAATTCCGCATTGAAACCATCTGGTCCTGGACTTTTTTTGGAAGGGAGGTTTTTGATAACAGCTTCTAATTCTTCACGACTAACAGGTCTATTTAGGTTGTTCACCTGGTCCTGGTTTAACTTTGGTAAATGGTATTTATCTAAAAAAGCGTCCATTTCTTTTACATTTTCCAGTTTTGTGGCATACAGGCTTTTGTAGTAAGATCTAATGATTCTCTGAATTTCCTCTGTGTCTGTGGTTATGTCTCCCTTTTCATTTCTGATCTTATTAATTTGCAAATTCTCTCTCTGCCGTTTGATTAGTTTGGATAGGGGTTTATCAATCTTGTTGATTTTCTCCAGGAACCAGCTTTTTGATTCATTGATTCTTTCAATTGTTTTCTGTGTTTCTATTTTGTTGATTTCAGCCCTCAGTTTGATTATTTCCAGTCTTCTACCCCTTCTAGGTGAGTCTGCTTCTTTTTTTTCTAGAGCTTTCAGGTGGGCTGTTAAGTCTCCAATGTGTGCTTTCTCTGTTTTCTTTAAGTGGGCAGTTAGTGCTATGAACTTTCCTCTCAGAACTGCTTTCATAGTGTCCCATAGGTTTGAGTATGTTGTTTCTTTATTTTCATTGTCTTCAAGGAAGAGTTTAATTTCTTTCTTTATTTCTTCCTTAATCCAGGTATGGTTCAGTAGTTGACTATTCAGTTTCCATGAGTTTGTAGGCTTTCTGGGGGTAGCATTGTTGCTGAATTCTAGCTTTAATCCATGGTGATCTGATAAGATACAGGTGGTTATTAATATTTTTTTGTAACTGTGGATGTTTGCTTTGTTACCGAGTATGTGGTCGATTTTTGAGAAGGTTCCATGAGCTGCAGAGAAGAAGGTATATTCTTTCCTATTTGGGTGGAATATTCTATAGATGTCTGTTAAGTCCATTTGATTCATTACCTCCATTAATTCTCTTATTTCTCTGTTAGGTTTCTGTCTACTTGACCTGTCCATTGGTGCGAGAGGAGTATTAAAGTCTCCTACTATCAATGTGTGCGGTTTGATGGCTGCCTTGAGTTTTAACAAAGTTTCTTTTACGTACGTGGGTGCTTTTATATTAGGGGCATAGATATTCAGGATTGAGACTTCATCCTGCTGAATTGTTCCTGTTATGAGTAGAAAATGTCCCTCTCCATCTCTCCTGATTGATTTAAGTTTGAAGTCAACTTTGTTAGAAATTAGTATGGCCACCCCTGCTTGTTTCTTAGGTCCATTTACTTGATAAGCCTTATCCCAACCCTTTACTCTGAGTAGGTGCCTGTCTTTGTGGTTGAGGTGTGTTTCTTGTAAACAGCAGAATGTTGGATCCTGTTTTCGTATCCAATCTCTTAGTCTGTGCCTTTTTATAGGAGAGTTGAGTCCATTGACATTAAGTGATATTAATGACCAGTGGTTGTTAACTCCGGTCATTTTTTAAGTTGTAAATTTTGTGTGTTCCCCTTCTTTGTGTTGCGCTGGTGAAGGGTCTCTAGTTGTCTGAGATATTGTGGTCATTGTTGGACTCCTTGGTTAGTGATTTTCCTTCTATTACTTTCTGTAAGGCTGGATTTGTGGCTACATATTGTTTAAATTTGTTTTTATCCTGGAAAATTTTGTTTTCTCCATTTATAGTGAACGAAAGCTTGGCTGGGTATAGTAGTCTGGGCTTGCATCCATGGTCTCTTAGTTTCTGCAGTACATCTATCCAGGACCTTCTGGCTTTCATGGTTTCCATAGAGAAGTCAGGTGTAAGTCTGATAGGTTTACCTTTATAAGTAGCTTGGCCTTTTTCCTTTGCTGCTCTTAGTATTCTTTCTTTATTCTGTATGCTTTGTGTTTTGATTATTATATGGCGAGAGGATGTTTTTTTTTTTGATCCAGCCTATTCGGTGTTCTGTATGCTTCTTGAACCTTCATAGGTATATCTTTCTTTAGGTTGGGAAAGTTTTCTTCTATAATTTTATTAAATATATTTTCTGGACCGTTGAGCTGTGCTTCTTCTCCTTCTTCTATTCCTATTATTCTTAGGTTTGGTCTTTTTATTGTGTCCCATATTTCCTGAATGTTTTGTGATGAGAATTTGTTGGCCTTGCTGTTTTCTTTGATCAGCGTGTTTATTTTCTCTATGGTATCTTCAGAATCTGAGATTCTTTCTTCTATCTCTTGTATTCTGTTGGTTATGCTTGCTTCTGTAGTCTCTATTCGTTTACCTAGATTTTCCCTGTCCAGCTGGCCTTCTGTTTGTGTTTTCTTCTTTGCCTCCATTTCAGTTTTTAAGTCTTGAACTGTTTCCATTATCTGTTTGATTGTTTTTCCTTGGTTTCCTAGGGTATCATTCACTGATTTACTCAATTCTTCAAACTTTCTGTTATACTTCTCATCCATTTCTATAAGGGCATTTTTTACATGTTGTTTAAGGGCGTCAATCACTTTCATAAAGTCAATTTTATCTACTTCTTCATGATTAAGGTGTTCATGTCCACCTGTTGGGAGGTCGCTGGGTTCTGGTGGTTTCATATAGTTTTTCAGATTGTTAGGTGAATTCTTGCATTGGCGCCTGCCCATCTCTTTCTCCGAAT
This sequence comes from Chionomys nivalis, assembly GCF_950005125.1. NCBI lineage: Eukaryota > Metazoa > Chordata > Mammalia > Rodentia > Cricetidae > Chionomys > Chionomys nivalis. The sequence continues at coordinate 82,615,071 of NC_080088.1, read as the reverse complement.
GCTCCCCTCTGGATCTTCTTTTACCGGATCAGGTCTCCTTGCCTACTGATGTACCTTCCCAGTGATGGCTCTCTGCAGTGCTAGCTCTCCTGGTGTTCTAGTGATGTCTCTCCTTGCTTGTTGCAGGCAGGCCAGTGAAACAAAGGAAGTCTCGCCTGCCTACTTGCCCTGAGGATTTGCCCCCAGCGCCAGACAGACTGAGCTGGATGGTGTTATGTGCCCAAAGAGGAAAGGGGACAGAAGGAAGAAGGGTTCTGGATGCAAGCTGGGTGGGACAAGAAGAGAGAGGCAGTATGGGGGGGTAGAGCCCCTGCAGGGAGCCCGGGGAGTATAGGGAGGGGGATGAGGAACTTCAGAGTTCCCTGTCCAGGGCTGCTTCCGCCGCCGCTGGTCACAAACTCACCGCACTGCTGTCTCTCCTGGTGCCGAGATCAGATCTCCATGCAGGTTGGGTAGTTCGTAAACAAAGCGCCTACCTTGGTTGGTGCAGGCGGGCCAGTGAGACAAAGGAGGTCTCGCCTGCCTACTTGCCCTGAGGATTTGCCCCCAGCGCCAGACAGACTGAGCTGGATGGTGTTATGTGCCCAAAGAGGAAAGGGGACAGAAGGAAGAAGGGTTCTGGATGCAAGCTGGGTGGGGCAAGAAGAGAGAGGCAGTATGGGGGGGTAGAGCCCCTGCAGGGAGCCCGGGGAGTATAGGGAGGGGGATGAGGAACTTCAGAGTTCCCTGTCCAGGGCTGCTTCCGCCGCCGCTGGTCACAAACTCACCGCACTGCTGTCTCTCCTGGTGCCGAGATCAGATCTCCGTGCAGGTTGGGTAGTTTGTAAACAAAGCGCCTACCTTGGTTGGTGCAGGCGGGCCAGTGAGACAAAGGAGGTCTCGCCTGCCTACTTGCCCTGAGGATTTGCCCCCAGCGCCAGACAGACTGAGCTGGATGGTGATATGTGCCCAAAGAGGAAAGGGGACAGAAGGAAGAAGGGTTCTGGATGCAAGCTGGGTGGGACAAGAAGAGAGAGGCAGTATGGGGGGGTAGAGCCCCTGCAGGGAGCCCGGGGAGTATAGGGAGGGGGATGAGGAACTTCAGAGTTCCCTGTCCAGCCTCACTATCTTTCTTCCGTGAAGTTAGATGTGAAATTCAAGCTCCTTCCTTGATTTCTGTGAACAAAACTCAACCATAAAAGTGAATGTATGCAGATTTCCTGGCTGTCTGGGGAGAGTCAAATCTAGGGTTAATATACTCAGTAAAAGCAACTTTTGTTTTGTTTTTCAAGACAGGATTTCTCTTTGTAGACCTCATTGTCCTAGAACTCACTCTGTAGACCAGGCTGGTCTCAAACTCACAGAGTTCTGCCTACATCTGCCTCCCGAGTGCTGGGATTAAAGTCATGAGCCACCACTGCCCAGCTAAAAGCAACTTTTATGTAATAGTAATACTGATTGCTTGCTTGTTTGTTTGCTTATTGAGTTTGTTGCTGTTTTGTTTAGATAAAGTTCTACTATATAGCCCTAGCTAGTTTGGGACTCTCTCTGTAGGCCTGGCTGGCCTTGAACTTATAGAGACCCTACTACCTCTGCCTCCTGGGTGCTAGAATAAAAGGTATGCACCACCACACCCTCTTGTTTTTTCTGGTTTTATTTGGAGTTGGAGTCTTACTATGTAGCCAAGGATGGCCTTAAACTCTTGGTCCTCCTGTCTCAGCCTCCTTAATACTGGGATTGCAAGCATGTGTCACTGTGGCCGGCGAGATGTCCCTGCTTTTGAAAAGCCTTGTCGTCAGTCACCTTCCTGTTGGAGATTTCCTGGGGCTTGCTGTGTCAGTAAGCTGCCACCTCTGTGGGTCACAATAGTCTCTCTGTCTCCTCTACTGCGTGCTCAGAGTGTCACTTTCAGCTTCTGTTGGGCAGTTCTGCTCTTTCTGGTGCCTGGATGTGTGTGCTTTTGTTTCTTTATTCTCAGACCTGTCCTTGATCTCCCAAACCAATCAAAGGGCTCATCAAAATTCAAGTCCAGCTGAGATTACTTCCTTTAAGCCTGTGGTCATCCTGAGAGGCCATGAGAACCAGCGACCTGCAGCTGGTGAGAAATAATTAATACATACATACATACATACATACATACATACATACATATTATATTTATATATGTGAATATATACTTAGTCCTGTGTACTGATGATACAAATGGAGCTTCATATATCTTTCTTTTTTTTAATAGTTACAGTTTGGTTCTGGTAGAGTGGGTCTTTCTAGAGAAAGTGTAGTCTGGGGAGGATTTTCCTGTACAATGTGATTTACATGCAGCAGACAAACTGTCAGCAAAACCCCGGAATGGCCTCGTGACTGGAGAACCAGCTAGTCAGTCACTCCGCTACCCAGACCTCCTTGAAGGGATCATGGGCCATGTGAGAGGCCCAGTTGGTAAGGCTGCCCCCACACTGCCTTACTGAGGGCTAAGTCTCAGGATCCGCCTGCCTCAGGAGGATTTGTCTTTCTTTGTAAGGACACCTGATTTCACCTGGGCAGGCTCAGTGATGCTTTGAGCTGGATGGAGCATATTAAAGGCTAAGTTTGTTCTGGGAGAAGCCAGTGAGTCTCGCTCTTGGCCTCCCTGCCACCCACAGCCGTGGACAGTCTCAGAGACGAGTGGAGCATCCCGAGCTACTGGATTTCTTCGTGTGTTTAGCATTCAGAGTGGTTTGTGAGATACGAGGATTAGTATAGGCAGTGTGGTGTTTTTCATCCAGCTTGATCTATGTCTATAACCCGAATGAAAGAAAATTTAATCACAGAGAATAAGAAACTGATTAGAGAGTTATTAAGTATATTGCTACTTATGTTATGCACTTGCAAATCTTGTATAAATAGTATATTTTATTTTAGAAGTGACTCAAGGTTTTTTGTAAAAAAAAATATTTATTTAACTTTATTTTATGTGCTTTTGGTAGAAGGTGTCAGATTCCCTGGAACTGGAGTTACAGACACTTGTGAGCTGCCATGTGGGTTCTGGGAATTGAACCTGGGTCCCCTGGAAGAGCAGTCAGTGCTTTTAACTGCTGAGTAGTAACTCAAGTTTTTAAGAATATACTAACTCTACTATGTAAAGATATATATATATATATATACACACACACATATTCTTTCTAACAATTTTTATTTTTAATTTATGCTTATATTGTCTCCCTACCTTAATATTAACATTTAAAAAAGTATTTTCTATTATTTTTAATTATGTTTATTTGGGGGGTGGTATGTGCACGTGACAGCTGATGTTCACAGAGGCCGGAGGGTCCCTTGAACCTAGAGTTCCAGGTGGGTGTGAGTTGCCTGCTGTGGTCCTCTGGAGGAGCAGTACACGCTCTTAACATCGGAGCCATCTCTCCAGTCCTTTAGCTGTTTTGAGAGTTATTATTCAATCTCCAGACATCTGTGCAGGTTTCTCACAGTGTGCTCAGGAAATGCAGATGCCACCCTCCCCCCAACAGCTGTATCAAACTCTATCTTTTTTCTACCCAGGTGTTAATAGAAGCCAGCAGTTTGTTCCCATGCCTTAGAGCTAGGGGTTTCCAACCTTCCTAATGCTGTGACCCTTTTAAACAGTTCCTCATGTTGTGGTGACCACCCACAATAATTTTGTTGATGTTATGAATCGTAATGTAAATACCTGTGTTTTCCGATGGTCTTAGACGGCCCCCGTGATAGGGTCATTGCATCCCCCAAAGTGGTCAAGACCCAAGGTTGAGAAGCATTGCCTTAAGTTCTTCCCTCTAAAGTAAAGTGTGATGGAAACAAGAGCCAGTCACAAGTCTGAACCTTTCTAAGAAGCTCCTCCCTCGTCCCCTGCCTTCAGGGTCAAGCAGTTCTCTGCCTCTGGTAGATGATATCCTGGAAGGGTGAGCTGTCGGCACTTTTTGTTGTTGTTGTTGTTGCTTGTTTGTTTGTTTTTTGATTTTTTTGGATTGTACCTCTCTCACGCTTAAATCCCCTGGCTTTTAAGTCCCTCTGAGCCTTGCCAGGTGGGCCCGTGCTTAGTGGAAGGGTTTCTATCCTAACCCCTTCTCTCAGTGGTGGTCTAGCTGCTCCTTCCCTGATGTCCTGTGGTCTTCACAAAGGCGTCCTTCTTCACTGGTCCTTGTTCTCCTCTGATTCGTGTTCAAGGCCAGTCTCAAGCATCATGTTTTGCTCAAACCGTCCTTAACCCTCTCCCCCCGCCCCTCTGCACATCAGGCTCTAAAGATATCCAGTTGGTATCACCGTTTTCCAGGGGTGCTCCAAGCCTTTGAAGACAGAATCCACACATCACATGAATGAATGAATGAATGAATGAATGAATATCAATCAATCAATGAGTGGATGAATGTATGAATGTTTTTCCTTTTTAAATTTAATTTTTAGTTTTTTGAGAATTTTATAAAAGCACTATGTTTATATCATTTTCATTCATCCCTCCCTCTCCTCCAACTCCTTCCATGACCCACCTCCTCATTCTCTCTTGAATCAGTGACTTCTTCTATAATTATTATTGTTATACAATTATATATACATACACCCACACAAGCCTATTGAGCTTACTTAATTTCCCTGGTATATACATACGCTTAGGACTGACCTTTGGGGACTATAGCCCATCAGGACTCTTCCCTAAAGAAGAATGACTCTCCCCATGTCAGCAGCCATTATGTACCTGTAATTCTCCATTTAGGAGGAGGGCCTTGCCAGATTTCATGTCTACCAGTGTTTCCCTTATGCGGATTATGTGGCCATATTGTTGCGATCTTGTGGGTGTGGCTTCTCTGTCATAACTAGAAGACATTATCTCCCAGCAGGCTGTCCTGTCCTCCGGCTCTTACAGTCGCTCCGCCCCCTCTTCCGTTATGGCTGAGGTGTAGGGGTTGTGTTATGAAAGTATCAGCTGGGGGGGGCGCCCCACAATCAATAGTCCTCTGCATTTGACCAGTTATGGCCTTCTATGATGATCCATTTATTGATAATGTTCACAGAGCTGTTAATGACTAATTTTGCATTTGTTTTTCTTATAATAATTTCCCTTCTCCAAACCCCTTGTCATCTGGGCTGTTGTCGCCCGCCGCTTGCTTAACAGCAGCTTTTATTGGCTCTTCAAGCCCTGTGCAGATTTATGTAAGTGATAAATGTAAAATATTTTTCTGTCAAGGGCAGCATCATGTTTTCCATGTCTGCTCCTGCTGCACCCTGGATATAGCTGGTATCAGCTTACCACGCGTCAAATCAAATTACCTAATGTTTTTGGGCGCATGTTCCTTCCTGCTTTATCTGGCTCCTACATACAACGCTGCCCCAAATCATCTGGCAGTTTCTTATGCAGAATTACAAACTCAAACATTTCCCACGTACTTCCTCTTCCCTGGCGTCATCAGGGATGCCGTGGCTGCGGGATGGTGCTGTGTACTCAGTCATAGAAGAGCGCAGAAAGAAGGATGCTGAACAATGGGCGAGACAAGAAAAAGGGAAACTTTGGAAATGATTAATAAGGACACAAGTATACAAAATGCTTATACAAATGATTTGGTGTGACGTCTTAGTGCTAAGAAAACTTAGGGATACGATAGCCTGTTGAGGTCTGGGATGGACTGTTTACCTAATGAAGGACCATAGCGAGCATTTCCAGATGAACCAGCCTTGTAGCTGACACAGCTCCTTGGGGCAAGGACTTTATGCGTTTGGCACAAGCACACCTATTGTACATCAGTGCTGTTAAATATTTAATAACACTTCATCCCACACCTATTCTTGGCAAAGCTAGCCTTCCTGACTTCTCATGTCCATAGTCAGATCTGTATTTGTATATTAATCATTTGAGGTGTGGTGCCATTTTTAAGTCCAAGTGAGGTGACACCATTTTCTGTATGTCTGGGATCTGCTCCGGGTGATGAGAATATATGTAATTAGCAATATTAAACAGTGGTCTTTTTTTCTGTCTTTTTTAAAAAAAATCTTGAGTTGGAGAGATGCCTAGGTGTCTAAGAACACTGCAACCGGTATGTGACAGATTCTTTACCTAGGTACCCAGAAGACCCAAGTTCGATTCCCAGCACCTGCATGGTAGCCCACAACCATCCATAATTCCAGCTCCAAGGGATCGCACACCCTCTCGTGACTTCACCCTCTCTCCACATGCTTCACAGGCATGCATATAGGCAAAACACGCATAGACATAAAAATATCTAAAAAATATTTTTTAAACCTGTTTCTTTTCAGAGATGTGCCTACAAAGTGAGCCACATTTTCGGAAGTGACTCTAGGGCCTGAGCTTTGTCATCCGAGTTCCATAGTTAACAGTGTGACTGGGAGTAGTTCCCTGTAGCGCTCTGAAAATCAGTAAGCTCATCTTTGAACCAACCCTCCAGACTCCCCACAGCTCCCTAGCTTATTGTCCATCCCCAGTTGTAATATCTGTATTTCTGGATTCAGAATGAAGGAGTAGGTTCATTTAGAATAAACTTTTCGGATGAATGCAAACTGTGCTCCTACTGTTTAATTTGCTATCGGACTCATGTCTTTAAGGGGAATTTACCCAGGAGTCATCATATGGAAGACAGAAGTTGTGGCAGTCTATGGAAATTCCAAAGTATATACAGAGAGTAACTTAATTAGTTACTCATGTGCATTTACACCAACAAGAGCCTACACAAAACCTGAGTGTTGATGCTACTGGTTAACATGACACCATAGATGGAGTCCCCAGTCCTAGATTGTGAGCTATGGGCAGTTAATGACTGCTGAGAACAGCAGAATTTGTCCTCTCCTGCAATGAGCCCCCAATTGCTTATCCAATCCCAAGTGGGTCAGCTCTAAAACCATATACATATGAGCAACACCAAATGGACCAAACCAGTTATATTTATGCATTTATTCATATATGTGTGTGTAACAATAACGATTAAAGAAAAAGAGGTTATGATTTTGAAAGAGAGGGGGAAAGTGGGAGATGTGGAAGGGCAGGAATAAATAAAGCATATAAATATATATATATATGAAATTTAAAATAAATGTAACAAAATATGTGACAGTATGAAAAAATCAACAAGGCTTTAAATTAACAGAAAAAAATAAAATCTCTCACATCTGGGAGACAAGATTTCCTAATCACATGAACTCTGTCCTTTGGTTTTGTTATCAGTAAAGTGAAATCGTATCTTTCTGTTTGCCGAAGAACAAGAAAGGAGCTAAATACATAGAAGCATAAAGGTTTGCTGTGGTTTTCTGTGGTGCTGAGCCCCGGGCTTGAGAGGTTCCTCGTGTAAAGACACTGCTTCAGGCTGGTGCTTTGGATTTTCCCTGTGGGAAATCCTTCACCCATCCACTCTCAATCCCACTCCCATGCTCTCTCTTGTTTTTTGATTTTTTTTTCATATTCTTGGTGTCTGATCATGTTTGGAGCCTGCCACTTTTACCATCTTTTGCAATATGATGCTTGTTGTTACTGATGCTGATGAGTCCACGGAAGGATTCAATCTGCCACCTCCCTCCCCCACGTCGGCAGCCTCTTCTAGGCACCCAGGTTTATCTGCCAAAAGTGACCTCACCAAGGCCCCTTGCAAAGACTGTCGGAATCTCGCCTTACTAGCCTGTCTTCTCTAGCTTAGCATCCCAGTGTTATGAACATTTGTTTGTGCATGCTGAGGTTTCCAAGGGTGACTCAGGTGAACTGGAAAGATCCAATGGCACAGGCCAGCATTAGCATCATTTTTCCTCGTAGCCACTTTGTCTTTCATGCGGCAAAGCGAACCTCAGCTCATTTTCCCCCAGGAACACTGAAAGCATGACTTTCACTCCACCTTCAGCTCAGTCATCTGCATTACCCCAGCACTGTATTTCCCATTGCGGTGGTTGGTACCTGGGTCAGCCTCACGTTTAATTTATTGATGCTGTAGAGCAGTGCATGGATCTACAAGGAGCCTGTGAATCACACATTGCAATTGTAAAGTGAAGTGTGCCTTGGTCATCCCATTGGACACCTTTGAAAACGTCTGTTTCTCCTGACTGTCATTGACAGAGACACCTTGCCTAGCTCAGTCTTCGTTTCCTGTTAATAATATTTGTAACTTTTTTGGTTATGGTTGGCTTGTACTTTTCTTCCCATGATCAGGATTCATAAATGCACACTAGAGCATTCACGTATTCATTCTGCAAATGCTTTATGAGTGTCTACTACGTGTCTAGCCGTAGCCTAGACCTTGCCCAGAAGTACTGACATCTCCTGTTACTATATCTAGAACCTTCTGTTTCTCCCTCATTTCAATAGCTTGCCTCCTATGAATGACTGGAGCATATGTATTTATCATGGTTACATTTTCTAGGTGAAATGGACCTTTTACCATTCTACCATATTGGTTTATTTATTTTTTTTTTTCAAATTAAAGCCTGTTTTTATGTAGTTTCCCCCTCCTCTCTTAGGAACTATTTGCACAAACTATCTTTGTCCATTCTTTCACTTTCAACCTGTGTGTTCTTCCATCTGTAATGATTTCCTTTATTCTAGGATACAGGTGCATTCTGTCAGTTTTTAAAATTCAATAGCTCAATCGGTGTCTCTTGAATGGGGAACTTTAGCCATTTACATGTAAAGCAATTGCCAGTGGGAAAGGCTTTCTATTGCCATCTCGTTCTTTTTTATGGTTTCCCCCACCTCCTTTCCTACCTGCTTAGTTGCTTTGTTGTAGTGACAAGTTGGGGGTTCCCTCCTTGCTCCTTTTTGTATATGCACTGTTTCCACTGCAGGTTATAATCACCTACTTAAAACTGGCTGCGCATTCACACGAAAAGGCGTGGTCTTCTCGTCTCTGCTCTGCTCAGATTGTGATATCGATGAGGCTGGAGGGCTGGCTCAGCAATTAAGAGCACTTGCTGCTCTTGCAGAGGACACAGGTCTATAGTAACAATAATGCCTTTATTTTTAAATCATAGAATAGTGAAATTATAAGCAAAATGGTAATACAGAATTGAGTTTGTCCATACCCCCCCCCTCGGGTTTTCGAGACAGGGTTTCTCTGTAGCTTTGGAGCATGTCCTGGAACTAGCTCTTGTAGACCAGGCTGGCCTCGAACTCACAGAGGTTTGCCTGCCTCTGCCTCCCAAGTGCTGGGATTAAAGGTGTGTACCACCACCACTCAGCCCATACATTTATCTTTATTGAAGATATTTCCATTTTCATGTGGGTTTGACTTATCCTCTGACATCATCTTGTTTATCCTTTCCTATGACATGCTTTGGGATACGTTCCTTGGTTTTTGTTAATTCTGGAATAACTCATACTTTCTTTTATTTTCTGATGTTTTGTCAGTCTCATACAAGGGCATGGTATATCTTTCTCATAACCCCCATTACTCTCATCTCCCTCACCCCCTATGATTATCTTCCTCTTCCCAGCCAGTCCCCTTTCTAGTGTCATGTCTTTATTTTATTTAATAATTGATTAATTTTTTCTTTTGGTGACCCACTGAGTTTGAGTAGGGTTGCTTACATGCACATGGGTGAGAGGTTATTTACAGGAACATGTGCAGCTTCCCAGTGACTGCACCATTGAAGAAAATGCACCTCACGCCCAGCAGTCATTAACTGCCTATAAATCCCCAGCCAGGGGTGGAGCCTTGGGTCTCCCTCTTCTGTCCATGAAGGAATGGGAATGGATCTAGTCCTGCTTGGGTCTGATGCGAGTCACCAGAATAGCTCCAGTTTATGAGTGTAACAGCTGCGTCATGTCTGAGAGCCCTGACTCTTCCTCTTCCATTTTTTCCATTCCCTCTTCTGTGATGTTCCCTGGGTCCTGGAGGGATGAGATAAATGTCTCATTTAGGACTGAGCACTCAACAGCTACTTATTCACTTTAAGCTTCTTCTCTGGTCAATGTTAGCTTTCTTGTATGTGTGTGTGTTTAGTGGACTGGGGTTGTTGGGATTCCTTTTATTTGTCTTTCTGTGTTTCTCCTCAATGTTAGGAAGTTTTTCTTGTGACATATGTTAGTCCCCTTAATAAGACTCTATAAGCCTCTTAGATTCAATTCACTTTTCTTTTATAGTGTTTTTTGTTCTGGTGCAGTAGACTCAATAAATACCAAGTGACTGTGTCTGAGTTTGTGGAGTCAGTCTTTCGTATGTGTCAATAAATAAATACCAAATGACTCTGTCTGAGTCTTTCTTATGTGTCAATGTGCTGTTGAACCCTGTAGTAAAAAAAATTTTATTCGGTTATTGTGTTCCGTAATTTCTGACTGGTTTCATTTTAATTATCTATTTCTCTTTGTTGATATAACCATTTTCTTGTTTTTACTTACTTGTCTTTGTTCTTTTTTAGCCTGCTGAGCTTATTAAATTGCTTTTTTTAATGTTTATTTTGTTTCGGGCGTGGCAAGGCACATGTGTCTTGAGATACACGTAAAGGGTCAGAGGACAACTTGTGGGAGTTGGTTCTCTTCTTCTACCATGTGGCTTCCAGGACTGAATTCAGATTTTCAGGCTTGGTGGCAAATGCCTTCACCTTCTTGGCCATCTTGAGAGCCCTGTTGAACACATTTAAGACAGTGTTTTAAAGCCTTTGCCAAATCTAAGCCCAGTATTTGAGGTTGGTCTCTAGACAACCGTTCTGCCTCTGGGAATGGGCTCACCATTTTTATCGGTTTGTCTTGGGTTCATTTGTGGGTGCTAGGGCCTGGTAATGCTTGCCTATACTCTCAGCTACTGAGGAGGCTGAGGCAGGAAGATTACAGATTCAATGCCAGCCGGGGCATCTTAGAGAGACTCTATAGAGGAACACACTATGGAGAGAGTTCAGCTCAGTGGGAAAGCATTTGCCTACCATGTGTGACCTCCTGGGTACAACACCCAGTACCACAATAAACAACCAAATAAATACACGGGAAGGAGGGATGGAAGACAGGCCTCCTTTCCCAGTCTCTGCTGGCTGACTGTGTGCCGGCGAAGGCCATGCAAAGCCGCCCCTTCGTGAAGCTGTTGGGTGCTCTCAGACATTTTCTTTGAGAGTATCTCCTATGGGACTATGTGTAGAGTTTTTCCTCAATGCCTGGTGTTTGGAGGGAATTTTAAAAGCATTCATTTCCCTCTGCGTCTTACCTCCTCTCCTCAGGGCCACAGATCAACTGTATTCCTCTCCCCATGACTTCTGCTCTCAGTGCTAACAGGGGCAGCCTCTCTGCGACTCTCACAGCCCTCAGCGCCTGCCTGTAACTGCAGCAGCCTTCAGACTTATGTGGGAGCTAACCTGCACTGCCTTTTCTTCAGTCCCCCACCTCATGCTAGGCTGTCTAGACTGCAGCTCTGCAGCCGACAGGGATGGGGGCGCTGCTGAGATAGACTGGGGGGAACACAAGGCTGTCTGGGAGGCCCTCACCTTCTGTTCTTTGTATACGGAAATAATAGACGTTGGGCAGATTCTGTCTCAGAAGCTGTTGGCATTTATGTGTGTCTTTCCAAAACAAACTGTTTCAGGCATCTAAAGTCACTGTCGGGTTCCCATAGCATCCTTGTTAAATTGAGCCAGGTAGCAGGCCACTTTCAGCACACCGGTGGACTCCAGTTGCTCAGTAAATCTGCAGCACAATAAGTGTGATTTCGGCCTCTTGAGCCAATGCTCATTAGCAACTCTGAGTCCTTTTAAACATTCTGTGAGAATCTCCAAACAGCTCCCAATTGACAGATTCCAGCCACATTATCAGGGCGTGTGCATTTGTGGCGATATTTTAAACGTTAAGTGCGGAGATTATGAAAGGAAAATTGAAAGGGGGGCTTCAGCACCCCCTCTCCTCCCCACTTAAGGCCCTGCCCTTTGCATGCAATCATGTTTCCACCGGCTGAGATATTCCAGTGGTGCCACCTGGATGACAGGATGGATGAGTGTGTCTGCGTGACTGCTGTCTTCTGTCCAAGATGGATCTAGCTGAACCCATCCTAATGCATTTGTTTGCAGTGAATGAGAAATCATTTTACAATCTCTTCTCACAGTGTTTCAGAAGTGATCAGGATACTTTGCTTCACCCCTGACAACTAGCCATCAGGATATATGCACCAGGCTTCAGAAGGTGGTATGTCGAGAGCTCCTATCTGAGAGGCATTGGTTTATAAAATGTAAAATCTAAATGGTGAGAAAGGCCCAGGCGTCTAACAAGGGTGGATGTGAGTGCTTAATACAGATGGGCCCTGGGCCCCTTTCTCTAATTACACCCCACAATCTGTGCCACCAGTAACAGGACTTTTTTACCGTTTGGCATTTCATGGATCATATTAGGTTTGTAACTCCTTTTGAGAGGAACAAAAGCTATGAAGCATTGAGTAGCAGCCTGTAGCCCCTCCGTCCCCAATGCTGTGATTTGTCTCGTATTGCCTGCTTTATCTCACCAAGTTGCTTCACATGTCAACAAAATGTCACCTCCCACACAGAACCAGCATCCACATTTTTTTGGTCACAGAGCCTGATGAAACACGGGTGGAATCCTTGTTACAATGCAGTCTTAGGTACGGAGAAATATCTGGGGGAAGGGAGTGCTAACAGCTGGAGAAACACAGCTGTGACTTGGTCTCATCTATGTGTGACATCGTATCCCAGAGTCCTGACTCAGGAGCAACAGAGAGCTGCCTCTGTGAGAGCTGATGCATGGATGTGTAGACACAGGTCATCACATTGCCTGGGGAAGCCCTGTCTCTCAGACAACATGGGTCAGGCTCAGCCCAGCAATCCGGGCTTCTGAACTCTCAGCAGGTACCCAAAGCAACACAAAAAGGGTTTTTTTTAAATTTTTGTTTTTGTTTTAACCATCTGAGCCATTCAGGTACCTTCCTTCACCTCTGGGCTGGGCCATCTGGCTAGAATAGACCTGCTCCCTCGCTGCTCCACTGCCCTCCTTGTCTGAACTAATGTCAAGTCTCCTCTAGGGCTCTGCATGGGAGTGAGGCCTTCGGGAAAGGTATGTTGCCACCCAGGCTGCACTGGGTCCCTTTCACAACACATCCCAGCAGCTATGCAGACGTTGATTTAAACCTGCTGGCTACTTCCCTGTCTGCCTTGCTGGGTAGTGGGTGCTTCAAGGAGAAGAAATATCTAATTTGTTTGCTCTCAACAACACATAAGTCAAGCTCAGTGGTCCACACCTTTAATCCCAGCACTCTGGAGCCAGAGGTAGGTAGATTTCTGAGTTCGAGCTCAGCCTGATCTACGTAGTGAGTTTCAAGACAGTCAAGGGCTACGCAGAGAGACCCTGTCTCATCATCACCACCGCACCCCCCCCCCAAAAAAAAAAACTATTTAAGATAGTGCCTGGCTCCCAGACAGGATCTAGCAAACATATTGATGAGAAGGTAAGATGCAAATGAATGATCTAATCTTGTCCTGTAAATGGAGCACTGACGTATCTATGCAAGAATTACACTCTTCTCAGCCTCCTCCTGTGCACCAGGTGTGCTAACCCTCCTCACAGCCCGGCAAGGCAGAACCTAGTTTCCACCTTAGACTTGTCTAGACCTTTATATCCCAGCTGTACTGGAAGTCAGCATCTTTAATGTTTAAAGGGTAGGTACGCATCTACCTCTTACTGTATCTACACTAAAAAAGAAAAGACAATGTAGCATGATAGCCAAGATAGTCCATGGCTACTCCCTGTGAATTGATAGATCCAGCCGATTACCTGTACCTCTGAGACATTTAGGGTTCTCTGATGATACTCTCATGAAAGCATTTGTGTGGGGCTTTGTGTATATGAATGTTCATGTACATACATGTCTAGGCACTGAGTGTGTGCAATGCCCGTGGAAGCCAGAAGAGGGTGGAGAATCCTCACACTGGAGTTACAGATGGTTGTGAGTTGCCCCATAGGGTCTGGGAGTCAAACCCAGACCCTCTGCAAGAACAGCCGGTGCTGTTACACACTGAGTCATCTCTGCAGTCCTGACTGGAAATTTGGGCAAGTGACTTTTTCTTAGCTTCTCAGAAGGACCGCTGAATGACATCCATATGAACAGTTTAATAATAAAAGGCTCAGGCACCAGGACACTCAGCACTGTGTCTCGTTTCCAGAGATACCCACTGTGTGCAGGAGAAAAGACTACTGATGACAGAGTCCTTTAGTTGACCTCTGTTAGCTAAGTTAGGCTTCTTAGGGAAAACGCCCCATCCACCAATTCACCAACCAGACCCACACCACAACACACAGTAGAATCAGGTGAAAGCAAACATCCGTCGTGGCCACAAATAGAAGTCAGGAGGAAGCTGATGGACGAGGACCATGTGTTTGGCCAAGTTTGTGCGGCCCTAGTCCAGGGGACTTTTTGCTGGAAATCCCCAGTGAAAGTCACCGGTTTCTGCCTCTTTCATCCGTAGCTTCAAGACCATAGGACTTGGTTTCTTAAAACCCAGCAGACAGGAGACAGAGAAGCGTAGCTCAGGGCTTACCACGTGGTAGGCACTTCCCCTCGTTAGATGCATGGTGGATGCAGAGCATGTGTGATAGAAACAAAAAGATGTGACTTTGAAACTTAGATCTAGCATGGGCCGACTGGCTGGCCTCGGCCAAGTCCCAGCTCCACACAGAGTCCCTAGATGAATGAGGACAAGATACGTTCCTTTTCTTGGTGACCTCCACATTGCTCAGATGTGTGGAGATCAATGGGGGCTGATGGCGTGAGGGAAAAGCAGGACTGCCTGGGGCAGAACGGCATTCTGGGTTAGAAATAAAGTAGATCAGACAATCAGAGAATGTACTGGAAAGGTAACCTTACCCAGAAGAAAGGGAATAACAGAAAGCACGGGCAGAGGGGACACCAGAGCCGCCACGGACACAGAAAGACCAAGTCTGCGCTCCTGTCTGGGAGACCTGACATTTTTTTAAATTTCTTGTCATTTTGTAGGGTTTCTAATTTGTTTTTCAAGGAATAAGAAGAATATATGACATCAAGATTTTGAAGTTTTGTTTTTTAGCAGATCCTGTCATCATCATCATTGTCGTTATTAGTATTAGTATTAGCATTAGTATTATAGCTTGTGAGTTTTCTGAGTGTCTTGGGGTTTCTATTTCTGTTATGAAACAGAATGACCATCCACAACTTGAGGAGGAAAGGGTTTATTTCAACTTACACTTCCAGGTCATAGTCTATATCATAGTCCATCACTGAGGGAAATCAGGTCTGGAACCTGGAGGCAGGAGCTGATGCAGAGGCCATGAAGGGGTGCTGCTTTCCGCCTTGCTCCACATGGCTTGCTCAGCCTGCTTCACCTCGGGGCCACCTACGCGGGGATGGCGCCACCCACGGTAGGCTAGGCCCTCTCACTTAATTACTAATCAAGAAAATATCCCACAGATTTGTTGACAGGCCAATCCAGTGGAAGCATTTCCTTGATTAAGAGTCCTGCTTCCCAGGTGGCCCTAGCTAGTGTCAAGTCACCATAAAAACTGGCCAGTATACCACATAGCACGCCCTCATTCCTTTTCTAAGTATCTTTTTTAAAAAAATATTTATTTATTATGCATACAATATTCGGTCTATGTATATGTCTGCAGGCCAGAAGAGGGCACCAGACCTCATTACTGATGGTTGTGAGCCACCATGTAGTTGCCGGGAATTGAACTCAGGACCTTTGAAGAGCAGGCAATGCTCTTAACCACTGAGCCATCTCTCCAGCCCCCCTTTTCTAAGTATCTTCATTAGATCTTGGAATATTTCACACAGTGCATTTTGATCATGTTCTTCCCTCACTCCCCCCTGACCCTTTCCAGACCCATCCCCACCTTCCTGCACCCTTAACTCCATGTCTTCTTATTTATTCCTGTCTTTTAATTTAACAACCCATCCTTCTGATTTGTGCTGCCCATGTTCTCCTGGGTGTGGGAAGACCTCGCAGAGTGTGGCAGACCTACCAGGAACTACAACCCTAGAGAAAACGGACTCTTCCTCCCCTAGAAACCATCAACTGTCTGTCCATAGCACTCACATAGGGAGTGGGGACCCAGGAGTCCCTTCCTGGGCCATGCTAGAGTTTTACAGGTGTGGTCTGGTATACTACCCTTGGTTCCTTACTATACTACCCTTGGCCACTTACCCAAAGGATTCTGTTTTCTACCAAAGAGACCTATGCCGAGGCTGCTCTATTCACAAATAGCTAGACATGGAAACTGCCTAGATGTCCACCAGCTGATGAAGGGATGATGAAAACAATTCATTCAGCTGTACAGAACATTGAAATCATGGCCTTTGCAGGTGAATGAATGACGCGAGAAAGCTCAGTGCTGAGTGGGGTGGTCCTCTAGATCCTGAAATTTGGTTTGAAATCCTCTTATTACCTCAAGGCATCTTCTGGATATCTTTTTTAGAAGATTAATCTGATATAAAATCTGATAGTTTGGAGAGGAATCCTTGAATCTGATTCGTGCTTTGTTCTAGGACTAGCGGAGATGGGTGTGTGTGTGTGTGTGTGTGTGTGTGTGTGTGTGTGTGTGATGTTTTATGTGTACTTCAACACAGCACTGCCAGATACCGGAAATTCTGGTGACTCTTCAGAAACCTAAAACTAGACACAGGTGTGGCCACTCTAGCCTGTGGTGTGGTGACGCATGCCTTCAACCACAGCAGAGGCAGGTGAATCTCTGTGAGTTCCTGGCCAGCCTGGTCTGCATAGTGAGACCATGACTCCAAAACCAAGCCAATGGGGGAAAACAATCTCTACAACCTAAGATGACAGGTATTTAGGACACTGCAGATTTTTGTCACACTACTAACTAAATGAAAGCATATAACTTACATAAGATATTTTAGAATAATTTTGAAATGAAAACGCCTTTCCTTGCTTCTTTTATTTGCAAAAACAATTAGTTTTGAACACTGAGGTTTTATTGAACTTACACGCTTTCTAAAAGAAGTAAAGACATGCATGTTCCCAAGGTAAAAGTATGTGACATACGAATGTGTGGATTTTAGCAAATTTATGCCCTTTCCCTTCAAGGTGGGTAGTTTGTGTACCTACCAAAGCATTCGCTTTTATCTGGTTCTCATTCACAATGAACTCCTAAGTCGTCCACTGTGAGTAACTGACTGTAGCTGAGGGAACTGGAGCCACTGACTCCGGGAAGGCTGAGACAGGAAATCCTGGTTCAGTTCAACCAAAGCGCTCTAGCCCCATAGACAAAAATCATAGTCGTTTTTGCCTTCTAGAAAAATCTGCGGTAAGACTCTGTCCCCTATGCTAAGTTACAAACATGTGTTCTCTGGTATCTCTCTTGTTTGCTTCAAGCATAAAGCTAAATGAGATGATTTCCGGTTAGGTATACCTTGTGAGGTTGGTGATCTTGAAGCTCTGACATCATCATCACAGAGATGGAGTGACCAGATGGCTGCCATATGCTACTCTGGGAATGGCAGGGAGGGTTTCCTACACCCCTGGTAGAGCCAAGCCTCCGTCAACTTCATTCTGGGCTATTTCAAGTGATGACTGAGGTTCTTTAATTCTATTTAGTCAATTAATTTATTTGCTTTTAAAGGTTTGTTTATTTTATACACAGGAGTGTTTTTCCCACATTTATATCTGCGTGCCATGTATGTGTAGTATCCACAGAGGTCAGAGGATCTTGTCAACTGAAGTTAAAGACAGTTGTGAGCCACCATGTGGGTGCTGGGAACCAAACCCAGGTCCTCTGCAAAAGTACTGAACCGAGACATTTTATTTTTAAGATCTTACTGGCAACTATTATTTCCCCATTAAAAGTTGCTTTGCAGAGGACAAACACAAGCTTAGGAAAGCTGATTCCATTGGAAAAGGAAAGCCCTGGCGAAAGATGTTCCCGGTGGATGGTCCTCGAAGCTGTAAGGGGCATCGCACTGTGAACCTGGGCGGAAGGCAGGT
The DNA here is from genome assembly GCF_950005125.1 of Chionomys nivalis. Classification (NCBI taxonomy): domain Eukaryota; kingdom Metazoa; phylum Chordata; class Mammalia; order Rodentia; family Cricetidae; genus Chionomys; species Chionomys nivalis. The sequence goes on along the minus strand of NC_080088.1, from coordinate 82,597,197 downwards.
TTCCACCCTCCTGTTGAGCCCTCGCTGTAACTGGGACTGTCTCAGAATAGCAGTTTTCGGTGGGGAATGGAGGAGACCAGGTGGTCTCTTCTCACTTCAGCTCCAGACTGCCCCCACGCTACGGAGGAGGATGAGGACACCCAGGCCACAGCGGTCTTCTGTTTGAGAGATGTAAGGAAACGTGAGCTCTGCTCCAGCAGGTGTGGGCCTGCGTGCTGTGGCACTTGGATGCTTTCTTCACCCAGTGACAGATGGCTTTCTGCTCGTGGGCTCCCCTGGACTTTGAGTGGACCGTCTCCAGAGCTGTAGGTTCTACGTCAGGGTGAGAAGGGGTTTACAAGCCAGACAGAAACATGAACCTCGGGAGCATGTCTGTCTGTCAGCTGCTCTGCTCTGGACCTCACGGGACCACACTGAGACATCTCTCTGCTCCCTCGTATTCCCGAAGCACGTCTAAAATCTTTGTGATTTCTGTGCTAGTCAGTAGGCTTCAGGTCATCTGCCCCGCCCAACTCTTCGCTCTTAGCTCTTCCTGTCATTAATATTCTTTATTCAAAAAGAAAACGATAACAAAAAGTCTCCCAAACCCCCTCCAACACACTGTGTCTCTTTGGTCCTTCTCTTAGCAGCAAGCCTTTATCCATCTACATGCTGAGAATCTGTCTGTCTCTTTTTCCATTCCTTTCTCAGCATGGATTTCCTCTGCTTATAATTCAATTTAATTGATAGGCACAGTTGGGAGAATTCACAAGTAGTAAGTCAAATGCCATCCCTGCTCTCCCAGAACTGTAATTAAATGATGTGTCAGAATTTTCCACTCCAGCTGCCTTGGCTCTTAATTGCAAGCCTATCTCCCTCGTCTCTCTAGGCTGGATTCTGGGTCATTTCTTCAGATAATATCTTTCAGCTCATTCAGTCTTTCCTTGTGTTCTCTTAAATATGTCTTTTAGTCCTTCTGTTTACTTCTAATTTCAAAAACTAGATTTCATTTACATCTAAAATTTGTCTCTTTTTTCTAATATATTTGTATATTTCTAATATTTTTGGCTTGGATCATATATTTCAAAACATTTCTTTTATATATGGTTATTTTGTAGTCTCTATTTCATAATTCTATCATTGAATATCCTTGGGGGAGGGGGTGAGTCTATTTCTGTTCTCTATTGTTTCTGCATATTATATTTTTACAAATTATTTGCAAAGGTAGTACATGCCTTTAATTCTACCACTCAGAAATCAGAGATAGGCAGATCTCTGTGAGCCCAAGGCCAGTTTGGTCTACAGAGTGAATTTCAGGACAGCTAAGGCTATGCAGAGAAACCCTGTCTCGAAAAAACCAAATTGACTGCATGTATGTATGTATGTGCACCACATGTGTGCAGTACCTGTAGAGGCCAGAAGAGGGCATCAGATCTTGAACAGGAGTTCCAGATGGTTGTGAGCTGTCGTATGAGTGCTGGGAACTGAACTCAGGTCCTCTGTGAGGGCAGGGAGTTCTCTTTACTGCTCCGGTGCCTCTAAAAGCTACTCTTTATAATTTCCCATTTCCTTGCATGTTTAACTTGATAACTACTGTTTTTCTTTCATCAACTCCTTATTTTCCTTGGAAATTTCTCAAGGGACAAAGTTGTGTTCCCTTGGAGATGTTTTGCTTATCTGTCTACAAGGAACACTACCTGAAGACCTTCTCAGTCAAGATCCACTCAAAATCAGATTTGGGGACTGATGATTTTTGAACTAAGTGGTGAGAAACAGAGCTCTAAACTAAAAATACAGACAGACTTGTGAGTCCAAGTTTTCACTGGTAATCCTCCATCTCTCCTCAGTAGCACACCTCAGACTATCGCGCGAGTGCGTGTGCGTGACCTTAGCTTGGACAGTAAGCTGTTCCTCACATCCCTAGATCTCAATATGCGCTGAAGGCAGCAGGCCTGTCTCCATGGTCTCTACTCTCGAGTCACCGAACTGACTTGTGCATGTAGTGGTCAAGGTTCTCAGAAGCAAGAGAGAGCGCCTTTATATCCTTACCTGGCCTTTGCTTGTGTCCTGTGGTCACATCAAGTCACTCAGGCAAGCTCAGATTCTAGCAGATAAGTACATTCCCCATCCTGATATTAGAAGAGTATAAATCACATGGCAACAGATATGCAAGTGGTTTGCGACATTTGTGCTGCCATCTGCTCTAGACTTGAATGCCATTTCATAGAGAAAAGAGCATCTTACCCCAAAACGCTAGAATAAAATTCCCCAAATATAAAATAGATAGTATGAAGAAGAAAAACTAGAAATCAAAAACAAACAAAAAATGTCCTAATACCCTGGACTAATGAGCATGTCCTTGCTAGGAACATTTTCTAGAGTGCAAAATCCTGTATTCTACAGTGTGAAGAAACAGCATGGTGAAATTGCCTGTGTTTGGAGGAAAAGGCAGGTCTCTATTGAGGAGACTGAATGAAGTCCAGATGAATACCTAGGGGAGGGCAAAAGGTGGGTGAGTGGGCGAGCGCCAGAATAACTAGGAAAGGCAGAATTGAGTTTAGCAACAGGAAAAGATGGTGTGTGTGTGTGTGTGTGTGTGTGTGTGTGTGTCCTAATCCAACCTCCTCCCCCTGCTTTTCTCCTACTTGGCAACACTGTGTACTTATCTCTCTATGACACAGGAAGTGTGACCCTTTGCTTAAGGTCAGAACCAAGGTCTTCTTACCCAGAGGCTATGAGAAGAATCTGTTTCCTGGCTCATTCTGAGTACTGGCAGTACTTCAAAGTGGTAATTCCTATTCTTGGCCTTTACTTTGGATGCGGTAACAAAGTACCCCAGGCTAGGTGGCTTAAACAGTAGAAATTTACTTTCTCACCTTTGGGAAGTGTGCCACTATAGTATCAAGGTGAATGGTAACTTTGTCATTGTCTAATCACATAACACAGAGAGAAAGGCGGAGAAGATTGCAGGTAGCTCTTCTCTATGCGGGAACTAATTCTTTGAGACCAGGGCCCCGCCCCCATGACATCAGCTAATTCTGTTAACCTTTCATGGGTCCCATCTCAAGCCTTCACCACTCCAGAGGTTGCACCTACAATATAAACTATATTGGGAAAGTACTGTTTGGTCCCTAACAGGCATTTCCATACTTTTCTCGTGGACCCTCCACCGTGAGATCACAGAGGCATGTCAGATCTCCCCTGGGACTTTGCATGTCTCTCCCGGGCGCGGGAGGATGTCATCTGTGTTTGGAGGCTCACGTGATTAGATTCTGCCCACCTGGACAGTCCCAGGTTGAAGTTCACCTCTGAGGACTAACATCACCCCGGAGTGGTATGTCACAGGGGTTGGAGGGTGCATGGTGGAGCATCTTTGGAGGACACTTCTGTGATGTTTGCTTACTTCCTCATCCCTTGAGATGAAAAGTGAGAGAATCCAAGAGATTTTTCTGACCCTCTCATTTTATCGTGCAGTCATATCACAGTATGGTTATCACATGTAAGAGGAAGTGAAAAGCCTCACAGTGGACAGTCAGCCCTTTAAGGATGATGTCTATCTCAGAGAAGGTGGACGGACTGAGAGTGAGCCTGGACCTTCTGGAATTCACCTCCCTTAGGCTGGATGGTTTTAGGTGGGAACATGGCGTCAAGCATCCCTCTCTGCGCGTACTAATTGCCACCACTAGGTGTCACTATATACATCTGTGGCGAGGATGCACTCCCTCAGCCTTGATAAAGAGGTGAGCGGCTCCTGGTTTGTTCATTCCAGAAGGTTCTCCCCTCATTCCCCGAGAGACTTGGGAACCTGAAGTGAGCTTGAGGCAGGCAGCCCTCCTCCACAGGTGGAGACTGCCATCGCAGGAACCTGCTGACCTCACTGCCTTGGAGCCGGGCAGATGGGCTTGCAGCGCCCTCCTCAGCCCACCCTCCCCACCCCACCACCCACCCCTGCGTCCCAGGGCCTGGATTTTCTGCTAGGACAGCCAAGCGCATTTTTGCCCTTCCAGGCTTAATAGTGGACTTTGGCTCCCTCCAGTCGGGGAAGGTCACAGGAGCCAAGGCCAAATCCCAAATGCTGCTGGCATTGACATCCTGTGGTTTTCAGGGTTCAGGGGGTGGTTCCTCGCACAGTCTGCACTGAAAGGTGGCTCTCAGATCCTGGCCTGTGTTTAGGACCAGTTTTCACTCTGAGAAACAAACAGACGATAGATACAGCTGGGAGCCTGGTGCCTCATGGCAGAGGACTTCGGGACACTTGAGGTGCGAGACTAAAGGGTGCCTTAAGAGAATGAATACAGATGCCTTGCAACAGACAACCCTTGTCAGGAGCCCTCTCCTGAAGGGTGAAGGATGTGAACTTAGAGACAAATCTCTAAATGTCTGCTTGTTTTCTGTGGCAGGGAAGTGAGCTGGCATAGGAAGGAATGCACGTCTTTATATGGTTCTTTAGTAACTCTGTATGGCTCTCCAGCCCAGCACCACTGAGGTGTATAGACTCTGCTTCTTTTATTTGTCGATGAAGGTACCTGTCACAGCCTGAGGGTGGCAGTCGGGAGACCTCCTGAAGGAGTCCTTAACTTTTTCCACCCGGTCAGTCCCAGGGTTTGAACTCAGGTACCTGAGATGAGTGACCCAGAGCTTTCCGAGTGAGTCACCACCCTCGCCCCTACAATTCGATTTATTAACTTATTAATAATTTATTCATGCTTTAATAAGTGAATATGGGATGTTTCCATATTTTAAGAAACCAAAAATACAGTGTAGGTAAAATGGCATTTTTCTCTCTTTGGTTGATGACAACATTGGACTTAGAAATTGTTTCTGGGTTTGTCACATGGTAGTAATTTGTACCGAGAATCTTCACGGCCCTGGGTTTAATCCCCAACTTAGCCAAACTAAGGAAAAGGAAAACAAACCACAAAAACTAGAACTGCTCCTGGGAGCTGGAGTCTGCAACTTACTGGGGTCTTTGTTTAGTGGTTCGTGGTGCTGGGGATCAAACAGTGTGCCTCTCTGTCACCAAGACACACCCAACACCACCCTCCAGCAGTTCTTCCTTTCTCAGAAAGGAAATTCAAACATGAGGAAGTAACAGGAAAGCAACTTGCTTGCTGTTTGTTTTAAATCTGCCCAAGCAGCTGCTGCAGTAAAGAAACCCAATGGAGATGGATGATGAGAGTTAACAGTGGGCTGGCCTGGGCCTTGCCTGGGTCTGTGAAAGGGAGGAGGCATGTGCGTGGGTGGGTGGGTGGGTGGTGGTGCTCAGCCCTGTCCTGGCCCCCTGCTGTCTGTCAGGGACCTGTTTCTTTGCTAGTGAGTTTCCTTTCTGTCCAGAGGGTAAATTCCTGAAGTAGTGGAAGGATGCCAATGGTCCCTTTTATAATTTATAATCAGATAATGTCTGGACAGTTGTGTGTCGGGCTCGTCTAGACCACATCAGACTCAGAATATTTTTATAGTGGCCATGTGAATTTGATGAGCACGCAAGCCAGATCTTGCAAAGAAACCGTGGTGATGCGTGGTGTTTTTCAGCCAAATCACTGACCCTTCACGGCCATCACTGAGGTTAACCTTGTGTCTTTTCTTCAACAGCCTGTTTCAAAGGCGTCTGGGTTTTTCAAGGCGTTGTGTTCATCACTGGTAAGTGCATGGGAAGTGTAGTAGTCATGACCATCTCAAACTACCGCTCTCAGATGCCGTTGTTAAAATAACCATAGCTTATGCTTGCTCCTTACTGTGTTGCCAAAGCCCGAATCCTGTTTTATCCTTGAAGTTTCTAAGGTACATTCTGGCAAAGAATTAATTCCTTTTAGTTTTAAGAACTGAAATGTTGTGTTTTGCTATCTGGCAGTTCTCTGCGTTCTGCTTCCTGTGGAGAAGGAAGGGTTGTACATCATCACTGCCATTCCTCAGGCGCTTGCTGGTTCCTCTCAGAGATGGCATAGAGTTGGCAAGCTTTTCCCCGAGGCATGTGCGGGCATCCCTCCTCAGCCTGGTGGCTGGGAGCATTCTGACATACCTTCTCCTAAACTTACTTTATCATTTATGGGTGTTTTGCCTACATGTATGTCTGTGTACCATATAGGTGCCCGATGCCCTCGGAGGCTAGAAGAAGGTATCAGATCCTCTAGAACTGGAGTTACAGATGGCTGTGAGATACGATGTAGGTGCTGGGAATTGAATCTTGGTCCTCTGTAATAGCAGCCGGTGCCTTTAACTGCTGAGGTTAAAGCCCTTGAGATATGTGTGTGTGTGTGTGTATGTGTGTGTGTGTTTGTGTGTGTATAGTTTTTCAAGACAGGGTTTCTCTTTGTAACCCTCGCTGTCCTGGAACTCTATAGATCTGGCTGGCCTCAAACTCAGAGATCCAGCTGCCTCTGCCTCTTGAGTTCTGGGATTAAAGGTGTGTGTCTCCACTGCCCAGCAAGATACATTCTAAATCTTATAAAATAAATTATTTTCAGATCAGAGGCCAGGGGGGAAATATGCTTCCCGACATGAAAACATTCTGGGTTTTTTTTTTTCTGTATGCCAAAATTCCCTTGTAGACCCCGTTTTGCTCTGAGAATGTGGGTTGCACAGTTGAGCTTAAAACCACAGTAAATCAAAGCTGGTCACCTGGACATTGTGAAAGTCTATGACAGAGTGACAGAGTGGCCCAGTTATACGGAACCTGCCGCATGGCTCCACCTGGGAGCTACAGGGACAGTCAAGTTTCACCTCAGAAGCAGACAATGGACCAGGATGCTGTCCATCGTCAGTGCAGCCAACCCACATGCAAGGAGCTTTTCACATGACCAGCCATGAGAAGGGGTTGTCTTTCTTGAACTCGGTGCAATCCTTTGTTTTCCGTTAAAGGAAAAATTAAAGTTACATTTGCCTCCAAAAGCAGCACAGTTCCTACTTCTTCAGAAATAGTCAGGGTTGCTAAGACTGTCAAAGCAGCATTAAAAATGATTTCAACCAATATGTTTGTGGTCTTGCATCATCCTTTTCTTCATAATAGAATGTTTTTATCTGTAGCTTTTGTTCAAATAATTTGTCTAACTGTACACCCAGCTTTCATGTTCTCACCTGAGCTTCTTAAAATCCCATGAATGTCCGCAACCTCCCAGTGTATACCCTAAAGTCTAAAATTATACACCACAAAATAATCAGTGTATAGAATATTCACCTAAGATAAGTTTCCCTTTTAGTAGTCTTGGGATCTTTAAAAACGTTTGTTTAATGTATAGGTGTGTGTTTCTGAGTGTGTGTCTATGTACCACATGCGTTAGTACCAGCAGAAGCCACAAGAGGGCATCAGAGACCCTATAACTGGAATGACAGATGGTTGTGAGCGGCCCAGTGGGTGCTGGGAACTGGAGCCAGCTCTGTAAGAGCAGCCATGTGTTTGTAACTGTGGAGCCATTGCTCCAGCCCCTGGTAGGTAAGGACAACTGTCCCTGGTGAATACTTGCCAGCGTCTGCCTGCCCTTACACCAGTGCCCAGAAAGACAATCTGATGAGTTGACGTATCCTCTTTTGTAAGGCTGCCCTACCTGTGCACAGTGACGCAGTTACAGACCATGTCAGGCAGATGTGGCGTCACCTTCAATTTTCCAAATCGTCGACCGACTCCTGTTCACACCCAAATAAAAGAAGCCCCGGGTTTTCTGAGGAAATGTAGAGAATATTAGTTTTGTGCAAAAGCAGCTTCATCTCTCTGCAGATTCCACACCCACATCTTTAGACTTAAGATTTTTTTATCAGTTGACAATCAGGCAGGACCTAGGACAGTTCTTATTGTTCAGGGAAACTCCACACCTGTGGAGTCTCAAGTAATTCCATGAGCTGCTTGCGAAATGCCAATACAGCCGTCGTCCATCACTGAATGGCCAAACCCAAATCTGAAAAAGCTCACCCAGTGAGAAGCTTGGGCACAGGCCATTGAAAATGCCAATATACCTGATTATATTTTATCAAAGAGTGTGATTCTTATAGAAACATAATATGGCAGGCACATCATGCTGGTAGTGACCACAACGTCTTGCTACTAGCCTTCTGAAGCCAAGACCACATCTTCCAGGACCCATAAGGTTCACTGCAGTGTCCGGTAGTTAACTGATATGTGGACTGAAGAAAGCCTTCTAGACATCTGCTTTAATTTCAAATGGACCGATAATATTTTCATTAATAATATTCTCCATTGTCTATTAGACCTCACTGGTAAGATGTTGATAACAGACTCTTCATTACTGAATTGTACCAACCCAAACCAAACCAAACCAAAGAAGCCTAACATCCTAATGATCTGCGCCTACTTGGAGCCAATTCTTTGTTGACATTTTTGTTACTGACATCCAAAATACAACGTAAGGAAGAGGGTGCCAGCAACAGTTTTACACTCTGTGACATTTTCCCACATTTTAAAAGATTCTCCTTCAGGGACTGGAGAGATGACTCGGGAGCTAGGAGCACCTGCGTGTAGTGACTCCAGAGGACCTAAGTTCGGCTCCCGGAACTCATATCAGACAGTTGATGACATCCTTTAACTCCAGCTGCAGGGATCCTACCCTCTCATCTGGTACCTGTGGGCACCCACACTTGGTACACACACACACAAATGCACACATGAACATAAACCAAAATCAATCTTAAAATTTTTTTCTCCAATATTATAATACTCTCAAGATCTTGGGTTAAGTTATGCAGAAAAATCAATAAAGAGGGCCTGTATTTCCTAGGATGGACTACCCATTTGGAGAAATGGAATATGTATCTAGAACAATTATAGTGAATCACCAAGTACCGTTGGAAGCGATGATGTCATTGAACACGGTGTGAGACTCTGGAGGGAATAATAAGTCACGGGGAGCCAGAGGCCTGTGGAATTTTAGCACTTGAGGGGTAGAATTTTAATGAGCACAGAGGAGAAAAATTGGTCAGAATTACTTTAAAAGATGTGATGCTGATTGTGTGCTACATTTAAAAGAAATGTTCTACTCAGAGGTTGTTTACTTTAAATATGTTTTTGTCAGTAAGTCGTCATTCTAAGTAAGGGGTTCAAAGGCAAGAACTGGCTGAAAGAGTATGTTATCTTTTGATGTTTATTCTATCATTCCGCTGTTTTTATTATTTAATTTTTTAAATAAGATGTTACTTTAAATTATTTTTAATTTGTTTTTTGTTTTGTTTTGTTTTTCGAGACAGGGTTTCTCTATATATTCCTGGCTACTCTGGAACTCAATCTGTAGACCAGGCTGGTCTCGAACTCAGAGAACCGCCTGCATCTGCCTCCTGAGTTCTGAGACTAAAGGTGGTTTTAGATATTTATGTGTGTTTCTGAACGTGATTTTTGTTGCCTTCATCCGTCTGCTAGAACTGACAAGACCACAGAAAGGGAGACCAGGTCCTGAGCCAAACCTGAACTGGAATAAAAAATCACCCATAATCATGCTACCTTCGTTAGTAACCTGACTGATAAACTTCAATTTTCTCATCTTTAAAATGGGCACAGTGCCTCATTCGTAAACACAGACACACAGTGTGTGGCTTGAGCTATGTCACGGGTGTAAATGCCCATCGTGGTGCACACGAAATGTCTTTAATTACATATCTACTCTATTGATCAGACAGCTGAATATTGAGGCTGTGATTCTCATGTGATTTTTTTTGATGGTTTTGTTTGGGTTTCTTGTTTTTTGTTTGTTTGTTTGGTTGGTTGGTTAGTTGGTTTTGTTTTCTGCTACCCACTAGTTTCCAACCCGTGTGCAAATCATTATTCAAGGGACATTCAAAGGTAAGGGCTATCCTGGCCCGTCGCAAAGGCAAGAGGCAACGTGCTGGAAACCATGGAGAAAAACAGAAAGGTACTTTCTTTTATTAGGTTCAAATAAGACATTCAGTCATGGAACCATTGCACCCTATAAAAATGCATCTCATCAGGCAAGCATTTATTATGAGTGACCTGGAATTCACAAAACCGCAGCCTCTCCATCTATATAATAAGAATAATGTGCCAAGACCGTGTGAAGAGGGCATGAAATGTCCATAATGCTCTTTCTCTCTCTGTCTCAGCTGTGGGCTGCGCTGGTATACATTGTTCACGCTCTGTTTTCACACAGGCAGGAGCTGCCACCCAGGGACGGCAGCTCACATGCCCTGGAGTACACGCTTTCCATCTGGTGAGTCCACGAGGTTACACTGGGGTCCCAATCTGGTTACGGTTTCCACCGCACGGACGCAGGCCTTTGCAGCGGGCTGGGGCACTCCTTTCCTTCAAATGCTGCTTTATGAAATGTCTCAAGCAACAGTTTGAAATCTGTGAGCAGAATAATGAGCACTGCCTGACATGGTTCTCACAGCATCCAGCATCCGTCCTCTGAGAGCATCCTGTTTGCTGATGAACTAAACATGCAAGGCAGACCCATTGTCTGCAGGTTCTCCCTTTTAAAGGGAACGCTTCTCCTGGTCCCTTTGTGCCTACACTACCCATGAGTACTGCTCATGGCTTCCTGGGATGACAAATGTGTTTGATTACCATCACCTGTTTTTCTGGGCAAGCTTTTGAAGCAGGTTGCCACCCAATGCTGGTGTAGTCCCTTTGGTTCCGCCCCGAGTGGCCATAGCCCTTTCTGAAGATACGTATTCTGTAGCGGCTAGAAGGAAAGCAAAAGTATTGCATACAAACCTTGGCATATGTTGGGTTGCCAAAGCTGCCATCTCCAATCTGTACGTAGTGGCCGAATTTCACTTAGCAGGTTGAAAGTAAAGTTTATGGGAGTAGGTAAATGATCAACGTCTGCCAAAGTGAACGATGAAGCAAAGAGAAAAAGAAAAAGTATTTGTTGAGGATGTTTGTGCTGTTTAACTGCCTACCCATCACTATGCTTGGAACATTGCAATTTTAACTAAAAACTTATTAAATTTTTGTTTATTATTTTATGTATATGGGTATTTTTTCTGCTTGTGTGGCTACGCCTGCAGAGGCCAAAAGAGGGTGTAGGATCCCCTGGAACTGGAGTTATAGATGATGGTGAGTGGCATGTGGGTGCTGGGAATTGAACCCAGGTCCTCTGGAGGAGCCCCCGATGCCCTTAACCACTGAGTCATCTCTCCAGCCTGAGGCTGCAGTTGTGACATTTGGATTGGAGCTCACCTTTGGGAGAGGGAGCCCTGTCCTGTTCCTCTTTCCTTTGCATTCAAGGAAAGGCCTGGAAGTTTGTCTGGTTTGTTTGGAATTTTGTTGTTGCTGTTTTAAAGCTGAATTCCTCTGAGAAAGGAGACAAGCTCATCTGCCAGTGACATCCGTGCCAAGAAGAACCTTTGGAATAATAGCCATAAATTGCATAAGACTCCCGTGAGGTGCTGCTCTGTGAACGCTGGCTCCTCTTAAGATCTACGGGCAGCCGCAGGCACAGCCAAGATTCACCATCTGCCGCTGCTCATGGGAGTGAGGAGAAGGGGCTGCTGATGGTTTTTAATATCATTCATTATTCATCATCAGGCATTTATTAAGACTGCACAGTCTTCTGCCCTTGGAGCTCATGCTGGGAACTGTGCAGACATCAGAGACTGCGCTAGATTGGATGTACAACCCCTTAAAAAAGAGTAAAGAGGACAGGTTTTTAAGTAAACAATTTACAGGGCTAGAGAGAGAGCTCCACAGTTAAGAGTGCTGGCTGTTCTTCTGGAGGACCCGGGTTCAATTCCCACACCCAGCACTCACAAGGCAGTTTGTAGCAGCCTGTAACTCCAGTTCCAGGACCTTTTCTGGTCTCCACAGGCACTGCACACACACACACACACACACACACAAATAAAAAAATTTTAAAAAGAAAACAACATTGGATAAGCTTAAAATTTGTGTTTGCTCAAGTATTAGGCAATGTAGTGAGTGGCTAATACATTCAAATTAAAGAAATGCAAAATAGATCCTCAAAGAGAACAAAACTGTTTTGAGAGAAATATTTTAATACAAATCTTTCCTATGAGGAATAGCTGTGTCATTTAATCGTCAAAGTAAAATCAGATTGATAACATTTCAACTTTGAAAAGTGTTCTTGAGTCGGGAGATGGTGGTGCACATTTTTAATTCCAGCACTGGCGGGTGGATCTCTGTGAGTTTGGGACTAGCCTGGTCTACAGAGTGAGTTCCAGGACAGCTAGGACTGTTACACAGAGAAACCCTGTCATAAAAAAGAGAGAGGAAAAAGGGCCCTTAAAATAAGTTAAATGTCTGTCCACTGAGAATAAAGACATTCTTCAATGGCATTGTCATTGGCTTAAAAACCTCTATGATGAGAGAGAGAGAGAGACTCACCGTCCCGAGGAAACTAACCCACTCAGCGTAGTTTCTAGGTGCTCATTGTGTCCCTGAGTCCATGGCATTTGCGTCTAGCCAGAGGTGCTAGGGAACAGACAACGAATTCATAGACATCTGCTTTCAGATGTCTAGGTAAGAAAGCTTTGCTTCCACTTTCATTTAAACAGCTCTTTGAAGACCCAGTCAGTTCCAGTCACCTTCTGGGGATGGAGTTTATTTCTTTTAGATTATTTTAGTTTATGTGCTCCAGTGTTTTCCTCCATGTATGTGTATGCACCACACACATGCCCAGTGCCCATGGGTCCAGAATAGGGCATCAGATTCCAAGGAACTAGAATAAGGGATGTCTAGGAACCACTATGTGGGTGCTGGGAACAGAACCTGGGTCCTCTGCAAGAGCAGCCAGTGCTCTTACCCACTGAACCATCTCTGAGGCTGGAGTTTATGGCCTCAGAATAAGAATGTAGGGAAACAGCACAGGCTCCAAAGCTTAAGTTTAGGGTTGACATAGAATTGTGGGAGGAGCCAGCCAGGGTCTGTCCCAGCCCGTGTTACAGACATAAATCACCTTCTCAAAGCTCAGCGCTGTTGACTGACACTGAGTCTGGAAACCTGAGTCTCTAAGGACACCTGTTCCTAGTGCTGTCTCCCCTCACCTTTACACGTTTCATTCATTCAGTCCTTCACTCATTCACTCACTAAGCCTCCCAAGCACCCCCTCCTGCCAGGCACAGCTTGGAGGCTCAGCAAGGGGACAAACCAGTTCTACCTCCATTATAGCTTAAAATCTGCGTCTTGTGCCTGGACGTCATCCCTCATCACCACCTCCCACTGGCCCTTTCTTGCTCGCCTTTGTACATGTCACGCTGCACACACATGCACATTGCTTTACATGTGTACAAATGTGCATATTACAGGCTTTGATTTGCATACCAGGGAGAGCATGCGGCTGTTTTTCTCCCTGAGACTGCAAACACAAGTTGTGAAAGACGATAAAAAGCTAATTGATTTTCTAGCTTTAACACCGTCATTGACTTTTTTCTGTGTGTGTGTGTGTGTGTGTGTGTGTGTGTGTGTGTGTGTGTGTGTGTGAAGTACTTAAAAGTGGAATTGATGGTAAGAGTCTAAAGTCCATTGTGCCGCCCACAGCTCCGGAACGGCTGTTCCAGCTGTGTAGACGTTCATTGAGATGTATAGACCTTGAAGTCTGACTAATGTTGCCACGTAATATTTTTCATTTGAAAGTCCTCTACAATGACGTTTTAAGAAAACTAGTAGCAAATAAGTGGGCGAAAGCTGTCAGTAAGCAAGTGAACAACAGATACACAGCTCCCTGTGCTGGGCAGTGAATGGCACAGCAGAAATCTGAGAGGTACTTGACCTTGGTGTCAGGGACCAACCTTGACAGAAATCCCTCTTGCCTGAATTAGGATGTGCAACTACCCTTGTCAGCCATTTTGAGCCACCTCCAAACTCTCTGACTAACAGACAAGGTGGCAATAGGTTCACATTTTGGGGCCTCCACACCTTGGGGTAGCATGGCTTTGGGGTGCTGTTGTTATTGTTGTTGTTGTTATTGTTTTTGCGAGCAGATGTGGCCAAAATACAGTCTGCCCTTTCTTCTGAAATAAAATACTGTTTTGTATTTGCCCTTGTGTGTCTCTCTAGACCTCGGCCATCTACTAGAGAGACTGAAGGTCCTTTGCTGTTTTGAGTGCCCTCCACCCTGGCCTCACCCTCAGCTGCAATTGGTCTGAAACCTCTGCCTTCATCCAACTTATGGGTGGGAGCATCTGACAGGTCTCAATAGCGCCGTTGTTGCTGCATAACTAATATTTATATCCCCGCCATGCGCACAGCCAAAGGGTGAGCCACCCTGTGAAAAGGGACCCTCGTTAGGAATATTATCAGAGGAAAGCCGCCCGCGGCTGTTTCCCCGTGTCTCCCTGGACTTTGAATCGACAGCCCTCAGGCTGTCTCATTTACTGCAAAGGCCTCTCCAGTCATCTGCTTGAATCTTAAAAGGTCAACTCCATTTCAAGTGTCTCTTTCATCAGGTTGGAGAAAGAAAGTTGTTTTCGGGCTTAACCAGATAGAAGTCCATTTGCAAAGCAGAACACATGCGTCTTAATGCTGCCAGCATTCCCAGACAGGCCCAGCAGCTCCTTCTGTGTGGTCCTAAGCTGCAATGGAGGCCTCGTCCAGTCGCCCATGCCAGCTTTGTGGTCCCACTCTCGGCCCTGGCTCCCCACCTCTGCCCTGGCTTCCTTGTTTAGTGAGCAGTCTGCATTCGCCGCCCGTCCTCAGTCTGCCCCCACCAGTAGACCCAGGTCCGTGTGCTAGTGGACCTAAGATTTTATGAAAGGGACCTCAGATCTCTGGCTGTGTGCACACAGAATGGCTTTTCTAACCTAGAGAAGGGGCTATCATCCAACTCGGAAACCTAGGACATAAGCAGATCAACTGTCAGTCACATGAACCTTGGCCGTCACAGGGTTACCCAGGTAGGCACCGCATCAGGACAGACATGAACATGCTTGGAGACAGGCAGATCTGACCTTTCCTGAAGCATGGGTTTGGATCTCTCTCTCTCTTTCTCACACACACACACACACACACACACACACACACACACACACAATTTATTTATTTGTGTTTTATGTACATTGGTGTTTTGCCTGTAGATATGTCTATGTGAGGGAGTCAGAACCCCTGGAACAGGAGTTACAGACAGTTGTGAATTGCCAAGTGGGTGTTGGGAATTGAACCTGGGTCCTCTGGAAGAGCAGCCAGTTCTCTTTACCAGGCCTGGGTTTCTTAAATTTTGCACTCTCGAAACTCCTTTCCACCTGAGAAACTGGAACGACTTTGGTAAACCAGCTGTAGAAACCAAACACTGGCTGACAAGAGACCATAAAGGGATTCAAAGTAGAACCTTGATAAACATGTGGTTTGACCAGTTTTAAAGAATATAGCAAACTCCCATGCTAATAAGATTGTTCTCCGGAAGAGAAACCATGTTCTTAACCCACATCAGGTAGCACACAACTGCCTGTAATTCTAGCTCCTGGGCTCAGCTACTTTAAGGAAAGCTGGGGGACTGTGGTGCCCATAGAGAGCCAGGGCTCACCTTAGCACTAGCGGCTCAGGAAGCTGCCCTTGGTTGTTCTGCACTAGACAACAAATTGCTGTCAACTGAAAGTATATGAGAAAACAGTCTGTTGGTTGAGTCTGCATGCATGCGTGCATGCGTGTGTGTGTGTGTGTCCACACGTGCACACACAAACGTGCATATGTGTACACATTGGTGCTTGTGGATACAGGCTTCTTTTATGAAATTCAAAGAGGAACCTAGGCAAATATTTTCATAGAAGAGCTTAGGACCGCCCTGGTAGATCCCCTCCTCTCAGTCTATCTGGGAGCCTGTACTGAGATTACCTGCAGGTGCTGGTGTTTGCATGCCCCAAGTGGAGCACAGGCCTGGGTAAGGGCCAGTATCGATCCAAAGAGCTCGTGCCCTTATGGGCTTTGCTCCACCTGTATTTCTTTACGCGGGAGCTCTCCCTAGGGAGTAGGTGATGGGATAAAGCAAGAGTGGGTGAGCTTCCCTCCAGGGACCAGGCTTGTTTTCAGCGTTTCAGCTTGTCTCCCTCATGGTGCATGCATTGCATGTCCTCAGAAATGACAGCTGTTTATTTGTTGGTTGTTTTTTTTTTTCCCCCAGTTACAACGCAAGCAGTTCACTCTTTTCCCAGTGTGTATGTGTGCCAGGGGCGATAAGGCCACCTGGTAGGAACAGTGTGTGCAAAGGGGGTAAGGTTTGACTGGTGCCACCCCATCATGGCCCTGGTTGTCCACCATCCTACCACAGAGGATGGCACAGACTTGTAGTTGAATAGTAACCACCCAGGGGTTGGGGAGCTGGCTCACTAACTGGCTTCTCTTGCAAGTGACCCAGTTTTTTCTCAGTATTCACACAGCAGCTCAGGACCAGTTCTGGGGGCCCGGGCACCCTCTTCTGGCCTCCAAGGGCACTGTGCACATATGGTGCAGAGATATGCCATTTGACTACCTCAGATTCTCCATGTATGAAATTCAAAAATGTGTAATGATTAGCTGGCTGATTATTGGCAAGAAAAGCATCCGTTTGGGATGTTTCTTTACAAATGCCCAGGTAGATGGCTTGAGATGGTTGGTGCCAACAAGGTTGGGCCTTCCCACTTATCAGTACTAGGAGAACATTCTGGGGGTTCACAGTGCCATATTCCTTATTTCCAAGGCTTGACTATGTGGCATTTAAGCCAAGTTTAGATTTCAAAGTTAGCTTCGGCAATCTCTATCTGTTGGGCCAATATTGTAATAGTAGCACATCCCTTTCTGATGTGCAATTGTTTTAAGCATTTGGTTTATATGGGGCAGTTTACCATTCTATTGTTTCTGGAGATCTATGGAAAATCCACTTGAAAGTAGCACCCCAAACAAGTATAACATGCATTTAAGGTGTTGAGAAAGAAGCCGCTGCAACCACTCTTTCAGGGTTCACCCACAGTCTACACCTTATAATTACATATCAGTAATTACTTTCTCAGCCAGCATTTTCTAGACTCTAACATGTGTCTGGTATCACCCTAGATGATGGTAATTCAGAAATGGGGGTACAACCTTCCTATTTCTCCTGGGGAGACAAGAAACTGAGTTCTGCCCTGTGCCTGATATTTCTTTCCTCCACTTCGTCCTGAGATAACACCGACCCCTGTCCCTTTGCCCCAGCACCCATCATCTTGTTCTTGGAAGACCAAAGTGTCTTATGTGGGGTTTGTAAGCCCTCATTGTCCTTAATTGTCGAGGAGAAAAGGAAAGCAGCCACATGCATTAACTGTGGTTCTTGGGCTGTCTTTTATTAGCCTAGGAATACAGTGGTGAGGGAAGCTTGTTCCCATTGGACGGACAGATAAACCAACCCTAGAAAGCTTCAGAGAGTTTGAGTCCATGCCGGGACCAGCACTGGAAATCACCTTGCCCTCCAGCCAGAGCAGCCGACAGCTGCCGTTGTTCAATATCTCGACCCTCATGAGACAGACGTCCCGCTGAAGATGCCACATACATCCCGCTGGAGGTGTGGGCCTTGGCCTGGCTTTAGATCTCCCCTGCCGTGTGGCAGGCAGGCAGGCAGGCAGGCAGGCATCTTTGTCTTGGAGCCTGACACAAGGTGTTTTTGCCACTAGGTGGCACCAGGCCCATGGGAAGCCCAGCTTTGCCCTGAAATAAATACTTTTAGTGAGGTGAAGTAACACACATGCCCACGTCCATGGCACGTCAGCAGCTCACGTCTTCACAAGGCCACACAGCTGCCACTTGATGGTACTCTCACACATTACCATCGCTCCAGGAAGAAGCCACCTACCGATGAGCCAGATTCCCCCTACCCTGCTAGTACTCCTGGCAACTGCCAGTCTGCCCTCTCTCTGGGGCCGTCCCTATTCTGTGTGTCTCTTATACATGAATTCATAAAATTGGTGACTATGCTCGTTAGTTTTTGTCAACCTGGCACAAACCCAGACTTACTTGGAAGAAAGACACTCACCTCCCTCACACTGGCCTGTGGGCATGTCTGTGGGCCATTTCCTTAATTGCTGATTGGTGTGGGAGACCCAGCCTGCTGTAGGCGCTATATCTCTGGGTGGGTGGACCTGGGCTACATAAGAAAGGTAGCTGAGCAAGCCAGGGATGCAAACCAGTGTTCTTCCATGGTCTCTGCTTCAGTTCCTGTCTCCGGGTTCTCTAACACTCTAGGGGCAGAGACTGGCAGATTCCTGGAGCTCGTGGAGCCAACAGGCTCAGTCAGTGAACTCCAGGTTCAATGAGAGACCCTATCTCAGAAAACTAAGTGGAAGGCGGTGGAGGAGAGCTTCTTGTTGATGGAGCGGCGGGCTGTGTCCCGCCACCCAGCTAGCTTCACACCCGAAATAATTACACGGAAACCGTATTCTTTTAAACACTGCTTGGCCCATTAGTTCTAGCCTCTTATTGGCTAATTCTCACATCTTGCTTTAACCCATATTTAATAATCTGTGTAGCCCCACGAGGTGTGGCTTACCAAGAAAGATCTTAACCTGTGTCTGTGTCGGGTGGGAGGATCATGGCGACTGCCTGACTCGGCTTCTTTCTCCCAGCATTCTGTTCTGTCTATTCCACCTATCTAAGCTGTTGTCCTATCAAAAGGGCCAAGGCAGTTTCTTTATTAACCAATAGACATATGACCCTCCTCCATCAGCTTCTGATGTCAACTTCTGGCCTCCATACATGCAAACACACATACATGCACATACACATACATGCACACACATGCATGCACAGAAACACATCCATAGACCCCCAAACTCCACCCCCCCACACACACAAGGGTTTATAGTGCATAAACAGTAGGAACCTAGACTTGGTCTCTCAAAGAAAGGATCCACTAGCCACTTATGAATGGTGTGCTTGTGGACTGTGGTTTACACGTGCCGTAAAATACACAGCGTATTTCAAATATTTAATGCTAAGGAAGAATATAAAATGTCACGCTAATAATTTTTATACCTGCTGCATACTGAAATGGTAATTTTGTGGCATATTGAGTTAAAGAAAATATAGTGTTGAAATTTCCCACTTGCATTTAGCTATTTGAATGTAGTTGCTCAGATTTTAGGGTGGCATCTGCCGCTACACTGAGCATCACTGGTCTCACGCCAGGGCTCAGGGCCAGTTTGAGGGGTACCCCATAACTGACAGTCATTGCCATTAAAGTTGCTGCCATTTCTTTGGTGTATCCTCACGAAGAAGATTGCGGTGGCTCCGCAACTCCTGTCTCCTCGTTAGTAGCAGTAGATAACAGGCAATGGAGAGAGGATTTGCTGTGTTTGGCACAGACTCACCTTGTGCTTAATAAACGTCTCATTATGAGAAGATTCACGGTGGGATCTTCTTCCTGGAGGTCCAGGCACAGGCCACATCCAGGACCCTGGCCATTAGTCTTTCGATCCTGGGTGGTTTGATGAACACAGTACGAATTGTCTGAAGAGAGATATGCAGAGCGAAGGGCTGATAGGCAAGGTTGGTGTCTAAACAGAATTTCAGAAGGGGAAACAAAGAGCTAATTGGGGAGAAAAGGAGGTGGAAAATAAATCTGGAGACAGGGTGGGGTATCTCTCCAGCTGCAGTTGCCACCCATCCTGTATTTATCCAGAGGCGGGAACGACATTTGGATGAAATTCAGACAAACCACCAGTACATTCCTGGAGTTGGTGGATGGCCTTTTACAGAACAGGACACCCCTCATCTGTCCCTAAACTGCACCCTGGAAGTTCATGAGGATGTTACAGAGAACAGCCCCTCTGCTCACTCTCTACCACATCTGTATCTTGCCGGACGGAGCGCCGAGCATCGCGTACTAGCATCCTGGGAGTTCGAACCTTCCGTGCCATATACACTCCTTTGAGATGATGGGACAGCTTCGTGTAAAGGACAGATAGGGGAGCATTTTGTGCATTTTATAGAAGAGAAGGAGGAGGTTAAATATGTAGGTAGATAATTGTGGCTTGTGGGGTAGGATCTGTCCCTGAACTTGGGGGGTCTTCTGGTTAACGCCACTGAGGGCTAGAATCATGCTCGCCCCCACCCCCCCATTTCCTCGGGCTTCTCTGGGTGACCTCACCCAGCCTGCCTGTCTGTCTGCAAACCCCATTACTCTCACCGCTCCCCTGACTGTGTCGCTAAGCTTGGCAGTTGGCACGTCTCTCCCCACCAGCCTCTGAGCTGAGCAGCCTTCCCTGGTCCAGTTTCTGACGGCCCCACCCTCCTACACAAAGCCCGGACTGTTACTCACATAGGTTGGCGATGTCCCACCCTTTCTGAAAACAGGCCGTTGGAGACTCTCGGTCCTACGAGCTGCTTCTCAGCAGCATACACTCTCCAACATCTGAACCCTGCCTCCAGTGGAGATACTGACGTGTGAGCTTCTGAGACCTGTTCTCCAGTTCCACACCCCAGTTCTAAAAGGTGGGGTCTGGAGTTCGGCACCAGGAAGCTTCATGTACAGGTGGCCTTTTGGGAGACTCTGAAGATAACGTCAGAGTGCTTAGAGCAGTTGACGCAGCTCTTCAAAGGGTTAGTCCCAGGGGACATGCTACTGTTTGTACCTTCAGTTCCGTTAGCCCCACTGTCCTTAAGATCCACGAGGATAACCTGGCCTTAGCTGTTTCTACCTACCCTGTGTTTATCGGGATTCCTTGGTACCTGGTTCTATCACGTCCTCTAAGCCGAATAGAACACTCTCATTTCTCACCTCATTCATTTCATGGTAGCCCACTCGCTTGCTTCAATATTTCTTTATCTTTCTTACCACCCCCCAATTTTGCAGCGCTAGGACCGGCTTTTCCTGTCAACCAACCAGTGTGTGTCTTCACGGATACCTTGAACGCTTGCCTTATCCAAAACGGATCAAGAATGTGGACTTGTTGCCAGAAATTAAGTCGTGAAATTTATCACCCAACGCGTGGTTTTCCTCTTGTTCCGTTCCCACCCCCCACCCCCAAATATGGAAAACTCAAATGTCCGCCTGTACACAGAAACAGTGGGATGATTTTAGAGAAATAATCTGCCCAGGATCATAGCACCAGGTCCGAATCAGAAGCAGAATAAGCCTTTCTTGATAGCACTGTAAACGTGCAATTACATGTGGCTTTACAATATAGCGAAGTGTAAGGTTTTTGTTGTTGTTGTTGTTATTTTGGGGGGTTTTGTTTTGTTGGTTTTTCGAGACAGGGTTTCTCTGTAGCCTTGGAGCCTGTCCTGGAACTAGCTCTTGTAGACCAGGCTGGCCTCAAACACACAGAGATCCACCTGCCTCTGCCTCCCGAGTGCTGGGATTAAAGGAGTGCGCCACCACTGCTGGAAACTAGCAAAGTGTAAGTTTTCTATCAGCTCTTCCGCTGTAATAAAGCACCATAACCAGAAACATCTTAGGAAACAGTTTATTTAGGCTTACGGTTCCAAAGGGTTAGAGACCATGGTGGTGAAGACAGCGCCGCAGCGGTGGCTGGAGCAGGAAGCTGGCTGATCACATTTGAGGCCACAGCAGGTTACAGAGCTTGGCCCGGCAGGAAATGGGGCGGGGCCCCACTCAAAGACCCCACCAGTGTTGTACTTCCACCCGCAACGCTGCACCTCCCAAAGGCTCCATAGCCTCCCTAAAGAGCACCGACTGGGAACCCAGTGCTCAAATACCCGAGTCCATGGGGGACATGTCTTCATTTAAACTACCAGAAGTAGTAAGTTTATAGACAAATCTAGGGACTGCAGAGACTGGCTGCTTCGGCAAAAGTTTGCTTCCCAGCATTCACATGGTGACTCACAACCATCTGTCACTATAGTTCCAGAGGAATCAATGCCCTTTTCCTGGCTTCCTTGGATACCAGACGCACATAGTGCTCATGTATACACGTATATGCAGACAAAATACATATATATATATATATATATATATCTTAAAATAAACGGCTGCATATACATAGGTGTAGGTTGGTATACACAGTTACTTTAGTAGCAATCAGGGATGGCAGGGCAAGGGTCCCTCCCTCTGTTGCAGGCAGCACCCCTTTCTCCCGCTTCTCCTCCTCTGACTGTAGGCTTCCAGGGACATTTTGCACCTGACACTTGTGCTCACTGACCAGCAGGACCCTGTGAGCCGTTGTAGTTGACAGACAAGATCACCGAGGTGAGGAAACGCTCGGCGGCTTTGCCGACAGCACACCGATGGGTATCCAGTGCGGACTCAGCTCTGGCGTATGGTACCTCACCCCCTCTTTCTAATGCATGCATTTTGGATATTTTTAAAGTCACAATTCAGTATCTGCAGCAGAGTCTGTGGAGAGGCCCAGTTCTCCTTTCTTGGGATGGAAGCCTGAGGCACCTGGTACCAGAGGTCCCGTTTACTTTCTTGCTATTCCTAGGCCAATCCAAGAGGTGCCCAGCAGCCTGTCTCTGGTTCAGCTTCGTCTTTGTGATACAATGTAGCCTGAGGCTGTTAGGTGCTCAATAATCGTCATTTGTCACCTTGGGTAACGCGGGCATATGGAGGGCTGGTCCCTGTGCCCACAGGAAGTGAGATGGATCACTGTTTCCCTCCCTTCCTGCTGTCATTTCTCAGGGTCTTTTACTGGTCCCTGTGCCCACAGGAAGTGAGATGGATCACTGTTTCCCTCCCTTCCTGCTGTCATTTCTCAGGGTCTTTTATTGCCTTATGCGTAGAGAGACTTCCCTGTGCCCCGTGTCGAGCTCACTTGTCCTGGTGCCTGTTTCCTTATAAAACTCCTTTGCAGAGCCGGGCGGTGGTGGCACACGCCTTTAATCCCAGCATTCGGGAGGCAGAGGCAGGCGGATCTCTGTGAGTTCGAGACCAGCCTGGTCTACAAACCACAGTGAAACCCTGTCTCAAAAAAAAAAAAAAAAAAAAAGCCGGGCGGTGGTGGCGCACGCCTTTAATCCCAGCACTTGGGAGGCAGAGGCAGGTGAATCTCTGTGAGTTCGAGACCAGCCTGGTCTGGTCTACAAGAGCTAGTTCCAGGACAGGCTCCAAAGCCACAGAGAAACCCTGTCTCGAAAAACCAAAAAAAAAAAAAAAAAAAAAAAAAAAAAAAAAAAAAACTCCTTTGCAGAGGAGCTGGGTGAAGAGGGATTTAAAACTGGGCTCTGCTACTATTTTAAAAATGAAAACCATTTTAGGAAACATGATTTTCCTTGTTTGTGTCTGAATCTACTCAGTAGCAAACTCTGCCTAATGAAATTCCCTTGCATTCAGAAAAGTTAAATGTATTTCAATCCATTGGAGGAAAATTATTCATAGTGGAGAGAACTGAAGCCAGTGTTTCCAACACTCACAGATCGCGTTCTGAGTGACTTGTGTCTGACAGTCGGGGTGTTAAGGAGCAGGTCCCCACTCCTGACGTAGACCCTGTAGTGTCCTGAGATGTTTGCACAAGCCTCCCCTAGTTAAAGTCTCTTAACTCGAAGAGATCAGCAACGCTGCATTTGAAATGGGTTGGAGCAAAGTTTATCAGTTATTCCAACATTTGATTCTCAGGTTGTCTCTTTGTGAGGCTTCTTTTTCTTTCCCCCACGTAAAGAAAAATGACAGCGTGGGCATATGGCTCAGTTGTGGAACCCGTGCCTGAGCAGTCCAAGGCCCCGAGTTTGATCCCCAGCACTGCCAAATGATGGGGGGCTGGGCAAGGAAATCAGTCCTTGTCATCACTGAGATCAGCTCATGTTATTTTAACTCAATCTAGGTGATGTTTAATTTTCCTCAAAACAGATTTTGTTGTTGTTGTTGTTTGTTTTCAAGATAGGGTTTTTCTGTGTATCCCTAGCTGGAATTATGGAACTCACTCTGTAGGCCAGTCTGGCCTTGAGTCTGGAGATCTGCCTTCCTTTGCCTCCTGAGTGCTGGGATTAAAGGTGTGTACCCCCATCACTGCCCTGATGAGAACAGATCTTTTTTTTCTTTTTTCTTTTTTAAAATACATTTACTTATTGACCTATGTGGACATGTTTGGAGGTCAGGCATCAGCTTACAGCAGTTGAGTCTTTCCTTCTATCATGTGGGTTCTGGGTTGAATCTCAGGTTACCAGGCTTAGTGGCAAGCATTCTTACTGAGCCGTGGTGCTGGCCCCTCAGAGTAGTTATTACATGATATAGGGGACTACAACATGCATAGACTCCTTGGGATTTGACACCGCTGAACAACTTTTGATAAAGCCGCTTTTGTGTATTTGTTGCTTGCAAAGCATCGCTCCTCTGCCTGACTCTGTGACGGTGACGGCACGTGGTACTCACCTGTCCACAGGGAAAGGCGACACATTCCACCCCAACGCAATCAACTCAGCCAGATGCTTGGAAACCACTGGGAATGGTTTCCGAGGAAGACAAGCATCCAGATGGCCTCGCTTTGCTCTCCTGGACTACTTTTTTTTTTTAAATGTCATGTTTCATTATTTTTTTAAAAGATTTATTTATTATGTATACAACATTCTGCCTCCATGTATGCCTGCACACCAGAAGAAGGTGCCAGATCTCATTACAGATGGTTGTAAGCCACCATGTGGTTGCTGGGAATTGAACTCAGGCCCTCTGGAAGAGCAGTCAGTGCTTTTAACCACGGAGCCATCTCTTCAGCCCCTGGTCTACTTTTTTTTTTTTTAAAGACCACACATTTTAGCCTTAAGAGATTGTTCAAAATGCTAGGAACGCATAAATAAAATATGAATTAAAATATAAACTCACTATACTTTTGTTACATTTATTTGTGTGTGTGTGTGTAAATCAGCAAACAACTTGTGAGACTTGGCTCTCTTCTTCCACCTTGTGGGTCCCAGGGATCAAACTCAGGCCATCAGTCTTGGTGGCTGTCACCTTGACCAGCAGAACTGTCTTGCTGGTTTCTGACTGTGCTTCTGTTAACACATCTTCCTCTAGAGGTAGCAGGTAACCTTCATTAGGCACGAGGAGTGTGTTCACTTAGCCTCTAGTGTGTTTGCTGAGTGAGGACTGTGTGCTGGGAGACACAGCTTTCGTGGAGAGAGAGAGAAGCAGATGGCGGCTGTAACAGGGACAAAGCCAGAAGAAAGGCAAGTGGGATCGATTCTGAGATTTAGTCCAAGTGCCCTCTATCTCTCCCATCCTGCACTGTCACTCAGTAAGTGGGGACTCTGGGGACACATTGATCACTCCCTTCTCATAAAACGGAGTCCTGGTCCCTTCGGTACTCCCACCTGCCCGCACCTGTGTCTTGTCCTCGGCTGACACCGTCCTGCAGCAGGGCAGGCAGAGCCCTTTCTACCCTCGACACGGTGAGCAGAGTCGGGCTGGATTTTCTCTGCAGGCATCCGACCTCCACTCGGGTTCATGAGTCCCTGCAGAGACACAACCTGTACAGTGTATCAGATGACTGTGAAAAATAGCGGCACCTTTCTCTCGGCCCTAGGGAGCAATTCCTCATCCAGGAAAAAGCTTGGGATGTGGGCAGCCGCTAGGCGAACAGCTATCAGGGGTTCTGGACATCTCTTCCCGAACCTTCTTTAAAGAAGTTGATTCTCATCTCACTTTACAATTAAAGGTGATGGGATGATGTTAACAGCAATAATGACCATGTGAACTAGGTGTAAACTGTGTCACATATGTGGCTTTCACCTTATGTTTCTTTAAGCCTCAGTTTTCTCGTCTAGAAAATACGCTTCTCATAGTCCCTGTCCTGCAGGTTTGAAGTGAGGATTAAATCTGATTTTGAAACATGTACTTTAGCTCAGGATTTATGTCCCGTAACCGTAGATGGTCTCTTCAATGTAGCCTGTGTCTCAGGCTACTTCCTGGGCTCCACCCCCCGCCCACACACATACTCTCCCACCCACAGCAGCCTTTGATACCATTCCTGGCCCCCTCCACTTTTCCTCTTATCTTTCTCTCAGCCCCCAGTGTCTGCTCACTGTCTAGTCTCCGAGACTTTTAAGCACCGAGCAAGCCTTCACTTTCAGGGGTGTGCGAGCCGAGCCGGCTAGAGGTCATCTTAAATGACAATTGAAGTTAGGAAGCAAGCCAGGGACTCGATCCGATTTTATTGTTTTACTTCAAAGTGCCTTTGGTTAGGAGTCTACAGCTTTTTGTTTTCATAAGCCATTCCCCCGCTCCCCCGAGAGAAAGGTGACAAAGGGGTGCAGTTTTGTCCCAGCATGTAGCAGGTGTCATTCCCTTTGATTTGCCAGCCTTTGACTGGATCAAAAGGCCTCTTCTGTTCATTTAGCTTATATATCCTCTTTTAAAAAATGTATTTATTTTTATTTTATGTGTGCTGGTGTTTTGCCTGCATATTTGTCTGTGTGAGGGTGTCGGGTCCCTGGAACTAGAGTTACAGAGAGTTGTGAGTAGCAATGTGGGTGCTGGCAATGAAACCTGGGTCCTCTGAAAGAGCAAGCAGTCAAGCTCTTAACCGCTGAGCCATCCCTCTAGGCTGATATATATCCTCTTTAAAGGTAGTAAGATACATGATTGGGACCTGATACAAGACAGCCAATTCACTTTTCACAGGGAAAACTAAATGCTATTAATTTTCTTTTTCTAACTAGCTTTAAGGGTTTTTTCTTGTCATGGTTCCCTTTGAAATGTAGATGAGTGGAATTCTTGACTAGGTAGTATGTTCATAGTATCCCTGAAAGGTTTTTCAAAAATCAGTTGGGATTTTTCTAAAGAATTTATTCATTCTTACTTTATGCACACTCAGTGTTTTGCCTGCATGCTTATCTGTACACCACGCATGCAGTACCCGTGGGAATCAGAGGAGGGCACTGCTCCCCAGAAACCCAAGTAACAGATGGTTGTGAATTGCCATGTGAGGACTGGGGACTGTACCTGGGTCCTCCGGAAGAATAACTTGGCCATCTCTCAAGTCCCAAACTACGATTTTAAAAGTGTATATGTTTAAGGCTGGATGTGGTGGCACATGCCTATAATCTCAGCACTCAGGAGGGAAAGGCAGGCGGATCTCTGTGAGTTCGAGGCCAGCCAGGTCTACAGAGTGAGTTCCAGGACAGCCAGGGAGACAGAGAGAGACCCTGTCTCAAAAACAAACAAGCAAACAAATATCTAGAGTGGCAATAAAGAAGAGTGTGCTTGCTTATTACAACTCCAACCTACTGTCCCCCAATAATTACTATTGGTATTCAAAAATAATAGACCTTCTAGTTCACAGAAATGGTTTTACCTCAGAAAAAAAAGTTCAGCATAATAAACGCAATGAATAAAATAATAAATTAGTTCAGTAAGTAAAACATGGGAGGGGGTACTAGGTGCAAGCTACTGGGTTGAACTTTTCTCACAAGGCCATTTACTCTCTCCAAAAAGCACAGGAAGTGGGTGCATTGGTTATGCTCACCATATAGATGAAGAACAAAGGCTAAGCAAGGGAGTGGGTGCCAGGTGGGAACAGGGACCCAAGATCCATGGTAGCATTTACTCAGTACCCCTGAGGCCGGTTCATTAGCGGCCTCATACGATGGCGATGGCGAAAGTACCAACCCAGTTACTCATAGAAAGCCTTTTGATCCTATTTTACATAGAACCCCTACGTTCTCAGGGACTCTGATAAAGGAAAATGAGCTCATCCCCAAAGTATGCATCTGAATCAGAAAGACCCCAGCCCGAGGACTGACTTCAGGAGGCCAAAGCCCTGCAAGTTGAGCTGGGATTGAGTGATTCAGTGCCCACCTTCCCACAGAGTCTGCAAACGTGCTGATAAACTAGATCATTTCTAGAAGTGTTACTTAGTTTGATTTGGAAAGTTCTTTGCCTAAAACATAAAAATTATATTATCATCTTTCATTTCCCAAATGAATTAGTAAACTAGGAAGCCTTGTTGCGTTGGGCTGGGGGTGGAGTCTGCACATTTGTGGTGAGGGTTAAATAATTATTACGTATCCATAATTTATGATTGGAACCTCTCAATCATAAATGTACTGGGGAGAGGAGGGCACAGTGGTTTGCAAGATGACTTGTCAAACGTCACCCTGATAGAGCATAGCCAGTCATTATTAAAATACAATACTCTTATTTAATCCTCCCATCTAGTGTAATAATAACGCGAAACAAAGCCGACTGGAACCAGGGCACATGATATCAAGAATTCATAAAGGAGAAAGCAGGCCTATTGCCTTTGAGTCCTAGCTTCTTCATACTTATGAAATAAAGTGTATTGGGCTGTATGATTCTTAGAAATGACAACACGAAGAACCCGGTCCATGGTGGAATCCGGGCGTTTCACAGACAAGCCGATTAAACATGTGTACTTTCCCTTCTGGCGCATGCGTTGGGGCTCAGGTACCCCTCAGAAAAGCCTGCATTGCACAAAATGCAGATGCCCGTCTGCTCATCATAGAGAAGGAAGGAAAGGCCAGCAGACGTCTGGCTTCTCGGTTGCAGCAAGGCTGACGGATTTCCCACACACACACACCCCTCCCCAAACGCTACTGCATCCAAATGCAAGGGTGCAGCTGTCTTACCGCAGAGTGCCGCAGTTGAGTATTTTCTGGGACAGACACAAGGGGAAATCGCAGCCCGAGCACACCCGGACCGCTGCCTGCCAACCTTTCTGCACTGAGGAGACCTGCGCCAGACAGCTGGCAAATTTCTTGTCCCCGTCCCTGGGGCTGCGAGGTGGAGGCTGGGTGGGAGCTCAGGTTGAGAAACGCAGGGGCTGGGGGCGGGGCTTCAGCCCATCCCTCATCAGGGGCTGCCGGCTGGGCAGCCAGGAAGCCCAGAAGCCGTCGCCCGGTAGGTATAGCAGATCTCCGTGCAGGTGGGGCCTCCTTGCTACCTTACCTGGCTGTGGCTGAGCATGTGGGCGGCCGGAGGCAGGCAGCAGGCATTGCTGCTCGTGTTAGCTCTGAAATGAAGCCGCTGAGGCCTCTGCCTCGGAAGGCTTGCAAGGGAGATCAGCACCCAGCAAATAAGAAGCCAGCCCTGGCCCCCGGAGGAGGAGGAAGAGGAGGCGAGGCTGTGCATCCCGCTCCCGGTGGCCTTTAAATGAGGAGCGTGCCTCTTTGCTTCTGACCCTCGCGTACATCACTAACCTGTGACAGGCGCATCTCCACGCCCGGTACCCGCTCCTCCAACAGCAGCTTCCAGTCCTCTTTGTATGCGGCAGACATGGCCAGCCAGCAGGATTCCGGCTTCTTTGAAATCAGTATCAAATATTTACTGAAATCCTGGAGTAACAGTGAGTAATAGAACATAAGGTTTTTGTTATTTTGTTTTCTGGATGCTGCTAAGGTTAGAGAACTCAGATCGGAACTGGACACATGTTTGTAAGCTGAGGAAGTTTCTCTCTCTCTCTCTCTCTCTCTCTCTCTCTCTCTCCTTCCATCTGCTGTGAAAGTCAGAACGTCAGAGTCTGAGCTAACCTTGTTCAACTTCAAAGGCTTCAATAGAATTACAGTAGATTTTGTTTGCTTAAAATTTCTAGACATAGGGCAGGTCAGACTCTGGGGAGGGCAGGCTGGGCATTCCAGGCTGCACTGCCTGCCTGGTGTTTATTCGGTTTGGTCAGGCTTTATCTAGATATCTGTGAAGTGCAGTTTAATCGGAGGGGTGTGGCAGGGTGGCAAGTACTTTGGAATTGTTTTATTGGAGTATTGTCTGAAGAGAGACAACTGCGTCCGAGTCCAAAACCTAAGACTCATCTTTGCTAGGCTCAGCCTCATTTGCAGGTCCATTTGCTCTTCCTCCAGTCCCGGTGGATGATGTTCAGGATGCTATTTACCGTTTGCATTTCTAGAGATCTCAGTTGCTCTGGTTCAAGCATGCATCTCTGAAAGTAAACAAGTGCCATTCTGACCCAAATGGCTCCTTAGGCTATGAGAATGCCAGGGTTCCAAAGTGGCGTTTCTGACCTATATACTTAAAAAAAAAAATCCACTCTTTCAAAAGGACAACCTCCAAGCCCTTCTGGGTCTGGGTTGAAATCAGGATGAGACCTTTAGGTGCTCAGGAGTACCTTGTGTTTTTCTGCACAGTTTCAAAGCCAAGTCTGCCCCAGTATCAGATTTGGGCTTATTTTGTACAAAAGAGACTGCTGGGTTTTATCAGGTGCTTGGCTGTTTCAGAATAAAAATTTGTTTCTAAAAATTATTTTCTGTATTTTCTTAGGTATATACTCATTAATCTGCCTGGACTCAGGAGGGGTGGCACATGTCTCATGACCTGTAGCTAAAAATTGTTTTTATGTAAACAAACCTAGGCAGGGGACTTGGGCTGGACTGTTTGGAGAAG
The DNA here is from genome assembly GCF_950005125.1 of Chionomys nivalis. Lineage (NCBI taxonomy): Eukaryota > Metazoa > Chordata > Mammalia > Rodentia > Cricetidae > Chionomys > Chionomys nivalis. The sequence goes on along the minus strand of NC_080088.1, from coordinate 82,567,057 downwards.
TGTGGAGTGCCTGCTTAGAGATATTTGGGGGTGCATCTCGGAATGATATCCACAGAAGCCATTTTTCCTGGGTCGCTCAGCCCCACTGTGCACTCGGGGCTTGTCTGGACTGTTTCTTTACAAGGAGGAGGGACGTTTGGGAGTGATACTGCTGCTTTGTTGAAGCCATAAATCATTTAACTTAGGCTCATTTTTTATATACTCCATGCTCACAGAGGAATCTTCCTTTGTCTGTCTACCCTTTGATTAGTGAAAAGAATTTGACTCTTGGGCACTAAAGAGAGCAGTTTGTCTCGATGGAAAAAAATAAAACCAAACCAAAACACAAACAAACAAAAATACCTAACAAGTTTGACATCCGTATGTGGATTTTAAGCTCCATTTGGTTATTCCAAACCCTGTTTCCTTCTACCAGTTTTTGTCAAGCCTTTTGAGGGGAAATTATGCTGGGCCAACAGCTGATGGGATCTCTGTACAGCCCCTTGTCTGTCTTCAAATGCCTCCAGACAAAGTAGATAACTGTTTCATCTCCTTAAACTCCTTGTTTATCCTTACATCCCCACACCAGGAAATGGTTCGAAATGATGGTTCATCTCAACTTTGAGAGTATCTGTGTCACGTTCCGGTTCCTCCCAGTTCATTCAGCACTGAATGCCAGGCTGTGGGGTGTGCGGAGGAGATGGACACAACACTGCTCTGTCTGTGTGTGTGTCCTAATTCCTTTATTTCAGGACGATGAAGTTCTTGGGGGTCGGGTGGGTCTGGATGGTTTAGACTCCGGTCTTAAGAGAGGAAAGGGAACTACGTTAGTGCTGGTTGCGACACTTAGCTGCATACAGCCTGGCATGGCTCTCATCTCTAAGTTTTACATGTTTCCAGGAGCAAAGAGAGAGAGAGGAATTTGCCTGTACAAAAGACAAAGTGGAAAACAGAAGCCTCGGGGCTTCGTCTGTGAGTGTAACCTGAAAGGCTGCATCCAGGGCAAGCAGCTAACCGCGTGCTTGCGCACGCCCGGCTTCCCAGGTTGGAAAAGCGAGGATGCCCGCCCACATACCTGAGTGGAGAGCCAGTCCCCTAATGAGATGGTGGTGCTTATTTACACAAGTGTGGCAATTAAAAAGCAATGAAACGAACTCTGTAGCTACAGCTGACTGCTTTACTGGGCAGTAGGAAAGGGAACGATGACATCATAAACACTCACAGGTTAAGGTTTCCGTTTGGTAGAGAAAGGGCGCGTTGTGGGACGAAATGTCATTATATATATATCTTTGTCTCATCAGAGGGATTCAGAAGCCAATGAAGCACACTTATTGCTGCCTGGCGAGATGAATTAGTTTCCACCTGGTGGCCTTGACACGTTCTTCTTCCTGGGCACAACGCACCACGCCCACCCTGTCCAGCTGCCCTTTGGTTTGAATGAGGCTGGGACTTGGAGTGGCCCTGCCGTCTCACTGTCCTTTTACAGACCTCACTGATAGCTTTTTCTTAACCTGCTTGTACAGTTGTCCTGATGTTCCCTCCACTTGTATCCAGGCCTTCCCGACCTGAGCATCATGCGCCCGGGTGTCTGTGACCCTGGCCACCCATTGGCTTCTCGGCCTCACCGGGATTATCCACTGGTCTTCTAATATCAAACTCTGCTCCCCATCTCCCTCTGAGCAGTATCTTCCCTGGCCTCCCCTAAGGCCCTCTGCGCCCATCATCTGACTTCTCTCTCCTTGTTTTCCTCTGTCTCCTGCAGTCCAGTAACTTGTTCCCACATCCCTGGCTGTTCACATCCCCACCCCATCGTCTGGCAGGCTCACACCACAAGTCCCAGAGCCAGAGGGGCTTGCTGCCAGTCTTCTAAGCCCTGTGCTTGTGTGGCCTTGGGTTAGCCACTGACTGTTTCCTCATCGGCAAAAAGGAAGCAAAAGTAATGGGTACCTCATAGGCATGGGGTGTTCAGAGGCGGAGCACTGGGGTGACATCTAACATACTGTAAATGTTGGCTAAATGCTAAAATAATACAGATGTATTCTCATGTTTATCTGCCTTCTGAACCTACATAAAATGTGGCTTTTAGATCGTTTCCCTCCCTTGGCATCCTCAGTGGGTTAGTTTATGAATAGTCAGTCAACACCTACTTCACCGCTGGGCAAGGAAACGCTATGGAGAGATGACAGCTAGGATTGACTTTAAACTTCACCCCTTTTTTTTCTATCTCAACAACTGTCAGCTGCTCCCACTTTCCTTAAATGTGTGCCCTTCAGTCTTGTGGAGGTGGCTGCCTGGGAGTGTCCCGGTGGCAGGAAGTTGCTTTGGCCTCTCGGACTGTTCCAGAAGTCTGAAATGGTTAGCTTCAAGCTGCATCGCAGGGTAGGAGAGTTTACACAGAGAGAGTGAGTGTGTGGGCCTCACCGTCCGTCTGAAAAGTCTAAATGGCTTCCTTGTGCTGCTCATCACCCCAGGACTCCCAGCGAACACTGGCCCAGTGAGACGAGGGAAGCGCGTTCAGAATCACCGTGCTCTTTCCAGGGTGTACACCCTTCCTGTGGTCTCGGGCCAGTCCCGCTACCCACTGAGGATGGTGTCTTTATGTTCGTGAACTCCTTAGACTTCCCCACCCAATGACCTGCTCTGGAAAAACTGAATGACCTCATTGCATAGGGATTGGTGTGCACCAGAAAATGGCTAATGTTCTAATGAAACTCGTGTGCACCAACAGAACCAGAGTCCGGCTTCTGACATGTTGTGGTGAACTAAGTCGCTTGGTAAGTGTGGTGACTCGTGCTTATAATCCCATCACTGCGGAGGCAGAGAGTTCAAGGTTGTTCTCATCTGTGTGAGACCTAGTCTGAAAAAGAGAATGGAGAGAGAGAGAAAGAAAGGAGACACTATTCAGTCAGAAATGCTGGCTTGATGATGCTGGTTGTTGGGCCAATAAATCCCAGGCAACTATGAATTGGTTGTGAAGCTCTGCTTACTGATGATGGTTAGGTATATGGCTGGTGAACCTCAAGGGCACTATGGGAAAGACCTTTAATAAAATTGGTTTAAAGATGTGGAAAATTAAGTTGCCCAAACCTATCAATAGGTACAGTTCAGATACAGGCAGATTTTGGTGTGTGTGTGGTGTGTGTATGTGTGTGTGTATATGTGTGGGGTATGTGTGTGTGTGATGTGTGTGTGTTGTGTTGTATGTGTGTGGTGTATATATGGTGTGTATGGTATGTGTGGTGTGTGTGTGGTGTATGTGTGTGTGGTGTGTGTGTGTGTATGGTGTGTATGGTATGTGTGATATGTGTCTGTGTATGGTGTGTATCGTATGTGTGAGGTGTGTGTGTATGGTGTGTGTGGTGTGTATGGTGCTGTGTGTTTGGTGCTGTGTGTGTACGATGTGTAGTGTGTGTATGTGATTTGTGTGATGTGTATGTGTGTGTGGTGTGTGTGGGTGATGTATGTTTGGTGCATTGTGTGATGTTATGTTTGGTGCTGTGTGTGTATGATGTGTGGTGTGTGTATGATGTGTGTGGTGTGTGTATGTGGTGTATGTGTATGATGTGTGTGTGGTATGTGTGTGGTGTGTATGTGTATGGGGATGTATGTGGTGTGGGGGTGGTGTGTGTATGAACGTGCTGTCGCTGGGATTAGAACTCAGGGTTTCATGCAAGCTGAACATGTGCTCCACCACTGAGCTGCACCCCAATGACCAAGCACTGTTGTCTGTATTCATCTGGAGAGAGGTTGCTGCATCCCTGTCCCTGTAGCTCATAGCTGTATGATGATGGCATACTCACAGAGGCCATCGGTCACTTCATGAGAAACAATAGCCCACCCGGCATCCATGTTTTCCAGGCAGAAAGGAGTCTGTTGCTGGGTTTGTTGTTGAGACAAATTGGAGGTGGTAGTTGGCAGGTCCAGAGGAAACTTGGGGCTATCTGTGGTGCCTACTAGCATGCCAAAGCGCATGCTGGCCTCCAGGCTCCTCAGCATCACAGGTGCTGTTACAGAGTTCATGTTGGCACCCTGACTCCTCTCGCTCTTCTAACTCAGCCCCTCCCTAAACTTCTCCAGTTCAAGGCTCCCCTCCCCCCAGCTTCTCCTTCCCCTAGAACCCTGCTTTTTTGGCTGTATGCTCCCTCGGCCCCTTCTCTGGCTCTCTCCTTTGTCCACTTTCTTTGTCTTTCTTTTTTGTCCACCCCCACCCCCCACTTCTCTTGACCAAGTTCTGTCTGCCCACCACGTTCAGGTTACTCTCTCTCTGTTCTGGACTCTTCCAGAGGCCCGTGGCAGTTCTTCCTCATATCTACAGTAAAAACCTTCCCCTCAGTCATACCCCGGAGAGGTCATATCCTCACCTTATACATCTGGTGCCCAAACCCTCAGTTTCTATGGTAGTTATTGGTATTTGTTTGTTTTGAATTTAAATGCACGACCCAGTAACATCAAGGCAGACTCTGCCTGGGCAGTCCCAGTCCCAGAATAATAGACTCTGCCATTCTGTGTTGAATACTCTGCTCAATGACTTATATATAGGACAGTCACATCATTATTCAGCCAAAACTGGGACACTTTGGAGACTGGAAGTTAATAATGACGCAGGAATACTGTCATCAGAGACTCTTTTTGGCAAAAGTGCCCAGATGATTGTTTTGTTGTTGTTGTTGTTCTTTCTAATAGCCCTTGGGCTAAATATTATCTACATTTTATAAACGGGGGCAGGGAGGATTGAAACTTGAGAAAGTGATTTGTTGGTTCAAAACCAGGAGATCCTTAAGGGCCATCCACCCCTTCCCCAACACTGAAACACTGATTGCATTGTTTTGTTTGTTTATTTTAGAGTATTTTTATTTTTATATGAGTGTTTTGCCTGAAAATATGTGTGCACATCACTTGTGTGCTTGGTGCCTGTGGATGCCCAAAGAGGGTGTTGAATCCCCTGGAACTGGAGTTCAGAAAGACAGGAATCTCCTTGTGGGTGCTGGGACTCTGACCCTGGTCCTCTGGAAGAGCAGCCAGTGCTCTTAACTGATAGGAGTCTCTTCAGCCCCTGTATTGTTTTTCTACTTGCCAGTAGGATCAAAGGAGCAAGAGCACTATTGGGAACTTGGTGTTTTATAGCTATTTAAATTTTTATTGGTTAATACTTCTGCCAGTTCTTGGCCTCAGGCATACCATTCGCTCTCTTCCTGGGTGCTTAAATGTATGCAAAGGATTGATCTCTCTCTCTCTCTCTCTCTCTCTCTGTCTCTGTCTCACCTGTTTTCTCTTCTTGCTATGAAGAACCTTCTCTAGGAGAAGCCTCTTGAAAGCCCTAAGTTCTGCGAGTGTTCTCTATAGGGCAGTCTACCCCCGCCCCCATCAAAAACGTGCACATGTAATAAGATTACTTTATTTGATTATTTATTTAGTTTTTTCAAGAGAGGGTTTCTCTGTGTAGCCTTGATTGTCCCGAAACTTTCTCCGTAGACCATGCTGACCTTGAACTCAGAGATCTCCCTGCTTCTGTCTCCCGGAATGTTGGAATTAAAGGTGTGTGCCACCACTGCCAGACAAGATTACTTCTTTTTTGTTGACTTGTTCCTATTCTGAAAAGTGTTTGCCAATACTTAGGTGTCTCCACAGCTGGGACTGTAACTTAGTAGTATAGTGTCTACCTGGCTTTTGTGAGACCCTGGATTTGAGCTCCTGCTCAAACAGATAGTAGATAGATGGATGATAGATAGATGGTAGATAGATAGATAGATAGATAGATAGATAGATAGATAGATAGAGATGATAGAAAGATAATAGATAGATTATAGGTAATAGATAAGATAGATGATAGATAGAGAAATAGATTATAGATGCATAGATATATAGATAGATGATAGATTGATAGATAAGATAGATGCATAGTTATATAGGTAGATAATAGATTGATAAATAGATGAGATAGATAGATGATAGATAACATAGATAAATGGAGAGATAAATAGATGATAGATAGATGAAAAATAGAGCTCCAGTTAAATGAATTAAATAAAAATATGTGTATTCATTTAGCTTCTTTTAGAGGGTTATTTTTTTTTTTTTTTTTTTGCTTCTATTACTGAGGTTTCTCTGGTGGGGTTTATTTCTGTTTAGGAACCATAGTTGACTGCTAATTGGCGTTAGTATTGAGGTGAGGAAGAATGTCCCCATTTTCTTCTGACCTCTAGGGCACTGGACCCACACATTGCACACATACACATTCAAGAAAAATACTCATACAAATAAAATAAATAAATCTTAAGGAAACAAAAGGAATTAAAATGCTGGTTGGGAGGCAGTAGAGAAACATGAACTGAAACATTTTATAGGTTGGGAATCAGCCCAGAATATTTGAGAAATATTCATCCGGGGTTAGGATGCTCCAAATTACGAGAAGTACCCTCTGAAGGACATCGTTTCCAGTCATTTTAATACCCTTGACTTGTTCACTTACTTTGGGATACGGTTTAAGGGACTGAAAGATTGCAAACATCCTGGTCGTTGTATTAGTGGCGTTCTACATTTTTCGGCCTTCTGTAATATTCAGTGTGAGATGGACTCAGATGTGGGTTGGAGCCGGTGAGGAGGGGCCTTGGCTTTGGAGGGGGCTCTGCTCTGGTCTGTTTGTGAACCCCTCTAGGCAGACCTTGCTGGTTCAAAGCTCTGTGTTTGTGTGGTCCCCAGTGTCATCTACAGGTACCTCGCCTGTTTTGATGAACTGATTATGAGCAAACCAGCCTCTTTCCAGTGGCTGGATGATGATGTTTAGTCCTTCCTAAGAGTTATTTCTGTCTTAGGAGATATTCATATGGATCATGAAGATATATTTTGTAACTTTTTTCAGGTCAGATTTACATGAATAAATAATGTCCTTAGTTAAGTACTTACCTTTGATTAAGACTTTAAAAATGCAGTGTAGGGCTGGAGAGATGGCTCAGTGATTAGGGGAACTGGCTGCTCTTTCAGAGGACCAGGGTTCCATTCCTAGCACCACTTGGTGACTCATAACCATGTAGCTCCAGTTACATGAGATTTCACATTCTCTTCTCTGGCTTCCCTGAGCTCCAGGCATGCAAAAGTTGCATAGGCATATATGTAAGTAAAACATCCATACACATAAAAAATGAATTAAATTTTTTTAATGCAATGTAAGTTGGTATCTGTCACTTAATTAGTTAAGAGGAGCCAGGCCCTGGTGGTGCACGCCTTTAATCCCAGAACTCTGGAGGCAGAGGCAGGTGGATCTTTGTGAGTTCAAGGCTAGCCTGGTCTACAGAGCAAGTACCATGACAGCCAGGACTACACAGTGAAACCCTGTCTCGAAAAACAAAAAGGTAGTTCAGATGTAAACTGACTTTTAATAAATGTATTAAGATTTTCTGGATTTATTAACTTTCCTTTTTATTTCTGTAAGGCACTAATTTATTTATTTCTTCTGGGATAACTTTCTTTTCTGAACTCTGAAACTTCTATAATTTTCCACAATCATTGCTATGACGTAGCTAACCAATACGAGCACACTACCCCAGTGCAAAATAGCAAGCAACCATTTCCTGGAAATGTGGGTGGCGTTGGGGGAGCAAGTACTTACGCCAACCTCATTTTTCTTCCTACTCTCTCTTACTTCATAGATCCCATTCAACAACTTATTTATTTCCATTTATTTAAGCATATTACTTCATTCTGAAGTGGTAGGGTATATGGATAAGAAGAGTGTTTTGTCCCCACACCACCTCAGAATTACTTACTTTTATCTTGTGTGTGTGTGTGTGTGTTTGCCTGCATGTATGTATAAACACTATATGCACACAGTACCTGAGGCAGTCAGAGGGGGTGCCAGATCCCCTGGAGCTAGAGTTACAGATGATTGCGAGCTGCTTTGAGGATGCCAAGAGTCAAACCTGAATCCACTGCCCTTCACCACTGAGCCATCTGTCTGCCCGAGTTACTTAGGCTGGAAGGTTGCCGCTCTAAGGCTTGGAAGAGCAATGGAAATGGCCTTTTCTGGTATTCCTTTCTGGTCTTTTATATGGGAACATCTACAGGCAGTTCTTTTCCTGTTTACTTGATTGCACCACCAAACTTTCTATTCAAGCTTGAGTTCTTCTTGGGTATCACACTGATGTGTCCCGCTGTTTCATAGTGCGGGACATACAGGGGTAGCGCTATTCGATACCTCTTTAGTAATCATCAACTGTGTAGGAGGCATGCACTATTCTGCAGCATCACAGACGCACTGCACCGGGATTTAGGTGTGTTCATGCCGAAGTCCCCTTGACTTTCAGAAGCGGGGAGAATTGTCCCCCCATTCGGAGACCGTGTGCAGAGCAAGCCTTGGAGAGCATCATTTTGGAGGACGTGTCTGATAAGTCCTGTGATGCTAGTTTGTATATTTTTACATCCTCTGCTGCAGAGGACATTTGGAAGGAAGCCTGTGTTTACAGGGCTGGTTTTATAAGAACAGTTTGAAATACTTTTCCTAGCAGGATGGCTAAAGGAGAAGAAATAGAAGTTCTTTATAATGGACCCAAAAGGAACACTTGCCTAGATTTTATTAGATGTGGAAGCATTTCAGATAGGCTTTCTAACACTAAAACATTGGGGAAAGAAATCATCTTTGTTTTGTTTGTGTATTTATTTGTGGTCCCCCCCCTTTTTTTCTTCCTTTGTTTTGGAAGCATCCTGCTATGTAACCCTCTCTGATTGACTTAAAACTCATGACACAGATTGTGTAGTGGCAATCCTCCTGCCGCTGCCCACTGATTCCTGAAATCACCAAGTTCCACTTCTATGTTTTGTTTCTTGGTTTGTGTGGGTGGTGGCATTTTGAGTCAGGTTGGTTGACGCTTGCTGTACCACCAGGCTGATAATTGCACTCACAGGTCCTGTAGTTCCTTCCACTGGACTCTCCGGAGCAACTGGGATCACGGGGTACACACAGCAAGCTGCCAGCCTTAGGAAAATGTTTGCACCTGAGACAAATTTAAAGGCAGTTACGCTTCGTTTCCGAATGGCTTCATTCCTCTTCAGTGTGTCTCAGGGATTAAAGAGGTGTATGTGTGTGCACGCGCATGCCTCCAAGAGGCGGAATAAATTACATATTTCTATAAGTTAACTTCCACGATCCCACCACTTACCTATAATCTTACAGTCAGTCTCTCACTGAACACACAAGCACAAGCGTTTAAAATGTTAGTCACCCAAAGCTCCAGATGCTAAGCAGGGAAAGTTTATATTCTCCCAGCACATCGACTCTGTAATGAGTCTGATTTGGCTTAATTCCTGTCTACTGTGCAGTCATTTGACGAGCCGCAGATGGAAGTTGAAGCCAAAGCCACACCGTTTGGCGAAAGCTGTGCACGCTGCTCTAAGAGTTTGTTGTCGTGTCAATTTAAGGGAATTGAAATCCTTTTCAGGAAGGCATTCAGAGCTACATGGAGTGCTGTTTATCAGCCTTAATTTGATATACAACCCAGACCATTTCTGCCATTCTTAATCAATGACAAAGCACATAGTAGTTTGGCACTGGATTTCTAAGCCAATGGCACGTGAGCAAGACTATGGAAATGTGTAATTGAATCCCCATCCAGCACTTCATGACATCAGAAACACTAGCCTGATCTCTTTGAATATAGCTTTAAATGAGTAAATATGTATTTTGGCAGCCAGGGAAAGGGTAGGGTATTAGATTAAGTAGGGAGGCACTTTAGTAAAATTCCATCCGAACCTTGTATTTATGTAGGTGGGGCTTGGTCATCCATAAAATGGTTTGCTAGTTAGGCGCCAATCAATCAAAATGTTTCCACTTCGGGGTAAATTCTTGGGTTTTTAAATCTGTGTTGTGTGTATGTGTGTGCATGTGTGTGTGGTGTGGAATGTGTGAGGTATGTGTATATGTGTGTGCATAGGGTATGGTGTGGTATACATGTGGTATGTGTGCAGTGTGAGTGTAGTGTGGGGGGTGTGTGTGGTATGTGTGTGGTGTGTATGTGGTGTGTGTATGTGTGGTATGTGGTATGTGTGGGGAGTATGTGTGGTATGTGTGGGAAGTGTGGTTTGTGTGTGATGTATGTGTGGTGTGTGGTGTATGTGTGGTGTGTGTGTTTGTGTGGGACCTTGGCTCTTCCCTCTTACTTCCTTATGTAGACAGAACAACCTGGCTCTTTGTCTCTTGCTTATGAATACGAGGTGGTTTTAATACTCCCACTGAAAACTGAGTCTTGTGTAAACATTGTATTTATCAACTATTTCTGCTACTCCATGAATGCTAGGCTACAAGAGCTTTAGTGGGGGATGTTAAAGTTTACTGATCAAAAGGGGATGGACTCTCAGACCTGCACAGCTTCCTAACCTGACTTGCTTTTCTGTACCCTGAATAAGAGAAAAACTGTCACCCTGTGCAGCCTACCAGATTCTATTGTTCACACACACACACACACATATGCACACACACATACATGCACACACAGAGACACACACACAGATGCACACACACACAAGTAATTCTGTGTTTAACTCAATAAATCTGTCCAGGGTTGTCTCTGGTGTGAGGTGGCAGCAGTCCTGGCTTCTTGGTCTGAAGATGCACTTTTTCTTTTTCTTTCTACAACCTGAAATATGACGATTATGAAAATTGCTAGCATTCTAGAGCCTTTGAAATATACAGCCATGTAGTTAATGGATACTCAACTAGCATTTGGTCGCCATTCAATTTCATAAACCATGTTGAATATCCAAAAGGCCAAAAGGGTTGCAGTTAATGACTGAAAGTGTTAATGCCATTGATTTGTTAATGCCAGCACCTTTGCTTCACACAAACTTCAAGTATTAAAAATGACTAAAGTTGAGAAAAAGTTGTTCTGGGCAAATAGATTACCTATGAACCTGACTGGAGGTGAGTGAGTGTGAGCCCTATTAGGAGGCAAATTACTGTGTGTGTGTGTGTGTGTGGTGTGGTGTGCGTGCTGTGTGTGCTGTGGTGTGTGTATGATGTGTGTGTATATCGTGTGGTGTGTGCTGTGTGTTTGTGCTGTGGTGTGCATGTGTGGTGTAGTGTGGTGTGGTATGGTGTATGTGTGTATGGTATGGGGTGTGTGTGTGTGTACATGTGATGTGGTGTGTGTGTATGGTGTGGTGTGTGTGTGTACATATGATATGGTGTGTGTGTATGGTGTGGTGTGTGTGTATTGTATGTATGTGGTGTGGTATATGTATGTATGGTGTGTGTGTGGTGTGGTATAGTGTGTGTATGGTGTGTGTGTGGTGTGGTGTGTGTGTGGTGTGTGTGTGTTGTGTATGGTGTGTGTGGTGTGTGTATAGTGTATGTGGTATGGTGTGTATGTTGTGCATGTTGTGAGTGTTTGTGGTGTGGTGTGTGTGTGTGGGTATGGTGTGGGTGTGGTGTGAGTGTGTGTTGTAGTAAGTTTACTTTTCACATTGTACTTTCTGATAATCAGATTTTTAACAAATCTCTAAAAATGAAGCCTAGAAACTGGATGTCAACATGGTCTTACCCGGAGCCCCCTTTCTATTTTAACACCCCTAAAATTAATCTGCTGCTTTTCTAATGAGATTCCTGGATCTTTAGTAGCCACACACTGAGGGTTTGGGTTTCCTTTCCGCGTGATTGCTTGGTGGCCCTGGGGCTGTTCTCAGTGTAAACATCCCTACATCTGCGCACTCACACCACCCATTCGGTTGAGAGTGAAAACTTCTCTCCTTGTTTATTATTTTTAGGTAGATCATACTCATTGTGCAGCATGATGGGTTTCATAAAAACATTTTTGATTACATCCTTGGGCCATATTCATCCCCCGTACTTGTTAGTTGTCGTCCACTTTGCTCCATCCTAGATATATCTAAGAGAGACACTCAGTGGAAGAATTGCCTCCATCAGATTGGCTTGTGGGCATTGTCTTGACTGATGACTGATGTAGGAGGGCCCAGCCTACTGTGGGTGGTGCCAGCCTGGGCAGGTAGGTGGTCCTGGGTTCTATGAGAAAGAAGGTTAGGCAAGCAATGGAGCAAGCCAGGAAGCAGCATCCTCCATGGTCTCTGCTTCAACTCTGACCTCCAGTTTCCTGCCTTAGCTCCCTCAGTCATGGAGTCTAGCTTGGAAGCGGAAGTTGAAATAAACCCTTTCCTCCCCGAGTTGGCTTTGGTGAGGTTTTCGTCACAACAAAGAAAAGGAAACTAGAATCACCCCATTGCCTTTTCCTGTTCTCTCCCACTGGGCCCCTCCATTTCCCAAGTAGCCCTCCTCCTACTTCCTAGCATGTTGTAGCATGTCTTATCATTTCTATGATGTATGTTAACATATGTTAATTCTAGACTGCAGAGATGAGAAGGAGTATATTTTCTGTGACTAGCTTGTTTTCTTTGATAAGATTATCTTCACACCCACAAAAAATGTCATGACAAGGTGGTTCCATGAGTCAAGCTATGAGCCATCCTGCCAGATGACCTGAGTTCGATTCCAAGGACCTCCACTATGGAAAAAAAAAAAAAAGCCAACCCCTACAAAAGTTGTCCTGGGACATCTGTACATGAGTCATGACATGCACATGTGAAGGTGGGCATGCAAATAAATAAATAAATGATAGGTAGGTAGGTAGATAGATGGATGGACAGACAGACAGATAGACAAAACAATTAAAGTGCAAAGCTAGATGTAATCATCTGAGTAATAAATGAACTCAGGCAGAAGATAAAACAGCTTACGAAGTGTGTGTCCTCTAATGATGGAAGACACAATCAACAATACTCAAGTGTCCCTCGGACACAGAATAGCAGCCATTGACCTGGCCCACTGAGCTCATTAATCATATTGTCCTGCCAGGACAGGCTTTTTGCTTCAGGGAGTGACTAAGAGACTGTCAGTCCTTGGACCAGGAGAATGACAACGTTCCCCCAGCCTGAGACTGATAGACAGCTGATGCCGTTCCTTGGGCAGCCGTTCCCACTGGCGTCCATGATCAGACTGTGTTTTACAGTGAATGACAACCGCACAGCTGATCTAGTGAGCCTCGTGGTTTCCTGGTATTTCTGCTATGGGCCCAGACAAGAGAGAACCGCTAAGAGCATCCTCTATGGATGATCTTAAATTGATGCTGAACATCTACTCGTGTCTAGATCTGCCGAGAGGGCCAAGCTTGAGGCTGAGCCTCCATGTCCCTACTTTAAGCAGGGAGTTGAGTTCTCGAGCAGTTGGCCAGGAGTGCCATTCTGTCTGGGGGATTTGCTTTTGTTCTCTCTTTCTGAAAGAAAGCAGAGGTGAATCCTGGTTTTCACTGAGCCGTGCCACAGAGGGAAATGATGCAACAGGGGTCATGTGGCAAGAACAAGAAAAGCCCATTGCACAAGTGGGGTTCAGCATTGTGTTCTGGTGAGAAAAGAGGTCGAACACACTGGGAAGTGCTCAGATGACCTGGTTCTCCTTCCTTTCAGCACCAGGGACCATCCTGGGGCCTTGTGCATGCCAATCTCTCAATCTACACACCTGAAGTGTGTCCCAAGCCCCAATTCTACTTCTGAATTGTGTATATTTCTCTAGAAGGGGGAGCCATGTGCTTGACCTTTTTGCCTGTCATTCTTATTATTTTTATGATCTTTTGGCTATTACACAATTCTTCTCCATCCAACCCAGGACTTTGTCCATACTAGGAAAACCCTCTATTCTCCATTAATTTTCATTGTAATATAAAATGTGGAAAGAATTTCTTAGACTTGTTTGATTAACTTTTTGACTTAACAAGAATTCTGTTACATGGTTTGGAACACTTAGAAAAAACGTACTTTCCACCAATCACATGTGACACTGAGAAAGTTCTGCTAATGATATAAGGGGTGGGCAGATGATCCAGCAGTTACGATCATAGGCTGTTCTTCCAGAGGACCAGCCTTTGAGTCCCAGCACTTACGGTGGCTCAGAATCCTCTGTAACTGTAGTTCCAGGGATCAGACGCCCTCTTCTGTACTCTCTTGGCACTGCATGCACATTGTACACATATGTATGTACAGGTAAATACTCATATACATAAACTAAAATAAATCTTTTAAAGAACTTAATATTATAATATTAAAAATCTAAATAATGAACATTTTATATATTTGTAAGTATGTTATATATCTATGCATAAGTATAAATGTATGATATGATTATAAAGTATAAAATAAGCTATAATCATTAAATAAGCTAATGTTTAAGAAGTGTTTTGTGTACTATGTTGTAACCACTGAATGGTAGCTGTTACTATTAGTTTACCAAATCAATACTTATTTACAGGGGTTGATATTAAGCTTCTAATGAGTCCATGGACCGTTAGCAAGAAAATGAAAAGTCTGAAACGTATGATTCCATAGAGGATATTTTGGTAGTGAGATGTTTCTAGAACCATCTGAAGAGGTCTAAAATAGAATATCTCTCTTCTAAATTCTAAGACAGTGCCATTGTTTAGGCGTGGCTTTTCGTTGGTTTGTTTGGGGCTTTGCTGTTGTTGATGTTGTCAGAGTTGGTGTTTTGAGACGGGCTCATGCCATGGAGCCCAACATGGAAAGTCAAACTCCTGACTTTCCTCCCTCATCCTCCAAGTACTGTGACTGCAGGTGTGTACTGCCAGGTCCTGCCAACACCACACCTGTGGCTAGGATCGGTAATCTAGCAAAGCATCAGTATGGCCTGTGGTTCTAGCATTTTCTGTAAGCTTACACAATAGACTTAAAACATGGGTCATGTTCTTATCGCACACGTGAGTTCAAAGGTCACCTGCAGGGTGCCTTCCCTACCCTTTCTACATACCTCCATTATAACAGCAGTGACGTTGTTGGCTAGCCAATCGTATTTTGCCCAAGTTCATCCACACTGAAACTCAACCACCATGTTTACCCTCCCGGGTACTTCTCAGCCTGCAGTGGTCCTTGCTAGTAGTCTGCTACAAGAATTCTTTAAATAATTCTGAAGGTAATCCTGTGGATGAGTGCTAGAGCCAGAAACTTTGCTAGCGTGTTTGTCATCGGTGGGTGACGGACATCACTGCCTTATCTCTGGGGTTCTTTCTACCTTACACTCTCTGCAGGAAGTCAGCATCTCTGAACTTGGGGACCTCACCTGATTCTTATGCGCGGATTCACCAAGCTAAGCTTCCTGGCTGCGCTCACAGAACCGTGGGACACACATCTGTGAAGCTCGCAGGGAACTCAGAGTGAATCTTTCACGGGTGTCATGATCGGCCACCTTAAAAGACGATTTCTGAGATAGTCTTTCTGTTTGTTTCCCAGTGAGTCAGCACCATCGAGGACTGTTCTCCGGAAAAATATTAGCTTTCCCTACATGTCATTTATAATCCATGAATTTAATTTACTTTCAAACCTTTCAGCCACTTTGGCCAAATTGGAAGAAAACCAGGCTTGAAGAGAGTTTTCTCTGAACTAATCTAATTCTGTCTGGACTAATCAAAGTCTCTTTCCCGAGTGGAGGATGCTGGTTGCTATTTACGTGGAGAAACTAATTGCCTACCTAGAAAACTAGATAAATTCTGAACCCAAAGATTTTTATCAGTAATTAGGGTGTGCATATCCTAAGCATCAATGCAAGTTGGACGTGCCCAAATGATCGTTTCTTTCCCTTCGTTAAACACGTGTGTGGCCTGCAATGAGTGGGCAGGCCCAGCTCCTACCTTCTGTGGGCTTCACAGGATGAAAGAGGCATTATGGGGATGTCGTAGAGAGAACAAAAATTCTGGTTTAATAAATGTTCTGCACGTGTTGGGACCCAGGGATGCTGGCCTGAAGGGTGTTCTGAGGAGGAAACCACTCGTCTCAGGCGGGAGGGAATGGGTTGAGGAATATTTAATATAAGCCGTGACATTTGAACCAGAAGAAGACTGCACAGAAGGGCAAAGGGCAGAGGATGATGAAGCACTGGAGGCAGGAGCATGCCTGGTCCAAGGAATCCCTGAGGAGACGACAGGAACACTGAGGGCCCCGCCAAAGGGTCTTGCTTTATCCAATCCACCCTGAAGTCACTGGGAGGTCCATGTGGCTGCTAAACACTGATCAGCTTGGCCTCTTTCCTACTCAGTTTCCAAGTCTTGGCTAAGAATAGAGGGGGAGAATCCTGGCCAGGGCGGCCCGGGGAATGATGACAGGGACTTAGGGCAGGATAACGGTGGGAGAGGAAAGAAGAGAGCAGATTCAAGCCTCTTATTTGAGGCAGATCTCTGAGTGTCTTCCATGGGTCTAGCCTATGTTTTATCTTAACATGTAGGCAGAGGCTGCTCATTTGTTTCTCAGCTGCCGGACCCAAAATAATCACACGGAAACTATATCATTTGCAATACTGTTTGGCCAATAACTTAAGCATATTTCTAGCTAGCTCTTACATCTTAAATTAACCCATTTCTATTATTTTATATTTTACCATAAGGCTTGTGGTTTACTGGCAAGGTTCCAACTGGAGGCTCGCGCTTTCTCCTCCAGCAGCTACATTGACTTCTCCCTGACTCTGCCTTCTTTCTCCCAGCATTCAGTTTAGTTTTCCTGCCTAGCTCTATTCTGCTAAGCCACTGGCTGAAACAGCTTTATTCATTAACCAATAAAAGCAACACATATACAGAAAAGCTTCCTACACCATTAACATATAATTTTGTTTTTTTTCAAATGTATGATTGTGGCCTGGGGAGATGACTCAGCAAGCGAAATGCTGTGGCACAAGTATGAAACTTGAGTTTGGGTCACCAGAACCCATATAAAAAGCCACTGTTTTATGAGCGTGGTGCTCCCCCATAATCCCAGTGGGCAGAAGACAGAATGGGGCAATGCTCAGAGCAATCTGGCTAGACACACGAGATGAAATGTTGAACCCCAGGTTCATTGAGAGACTCTGGTTCAATATGTAAGGTGAACTAAGAGCAAGAAAGACATTCTACATCAGCCTTAGCTCTTCACACACACACACACACACACACACAGATATACATGCACCACCCAATGTATGAGCATGCATACATACCACACACATAAAAAAGTATAACTAAAAAATCATGTAGCTCAATATTCTTTAAGAAGCCCTCAACAGCCAGGTATGATGGGACATGCCTATAATCTTAGTGCACAGGAGGCAGAGGCTGGAGAATGGCAAATTTGGGGTTGGCCTGAGTTATATAGAGACCCTACCTAAAGTTAAAAAAACAATAATTAATTAAATAAGGCAGAAACAATCTCTTGTAGTATTCTGAAATGATACTTTAAGACGTGATGGAGCAAAAGGCAATGGTGGTGGTACTGCCTGGTAACAAGTCATTGACATATTGAACTAAAACAACAGGCACCTTGTAGCAACTGTGAGCAGCCTCAACTTATTCACCTCATGCTTTATACCCCATACCTGATAGAAGCGACTTAAGAGCGCCTGCTATCGAGAAGGGAGAGCCTACAGCGGAGAAGACAGGATGGCTGGGGTGGTCAGAGTGGGTCAGCCCATGGCCCTCCAAGCTTCCATTGACAGCTACAGACATGACCCCAACCTGGAAGCAGAGTGCTCAGACCTGGACCTTCAAGGCTTGCCCCTAGGGGCCTGCTTCTGCCACCCAGGGCTCCTCTATGGACCAAACGCTCAAATGCATGAGACTGTGGGGTGCATTTCACATGCAAACTCTATGTGGATATTTCCAGGCTGCCTAACAACTTTTTATATAGGACAGTGTTCCTGGAAAATGAAGTATGGTTTACAAACAAATATGCACATGTGTGCACATGTGTGGTGCGCGCGCACACACATACATACATACACAGCATCGGGAAGGATATTAATGCCAGCACTCTTAAAAAACAAGCTTGAGATGATCTTGCCAATGGCTTTTATTATATCCATGGTAACATAGTTTGGTACTCCAGCCAGGCACATTCTTTGTGCTTTCCCCTTTAGGGAGCCAGGTGGACTTGCAGAAGTCACTCCTGGGAAATGGCCAAAAGCCTACGTTTGTCTTTTTGTGTAGGTCATATGGCATCCTGTTGGGCTGGGTCTCCGGTACCACCTCCCCACCTTTATGTGAGGAAGCTTCTGGAGGCTGTAGTAACTTGATCTGCCAGGGCCTGTCCACGATAATGTCAGCCTGCCATAGAGTGCTCTGGTCTCAGCTACCAAATAATGGCCCTTGATTAGTTGCTGCTACAAGAGGGTGGGAGGCACAGATGCAACTAATCCTGTAAGAAACGCTGGATTGGAAACTTTGTATCTCTGCCATGTTGACTATTCTCAGTTCGCCTAGTGAATGTTGCAAAATGGAGAGGCTCAATTGTTATGGATGTGTTCACCAATAGTAGCGTTCCAGGACAATGTGTCCGTGTGACAGGCCAGCCTCCAATCTACTCTGAGAACCCTACCTAATTAGGTTCATTGAAGCAGACAGACTTAGAGCCGTCCAGGTGAGGACGGAGGCAAGAATGGGGAAGTCAGGCAGATCAAGTCCGACTCCTGTAAACGCATATTTAATGACTCATACTCCCCTCGCACTCAAGAACCCCAAGCCATTTCATCCCAAGATATGGCCAGATGGGGAAGATTACTGCCAGCCTTTCGTTTGGTGAGGGGAGGAGGGCTCATGGCACTGTGAACGTTTTAAGCGGCCTTTGAAGGGGAAGATGGTTGGCAAGGTAGAGGGAAAAGTTCTGTCAAGAAAACTCTGCCTAGTCGAGAGTGGAAGAAGCCAAGGGAGGGTGAAAGTGGCTGGCGAGAACCCGTGGAAGGGAATTAGAGGAGTATCTGCTGGAAGGAGAAGGGATGAACCCGACGGGAAACCACACGAGGGCGTGCCAGCTTGGCTTTTTCCTCAGAGTTCACATCGCTCGTGAGTTTACAGATGAACATTCACAAGGTGACACCAAAAAACTCCAGGGCTAGTCAGTCATTCTGCCATCACCGTGCTCAAAATGGTGACTGCCTGTTTTACTGGTCAGAGTTGGTACAATCATTCTCCCTCTTCTTCCTACATAGATGCTATCTTTAAAAATGGCAGCGACTAGGGGTATGGTTGAGTCACAGAGCATGTGCTTAGAGAATGCAAGGCCACCGCTTGATCCACAACCGCAAAAGCAGAGAAGGTAAATTCACAGAGTTAAACAAATCAACAAGGAGCTGGAGAGATGGCTCAGTGATTAAGAGCACTCTGGGTTCAATTCCCAGTACCCCAGTCAGGCAGCTCAGCACTGTCTAACCCCAGCTCTCGGGGAGCCAGTTTCTCTGGTCTCCAAGGGTACCTGCAGTCATATCCACATGCCCATGTGTAGATACGCACACACCTATACGTAATCAAAATAATTTTTAAAATCTCCGAATAAATCAACAAACCCTCATTGAAGACGCATGGTATAAAACACCGTGGAAGACGCCATGGTGAAGTGGCAGAACATACGAGCTGCTTTTATATACATTTTATATATGTATTTTATATGTGAACAGAAAGCTACAAAAGTGTTTTAATCACTTACTTGCTGATTCATAAGCACACAGTCTGACACCTCTTCCACAAAAGTCTTCTGGGTGTAGCCACAGAAATCCTCCCCCACTTGTCTAAATTCCCCAGTGTAATTGTTGTAGGGGAATGTACATCCAGTGTACATGTTAATACAAAGCACATACAAGCTTTTCAATAGTCCTCTCCAACAGGACTTCAATATCTAAAATATTATCATTTTAGCATATAATCAGAATATGAAGTATTTTATATTCCTTTCCCAGGTGTAAGAATTTCAGACTTATTTTGGCCCATCAACACACCTGAACCTAAATAATTTAATCCAAAAATATCTGATCCATATTAGCGTTCACAAAATTTGAGTTGAAACATACATGCAGATTGTCCTGAATCTACTTACAGATCCTCTTACATAACTGAGCCAAATATGAAGCTTAAATTAGGATTTATATGAATTACAGCAGAACCCATTCCTTCGTCTCACTGGCCACTCTTCAAGTGCTACGTGACCAGCAGCACATGGACCAGACAGGGCAGATGGGGTTTTCTGTTAATTGTTTTCCTAAGTAGCATCTAGACTTTTCAATATGAAAGTCATTTCCTGATGTAAGCTAATGATACCCATGATCTGGATTCTGTTTGGGAATTGTCTTTTCCTGACTGACACTGATGCTATCATTCTGCCCGCCAGACTCTTACAAGACCTCCCTTTTACTCATTTCAAAGACTGTATGATTATTTGCCTGCATGTGTGTATGTGCTCCATATGCATGTGGTGCCCTTGGGGGCCAGAAGAGGGCGTCAGATCCCTGGAACTGGAATTATAGCTGGTTGTGAGCTGTTGTGTGGGTGCTGGGAAGGAAACCCAGGTCTTCTGCAAGAGCAGACAGGGCTCTTAACTGCTGAGCCATCCCTCCAGCCCCTATAAGATCTCCTTTGAGTAAAGCTCTCTAGATTAGCTGAAGGAATAGCTATTCACTTCTAAATCAGGCTGAACAGTTTCCATTTTCCACGGTTTGCCTCTGAGTTCATCATCTTTGTAAAGGAGTATGGATCCTAGACGGTGTTGTGTTTTCCCAGTCCCATAATGCCTTAATGACAGAGACCGCCTTTGACCATGGATCTACAGGACCATGCCAACGTGGGGTCCACCATTTCCTTGTGGGGTTCAGTTGAATCCCTAATACCCTGCTTTGGACAGCTAGAGCCTTACCAGAGGAAGAAGGACTCCCTTTTTCAGGCTGTTTTTTTTTGGTTTTTTTTTTTTTTTGGTTTTTTTTTTTGTTCTAAAAATCATTAGTAACCCCAAACTACAAGGCGATACCCTAATGCCTTTCTATTGATGTGATAGAACTCAGAGCAAAGAAGCTTGAGAAGGAAAGGGCTTATTTGGCTTATTGGTGCGGTCCATCACTGAGGGAAGCCAGGGCAGGAACCAAAGCAAAGACCTTGGCGGAATGCTGGTTAGCTGCCTCTGCATAGGGATGGCGGTGCCCACAGTGGGCCGAGCCCTCTTTCATCAATCTGCAGCCAAGAAATGCCCCCATGGTCATGCCCACATGCTGGTGTGATGGAGCAGTTCCTCGGCTGAGATTTTCTCTTCCCACGTGTGTGTCTAGGATGTGTCAAGTTGACAAAAGCTGGCGGTGACGGTGGAGTTGGGAGAAAAATAAGGCAGATTTGTCATAGACTTCTTTGCAAGCAGGACAGGTCTGAGTGAGGCGTGTGCCCCACAGGCTCAGATATTGGAATTGTTGGTCTCCAGCTGAAGGCTGTCTCAGGAGATTTAGGTCTGGCCTTGCTGTATGTAGCTGGAGATGGTCTTTGAGAGGAAAAAGCCACACCTACTTTTATTTCACTCTCTCATGAGAGCTCTCAGCTTGCCGTCCTGCCTGCCGCTTGCTGCTGTGCCTTCCTGCCATGATGGACTCTAACCCTCTGGAACTGTAAGCCCCAACAAACTCCCTTCCATAAGTCGCCTTGGTCGTGGTGTTTTGTCGCAGCAACAGGACCGTAACTGATATAGCGGGACTGGGGATCATTAGGTACTCGTGTCGTTGTTATGATAGAATCCCTGTTCAAAGAAATGTAAGGAACGAAGGGCCTACGTTAGCTCACAGTCAGGGAAGGCTGAACTGCAGGAGCCTGAGCAGGTAGTCAGGAAGAAGAGAGAGGGGAACATTGGTCCTCACCTCCCTTCCTCCTTTTAATTCAGCCTAGGATCCCATAGGAACAGTGTTGGGGTGGGTCTTCCCATTCCAGATAGTATTTAATCTAGAGAGTCCCTCACCTGCATGCCCAGAGGTGGGCCTTTCTGGGGATCCTAAATCCTGTTAATGGACCGTCATAACCAACTGCAACAGGGGTGGTGAGTAAGGGATTGCACAGCCATAGAAGCTGTGTGGCTCGGTACCTTTATCTCTACTCATTGCATTTTGTTGTTCATAGATGATGTTGTTGTTGTTAAGGCTGAGTCTCTTCTGCATAACCTAGGCTAGCCTAGAACTTATTATATAACCCAAGCTGATGTTGGTCTTGAGGCAGTTCTCCCACTTCAGCCAAAGGCAGGAATGGGGGTAAGCCACCATACTCGGTTCCTTCACTAGATCTTTAAAGGCAAAATCACAAAGCTGGGTTTCGAGGCTGGAGAGATGGCTAAGTGGGTAACAGTGCTTGCTGCCACGCTGGAAGACCCACGTTTACGTCAAAGCATTCACGTCAGGTGGCTTCTAACAGTCTGTAACTCCACTCTAAGGTATTATATGCCTATGGCTCTGAAGACAGCTACACACACATAAACATACTCACATGCAAACACGCACACACGCTTATACAGAATGAAAAGTAATTAAAAAGAAAAGACTTAAAAGCTAGGTATAGTGGCACACACTTGGAAGGGAGAAAGGAGGAGATCACAAGTTCAGGGTCGCCCATGGCTTTGTCACACATCTCTAATCCGATAGCTTGGAAGGGAGAGAAAAGGAGATTGGAAGTTCAGCATCACCCACAGCTTCATGGGAACCCAAGGCCAGCCTGAACTGCAGGAGACCCTGTCTTAAAAAACAAAGAGATAAACCGTAACTTAGCAGGAAAACAGTATTGACGTTTTTACTCAGCCCTTTGTGAGTTTCTCCCTTCGACTGACTTCTAAGTAAAAGCAGCAAAGATGGGGGTGAGACACACGAGGTGTCCCTCTAGGCAGTTTCGGTTACCATAGCTAACCGCTGTTTGGGAATATAAAAAGAACTTGCCAGGAACGATTCATAAATTGTAAGCTGCTGCTCAGAACAGTATGATGAAACCCTTTGCAAGTCTATGCTGCCCCATCACAGTGACTCACTCTGTCCAGGAGAGGCCTACTATATACGCGACGACTGAGATCAAGCCCACATTCAGGAACTTCAATTCTATGTCATTATTCAAAGCTGTTGTGGCTTCATAATGAGCCTGATATATGTTAAAGTTTGGGGGAAAATGCGGTGCATATGAGATTCCCCAGTATCCTAGGCTTGCATGCATCCTCTTTGAACACAGCTCCCCACAGGGTGTTCCTGCATGTGGATTAATGGTTTCTAGTTGCTTTTCTATTGCTGTGAAGAGACACAGGGACAAAGGCAACTTATAGGAAATAAAAAGAGTTTATTAGAGGCTTACAGCTTCAGAGGGTGAGTCCATGACCATCACGAGGGGAGCATGGCAGCAGGCAGGCAGGCATGGCACTGAAGCAATAGGGGCAGCTTACATCTTTAAGACAACAGCCCAGAAGCAGAAAGATATATGGAGGGCTGGGGAGTAGACTCTAGGGAGTGAACTTGTCCTGGCCTGAACTCTTGAAACCTCAGAGCTCACTCTCAGTGACACAGCCACACCTCCTGATCCTTCCCAGAAAGTTCCAGCAACTGGAGACCCAAGCATTCAAATATATATAAGCCTATGGGGACCGTTCTATTCAAAGCACCACAGTTCCCAAGATTCAGTGTATCCAGTTTTGAAACTTTTTTTTTCCTAGATGCCGTCTTAGTAACTATACAAAGAGGTTCAAGGAGATGCTCAACTGTGTCTTAGTTTATTTCTGTTGCTGTAATAAAATAACCTGTCAAAAAGCGGCTTAGGGAAAAGGGGTTTGTTGAACTACAATTCCAGGTTGCTGGTCATTGTTTGGGGGTCAAGGCAGGGAGTTGAGCATCACCCCCACAGCCAAGAGCAGAGAGAGCATAAGCGTTTGGATTCTTGCCTACCTGCTTGCTTCCCTACCAGTGTCTGTTCTCTCTACTGAGACAGTCAAGGCTTCACCTGCCTAGGGTCTTCCCTCATCCATTAGCGATCAAGACAAACCTCCCACAGATGCTCCCACAGGTCACCCTGATCTAGAAGATCCCCAATGAAGACTCTCTTCCCAGGTCATCCTAGGTTGTGTCCAGCTGACAGTAAGAGACCCACACAACCATGTCGTCAGGATCTGTACTTTAAGAAAGAGCCGCTATTGTAAGGACCAGCCATAATTGCAGGTTTGCAAACCCCTGTTCAAAGGGTGCTTTGTTCTGTGCCAACCTGGGCTCCAGGGAAGGGGCATTCAGAGCCGGCTGCCCATTGTCTGGTGTTTAAGGAGGTAGGTAGATCTTGCAAATAAAAATCCTACAGATGGTTTTGCCCTTTCCCATTGGCAGGGTGCTGTTTGAACACACCTTTTGGGCCATTGCTGGGGGTTTCCATTTGAGAGCTGCCCTTAGCTGTTGAGGGGTACTAAGAAGAACACTCAGCAGCACGGCCTGCCTTGGTTGTCATTCGCTGCCCTCTGGAATACACATTTGTCACGTGATCTTGCTTACCTAGACTTCGGACTTGCTATATCTAGTTTTGGGAGGGGGGGCGGGTTTAAAATCTAAGCAGCTTGTTTGGCTCTGGTGGAGGAGTTAGGCTTGATGCAACAATTTACATTCGTCTGGGTATTACACACATGTATAGTACATAGATTTTGTGTGCTGCCTGGGTTTTGTGACAGTGTTTGAGGTGCAAACTCTGGAAGGCTCAGTGGTAAGAATCAAACAGGGAAAGCTGGAACAAACCTCACAGGGTTTTTTTGTTTTGTTTTGTTTTGTTTTAGTTTACTTCTCTTTATTACATTTTTTAAGTGCTGTAACTTGGCAGCTAGCCAGCTCTGCTTCAACAGGCACTGTTTTAACTCCCCGTAAGCATTCCTCGGCAAGGTGAGACAACAGTGACTCAATTATCAGTTATGAGTGACTATCCCCTACAGGCTCCAACAGCTCCCAAACCTGGCTCCCCTCCTAATCCCTGGCAGACCCTTTAAAACCGGTGCGTCTGAGACCGGAGGGAGACGGCTCTGCAGCCACAGTGCAGGGCTACGGTCCTGCCAAAACAGTGACCTTAAGACAGGAGCATGGGAAAGGTCGCGTTCAGAGGCACACAAACACTGGAACTGGGGGAGGTCTGTGAGCTCATGGATGGAAACCACCAGAGAAAATGCCTGGGAGAAGAAGCACGCTGTGTGATTTTGTAGCAGAAGTTTTTAGGGTAAAAACCTACACTCCAGCAATCCCCACCAACAGGGCTTGGTCACCCATCCCGATGTATGGATCACACTGAGAGATGATGGAAAAAGACAGAGGGAGGAGGTTTGTTCAGTGTGGCCCCATGAGTGAGCTAAAGGACCCGAATGGCTTTTTTTTTAAAAAAATGTTTAATATTCATGCTCATGTAGAACGTATTTGGATTAACTAGCACCCCCATTCCCTCCTCTCTAGTTCTCTCACTATCCCTCCCAGCTTTGTATTCTCCCCCTCTGCCCCCAACCAATAAGTCCATTTAGTGCGGCCATGTGCACACGGGTATGGGACAACCATGTACGGGAGCATGGGCAGTGTGGCTCAGGGGCCACATCTCTGAAGAAGGCTTATTTTTCCTCCCCCAGCAGCCGGCCATCTATGTCTAGTATCTCCTCAAATAGGTGTGGGACACCACGAGCCCCTCCCCCATCCATCCACACTAGGATCTTATGTGTAGGTCTTTTGTATGCAGTGCAAGCCACTCTGAGTTTGTGTATGCAACCGCCCTAACATGCGTGGCAGATACTGTGTAGCTACAGAAGCCCCCTCCTGCAGACTCTTACAGTCTTCTTGCCTCCTCATCTGTGTGATGCCTGAGCATCAAGACTGTCTTTAGGATTGAGCTATAGACAAGAAAGACAGAAAGACAGAAAGAAAGAAGGAAGGAAGGAAGGAAGGAAGGAAGGAAGGAAGGAAGGAAGGAAAGAAAGAAAGAAAGAAAGAAAGAAAGAAAGAAAGAAAGAAAGAAAGAAAGAAAGAAAGAAAGAAAGAATTGTAGCAAGGGGCAAGGGCCTGCAGAAATGAAGGTGTAGTTCTGATCAGTACTGTTTCTGCTGGGATCCTGTGAGGTGGTCCAAAGAGGTCCTCATTGCTTGAGGGGACAAAGGGGACAAGGGAATGATGTTCTGCTCCAGGCCATATCTCACCCTTGAGGACTATTGTCCTTATGGGGAGTTGAGAGAAGGTTGCTTTGCCCATGAAGGTTTACTATTCCTGGGCTTCAAGATGATACAAGAGGCGCCTTTTAACCTTTTCAGGACACTGTGTTATGTCTGCATCTTCAGGCAGAGACCCAGCACACCGCACAAACAGAAATGCCAATTTTTCACAGTGCTTTTAGTCAGTTTGTGGGCCTGAGGAGCAGTTTCTAGGGGCTCGGGGATGGCCCAGCACTTAAGAGCACTGGCCGCTCTTGTAGAGAACCTGGGTTCAGTCCCCAGAGCTCATTAGGCACCTCACAACCATTTGTAGGTCTAATTCCAGGGTCTCCAACGCCCTCTTCTGGCCTCCAAGGGGCACTGCATGCCTGTGGTGCACAAACATGCCCTCAAAATACCCATATGTATAAATTAATTTTTAAAATTTCAAAAAAAATGAAAAAAACGCTCTTGCTTCATTTTTCCTTCTTGCTAACATAGACCCTCTCCTGAGTTTTGTCACCGAGGCTGGGGCTGGCGGACCTGGTAATTTCCCAGAGAAAAGCTGATTCTTAGGAGATCAGTGATCCTCTGAGTTCGTGAGAGCGGCACCCCTTGTTGAAAGACACTGTCTTACCAGTGGCATGGGTCCAGAGGCACACACCTTGTGACAACACAAGCCAGTGTTTGCCTGGAGGCTCCAGTGGCGACGGCTCTCGGTGGCCCATGTTCTCGGTGTGTGTCTTCAGTCTGTTGTGAGGCTGGTCTTCCAGGGCACAATGGTGCATTGTCTTGCCATGGTTGTCTGCCCTGGCTGCGGTTTCCACGGGGCACAGGCAGGGCTGCAGGTGATGTTTGTTCATGTGACCCGTATGGTTCCTTTCAACAACCTCAGAGGTTTCTTAGCTCCACTGAATGAATGCATTCTCTACTAGGCCGCGTCACGGGAGCATGATGGGAATATACAATCCTCTTGACATTGTGTTCACATTGGTATCTTTTTAAAAATGTATTTATTTATTTTTATTTTATGTGCATTGGTGTTTTGCTTACAAGTGTGTCTGTGTAAGGGTGTGAGATCTTGAAATTACAGGCAGTTGTTAGCTGCCATGTATGTGCTGGGAATTGAACTTGGATCTTCTAGAAGAGCAGTTGGTGCTCTTAACCACTAATTCATCCCTCCAGCCCCTCATGTCTGTATCTTAATATGTGTACCTAAAGCATTTTTAGAAAGACTAATGTGTTTGTCATTGGACAAATTAAATGTAACCAATTAATGGTTGATATTGGTACTAAGACATTACTTTTGAAATATCTTGTCTTATTTTTTAGTTAATATAACCTACTAAGTGCATCTAGTGGTGCTCCTAAGTACAGGTGTTTTGGACTGACCAATTTTGATTGGATGACCTGCATGTGATGATCAAAGGACAATTTTGTGGAACCTCCTCTCGCTGCTGCCTTTCCCCTTACACCATGATCGAGCTCAGGAGGTCTGACTTGTAGGGCAGCACCTCCCGCTGCTGAGCTACTGAGCTGCTGAGCTGCCTCCCCAGACCCTTGGCAGCTTGTGTCCCCCTGCATTTGATAGCAACAAGATGGTCACGGTGTGCGGGAACAGTGGCGGGTGGCACCCTCTATTGGTATAGCTCTCAAGCCGACCCACCCATCCCCATCTCCAATGCTGAGAACCTTAGCTTCCTTCCCATGCTTCCAGTGGGAAGTCGGGAAGTGGCGGTCAGCTCTAGGATGCCTGTGGTCACTTGCTGCTGTCACTCCCATACAGTCACCACTACCTCTCCTCTGCTGTCCTGGCTCCACCTCCTCTGCCGTCTTAGGAGGGCACCATTCCTTTCATTGTTTAACTAGCTTGGTCAATTGTACTAAAAATCTAGAAAAGACCATGGGGAAATCCGGTGCGGCTACGCATGCCTGATATTCTGACACTCAAGAGGCTAGCCTGGCCTACAAAGTGGATTCAAGACAAACAAACTACAGAGGAGAGCTTGTTTTGTTTTGTTTTTCTTTAAAAAAAAAAAAGGAAAGAGAGAGGAGGAGGAAGGGAAGGAAGGAGGAAAGAAGAGAGAGGGAGAAGGAAAGAGAACCAAGTAGGAAAGTCAGGGAGGCCGCTGGGGGAAGACCCTTTTAGTTTTGGTTTTTTGAGACAAGGTTTCACTACATAATGGTTGGCCTGGACTTCACTATGTAGATGAGGCTAGCCTCCTACCTAGGAGTTCCCTGAGTGCTGGGTTTATGAACCGTTTTTTATTGGGCCTAATTTTGCAACACCAGGCCAGTTGGCCCAGGAGGGTATTCCTCCCACCAAGTGGAGGAACCAAACCACTTGGTTTGGAAGTGACCAAACCAGAGAGCTAAAATAGCCTGGAAGGGGGCTTTGTACCCATCACTGTGACCTGCATGCAAATGAAGTGCTGGTTTCCACCAATCAGGGCATTGTCCCTATTGCCCCAGTCACTATAGTCTCTGAGCCACTAGGGAAAGTGTCCCACCCCCTTGGGTCTGGGTAGTTGAGGCTGTAGGGTCGCCCAGAGTTCACTGAGATTGCTTCTTAGCAAAAAGGCTGGTGCAGAACTGCAAGTTACTTGAACGGTCCTGGCTGGGGCTGCGCCTTTGAGAGTGGGATTTGTACTGAAGCTGTCATTGCCCTGTGGCTTCCTCGGGGCCGTAAAGCAGCAGCAGGTGCCAGCATGGGGGCAGCCTGGCTGGCTGTTTGAGTGGCAGTCCTCTACTTAAGAAGGCCCATGCACCAGGAAAGAGTTTAACAGCTGTCAATTAGGAAGTTGGCGTTTTGCGTATTTATGGGCTAATAAACATCAGGAGCGCTAGCAGTAAGCAATAAAAGCTTATTATTATCTCATTATTGGTATCAACCATGTTTGACCACACTTCTACAATGCCTAACTCCTACCCAGCTCCCCAGGGAGGAGCAGACCCCCCCCCATCTATTCAGTATTTCTTAAATATGATTATCTTAATCCCAACTTTTCTTCCAGCATTATTTGCGCTAGTGTCTAGCTGATTTTGTTGCTTCCCATAATACAATAGGCTGGGAGCAGAGGAGTTGAACCCAAGTCAAGGTTAGTGAAAGTGGTTACGTTGTTGTCTTAGCATTGGTTTTGGATTCTTTATTCAAGTATCATGGATGACACATTGTTATCACAGCCAGCTCTGTAAAAATATACTCTAAGTCCCAAATGTGCAGGTTGTAGGGGGGGTATGGGGGCATCTTTGCTGCCATTGGCCTCTCCAAGATCACTGTAAGTGTTCATTTTGGTAATTGGACATTCTTCCCCTCCCAGGGGAATGTGTCGGTTCCTCCGGCACCTCTCCTCCCATGCTGCTTTGTAATTCCAGACTCCATTACTGAAGAAAAACATTCAATTAGTCCCAGTCAAGAATAGAAAATGACTTGGGTTTCCGGCTCTTCACAGCTGTGTCTGTGCTGGAGAAGAAGATTTTCATTGACCTCATAGAATTCTTCTGAGAGAATAATGCTATTGCAAGATCCACTTGTACAGCCGGGAGGTGGTGGCACACGCCTTTAATCCAGCACTCAAGAGGCTCAGGCATGCCTATCTCAGTGGGTTCAAATTCAGCCTGGTCTACATAGTGAGTTCCACAACAGCCAAGGCTACGTAGGGGGGTCCCTGTCTCAAAAGCAAAAGAGAAGGGTCAATCATCTCCTTCCCTCCTTAGCCTGTGCTAAGGAGGCAGCACACTTAATATATGCAATTACTAGCTTCTTTTTATTATTATCATCAAATTTTTACCCAATCGCTTTTCAAATTTATGAGTTATAATCAACAGGTGTCCAGGGTTCTGATTTTTCATTGGGGCATGTGGTTTCTCTTTAGACTCTTGGCTTCCAGTAGGAATTCCCCACTTTGAGTTTTGTCTGGACGAATAGAAGCTGTTTAAAGCCGTTTGTGCTTGAAGTCCGGAGGCCCTGGTTCCCAAAGCAACCGTTTGTCACCCACCGCGTCTTATCTTTGCCCTTAGATTTCTCCAGCACAGGGACACAGGCTCTGCCAGTGGACTCTGCGGGGTGGCACGTGTATTTGTTTTGCGTGGACTGTTATGACACACCATGGGCCAGGCTTATGTTCCTGGAGTGCCCGGAGCGGCTTCTCTAATCCGTCAGTATAGTATGTTCTCGTGGATAAATATAGACAGACGGGCAGCCTGTGAGTTATAGCCACTGTCGCCCTGTGCAGCTGGCATGAACGGCCCGCCCTGGATGGAAGGCCTGTTTTAGTTTGTCTTCTACTGTAGGTTTTTCTCACCTGACTAAAAATACACCTTGGACCTTATGCTAGTTGGTAGCGGTGGGACCATGGAAGCCATCCTTAGACTTTTTGCCTTTGAAACCTAGACTGTGTTGCCGGTGTCTGGACTGTGTGGGTTCCCCTTCAGGCCCATGGAGATCACAACGGCTTGCTGGAGAAGATCCTGTGTGATCAGCCTCATCAAAGGCCTGGGTAGGTTTGAAGGGGTTGTCTCGTGGACTGGTAAGCAGTTTTCAGACTGAGAGACGGAGGAATGTCCTCTTTGTGTCAGGGGAGTGGGGAGGGCAGCCTGTTCCTCTAAGCACAAGGTCTGACTTGTAATGTGAATGTCTGGATGGGAACAAGGCCCTGTAGGCCTTCTGCTTGGGACTGTAACATCTCAGGGGTTGGAACTCTACTTTCATCTAACTTCATGGATGTGGTGCAGTATTTCTGTGCACACGGACTTCACCAAAGGGTTCTTCTTGTCCGTGCTGGAAAATGGCTGAGCCAGAGAAGCAACTTGTAAGGATTTGGAAAATTGTCAATTTGATATTTCAGCAGAAGTGGGGTTTTATCTTGTTATATTCTAAATATTTGTGTAAATCCCCTTGTTTTGCTCTACATACAGAAAGGGTCCTAAATCTAGTACTTTTTCTATGTTCCTGACTTAGCTTCTCTGACACTTAAGACAAAACAATGCTTCTCTTTCTTTGTTGCTGAATTTAAAATCTGGTTTGTGCTGGTCACCACTAAATGGGTCTAGACCGCATGCCACTGCCTTTCATTGATCAGGCATGTTCTCCCGATCTTGGATTTAAAGGGAAATCTATTTATTTTTATTTTATGTGTATGAATGTTTTGCCTGCATGTGTGTGCACCACATGCATGCTCGGTGCCAGAGGAGGTCAGAAGAGGACATCAGATCCCTGGGGTTACAGATAGATGGGTGTGAGCCACCGTGTGTGCTGGGAACCGAACCTGGGTCCTCAAAAGAACAGCCAATGTTTTTAACCACTGAGTCATCCCTCCAACCCCGGTAGCCTTTTTTTTTAAAGTACATTTATTCTTTTGTTTTGTTTTGTGTGTATGTGTATGTGAACACATGCACGTAAGCTTCTCAGGGTGTAGAAGTCACAGGGTAATACTTGGGATAATTCTTTCTTTCTACCATGTGGATTCCAAATATTGAACTTGGCTCCTGAGGCTTAGCGTCAGGCACTTTGAGTTGATGAGCCATCTTCTAGGCTCCCTAGACTGTACTTTTAAATACCATATAACAGCTCCAGAAGATTACTAAGACAAAAGTCGCGTAGCAGAGTTAATTACATGCATAGTGGATGTTGTCTGACTCTCTCATGATGGCAGGAAACACCAATTTATACATGGGAAATCTTAGCACACAGCACTAACAGAGGGGGAGTGGTTTGTTTATTAAAGATCATTTATTAAGGATTTGGGAGACGGAATGACTTGATAATTATTCTGCAATTCCATCTAGGATGGCGCTGTCAGATACCTGGATATAATACCTTTCCTATATTTTGAAATAATGTCCCCCTTTGTCGTTATTTGACCTCTTCATCTTGTGGTCTACGTAGCACAGGTTCGGGAAGTTTTCTCTCTGAAACTTTTGTCAATGTGTGATAAGCACACAGCTTAAGGGAGAACCCCTACGGTTTCGGGTATTTCATAAAAACACACAAACACTGCTTCATGACAAGGCTCGTGGGAAGCGCTTGTGGTTTCCTGGGTTGGTGCAGAGGTGCTATGCACCCTCTTGTTTTAGCGTATAGTTTCCCCACAGTCTCCCTGGCTTCTCCCCTCTTTGCTCATCCACCCCTTCCTTGCCTTGCTTCTCTCTCTCTGCCTCTGTCTCTCCTCTCTCCTCTCTCTCTCTCTCTCTCTCTCTCTCTCTCTCTCTCTCTCTCTCCTTCTTCTTCTTCTTCTTCTTCTTCTTCTTCTTCTTCTTCTTCTTCTTCTTCTTTTCTTTTTTCCTCCCTCTCTCCCTCCCTTGCTCCTTTCTTTCTTTCTCTCTTTTTCTGCTTTCTTGTTTTTTGTTTGGTTTTGTTTTTAGTTCTGGTTTTTTGAGATTAAGGTTTCACACTATAGCCCATGCTAGCCTAATACTGTGTAGCCCAGACTGACCTCAAACTCAGAGCAATCCTCCTGCCTCAATGTCCCCAATTCTAAGATTTCAAACATGCTCAACATTGTGTTTTGTTTTAGGGCAGAATCTCACTATATAGCCCATTTTGGCCTCCAACTCTCTAGCTTCCTTCCTCAGCCTTTGTATTGTTGGTTTTATATGTGTGTGTGTCACCAGGCCCAGCTCAGTTGTCTTTCTTGATTATAATATATAAAATCTACTTTTAGAAGGGCTCAGTATCAACAAATCCAGTTGAGTGGCTTGATAGATTTAGCACCATCTTATATTATATATGTCTAGTAGGCTACATTGAATCTTATAATCAGGCACATTAAAAAAAATTAATGGAACCCAAAATATTTTAAAGGATTTGTTTATTTTTATTTTATGTATATGAATGTTTTGCCTACATGTATAAATGTATGCCACACGTATTCAGCACTCAAAGAGGAAAAAAGGTCATATGAATCAAATTTCTTTTAAATATTTCAATGTTGATAAAAATAAAACACTAACCAGCCCACAATGAGGGGCAATGAATCCCCTGGAACTGGAGTTACAGACAGTTGTGATCTGCCATGTGGGTGCCTGGAACCAAACCTTAGTTTTCTGCAAGAACAGCCAATGCTCTAACCCTTAGCCATCTCCGCAGTCCAGTTTGTTGAGCTGCCACTACATCGAATGCACTGGAAACCCATCACAAGCTATAGATGTTTGGAATGTAGTTTTTGTTATATGCATAGTGTAATGTACATGTACATTTCTCCTAGACACTTGCATGTACATACTATTGCTTGCATAGGTGTACTTACATAATATAAACTGCCATGCACGTTGTTATATCTGTGTGCAGGTATATACTTCAATAGCACACATTGTATTAATACAGCCACTACCATGACTTTGAACTGCAGCCTTTTGTTTGGCAAAGAGCAGCAGCTGCTGATACATTGTCTGTATACTATACCACCAATTATTCTTCTCTTGCCCTTGAAGCTTGATTTATGTGTCCAGTGGATATTTCCAAAAATACCTTCTGTCCTTTGTCATCATGGTGGACCTCAGATAACTGTCTGCAAATGGCTCTGATCCCTTCAGTAGCTGGAGTCTTTTAGACCATCCCCCACAGCAAGAAACACATTCCACGCAGACCCAGAACACCTGGGTGCCCCAGCCAGAGACTGAAAGCATGCAGAACTCTGCCTAGTACTCACTTGAACTTCTTCATGCTTCCTTAGCAGTTACCACACTGAATATCCATCCAGTTCTGAGTATTAAACCTCAGACTTTGCCACACAGTGGGACTACAAAGGGAATAGAATGAATTCCTTACCCCTGTGGCACTGATGCATAGTTAAGAAGACAGAAAAAAAAATATGCATCAGGAGGCAGCGGGAAGGGTGATGCAGAGGTAGCCGGAGGGAGCGTCAAGGCGGCTGTCAAGAATGGCCTCTTGTGAAACTAGACAAGAGCTTGGAGAAGTCAGGCTTCTCCTTCCCCCACTGGGTAATTCCTGTAGCCTCCAGGCTCCCCTCTTCTCACCCAGAAGCCCCCTCATGGTGTCTATCCTGGTTATTCCTGGTTCTCAGTATCTGCATCACTAGCTCAGGGAAGCCAGCTATAGCAACCCCCAGTGCCAGAGGCATGTCCCCCTTGACTCAGTCACTTGGCTTTGTGTAGCCGTATATCTGTATGTACTTACGTTGGGTGCCTGTGGGTTATGTGAGAGCGAAGGCCATGCCTGGCTTGCTCCCCAGTGGATAGGGCACGATGTGGAGCCTAGTGGGTCCTCAGGAAACAAACATTGGAAGACTGACTAAATGAACACTTGAGTAAATGAATGACCTCCTGAATTCACATGCTCTTGCGTTGGTGGTTCAGCCTGATTGTGTGGTCTTTAGCAAGCATCATGTGCTGGTGTGTAGAAACGTTTACATCGTTGAACCTGTCTTTTAAAATCTACCTTTGTTACCTCTGCAGAGCTTCTCGGAGTGCCTTGTGCACACCAGGACCTTAATGACATCATGCCATTGAATGAATTTGTTAATCACCTTGCTAGTATTCATATACAAAAAAATTCTGTAAGGAAATCGTATTCGACCATGAGTGTGGCAAAGAATACCTGAGTGTGTGTCATGTCTGTGTGACTGCTCTGATAACACACTACTCAGTGCAGCATGGGTCAGGCAACATGGCAGAGGAGCTGACCCCTTAGTGAGCCCATGTACACTGATCACGATTCTGAAGTCCAGTTTTTTACTTAGCAGTTTGTTCAGACTAAAGTTTTCATGTAGAATCCCTCAATTATTGCTATTATAAAACATTGGACACACACTTTTTAAAAAATAAGTCATATGTTATCTATCTATTTATTTATATTTGGGTTTTTCAAGGCGGGGTTTCTCTGTAGCCTTGGCTGTCTTAGAACTCACTTTGTAAACCAGGCTGGCCTTTAATTCGGAGAATCCCCTGCTCCCGCCTCTGCCTCCCGAGTGCTAGGATTAAAGGCATGGGCTACCACACTTTTATTTTGCTTTGATTTTCATTATCCATTTTAGTTTAGTTTTTTGTTTGTTTGAGACAGGTTATTGCTATGTAGCTCAGAGGACTGTGGAACTCTCTGTGTAGCCCAAGCTATCTCGGAACTGACTGTAGTTCAGGCCCATACCAAATTTATAATCCCCCTGCCTCAGCGTGGTAAATGCTGATATTACATGTACACACCTTATGTCCCGCTCCTGTGGTTTCCCTTTGTTTATTCTGTTTCAGTTTGTTTTACTTGTAATCTGTCTTATTATGTTTAAACAAATCTAAAAGGAGAGATAATTGTATAATATGCCATATAGTGCATAGTATCCAGTCTGACCATTATCAAGATTTAGTCACGTAGGTTTACTTAAGGCTTTGGTTTTCTTTACTGAAGTATTTCGAATTGAATGTAAACATCATTTCTCTGAAGCCCTATAGTAAGTGTCCATCCTAGAAAACAGAGCTGTCCTCTTAGCTACCCATAATGTTATCATTATATCGAACAAGATTACCCTCGACACACGTTCTACAGTCCATGTTTTCGCATCATCAAGGGCGTTTGAACAGTTAGTTTGGTCGGATCAAGATTTAGACAAAATCCACACCCATTTGGTTATTACATAACCGTGAGTGTCCCGTGAGCCTCCTGAGTTTCGTGATTTGTTAACTAGGAGAGACTAGTGCACGCATAGAATGAACTAAGTCTGTAGGATCTCCACGTCTTTATTGATGTCTCCAGACTCAGGCCAGCATCCTGGTGTATGGCTGTTCCCTATAATGCTTCTCCGTCTTGATGAAAGCCGAGGCAGGATGAGATCCATAATCCCTCTCTCCTGTAATGTCATCCTCCCTGTCCTGTGACTCGGAGACTGAAGACCACATCATCCTTTCTGGGCTACACAGCCTACAGTTTTCAAGAATTCTGATGGATATCCTGCCGAGGCAGTGAGTTTTTAGAGAGTACTGTGAGGCAGTCATTTAAACACTTCTTAAGCACCTCTATCACTATGCCATTGTGCCAGGAGAATAGCTTGTATATTCTCTTTCTGAAGCAAAGGCAACATGGCAGGATTTAAATCCATTGGTCTAAGATATAGATTCCGGCAGGTACCACCTCGTTCCTACCTTTATTTTTTTTTCCTCACTGTAGCATCTTCTTTTCAAGTGTATTGTTGCTCCAAATTGTTCTCTTTCCTTCTTTTCTTCCTTCCTTCCTTCCTTCCTTCCTTCCTTCCTTCCTTCCTTCCTTCCTTCCTTCCTTCCTTTCTTCCTACCTGGCCCTATGCAGCAGCATCAGATCAACATTTGCCCTGGGATCTATTGGTTCCTATTTGCCCTCTAAATTAAGTCCATGATGTTCTTTGGCTTGCCACTCAAGACCTAATTCTAATGGGGAAAATACCTCCATTTTATACAAGTTAAAGGTTTAAATTAGTCCATACACTCTGTTGATCTCATCCACACAAATTCCATATTGTGGGATAGGATGAAGTCAAATCAACAAATACAAAAGAACCGCGATTTTTCAGCTGATGCTGCCAGGCACCTCGCTAAGTGCTTATGATAAAGACAAGGCATCCCTGTTCTTAAGGATGCTCCAGCCACTGGTTGACAACAAAGCTCAAGCATATACAGGGATGCTCTGTGGGAAAGGATATGGAGATACAGGGAAGGAAAATGCTCAGCAGATTCCGCACATGCCTTAAGGCTGTTCCCTCTGCTTAAGGAGTCATTCTCCGTGCAAATGTATCAGAACCTTACCCGTCCCCTCCGACCTGGGCCAGGCACCCACTATTCCATACTGTCTACCTCCTGGTAGCCCAGGTCAGAGACTACGCCAGCACAGGGCGTGTGGACCACAGACACTCAACACATGATGTATATATATATTTAAAAGGTTAAGTGTTAAAAATGAGTCTTGAGGTTACAGCCAGGAATACCAGGCTTCCTGCTGTGGCTGTCCACACTGTGAGGAGTTTCTAGTCTTTGCTGAAAGGTGGCTGGCAGCAGAGTAGAAATGAAGGTGTACCTGGGAAGGCTGGGATGTTTGCAAAGCTTTTGCCTGTAGAGAGAATAAGGTATAGATCTTCATTAGCTCATGTTAATTCATGAGAAGGTGAGGGTTAATTACCAAGGCTTGATGATGGAAGTTTTTAAAAAGTAACCCTTTTAACACACACACACGTATGCTAACACACACACATATATATGGGGGGGAGTGCTTTGCCTGCATGTGGGTCTGTGCCCCATGTGTGTGCAGTGTCCATGGGAACCAGATGGGGTCATTGGATCCCTAGGAACTGGAGTTACAGGTGATTGTGAGCTGCCATGTGGGTACTGGGAATCGAACCCAGGTCCCCAGCCAGAGCAGTCGGTGCTCTTATGACTGAGCCACCTCCACAGCACAGTCTTGTCCAGCCTCCTGAAGAATCACAGGTAAAAGCCAAGTGTCGTGACGTGCACCTGCAGCCCTAGCACTTGAAGTGGAGGCGAGAGAATCAGGAGTTCAAGGCCAGCCTGGGCTCTGAGACTAGACGAGGCTATGAGACCCTGGGGTAGGGGCAAAGGGAACGAATGAGGAGAGGACACGTGAATGAGCCTTTTGTCAGCTGTCTTGGAGAGAAAGTTGAAAATCAGGATTATCCGCCTCTTGTTCGTTATTTGATCTCCTTAGAGCTGGAAGGGACCTTGAAATGTCACTGTAACCTCATCTTCCTTTGCTGGCAGGTCTTGGCAGACATTCTTTCAGGCTCTGGTGACAGTGCCTACTTTGAAAATCAGGGGGAAGTCTGTGTAATTACATCTTAGCGGATGACAGGCAGTTAGAACGAGAACCCACTGGGCTGCGGCGGTCATTTTTTCTAAGATAAGATACCAGACGACAGAGAAAAGAGTACGGGGCCCTGACTTGACACAGACTTCCTTTGGCTGAACTGCTTCTCTCTCTCCCCTGCTC
Source organism: Chionomys nivalis (assembly GCF_950005125.1). Taxonomy (NCBI): domain Eukaryota; kingdom Metazoa; phylum Chordata; class Mammalia; order Rodentia; family Cricetidae; genus Chionomys; species Chionomys nivalis. Next base: position 82,529,187 of record NC_080088.1, on the reverse strand, counting down.
TCGGAGTCACCGGAGACAGAAATGGTTTTGTAAGGCGGCAGATGGAAGGAAGCGGAGCAGCGTGTGTCATCAGTGTATCTAGGGAGCCTACGGTCAGTAGTCACATTTCCGAGGTATGTCATTAGTCAGGTTTCGGATGCTCCCCGGGTCCTCAGTGCCCAGTTCTCAGTGTGCTGTGCTTCAGACGGTTATACAAGCCTGGCAGAGGGGTCTCCAGGCCTGCAGACATATGAGGCTGTATAGACCTTGCCTGACTGTGTAGGTCGGTAAGAAACCTCATCCTCTGAAGCCCTTCGTTTTTAATTGTGTTATCCGCTGAAGTCCAACCCCTGCTCATGCGGGAGCAGAATCCACATAAGCAGATTCGCTTTATTCACCTTCAGCGTAAGCAGCAGGCATTACTGAGGCTTTTCGGGATTCAGCTGGTCTGGGGGTTGGAGTCTTACCAGGGCCACCTCTTATTTGTCCTCCAATGATTGGCTCTGTTCTGGTGTCTGTGGGTGTGGCTAAGCATAGCCTGTGAGTGTGATGAGTCCAAGGTCCTCTGGAGTCTCAACGTGGTTCCCCCACACACTGCGCCTTGGGAATTGGAGATATGTGATAATTCGATGATCAGCAGGTGGGAGTGTACAGTTATTATTAAAATCTAGATGTTAATACCTCTGTCTGTGTTAGGGATGTGTGTATGTATGTGTGCGTGCGTGCGTGTGTGTGAACATATGTGTGCATACGTGTGTGCATGTGCGCGTGCATGTGTGTGCACGCACATGTGTATAGAGTAGTAGTAGCAAGCTTGTGATCCTCTCGCCTCTGTCTCCCAAGCACTAGAGGTATCAGCATGCACAACCACACCCCACTTCGGACCTTAACTTCTGCAAGCAATTGCCATAGCTGATGACACAACAGACTATCTGGAACTTTCGGGTTTGGCCTGATGATACAGGGTGAGAACCATGACTGTTAGTCATGGATGAAATGCTAGAGACTGCGACTAGATAAAGAAACTGTGCAGGCTGAAAAGATGGCTCAGAAGGTAAGAGTACTGGCTGCTCTCGCAGAGGACCTGGCTAAAGTTCCCAGCCCCTACGTGATGATTCACAACTGGTCTATAACACCAGTTCTAGGGAACCCAACACCCCCTTCCGGCCTCCAGATGTACCTGCAAACACACACACACACACACATGCACATCCATACATAAAGATAAATTTAAAATTGTTTTGAAAAGAGAAGAAAGAAAAAGGTTATATTAAATATAATATAATTACATTTAATTATACCACACTAAAATAAAAATTGTTTTAAATCTCTAAGAAAATAAAAGGCTAAGTGATGTGGGAAGCTTTGGAAGGCAGAGGCATGCAGATCTCTGAGATCGAGGCTAGCCTGGTCTACAGAGTATGTTCCAGGACAGCCAGGGCTACACAAAGAAACCCTATCTTGGAAAACCAAAAGAAGGAGAAGGAAGAGGATGGAGAAGGAGAAAGAAGGGGAAGAAGGAGGAGGAGAAGAATAAGAAGAAGAGGAGGAGGAGGAGGAGGAGGAGGAGGAGGAGGAGGAGGAGGAGGAGGAGGAGGAGAAGGAGAAGGAGAAGGAGAAGAAGAAGAAGAAGAAGAAGAAGAAGAAGAAGAAGAAGAAGAAGAAGAAGAAGAAGAAGAAGAAGAAGAAGAAGAAGAAGAAGAAGAAGAAGAAGAAGAAGAAGAAGAAGAAGAAGAAGAAGAAGAAGAAGAAGAAGAAGAAGAAGAAGAAGAAGAAGAAGAAGAAGAAGAAGAAGAATTCCTGTTATTCAAGGGATGTTTGTGGACCCTTAAGCATTTAAGGATGAAAGAACACGATTTGAAAATGGCTGGAAAACTCAGAGAGTAGAGGAATGTATTCATTCTGTAAGTGTTGGGAAGCAAAGCTGGGACCTCTGCTGAAGCAGTCAGTGTTCTTAGTCTCCAAGCCGTCTTGCTAGCCAACCCCCAATATCCTGATACTTGTACAGCGACCTATTGCTGATGCTCAACAAATTGATTTTCTTGTTCCCAACACTGTCTTTTTCTTAGTATTATTCTTCAGAATTGTTCTTTCTTTGGTTGGTTGGTTGGCTTTTTTTTTTCAAAACAGAAAAACAAAAGCTGGCCTCAAACTCACAGAGATCAGCTTGTCTCTGCCTCCTAAGTGCTGGGATTAAAGACGTGTGCCACCACCACAGGATGAGAGCTACTCTAGACACAACTCTTCGCTGCTGTGTATAGAAGGGTATTTTTTCCTTCTCACCCGTTTACTTTCTCTGACTCCCAGAGTTTCTGGTCGTTCTGAGAAGCCACAACACCTTTCAACTTTCCGTTTCCTAAGCAGCATCGTAAATACATTAGTAGACAGTTTATTACCACTCTTACTTGGCATGGCAAGTTCTCACGGCAGCTGCGGTATCCTTATGTGTTATGTAATACTTCTGTACTGGTAAACAAAGTGAGTCTCAGGGAACAGAAGGACCTGGGATTGCGAATTGTCTATTTCTAAAGAACGATGCCAACTTGTTACAACAGAGTTTATCCCTGGCACATGAAGTTGAACAAAGTATTGAGAACCAACAGAAGGAAGACTTTCCTTCCAAACATGGGCAAACTCCTAACATATTGACTTCTTAGTTGAGAAATAAGGCCACTGGTCTCTAGAAAGTAGTTGAGTTAATTAGCCCACCTTTTCTAAGAAGTGTACCTACTTCAGAGGGTTGGTTGCTACCTATCATGTTGGGGATATGGGGTCTGGGGTAGCGGGGAGGACAGGAATTTTATTTCAGACCCTCAGTATTTCTTCTGGAATTTACAAACAGCACCCGGTTCTCTGAAAAGCTGGAGGGCAAACCAGGAGAACGGCTCTCTTCAAAGATGTGTGCTTCATGAACTGAGGACCATAAACTTGTTGACCACGTGACTCCTACCTGTCACAGACTGCTAGAGACCCAGTATCCACCCAAACAGATGCCCAGATAGGGGGCAGACCAAAGGGATGGACTGGAAGAGTGTCCCAGTGGCCAACAGTGTCTGGACTTTCTTAGACACACACACAAACACGCATGGCTTCTATCCTTGTCCGACAGGTCTGAATGCCAGCCGACTATCTCAGACTGTCTCTCGCCATACCTGGGAAGAAGCTTCTGGCAGCTGGGACTTTGCTTCAGTTCCCTTTCCGCTTCGAACTCACCATCTGACACAGTGTGTCTGGGCCTGTCTGTCTGGGCCTCTGTGCCTGTATGTGTCTCTCTGTGTGTGCATGAAAGTGTTTTGACCCATCGGCCCTCCTCGCCAACATGTTTCCAGACTCTAGAGCAGGAACCGAGGTGCCCACTGAGTACACACTGGTGGAAAGTGAGTGAGCCAGGGCTGAGAAGAGGCTGTCGCAAATGAGAAGCAGACTTTATGTAAGGAAAAGTTCAACTGAGGACACAGCTGTTTTCCTGCCATGCCAGGGTGCTCTCAGCTTCGGGGGTCTCACGGGGATCACCAAGGCTGCCTTTACCTTCTTCCCGGCATCATTGTAAGACAGTAGCTGAGTTTCTGATTGTAAAGGGTTTTTGCATTGGTCCTGGAAATGTTGGTGATGTAGGCAGGATGATTAGGAGTTCAGCTATATGAAGGACTGTGGCTACCCTGGCTAGAGATGGCGTCTCAAAAAGTCAAAGAGAGAGAAGATGAAAGAAGAGAAGACTGTAGTAAACTTAGAAAGTCAACATCAATTTTTTTGTCACTTTTCCTCTTCCTTTTTGGACAAATGAAATTAGTAATATAAAGATGAAGATCAAGCAAATGGGAGGGTCTAATGATTTTATCTATGGTAACGATTAAATAGAGGTGGTCTTTATGTTGTTATTATTGCGGGTATTTTTGGTTTGGTTTGTTTGTTGTTTGAAATGGGGTATTCTGCAGGCTAGCCTCAACGTCTGTTCTTCATGCTTCTACTTCCTAAGGGTTGGGATTACACTCCTGTACCACCAGGCTTATACTGCGAGTTGGCATCAGTTTTGATGACCAGGTGTGCTAATTTCCTGATTCTCAAATACACAGTCACCCACGGGAGCATTTTAACTAAAAACTGCCCTGTCAAGCTTTTTCCAGAAAATATTATCGACAGAAGCTAGTACTTGTTGGAAATTCGTGATGTTAACATAAAGAGGACTTTCTGAAACAATGGAATGATTTTGGCTCAAGGTTCCTCACCTGTGTATGACCTTTCCTGTGCCCCAGCCTCTCAAAACAAGGTGTGTGAACTCACACAGCCGAAGAGGAGGCTCTCCCTGCATTCTCTCTGTGTGTTGACTCTGGGGTGGTTGGCTTGATCATGCAGTGGACTCTGTACTTCAAAGACATCAGAATAGATGCACAGGTGGATACCCTTTTTAAAACAACTGTGGATAAGTACATCGGACTTGTAAGCAGAAGGACTGTATGAGAGGTGTTCTGGTGCCCAGGTTATCTGTGACTTCGCCAGTGGTGTGCCAGTGTCACTGTCCCCATCGTCCCCTCCCTATCATTATGAGTTTGGTCCCAGGATCTTGTGATTGTCTTTTGTATCAACTCAGTTATGCTGGCTTCTCTAAATGCATTCAGCCCTGTGGGACACCAGACAGAATACAGCATTGTTTCCAAATGAAGGTTTTTGATCGACGTTCAGGTCTCTGGTCTCTGAAGCATGGTGACCTTGATACAGTAGGAAGATAGTGCAGATAGGATGTCCCTCTGAGCTGCAGTCGGGCAGTGCCCTACTTCCACAAGGCGCCCACTTGCCAAGAGCATCAGAGACCAGGCAGGCGTGAACAATACTGACCTCTGTCAGCTGTCTTGGAATGGTTGTCTGTAGAATAGCATCCTCGGCGAGCTGGGATGACTCCTTTCCCTAATGCCTGTGTCCAAAACTATTTATTCCCTTTAAAGACCATGTTTTACCTCTGCCTCACCTTCTTCATTCCTAATATCTCTATTTCACCTCTCTTGATGCTTTTCATGGAGAAGTTGACACCTGATCAGTAGGGAGATGCAAGAATTTTTCCCTCTCTCTTAGAAACTCACAGATCTCCTAGACAGTCATGATTACAGATAGCTGTAATCGTAGCATTTGAGAGTCTGAGGCAGGAGGATTGCCTTGAGTTTGAGGCCAGTCTGGACTATAGATGAGACTCTTTCAAAAAAGGACAGCAAAGTGAAACAAACAAAAGAAATTAGGGGAGGGGGGAGAATTAGAAACTTTGCTAGGCTGTGGTGGCGCTTAATCCCCGCCCTCAGGAAGCAAAGCAGGAGGAGCTCTGTGAGTTCGAGGCCAACCTGGGCTACAGAGCGAGTTTCAGGACAGCTGGGCTAAACAGAGAAACCCTGTCTTGGGGGGAGGGGACATTTGCATTTATAACTAAAATAATTTTCAGCAACTATCTGGTTAAAACTCTTTTCCATTAAATTCTGTTCTGAATAAAGATCACTGCCCACCCTCCCAGCGCCCCCCTCCCAGGAGCCCTGATGACTGCCCCTGCTTTGGGATAAGTGCAAATAGCATTCTGCACATCTTGGAGAACTCAAAACAGACGTTGCAATTTGGTCAAGTGGTGGTGAGAATGAAAATTTCAGTTTACACCTTGGATGTCATCGGTAGAACCTCTTTCCCCTTGGATAATAGAGCTTTGAGAACTCCAAATTTCTTACCATGTGTTTAGAACATATTTGCTCCTCTAACTCTTCCCAGACCCTACTTCCCTGTCCACCCAACTCCATATCCCCCCAAAGCAAAAAATCCTCAAGACCAGTTTGTGTGGCCCCAAATCTTCTCGGATAGATGGTCTTCACTGGAGCACGGTGGACCGTACTCTTAAAGACAATGGACCCTTAGCAGCTCCCTCTCGGCACGGGGGTTTGGTCTGGCTTGGGCTTGCACACAGCTCGTGCATGCTGTTACAACCCATGTGAAGTACATGTGCGACTGCCCAGCTGCGTCCTGAAGACACTGTTTCCTTGTCGTCACCCGCCGCCTCTGGCTCCTACACCCCTCCTGCCTTCTCTTCTGCCCTGATCCCTGAGTCTTGGGGGTGGGGCGGGGCTTGAGGCTCAGTTTTGGGTCTCCGTGCTAATCATCATCTTCTGCAAATAGAAGTTTCTCAGATGAGGCTTAAGAGATGTATGCAGAAAGGCAGGTGGGATCTCCTTCCCCTTTCATGAGACAAGAGCTTACTGTAGACCAAGCTGTCCTTGAACTCCCAGAAACCCTCCCACCACAGCCTCCCAAGTGCTAGGATTGTAGGCTTGAGCTTCTAAAACCTTTTCTTTGTAGACGTGCATCCCTTTGGAGAGCAGCAGCCAGCTGAGTGTTTGATGATTGCTTCATAGAAACTTGTGGAAGCAATGACCCAAGAATTTCTTTGACTATGAAATGTAGAAGACAGGGAGTTTACCATTAAAAAAAACCTAGAGGAAAAAAAATCACTTTTTCAATTCTCTTTAGACCACTTGCCTAGGTCATTCAGAAAGAAGCCCCAAACATCCTAAATGTTGTAGAATTTATCAGCTATGTCCATGTGGTTAACAGGACTTTTGAGATGATGTATTTGATTGTAATAAAAAAAATATATAATCAGAGTACTTAAATTCCAGCACCATCTCTAGAGAGTAAGGCCAGGCTATGCTTTGAAGCATGACCTTTTTATGATTCATAGTCTTACATTTATGGTTTATTAGCATACACTGCATGAATATTTATGACTTTCTTTTCATCCAGTAAAAGTCAACCTGTTTTTCAGCTTCTCCAGTCGGCAACGGTTACATCAAGCCTCCGGTTCCACCTGCTTCCGGGACACACAGGGAAAAAGGACCCCCGACCATGTTGCCCATCAACGTGGACCCAGACAGCAAGCCAGGAGAGTACGTCCTCAAGAGCTTGTTTGTCAACTTCACCTCTCAGGCAGAGCGCAAGATTCGGATCATCATGGCGGAGCCTCTGGTGAGCATGGACCGTTAGAGGACCTCTTTTAAATTTTTCTCTGCTCTGGACATGACTGGTACTTTAGATCCATGGGTCCCAGGTCTGTCTGTTCACCCAGTCAAGCTCAGAAAAAAAAAAAAGAGAGAAAAAAAAAAGGAAGCTGCATACAGTGAACAGATCGCAGGTCCCTAGAAAATACTGAATCATACCAACTGCCCATGAGTATTTACACTGTAGGGGTGATATAGTCACCCAGAGGTAAGTTTAAAGAACTCGGGAGGATACACATACATGACAAGCAAACCCTGGTGTCTTGGTTTGGTTTAGTCCAGCAGCAGCAGAAGTCATAGTAGGAGCTAAAGGCAGGAACCTAGAGACAGGAGCTGATGCAGAGGCCATGAAGGATTGCTGTTTACTGGCTCACTCTCCATGACTTGTCCAGTCTGATTTCTATATAGCCGAAAACATATGCGTGTTTTAGATATAGAAAGACAGCTCCTTAGATAGATAGATAGATAGATAGATAGATAGATAGATAGATAGATAGATAGATAGATAGATAGAGATAGATAGATTAGAGATATTCATTTTGGGGACACTGTGAACTTCTATTTGGGGGTCTTATCATTGACGTACTTTTATGAGACCCCTGCCCAAACTTCCCTTAAGCCCAGAAGAGAGCTGGGGAAAGGACTCATGTTTGCTCAAAAACAAGCATCTTGAGGTGACAAAGGAGTTAGCATCCTCAAAACTATGTCTGGAAGAACTCAGAAGAGTCAAGAGCTGGTGACTGGGGAAAGCAAAGCACTATGGGTAATGTGTCTACATGCTCTGCAGGGTCTTCTAGAGCACACATTTCGTTTTTACTCTATGCTGTGAGTAGATACTTGATCTCCTGGGAGCTATTTCCTATTTTTTTACAAACAGAAGTATTATTTTTCTTCAGGCTAAACCTCACAGGAGCACCCATGCTTGCTGATACATAGAGCTACAGACTAAGCTAAGCCCTCGGCACATTTGAAGATCACTAGATATCTTAGTTCTGTAAATCTAAAGGAAGATTATTTACCAGTTAACATGGGTTTTGTTTGTTTTGTGCTTTGTTTGTATGTTTGCTCTTTTATATTCTTTGGGATTTTATTGTCATTTTGAGACAGGGTCTCAGACTGGGTTTGTGGCAAGCCTGTCTTGAACTCATGCCTCCATCTCCCCTCAAGTTCTGGGATTACGGGCTTGCACCATCATGCCCAGCTGTATCTAATACTTTAAACAATCTGGTGTCACTTCTATTTCAAATACAGATTAATGGACGAAAGGCAGGGCGTAGAAGTCTATCTAAAGACTTAGGGAGAGGAGAGAAACTTGCAGGACAAAGAGCAGAAAGCTAATTCTGATGACTCGAGAGAGAGAGCTGCTATCACCATAACAGTTCAATAGATGGTGGGCAATAAAGCCTTTGCCGTGGCACATGAAAGTTCCATATATGGCTTTTCGGTACCCAAAGAGCTATGCTAAGTGGAGGAAGCAAGAAAAAAATGTCCCGCAGAAATCAAATTTGTTTTCTTCTTCATTGATATCTGTATAAGCATCTCTCACTTGCTCAGCAATGTTTCTATTTGTACCCAAAAGATGCTCAAGTCAGAGTCATTAATATTTATAAAAAAGTCAATAATTTTATTCTATTTTTTAATACTTCATGGGGACATTTAATCACCTTCATTCTCATTTACTGTTATCCTTGTTTTGTCTTTCTTGTGTCCTAAGCAAGCTAAGTGAGGTCATCTATGTCATTTTTATATTTTTACCTCAAAACACAAAAGTCATAGGAAGCACTCACTCTTACTCAGCTCAGTGTCATTGTTCCCACTCAGTCATGGGTGATAGTTCAGCTGGGTATAGAATTCTGGGTGGACTCCTTTGTCCTCTGGACCTTTAGATGAGACCTTCGAAGCTCTATTTTACTCAGTTGCCTCTGGTTCCTGTTAAAAAGTCTTTTTGTTTTATTTCTTTGTAGATTGTTTACTTTTTATTCTCCTTGCCCTTGGAGCTCTGAACTTTAACTACTCTGTATTTGCATGTGAATTTATTTTTGTGCTCAAGATTCTGCTTTTTGAATTCAGACTTGTGTCACTCATTCATTCATAAAGTCTGGGGAATTCTTGACCATTCTTTATATGAGTATAGCCTTTTATCCTCTTTACCCATTCCTAATACACATTATCTGATGTCCCCCCACAAGTCAGGGTTTCCCTGTGTAGCCCTGGCTGTCCAGAAACTCACTCTGTAGACCAGATTGGCCTCAAACTGCCTCTTCCTCCCAAGTACTGGGATTAAAGGCGTGTATCATCACTTCCTGGCCAATATTTTTACTTCTTCATGCATTATATTATATTATGTATCTTTTTACTGTTCTTCTGTCATTGCTCACAGTTCATCTCTAATGCATCCTGAGTAATTTCCTCAGACTTATATTTCAATTTATTGTGTTCTCTTGGGCTTTGATATGTTACTTAAGCCTCCTATGCAGAATTTTAATTTTAGCAATTATATTCTTAATCCCCAGAAGTTATGTTTATTTCCCTTTTAGTGTCTATTTAGCGGTTTCTGGGGTTTTACTGTATTTTGTTTCTCCCTTACATTCACAAGTCTCTTTTATGCACTCTGTCATCTGAAGCATGTGTTTTCTGTCCTCCGATAAGTGACTGTGCTATGATACCAGCTCTCAAAGGCCTGTGTTTGTGATTGTACCTGACAATGTTTGCAAATGACAGATTGTCTTCACTGTAGAGCAGAGTTTCTATAAGGTCTTATATTCCCAGTATCTCCCCCACTGGAGACCCAAAGCTCTCTTTATCTTCATGTAAACAGCCGAAATGCTTCCAGGGTAATGAGACAAAGAGCCCTCCCATGGGAAGCCATGATGCCATCTCTTTCCTTGCCCTTGATCTGTCTTGTCAACTCATTTCTGCTTTTTAAAAATGTGTGTATTCCATTCAACATTTCTGGATATTGCATAGGAGAGCTGTGGTTCTCTTTGTCCACATTTCTGCTTAGATGATCTGTGGAATTCCTGATTTGTTTCCCATGCTGATAAAAGTAGGAATAGACCTCTGTGTGTCCAAGCATGAGTTCCCAGAGCAGGGTAGTGAACAGGAAAGTGACAGCAATGTCACCGTCTCTCCTCTCCGATCCTTTCTGCCTAAGCACACCTTTGCCTCTCTCATCTTTCTTAAACCTTCATTTTATATTTTTCTGTCCCTTGATTTTGCCCTATCCTTACTTCTGCTGTGCACCTGTATAAGCCCATTACTTACCTGCCACCATGCATCTGTGAATACTGAACACCCTGGAACTCTCAGCTTCGCATGCAGGCACATGCATGCTTCATTAGAGCCACCATATTATCCTCTTGGGTCAGGTATTGTCTTCACTGAATTAGAGTAATCCCGTGGAGTAGAATAGAGAATGTTATAGCTTTAAGAGTGTGTGCTGCTTTGTGGAGATTTTTTTATGTGTGTACAGATCAGACCATAGTATACACTGTATTTTCACAGGCACAAAAGCCCCAGGAACCTACAGAGAGACAACACCCGTGTCCCTGTGTCTTCTCCATCTTCTCTCTGCCCTCCCCTCTCTCCCAACATCCCCAGTTTTTAATGCTGTGCATAGAGTAGACCATTAATGTTTTGTTTTTAAAGATTTATTTTTTTTTATTTTGGGTGTATGACTATTTCACCTGCATGCACGCTTGCGTACCGCATGCATGTGCTCGGTGCCTTCAGAGGCCAGAGGAGGGCATCAGATCCCCTGGAGCTGGAGTTACATGTGGTTGTGGGCCACTATGTAGACACTGGGAACTGAATCCAGGTCCTCTGGAAGAGCAACCAGTGCTCTTAACCACGGAACCATCCCTTCATCCCTAGTAAATGTTTTATGAGTGAATGACTATGCCAAGAAATAAGTGACTAAAGCTTTAACAGAGTATCAAAAAAGGAGTACCTTTGTGGGAACCATGTATTTTGAAGGCCATGTTGCTCACCTCCACACTGATAATTAGCGGCCTTTCTCTATCCTTCTTACTTCATAGACGAGTGTTCTACAATAAGTTGAACAGAAAAGACATTGACTCTTAGTCTACTGCCTTGGGGCATCTGAGAATGCCTCATTATTCATTGATAAGGACACTGTCCTGCCCACTCCGTCAGTAGATGGTCTCAGCCACAGAAGGTCTACTCGCACAATTTACTAGTCTCTGTTTGTGTAGCATCTGTCACTGAAATCATGGGCTATGACTTTCTTAAACTCCATTTAAAAACGGGTCTCTTCAGCTTTTCCAAATTCAGGAGACTCAGTGGTTTCAACTCTATTGGTGAACTTGATATAAAGCTATAAATGATATGAGTGGATATAAAAATATAGTTATTTTAGGCTAAGTGATTATGATTTGAATCCTGATTCCACCTCTCTAGGTGTGTGGTCCTGGGCAATGCCAGGTGTTAGCAGTGACTGCGCTTGCATTTCCCGGCCACCCTGACCCAAATAATCACACAAAAACTGAATTAATTACAACACCATTTGACCTATTACCTCAGGATTCTTATTAACTAACTCTTACATCTTAAACTAACCCATTTCTATCAGTTTATATTTTACCAAAAGGCTCGTGGTTTGTTACCTCTTGCTTCTTGGGCAGCTACATAGCATCTGCCTGACTCCACCTTCTTTCCTTCTCTGTCTCTGCTTGGATTTCCTGCCTTGCTATATTCTGCCCGGCATAAGCCAAAGCAGTTTCTTTATTAACCAATGGCAATAAAACATATTCACAGCATACAGAGGGGACTCCCACATCTGTCAGCCTCTTCCTTCCCCTGTTTGCAGGAGGAGTGTCGGTGCCTGATTCCCGGGGTGACCGAGGGGTCACAGTGACATGTGGAGAGTCTGGGGTACTTGTGCACACACATGCAGTGCTCAGCTTGTCACCCTCTTCATAGCTGAAATCGGGGCACTAGGGTCAAACAACTCCATCTTCTTGGATACCAGCCTCTCTTGGTTTGTATTCAAGCAGAATGGAGGCTTGAGCAAGCATTTGGCTGCCCACTTGGGGCTCGATTCTTCCCCCTGAACTTGGCCATGATACATGGTGCAGCCAGAACTTTTTCCAGTCAACTCATTTAGGGCCCTCTGAGTACTTATGTTTGGGGAGGTGATAGAGACCAACAAATGAAAGTTCTCTACAGAAGGCAACAGGACCACCCTCTCACTGAGTTTCCAACAGAGTACTTAAGGTTCGCACAGATGTTATCTTAGATGCTTTTTATTTGTGAGTGCACATCTTTAAAAAGAAGCAACTTAAGGAAGAAAGAGTTTAGTCATGCGTGAGAGATTCCACAATGATGGAGGAAGTGTGGCAGCAGGTAGGGGGGCCTGACAGATCATATTTTCAACCACAGACATGAAGCTGAGAGAGGGAACTGGAAATGGGGTGGGGCCATAAACTGTCAAAGCCTGCCCACAGTGATGCACTTCCTCCAGCAAGGCTCCACCTCCTAAAGGTTCCATAGTCTCCTAAAACAGCGCCCCCTACTGGGGACCAAGTGCTCAAACACATGAACCTGGGGTTGGGTGAAGGGCAGGGCATTTCTCATTCAAACCACCTCCTATGTGAACAGTGAGGACCACAGCAGTGTAACCAGGCTATGAAGTGGTCCCAACAGTGATGGTTTTCAGAGACCTTCAAAGAACGGGCATACATTCCTGAAGATAGGCAGGCCCAGAGACAACTATAAACAGCACAGTGGCAGGTCAGACTGAAAACCAAGTAACCCACCATAGGAAAGTCCAGAACTGCAAATTTCCAAGGCTGACTCTTTTGTGTGACCCCTCTCTTGGGTCTGACTAACGTTCAAAACCTTACTTTTCCATCACAGACTGCAGGTGACCTATATGTCCAGTAGTCACCTAGTCAGGCCCCAGCATCACCTACTATAATGTGAGAGTGGTCAGGCAGCAAGTTGTAGCCCTACTATGTACAGGCATAGCCCTAACATGTGCAACAAATGTTTCAACTCTCGCATCTCTGGAACGTTCCGTTGTCCCACTACAAGACCCGCAGTGGAAACTATTTGGGGCATTAACACATGCCTGCGGCTAGAACATCCAACTAGAAGGAGACTCTCAACTCACGTGACGAAGGAGTTGGAAAGATCTCTGGCTTTGTTCTCGGCTCGGAAATCTCAGGAAAGGCAAATATCCACATGATTTCTAAAGCAGCCAGCCCGTGTGGCTTTCACCTTGTCCTTCGGCAAAGACTAAGATGGAGGGAGAGAGCCAAGTTGCAGGGACTCTCACAATGGAAGGTTCCGTGAAGGTGCGGTTTGTCTGAGCCAGGTTAACAGTCCCTCTCATGAGACACACTGGTTCAGACCCAGGTCGGTCTTCAGATACTGGCCCTGTGCCCAGTTGGGAGCTCAGGGCTGAACTGGCAGCTGTGATGATTCATTAAGATGTTAATTGAGCTATCATAGAGCTAGAATGGAGGCTTTAAAAAAAGCATAACGTGGCCTAGCTGGCTTGCTAACATCAAAGAAATGAATGAGACTGAACATAAGCTGGGTGTAACACCAACAGTTTCCTTGAAGCAGGGAATCTTTGAGGAATCTAGGATATCAAACTATTGCAACACCCAGCATGTGTGATGAAGGATGCTGTGCCCTAAAACCAAACCCATATGAACTACAGTCACGGCCAGCTGGCTTCTGGAAGGCCACGCAGTTAGCCAATGGTGACATTGCAGCATCCTAAAGGCCCAGGTGCTGGAAGGAGTGTCTGCGGTAAACCTCTGTCCCTAGACTCCAGCTTTGTCTCTTGGAAGTTGGTTTTAGAGCCGGCATGAGGACAACCTGGTGTCTTCCTGACGCAAGCAGGATGCCATGTCAGGACTGAGAATGCCTTGGCACACCACCGGCAATCTCTATGGGGCCAGTGTTCCCAGTTCTCATTAAACTTGATTCTGGGCTCTAAGTAGTGAAGCGTTGGGCAAGTGAAACGCACCCAGCCTTGCTTCCTGTGACTCTGGAACCGATCTGAAAAGAGGACCTATGTTAGGATGTTTGCTGTTTATACTCATGATAGATCTTTTTCAATTTTGGCTAGGGATCTAGCTCAATGGTAGACTACTTGCCTAGTGTGTACAGGGCCCTAGGTTCAATCCCAGCATCCTCACCCCCAAAATAAATCAACTAATCAGGGCTGGAGAGAAGACTCAGAAGCTAAAAGCATTGGCTAATCGTCTAGAAGACCTAGCTTCCATTCCCAGTGCCCACATGGTGGCTCACGACCATCTTAACTCCAGTCTCAGGGAATACGACGCCCTCTTCTGGCCTTCACAGGCACTGCATGCACGTGGTACACATACATGCAGACAAAAATCTATACATGTAAAATAAAAACAAATCTTTAAAAATCAATCAATCAAAAAAGTATCAGTCAATTGGCCAAACAATAGTTCTATAGATCAGTTTAACTTTCCTCAGGACATATAGTCAAGAGATAGTGCGGTTGACATTGTTTTACATTTCACCTTTAAATGGCCTGTGTTACCCTCAGACTTCCAAATGTCAGAAACATCATAAAGGTCATATCCTTTGACCTGGAGCCCTTCTTAAATATCTAAGGAGTTTCTGAGTTAGAAAACCCTTCTGCCCCAAGAGACAGAATTACTACCTCTAACTAAGTTCGGCTTTTTCCATGCCAGCTCCTCACGCAGCCTGTTGTATTCAGTTGTATTTAAAGACTTATGAACCTCACCCTGGTACGCGTCAGGATGGCTAAGCCTGAAAGAGGGTAATCTTCCTGCACCATGATTCCTGCCAATCTTGCTCGGCTAAGCAAACAGCGTGTGTTTGTTGGCCGGGGCTGTGTAAACGGCAGGGACACAACCTTCAGATCTCCGCGCAGCAGTTTCAAATCTGCATCCCTTCTTTGTAGCCAAAGCTCTCTGTAATCTGAGGCCACCGTGGCTTCAGCACACCTGATGAAAACGCACTGAGGACTATCTAGATTGAGCTCCCTGTCAAGCGTAGTGATAAGTCAGAGTCACACTGCTCAAAGCAGAGACCGGAGGACGGCCGGTCACATGGGGAATATTCATGCCATGCTTGACAGGGAAGCGGCTTATTTTTCCAAGTATAGTTAAACTAGTAACTTTTGAGCCAGCTGCTGGTAGTGAGGCACCTCAGGCTTGTCCTTTTTTTCCTTATCATCTCTCAAGTCGTCCCGGGACATCTGTAGACTCACCGTAGCTCAGAACCGGAGCTTTGCCGATTGGTCACTAAAGGTGCAGATAACAACTGAAGAAGAATCTCCCTGGGCTCCACTCCCAGCTGACTGAGATGTTCTCACAAATGAGCTGCAGGGTCCCTTTTCTCTGTGAGTGGATAAACCCCAAGTTTGGTTTCCTGCTTGTGAGTATGCCTGGAATCACGCAGGTGAATAAACATTTCGTTTGTGGCTCCTAAGTAGGACTTTTCATCAGAGAAAAAACAAATAATGCCCCACCATAGTCCATTTGAAACATATAGCAGAAAAACCATGTGAGAAGGATCTTGAAATAGGGAAAAATCAAAGGGCTTTGTACTCCAATTTAGTAGTATTCGTTCCTCCATGAGTAAGGCTATCCTCTACTTATTTTAATATTTTATTTATTCTTTGATATTTTCATACATGTGTGTAGTGTATGTTTATTGTGTCCACCCCACTCCCTCTCTCTAGCTTCTACCATGACCCCTCCCAACACATCTCCCTCTCAACTTCATGTCCTTTTTAAATAACTTGCTAGGTTGAATTAGTGTTGCCCGTATAGGCAGGGGTGCGGGAGTCATACGCTGGGGAACAGGCAATTACCAGTGGGCACTCCTCCCAAAGAAAAGTGATTCTGACCCTCAGAAGGTATCTACACACACACACTCTCTCTCTCTCTTTCTGCGTGTGTGTGCATGCATGTGTGTGCATGCATGTGTGTGCATGTGTGTGTGCATGCATGTGTGTGCATGTGTGTGTGCATGCGTGCGTGTGCGTGATAGTACACATGTAGAGGTCAGAAAGAACTAATGGGTGTTGTGATAAGAGCAGCAGGGCTGCTTCCCCGGCACCCGGCCGCCCGCATGGCTAGCTTATGCCCCGAAATAATTACACGGAAACTGTATTCTTTTGAACACTGCCTAGCCCATTAGTTCCAGCCTCTTATTGGCTAGCTCTTACATATTGATCTAATCCATTTCTAATATTCTGTGTAGTACCACGAGCTGGCTTACCAGGAAAGATCTTAACCTGCGTCTGTCTGGAGTGAGACAATCATGGCGACTCTCTGACTTGGCTTCTTTCTCCCAGCATTCTGTCTGTTTACTCCACCCACCTAAGGGCTGGCCTATAAATGGGCTAAGGCAGTTTTCTTTATTAGTTAATCAATGAAAGCAACAGATAAGATACAAGACCCACCTCCATCATTTCCCCTTTTTCTGTTTAAACAAAAAAGAAAGGCTTTCACTTTAACATAGTAAGATTACATATAGCAAAACAGTTATCAAGCAAGAATTACAGTTACAATATTTATATCTATTTTATCCTTTATCATAACTAAGGAAAACTATAACTATCTATCCATTCTTCAACTCCATCAAAGACTCCAGAAGGATATAATATTACCTAAGTAAACAAGAAATCCAAAACTCTAGAAATGACAGAGACATCTCACTGCCTGGACAGTCACCCAAAGTTCTTTTGTACTGTTGGGGCATCCATCTTCAGCCTACAGGCCCTAGTATTCAGCAGACATTTCCATGAAGCAGGAAATTTCAAAGACAGTTCAGTCACTATCTGCTGTGTCCTGCAGAATGTCTCGTAGACTCTTTTATAAATCAGGAACCCCGAAAGACCATCTCACCTTTAGGCAAGTTCAGCAGTCCTCTTTCTGCGGGTTCTTTGTGTCCAGTTTATGCATCAGTCCAGGCAAGAGTAGTTTCTTGCCCAAATGGCTAACCAACTCCATAAGAAGCCTCTTCGATGCCCATCTTCTTCTTGAAGTAGATTGGTGCTGCCAGGAGCAGACGTATCTCACTATAACAGTCCTAAGTTATTAAAACATTTAAATGCCATATTCTGTAGCCTTTGAAAGATATGAAGAATGCCTATCTAACTGAAATATATATCCCTAGCTGAAATATATCTATGCACATTCTAGAAAATCTAACTAACATGACTAAAAGCTTAACAATTATTGATGATTATCCATTAACAACCTATATACATTACATTTTAAAATGAACTATACAATCACAATACCTTAATCAAGATTAGAAATATGCATATACATATAACAAAATTGACCTTAAACAATATTTGGGAATATGGGCGCAGTTTTTTCTCTCCAAACTGCTTCCTGCTGAATGGGGGCGCTGTATTCAGATCTTTCATGGTGTAACCTGTGTGTCAGGGTCATCTCAGTCGGCAATTGAATGAAGTAATTTTCTGAAGGTGTTCACAGCAACCTTTCAGGAGGGCGTGGTCTATCATACCACATTGGGATAGACGCAATCCACAGAGTCTCATCCTCTGTGAAAACAAAAGAAGACCCTCTCCAAAGCATCATATCCTTAGACACATATTCTGAAATCAAAACACCCTTATATCCATTCTGGTTTAGCTTGGCAGTCCATGTAATGAAATGTCTCTCTGCACTTAGCTCCTTTACAGTCAAAAATTTTAAAGAAAACACAATAATACAAAGAATCCAGACTCTCTGTGAATTTTCCATTTTTACGTGGCTTATTTTTCTTTATTTCTTTTAATCTATAACTATCTGTACTCTGTCTCTTTAAAGACTTTACCCTTTTTTTAAGACATTAACTTTATTCTTTATATATATATTTTTCTCTCTCTCAAGCCTACGTACATTCATCCAACAGTGTCTGAATCAGTTCTATTGTGAATCTGTAATTTTTTTATTATCCAGGAGCACTTTGTTTTGTGTTTTTAAATCGCTAAGTGCTTAAGAATCTAAGCTGTGACATTCCTAGGTCAAAAACAGGTACTGCCTGCTTGCCCCGCCCAGTCCAACATGGCGGAGCCGCTCGTGCCTCTGATCCTTGCAAATTGCACCAGTAGCATGGTGGAGTTGCTTGTGCCTCTGAGCCGCAGCATAAAATGCCTTCCTTTTAGGCACACAGTGAGTCTAGTTGCCATCAAACAAATCGTAGCACTTTACTCCAAATGCTCCATTCAAAAGCTCTGTCTCCCGCAGGAGCCAGACAGAGATTGCAATGGCGGCACAGCCCAGAAAGCCGGCATTTTAAAACAGCCAGTTTTTTCCTGCTGCTGAGTCAGGACAATTTCTTTGCGGCACGCAACCCAGAAACAGCAAAAAGCTGTCTTATATTCTCTCTCTCTCCTTTTCAAGCCCTCTCAGGTTTGACGTGGAGTTCATTATCAAGCTGGGCGCGCCACTCTGTTGTGATAAGAGCGGCAGGGCTGCTTCCCCGGCACCCGGCCGCCCGCATGGCTAGCTTATGCCCCGAAATAATTACACGGAAACTGTATTCTTTTGAACACTGCCTAGCCCATTAGTTCCAGCCTCTTATTGGCTAGCTCTTACATATTGATCTAACCCATTTCTAATATTCTGTGTAGTACCACGAGCTGGCTTACCAGGAAAGATCTTAACCTGCGTCTGTCTGGAGTGAGACAATCATGGCGACTCTCTGACTCGGCTTCTTTCTCCCAGCATTCTGTTCTGTTTACTCCACCCACCTAAGGGCTGGCCTATAAATGGGCTAAGGCAGTTTTCTTTATTAGTTAATCAATGAAAGCAACAGATAAGATACAAGACCCACCTCCATCAAATGGGGGTCAATTTTCTCTTCCCGCCACATGGGTCTTGGAAATCAAACTCACTCAGGGCAGTAGGCTTGGTGGCAGACTCCTTTCCTCCCTGAGTCATTGTACCCAGAGATGCCATGAGAGATTATCAGAGTCTCCTCTGTTTGAGTATATGAAATGTGGTAGACATTGTTCCTCAAGTTATTTCCTAGTTCTTTTTGCTCGCATGCCTCACTTAACCACTCACAGTGATCCCTTTCTCTTCCTGGAACAAATGAACTTTATCATAATGCTTCCATATGCATAAGATAAGATGCTTGGATCATTTTCCCTACACCACCCTCCCCTGCCTTTGCCCACCTCCCACTGGTCCTCTTCCTCTTCTCAAAATGTTCCCCCTCTGCTTTCATAGCGCGTGCACGTGTGCGTGCGTGCGTGCGTGCGTGTGTGTGTGTGTGTGTGTGTGTGTGTGTGATCTAGATTCTGCAGGCATATGCAATGGTGCTCTCCCAGCTCCATCTGCCTTTGTACGTGTAACACGTCTCCGTGCATCTTTAAAACTGATGTAAACACTGAGACTCCACTGTGTGTATCTACCCGGTTCTCTTCACCTTCATCTATCACTATGCCTACTCGGGGTCCGTTCCTTGGCTCCTGTAAATAGTGCCACAGTCAGCTCATGTGTGGGTTTTTCTGCTGTATGTTGACCTAGATTTCTCCAAGTGTCTACCTGGGAGACACATAAATCCCATGCTAATTCTATTTTTAGCCTTTTGAAGAATCCCTGCGCTGTTTTTCCGTTGCAGATACTCTACTTTCCAGTGGATGGGGTTCCTATTCCCAGAAGCGTCCTTGCCGGCAGTTGTTTCTCTTCTTGATGACAACCATGCTGCCTGGGATGAGACGGAATGTCGGTGTTCAAAACATTTTGACTTCCCCTTTTCAACTGTGCCTTTGTCGTTCATACTTCTTTTGAGAACTAACAGAGGCATCGTTTTTTAATACAAGAGATCATATGAAAGCATTGTGTGTTTTATAGTGACAAAAATTAGTAATAAAAATTCATTCAGGGGCCAGCAAAATGGCTCAGCAAGTAAAGGTGATTGTCACCAATACTGGCAACTTGAATCTGGTCTCCAGATCCTATACGGTAGGACAAAAACAACTCCCTTGGAGTGTCCTCTGACCTTCATATGCCATGACACACACACCCTCACACACACTAAAAAAAATGTAAAAAGTATTTTGTTAAATGTTTTGTTTAATATTTGCACATGCAGCCGGGCGGTGGTGGCGCACGCCTTTAATCCCAGCACTCGGGAGGCAGAGGCAGGTGGATCTCTGTGAGTTCGAGACCAGCCTGCTCTACAGAGCTAGTTCCAGGACAGGCTCCAAAGCCACAGAGAAACCCTGTCTCGAAAAACCAAAAAAAAAAAAAAAAAAAAAATATTTGCACATGCACATAATGTGTTTGGATCGTATCCATTCCCTATTCCCTCCCTTCAATTCTCCCCTTCCTCTCCAATGCTTTCCCTATTCCCCCCACCTCGCTTTTCTCCCAACTCCAAGGGTGTTTTTTATCAATCTGATACTTACTGTGTCCGCTTAGAGCTCTCTATCTGCATGTGTGGGGGGACCAACTACTGACACATGGGCAGCCTCTTGGGCTCGCTTCCCTGAAGAAAACTGATTGTCCCTCCTCCACTGGCCATTTACAGCCCATAGCTTCTCAGACGGGGGTGGGGCTCCATGGGCCTCCCCCACATCCGTGCTGAGATTTTGATTGACTTGATCTTGTACGTGGGTTTTTCTTTTGTTTTGTTTCAGTTTTTTTGGTTTTTAGAGACAGGGTTTCTCTGTGTATCTCTGGCTGTCCCGGAACTCACTCTGTAGACCAGGCTGGCCTTGAACTCAGAGATCCACCTGCTCTGCATCCTGACTGTTGTGATTAAAATCATGCACCACCACCACCCAGCTATCTAGTACGCGTTTTGTAGATACAGTCACAGCCACTGTGAGTTCCTGTGTTCAATGGCCTATCATATCTAGAAATACCTTTTCAATACAGTACTACTCCCTCTGGCTCTTACAGCTTCCCCTCCATTCTTCTAGGACTATCCCTAGCCTTGGCGGAAAGGGGCTGTGATCTAGAACTATTTATAATGTGTTCTGTTTTAGAGACTAACGGTATCAGGCAGTGGCAAACCATTTGCCTCGCATGCACAAGACCCTGGTTTTTAGTCTTAGCAGCAAAACAAATAAACAGACAAACAAATAAATGCACAGTACTAGTTAAGTCTTGAATGTTCCTCTGTTGGTGTAATGTGGTTATGTTTCCATATGAAGTTTTAAGGCTTTTTTTTTTAAGATTTATTTATTTAGTATGTGTACAATGTTTTGTCTTCATGTAGGCCTGCAGGCCAGGAGAAGGCACCAGATCTCATTATAGATGGCTGTGAGCCACCATGTGGTTGCTGGGAATTGAACTCAGGACCTCTGGAAGAGCAGTCAGTGCTCTTAACCTCTGAGCCATCTCTCCAGCTCGGGAGTTTTAAGTTTTGACATTTCTACAAGTCAACAATATAATTTCGGCAGCAGGACATTTGCTGAGGCATGGTAGCAGTTTTAACCTGCACAAATCTGATATCTACTGGTCATCGTCATCAGTTACCTGACTCCTATTTCAGTAGACATTTGTATCGGTAGCTATGCATTTCTAGTCACACAATAGTCCATGTGATGCTCCTGATACCTTCGGGGATTTCTTTCTGCTCAATTCCTAGGTCGAAGGGAAGTAAACTCGAGATGTTCCAGGAGGTTTTCTCAAGATGGTTCAGCAATATAAATATTTTAGAGGCAAGATTAGCCCATGAAGGCCACAGGGAAAAGTGAGAGCTAGCTGGGGGTGGTAACTCAAGTGGAAAGAAAGGACCGATCAGGGATGTCTCTGCAACTGGGGTCAAGGGGGGGCAGAGAACTGAAAAGACCACCATTTTGGGAGTTCCTAGGGTCCATGGGGATGCCAGCTTTAGTAGTGAGAGAAAAGCCAGCTCGCAATGATTTAAGAAAGAGCAGAGGGGAGAAGAGAAGACGGTCGTGTGGACCGTCCCTGGAAAACCAAGTAGAGGAGCGACAGAAAAGGAACAGCCGCTGAGGGTGGCCGGGAGGGGGTATGGTGAGGAGGACACTGAGGTGACCAGAGCGTAGGTGTGGTGATGGCTGGGAGAGGGGCAAGTGGGAGAGATGGAAGATAAAGGCTGTGAGGAGCTTCTGTGTGCAGGAAGGCCTGAAGAAATGGGCAAACATCCAGCCAGATGAGCTGAAGTCTGTTTAGTAAACACAGCAAGGCTGTAAAGAAATAAGCTAGGACCCATAAAGTCAAAATCACCAAAAATGGAGACTGTAGTACAGAAAGAAATAAGTGAAGACCGCAGCCTGTGATTCGCGGCAGCTATTGTAGAAAGTGAAGATGGCCGGGAGCCATTCTCTTCTTCAATTAAAATGAAAATTAACTTTGTAGCCGAGTTTAATTGAAGTTTCCCCTCCACTGTTCAGATAATGGATGTGGTCTTGGGACTGTTAAATGCGACAGACACGTAGGCTCCGGTGATAGGAGCAGAGCCAGCCGCAAATAGGACAGATCGTCTCGAGAGGTTTCATTTTCAAAAAAAATAAGTACCCAAATAGTCTTCCTGGCTTTGGGTCTGCCATCACGCTTCATGGCGTAGCCTCACCCCATTCCCTGAATTGTCTGACGGTATCTTTAACTTCTTTGGGGTAGTTGGTGACATTCTATTGACCTTGAAATATTTCCCGCAGGGCTTTGGGTGAAAATCAGTGTGGGTTATTTTATGTACACGAACTCGTGTTTATTAGCTGAAGCAGATCTGTCTACCTCCGCAAGGACACGCCCCTCTACATTCGAGGATTTAACGCGTGCTGCGGAGTTAATACTAGAAGTTGTCAGGGTGTCAGAGTGGTACTCACTGTTACCTGTGGACAGAGAGGCATGCGGCGATCTGTGCAGCAGACAGTCCACACAATTCAGACCCCCAGGTGTCTGGCTGCCCCACCTCCGCCCCACCCCCCATCACGAGGGAGTGGCTTGGGGTGAAAGGTTAATTATTATTCAGACCATGTTTGTAAAGTCAAGTCAGAACTGTCACTAATAAGTTATGGAGGAAAATATGATAGCCAGGGAAATGTTTTGTGCCCTGCTCTTCTTTGGTTCAGGTTGAAACAGCATTCCCCACTGCCAGGAGCTGATAGTTCTCTGCTAAATGCTTTGGTGGATTCGCAACAATTGGGTCCCCAGCTCTCCACCCTGAAAGATATTATCACCATGGTGATGGGATGCCACGTGCCTCAACATCCTCCTCTGCCTGGTGAAGAAGGGGGAAGCTATCTGAAATTAGTTTTGAAATTTTTGACAAGTCATATATAATGTGTGATATGAATTTATAGAATGTGAATTTTCCATGCTCATAATATTCAAAGCCTCTCAGCTAATGCTGCACCAAACAATGTTTGTATAAGTAAAAAAAAAAAATGCAAGTCTCAAGACTTGCAAAATCTTGTGCTTGACTGAAATGTGATTTTGGTCATTTTAATAATCACCCCACCATTCCATTAGTGTGTGGGGACTGGAGATGGCTCCCAGCCAGGAGCATGGCACCCCTCAGAGGACTCAGCTCTCAGCAGTGTGCTCCCAACTGCCTAACTCCAGTTCCACGGTGCACACCTGGTGCGCAAACACACAGGCAGGCAAGCACTCATAAAACAAAAATGAATAAATATTTATTAAAAGTATTAAAGTATTTCTAGTAACGTGGGCTTCTTCCTTCTGCTTCTCTAAAGCAAGCAGGATGTTTGCATTCTATCATGCACCCCCACACCATTTTTCACAGTAGAACTTTCTGGTCCTAGAAACATTTGAGGAAGTTCAAGTTAAAAAATCTTAGTATCAGCAGGGGTGTTAAGCATCATCCCAAGAAAACGTGGGATTTGGTGTTAGCTCCTGCGCCTTCTACAGGAGGGCCCATGTCCATCTCAACACAATCCAGGTAGTCATGGCACCGGAAGAAGTGTCCTTGTGAGTGTGGCAGCGCTCTGAGAGGCCACTGGAGGAGTGACACTCCGCGCTCTATGCCACTCATCAACGCTACAAAGTGGTCTGCCTGTCTGTCTGCTTTTCTCCCCATTTTACCTAGACGGTAACTGGAGCTTAGCGAAGAGCCTTCCAGGGTACCAGGGATCCTGTGATTCCCTTCCCATGCCCTAACATGTCCTTCCAGCCACCGTCTTGGCTAAAGCCAGCTAGGATATAGACAGGTGACACACTCAACACTCTGAGTATCTTGTGTGCCCCATGCCCCTGCTGGTTTAAACATTGATGCATATGACTTCCAAGACAGTATCATTTGGGTCTGCTAGCTTCCTGACATTTAGCCTGTATAGGTGCCATTTGGAATTTGGGAAACCCAATGAAAAGTCAGAAGGGAGAAATTAATTGAATGTGCTCCTTGAATTCCCAAGGTAAACTTGCCTTTGAGCCTTGGGCCCCTTGAGACTTCTAACTGTCTGAAATCTGGTGTATCTGGCCACCTTTCTTCTTAGGAGTTACGGAGTACTTGGTGTAAAAAGTCTGTGAGGTGATTGTATAGCTGGAACACCCTGAAATTATTTGAAAATAGGGTGGACGTCTGTGGCTTCACTCTGCCCTTTTTAGGAAGATATGGAGACAAAAAGCACTAGAGGCATGTTTTCTTAAGAGTGCGAGGGAGTGAGGGGAGGAGGGGTAGGGATGGAGATGCAAACTCCATAGCTTAGCGTGTAAGATGCACAAGCCGGGGCCGTCCTTTCCCTCCACAGAAGCCTTCTGACCATAGATAATTGCCCTAGGGGCCTGAGAGAACCTTCCTCTTTGATTCAAGGGGAGAAAAGCCAGCTTTGGAGAACTGCAGCAGGCTGTGTGACAGGCAAGGCGTGTCCCCACACCGTCTGTACGTGGAAGAGTCAGAGGAGAAGCCTCTGAGTTAGCTCCACCAGCAGTCCTGAGATACAAGCTGTTGGAGTGGGTTTAGAGAATGACCGATAATGTCCTTAAAAGTGAAAAGCATTGTATGATTTAAATTTAAGAGACAAAAAGTGAAAGGAAGTAGATTTGTCAAGGCTGTATTTTAGTTATTTGTTTAATTATGAAGAATTCAAGCATGAGCTATGAGACTAGAGCAGCATGACAAGCCACGTGGTCATTTTCAAACACTTATGACAGATTTGTTGTGACTCTCTGAACTTGCTTACCTCCAGCATGATATGGGGTGAATACAGCTATCCTTCAGGATTGACAACTTCAGGGCTCACAACTGTCATTTTGGCTCCAGGAGCCGCCTCACTGCAAATACCAACTCCACAGATATTCACGTACCTGTGGAAGTGATGTGGTGTTGGCATAGAGGGTGCGGTCTTCCATATCCTTTTCATTGCTTTGTTTGGAGACAGGTTCTGACTGGGTAACCCAGGTTGGCTTTGGGCTCTTTCTCTTTTTTACAATATTTTTATTTTTTCTTTGACATTTTATACTTGTGTAAAATGTATCTTAATCATACCTATCTGAGCTTCTCACTTTCCCCCCAGGTCACCCAATACATTCCTTTTCATTCCCCAGACCCTCAACAATTCCTTCTACTTCCCTAGACCCCCAACAATCCCCTCCCATTCCCCAGACCCCCCAACAAATCTCCTCTCATTCTCCCAGACCTTCTAACACACCCCCTTCCCATCTTCATGTCCTCTTCTTTCTTTTTAATAACCCACCAAATCTAATTAGCTCCGCTTCCTTCCCTCCTTTCCTCCTTCCCTCCCCTGCCTTGCTTCATTCCTCCATCCCTCCTTTCTCTTTATCTTTTAGATCGTGTAATGTTCTTTCTCCCAGGTCTGCTCTTAAACCCTCTGATACTGATAAATCCATACTGGTACAAAGAGGATGTTTGTGAGATTTAAGTGCCAACTAGACTCTCTGCCCAACGCCATCTTCCAGATGCATAGGGACACAGTCACTTGTGTGTCACCCCCCAGTCGTGAATTCCATATGTCGGGGGTGCAGAGAAGTCGAACAAGGGCCGAGAGAGCGGGACTACTGACCAGAGCAGCTGCACAGAAAATGCTGTGTGTGAAATGACAGGTTAATGCTAATCCCACTGGACGAGAATAAGACCGCTACCACAATTTTGGAGACAAATTTGAAGCAAGCTTTATTATTAAATACTGACCAGGATGGTGGTCACCGGCCAGGTCCATACTCGGGATTCCCAGAATATGGCTCCAAATTCCATTAGGCAGGGGCTTCTAAAGGCAAAACCCACCGGGCTCCATGCTTCCCACCTTCACCCAATTAGGGGCAAGTATACGTCCTGATGCACTTTCTGCCTATCTCCCCCCGCCTTTGTGTGATCAAGCACATCCTGTTCTGTTGTGGCAGCCAAGCCTGTTTACAGAAGGGAAGATGCGAGTCATCTGTCTTTGGGCAAAAAAGGCTTACAGGTTAGAGACTTTTCTGTTTTATAGCTCTCTCAAGCACAGTAATTTAAACTTAAAATATAACTTTAGCCCTCACAGTAATAGACAGGGAAAAGGGAGAGTGGAGAGCTACAATTTTGAAAGTGAATTTAATCCAAGTCTTCAAAGAAAATGATTAAGACAGCATATTTAAGTACATGTCGAGGAGGAAGCTCCGTATGTTATGTTACTGAGACGTCAAGCCCACGGTCTTAGCTCATGGGCCTGAGGATCGTGTGGGGCAATACCTGTCGGCTGGGCCTGTTTGCAGAATGTTGCTTCCTTCCTGTGCGTGCACAGATGTGTGCTCAGGAAACACCGTGTCTACGAGCTCCCCACCATTTGTAGTAAGAAAGCATTGCTTTAGGGCATGGGAAGCTTCAGAGTACGGCTGGCCTGGTCACACACACCCACGCCCAGCAACAGAAGCCTCTTCTGAGAAAGACTGAGAAGGGAATCGCTCTGGGGATGTAAGCCGCTGACACGTGACATCATTCGCTTCAGGTTGATCTCGGGTCTCATGTGTTGATGCATTGCCAATTTTTGAACTTATATTGAATAAGTATTTATGTAGCTCTAGTACAGAGCCACAGAAAACTATCATAGAAGCCATGCCCCCCCACATTGTTGTGTATGGCTTTAAGCGATAGATACTAAGAATGACTCTCTTATGTATGTGGGGGTCTCAATGTGTGCCACATTTGAAATAAAAGCTTCCAGCATGAAAAGAGCTCATAAAATTGACAGTGGAGGTAGCTGACAATAAATCTACTTAACGGTGCAGAATTACTCATTTAAAATGGTAAATCTTATCAATGTTTTCCTCAATAAAATTTTACTATTTATTGAGACAGGTACTCACTATGTAGCCCTGGCTGGCCTGGAATTTATATGTAGACCAGACTGGCTATGAACTCACAGAGATCTGCCTGCCTCTGCCTCCCAAGCTCTGGGATTAAAGGTGTGCACCACCACAATCATAGATATACATATACACATATATTTAATTTTTAGCTCACACATGCATACACAAAATGGAGGACTTCATATCTGAAGAGAGTATAGATCCCTAGTCCAGCACCAAGCCCTGCTCCTTCCCAGGACTTTTAAGTGCTGAGAGAAACTGATAGAGGTTTCTGCCTGTCTGGAACTTCCTGGCAAGTAGGAGAGGCATTTGAGGATATCACTCATGCGTTCCTTACATCCCTTTGTAACGTGGCCGTGGACATCACTCTTGCAGACATCCCTCTGTAACATGGCCGTGGACATCACTCATGCACACACACACATCCCTCTGTAACGTGGCCGTGGACATCACTCTTGCAGACATCCCTCTGTAACATGGCCGTGGACATCACTCATGCACACACACACATCCCTCTGTAACATGGCCGTGGACATCACTCATGCACACACACACATCCCTCTGTAACCTGGCCATGGACATCACTCATGCACACACACACATCCCTCTGTAACATGGCCGTGGACATCACTCATGCACACACACACATCCCTCTGTAACATGGCCGTGGACATCACTCATGCACACACACACATCCCTCTGTAACATGGCCGTGGACATCACTCATGCACACACACACATCCCTCTGTAACATGGCCGTGGACATCACTCATGCACACACACACATCCCTCTGTAACATGGCCGTGGACATCACTCATGCACACACACACACATCCCTCTGTAATGTGGTCGTGGAAAGAGCTGTAAAAGGAAGAGTGGCAGGGTTTTGCAGGCTCGAAAGGTGGTGCACGGGACTGGTACTGGAAGCTGCCTCACAAAGACTTCCTCAAGGGAGTGATGGTGGAGCCGATGTTTGAAAGATAACCAGGCATTGATAACGCAAAGAGTCACTGCCCACATTTCTCCCCAGATGTTCTTTCCCCATGGCAGGAACCACATGCTGCAGCCCAGCCTTCCTCCGAGCCTGTGGGTTGGCACCAAGTGACTCCCTCAGTCCCGGATGAATAGAGAAAATTCCAAGCAGAAATTCGCACCCTGTAATTGTTCCAAGAATGTCTGTGAGACCTGATTGCACCTGTTTTCACATCATTACTGCTGACTTTAGCATTTAGCTGGCTTTACAAAAGAAACATCACTGTGAGCTTTACAGCTGCATGAATTGCTTTCCAGTTTGATCAGAGGGTGTACCCTTTCTATGACCTGAGCCAAATCCATTGTTTCTTTCATTGTTCTTATTTCTTCTCACCTACATGTCTATATCCACACCCTGGTTTGTATGTCCTAGACAGTACAGGTTGAAGAGAAAGACTTTCTAGCCTGTAAGAACACAGTGTTCTCTTTAGTTTAGATGCATACAGTTTGGCACTGTAGAGTCCCCAAATGAGAGAGGACAGTTGATTCCTAAGTCCCCTGGGGAATTCTCAGGGGTGTGGACTAAGACTCTACAATGGCACCTGCCACGCCAGTGCTCAAGATCCTGTGGCAAAAAGGCGGCCACGAGTTCAAGGCCAGCCTTAGGTATTGTGACTGGAGTACACTGGAGAAGTGAGGGAACCATAGGTCTGTGTGATAGGCTAAACACAAATTGTATATACATACGTGCATTTACATATGTGTGTGCAGGTGTACACACACACACACATAACTTTCAAATGGTTTTTAACTCCTGAACTAGTTTGCTTTCTATTGTTGTGATAAAGCACTGACCGAAACCAACTTGGGAAAGGAACAGGTTCAACATCAAGAGAAGCCATGGTAGGAACTGAAGCAGAGAGCATGAAGGAACACAGCTTACTGGCTTGTTTCCCACGGCTTGCTCAGCTACCTTTCTTATGTAACCCAGACCCGCCTGCCAGGGAATAGCACTGCCCACACGGGGCATTTAGCAATAGAGGTGAAGGTCAGACTAGCAGAGGAATACATTTTTTAACTTATTCAAAATACAAACATCCCTTGTTCTATAAAGGGGAAAGTGAATGAGAAAAATATAACAGTAATGGTATTTCTATTACAGTGTTGAAAATCCTAGATAATTACTTTTGTATATGTCATTTTTGTTGTTGTAGGAAAAACCTTTGACAAAATCTCTACAGCGTGGAGAAGACCCCCAGTTTGATCAGGTATGTGGCATGCTGCTACCCAGGTTCTGTGCTTTCTCTGTATTTCAAATGCACAAAGTGGTGACTGGAGATTGATTCGGTGGTAGAGGGCTTGCTCAGTGTGAGCAAGGCCCCAGTACCTGACATAGCTCAGGGTGGTAAAGAGGAGCCACAAGGAGCATAAGATGGAAGCAGGGAGGCAGGGATGTTCACTGCTATGCTGAAAAACCCCCTTGAAGCCGTGGATGTGTGGTCCAGACCCTCAGGGTCTGGAGAGACAGTTCAGAGGTTAAGAGAACGCAGGTTTGGTTGCCAGCACCCACACAACAGCTCACAACCAGTTCCTGGGGATCCAACAATGTTTTCTGGCCTCCAAAGTCACTGCCTGCACAGGGTGGGCATATGCGCATCAAACAAAACTCTTAAGCACATCCAATAAAAGTCTAATGAATCTCTCAAAGGGTCTTGTGCCCTCAGCATCTACAGCCAGGAGTTAGAGACATTCGGGAGATCCCCTGTGGTTTAAATTAAGTTCGAGAAGACTATAAGTAGGCCCTCAGTGTTTTGTTTTGTTTTTTCTTAAGTTTTTTTGTATGCCAAAAGTGAGAGGTCAGGAAAAGATGACTTCCAGGGCATCCACTGTAGAGTCAGCTTCCTCCAAATCAGTGTGGTCCGTGATGGCCGCATCTCTGAACTGCAGCATGTTCACGGTTTCATCCGGTTGTTTCCAGTCCTACCAGGCTGCATGGCACACACCTGTAGCCCCAGCCCCTGGAAGGCAGAGGCAAGAGGATGTAAGCCGGAGGCTAGCCTGAGCTGCAGAGTGCAATCCAGCCATTGAATAAAAAGAGAGACGTGAATACGTCAGGAGAGTGCTGGTCTGGTACGTCCTAGACTTAATCCTCAGCACTGGAGGGAGATTGCAAGGGGTAAAGGGTGGTGGAGGAGAATGAATTGACAACCCTGAATGATAAAAATTGCCTCAACAATCAATTATAAAAATTTGGAACCTTAGGTTCCAATGGAGAAATGGTAAATTTAAAAGATTATAATTTAAAAAAAAAAAGCAAAGAAAGTCAAGACTAGGAAAGGACATTGACATTCAACAGCGTGTACTGAGCATGTGACAGCAGGGAGAGAACCTGCATCCAACAGCGTGTACTGAGCACGTGACAGCCGCAGGGAGAGAGCCTGCATCCAACAGTGTGTACTGAGCATGTGACAGCCACAGGGAGAGAGCCTGCATCCATCTACGTGTACTGAGCAGAAGGGAACGATCCTGGTCCTGTCACTTCACAGTGGTTTTAAGGGCGTCTGGAATGATGCATAGCAAGACAATGGAGGAAGATGAATGGGTGTCCTGGTGCAGCCCAGGCTTCAGCAGAGATGACATACAGGACAAAGACTTCAGACCCTTTAGTGGGTGCCTGTATCTGAGGCCAAGTAGTGCTTAGTGCCCCACAGCCTGATAAACTCAGGGGTTTCTGGATGGTCTGGGAACCATGCGGAAAAGAACCCACTTTGTCTAGAGCTTCTTGTTTGCAGCACAGGGGAGACGCCTCAGGCTTCACAAGCCTGGAGCATTGCAGCGACAGGCACTACAGAGATAACCCTCTGTGGCCCGTGTTGCCCAGGGATGGTCAGAGGCTGACGCTTAGGTCCAACTTCCTGAGCTTCTGTGACCCTGGCTTTGCTACAGGGCTGGCAGACTTGGCTGTCTATCTCGACTCTAAAAAGATGGAGGGTAGATCCCACCTCTGCCCTATTACTTGCAGTTGTCACCATTGCTCGATTTGTCAGAGACCCTTAGTGAAGATGTTCATGGTGTTCGGTGCTGCCGTTTTGGAAGCGGTAGATCTTTCTGCTCCCTTTTCCACCTGACGCTGACTTTGCATGTTTTTTTTTATTTCATTCCATATTTGTAGTCTCTTTATCCTGCCATCACTACCTTTTCTTGGGGAAAAAATACGTTTTTCTCTAGCTAAATGTTTCTCCTTCCTTATTCTCTAAATTCTTCTAAATTAACACTGCAGTGCGAACCTAGCCCAAGTTCTTGTAACTGTTAACACAGCGGTGAGCAGTTATCCCAAATCTTCTGGCTTAACTACAGTTTGGTTTCTTTCATTCAAGTATTTCATTCAACATTGTAGAAGCACAATGCTATTTGGAGTTAGACCTAGGCTTACACCTCAACTTCCACACTTAATTCACTAGATTATTTTTAACCTTATAGTACAAAGTGTAGCCCAGGGACCTGTGTTATGAACATCACCTGGCAGCCCCCAGAGCTACAGATTCAGCAGCTCCACAAGAAGCCGGGGGGGGGGGGGCATGTTGTCAGGTCTGTGTTCTGATGAGGGTCAGTGAAAGGGTGAGAAGTTAAAGAGATGTTTGAGGAACTATAGACGAATAAGATATATTTTTTCACTCCAGCAGGAAAACTGCTGACCAGGCCACCAGCAGCAAGCACCCAGGCACATGGCTGGCCCACATGGGCCCCTGAAAAACACACACAGGCTGCCTGAGGCTATGACTCTATACCCATGATGCCTTGTTCATACAGAACCCACACAAAAGTGGCAATCTGCCAACAAGAGTTATGTAGCAGATTACATCACTGTCCATCTGGGTCCCCGGGCATCTGGTGTCAGGCATTTTGTGCTAACTCAGAGCTACCCCATGTCCAGTGTCAGCTAACTCATTCTGCACATTCTTACCAGCGCTATATTGTCTAACGTAAACTCTCTCTTACGCCTGCTGTTCCCTATACGCGTAAGCACTGAAGCTTGAGAAGGCCCATTCTGTACCAGTACTGTCTTTAAAGATGCTGTAAGTGTGAACCGATAGTGAGACGGTCACCCAGCACCATGACACGGAGCATTGCCCCCTGATCTAGCCACATCTCAGAGCAACACTGGCCTCTTCCCCTTGGAAGAGTCATTGTCTGAACCTCTTCAGGTCAGTTTCTTCACATCTATGACCAGGATTCCTCGGCACTGCCGTCAGTGGTCTGCTGTTGAAATGGTCTTGAGATACCTAAAAGGTGCAGGAAGAGAGGTCAGCCTGCAGCGGTGAGGAGGGATAAGATGTGGAAAGAAGGCCCCGTGCCAGTGGGATGGGGCTTCATCCTTCACTTGTCAGTATCAAAATGGCCTAAGTGACTGTCTCCTGTTGCCAGTGGAGGATCAGTAGGAGACCTCTGAAGAACAGAGGTCTTGGGGGAGCTTGGAATTGATGAGGGTTTGACATGAACTGAAGCAGAGGGAAGGAAACCCATACAAAGGATGCTCACTACTAATACTATTTAAGAATCATCAATGTTGGTGAAAGAATGAGAGACAGGATAACCCAATTCAAACCAACTTTTGAAGTACTTTCTGCTTAGTTCAACAAAGAGCGCCTGACTATGGCCACTGTGTGACGGCTAATCTTTGCTGTGAGCCTCACACACTTGGGACGAGAAAACCTCAACTGAAGAATCACCTCCATGAGCACGCCATGTGGGCACATCTGTGGGGCGTTTCTTAGTTGCTAACTGTTATAATAGCCCAGCCCGCTTTGGGTGGTACCATGCTGGGCAGGTAGACTGTAGAAGAAAGATTGCTGAGCAAGCCCCTGGGAACAAGCCAGCAGGTAACTTTCCCCATGGTCTCTGCGACTGTTCATGCTTGCTGGTTTGTGCTGTGAGTTCCTGCCTTTGTTTTCCTTAATGACGAACTGTAAGCTATAAGCCAAAGAAACCTTTCCCTCCATGGACTGGTTTTGGTGAGAGTTTTATCACAGCAACGGAAACCTACCTAGGACACTGCGCATGTGTACAGATATGATAGAGGTCCTAGCCTCAAGAAATCCTCAGTCCCAGAAGGAAGACGGTGCCTTGTGCTTAGAATCCCACTATGGGAAAGTTAGAAGTACATGTCAGATTATCCAAAAGTTCAGAGATGAGAGTTGAGATGAATGTCACGGTGAGTCATCAAAGCGCAATGAAGTTAGGAGGATGTTCCACTGCAGTGGGTCAGAGGAGCCTGGACTGTGTTCTATAGGTTAGGATTGTCAAGCAGAGGAAAACTGTGTTTACAGGGCGAGCAGTGGGGAAAGACTATACATTAGTTTTCGATTGGGAACAGGAAACCCTTTCTAAGAGAAATAACAGGACTGTTCGTTCACCTGCTCACTCAACAAACAAATCTACAGACACTGGGTGGGGGGAGCCTAAGGAGATGTGGCTGTCCAGGGCACGACTGGGGACATTGAGGACATTGATCTTAATAAAGGGGTGTTGGGGTACAGAAAAAGCGGAGGGGTAGATTGGATTTCACAGCCCAAGGGACATTGATACGAAGGAAGCCTCAATGGCAGGGGCTGCTCATGGTGCGTGAAACTTATCTTCTTGAGACAGGTCTTCCTAGGGAGCCTTGGCTCACTTCTAATTCCCGCTCTGACTCCTACCCCTTTCCCAGATGCTGGAGT
Source organism: Chionomys nivalis (assembly GCF_950005125.1). Lineage (NCBI taxonomy): Eukaryota > Metazoa > Chordata > Mammalia > Rodentia > Cricetidae > Chionomys > Chionomys nivalis. The sequence continues at coordinate 82,495,256 of NC_080088.1, read as the reverse complement.
CCAGCCACGCTCCTCTGTGCTGATAAATCACTTGGCATGGCTGATAAATCCACGTTAAGTGGTCTGAGGGCCTTGCTTGCATGCCTAGACTTTTGTCACTCATCGGAATGGGCAACACTTAAAAGCAGCATGGCAGTGCAGGGTCAGAGCCGCACCTCTCGGGGGTCTGGTTTGTGCGGTGTGGAGAATGTGCTGTGGCGAGAATGTGCTGTGGCCTGTGCGAGCTGCTTTACCTTCAAGCACCTTTCTGCTGTTTTCAAATTTCGCAGATGTCCTTCTTCTGTCTATTTTAAAAGATGTGACTTTTTTCAAAAGTATCATTTTATGTGTATGCATGTATGCCTGAGTGTGTATACAGGTACCATGTGTGTTCAGGAGCAATGTGTGCCTGAGTGTATATATGGGTGTCATGCATGTGCTAGAACCCAGGAATTCTAGAAGAGAGAAAACGGCATTTGCATGTGGTTGCGGGCTGCAAAATATGAGTCTTGGGAGCTAAACTCCAGTCCTCTGGAAGGCAGCAGCTGACCTTAACTGCTGAGACACCACTCCAGCCCCTACAGACATCCTCTTTGAAAGTTTAATGCCAAAAAAAAAAAAAAAAAAAAAAGCCGGGCGGTGGTGGCGCACGCCTTTAATCCCAGCACTTGGGAGGCAGAGGCAGGCGGATCTCTGTGAGTTCGAGACCAGCCTGGTCTACAAGAGCTAGTTCCAGGACAGGCTCCAAAAAAAACCACAGAGAAACCCTGTCTCGAAAAACCAAAAAAAAAAAAAAAAAAAAAAAAAGAAAGAAAGTTTAATGCCCCAGGCATTTGTTCCTGCAATCAAACAGCTGCTGACCAGGGTGGACCTGGGTGAGTGGCAATCAAACACAGTTAAAAGAGAAGTGAATACCATCTTCGGAAACGCCCCTTCTCTGGGGGAGGTCGCAGTGCCTTCCTTGCGCAGGTGGATTCATGAGGGGCACCAGACACACGTGCAAAAGAGACGGTTGCTGCAGAATCACTTCATGTTCTTGCATGCACCTTCCAGCTGTGCACATCTGTTTTCTCTGACCTTAGCTTTTAGACTGTTGACTTTCTGTTGTCTGATGATGGACAAAGAAAACAAAACTGAAATGCCCACTGAACGACCCTTACACAGAATAAAACCAAAGTGAGTTCGCATTTCTAATCATTACGTACCCATAGAGGGACGGGACCTAAGTCTAAGTATGAAATTGGTGTATATAGCATATACACTTTCTACACATAGACTCGGGGTAATTTTATCCAAAAAACTCAAATGATTTTATGCATTAGTGATTCAAATTTATAGAATTTTTCCACCTGAGGTATCAAATGCCAGCATTTTAAACTTTTCAGATTTGGAGGCTTCAGGAATGTTCAGTTTATAATTCAGATAGTGTATCCTCCCTGCTCTTTCATAAGCTGGACCACCCCCCCTCCCAGCTTAGGGCTTACCACAGCCTCTGTTGGAGTAGAAGTCATTTCCTATTTATCTCTTGTTGTTGCCCAAAGAAGCTTTGACCAGAGCATCGGGTGAGAGTCCAAACATCAGGACCAGACCATCATTGTCATAGGTAAAATTGTCTCACTGTGCTTTGGCCGTGGCATAAGGATGCCCACAGGAAATGAGAGTGCTGGAAGCTACCTGGAACAGAGCAGTACCACAGGACCCTGACGAAGAGAGACCTCCAAGGGAAGCCATGATAAATAGTAAATAGTATTTCTTGCTCTGGAGACATTGGCAGATATGACCACAGAAAAGGCCATCGCTGAGCCTCTGGGTTTGGTCCCTGCTGAGATGCCAGATAAGAGGCCTCACTGGAATGGCCAGAAGAGACATCAGATTTCAAAGACTAAGGAGAAAGCTAACAACGATGAGGAAAGAGGAGGCATCTCTGATGCAGGAGAGATGGAGAATCCTGGAGAAAGGACAACATGTGGGGCTGGCTGAGAACAGGAGTGGGGTGGGGCCTGCGTAGTTTTCACAGACCGCTTGCCCTAGTGACTACCTGGGCCAACGGTCATGTATGGACACCTTACCGGAGGCTATACCACTGGAGAAGAGTGTTCCACAGCGGGCGGTTGTTAGTTTTGGAGAATCTTCCACACTGATTTCCATAGAGATGCACCAGGTTACATTTCTACCACCCATAAGTGTTCTTCTCTCCCCACATCCTCATCTTCATCATGACGACAGTCACCTGACTGCCGTGGCAGCTCTGAAGAGTTTCAGTTCGCATTTCCTCAAGACCTAAGGATGCTGAACACTTTTTCTTGCACAAGTTCATACACATATATCACCTATTTTAATTACAGCCCTGTTCTCCTTTCTTCCTCCCACCCCACTGAGCCTCCCTTCTCTCCCAACAAGTCACCTTCCTGGATTCATGTCTGACTGTGTGTGTGTGTGTGTGTGTGTGTCTGTCTGTCTGTCTGTCTGTTGCCTGCATGAACTTGATTGGAATGTCATTTATTCCAACAAGGACAACTGCACTACCAAGGAATAGGACCCCTCTCCAGCAACCACTAACCGCCTCTAGCTCTTGGGGAAATGTTGGGCTCTATGATTCCCCTCCCACCCATGATAGAATGTTGATGGCCCTGCAGCAAGGGCAGATACCACTCCAGCTGTGAGGTGGACACTTTTCAAAATATTTACTGGCCATTTGTTCTTCTTCTCATGTGAACTGTCAACTGAGTTCATTGCTTATTTACTGGTAGGCAGTTTTGAGGGCTGGGTGTTGAATTTTTTGCAGCTCTTTCTATGATCTAGAGAGTAGCCCCTAATCTGAGGGGTAGTTAATGCTCACCTTCTCTAAGGTGAAATTGTCAGAAATTGATGTGCTCTATGTCCGGACTCGCATTTCACTGTTTGGAAATGGAAGATTGAAACTGACCTTCTGGGAGGTTTATTATGTGCCTTGCATTTTATAGCGTCTCATTTTTGCCCTCATTAAAACCCAGTGAGATTAAGGATTCCCAGTCTAGCTTTATGACTTGGTGCTTCAGAGAAATGGTGCAGCCGGGCCCGCTGGGCCCGTAGAGCTGTAACGTGAAGCCAAGACCTTCTGAGCTTCTCAGTGCCCTTGGGAAATTATGAAAACCTGCCAAGTGAAGAATTAGTCATCGCTCCTCGTGCTGACTTCTGAGGATGGCCGGTTGCGAGTGTTCACTGTGTAGCACGGTTTACATTCTTTGCTTGTGCTACTTAACGCTGTAATGTCCAGATAACTTACTCAAAGGTTCTGAGTAACTTCTTTTTAGGTTTTCTACAGGTGTTGTCTGTCTCCTGTACTGTTGAGCAGTACTGTCTCCTTAGGTTGTTAATATGAAAAAAATATCACTTAGTAACAGGAAACCCATGCATTTGTAGGCTAGAGCTGAGACAGCATCATGGGCACTTGTGGTTTTCTTTAGAAGGAAACGTGAAATTGCAGTGTTTCAACATTTGTTGTAGTTCTACAGTGCAGTGAACATTTATTTAAAATGTACAAGTACTGGAGAGGCTGGAGAGATGACTCAGTGATTAAGAACACTGACTGCTCTTGCAGAGGAGCTGAGTTCAGTTCCCAGCATCTACATGGTGGCTCACAACTGCCTGTAACTACAGTTCCAGGAGATCTGATGCCCACTCCTGGCCTCTGTGGGTACTGCATGCACATGGTATACATACAAACATGGAGGCAAACACACATAAAATATAAAAAATTACTAAGTCTGAAAAAAATGTATAAGTGAAATTGAGCAGTGGTGGCATACACCTTCAATCCCAGAACTGGGGAGGCAGAGGCAGGTGGATCTCTGTGTGTTCGAGGCCAGCCTAGTCTACAAGAGCAAGTTCCAGGACAATTAGGACTGATACACAGAGAAACCCTGTCTCAAAAAACAAAAATGTGTAAGTGAAAATTAATAAGGAAGCTGGGCAGTGGTGGCGCATGTCTTTAATCCCAGTACTTGGGAGGCAGAAGCAGGTGGATCTCTGTGAGTTAGAGGCCAACCTGATCTACAAGAGCTAGTTCCAGGACAGGCTCCAAAGCTACGGAGAAACCTTGTCTTGAAAAACCAAATAAAAATTAATAAGCAATAAAAAATCAATGTTGGATTTATACACTATTAGTGTCATTCAGTATTTCTGAAATTACTCTTATAGAATTTTATATGCCATAAAATAAATAAAAATGTTAAAACAACAAAAAAATGATTACTAATCTTCCCAAAAAAGGGTACTGAATTAAGTTTTTAAGCCTGTTGCCACTGCAAGGGACTATAATTAACAGCAGTATGATATCTGATTGGATAAAAGCAGTCTGCATATGCAGTTATTTCACAATGTCAGTATTTTACAGAACTTACCCAGTAGGTACCCTGACCCCCGGTGCTACTTGGCACTTGAACTCATTTGCAAAATTGACCCATCACTGAAGTGACTTTAAATTGTACATTAAGTGCACCACTCATGACAAATCTGTCTTATTACTGTAAAATATGGAGTGACCTCATGAAGGACGCATTCAAGCGTTTCTGTGTGAGGCTGCTCTCTTTGCCTTCAGCAGGAATAAAGAAATGCTTCAGAAAAGCCACCCTCCTCACTGCCACATAATGGACAGTCTCTTTTCGCCTGTTTACCCATAAAAAGCCAAAGCAAATATTAGAACATTTGCAAAGTACATTTAGTACTCTTCTGTGCACTCCCCAAAAGAAAACACCCTTTGAAATGAGCCTGGGATTCCGTATCCTCCGTCTCCACCTGCTGCCCAGTCTCTGGCCCATCGATGGTGGAAGAGCATGACTATTTAAAGGCAACAAGGACATCCTTGTGCCCGGCCTGCCCACTTTCAGCGGCAGTACAGAGCTGGAATTCATGGGACCATTGGCTCCACTTCCCATAAAAGGAGGAGTCAAGTAACCAAGCAGCCAGCAAGACCTTCCTCCCTTCCTGAGCTTCAAGGACCAGGCCTCTGCAGATCCCTCCCTTGCTCCTTGAAAGCCTGGCTCCAAGGGCAGTGGCCGAGATGAGAAGGGCACATTCATCCCCCTGCTCACCTCTCATTCCCTCTGAGATGCCATCAGCCTTGTGCTGTGGGAAGGAGCTCCTGCAAACGCTGAGACAGGCTCTGTGCTGATGTTTCAATGAGCTGAGAAGTTTTTCTTGGTTTTTTTATGGCTGGGGTTTGTGGGATCTCTGAACGCTCTCTCCTAAGACTGTGGGGGTCTTAGTTTGCTTCCTTGTTTCTGTGATAAAGGCCGGGTTTAAAGGAACATGAGGGAGAAAGGGTTATTTGACTGACACATCTGGATCATAGCTCATTGTTGAGGGAAACAAAGGCAGGAACCTGGAGACAGGCACTGACACAGAGGCCATGGGGGGATGCTGCTCACTGGCTGGCTTCTTGTGGCTTGCTCAGCCTGCTTTCATATAGAGTCTGCCCCGTGGGCTGGACCCTCCTACATAAATCACCAATCAAGAAAATGCCCCACAAACTGATCCACAGGCTATCTAGTGGAAGAAATTTCTCAACTGAAGTTCTGTATTCCCAAATGACCATTGCTTGTGTCAAGTTAGCAAAACAATAACAATAATAATAATTAATAAATAAAATCAAAATTGAAAGAAAAACCTAACTAGCACAGGTTATATCTAAGTGAAGCAACTGAGTACAGTGAACTCCACCCAGAGATGTTTGGGAAGGAAGTATAAGTCTGTCTCTTTTATAGGTTTGTGGCAATAAGAGACTGTAATATCCCATACAAAACTGATTTTGATTTATCTTTTTTCTCTATCTATCTGTCTGTCTATCTATCATCTATCTATCTATTCATCTATTTATCTATCTATCTGTCTGTCTGTCTGTCTATCTCTTTGGGTTTCTCTGTGTAGCCCAAGCTGTCTTGAAACTCACTCCAAAGACCATGCTGGCCTCAAACTCAGAGATCCATCTGCCTCTGCCTCCCAACTGCTGGGGGTTTAAAGCATGCACCACCATACCCACTTAAATTTTATTGACGGTTAAAATGTTGTATATGAATGTTTACTTACATGTGTGTATGCACCACATGTGTCCAGTGCCCATGGAGTCTAGAAGAGATCGTCAGATCCCCTGGAACCAGAGTTGCATACAGATAGCTGTGAGCAGCCAGGCAAGTGCTGGGAACTAAACCCAGGTCCTCTGCAAGAGCAGTCAGTGCTCTTAACCACCAAATCATCTCTCCAGCCCCAAGAGTGTTTTTAATAAGTTTTATTTTAGAATGATCTGTGATCTATAGAAAAGTTCAATAAAGAGTCCAGCATAGCCACCTTCCTCTGCTGCTAACATTTCATAGTCCCGTGATACATTTGTTGGAAGGAACCAGCATGGGTGTATTATTACCAACCAACCTATATGCCTTGTTTACAGCTCTTTGATTTTCCCTGATCCCTCTTTTTTCTGCTCCTGGATGCCATCTAGAATAAAAACCATGCCTCAGCCAGTGTCCATGTCTCCTTGGTCTTCCCCAGATCAGTTTTAAGTACTGACTATCAGATGCATTTGGGGCTTTACTATATATGGGATGGTTGAGAGCATTACCCTATCTTAGGGACTATGAATTCTGATCCATTTTATCTCTGTGGGGAAATCCACTTCATCTTCCAAATCAAAGTGTTTTGTTTTTTAAATCTTTACTTTATTTCTATTTTACTGGATTAGGGATTGGACCCACGGCACTAAAGTACAACCCCAATATAAAGCATTTTAGTCAGTGGCAATTTGGAGAAATATCCTTTCATTATTTTTTAAATTTTTTTTTAATTTTTATCTTTTGTATATGAGTGTTTGCCTGCATATATGTGTGTGAAACCATATGTGTGCAGTTCCCTTGGAGGCTAGGAGAGGGCACAAGATCCCATGAACAGGAGTTACAGGTTGTTTTGACCTGCTATGTGGGTGCTGGGAAACAAACCTAGTCCTCTACAAGAGTAGCAAGTGCTCTTAACTGCTGAGCCATTTCTCCAGACCCCAAATATTCTTTCCCATTGGGGGCGGGGAGTGGTAAAGACAGGGTTTCTCTGTGTAACTGCTCTGAATGTCCTGGAACTCACTCTGTAGACCAGGTTGGCCTCAAACTCACCGAGATCTGCCTGCTGAAATTAAAGGCATGCGCCATCACCAACTGGTCAAAATATTCTGTCTTATGTTGGAATAACTTTGGCAAAAACTAGGGAATTGTTCCCATAACCCACTATGACTTGCTTTCTTCCAAACAGTTATTGTTGTATGGACAGTCATATCGGCAAAATGTATTTTGACTGTGGGCATAACTGGGGTGGATAAAGGTCATGTTTGCTTGTTTTTTCCAAATGAATAGATTGGTTTCGATTTGAAAAGCCTGACAACCAGATTCACAGAATGATCTAAATACAACATCCTAGTCATGTTTAACTTCTGTTAACCCACAACTCTGTGTGTGTGCTTACAACTATTGTTTTAGAGAAAGGGGTTAAGGTGAATGAATTAATGAAATCTGAGGAAAGTCAGGTTTGCTCTGTCTAAAGGTGGGAAACCCTGCTCACAAGTTTGCTTTACTTTAAAAGGAAGTTAGACCTAGCTTGCTCAGCTGAAGAGGTAGGTTACTGCAGGTATATATATATTTAAACATGTTCCTTTAAAGAATTAATAAAATTAAATTATTCCTACTCATTGGTATCTGGAGCCTAATTCGAGCCATAGCTCAAATGATCGCTTATTGGAAAAAAAAACAATAATCATTGTTGTCACAAAGGTTATTTGTTTGGGAGCTTGGTTTACTTATTTCATTTGAACAGTTCATGATGAACTTATATTGATTTACACTATAGAACTTTTGAAGACCTAAGCCGTACAGTTATTGTGGTAGACGACAATGTGAAATGGTGGCGGTGGTGTCCTGAAGAACTCAAAGGCAATGAACATCTGGTCCCTCCAGTAAGGCACTCAGAGTAATGAACTGTTCTGAGCCACAGAATTATTATGTGAGAAATGTCTGCCATGCTAGGAGACTTGGGCTTCCCAGAATATACTGATTTATGACAGAAATGACCGGGCATGTGTAGGGAAACTTGGCAGTGTGTATGCTCACGGTTGATTATTTATGCAACGTCAGTGTGTGTCTCTCTTTCCCTGAAGGTCATCAGCTCCATGAGCTCCCTCTCCGAGTACTGCCTGCCTTCCATTCTGCGAACACTGTTTGATTGGTACAAAAGGCAAAACGGCATTGAGGATGAATCGCACGAATACAGACCAAGAACGAGCAATAAGTCAAAAAGGTACTTGCTTTTGGTGTCGGGATTCTTGTTTCTCATTCCTGCCTCGCTCGTGCCCTCTTTATACATCAAAGTGAGAATTATGTGGCACTCAGGCCTCTCTGACTACCCAGGAGGAGACTCAGTAAATGCTGTGTGCCCTCTGGTCCGTAGTAGGTCAGGCATGTGGAACATCCTGTCACGGCCAGCTGCCAATGGTTGGAAGCACACAGGGCCTTGTTTAGATGTATTGGGACAGGCTAAAATGGGCCCCAGGTCACCAACTTGCTTCCTTCCATTCTCTACAATTCTTCCTCCCTGAGCTGTATCCAAAATCGCCACTGAAGGCTCCGTATCCCCATCAGTCACTTTATCAGTTAGCCAGGCAACCGGGGATGCTTCGTGAACCATGGCAGAAGAGTCTAGGGCTGCAATAGTCTTGAGGCTGGCCATCTCTCTGTACCTCAGCGTGAGGGTACACATAGGGAAGTAAAATTCACGTCTGTGTCCTCCCCTGCCAGCTGAGAGCCGTGCCTGTGTTCTCTGTGGTCCCTCTTCCCTCTGTGGTTTGAGAACTGGAATTTGCTGCTGCCTGGGCCATTCAGCAGCTGACAGCATTCTTATGTCAAGTTAATGCTTGACTACCAAATATTAGGCAAGCATTTAATATCCTAAGTTTGAAATGAAAGTATTATAGCTAGGCAAGGAAAGAAAAGAATTACATATATGAAAAAGGATTAATACAGCTTCTAAAACAATAATAATAAGATGCTGGGTCAGAGGGATGGCTGAGCCTTCAGTTTGAGGTTACGTACTGCTCCTTTAGAGGACCTGCGGAGGGTTCCCAGACCCACATCAGGCAGCTCACAGTCACCTAGGTCCCGGCTCTTTAGGAATCAGATGTCCCTTTGTCTTCTGCACCCCTGCCCTCACCCACTCACATACACATAATTTAAAAGAAAATGAATCTTTTGAAAAAAAAAAAAGAAATCTTTAAAAAAAGGGGGGAGGGGAGCTATCTTAAAATGGGATCTATTTCTCCACAGCAATTGATTGTACATTTTAGAAATGCCTTTATCCACTGTAACTTGAAATTCACTACTGCATATCAGACCCCCACCACTTTCAAGTGGTTTCTTTTTTGTTTTTTGGGGGGGTGAGGTTGTTTTGTTCTGTCTTTATTTTTAAGACAGGGTTTCTCTGTAACAGCCCTGGCTGTCCTGGAACTCATTCTGCAGACCCAGGCTGACCTTGAACTCACAGAGATCCACCTGTCTCTGTTTCCCAAGTGCTGGGATTGAAGGTATGCGCCACCACCGCCCGGCTGTCTTTGTTTTTCTCCATGAACCTGATAAGTCTATTTCAATTTTTTTTAATGTAAGATCTGTAATTTTACCAAATACATTGCATCCAAACGTGTAGCTTAGTTTTAGAAAACGCTTGCGTTTCTACAAGAGTCAATTATGTTTTCCATTTTGTTGGAGGACGCAATAGGTAAGTTTTTTATGCTGAGTAAGTTTTAAAAAAACAAAGCAAACAAAATCAGAGCCTCACCCTCTAGATGGAGTAGCCTGGCACACACAACCGACTTCCTTTTCCAACTCCCAAGTACTGGGATTACAGGTAGGAGTCGCCCCTGGTACCATCTGTACCCCCAAGTACTGGGATTACAGGTAGGAGTCGCCCCTGGTACCATCTGTACCCCCAAGTACTGGGATTACAGGTAGGAGCTGCCCATGGTACCATCTATGCCCCCAAGTACTGGGATTACAGGTGGGAGTTGCCCCTGGTACCATCTGTACCCCCAAGTACTGGGATTACAGGTAGGAGCTGCCCATGGTACCATCTGTATCCTATAGCAGGCACTGCTCTCGAGTGTGTGTTCAGTGTTCTCAGTAGATTCTCAGCTCTGACTCCAAAACAAAAGCCTGTTCCTATTAGCATCCTCCCATTAAGTCCTTTCCTTTGTTTAGTTTTGAATTTTATGTACCTAAGTATTTACCTGCATGTATCTATGTGGACCACGTGGGTGCAGTGCCCATGGAGGACAGAAGGAGGCGTTAAATCTCCTGGAACTGGACTTACAGATGGTTGTGAGCCACAATCTGAATGCTAGGAACTTTGCAAGAGCAGCCAGTGACCTTAACCGCTGAGCCATCTCTCCAGCCCCCTTAGCTGTCTCTCTTCAAAGAAAACCTTTTAATGTATTAAAATTTGATGGCAGAATTTCCGATGTGTGTCTGAAAATGGCCTGCACTAACTGCATGGGATCACCTCTGTCAGACATTTGGCTTGTGAATGGGAGACTCCCCTGCCTGGTGACTCTTCACAGGGACCGTCCCGGCCATTTGTAAGAACTGAACTGAGTTTGATCTTTTTCCTCTGCCCTGTCAGAATTTAAAACTAGCTTTTGTGTGAGTTAATTTCTTGATGAATTGAAAATCCAGGGCTTTGCTGTTGATTTTGCTGTTTTTGGTGGTGGTGGTTTTGTTTGTTTTTTAAACACCACTGGTTCTTTGCGGGAAACCAGGGTGGGTTTTGAGGTCAGATGCCCACAGAATTGGAACAGTAAAGCTCACCTTAGCAATGCTTTAGCTAGGCTTCAACATTTAAAATAGGAACGTCTGTGCCTGGGAAGAAGCTGAGCGAGCAAGAGTCTCAAGGGCAAGCGCGTGTGTGACCTGGCAAGACCAGGACTTAAAGGGGAACTGTAGAGAGAGAGTGGGTGAGACTGACGCTGGGTCATGGCTTCTGAGATTAGTGGAATACCGACATTTTTCCTGCCAAGTGTTTATCAGATGTCTCTGGTGCCTGTCAGTGGAACCTCAACTAGGTAATAAAATTGAAATTAATTATTAGAAAAGTGTATATCTTTTACCTGAAAGCATAATCTCCCTTATTAAATAAAATCAGAGGTTTAAAAAGGATTGAGTTTTTTTGTCTTGTTTTGTTTTTTTATTTTTTGGTTTTCCCATAGCCAGGAATTACCCCTTTCTTGGAGTTCTCTGAACCCTTTTTTGAATAAATTCTAAGCTTTGTTTATTATTATCATTATTATTACTAGGTGGGGGTGTGGAGGGGTGGGGGAGGGGTGAGGCTGGGTGGGGAGGGTGGGGTGGAGAGTATGAGTGTATATATATATATGTATATGTATGTATGTATGTATGTACCCTCGTGTGGAATCATGAGGACAGCTTTGGGGAGACAGCTCCATTGCGGGGCCTGGGAGTCAAGCCTGGCTTGTCCAGCTTTCACTTGAAGCAGGCAATGTGGAGCCACCATACTCGCCCTCTCCAGGCACTTTTAAAGGACACACACATCCTCACATCCATCTGACAAGAGAGTGCTCTCACTGCTGCTGTCTTGAGAGCTTTCTTGCTCTTGATTTCAGACTTCCCATTCCCTTCTTGTGTGTGTGCACACACACACACACACACACACACACAGAAAGTCTCCCTTGGGGAATCCTCTCCTTTTGAATGTAGCTCTGTACAATGTCTCTGTACAAGAGCCACACCGCATTTTCCAGGCCCTAGCTCAAGTGGCTCTCGAAGGACGTTCAGATGGATTCATCTGCATTCACCCTCCTGTCTGGCTGCTCATAAACGATCTGAAATGATTTCCCTTCGACAAGCGAAACCATAGCTTTCCTTCATGGCTTCCTTCTTAACCTCACCAAACTGCTCGAATGTGACTTCCCACGGTCACAGGCACTTCCAGAAGTCTATGTGTGCGCACGCGTGTGTGCATGTGTGTATATACAAACATATATATATATATATATATACATATACACCCACCTTCTCTTTTTACTCCCTCATGCCTAGAGATAAAAGCATTCCTTTCTTAAAATTCCTTCAGCTTATTTGGAAATACCCTCCAAAGGAATGCATATACTGTCATCCTCAGCAAGTATGGACCCCCTTATGTGTTTAGATTACACTAAACACTGTACATGCCTGACCACCTCAAATCTTCATGTACCTAATGTTGACCACCACTAATCGGAAAAATCCAAAAACTGAAATGATCAAAAAAAAAAAAAAAAAAGTTTGATGCTGACAGGAAGTCAAAGATAAAGTGGCCCCACAGCTGGTCTCATGGACAACACAGGGAGCATGCTCAGAACATTCTAACTGCCGTCAGGCTCCAGAGAAGGTGCTCGGCAAACATAGTGGATTTCATGTTTAGATTTGGGTCTTGTTCCCAAGATTTTACGGGTACAAACACTCCAAAGTCAGATAACATCTGACTGTCTGGTCCCCAGCATTTTGGGAAAGGGGACACTACACCTGTATTATAAACATCTCCACAGAGGTGAAGACATGGCTAGCAAGTGGCAGAGTCATAGATGGAGACATGGCTAGCAAGTGGCAGAGTCCTAATTTTCAGTCTGGACCTTTCACCCAACAGTCACTGTAGTCGCCGCCACTGAGAGCCAGGGATGCCATTCAGTTTCAAAGAGTCCTCAGCCAGTTCCAGGAAGCCAGGAACTGGGACAGAGATGCCGCTTTGCGATGCTTGGCCTTCCTTTTCTGTTTCCTAACTTCTGAACGGGCATAAATGACCCCACCTCTCCCTTCCCCTCCTTCTTCCAGCTCCCTTTTGGTCTGGCTTCAATCCCTTCCTCTTGGCATTAAATCTCGTGAACAGGAAAGCACTGCTGACTTCCCTCTATTCCCGTGGTCTCACTTCCATTGATGACAGACTAGCTTCTTACCACTTAGGATCCTTCATGAACTCGTTCTATCAATTACATCGCTACATTTTGTCCCCAGATCCTTAACATACATGCCTCCACTGTGGAAACCGTCTGCTGTGTGAACTTATTTTATGGATAGTAGCATTCCTGGGCTGCAAGAGGACTGTAGAAAAGTCCAGAGAATGAGGTTAGAGACGCACACACAGCTACTTCAGTTTATGCGGCTGGAACTTTTTAAGTCAGCTATTCTGGCTTAAATTTTCCCAATGAGTCATCCTGGGCAGGTAACACGTGACCCCATCCTAACAGAAAGGTTTGTGCTCCAGAGGGGCTGAGAGCAGTCTTCAGAGAAGTATTTCACCCTAAAAGTGCCTTCAGGGCCATTTACTGTGCCGTTTTAAACTTTGCAGTGATGAACAGCAGCGAGACTATTTGATGGAGAGACGGGACCTCGCCATTGATTTTATTTTTTCTTTGGTGCTAATAGAAGTTTTGAAACAGGTGAGCAATTCATTTATTATAATCTCTGTGTTAATTCTTTGTAACACTAAGTGCTAAAGGTCTGAGTTCATGCTCTATGAATTCCAATACGAGGCAATGTGAATCATGTTTATTGATTGCTATGGATCATATGTAATTAGTGGAATCACCATTATTGATAGGACATTTAATAATCCCTTCCAAATTCAATGTCATCTTCTTTTTTTTCAGATCCCCCTTCATCCTGTAATAGACAGCTTAATACATGACATTATTAACCTGGCTTTCAAGCATTTTAAATACAAAGAAGGGTAAGATGGTTTCTCTCCCTGGGGTATTGACAAAGTTGAGTGCTTAAAACTAAGTTAGCTGTGTGATTGTTTCTGGGCGCCAGATCCCTGACTTGTCTAATTCTGTTTCACTCAGGTACCTGGGTCCCAACACTGGCAACATGCACATCGTGGCAGATCTGTACGCAGAGGTCATCGGAGTTCTGGCGCAAGCCAAGTAAGGGAACATCGGAGGCCCCAACATAAAGAAACATTTGCATAGGAACTGGCATTGGTTTGGGTATATGTGCCCATCCTGAAGCCAGCTAGAGCGGTGGTGTGCCCATCCTGAAGCCAGCTAGAGCAGTGGTATGCCCATCCTGAAGCCAGCTAGAGCGGTGGTGTGCCTATCCTGAAGCCAGCTAGAGTGGTGTGGTTCTTAACCTGTGTGTAGCCACCCTTTAGTGTCAAACAACCTTTTCATGGCGTCACATATGATATCCTGCATATCAGACATTTACATTATGATTTCTAACAATAGCAAAATTACAGTTATGAAGTAGCAAGGAAAATAATTTTATGGTTGGGGGATCACCACAAAATGAGGAGTTGTATTAAAGGGTCCTATTAGAAAGGTTGAGGACCCCTGGACTCCTTCAGAGCAAGTTCAAGTGAGCTGTTTCGTGTTGGCAGTTGGGCCAATTCCCACCACATCTCAGGCCACTGCTTTCAAGATAAAAATGGACCTAACCAAATTGCTTTTCTCTTTGCTCAGATATTACAAAGATGTTTATTGGCTCTTCAAGTTTTTTTTTTTTTTCTTCCAGGACCAGATAGTTGCAATCTATCTTCTGTAAATGGGAAAATTGCATTCTGTGATGTCCCTTTTTACTACAGACTTTGCTTAATTCAACTGAGCTAAAAATGCCCCAGACATTGTCATGGAAACAAGTCGGGGGGGGGGGGGAATTCTCATTGCTAAATTTATCTGGCCCCAGGATGCTACTTAGCAGGCTAGAACAGAGCTGTGTTAGACTGTGAGCAATGATAAACGTATTCCAGAAGTGGCGTCACACCCTACTCACCAGCCTTCTTTTTATACAGCCCAGAGGCAAGTCAGCCAAGATTCTGAATGTCTAGATTAGGTAAAATGAGCCAAGGACATGGTACAAATTCAGGCCATGCAAACAGCTCATGGCAAGTGATGCCTCTGTCCTTGTGAAGCATAGCTTCAAGAGATAGAATTCTACCCCCTCCCCCCCAAGACAGGTTTTCTCTGTGTAACAGCCCTGTCTGTCCTAGAACTTGCTCTGTAGACAAGTCTGACCTTGACTCAGAGATCCGGCCTGCTTCTGTCTTCTTAGTGCTGGGATTAAAGGTGTGCGCCACCACCCGGCAAGATGGAATTGTTTACACCCATACGGTCGTGCACCACTCAACCCTCATCCAGGAGCCTTCTCTTTGCAGTAGATGACAATGAATACAGGGGCCCACAGCGGATCGATGTAGACCTAGGAGAGCTCAACTCCACATGAGACATCTATGTCACCCTCCTTGTCTCTAAGGGTCAGGCAGCATCCAGGAAGAAAGGAAGAATGATGGTTAAGAATGGGAGGTGAGGGCTGGAGAGATGGCTCAGAGGTTAAGAGCTTTGCCTGCTCTTCCAAAGGTCCTGAGTTCAATTCCCAGCAACCACATGGTGGCTCACAACCATCTGCAATGAGGTCTGGTGCCCTCTTCTGGCCTGTAGGCATACACGCAGACAGAATATTGTGTGCATAATAAATAAATAAATATTAAAAAAAAAAAAAAGAATGGGAGGTGATGGTTGCCTGTGGCGAAACGGTGTTTGGTAGACATAACAGGACTGTTGCACAGTGAGCTTACAGCAGCTTTGGCTCCATTCGTAAAACCTGTAGAAGACCAATCAAGTCCAAGTCCCAGCCCGGAATGGGGAGAACTCCCCTGCTGTGAACTCCCTCCCCTGTATGAGGCGCTATTGGCAACTGATGGTTGCTGGAGGAGAGAAATTCTGTTTTCTTCAGGGATGTGGGACTGGAGGGTCTGTCCATGTCCTAGTAGATGGTCCAACCCCCACTCACATGCAGGCTGGGCTAAGTGAGCTCAATGGGTTTTTAAAAAGAGCACATTAAGTTGGAAAGGAAAAGTAGGGAGAAGGCAGAATAGGGGATAGAGAGTTGGAGGGGGTGGGGCGGGGTTGTATCAAAACACATTAAATACATGTATGAAATGCTCAAATAGTAAAAAAGGTCAAAAAATTAAAAAATATCTTTAAAACATTATAAACTCATCTAAAAAGGAAAATACTTAGCATTTTCTTAGTACAGTTGTCCTTGATGTGTGCACTTCAGTTTGGTCCCCAATACCTTTTCCCCATGGTATCAAAATCTGCAATGTTCAAGTCTCCTGTGAACAATATATCGTATAAACTCTGTTCTTCCTCCACTCGGTTAAGTCACATCTGGGTAACCTATAACCCCAATACCATGTGAATGCTGAGGAAACAGTTAACACACCGCATTGTTTAGGGAACAGTAAAAAAAAAAAATCCACCCCCACCCCACCCCAGAGAAATGGTTTCCTCACTTAGTATAGAAATACATAACTTATCAAAGCAAACTTTTTACATAGTTTTTACTATTATTTTACCAGAGGATACAGACAATTGGCAGGAGTCGATTCTCTCCACTAGTGGGTCCTGAGAATTGAACTCAGGTCATCAGGCTTGACTGCAAGCACCTTTACTCCCTAAGCCATCCAAAACATTTGCAAATACTTAACACAGAAACCTCGCCAGGTAAAAGATATGACCATAGAAAATAGAACTGCCCACAGCATGCATCGTGTGATTCTTTCCACTCTGATCCAGGTTTCCTGCCCGCCCAAATGACTTGTTTGTTTTCTAATACAGGAAAACATCAGTGTTAGAAAGTGGAGGGGGAACTCCCAGAGGGCAAGCCGACACAGGGAGCCGTATCAAGGTCAAAAGCAGATGGCAACAGCATAGAACCAGATAGAACCAGACAAAGTATACATAAGAATAAAATGGCAAGGACTGAGGAGCTGGAGGACCTGAGTTCAGGTCCCAGCATCCACGTGACTGGCTCAGAACCACATTTAACTATAGTTCAGGGGGATATAACACTGTCTTCTGGCTTCCTCAGGTCCACAGGCTCCAACAGCCGTCTTGCCTGAGTCTGGAGTACACTTTTTAAAAAGGTCTATTATGATAATTGTGGTTCGTGAATCACTAAGGAGAAGAGAAATGATACATCTTAGAAAGATTTCCATTTAGTTGAGTAGTGAATTAACTGCCATTAGACTGAAGAGAGCTACAATTATCTGGTAATTAATCTCTGTGTACCTAGAAATGGTTTTTCAAAGAAGGCATTACTATGTGTATTCACTGATTCATCGGACTCTGATTACCTCAATATATTTCCTTGTGATTATCCTAACATAATTCTCTCATACTATAATTCAGGAACTTTAATATGCTAAAATAACATAAAAATACAATTTTATACTTCTCTTAGTTTTAATGAATAATACATAATACTGGATATTGTCAATGACCAGCCTTAGATATGTGGACTCAGGACAAGGTGAAAAGTGGTGCCATGCCAAGTATGATGGCTCAACCCAAAACTCAGGTGACTAGAGCAGAAGGGTCGCTGCAAGACAGAAGCTAGCCTGGACTACATAGGTTTCAGACCAGCTTGGGCTATAGAGTGATTCCTTTCTCAAAAACTGAAGGGAAGAGAGGGGCAGGGGAATGAAAGAAGAAGGGGGTAGAAAAAAGAACAAAACCTCCTTCTAATCAGCAGGCAACATCCAAAGATCACAACAATCCCAATGCCAGCTTAGAGGTATTATTGACAGAGATTTTTGTCCCGCCCAGTCCCAGTTATTCAGTTCCAAAGAAACACACAGAGGCTTACATTAGTTATAAACTGGTTGGCCTATTCGCTTAGGCTTCTTATTAACGAATTCTTACATCTTAAATTAGCCAATAATTCTTGTCTGTGTTAGCCATGTGGCTTGGTACCTTTTATCAGTGAGGCATTCTCATCTTGCTTCCTCTGTGTCTGGCTTCCTCTGTGATGACTGCAGACTGACCCTTTCCTCTTCCCAGAGTGCACCTGTTCTTGCCACCCTGCCTCTACTTCCTGCCTGACTACTGGCCAATCAGCGTTTTGTTACAATATAAAAGACCATTGTCCCACAGCACTTCCCCCCACTTTTTTTCCAAAATAAGAGCACTGAACCTAATCTCCTTTGTTTAGTTTTTTTCAGACCATTATTCATAACAACTTGTAACCAACACTCTAAACAAAGATCACTATAGCATATTCCTAGCAAGCTCTTACATATCAAATTAATCCATTTCTATTATTCTGTGTATCACCACAAGGCTGTGGCCTACTGGTACAAGTTCTAGTGTCTTCCTCCTTCAGCAGCTACATGGTGTGTCTCTGACTCCACCTACTCTCTCTCTCTATCTCTTTCAGCCTGGCTATATTCTGCCCTGCTATAGGCCAAAGCAGCTTCTCTTTTAACCTATGGTAATAAAACATAGTCTTAGCAATCAGAGGGGAATCCCACATCACATGATTGCTTCAAAGATTCATAGATTTAAACAGTTGGTTTTCTTTTCTTCTATACCTATGAACTATACATTTTAAAGCAAAGGCTTATCTTTGTGTTTCTTTCCTTTTTCTAATGTATGTTTGTGGGTGTTCTGCCTGCATGTGTGTGTATGTACTATGTGCATGCAGTACATATAGAGGCCAGAAGATGGCATTGGATCCCCTGGAACTGAAGTTATGAGTAGCTGTAATCGTCCATGTGTGTGCTGGGAATTAAACCCAGGTTCTCTGTAAGAACAACCAGTGCTCTTAACCACCGAGTCATTCCCACAGGCCTCTCTATGTCAGCTTCATGGAATACCACAAATGGGGTCATTGTTTAATTATTTTATATGCTAAATACAGCACTAAATGAAGTATTAAAGGAAAGACTATAGCATAAACAAACTGTATCTCTAAAAATAAAATCATTATATAGAAAAATAGATTTTATGAGGAAATATATTTGTAGGTTACTTTTATCCTAAAATAACATGTTTATGCCATGTGGAACTTTTCACAGTAAAAATAGTCATATCTATTTTTAAATGAAAAATAGAATTTTAGCCACCATCTCATTATAGTATTGACGTACTGAGTTACATAATCAACCTGCCTTTCCCTAAGTCT
Source organism: Chionomys nivalis (assembly GCF_950005125.1). NCBI lineage: Eukaryota > Metazoa > Chordata > Mammalia > Rodentia > Cricetidae > Chionomys > Chionomys nivalis. The sequence continues at coordinate 82,476,261 of NC_080088.1, read as the reverse complement.
CCTTGTTTTAGCTGTGGATTAGTATTAAAAGACTAAATATTTAACTGTGGGCCTTTTCTATGAGAAAGGCCTGTGTTCATCAGAAGTGAATTGATGTTAATACCATTTCAATTTTGAAAAATGTTCTAACCACGTTCAGTCTATAAGACCCTTCCCAATGACATCTTGGGGTGGGTGTACAAGGGTGGGCATAGTTTGCACTTTCCCACCTCCATGTCAACAGACTTGCCACTCTTAGGAAACCAGTACACTCAGCAGAGTTAGTTCGTACCTACTGTGTGCCTGACCTTGTGGAGCGTGGGTCCAGCGAGAGGTATCAGACAATAAAACGCTCAAGCAAAGAACTGTAACACATTCAAGTTGGGGGCCTTTCTCCCCTACATCCCCATCTCCATTTCTCTTTCTCTTTCCTTTCTTCCTTCCTTTCTTCTTTCCTTCCTTCTTTTCCTTTCCTTTCCTTTCTTCCTGTGGTAGTGGGAATTGAACCCAGAACCTCGCATATTAAGCAAACAACTGCCATTGAATCTAGGTCCTTAAGCATGCTAGGTAAACACTCTGCCCTGATCTCTGTCCCAGCCCTCACTTTGTTGATGATGCTTGCTGACTGACTGTTTCTTTTGAAACAGGGTCTCTCAATGTTGCCCAGGCTGGCCTGGAACTCACTCTGTCTCCAAATCATCCTGCTTCTGCCTCCTGAGTAGCTGGGGTTGTAGACCTATGCCACAGGCCAGCATGCCATTTTCAAATGTCTCTCTGTGTTTATTCAGACAATCATTGTTCGAGCAGTCGAGAAGTGTCTCAGGCTGTCAGGTCAGCTCATTGCCAAGCTTTTACACACAGCAGGCTAGGCAGTTGTATATCAGTATGCTGGGGGTGCCGTAACAAAGACAACACACGAGAGAGCTTTGCTGATAGACTTTTCCTAAGAGCTGCCCGTGGCAAGTTCAAGGGTTTGGCAGGGGTGGTTTTCCTGTGGAGAAGTTGCGAGTTGTTGTTGTTATTGTTGCTGTTGTTTTCTGTCTCAAAACAGAGTTTCTCTGTGTAACCACCATGGCTGTCCTGGACCTTACTCATGTAGACCAGGCTGGCCTTGAGCTCATAGAAATTCACCTGCCTCTGCTTCCCCAGAGCTGGGGTTAAAGGTGTAAGCCACTACCCAGTGAGAAGGTCCCTTCATTGTGATCTTCTCTGCCTGTGCTACAGTCCAAGTATCCTGTCTTTAAAACATCCCAGGCATGCTGAGTGAGGACCCACCCCAGACAATTAATCTAACCTTCCCTCTTCAAAGGGCCTGTCTCCTACTATAGTCACACCCATTCTGTGTATGATTTGGGGGGAGGGGTGTAGGGGGACAGCAAAAACGCCCATATTAAATCTAGGCAAGGGTCAGAGAATATATTTTTAGTAAGTTTTTAGACCATGCCACATAGGAGACACACTTTAAAAATCCTGGATTTAGCCTTACTACGTAGCACGGGGATTAAGAGGAGGGGCCTGAAGTCAGCCACAGCCTCAGACACCGGCTCCATTCTCTATCCATCAGCAGTGTGGCTTTATGAGGTTTTAAAGTCTTGATATTTGGAAAGGCTACAACTGTCCCCTTCACAGGGCTGCCCTGAGGATTAAAGAGCAGTTGGAGTGCTGTAGAGTCCCCTTAAGATGTCCGTCTGCCTCTAGGATCACCATTGCCATCTTTAGTCAACATACATGTCACATGTCTGTGACATAGAAAAGAATGATGTTATTGGAGTTTGGAATTTATATCTAAAATGTTTAGGAGTACAGTTTTAAGTTTCCACTCTAATGGGTGTTACCTGACACCAAATCAAGCTTTCTAAATTTAATAAAATTTACATTTTATTCTGTGTTGGTACCCTCATCCGAAAGACAAAAAACACAATTTTACAAGCTCTGTGATATTTTTCCTTGTAGAGCATAATACGACTAATGTTTCCTCCCTGATTTCCACAGTATTCAAGAAATGTCACCAATGCCAAGAATGGCCAGTTTGGAATGTTGTCTTGAAAGTCGATGGTTCATAGAAGTCCATAAAATGCCACCCAGGTCAGGAATGGTGCCCGTAGCTGTGGCACCAGCCTGCTAAAGAATATCTCGCTCGAGAATGCGTTCACATCCTCACGTAGCCTTGAACGCTTCTGCGCTACTGCCTTTGTGTAGCAGACATACAGAAAGCCTACAAACTGTAAACTTTGTTAAGCCACGACAGGAAGAACACTGTGCGGCCAGCGCCCATGTCCCTGTGCCCGCTGCCTCTTGGGTCCTGTAATTTCTACTTCTGAACCAGTAGATCCTGTTACAGTTCCATTTTCGCGGTCACGGTGACCCTTCCTAAGTGAGAGCCGCAACACTTTCTGTCCTCCTAGCCTGAAGATTGATTCTTTTATTATTATTATTACTAGATGTAGTGTGAATTCTAATTGGTCTTAATAAAAGCCTGGAGTCAGATATTAGGAGGTAAAAGCTGAAAGATCAGAGAAGCAGAGCAGCAGCCACTAGTTCTCATCACTACAAAATCCTCAGACTGAATGGGGCATCCTGTCTCTACACATCCTCAGATTGAAGGGGGTATCCTGTCTCTACAAGTCCTCAGACCGAATGCTCTGAGCTCCTGTCTCCTCCTTGCCTTTCTCCACCCAGCCATATCACTGTCTCCACCTCCCTAGTGCTGGGATTAAAGGGTTGTAATCCCAAATGCTGGGATCACCTTTATATGAGCTCTGTTTCTCTTTTAGATGGATTCAATCTCACGTAGCCTAGAGTGGCCTTGAACTCACAGAGATCCATCTGCCTCTCTCTCCCAGAATGCTAGGGTTAAAGGTGTGTTCCATCACTGCCTGGCCTCTAGAGGCTTAGCCCTGCATTCCGATCTTCAGGCAAGCTTTATTTGTTACAGCACAAACAAAATCTCACCACAATTATTATTATTGATCAAAACTTTGTTATAAAGAACTCCCAAATAAAAAACACCAAGTACCAACGTGACCAACATCTATACATCCCAGTGAAGGTCGATACATTAAGAACAGCCGCTGGGAAGCTGTGGAGCATCCCGCTGGATGTCACACTTTCAAGAGTGTTTTTATGTGCATATCTACCACCAAAGTCTGAAAAATCGGTGACATGGTCAGGACTACAAAAGCAACTAGCTTTGGGTTGTTTGTTTTTGTTTTTTGTTTTGTTTTGGTTTTGGTATGTTTGGTTGAGACAGGTTCTCACTATGTAACCCTGGCTGTCCTAAAACTAGATATGTAGACCAGGCTGGTCTCAAACTCATGATATCCTCTTGCCTCTGCCTCCCAAGTGCTGGAATTTAAAATTGTGCACCACCATACTTGGGTCAAACCATCAACTTTATATCCTAGATTCGTTTTAAAAACCCAAATGATATTATAGCTGTAATTAGTATTAATTTTCCTTTTCAACAATGTCGATCATTTAAGTAGAGATGGAGACTGTGTCTTTTGTATCTGTCCCATTCACTAGCCCAGACCCTACAAGCCCATGCATGTAGTAGACAGCTCATTTCTACTTTGTTGTTGTTGTTGCTATGGTACCAGGGAACCAGGACTTAGATGCATGCACAGTAGTTGGTTCTTTGAAACAGTCTTGCCATATAGCCCAGGCTAGACTCAAGCCCATCGTCTTTCTCTGGCTCTGGAGCGCAAGAGTCATAACCTTCACCCTTCCTCTCAGATACAATTTCAGTTTTCCCACTGCTAGACTTTCCCCTCAACTTAAAAATATATTTTTTCCATAATCATTAATCTAAAATTATACAAGAACAACATAAAATGTCAGCAATGGAAATTGGGTTATTTTAGGCATTATTTGGGATACAGATCCAAAAAGTATTTGTGGTCACTGTCAGAAATAGCTGATTCTGTAAGCTGCACTCAGATGCTCACTCGTTGTCAGACACTTCAGGCCCTAGGGACCTGCGAGTAATTTGGTGGTACCTAAGCCTGAGAAAATGGAGGGGTGTTTGTCTGTTCAGGATGCTCAAGTTAAGAGCTAAGCCATCCGGAGAGGGTTAAACAGCAATGTAGCTCAGTCTGAAAGACATGTGGAGCGTCTTATTGAACAAAGGGAAAGATGTGTGGGACCTCTTATTGAACAGCTGGGAAAAGGAGCCGGTTGGACTCTGTCAAATCCTTATGATCTGATGGCCATTGCACTTCACACGAGTTGAAGGGCCCCGTCACTGCATCGAGTCACTCTTGGATGCTGGAGGCCATCATGATAGTGACTTTCTTGACTGTTACTTAGTAATCTCTTGTGTTTTCTTAGGTTCCCGGCTGTCAAGAAGAAATTCATGGCAGAGCTGAAAGAGCTGCGGTACAAAGAGCAGAGTCCCTATGTGGTCCAGAGCATCATCAGCCTGATAATGGGGATGAAATTCTTCCGTATTAAGATGTACCCAGTGGAGGACTTTGAGGCATCCCTCCAGTTTATGCAGGTGAGGTCCCTGAGCCACAGCTATTTACCTTGCGAGGTTCCCTCCAGTGAAATACTGCAGCTGGAATGTGAAAACCCTACCCAGGCAGCACCCCAGCACCGGAGGCGTCAACACACACTCAAACTTCTCGATGTTACAGCCTGATACACGCTCAATAGAAACCTCATTTCTCATTGTAGAGAGTGTTTTCAGTATTGAAGGTTGAATCTAGGGCCTCACTCATGCTAAACGACCTCTCTACCACTGAACTACAACCCCAACACTTTTTATAGTTTTATTGTGTAGCTGGGTCTCTCTTGGTTAACCAGGCTGGCCTCAAACTTGCAATCCTCCTGCCTTGGACTCCCAGCTCATATTTTGTACTCGAGTCTTTTGCTTGCTGGCGCTAAGCTTCTTGTGATGCTCAGCCATGACAGTAATGGCATTTTCCAGGTCAGCCACACAGCCACCAAGGAGAGCAGGCTCTGTGCTGTGGACTCGGCTGTTGTGGAAAATTAGGGGGTTTAAGTGAAGGGTCCTTTATGATACATTCCACTTACATTGAATGTATTGGTACATACACCATTATTAAATCAAAGAGTGTCTGCAGTTGACAATACACATACACATACATACACACACATACACACACATAATTCTACCTTCTAAGTAAGTCACAAAATACCTTGATACCAAATAATCAAGTTCCCAAATTTAAAATTTCATTTTAAAACTTGCAAATCACCTTGGGAGTAGGCTACACCGTAGAATTTCTTTTTGGTTGGCTTTTCCCTTTCTCCTTCATCCACTGACTCTGTGATTAAGCCATAGTTGATCCTGTGACTGCTTAGTCAGCAATTCTATGACTATGCTGGCCATAGTGGTGTTAAAGGATAAGGATCTTGATGGAGGAAGAACTCTATCTTCTCTGTACTTTGAATAGGAGCCTTAACTTTGGATACAGCCCCCTCCCCCAGCTCATAATGGTGTTACATATGAGACTTTAGCAGAATGCAAGTCCCCACTAAGAGATGAAGGGAAACCGCCATATCTGAAGGGATTTCTCTGCTGCTTCTGTCATGTGGTTTGGTGTTGATCTTCCTAGAGAGTTGAGATGTTTGAATCAAGAGTACAGACTGTATGGCTTCGGCTTCGTAGTTCCAAAGGCCACAGTCAAAAACAGACAAGAACTATGGGTGAGGACATGGGGAAGCTGGAATCCTCCTGCTGGCCAGTGTGAATAGCAATCAGCATGGCTGCGTCGGAATGTAGTACAGCTAGCCTTCCTGTTAGAAATAAATCCAGGGTGACAAGACACCGCCACTCCAACAGAAATGTCCAGATACGGCAAAGCTTGATCAAGAGGGTGCGGTCTGAGGAGAAAGTGCATCTGGTCTTTATTCTTACACAGTTGGTGGCTGTGTCTTCCCCACTGTCTGGAGTCCTACATCACAGTCTTTCACTGTGAGCCAGTTTTAAGGATCAGCAGAGGAAATGAGGGGGGGAAAGGGCCAGCCACTTTAACCCTTTAAATTCCGAAAATAAAAGCAGCATCTTTGGGTAAACAAAGGTTTTATGGGGGAAGTAGAGATCAAAGCATTTGCATACAAGCTAGGGTGATAAAAAAAGATATTAAATTGTTGTAAACACAAATTGTGTAGCATTTGATAGAAAAGACTCAACGTTTATCACATTCCAGTGGTTAAAACTAGAAATTACCAGTTGATCGAGCAGGTCCATTCCTCTGCTCATACCCAAGAGAAGTAAAAATACAGTCCACACAAAGGCTTGAACACAAGTGTTCATAGCGGTATTTTTTTAAATAGTAATTAAAATTTGGAAGCAGTTTAAATATTTCTGAACTGGTAAATAGCTAAAAGAACATAGTATTTCCATGCAACGTGGTCATCGTTTAGCCTAATGAATGTCACATGTCTGCTGCAACATAAATATAACCCTCAGAAACATCATGCTGAGTGAAAGAAGCTAATACTAATCCCAGAGATGGGAGGAGAAAGATGGCCGACCCAGCTCATCACGGCCAAATTAATTAAAGCAAGCTTTTTTATTTGTGTACGCAGGCTGCCTCTCTCTAGGGTCAGCATTGGATGTGAGGAAGACAAGATATTTATAGCTCAGGGGTAGGGGGTTTCCAAAGGGGAATTTGGTGGGCAAAATAAGTGGGGTTATAGGAGCAGAACATAAGTATAACAAGTTAGTCATAATGACCTCCTGAAACAAAGACATGATTGCAAGGTGGTCATAACAAAGTAGTCATAACAAGAGGTAGTCATAACAACCTTTTGAAACAAAGGTAGGGTTACAAGATGGTTTGATAACTTTTCGAAACAAAGGCATGGTTGCCTTTCCTGAGACAGGCAGTATAGAACAATTTGTAGTTAAGGTTACAGGTGGGGCAGAGCCCAATCCTTGAGAAATAGATTTAGTCATAATCAGGGTGAGTCTAGTTTGTCTTTACTGTAAGATGACTTTCAAGCCTAGGATGGAGGCTGGTTCTTCACTAGGCACGAAAGGCCATGTACTACATGAGCCCATGTCCCTGCAGTGTTCCCAGTAAGCACGGCCACAACAAAATGTATCCTAGAGTAGCTAGGTTGTCTAGGTAGAGGACCAGAGTGGATGCTGAGATTGAGAGAGAACGCCAAGCAGTACGGTTTCCTGTGGGGTAGGGGTTGACACTTGTAGGTTTGATTGTAGAATGCGAAGACAGCTATAAATAGGGAACAAGACTATGACTTAAACACTATAAAGCCGTGAGTTGCCTTGGTGTGAGAACCATATCTCCAGAAAGCTACCCCACAGGATGGGCGAAGGAGGGGTGTCCGCTTCTTCTGCATCAACTTTCTGAGTTTGGGTTCAGGGCCAGGCTCTCTTAGCACCTCCCCCACTCCAGCCTCAGCTACCTTATTGGCAAGTTATGGTGTCTCTAACCCCAAGGAGCAGCTCTGAGGTGCTTTCCAGAACTCAGTGGCTGTCAGCTATTACCTTGTCCCATCTCAGTTAACAAGGCGCATATCTGCCTAGAGTCCCAGTACTCAGCACACGGGAGGTAGAGGCAGAGGCAGAAGGATGAGTTTGAGTCCATCTTGGTCTACAGAGCGAGTTCCAGGACAGCAGGGCTGCACAGAGAAACCCTGTCTGGAAACAAACAAACAGCAACAACAACAACAAAAAGTCCACACTCACAAAACAAACAAACAACAGACAAACAAACAATACACATATCTACATACCTGAATGCCCAATTGGGAGATCACTTATGGACCTGTATAGAATAATGCAGGGGTCCTATGCCCCAGAGGCTCCAGTCCACATCAGTCTGTCTCAGGGACTGCATAGGCATAGATCATTCAACCTGGGATGAGATTTGGTACAGGGCTATACTGAAGACCTTAGGAATTCTCTTTGCTAGTTATTTTTGCTAGTTTCACTGAACATGAAGGGTGAGAGTGGGTATCAATACATAAGCATGCAATGAGTGAAGCCACGGGAAGTCACTAGTATAAGGGAGCAGCTGGCAGGCAACCTTCCTCCAGAATGAGTCCCCAGGCAACCAAAATACACTCCTACTAGGCAGTAGCTTTGCAGGCAAAGAAAGTGGGGAAGTGTTCCAGAGGCTTCCTTGCATGAAGGGAAGCCGGCCAGACTTGCTTGAGAAACGATGAGATGAATAAACACACCTTAAATGTCAGGCCCGCAAGTAAACCGTTGTGTAGGAGGGAGGCTGCCTGAAGATGGATCTGACTGGCGTTTACTGTCGGCTGCCTCTCTTCTGGGATCTCTGTTTAGAGGCTGATCAAGGGCCCAGGACCCCACAAAAGGTTAAGGAAGCCATAGAAATCTGTTGAGAATGAATGAATGAATGAATGAATGAATGAATGAATCAACCAACCAATCACCTGTGCCTACAAGTGTAGCTGTTAGTCCTTTCAGCTGCCTGGTTTTGAAGTAGAAGCAGGAAGACAAAGAGAAAACAAGCCTTGGGAAGGTCCACTGGGGTCCCCACAAACATTAGACCCCCTATGAGTCCTTGGATAGGGTGTATCTAATAGATCTCCGAATCTGCTGTGTTTACTCAAATGCGTTTCTCGTGCCTACTCCAATCCCTGTTCCTTCCCGTGTTCTGCTTTTGTTCCCTAGGAGTGCGCGCATTATTTCCTGGAGGTTAAAGACAAGGACATCAAGCATGCCTTGGCCGGGCTCTTTGTAGAAATCCTCGTCCCTGTGGCCGCTGTGAGTTCCGGTCTCCATTTCTTACAAGTTCTTCAACTTGGACGGCACACCCAACCGTTTCCTGAGTGGAGTATTCACACACGTCTCTGTTGCAGGCTGTCAAGAATGAAGTTAACGTGCCCTGCCTCAGGAACTTCGTGGAGAGCCTGTACGACACCACATTGGAACTGTCCTCCCGGAAAAAGCATTCCTTGGTTAGTAACCACGAGAGGAGTCAAGGGCTGTCCCAAGTGGAGGGCCTGCAGCTCCTGGAAAGAAATCGCCTTGAAAATAGGAAGGACCCCACACATGGGAGGGTGGCCCCGGCACCTCAGACTTCAGAGCTTACGTTTAGCACAAACCCACGAACCACTGCAATATAAGGGGATCACACCCCATCACCTCACGTGAACCTACTAGTCTGATGGATTCGTTGTTTGCTTTAGAGACTGGCTAAACTGAGTTTCTGTTTGAATTTCTGAGAAGTTTTTCAAATTTAAAGGCTAAAGTTTATAGCAACAGGTTCCCCTCTCTCCCTCCCAGGAGCAAGCCTGCACTAACTATTCCTCTCTTGACACTCAGAATCAAAACTGAACACAGAAGGACCGAGAAGTGGGGAATAGGCAGTTGCCTGCAGGCAAAAGTTCCTGAAGGTCGGGACGTAGTTCGTGGGAAGGCAGTGTACAGTTTTTCAAGTCGCTGTCCAGTGATTTAAACTCTGGTAAACTGCCTGGGGTGTGTCCATTGTTAATAGCTGGCCACAGTACCGGCCTATGATGGTTTCCAAAGCACAAGCATCCTTGTCAGGGGCTGAGCCAGTTGTTCAGCTGGTAGTTGTGACAACTTTGTTCATTTGCCAATACCCTGTGGTCACAGTGACTAACTGCTGGCATTAGACAGGCATTCAGTGGGCACAGTAGTCCAGAGTCCTCTCAGACAAAGTTTCTATGGAGAAAGAAAATGCTGAGGTGAAGTGCAGAGCAGCAGCCAGTTCAAGTAAATAGGTGTGTTTCTCTTTAAATCTCCCCCAGCCTTCAAGGTGTGCGTCACCTGGTTAAGCAAAGGATGAACTGTGTGTGCACATTCTTTGGGCGGCTGCCTGTTAGCTTTGCTGTCTTCTCCTGTTGCTGTGGGAAAGGGGCCCAGTTAGGCAGGAAAAGCACAGTAGCACCTCTGTTTATTACATCATGAGCAGATTCCTGCTGCGGTTACATTTGTCTTGGTGGTGTTTACCAGGACCATAACAGCTCTTTCAGGAAGCTCCCTGAATTACAGGAAGATTGCAGGAGAAAGTAAATATGTATGTCTGCCGCTAAGACAAACTACTAGATATTTATGAGTGCAAAAGCCAATGGCATTTTCAAACTGAGTGGGCCTTCATGGCTGTCCTGGTTTGGTGCTCTGTTGCTGAGTTAAAATGCGGACTAAGCGTAGCTTAGGGGAAAGAAGTGTATATTTGCCTTAGAAGTTATAATCCATCATGGTGGGAAGCCAGGGCAGAACTGGAGGTAGTGACGGAGGCAGAGGCCATGGAGGAATGCTGCTTCCTGGCTTGCTCCCCGTGACTTGCTCACTCAGGACCCACCTGCCTAGGGATGGCACCGCACACAGTGGGCTGTGGCCTCCTGTATTAATTAGCAATTAAGACAATATCCCATAAACGTGGCCACAGGCCCATCTGGTAGAGGCAGTTCCTCCTTCGAGGGTCCTCTTCCCAGGTGACTCTAGCTTGTGTCAAGTTGACAATAAGAATCAGCAATGCTGGTTGTTTCTTTCTGTGGTGGTTGAGAGTACAATCTGAGATTTGTTTTAGACGTTCGTAAGTGAGAACCAAGTTTGTGAATTGGCTTTCTGTATTATTGTACGATAATAATTGTACAAACATATTGCCGTATGTATATTACTAGTCAGAGTTGTAGATGATTCTATCCAGCCATTCTCAGAAAGCACCTATGAGCTCTGTGGTTGTACAGCATTTCATTTATTTGAGGCCACATGGCCACAGAGGAGGTGACGAAGTTTTGTGTGCAGGAAGTGTATGTTTCCTGGTTTGTTGAGCTGTCAGTCATCCCGTGACCCCTGTTCCTTTCTTCTCAGGCTTTGTACCCCCTGGTGACCTGTCTTCTCTGTGTCAGTCAGAAGCAGCTATTCCTGAACAGGTGGCATGTTTTCCTCAACAACTGCTTGTCCAACCTTAAGGTTAGTATTTACCTTTTATATAAGAAAGACATCTCCATGAACTGCTGTTTATTTTGGTGTGTTTGAAACAAGGACTTAACTATGTTGCCCAGGCTGACCTCAAATTCACAGTCCCCCTCCCTCAGCCTCCCACGTGCTGGGATTACAGGTGCAAGCCACCACACCACGTTACAATAAGCACCTGCTTAAAGGAATGTATTCATCTGCCTAGAAATAAATCTGCAGATCTGGGGAAGATACATCTGCTCTAGAAACATCCCTTTGGAGACAGAATTAAAACAACCCTAGAGATCTGTCTAGATATATAACTGTTGTCGTGTGTATCCAAGTGATAGGAAAATGAAATGACTTAGCTGACCCCAACAGGTGAAATTACTTCAGATCTCCTGGGACACCTGACCCTTAGGTCTAGGTAGATAATTTGGAAACAAAAGCTCCATTCTGTGGAAAGATTGCAGAGAGCATTGCCTTCTGCCAGTCTTGTCTGTGATTCTGTCCTAAGCACTTACTGCTCTCCGGGTGGCCAGCACAGGTGCTGGGCAAAATGAGTAAAGCCCCAGCGCCCCCCCTCCCCCACTAAGGAGCCTATGGTGGATACAGTTCTAATATTAGCGTTAACATTGGCTTTGCATCAAATAGAAACATGCTTTCAATTTTAGTGACCCATTGACACAGGACAAGTAGAGGAGAACCCTCTGTAATGTAAGAACAGGCACTCCTGGTGCAGTGATGCATGCCAGTAATCCAAACACTGGAGAAGCAGAGGCAGGAGGATCACAAAGTTGAAGCTAGCCTGAACTATGTATAGCAAGACCATTTTTCAAAAAGAAGAAAACCAGGGGCTGTAGAGATGGCTCAGCAGTGAAGAGCACTGACTGCTCTTGCAGAGAACCCAGGTTCAGTTCCCAGTACCCCCATGGTGGACTCAACAACCACCTGTAACTCCAGTTCCAAGGGATCTGACACCTTGTTCTGGGCCTCAATGGATATCAGAAATACAAGGAGAGAAAAAAAAAATAAAAAAATAAAAAAAAAGAAATACAAGGAGAACACGGATGTACAAGCAGGCAAGACACAATGTGCATAAACTAAAATAAAGAATCTTTATGAATTATTAAAAAACAAAATGCAAATGAAATGAATTCTTCACAGTCACTCTCGCCTGTGTCCAAAGCCATGGCTCCACTTCCTTCTCTGGTACAATGTTTGCTACCATCATTAAAAAAAAAAAAATAAAAATTCTTGCATGTGTTTATACATGTTACCTTGTTTTGTGTTGGTTTTTTTCCCCCAAGACATTTTAAGTTGGGGAAGTACTTAAGATTAATTATGTTATTTTGTCATTTACTGTAATTATATAATAATCTACATGGACCTGATTTCAGCACTGACAATGTCCTGGCTCTAGGAGCTAATTGTGAAATCCAAGATTGCAATCGTTCATTTCCTTCAAGTTGGCAGTGAAATCTAATAGCAGTGGGCAGAGAATGAGGTTTTCAAGTTCTGCACGAAATGCCTTTCAGGGTTGTCAGCAGTTACACTGTGGGCTCTCTCAGACATTCGTCTGAGCACTTAGCAGTCGGTTGCACTGCCCAAAAGCTGCCGTTGCCACTTTCCCTAGTTGGTCTGCTTTTGCAGGTACTAATTCTAGTATTTTATTTTATTTTTTTTTTAATTTATTTTTTTTAAAGATTCTTTTTTTTGTTTTTTATTTTGTTTTGTTCTTTTGTTTTGTTTTTTTGAGACAGGGTTTCTCTGTAGCTTTGGAGCCTGTCCTGGAACTAGCTCTTTTTTTTTTTAATTTTTATTGTTTATTTATTTATTAAAGATTTCTGCCTTCTCCCCGCCACCACCTCCCATTTCCCTCCCCCTCCCCCATCAAGTCCCCCTCCCTCATCATCCCTAAGAGTAATCCGGGTTCCCTGCCCTGTGGGAAGTCCAAGGACCTCCCACCTCCATCCAGGTCTAGTAAGGTGAGCATCCAAACTGCCTAGGCTCCCACAAAGCCAGTACGTGCAGTAGGATCAGAAACCCTTTAAATGCATCTTTTACAGATAGAAAGTGGCCATTTTGTTCAAAACGGCACTAGTCTTTTGTCAACATGATTCAAATCAGAGTTACCTGGGAAAAGGGAACCTCAACTGAACTGGCGCTATCAGATTGGCCAACAGACAAATGGTGGAGCATTGTCTTGATTAGTGACTGATGTAGGTGTGCCATCCCTGGGCTGGTGGTCCTAGATTCTATAAGAAGCAGTCTGAACAAGTCCTGAGGACCAAGCTAGTAAGCAGTGTAAACAGATATTTCTTTGGGCCACCAACTTATAAAAAATGACATGGAGACTTATTATTAATTATGAAAGTTCAGGTTTAATTTAGGCTTATTCTTAAGTTATTTGTTTGTTTTCAAGACAGGGTTTCTCTGTGTAGCCTTGGCTGTCTTGGAACTCACTCTGTAGATCAGGCTGGCTTCAAACGCATATGGACCCACCTGCCTCTTCTTCTGGAGTTCTGGGATTAAAGGCCTGTGCCACTGCCACCCAGCCCTAAGTAGTTCTTATAACTTAACTCATATATTTTCATCTACGTTCCTTTACATGGCTCGGTTACCTTTGTTCTGCACTGTCCATCCTGTTTCCTCTCCCTGTCTCCTTGTTTCTCCTGTGCGCCTTCCCCTCCTTCCTTTCTCTCCCTGGAAGTCCCACCTATACCTCCTGCCTACCTATTGGCCAGTCAGCTTTTTAATTCACCAATCACAGCAATCCATCTTCACACAGTGCAGAAATATCCACTGCAAAGCAGTGTTTCTCCATGGCCTCTGCATCAGTCTCTGCCTCCCCATCCCTGCCTTGATCTCATGAGGGACTGTAAGCTGTAGGCCAAAAGACATGTTCCTTCCCCAAGTTGTTTTCAATCCATGTATTATCAGAGAAATAGAAAGGAACTATAACAGATTTTTTTAACGATGAAGAATGCTTTCTGAATATATTTAATGCATTTGGGGTTAAAATTAAAATATTTTGTATAGTAATTTATTGCAGTGGTCAAAAGAGCCAAGTTGTGTTTGAAACAGTAGGGCAGCTTGCTTTGAAAATGAATGATTTCAAAATTATAGTATTCTTTAGAGCTTCTATAAAAACCTTAAGGGGAAGCTGAGTAAAGGTTACAAACAGCCCCGAAAGGACCTGGGTGCAGACTCAGTCCGTGCTCCCGTACACAGGCATTTTACCCATAGGATGCAGTGGCGTTTCAAATGTATTTAATAAATAAAGCTTGCCTGAAGATCAGAGAGTAAAACAGCCCCACTGGGCAGCCTTACAGACCAGGTAATGGTAACACACACCTTTAATCCCAGTAGCCACACTAGTTTGCCGTAGAAACCAGGCGGTACTTGCCTTTAATCATGGTGGTGCACGCCTTTAATCCAAGCCCTAGAGAGGAATATAAGACCAGAGGAGACAGCTCTCAGACACAGTCTCATTCTGAGATTCCTGGAGGCAGAATCACCATTTCGGACTGAGGTTGAGATAAGAGTCAATGACTGACTGCTTTGCTTTTCGGATCTTCAGGCTGAACCCCAATTTCTCTCTCTCTGGGCTTTTATTAATTGCGCATCAATAGAAGGTCTAAAACAAGAAATTGATAACACTGAGAGGAGCCCATGGGACTGATGCTACGGGGACTGAACCGCATTCCAAACTCCAGCTCCAACGTCAGGGTTAGCCCCACGTCCACTGTCAGCATGAAAAGCTAGGAGCGACCTGATGCGGAAAATGCCCCGTGTCACACGTGGGCACTAAACAGATTCCGTCTGTGAAGAGCTTTGTGTTGTATTCTGTAGACGTCTTACACTCCAGGAAACATGGAAAAGCCACTGGATAGCCAAGACAAAGGCGAGGAGGGGCCTGGGGCAACAGCTCAGTAGTTAAGAGCCCTTGCTGCTTCCAGAGCCCACGTCAGGTGGCTCCTAACCACTTGTAACTCAAGCTCAAAGGGATCTGTTGCCCTCCTCCAGCCTCTACGGGCACCTGCACACATGCGCACTAAAGATAAGTGTCTTTAAAATAAATAAATGTCAGGAAATCCAGGTATGAAAATGGGCACCTGTGATCCCAGCGTTGGGGAGACTGAGGCAGGAGAATTGCCATTTTTCCACACACACATACACCCCACCTTTATCTTGTCTTCTTTCATTTATGAGGATGGCTGTATGCTAATTTCTTGTCCTCCAAATTGTGTAGTAGGGATCATTTTAAATTCTCTTGTCTTGCACAATAACAATATGAGAATATACCAGTGACGCCTAGATATTTTTTAATGTCACATTATTAGTTTCAATTCTATTTAATGAATCAAAGCATTGTATAAATCAGATCATTAACAGGAAAAAATCTCTTTTAAGCTTTGTATATAAGAAGGCACTTCTCAAAAGTTGGATTCCCTGCCCTTCCCTGAGCTAGACTAGTACATGTAACATTTATGTAGAAGGGTAAGCAACTAAGAATATGAAAAATTCTTAAGTTTTTTGGCTTTTAAGTATTAATATGTCTGTTATTTTATTGTTTTTCTTAATCTCATACTGGGTACTGAATTCAAGCAGGCTAGGCAGCCATTTTATCGCTAAGCCCCACCCTCAGCCCACTGTGCCATTTCTTTTGTTTTTACATTGTTTTACAGGTATATATTGTATTTTGAGTTGTATTCTTACACACACCCCATTTCTCCTACTCTCCCTTCCCTTCCCCTGCACCTCCTGTCAATTCTAGCTGTCCCCAGACAATTTCCCTTCTACTTTTATTTAATATACACATATTGACTTTGCGTGACTATGTTAAATTTCAGATCACAAATGAGTGAGGTCGTAAAATATTTGTCCTTCTGAGACTGACTTAATCCACTCAGTTTGATTTTCTCCAGCTGCACCCATTTACCTGCAAACACATAACTTCATCCGTCTTTGTGGCTGAAAGGGAATTCTACTGTGATTAAGCATCACATTTTCCTTATCCATTTCACTGTTGCTGGATGCTGCGTGAATCACTGATGTGGAGGTGTTTCTGTGATGGGACCAGGTCTAGTCCTAGGGCCTCAGTCAAACAGGACCTAGAGTCCTTTGGGTAAATACACAGGAGTAGTAGAGCTGGGTCTGATGGTAGATTTACTTAAAAAGCAGTAGACAGTGGAAGGTAGATATACCAGATATTAAAATATATTATAAGACTTTACTAATTAAACGTTATTCACATTTCAGTAGACAAATAGAACAATAAGTAAATTAATAAACTAGGAGCAGCTATAAATACATACTAATCAACTAATATATAATCATTTTATATAATATTTATTTTATTATGATATAATATGATGTGCTATATTTATTAATAATATTAATAATACAATAAACTAAGCAGGCACAAACACAAAACTCTCTCCCACCCCCGCCTTAAGACACAGGAGCTGTTTTCTCTGTGTCTAGTTTATACCATGGTGTGTGGTACATATTACTCTCAACAGGCATTAGAGAATAATCATATGGTATAGGGGTTATAAAAACTAAAACTATAACAGTATTTACAAGAACATCATCTGTCATGAGAACCACATCCAATTCTTCTGTAAATGCTATGCGATTCTGTTGGTTGCTTGGCCATCTCTTGAGTTTCCATTTTGGCAAAGACAGAATGAGGACTTCCCATGACATTCCTGTCTTGCCGTCACGTTCATAGCCCTCGCGGATGACTTACCCATGACACTGGAAGGCAGATAGCCCAAGGTTGCCTGCCCCCCAACCACACCCGCCTTTCCCAAGCTGCTTAGGGAACACTCTCCTGCCTGGACCACGATCCCACAAGTAATCGTACATTTTGGATTCTGTTACAGAACAAAGACCCCAAGATGGCTCGAGTGGCCCTGGAGTCTCTCTACAGGTTACTCTGGGTTTACATGATCCGAATCAAATGTGAAAGCAATACTGCGACTCAGAGGTAAGGACAGGTGCGCCCCCGCGACCCTGCTCCTGGGGTCGGCCTTGGAACCGCACTGCTCAGCCCTTGCGCGGGCTGCTCGCCTTCCTTGTTGCCTACCCTATGCCAGTGAAAACATGCTCAGAGCTGATGGTTCCTGCAAGGCCTCGGCCTCGGAGCTTCACCACTGCCTTCGCAGCCTTTGCCAAAGCATTGTCCTCCGCCAGGACTGATAGGGTCTGCGGCTGGGCGGCATTTGGTGTGCTGAGGAAGGAAGCAGCTGTCTGTTGTTTTCCAACTGCCCTGGATTTTTTTTTTCCTGAAGAAAAAAAAGAAAAAGAATGTCTTCATAGAGTAATTATGCTAATAGGAAGGGTTTGGTTCTTTTCTTTTCCCCCTTCTGATACTAAGATAGGATGAAATGCGAACATCTCCCCGACAGCTAAATCTCAGCCAATCTCCCTTGTTTTCTCTTTTTCCTGCCCTTATCTTCCAGCCGACTCATAACCATCACCACCACGCTTTTCCCCAAAGGGTCCCGCGGCGTAGTGCCCAGGGATATGCCTCTGAACATCTTCGTGAAGATTATCCAGTTCATCGCCCAGGTAATGCACACATCGCTGCCCGTCTCCTTCAGGGGAAGTAAGAAACGAAACAGGCCATAGTAATCCTAATGTGTCCAGACTTCTCAGGAAGGGGGCTCGTGTGCCCACACAGCTTACTGTCTTGCTTCAGTCAGATGTACACATCAAGTGCCTTCAGCAGCTAAGAGAGATGAGAGATGGAATTTTAGCGATTTGTCTAGGTCAGAGACTACCAGGAAAGCCGCCTGTAGCACTGATGAGATCCTGGGTTGGTCCTGGCACTGACAGAAAAGAGAAGACTTTAGTGACAAGAACTCTTGGTTCTCCTGTCCCACGTTCCCCAGATCTCTGCTCTGTACTAAGTCAAGAGGAATCAAAAGGTCTAGGATCTGACAGAAATTTAGTTTTTTTTAAAAAGGCAGTCTAGTAAAATTGAAGAATCAATGTCAATTCTCTAATTTTCCTCTTTGAGGAGAAAATAATTCCATGGGGAAATTAGCATTTACCAGTTTTATCCTTTGCTCAAAGCTATTCTAGGCACTTTGCACATGAATTAATTTACTTTGAAAAGAGATTTCAGTGATATTAAAGCTAGTGTGGCTGTAATTTATTATTTACTAAAATTTTTACTTGGGGGGAGGGGTTGGTGAACTGAACCCGAGACCCCTCTGGTGCCAGGTGTACACACCGAGTCCACTGTTTTATTTATTTATTTTTGAAACAGTGTCTCATTTTTTAACCTTGACTGGCCTCTAACTAGCTCTGTAGAACAGGGTTACCTCCAACTCACAATCCTCCTGTGTCTGCCTCCCACATGCTAGAATTAAGCACACATACCTGGCTGCCTTTTTCTCTTAAAAATACTTAGTGGGTACAATCTTTGACCCCCTTTTTGACCTCTGCAGGTTTCCTGTCCTAGCCTGGCCTTTGTCACTAGCAAACCTTTTACCTCAAACCAAAGAACATCTTCCATCTTGGTTTCTTTATCTCAAAAGCTACGGTAGAGATTCTTGCCTGGTATGCCACAGAATATTATATGCTCAAAGGAGACTATCAGTCTGCAAATGTTGCTGAAGTGCTTGCTGCTGCTATTCATATAAAGATGTAAGATTCGGTGCACAGGCTGCTTGATATCTAGCAGATCTCTCTATTGGGGCCCTGAGAGACTTCTTTAATATGGATCCTTAGAGAAAGTGTACACGGAAAATTTCATAGGACTTTTCTAAATGTGGTCACGAGGTATATGTGCTTTGGCTATTCTGGAATACTGTACAGATAACGAACATGTCCTATCATAATAGTTACTGACTTGTATGGCCAGGCCCCACCTTAAATGGTATGTCTTGTGTCTTAAATCTTCTTCCCCCACCCCCGGATTAATTTTTATGTATGAGCCAGAGGATGTTTTCAAAGTTAAAGAACAAAGGAAAATGGTCATTTTGTAGTGATATCATTAAAAATATATTTCTCAGCTGAGTTTCAAAAAGTTACCAACATGTATAGGACAAGGGGGAAGAATCTAGGCCGTTTTGGGGTCCAGATGCCCAAGGGGTGTATGTTTTTTGTGTTTGGTTCTGTGGCTCCAGCCTCCCTGTGCTCACAGAGCTGATTCTATGCACTACTCAAGGAATTGCACCTCCTCAGACAATTCCTATACACCCGATCTTCCTTCGGGGGCTCCCCATGACCCATAAAAATTAGGAAACACCCCAGCTGCATATGGGGAAACTTGCATGTTGTGCTAAACTCGGCATTCTGCATTTTTATTTCGTTTGTTTCCTCCCACCCCACTCCTCCACTCCACGCCACCCCCCTCCAGGAGCGTCTGGACTTTGCAATGAAGGAAATCATTTTCGACTTTCTTTGCGTGGGAAAGCCAGCCAAGGCTTTTAGCCTCAACCCAGAGGTATGAACTACTAGTCTGTGCAAACCTTATTCACAGAGCCCAGACCTTTGCTCTGAAAGTCTAGGGGGGCTCGGGTGGGGAAGGAGCGGTACCTCTAAAGGGTCTTAAGACACAGAAACTATATTCTTCTGTGTACTGCTTTGGGCATCGTTTTTTTTTTGTTTGTTTGTTTGTTTTGTTTTGTTTTAAGGAGTAAATTTTGAGGTGAACTGCTTCAGGATGCCCATGCGCTGTAGTCTTCTGCTCTTGTCAAAGGGAATCATCCTTGCCCCAAAGAGTGCGGTGACAAAGATTAGCTAGTGTTGGAATGTGATGAGGCAGATGAGTAAACACAGGGAGTGGTGAGATTCCTCCAACATAGTGAAATTAAATAACCAAGTTGACAAACGCGCTTCCATGACAGCATGCCAGCTCAAGGTCCCGGCACCTCACGGAGATGAGTCCCTGGTGGGTGTACATCACTGTGGGGATCTAGGCTCAGCAAATGAACGGCAATTCGGTCTTAACCTTTTCAACACCAGCAGCCCCTAGATACATGCCGGCCAAGCGGCCTCTTTGCAGCCCTTTCTCTGTGAGATTATGAAAAGCACACTGGACCGAAAGCCAGAAGCTAGTTTTGCCACTTGTCGTGGGCTCAGCTTCTTTTTCTAGCCATGTGACCTCTGCTTCTGACCCTCGGCTTGTCCTCTGTTAAAATGAGCAAGTACTTTTCTAGGTCCCTGCACAGAAGCTTGATACTGGAACTAACTCATTACAAACTAAAAGGGCATGGAGGAGAAAGAAAGCGAGGCCAGGGAAAGAAATCCCATACCGTAGAGACTACTGACTGCTTCTCTCTGCCCTCACTGTGACAGCCTGCTCCTTCTTCTGGTCATTACAGGAAGGGGCTTAGAGGCTGAGCACAGCTCCTGAGCTGCCCCTACATCCCCTGCCCCTTCCCATCGTACCCTGAACCCTCCTTGTTGCCACATTTCTGCTAACAGAATAAGAAACTAAAATGTGGGAGTTTCTTGTTGTGGCTGATGACCTCACAGGCCTCTGGAATGGCTGCCGTCACAGTCAGCAGGTCAGGAGAAAGTCAAAACCAGGGGCCCCATCGAGGTCCAGAGCTGGGCAATAGCAGAATTCTCACGTGGGCAACATGTCCGACATCTTCTTCATAGCTCAGTAGTTACAAATTTACTATTTTAACAATTCTCAGAATTACTGGATTACTTATACTAGTCAAGGTTTCTATTGCCACAATGAAACACCATGACCAAAAGCAAGCTGGGGAGGACAGGGTTTGTTTGGCTTATGCATCCTTATTGTAGTTTATCATTGAAGGAATCAGACAGGAGCTCAAGTAGGGCAGAAACCTTGAGGGTCACAAAGCTAAAATTTAAACTGCCAGGTTTGGCAGTAAATGCCTGTCTTAGTTAGGGTTTCTGTTGCTGTGAAGAGATACCATGACCACGGCAACTCTACAAAGGAAAACATTTAATTGAGATGGTGGCTTATAGTGTCAGAGGTTAGTCCATTATCATCACGGTGGGGCGCCTGGTGGCATTCAGGCACACATGGTACTGGGTAGATCTTGATCAGAATGCAACAGGAAGTAGACTGTGTGTCACACTGAGGGAAGCTTGAGCAAAAGAGACCTCAAAGCCTGGCCACACAGTGACACACTTCCTCCAACAAGGTCACACCTACTTCAACAAGGCCACACCTCCTAATATTGCCACTGCCTTTGAGAGCTATTTTCTTTCACAACACCACAGTGCCTTTGCCCACTGGATCATCTTGCCCGCTCTCTTCTACGTCTCTTCCTCTTGTAGAAGCATAGAAGAATCTGCCTATTACTAACTGACAGCTATAAGCCCAAAAGGTTACATGTGACTGGCACATCCAGCATATCTCCAGAGACGAACATGACTGGAGCAGCAAGGGAATGAAGCAAAGATAAACACAGAGGGAAACAGGACAGAAAGCTGGGATTTCTGTGGTCCAGGCCCTTGGCAAAGAAGCTGCAGCACTCTGGAAGTTCCGAGTGTTTATTATATAGAGTTGAACAGCAAGGCAGCAGTAGCATACAACTGGACAAAGGAAACAGGGTTATTGCTTCTAGATAAACAAGGAGATCCTTGGATCAAGAGGCGAGGTTTAGCTGCTCTTGCTCTGTAAACATCTCACAAGGAGACTATAGTAGTTGTGTTCTGCCCACACTGTCAGCACTCACACTCAGCCAGCTGAGGCAGTCTTTACCATTTTCCTCTGTGGGTCTGAGGCTCTGGGGTCTTTGACATGGCCCGCTCAGGTCAACACACACATTCGCACAGGATTTCGCACGTGCAAGCTTCCTCCGTTCCGTACACACTGCCCCTTGAGAAGCAGGCACTCTGTGGTCAGTGAAGGAGAAGCTGCACAGCCGATGAAAACGCTGCTGCTGGAGACGGTTTCTCAGAGAGCAGCCAGGCTGGCCCTTCGGGAGCTGCTTACTGGTGTAATGTTTTATCACATAGGGTCTCACATTGGCCTTGAACTTGCTGTATTGCCGAGCAAGACTGTAAGCGCTTGATCATCCTGTCCCAGCCTCTGAAGTATAGCAACTACAAGCAAACACCATCCTCCCTGGCTCCATGTTTCTTAAATCATCTTGTGTAACAAGGCTCAGAGACCTACAGGGATATCTTAAAACCAAGTTTGTCAAACACAACTCAGCAATTAGGTAGTTTCTAGGTAATAGCCATACTTGGTTTGGGCCTGTCTATGTACTGGATACATGTCCATCATCATGAGAAGTGCGTATCTATGAGATGCACTTTTGAGTGGTCATTTTCTCTCATTTTTGCCCTGATCTAAAAGAACATGGAACTGGAGATTTTATTCAATGCTGGAGGCAATAAAAGAAGAAATAAAGTACTGACAGGCTGGAAATGAAAATACAAAAAGTTTTTTCATTGATGAGCAAATACAGTGCAAAGAAGCCGTGCATGGCTGAACACACCTGTGATCCCACAGCAGTTGAGAGATGGAAGCATGAAGATCAGGAGTCAGTTACATAGGGAGTTCAAGGCCAGCCTGGGCAACATGAGACCCTGTAACAAGAAGAACAATGTTAGCACAAATAAAGATGTCACTTGTTTTAAAAAAGAAAGAAAATATCAAATGATTTGGAGTTGATGCATGACTTTAGGAAGATTTCAGGATACAAGATAAATAAGTAATATATTTATATATCCTAGTAATGAATAAACAAATTAAATAATTTACAGTATTGATGAAAAGAAAGTAGCCAGAAATAAAATAGACAAAATGTGTAAACTACTTATGTTTTTTTTATTTCAAAAACTAAAAAATATTGAACAAAGGCAAAGATCCAAATAGGTAGAGATAAGTACTGTCTATAGCAAATCAAAAGACTGGCCATTGTTGAGTTCTCTTACCCTTAACTGACTTAAATGTTTTAAGTTATCATCTTAATAATAATCTGGCTTGTATTCCCTATAGCTTCTCTTAAAATTAAATTTGATATGGGACATCAAAATACTAAAATAACATAATTCAGAAACAGGAGACTAGCATAGTCTGATTTTAAGGCCTAATATAAAATCAGTATAAAAGTGGGGGTGGATTTTTTAAAAAGGACCGATGAGGATGGGAGATTAGAAATAGAGCCACACAGGAATGGTTGGCTGATTTCCAATTATGGGAATATAGTCACTGAGTAAAAGTCTTTCCACTAAGTGGTGCTGGGCAATTGGATGTGCACCTTGCAAAACGACAAATTCCAGTCCACAGTTTTCACTGTAAGCAGAAAAAAAGCTCGAAATGGATTGTGCAACCTAAATATAAACCCAACACTGTAAATCTTCCAGGAAAAAATAAAAGTGCAAACTTTTGTGACCCTCGAATGAGCAAAACTTTTTAGAACACAAAAATCAAAAATCACAGAAAGCCAATAAATTGAGTATATGCTTTCAAGTTTGCATTTGGTAGGAGTCATAGCATGGGAGAAAATATTTTCACATCCCCCATGAGGTTCTCCTTTCCAGATTATACAAAGAACTCTTGTAATCAATAATTTGAAAATAAACATCGCATTTCTTTCTTTTTTTTTAATTTTTTTATTAATTAATTTATTTAATTATTAAAGATTTCTGCCTCTTCCCCGCCACCACCTTCCATTCCCTCCCCCTCCCCCAATCAAGTCTTCCTTCCTTCTCAGCCCAAAGAGCAAGCAGGTTTCTCTGCCCTGTGGGAGGTCCAAGGACCACCCACCTCCATCCAGGTCTATTAAGGTGAGCATCCAAACTACCTGGGCTCCCACAAAGCCATTACGTGCAATAGGATCAAGAACCCATTGCCATTGTTCTTCAGTTCTCAGTAGTCCTCATTGTCCGTTATGTTCAGCGAGACCGGTTTTGTCCCATGCTTTTTCAGACCTCGGCCAGCTGGCCTTGGTGAGTTCCCGATAGAACATCCCCATTGCCTCAGTGTGTGGGTGCACCCCTCGCAGTCCTGAGTTCCTTGCTCGTGCTCACTCTCCTTCTGCTCCTCCTTTGGATCGTGAGACTTCAGTCCAGTGCTCCAATGTTGGTCTCTGTCTCTGTCTCTGTCTTCTTTCATCGTCTGATGAAGGTTAATATTCAGGAGGATGCTTATATGTTTTTCTTTGGGTTCACCTTCTTATTTAGCTTCTCTAGAATCACGAGTTATTGTCTCAATGTCCTTTATTTATGGCTAGAAACCAAATATGAGTGAGTACATCCCATGTTCCTCTTTTTGGGTCTGGCTTACCTCACTCAGGATAGTTAAACATCGCATTTCTAAAGTGAACAAAATCAATAACCCCTTCATCCAAGAAGAGACAGAACAGCCAGTAGGCCTGTGAGATGGTCAATGGAGGTGATCCCCAGGGAAATTTCAGGTAAAAATGATGATGAGATGCACTGGGGACAGGAGCTGGAGCAGCAAGGCCTTAATCCTGTTTCATTGACAGTGATACAGAGAGCAGATGCTGCGACCTGCCTTGAACGAGCTCCGTGGTTCAGCTGAACTTTACAAGTTCACGTCCCCATGTGTTTCCGTAGGTTTGATGACTTTCCGTTTCTAAAATTTATTCTCAAACTTGCTGGCCTTTGTAATCAGAGATCAATAACAGATAGTGGCTGGCTGTGGGAGGCAGAAGCAGGTGGATCTCTGAGAGCTGAGGCCCGCCTGGCCTACATAATGAATTCCAGGCCAGCCAGGGCCACATAGTGACTAGTTCATCTCAAAATAAGTAAAATAATCAGAGATATTTAATTTGTGGTTCATATTTGGAACTCAGTATCTTCACACTGTCTTTGGATTAAAACCTATGGTGTCCCTTTCTATGAAGCATTGAGTCAGTTGTGGGACTCAGTTTAACTTAATGCAGCCGCTTCCAGGATGAGGACCTCTTTGCTGCTCTCCCTCCACACACAGACGCACTAGGAATTTGGTGACCATCTTCCTGGCTGTTTCCCCATGACTAATCCTATCGGATTGTTCTAGTTGACGGGGTCTTTGCTTGCTTCATTCTTTTACAGAGAATGAACATCGGTTTGCGCGCATTCTTGGTGATCGCCGATAGCTTACAACAGAAGGACGGTGAGCCGCCCATGCCGGTCACAGGAGCTGTGCTCCCATCAGGAAACACCCTGAGAGTAAAGAAAACATATTTGAGTAAGACGCTCACGGAAGAGGAAGCCAAAATGATAGGTGGGTATGGATCCCTGAAAAAAACACGCTCAGCTCCTTGCTGGAAGTGAGAGGAACTCAGAAAAAAAAAAAAAAAAAAACACCAAATCTTTGCCAAGTAGCAGTGAGACATTCCTACACTGTTGTGGTGACGGATTCCTGCTGGGGTCTGATCCTGGAGCCCTTTAAACTCCTTAGGACTTCCTGGTAAATATTTTTGCCATTTTGTGTTGGCCTTTCGTCTGGGTCCTTGTAAACATCTAATATTGGTTATTGGTTAACTACAGTGTACAGTAAGTTTCCAACAATCTTATTTATGATTTGTTCATTAAATTATTTTTCAAAGAAAATTTCTTTCTTTTATTGAGTAACACTGGTCTAATTTGTATTGTAAGATGCCAATTCCCACAAGCACTTCAGGAGAACTTTTTTTCTCTGATATGTCTTCCTGAATCCTAAATTCCAAAGATATAAAAGAAACATGTGCAGAAGTCTTCACTTTAACGTTAGTTTTGTTATAGTCGATGAGTTCAAAAGACTTTATGCATGAGAAATGGCTACTTACTTTGTTAAAGTGTGATGTCAATTTTGTTTGATATGTGGTGTGTGTGTGTGTTTGTGTGTGTGTTGTCGTCTAACTATAGTAATACTCATATCACTCTCAAATGAGAGCAATACATTTCCCTCATCTTAAAGTTTATAAGTGGAGTCAATTTGTTTATTTTACTAATGAATCTGCCCACCCATTTCGGGCAACAATATACAATTGTTAAACTCTTAACCCCAAATGAGAATTATCACTTATTCATGTAATTGCTAATGCTAGTGGGTTTTCTTGTTAATCAGAAGCAAATCAAAATTCAAAAGCAAAATTGGTTACTTTAACTTTTATGGAGAACATTTCTCATTGAAATATTACAATTAGGAGGGCTGGAGAGTTGCCTCATTGGTTAAGAGCACTGGCTGCTCTTGCCAGGGACCCAGGGTGGGTTCCCAGCACCCACATGGCAGCTCACAACTGCCTGTAACTATAGTCCATAGGACCCAGTGCACTCTTCTGACCTCCACAGGTACTACACACATGTGGTCATGTGGTGCAAAAATACATACAGACAAAAGTACTCACATAAATAAAATAAAAAGTAAACAAACATTTTTTTTTTTTTTTTTTTTTTTTTGGATTTTTCGAGACAGGGTTTCTCTGTAGCTTTTGAGGCCTGTCCTGGAACTAGCTCTTGTAGACCAGGCTGTCCTCGAACTCACAGAGATCCGCCTGCCTCTGCCTCCCGAGTGCTGGGATTAAAGGCGTGCGCCACCACTGCTCGGCTAAAGTAAACAAACATTTAAAAAGCATTACAACTCTTGTTTAGTAAGTTGAAACAGTTATTTGGCGAGCGCCGGCAAAGTGCAAGGCAGTGCATGAGAACTAGGCAGGCAAAAATGGAACCGCCCTCAGCCCTTCTGTTCAAGGAAATCCCAGATGCAGAGGACCCTCCTTGAAGAGGCAATTTTGCGGCACCTGGGTAAAGCAGGATACGATTCTTTGTTACATTTAGTTAAAAGTGTGATTAACGCGTGTTTTTCAGGAATGTCATTGTATTACTCTCAAGTCCGCAAGGCCGTCGGCAACATCCTGAGACACCTTGATAAAGAAGTGGGACGTTGCATGATGCTGACCAACGTCCAGATGCTAAACAAAGAGCCGGAAGACATGATCACGTGAGTACCGCCAAGGCGGCTCACGGGCTGCGGGATCCGAGCGGACGTTCCTC
Organism: Chionomys nivalis; assembly: GCF_950005125.1. Lineage (NCBI taxonomy): Eukaryota > Metazoa > Chordata > Mammalia > Rodentia > Cricetidae > Chionomys > Chionomys nivalis. The sequence goes on along the minus strand of NC_080088.1, from coordinate 82,449,446 downwards.
TTGTCTTCTACTCAACTCGGGTTCTAGGGGTGGTGAAACATATGTAGCAATGTTATTTGCTTGAAAGCCAGTTCAAAGCTGAGGTTGGCCTCTTTTGGTTAAATCTTGAGTACCATTAAGCCGGCAAGTTAGAAAATGGGGCTTGCAGCTCATTACTGATCCATAAAAGGGCATCTTGTACCTTTCTTTGAGCCGGAATCTCACCATTGTAGCCCTGGCTGACTTGGAATTCACTATGTAGGCCAGGCTGGATAGTCTTCTGCCTCTGTCTCCTGAGTGCTGGGACTAAAGACATGTGCCCCCCTCAACTCATGCCAACTATTTTAACTGGTGCTTCAACTTTTTTGTAAGGTTCTTCTTTCTTTATAATCAACCAGCTTGAAAACCCCAAATAAGGCTAAGAATTTTCTTTTCAACTAAAAATTTAAGACAGATTTGAGTGGAAAATAGCTTGTTTCTTTTTTTTCTTTCTTTAAGGAGGAATTTCAGGGAACCACACAAACATTTAGAAGAGGGTAATGGGAAGAGCCGGCTGGTCTGAGGTAGTGTTTGAGGCAGATCCACCACTCTCCCTGCCCCGGGCAAGGGATTCACTTGATCATGGCACACAGTATTTTGCGTAATCCCCATTCCTTATTTCTTTTGTGCCACATTAAAAAAAAAAAGAAAAGAAAAAAGAAAAAGAAAAAAGCTTGGCAGTGGTGGTTCACACCTTTAATCCCAGCACGTGGGAGGCAAAGGCAGGTGGATCTCTGTGAGACTGAGGTCAGCCTGGTCTACAGAATGAGTTTTAGGATAGCCAGAGCTACAGAGAAAAACCCTGTCTCAAAAAACCAAAATAAATAAATAAAATAACTAATAAAAAATTTTAACATCTGCTAATAAATTTCCTTTTTCAAAAGTATATCCCTTTGGGGGACATTCACATGCTCCCATAAAATCCTATGTTAATAAAAAGCCTATGTTAATAAAAAGAAACCATGTGTCCATTTGGTTTCTAATGTAGGCTTGCTTTGCCGGTTGAAAACGGATGGCAGAGTTCCCCGTACACTTTAGGCTGCCCGGGGTCATCTGTCTTCCGATAGGTAAGAAAAAGATCCCAGCTGTTGAAAACATCTGGTGATCAAGGCAGGGATACTGGATAGACACCTGTCTGCTGCAGATGACGAACGTGGAGCTATCATTAGGGTGTCAGCAGTTATTGAGGGTGTCGGGTGATGGCATCTCTGTCTAGGTGGGAAACCACAGTGGACGCTCCTCCTCTCTGCAGGCTTCCTTCAGATCATGCAGAAGGTCCTTGGGAAAGGAGAGGAAACAACCCATGGCTATCCACACTCGTGTTTGATTTTCCTTCTGTGAGGGGAATATTTAAAGGCTTGGCTTGACTGTGTTCTTTAGTATTTTCTTTGCAGTGCTAGGGCAGGACCTCAGACCTTGCACATGCTTGGAAAGGATGCTGATCACTGGGATGTTTCCCAGTCCTGTATTCATTTTTTAACATTTATTTTTATCTTTTGTGTGTGTGTGTGTGTGTGTACACATGTGTGCATGCACACAGTGAGTATATAAGTGCATTGCCTTTTGACACCAGAAGAGGGAGATCATAACCCCCTAGAGCTGAAGTTCCAGATTGTTGTAACCACCCAATATGGGTACTGGGAATTGAACTCGGGTCCTCTGCTAAAGCAACACACACTCTTAAGCTCTGGACCACCTCTCCAGCCTCTCTGCCGCTACCCTGTATTCATTCTTAACATACTTAAGATAGTAGCACTCTTACCACAGAAGCATCATTGCAGATAATACCAAGGAGTAAGTCTGCTACTTGACATTGATGATTCAAACATAGAGAATTTGATTCTGCTTGTTGCATTTCTGTCCTGAGGACAGTTGGGGTACTGTTCCAGAGTGATTACATCTGTCTGTGCCCCTTTGTGTTTTCATTACTGAGTCTGTGTTCTACAGTTGCATTAATCTGGCACCACATTTATATTTATCTCTGAAGACCAAATTGTCAGAATTTTTATATGTTGCTGTAGGTTGTTGCTCTGGTTCCTTGGGAGACTCCTAGAGTAGTTTTTGCTAATTGATGTAGGAGGACCCAGCCCACTGTGGGCGGGGCCACCCCTAGGCAGGTGGGCCTGTGCTGTATAAAAAAGGAAGCTGAGCAGGCCCCAGGGAGCAAGCCAATAAGCAGCATTCCTCTGTACTCTTTGCTTCAGTTCCTGCCTTGAGGTCTTACCCTGACTTCTCTCAGTGATGGGTTATTGCCTGAAGTGTAAGATGAAATAAACACTTTTCTCTCTAAGTCACTCTTGGTCATGATATTTAACATAAGAACAAAAAGCAAACGATAGCATGTATCATTATTTTAAAAAGACTTATTTGAAAACACTCAATTGAAGCATAATTCATCAGGGGGAGAAATTTCCAGATGTTTTGCTGCTTGTCTTAGTTGGGGTTTCTTTTGCTGTGAAGAGACACCATGACCATGGCAACTCTTATAAAAGAAAACATTTAATTGAGGCTGACTTACAGCTCAGAGGTTCAGTCCATTAGCATCATAGCGGGACACTGGAGAAGGAGCTGAAAATTGGCCACAGGAAGTGATCTGGGACATTGGGTATAACTTGAGCACATATGAGACCTCAAAGCCTGCTGCGGCAATGATACTCTCCTTCCAACAAGGCCACACCTCCTTATGGTGCCACTCCCTATGAGCTTATGGGGACCAAATACATTCAAACTACCACACTGGTAAACATTCAAATCCCACTCAAATACTAGATATAGCCGTGATAGTCATTGCTTTGCTGATCCACTGAGGCTTTTTTGTGATTCGAGTGTTGGAAAGTCATCCATGGGGACCAATCTCTGTGAAATCCTACTGAGCGGCTAGCTTGTGATCAGGTGCTCTTGGTGTCTGGACGTTCAGAGATCTGTGACTTGGAATCACATCTCAACTATTTTGTTGTTTTCAGTTTGTTTTTTAATTAGATTTATTCATTTTATTTCATGTGTGAATGTTTCGCCTGCATGTACATGTGTGCACCTCATGCATGTTTGGTATCTGCTGAGATCAGAAGAGGGTATTAGATCCCCTGGAACTGAGGGCTGTGAGCCACCATGTGGGTGCCGGGGATCAAACCTGGGTCCTCTGCAAGGACAGCCAGTGCTCTAAACAACTGAGCCATTTCTCCAGCCCCATGTCTAGACTTTTACAAGCTCATTCATTGGCCCAAATGAAGTTTTGAAAGGATAAACACTTGATAAAGACATGGGGCCAGCACCAGGCTATACTTAGAAGGTCTGTAGTATATGCTAGCTTTTGTTCACACTCTTAATCATTTTTTTGTATTTTTTTTTTATTTTCATAGTCTTTTGACTTGCTTCGATTTTGTCATCAAACTCTAGGGGTGAAAGAAAACCAAAAATAGATCTCTTCAGGACCTGTGTCGCTGCAATTCCTCGACTGCTGCCTGATGGCATGTCCAAACTTGAACTCATTGACTTGCTGGCCAGGTAGGTGAAAACAATCCCAGCTGTTAGCCAATCAAAATTGATTTTACTCTTTTGTCATTACCTGAAAAACAGAGTAGAGTGTTTGCTTTCAACTGGTGGAGGTTTACTTAATAAGGTGTTGTCCTAGGTCTTATGTGTGACAGGAATAAAGAACTTAGTTGTTTTTGGTTTTGTTTTAGTTTTAATGATGGGACTTGAACCTAGGGACCCACTTGTGCTAGGTACGCTCTCTGTTACTGAGACATATCCCCGGTTCCCTCTTTTACTCTGTTTGAGACACGGTCTCACTAATCACCAGGCTGGTCATAAATTACAGTCTTCCTGCCTCAACCTCGGACTATAGGCCTGGACCATAGGCTTGACTTGTAACCCTTTAAGATGTCTGTTTTGTTTTTATTTCCATGCCCAAGGGGTTTAAAATAAATACAGACGCCGGGCGGTGGTGGCGCACGCCTTTAATCCCAGCACTCGGGAGGCAGAGGCAGGCGGATCTCTGTGAGTTTGAGACCAACCTGGTCTACAAGAGCTAGTTCCAGGACAGGCTCCAAAGCCACAGAGAAACCCTGTCTCGAAAAACCAAAATAAATAAATAAATAAATAAATAAATAAATAAATAAATAAATAAATACAGACATCTGCATCCTGAGCGTGGGCCTGCACAAATGAATAGCACACAGTAGATCCTTGAGTTCAGTGGGTAGAGGGGCCAACTGTGGACCAAGGAAGCCAGAGAATAAAAGACTTCACGGAAAGATTGAGTTCAGAAAAGTAAAGGGAAGGGTGTGGCCTCCTATGAGAGCTCATCTGGGGTCTGGCCCTCAGTTTGAGGTACCTAGACTCTCTGATGAGGTCAAAAGAGACAGTAAGCTTTTTTTTTTTGTTTGTTTGTTTTTTTGTTTTTTTTTTTTTTTGGTTTTTTTTTTTTTTTTTTTTGGTTTTTCGAGACAGAGTTTCTCTGTAGCTTTGGAGCCTGTCCTGGAACTAGCTCTTGTACACCAGGTTGGCCTCGAACTCACAGAGATCCACCTGCCTCTGTCTCCCAAGTGCTGGGATTAAAGGCGTGCACCACCACCGCCCGGCTGAGACAGTAATCTTAAATCTAACAGTAGTTATCCTGAAAGCTACCAAAAATCACACTTGTCTTTCTTCCCATCTTCCACATGACTACACAGTCCAACTCAAACCTAAAAACTGTTTGCTTTGAGTGAAAGTATCTGTAGTCATCGTCTCTATAATCTGAGGCTCCCGTTGACAACATATGTCTTTCATTTCAAATAAAAAAACCAACATAGAAGGCAAAACCATGTCACTGGGATGTGGGGGATGGAAGGGAGATTTAAGAAAATGAAGGGAAAAAAGAGCTAGGAAAGCCAATAATGAAAGGACATAGATGCCCGCCTAGAGAGAGAATTTCAGCAGCAGGCAACACCATTGACAAGCCATTTTAGGGACTAGCAAGACGGTGCAGAGGGTGAAGGGGCTAGACAGCCTGGGTTCAGTCCTCAGGGTCTACAGGTGGAAGGAGAGAACTGACCCCTGACCATTGTCCTCTGACCTCCAGGCATAACTGGATCATATATGTACCCACACAAGCGCACACACACACATACACACATGCATATACAATAAATGTAATATTGAAAATTGTTTTATTTGGATTGGAAAGGTCAGCTCTGTGGTTAAGAGCACTGACTGTACCCTTGCAGAGGACTCCGGCTCAGCTGTCTGCACCCACCTGGCATCCTGCAATCGTCTATAGCTCCTATTCCAGGGGCTCTGCTGCCCTTATCCGAAATCACCAGGCACCCATGCGGTACACAATCACTTATGTAGGCCAAACATCCATACCCTCACAATCACGGTGCTGCTCAGAACTGAACTCACGCCCTCTGGAAGAGCAGCCAGGGCTCTAATCCATCAAGCCACCTCTCCAGTCCCCCATAAATGTGAATATTTAAATGCCATTTGAGGTACATTAATCTGATAACGGCGGCAAAAAGGAAAGCCTAGGAAAGAGAAAAATATTAGCATCTAACCCCCAGGGGAACCTGAAAACCTGAGGATGCTCTGTCCCCTGGGGTGGGAGCCTCGGTTTGTTTATTTAGATTCTGATGGGACAGGGTTCTCAGGTTAGAGAAGGGAACCACCTTGGATACACGCAGCTCATCTTTTTCCGGGCGACCTACTGCATGAGAGCCAGAGGACATCAACAAATGGGCTCCAACTAGCAGGCAGGAGCTTTTATTGCCTGCTACTCTCCGCACCCTCCTCCACGCCTCTAGCATAGGCCGATGCTGAGTGCGAAGGCTATTGGAGATCCACGACTTTAAAACCGCTCTCCTAAGACTTCCCTTCTAGCGTGTGTGTGTGTGTGTGTGTGTGTGTGTGTGTGTGTGTGTGTGTGTTACCTCCCATCAGTCACCGGAGCCTGCCTGTTGCTTCAAGCATGATCAAGCTTCAAGCCATGGATTCTCCTCCTCTCTATTCCCAAGCTTAGGAGTTACTTTAAGAATGGCATAGACTGGGGAGAAAATACAATAGAAAGAGTTTGCCTCACACATGCGAGGCTCTGAGTTTAATCCCCAGCCCCTGCAAAACTGTATAAGGTATAGATAATTAACACTGTCCGTCGGCTTTACTAAGGCCCAGCAGGCAGGGAGGCTGAGGCAAAGGGGGGGGGGGGAATGGGCCTGAATTGAGGTGAGCTTTCGGTTCTGAGGAGACCCACAAGGAACAAGCCATGAATAACACACTGATTTGGGGGAGGAGAAGAGTTAGGAAGGAAGGGATTGGGGTCCCGTGAGGGTCATCCACTCAAGTAGTCTCCTGGAATGAGAGCAGGGACTGAGAAAGAGGAGAATCTCTGGCTCAGAAGCACACAGGAGTCATGGGCCAGTTTACTGTGGGCAGCAGTAGAGAGGTCGACAACCGGAAGTCAGTATTTTTGTGACAGGACATGGGAGGATCCGGGGACCAGGGATCAGGACTCTAAGAAATCTGTAGCCAAGACCCCTACCACTAGCCATGTGGACCAACAGAGAGCAAGGTCCTGATGGAGGAAGCAGGAGGGAAGAATGGGAAAATGGCAGAATTTTCTTGAAAGTTTGAGCTTGGTACCCCTGCTTGCTGTTTTACTGCCTGTGCAACCTAGACAAATTATTTAAACCCCCAGCATACCCTTTCTCTGTGGGTAAAGATTTGGTAATCTGAGGACCTTTGAGAGGGCTAAATAACGCTGAGGCATCTGCAGGCTGCTTAGTCAGAGGGAAGTCTGTGGGAAAGCGCCAGTTATCAGTGTGGGGTGGGAGGGACGTTGGCTTTCTTCAGAGATGTGGCTGGTAATGGCCTACATGAAAGCCTTTGAAATGCCAGGCTTTTTAGATAACGTGGAACATTCTGGGAGAGCGCCTGGCTCTGCTTTGCTGTGGGTCTGGTAGAAGGCTCTCAACCTCTGAAATCACCTTGACAGCCTAATCCGGTGATGCTGGAATCTGTGGACCCTGGTGCCAGACACGCGGGGAGGGGATTGTTAGACATCGTTGGAATGTCTGGGCTATTTATAGCATCCTGTTTATTATTGTGTACATTCTTATAAAGCCCAAAGCCATGAGTCTTGTTTTTTAGAGGAGAAAAGAACAAATAAATATTCTTGAAAGTTCAAGAAAAATAGCCAGACTATTGGAAGCTTGTGAAAGGAGCTTTTTAAAATATAAACTTCAAAGGAAGTTTATAAAAATAAAATAGTCAGAGGGTGTTCTCAGAGAGCAATAAAGAGCCTGTGACCTACCTATACACCAGGTCCTCTGTGTCCTGGGAAAATGAGGTGCTTCACATGCCCCCCACCCAGAGGTCCAGAGATAAAGGTGTCGTGATCTGCTCACGAGAAATGTGCGTTTCTGTTGCCTGCCACACAGGAAGATTTCCACCACTCTGCCCCGCGAAGTCCTATCAAGGTTGTGCCAAATTGACTTGATGCAATATACATAGCCTGGCCAGAGGAGGGCGCTAGACTCTTCACGCTTACTCAATAGTGCATTTTTACCAGAAAATTAGGTTTTCTTCATAATTGGAAAAGCCAGACCAGTGTTTATTCAGGCTCCCATCCCTTACCGGTTCAACTCCCAGTAAGGGGTTTCAAGGATGTGTCCCACGTGACTGCTGCAGGCCCGCCATGCCAGCACTTCTGGGTCCAGCTAAATCCTGCAGACACACAAACCACAGACAGTAGTGTGTGGAATGAGAGCTGGCAAGCCTCCTTCCCCAAGATACTAAATTTCTGACATCATATGCATTATTCAGCCAATGAATAATGGCTGGTCTGAGAAATCTTAGCCAGTGGGTTTCCTGGAGGCTGTGGAGATTGTCCTGGCTTCGTGGTCAAACCCCAAGTTGTCTTACATTCCTGTTCTTTCATGGAGCTTGTATGATTGACTGGAGGGGTACCCCAAGGGTAGACCCTGCGTGGATTGGCTAGAAAGGTACCCCAAAGGGTAGAGTCTGTGTGGATTGGCTGGAGGGGTACCCCCAAGGAATCTCCCATACAAGGTGGGATCTTACTTCTTCCCGATTTTTTCTCTCACTCACCTTCCCAGATGTGTCCTACTTCTTCCGTAGACCACAAAAAATACAGTCAATGTCCCTGACTGTCCTATGTCCTGTCGTGTTCTCAGTTCCATATGTGTTTTAGAGATTTGATAGTCATTATTTGCTCCCCCTTCAAAAATTTGACTTCATTAATATGACACCCTCCTCATAGGGCTGTGAGAATTCAATAACACATGGAGATAGCTTAGCATAGCGCTTACACACAGCTCACGACAGCAGTAGTTCACGGAGATAGCTTAGCATAGTGCGTACACACAGCCCACACAGCGGTAGTTCATGGAGATGGCTTAGCATAGCGCTTACACAGCTCATGACAGTGGTAACGCATGGAGACAGCTTAGCATAGTGCGTACACACAGCCCACGACAGCGGTAGTTCATGGAGAAGGCTTAGCGTAGCGCGTACACACGGCTCACGACAGTGGTAGTTCATGGAGAAGGCTTAGCATAGCGCGTACACACAGCCCACGACAGCGGTAGTTCATGGAGAAGGCTTAGCATAGCGCGTACACACGGCTCACGACAGCGGTAGTTCTTTTCAGCGAATCTTCACTCTTGCACGATATATTCTGTGTTATACAGCTTTTGTAAGTTTCTAGGTAAGCTGGGTACAGACCCATTCCTGATTTTAGACAAGGAGACTGTATGTTAGGAAATTAAAACTGGGGTTGGAGAGATGGCTCAGCGATTAAGCAACCCAGGTCCCCTGGAAGAGCAACCTGGGTCCTAGCACCCACATGGCAGCACATCACTGTCTCTTAACTCCAGTTCCGGGGGATCCAGCGCCCTCTTCTGGCCACAAAAGTATATCCACAGATATACTTGCAGTCAAAGCACCTACACATACTTTTCTGGCTTCTTACATTTAGAGAGATTCCAAAGACTGAGCTCCACTGTCTTCTATCTAGTGTTTATTATTAATTTGTGGATGCATCTGAGGTGCGGCTATGTACTGCAGTAACCTGTGATATCTGAACTGCATTAATCACTTCCTCCACTTCCCTTTGTGAGCACGCTGTGTTGTGAAAAGCACAGCAGGCGAAGAATAGCATCTGGCTGTGTGTGTTGCCTCTCTAACTGTTTGACCCAAAACGTAGTTCAGCACACAGTAAATAGATGGAGGTCGTCTCTACAGTGCTCCCCCAGACAAAACTGCCATGACCTCTGGTAAACTGGAGCTGACCAGCAGCCTGCCCCTCAGCCTGCTGGGTTCCCATTGCAGCCTGTGATAGTATCGCCAGACCACCTGGCTTTGTGGCCTCTGCCTGGTAATATTTTTCTTAACCCTTCGTAATTTAGACAGGGATATCTCTGCCAACTGATCTTTTTCCTTCAGCTTATGTTTCTTCAATTTGAAACACACCCAGATAGCCGAAGTATTATTACAAGTCCTTAGCTAATTGATGAAAATCTGGAACTTGCCCGGTGAGGAGGTTTGTGCTATGTGTCATTTGTCTGACCTGATAAGCAAAGGTCAGCTTTGTCCGGGCTGTACCCACCCCTCAATGCATCTTCATTGGTTCAGCTACACCCTTGTGAAAGAAATATGTACCCTGGGGGTCCATGTAATGAACTCACTCCAATTACTTGCTCTAGATCACTGCAGATAGAGCCCTGGGGCATCTCGCATTGGCACATACCTGTGGGAAACGTCCTCTTGTTTGCTAGCTTGCCTGAGCCACTGGACTAGCGCCAGGCCCTGCCAGCTCCTGGTGCCAGCCGCCTGGAATGTGGCCCCACTGATGTTGCGGTGGTAGTTTCCTTTTGTCTGCTTCAGGGCTAAGCCTATCCTCGGTGCTTTTATTTGGTGTCTTAATTATTGTCTTAAATGTACCTGAAACTGTTTAAAAAACCCCAAAACAGATATGTTTCTTAAAAATTTTTCCCTAAGTCCTCAAGGCAAATCAGACGTCTTCACAGATTGCTTCTTTTTATCTCTCTGTTATCTTTTAGCTACTGCATCGGAGGCTCTTGGAAAATGAGGGTGGGGTCAATTGAACTCATAGTATTCAAGACCTGCTCTTGGAGTGGAATACGGAAATAGCATCACTTCAAGAGGCATGGCCACCCAGAATAGCAAAGACTGCCTCACCATGGGGCTCCTGGGGACTTTAAAAATGATCTTGTACTGTGGGCTTGGAGTCAAGACAGATTCCAGATTGCAGGTTGTTTGCATCCATGCGGTAGATGAGGACTGAACTAATGTCACTGAGAAAACTCGAGGTATTAACAACTCGTGACTTCCTCTGGGCTCAATGTGGCACAGCTCTCGGGCTCAGTGTGGCACAGCTCTCACCCTCGGTGCCGCCTGGTTCCAGAACTATGCTGCTTTGCTGGAGCCACTGCAGGAATGTGCCACAAGCTGGGGGCTTAAATAAGAGCAGCTGATGGTCTCTCGGGTCTGGAGACTACAAGTTCAAAGCCAAAGTGAAAGCAATGTTGCTTCCCTGTGAATGCTGGGAAAGTGTGTTTGCTCGGGGGAGCCTCTCAGCCTCGCTTCTGGTGGCTTCCTGGTGATCTTTGGCATTGCCTGGCTTGCAGAGATTGCCAGTCCTACTGGATTAGAGTCCCAGCCTACTCACCATAAGACCCGATCCTTATGTAATTATTTCTGCAGTGGCCCTCATTTCAAATAAGGTTTGCTTTATAAAGGGAGGGGAGGGTATAAGGTGTCAACACATGAGTTTTATATGTGACACGATTCAATCCAGTATTTTTACCGTTGATTAACATTTTTTCATTTAATGCTAATTCCCAATTATTACAATATTATACTTCCTTAAAATATGGTTTGATATCTTTGGAAGATTATGATCCCGAATGTCTTAAGAAACAAACAGATATAAATATAATAAATAAAAATCATAAACCTAAAACGAGAAAAAGGCCAGATGGTGGTGGCGCACGCCTTTAATCCCGGCACTCAGGAGGCAGAGGCAGGTGGATCTCTGTGAGTTCAAGTCCAGTCTAGTCTGTGGAGTGAGTTCTAGGACAGGAAACTCTGTCTCAAAAAACCAAAACAACAACAAGGAGCTAGTGAGTTCAAACCGCAAACAACAAAGATAACTTGAAACTATTTAGAGAAAGGCTGGAGAGAGATGGCTCAGAGGTTAAGAAACACCTGTTGCTCTTGCAGAAGACTTGGGGTCAATTCCTGACACCCAAAGGAAGCTCACAACCATCTGTAACTCCAGTTCCAGAGGATCTAGTGTCCTCCTCCGGTCTCTGTATGTATCAGGCACACACACAAGCTACATGAAGACAAAACACTCATACACACAAAATAAAAATAAAGCCAGGTATGATGGTGCCTGCCTTTAATCTCAGCATTCGGGAGGCAGAGACAGGAAGAGCTCTATGAGTCTAGGCCTGCCTGGTCTTCATGGTGAGTTCCAGGCTAGCCTGTGCTATACAGTGAAACCCAGTCCCAAATAATACTGCTAATAATAACAATAAAAGCCTTTTTAAGATGGTAATACTGGGAGTCGCTCATGGAGGCTCCAGGGGAACTGAGAGTTTTGAAACTCTTAAGTAAATATAAAATTAAACTTTAAAAAAAAGTATCCATTTGTGTCATTTATTAAGAATTAAGTGAGACTCATTTTCAACCACAAGTGGAAGTAGAGAATTGCGTCTTCTTTCTTCCACCGCGAAGCAGACGGAAGCTGGCCCTCTCACCCCTCTCTTCCCAGGCTCTCCATCCACATGGACGATGAACTGCGACACATCGCGCAGAACTCTCTTCAGGGGCTGCTGGTTGATTTCTGCGACTGGCGGGAGGACGTGCTCTTCGGCTTTACAAACTTCCTGCTCCGGGAAGTAAACGACATGCACCACACCCTCCTCGATTCCTCCCTAAAGCTGCTTCTGCAGTTGCTCACCCAGTGGAAGCTGGTCATACAAACCCAGGGAAGAGCCTACGAACAAGCCAACAAAATCAGAAACTCCGAGGTGACTCCCCCAGCCAGCCCACTCACTCCACACTTTTATGTAACACACACACACACACAAAGACAGTAAGTTTAGCCGGGCGGTGGTGGCGCACGCCTTTACCCCAGCACTCGGGAGGCAAAGGCAGGCGGATCTCTGAGTTCCAGGCCAGCCTGGTCTACAAGAGCTAGAAACCCTGTCAAAAAAAAAAAAAAAAAAAAAAGACAGTAAGTTTAGAGAACCTTCGGAGTTCTTCTTTCCTATTATGTATTACCTGACCTGCCTTTGATGCTAGCCCTTAGTTCTTCCGCCAGCCACATTGTGACCAAGAACTCAGGATACGACCTGTCATTAGGTTGGACTTGTTAACTCCAACAAGGAATATGTAAAGAGTAGAAATTGTTTGTGGGGGTTTTTTTTTTCCCCATTTATAAAAACAAATGACCAGTGTACCGGAGAGATGGATCAGAGATTAAGAGTACATACTGCAGGGCTGGAGGTGCCCTCTTCTGGCCTGCAGGCAGACGTGCAGACAGAACACTGTTTACAGAATGAATGAATGAATGAATGAATGAGGTGCACACTGCTCTTTCGGAGCAGCCAAGTTCAATTTCCAGTACCCATGTGGGATGTCTTGAAACTTCCTATAATTCCAACTCCAGGGGAATTTGACACCTCTGGCCTAAATGAGCACCCATAATCTTGGGGACACATATGTACACATAACTGAAAATTGTAATAAATCCTTAAAAATAAGGACAGATGACTGAAGGATTGAGAGGTAGAACTAGACAGGGCTGTGGGCATCAAGACAGATGATAGTAGATACCACAGTTAGCTGTCTACCAGGCTGTGGGCATAGAAACAGACAAGGGTAGATCATGGTTAGCTGTGTGCCAGGCTGTGGGCATCGAGACAGATGAAGGTAGATCTCACAGTTGGCTGTCTACCAAGCTGGGTTTTTTCCTACTTAGCAACGTACTTGTCACTCCATCCTGTACCCACACAGATGAAAATGCCATCTTAGGGTTTCTTGAGAAACCCTAAACGGTAAAAATGAATTCAGCAATCTGGGAAGGGCCTTGAAGAGGACCAGATTCTCAGTGCCACACGGCGAGCTGACAGTGGCCGTGCAGATGACTCTGGTTCAGGATGGACAGCGTCATCCGTGGCTCCGAGTCCTGTTTGGACTATAGGTGGCACAGCAGCACCCAGGGAACAGTGAGGGTGGCGTTCAGGTCCCTGTGTGCAGCACGCACAAAAGACAACTGCCGGAAGAGCAGGAATCCTGAACAGCGCGGGCCCCAGGGTGGTCTTTGCTTAAGGGTCATGTGACTGCGGTTTGGGGACTTCCTGAACATGTCATGTAAACGTGCAAAGCTTGGGTTAGATTCCTCCCAGGGAAAATGTAAAGGAGTGTGATGGTTCACACCTCTAATCCCAACACTCAGGAGGCAGGGGTAGGAGGATCGTAAATTCTAGGCTAACCTGAGCTGCATAATGAGACCCCGGCTCCAAAAAGCAGATAAAAGGGAGGGGGAAATAGCTCGGCAGTTAAATGTACACACTGTTTTCCCAAAAGACCCGAAAACAGTACCCTATCAAGAAGCTCGTAATTGTCTACTAATTCCAGTTCCAGGGGATCTGATGCCTTCTTCTGGACTCAACCTGCACTCAGGTGCACATACACCCCACAGGCACTTGCGTGCAATTAAAAACTAATAAAGCCGGGCGGTGGTGGCACACGCCTTTAATCCCAGCACTTGGGAGGCAGAGACAGGCGGATCTCTGTGAGTTCGAGACCAGCCTGGTCTAAAGAGCTAGTTCCAGGACAGGCTCTAAAGCTACAGAGAAACCCTGTCTCGAGAAAAACAAAAACAAACAAACAAAAACAAACAAACAAAAAAACTAATAAAAATATTTTTAAAGTTTTTAAAAATAAATGCAAATAAGCAATAATGACTACTCGCCCCCACCACCCCACCCCAAGAGAACCTAAATTCTCTTCTGAAAAATCTCCGACTTTGGGTTTGAGCTGTGCCTGGGAGTAGAGAACTTGCCTAGTACATAGGATGCTCTAAGTTCAGCCTTCCCAGTGCACATATATACTGTACCTCCCGTGTGTGTGCGTGCGTGTGTGTGCGTGCGTGTGTGTGTGTGTGTGTGTGTGTGTGCGCGCGCACGCGCGCGCACATGTAAGCAAGTCTCAGTAAAAACTAAAAATCTTTGAAAGTTCAACTCAGTCGTGCCTTTGGTCTATAGCAAACTTCAGTGGAAACAAATTAGACCCCTTTGACACAGACATCGCATAATCCCAAATGGTGCAGCCATTCTCTCTGAACAGCCTTTGAATCGTCTTTTCTCATCAGAGCCAACAGATGGCTGGCGTTATCGCAAAGCACCCATTGATCTGAAAACCAAAAAGGGAATTAGGATATTTCATGAATAATAATCAATTCACACGCTCTGTCTCTAAGCTGTTACAATGTATTCTAATATGGCAAAGCCAAATGTGCAGCAAAGCTGTGCTCCCTCCCTTGTTACCCTGCTAAACTCAAAATGTGTTCTCGCACGGCAGCTCATTCCCAATGGCTCCAGCCACAGGATGCAGTCGGAACGAGGCCCCCACTGCAGCGTCCTCCATGCTGTCGAAGGCTTTGCTCTCGTCTTGCTCTGCAGCTTCCAGGTGGCCACACGCAAACTGTCCGTGTTGATACTCAAGGAAATCCGAGCCCTCTTCCTTGCCCTGGGTCAGCCTGAGGTATGGCATGTTCTCAAGAAGTCTAGCCATTCCTTCCAACAGCTAGAAATAACACGTTACTGTTGTCTGTATGCAGCATGCGTAGCATCAAGACTTCATTGTTGATACACTGTTGGGTTTTTAATTGGGTAGTGGCTTTTTGTTTTCTTTATTTTGTTTTGAGACAGGATCTGGAACTCTGTGGACCCAGCAGGCCTTGAACTCATGGAGCCCTGCTTGCCTCCGCCTCCTAAATTCTGGGATGAAAGGCATGCAACACCATTCCCAGGCTATAATTTGAATTTTTTTAAAAAAAAAATCCTGTTAACTGGTTTTTAAGGTTTTGTTTATTGTTATTTTATGTGTGTGAGTGTTTTTCCTGCATCTGTGTGTACCATGGGCATGCAGGGTCCCTGCAAGCCAGAAGTCATTAAGCCTGCTGGAACAGGGGTTGCAGACAGTTGTGAGCTGCCCTGTGGGTGCTGGGAACTAAACCCTGGTCCTCACTGCTGAGCCATCTCTGCAGCCCCCTATACTAGTCTTCCTTTTGTTTTTGTTTTTTTTTTGCTTCTTTTGAGCATGTCATACTGCATTTACATCATTCCCACGCAACACTCTCCCCACTTCAACTCCTCTATGTCCCCGTCAATTTTATTATCTCTTCCTTGACTATTATTGTTGTGTATATATTATTATATATATATATGTATCAATACAGCCTGCTGAATCTCCCTAGTGTTGCTCATACAGACGTGTGTTAGGGCTGACCACTTAGGATCAGATTACTTGTTGGAGGCTCACCCATGGAGAAGACTAATTCCTTCTCAGCAGCCATAAACTGCCTGTAGCTCTGCATCTGGGGTGGGACCTTGTGAGACTTCCCTCGTCCTCACAGGAGTACTGATTGTATTGGTACTGTTGCGATTTCGTGGGCATGACAATGTCCTTCATCTGCTAGAGGCAAATCGTGTATTCTGACAGTGACTGAAGAGACCATTTCTAATTTACTAAATGATCCTACTGGACTAAGAATTTTACTGTTAATTTAAATTATGGGTCATTTTTCTCGATGTTCTACATACATCTAATTAAGACGATGCTATGTATCCACTAGAGAATAGACTAGGAGAAGTAAAACATCTTCTTTAAAAAGTCACTCACAGTGCCAAATCAAACAGCTTCATTTCGATGACAATGGGAAACACATGTCCTCCCAAGATAAGAGGCGGAGCTGCGCAGTCCATCGGTAGCACAGGATGTGGGGGTCTGTCTATAGTCACAGCCCCCATTATCAGTTATCCTGGTGAGCCAGGGACCCCAAATAAGAGGCATTCTAGTGTCCCAGTGAGGCATGTTCCTGCAGGGTTTCTGTTCCTGAAGCTTATCGCAGAGGCGTGAATGCCGGTCTCTGTGACTAGTACACAGCGCGGGTATTTAGATTCTCGAGTGTGTGCAGGTCTTTGAAAATGGAGCTCTCATTATCTTGCCCTGGAAACCAAAAGCCTGTGTATCCTTAGGACCACAGGGCTGTAGTCCCTGCCTTCTCTCTCCTGACACTCACATCTCTCTGGGAAAACCTTTATCGCTCTCTGGCAGGCTGCTCTGCTCCGTGTCCTGGGCTGTGGGGTAGGAGGGAGGGACGCATTTCCCATGGGTGTAACTGACTCCTCCTTCACACAGGATGATGACAGGCCAATGATTGATGTCATGGACCAGCTAAGTTCTTCCATTCTTGAAAGCTTCATTCATGTAGCGGTTTCAGATTCGGTAAGTAAACATGTGGTCCCAAATGCTAGCTGTTGTCAGATGTAAGTTCTGAGCCTATCTCTAAAGCAGAGCCAGAAATCATGTGTGTAAGCAGAAGGCTCCTGGCAGGCCAGTAGCCTGAGGTACAGAGAGCTAGGAAGACAAGATTAGCTTCTCGGATAATTGCACTGGACACATCTAAAAAAAAATAAAAATAAAATAAAATTCAGACAAAATTTGAGCCTTAGAAATACAAGTTAATATTTTTTGAAAACTTCAATTTCATGAAAAATTGCTTTTGGTTCTTAAAGAAAATTAACTTACTTCAATTACTGCCTTTAATATTTAATCTTTGTTTAATTTTGTACTTAACGTTTTATACTACAGTAGTCTCAATATGCAAACTCTACTTATGTATTACTTGGTAGCTTACACGATGGTTTCATTTTCACTAGCTTTGACCCGCACAGTTATTAAAACTCAAAAATATTAAGAGGGAAAGGGAGGGTGGGGGAAGGGTTAGCTCAGAGACACAACACCTGTTCATTGCACACAGACATCGAGTGTCACCCTCCCATTGCCACACAAACGGAACACAACCGCTGGGAGGCACGGACACCGGAGTCACACGAAGGCTCTACTGTGCCCCGTGCTGGCTCAGGCTCCTGCAGAACTCCATCAGCTGTACACACACTGTCGTCATCGGAAATGCATAGTGGCCATTTCAACCCTGAGCGAGTAGAAGGAAAATCAAAGCTGGCTTTAGATATCCATATTTCAAAACAGAAAATTCCAGTGAGTGAACCGAACCTGGGGTCCATTTCAGCTCCACCGAAAGGCAGGGGAATCTGGGGGTGACGGAAGAACGCACATAGCTCTAACTTGTGCCTAGCGCAGAGACCTGCCACATAACAGAGGGACTCTGTTAGCTTTGTATAGCCTTCCCTGACTCGGAACATAAACTGCTAGCTTTTGGCAATAATCTTAATGGCTAGAACCACTGGCCAGGCACTGCAGGTCAGAACAACCAGAGTGAAGAAGCGTGCGTCCTCCTATGTGACAGTTACTGGAACATGAGATGGCATCGCCATTGCAGTTCTTACACATGCACGTCTCCTTTTCTGCGGATAACCGTTCCATGTATTCACATGATTTCCTTCTGTGTTTGCTGGAGTCACCAGGTCAGCACCCAGCGCTTCAGACAGGGAGCGCCAGCAATGTGTTTCCACCTCCGTTACCTCGTGGGATTCCCAAAACAGTGTTAGGAGAGATTAGTTATAATCGCTTAGTCACGAATGAAGGAAGAGAAAGTATGCACTCGGGGACTTCGCCAGAACACAGGTCCCAGGCAGAGCGTTTCACAGGGTCTCATCCCTCTGACTCTAAAGGTCCAGTTCCACCAGCCCAGTAATGAAGGCCAGATCTGTAACATTTACCCAGGGGAGTTCATGGCCCCAACAGATGAAACATACCACTTTATAAAGGCATAACAAACACTTTCTTGGAACAATAGATGTGTTATTTAAAAAATCGGTATTGCCATGGCTTCAGAGATGGCTCAGTAGTTAAGAGCTCTTCCAGAGGACCGGGTTCAATTCCCAGAACCCACATGGCAGCTCACAACTGTCTGTAATTTCAGTTCCAGGGGACCTGACACCCATGGAAAAACAACAATGCACATAAAATAAAAATAAATAAATTGAAAATTGATATTGCTTAAATATTGGTATGAAAACTTAAAGATAATAAAATGTAAGAACTTATCAATTCATACATATATTTACCTTTAAAGAAATTTTTTGAAATATCTTGGCTTGATATCATAGGTTAAAAGATTAAGTGCAGATGTCATCTCAAAAACCATCCGGAGAGCACCCTTCATCAAAGGGACAGTGCCCACTGTTTCTCCAAACCACAGGCAAAATGCTTCATTCTAATAAAGAGGAAAACCACCATGAACACATCCACACACAGATCACAGAAGTGAAAACACATTTATGAATCCACACTTGAATAGTTCCTCAGGAGTTTAAAATTGTGAATCTGGGACTAGAGAGGTGGCTGAGTGGTTGAGAACACTTGTTCTTCAAGAAGACCAGAGTTTGGGTTCTCAGCACCCGCATGTTGGCTCACAACCGTCTGTAACTCTAGGGCCTAGAAATCGACTGTCCTCTTCTTGCCTCCACAGGCCCCAAGCACAGATGTGTGCACACACATGCATGCAGGAATAGCATTCATTACATCAAATAAAAATAAAACTTACAATTATAAATCTGTGGTCTGGGTGTGGTGGTATATGCCTTTAATCCCAGCACTTGGGAGTCAGAGGCGGCAAGATATCTCTGAGCTCAAGGCCAGCCTGATTTACATAGCAAGTTACAAACCAACAAGACCACATCTCAAAAACCAACAATAAAAAATGAATGACTCTAATCATTGAACTTTATACTTTCTGTTGCCCATGGACTGGCAGAGAGTTGATTCACACAGACATCGTACGTGATGGGTGCAGAATGGGTGTTGCAGATCCAAAGCTGGTCCATGGAATCAGAGGTCAGGAAAGGCCCTGTGCAAACAGGAGCAGCAGGCTGAGCCCTGGTGAGGACAGTCATGTCGGTCTATCTTTGACCACCTGCCTCTTTGCCCCCAGGCCACGCTGCCGCTGACCCACAACGTGGATCTCCAGTGGCTGGTGGAATGGAACGCCGTCCTGGTTAACAGCCATTACGACGTGAAGAGCCCCTCCCACGTCTGGATCTTTGCACAGTCCGTCAAAGACCCCTGGGTCCTCTGCCTGTTCAGCTTCCTCCGGCAGGAAAACCTGCCGAAACACTGCCCCACAGCCCTCAGCTACGCCTGGCCATATGCCTTCACCCGGCTGCAGTCCGTGATGCCGCTGGTAGACCCAAAGTAAGGTGGCCGTGTGTTCTCCTTGCTTCCTCCTTGGTTCTCTCCAATTTTCATTTCGTGTAAGGGGTTGGGCTATCATAATCTTCTCCAATTAATTACCTGCTCTAGAATCCTTAAAGTATAGTAGAGATTTAAACAACATACCCTTTCTAGAACAAGGGTTGGTTTTTCTTTTCCTTTAATAATCCTGCCCATCCTTGATGGTTGCGCCCTCCTAACGATCTTTATTTAATGAGTGATATTGACAGACTGGCTTGGTAGCATATGCCTACAATCCTAGCACTCAAGAGGCTAACGTAGGGTTGCCATAACTCAAGGCCTGCCAGGCTATATACAAGCAGGCTCATAGGCCTATATAGATCCTATCTCAAACAGAGCCCCCAAAACATTCATCTTCAAAATGAAGACTTTGGGCTGGAGAGATGGCTCAGTGGTTAAGCTATACACACTGACTTTGAAGAAAACCCAAGTTCAGTTCCAGCACCCACATTAGGGGTATCATGTGATGTTTTACTCCTTCGGCTTTTTGAGGGACCTGCCACCCAGTTCCAAATAAATGACACATAGAGGCTTATTCTTAGTTATGAATGCCTGGCTGTAGCTTGCCTTGTTTCTAGGCAGCTTTTATTTATCTTAAATTAACCTGTCTACCTTTTCTCTCTGACTTTATCTTTCTTACTTCTGTGTATCTTACTTTCCTTCTTACTCCACGGCTGGTTGGGTGGCTCCTGACAGCCTCCTCTCCTTGTTCTCTTGCTGCTCTTGGTTTTCCTTTCTCCTTCTGTGTATACTGTCTGCCTGCCAGCGCCACCTATCCTTGTTCCCGCCTCGCTATTGGCTGTCCATCGCTTTATTAGGACCATCAGTTGTTTTAGGCAGGCACTGTAACAGAGCTTCACAGAGTTAAACAAATGCAACATAAACAAGTCACACGCCTGAAAAATAATATTCCCCAACAAAGGGGATTGAATGGCTCACAGCCGTCTGTAACTCCATCTCTAAGGTATCCGATGCCCTCTTCTGTTCTCCATGGGCACCTACACTCATGTATGTGCGTGCACGCGCGTGTACACACACACACACACACAATTAAAAATAAAATAAATGAAAATCCAACAGGGATTAGTTTGACCTTTGTTTTTGTCTCTGTATCTCTAGCAGCCCAATCAATGCCAAGAAAACCAGTACTGCAGGCAGTGGAGACAACTACGTCACCTTGTGGAGAAATTACCTCATTCTCTGCTTTGGAGTTGCCAAACCCAGTATTATGAGCCCAGGTCACTTACGAGCGTCCACTCCAGAGATCATGGCAACGACCCCCGATGGTACAGTGAGCTACGATAACAAGGTGACATGACAGGCTTCAGAGGAATTATTCTGTAAGGGTTTTTTTAGCTCATTTGTCTAGCGTTCCCAGTGCGAACCGCACTGTGCCTGCCATCTGGAATAGCATGGAATCGGATTCTCTTCCAACACATTTCCAGATTCCATTAAAGCATCTCTGTGAATAATTTATTGCTCCTCTCCCGTGGGTACAGAATGGAAGATTAAAGATTAGGAACCTTGCATTAGGGTTCGTCAGAGCCTCAAGATTGGGCTTGTATCCCCCGCGCCCTCTTTCCCCTTTCACTAATTGAACGCCTCAAAACCACAACTTTATCCAGTGATGCTGTTAAAGATAGTTTTGTTGACTTCAATGGTTTTAAAAAAAAAAAAGGCAGGTTTTTCTTTAGGACTTGTACCCCAGGTAGGAAATACTTCAATTGTACTGTATTAAATATATGGGTTCTTAAATGGTCTTTCCTGGAATGATGGCAGTGCCTTGGGATGTGACTCAGCCACGTGAAACTCTTACCACTCAGTTACCATGTTCTCTTTGTCACTTCAAGTTGCCTTGTTTCAGGCCATTGGCACGCCGTCAGTGGGTGTCCTGCTGAAGCAGCTGGTGCCTTTGATGAGGCTGGAGAGCATCGAGATCACAGAGTCCCTTGTTTTAGGGTTTGGAAGAACAAATTCCCTTGTTTTCAGGTATGGCTGTCATAGTACGTTCTTCTAAATAATACATGTTGCTGCGATTATGGTTATCTCTTAACACAGCTTGGGGGTAACAGATGCAAGCTGGTGTCTGGGGTGCTGATGGGCTGCGCATGGTGTCCTTCATGCCATGGTTTAAAGGGAAGCAGCCTTCCTTGCAGCTTTGATTTTTATCTCTCAAATTTTCTTTCAGTTGCAAGCTGTGTCTTAGGCAACTATAAGCAGAGATAATTCCCTGTCCATCCCCAGTTAGCCAGACTTTGCGAAGCTGCAGTACCAGAAAGGTAGTGTGTGATCCCTGCCATTCCTCCAACAGACTCAATGGTGACTCATGAGTGGGACTCACCGGACAGGCTCGAGTCACATGATCCATCTTTCTAGAAAGCATATTTGTACCTCAATCAAACTGGGTTTGTGATCTTATAGTCAGAGATCCGAGGCAGTGTCCAAACCTTCTGAGAGAGAGGTCCTGAAGTGATAGTGCACACTAGTTCCAGTGCTTAGCCAAGACACATGAGGATGAAGAGAATACGCATTAAACGAAAGCTTCTGTGCAGTTAGGAGAAAAGACTCTCCAAACATCTCGCCCTGAGCAATAAGTAAACATTGCAAGTCCTGACTACTATTTTACCAAGTAGCCAACACTTAGCCAGTTATTAATTAGCTAGGTTAGCTTTCAAAACATAACTCACAGTTCCTGAAATCAGCCAATGATCTTTCCCAAAGACCTGCCAAGTCCCAGAGCACAACTTGTGTTCTCTCTATATTCCTGGAGGTAGCTGCTGCCATTCAGCTAGCCAGCCAAGGGCGTCTGCGAAAGCTCCGTGAGCCTCAGTTTGCACAGCTGTATGCTCAGTACAGCAACTGAAGTGAAGTATGTCTCTAGTAAAGCAAGTTGAGCAGCTGAACCAATAGCTCAGCATTAGTTGAGAGCCCTGGCTGCCCTTGCGGGGGACCTATGGTCACTTCTCAGCGCCCTCTTCTGGCCTTCATGGGTACTTCATGCATGTGCTGTGCAGCTATACTTGAAGACAAAACAATCATACACATAGGAGCAAAATTAATCTTTTTTAATTTTAAACCAATTTTATGTAGTGGAATCTACCCCATAATTTGCTAAGAGGACATATTAAATGTGTGTATTCACATAGAAAAACACTCGGTAAATAGATGATGAGTAGGGAAGGGTTGTTAATGTTATCAACAGTTGTTAATATTACATGCTATTAGTGTTGCTGTATCACTATAGTGAAGTAATGTCCTCTGATACTGTATGTCAGTATTATTAAGATCATACATTATTAAATGGGGCTCTTTGATGTAGGAATTCTGTCTTGATTTGAGTGACAGGTTTTCCTCTCAGCGCAGAGTGCTTGCTGTAGATTCTCATCAGCCTTCCTGGTTCCCTGGAGGGTGGTGCTTAGTAACCATGAGTATAGCATGCAGCTTCCAAACTTGTCTAGCTGCAAACTAGATCTCATGTCTGTTTTATTCAGACATAATTGCACAAAAAAGATGATTCATAACAAGTATAAACAATAATTGGAGATTTGGAAAGACAGGTGAAATAAATACATATGCATGTTTGTGTTTGTGAATAATGTGTATATATGTATACATATAATACACATATGAAATACATACAATGTATGTAGATGTGTGCAGATAATACATATACAACACAAACAGAGAAATGTAATAAGATATATACTAATCAAACTTTTTCACTACACATGAAAAGTTTTAATGAAAACTGTACTACTTTATCTCTTGCTATAATTTGCGTTTGTCAAATAGCATAAGTGTAAGATCAGCTCTGAAATACAGGTTTTGTGTTTTAAATCTATTATGTGTCCCCAAAGTGATTCAATATTGACTCTCTTTCTTTCTGATTGGATGGAAAGGTTTTTTTAAGAACAGAGACTCGAACTTACTTATTTTCAATCCCCTAGCCCGTTCTGACGTGCCTGGATTTAGTAAGCTCTTGGGAAGTACTGTTTCATTGTTCAGAGAGGGTGTTCTGCCCGAGCCATGTGCACAGCACTGGGATGCAGGCAGATACTGCATAGAGTATCAGGCAGGGAGATCACCGGAGGCTCTGGCTGGTAGTCAAGGGAAATAATGATGCTACTTATGCTGGAATGGACATGCTGGTGACAAGTTTCATATCAACGATAAACTCTTCCCTCTGTAGAGAACTGGTCGAAGAACTCCATCCATTAATGAAGGAGGCTCTAGAGAGAAGGCCAGAGGTAAGGTTCAGAAGCCCCATCACAAAGGCCTGACTCATTGGGACAGTGGTGTGAACCTTCCGTCCCCTTTGGTGTCCCCTAAAGAATACAAACACCCCACCCTGCCTCTAACAGTGAACCTTAATATGTTAGATTTTGTCATTTTCACTAATTTTCAATAGTTAAGTAATTCAGAGTTTAAACCCAGTACTCAGGAGGCAAAAGCAGGTAGATCTCTGTAAGTTTGAGGCCAGCCTGGTCTGCAGAGTGAGTTCCAGGACAGCCAGGGCTGTTACACAGAGAAACCCTGTCTCGAAAAACAAGCAAATAAGACAACAACAACAAAAACCAGAAATCAATGACTAAAGATACCATGTCTCATTTAGCTTATGGTATATCCCTCAATATTATTTTCCCCCAAATGAATCCATCTCTGCACCAAGATTGAAAAATAGTAAGATATGATACAAGAAAGAGCAGAAATCTGGGGCTAAGGACACAGCGTGGCCCTTGAGAGCACTGGCTGCTCTTTCAGAGGTCCTAAGTTGCTCACAGCCATCTATAACTTCAGGTCCAGGGACTCTGATGCCCTCTTCTGGCTTCCATGGGCACTACACACACCGGGTACATATACATATAGGCAAAACACTCAAACAAATAAAAGTATTTTTTAAAAAAGTAGCAGAAATTTAGCAGCCTGAAGAATAGCACTCACTCACTGAGCAGACTCAGTGGAGATTGTCAATGTCCTCTGCGCTCTCCAGCCACTCCAGACAGAGACACCTCTGGACACAAGGCACACTGCTCAACAATTCCACCTCCTATATTCTTACTGCCTTCCTTACCGTCTTTTCCTTATAGCCTGGGATGACTGGCATTGTCTCTACTGACTAGGAAGAGGGGACAATGCATCCCTCTTACTTAGGAAGTTGGCATTGTATTGTCCTTGACAATAAGCGTAGTAGCATTACCTCTTTCTGTGCAGAACAAGAAACGTCGGGAACGGAGAGACTTGTTGAGGCTACAACTGCTTCGGATATTTGAACTCCTGGCAGATGCGGGGGTAATAAGTGACAGGTGAGCGTAAGACTGAACTGACCGCCTCTTGCCAAAGCCTCCTTTTCCGTTTCTTCTCGTCCTCTTGCCAAAGCCTCCTTTTCCGTTTCTTCTCGTCCTCTTGCCAAAGCCTCCTTTTCCGTTTCTTCTCGTCCTCTTGCCAAAGCCTCCTTTTCCGTTTCTTCTCGTCCTTTCAAATATATTACTTCAACAAAGATTTTGTTAAGGTATCTTTTCTCATACTCCCCTGGCGGTGCACGTAGAGACCAGATCTGCTGTGTGAGTTCCAACCGTTTTGTTCTGTCTTCAGGAAGCATTTGCTACTTTGTTGCAGCTGGTTTAAAGGCTCCCTCCCCCTTCCTTCCAGCACAAATGGAGCCTTAGAGCGAGATACCTTGGCCCTCGGCGCACTGTTCCTGGAGTACGTGGACTTGACCCGCATGCTCTTAGAAGCTGAAAATGACAAAGAAGTTGAAATTCTTAAAGACATCCGAGCACATTTTAGCGCCATGGTTGCCAACTTGATTCAGTGTGTTCCAGGTAATCCGCCATGTGTAGCCTTTGGGCTGGGTGATACACTCACGTTCTTCACGACTGCTCCTTCCTGATTCCTGACAGCCTGCATATAGAGCTAGGTAATTGGCTTT
Organism: Chionomys nivalis; assembly: GCF_950005125.1. Lineage (NCBI taxonomy): Eukaryota > Metazoa > Chordata > Mammalia > Rodentia > Cricetidae > Chionomys > Chionomys nivalis. The sequence continues at coordinate 82,424,026 of NC_080088.1, read as the reverse complement.
ATTTATCCTGAGACACTGAAAATACACAAGACCAGGTCACCTCAGCATAGTGGAGTCACCAAGGGAGCGACCATCGGAATCACATTTGGTATTGTACGCGTCGTTTCTATCTTGGCTTTGGTTCTGGTCTGAAAATGAACTGATGCCATATTGAAGGAAGGAATTCAGAGGAAACCTTCCCACAAGCTTCATTTTCTCCTGTGGCCTCTGTCCTAACCTGATTTCAGTCCGTTCTGTCAGTCAGCACACTAACTAGAATTCCGTAGCATGGAATTCCTTTTAATCTTTTGGTTCAACTGGGCATCTTATAAAGACTATGTGGCACATTTTTATTCGAATAGAGGCGTATGGAACAAGGTAGATGATTGACTTGGTATCAAAGTTGTTATTAACTTAACTGTAGTGGACCGTCTCATATTTAAGGACCTTAAACTACAATTTAAGTTTGACTTCTTCGGTAATGTGAAGTACATGTTTTTGAAATAATATATATTATATTCCACCATGTTCTCCCTAACAGTAGGGAACAGTGGTCACAAAACTTCATTCTATATACCCAAAAGTTAAGTGGAAAGGTCAGTTAGAGCAATGGTTCTCAACCTGTGCGTCGCAACCCTTTGGTGTCAAATATCAGATATCCTGCATATTCGACATTTACATCACAATTCATAACAATAGCAAAATTACAGTCATGAAGTAGCAAGGAAAATAATGTTGTGGTTGGGATCAGCACAACATGAGGAACTGGATTAAAGGGTCGCAGCATTGGGAAGGTTGAGAGTCACTGAAGCAGAGTGGGTCACAGTGTCTATCTCTCCTCCAACTCTGGATGTGAAGGATACACACAGAAAGGAAACTTGTGCTGCAATATATTTAAAAAGTCAAGCTTCTGTAGATAAAACAGAAGCTAGGGGGCTGGTGGTGTAGCTCACTGGGAGAGCGTGAGCCACGTTCTAGCCTGTGCCGCAAGCGGAGAAAGGGGTTCACGGGAGTACTCTAGTCCTTGGGGACAGAGGGATTGGATCAGGTACTGCTCATGCAGAGGACCCAAGGTTGGCTCCCAGCGCCTATATCAGGTAGCTCCCAGCCACCTGTAACTCCAGGTCCAGATGACCCAGCACCTCAGCACCTTCTTCTGGTCTCTGTGGGCACCTGCACTCATGTACCTACCTGCTCATGGAAACACATGTATACACATAATAGAAAGATTAAAAAAAAAACTTTAGGGAAAGTGGAAATTTTTCCTTCTCCCACAACTCGAGAATAATATTCACTAGTGCTACGATTCTGTTCAGTCTAATAGATACTGGTTCTGTGTTGTTCTCTCTAGTTCATCATAGAAGATTTCTCTTCCCCCAGCAAAGCCTGAGGCACCACCTCTTCATCCTGTTCAGCCAGTGGGCGGGCCCCTTCAGCATCATGTTCACGCCTCTGGATCGGTACAGCGACAGAAACCACCAGATAACGAGATACCAGTATTGCGCCCTAAAGGTTGGTTTGTGCCATCGGTGGTCTCCTCTTTTAAGCTATCAATCATGCCTTAACGATAGTTAAAATAAGCCAGGCAGTGGTGGCTCGTTCCTTTAGGCCCAGCACTTGGGGAGGCAGAGATAGGTGGATCTCTGTGAGTTCGAGGCCAGACTGGTCTACAAAGCCAGTTCCAGGACAGCCAGGACGGTTACACAGAAAAACCCAGTCTAGAAAAACAAAACAAAACAAAAAGTTAAAATAAGTCATATAATACAGATATAAAAATTCAAATGGATATATGGACACATGTGTCAATATCAATTGAGTAATTCCAACTGCATAATTGAAGATGTGTGCAAATACATCCCATTTGTGCTCGCAATTGCAAAATGTAAGATGTTGTCAAGTTACGGCTTTTATCCATTGTTTGTTCTGTGTGACAACACTTTTATCTACTTAGCCCCGAGGTTACCACGTTGCTAATTAACTCCCAACCTAAGGTGGGGGGCATACTCAACCAACAGCATTGTCCTGTTCTCATCTAAACCTGTCCTCAGATGTCCACACTGTGAAGAACTTCCCATCTGAAGCGCTGTGGTCTTTGTGCTGGTCACTCTTCCGTCACTGTGATGAAATGCCATGACCAAAAGCAGCATAGAGAAGGCGTTTCTTTCTGCTGCGGTTCCAGAAGGCTAGAGTCCTGAGCAGAGCAGGCTGAGCGGAGCAGGCAGCTAGCTAATCTTTACCCCACACACAGGACGCAGAGAAGGCAGGAAGCAGGATGTGGTTGTAAACTGTCAAAGCCCACCTGGGAGGGATGATGTCCTCCCTCCATCAATTGTTAGATTATGTTAGCCAACAGAGGGTCGTTGTTCATTCAAACCACTGTAGTCGAGCAGCCTAAAGGCCTTTAGAGAAATAACTGAGTTATCAGTTGTCATTGTCACTGTGTCAGGTGTCATTTACATTATAAGTTGATGTTTATGTGCAACTCATGGGTGCCTTCAAATGGTTGCCCTGATGGTCACTTACACCTGCCAAGCACAGGTTAGTCAAAATCTCCTTTTCTTACTCTCTCCCCATTCCCTACACCCACTCCCCACAAAAGTCCTACAGTTTACATTCTTTTTTTTTTTTTTTTTTTTTTTTGGATTTTTCGAGACAGGGTTTCTCCGTAGCTTTTGGTTCCTGTCCTGGAACTAGCTCTCGTAGACCAGGCTGGCCTCGAACTCACAGAGATCCGCCTGCCTCTGCCTCCCGAGTGCTGGGATTAAAGGCGTGCGCCACCACCGCCCGGCCAAAAGTTTACATTCTTAATTGCATTTAACTTTCGATCAAGGATCAAAAGTATTTTTGTGCTATGGAAAATGCAGACAGCTAGATTTACCTTATAAGCAGAATTTGCCTCACTTGGAACAACTGAAAGAAATTTTATTTGAATTATTGTAAAATAATCATTTTGTTTTATTCTTTCTTTATAAACACACGTTATAATCACCAATGTAGATGTCCATGAAACTATAGATTTTTAACTTTTATTTTTACAACTGAAATCTGGTGGGGAGATTTTTATTGACTCTACTAAAGCATGCTTTCAAAATCCCGGAGGAATAACTGTCACTAAAGAACCGCCATGAAGCCGAGCAATGGTCCCAGGCAGCTGAGGCAAGAGGATTGCAAGTTCAAGGCTAACCCGGGCTATCTAGTGAGACTTTGTATCTAAGATAGAATAAAGGCCGCACCCAGATTTGCCCGTCGTGTTTTTTAAGGTCAGAGGAATCCTGGCTTTACTGCTGCTCCAGGCTCCATCTCCAGGTTCCACCGTTTCTAATTCCAGGCAATGTCGGCCGTGCTGTGCTGCGGCCCTGTTTTTGACAATGTCGGCCTCTCCCCGGATGGCTATCTGTATAAGTGGCTTGACAATATCCTGGCTTGTCAAGATTTACGAGTAAGTATTGAGTCGGAAATCCCTTGCTTTTCTTCACCCTACCTTTCCCCCATGGCTACTCCCGTTCAGATATGTACTTAGGCGCACTGTGCTGTGATGTGCCAGGCCCCAAAGGACGGCGTCATTTACCCAAACTGACCACAAACTGAATCATAACGTGGAGTCTCATAACAGCCCGCATACTTTGAATACAAACTACATCCTTTATTCTCAATATCATTATGCTAGTAATGAGTAATTAAATATAATTAAAATATTCTTCCCTGGGAGCTGGAGAGAGAAGGCTCGACAATGGAGCGTGCTGGCTGCTCCTGCAGAGGACCTGAACCGAGTTCCCACCACCCATGCTGGACAGTTCACCAACACCTGGGATGCCTGCTCCAGGGAATCCAGTGCCCTCTCTGGCCTCCTCCATCCCTCAGATGCATGCACACAAACACACAGACAGACACACACACATGCACACACATATGCACACACACACACGTGCGCATGCATATAATTAAAAATTAATCTTTTAGAAATATATATATATGCTTCCAGATAGCCAGTGGAGCAAATAACAATGCTAACTGGAAATCATCATTAAGTGAAGCATAATGGAAATATTAAGTTAGCGATTTGCAAAGAAAGCCTTGCTTAAAAGGAAATGCATTAAAAATATAAGTGTATATTGGAGGGAAAAGGACTCATCATCTGTGACCCATATATCATAAGAAGATAGTAAAAGAAATAACCAAGTCAGAAAAAAATAGGACAGACATTAACGAGGGGAAATTTTTGACAATAATGAACATTGCATTAGTAACTTCCATTCCATTGACAAATAACCTAACAGAAACAATTGAGGAAAAACTGATCGTAGTCCATCCTGGTGTGGAGGGCATGGCCATCAGAGTGACCCTGCGGGGGTAGAGCACTAAGACTGTCCATGCGATGTTGGCCTGGAAGCAGGCATTGAGAGCTAGACAGAGATCCACCCCTGGATACACTTCTGCCAGCCAGGCCCCACCTCCTAAAAACTCATAGCCAAGATAGACCTCAGCTGGGCATCAGGCATTCAAGACATGAGCCCATGGGGGCATTTCACACTCGCATTATTAATATAACAAATGCAGAAGCCGGGTCCTTCCATTTTGACCTCATCACAACTGCCAAGAGTGGATGACTTCAGAAAGAGGAAGGTAGCATTATCTTCTGAGGGGAACGGAGCCTCCGTCATGGCAGGCTGTGTTACCTTCCCAGAGTCCGGGGGAGTCTGTGTCCCTGCAGGCATCACTCCATTGATCCCCCTTAAGGAAGAGTGTGTGGTATCAAGTTCAACCCAAGCCAGTGCTCTCCCTCTGCTTTCTGTCCACTTATATGAACTACATTCCATCGTATGTATTTCGCTAGGATATCGTCTCATGAACTAGGAAGAACTGATTTGTTCGTGTCCCCAGGTTCATCAACTTGGCTGTGAAGTTGTCATCTTGCTTCTGGAACTTAATCCAGACCAGATAAACCTTTTTAATTGGGCCATCGACCGGTGTTACACAGGCTCCTACCAGCTTGCGTCTGGCTGCTTCAAAGCCATAGCGACTGTGTGTGGAAACAGGTATGAGTTCTCCTTATTAGTGGTTAGTGGCAGTCGTGGTGATGCTGGCTCACCAGGATGGGAGGAACAGTAGCCTGTTGGGTGATTCACTCTTTAGAGTGAATCCTAGGAAAGCCCAGGATGGCTTCTGGGTCCTTCACAAATAAGCCACCTGCTCTAAGTTTCCATGCTATTGCTAATTCCATTTGACCAGGAGATAGTTCTCACAACGTGTCTCCTTGGAAGTGTCCAGACAGTCACAGTGAAGCGTGAGATTAGAATTTGAAAAGAATAAAGATGATACCACAAAGGAATTAAAGGCACGTATACAAGTATCCTGATCGTGTTAACTGTGAGCCTGAGAGCCAGCTGCCCACCAGATCAAACCCAGAAAGCAGAACCGTTTAAATCCTCTCTACTCAAAACTTCAGAAAGAACACGGGAAGGAGGAGTAGGTCCTTAGAGTCTGAATATTACATTTATTTGAAAATGTCCTGATTTGCACCCCGGGTCTTATGCTAAAACTGCCCTCCACCACTGAGGCACACCCCAACCCAAAGATTATGCTTCTAAAACCACCATCCTTATTATATAACAGGTGAATTCATGAAAAGTGTAACAATGTCATAGCTAGATTAAACTCCCTGACTTATATACAAACTCTCCTAAGAGAAAGCTTATAATTTAGGAAAGTGGAGAGAATATAGAACACAAAAATCTTCACATAAGGACTGGAGCGATTCCTCCAGAGTTAAGGAGCAGGAACTGCTGTTGCAGACAACCAGAGTTCAGCACACAGCACCCGCATTATGGAGGTCACAACCTTCTGCATCTCCGGCTCCAGGTGATCCATGCTTCCGAGTTCCTCGGGCACCTACGTGAATGTGATGTACACACGTACACTCAGATACACGGAATAATACATAAATAATGATTCTTTCCAAAAAAGACAGGGCAGTGTCAGTCCCAAGGACTCAAGTCAATGCACCACCCTAGACTTTGTTGTTGTTGTTTTGTTTTGTTTTCTGAGATAGAGTTTCTCTGTGTAACAGCCCTGGCTGTCCTGGAACTCACTCTGTAGACTAGGCTGGCCTCAAACTCACAGAGATCCACCTGCCTCTGCTTCCCAAGTGCTGGGATTAAAGGCGTGCGCCACTCTAGACTTTTGAGAGAAGATGATCTATCCAGCTTACCAGCCAAGCTGTCTTATAGCTATGCCGTGTGTTTTACTGTTTTTCCCCAGGAACTATCCCTTCGACATAGTGACCCTGCTGAACCTTGTTCTCTTCAAGGCCTCTGACACCAACAGAGAGATTTACGAAGTCTCCATGCAGCTCATGCAGGCATGTATCATGTACACCCCTGTGCCACAGTTCCATCCTTAGCTCAGAATGTGTTTATTTGTTTCTGTGTGCTGTGTGAAGAGCAAGGAAGCACCCACCCCGTGCTCTCCAGGCACAGCAATTAGCTGACTCTGTCCTTGTCATAGCGTCACCAATTCTGGTCAAACACAAACGTTCCTGAGATACGCATGTCTCTTACCTCCTCACAGATCCTCGAAGCAAAGCTTTTTGTGCACTCCAAGAAAGTTGCCGAGCAAAGACCTGGCAGTATTCTGTATGGAACGCATGGGCCGTTGCCACCTCTCTACAGTGTGTCGCTAGCCCTCCTGTCCTGTGAACTGGCCCGGATGTACCCTGAGCTCACTCTTCCCCTTTTCTCAGGTACTATGCAGCCGTCAGCAGTGACGTATGTCACCAAGTCTCTATTCTAAGCAGTTTTCCTTTTTTGGAGTCTGTGGCAGTTTTAGTGGCAGACATCAGTACTAAGGACTAAATCTAGTTACATAAGAAAACAAACTTGAGAAATATTTTTAAGCTTTTTATTTTGTGTGTGGGTATTTTGCCTGATTGTGCACCATGTGAGTGTCATGCTGATGGGGGCCAGAAGAGGGCATCAGATCCTCTGGGATTGGAGTTACAAATAGTTATGAGCTGCCCTGTGGGTGCTGGGACTTAAACCCAAGTCCTTTGGAAGAGCAGCCAGTGTGTGTAAACACTGAGCCTTCTCTCCATCCCCTCAAGAATATTTTTAAATGTTTAAAAATAAGTGATTAGGTAAAGCAAAAGTATAAACATGTACCTGACAAATTCAAGATTCTTAGGTCAATAAACATATTTCCGTGTGTATGTATGTGTACAGTATGTATGTACATATACATATATATGTATGTGTATAGTATGCATGTATATCCCAAAGAAATTCTATTATATGGACAATATACTTAAAATCTCTCTAAATTACTTACTTAATTGGTGATGATGTTAGATATCATATAGACTTATTATATTTATCATAGTGATGTCACATATATAACTTGTCAGCCATCTTCACAAATAACTTTTGTGAGAAGCGGGTCTCAAAAAGTGCTTTGCCCACTAAGTTCATGGGGCACCTTGCCAGGAGGCAGACTGTCCCAGAATGCACCTCACCTTCCACAGCACCCCCAGTGCCTTAGCCCCACCCCTCCTCAGCTACTCCTGCCTCTGCCCACCCTTCCCTGCAGTTCTTCAGCTACACGAAGCCACAGCTGGGTGGCGCCTCCCACTCACGTGTCTCTGCGCAACTGCACTGAAATAACTGGTGATCACAACGGCTCCAATTTCTCGGGTGCCTAAGGCGTGCTGAGTTCTCTGTTGGGCATTCGCGTGCATTGCTTGTGTCTGGTTCTTATTGAACCAGAAGAACGGGGAAAGCCTGACCTGACAGGCTGATGTCTGAGCTGCAGCTGGAGAGAAGAAAGTTACCAGGCAGACAGGCAGGTGATGGAAACCACAGAGAGAAGAGATGGCACGTGACTTGGTTTAGAGCAGTGATTCTCAACCTGGGGGTTGTGACCCCTTTGGAGGTTGAATGACCTTTTCACAGGTTGCCTAAGATCATCAGAATACAAAGATATTTATATTATGATTCATAACGGTAGCAAAGTTTAGGTTGTGAAGTAGCAATGGAAGTAATTTTCTGGTTGGGGAATCGCCACAACATGAAGATAATAAGTCTATTTGATAGCTAACATCATCACCAATTAAGTAAGTGATTTAGAGATTAAAGGATCACAGCATTAGGAGGGTCAAGAACCCTCTGCTGTAAAGGAATAGACCAGCACCGTGTACTGGGAAGTTATCCAGAGGGCAGTGTGAGTGAGATCTGAGACGGCCATGTGCTTATGACCCATTTCAAAGCCTGTAAGGAACGTGGCATCTCAGAAAGCTGCTAGGGCTTTGCAACCCACTGATGAATCCCACAGAATCACTACACTGGAAGCCACAATCTGTAGTCGGGGACCTGGTGCAGAAGTGCGCTGGTCCTGTACATGCCGCTTCAGCCTCTGTGAGTTCAGGGGAGCTTTGCTTGTGTTGAGAGCTGTAGTGCGAGTTCTAACAGTCTCAATAGTAAAAGCCCAGAGTCAGATAGAGGGGGGAAATGCTGAGAGATCCGAGAGACGAAGGGCTCAAACTCTGCAACCTTACCTACTCAACTCCCCAGCCCAAAAGACAGAGTTCCTGTTTCCTCCCGCCTATCACTTCATCTCTCCGCCCAGCCATATCACTTCCTGTCTTTCTGTACAGATCTCCAGACCTCTATGGTTAGCTAGTAACTAGCTCCACCCTCTGATCTTCAGGCAAGCTTTATTTGTACAAACAAGAGATCAGCACCTAGGGCCTTGTTCTCCTGGCGTCTTCCATCCACTGTGGCTCCTAACTCTTTCCCCCTCACCCTCTGAGGGTTCCCTGAGCTCTAAGGGGAGGTATTTGATGGAGACACCCCCTCCCATTTAGGGCTGAGTCTTCCAAGGTCTCTCACCCTCCGCATGATGTCTGGCTGTGTGTCTGTGTTCCTATTTGCCACAGGAGAATGCTTCTCCGAGGATGGCTAAGTAAGCCACTGGTCTATGAGTATGTCATTAATCATCTATCCGAATATCATTAAGAGTTACTTTATCAGTACAGATTTTTCCCTTTCTTTCTTTAGATCAGTATTATTTGGTTTTACCCAAGGTCTCTGGGCTCTCTAGTCTCAGGTTCTTGGTAACCCAAGCAGTGTTGGGGATGGGGTCCATCTCATGGAGTGTGGCCCTAGAGCAAATTGGATATTGGTTGGCTACTCCCACAGGCTTTGTACCACCATTACCCTAGCATATCTTACAGCCAGGACACCATTGTGGAAAAAGGGTTGTGGCTTGCTTGGTGTTTGTTTTCCTTTTAGTGGTGTGCAGAGTATGTTTCTGTACCAAAGATGCTGGAACGTAGGGGCGGCAGCTCTGTGTAGACACTGGCTCGACATCTCTGTCTTCAATGAGTTATGCAGCTGTTGGCTTCAGCAGTGGGGCCTTGCTGTCAGTTTGTGGAGGGCAACCTGTAGTCTTAGCAACAGCCTGGGTTGTTGACCGTAGGATCCCTTTGGCCAGCAACTCAATTAGATGTAACTGATCCCAGTACCAAAAGTTTCATTTGGTGAAAGAGACGGCCAGCTGGGACTCTGTCCCCCCGATTATTTGGCTATTTTTCATATTGCCTTCAGATATATATGTATCTTAGGAAACTTCTACTCTGTTAGATTCCCTATTTTTATGAGACTCCTGGGTGTGCCAACAAGTGAGTTTCTAATTCTTGTGCCTTCTCTTGGCTTCTCTTCCTTCTGTTGGTTTGTCTTGTCCAACTTCAGTGTAACAGATTTTGTTTTATACCATTACATTTTGTTACTTTTTTTAAAAAAATGAATGAATGGATGGATGGATGAATAGAAACTAGTCACTAGGGTAAAGGTTAACACTGAATGTCACTTGTACCTGCTGAGAGAGGAAATCTCTCCAATACACTGGGTACATCTACCACTCCAGGTCAGACGCATGCATGCTCAGGGGTAGTTGAGCAACATCTAGTGGACTCCACAGGGTTATTTGTGTGCTTTTATTTAGTTAGTTATGGTTTGGTGTTTTGTTTTGGGGGGCTGTAGGGGAGTGTGCTTTTATTTTGTTTTCTTGGTTTGGGGGATTGTTGTATTGGATTTTTTTGGTTTGTTTTTTTGAGAAAGAATTTAAAAGTGGGTAAGGAGGGGGAGAGGATCTGGAAGGAGTCGGGTGTGGGGAAGACTATGATAAAATATATTTAAATTTAAAAACTTTTAAAGAAAAAGAAAAGCTAAGAGCAACAGAATGGAGGCTGTAGTAGCTGACATAGCTCTGTAGCTGTTTCCGGGGTCGGGGTCCTCTTAAGTTTGAGTATGAGAAAATAGGCCAGGATGGTCAAGTTTCTGTTGCATGGTGTTATTAAATAAGAAACTTGAAATACAAAAGAATGGGAAAAAAGGAAAGGAAGAGAGAAAGGAGAGAGAGAGAAAAGAGAGAGAGAAGAGAAAAAGCCTGCCGTGTTTAAAGAGGAAGAGGGAAAGAGTGGAAGAGGGACTGGCTGGGAAGGGTGGCTGTAACTCAAGGAGAAAGTGGTTGTGTTATAAGGGTCTGACCTAATAGCCCAGGGAAAGCAGAACGAGGAGGCTGAAGCCAGAGGTTCACAGACAAGTGAAGTGTCTGGTGCTTGCTGCCTGGGAGACTGATGGCGGTGACAAACAGGCCACCCCAGGGAGAGCAGGAGTGTAGGGCAAAGCGTCCATGGAGAGCTGGCCTGGGATGCTGGAGCAGGCCTCCTCAGAAGAGACAGTCCTGAACGCAGAAGGCCACCTCACCCCGGGGAGGAAGAGGATGGGTGAGGCAGGGCACAGAAGGTCGGAGTGTGGAAGGGAAGAAAAGCCCTCCACCCACACCACACAGTCTGAACGCGGGGAAGGAACAACGGAGCAATGTTCTGGGGATATGGAGACTGTTCCCTGGGGGACAGATTTCTTCATGGAAATCTAGAGAAATAAAAGGGTTCCGAGGGGAGGGCAATGCCCAGCGTCCAAGGAGAGCAGCTCTGTGGGTTCCAGAGGGAGGTGGCCCGGCTGGGCTGAGAGCGGCCTCAGTCCTAAGCTTGTTTGGAAGATCAAGACTGAAGCCAATTTATTAGCTGAGAAGGGGAGTTGATAAAGTGGGGGCAACTGACAGCTGGGGAGGGGGATAGATCTTGCCTAACAGGCAGCAAAGCCCCGAGAATGAAATACAACCAATTCACATTCTTCTAAGCCATCCCCACTCTTGATTTATGACGTTTGGAAAAGACTGTGAAACATTAACAGGACCTAGTGGATTCCTGAATTGCCCGTGCTGTTACAGACCCTGTGGTGAGACTTCAGGGAACCTAATCACTTAGAAGCAGCTGGACAAGTTGTTTGGGTCCTGCCCGAAGGATCTAAAAATATGCACAGCCCCCCCCCCCCAAAACCCCCTCACGTTTTGTTTGACTTCTGTATTTCCCAGAGAGTTGACTCAATATCTGTGGCATCATCCATTCTCTTCAGAAACACCTCCACAACCCGAGGTGTCTATCTGTCTGACACCTCTGGCCGAATCCCCACTTTCTTGGCCCTCATGTCCAGCACACAGAATGCAATGAACACAATAAATGAGCTCGTGTCACGTGTTAGAAGCTGGCCATTGCTACAAAGTCCATTCGTTTTCATGCCATTGTTTAAAAATAGGCTTGTTTAATGTCCCCCCTCTCTCCCCTTCCCTCTCTCTTTCTCTCCCACCTACCTCTCTCTACTCTCTCTTTCCCCCTCACTCTCTCTCTCCCACCTCCCTCTCTCCTACCACCCTCTCTCCCTCTCTCACCTTCCTCTCTCTCCCTCTCTCTCCCACCTCCCTCTTCCTCCCTTTCTCTCTCCTTCTCCCTCTCTCTATCTTCCTCTCTCTCTCTAATACAGGTCTTTCCTATGGAGCATAAACAGCTCTTCTATAATAAAACTGTATTTTTGTAACCATTTCCTCAACTCGGCACCTTCTATGACCTGTCATTTTCTCTCTTGCCCCTGGGTTATTTGTCAGTATAATTTGTCACAGAGAACCTTCCCCAAACTCAGGAACCTGACTCTTTTTTTATTTATTTCAAAAAAAATTTTTGAGAATTTCATACATTAGTATGACCTCTTATTACATATATATTAATATATACATACATATAATATTGACCACGCACATACACAAGTCCCTTTTGTTGCTCATATATACGTGTATTTAGTGCTCACCATACTCCTGAGAAGTCTTGCCTGTTTTCATCCTGTCAGATTCAGTGGCTTGCTCTAACAAATACTCAGCCAGTGGGATTAGTGGATGTTCTGACACAGTAAGATGCAAGTGTTTATCATCCTAGCTAGAGCATATGTGTTGTGATGTGTGAGCTCTGGGAGCCAGCCAGATGGTGCAGCTGGTGCAGGTCCCGAGTCTGCTGGCCAGTTTGATTCCTGAGTCCCGTGTGGTAGAGGGAGAGAATCAGCTTCAGCAAGCCCACCTGTGTACCATGGCATAGCCCCCCACACACACACACAGTAAGCAGAAATTAGAGGGGCTGTAGAAATGGTTAAAAGCACTGACTGTTCTTTTTTTTTTTTTTTTTTTTTTTTTTTTTGGTTTTTCGAGACAGAGTTTCTCTGTGGCTTTGGAGCCTGTCCTGGAACTAGCTTTTGTAGACCAGGCTGGTCTCGAACTCACAGAGATTCACCTGTCTCTGCCTCCCAAGTGCTGGGATTAAAGGCGTGCGCCACCGCCGCCCAGCGCACTGACTGTTCTTGCAGAGGATCAAATCTAATGCCCTCTTCTAACCTCTATGGTAAGCTGTGTGGGCACCATACAGTGCAAGCTAAGTATTCATATTAGTAAAAATAAGCAAGCAAATAAATAAATGTAATAAGAAGAAATGTCTCTATTTTAAAAAGAAAAATTAAGTAATTTTGCATTGCTTGCTAATTACTTAATTTGCATTGACCTACATAAAAGCCTAACAGCTTAGCACCATCTGATTGGGACTTCCAGTTTAAGAAAAGGGCGAACGCAGTTAAAGTTTCTATTGGGGGCAGCCAAGGGATTTATCGCTGAGTCTGCCCTGCAGGCTGCTGGTGCTGCTAGGAGATGGGTGCTGTGCTGAGTCTGCCCTGCAGGCTGCTGGTGCTGCTAGGAGATGGGTGCTGTGCTGAGTCTGCCCTGCAGGCTGCTGGTGCTGCTAGGAGATGGGTGCTGTGCTGAGTCTGCCCTGCAGGATGCTGGTGTCTCCATCCCTAGCTGTGCAGTGTGAGACCCAAGCATAGGGGATTGCTCTTATTTTCCTGACCAACAGATGGACGAACCAAGAGGTCACTGAAGTGTCTGAGTCACAATGTCACCCATGTGGCTATTATGTGGCAGGAGTGAGATTTGCCACATGTCCCGCTGACCCCCAGGTCCTTATTTTGTACACCCTGCTACCCCTTTTCTACGAACTGTGCTTGAAATTGCAAGGCCTTCAGCTCTGCCCATGCTCACCAGCCCACCCCACCCCTAAGACACTTTCCTGTACTTGGGGGATCAGGGATGACCCTTACTTTTGTGATTTTGCAGTCCTGCATAGCTATGATATATGGTGGTCCTTTTAGTAAGTGCAAACTGATGTTGGATCAATAAATTGGTGTCCCTGCTGAGCCTGAACTGGAGATTAACCTGTAGCTCTCCTTCGCCCTGTCTCTTCAGAGGTGAGCCAGCGATTCCCCACAACGCACCCAAACGGACGTCAGATCATGCTCACCTACCTGTTGCCATGGCTACACAACATCGAACTGGTGGACAGCAGACTCCTCCTCCCAGGGTCAAGTCCCAGCAGCCCCGAGGAGGAGGTCAAGGACCGGGAAGGAGAAGTGACCGCCTGTCACGGACTAAAAGGGAATGGCTGGGGCTCTCCAGAAGCCACTTCGCTGGTCCTGAACAACCTCATGTACATGACAGCCAAGGTAACGCCAATAGCGTGGTCCTGAACAACCTCATGTACATGACAGCCAAGGTAACGCCAATAGCGTGGTTCCATAGTAGCAAAGCCCCGGCCTCACAGAACCTTTGCCTCAAACCCGACAAAGGCACAGGGGGGCTGAGTGGAGGCGATGGGTGCACTAGTGCCCTGAATGCTGCCACACTCTCTACTTAAAAATATTTACAGGGCCAGAAATGGAGAGTCTAGAGGTCAAGGCCATCCTCAGCTACATAGTGAGATGAGGCCAGCCTGGGCTACTGAGACCCTGTTTAAAAAAAGAAAAAGATGTTCATGATATTGCCAGAATAAACTCCCTTTTCCCCCACCCCAGTATTTAATAAAGGAAGATAATACTGTATTCATGGTGACATATTTCTGGTTCAGCTGCTCTCATAGAAGACCTGGATTCTATTCCTATTTTCTAGTTGTGCATGTGGTCTGATAATTTTGTGAGTTAGTAATGGTTGTATAAATAGGTAGGTGTGGGTTCAGAGGAGCTGGGAACCCAACCTTCATAATTTGCTTTAAAAAACAAGAAAATGAAAATAATGTGTTTGGTGTATTTAAAAAATGGTTATGGAAGAAGAGCAGTGGCGCACACCTTTAATCGCAGCACTCGGGAGGCAGAGGTAGGAGGATCTCTATGAGTGGAAGGCCAGTCTGATCTGCAGAGCAAGTTCTAGGATAGCCAAGACTACCCAGAGAAACCCTGTCTTGAAAAACAAAAGACAAAAGCAAAAGGGGGAGGGGAGCGGTGGTGCACACTTTTTATCCCAGCACTTGGGAGGTAGAGTCAGGCAGATCTCTGTGGGTTCAAGGTCAGCCTGGTCAACAGGACAGCCGGAACTGTTACATACACACACACCAAAAAATAACAGCTGTCTCAAAAAAAAATTTTTAATTAAAAAAATGGTTATGATGATAACTAGGGATGGATCTTGGGGTAGACCTCTTGTATTTTATGCAAAAAGCCCAGGATTCAAATGCCAAGCACAGCAACTAAAGAGTGGGAGGATTATGAGACGAGAGAGAGAGAGAGAGAGAGAGAGAGAGAGAGAGAGAGAGAGATCACATGTTGGCCTATAATTTTTTTAAAAATGCTTCTATAGGTACTTCATATAACTTATCTCTATATTGTGAATTGCTCTCCACTCATAAATGGCATTTTTCTATCAAATGTTCATTTTCCCCTCCTAATGACTTCAACCAATCATAACCTTCAAACCAACTTATGTTCTGCACACACTCACGCGGGCTGCCTTTTCTCGTTTGTGTTAGTACGGCGATGAAGTCCCAGGACCAGAAATGGAAAATGCTTGGAATGCACTAGCCAACAACGAAAAATGGAGCAACAACCTGAGGATCACACTGCAGTTCCTTATCAGTCTATGCGGGGTCAGCAGCGACACCGTCCTCCTGCCCTATGTAAGTGACATCCAAGCATCCAGGAGTGCTATTTCCTGCTGGGGTCCCCCTGCTGATGGAGGAGTTACTTTCATTTAATAAAGAAACTGCCTTGGCCCATTTATAGGCCAGCCCTTAGGTGGGTGGAGTAAACAGACAAAATGCTGGGAGAAGGAAGCCAAGTGAGGAGTCGCCATGATTCTCCCACTCCAGACAGACGCAGGTTAAGATCTTTCCTGGTAAGCCAGCTCATGGTACTACACAGAATATTAGAAATGGGTTAGATCAATATGTAAGAGCTAGCCAATAAGAGGCTAGAGCTAATGGGCCAGGCAGTGATTAAAATAATACAGTTTCCATGTAATTATTTCGGGGCATAAGCTAGCCATGCGGGCGGCTGGGTGCCGGGGACACAGCCCTGCCGCTCTTATTACAACACCCTGCCATTTGTAGCTCAGACTGTTGGCTCCCACTACAACAAAGGTCTTGGTTTTCAAATCCTGCACTTTCCCTGAGATCTCATCCAGGTGATGAACAAAAACATTGCTACCTTCCCATAGCACAGGCTTCATGTGCTACTGTCAGGGGCACCTGTCACCCCTTGGATTACATTACAGGACACTGACACCTGTGAATTGAGGATTATTTTTCTGAAAGTTACCAAAGCTTCCTCTACAAACAACACCAATATGAATGAGGCAGAATGCAAAAGATCACATCATTACTAACACACACAAAAAAAATGCTTCTGGTTTGCATCTTGACATTACTGGAATGAAATAAAAAGACAACAGACCTGGGGGTTTCTTTTCTTCTTTTTTATGATTTATTTATTTTTATTTTACATGGATGAGAGTTTACCTACATGTGTGTACACACACAGTATGCATGCAGTACCCATGGAGGCCAGAAGAGGGCACTGAATCCCCTAGAACTGGAGTCACAAATGGTTGTGCGCCACTAGGTCGGTGCTGGGAATTGAACTCTGTTCTTTTGTGGAGCAGCCAGTGGTCTTAAGCAATGAACCATCTCTCCAGCCTCAACTAGATTTTTCTTTCCAAAAGTAGGTGATAGGAGAGAAAACAAAGCAGAGCTATATTTATGGCATATTCTGTTTTTACTTGAGGATAGCAGCAGTTTCTAACACAGACTCACTTGGCTTCTCTGTATGTTTTCATGAGTGTATGCCTTCCTGTTGCCCTGAGCTGCTTTGGCCATGCTGCAGTATATGATTGCAGGGTTAGACACTGGGGCTTGCACTTATATGACACATTAATATGTTGTTTTTAAAACCTAAGACTTTGCTGGGTGGTGGTGGCGCACACCTTTAATCCCAGCACTCGGGAGGCAGAGGCAGGTGGATCGCTGTGAGTTGGAGGCCAGCCTGGTCTACAGAGTTCCAGAACAGCCAGGACTACACAGAGAAACCCTGTCTTGGGATTGGGGGGGTGGGGGGAACCCTAAGACTTGGCAGACAGTGAAAACTTGTTTCTAGTGACAAAGGAGATAGGAGGTGTCCTGGTTACTGTTCTATGGCTGTGAAGAGACAGCATGACCAGGGCAACTCTTACAACAGAAAGCATTTAATTGGGGGTTTGCTTACAGTGTCAGAAGGTAAGTCCATGATCGTGGTGGCAGGAAGCAGGCAGGCATGGTGCTGGAGCAGCAGCTGAGAGCTTTACAACCTGATCCATAGGTAGTAGGAAGAAAAGGAAAGAGATGCTGGGCGTGGCATGGGCTTTTGAAAGCCCACCCCTTGTGACACACCTTCTCCAACAAGACCACACCTCCTAATCCTTCTCAAACAGTTCTGCTAACTGGGGATCAAATATTCAAACATATGAGACTATGGTTCTCATCCAAACCACCATAGAAGGAGACTGTATTCCATTTTCAGTTTAAAAAAATAGCTGTCATTTTCCCAGAATGGATACGAGAAAATCATTTTTGACATATAAGTACCTTATACAGTAGCTACCAGTAAAAATCTTGCAATGTTTTTAGCTTAAGTTGACTCAATTTACGCTAAGAGTAATTTTTTTTTAATTGAGCAACTGAAGAAGGTACCTGTGTAAAGCACAATTAATAAAAACTCAGGGTCAAAAATTGGGGTTCAACCTGAAGATCCAAAAAGCAAAATAGCCAACCACTGGCTCATCCCTCAACCTCAGTCTGAAAATAGCCATCCGCTTCCTGGAATCTCAGAAGGAGACTGCATCTGAGAGCTCTCACCCCATCTTATATTCATCTCTAGGGCTGGGATCAAAAGTATGCACCACTGGGATCAAAGGCATGTACCACCCGATTTCTAGGATAGCTACTGGGATTAAAGGTGTGTGTCATTGTAACTACTGGGAATAAAGGTGTGTGCTCCCGTAACCTGGCCTGTAAGGCTGACCAGTGGGAGTGTCTTCCTCTCAGACCTTCAAACAGTCTTTATTTATGAACACATTTGAAATGCCACTACACCTGTGTGGTGCGGTTTTGTCCCCAGCACTGAGATCATCCAAAGACGGCAAAGGTTCGCTGTCTGACTGACAGTGCCCGATGACAGTGTGTTCCAAGGTGAGTGAGTTTCCAGCCCAAAGCTCTGACAGGAAATACATCTTCCTTTTGTCTTCTTCCAAGATTAAGAAGGTGGCAATCTACCTGTGCCGGAACAACACCATCCAGACTATGGAAGAGCTGCTCTTTGAGCTGCAGCAGACAGAGCCAGTGAACCCCATCGTCCAGCACTGTGACAATCCTCCTTTCTATCGCTTCACAGCCAGCAGCAAAGCCTCCGCAGCTGCTTCAGGTAAGGGCAGGCCCCCTGGGCACACACCTTGTCACGCAGTGCACTCAACAGGTTTGAGTGGGTCTCACTGTCCTTTGTCCTGGGAATGTATTCCTTGAAGAGGTGAACCCTCAGCACATTGTAATTGGATAACAATTGACTGGGTGAGGATCATCATGAGCCAGTGGCCCAGTGGCTTTCCTACCACAGAACTTACCAGGATGCAGTCACTGAGGAATCTCAGCTCTGAAGTTTCCACATACCTTAATGGATTCCCTTTGCTAGGCTCCTCCCAGGATTGCCTAGAATAGTCCATGAAACCCAAAGTGTTCAAAACTCTGAAACTTTTTGAGTACTGGCATGACAACCCAATATAAAAGCTCAATGTATACAAACCTTACTCATTTTTTAAGACTTATTTATTTTTATTTTGCTCATATTGTCTATATGTGTGTATGTGCACCATGTGCATGAAATGCCCTTGGAGGCCAGAAGAGGGCGTCAGATCCTGGACTGAAATTGCAGATGGTTGTGAGCTGCCATGTGGGTGCTGGGAGCCAAACCCAGGTCCTCTGCAAAAGCAGAAGGTACTCTTAACTGCTGAGCCATTTCTCCTGCCCCAGCTTTCTCATTGTTAAAAACATTACATGAAATTACCTTTAGCCACTGTGTAACAAAGGATACACAAAACAGAATTGAATTTCATGCTTACATTTGCGTCTGGGCCCTAAGTCAGTTTCATCGGACCCAAAAATCCCACAATCCAAAATATCTGAAATCAGAAATGTCCCTGATCCTGTTAATTCTGAATAACAGATTCTCACGGTGTTTTATAGCCTTCAGTCAGTTAGTATCTGTTCCTTTCATGAAACACATACTTCTTCCTTCACCCTTTACTTCCCTTCCCTTTACTTCACCCTGAATCCATCATCAGTCCCATCAGCTCCTACTCTCTCGTGCTCTCTTTCTCCTACTTCTTAGGGAAGTGTTTTGGTTTTTGGTTTTTTCAGAAAGACACTAGCCTAGGAATCAGAATCCTACTTAGTTTTCCTTTCATACTATTAGCTGAATAATTCCTGAACCCAGCAACACTAAAAGATCAAGCTAGGGAGGTGCCAGCCTTTAACCCCAGTGTTGGGGAAGCAGAAGAAGGTGGGCCATAAATTGACAGTCGGCCTCGGCTGTGTAGCAAGACCCTGTCTAAAGCGGCAGGGATAGAAGAAATTCTGGTGTGGCTGCAGCAGACCCACCTCTATCTCAGGTCATGACCTGAGGCTAGAGACTGCTAAGAATGTTATAGCCTCATTTTATGAGGAAGAAGGAATTGGGTTTGAAAACCAGATGTCTGGAACTCAATGCTATAGACTTAGAGACAGTTGTTTATGTCTCTAAGAATGTCTGAGATTACGGAAGACAAGAAGACGGTCAGGAATGGTGTTGTACAGGGAATCCTTTCCTGAACTACCTGCCCCTCTGAATGCCCCATCTCTGATGCCTCCTTTCCTTCTGCAGGAACCACCTCAAGCAGTAACACTGTAGTCGCGGGCCAGGACAGCTTCCCGGACCCTGAGGAGAGCAAGACTCTCAAAGAGTCTGATGACAGGTCAGTGCAGCATTTGGCTTACTGTCCGTTCTAACGTTCAGCAGGAGTCTGTGCAAAGGCGTCACACGTTAGTGGAGTTTCCTAAGTGCATACGAACTGAAATCCATCTTTACACTCAGGAACACAGACTGACTTTCCAGCCCTGTCTGATGTATCCCTAAAGATACATCCTTCACAAAATCAGCGAGAACACTGTTCTGGTGGCTGAGTTCCACTTACACTTGGGCATCGTAAAAATCCCTGGTTGGAGGCTGGAGAGATGGCTCAGTGGTTAAAATCACCAGATGCTCTTCAAAAACCCAGATTCTGTCATCAGCACACACATCATAGTGCAAACTATCTGTAACTCCAGATCTGGGGGAATCCAGCGCCCTCTTCTGGCCTCCACAGGTACTGCATGCACATGCATACATACAGGCACTAATCTGCATAAAATAAACAAAATCCTTGTGGAATTTTTTTTTAAAAGCATTGTTCTGCTAGTGGGCACAAACCATTTGGAATTAGGGGAGATTTGGCATGTGGAGCTTTCAAACCTAATTACTACGTGGTTTCTTAAATGCCTTGAGGTAAGTTCTCTGCAACAACATTACATTAATCGGCTTTTGTTACTGTAGCAAATGCCTGAGGCTGGCTGACTCATAAGGAAAGAAGTTTGGTTAGTTGTTGTAGGGGCTGGTGTTCTGAACAGCACAGTGTGGGCTTTAGCATAGGCGCCAACTGGCTACATCGTATCATAACAGGAACATGTGTGAACATTTAAGTACTCTCTTTCCCTCCTTCTCTCTCTCCTCATATAAAACCACCAGAATTACAGAGGCTCCATCCTAATTACCTTACATAATCCAGTTATTGTCCTCAGGGCCTCACTTCTTTTCATACACATAACTATATTTATAGGCTGGCTTGCCTCAGAGTAGAGAGAATAACACATTGCAATATCCTGATAGTCAGTCAGGTCAGAGCCCTTGGGGTGTTTGTCACCTCAGACACCCACTCAGAAGTATCATGGCATGGACAGTGTCCCTGCACTGTCACCTCCCTAAGGTTGACACCAGACAAGTTGTTTAATCTCACTAAGCCTCAGTTTCCCCATTCGTAAAGTGAGTAACGCTTCTGTCAAAAATGAGAGGCAAATTAAATGAGACGGTGCATGTGGCGTTAATGTATGTGACGTCAGTGTATGCGACGTCAGTATATATGACGTCAGTATATATGACGTCAGTGTGTGACGTCGGTGTGTGTGACGTCAGTGTATATGATGTTAGTGTACGTGACGTCAGTGTACGTGACGTCAGTGTATGTGATGTCAGTGTATGTGACGTCAGTGTATGTGACGTTAGTGCATGGGACGTTAGTGTATGAGACGTTAATGTGTGTGACGTCAGTGCATGGGACGTTAGTGTATGAGACGTTAGTGTGTGTGACGTTAGTGTGTGTGACATTAGTGCATGGGACGTTAGTGCATGTGACGTTAGTGTATGTGACGTTAGTGTGTGTGACGTTAGTGTATGTGATGTTAGTGTATGTGACATTAATGTATGTGACATTAGTGTATGTGACGTTAGTGCATGGGACGCTAATGTATGTGACTCAGTGCATGGGACGTTAGTGTATGTGATGTTAGTGCATGGGATGTTAGTGTATGAGACATTAGTGTGTGTGACGTTAGTGTATGGATGTTAGTGTGTGTGACGTCAGTGCATGGTTACTATAACCATTCTTTTCCCTTACCTGAACAATCTGCAAGAGGGGCAGATGGAAAAGTCCTTTCAATCATAGGATTACATTTCTCCAAACTATCACTTTCCTGAAAATTCTTTGAATATTTTGCAGGAAGCTTTAATTTGTCCCCAGTCCCAGATTGCTCGTGTAGCTGCTATGTGCGTTCCTGCTTCTTCACGTCTTTACTTGCTCAGCAACTCAGCAGGTTTGGCGGACTGATGGGCCTCTCCTGTCAGGGACATTTGACCACATGCTCCTCTTCATTTCACAACAGATGTTAGCTTTTGCAGTTGACTACGACGTTATCCTAAAGTATCCTTATTCTCCCAAGGCTTGGGCTTTGGCTGACATGCGGAAGGGGACCTCTGGCCTCCCAACTGAAAAAGGAAATGTTTCGGGTATAAAGACTGTAATAGTACTGTAAGAAACACATACCAGCCCAGGTGGCATTGGCCTACAATCCCAGCACTCAGGAGTCAGAGGCAGGTGGATCCCTTTGAGTTCAAAGCCAACCTGGTGTACCTGGGGAGTTCCAGGCCAGGCCAGTGAGACCCCATCTAAAGAAAGAGGAAGAGGAAGAAGGAAGATAAAAGAAAAGCAGCAACATTATAACTAAGCCCTCCCTCCCCCTTCCTGCCACACACACACACGCACACACACACACACACACACACACACGGAGAAAGCCGGCGGCCACTAAATTGTAGAATCTACTTTTGGGCAACAGCACATTCTGACATGTCACCATATCACGGCTGTGTTTTGTTTTTGAAGGTTTAGCAATGTGATCCGAGCCCATACTCGCCTGGAGTCAAGATACAGCAACAGCTCTGGAGGGTCCTACGATGAGGATAAAAGTGAGTACCTGGGGCCGCGAGGTTAAGTCTGGAAAGGTCTTTACCCAGTCCTGTGCGCTTCCCATGGTGATGCCAAGTTGGAGAAAGCCTAGTAAGAAGTTAGCTCTTGGGGCTGGAGAGATGGCTCAGCGGTTAAGAGCACTGCCTGTTCTTAAAGCCGTGGGCAGTTGGATAAACCAGAAAGGTTAATGCGCTCATAGTTCTGTTTGAGGCCTTAGCAGCCTCTGTAGATACAGTCAAAATAAATATAAATTGTCTAGGAATCAAAGAAATCCTAGAAACTCAGTGACATGAGTCTGTGTTGTGGAACTTTCTTAAGGAATTTTTCTATTTCTAATTGTTTACATTATGGGCATTGTCATCAGAAGAGGGTATCAGTTCCCCAGAACTGGAGTTGCAGATCATTGTGAAATGCCATATGGGTGCTGGGGATTGAACCTGGGTCCTCTGGAGAAGTAGCAGTGGGTTCAATTCCCAGCATCATGTTAGCAGCTAATAATCCCCTGTAACTCCACTTCCAGGGGATCTGATACCTTCTTCTGGCCTCTGTGGGCAACTGCACACACGTGGTACCAAGACATATGTTCAGGAAGGCATGCACATGCATATAAATAAAAATAAATAGGGGCTAGACAGGTGGCTCAGTGGTTAAGAGCACTGGCTGCTTTTTACAGAGGACCCAGGTTCAATTCCCAGCACCCACATGACAGCTCACACTCTGTAACTATGGTTCCAAGCAATCTGACACCCTTCCACAGATATACATACAGGCAAAACATCACTCTACATAAAATGAAATAAAAATAAACACAAAAAGACTCTTAAATAAATAAAATTTGGGTTCAGAGGTTAAGCAGTATGCTGACACCTGCCCTGGAGTGTGACAGGCGTGGGGTGGCAGCACCCATCTCCTTGTGAGACCCTTCTCCTGTACCTCAGCCAGGTTATTCCTCGGACGGCTGCCCCTGCCCGCCTTCAAGGTGCAGAGTGTAGACTTGGATAGGCATTGCCCTCCCTTGCAGGGTTGGCAGAATGAGCATGGTACTGACTTGATTGCTGTCATCTTCAAGGCGTCCTAGTGACCTGTCAGACAAAGCATGACGGCACTTCGTGGTCAGGTGGGTTTCAGAAAAACACCCTCACATCATTTCTTCTGATTTCTCAGAACAACCAAAATTTAAAAAATAAAAGCACGTGGTGCTTTCGACTATGCTCTTGTGTGACAGAGCACTGAGTCCTCGCTGAGAAGAGAGCCTAGAGGACCATTCCGATCAGGGGAGACAGTAGAGTTAAGTTCTTGAGTCTGGACCAAGTCTTGTCTAATGATGCGCAGACCAGCAAGGAAGTCATCATGATTGAGGCAGAGTGAACAGTGAGGAAATAGGAGGCTGTTAGCCAGGAGAGAAACGTGGTAGCCTTGTAAAGACTTCTAAGGTCACTGTGTGGGTTGTGGGCTTCCTTCTGGGTGTAAAGGGGACCTCTGGAGAGTGTTGAACAAGGAAAGACACATGCCCAAAGTTTCCAAGGGATGGCTCTGGCTTCTCTGTGGAACACAGGCTGTGCGCAGAGTAAGAACAGAGGCGAGATGACAGTAAGGAGCCATGGTGACAGAGGAGGTGGGTTAAGCACAGATAGAGACAAGGCT
The DNA here is from genome assembly GCF_950005125.1 of Chionomys nivalis. Classification (NCBI taxonomy): domain Eukaryota; kingdom Metazoa; phylum Chordata; class Mammalia; order Rodentia; family Cricetidae; genus Chionomys; species Chionomys nivalis. The sequence continues at coordinate 82,400,095 of NC_080088.1, read as the reverse complement.
AGACACAAGTGTCCAGATGCAAGGTATGTGCTCAGAAGGCAAATCTCTCTGACTGTGTTGAGATGTTAATATTCTTGTATGAAATACCCGCCATTAGACTCTTAAGATGAAAGTACATAGGACAGAGCTCGACATGTACCTGCCCGTGTCGGTCCCCTGCCATGTTACATAGGACAGAGCTCGACATGTACCTGCCCGTGTCGGTCCCCTGCCATGTTACATAGGACAGAGCTCGACATGTACCTGCCCGTGTCGGTCCCCTGCCATGTTAGCGCTGTTGTCATTGGGCCTGGCAGTTGGATGTGGGATGAGAGGACAGGCACTTGCTCTGAGCTAAGTAGAAATAAGAACTGCATTTCAGGAGCTGGAGAGATGGCTCAGTGGTCAAGAGCACTGACTACTCTTCCAAAGGACCCGGGTTCAATTCCCAGCACCCATATGGCAGCTCACACCTGTCTATAACTCCAAAATCTGACGCCCTCATACAGCCATAGATGCAGATGAAACACCAATACACACAAAGTTTTTAAAAAAATTATAGATAGCTAGATTATTTTTTTAAAAGAACTGCATTTCTCTGTAATGGGGAAGGCTGGAAACATTTTCCCTATCATGGGAATTATGATTGAACATTTTCTAATCTGTATTTTTATTTGTTCTTTTATGAATAACTATAAATCATCAAGTAATAGTTAATCAAATAATTACAGAATCTACTGGTTTAACTCATGTAACAGCACGCTTAGTGAGTTGCTGTCTCAGCAAGCATACATGTATAAGATGCTTTCTGAAAACATCAATTGTGGTCAGCACAAGTCTTTTTCCCCTGAAAATAAAGCCACCATGTCTTTCTCGTCCTCCAGATGATCCGATCTCTCCCTACACGGGCTGGTTGCTAACGATCACAGAGGCCAAGCAGCCACAGCCTTTACCCATGCCTTGTACTGGAGGATGCTGGGCCCCCTTGGTCGACTACCTCCCAGAGACCATCACTCCGCGGGGGCCGCTGCACAGGTGAGCGCATGCAGGGATGTAGGGAAATGAGTAGTTGGCTTTGGAAGGATTTCTCTACCGATAAGATGAGGAATGTTTGCCTGGCCTCACTACAGGAGGGCCCTTTTTAAATCGGGGGGGGGGGGGATTTTACTGCCTTTATCCCCAGATCCTAGAATATTAGCAGAGTTTAGTTAACTATCAGCCTGTGACCCTTTGAAGCTCTCCTTGATGTAATATTGAAACTAATTCGGTGATGCCTGTTAGATTGCACAGAACTTCAAGGGATGGAATCCTCTTCCATCTCTCCCTTTTTCTTCAGCTCTGGTTGCTAGAAGACTCACCATTCTGTGATAAGCCTAACTGGTTTTTCTTGTAGTGGGCTCTGTGCTGTTCCTGGGGAGCCCAAGAGATGGCTCAGCAGATAACAGCACTGGCTGCTCTTGCAGAGGACCAGGGTTTCATTCCCAGCACCACATGGGTTTCTGGGGGACCTAGTGCCCTCTTCTGGCCTCTGTGGGCATTGCATGCAGATGGCATGCAGGCACTTATAAACATCCAGTAAAAATAAACAAACTTTTAAATTCTGTCTCTCTTGAATAAGTACCTTTACGTAGCTTTTCAGTGAATCTTAGTTGCATTTAGCTGTGACTTGGCCTGCTGAAGTCCTTACATCCTTTATAAAAGTGGCGTTTGTTTCTCCATTTTGTTGGTCAGGTGCAATATCGCTGTGATTTTTATGACTGAGATGGTGGTGGATCATAGTGTGAGAGAAGACTGGGCTCTTCACCTTCCATTGCTACTTCACGCTGTCTTCTTAGGTAAGACTGGATCTAAAGGGAATTCTCACCAACAGGATGATAAACACGTAGAGGGCTTACATAGACCTGTTCTTCACGGCACATAGGTTAGCTTCAGTTATAAAATCAATCCTCTCCTTTCTCATTGTACCTTTATGCTTTGTAATATGTCTTGTTCCTGGTGATCAGTCATAGCTTAACACTGACATTTCTGTAATCTAAATATGTTGTTAATGATGCATCTTTCAAGATACCCAAAATAGGGCTGGAGAGATGACTCAGCGGTTAAGAGCACTGGCTGTTCTTCCAAAGTTTCTGAGTTCAATTCCCAGCAACCACATGGTGGTTCATACCTTAAAAATGCATTACATAAATAAAGACAACCCACATAGTATGAGTTTATTTGGGGGATCCTCAGCTGAGGAAACAAATAGAAAGCTGTGAAATCTGATCAAAACAAAGAGAGAACCAGATAGTGGTGGTGCATGCCTTTAATCCCAACACTTGGGAAGCAGAGGCAGGTGGATGAGTTTGAGGCCAGTCTGATCTACAAGAGCTAGTTCCAGGACAGGCTCCAAAGCTACAGAGAAGCCCTGTCTCAAAAAAATCAGAGAGAGTGCTCACTTTGGCAGCACATATACTAAATTGGAATGATACAGAGAAGATTAGCATAGCCCCTACGCAAGGATGACATGCAAATTCGTGAAGTGTTCCATAAAAAAAAATCAGAGAGAGAGAGAGAAATAAGAGGGAATGTAGCAGGCTAAATACCTAGCTTTAGGTGTCCAAGTGATGGGCAAAAACTAGAAGAAGAACCATCTAGAACATCAGTTAAGTTGGAAAAAGAGAATAGAATGTAGATCCTTTAAGCCTGGCATGGTGGCACATACCTGTGATCCCAGCACTGTGACTAATGGAAGATCTCAAGCTCAAAGCCAGCATGTACTTCCTAACAAGATATAGCTCACAAATACATGTTTTTATTTTTTAAAAAAAAAAGACACTTTAATAGCAGATTCAGGGAAGAGAATACATCAAGCAAAAAGAATATGAACCACATTAAATGCTATGGAGAGGTCAGAAAAGGCCTGCTGTCGACACTTTATGCAAACTGTTGTAACTGGGGACGGCAGGCTGCTTCTCGGCCCAGCTAGCTTTACACCCGAAATAATTACACAGAAATTGTATCCATTTAAACACTGCCTGGCTCATTAGTTCCAGCCTCTTATTGGTTAATTATCACATCTTGATTAATCATTTCTAATAATCTGTGTAGCACCATGAAGTGGTGGCTTACCAGGAAGATTCTAACCTACGTTCATCTCGGGCCAAAGCTTCATGGCGTCTGCCTGACTCTGTTTTCTTTCTCCCAGAATTTTGATGGGTCTACTCCGCCTATCTAAGCTGCTGTCCTATCAAAAGGCCAAGGCAGTTTCTTTATTTGACCAATGAAAGTAACACAGAAGGCCCTCCTACTCCAGCAAACATTTCATTTAAGTCACAAAGCATCTTATTTTCCCTAAGCCCAACTTTATTATGTTGGTAACCCAAAGACTAACAAAGACAGCTAATGGTTCTCCCACCCGACAGGCATTCCTGTAGGCATCCTAGAGTCCTCGCTATCCCTGAATCTCAAGGGGCTTTAGCGGTTAGCGTTGGTTGACATTAAGAGATTGTGCCCTTGGTTCCAGGTTTGGACCATTATCGGCCTGAAGTCTTTGAGCACAGCAAAAAGCTGCTCCTTCACCTCCTCATCGCCCTTTCCTGCAACAGCAACTTTCATACCATTGCCTCAGTCCTGCTGCAGACCCGAGAGCTGGGGGAAGCCAAGACGCTAACCATGCAGCCGGCCTACCAGCCAGAATATCTCTATACAGGTGAGAAGGGGTGGGTGTGCGCACGGCACCAGTGGGGAGGTGGGTGGGGGTGGGGGCCGTGAAGCCCACACTCGCTTCTGCAGCACCATTGGGGAAGTGGATGGAGGAGGCCAGGGAGCCCATGCTCACTTCCCTTGTGCTGGCATCCTGCTTTTCGCACTGATAAAATAACACCGTTTCGTGTGAACGTGGCTCTGAAAAGCCTTTTTATGGTTGAGCGTTTTAAAGTGCATTTTTTATAATTTTTTGACTGCTGCCCCCAGGGAGTATGTCCCTCTGATATGCTGACCTTACAATGCTCAGCACTCAAGAGCACTGGCTGTGGGACCACAAGGTGACTCTGCCCCCTGCCTAAGCAGGACATGGCGAGTGTGCTAGGTGTCCCTCCTTGTTCCCCTGAAGGGGTTTGCACTTTACTGAGTGACTGTCTATGCTTTGTTGGAATCTAGGGGAACACAAAAATTCAAAACTAGAGAAAAGAAAGATAGTTACGTATATACATTTCCAAACTACATTAGTCTAACTAGAGATGTACATTGTTAAACAAATATGAAGTGAAAAATAACATTATTTTCAAAAAAAACAGTATTTTCTTTTCTTTTTCTTTGTTTTTTTTTGGGGGGGGGGCAGTTCGAGACAGGGTTTCTCTGTGGTTTTGAACCCTGTCCTGGAACTAGCTCTTGTAGAGCAGGCTGGCCTCAAACTCACAGAGATCCACCTGCCTCTGCCTCCTGAGTGCTGGAATTAAAGGCGTGCAACACCACTGCCTAGCTAAAAAAAAGTATTTTCTTATGCTATAGTTCTTTGAATATCATGCTATATAGCTCATTAAAATATTCTGATGCGTGGTTAGAGTACAGATCAGTGATAAAATATATCCTTAGCATGCATGAGGCCCTTGCTCTAATCCCAAAAACCAAATGCATATATGTGTGTGCATATTATATGTTCATATGGCATATTATATGTTCATATGAACATATGTCCCCACACACATATTATTACACATTTAACTTAGTCAAGCTCATAGTCACATTTACTCAAAAACATTAAATCTAACTTACCCATCAGCCATTGAGTAACTAGTGTTTTTCAAAGGAATCATTTTAAATGTTCAAACTTTCCATTACTTGGCCTTTTATAGTCAGGATATTTGCTGATCTGGCTAGTATATGCCAACACACATGCACCTCCCCTTTACCACAGCATCTAGCCAAACCCCCGTGTGGAACACAGCATGTCTCCCATGATCCCCATTACACACTGGCAGGCACAGCCATGCATCTCAGGCCAGAAGGAAAGAGGCATGAGTGGTGTTGGGGACTCATAACCACAGCCCAAATCAAGGGCCCTTCAATATGACACTTCAGACTTGCTGGCACCCTAGCCCATCCTCCTGCTGTCTTCTCTTCCCACCAGGCGGCTTTGACTTCCTGAGGGAGGACCAGTCGTCCCCAGTGCCAGACTCCGGCCTGAGCTCGAGCTCCACATCGTCCAGCATCAGTCTTGGTGGCAGCAGTGGGAACCTCCCACAGATGACCCAGGAGGTAGAAGACGTGGACACAGCCGCAGAAACAGACGAGAAAGCCAACAAACTCATTGAGTTTCTGACAACCAGGTAAGGGGGGGCGGCAGTCAGGCCCGAGGATGTTCACCACAGTCCACCCCGGGGCACGTGCTCGGAGACCATTTGCTCATCCACTCCAGAGTCAGAAGCCAAAAGGGACGTGAAACACAGAGGGGAGGAATCCATGTAGTCAGACGTCAGAATCAAGGGAAACTGGAAATGGTCCTGTTTTCTCAGGTCTTCTGATTCTCCATGTTAGTCACTAAGGCTTCAGAATTGCAGGTGCCCTGAGGGCCAGTGGTGTGTGAAAGCCTGCACACAGGTCAGGTGATCCGGAGTCTGCTGTCCTCCCTGGGGCTTAAGTCGTGCACGTTCGGTTACTGCTGCCACTTAGAGTCTGCTAGCAGTCACCTCATCGACTCTTCCCATTCTTTAAAAAGACAGTTGTGTAGCTTCGTATGTTTGTGTGTTTTACTTGCATATGTACATGTGTGCGCAATGTATGTACAGTGCCTGTGGAGACAGAAGAGAGCTTTGGAGGCCCCGGAACTGGAGTTACAGATGGTTGTGAGCCACCATGTCGGAGCTGGGAATTGAATCCAGGTCCTCTGGAAGAGCAGCCAGCGAGTGCTCTAACCACTGAGCATCTCTCCAGCTCCCCCATCCCATCCTTACCGTTCAAACACAAGTTTGGGTAATAGAAGCCATTTTCTGTTGGCTCCACGGTATCCCACACCTTGATGATGTGATTCTGAGCAGCAGCAAACGTTCATCTGGCTGGAGAGATGGCTCAGCAGTTAAAAACGCTTGCTGCTCTTCCAGAGGATATTAGGTTTAGATCCCATCACCAACATCAGGTCTGTAACTCCATCTCCAGAGGATCTAACGCCCTCTTCTGGCTTCTGTGAGTACTGCAGTTATGGCACATAACCATAATTAAAAATAATAAAATCTTTTTTAGAATTACATTTTATCTTTGGAGTTAGAACCTTTTAGTGTGTCTTTTAACACAAAATGACAACCACGTGTTTAACATTGGTATGCTTTGTTTTAGGGCATTCGGTCCACTTTGGTGCCACGAAGATATCACACCCAAAAATCAGAACTCAAAGAGTGCCGAGCAGCTTTCTAATTTCCTACGCCATGTTGTATCTGTATTTAAAGATTCCAAATCAGGTACTTCTTCCTCTTTCTCCAAATCTCTCTCACAGCATTCTTCTCTCATGGAACACACTACACAAGTATCATGCACAACCCATGATACATTTCCAAGCTGCAGCTAACTGATGTGGGATTTCCCTCTATATGCTGTGACTACCATTAATGCATAAAGAAACTGCTTTGGTCCTATAGCAGGGCAGAACTTAGGTAGGCAGGGAACACTAAACTGAATGCTGGGAGAAAGCAGGCTGAGTCTGGAGAAGCCATGTAGTCCCTCTGGAGCCAGATGGAACTTTAACCGGTAAGCCACAGCCATGAGCCGATACACAGATTAATAGAAATGGGTTAAATTAAGATGTAAGAGTTAGCCAATAAGAACCTAGAGCTAATGGGCTAAGCAGTGTTTTAAATAATATAGTTTCTGTGTGATTATTTGGGGGCTAAGCAGCCAGGAACTTCCGGGATGAACAAGCAGGCACCTTACTATAACTAACAGCAATAAGATTTATTCCTTTTGGTCCACATTCATGTGACATCCAAATATGTCAAAAGGCCTCCTTGGCATAAAACATTAAAAGGTTGCTATTTTCCTTAGGTTTTGTCTGTCTCCCTGAAAAGAGGAACAGCAGTTGTACAACTTAATGACCCCGAACAACTGTGTGCTTTACAATGCATTTTCCTTCCCTCCGGGTCAGAAGGTTTTCTGATGCCTGAGATCTTGTTTTCAGGAGAATGGTCAAGTAATGTGTATTGCCTTCCTTGGAGTGTCTGCATTTCGGGATCTGTATATTGATAAAAAAGAACAGAGTCTTTGGCACCAGGTCTTGGATGTCTTTAGAACTAGTTAGATGCATCCCTATCTTTTCTCTACTTTAAAAAATGTATCTCCAACAAAACCTCTTTTTTAAAAAAGAAGTAATCCAGGTGTAGTAGTTTATCCTATAATCCTGGCATCTGAGGCAGGAGAACTGTTTCAAGTTCAAGGCCAGCCTACTACACAGTGAGTTCCAGGCCAACCTAAGCTACAGCGTAAGGTCCTTTGTCAACAAGAAGGAAGGGAGGAGGGAGAAAGGGAGAGAGGGAAGGAAGGAAAGAAGGAAGGAAGAAAGGAAGGAAGGAAGGAAGGAAGGAAGGAAGGAAGGAAGGAAGGAAGGAAAGCTTTTAAAAAAGGAGTCCAGGGATTGAAGATAGCTCAGTTAGCATACTTGCTGAAATACATGAAGACCTGAGCGTGGATGCCCAGCAGGCACACACCTATAACCCCTGCACTGGGGGAACGGGGCAGGTAGATCTCCAGAGCTCCCTGACCAACCAGTATATCTGAAATGAGCAAACTCTAGGTCCATTGAGAGACACTGTCTCTAAAAGTGAGGAGAGAGCTGTTGAGGAAAACACCTGGCATCAACATGCCCCTCCACATGGGTGCTTGTGTACCACCTGTTCACATGTATACATCACATACACACAGAAATGGGAGGGGAAGAAAAGGAACTATAGAATAAAAAAAGATAAGGAAGAAAGAGTGTTAAATAATACATTTGTGCATGTGGGTTGTATATCAGACATTGTGTTGTTTAATTCTTGTAACATCCCAGTGAGATACAGCCTGTTGCTTACAAGTCAAAGAGAAGGTTGTGGGCTCCTAAGAAAAACACTGTCTTTCCCAGAGTCACACCCTCTGACTTAAAACCAGGACTATCTAGCCTCTGCCTCTCCCTGCAAGTTCCATGATTCATACAAAGTTTGTTTTTTACTTTGAAATGACTTGAAGTTCTATTGTTCACTTGTCTGTTTGCTTATATATTGTTTCCTTTGTTTTTAAATTCTATGTGTCTGACTGTTCTGCCTGAAAGTTTTATGTGCACCATGTGCATGCAGTGCTCGTGGAGGCCAGAAGAGGGCGTCAGATCCCCAGAACTGGATGGTTGGGAGTCACTATATAGGTGCTGGGAACCGAACCCAGGTCCTCTTAACTGATGAGCCATCCCTCCAGGTCTTTACATTTAAGTTTCACAATGCCCAAGGCCTTGCATATGCTAGGTGAACCCTCTGTTCCTGAGTAGATCCGCACCCTGTTTGTTTCTGAGGCAGGGTCATCGGGTCCATGGCACTGTTGCCAGCTTAAAATGGTTGATTTTTAAATAAGCATCAGTATGGGGTGGGGTGGAGGGGCCTGCGGTCAGCTGGTTCTAACTCTCCTCATTACTTGAGCGTGCCGGTGTGGATTACCAAGGCTGACCTGTCTGTCCCCTGTTCTTCTGGCCGCAGGTTTCCATCTGGAGCAGCATTTGAGTGAGGTTGCATTGCAGACAGCCCTTGCCAGCTCTTCCAGGCACTATGCAGGCCGATCCTTCCAGATCTTCCGAGCCCTCAAGCAGCCCTTGTCAGCGCATGCTCTGTCTGACCTCCTGTCGAGATTGGTAGAGGTGATTGGAGAGCACGGTGATGAGATTCAGGTATAGAAAGGAGTGACCCCCCTAAGTACCCCTCCACGACACAGCATTCTGCTGGAGTCCCTAGGAGTTGGCTTCAACCCGCAGAACCACACCCAAATATCAATTTTAGAAGTTAACCTTAAGCTGGGCGGTGGTGGTGCACGCCTTTAATCCCAGCACTCAGGAGGCAGAGGCGGGCGGATCTCTGTGAGTTCAAGGCCAGCCTGGTCTAGTTCCAGCTAGTTCCAGGACAGGAACCAAAAGCTACGGAGAAACCCTGTCTCGAAAATCCAAAAAAAAAAAAAAAAAAAAAAAGAAGAAGAAGAAGTTAACCTTATTATTTCCACGTTACTCCAGGGGACATTGTTGTACAAATTCAACAGATGCGTTCATACTTTGTAACATGAACATCTGAAAATCTCTCAATGGTTCATCGCGTTTGTCTGTTTGGTAGTGGTAGTGGTGGTTTTCATGTCAGGTGGCAATGGGTTGGTTTATATTGTTTGGGATTACTTTGTTTATTTGGGGCCTTTCTGCCCTCTGCTGGGGACTCAGTTATACAATCTACCAGAGCCAAGCAGGGCTCCCCACTGTATATGGGCCAAACTCTGTCCATCCCTGCACGGATGACTTCCAGGGCTGTGCGGAGCTCTGGAGACAGGATGGAGAGAGACTCGCTGCTGGAGGGACTCTGTAGGTAGAGTTCAGAGCCCTGGGAGCACTGAGTAGCTGTGAGGCCAAGGCCAACCCCTTTCCCGTGAGACATACTCTCTGTCTTCCTTCCAGCCATCGGAAGTTTGAGTAAAATTTCACAGAACCTCCGCTCTCCCTACACCTCACCTTGCCCATGGTTTCCACACATCATCACCCCTATATTTTAGTGACCTGCCCTTCTCCTCAGCAGGGGACTCAGCCCCCCCCACACACACACACACATGCTTCCCTGTCGTGTGTTTATCCCTCGTTAAGTCTGTCAGACTTGAGGAAATAAATCCTTATGGTTATCTGCTAACCTGTATGCTGTTTTTCCTAGCGAGCCTTAGAGTTTGATCTTAGACTTTGTAAATGAACATCATCACGACTGTCTAGAGTTCAGAAATAGTGTTGTGGTTGGAAGAGAGTTTGCGCTAGGTGAGCGCCCCCTCAGGCGGTCAGCAGCCCTGACTGCTCTCTGTGTGCTCCACAGGGCTATGTGATGGAAGCGCTCCTGACCCTGGAAGCCGCCGTGGAGAACTTATCTGACTGCCTGAAGAACAGTGACCTCTTCACGGTGTTGTCTCGGTGAGAATCAGATTACTGAGATCTGGCTATCAAACTCACTGTGCTGAATGTTGGCCAGAGTACAAAGAACAGATGTAGGTTTTGAAATCTACTTAGGACCTAAGAAGTGTATTTGGTATTTCTTTTATTAGGAATTTTTTAATTTTTGTGTGTAAATGTGTATTTCCTGAGTGCCTGGGAGTTACATGTGGTTGTGAGCCACTATGTAGGTGCTGGGTATCAAATAAGAGCAATAAGTACTCTTAACCACCAAGCCGTCTTTCCAACCCTGTATAATTTCCTTAGATTTAAAAAAGAAAAGGGGGAGTTGCAACATACATGTTTTCATTATATGTACATATTTTAAAACATGTTCCCAACACCCACACGGGAGATCTTAATCACCTGTAACTCTAGTTCTAGGAGATCATAACACATAATTTTAGCCTCTGCAGGCACCAGGAATGTATGCAGTATACATACATACATGCGAGCAAAACTGTCGTATGTATAAAATAAAAATAATTTTTAAAAGAAGAAAGTTTGGACTAGCGTGGAACTCACTGTTTTGTTTTGTTTTGTTTTGTTATTCTAGACAGGGTTTCTCTGTAGCTTTGGAGCCTGTCCTAGAACTAGCTCTTAGAGACCAGGCTGGGCTTAAACTCAGAGATCCACCTGCCTCTGCCTCCCAAGTGCTGGGATTAAAGGTGTGCATCACCATCACCCCGCTAATATTTTATTATTTTAACTTGAGCATTTTTATACCTTTGGTGCGATCACTAGCCCTAGAATCATCAGACTGTATGAACCCGTATCTCTAACCTGCAAGAGTATACTAGGTAAAGGTGGGTACCAAGGCCCCTACTTGTCACCCTCGCGCTGATGATGAAGCCTCAGGTGAATTGTGAGTCTTTGGCCAGCCCAGGAGCCATAGCCGACTCTATGAGAGAGGGGGTGTGGAGGAGGGAGGAAGGCAGGCAGGCCGACAAAATGCAGCTAAAGAGTTTGACTTTTTCAGTATGAATAGAGTTAAAAGACAGATCTCTCTAAGTTCAAGGCCAGCCTGGTCAACCCAGTGAGTTCTGAGTCAGCCAGGGCTGCCTAGTGAGACCCTGTCTCAGAGGGGGGATGAGGGAGCCGTCAAATTTTCTAAGTGCCGAAATCTTTCCCCTGCCCTGTGTACTTACCACTTTCCTTCTTGATAACTTTCTGCTCTAAATTAAAATGAGATAAACTTTGCACTTGTTGGTATATCTTATTTTATAATTTTTCCCATCCACATTCAAATAGAATGCAAATGAAAGATCACTAAATTGCTGGGATTTTAGACTTTCAATAAATGAAAGTTAGTATTGGTTTTTGGAGATTGTTCTTGTTCAGGTTTATCCTTCAGAGCCTAAGTTAAGAATAAAAGATGTGTCTCCCATCCAAGTACTAACCAGATCTGACCCTGCTTAGCTACCAAGCCAAGTTCAGGGTGATATGGACATAGACCAAGGCACCATTCTTTGAGGAATGGCTCTCCTCCTTGGCTGTCCCTCGAGAGATAAAGGCAGGAGCTGCTCAGTGGCACGTGCTGGCATTCTGCTGACTTCACCTCTGTTTATACCTAGTTCTTCATCACCAGATCTGAACTCCAGCACTAAACTGGCGGCAAGCAGGAAGAGCACTGGCCAGCTGAACGTCAACCCCGGGACTCCCAGCGGCAACACCGCAACCGCAGAGCGGAGCCGGCACCAAAGGAGCTTCTCGGTGCCCAAGAAGTTTGGTGTGGTTGACCGGTCCTCCGACCCACCTCGAAGTGCCACGTTGGACAGAATCCAAGCTTGTACTCAACAAGGCCTTTCCTCAAAGACCAGAAGCAATTCCTCGTTGAAGGACAGTCTCACAGACCCGTCCCACGTAAACCACCCCTCCAACCTGCTGGCCACCATCTTCTGGGTCACGGTGGCCCTGATGGAGTCCGACTTTGAGTTTGAATACCTCATGGCGTTAAGGCTCTTGAACCGGCTGCTGGCACACATGCCACTGGATAAAGCCGAGACCCGGGAAAAGCTCGAGAAACTCCAAGGGCAGCTTCAGTGGGCAGACTTCTCGGGGTTACAACAGCTCCTCCTGAAGGGTTTCACCTCCCTCACCACCACAGATCTGACCCTGCAGCTCTTCAGTTTGCTCACGCCGGTTTCCAAAGTACCCATGGTGGACTCATCGCAAGCCATCGGTAAGGCCAGTACCGCGCATCCTTGTAGCCCTGATGGTTGCATTCAGCCTTAGAGAAATAAGATACTACTATATGTCTGTATCTATAGTGTTAGATAAAAGTATTCTATAGTATATAAAACAAAAGGGGTAGCAATTTATATAGATATAGTTATGTGTGTATACGTATATTCATATTTGTATGGTGTAAGTGATTTCTGGGTCAAATTGCAAGTATTGTCAACTTAGTCCCTTGCTCATGTACATTTTTTTCCTAATCCCAAATCTTCTGGATTTTGTTTTGGGTTTTTTTGTTTGTTTTCTCTTTTCCTTTTGCCTTTTTTTATCCTCTTGAAAAATGTATTGGTTCTCTATTGTTCTGATTAAGTAAAATCAATATTACCAGCTTTTTAATATTGTAAGTAATCAAGAATTTATTTCATTAACTAGATTTTAACTTAGCCATACTGAGAAATTCTTATTATCTTGAAGAATATTTCCAGTTATATGACTAAGGCTTAAATATGTTGTTTTTATTTTTTGAGGCAGGCTCTAACTAGGTTGATCTGGAACTCTACATAGACCAGGCTGAACCTCAGAGGTCTGCCTGCCTCTATCTCCTGAGTCCTGGGATTATAGGTTATTCCACCATGACCAACTGTAAAATATGTTGGATTTTTCTTTTTGTTTTGTCTTGTTTTGTTTTTTGAAACAAGGTCTCTTTGTAGCCCTAGGTGACCTAGAACTCACTATATAGACCAGGCTGGCCTTGAACTCACAGAAATCTGCCTGCCTCTACCTCTTAAGTGCTGGGATTAAAGGTGTGTGCCACCACATCCAGCTTATATTTTTGGTTTTGGTGTTTTTTTGTTTTTGTTTTGGTTTTGGTTTTTTTTTTGGTATTTCGAGACAGGGTTTCTCTGTAGCTTTGGAGCCTGTCCTGGAACTAGCTCTTGTAGACCAGGCTGGTCTCGAACTCACAGAGATCTGCCTGCCTCTGCCTCCCAAGTGCTGGGATTAAAGGCGTGCGCCACCACCGCCCGGCTTCAGCTTATATTTTTATATTTTAAAAAGTCTTAAACTAGTGCTTCAGTTCGGTTCATTGTATGTCAGTAAAATCTGAGTTACCGTTGCTCACAAACAGGTGATTACCGTGTGTTGAAATCACAAGTGTATTTCAGTGCTCTCGGTCAACCAGGGGTGTGGTACACACCGATAGTCCCGGCCCTCAGGAAATGAAGATGGGCGGATCACAAGTTTCAAGGTCATCCTCGCTCAGACTAAAGATCATTCTTGTCTCTGTGAGAAACCCTGTCCCAATAAATGACAAAAGGGACTTTTTTAATCACCTTGGAACAAAATAAAACCTATTTTATGCCTTCCAACTGTTCCGGTCACCGCAGACCACACTCAGCCACGGCCACTGTGTCTTCTCTCATGCAGGATTCCCACTGAACGTCCTGTGTCTCCTGCCCCAGCTGATCCAGCATTTTGAGAACCCAAATCAGTTCTGTAAGGATGTAGCGGAAAGAATTGCTCAGGTACGCGTCAGGAGTCCACATGCAGCAGGTCCACGAGGAAGACTCAGTGCCAGACAGGAATGGCCAGACTGGAGAAGGAAATGGTTATCTCAAAAGTTGATGCCACGCCGGGCGGTGGTGGCGCATGCCTTTAATCCCAGCACTCGGGAGGCAGAGGCAGGCGGATCTCTGTGAGTTCAAGACCAGCCTGGTCTACAAGAGCTAGTTCCAGGACAGGCTCCAAAACCACAGAGAAATCCTGTCTCGGGGGAAAAAAAAAATGATGCCATTCATAACAGACATCTCTAAGTGGCTGTTACAAACTGGCTCCTCCCCCACCCCACCCCGTCTCGCCCTGCTTCGTTATTAGAAAAGCAAGCAGGCCGGGTGTGGTAGCACACACCTTTAATATTGGGAGGCAGGGGCAGGCGGATCTCTGAGAGTGAGTTCCAGGTTAGACAGGGCTACACACAGAAACCCTGTCTCTGATCGATAGATAGATAGATAGATAGATAGATAGATAGATAGATAGATAGATAGATAGATAGATAGATAGATAGATATGACAAGAGAGAGACAGAGAAAGAAAGGAAAGAAAAAAAGACAGACAGAGTGGCCAACGGGAGCTGGAGAGATGATCAGCAGGTAAAGAGGCTTGCTGCCAAGCCTGCCCACCTTCCATCTCCAGAGCCTGCATGGAGGAAGGAGAGAACCGACTTCCTCGGGCTGATCTCTGGCCTCCAGGGGCCCTCCCTGGCACTCACGTGCTCACACACATACAGGTACACAAAATAAGTCAATTTAAAAAGCAAAACAAGTAGAAAAATATAGCAGCTAATTACTAAGTGAAGTACTTCTGTGGCTACCAAAGCTGATATGGGGCTATTTTCAGGCTGTTAGGACTTAGAATATTGGCTAATGTTCCTTCCTGTCCGTTGGAATGCTCTAATTGGTCTGCTTATCTTTAAAGGTTTGCCTGGAAGAAAAAAATCCCAAACTTTCAAATCTGGCTCACGTTATGACCCTTTACAAGACACACAGCTACACAAGAGACTGTCCCACGTGGGTCAATGTGGTTTGTCGCTACCTTCATGAGGCCTATACTGACATCACCTTGAACATGGTCACCTACCTGGCAGAGGTAAGCACTGATGCTAAAGATAACTTTGACTTTCAGCATCCGTGGTTCATATGTTTATAAAGCTTTGACATTGAATGTCTACCATGTGTTATCCCAAATGCTAACGGATTCATCTGAAATCCTCACGACACACCAGGGATTGGGTATTCTCTAAAGAAGCTGAGGCTTGGTTCAGTTAACTGTTGAGCTCTCGCTTTAAGGCAACTGACCCTAGATCCAGCTGCCTCCAAAGTTTACCCCCCTACTTACTATACCCATACCCATCAGAGTATGGCTGAGATAAGAAGCTTGATCCCAGCTTGGCATGGCAGTGCACGCCTGTAATCCCAGCCCTTGAGAGGTGGAGGAGGTGGGAGTGGGGTTCAGATCTTATCAAGAAATTACTGCATGGCTAGATATGTTCATGGTGGATTGTTTTAAACTAATTAACAAAGTACAATCTTGAAATAAAATCTTTATCATTGCCTTCTGTCTGTGAAACTAGAAACAGGCCATACGAATGTGTTTCTAGCACATTCCTTGCAAACCTGACTCCTGTACTCTGACTTCCGGACCATGGGTGTAAGATATTCGTAGCGTGTCACGGGGCAACAGGTGGCATGAGCAGCACCTCCAGTGTTTGATACTTAGGTCATTCTCTGAACAAACAACCGACAACAGCAAACTTGGTTCAGCGTTTTCAATGTTTCTTTTCCTTCTGGGATATGCCTTCCCAACTCTCGTTAGGGTCTTCCCCAAAGAAAAGAGGGCAAGCTGCCCTAATTCTTCTTGATGTAATTATCTAGTTCCGGGTTGTGCTTGCAACATCACTTTTTTTAGGTGCTCTGTAATGTCAAGCTAACAGAAGGTACTGCCCATCCGACACTCACCACTGATCCTACAGGGTTTTGACTTACAGTACGGATCAGCGGTGTATGAACCATGCCAGACTGTCAATGGCCAAGTATTCACTGGCTAACTCATCGCTCACTCAAGAGCCCTCATGCATAGCACTCTGTTGCTTCCGCTAATCCCATGGTCCTAGCTTTCCCGACAAGCAAAGATACCCTTCCCTCAGCACCCAGGAAGTATGAGAAGAACCAATACTAACACCCTGCTACAAAAGCAGGGGATAGACAACGCCAGTTCTAAGGCAATGAGTAAGATGCCCTCACAGGAGATTTTGTCTAGAACATTCATTATACAAGTTTTAAAAGTACAAATCGGATGTGGTGTGTACACACAATGGAATAGTATTCTGTCTTCCAAAGGCAAAAGATTCTGGAGCTGGAAAAATGCCTCAGTGGTTAAGAGCCCTGGCTTCTCTTGCAGAAGACCCAGGTTCAATTCCCAGCACCCACATGGCAGCTCATAACCATAACTGTAGCTCCAGTTCCAGGGGATCTGGTGCCCTCTCCCGGCCTCACAGGCACCAGGCATGTAATGGTGCAATACATACATACATATATACATGCAAAACATTCAGACATAAGAAAATAAGTCAAAGCCAGGCGGTGGTTGTGCACACCTTTAATCCCAGCACTCAGGAGGTAGAGGCAGGCGGATCTCTGTGAGTTCAAGGCCGGGCTGGTCTACAAAAGCTAGTCCCAGGATAAGCACTAAAACTACACAGAGAAACCCTGTCTCAGAAAAAAAAAGTCTTAAAAAATCAATTTAATAGATGCATAATTTATTCTATTCAACCCTTATCTCAAAATTGCCCGCAAAGCAAAGCATGCTATTATGAACTCACTGATGATGTTTTTCTGTCGACTTACCGACTGCACATGAATCTGCTGGTATTTTAATTATCGTCTGGTGCCCCGTGGCCCCGCAGTCAAGGCTCCACCAGCCACTCAGGCTGCAGCCGCAATATGTAGGCTTAAATTAAGTCTCTATCGTTCTATTTACCAGCAAAGACTTGGAAGTCAGATGTGGGGTTGAAAACCTACTAGACCAGCTGACCTTGTTTTTAACCAGAGACACCACAAGAGATGCTTCTCTTCCTTCATCTCAGAACCAAAAGGAAGCCCAGATCTAGTCCCTGCCTGTGTATCTTCTCTATCCAAATAGCTGGCTTCTCTATGATTAATTCCGGTCAGCCCATCACTGGCTCCATCCTTGGTTGACAATCTGGATTGTGGCAGTGTGGACACAATAGCCCACAGCACACCGGCTTCCTGCCCTGTGGAGTGTATTGACATCTGTTCAGTTTCTCCCTCTCATTCAGGTCTTGGCCATGCACACACACAGATGTGTGTTGCTGTGCTCAGCTTCCCTTGGAACCTGCTCTGCTTGCTTCCTATTTACTTTCTGTGTGTGTGCCCCTTGAACGTGAGGATGACACCCCACTTAGCCTTCTGTGTTTTGTTGCTTAATTTGTAATTTGTTTATGCTGCAGACGGCCCTGTTATCACATATAATGTGATAAATCATGATATTTGCTAATGTACCTGTTATAAAAAGAGTTTACACAAGACAAAATCTGGAGGAAGATTGTTTTAGAAAAAATTAAAATTATATTATTTGTAGAAAAACACTCTTAATATTGTTTTAGCATTTATCTATTATATAGATAATTGTGTGTATGTTGTCTTCTACTTACATAATATATTCTATAATATCATCTACCATGTTTGAAAATGCCATTGTAAGGTAAGTGTGATATCACCTACCTTTAATCCCAGGACTTGGGAATCCAAGGCAGGTGGATCTCTGTGAGTTTGAGGTTAGCCTGATCTACATATTGAGTTCCAGACCAGTCAGAGGACCCTGTCTCAAAAAAAAATGCTATTATGGGGATGGAGAGATGGCTCAGCGGTTAAGAGCATGGGCTGCTGCTCTTCCGGAGGACCCGGGGTTCAATGTCCAGCACCCACATGGCAACTCATAACTGTCTGTAACTCTAGTTCCCGGGATCTGACACCCTCACACCAGTGCACATAAAATAAAATTAAATAAATTGTTTAAAAAATGTCATTATGCCAACTGAATCATGTCTCATAAGATCATTCTCTTGTTTCAGGTATGATATTTTTAACCATATAACAAAAGTCGTAGCAAAATCATATGTGATCAAAGTATTTATTTCTAGGAAATATGTTCCTAGAAGTATGATTCCAGTTTCCAAAGCCATGGACTTTGAATGAACAGGCAGTGTTCACCGTGTGCCACTGCTCTTGCCTGCATACTCAGCACTGGAGAGACGAAGGCAGAATAGAGGGTTGGGGCTAACCTGGACTACATAGTGAAACAGTATCTCAAAAACAAAACTTACGACAAGAAAGAAGTTGTAGCCCTCTTTAGTTTTCTTGATCTCCATTGCTAAATTACCCAGCTAACATCTCAAATGATATGTGAAATATGCATGTCTTCATCTCATTAACCGGTACCTAACAGTCTCAATTTCTAACCTTTGCCAACTTTGTGACCAACAAATTTTGTCTTAGTGCCCCATAGTTTTCCTTTTGAGGTTTATTCTCTGTTTCTTCACTATTCGAATTTTATGTTTATGATTTCAGACCTCCCCGAATTGCCTTCACTGTCATTTATTCAATAATTAGGATTTTAACCGGGGTTAGTGGTGTGTGCCTTTAATCCCAGCACTTAAGAGGCAGAGGCAGGTGAATCTCTGTGAGTTTGAGGCCAGCCAGTGCTGAATAGTGAGGTCTCTTTTTAAAAGAAGCTAGGGTTTTGTTTGCCATGCCCCCCAAGCACACCTCAACGATAAGGGTGTGGTGAAGCCTGGGTACTTCTCCAGGGAAGAGGGTGGAACTGACTGGCTGCACTTTGCCTCCTGCAGTTGTTGGAGAAAGGCCTTCCCAGCATGCAACAGCCACTCCTTCAGGTCATCTACAGTCTTCTCAGTTACATGGACCTGTCGGTTGTTCCTGTCAAGCAGTTTAATGTGGAAGTCCTGAAGACCATTGAAAAATATGTGCAGGTGAGTGTCTGGATAGATCCAGAGCTACCCAAGAGAGACCCAAGAGACTTGCGTGTGGCTTGCCCTCGGGTGTAGAGCCATCTGCCATCCGACCCCACGCTTACTCATCTATATCCAAGACAGACAGGCACGCTAGTTGATCACACCCTGAATGGCATTTTTAGAAGAAAGGCAGAAAAAGACCTTAACAAGGTCCTTGCTTCAGGGACAAAGCTGTTCCATGGGCACATAGTCTGAGTTCCAGACACGTACCTGAGTGGGAAGTCAGGGGAAGGTTCTGTGCTGCTATCTTATTTCAGAGATTGTTGTGTGAACCCACAGAGTCTGTTGAAGGGTTTCAAGAATTTGTTTAGCTATAAAATGGGGATAAACAGTCACTGACTCATATAGACAGATTAGATACTGCTGTGTCCAGCCGTTCTGCCCAGGGGAGATGGGGCCAGCCACTCCTGGAGCTTGCTCTGACTACGAGAGAGGGGGCAGGGAGAGGAGAGGAGAGGAGAGGAGAGGAGGAGAGGAGAGGAGAGGAGAGGAGAGGAGAGGAGAGGAGAGGAGAGGAGAGGAGAGGAGAGGAGAGGAAGAGAGAGCAACCCCTCTCCCCCAGCACATAAGTGGTCTTGTGTGCAGACAAGAGCACACCCTAGGAATTGCTGTCCTAAAAGTCATTGGCTAAATCTTTATTAATTTTGATGGCGTTCATAGTCTGCCCCACCCCCCATGGAAACAAAAATGAAACCACTTCCCCAATGAAACACATGTCCTGTTTTTCATTCTAAGGACAACACATCTTTAAAGAATGCAGACTGATTTAATTCAGTTTTTTTCTATTGTCCAGCGTCTCTCTGCAGCTGTCATTCCTTTCTCGTTAGCATTTAGAAAATTTAAAGTTCATGAGGCCTTGTGCAATCTGTCCTGGGGATATTTATTGCCACTTCTGTTTATTAAGAATTTCAGTGCGTGCTCAGTCACAGGTGAGCACACAGAACTGTGTTCTCAGTGTGTGCTCAGTCACGGGTGAGCATACAGAACTGTGTTCTCAGTGTGTGCTCAGTCACGGGTGAGCACAGGAGAACTGTGTCCTCTGGAGAGTTGGCTCAGGAGTTAAGAGTACTGGCTGCTCTTGCAGAACACTAAAATTCAGTTCCTATCATCTACCTGGTAGCTCGTAACTGCCTGTAACTCCATTTCCAGGGGAGTCTAGTGCCCTATTCTGACCTCCAAAGGCTCTCACACATGGTATATAAAATAACACAGGTGTGTGCACAAACACACCTATGTACATGAAAATTATAAATAAATCCTTTTAAAAAGAAGATCATCGACACGGTCTAAGCAAGGCGGAAAGGATTCAGCTGAGTTCCAAGCCAGGGGAGTAGACAGGGACCTAATTATTGGAAGGGAGGGGTAGGGGAAAAGGTGGACGGGCGCCCCCATCCCTGCGTCAGTTGATGAGGAGGATGTGACGTGATGAGAAAAGAGTTTAGGATGTCCAGTGAAACCCAGAGCAGTAGCAAGACCCAGAGAAACCACAGGACCAAGTTGGCAGGACCCTGGGGGTGGGGGAAACCTGCCCGTGAGCAGTCCATAGTCTAACACGAGTATGAAGCTTTTATCTTTTAACAGCTTAAGATGACTCCTTAGCAAAAATAATACCCTGCAATTTTAACTCTAAGTGATTGGAATATGGCCACAATGGTCATTATGTGTTATTTACTGATTTCCACAGTGTGGTTCACTTCCCTTACAAATGCTCTTTGTCTAGCATTTGTCTTTTCCTGATTACAGACTTTATGATTCAAGTCAGTGAATTCTAGCCTGTCGTGGGTTCAGTAGTGAGCACAGACTCTCAAAAAGTGGGCTTCCTTTTAACCCTTGGATGTTTGTTGCCAACAGAGCATTCATTGGAGGGAAGCATTGAATATCTTGAAGCTGGTCGTTTCTCGATCAGCCAGCCTGGTGCTGCCTTCCTACCAACACAGCGACCTCTCCAAGATAGAACTCCACCGGGTGTGGACCAGTGCCTCTAAGGAGCTGCCGGGCAAGACCCTGGACTTCCACTTCGACATCTCAGAGGTCCTGACCTACTGTGACTCCTTCAGTGAACTGTAGCCTGGGTATCTGGTGGCCACGGGTAAAAGCAGTTGCCTAGAGAGAGGAAGGTTTACATTTGTTTTAAATGAAGACATCTGACGCCTAAATTAGGTTCTGTTCTTTTAACAATGCCTGAGTGTGGGGCTCTCAATGGGGAATTACTAAAACTGGAAACCACAGGCTGGAGATGGCTCAGTGGGTAAGAGCACCCACTCTCCAGGCACAAGGACCAGAGTTCAAATTCCAGCACCCAAGAAAAAAGCCTGGGATAGCCATGTGTGTCCATAATCCCACCACTGCAGGTGGAGAAAGGGAGACACTGAGAGTTCAGAGGGCAGGCTACACAACATGGTCAGTTTCCACTTCAGGGAGAAACCCTGTCTCTGGGAAATGAGGTAAAAAATGATGAAAGACCAGCCTCCCACCCAGGGTCCTGCTCTGGTCTCCACCTGCCCTGGGTGCAGGCTTGTGCATGGATCACTCAGAGGAGAGAGAGGAAGAGATTTCTTCATTGACTTTCATTTTTTCCACATTCAAGATGTGACATCTGCCTCTATACTTAGTATTAAAATTATATTAAGATATTAATTCCAAGCTGGGCAGTGGTGGCGCACGCCTTTAATCCCAGCACTCGGGAGGCAGAGGCAGGCGGATCTCTGTGAGTTCGAGGCCAGCCTGG
The DNA here is from genome assembly GCF_950005125.1 of Chionomys nivalis. NCBI lineage: Eukaryota > Metazoa > Chordata > Mammalia > Rodentia > Cricetidae > Chionomys > Chionomys nivalis. The sequence goes on along the minus strand of NC_080088.1, from coordinate 82,378,450 downwards.
TCTACAAGAGCTGGTGGCACACACCTTTAGTCCCAGCACTCGGGAGGCAGAGGTAAGCAGATCTCTGTGAGTTCAAGGTCATCCTGGTCTACAGAGCAAGTTCCAGGATAGCCAGGGTTACACAGAGAAATCCTGTCTCTAAAAAACAAAACATAACAAAAAGCAAATTTTGGAGGCTGGAGAGATGTCTGAGCGATTAAGAGCACTGGCTGCTCTTCCAGAAGACGTGGGTTCAAGTCTCAGCACCCATATGGCAGTTCACACCTCTCTGTGACTACAGTTACAGAGGATCTGGCACCTTCACAGACACACAGGCAGGCAAAACACCAATGCACATAAAATAAAAATAACTAAATCTTATAAAAATATTAATTCAACAGCCATATTTAACTTTTTTCTTGGGGGGGGGGCATTTTTAAGCCTTTGACTTGAGTTTGTTTTGATCCAAAAATCTGAAGAAAGCATTCTACAGTTAGTTGCATCCCTCAGCTCCCAAGGACTCAGACCTGCTCCAGAACTGTAGCCAGGTTCAGAAAGTTCTGTTCACTTTCTGCCTGTTCAAGTGAGACCTCCTAGGAGACAGAATTTAAAAAGTGGCCCCTGCCTGACCATATACTGTCAGATTCTCAGAAGGTGAACTTTATGAGGTATTGCACAACACTTTGGCCATGACCTCATCCATTTGAATAACTGAAATAATAGAAATAATTCAGATAAAATTGTCAATATTTGAGAGGACATAAAGATGGATGGCTAGAGATTGGAGAGAAGGAAAATGAACTTTAATCTTCAATTACAAGAAATTTTTGCAAGTTTGGCCTGATGAAAGAAGCCTATAATCTCAGCACTCAGGAAAGAGGCTACAGGTCCAAAGCCAGCCTGGTCGATGAAACGAGTTCAAGGCAGGCAGACCAGGGCTACAGAGAAAAGAGACTGGTGTGGGGGGGTGAGAAGGAGGGAGGAGCGGGGAAGAGAAGGATTCGTTCAAGCTCAAACATCTGGAATGGACTTAGCCTCTCTACTCGCTTCACTCTTCATGGCTTGAGTCTCAAGCAGTGATTCTCTGCCTCCCTCTTGCTGCAGCCTGTGGGCAGAGTCCCAGCAGCTATTCCTAAGTAACCTCAAAGAGGCTTACTATTAATTACAAATGCTCTGCCGATAGCTTAGGCCTGTAGCTTGTTTTTAGCTCGCTCTGAGGACGTAAATTAACACATTTCAGTCAGTTACGTGCTGCCGCGTGACTCATTGCTTATTACCTGATTTTGTACACGTCTTGCTTCCTCTGCCTGTGGCTGGCAACTCCTCTGACTCCACCCTTTTCTCCCAGCACTCTCTCTGCCCCCCAAATCCTGCCTAGCTATTGGCCAATGACCTTTTTAGTAACAATGAGAAAAATACATATTTACAGTGTACAAAGACTGTTCCACAGCAGCGACCCTTTAATACAGCTCCTCATGCTGTGCTGACTCCCGGCCACAAAATTAACTTAGTTGCTATTTCATAACTATAATTTTGTGACTGTTATGAGTTATAATGTAAATATTTTTGGAGATAGAGGTTTGGTGAGGGGGTCGTGACTCACTGGTTGAGAACCACTGATCTAAAGTATAATGAAGTCATTGCATTGGTTTCTTGCTGACAACCAGGGTGCTCATGGTGTGCAAATGGCTCAGAACGTGCCTTGAACACCAGGGAAATGAGCCTGCATGTGACACTGAGTTTCACTGTCTGATCTGGCTCTAACCACGTTGATCAGTTTTTAATTACTTCTGGCTGACAGTTCCTTATACTGGAGAAGCGTTAGGGTGGAATCATCATACCTCTGCATTGTTCTTTCTCCAGACGCCAATCATCGGGAGACGGTATGATGAACTACAGAACTCCTCTGGACGGGACGGGAAGCCTAGAGCAATGGCTGTCACCCGGAGTGCGTCGTCCACCTCCTCAGGCTCCAACTCCAATGTCCTTGTTCCTGTTAGCTGGAAGAGACCCCAGTATTCTCAGGTATAGCGCCCTATGTGAAACTAAAGTCTGCCGTTCACCACTACCCCTAGTCGTGTGGCCATGCAGACTCCGGTGCCTCCAGCGATGGGGTCTCACAGCATTGAAAGGGCAGTTCTTCTATCGGGATCAGCCAGTTGGGTTTAGCTGATCGACTCTTGCCTCTTTGCTTATTGGTTCTGTTTCCTATAGCTTGGGGAGCAAACCTGAGCTTCCCTTCATGTGATAGCCTTACGTGTAAGGTAGTCCTGACCCTCGCCTCCTACCCATGTCCAAATGAGTCCTCAAAATACCAGTACCTGCTGTCCCCTTCAGGAGCTCACCTCCAGCGATCTAACTTCCTCCCACTAAGCTCCCCCTCCTAAAGGATCCACCATCTCCCAGTAGCACTGCAGGCTGATGACTAAGCCTTTGGCACGTAGGCTTTTGATAAAAAATTGAAGATCAAAATGACAGCAGCATCCATCTTGGCTCTAAGCACAGCTACGCCCCCCAACTGCTGACAGCTGCATCCCAGATGTTAGGATTCAGAGCCTTACACTCTCTCTCCTTCTCACTGCCCCACCTTCTCTTCCCAAGGCCTTGGCCTCCTGCTGGCCCCTCCATTAGCTCCTTTCTCAGAGAGACCCTTTCTATAGGAAGCAACAGCAAATTCTAGTGGCTCCAGATTGTCATGGCTTTGGGTTCTGATGATTTCAGAATGGAGACTCATCCTCTTCTGATATCCATAGTAGTTGTGGAAAAGGAGCCTTTTGTGAGATTGATTTATCTTTAGTCCATGTGTATGAGTGCTTCCCCTGTCTGTATGTCTGTGTACCATGTGCATGCAGCACCTGTGGAAGCCAGAAGAGGGCACCAGATTCCCCGGAACTAGACTTCCAGATGGTTGTGAGCTGCCTTGTGGGTGCTGGGAACTGAACCCAGGTCCTCTGCAAAAGCAACAAGTGCTCTTAAGCGCTGAGCCATCTCTCCAGCCCAGGAAAAGGAACCCTTGCACAGTGCTTGAAGGTAACAGAGAGGAGACCTTCCCAGGATAGAAAGAAAGCCTGGGTTATTGGAGGCAGACGAGGTGGGTACCGGGCAAGCCCAGTACTGTGTCTGCACACCTCACAGCTGCCACCTACAGACCTGGAAGACCAGCACAGAGCCTAGCGGCACACTGCAATGGCTGATGGCTGAAATCATGGTAGTCAGGGAGATGAGACCAGTTTGCTCCTGTGCCTTGTTGCTTCATTAATTTCATCTCAGATTTGGAGGATGAGACTTGGGGAAATAACTGAGAGATCTCCGCCCTTCAGCAGCAAAGCCCTCCTGTCTGGCTTTGAAATGATCCCATATTAAGAAATCCTATCATTTGGGGTGAAAGATGCAGTGAACCAAGTTCCATAAAGAAAGAAAATCTTAGCCAGACAGTAGTGGCACATGCCTTTAATCCCTGCACTTGGGAGGCAGAGGCAGGTGGATCTCTGTGAGTTCGAAGTCAGCCTGGTCCATGTAGTTCAAGGATATCTAAGGCTACATACAGGGACCCTGTCTCAAAGAAGAAAAAAAGGAGGAGGAAAAAGAGGAGGAAGAGGATCTTATCATGAATAGCAGCTTCTAGAAGTTTCCATCTAACAAACCAAAATCAGATAAAAGGGGTTTTGCAGGATTATTTTATGACTACATTAACATCTCTAGGTTCATGATATTTCTTTTCATTCTGAAGCCCTCATTTTCTTTTTGGAAAATGTGGTTGATTCTAGAAGAATCTTCATACATAAAAGGTTTCAAAAGGAGGTTTATGAAGAAAAATAAAGGGATTTAATTCTAACTTAATTCTGACTTTACCATGGTTTATGAATAACGATGTTTTCAGTCTACAGACAGGAAAAGTATTCTCTCATTGGAGCCATAAAAGGCTTATTCTGTAACAAAGTAGATTTCTTCCTGATGGAAGGGAAGCCAAGCCTTTCAGAAACTGAAAGTGATAACATACAAGAAGCGATGTCCAGGGAGCCCACGGATGGCCACTGAAGGGCCTAGGAATTGATTGTCATGTGGACATACACCCACCTGGATAACAGGGTTGCTCTATATGGCTCAAATATAGAGAGAGCTTTGTTTTAGTTAATACTCACTTTAAAATTAATAATATAGGGCTGGAGAGATGGCTCAGCAGTTAAGAGCACTGTTTCCTGTATAGGACCTAGGTTCAGATGCAAGCTCACAAGCATCAGTAACTCCAGTTACAGGGGACTGATGCTCTCTTCTGGCCTCCACGTGTACTGCATACATGTGGTGCACATATACACATGCAGGCAAAACACCCATACACATAAAATAAAAATGGTTTTAATTTTAAAATAAATTTAAAAAGAAAGCTAGGGATGCACCTCTGTGTTAGGAACATTTGCCTAGCATGCATTGCAGCCCTGGACTTAATCCTTAGCACCTCAAAAAAACAATTTTCCATTTTTAACTTGATGTATTTTTGAGGGATTGTGCATGTGCCATAGCACATGCCAACCATACCATATGTGTGGAGGCAATAGGACAACTTGTAGAGTCAATTCTCTCCTTCCACCACGTGGGCTCAGGGGCTCTTACTCATGGAGCCAGGCTTGACAGAGAGCATCTTTACCAGCTGGGCCATCTAGCCAGACCTAGCAATTTGTATAACTCTGCTGAATAGTTTTCTGTCAACTTAACATGCACTAGAGTCATCAAAACTATGGGGACCTGATTGAGAAAATACCTCTGTAGGCCATTTTCTTAATTAGCGATTGATGGGGGGAGGGCCCAGCACATTGTGGGTAGGTGGTCCTGGAGTGTATAAGAAAGCAGGTTGAGTAAGCCACAGGAAACAAGCCAGTGAGCAGCATCCCTCCATGACCTCTGCATCAGTTCCTGCCTCCAGGTTCCTGCCCTGTTTGAGTTCCTGTTCTGATTTCTTCAGTGATGGACTGTGATGTGGAAATATAAGCCGCATAAACCCTTTCCCCCCAGCATGCTTTGGTCATATCAGTTCATCACAAAAATGGTAATTCTAGTGAGGACAGTTAACTCAGCATATATAAAATATTTGAATATGCTGCTGCTATTTGACTGTGCCGAGTCTGTGTGTCTTATACCTCAATTACCTGGAACTATATTTTCAGCAGGACCGTCCACTCTTTGTAGCTAGGACCTATCCTATTAAGGCAGATTTGCTCATTGGACCCCAGAATGAAAACCTGTGTTTTTATTTTTTATTGTTGTCGTTGTTTTTGTTTTTCCAGAAAAGAACAAAAGAGAAATTGGTTCACGTCCTTTCTCTGTGTGGCCAAGAAGTCGGACTAAGCAAAAACCCGTCTGTAAGTTCTATCCTGTACCGTGGTCATCTTGGTATCGTATTGCTTTTGCCTTTCATCCGTTCTGACATTGATCTGGAAGATTCTATGTGAATGACGAGTCTGATAGCCACCATCGACATTTAGCCCGCGTTACTCCTCCTCGCCCCATGAATTGTCATCTCAGTTCAGAGACAAGGAAGGGTTTAACTGATCTCAGTTATGTTCAGAACTCTGTTTATTTGTGTAAACACACCCAGGCTACATCACCACATGTGTGATAGTGTCCGTCGCATCTCCATGACTACAGGCGAATTCCTCTGATTCCTCTTGAAAATAGTTTTGCTCTCTGCACGCTCACTGTATTGTGATATCACCATTTTACTTATGTAAAATAGCATAAAAGTAAGGGTGTATTGGCAGAAGTTTACTAAAAATATTATAGTCTGCTCACCAGTCATATCACAATAGAAAAATATTTATCAAAACCAGGCAGGGGAGGCACACACCTTTAATCCCAGTACTCAGGAGGCAGAGGCAGGTGGATCTCTGTGAGTTCTAGGCCAGCCTGGTCTTCAGAGGGAGTTCCAGGACAGGCTCCAAAGCTACAGAGGAACCCTGTTTCGAAAAACTAAAAAAACAACCTAACTATTTATCAGACGATACCGTATAAAATTTCACTGGTGTTATAGTTAGAAAAGAAAATGCCTTCAGGTTTTCAGATGAACACATGACCAATGCTCAGAGGCGATTTTTGAAATTAATAGAAAACTCAGATTTTGTATGGTGAGTGTATTTTTAGAAAAAAAAATACTAAAAACCTCAGGGCCTGGATTCTATGTATATTTTTGTAGATTACAGTATCTTTAGTCTACCTTTATTTATTTTTTCGAGACAGGGTTTCTCTGTAGCTTTGGAGCCTGTCCTGGAACTAGGTCTTGTAGACCAGGCTGGCCTCAAACTCACAAAGATCTGCCTGCCTCTGCCTCCTGAGTGCTGGGATTAAAGGCGTGCGTCACCACCGCCCGGCTAGTCTTCCTTTAAGAAGAAATAGAGAACTAAGTAATTTAGAATCAGTGCAGATTTCTCTGTGAAGCTGTGTTTTAATGTCCCAGACTGTGTCTGCTCCACATGAGCAAGTAAAATAATAGCCGCCCAAGAAAGCTTGCCAGCGTGTCACCTGAACTCAGCTCGTGTCGCTGGGAACGCACCAGCTAAACAGGGCTTCTGTTTAAGTTACCCTTGGAGTGTGTCTTCATGATCAGAGAGTTTGCAGCTGCTCCGGTGGCACTGTTCAGGCACGGTGGCCCATGGCAAAGCGGAACCAGAGCCTCGGGTTCTGCTGTGCACAACAGCCAGCCAGGGCTGCTTCTCACTGATGCTGTGGCAGCATTTTTCCCTTAACTTCACACTGAACACCCTCAGATTTTCTGGTGACAATGTCTGCCTGTATTAGGTTCCAATCAATACAGTGCACACCAGGAAAGGTGTCTCCATGGAAGAAATCGGACTCACGTTGAAAATGCCATGGCCCTCTGTTTATCTTACATGCTCGTTTGTGATCCTGCTCACACGAGTGTGTCATGTTGCATACAGTTCGTGGGAAATGGGTGACATATTCCCTATCCGAAATGCTTGGGACCAGGTTGCTCCCGGCTTCAATGTATTTTAGATTTTGGCGAACTGAGGTGCGTTTGATCCAGTGATCATTCCTCAAAATCTGGACTTCTCCAAAATTTGAAAATTTGGAGTATTTTATCACTTTAAAATTTTTATATTTGGTCAGGTGGTGGTGGCACACACCTTTAATCCCAGCACTCGGGAGGCAGAGGCAGGCGGATCTCTGAGGTCAAGGCCAGCCTGGTTTATAAGAGCTACTTCCAGGATGGGCTCTAAAACTACAGTGAAACCCTGTCTCGATAAAACAAAACAAAACAAAAAAAAGTTTTAGATTTAAGCCAGATGTGGTGACGCATGCCTTTAATCCCAGCACTCAGGAGGCAAAGGCAGGAGGATCTCTGTGAGTTCAAGCTCAGCCTAGTCTACAGAGTAACATTCAGAACTACAAAGAGAAACAAGAAACATTGTCTCAGTAAATTAATTAATAATAAGAGCTGCAGATTTAAAACATTTTAATATTTTGGGTTTTCAGACTGAGATGTTTAATCTATGCAGTCCAAAACACAGGGCTGTGTTTACAACACTAGAGAGAAAAAAATACTATGTGCAACACTCATTCACTCTTTATACCCTGGAGAGAGATTGGTTATATTTCTGTTCTTATAATAATTAGCCTACTTTAAAAGGAACCAGGAAATAATATAATGTTTATATCGGATGTCAACACAGAATATAACTCTCCAAAAAAATAAGATACTTGAGGCACAGTTTAGTGAGTATGGCCTGGGAGCATAGACTCAGGTTGACCAGAATGTCTTGTTCCCATGGAACTTTCCTTATAAACTGTGACGTTTACCACATGCAGTGTTGCAGATAGCAGGCAGGTGACATGAGGCAGGGGAACTCCTGCCGCTAGATGTCACCTGATGACATCCTTAGCTGCGATTGGTGGAAGCTAGTGGCCTACGAAGAATATAATTCAAAGGTTTTACTTACTAATCAAGTGGCTGTTGGGTCAGACCCAAGGGTGAGCAAAGGATTGTCATCAAGAGATCTAGAAATCGCCCAAAATGATCTTAGATCAGCAACGTTCCAGCTCTCCACAATAATGGAGTTCTACTCGGTCATTCTTTCCTTATGGTGGGAGTGGTTGCTTTTGTGTCTGTTTTGGTTTTTATTTTGGTTTTTCAAGACAGGGTTTCTCTGTGTAACAGCTCTGGCTGTCCTGGAAATCACTCTAAACCAGGCTGGCCTCAAATTCTCAGAAATCCACCTGCATTCACCTCCTAAGTATTGGGATTAAAGGCATGAGCCGCCACCACCCCGTGGTCATTCATTCTTGTAGAATCTTCAACACAGGTATGTTTCCCCCACACCCATTTTTTTCCCCTGGGGATTTCAGTTCACAAAAGAAAGCTTTCGAATTGATTTCATATCTGTATTCAACAGAGACTGGCTAGCAAAACCTTTGCTGTCTATTAGTTCTTCAAAGTTCTATTAAGCCAGGCATGGTGATTTATACCTGTAAACCTAGTAACCCAGAGACTGAGGCGAGAGGACCATCCTGAATTGGAGGCTAGCCTTGGCTACATAAAGAGTTCTAAGGCAGCCTGAGAGACAGAATGAGACCTTAATCTCAAAAATCAAAAACAGAGCAAACCATTTTTTTAAAAAATCTGTTAATGTCTCAGTATCTGGGCGTGGTGGCTCATTCCTTTAATCCCAGCACTTGGTTTTTATGTCTCCCTCCTTCCCTCCCTCCCTCCCTCCCTCCCTCCCTCCCTCCCTCCCTCCCTCCCTCCCTCCCCTATGGTTTTGCTGGAGCTTGAACCCAGCAACTCTTTATATAAGGCAGATGTTCTGCCACTGAGCCACACCCTCTGTTTATCCCAGCACTTGGGAGGCAGAGGCAGACACACCTCTGAATTTAGGGACACCCTCGTCTACATAGAGAGTTCCAGGCCAACCAGGACACACAGTGAGACCCTGTCTCAAAAAGTTAACTAATTAAGAAAAAAATGTCTAAATAAAAAGAACCTAAGCCTGGGGATTTGGCTTCTCTTTACTAACCCTTCCCAGGCTCTAGTTAATCTCGCGAAGGGTTGAAGCCTTTGTTCCCGCGGTTTATTTTACAATAACCATAGCTTGACGTCATCCGTAAAATATTATTTATGGACATTTGATTGTGAAGGTAGATAATGTCTAACCTCAGTAAGCTTAAAAAGAGTGGAAAATTTCAGCTGCTCCAGTTTGTTTGTGAACACATGCTTAGTTGTTTTACATACACACACACACACATACACACACAAAGTATCCCACTGTCCATTCTAATAGCCAGTCAACTCTAGAATGCTTTTGTAGTGTAAGCACTTGAGTGTTTGCAGCGTGTTTAATCCGAAGGCCCCTGTCCAACATAAATAATAAAAGAACTTTCTAAAAATACCCACGTAAGGAATTAGGTGTGTACTGGAGACACAGTTCTCCCAGGAGCCAATGACCATCACTCGTTGCACAAACAACCGAAGGGAGGTGAGTTTCTCAAAAGAGGATTCTTTTGATTCCTAGGTGATTTTTTCCTCGTGTGGGGACCTGGACCTGCCGGAGCATCAGACCAGCCTGGTGTCATCCGAGGACGGCACCCGGGAGCAGGAGAACATGGATGATACCAACAGTGAGCAGCAGTTCCGAGTCTTCAGGGACTTCGATTTCCTGGATGTGGAGCTGGAGGACGGGGAGGTACGGTGTAGTCTCTGTCATGGTCACCCTCTCAGTTTGTCCTGGGCTGACCAAACAGTGTCGCCTTCCCTGCTGGCCACTCTCTACAGCAAGGTCTCTAGTTGGGAAGCTGTAAACTCCGTTTTGAATCAACTTCTCCAAAGCACAGCGGCTTCACTTTTGCAAAAGTTACCCCACCCTTCCTGTCTGGGCTAGCAGCAAAGCTGCCAGCTTCTTTCTAAATGGCAAAGATCTGAGTCGTAATAACTACACAAAGACTGTGTGTGTAGTCCAGGGAGGGGGACTTTTTTTTTTATTTAATCACAGGAATGCATCATTTCTAAGCAAGTTAACTGGGACATGGACAGAAAAATATGCTAAACATTTCATTCCAAATGTAAAGTCGCTATGATGTAGGTACTTCAAAGCCAGCTTGCCACCCCGTGAGATCAGAGCCTGAGGGCTCCTGCATTCTTGTGCTGTGTTTGATGAAAGCATTAATGCTTGGGATAAACTCTAAAACACGAGACAGGGACCTACTGTCTTCCCTGCTTTGGGTTAGCTGGTGGTCAACATTCCAGTCCTCTAGAGCCGCTGAATTCAGCTCCTGGCAGGCATGTACAGATCTGTTTGTTTGGAATGGCAATCATGGTAATGAGATGCTCTTCTGCTATCTGTGGGTCTAGGAGGAGGAAGAGAATCATCTTCCTTTGTACAACTCAGGGCATGTTCCCTGGGAAGGGCAGCGTTTTGCCTCCAGGGAATGAAAACTCAACTGATTGAGTGAGATTCTGTCTCATAATGCTGCCTTGGTCCCGTTCCTATTGAATGCAGTGCACTCTCAGTTCCAAGGGGCTTTCGCCTGCTTTTGCAGCTAAAGAAGAGGCCCCAAGTTAAAGTTTATTATAGCCTGCAGTAGGTGGGTGCCTCTTAACCATAATCTTAGGGGAAAACAAGATTCTGAGTAACTGCCTGAAAGAATGTGACTACGGGTAACCCCACTTATGTCTAGTTGAGGCCAAAGTGCTGTCTTCGGTTGACCTCCCTGGGCCACATTTTGCCCTAGATGTCCCAGCAGGAAAGATGCAGATACACAGACTAATCATTATTTCCCTAGATAACACACTGAGCAAACCCAGACCTAAAAGCACTGGCTGAGGTTGGCACCGTTGGTAGAGTATTTGCCTACTGTGCTCAAGGCCCTGGGCTGTATTTCCATCACTACCCCTCCAAAGCAGAAAAAAAAAAAAGGACTGCTGGATGTTGTGGCACACACCTTTAATCCCAGCACTGGAGAGGCAGAGGCAGGTGGAGCTCAGTGAGTTTAAGGCCAGCCTGGTGTTCCAGGAGAGCCAGGGCTGCATAGTGACACCCTGTTTTAATAAACAAAAGAAGCTGGGTGGTGCACACCTTTAATCCTTCACTCTGGAGGCAGAGATAGGCGGGTCTCTGTGAGTTCAAGGCCAGCCTGGTCTACAAGAGCTAGTTCCAGGACAGGCTCCAAAGCTACAGAAAAACTCTGTCTCGAAAAAAAAGAAAAAAAAAGGTTAGGGGTCTGCAGAGATGGCTCAGCAATTAATAGTACCAGCTGCCTTCTAGAGGACCCAGGATCAGTTCCCAGCACCTACCTGGCAATGTACAGCCATCTGTAACTCCAATTCCAGGGGGAATCCTACGCCCTCTTCAGGCCTCTGCAGGCACTGCCTGGGCATAGTGCACATATTTACCTGCAGAAAAAAAACCCTCCATACACATAAAATGAAATAAATATTTTAAAAGATTAACATGTGTATAAGGAGCTTGAGAGAATAACAAAAATTTATCCAAACAAAGGGGGTGTACACCTGTAGTCAGGTACCTGAAGACACTCTTGAGCCCAGGAGTTCAAAGTCAGCTTAGTCAGCACAGAAAATCCTAGTCTCCATAATAAAGGAATAACCCCTCGAGGTTGTTTTGCAGTGTCTGTACTAAAATACACTGAGATGTGGACAGGACGTGGAAGCATTTGAGCATTACCTGCCCCTTGAGCCAATGGGTATAATAAAGCCCTACCCGTGGACCCAACATGAGGACTCAGTTGGCAGGTATGGGGTGTGCAGCACAGTCAGACGCACAGCTGGCATCCTCTACACCAGTCAGTCAGACAGTCCCGCCAGTAATAAGACAGCAATGCAGGCATGTTCTGGCTTCTCCAATCGAAACACGGTTGCCTAAACAGAAAACAAAGAGCAAACAAAAGCCCAAGCTGTTTTTGTTGTGTTTATCCCTTGTTATTAAATAGCTTCTGGAACTTGAATAAAATCTTCTTAAGGGCATTTGCCCTTGAAGCTCGCAGGATCTCCCGGGCTCTGTGTCCACACTAATAATTTCACATCCGAGGTAGACTGACCACAACCGCAAACACTTTTAGCCTCGTGAGTGTGGTCAGCTGGTGCCACTTTCTTGACTCTCTTATCTCTCGGGGGACATTTAACCATTTTCTCAGGAAGGAGTATTCAGGCATTCTAAATAAACAAGTGCTAAAGGCAACAGCACTGTTGTTGATGTAGGGAGGGAGCTGTTTCTAAAAGCGGCCTCAGGTCACTTCGGCCTCGCCATCTTCCCGGAAGTCGTTTGGGAACTCTGACGTTGACTTTCTCACTGGAGTTAGCGCATATTTTCCTTCATTTATTTTAGGTTGTGTCTACCAAAGAATATGTTGTTAATTAACACCTTTAGTTGTTGTGTGCAAGCTAAAATGTGATGGAGTACTTTATACAATCATTTAAAATAGACCTTCTGTTTGTTTTTCTGTCCATTCAAACTGCCTCCCAGGAACTTCAGGTAAGACCCTGCTATTCCTAATTTGTGCACTGGCGAATTGTATCATTGCATAGTTATATAACAACGTGAGTGATTCCCCCTCCCCCGCATCCCCTCCAGCACACGAATGCCTGCTTGTGTGTAGACTTCTCGTTAGCTGTGTGTGATAGTAGGTGGTTTTTGTTTCATTTTGTTTTGTTGCGCCCCCCCCCCCCGTGGCTGCTCTCGTATGGAAATATATTCTAAAATACAAAAATGCTTTATTATCCTTGGTTCTGGAAGTTGCATGGTTGTATCCCTTGAGAGGAGACAAGTCTTTGAATAGGGTCTATGGATAGGCACCCAATTATTCCTGATGAGGCAGTTACACACTGGATGAGTTCTGCTATTCTGGAGAAAGTGAGATCAGACTAAGGATGTGCCTAAGTGATAGACTGTCTACTTAGCACAAATGAGGACTGGGTTCCATCCCCAGCACTGCCGAAAAACAAAACAAACAAAAAAAAAGAAAAAGGAATTCACTTCCTTTTCTAAGACTCCAAAGCTAGATCTCTCTGTCTGGCAATAGATAGATTTTCATCCAAGCCAAGTATCCTTCAAGAAAAGGGCAGTGCCAATAGTGAGGATGCCCTGACACCTGTCTTAAAGAAGCTGACCCATGACCCTGTCACTTTAGGACTCACTCTAAGTAGTTTCATTTGGAGAAATATGTTTGATGACAGTTGTTTTCTTGGCTGGGGTAAAGCTCAATGGTAGAGCATTTTCTTATCGTGCACAAAGTCCTGCTTCTATCCCCAGCACTCCAATGATAACAACAGCAATCATTCTAACAGAATTTTATTTGAAATAATTTCAAGACTATCATTTTTGACATTTCTGGGGTATTCGTGAATATTCTGCTGCCCCAGCATAAACTCTAGGTGTTATGTTTACATTTGATAACTGTATGTGCAAATGATCCATTTGAAATAGTTAACCATGCTCTGTATACATAATCTGGCATTATAAACAAACAGGGTTTTGGCTTTTAACTTTGTATGTGACATAAGGTACAAACTGGACAGGATGGGCAACCCTCACTGAGGGTAGTTTGTGCCACGCTGAGAAAATTGGGCTGAGGGCTGGAAAGATAGCTAAGTGTTCTTAACTGCTCTTGCAAGGGACCCAAGTTCAGTTCCCAGCACACCTACATGGCAGTTCACAACCATCTGTAACTCCAGTTCCAAGGGATCTTACGCCCTCTTCTGGCCTCCACCGGCACAGCACACACACGGCACACAGGCACACATGCAGACAAAACATTCATACACATAAAATAAAAATAAACTTAAGTGGCTGGAGAGATGGCTCAGTGGTTAAGAGCATTGCCTGTTCTTCCAAAGGTCCTGAGTTCAAATCCCAGCAACCACATGGTAGCTCACAACCATCTATAATGAGGTATACATAATAAATAAATAAGTATTTTTTAAAAAATAAATAAATAAACTTAAAAAAAATAGAAGCTGGTCTGACTTTCACCCATGATAGAATTTTGTTGTGTATGCTAGAAATCCAACCCAAGAAAGTGTTAAAAAAAAAAAAAAAAAGGCTAAGCACATGTTCTACCTCTTAGCTACACCCATAGCCCCTCCTCCATGGCCCTTACCTCAGAGTAGACTAGGTAAGGGTTGCTCCATCTCAACCCCTCAACTACCACCAGGGAAATAATTTCAGCCCCTTTGCCTGGAATGGAACCAATACCTCCTCTATTGAGACGGCTGTGATCCATGCCTCCCAGTTCTTATGCCCTGTGGGTTCACGGGGTCAGGGGTCCCCCACATCAACAAGAGCACCTGTGCTGGTGCTCTTACCTTAGATACCCTGTGATGCTTCAGACTCAGGGTCAGTGGAGGTGACCTGACCTCCAGAGCTGTTGCTCGTGAGACTCTGCCCAACACATCTATTCATTTGGGACAAGAAATCTGGTGTCGTGAGTTTGTGTTTATGTCTTTCTCCCAGGGTCTTCCCCTTATCGCCTCTTCATTTCTCTTTAACTTTGTTCCTTCCTTCACAAGTTAAGTTTTTCTTTTCTTTCAAGACTTTTTGGTAGCCGGGCGATGGTGGTGCACACCTTTAATCCCAGCCCCGGGAGGCAGAGGCAGGCGGATCGCTGTGAGTTCGAGACCAGCCTAGTCTACAGAGCTAGTTCCAGGACAGGCTCCAAAGCCACAGAGAAACCCTGTCTCGAAAAACCAAAAAAAAAAAAAAAAGACTTTTTGGTCGTATACATTTTTTTTTTCAGATTCCAACTAGAGTAGTTACTTTAAACTAAGGAATTAACTGTTCCTACCAGGAAGAATAAAACTACATTATTTAGTGGTAATTTATCACATCCACTTAGGGGGACAGGTGCAGATAGAATTTCCTTATCTAAAATGCTAGAAAAGTTTCAGATTTGAGTAGTTTAATTTATTTACGTATTTATTTTTGGAATATTTGCATACACATAATATAGACGGTTTCTAAAGGATGAGACCTAACTCTAAATGCTAAATTCACTTTTATTTTCTCTGTAATTAGCCTACAGCTAATTTTATACAGCATTTTTAAGGGTCCTGGGTTTTGACTGTGATCTATACCATGGAATTTTCTACTTGCAGGGGGGCTCCATGATGGTGCTCAAAATTGGGGGTTTTGTAATACTTCAGATTAGGGAAGTCCAACCCCTACAGCATAAAAGCATGAATACAGAATTAGGTTGGGTTCCCAGCACCCAAGCAGCTCAGAGCCATCCATAACTTCAATTTCAGGGACCTGATGCTCTCCTCTGGCCTCTCTGGGCACTGCATGCACATGGTGCATGTACATGCATGCAGGCAAACATACACATAAAATAACAATAAATAAATACAACTGGGCAGTCGTGGTACACGCCTTTAATTCAGCATTTGGGAGGCAGAAACAGGTGGATCTCTGAGTTTGAGGCCAGTCTGGTCTACAAAGTGAGTCCCAGGACAGCCAGGGCTACACAGGAAACCCTGTCTCAGAAGAACAACAATTATAATAATAATTCATAAGTCCTAAAAATACCATAACAGGGAGAGATGACAATAATAGTGTCTGTATCTGGAGCGATGTGTTTAGGAGTCTTACTATTGCTTTCCCTCACAGATAGCCAAAGCTATTTGGACAAGCTAGGTCAATGCTTGTTACAGGAGAGGCATGTAACACTGAGGTCTGTGACACTGGGGAGACGCGTATGACACCGAGGTCTCTGGCACCGACAAATCTGCCTTACCTGGAGTCAGGAACAAGAGACTTTAACCAGAGGAGGAAAATCAGCCTCCCACCCACCACACTCTAGGCACACTGGCGGCTCTCGGGTTGTCCTGCTGCCCGCTGACCTCTCGTCAGAAGCTCTGCTCTGCTTCAGGAGCCGTCAGGCCACATCTCAGATGGCCACTTTATGGGGCGGAAGAGGCTAGTTCTAACCCAGGTGTCCTCATTTAGACCAAAATGTGTTTATCATCAGGGTAGAGACCTTCCTTTAGTCCTGAGAGAAAAACAAAAGGCAAATCCTATATTCATTTCTGCAAGAAAACAAAGTCATGTTTGCCAAACAAACAGACTTATTTAATAGCTGGTGTTTGCGGAGTGCTCTGAGGTAGAGCTCCAGGCTTTGACACTCCGTTGTAGAGCTAGGCCGGTTCTCTGTATGTCAGAAGGGGTAAGTCCCCAGAAACGGCAAGAAATTTAACCACTTCCCTGCTTGCGATGATTTCCAGACGAATTTTAAGCAAAAGCCAAGATGCAGCTTCCATGTAGCGCATGGCCCGCCAAACATTGTCTGGCTCTCACAAGCCTTTAACACTGCATTTTATCTGTAGAATCTGCTGTGGCAGACAATCTGGGGTGTTTACCTAATGCTCTTATACTTAATAGCCAAGAAATTCTGGAATGTGCTTCAAGCAAATTTGTTCTTCCTTCTGAAAACTCTTCAAACGGGCTGGTGGGAGAAGGGAGTGCACACTAATTTTCAAGTTATTGTAATATTAATGGTCTCCCCTTTCTGGGACAGATTTTTGAAAACACAATAGTTTTCTAGGGTTTACCCAAATCAACTTTTAAAGATAATATATATATTATCTGCTGGGTGTAGCGGTGGACATCTTTAATCCCAGCACTTGGGAGAGAGAAAGAAATAAGTGGATCTCTGTGAGTTTGGGGCAAGTCTGGTCTACAAAGGTGAGTTTCAGCCTATCCAAGACTAAACAGTGAGACCCTGTTTCAAAAAAAAAAAAAAAAACCATATGTATACACACACACCAAAGAGAAGAGCCCCCCACTTCTACTCATGAGATAACGCTCTTTGACAGACAAGGTCCGCCCTTTTGTCTCCTCCCGTGGTAAACTGAAGCCTGGGTACCAAAGCAGATGGGAGCCTGAGGGTTGATGCTGACCACTTTCCTTTCTGCGCTGGGACGGACTGACTGTGGGAAGGCGTGCATGCCAGGGGCTGGGGCATGAAGAGCCGTCTGTGCTGTGATTTCAGGGGGAGAGCATGGATAACTTCAACTGGGGAGTGCGCAGGCGTTCCCTGGACAGCCTGGACAAGTGTGACGCGCAGATCCTGGAGGAGCGCCAGCTCTCTAGAAGCACTCCCAGTCTGAGTAAAATGAACCATGAGGACTCGGATGAGTCATCGGAGGAGGAGGACCTCACGGCCAGCCAGATCCTGGAACATTCAGACCTTGTAAGTAGGGGCGCTCCCACTGGAGAAAGGGAGGCCTTGCCTTTGGTTTGGTGTGGTTTGGTTTGGTTGTAATTAAATCAAGTTTTGTTTCCAGCTAAATACACTTTCTATGGCTGCTGAGCTGAAATCTGGACTCTCGGGTGCGGGCTAAGTGACCTCTTCTCTGTAGGTGGCAGATGGCACCATGAGGCCACAGTCATACTGGGTTGCCCACCGTTATGTTGACGGTCCAGTAACAATGGCGTAGAATCTGGAAAAAATCATACCAGTCAGCCAACACCTGGAGAGTGACGGTCTGCGTTCTTTTGAGGGGAACTTCGTGTTACATTTCTTTCCTTTGCTTTCTAAACAGATCATGAATCTCTCCCCCTCTGAGGAGGCCAATCCTATTGAACTACTCACCACCGCCTGTGACTCCACCCCCGCCGACCCCCATTCCTTCAACACCAGAATGGCAAGCTTCGAGGCTTCTTTGCCTGATATAAATAATCTACAGATTTCAGAGGGGTCAAAGGTGAAGAGATTTGGGAAATCTTTATTGTAGTTTCCTGGAATGGGAGGGGAAAAAGAAAAAAAAAAATCCTAGGTAAGAATTCCTAGCCAGAGTGGGGCCACTTCATTCCTGGGATCTCAGTGAAGTGATTGAGGCCTGTGCTCCTGTCCGGGCACTTTGAAGTTGTTTTCTGCTCCAGGACTTGAGCAGACTTACTTCCCTTTGATTGAGAGATGAGGCCTGAGGCCTTTATAGAATGAAATAGCTGACTTCTGATTGGTGGAGAGAGGTGGTTGCAGCTGGGCATGGCATATTATCAAACAACACGCCACGGGAGGTGTAGGAGTATACACGCGTGAGGGGGGCATTTTTTCTTGTGTAGGAACCAATGATACAATTTGCTCATTGATTCAATGCTTGCCTCTTGGCACATAATAGGAATATTTAAGGTCAGCCACACAAAATTATGCCGGGTCTGAATACAGTTCTCCTAGCTAGACTCCCCGAGGAGAAACACTACCTGGTACATGTCATGTCCTTGTCTTAAAAGGTTGGCTTTAAAACAAAACAAAACAAAAAAATCTGTGGCTTTTTTATTTAAAGTTTTATCTAAATTTTTATTTTATCAAAATTCACAGAAAATGCCCTAGCCATAAAACCATGCGCTTGCATGCTATAACAGCACATATGCCCTTTAGTATAAAGGTTTTTCTTCATAATTAGAAATGCCAAAATAGTGTATCACCGTTAGAATTAGTCTTTCCTGGCCAGGCAGTAGTGGCCCAAGTCTTTAGTCCCAGCCCCAGGAGGCAGAGGCGGCAGGTGGAACTCTGTGAGTTCAAGGCCAGCCTGGTCTACAGAGCGAGTTCCAGGACAGCCAGGACTACACAGAGAAACTTTGTTGGGGGGTGGGGATGATTAATTATTCCTGACCTTCACTTTGGCTATGGTTTTGCAACTTTGAAGAGAAAACTGTGGTGTGTATGTGTGTGTGTGTCTGTGTGTGTGTTACTGCTAAAGGAAACTATAATACTTTCTATATCATTTTACAGTATACTAAAAACAGATCTGAAATCAAGAAACCCCTGAACGCTTTAAACTAATAGCAACTACTTAGGTACAATTATCTAAAAATATTAGAGCTTAAATAAACATTATTTCTATGATTTCCCCAATTCAAAAGTAAGAATCAGGACTATAATTGGGATTCTTAGAGAAAGAAATGCCATTTTTGGGAACAAAATAATATATGCACACACCCCAAAAAAATCTTGTTCTACGGTCAAAAATACTAGAATCCTAAGGTTAAAACCTTTCAAGTTGAGTTTCTTGGGGAAACATCATAAAACATATGTGATATACTGAGCACATGCTGTTTCTCAGCATGAATACATTCTTTCCATTTTTCTTTTAAATACTAGCAGGTAGGTAGGTAGATTGATTAATTGATTGATTTCTCTTAAGAAAAATAATCTACGCCTTTAATCCCAGCACTTGGGAGGCAGAGGCAGGCGGATATCTGTGAGTTCGAGACCAGCCTGGTCTACAAGAGCTAGTTCCAGGACAGGCTCCAAAACCACAGAGAAACCCTGTCTCGAAAAACCAAAAAAAAAAAAAAAAAGAAAAGAAAAAAAAAGAAAAATAATCTAATTCTATCAAAAAACATTAAGTCTTGTTTCTAAAGACCTATCTATTTTCTCATGACCAAAATTTCTGTAGTATTTGATATACTTAGGATGCTAGAGAAAACCCAGATTCATCCATAAGAACTCAGCACCTCCACGGACACAGCCTGTGTAATCTAGCTCTGACTTTGTGGCTAATTTCTCACTAATCCTATATTCAGAATACTATAAGCCAAGAGCCAGATGTTAACCCCTGGTAAGGGTCTCTACTTCACCTTGACTTTGTTTTTGTTTTAAGATGACTCAGAGAAGCATGTACACGTATTTCCTTCCTCTTCTTCTCTGATGTATGGTCCAGTTCCTTCCTCTCACAGAACAGTCCGTTCTCCGGCTGACTTCCTCCCTGACCGCAGCTCAAAGCCCAGCCTCTTTTTCCAATTGACTTTCTGAATCTCTTCCCTGCCTCCCACTGATCCAAGATCTATCTGCCCTAGTGCAGTTAGTTGTTCTTGTTTATTGACCGCATTCTGGCGAGGTGAGAGCCACCCTCCCACCTTAGCCACTGCCCTTAGAGGGTAGCAAGAGGAAGGCAAGCATGCGGGTGAGTGGTGGAGTGCCTTCTGTAGGGAGAGCCTGTCACCCCACCACAAACACTAGATTCTTCTCTGAGCACAAGCTGTGCCATGCACCAATACTTCTACATTCTGGCCTTCACTGGAAAAGGGATTTCCTACTGGAGAATAGGCCTGGATGTGCCTATTCTAAAGCTGGAGCTGTAAAATCAAAGTTTAACTGTGGCTGGCTCCTTTGTGGTTTGGAAAACTACGGTGGTCCCATGAGGCCCCCCGCCAGGGACGGGTCCAGGCTTTCGCGCACATACACATCAACTCTTCTAGGAGTGCTGAGTTCTTATGAATACAAAGGCGGTAGATTCTCTTGCCGATCTCACCCTAATGGCCAACCTGACATTGAGCAAATACTTTGCACGTAAAGCAGAGGTTGCTAATCTGTAAACGTGGAAAGTGGACAAGGGAAGGGAGGTGTTTCTCTGACTGTGTCAAAGTTAGCACTAGTACAGTACGAACACAGATCAAATGTGGTAATCTCCCGAGCCCCTTAGGGGTGATTATGGAAGAGACTGGACGGCAGACAGTAGAGAAAGGATACTTCAGAGAATTTCTGAATGCAGTTCTAGAAAGTAAATGTCCCCATTTCCGTCCCTGTAAGGATTTGATCTCTGCTTCAGTGGGTCCAGTCTTCTACTATACATTCTCATACGTTGGGGTTTAAATTTTTGTCACTGCAGGCTGAAGCTGTCCCTGAAGAGGAGGACACCACCGTGCAGGAAGATGACCTTTCGAGTTCCATCAATGAGCTCCCAGCAGCTTTTGAATGCAGTGACAGCTTCAGCCTGGACATGACTGAGGCAGAAGAGAAAGGCAATCAGGGTCTGGACCAGTATACCCTTGCAAGGCAAGGCAGCCCTTGGCGAGATGGGAGGCAAGGGCACGTGGACGACAGTGTGTGGCAGTCAAGCTACTTACTAGCTTGAGTCTAAAGCCACCGGTCCTCATGCTGTGGAGATTTCCTAGCAGGGAACCTGGCAGGGATCATCCATGTAGGGCTTTCCATGGGACCAAGAAAGAATGGCCGTGCAGGAATTTATAGGGCCAGAGAGCAATGAAAAGCCGAAAAAGGCCCTGGGGACATGAAGCTTTGAAGATAAGCAAAATATGAAAAGCTTGAAAATGAATTCTTTCCCTTTAGAGTTGAAAGACACGAACAGGAGGCTCTTACAAGCTAAATTACTGCTTCTTAAGTGAGTGTCTTGCAGCCTAGTGGCTGATGCCTCTGAAAGTAATAACTTACACAAGCACAAAGAGAAGGCGGGGTAGATGAAGACATGGTACCGTGCATCAATTCTGTGTCTGCAGTGAGCTCACAGATTCTAATGCTGTTTGGATCCTCTTTAGAGCAAAGTTACAATGTTATATTTGCATTTGTGGATGCTGAAAATGAAACCTAAGTAACAGCCTGTGGCTAGACAGGGAACGTCTTACCACCAAAAGAAAAAGCCCAGGGAACGCCCTGAAAAGATGGGGGCTTTTCAAGTGTACCCCCTTGCCTTCCTCCAGTCCGCCTTCTTCATTCTGTATTCTCTTTCTTTCTTCCCTGCCGTGCCCTCCCCATCCCTGAGTATTCTGAGCATTTACGCACATGCGTCCATTGCCTGTCTGCATCAGAAACACATTTGCAGCATCCAGTTCAACTGGTTCTGAATGCGAAGTGTAGAAGACTGGTAATGGGGAGCTGGGAACAGATGTTCGGTCTGAGGCCTGGCCCCTGGAAGAGCAAGGTAGAAGAGATAAACCGCCTATGCAAAAGAATTAGGAATGAAAGAACTAGGCATGGAGGCAAACTCCTTTGATCCCAGCACTCAGGAGTCAGAGGCAGGCAAATCTCTGTGAGTTTAAGGCTGGCCTGGTCTACATAGTGAGTTTCAGACCAACCAAGGCTATATAGTCTTAAACCATCAACCCCAAGCAAAAAGGCAAAAAGAGGAATTATAGAAATACCAGTGGTATAAAGTCTATTTTTCTTCAAACCTAAAGAAAGCCAGTTCCCCAGAGGGCCCTTGAAGGGAATAAAGGACCCACTCAGCCATCTCAGCAGGCTGACTCTCGAGTGTTGAATTTGTACAGCTGGGTACAAGAGGCCTGTCACTTTTTGATGTGGTGGTTTTCGTGTTTTCCAGCTTTGGAGAAGGTGACAGGGGTGTGTCCCCGCCTCCCTCGCCCTTCTTCTCGGCCATCCTCGCTGCCTTTCAGCCTGCCGCCTGTGATGATGCCGAGGAGGCCTGGCGCAGCCACATTAACCAGCTCATGTGTGACTCAGACGGCTCCTGCGCCGTGTACACATTTCACGTGTTCTCCTCTCTGTTTAAGGTATGGGCTCAGGGAGCATCCTGAGGACAGCTGAACGGCTGTGGCTTCCAGAAGGGGTTATTGTCCCTCGAAGGCTATGTAGCTATCTTCTCCTCTAGAGACTGGTTCCTCCACCCACCGCTTCTGCTCAGCCTTTATTGCCTGCCCCTTGTGAAGAGGTTGGACTTAAATGGTTTCAGGTCGGCTGCCATGAAAGGATTGTTTATCCCACTGACACTCCACACTCCGTTTCTTTGTTGATGTTCTCAACGATAAGAAACCACGGTGTATTCATTAGGGTTTCTATTGCTGTGATAAAATACCATGAACAAAAGCACCTTAGTGGGGAAACAGTTAATTTGGCTTGCGGCTAGTAGCCAAGGCAGTCATTGGAGTAGGGACCGTGGAGGAACACTGTTGACCGACTTGCTCCCTGTCATGAGTTCAGCCTGCTCTTTCAATGTAAGCCAGGACAACCTGCCCATGGTTGGCACCACCCACGAAGCTCTGGCCCTCCCCCTCATCAGTAGTTAATCAAGAAAATGTCCCATATCCTCGTCTACAGGTCAGTCTAGTGGGGGCATTTTCTCAGTGGAGGCTCCCTCTTCCCGAATGACGGGAGCTTGTGTCAAGTTGACAAAACACTAGCCAACACACATGGCACCAGGACCATTAAGGGGATCTTTAGCTTGCCTACTCCGGTGTCTCTGAACCCCTCTCCTTTTCCTTAGAACACACACTGAATATTTCATAATGTTTAAAAAAATTTTTTTTAATACCAGACAAGGTGGCACACAATTTGTAATCCCAGCCCTTGGGACACAGAGGCAGGCGGGTTGTTGCAAGACTGGGGATAACCTGGGCTACATAGTGAGTTCCAGGCTGTCCTGGGACTACAGAATGAGATAAATTTTTTTCTTCTTACCATTTATTTTATTACTTTTTGAGAGCTACATACAAAAGTACTGCCTTAGTTAGGGTTTCCATTGCTGTGAAGAGACACCACAACCCGGCAACTGTTATACAGGAAAACATTTAATTGGGGTGGCTTACAGTTCAGAGGTTTAATCCATCGTCATCATGGTGGGAAACATGGCGGCATGCAGGCAGACATAGTGCTGGAAAAGGAACCAAGAGTTCTACATTTTGATTAGCAGGAAGAGAGTGAGAAACTGGGCCTGGCTTGAGCATCTGAAACCTCAAAGCCCACCCCCAGTGACACACTTCCTCCAACAAGACCACACCTCCTAGTAGTGCCACTCCCTGGTAGCCAATCAAATCTATGAGCCTATGGGGCCATTCTTATCCAAACCACCACAAGTATTGTATTTATTTCAACTCCACCCATGCCCCCCCACTCCCTCGCAACTTCATGACCTCTTCTGTAATTATACACACATGTATACACATATATAAATACAACCTGCTGTGTTCGTTAAGTATGGCTCATATGGACATGTGTTTAGGGCTGACCACCTGGGATTGGATGACTTATCTAGGAGCCCATCCCTGGAGAAGACTCATTTCTCCTTTCTCAGCAGCCATTGATTGCCCATAGCTCTTCATCTAGGGGTAGGGCCTTTTGAGATTTTCCCCACTTAATTGGCATGTCAGGTAATTAGTGTTGTCTTTGTGCAGGTCTTGTACAGGTGACCATATTGTTGAAATGTTCCTGATATACCTAGAAGGCACGATCTCATGGCAGATGCCCTGATGTTCTGGTTCTGACAGTGTCCCCACCCCTTTTCCTTGATGTTCTCTGAGCCTCAGCTGGAGAGGTTATGTTGTAGAAAAATCAACTGTGAACCTCAGTGTAGGGTTGTGCTGTAGACATCTGGACTGTGGGCCTCGGCTATAGGGTTGTGCTGTAGACATCTGGACTGTGGGCCTCGGCTATAGGGTTGTGCTGTAGACATCTGGACTGTGAGCCTCGGCTGTAAGGGTTGTGCTGTAGACATCTGGACTGTGAGTGGGCACCAAGGTCAGTTGTTTGCTGCATTTTAACCAGCTGGGAATTTCTATTGTGGTCTCTATCTGCTGGGAAGAGATGTTTCTTTGATGAGGGGTGAGAGCTACGCTTGTCTGTGGGTATAAAGTCTGGATTACTTCACACAGTAGAACATTTTCTAGTTCCATACATTGCTTGAAATTTTCACAATTTCTTTTTTCCATACAGCTGATTGGTATACACACAACACACACACACATGCACGCACACACACACAAATGCACACCCGAATAGTATATATGTAACACATTCTCACTATTAAATCATCAGTTGAAGGACATTTAGGCTGTCTCCATTCCCCAGCTTTTGTGACTAGATCAGCAATGAACTTCGCTGAGCACATATTTCTGGAGAGGAATGTCAGTTCCTTGGTCACATGCCACAGGGTGATATACTGGGTCATATGGTAGGTCCATTTTTAGATTTTTGAAAGTCTTCCATGCTGATTCTAGAGTGGCTGCACCCGTTTGCAATTCCACCAGATGAGCGTTCCCTTTCCCCACCCGTGTTTGCTACCCATTGTTCTCTTGATTTCTGCCATGCTAGGTGCAATAAAGTGACATATCAATATTTTAATTTGTATTTCCCTAACTACAAAGATGTTGAACACTTAAGATATTGCTTAGCCATTTTTTTTGTTTCTCCTTAAGAATTCTCCATCCAGCCAAGGCGGTGGTGGCACATGCCTTTGATCCCAGCACTTGGGAGGCCGAGGCAGGCAGATCTCTGAGTTCAAGATCAGCCTGGTCTACAGAGTGAGTTCCAGGACAACCAGGGCTACACAGAGAAACCCTGCCTTGAAAAAACAAAACAAATAACAAAAAACAAAACACTGTCCATTCTGATCCATAACCCTTTTTTAATTGGGTCGTTTGTTTTCGTGACTCTTTGGTTGGTTTGGGGTAGTTCTTTGTATCGTCTGAATGTTAATCCTCTATCAGATGTATAGCTGACAAGGATTCTCTCCCACTCTGTGGGCCTCCCTTTCACTCAGTTCTTTCCTTAGCTGTACAGAGCATTTTAGTTCCGTGGGGTCCCTTGGTCAGTTGTTGACTTTATTCCCTGAGCAGATGTCGTCCTATCCAGAAAGGCCTTTCCTACAGCCGTGTCCTGGAGCTCACTGCCTGTTTCTCCTTCTAGAACTTTCAGCGTGTCGGGTTTGACAGTAATGTCTGTTGGCCCATTTGGGGTTGATTTTTGGTGCAGTGTGGTAGACATGGATCTAATTCCATTCTTCTGCATGTGGACATCTAGTTTTCCCAGGAGCATTTGTTGAAGATGTTGTCTTTTCCCGGTGTGTATCTTTGATCTCTCTGTCAAATATCACATGTCTGCGGTTACATGTACTCACGTTTGGGTTTTCTGTTACTATAGCTCTGTATTGCAGCTCAAATTCTTGACTGGTGATCCCTATAGTGGTGTTCTTTTGCTCAAGATTGCTTTGGCTAGCTGAGGTCTTTTTAGGATTTCTTTTTTTTTTTTTTTTTTTTTTTGGTTTTTCAAGACAGGGTTTCTCTGTGGGTTTGGAGCCCGTCCTGGAACTAGCTCTTGTAGACCAGGCTGGTCTCGAACTCACAGAGATTCACCTGCCTCTGCCTCCCAAGTGCTGGGATTAAAGGCATGCGCCACCACCGCCCGGCCCTTTTTAGGATTTCTTTGCCAAAAGTATTGATCATTTCCAGTTCTCTGGTAGAATTTTTGGGATTTCTTATCTAACTCACTGAGATCCACCTGCCTCTGCCTCCCACGTGCTGGGATTAAAGGTGCGTGCCACCGCCACCTGGCTTATCACATCATCTTCAATAGCAATAATTTGACTTTGTCTTTTTCTGTTGTGGCCTTTTAATCTTTTGTCATGTTGCTCTGGCTTGTGCTTCAGGCAGGGCATTGAAAAGGCATGGGGACAGGTGACAGCTCTGTCTCCTTCCCAATGTTAGTGGATTCGCTTTCAGTTTTTCTCCATGTAGGATGGTGTGGCCTGTGGGTTCGTCACACATATTTTTATTATGTTGGGGAATGTTCCCTCTGGATCCCCTGGATCTGGGATTATAAGAGGTTGTGAACTTCCCAGCATGTGTACTAGGAATCCAACTTGGTTATCCGCAAGAGTGGCATGTGTGCTCTCTACTGCTGAGCCATCTCTCGAACCCCATTTTTTTCTTTTTCTTTTCTTTTTTATTTATTTTTTGAGACATTTTCTCATATACTACAGGCTGGCCTCAAATTTCTGGTCCTCTGCCTTCTAAGTACTTGATTACAGGTCTGTACCACCAAGCCCCAAATTATTTTAAAGTTCTGCCCCATACACAAAAAAAAATCGTAGTTATTTTCCAGTATACAAGTTGACCTTGGCCTTTGCTAATGATCCCTCTCCTGCCTTGCAGAATATTCAAAAGAGGTTCTGCTTCCTAACGTGTGATGCAGCCAGTTACCTTGGAGATAACCTTCGGGGAATCGGGTCCAAATTTGTCAGCTCTTCCCAGATGCTCACCTCCTGCTCTGAATGCCCTACACTGTTTGTGGATGCTGAGACTGTGAGTGCCCGTGGCCTGCCCTGGTGGGGTAGCATGTTTGTGTGGGGTTTATCATTAGAGTGCATGTGTGTGAGGGGTGCACACACATGCCCATGGGCAGAGCTCAGAGGACAACTTAATTCTCTCTTCCAGCCGGGCAGTGGTGGCGCACGCCTTTAATCCCAGCACTCGGGAGGCAGAGGCAGGCGGATCTCTGTGAGTTCGAGACCAGCCTGGTCTACAAGAGCTAGTTCCGGGACAGGCTCCAAAAGCACAGAGAAACCCTGTCTCGAAAAACAAAAAAAAGACAAAAACAAAACAAAAAAAAAAATTTCTTCCATCATGGGTTCCAGGGATCAAACTTGGGTCATCAGATTGGCCCATTTTAAAAATACCTCCAAGGCCATGAGCAGTGTAGGGTTGTGACATGCCCCCTGAAGGCCTCTGGGTCTGCAGAGTAATTAGTGAACATTGCCATCCCAGGCCAGGAATTTCAGAGAACTAGACACAATTTAGCTCTATGTTCCTTCCATGTCCTCGGCCCCTCTCCCAAGTGACTCTGACTGACTTTGCCAACTGTGCATACGATTGTATAACCCTCACAGAGGTTACCTGGAAGTCTCTACTATCAGGTTATGGTTTTACGGAGAGAACCATAACTGGCCAGTGCTTAGAGGGCAGGGGTTACCCATGACCTTCGTTTCTCCCCATCCAGAACCATCACACAAGCTGGGTAACTAAACACTGAATTTTGAATCCTTCTTTTCCAGACACAGCCTCCCAAGTTCTCAGGCTTACAGAGAGGCGCCCCTTGAAATGCCCTTGAAATTTCCTTTCTACAAAGTCTGTCTTTCCAGCAGCCTGAATGGCCTCTCAGCAAGCAATACAATATGAAAAATAATTCCATCTTAAATTGCTTTAAATGCAAATTAAATACAAAATCAGTTTGCAGATCTCTTTGGAGGTCTGTCTCCCATCACAAAACATGAAATGTTGCTGATAGGGCTGGAGAGATGGCTCAGTGGTTAAGAGTATTGCCTGCTCTTTCAAAGGTCCTGAGTTCAATTCCCAGCAACCACAGGGTGGCTCACAACCATCTGTAATGAGATCTGGTGCCCTCTTCTGGCCTGCAGACATACACACAGACAGAATATTGTATACATAATAAATAAATAAATATTTTTTAAAAAAAGAAATGTTGCTGATAATGATAATAGAGCCATGCATAAAATGGATGTCATATCTTAATGTAGGTTTCCAATGGAAGGCTTGGATTCCAGACTAGCATCTGGTTCCAGCTATAGCCAAAGTGAAGCCAAACTAGCTACCTACGCCCATACTTGTACATCTTTTCTGTCTGTGTAGCTGGGCCTTGCTGTTGGTGTTTCCATGAGTTTCTAAAGCAAATTGTTCCCTGTCTTCAGCTCCTTTCCTGTGGGCTCCTGGACAAGCTGAAGTTCAGCGTGCTGGAGCTGCAAGAATACCTGGACACATACAACAACAGGAAGGAGGCCACTCTCTCGGTAAGCCTGTGTTCCCTCGCGCACGGCAGCTCAGCCAGCCGAGGCAGGTCCTGGGGGTGTGGTGAATAACCTGAACAGCATTTAATACTGGTTATAGGCAAATGCATTTGACCTTGGTCAAAAGGCCCAGAAGTTCAGATAGAACCAACAAAAGAGCGGTGTTCAGCTTTCAGCTTAATCTCCTGGTGTCCCCACGAAGAAACCAGCGCACCTCTTTTTATATGCTTGGCATGTTCCTTGATAGGCTTGCGTTACAACAATTTTCTTTTATCCAAGATTCGAATTTATCTCCTGTCCTAGTTCGGTTTCTAGTCCGTGATAAAGAAAAGGCCGTGACCAAAAGTAACTTCGAGCCGGGCGGTGGTGGCGCACGCCTTTAATCCCAGCACTCGGGAGGCAGAGGCAGGCGGATCTCTGTGAGTTCGAGGCCAGCCTGGTCTACAGAGCTAGTTCCAGGACAGACTCCGTAGCTACAGAGAAACCCTGTCTCGAAAAACCAAAAAAAAAAAAAAAAAAAAAAAAAAGTAACTTCGATTTGGAGATGTTAGAGGTTACTGTGTCCATTAT
Source organism: Chionomys nivalis (assembly GCF_950005125.1). Classification (NCBI taxonomy): domain Eukaryota; kingdom Metazoa; phylum Chordata; class Mammalia; order Rodentia; family Cricetidae; genus Chionomys; species Chionomys nivalis. The sequence continues at coordinate 82,349,616 of NC_080088.1, read as the reverse complement.
GAGGGGAAGTCAGGGTGGGAACCTGGAAGCAAGATGAAGCAGAAGCCGCGGTGGAATGCTGCTTATTGGCTTGCGTTCTGTGATTCACTTAGCCTGCTTTCCTGATAACACACAGGCCCTGCCCAGGGATGGCACCGCCCCCAGTGGACTGGGCCCTCCCACATCAGTCGTTAATTAAGAAAATGCCCCATAGACTTGCCCACAGGCCAATCTGATAGAGACTCCCTCTTCCCAGATATGTCTAGGTTTGTGTCGAGCTGACAGAACACTAACCAGCACTCTGCCTTCCTGTGTCTGCTTCTCTCAGATCTGTTTATGGTGTGTGCCACCACCTTCTAGCTTCTGCCCTCTCTGAGTAGCGTTTTCTCCCTGTCCTCATGGCTTCAGTTGGCCCTAGCTGAAGGCCAACTTTTGTTTCTTTCCTTTCATTTCCCCTTCCCACATAGATCTAGAAGCCATCCATGCAAACTACCTGCCTGCTCTCTGACAGGTAGAGGCCCAGAGAACCCGGGGAGGCAAGGTGAATGTGTCTGACACCTGCTTGTATCTGTGGCCGCCTATAAAATGTGCCAATCAGGCGCTGTAAGAAAGAACATGGATTCTAGAGACAGATAGACCTGAGTTCAGATCCAAGCTCAGGTACCTTCTCTCATTGGCCTTCTGATAATAGCTCATTTTCAAGTTACTGTGGAGATGTGAGTTATGGCAGTCACAGAAGCCGTCAGTTCCTGAGTCCATTCTGCATGTCTGACAGCTCGCTCGGCCGTAGGTTTTCCTTGTTATTATCCTTGTCTCTCAGTAGCTTTCTGAGGCTGCACCATGACTCCGCTGTCCCTTATTTCTACGGCTCTCTACCTGTCTTTATTTCCCAGCTTCTCAGCTGGTAAAAGCAATCCTTTCTCTCTGACTGGTAGAGCAGACCAGCCTGTTGGCACTGGGTGTGGATTTCAGTTTTTTTTTTAGTTTTTTTTTTTTTGTTTTTTTTTTGGTTTTTCGAGACAAGGTTTCTCTGTAGTTTTGGAGCCTGTCCTGGAACTAGCTCTTGTAGACCAGGCTGGTCTCGAACTCACAGAGATCCGCCTGCCTCTGCCTCCCGAGTGCTGGGATTAAAGGCGTGTGCCACCACCGCCCGGCAGGGTGTGGATTTCAGGGCTCACTGTACTGTGCCCAAAGGTTCCATTTCATATCTGTTAACTTACCCTGCTGCTGGGTTCTCTGACAAAAAGAGCAGAGGCAGAGGCAGACCCGCCAGACTCTCCCTGGAGCTGAGCAGAATGGTGAGGGTAGAAAGACCCAGCCCTCCCCACTGGCCACCAGGGAGAAACACACCCACTGAGTCAGGATCTCATTTAGTGGTGTCAGGCAGGAACTTAAATAGGGTTGTGATGGGGTGAAGAAGCTTGGAATGGGTCGAGGCAGAGTAAGGAATAATGGCCAATAATATTCTGCCACACTAGCGGTGGCCGGGCAGAGGCAGGTATAGGTCAGGTAGCCAGACACAGGTCTCCAAACTCAAGCTACGCTCAGGAAGTTACACTGGGCCTCATGCCAGGGCCTCATGAAGCCCAACACTATCCCAGATCCTTAAACCCAAGTGGAACCCCCATCACAGTGGCTAAGCCATTGTGGTAATCGTCTTTCTTCCGGTGGCAGAGACCTGCCCCGTGACTGCCTCCTGATCATAACGGAGAAGTGGGTGTGCAGAAGGGCCAGAATCATTCCGCCTGTGAGAAGTGTTGGTCCTACCTCCTAATCCCCCATATGAAATATTTGAAATATTTCTAACCAGAAGAGTATTCATTTTCATTCATATACAAAACAGGAATCATACACAAATCAGGAATGATGTGGCAAAACATCCTCCAAGGCAATACATTACATTCTTGAAATTATGTTTTGGGGGGAGGGGTTTCTGCAACAGGGTCTTACTATGTAGCCATGGCTGGCCTGGAGTTGGCCTTGTAGACCAGGCTGGCCTCAAATTCAAAGAGGATTAAAAGCGTGTACCACCACATCTGGTCAAGGAATTATATTTTAAGGGGCAGGAGAGATGGCTTAGCAGTTCAGAGTACTGATCTGGTTCCCAGCACCCACATGATGACTCACAACCATCTGTAGCTCTAATTCCAAGAGATCTAACACCCTCTTCTGGCCCACAGGTATGCACATACATGTATGGGGCAAACACACATACACAGAAAATAAAAATAAAGCCAGGCGGTGGTGGCGCACGCCTTTAATCCCAGCACTTGGGAGGCAGAGGCAGGCGGATCTCTGTGAGTTCGAGACCAGCCTGGTCTCCAAGAGCTAGTTCCAGGACAGGCTCCAAAACCACAGAGAAACCCTGTCTCGAAAAAAAAAAAAAAAAAAAAAAAAAAGAAAATAAAAATAAGTAAATCTAAAAGATTTTTTTTAATTTAAAAAAAGAATTTTTCTGTTTTTTTTTTGTATGTGTGTTTGTTTGTTCATTCTTTTTTGTTATTTGGGACAGGGTTTCTCTGTGAAACAGTCCTGGCTGTCCAGGAACTCACTCTATAGACCAGGCTGGCCTTGAACTCACAGAGATCCACCTGAGTCTGCCTCCCAAGTGCTGGGATTAAAGGTGTACACCACCATCACCCGGCAGAAATTCTATTTTAGAATGGCCATTACTGAACCTATGCAGGTTTCAATTTCAGTACATCCTAAACCTTCCAAATGTGAGCCTTTCCTAAAAGTCATTCCAGCAGAATCGTATTTAGTCTCATTAGATTGATCAAGGTTTCCCAACAGACGTCATGATTTAAATGTTCTCAGGACATCTGTGGATCTACCCATGTCCCGTCTCTCTCTTTCTGACAACAGTGGCTTGCCAACTGTAAGGCAACGTTTGCAGGCGGATCGAGAGATGGCGTGATCACCTGCCAGCCTGGGGACTCGGAAGAAAAGGTAATGAACGTCTGTTAAGACTATGCCTCTCCTGTGGTCCGGCCCTGTGTTGGGTTTGATCCTCACAAGCAGCATGGGACTTGAGAGAGGAAGAGGTGACGGGCACCCTCTCCCACGTTCACGTGAACCCAGTAGAGGAAGGTGTGCATCCATCCCATGCATGGTCATGTGTTCCGGGCCTGGGGGACGTCTGTTTTCTCCTTTCTGGAAAAATAGAGGCATAAAATTAACCTTTTTGCCAGGTTTAACCATGCTAATCACTTCCTAATAAGCCTGTTCTTCTTAATCCAGAATATAAAACCACATGTCATCACTCCTTGCTGGACTGCTCAGTTCTTCACTGAACCATCAAGTTCACTATGTAAAGGAAATTTCTCTGTTGTTTTGTTTTGTTTTTTTAACCAAACACTGTAAAACGGATTTTCCCATTTAGAATAGCCTAAGTGCATAGCATATGCCAGCGGCTGATTACATACGTGTTATATTATGAAGGAAATCAGGGAGAAGAGCGAGATAAGGCTATTCATTCTTGCAGTTAGGTGTGAAGGGCCTCCTATTTGGTTCATAGGGTTACGACCAAGTCTCTGCCCCGTGCTGTTATCAGGGAGGTGGATATCAATCATGGGGCATAGCCTGTGGTAAGTGTCTATAAGAATAGAAAAAAGTGGGCTGTAAGTACCTACAGCCAGCACCTCTGGGAAGGCTTCCTATTGGTGTGTGAGACAGAAAGAGATCTCAAGTATGAACTAGAGGTAACTGAGGAAGAGGGTAAGGGTGGAAGGCTGTGGAAAGGTCCCGAGGCAGAAGGGAGCATGGGATTCTAGGAACTGAAGAGAGGCTGTAGGACCAGGGCGCAGTTATAAAGGCAAGCTTGAGAAGCGTCTGCAGATGTTGGCAGAAGTCTGGCTGTGAAGGCCTGGCCATCTCACAGCAGTGGTAAACAACCGCAAGTTAAACAGCAGGAATGTAAGCAGACTAAGCATCGCCCCTTGTGTGCGGCACAAGGAACTAGGAGGCCACTAGCTAGTCTGTGTGGAGGAAGTGTCACCCTGGTGTTACACCAGAGTAGGCGTTTCCTGTCACACACCCTCCTGTGTAAGAAAACAGGCTTTAGCCAAGCATAGTATCACATGACTTTAATCCCAGCAGTCAGGAGGCAGAGGCAGGAGGATCTCTGTGGGTTCGAGGCCAGCCTGGTCTACAAAGGGAGTTCCAGGACAACCAGGACTGTTATGCAGAGAAACCCTGTCTCAGAAACAAACAAACAAACAAACAAACAAAAACAGGCTTTATTAATGTATGAAGAGCCCAATAAGGTTTGGGTGAAATTTTTCAACCTAACACCAGTAATTCAATACCAATCTGGTCATTGTCACCAAGCAAGTTTCGAGTGTTGAGAACTGTACTCACCACCACCCTGGTCCTCCATAAGCCCCGAGATAAGTGAATAAGGGATCAGAAAAATAGCAACCGTACGGCTGAGAAATCTCTAGATGGGGTGATCACAGGCAGTTTCCAATTTCTACTCTTTTTGAAGACACGTTTGTATTTCACTTTTGTTTTTCAAATAGGCTTTCTCTGTGTAGCCCTGGCTGTCCTGGAACTAGCACTGTAGACCAGGCTGGCCTCGAACTCACAGAGATCTGCCTGCCTCTGCCTTCTGAGTGCTGGGATTAAAGGCGTGCGCCACCACCGCCCAACTGTTTCTAAGAGACTTTTAACACAGGTGATAATGGTGCTTCAAGGTAGCTTCTTCATAAGCGGTGCTTACTCAAATGTGAAGTTCAGAATCACAGAGTGCCCTAGCAGCATTTCCATCAACGTGTGTGTGTGTGTGTGTGTGTGTGTGTGTATGCGCGCGCGCGCGCGCACCTGCCTATGATGTCCTGCTTCAATTGATCAGAATGCCCTGATTTTCACTGGGTACCCTATGCTCTTAGCATGGACAGAAGCACATTTTTTTTCTTTTCTTCTTACAATAGGATCTCCCCATGTAACCCTGACTTTTGTAAAATTTCCTATGTTGACAAGTTGGGCCTCAAACTAACAGAAATCTGCCTGCCTCTTGAGTGCTGGGATTAGAGGCATATGCCACTAATCTTGGACTTCTGAAAAATTTCCTACATGTGCTTTGGTGTTTTGCCTACATGTATATGTATGAAACTGGAGTTACAGACAGTTGTGAGCTGTTATGTGGGTGCTGGGAATTGAACCTGGATCTTCTGCGAGAACAGCCAGTGTGCCTAACAACTGTGTCATCTCTTCAGTCCCAACTTGTATATTTAAAAAAAATCTAGCTGGACAGTGGTGGCACATGCCTTTAATCCCAGCACTCGGGAGAGAGACAGAGGTTCAAGGCCAGGCTGGTCTACAAGAGCTAATTCCAGGACAGACTCCAAAGCTACAGAGAAACCCTGTCTCGAAAAAACAAAACAAAAAAAAAAAATCTAAGTTTCACATTTTTGTGACCACCTAAGAGGACCCACTCCTGATCTAGCTTAATTTTCCTGTTACTTCAGCCTGCTGGCCAAGGTCAGGCCAGAAAATAGCTAGAATTTAGGATTAGCACAGGCCTAGCCCAGTTTGTCGTGTAGCTTGTATAAAGTGTGTAACGATGGTTATCTAAGCATTTGCTCTCCGTTATCAAATCCTTTCCCATCCTGTAATGAAGACTCAGTTGGGAAAGTGCTTTAATGCAGAGTTCCCTAGCTCGGCCTACAGATAGCAGAGATTGTGGTTACCTCACCCTACTCTCTAAACATCCAAACTTCGTCACTTTGCTTCTCCTGCCTTCCCTAAGTCGTCTTGTTCAAACCTTTGGTTCTTGATTCCCATGGATCTTTTGTACTCCTCCTCGTCCACCACATCTTGCTCTCTTCGCTTCCACGCTCACGGGCCACCCTGAGAATTCCTTGGTAGGAACATCATAGAGTTTACTCTTGCACACTAAGGAGTTCTCGTGTGGCCTGTGATGTCAGGGACAGTCACTGTGTACACGACCTCCCTTAACTGCACTGGTTGGTTGTGTGGTACATGGTCTCATCCTGCTGTGCTTGTTTCTCCTCGACCCTTTCCTTGTGTCTGTTGGACCCTAGAGTCCAAACACCGAGGAGGAGTCGCCGCCCCAAGAGACCATCTCTCGCGTCACAGCTGATGTAAAAGCATGAGGATTTTTATTAATTCTGTCATGACAGGGTCCTCCAGCATTCGGGAGGCTAGAAGACCCTAAATTTCTGGTACAGGCTATTTTTAAAGGGAAAAACCACAGAAGGAAGGTGTGTCTGGGGGTTGTTCTTTAACTATTATGATTGGCTTATTCAAAAGGGCTATTATCAATAATTGGCTGGAGAGTGGTTGCCAGATCAGACGAGGTAAAGGAGAACATCTGAAGGTCACTTTGCCCCTTTCCCAGGGCCTGAGTCAGAACATCAGTCAGTGAGTCAACACCTAAGGGTTATCTTGCCCCTATTCAATAACTGAGTTCTATTTGGAGAACATTCACAAGGACTCCGGGAGAGGATGGAAAGTTCCCAACATTTCAATACGTGTGTGGGCAATTGTTAGGCCCTTGGTTCCCAGCGGGGAAGGGGGGAGCATTACTGCTGAGACTGAGAGTTGTCAGAAACGGCTTCAGAATTGTCTTAAAGTTCTGCATGTCTTTCACTAAACAAAGATTAAAGGATGGAGTCCATCTTCAGTCACTCCGGTTCAGTGTAGAAACTCTAGGCACACAGTAAAGGCTTGAGAATAAAAGTGGGCGGTAATGTTTTCAGGTAGTGTATGAATGTGACCTCATCTGACCCTTTACATTGCTCCTAGTTGGCTTCTCTTGCTCTAATGAACACCATGACTAAAAGCAACTTGGGGAAGAGGGTTTATTTCACCTTACATCTTGTGGTACATCACTGAGAGAAGCCAAAGCAGGAGCTGAAGGCAGGAACCTGGAAGCAGGAGCCTGGAGGCAGGAACCTGGAAGCAGGAGCTGGAGGCAGGAGCCTGGAGGCAGGAACTGGGGGCAGAAGCCTGGAAGCAGGAACTGAAGTCTGAGACATGGCAGAATGCTTATTGGCTTGCTTCTCCTGCCTTCTTCTACAAGCCAGGACCAACCACATGCCTATGGATGGCACCACTCACAGTTAGCTGGGCCCTCACTCATCAATCAAGACAATACCCTACAGATGTCTCCACTGGACAATCCGTTGTAGGCAACTTCTCAGTTGAAGGTTCCCCCTTCTCAGGTGACTCTGCTTTGTGTCAGGTTGAAAAACAAAACCCTAACCAGCACAGTGAGATCCCTCTGCGATAAGGGATTTTCCACTGTGCATTTGAGAGAAGCCCAGTGGCAAGCTGTAAATATCGTGTTTTGTGTCTCCAAATTGTCTCTAGCCTGCTCTTAGAGGCAAAACACACACAGAAAAACAAAAATAAGCCAGGTGTGGTGGCGCATGCCTTTAATCCCAGCACTCGGGAGGCAGAGGCAGGCAGATCTCTGTGAGTTCGAGACCAGCCTGGTCTACAAGAGCTAGTTCCAGGACAGGCTCCAAAACCACAGAGAAACCCTGTCTCAAAAAAAATAAATAAATAAAAAATAAAAATAAAAAGAGCTAGTTCCAAGACAGGCTTCAAAGCTACAGAGAAACCCTGTCTCAAAAAAAAAAAAAAAAAAAAAAAAGTGAATGACTCCTAGCATAAATTGGAATCTGTAAGGTGGTTTTTGTTTGTTTTGATTTTTTTTGGGGGGGGTTGTATCTGCAGAAATGGTGATACCTAGTTAATACCTAGGAGCCGTGACTGACTTTAGGGTTCAAAAAAATGGGGGAAAAGCAGCATCTCATCTGATGCCTTCAACGTGCCAGTAAAACCAACCAGGTCTGCCCCCAGGTAGCATTAGCTTGGAGTTTCAGATTTCCTGCTGGTTCATGGGCACAGTGGTCACCAGGGAACTTGGGCAAGAGCCAGTTGTCTGGAGAAGATGCTTTTAATCTCATATATGTAATAATTTTGGAGTCTTAGGTCAGTTAATGTGCTGGTATTAACCATTCCCTAGGGTAAGGTACAGCGTACGCTAAACAGCGCAGAAAACAGGACAGTATGGTTTTGCCCGGCAAGATCACTTCTGTTCACATGTTTTCGCCTTTTCAAGGCTTGCAATCAGCACTTCTCATTGAAGAGTAACTCCCACGGCCCCTCTTTTTTCGAATAGCTCCCCCTGGTGGTTGAAGTTCACATAACCTTAGGTCAGGAAGCCAAGTCAGCCAGCTCTGGTCTGTCCGGGCTGTATTTTCATCCTCCTCCCCTGTAGAGCAAGTGAGACTGTCTATTTCTCCAGCTCTGCAGAAGTGGCCCCCAAAGGGATGCAGATGTCCCATTCGTTAGAATTTATTTTAGTTGACATACTCACATTCAAAATGTATTTCTGCTTCTAGGTTGGAGAACAGTGCCTTACATTCAGCCCCTGTGTGTTTGTTTCATCTCGCTGCAAAAAAACCTTGTGGGCTGTTTTTCCTGTCCCTATACAGCATGGGAATGAGGGGGCTGCCCCCATGAGCTTATATAAACTGAACAAGTCAAATGTTGAACCAGGCTGCTCTCCAGACAGTTGAACCCCACTAAACTTCAGCCTCCAAATATGCTCTGTCTCTCTTCCAAAAGCAATCTTCTCTCCCATACTGGGTAAAGATGTGTTCGCGAGGATTTGCTTACAGTTTGAGCTTTTTTTTTCTTTTTTGAGATGGGGTTGGGTTTCTCTGTGTGACTCTGTCTGTCCTAGAACTCACTCTGTAGACCAAGCTGACCTCACAGAGATCCACAAGCCTCCTCCGCCTCCTGAGTGCTGGGATTAAAGGCGTGTGCCACCCTCTAGCTATTTACAGTTTTCTTTAAAATAGTAAATACGTCAAGGTGTGTTACTGGTAACACAGGCTTTGAGGTTTCTAGCTTTGAAAGATATTCATGAACATGATCCAAAAAAAATATTTTTTCAACAGACAAAATATAATGACTGTCACCTGAAGTTGTAGCTTGGCAGAGAAATTGCCTAGCTTGTGCAAGGCCTTGAGCTCAGTCCCCAGCACTGCAGAAAGAAAAGAACAATGGGAGGGAGGGAGGGAGGGAAGGAGGGAGGGAGGGAGGGAGGGAGGGAGGGAGGGAGGGAGGGAGGGAGGGAGGGAGGGAGGAAGAAAGAGTTGTGGTTGTCACTGTGCCAATAACAAGAAAATAGTACTAAGAGGTGAGTGAGCGGCGTTCCCACCAGCTTCAGTTTCATGCACGGGCACGCTCTAAGAATATCTGTGTCAGGTTACCGTCTACACAGAATCTAAACTTCATACCATTTAGCTCACACGTGTGACTTTCAGCTGTTAGATATGAGATAGTAAGCCAGGCATAGTTGTCCACGCCTATAATTCCTTCACTCAGGGTCCAGAGGCAGGTGGACTAAAATCTCAAGTCCGAGGCTGACTCTAAACTTTCAGCGATCCTCCTTCCTCAGCCTCCCAAAGTGGCGGGCTTGCAGGCAAATGCCACTAAGTTGGATTCTGTTGTGCTATTTTTAAATGCCCTGCTCCTAGGTTGTTTAAGATTTGTTTTTAGTGTCTGCATTCTTGGCCCTGCTTCTCCCCCAGGCCTCAACCCACCTCCACCCAGCCAGTACAGCTAACACTTTTCCAAGTAAAGCTCTAGGAAAATGTTTAAACTCCTTGGGACTGCAAAAAGCAGTGACATTCCCAGAGTCATGGTCTAAAGAACCTTAAATTGCCAAATACAAACACACAGATACGTTTACAAAGACTTCTGTTTGGTTGGTTGGTTGGTTGGTTGGTTGGTTGGTTGGTTTTCATTTTGGTTTTGGTTTTTTCGAGACAGGGTTTCTCTGTGTAACCCTAGCTGTTGTCCTGGATCTCATTGTATAGACCACAGATTGGCGTGCCTCCCAAGAGCTGGGATTAAAGGTGCAAAGACTTTTAGCAGGATTTTTTTTAACCTGGATATAAAGAAAATCCAAACTAAAGCAAGCATTATCATTTTCTGCAAGACAGCCCCTTAGAAAGGCAGTTATGCTCTTTTTAAAACTCTAAATGCAAATGGGTTCCCATATGGCCTAGCGAAGGAATTCCAGCTGACAAAAGCCAAGGAAGCCATTAGCCCAATAGGAAGCTGCCACTAGCCCACCTAAGTTCTGGAGTTCATCATAGTTGGCCATCACCCAAGAAACACACCTTTGTGCCCTAAGAGCTGAGTGGGAGGAATCGGTGACATTCCTCAGGACCGAGCCCGAGCCAGCAAAGAAAGTTCATTTGCCTTTACTGACCAGAGATGACTTCACTGTCTTTTTTTTTTGTTTTTGTTTTGTTTTGTTTTTTTGAGACAGGGTTTCTCTGTGGTTTTGGAGCCTGTCCTGGAACTAGCTCTTGTAGACCAGGCTGGTCTCGAACTCACAGAGATCCGCCTGTCTCTGCCTCCCGAGTGCTGGGATTAAAGGCGTGCGCCACCACCGCCCGGCGGCTTCACTGTCTTGATGAGTTCCTTGGATAGGGCCTTGTTTTGTAAATGTAAACAACAGTGATCTTCGCTTAGGACTGTGTCATCTTTAACCCAGCACTTATGTCATAACACCAAAAGGGAAGTCCACACCAACAGCGCTGACCTGCTTCTGTGCTTACTGAATATGATGTTATATTTGATGCGCTCCCAGGAGTCTGCAGTGCCGCTCTGTGCGGTGCTGAAGGGCTGGCTCACTCGTTAAGAGCACTGGCTGCTCTTGCAAAGGACCCAAGTCCAGCTCTCAGCACCCATATCAGGTGGCTATAACCCCAGCTTCAAGGGATCCATCCAGTCAGTGCCTCTGGCTTCCACCAGCACTTACGCGTGTGTGTGTGCACACGTGCTTAAAATAATTTTTAAGGTGCGGCTTTGGTGGTATAGTGCTGAGCATGGCTGCCTTCCAAGCAGTTGACCCGGGTTCGATTCCCAGCCAATGCACAGTTGCCTTGCCAGGCGGTGGTGGCACATGCCTTTAATCCCAGTACTCGGGAGGCAGAGGCAGGCGGATCTCTGGGAGTTTGAGGCCAGCCTGGTCTACAAGAGCTAGTTCTGGGACAAACACCAAAGCTACAGAGAAACCCTGTCTCGAAAAACCAAAAATAATAATAATAATAATAATAATTTTTAAAAACTGGCCCTGTAGCTTGGTGGTGGTTGTATACATGTTTAGTCATAGACAGGTGGAGCTCTGAGTTCAAGGCCAACCTGGTCCACAGAGCAGTTTCAGGACTGCTAGGGCTACACAGAGAAACCCTGTCTCAAAAACCTAAAAGTAAAAAATAAAAAAATAAACCTGTCCCTGTGTACCTAATCTGATAGCACTCTGTGTGTCCGTACCAAAGAATGAAGCTTGTAGACATCAGAGACTTAAAGGGCCTTGGTCACTAATATACAACCTAGGCTTTAAGGAAACCCCTTTCAAAGCCTGAGAGACACTCATGACCAGGATCCAAACGACTCCTCAGTATGTTTACAGTCGCCACGCACGTCACTCTCCTGAGATACTGACAGCAGATGAGGGAATGGGACCAGGAATCAGAGCCGGGGGGTCTAAATGCCCCCTCGGTAGCATCTGTAGACCCCAGTGATGAATCGACAGTTTTGTTACTCCCTGGACCATGTGTTAAATACACTATACTAAACTGACAGCCCAAAAGTATATTTTTTGTTTTTTATTTCTTGAGGGGGTGGGGCTTTCCTTTTAAGAATTTTCCTTGCCAAGGATGAGTAAGGGAGTAAGTAGGTGCTTAAATATATATGGACTCATAATTAATTCAAACTGGTGTTTGAGGTAGGGGCTGAGACAGGCTCTCACTGTAAGCCCAGGTTGGCCCCAAACTCTCAGTCATCTTGTGTACTGACAGCCTTTGAGATCCTACTCCAAGGCTGCCTTCACAGTATGCAAAAAAAAAAAAAAAAAAAAACCAAAAACCACAAATGCAGCAAGGACTAGACTTTTCTATCTGAGGGTAAAGAAGGAAACACATGCTTTCTGCTGGCAACCTAAGACAAAAGGTTCCTAATGGAACCTTCTCCTTTACTTCACCTTAAATGATCTCTTTCTTTCTTTTTATTTATTTATTTATTTGCCTATTGGGTTTTTTCGAGATTAGGTTTCCCAGTAGCTATGGAGCCAGCCCTAGAACTTACTTTGTAGAACAGGCTGGCCTTGAACTCATAGAATAGGGATCCACCAGCCTCTGCCTCCTGAGCACTTGTGCACCACCACTGCCCAGCTAATCTCTCCACACAGTTCCGTCTACTTTCTCACAGCTCCATTCTCCACACAACTAGACACCTTCACACTTCTTTACAAGGTCACCTCTCTCTCACGTCTCTTGCTCCTCTCCACACATTCAGCTACGTCTTGCTGCACGCGCGCACACACACACACACACTCACTCCTCTCACATCTCCTAACTCCCCCTGCATCTTTCCAGCTTCTTCCCACAGCCAAAACCTCTTGACAAATATGAACCACATCACCAGAGTCACAGCACTGCTTAAGCAATCAATAAGAAACAGAACCAAACTGATCGCATGGTTTCTCTCAGGCTAGGGAGGTCACACTGGCCGGGCGGTGAGCTGACTGGGCAGTGAGTAAAGTAATCCCTTAGCTCTGAGTGGTCAAGGTTTCCCAAACAGATAGTGACCTTGAAATTCAGGACTTAGGCCGGGCGTTGGTGGCGCACGCCTTTAATCCCAGCACTCGGGAGGCAGAGGCAGGCGGATCTCTGTGAGTTCCAGGCCAGCCTGGTCTATAAAAGGAGTTCCAGGACAGGCTCCAAAGCTACAGAGAAACCCTGTCTCGAAAAAACCAAAAAAGTAAAAAAAAAAAAAAAAAAAAAAAAAGAAAGAAAGAAAAAAAAGAAAAGAAAAGAAATTCAGGACTTAAACAAACAGTTGGTTGGCTGAAAGTTGAGGTTGGGGAATATGTGCAGAGAGTCTCTTGCTGAGAAACTTATATCTACTAAAGTTGCTTCATGTCTGACCTTGAATCAGCAATAAATCCCTGGAAAATTGACCTCGGGTATTTGTCTCCAGGGGCAACCAGTTTACTTTGAATTTGTTCTGATGTCTAAAATAATCTGTCTTAGTGACTGGGAATAACTGTTTTAAAGATTTATTTATTTATTATATAGAGAGTATTCTTCCTGCATGTGTCCTTGCAGGCCCAAAGCGGGCACCAGATCTCCTTACGGTGCTTTTAAGCCACCATGTGTTGCTGGGAATTGAACTCAAGACCTGTGGAAGAGCAGCCAGTGCTTTTATTTTAACTGCTGAGCCATCTCTCCAGCCTATACTGTTGACATACGTTCTTGTGTCAGTCTGAGTAATGAAAAATCCCAGTATTCTAATTCTATTGATCGGAATTGTACAGATCAGCCGGGCGGCGGTGGCGCACGCCTTTAATCCCAGCACTTGGGAGGCGGATCTCTGTGAGTTGTGAGTTTGAGGCCAGTGTGGTCTATAGAGCAAGTACCAGGACGAGCTCCAAAGCTATAGAGAGAAACCCTGTCTTGAAAAGCCAAAGAAAAACGAGGCCAGCCTGGTCTACAAGAGCTAGTGCCAGGACAGGCTCCAAAGCTACAGAGAAACCCTGTCAAAAGCCAAAAAAAAAAGGAGAGAAAGAACAAAAGCAATTATACATATTAAGCAGAAATTGTCTTCCTGTCCATCCACAGCTATATCTGTGCCCAGTAGACAGAACACAAGCAGAGGGAATAGTACCATTGCTGTCTTCAGTGGCACATGAGAAAAATTCCAGTCAGAGACAAACAGTTCTCTACAGCCAGTGACCCCACAGCCTTACCAAGTGGGGCTCCCCGTTAGGGTAGGTTGGCCTGTTGAACACTAGTTTCCAGCAAGTGTGGAACTATAGGTGTGCTCCACGAGGCCTGGTTGAAACTGATTTTTACATTTTTTAAACATTGTCCTCAAGTTGTGGTACCACCTATCAACATTTTCCACAAACTGGCTCTATAGCTGCAGTGTCGTCAGTGATATTTAAGAAATGGCAGCTCAGGCTGGAGAGATGGCTCAGTGGTTAAGAGCACTGGCTGCTCCTCCAGAGGTCCTGAGTTCAATTCCCAGTAACCGCATGGTGGCTCACAACCATCTGTAGTGAGATCTGGTGCCCTCTTCTAGTGTACAGGCAGAAAACTGTATACAGAGTAAATAAATAAATCTTAAAAAAAAAGAAATGGTAGCTATAGCTGAACATGGCCCACTTTGTAAACTTTCAATATGTTAATAACCAGTTTTAGATTTTTCTTTTTTTTAGGAATTGTTTAGCAGATAAAAATAATTAAAAGGAGCCGGGAGATGGTGGCGCACGCCTTTAATCCCAGCACTCGGGAGGCAGAGGCAGGCGGATCTCTGTGAGTTCGAGACCAGCCTGGTCTACAGAGCTAGTTCCAGGACAGGCTCCAAAGCCACAGAGAAACCCTGTCTCGAAAAACCAAAACCAAAAAAAAAAAAAAAAAAAATTAAAAGGGTCTGTTTTTGGTTCTTAAGCATGACAATTGGGTGTTCACACCATTGTGGGACATGTACCTCCTGCAGACCTTGTTACAATATTGGCAATTACCTGTGAAAAATTTATTATCATAGAAAATCAAATACCAACCGGGCGGTGGTGGCGCACGCCTTTCATCCCAGCACTCGGGAGGCAGAGGCAGGCGGATCTCTGTGAGTTCGAGGCCAGCCTGGTCTACAAAGGGAGTTCCAGGACAGGCTCCAAAGCTACAAAGAAACCCTGTCTCGGAAAAACCAAAAAAAAAAAAAAAAATCAAATACCTGGCAATACTCAGGTTGCATATTTGTTTGAGAGGATACAATGTTTACTCCTTTGAGCTAGCCCCATCTATCACGTGTTCTTAATCTGAGGGCAGGAGAGATGTCAGTGGCTGAGAGCATCCTTGCTCTTGCAGAAGGTCTGGATTTAGTTCCCAGTACCCAAGTTGGGTTTCTCACAGCTCCTGTAACTCAAACTCTTGGGAGAATTCAGTGCCTCTGGTTCCCAAGGGCACCAGCACTCATGTGCACAAACCCACATAGACGTTATTTTTCCCAACTAAAGAAAACTAAGTGACGCTGTAGTTGCCACAGGGGGCAGTTCTTCAGATTGCTCAGCTGCCCTCCTAGCTTATGTTCACTTGCTGTTCACATCAATGCACTCAAATCATCAAGAAGCAAAAAGAATCAATAAAAAAATAAAAAGTGGTTACTTCTAGTCTTCCAGACTGACTCAGAGAAAAACTACATCAACTAATCAGAGAATTTTAATCCCAAGGACTAAAAGCCATGTTTTCCAGTGACATTGCCCACTAAAAGCTTGTTTTTTAACCAGACCGCTGTGCATGTTTCACGGGTACAAGACTGGCTGCTAGCCAGGTCTGGGCCAGCAAAGCTAACACCATGGCAGCTCTGCTCCCAGAGGAGGGCTGTGCTTTCTGTCGCATGCCACACTGACCCTATCCTTTCTTTCCTTTCCTTTGTTTCCTGCGCCATGCTTGCTGCGTAGCAAATGGAATCTCTTGCAGTAAGTTAACTTTCTTTCATATTCTTTGTCCGCCGAGGCATGGACCCCATAATGAGCCTTATTTTTACTGTTAACCATTGTATCTTTTAGCATGTCTTCCCTTTTTGTTTAATTTTCTTTTCTTTGGTAGATTGAGATGCAGCAGCTTATTGGTAGCTTTCCAGGATGCTTTTTCCCCAAAACAAAAACCTACAATGCTATGAATTCTCATTCTCTCCATGGGAATTTTTAAATAATAAATACCATCATTTAGCATTTAGGAAAGTCGAGAGTTTTCATGGCTAGGTTTCACCCTAAATTGGAAAGATAACATTATTTTTAAACACTTTTTATATTAATTTGCAAGATCCTGGCAGTTGCATTTCATACCAGATTTTATAGGGTTCCCATTTTTTAAAAAAGTTTAAATTATCATAAGAAATTTTACCGAAACAACCTAAGACCCGGATTAGTTAATTAGTGAACTAGTTCTCCACTCTAAAGCTATTTGCCAATACTTAGAAAAAGAAAGTCTAGACAGAATTGGTTTTCTCCTAGAAGGAGGAAAGTTGGGGAGAGGGGAAAACTTCATTCAGCATAGTCTTAGCATGAAATTATATATATGCATCAATTTTAATAACTTAAAAATCAGAATCAAAAGACATTTGTGATACCAACAGAGTATTCTCCAGAAAATTTAAAGTTCTTGTCATTTATCTCCTTCCCCTGATTTGGAAACGTGGTTTAAGTTCCCTCAACTCTCTCAGTTCTGAGATGAATTCCTGGTAACATCCTTTAGACGGCACAAGGCCCCACTTACCCAGCCTTCCTGTAGCCTCATCTAAACCCAACAGCGCAGCCCCTTGCATGTCTGGTTTACACCAGATGTAGATCGCTTTCACCAGAGACAAGTGAGTCATGGACTCCTGTCTGCTGGAGGCTCTCCCCTTCCTCTGTCATATCCGTGACTGTCATTCTCTGCTGTCCCATGACTGTGGAAGCCAGCCCATGGTTGACCTAAGATAGGCTGCGTAGAGAACACCGCTCAGAGTGCTGTGAACATTGGTAATGGGATAACCGGGGTTTCTTTCTCATCACGATGTGCCTTGTATTTCTACCTTCAGGGGTGGCTGCCCCCTAGGTGGCAGCCCAGACTTATACAGTCATCTCCCAAGTAGCAATTCAACTTGCAAACTTAGCACCTAGAACTAGTTAGTGTTCTGCCCGTCATTAATAGAAAGGATTCTTGGCTGTTTCAAAGCAGTTTGATGCTCATAAAAATTAACTCAGCTGCAATTTATAGGTATTTCATTGGCAAATACAGCAGAACTGTGATTTCCTCCATCCTCTCTCTAGCCGATTCCAACTAGTTATACTCCATTGTAGAGAAACGATATTCTGTATTAACAACGATGGCCTCGCTGATGTTGTAGAGTGGATCTGGGTTTATTTTGCTCCGAATGTAAACAGAGAGTTAAGGTTCCCCGAGTTCTTAAAGAACCAGTGTGTGTGTCGCTTCTCACCAGTTTTACAGAAAGAGCTCTAACGGCTGTCCGTTCCCATGCGCCCTCCCTCTCTAGCAACTGGAGCTCTGCCAGAGGCTGTACAAGCTGCACTTCCAACTGCTCCTGCTCTATCAGTCCTACTGCAAGCTCATCGGCCAGGTGCACGAAGTCAGCTCCGTGCCAGAGGTAAGCCTCCATCTCGTCTCCACAGAAAAGCCGCCGGCTGTCCTGGTTATTGGTTTGGTTTGGTTTCTTTGTCCGCCATCCTCCACCACATTTATAAAATGGTACAAATTGGGCTGGTTGTTTTTGTTTGGTTCACTCTTTTTGCATATAATTCTTACTTTGTTCAAGCACCAGTGAAAAAGAAATATTTCCATTTTCCATGCTGAATGGTTTTCTGGATCAGGGCCGCAACTAAGGTGAAAAGAGTAAGATAACCCCGCATTTGGGGGCAAGTCCCCCCCATGCCCTACACACCAAGGTGCCACACTTGCATCACACCGATGGGTCATCCTTTGTGAGAGGCCCTTGTGTCCCTCCTTGGCACATAGCCTTTCATACTTGCCAGAATCATAAAGGAAGAAAGAAATGGATCAGTGTCTGCTGGTTTTCTGCTCCCTGCGTCAGCATCAGGATGCTTTCATGCGTCTAAGTGTAAAAATTACAATCATTGGAGCACACTGCTGCCAAATGGGCTCCAGTTCCCCTAGGAGTGGAAGCGAAAAGGTGGCGGTGTGCCCTGGGGAAGCACAGAGAACATACATCTGATTTACTAACGGTGAGGAAGGTTGGATCCCAAGAGCTGTTCTGTGGAAGGCTACCGTGACCACAGAACAGTCTTACAGGACCAGGGTAAGCAATGGAGCTGGACACTCGGGAGGCAGAGCCAGGCAGATCTCTTGTGAGTCCGAGGCCAGCCTGGTCTACAGAGTGAGTTCTAGGACATCCAGGGCCACACAGATAAATCCTGTATAGAAAAAACAAAAAAAGGGGCTGGAGAGATGGCTCAGTGGTTAAGAGCATTGCCTGCTCTTCCAAAGGTCCTGAGTTCAATTCCCAGCAACCACATGGTGGCTCACAACCATCTGTAAAGAGGTCTGGCGCCCTCTTCTGGCCTTCAGGCATACACACAGACAGAATATTGTATACATAATAAATAAATAAATAAATAAATTTAAAAAAAAGAAAAAAGAAAAAACAAAAAAAAAACCAACCAAAAAAAAACCCACCAAGAACCATCTTTATCATAAACACGGCAACATGGCGGTAGGAGAGAAGTAAACGCAGGCAGCTTCTGTTGCTAGAATAAATGAATGTCTGAAAAGAAGGAAAGATTAGCAAATGCAGCGAATGCTCCACTGTCCATATTTTAAAAGCAACTGTAGCAAGATGATCAAGTCGAAGTACCTAATACATAAGAGGACTCAAACAATAGACAAACACCCAAACAAACAAGTATTCTGCCTCGAGAAATGGCTAGGATGCAAACCTTAAGTGAGAGAGACAAAAACCACAAAAATCTCCTCTACCCCCAGGCTGTCAACAACTCAGAGGCAGGAAGGCTTCCTTGTTACACCTGAGGATTGCCAGGAGAGAAGTCAGTCCTCAGACAATTAAAGCATGCTTCATTTAATACTGGCCAGGAGCTTTTAAAGGCAAACCCACAGGGTTACATTCTTCCTGTCTTTGTCGAGTCAGGAACAAGCATACATCCTGACATGCTTTCTGCCTACATATCTCTCATCTATGTCTGATCAAGCACATCCAAACTGTGGAAACATGTGGATGGTTATCTTACATGAACAACAGCCTCCAGTGTCTCAGAGTATCTGTCCTTAGGCAAGTGGGGCTTACAGGCTAACTTTAGCCCTTACAACATCTGCGGTCACCTGGCAGTGGTGGCGCACGCCTTTAATCCCAGAACTCGGGAAGCAGAGGCAGGCAGATCTTTTTGTGTTCAAGGTCAGCCTGGTCAACAAGAGCTAGTTCCAGGACAGACTCCAAAGCTACAGAGAAACCTTGTCTCAAAAAACAAGAAAACAAAACAAACAAACAAAAAAAAACCTGCAGGTCTTTGTTGTGGAGAAGCCTACGGTCCTCACAGGCCTGGAGTTTCACAGAGATGCAATACTCCAGAGAAAGCTCCACCCATCCCAGGACCCCGGGGCTATACTGCACCATCTTGAAAGGCAGCCTCTACTACAGAGCACCCAGCTGTAGAGGACAGTAGTCACTCTGTCTCTTTAAAATTCTGCCATCATTGTTACCATACTCACTGATGGTAACAAACAGTTCCTCAGCTGAGGGGCTGCTGCTCCCTGCCCCCCAATAGAAGGTGCTACTATAACCTGCCCATATATACCCATTCAACCACACCAAATCCCCATATAAGTTGTTACTATAACTTGCCCCCAGATACTTGGAGCCGATGACCAGTGGCTCAGCCATGACTCTAGCACCCAGACTGGCGTGGCACTTTATCCACAGAGACGAGCCATTCCAGGCCACCAGAAAATCCTCTACAGAAATGGCAGAACAACTCTGATGCCTCAGTACATAAGCCAGTCTTCTCTAGGGGATTAGATCTTTGACCCGGAAGGGCAGACACTACCTTGAGTCTGGTGACTGCGTGAAACACCGGGGCAAGATCAAGCCACACAAAATCCCAGCATGGAGGGGGGAGGTGGTCATGGACCCACTCCTAGCTGAGCTCAGGCTCCACGGGCAATTCATGGCTGCTGGGAGAACACAGCCAGTTTTCTTCAAGGAGTCAGCCCGAGAGGCTACCCATGATCCAGTGACCCCACACCCATGAACATCCTGGTAGGACAAACACATTGTATAAAATTCTCAAATAATTTGTTGGATTTTTTGGTTTTTTGTTTTGTTTTGTTTTTTTTCGAGACAAAGTTTCTCTGTGGAACAGTCCTAGCTAACCTGGAACTAGCTTTTGTAGACCAGGCTGGCCTCGAACTCAAGAGATCTGCCTGCCTCAGCTGGGATTGAAGGTGTGCGCCACCATCGCCTAGCCCTCACATCGTTTTTTAAAAGACAACCTCTGCACTGGAGTTAGAGGCTAGCCTAGTCTACATAGTGAGATTCAGGACACTCGGGGCTATGCTGAGAACCCGTCTCAAAAACAAAACAGAGTCCATGTTGACAATTATATTTGAGTACTTATGTACCAAACTTCACTAAATATATATCTTTTTGTGGGGAAGCGGAGTTCGAGACAGAGTTTTTCTGTACAGCCCTTGCTGTCTGAGAACTCGGTCTGTAGACCAGGCTGGCCTCTAACTCAGAGATGCGCAGGTATTATGGTCTTACACTTGGAAAAACACTGAAACACACACACACTCTCTCTCTCACTCTCACACACTCTCTCTCTCTCTCTCTCTCTCACACACACACACACACGAGTTCTTCAGCAGCATAACAAGCTTTTTGAAGCCTTCCACTTTATAAAGTCTATTTGGTTCACAGTCTGGGAAACTAGGAATCCAAACAATATGTCACCAAGTCTGGCAGTGTCATACCTTTTAATGGGACGCCAGGCGTCTCTTCATATAGACACTTCCCTGAAAGACCCCCGTGTGGGGAGACTCTCACTCAAGTCTCAGGACAACACATACCCCCCAATAACTCACGAGACTGTTCTTGCTGCAATCACACTGGTTTATTGACAGGCACCAGTGCACTGGGGCCGAAACTCATAACCCACGCAGGGGAGGAGTTCGACCCCTAGTAACTGGGAGAAGGAGTTTTTAAGGGAAGAAATCAAAGCCCAGTAATGCGAAGGGGGTTGGGAGGGCATCATAGAAAATTCCAAAAATACCAGTGATGACCACAAGGGGCCAACTCCCTGTTTCTCAAGATTACTCTCAAAATTACAATCTAAATTTTCCTCAGCTAGTTCCTGAAACAGAGTCACTGAACCAGCTAACCCTAGAATTCTGATTCTTCCTTCCCTGCTTAGATTTTTGGCTCCACTTTTGCCTGCTGGGTGGGGGAGGTTCTTGATTTATCCAGGTCTTTCACTCCCCCACCAAAGTCACAAGAACCAGTCCTTAGGGCTCCACTCCAATGATCTCAGGCACTTCAGAAAAGTCCATTTCTAGACACCACAGTCGGCTAAGTTTCTTCCCTTTTCTGACAGTTAGGGCAGGATTTACAGAAAGCAGGGGCTGCATGAGTTCAAGGAACAAACTGCAGCTCTCAACTCCTGGCTCTCGCCCTTCTCACACACAAAAATTCCATTCAGTCTCTTGTAGCCAAGAGCCTGCAGCATCGAATCCAGTTACTTTCTTCTAAATTGGGCATGGTGGGAGGGGGATGGAACTAACACAGCAGAAACAAACCTTCCTGTCCCTAAAGGAAGGAATGAGCTAGTGATGAATAATGAGCTCAAGGCAGAAGCAAAGTCAATGGGGCAAACATCTAATCCCAATTCTCCAAGTCACCTTCTCTGTAGTCCTGGTGTCTCTGTGGCCATCCTGTCCCTGTCATTCCAGTAGGCACTGCCCTGGATGAGGGGCTGAGCGTCATCTCTGTCTGGACGTTTTGGCTCAGCCCTGCCTCTGAGGTGTCTCTACCTCTAGGACAGATCCAGATGTTACCTGAAGTCTAGAAGGGCTTCTCCATGCTCCAATGGGCTCGACCCTCACGGCTGCTAGAGGAGGTGGCAAGCAGATGGTCGCGACTTCCAGAGGCTTGCATGTCACGCCGCTTGCAGCTTTCTGAGGCTGGTGTTTGAAGACACTGCGATCACTGCTCTTTTTCTCGGGTCTCCAATGTGGCTTCACTCCCACAGCTCCATGAGATGTCACCCCATCAGACGAATTCCATAGGGACCCCCGCTTGAAGGCAGCCTTCCTGGACACCCAGGGTTTCCTCTTTAGCTGTGCTGAGAACCTCTGGGACTTCAAGTCTTCATTCTTTCTGCCTGCAACATTTCCAGTATAGGAACTCCACCAAGGGCTGCGCCTTCTAGGTGCCACAACCAGGCCCTTGGGAATCAGATCTGAAGTCAGGAGTCTCTTTGGCAGCAAACTAAAATCCCAAGTCAGCTTTGAGGCTCTCTTCTGGAATTCCTTCAAGGCAGTCTTTTTTTTTTTTTTTTTTTTTTTTATTTTTCGAGACAGGGTTTCTCCGTAGCTTTATACCCCGAGGGCTCCTCTGGCTGAGTAGCTGTGTTTTAGCCCTAATAAAAACTCTCTTAAAGGCCTCTCTTTCCTCTCTCATTCGACTGTAAGCCTTCAAGAGTAGCCAGGCAGCAGCCTGGGTGCTTCTCTGTTTTGAGAGCTCCCTTGCTAAGCACCAGCAGTTGTCAATGAAGTTCAGTCTTCCAGGGTGCCTCTGGACAAGGACACAGGGAAGCCAAACTCTTTGGCACAAGGTAACAAGGATGGCCTTTTCTCCACTTCCCTAGAGAATTCTTATGCTCTCCAGAAGCCTCATCTGCATGGCCTTCATGGGCAGAAGCCTCATCTGCAAGGCTGTCCTGGTCCAAAACCTCATCTGCATGGCCTTCGCGGTCAGAAACTTCATCTTCATGGCTCTCATGGTCAGAAACCTCATCTGCGTGGCCATCACGGTCTCCACTCCCAGCCACGTGCTGGTTCTCTGAGCCTTCACGCAAACTGTCTGCAATACAGCAGTCCCAGCTCACAGCAGCCTGCTGCTCCAAACTCTCCCATCCTCTCCTTTTTAACCAGTCCCAAAAGATCGTCCACAGGGCCAGGCACAGAAATAGAAAGAGCCACATTCTTCACAAAAGAAAAAAGGTCTACTTAGCTCTTGTTTCTGGGAGGCTGGAAATCAGAAGATAAGCTGAAGGTACTGGCTGCCTCTGTTCCCATCCGTGGCTCCACTGCCCTGAAAAAGCCTCCAGGATCACATAGGCCCCACCTACCCCAGTGTTTAATCTTCTAGAGGCCGACTTACCCAGCCTCTTAATACCATTAACATAAGATTGAAGGTTAGGGTGCAGTAGTACACACCTTTAAGCCCCACCAGGCATAGGCAGGAGGATCTCTGAGTTCAAGGCCAGCCGGCTTTCGGAAGGAGTTCTGGAAGGGCTTCAAAGCTACAGAGAAACCCTGTCTCAAAAAACAAACAAGCCCAGCTGGGAGGTGGTGGCGCACGCCTTTAATCCCAGCACTCGGGAGGCAGAGGCAGGCGGATCTCTGTGAGTTCGAGACCAGCCTGGTCTACAAGAGCTAGTTCCAGGACAGGCTCCAAAACCACAGAGAAACCCTGTCTCGAAAAACCAAAAAAAAAAAAAACCAAGCCTGAGGATTTGGGCCAGCACATGGTATTGCTACCAAGCCTGAAAACCTGGGAATTCAATCCCCCAGGTCCCACAATGGAAGTACTGTGCCATACACACATTCAAACACATACACACACAAAAATACATGTAAAACAATGAAAAGACTAAGGATCATGCTCCTGTCTGAGTTCAGTGCGACAGACATCACACACAGTTACCCATAGTTGGGTGGAAATGGGTAACTTTCAATTAGACAATTAGACCTATTAATATTGTTACTCTAGTTTTTGTTTGATTGTTTTCTTTTCTTTCTTTTTTTTGTTTTTGGTTTTTTTTTTTTTTTTTGGTTTTTTTGGTTTTTCGAGACAGGATTTTTCTGTAGCTTTGGAGCTGTCCTGGAACTAGCTCTTATAGACAATACTGGACTTGAACTCTCAGAGATTTGCCTGCCTCTGCCTCCCAAGTGCTGGGATTAAAGGCGTGTACCACCAACGCCCTGCGTTTGTTTTTGTTTTTGTTTTTTTTTTTATTTTCTTTTTTTTTGAGACAGGGTTTCTCTGTAGCCTCTTTTTTTTTTTGATTTTCGAGACAGGGTTTCTCTGTAGCTTTTTGGTTCCTGTCCTGGAACTAGCTCTTCTAGACCTCGAACTCACAGAGATCCGCCTGCCTCTGCTTCCCGAGTGCTGGGATTAAAGGTTTGCGCCACCATTGCCCGGCTTGCGTTTGTTTTCTTTGAGAGAAGGTCTACATTATGCATAACTGACTGACCTGGAAATTAACCAAGCAGACTAGGTGGTTTCCACCATACCTTATTTACTAGTTTTTAATCTCTCACTGGATGCTGTTAATCCATTAGACTTTCTCAGAGGTTGTTCTATAAAGAAAAGAACAGTCTGGGCAGTGGTGGCACGCCTTTAATCCCATCATTCAGGGGAGGCAGAGGCAGGAGGATCTCTGACTTCAAGGCCAGTCTGGTCTACAAGAGGTAGTTCCGGGATGGGCTCCAAAACTATAGAGAAACCCTGTCTCAAAAGAAAAGAAAAGAAAAGAACAGGTGGGGCATGGCAAAATACACCTTTAGTGCCAGTACTCAGGAGGCAGAGTCAGGTGAACCTCTGACTTCAAGGGTACTCTTGTCAACATAGTGAGTTCCAGGACAGCTAGGACTACACAGTTAAGACCCTTGTCTCAAAAAATCAAACAAAAACAGTACTGTGTACGATGCCGGGCTGGCACCTGGCGTTTGGAGCAGGATCTACCCTAGTCCAGACCATTCTCGGGGCACCCTACCTCTTTACTTATGATGTCCTTTCGAGTTAAACAGGAAACTGCCAGCACTGAGATCGAACCTTGGACCGTGTGCAAGCAAGCCGCTACAATGAGCTGCATCCCCAGCCCAAACGGGAAACATTTCAAACGATGTCTCTTTTCTCTGAGGAGAGCACCCCAGCTACCCCAGGACACATAGTGATTTGATGCTTCTAACAACCCCCTCCTTTATATACACCATGTAGGTCAGTGGGGGTTGGTTGTTTGGGTTTGTCCGCTTTGAAGCCAGGTCTCACTGGGTAGCCCAGGCTGGCCCCAAACTCCTCTGTTCTTCCTGCCTCGTTCTTCCAAGTACCAAGGCCTGTACCACCACACCCGGTTCCTCTTATTTACAGAGATGAATTAAACTTCTGCTTAGCCAGACCTCATGACCAAATTTCTTTGATGAGATTATATCAGCCTGCACCTAAATACACTGCATTTGTTTTAAACAGCTGCTGAACATGTCCAGAGAACTGAGTGACCTGAAGAGGAACCTAAAAGAGGCTACTGCGGCCATCGCCTCTGACCCCCTTTACATCGAGGGGGCGTGGTCAGAGCCGACCTTCACATCCACGGAGGCCGCTATCCAGTCCATGCTGGAGTGTCTGAAGAACAATGAACTTGGCAAGGCACTACGGCAGATCAAGGAGTGCAGGTGGCTCCCTTGTTCCTTGCAGGGATGGCTATAGGAAACACAAACTTAATCCCGGCCCTGTAGTAGTTAGGGGCACACTGGCCAAGGTTGGAACGTCTGGACACCTTACCTGTTTCCTCTTAGGTTTCTTACTCCAATGCCAAGAGGCTTACCCACAACCCCAGACCTTGCATGTTACACGTGTTGGCATTGGTTCTGAAAGGGAAGCATTTCATAATATACCCCCATATAATTTCAAGCTAAACTGAATGTACATTGTGGGGTTTGTCAGGGGGCCAGCCTCGACAAGATTACCTTTGTTCCAGAGTGGAGGGGTGGGAATTTAGAAATATAGTAAAGAGTACAAAGACACAAACAGCCGGGCGATGGTGGCGCACGCCTTTAATCCCAGCACTCGGGAGGCAGAGGCAGGCGGATCTCCATGAGTTCGAGACCAGCCTGGTCTATAGAGCTAGTTCCAGGACAGGCTCCAAAGCTACAGAGAAACCCTGTCTCGAAAAAAAAAAAAAGAAGAAGAAAATTTCAGTGAGTACTGAATTTCCGTCTGTGTTTAATTTCCAACAGCTTTATATACCCCAATTTCAAAAGGTAGGAGTAGAACAAAAAGACTACATTAACACACAAATTGAAAGTCATGGGGTACATTCAGCACTCATGCCCTTGACTCATGCCCTAGACCAAACACTCTATAGGCAACCCACTCCCTGGGTGGAATCCCAAGTTATTTCCACAAAGGGACCAGGAACTGAGTTGGATCCTTAGACTTTTGTTTTAGGTAGGAACCACCTACCTCCCCATTTCAGGAGCTACTGGCTACACCTGTTGACAACAACCTTGAGAGAGCAGAACTCTGATTTATAATTAGGTAGGACCTTTGTTTCAGTTAGAACCAAAACAATCTCAAACTAAAAACCAAGTCCCAAACTCTCTGACCTTTGGCCTCTTTGGGCCTCCACAGGGCTTGTGTGAAGTAGTCTTCACCATAGGTAAGAAAAAACACGGCTATAGCAAATAAGAGCATAAGATTCAGAGCTGGAGGGTTGGCTCAATGGTTCTGAGTCCTGACTGCTCTTCCGGAGGCCCCAGGTTCATTCCCAGCACCCACATAGCACTCACAACCACTTGTAACTCTAGGTCCAGGATTTCTGATGTCCTATTTCTATCTCTGTGAGCACTGCACACACGTGGTGCACATAAATTCATACAATAATACATACATATAAAACAAGTTTTAAAAGAGCATCATAGGCCAGGCGATGGTGGTGCACGCCTTTAATCCCAGCACTCGGGAGGCAGAGGCAGGCGGATCTCTGTGAGTTCGAGACCAGCCTGGTCTACAGAGCTAGTTCCAGGACAGGCTCCAAAGCCACAGAGAAACCCTGTCTCAAAAAACCAAAACCAAAAACAAACAAACAAAAAAAAGAGCATCATTCTGGTATTTTTATCACTAATAAGCAACATTCTAAAACTGATTATAACCATATTTGGACAACTCTAAACATACTAGACCTCTAGTAGTTCTGTGCTTTTTTTTTTTTTTTTTTTTTTTTTTTTGATTTTCGAGACAGGGTTTCTCTGTAGCTTCTTGGTTCCTGTCCTGGAACTAGCTCTTGTAGACAATGCTGGACTTGAACTCTCAGAGATTTGCCTGCCTCTGCCTCCCGAGTGCTGGGATTAAAGGCGTGCGCCACCACCGCCTGGCTGAGTTCTGTGCTTTAGATGAGTCCGTGGAATGCATGCGTGGGTAACATCTCAGGAAAAGGTTGAAGTGTCCTTTTATGCTAACCAGGACTCATCCCTCCCAACTCTGATACTAATCTCTGCTGTGCTTTCTTCACCTCAGAAGCCTGTGGCCCAATGATATCTTTGGAAGCAGTTCTGACGATGAGGTCCAGACGCTACTGAATATTTACTTCCGTCATCAGACTCTGGGACAGACGGGTACTTATGCCTTGGTGGGATCTAACCAGAGCCTGAGTGAAATCTGTACCAAGCTGATGGAACTCAACATGGAGATCCGAGACATGATCCGCAGGGCCCAGAGCTACCGGGTCCTCACTGCCTTTCTCCCAGACTCTAGTGTTTCCGGCACTAGTCTCTGACAGGAGCCTTCCGTCCCCCATGGTTTCCAAGCTTGCAGTGCTGCCATGCTGGGGCAATGCCATTCAGTGTCTTCTCAGCCTTCGCAAGGCTTGGACAGAGTGTTCTCCCTTTGGTTACCTGTAGGACTCTTTCTAAAGAAGATTACCCAACTTCCAATGTGTAGCAATACTGTCGAAACTGAGGCCGCGTAGGACCTCCCGAGACAGACTCTCTACCCATCATGCTGTGTGGCTGTCATTCACTAAGCCAATGCAACCCACTCCCAAAGAAATGACTTCGGTTGCATTACCAAAGCTGACCACGCTGAACGATACTGTCCTTTCTAGAAACGGTTTTAGATTGACAAAAGTGCAATGTTTTCCTTCACATGAAAAAAAATTATATTCTAAGACTTATCCGTTAGTTCCCTTTCTCCTATTTTTCTGCCTTCTTTTTGTGGGATTTTTTTTATTGGGCTGGAAAGGGGGGGCAGGCAGAATGAAGCTGGCCACTGAAAACCTGTTAGGACGGTCAAAAGCTGACAGCCTGTGTGCTTGAAAAGGGAACTGTAAACGGGCTACAGCTTAATGTACACTGTATCTAAATGAGGCTGCTATGAAATACCTTTCTTATGTTGCTAGGCTACTGTTGCTGAAAACCCTGGATCTCTCCGTACCAGGACCGATCCAGATGGATTCTTTTAGAGGATCTCGACTGTTTTTTACAAGAGGATTGCTTTAGTGAGCATTATTTATACTACAGAAGAATGAGTGTGCATTTGAATTAACTCTGCCGTTTTGTAGAGAAAAAAAATTATTCACACAAACCCAAAGTCCTTTCATCTGTCATGCATGCATCTTTTAGTAGCCATTTGGATAGCCGGAAGTAGAATCATAAAGGGAAGATATGAGTTGCCACTTTAAGAATAATGTCATGTTTTATTTGTAATATATGTGTAAAAGGCCGTTCTTCAAGTTTCTCCCTTGAGCGCAGTGCTGCCGAGTGTTCCATGTGGGCTTGTGAATCTGTTGCACATCCAAAGCAGAGTCAGAGTTTATCTATGTAACTTATTCACCGTGTAAATACATTTCAAGTTTTTGTGATGTAATCTTGATTGATAATTCTGTTCAGAATTGCCTTTAGACTAAAAAAAAAAAGCAAAATACATGTTGATCATGGATTTTATTTCCAGTTAATTAAAATATTTGCCTTTGAAACACCTTTGGAGTTTTGCGTGTGGTTCTGAGGTATACTGTATAGTATACTCGGATTGTGTGAGTGACATGCACCACACCTGTGCAGCGTATGGCCCCTCAATCCAAACACAAGCACAGCCCTTGGAAGTAGACACCAAAATAAGAAAATGACTTTATTATTTTACATGTGTGTGCGCCTGAGTATATGTGTGCAGTTATGTGTGCCATGTACATACAGTTGCGTGCAGAAGCCAGAAGACATGGGAGTTACATGTGATGGAGAGCCCTTGTGTATGGGTGCTAGTAATAAAACCCTGGTCTCCTGGAAGAGCAGCCAGTACTCTTAACTTCTGAGCCATCTCTCCAGCCCTTATCTCTTCTTTGTAAATTTTCAATTCTGAGTGCTATGCACACATTTCATGGGAATGCGCACTTGAGTATACAAACCTGTGGAAACCAGAGGAGTCCGATCCCCCTGGAGCTGTACTTCAGGCAGTTGTGAGCCACTTGACACAAGTGTTGTGACTTGAACTCAGGTCCTCTACAAGACCAACATGAGGTCTAAGCACTGAACCATCTCTCCAGACCCAAGACTGTAACTTTCAATCATCTTATTGACCAAAGAGAAAAATCAGAGCTGGGAATGCTAGCTCATGCCTGTGATTCCCACACATAGAAATGATTCAATGAGCATGGTGCTTCCTTGCCTCCCAAATGCCCTTATAGCTACCAGCAAAAAGTTTCTGTTTTCTCAAACCCCAACTTTCAGAATCAACTGCCTCTAGCCCCAGTCCCCATGCACCATCCCACAGAACCTTTCCAGGGTTCACTGTCGGCTCTACATTGCCCAGTCTGCCTTGTCTTTGTCTACATCATTCTTGAAATGTTGTCTCGCTGGGTGGTGGTGGCACTTGCCTTTAATCCCAGCACTTGAATAGGGAGGCAGGAACAGGCGGATGAGTTCGAAGCCAGCTTGGTCTAAAAGGGAGTTCCAGGACAGCCAAGTCTACACAGAAAACCCCTGTCACATCACTCCTCTTTCCTGTGCCTCCTGAACTCTTTTTTTTCTTTTGGTTTTTCGAAACAGGGTTTCTCTGTGATTTTAGCGCCTGTCCTGGAACTAGCTCTTGTAGAACAGGCTGGCCTCGAACTCACAGAGATCCGCCTGCCTCTGCCTCCCGAGTGCTGGGATTAAAGGCGTGCGCCACCACCGCCCAGCTGAGGCTGGTGTTTGAAGACACTGGGATCACTGCTCTTTTTCTGGGGTCTCCAATGTGGCTTCACTCCCACAGCTCCATGAGACGTCTCCCCATCAGACAAATTCCACAGGGACCCCCACTTGAAGGCAGCCTTCCTGGACACCCAGGGTTTCCTCTTTAGCTGTGCTGAGAACCTCTGGGACTTCAAGTCTTCATTCTTTGTGCCAGCAACATCTCCAGAATAGGAACTCCAAGGGCTGCTGCTTCTAGGTACTACAACCGGGCCCTTGGGTATCAGATCTGAAGTCAGGAGTCTCTTTGGCAGCAAACTAAAATCCCAAGTCAGCTTTGGGGCTCTCTTCTGGAATCCCTTCAAGGCATCCTTATTGCTGGGATTCAACCCCAGCAACCCCTGTTTGCCTCTGTTCACTTTAATCTTCTTGCCTGAGGGCTGCTGTGACCAGCCTCTTCTCTTTATACCCCAAGGGCTCCTCTGGCTGAGTAGCTGTGTTTGAGCCCTAATAAAAGCTCTCTTAAAGGCCTCTCTTTCCTCTGTCATTGGACTGTAAGCGTTTAAGAGTAGCCAGGCAGCAGCCTGGGTGCTTCTCTGTTTTGAGAGCTCCCTTGCTAAGCACCAGCAGTTGTCACAATGAAGTTCAGTCTTCCAGGGTGCCTCTGGACAAGGACACAGGGAAGCCAAACTCTTTGGCACAAGGTAACAAAACAAGGATGGCCTTTTCTCCTCTTCCCTAGAGAATTCTTACGTTCTCCAGAAGCCTCATCTGCAAGGCTGTCCTGGTCTGAAACCTCACCTGCATGACCTTCTCGGTCAGAAACTTCATCTTCATGGCTCTGGTGGTCAGAAACCTCACCTGCATGGCCTACGCGGTCAGAAACGTCATCTGCTTAGCTCTCGTGGTCGGAAACCTCATCTGCATGGCCATCACGGTCTCCACTCCCAGCCACGTGCTGGTTCTCTGAGCCTTCACGCAAACTGTCTGTAATACAGCAGTCCCAGCTCACACCAGCCTGCTGCTCCAAACTCTCCCTTCTATCTTTCAACCAGTCCCAAAAGATCATCCACAGGGCCAGGCACAGAAATAGAAAGAGCCACATTCTTCACAAAAGCAAAAGATCTACTTAGCTCTTATTTCTGGGAGGCTGGAAATCCAGAAGATAAGCTGAAGGTACTGGCTGCCTCAGTTTCTGTCTGAGTCTCCCCTGCCCTAAAAAAGCCTCCAGGATTACATAGGCCCCACCTACCCCAGCGTTTAATCTTCTAGAGGCATGCACACCCAACCCCTTAATGCCATTAACATAAGATTGAAGGTTAGGGTGCAGTAGTACACACACATTTAACCCCCACCAGGCATAGGCAGGAGGATCTCTGAGTTCAAGGCCAGCCGGCCTACAGAAGGAGTTCAGGCTCAGGAAGGGCTCTAAAGCTACAGAGAAACCCTGTCTCAAAAAACAAACAAGCCTGAGGATTTGGGCCAGCATGTGGTATTACTGCCAAACCTGAAAACCTGGGGGTTCAATCCCCCAGGTCCAACAATGGAAGGAAAAGAGCCACCTCCCAAAAGTTATTCTCTGATTTCTACTATGTACTGTGCCATACACACATTCAAACACATACACACACGCAAAAATACATGTAAAACAATGAAAAGACTAAGGATCATGATCCTGTCTTGAGTTCAGTGCGACAGACATCATACACAGTTACCCATAGTTGGGTGGAAATGGATAACTTTCATTTAGACCTATTAATACTGTTACTCTAGTTTTAGTTTTTGTTTGAGTGTTTCTTTTCTTTCTTTTTTTTTTTTTGGTTTTTTTCTTTTTTTTTTTTTTGGTTTTTTGAGACAGGGTTTCTCTGTAGCTCTGGAGCCTGTCCTGGAACTCCCTTTGTAGACCAGGCTGGCCTGGAACTCACAGAGATCTGCCTGCCTTTGCCTCCCAAGTGCTGGGATTAAAGGCATGCGCCACCACCGCCAGGCCCTTTTCTTGGTTTTTTGAGACAAGATTTCTCTGTAGCTTTGGAGTTGTCCTGGAACTAGTTCACAGAGATCTACCTGCCTCTGCCTCCCGAATGCTGGGATTAAAGGCGTGGTGCACCACCACCGCCCAAACCTGTTCTTTTCTTTATAGAACACATTTCTAAGGCAGGCAGATCTCTGTGAGTTCGAGACCAGCCTGGTCTACAGAGCTAGTTCCAGGACAGGCTCCAAAGCCACAGAGAAACCCTGTCTCAAAAAACCAAAAAAAAAAAAAAAAAAAAAAAAAAAAAAGAACTCATTTCTGAGAAAGTCTAATGGATTCACAGCATCCAGTAAGAGATTAAAAACTAGTAAATTAGGTATGGAGGAAACCACCTTTGATCCCAGCATATAGATCTCTGAGTTGCCTAACCTAGTCTACTTGGTTAAGTTCTTGGTTAAGATCTCTGTTAGTTTGAGGCCAGCCTGGTCTACAATAGCTAGCTCCAGGAGAGCTCCAAAGCTACAGAGAAACCTGTCTTGAAAAACGAAGAAGAAGGAGAAGAAGACGAAGACGAAGACGAAGACGAAGACGAAGAAGAAGAAGAAGAAGAAGAAGAAGAAGAAGAAGAAGAAGAAGAAGAAGAAGAAAGCTTTACGACCTAGCGTGTCTTCTACACCCCACGTGGGCCCTAGAACATGTTAAGTACACACCATCCCCTTAGAACCTTTGCTATTGCTGTTCCCTCTCTCAGGTACCCTCATCTCAAGGTCCCTTTTGTCACATCATCTCCTCCTAGTCACTCAGTGGGTTTCCCTGTTTTAGCCCTACACATCATGTAGTACCATCCTAGTTAGAAGGAAAACAGAAACATAGTCATTACAATCAGGGAGCAAGGCCTGGTCAGCCCAACTTCAAATCCCAGTTCTTCTCCATGACCTGCCTGCCTCCACCTCTGCCCTCACCTAGGAGATGTTCATGATGTCCTGTCTCAAAAGTAGGGAGGAGGAGAAACTGCAAACTGCAATCCCAGCAGGAGAGCCAGTTGGAGGCCAGCTGGGGCGAAAGCAGGACTTGTTCATTAAAAAGCTGTGTGGAGCCGGGCACGGTGGTGCACGCCTTTAATCCCAGCACTCCGGGAGGCAGCGAGCATTCCTGTTGACTTCAGGACCTAGCTCAAAATAATTCGTCACATATTTAATCTCGGTACTAGGCAGGCAGAGACAGGCAGCTCACTGAGTTTGGGGCCAGCTTGTTCTATATAATGAGTTTCAGGCCAGTTAAACTCTCTGTCCCAAAAAACCTGTTTTTTTGTTTGTTTGTTTGTTTGTTTGTTTGTTTGTTTGTTTGGATTTTCGAGACGGGGTTTCTCTGTACCTTTTGGTTCCTGTCCTGGAGCTAGCTCTTCTAGACCAGGCTGGCCTCGAACTCACAGAGATCCGCCTGCCCCTGCCCCCGAGTGCTGGGATTAAAGGCGTGCACCACCACCACCCGGCCTCCAGTATGGCATTGTTGTTACCCAGGAATTACCATTAATGTGCTTCTCATGGTCTATCTAGTTCACATGCATTTATTTTATTCTATTCACATCGTACAACTGTTTCCCAACCTACAACAAGCACAAACACTCAGACTGCTCTCCATTGTCTAGGCATAGCCAACTTGCACAGAGCACTATGTCCCTGCCAAGTCTACAGACCAGAAACCGGCCCTGCTGTCACAGGATGTATTTAAAGCTGTAAACATTGCTACAGGAGAATTTCTTGTCTTTGCAGCGACCGCAGAGCTCCTGGCGATGTGGCCTCCTGATGTCAATGTGTCTTTTCTTTTGAGGACAGGCACAACAGGATTTGGAGCAGGTCTTTGGGAGGCAAAATTAGGACAGTTAAATGATCAATTAGTGTTCCAAGTATAGCCCGCCAACCGAAAAGACCCCTTCCCCCCACCCTTCATCCTGTATCTGTGGCTTCCTCCAAGTTCCACAAGAAGCCTCTTTCCAACTTTCACGAAACTGCCTGTTTTTTTCCCTTCAAATGCCACCTGAATGATCACTGAAGCTGCTCAAGAGAATATCACTGTGCCAACCAAGACAATAGTAAAATAAGGTGAGGCGGACTTCTTAGAGTGTTGTGTGTCATTTTACATATCTATAACCAATAGAGTTAAAGGCGGTGTGCAGGGAATCATTAAATCAAACAGGAGGGGCTCAGTGGTCAAGAGCACTGACTGCTCTTCCAAAGGTCCTGAGTTCAATTCCCAGCAACCACATGGTGGCTCACAACCATCTGTAAAGAGGTCTGGCGCCCTCTTCTGGCCTTCAGGAATACACACAGACAGAATATTGTATACATAATAAATAAATAAATAAATAAATAAATAAATAAATAAATAAATAAATATTAAAAAAAAATCAAGGGGGCTGGAGAGATGGCTCAGTGGTTAAGAGCATTGCCTGCTCTTCCAAAGGTCCTCAGTTCAATTCCCAGCAACCACATGGTGGCTCACAACCATCTCTAATGAGGTCTGGTGCCCTCTTCTGGCCTGCAGGCATACACGCAGACAGAATATTGTATACATAATAAATAAATATTTAAAAAAAAAATCAAACAGGAGGGCCATGGCCTAAAGACAGAGGACGAGGATTAGTGTTTCCCAAGCAGGAGTCTTCAGTTCAATTTACTCAACATCACATACTCCCTCCTCTAGTGGAGGAGCGTCCTTTCTTACAAATTAATTCCAAAACGGGGTTCTGCTTGACTGGCATCATTCCAAGTACCTCACGTAGATCCATTCACCGAATTAACCCCCTCTTGTTTATTTTTTTTTTTAAGATTTATTCATTATGTATAATGTTCTGCCTGCGTGTATGCCTGCATGACAGAAGAGGGCACCAGATCTCATTACAGATGATTGTGAGCCACCATGTAGTTGCCGGGAATTGAACTCTTGACCTCTGGAAGAGTCATCTCTCTAGCCCTTTATTTTCCCTCTTTAAGAAAGAAAAAGCCAGACCAAATGAAGTTATTCTAAAGCTAGATTTCTACTTCTTTCTATAGCGGATTAGATAATGCTTATCAAGCCTCCTGGACAGTTAGAAAAGCTGAACCTAGAACAGTTGCTTAAAGGCAGTGGAGAGAACAGCCAGCGCATTAAGGAGAAAACACAGATATGTAAGTGAACTAACTTAGGGACTGGTATAAAAAGTAAATAAAAGTTTTAAGATGTGTCTCCTACAAATTGGTTTCTATTTCCCACTACAGAAAAAATTTAAGCCGGGCGGTGGTGGCACACGCCTTTAATCCCAGCACTTGGGAGGCAGAAGCAGGCGGATCTCTGTGAGTTCGAGACCAGCCTGGTCTACAAGAGCTAGTTCCAGGACAGGCTCGAAAATCCAAAAAAAAAAAAATTAAAAGACAATAAGATCTAAGGAGAATGGACAGATGGCTAAGCGACTGAGCCTATGTTACCCTTGTAGAGGACCCAGGTTTGAAGCCCAGTATCAACATGGTGGCTCACCACAGACTGTAACTCTAGTTCTAGGGGATTCCCTGACCTTCTCTGGCCTCAGTTGGCACTGTACACACATCGTTCACATTCATACCTGTAGACAAAACTCCTATATACAAGATATAAATAAATATTAAGGCCCAGCAGTGGTGGTGACACACACCTTTAATCCCAGAATGCTGGAGGTAGAGACAAGCAGAACAACAAGATGATCTCATCAAACTCTGGGACTTAGCTCCTATACTATCTTACAGTACTGACTTTATAGAGTGGGGCGAACACCTGTCACCAAAGAGGTTACGGAGTCACCAGATGGAACAGTACCTGGCAGTTTTGGATGAGGTGAGAGGACAGGAACTGGAAAGGAGATGAACAAGGGGACGGGATAAAGGGGTACACCAGAGCGAAAGAGCACTGCCCCCAGCAGCTCAGAGGGACCCAGGGCCATACCTACTGAATACGGATTAACCAAAACTAAGCTTGCACTACAGATCTGAAGCTCTGTTTCAAAACAGACCAGCCATGGGTAGAAAACATACACAGTCTGAAATTACTAGTGTCTATCTGCCTGTGAGAAGCGGGCACAAATCTTCTCTGGAAGAAGATGCTGCCCTAAGCCACAA
The DNA here is from genome assembly GCF_950005125.1 of Chionomys nivalis. Lineage (NCBI taxonomy): Eukaryota > Metazoa > Chordata > Mammalia > Rodentia > Cricetidae > Chionomys > Chionomys nivalis. The sequence goes on along the minus strand of NC_080088.1, from coordinate 82,313,791 downwards.
GTTAGCAGTACAGACTGGTTTTTTTGTTTGTTTGTTTGTTTGTTTTGTTTTGTTTTTTTTGGTTTTTCAAGACAGGGTTTCTCTGTAGCTTTGGAGCCTGTCCTGTCCTGGAACTCCCTTTGTAGACCAGGCTGACCTCGAACTCACAGAGATCCGCCTGCCTCTGCCTTCATTTTTTTTTTTTTCGAGACAGGGTTTCTCCATAGCTTTTTGGTGCCTGCCCTGAAACTAGCTCTTGTAGACCAGGCTGGCCTAGAACTCACAGAGATCCGCCTGTCTCTGCCTCCCAGTGCTGGGATTAAAGGTGTGCGCCACCACCGCCCGAGTACAGATTGTTATATGCAATGCTAGCACACAATCAAAAATAATTAGGCATAGCCAGATGACAGTGGTGCGTGTCTTTAATCCCAGCACTTGGGAGGCAGAGGTGGATCTCGGTGAGTTCGAGGCCAGCCTGGTCTACAGAGCGAGTTCCAGCACAGCCAGGGCTACACAGAGAAACCCTGTCTCAAAACACAAACAAAATAAATAAATATGCCTATGGGGAGACAAAACAGCAAGCTTGACACATCAAGAGGAGAGCCACAGCCCCATGGGAGGTCAAGTTAATAGATTTATCTGACACTAAATTTAAAATAACTATGCTTAAAATGGGAGTCACGCTACACGCCTTTAATCCCAGCATTTCAGGAGACAGAGGCTGGCAGATCGAATTCCAGGCCAGCCAAGACATTGTCTCAAAAAACAATTTTAAAAATGACATGAAAGGGGCTAGAGAGATGGCTTAGCGGTTAAGAGCATTGTTTGCTCCTCCAAAGGTCCTGAGTTCAATTCCCAGCAACCACATGGTGGCTTACAACCATCTGTAATGAGGTCTGGTGCCCTGTTCTGGCCTGCAGGCATACACAGACAGAATATTGTATGCATAATAAATAAATATTTTTTTAACTGAATTGAAAATAACTATCCTTTCCAAATGATGATGGCACACACATTGGGGAGACAGAGTCAGGCAGATTTCTGTGAGTTTGAGGCCAGTCTGCTCTAAGAGTGAATTGCAGGTCAGCCAGGGAAACACAGTAAGCTTTATCTCAAAAAAGGAAAAAAAAAAGAAAAAAAAGAAAGAAAGAAAGAAAGAAAGAAAGAAAGAAAGAAAGAAAGAAAGAAAGAAAGAGAGAAAAGAAAAGAAAGGACTGGAGAGGTGGCTCAATGGTTAAGAGCACTGCCTGCTCGTCTAAAGGTCCTGAGTTCAATTCCCAGCAACTACATAGTGGCTCACAACCATCTGTAATAAGATCTGGTGCCCTCTTCTACCCTGCAGGCATGCATGTAGGCAGAAACTGTATACACAATAAATAAATAAATCTAGCCGGGCGGTGGTGGCGCATGCCTTTAATCCCAGCGTGCGCCACCCGGCTTAAATAAATCTTTTTTAAAAAAATAAATAACCGGGCAATGGTAGTACATGTCTTTAATCCCAGCACTTGGGAGGCGGAGGCAGAGGCAGGCAGATCTACGTAAATTGGAGGCCAGCCTGGTATACAGAGCTAGTTCTAGGATAGTTGCCCAATTATGATAGCTAGGAATTGAACCTGGGCCCTCTGCAAGAACAGTAAGCACCCTTACCCACAAGTCAACCTCCTGCCCTAGTATCTAACCTGTTAAACCTACTGTCTTCTCATAGGTCTTCAATAATGCAAATCTTCTGAACCAATTTGCATTACCAGCCTCTACCCCATCAAGACAGGATAAGTTTTTTGGTTTTTTTTGTTTTGTTTCTGATTTTTCGAGACAGGGTTTCTCCTTAGCTTTTGGTTCCTGTCCTAGAACTAGCTCTTGTAGACCAGGCTGGCCTCGAACTCACAGAGATCCGCCTGCCTCCCGAGTGCTGGGATTAAAGGCGTGTGCCACCACCACCTGGCCTTATCAGCAACTTTTGTACATCTTCCTACCCTAAGATCCAAAGAGGAGGGATGTTCTTCTTTCAATTTTTTTCAATTACAGATTATTGATGATTATGATTCTCGTTTTCATGGATTTCTTGTAACCATTCTGTCCCAGGTCATTTCTTTTTTTTTTTTTTTTTTTTTTGGTTTTTTTTTTTTTTTTTGAGACAGGGTTTCTCTGTGGTTTTGGAGCCTGTCCTGGAACTAGCTCTTGTAGACCAGGCTGGTCTCGAACTCACAGAGATCCACCTGCCTCTGCCTCCCAAGTGCTGGGATTAAAGGTGTGCGCCACCACCGCCTGGCCGTCCCAGGTCATTTCATTTTCAAAAACTTAATAACCTTTGAGGTGGTAACCTGCTCCACACACAACCCTACACACACACACACACACACACACACACACAGCTATTACCACTGCCTTGGGCACGATCTACCCCCCTCCAGCCCCAGGCGTCAACCCAAGAAGAACATATTGTAAGTGAAGGAGTCTAAAAATAAACGGTTCTTTGGATAAAGGTGTAGCTCAGAGGCAGAGCGCTTGCCTAGCTTGTAAGGATGCCTTGGATTCAAGCCCTAGTATGCTCTCTTCTCACTGTAACCTTTAGAAGAAAGATTTGCTTAATTTTATTTATGTGTATGTGTGTGAATCTGTGTGTGGATGTACACGTATGCCTGCGGGTGCACACAGAGGCCAGAAGAGGGCAGAGGATCTCCTTAATCTGGATTTACAGGCAGTTGTAAGGCACCTAACGTGGGAGCTTGGAACCAAACTCAGGTCCTCTGGAAGAGCAGCCACATCTAAACTCAGAGACTTTCCAAACCTTGAAGATGCCATGACATCCAATCAAGATTTAAGCTATAAATCTGATCCCTGGCAACCTACCACATCTTCCTTGAACTTGACATTGTGGCCTGCAGAATGGGAACACCTTCACAAGGGTTAATTCAGGCCATGGAAACAATGCATGCAAAACAGCCTAGCATTTTGATGGTTAACCATCAAAAGGGAGATGTTCCAAAGATACTGTGCATAAGCACACTACAGAAGGCAGCTTTCACCAGGACAGGCTCCAAAGCTACAGAGAAAAAAAAAAAAAAAAAAAAGGCAGCTTTCTAGTTTGTTTTGGTTATTGAGGAAGAGCACCAAGAAGCCCAGACTAGCCATGAACTCCTGAATCTGCTGTGTTATAGTCATAAGGCTCATGCCTGACACAAGGAAACTTAAAAGACTGGATCTCCCCCTCTTTCTCTCCAAAAAAAAAAAAAATTAATGGAATTTATGCTTTTATTCCTTTTCCTATAATAATAATAATCTAAGCATTCACCATACAGAAGACCGAGTATCCCCATGCCAAGACCCGGGTCTGTAAGATCCGAACACTTTGTGATGGAGTCAAAGCTTTCTGTGCACTTACCTGACACTGGATTGCTTCTACTCGGTAAGGATTAAATTTCCTTTGGCACTTGCAACACAGTTGTTTGAAATAAACCTAAAGAGAAATTGGCTTTTTTAATACAAGCTGATGTATGCATACATTTCCTAAGTCCCTAGATGTTGTGTTTCTTTTAAGATAATTTGCTTATTTTACTTAAAATTTTGTGTATGAAAGTATGTATGTACATTGAGTGTGTGCAGTACACACAGAGGTCAGAAGAGGACACCGGATCCCTTAGAACCGGAGTTACAAGTGGTTGTTATCTGTCATGTTGGTGTCTGTAAGAGCAGTGAGAGCCTTTAAGTGTTGTGCCACCTCTCCAGCCCTGCCCCCAGCTCTTTTGATGCAATGTGTTCCGTCACTTCATTATGTTGCTTGTCTTGTATGGAACCTCTACCCTTGAGAGATTTATTTATTTATTTATTTATTTTTTGGTTTTTTGAGACAGGGTTTCTCTGTGTCTTTGGAGCCTGTCCTGGAACTAGCTCTTGTAGACCAGGCTGGTCTCGAACTCACAGAGATTCACCTGCCTCTGCCTCCCAAGTGCTGGGATTAAAGGTGTGCGCCACCACCGCCCGGCAAGAGATTTATTTTGGTTGTGGTTGTTGTTGTTTGTTTGTTTTGTTTGCCAGCCTGTATGTCTGTGCACCATGAACATGGCCCAGAAGAGGCCAGGAGAGGGCTTTAGATCCCTTGGGACTGGAGCTACAGATAGTTAGGAGTCACGACGTGGGTGCTAGGACTCAAACACTCTTTTTTTTCAACCCAGTCCTCTGAACCAATGAGCCTATCCTCCAGTCACATACTTGAGTTCCTATTTTTTAAATTATTCATTTTTATTTTATGTGCATTGGTGGTTATTTTTTTTTCCTTTGGACAAGGTTTCTCTGTAGCTTTGGTACCTGTCCTGGAACTAGCTCTGTAGACCAGACTGGCCTCGAACACACAGAGATCTGCCTGCCTCTGCCTCTCCAGTGCTGGGATTAAAGGCGTTCGCCACCACAGCCGGGCTCATTGGTTTCTTGCCTGTATGTCTGAATAAGGGTATTTGCTCCCCTGAAACTGGAGTTACAGACAGGTGTGAGCTACCATGTGGGTGCTGGGAATTGAACCCCGGATCCTCTGGAAGAACAGTCAGTGCTCTTAACCACTGAACCATCTCTCCCCAGCCTCACATACTTTGAGGTTTTAAACTCTGAGTTCCACCAGTCACTTACAATTTTCTTGACTTGTAAAATTGAGCTAGCATTCCTTTTTCTATAGTTCTGATGACTACTCAGCAACATAGAGAGACCATAGTAGGTACTCCATAGAGCACAGCTATTACTAGGTTTGGCCAGTGTGTGGGCCGATTCCTCCTTTTGTCCCAATCATTTTGCCCTGAACTATCTAACTTTGCACTTGCATTTAGATGCTTATGACTACCCATGGGCATTGTCTGCGTTCTAGGCTTTGTGCATTGTCTCCTGAACATTTTCTCTCTAGTTTACTTAGCAATATCTCTGGTTTTCTTTTTTTATTGAAAATAAAAAAAAATAAATAAATAAAATCTCAACTGTGTAACCCTGGCTGGCCTGAACTTGCTATGTAGGACCAAGCTGGCCTACATTTTCTCTGCCTCCACCATGCCTGTCCTTCACATTTATTTGTTGTTTCGAGTTGAGAAAGGAGTTATATAACCCCGGTACAGGAGGAGGAGCTTGGTCTTGTCTTCTGAGGTAGGATCTAATGTAGCCCAGTCTGGCTTTTAACCTGACCTCTGCCTGCCTCTACTTCCCAAGCGCAGAGACTGCAGGCCTGTCTATCACACCCAGCTCCAGAGTCCCCATTTCTCCAGCCTGTTCTTTTCCTCGACACGGGAGAGGTTTTTGTCTTACTCTGTTTTAAGACAGGGTCTCATCATGTAGCTCTGGCTGTCCTGGAACTCACTAGGTAGACGGGGCCTCGAACTCACAGATCTGCCTGCAGCTGTCTCTCAAGTGCTGGGACTAAAGCTGTGCCAGCTTGCTTGTTTTGGAGATGTATGTAAAGATCTTTTTATGTGGCCTACACTGGTCAGGACCTGATCCTTCCCCTCTCAAGGGCTGCAGTTATGAGCTTACATGTTACCGCTCCTGGTAGTATATTTAGTTACTTATTTAGACATTGCCGTTCACACTTAAAGGGAGTGTCCCTATAAGATTCACCTTGACGGCCTGTCAGCAAGGATGCCGAGGTGAAGGAGTGGAAACCCGTTCTCCCACTAACACCCGCGCCTTCCAGGCCTCAGCGCCCCTTCCCCAGGTTTGCTTACTTTATTGGTACCAGAGATGCACCACACGTAAGCACTCTCCCATCTGGTGTTACAATCTGTACAGTGAAAATAGCCGTATTTTGGTTCCAAAAACTGAAAATGAAGACAAACGGGAGTCTATTAGCAATGGGGGTGCGGCAGGGTGGGATCTAGCTCCTCATCTCCTAATGGATAACCTAAATGTAACAGGTGACTGCCCGGGCCTCGCTTTCAGCTATTCTCTATGTGGCTCCGCTAATTCAGTCAGCTACCACCTACAAAACTCCACTTTCCTCACCAAAGGAAAGGCAGAAATGAGGCAGACTTACTGCTTTGGAAACGGAAGGAAGAAGGACGGTGCTGGTGAGGGCTTGAGGAGGGAGAAGCTACCGTGCAGCTGGAAGCTGAGCTTCCCAAGTGGACTGTGTCTGTGTTTCCACATACCAGCTTGCTTTTCCTGTCCCCAGTCCTGGGGGTGTCTTCCTCCCCGACTTCCTTCAGCTGCGGGAAGCTCTCCTGCTTGTTACCATCTGGCCTTGACGCAGGTGGCAACAACTGACTGGCCTCTGCAGGTCCTTTAAGCTCTTGGCTTCCTCCATCTTCCTCGTCCTTAGGTAGCTGGATCAAGGCTCTCTGATAAATCTCTGCAGGCTTCCTGAGGCTGCTTCTGTCAGAGAGGAAGCTGCTGTGTAGGGTCTGAGGCCCCAGTGAGCACTGCACCGACCTGTCCACCCGAAGGTTCACCTGTACGCCCACCTCCTTAGTGTTGGCCTTGCATAGCCGTAGGCTCAGGTTGGGGTTCATCTGGGTGAGAATGGCCTGAAGCTGAGCCCTCTTGTAAGGGTACATGCAGGACTCAGAGGCATTTGCTGGCACCATAGGCACTGGCCTGGACAGGAAAACAGGAGGACACACGTTACTCCAGTCTTGCTGTTTGCAGGGTCCCCAGAGGCTAGGGTGGTTCAGAGGCTGTGTGACCCCATAACCTTGGTGTAAGCCATAGGGAACTCGGACGACGTGCTCCATTGGGGGAGTTTCCTCCAGGAGTTTGGGTTCTCGGTTTGCTTTCCACCCTCACCTGTCTCTTCCTCCTTGTAGATGCGGTTCGGGTCACCCAGGTTTCTTCATTTATTCCAGAGAGCTGACCCCTTCCCCACCCCCACAGTTCCCTAATTGAAGAGGGAGCTATCCATGTGACTAATTGTTTTCCTACTTTTTCAATTTGCAGGTCTCAATTTTTTTTTTCGCAAGGCTGATTTTTATTTCTGTCTTCAGCAGGCTTTAATGAACTATTTCACTCACGTATTCTCTTGGTGACTATTTTGTTGATCTGGTATTGGCTGGTGAGAATGTAAATTAGTACAAGTATTAGGGGGAAACAACAGAGCTGCCTCAGGAATTAAAAATAGGAGGGCGGCAAGAGAGGCGGCTCAGTGGCTGAGAGTGCGGAATAACCTTGCCAACTTCAGTTCCCAGCACCCACTCCACATTGAGGGACTCTCAAACACCTGGAACTCTAGCTCCAGACTACCTGACGCCCTTCTTGGCCTGTAACCTGCACTCACATGCATAGACACACAGACACATACATAATATAAGCAAACTTTTTTTTTTTTTGGTTTTTTTGAAACAGGGTTTCTTTGTAGTTTTGGAGCCTTTCCTGGAACTAGCACTGGTAGACCAGGCTGGCCTTGAAGTCAGAGATCCTCCTGCCTCTGCCTCCTTCGAGTGCTGGGATTAAAGGCGTGCCACCACCAACCAGACTTCTTTTCTTTATAGAACACACCTCTGAGAAAGTCTAATGGATTAACAGCATCCAGTAAGAGATTAAAAACTAGTAAATCAGGTATGCTAGAAACCACCTTTGATTCCAGTGTGTGGATCTCTGAGTTGGCTAACCTAGTGTACTTGGTTAAGTTCGGGTCAGTCAGTTATGCATGATGTAGACTTTCTCTAAAAGAAAATAAACGCAGGGCGTTGGTGGTGCAAGCCTTTAATCCCAGCATTTGGAAGGCAGAAGCAGGCAAATCTCTGTGAGTTCAAGTCCAGCCTGGTCTACAAGAGCTAGTTCCAGCCGGGCGGTGGTGGCGCACGCCTTTAAACCCAGCACTTGGGAGGCAGAGACAGGCGGATCTCTGTGAGTTCGAGACCAGCCTGGTCTACAGAGCTAGTTCCAGGACAGGCTCCAAAGCCACAGAGAAACCCTGTCTCGAAAAACCAAAAAAAAAAAAAAAAAAAAAGAGCTAGTTCCAGGACAGGCTCCAAAGCTGCAGAGAAACCCTTTCTCGAAAAAAAAAAAACAAAAAACCAACAACAAAAACAAACAAACAAAAAACTAGAGTAACAATATTAATAGGTCTAAACGAAAGTTACCCATTTCCACCCAACTATGGGTAACTGTGTGTAATGTCTGTCCCACTAAACTCACACAGGAGCATGATCCTTAGTCTTTTCATTTTTTTACATGAATTTTTTTTTTGTATGTGTATGTGTTTGAATGTGTGTATGCCACAGTACATATGTAGAAATCAGAGAATAACTTTTGGGAGCTGGCTCTTTTCCTTCCATTGTGGGACCTGGGGGATTGAACTCCCAGGTTTTCAGGCTTGGCAGCAATACCACGTGCTGGCCCAAATCCTCAGGCTTGTTTGTTTTTTGAGACAGGGTTTCTCTGTAGCTTTGGAGCCCTTCCTGAACTCCTTCGGTAGGCCAGCTGGCCTTGAACTCTGAGATCCTCCTGCCTTTGCCCTGTGGGGGTTAAAGGTGTGTACTACTGCACCCTAACCTTCAATCTTATGTTAATGGTATTAAGAGGCTGGGTGTGTCGGCCTCTAGAAGATTAAACGCTGGGGTAGGTGGGGCCAAGTAATCCTGGAGGCTTTTTTAGGGCAGTGGAGCCACGGATGGGAACAGAGGCAGCCAGTACCTTCAGCTTATCTTCTGATTTCCAGCCTCCCAGAAACAAGAGCTAAGTAGACCTTTTTTCTTTTGTGAAGAATGTGGCTCTTTCTATTTCTGTGCCTGGCCCTGTGGACGATCTTTTGGGACTGGTTAAAAAGGAGAGGATGGGAGAGTTTGGAGCAGCAGGCTGCTGTGAGCTGGGACTGCTGTATTGCAGACAGTTTGCGTGAAGGCTCAGAGAACCAGCACGTGGCTGGGAGTGGAGACCGTGATGGCCACGCAGATGAGGTTTCTGACCATGAGAGCTATGCAGATGACGTTTCTGACCGCGAAGGCCATGCAGATGAGGTTTTGGACCAGGAGGGCCATGCAGATGATGTTTCTGACCACGAAGAACATGCAGGAGAGGTTTCGGACCAGGATAGCCTTGCAGATGAGGCTTCTGCCCACGAAGGCCATGCAGATGAAGTTTCTGACCACGAAGGCCATGCAGGTGAGGTTTCTGACAAGAGCCAAGCAGATGAAGTTTCTGACCGTGAAGGTCATGCAGGTGAGGTTTCAGACCAGGACAGCTTTGCAGATGAGGTTTCAGACCAGGACAGCCTTGCAGATGAGGCTTCTGACGAAGAGGGCCAAGCAGATGAGGCTTCTGGAGAACGTGAGAATTCTCTTGGGAAGTGGAGAAAAGGCCATCCTTGTTACCTTGTGCCAAAGAGTTTGGTTTCCCTGTGTCCTTGTCCAGAGGCACCCTGGAAGGCTGAACTTCATTGTGATGACTGCTGGTGCTTAGCAAGGGAGCTCTCAAAACAGAGAAGCACCCAGGCTGCTGCTTGGCTACTCTTAAACGCTTACAGTCCAATGACAGAGGAAAGAGAGGCCTTTAAGAGAGCTTTTATTAGGGCTAAAACACAGCTACTCAGCCAGAGGAGCCCTTGGGGTATAAAGAGAAGAGGCTGGTCACAGCAGCCCCCAGGCAAGAAGAACAGAGGCAAACAGGGGTTGCTGGGGTTGAATCGCAGCTATAAGGATGCCATTAAGGGATTCCAGAAGAGAGCCCCAAAGCTGACTTGGGATTTTAGTTTGCTGCTAAAGAGACTCCTGACTTCAGATCTGATTCCCAAGGGTCCGGTTGTAGTACCTAGAAGCAGCAGCCCTTGGAGTTCCTATTCTGGAGATGTTGCTAGCAGAAAGAATGAAGACTTGAAGTCCCAGCGGTTCTCAGCACAGCTAAAGAGGAAACCCTGGGTGTCCAGGAAGGCTGCCTTCAAGCGGGGGTCCCTGTGGAATTCGTCTGATGGAGTGACGTCTCATGGAGCTGTGGGAGTGAAGCCACATTGGAGACCCGAGAAAAAGAGCAGTAATCCCAGTGTCTTCAAACACCAGCCTCAGCTGGGCGGTGGTGGCACACGCCTTTAATCCCAGCACTCGGGAGGCAGAGGCAGGTGGATCTCTGTGAGTTCGAGGCCAGCCTGGTCTACAAGAGCTAGTTCCAGGAAAGGCACCAAAGCTACATAGAAACCCTGTCTCAAAAAATCAAACCAAACCAAACCAAAACAAACACCAGCCTCAGCCACAAGCAGCATGACGCACAAGCCTCTGGAAGTCGCGACCATCAGCTTGCCACCTCCTCTAGCAGCCGCGTGGGTCGAGCCCTTGGAGCATGGAGAAGCCCTTCTAGACTTCAGGTAACATCTGGATCTATCCCAGAGGTGGAGACACACAGATGTAAGGCTGAGCCAAAACGTTCAGACTGAGCTGACACTCAGCCCCTCATCCAGGGCAGTGCCTACTGGAATGACAGGGACGGGATGGCCACAGAGACACCAGGACTACAGAGAAGGTGACTTGGAGAATTGGGATTAGATGTTTGCCCCATTGGCTTTGCTTCTGCCTTGAGCTCATTATTCATCACTAGCTCATTCCTTTCTTTAGGGACAGGAAGGTTTGTTTCTGCTGTGTTAGTTCCATCCCCCTCCCCCCATGCCCCATTTAGAAGAAAGTAACTGGATTTGATGCTGCAGGCTCTTGGCTACAAGAGACTGAATGGAATTTTTGTGTGTGAGAAGGGCGAGAGCCAGGAGTTGAGAGCTGCAGTTTGTTCCTTGAACTCATGCAGCCCCTGCTTTCTGTAAATCCTGCCCTAACTGTCAGAAGAGGGAAGAAACTTAGCCCACTGTGGTGTCTAGAAATGGACCTTTCTGAAGTGCCTGAGATCATTGGAGTGGAGCCCTAAGGACTGGTTCTTGTGACTCTGGTGGGGGAGTGAAAGACCTGGATAAATCCAGAACCCCCTAGCAGGAAAAAATAGAGCCAAAAATTAAGCAGGGAGGGAAGAATCAGAATTCTAGGGTTAGCTGGTTCAGTGACTCTGTTTCAGGAACTAGCTGAAGAAAATTTCGATTGCAATCTTGAGAAACAGGGAGTTGCCCCCTCGTGATTGTGATTGGTATTTTTGGAATACTCTGTTTAGGAACTAGCTGATTATAATCTTAAGAATAATCTTGAGAAACAGGGAGTTGCCCCCTTGTGATCATCACTGGTATTTTTGGAATTTTCTATGATGTCCTCCCTACCCCCTTCGGATTACTGGACTGTGGTTTCTTCCCTTAAAAACCTCTTCTCCCAGTTACTCAGGGTCGAACTCCTCCTGCGTGGGTTATGAGTTTTGGCCCCAGTGCACTGGTGCCTGTCAATAAACCTTGAGTGATTGCAAGCAAGTACGGTCTCTCGTGAGTTATTGGGGGGGATCATGTTGTCCCAAGTCTTGAGTTAGAGTCTCCCCACACCGGGGTCTTTCAGGAGAAGTGTCTATATGAAGAGACGCCAGGCGTCCCATTAAAAGGTATGACACTGCCAGACTTGGTGACATATTGTTTGGATTCCTAGTTTCCCAGACTGTGAACCAAATAAACTTTATAAAAGCCATGCGGTGGTGGTGCACGCCTTTAATCCCAGTACTGGGGAGGCAGAGGCTGGTGAATCTCTGAGTTCGAGGCAAGCTTGGTCTACAAGAGCTAGTTCCAGGACAGGAACCAAAAAGCTATGGAGAAACCCTGTCTCAAAAAATTAAAAAAGAACAAAACAAACAAAAAAAAACTTTATAAAGTGGCTGTTTTGAAATAGCTTGTTATGCTACTAAAGAACTCGTGTGTGTGTGAGAGAGAGAGAGTGTGTGTGTGTGTGTGTGTGTGTGAGAGAGAGAGAGAGAGAGAGAGAGAGAGAGTGAGAAGAGAGAGTGCATGTTTCAGTGTTTTTCAAGTGTAAGTCTGCAGTACTTGCGGATCTCTGAGTTAGAGGCCAGCCTGGTCTACAGAGTGAGTGTCCAGACAGGAGTGTCTGGGATAATTTTCTTTTTTAAAAAAAAATTATTTATTTATTATGTATACAATATTCTGTCTGTGTGTATCTTGCAGTCACCAGACCCTAATATAGATGGTTGTGAACCACCATGTGGTTGCTAGGAATTGAACTCTGGACCTTTGGAAGAGCAGGCAATGCTCTTAACCTCTGAGCCATCTCTCCAACTCCTGGGATAATTTTCTAACCTATGTTTTTTAGCCTTCAATTTTATTTTATACATATAGACATTTTGCCTGCATGTATGGAAATATACCATTTCAGTGCTTGGTGCCTGTAGAGGCCAGAAGTGGGCATCAGATCCCCTGGAACTGGAATAATTATGGATAGTGGATAGTTGTGAGCCACAGTGGAGTACTGGGAATCAAACCCAAGTCTGGTTAGCCACTAAGCATCTCTTCAGCCTACATCTTATTTTGGTAGATCCTTTTTTAATGGGATAGAGTCAGTTTCTGTTTTCAACATATGAGGTTTGAAGGATCTGAGATAGTCATCTGAGCAGAAGATTGGAAGACTGGTGAACTTGGGGTAAGGTTCTGATTCAGAAGGCCTAGAGTCTGTGATACTACAAATCTAACACATTCTCAGAGACTCAGTGCTACAAGGACTCTACCCATCACTGTGAACCACAACAGAGATAAAAGAGTCCAAGAGGCACAGGAAAGAGGAGTGAAAGATGTGACAGGGGTTCTCTGTGTAGACTTGGCTGTCCTGGAACTCGCTTTGTAGACCAAGCTGGCTTCAAACTCAGATCCGCCTGCCTCTGCCTCCCTATTCAAGTGCTGGGATTAAAGGCACATGCCACCACCACCCGGTGAGACAACATTTCAAGAATGATGTAGACAAAGACAAGGAGGACTGGGCAATGTAGAGCCGACAGTGAACCCTGGAAAGGTTCTGTGGGATGGTGCATGGGGACTGGGGCTAGAGGCAGTTGATTCTGAAACTTGGGGTTTTAGAAAACAGAAACGTTTTGCTGGTAGCTTTAGAAGGGCATTTGGGAGGCAAGGAAGTACCATGCTCATTGAATCATTTCTATGTGTGGGAATCACAGGCATGAGCTAGCATTCCCAGCTCTGATTTTTCTCTTTGGTCAATAAGATGATTGAAAGTTACAGTCTTGGGTCTGGAGAGATGGTTCAGTGCTTAGACCTCATGTTGGTCTTGTAGAGGACCTGAGTTCAAGTCACAACACTTGTGTCAAGTGGCTCACAACTGCCTGAAGTACAGCTCCAGGGGGACCGGACTCCTCTGGTTTCCGCAGGTTTGTATAATCAAGTGCGCATTCCCATGCAAATCCATGCATAGCACACAGAATTGAAAATTTACAAAGAGCCGGGCGGTGGTGGCACACGCCTTTAATCCCAGCACTTGGGAGGCAGAGGCAGGTGGATCTCTGTTATTTCGAGACCAGCCTGGTCTACAAGAGCTAGTTCCAGGACAGGCTCCAAAACCACAGAGAAACCCTGTCTCAAAAAACCAAAAAAAAAAAAAAAAGAAAGAAAGAAAGAAAGAAAGAAAATTTACAAAGAAGAGATAAGGGCTGGAGAGATGGCTCAGAAGTTAAGAGTACTGGCTGCTCTTCCAAGAGACCAGGGTTTTATTACTAGTACCCATATACAAGGGCTCTCCATCACTTGTAACTCCCATGTCTTCTTCTGGCTTCTGCACGCAACTCCATGTACATGGCACACATAACTGCAGACATATACTCAGACGCACACACATGTAAAATAATAAAGTCATTTTCTTATTTTCGTGTCTACTTCCAAAGGCTGTGCTTGTGTTTGGATTGAGGGGCCATACGCTGCACAGGTGTGGTGCATGTCACTCACTGAATTTGAGTATACTATACAGTATACCTCAGAGCCACATGCAAATCTCCAAAGGTGTTTCAAAGGCAAATATTTTAATTAACTGGAAATAAAATCCATGATCAACATGTATTTTGTCCTTTTTTTTTTTTAGTCTAAAGGCAATTCTGAACAGAATTATCAATCAAGATTACATCACAAAAACTTGAAATGTATTTACACGGTGAATAAGTTACATAGATAAACTCTGACTCTGCTTTGGATGTGCAACAGATTCACAAGCCCACATGGAACACTCGGCAGCAATGCGCTCAAGGGAGAGCTTGAAGAACGGCCTTTTACACATATATTACAAATAAAACATGACATTATTCTTAAAGTGGCAACTCATATCTTCCCTTTATGATTCTACTTCCGGCTATCCAAATGCCTACTAAAAGATGCATGCATGACAGATGAAAGGACTTGGTCCCTCACCACAGAGATGAGCAAAGAATACATCTTTAGGGAACTAATGACAGCATGAAATAAATTTTAATTAGGCTCTGGACCTGCACTATTCCAAACACTCCACGGTCATTGAGTTTTAATCAACAGCCTTTGTAGACTCAGCCTTTTCCTGGGGATTCCCTCTCGTACGATACTGTACTAGATCGAGATTAGCTAAGAGAATAGATTTGGTACTCCCTGTCACACACCTATACACAGAATACACAGAAGGCAAGTATGTGAGGGTGTGCTATGCTAACTATGTGACTTGTGTTCATTATTCACAGTATTCATTATTGACATCAAGACGTGGTGCACATTATATATGGATGAAAATGATAACTGGAAAACAATTAGTGAATTGAATCCTATAATTTTTGGTAGTAAACAAGGTGAGCAACTGAACTCAAAGATACAGAGTATGGCAGAGGTGCGGTGGCTGTGAGGCTCCTTGTGCCGAGAACAAGAAACATAGTCACAAGCTGGCGAGGGCCAGGAGTGTGCAATAACGAAACATCTTTCAGGTGAAGTGTGTTACTGGTTCTCATTACCCCAACTGCTCCATCTTAGTGAGACATCTCTCTCCTCCAACTTCCCCAAAGAGGAAAGCACCTTTTTTTTAAAGTATATTTTTTTTGTTTTGCTTTTTGAGACGGGGTCTCTCTGTGTAGCTCTGGCTGTCCTGGAACTCGCTATAGACCAGGCTGGGCTTGAACTCAGAGATTTGCCTGCCTCTTCCTCCAGTGTGCAGCACCACCATCCACCTCTAAGCAGAAATTTATTATTATGTTTATGAATGTTTATTATTTTATGTGTGTGTGCTTTGTCTTCATGTAGTCCTGCACACCAGAAGAAGGTATCAAATCCCATTGTGAGCCACCATATGGGTGCTGGGGAACTCAGGACCTCTGGAAAAGCAGCCAGTGTCCTTAACTGCTCAGCCATCTCTCCAGTCCTAATTATTTATAAGGTCAATGCAGATTTCACAAGGGAAGTACATGAAGTCAAATGGATATGAACTCAAAACTTGGGACTATTACTAAGTTAGTTAGTTGTTTTTTTTTTTTTTAAAGGTGTGTGCCACCGCTACCCGACTAGGGAATCGGTTTTTTTTTTTTTAACTTTATTTATTTATTTAGTATAGAGTGTTCTGTCTACATGTGTGCCCACAGGCCAGAAGAGGGCACCATATCTCATTATGGGTGGTTGTAAGCCATCATGCAGTTGCTGGGAATTGAACTCAGGACCTCTGGAAGAGTAGTCAGTGCTCTTAACCGCTGAGCCATCTCTCCAACCCTACTTGATTGAATTTTTACACACTGGACAATACTAAACATTTTTTTAAAGAATTTTTCAGTTATTTTTTGAATATTTATTTATTTATTATGTATACAATATTCTGTGTGTATGCCTGCAGGCCAGAAGAGGGCACCAGACCCAATTACAGATGGTTGTGAGCCACCATGTGGTTGCTGGGAATTGAACTCAGGACCCCTGGAAGAGCAGGCAATGCTCCCAACCTCTGAGCGATCTCTCCAGCCCCTAAACATTTTATAGTAAGAAACATTTAGTAAATAGCAGTTTATTATTAGATAATACCACACACACCTCTTCTTTGCTAACTAGACCTACATAAAAAGTTTTAGGTTTGTTTATTTGTTTTTACATTAGTGAGGCTTCCTGATACAATTAAGGATGACTGATTACCAGACAAAATGATACCAGTGAGCCAAGCAGGCTTTTCCCAGCAGTCTTTGTTGTAGTGCTGAGTATCTAACCCAGGGCTCTGCAATATGCTCACTATTGAGCACATTCCCCAAACCCGGGGCATTCTTTTTCTAATCCAAGTAGAACTTTTTACTGCATAAGCATGCTCTGGAAGAAGCAAGGCCCTCAAAGATCTTACTTGCTGAATCCAACTGAAGGCTTTCTAAGGTTAAAACAATAAATCCAAAGGAAGCCGCAATGTACCGGCTTGTTACCCTGGAAATTCAGGACTGAGGTTTTGTTTCAGTTTCCCAAAGTCTCACAAAACATGGTGGTCGCATCCTAAAATTGTAAAAGATAGTACCTAGGCCTGCAGAAAGGAGTTCTTATTGCAGCACTGTTATCCAACCTGGTGGCAAGAGTCACACCTTGCAACCCACGCCAGGTTCTACCACCCGCCCTCAATAAACCAATTAAAAGAGCCAAATTAAAAGTGAAAAGCAGGGCTTTGGGAAGAGGGGAAAAAGAGATCCAGCGAACCAGCCCAAAGTCCTGAAGTGAGATTAAAGTGTAAAGAAAAGGCCAAGGAGCCGGGTGGTGTTGGCGCACACCTTTAGTCCCAGTACTCGGGAGGCAGAGGCAGGCGGATCTCTGTGAGTTCGAGACCAGCCTGGTCTACAAGAGCTAGCTCCAGGACAGGCTCGAAAATCCAAAAAAAAAAAAAAAAAAAAAAAAAAAAAGAAATGATCTTTAAGCAGACACAGAAGATAAAGGAAAATAAACTATCAACAAAATTTCCATTTATAAGAGACCAGTATTGGTGTGGGACACCCCAAGACCAAGTTCTCAGCATAACGATTTATTTGCCCCATGGGACAGAGGGCAGGGAGTTAGAGACAAAGACACAAGGGAGAAGGGGACAGGAACAAGAGAGGGGGAAAGGGGTATTTGTCCCCAAGGGGGACAAAGGAGTGCCTCTAGATACAGAAAAATGACAAATTATAAAGGTAAAAAGGGAAATCCCGTGTTAGGATGAAGTGTTTAATTTTGATTGGACATATTAATTAGGATAGCCAAAGGGGGCTTTTGATTGCTGGAATTCAATATTTGATTGTTGGTCCTTGGTAGTCAGCCTCAGGAGGAAGAAGTGGTCAAATAAGGGTCTAGACCTTGGTGGTCAGCTTTAGGAATGTAAGCTAAGGGGCCGAGGAAAAGGGGGAGGAGGGCGAGGCCGGCCAGAGACTGTTCGCCACGCTAGCGATGGCCAGAGTCCCTTCCCTACCCACATTAAGAAGGAAAGAAGTCACAAGAGACCCGCCCACATGTTGTCCCCAAGGCGCCGAGACCAACGTGAGCTCGAGGGGTAGAAGAGGTGTCGGGGAGTCTGAGTGCTGCGGATGGGAGAGCGTTCCACTCGGCGGGGAGCGGGCTAATCCCGGAGGCCCGGAGACCGCCGGGAACAGCGACGGTGTAATCCGCTCCCTTCACTTCCGCGTCGCCGAGTCATGACGTCACGGGCCCAGAGCGGGCTTTTCGCGCGAGCGTGTGAAGTGAGACGGCGCGGCTTCTGTCAGCGTCTGCAGCCAGAGCGGGTCAGTAGGACCGGGGGTACGCGGGCGCTCGCTTCGGGGTGTCAGGGGCCGGGGAGACACGCCTGACGTCCCGGACGTCCCGGAGGAGCCGCTCGACCTGCTCCTGGGCCGCCGCCCACCCGGGCTCTCCCCGGACAGGTTTCCGCTCAGCTCCTTGCAGCCCGCGGGCGTCCCTCCCCCAGGGACCAGGCGCGTCCCTAGAGCCCGCTGTGGCGCGGTTCTGTAGTTACTGGATTACCTATCCTGTCTCGGTTCCGTAATGAAGTGAACGTGATTTATTTTAAATAACAGCAAGGACTCTTGTTATTGACTCGCACTATATCCGCTTTCCGGTGCGTATTTTTTATCTAGTAGTCACTTGGTTTGGAGCGCAAATATGAACTGTCCCCCATCCTCATGGTAAATTTCTGTTCTTGTCCCAAAAGATGGGCCTTAGGTAGTCTGGTTGGGCAAATTTAGCAGCGCTTCTGATTTTCCCTGTCACCAAGAAAGCAAACCTGTGAAGTGTATTTTACTTCTCTTTTGCAGAGCGAGCATCGGAGGAACACTGTAGAGAAAATGCCCATTGAATACAAAAGGAGACCAACTTTTTTTGAAATTTTTCAGGCGCGATGCAGCACAGCAGGTATTGACGAGTTTTTATAAAACTTGGCAAATTAAGTCACATCGAGAAAATATTTTCAATAAAGTAAGGCAAGGTGGATGCTTGCTTTAAAAAAATTTAAAAACTAAAACACAGCACTTGGGAGGCAGAGGCAGGTGGAGCTCTGTGAGTTTGAGGCCAGCCTGGTTTGCATAGCAAGATAAAGCACTGTTAGGGCTACATAGAAAGACCCTGTCTCAGAAAAACAAAAAAATACTTGCGTTAAGTGTGATGGTCCTTTTTTTTTTGATTTTTCGAGACAGGGTTTCTGTGTTACCTTGGAGCCTGTCCTGGAACTAACTCTTGTAGACCAAGCTGGCCTTGAACTCACAGAGATCCGCCTGTCTCTGCCTCCGAGTGCTGGGATTAAAGGCATGCACCACCATCGGTCTGTGATAGTTTTGACATTTATAATCCCAGTGAACTTGATGTAGAAGACCTAGCCAGGTGGATTAAATATGAAGTCAAAACAAGTTTGAGTTACATAGGGAATTCTATGATGGCCTGATCTACAGAGCTCAGACCCAAGTTTTTTTTTCTTTTGTTTTGTTTTTTGAGACAGCGTCTCTCTGTGTAACTAACAGTCCTGGCTGTCCTGGAATTTGCTTTGTAGATCTGGCTAGCTTTGAACTCACTGAGATCTACCTTCTTCTGTCTCTCAAGTGCTGGGCAATTTTTTTTTCTTCAGAAGAGGCAGGCATGGGAGTGTCACTGGGATGTAGCTCAGTAAAGTGCATGCCTCGTGTTTGGCTGTCTGGCTTTGTTCCTCAGTTTAAACCAGGCATTAGCAGATGATGTAATCTCGCCACTTGGAAAGTAGAGGCAGAAGGATCACAGTGAGCTCGGGCAGTAAGGGGCACACGAGACTGTCTCTAAAGTGAACAATGAATAACTCAGTCCCCGGCAGCTTTCTTTGTGCTCGTTGTGGAGTCGTACATCTGGTTACCGTAGTCCTTTCCTGGTCAACCAGATGATGGAGAATACCTAAATAGGTGGGAGATGTAGTAACACTGTGACTTCCAGTGGGAAGAATTGTTCGCAAGGGCTACCAGCAAATCAGACGCGTTGTGATGCTACTGATGAACAGTTGTCAGACTTTCTTTTAGGATTTGTTTTTGTTATTTTAAACCATACATCTGTGTGTGTGTTTGTGCGTGGGTATATGCCCGTGTGTATGGGTGCCTGCAGAGGTCAGAAGAGGGCATCGGATGCCTTGGGGCTAGTGTGATAGGTGTTTGTGAGCTGCTTGATGTGGGTACTAGGGACTGGATTTGAGTCCGCTGCAAGAGCCGTAAACAGCCGTCTCTGCGGCCCCATTTTTCTTGTTTTGAGGACCTCATCTTGCTATGTAATCGTGGCTTAATTTCAAACTTGCTAGGTAGATCAGATTGGTTGCAAACTTGCAGTGATCACCCTATATCCTGGGATTGCAGCGTGAGCAACCCACCTGGCTCTGAATTAGATCCTGTCAGTGAGTATTGGCAGTGCATGACTAAGAAATGCATCTCCATTTGTTCTGCAGCTGGTCTGATCCGACGACTCTTTAGAAGCTGGGAAGAAATGAGCCCCTGGGAGCCCCTAGAAATGGTTGATTTCATTATGGGAGCTCACATTTCATCATTAACAGCAAACCTTTTTCTTCACTCTAATGAGCTCACTGCATTCTTGAGAAAATGTCTACCAAACACTTCAGATCGGAGCACTTGGTTCGTCTGGCTGTCCTTCCCAGGAAAAGATGGCCTTCTGTGAAAAGTGTCTGAGTTTTGCTCACAACTCATCATGAGTGCTTTTCTGTTAGTTACACTTCCCTCTGCAGAAATGCTGTCTGCATGTTGTTTCTCAGAAAATTGGGAAGGGTGTATTAATGAATTAAGCTTAGTTCCGTCAGGTGGCTTAGTGGGTAAAGGTGTGTGCTGCAGAGGTCTGGTGACCAGCTTGTTGCCAAGAAGCCGTATGAAGGAAGAAGGACAGGAGCAGCTGTGCACAGTTGTCTCTGACCCCCACATTCACATCAGCACATGCACACCCACATGTGTCACTTACACAGTAGTAACAAGAAGTAAACATAAGCTTCATGCAATTCATTTTTGCTTTGTTCGAAAGTCCCTGGCATTTCCCCCTTGGGTGGGCAGGAAATGTCAGTACTAGTACAGCTGGGTCCACTGCCTTCTGTCTCGAGGTACAGCAGTTGTTTACATACCTCATCCTTGCTGCAATATGAAAAGGCGAAGGACACCATGGCCTAATTGTGAAATGCATTTAGCTACTGAATCTCCTGAAGCATGTGAAACTGCTCTATAGGGTGGGTGGGTGTTAGACATTTTGTCATTGCCATGTAAGAATCTTTTTTTTTTTCATACTTATTTGAAAGTGTTTCTTTTTTTTTTTAAATATTTATTTATTTATTATGTATACAATATTCTGTCTGTGTATATGCCTGCTGGCCAGAAGAGGGCACCAGATCCCATTACAGATGGTTATGAGCCACCGTGTGGTTGCTGGGCATTTGAACTCAGGACCTTTGGAAGAGCAGGCAACGCTCTTAACCTCTGTGCCATCTCTCCAGCCCCCTTGAAAGTGTTTCTTTAACCCATACTCAAAGAGATTTGTCATATTTAGTCTTCAAAATCATTTTTTAATTTATGGAATACATGCTTATGTGAATAGGTTTTTTCCCCCTGAATTGATGATTGTTAAGATTAAAAATATATATAAATATAGCTAAATTCTATCTCCTTGTAACTTTTTCAAAATTATGTGTTGCTGCACTTTCAAAAGAGTACATTAATGATCTTGCTTAATGAGCCTTAAAGTATTCCACAGTCATGGTTCTTGTTTTTCTTTTTTTGTTTTCTGTATTTGGTATGCTCTAGATTATGGAGTCGCGCCCCCCCCCCCCCCCCTTTGTTTTGCAAGACAGGGTTTTTCCATGTAACCTTGGCTCTTCTGGAGCTTGCTCTGTAGACTAAGCTGGCCTTGAACTCAGCAATTTGTCTGCCTCTGCCTGCCAAGTACTGGGTGTGTGCCAACATGCCCAGCTTCTTTTTCTTTTTTTAAGGTAGGCTCCCAAGGCCGGAGAGTTAAGAGCACTGACTGTTCTTTAACAGGACCCAGGTTCAATTCCCAGCACCCACATGACAGCTCACAACTGTCTGTAACTCCAGTTCCAGGGTAACCAACACCCTCATGCAGACATACATTCAGTCAAAACACTAATGCACATAAATTAAAATTTAAAACAAAAAGATAGCCCCCCACCCCACACCTTCTCTATTGGTTTTTAAGATAGAATCTCACTGTGTAGGCAAGCTAGCCTGGAACAAATGGCATCCTCCTGCTATAGCCTCCTAAATACTAGAATTATAAGTGTGTGATACCATACCCAATTGAGAAATGTTTTTTGTGTAGCTAACCTCAAACTTAAGATCTTTCTGACTCAATCCCTAAGTGATAGGATTACAGGTGTTTACCACCCATGCCCAACTAGTCAAAATTTCAAATTCCTTTGTTTAGTATTTTTTTTTTTTTTTGGTTTTTCGAGACAGGGTTTCTCTGTAGCTTTGGAGCCTGTCCTGGAACTCCCTTTGTAGACCAGGCTGGCCTCGAACTCACAGAGATCCGCCTGCCTCTGCCTAGTATTTTTTAAAGGTTTATTTTATTGTGTATATAGTGTTTCTCCTGCACAGGCCAGGTGCTTGCAGGCCAGAAGAAGGCACCAGTTCACATTATAGATGGTTGTGAGCCAACATGTAGTTGCTAGGAATTGAACTCAAAACCTCTACAAGAGCAGCCAGTGCTCTTAACCTCTGAGCCATCTCGCCAGCCCCTATTTATTTATTTATTTATTTTATTTATTTATTTATTTATTGGTTTTTCGAGACAGGGTTTCTCTGTGGTTTTTGGAGCCTGTCCTGGAACTAGCTCTTGTAGACTAGGCTGGTCTCGAACTCACAGAGATCCGCCTGCCTTTGCCTCCCAAGTGCTGGGATTAAAGGCTTGCGCCACCACCGCCCAGCCCCTATTTATTTTTTTATGTGTCTAAATTTATTTTGTGGTGGGAACAGAGTGGCAGAGCAGTCAGGGGACAATTTGCAAGAGTCAATTCTCAACTTTCACCATGTGGATTCTGGTCATGAGCTGAGGTCTCCAGGCTTGGCAGTAAAGCCCCTTTACCTGCTGAGCCCTCTTGCTGGCATTGTTTTCTTTGTTGAAATGAAGGTCTCGGTGTGTAGCGTGGGCTGTTTTCAGTCTTCAGTCCTCCTGCCTCAGACCTACTGAAAGTGGAATAACAGATGAGTACAACCATGCCTTCTCCTTTATTCTTTTTTTTTTTTTTAAAGATTTATTATTATGTATACAGTATTCTCAGTATTCTGTCTGCATGTATGCCTGCAGGCCAGAAGAGGGCACCAGATCTCACTACAGATGATTGTGAGCCACTATGCGGTTGCTGGGAATTGAACTCAGGACCTTTGGAAGAGCAGGCAGTGCTCTTAACCACTGAGCCATCTCTCCAGCCCCCCTCCTTTATTCTTTACTATGATATTTTTTGTTGATTTTGCGTGTGTGTGTGTGTGTGTGTGCACGTGTGTGCACATATTCTACGACGCAAGGTGAGTACACATCTTCTGAGTATGGGCTCGAATGTATCTCAGGTTGTCAGGCTTAGCATGAGTGGAATCACCTTTATCAACCCTGTTTGTTATGATCTTCATTGCTCAGGAGTTCCTCAGCGTCACTGATTAAAACTTTTGCTTTTCTTGCAGATTTAGGGCCAATAAGCCTCAACTGGTTTGAAGAACTTTCTTCAGAAGCCCCACCGTATAATTTTGAACCTTCAGAAGAATATGACTATAAACCCCACAATTATGAACCACAGCTGTTTAAAACACCACAGAGAAAACCGCCTTACCATCAGTTGGCTTCAACTCCAATAATATTCAAAGAACAAGGTCAAACTCAAGCACTAGACCAGTCGCCTTTCAACGAATTAGGTAACTATAGCCAGATATGGTGGCACACGCCTTTAGTCCCAACATTTGGGAGACAGAATCAGTTAGTTCTCTGAATTTGAGGCCAGCCTGGTCTACAGAGTAAATTCACGACAGCCAGAGCTACACAGAGAGACCCTGTCTAAAAAATTAAAAAAAAAAAAAAAAGTAAGTATCGGTTAAATTTGGACAAATCATGCAGTTGAAGTGTGATGGAGGGGGCATGAGCTAGAACTGCAGGCAGAATTGTATGTAAAGTCGCAGCTCTGTGATGAACTGAGTTCTGTTGTGCTGATCACAGTCTTTCTAATCTCTTTCCTGACTCAAGAATGGAGATGGTGGAAATGGTATGTGATACATTTGGATTCAAGGAAATAATTTTGGTATTTAGTAAATGCTTCTTTCCTCCTATGATCAGTATGCTAAGTAGTAGTAAAAACACTAAGATTTTACTGAATTATGACTTGGATATTCAAAAAAGCCTGTGACTTGTTGTTGATGTTGCCTAAACTATATTTCTGCAAGTTATACGAGGATGGAGGTGGGGTTTTTTGTCCTTTTTTTAAATTTTTTTTTATACTTTTTTTATTGATATTTATTGAGCTCTACATTTTTCTCTGCTCCCCTCCCTGCCTCTCCCCTTTCCCCTTCAATCCTCCCCCAAGGTCCCCATGCTCCCAATTTACTCAGGAGATCTTGTCTTTTTCTACTTCCCATGTAGACTAGATCTATGTAAGTCTCTCTTAGTGTCCGCATTGTTGTCTAACTTCTCTGGGATTGTGGTTTGTAGGCTGGTTTTCTTTGCTTTATGTTTAAAAATCACCTATGAGTGAGTACATGTGATAATTGTCTTTCTGTGGGTTACCTCACTCAAAATAATGTTTTCTAGCTCCATCCATTTTCCTGCAAAATTCAAGATGTCGTTATTTTTTTCTGCTGTGTAGGACTCCATTGTGTAAATGTACCACATTTTCCTTATCCATTCTTTAGTCAAGGGGCATTTAGGTTGTTTCCAGGTTCTGGCTATGACAAACAAAGCTGCTATGAACATAGTTGAGCACATGTCCTTGTGGCACGATTGAGCATCCTTTGGATATATACCCAAAAGTGGTATTATTGAGTCTTGAGGAAGGTTGTTTCCTAATTTTCTGAGAAATAGCCACACTGACATCAAAAGGGGCTATAACAGCTTGCATTCCCACCAGCAATGCAAAAGTGTTCCCTTTTCCCCACAACCTCTCCAGCATAAGTTTTCATCAGTGTTTTTGATTTTGACCATTCTTACAAGTGTAAGATGGAATCTCAGAGTTGTTTTGATTTGCATTTTTCTGATGATTAAGGATGCTAAACATTTCCTGAAGTGTCTTTTAGCCATTTTAGATTCATCTATTGAGAGTTCTCTGTTTAGGTCTGTACTCCATTTTTTAATTGAATTATGTGTTCTTTTGGTGACCAATTTCTTGAGTTCTTTGTATATTTTGGAGATCAGACCTCTGTCTGATGTGGGGTTAGTGAAGATATTTTCTCATTCTGTGGGCTGTTGTTTTGTCTTGTTGACCGTGTCCTTTGCTTTACAGAAGCTTTTCAGTTTCAGGAGGTCCCATTTATTAATTGTTTTTCTCAGTGTCTGTGCTGCTGGGGTTATATTTAGGAAGTGGTCTCCTGTGCCAATGCGTTCAAGTGTATTTCCCACTTTCTCTTCTATAAGGTTCAATGTGGTTGGCTTTATATTGGGGTCTTTGATTCATTTGTACTTGAGTTTTATGCATGATGATAGATATGGGTCTATTTTCATTTTTCTATATGTTGATATCCAGTTATGCCAGCACCACTTGTTAAATATGTTTTTTTTTCCATTTCATAATTTTTGCTTCTTTATATATATCAGGTGTTTGAAGATGTGTGGGTTGATATCTGGGTCTTCTGTTCGGTTCCATTGGTCCTCCTGTCTGTTCTTATGCCAGTACCAGGCTGTTTTCAGTACTGTAGCTCTGGAGTAGAGTTTGAAGTCAGGGATTGTGATGCCTCCAGAAGTTCTTTTTTTTTTTTTTTTGGTTTTTCGAGACAGGGTTTCTCTGTGGCTTTGGAGCCTGTCCTGGAACTAGCTCAGTAGACCAGGCTGGTCTCGAACTCACAGAGATCCGCCTGCCTCTGCCTCCCAAGTGCTGGGATTAAAGCTCCACCCCCCATGACATGTTTGTCATTTGAAAAGCCCTAGTTTCAGTCTCCAGCACCCAAGAAAAGGAAGGGACGAGGGGAAGTTGCAGTCATGAGGGCCTTGTTCTCCCACTTTTATGCAGGAGTCTAAGTTAAAGTGGAATGGTGAAAGCAGAATGATTCGTTCAGATTGGACTTGTGGTTTCCCTTCAGTGTCTCCCTTTATTTTTTTTTATCTATTATATAGACTGTGCTCTGCCTGCATGTATCCCTGCAGGCCAGAAGAGGGCACCAGATCTCATTACAGGTGGTTGTGAGCCACCATGTGGTTGCTGGGAATTAAGCTCAGGACCTTTGGAAGAGCATGCAGTGCTCTTAACCACTGAGCCATCTCTCCAGCCCTATTTTTTACCTTATGTGATGCCATAGCATAGGCTGTACTCATCTCTTAAGATGCATCTCCCTGCTGGGCGGTGGCACACGCCTTTAATCCCAGCACTTGGGAGGCAGAGGCAGGCGGATCTCTGTGAGTTCGAGACCAGCCTGGTCTACAGAGCTAGTTCCAGGACAGGCTCCAAAACCACAGAGAAACCCTGTCTCGAACCCCCCCCCCCCAAAAAAAAGATGCATCTCCCTAGGAGGCGACAGCTCCCTGAATAGTCTGTTTTCTTTCTTAAGTTCAAAATCCGTAGTGTCTACACCCTCACGGGATTTTTCTACTGTTTCAGGGAAGATTACTGCAAACAGTAAACATAAAAATCACCGCAGAACAAAGGCCAAAGTGGGCCCTGTGCTTGATGTTGCCAGTCCGACTCTGAGATCTTGTCTCAGCGAAAGGTATGAGGAGCCTGGTGTATATTTTATAAGGACTTACAGACATGAATTTTATTTGTTTTCAAGGGCACGTCTCACATTGCAGAATTTCCAGCCTTAGCCTCCCACGAGGCTGGGGACTCTAATGAACCATCATGCTCAGCTTCTGTTAGAATGTGTTTAAACAAAACATTCTCTTGCATGTGTTTGTCTCAGAAATAAACCATCATCCAGATAGCTACAGCTGAGTACCTCCTGGACGAACTTCTGTTTATAAATAATGTAATAAATTCCTCAACTGGTACTTTTTATGTTAGGAACGTTTACTTTGAGCCAGGCCTGGTAGCACACTCTGAAAATCCTAGCACTAGAGAACCTGAGGCAGCTGGGTCACAGTGTGAAGCTGCATATCAAACTCTGGTCTTCCCATCCGTAAAAACTCAGTACAGAACGATCTCTCTGCTACTGCTGTTCTCCTTTTAACCTGAGGCCATTGTTTCACTCTGTCTAGCCCTCTTCCTCTGCGACGCACACAAGTTGTACCACAAAGAGAAAAACCAGGTATGAGCACTGCAAAGGTTCTTATTTTTATTGTCTTTTAAGACTTCATTTACTTTTAAATTATCTGTTTGAGTGTTTTGCCTATGTGTATGTATGTATACCAAATGCATGCCTGGTGTCCAGAGGCCAAAAGTGAGCATTAGGTCCCCGGGAACTACAGTTATAGATGATTGTGAGCCACCTATTGTAGGTGCTTGGAACCCAGGTCCTCTGCAAGAACAGCCCGTGCTCTCAAGTGCAGCCCCCTGGGTTTTACTTGTAGGTTGTAGAAATGTTAATAAAAATCTAATAACTTTGTGTTTTTTTTAACTTGCAGTATTATATGGAAGTTTATTTTCTACACCAAAAATCGAGGAGGTAAGTGTTCTGCTCAGATTACTTCCATTATATAAGTTGAGAATGTGACAGTGTCATCCCTTTAGCTCGAGAGTTGCAGATCTACACTTAGCATTATGTGGTAAATAAAGTGTGAATGAAAAAAATAATCACCAATGTTTCTGTAAATTAAACTGTTGTCTTTTTTTGTAGGGTCAGACACCCAAACCCATCTCTGAAAGTCTCGGAGTTGAGGTGGATCCTGATATGTCTTGGTCAAGTTCGTTAGCTACACCACCAACCCTTAGTTCCACTGTGCTCATAGGTAATGGTGGCAAATGTGTACTGCACAGGATGAGGTAGCTGAGGCTGTTAAGTTGTCATTTCCAGCCTTGTGTTAGAAAGAAAGCATGGGCTTGGGAGGCAGAGGCAGGCGGATCTCTGTGAGTTCGAGACCAGCCTGGTCTACAAGAGCTAGTTCCAGGACAGGCTCCAAAAAACCACAGAGAAACCCTGTCTCAAAAAAAAAACCCCAACCCCTCCCCCCCCCAAAAAAAGAAAGAAAGCATGGGGGGCTGGAGAAATAGCTCAGTGTTTATGAACATCTGCTGTCTTGTAGAGGACCCTGGTTCAGTTCTCTGCACCCATGTAGTGGCTTACAGCTGTCCATAATAACTCCAATTCCAAGCCAGGTGGTGGTGGCACACACCTTTTATCCCAGCCCTCTGGAGGCAGAGGCAGGTGAATTTCTGTGAGTTCGAGACCAGCCTGGTATATAAGAGTTAGTTCCAGTACAGGCTCCAAAGCTATAGAGAAACTCTGTCTCAAAAAACCAAAACCAAACCCAAACAAACAAACAAAAAGGTAAAAAAGTATGTAAACGTGAAAGCTGACTCAGATGTTACTTGTGCTGAATATGTTAGTAGTTCTGAATAATTTTCTTCTCTCTGTCTAAAATGCTATCAGAGAGTCACATTTTAGCACCATGTCATCTGTGTATTATAACTTCATGTACACATTTACTTTTATGCACATTTACCTTCTGAGTCATCTTGCCAGCCCTCAGCTAGGGCTTGGATGATTCTAGCCAAATAGCATTTCATTTTGGCCCGTTTAGCCAGAAGTGATTGGACTTTATTTTATTGCTTATGTGAAATAATAAAGTAAAAAGGCTGAAAGCTAAGAAGTAATTAGCATTAATTATGTCTTTACAATGAATCATTGTCTAAACAGAGCATAAAGTTTCCCAGGGAAGCTTTGAAGTCACAGCCTTTCATTACATGTCTCTCATTAGCCATTGTAGAGAATATTACCACAAAGCACAAAGCTCATGTCACCAAACCACCATTTCTTTTTTTTTTTTTTTTTTTTTTTTTTTTTTGGTTTTTCGAGGCAGGGTTTCTCTGTAACTTTGGTCCCTGTCCTGGAACTGGCCCTTATAGACCAGGCTGGCCTTGAACTCACAGAGATTCACCTGCCTCTGCCTCCAGAGGGCTGGGATTAAAGGCGTGCGCCACCACCGCCCGGCCAAACCACCATTTCTAACCACCATGCAAGTGGCATTAAGAAACAGTGTGACAAGTCAGTCCAGGTCAGTCTTCCTCATTGCTGACTTTGGTCACTTAATTTTGTTTCAGATGTGCCTCTTATCAAATAATGTGTGTGGGTGGGGTTGTTTCCAAAAAGAAGTGAGTTTGTCTATTAATTTTGGTGTACAATATGTTATACAGAGCCAGCAATGGTGGTGCACGCCTTTAATCCCAGCACTCAGGAGGCAGAGGTAGGCAGATCTCTGTGAGTTTGAGGCCAGCCTGGTCTACAAGAACTAGTTCTAGGACAGCTCCGAAGCTACAGAGAAACCCTATCTCAAAAATAATAATAATAATAATACAATACAGTGAAATTTAATTTCTTTTATAGCCCGAGATGAGGAAGCACGAGGAATTGTGTATCCTGAAGACTCTCCTGCTGTAAGTCAGTGTCGGGATGGTGATACTCATGACATTCCTCATTGAGAATATCTTTACTTTATGTGTGTGTGTGTACACAGGCTACACAGAGAAACCCTGTCTCAGACAAAAAAAATTAATTCTCAGATTTTACATGTATATATTTTGATCATATTCACCCTCTTTTCCTCCTCCAATTCCCCCATGACCTTCCCTAACATAACCCACTCTCAGCTTTATATCTTTTTCTTTAGTTTTAAAATGATCCCGAGGCCGGGCGGTGGTGGCGCACGCCTTTAATCCCAGCACTCGGGAGGCAGAGACAGGCGGATCTTTGTGAGTTCGGGGCCAGCCTGGTCTACAGAGCTAGTTCCAGGACAGACTCCGTAGCTACAGAGAAACCCTGTCTCGAAAAACCACCGAAAAAAAAAAAAAAAATCCCCTGAATCCAACCAATGCCCCCTAGATGCAAATGACTGTGGGGACACACACTGGAGGTGAGCAGCCTACCACTTGCCATTTGCTCTGCCCAAATGATTCTCTTTCCCCAGTAGCCATCAGCTACCAAAGCTCCTCAGCTCGTTTTTGTTGTTGTTTTGGTTTGGGTTTGATTTATTTTTTGTTTTTGGCTTTTTTGAGAAGGGTTTTTCTATGCAGCTAGCCCTAAACTGTTTGAAAATCATTCTGGCCTCAAATTTGTAATCTTCCTGCCTTTGCTTCCCACATGCTAAGATTATATGTGTGTGTCACTATGCCTGGCTGTCCTGCATTCTTTAAAACTACAATTTATAATTTTCCTAACCTTCGGGAATGTTTCTAAACCTGATCCCATATGTAATTTCTTCCTAAAAAGTTTTCTGTCTTTCTGTTTGGTAACATGAATATATATGTGCAACAAAAGGGTTATACTAGTTAATGATTTTGAAAATAATTTCAGCAGATTTTGAGAAGCTATTTTTCCAACCACAACGAAAGTCTGAAAAAGAATGATAGATCTCTTCCCTCTGTGGCTGACAGTGAAAACAAAAGCCAGAGGCAAGCTTTTAGTCACGGTAAGTACTTCTATTTAGTTGGGCCACTGATCTTAATTGATGTAATTGTCCTTTTCTTCAGGAGAAAGCCAATGCTTTCCTTTCTAGACCTTTGACATCAGGATACAAAAGATAGAAGCTAACTTGATAGATTTGCTTCCTGCTTCCTCGTAGTAATACAGGCTTGGTTGGCTATGTCTGAGTTGACAGGTCTTAGAATACTAAGTTGGGAAGATAGCACTTTGAAAGGTGCCCCTTAACTGTGTAGACCTGATAAAAGATGTATTAGAGATTGGCATCTGAGTAGAGACTTTCAGCACATTGGCACTGGCTTTTAGATGAGCGACTTGCCAGAAAAAGAACTGGCATTCAGAATAACCCCTTGTTGCATATTTGTGTATTATTTAATATGAATCGTGTCTGGAGAAGAATTGTGAGTTGTATTGTAAATGTTATAATGTGCTTTTGTTTTGAATTATAACAGGATTGGAGAAAATGTTAGGGGATTCATCTGGCAAAACAAACAGCTTCAAAGATTGCCTTCAAAAGTCAATGCCAAGTGTTGTAGAAGATTGGGAGACAACTGCAGAAACTTCTGAAGAAGATAGTTTCTCGTTTTGTTTTCCTAAGCATAGAAGCAGAAATCTACAAAAAATGAGAATGGGCAAGAGCAGGAAGAAAATTTTCAGTGACGTCATAACTGATGAGTTAAATGAAGAAGCTAGTAGATGGGCTGGTGAGAAACATTCATCTGAACTGGATATTAAACCAAGCCACAGTGATCCCTTAGATCCAGATGTGACAAACCAGAAGCCCTGTAGCAGTGGAAATGAGGAAATCTGCAAGGAAGCTGTACAGTCTTCCAGCAGTGGGTGGTCTCAGCTAACCCTCTCTGGTCTGACTGGAACCCAGATGGGAAAAACACCTCTCCTGTGTATTTCTTCTAATAACCAGAATAATTCAGAAAAAGACTTCATAGATACGAAGAAAGAAGGTATTGACTCTATTGCTTCAGAAAACTCTTTACCTCATATTTCTGTTCTTCCAGTACCAGAAAAGGTGATCAGTGAGAAAACTCTGGGAGATAGGGCACACGAAGGACAGCATCTTGACTCGCACGAGGTCTCCATTGCAGGGGAGCAAGCAGTGTCTGGAACTTGTCAAGCAGCCTGCCTGTTTCAGAGTGTCGGCAAGTCTGTGTTCAGAATGAGAGAGCCACTTGAGGAGTGTCTGGGCACTGTTTTCTCAGAGAGTGAGACCAGCCTAGCCACCACAGAAGAACCTGGCGCCTCTGCCAGTGTGTTGGGAACGTGTGCTGTGTGCTCACAGACAGAACCTGGCGCCTCTGCCAGTGTATTGGGAACCTGTGCTGTGTGCTCACAGACAGAACCTGTCACCTCTGCCAGTGTGTTGGGAACCTATGCTGTGTGCTCACAGACAGAAGAACCTGGCGCCTCTGCCAGTGTATTGGGAACCTGTGCTGTGTGCTCACAGACAGAAGAACCTGGCGCTTCTACCAGTGTGTTGGAAACCTGTGCTGTGTGCTCCCAGACAGAGAATTCATTGTGTCCCGGTTCAGCTGACTCTGGAACCTGGCCAACAACTCTCACTCACACTTCTGCAACTGGGAAAACTGCAGGTTTAATATCCACTCTAAAAAACAAAAGAAAAAAGTTTATTTACTCCGTAAGTGATGATGCATCTTATCAAAGAACAGAAATACTGGCAGTCAGAACATCAGAGCTCACTAACCCTTCAGCGCAGTTTGTAGCAAGTGCTTTTGACGCGCCATTCATATTTACATATGAGAATTCAGGTATTCATGGGTTTTTTTTTTTTTTTTTTTTTTTTGGTCTAGGGTATATATAGTTTTATGGATGCGGTTAAGTTCTCTAATTTGAATATGCGATTTTTAAAATTTTTTGAAAAGCAACACTTGCTTTCTTTCTGTAGTCTTTTGGGCCTCCTATTAGTCACAGAGAGTGTTTATATACATTAGTGTTAAGACTTTGGATTCAGGGTTTAGAAGTGCGTCTTTCAAATCTGTTGGATCATTTTGCACCAAATACATATACATATATACACATATACACACACCATTGACTTTTTTTTAGTATTTACTTATTGTGTATATGTGTGGAGGTCAGTGGACAACTTATCTGAGTTGTGCCTGACCTACCATGCAGATCTTCGGGTCCTCAGGTTTCATGACAAATGCCTACCCACTGAGCCATCATGCCATTTGTCCCCCTTTTATGCTCTATGCTGGCTTTGAACTTGGCTTATCTCCTACCTTAGACTCCCAAGTAGTTAGGACCACAGACATGCACTGCCAGTTCCTGCTTCATGGCTCCTGAGACAGCTTTCTATCCATATACATTAGGAACCTGCCCACTTAATCCTGCTTAGAAGTGTTTATTGTGTGAAATTGGAAAACTAAAATTGTTCTTTACTTGGGAAGCTGAAGCAGGAGGATCATTTGAGCCTACAAATTCAAGGCCAGCCTGGGGAACATAAGGGAGACCTCTGTTGCTTCCACTCCACCTCTCACCCCCACAACCCAAAGTCAGTGTTAGCTCCCTAGGAGAAAATGTAAATGGCTTGGTGAATGGATTGGTGGTCCTAGAATATTGGAGTGTTGTTTGCACTCCAGGGATCGATCTACCTACCTCTGTGCCCTTTTCCTTTTCTTTGTTGATTTTTTCCAGACAAGGTTTCTATGTGTAATAATCCTGGCTGTCTCTTTGTAGACCAGGCTGGCCTCAAATTTATGGAAATCTGCCTGCCTCTGCCTCCTGACTGCTAGGATCAGAGATGTGTGCCACCACCACCAGGCTCTGTTCCCAACCTTACAGTACTGGAGTTGATAGATACACACTGCCACACCCTGTTTTTTATGTGGGCACTTTTGGGTACCGGGAATTTCAGCTCAGGTCTGCACTTTACTAACTGAGCTATTCTCTCGGCTCCTTCATCTAGACTTTAGTAACTTCAAAGTTGTGACTACATCAGGTTCTGTTTCGAATCTGTTAATGGCTCTTGCTCTTCTTGTTAATGTGATAAAAGCATTGAGTGGATGCAATTAGTAGTAATTTATTTAACCTATTCTGTCAATCTGTATCCTTATGTTTAGGTTTATCAGATTCTTCTGTCATAAGAAGCTCCTTACAGAATGATCCTGAAGAGCCATCTTTGTCCTTGGCCAACTCTTTTGGGACTGCTTCCAATAAAGAAAGTAGTCACACTAATGCATCGATATCTCAAGATCTCAATGACAAAGAAGCAATAGTCAGTGAAGAAAAACCAGGGCCACATACAGCACTAGAAACTGATTGTCTGTCGTGCTTGCCCGAAAAACAATGTGAAAATGAAGATCAGAAGAGCCCCAAAATTTCAAATGGAAAAGAAAGAGTCTTAGTCTCAGTCTGTCGTCCTGCAGGACAGCAAGCGGCAGCAATGCAGCCTGGCAGCACTAGCTTTGAATTACAGGAAGACCCTATCGGTGGCCATAAGAGCACCAGTATTCTTAAAGTAACTCCCAGCTCGAAGATGCCTCTGTCAAAGCCAGTTGTGGTTTCCAGAGGAAAAGTGTGTAAAATGCCAGAGAAACTGCAGTGTGAGTGTTGTAAAGATAATACTGAATTAAGCAAAAACATTCCCTTGGAGAAAAATAAAACATGCGTCCTAAGTGAAAGTTCTAAAACCTCTGAGTTTCTGCTACCTGGCAAATATGTGACCAAAGCGTCCCCCGCAGGGAAGTCTTGGTTCAGTAAGAACACAAACCTAGCGGTCATAAAAAAGGACCAAGAAAAAAACGCTTTTATCTCAGAAATATCAGTTAATATGAGTTCTGAAGAACTTTTCCCAGAAAATGAGAATAATATTGCCTTTCAAGTAACTCATGAAAGTAATAAGATTGTTTTAGGCAGTACTGTGGAACTGCAGGAAGAAGACCTCAGCCATGCAAAAGGGCCTGATCTCCAGACCTCTCATACAGCAACAGCAGTAGATGAAGACATAGGTGATGAGCAAGCAGCCCGTGCGTTGATAACAAAAAACTCAGATTCCTCAGCGTGTACAAAGAAGAGTAGAAGTGCCATAGAGCAGCATCTGAAAGGAACTGCAGACAAAGATTTAAAATTGAACTCCTCCCTGGATGTGAGGTCAGATGGGAACAATGACTATACAGACAAATGTTCATGGTTTTTAGATCCAGTCTTTAGCCATAATTTTGGAGGTAGCTTCAGAACAGCTTCCAATAAAGAAATAAAACTTTCAGAACATAATGTCAAGAAAAGCAAGATATTCTTCAAAGATATTGAAGAGCAGTATCCTACTAGTTTAGCTTGTATCGACATTGTTAATGCCTTACCATTAGCAAACCAGAAGAGACTAAGTGAACCTTATACATTTGATTTGCAGTCAGTTACTACCGTGTCTGCTCCTTCTCAGAGTCGGGCGTCTGCTTCTTGTGAAGATACTCACACATCACCTCAGGTGTTATCTTCAAAGCAAGATTTTCATTCGAACCACAGTTTAACACCCAGCCAAAAGGCAGAAATTACAGAACTTTCTACTATCTTGGAAGAATCAGGAAGTCAGTTTGAATTCACACAGTTCAGAAAGCCAAGCCGTGTAGCACAGAATAATGTCCCTGATGTGCCTGGAAACCTGATGGTTGCCATAGGTACCACTTCTGAGGAGCGGAAAGATGTTGATCCTCATCTCACAATGGATTCCTCCTCTGTTGGTCACACGGATCACAGCAAGAAATTTGAAGGTTCTGTTGGTGTTAAACAAAACTCTTCTTGCCTGTTGAAAGACAATTGTAACGAAAGTACATCTTGTTTTTTAACAAATGTAAATGAAATGGAGTTTGAAGGATTTCGTTCAGCTCTTGGCACAAAGCTTAGTGTGTCCAATGAGGCTCTACAAAAAGCTCTGAAACTGTTCAGTGACATCGAAAATATTAGTGAGGAAACTTCTGCAAAAATAGACCCAAGAGCTTTCTCTTCAAGTGCTGATCATGATTCTGTTGCTTCGGTGTTTAAGATAAAGAGACAAAACAGTGATAAAAGTTTTGGTGAGAAAACTAGTAAGTGCCAAGTAACATTGCAAAATAATGCTGAAATGACTACTGGTGGTTTTGTTGGCAAAAATCCTGAAAATTGTACAAGAAATACAAAATATGAAGATAATTATACTGGTTCTCAAAGAAGTACTTATAAGTTAGAAAACTCTGAGAGTAGTAAACCAAGTACAGAGGTCACAGTTGATATTCAGAAGGATGGCGGTGATTTACCATGTGATTTACCAACTGATGAAAGCAGTAAGTATCCTGAGTCATGTACCCAGTATGTGAGGGAGGAAAACACACAAATTAAAGAGTGTATATCAGATTTAACATGTTTGGAAGTCATGAAAGCTGAGGAAACATGCTGTATTCAATCTTCAGATAAAGAACAATTACCTTCTGGTAAGATGGAGCAAAATATAAAAGATTTTAATATATCCTTTCAGACTGCAAGTGGGAAAAATATCAGAGTCTCTGAGGAGTCATTAAGTAAAAGTGCAAATATTTTAAATCAAGAGACAGATGAATTGATCATCTTTTCAGATCCTTTGAGTTCTAAATTTCATTGTGGCATAAATAAGAACAAAATGGACATTTCATGTCACAAGGAAACTACCAGTATTAAAAAGGTATTCAACGAGCGTTTCCCACTTGGGACTGTCGGTCAGTTACCAACTCTTCAGCAGCATCATGAATGTGAAATAGAAAGTACCAAAGAACCTTCTCTGTTAAGTTTTCATACAGCTAGCGGGAAAAAAGTCAAAATTACACAGGACTCTTTGGACAAAGTAAAGAACCTTTTTGATGAGACACAATATGTTAGGAAAACCCCCAGTTTTAGTCATCAAGGGTCAAAACCCTTGAAGGACAGAGAGAACTTCAAAGAAGGGCTTACATTAGCATGTGAAACAGTTGTTGAAATCCCTGCCTCAAAGAGTGAAGAACTGCAGAACAGCTTTGGCTCTAAGGAGACTGGAGTGCCACCCAAGCAAACTGATCATTTGTATAGGCAGACTGAAAATCTCAGAACATCAAATAGTACCTCTTCTAATGAAATAGAAAAAAGTCCTACAACCTCCTGCATGAGGCAGTTGTC
This sequence comes from Chionomys nivalis, assembly GCF_950005125.1. Classification (NCBI taxonomy): domain Eukaryota; kingdom Metazoa; phylum Chordata; class Mammalia; order Rodentia; family Cricetidae; genus Chionomys; species Chionomys nivalis. Next base: position 82,277,647 of record NC_080088.1, on the reverse strand, counting down.
TTCCTCAGTCACTGAAGATTGTGCTTTGGCATGTGACACAGGACACGGCAGGAAAACTTGTGTCACTGAGTTTTCTCTACCCAAAGGCAGAAAACAGCTTAGAGAAGGACTGGGGCATAAATCTGAAAGAAAAAATGCTGCCGAAATTGACTGTGTAAAGGAACACACTGAAGGCTGTGCTGGAAATGCCTCAGATGAGCATAGTTCAGACAGCATTAGAAACGAAGTTGGTACAAACTGTGCGTCTGAAAATCAAGCTTCCGCCCTCTTTAGTGACCCTGGCATGTCTCGCAGCTGTCCACCCCAGTCTAGTTTTTGTCACTCTGATAACATGCATAATGATTCAGGGTATTTCTCAAAAAATAAAATTGATTCTGATACTCAGCCAGACATGAAGAATGCTGAAGACAGTGCCCTTTTCCCCAATGTGTCTGCTACAGAAGAAGTAAGTACATACCCACAAACTGCAAAGGAAAATACTTGTGTTCAGAAACTTGAGACTAACTCTTCACCCTGTGCAAAAAGAAGCGTAGCCATTGAGATGGCTACAGGAGATTCAAGAAATTTTAAGGTAAGCTCACCTATGGTCATGACATCTTATTCACAAGAAACTGTAAAAACAGTGAAAGAGATTTTCACAGACAACAATAAGACAATTAAACAAAACACACAGAGTAAACCAGATACTTGCCACACAAGCTGTCATAAAGTATTGGATAATTCACAGGATTTTATACGCCCTAGCTCTTTAGATGACAACTATATAAACTCACATAAGACTTTTGTTTATACCCAGAAAGAACAAATTTTACAGCATAATAACCAAAGTATGTCTGGACTAGAGAAAGCTCAAATGCAACTTGTTAATTTGAGAACTTGGGACACATGTAAATCTGTAAGGGAACTTTCCCAGGCAGCCTGTCCTTCACGCACTTACGGCATTTTTAGCACAGCAAGTGGGAAAGCTGTGCAGGTATCGGACGCTTCATTAGAAAAGGCAAAGCGAGTGTTTTCTGAGATGGATGGTGGTGCTAAACCTTCCACGGTGCCTCCGGAAAGTAATGAACAGTCTGACCACCCTGTGAGAAGCAAGAACTCTGTGGTGCAGAATCCCGAGGGTGTGTCGTCACTCCCCAAAACCTTCACGAGCAATGTCAGTTCATCGGTATTCTCTGGATTTAGTACAGCAGGTGGAAAACGGGTCACAGTCTCAGAAAGCGCCTTACACAAGGTTAAAGGAATGCTAGAGGAATTTGATTTGATCAGAACTGAACATACTCTCCAACATCCACCTACATCTGAAGATGTATCAAAAATACCTCCTCAGTCTTTTGTTGAAAAGAGAAGCCCAGAATATCCTGTAAACTCGAAACTGCAGAAAACCTGTGATGGTAAATTCAGTTTACCAAATAACTATAGAGAAAGTGGTTCTTTGGGCAACACTCATGCTATTGAAGTTTTTCCCCAGCTCCCTCCGCTTACGGAAGACACACAGTTGGTATTAGGAACCAAAGTGTCCCTTAAGAAGGCTTATCTTCTGGAAAAGGAACAAACCTTACCTCAAACCACAGAAGCAGGAACTGGTAAAATGGGGGCTTTTGATGTTCCTGTGAGAACAAATGGAGGAGGCGGTTGTGCTTCTGCTAAAGAGCCGGAGAACTATTTTGAAACAGAAGCAGTGGAGATTGCCAAAGCTTTTATGGAAGATGATGAGCTGACGGATTCTGAACCAAGTCATGTCAAACACTCACTGTCTACCCACCCCCAAAACGAGGCTTTGTTCAATTCGAAAACTAGGAAAAGAAGAGTGGCTGTTGATGCAATTGGTAAGGATTTACTTTTACTGTGATTTACTGGCCTCTGTCTCAAAAGAGTTCCACATTCAGTAGTCTCTTAGGTTAGAGGGTTAAAGACTGTTTATTTACTGTAGAGTTTGGAGGACAGTGATTTTGCCCTTGATATCTATAAGTCTACCAATAGGTCATATTTTAAGGCTCTTTTAGTGTATTTTTAGAGGTTGCTAATAGTTGCAGTTGAGAAATTATGCTAGGTGTACTGTTAACATTTCCCATGTGTGTGCAGAGATCCAGTTCTCGCCATTAGAAACTGGCTTCTAGAATAGCCCTGTGACTTATCGAAGGAGTTCGTGGACTACTTAGGTACAGCACTCTTCATGTTACCTCATTTCTCTGAGCCTGTTTCCATATCCATAAAATGTAGTTACTACCTCTCACAAGAACTGTAAAGATAAAACCGTGCTTACTGCTGCCAGGCTTAATATTTGATAGCTGTAATCCTAACATTTAGGAACCTAAGCAGGAGGATTGCCTTAAGTTCAAGGTCAGCCTGGGTTAAATAGGATAACTCTACCTCAAAAACATCCATCTTTTTTTTTTTTTTTTTTTTTTTTTTTGGTTTTTCGAGACAGGGTTTCTCTGTGGTTTTGGAGCCTGTCCTGGAACTAGCTCTTGTAGACCAGGCTGGTCTCGAACTCACAAAGATCCTCCTGCCTCTGCCTCCCAAGTGCTGGGATTAAAGGCGTGCGCCACCACCGCCCGGCTCCATCAATTTTTTTTTATATTTATTTATTATACAATATTCTGTTTGTGTGTATGTCTACAGGCCAGAAGAGGGCACCAGACCTCATTACAGATGGTTGTGAGCTACCATGTGGTTGCCGGGAATTGAACTCAGGAACTTTGGAAGAGCAGGCATTGCTCTTAACCACTGAGCCATCTCTCCAGCCCAAACATCCACCAATTAATTGATTAAATTTTTTAAATCACAAAATTTAAAATAAGTTATTAAATTGACCTTGACACATTACTTATCTATGCAGAGAACTTAGTGTTTGCTTGCTTCCCTCACAAATATTTTAAATGCAGTGGTATTAATAAATAATACCATATTCTTTTTCAGAATTCTTTATGTATATGGGTGTTTTTCTTTTTTTTTTTTTTTTTTTGGTTTTTCGAGACAGGGTTTCTCTGTAGTTTTTGGAGCCTGTCCTGGAACTAGCTCTTGTAGACCAGGCTGGTCTCGAACTCACAGAGATCCGCCTGCCTCTGCCTCCCAAGTGCTGGGATTAAAGGCGTGCGCCACCACCGCCCGGCTATATGGGTGTTTTTCTTGCAAGTATATCTGCACTATGTACATGCCTGGTGCCCACCAAAAGAGTGCATTGGATCCCCTAGAACTGGTGTTACAAAAAGTACCAATGCCATGTGGATGCTGGGAACTGAACCTGGTTCCTCTGGGAGAGCAGCCAATGCTCTTAATTCCTGAGCCTTCTCTGGCCCTGTGTCCTACTCTTAATGCCATTAGACAATATTCTAATTTCTCTTTTAAGTGTATATTTAATGTCTTAATGAACCTATTAGGTTAATTCGAAATGTCTCAGGCTAGAAAGAATCTTTCAAGTATTGAATCAGCTGACACTACATTCATGATAGATGTCAAAACTAACATTCCATCGCTTAAGTGGGTAATTTAAACAAGCTTGTGAACTCAGAGTGTCAGAGTTACCATATATCTTCTGATCGAGCCCTGTCATATTACAGAGGGAGGCCTGGAAGTCAGTTCATGACAAGCCACCCTGCCAGAAATAGGCTTACTTCACCAAGCATTCTACAAATGTCCTTTATAATACTTAAACAGTGGTGTTTTGTTTTGTTGGTTAACATGTTTTAGTTTTAAAAGTGAAATCTAAGCTTTTGAAAGATACAAACATGTATGGAATTTTCTTTCTAGGACAACCGCCAATCAAAAGAAGCTTATTAAATGAATTTGACAGGATAATAGAAAATAAAGGAAAATCCTTAAAGCCTTTAAAAAGTGCTCCAGATGGTAAATTTGTTTTTATTCATTTCTTTCCTCATCAAGTACTCTGCCTGATGTTCTTAAACTCCTCTCTCAGTTCTTGTGTCTACAGAGTGGTTTAATATTACACATTTGCCTTATTTGTTACGTGGATGTTTCATCCGTGACGCCTAGTAGGGTACTGAGAAAGCTCTAGTTGCAAAGGGTAGGATGCTTATGAGATAGTGACTGTAAACTTAATGAAACTGGTGACTTACAGCATCTCACCAAAAGTTGGTCTTTTTTGAGTCATGTGATCTCAGCTACCAAATGAGATGGGCATTTTTTAGTTCTGAATTGACTCCATCTTTCAACTCACAACATATAGTTGATTCCTTTCCTCTTCATCCCCTACAGTCTTCTGACTTTCCTCTTTTTTTTTTCTTTTTTCCCAACAAAAATATTTGTGTAGTGGTGTGTGTGTTTGTGCAGGAGTCTGTGCATGTGCCTGCAGTGCCCCAGAAGGCCAAGTCCGTCAGGTTTCCCAGAGGTGGAGTTGCCTTTAGTTGTGTGCTAGGAACTGAACTCAAGGTCCTATACAAGGGCAGTCAGCACCCGTGGGTCCTCTCCCCACCTCCAAGTTGACAAATTTTATTACCCAGCACTATCCACCTTTGTCAGTGACAAAGTCTTACTTATGAGCAAGCGTACAGAACCAGATACAGACTTCTCTAAATTCTACATGTTGTTGGAAAGCTAAATTTTACCCCAGGTAAACATATCACTACTATCCTCCTTGTAGTCCTACCTATTTCATTTATTTAGGAAAAACCTCGGGCTGGTGAAGCGGTTCAGCTGGTAAAAGCACTTACCACCACCAAGCCTGGTGGCCTGAGTTCAGTCCCCGTGATTTACATTTCAGAAGGACAGAACTGGCTTCCCAAGTTGTCCTGTCGTCTTCACCTGCACACCATCATACACTCACACACACATTAATAATGCTAAGGAAAATCAGTTCTTCTAAAAGGACTGAAGTCTGCTGAATCCCCAAATCTGAGTAACTAGGTACCCATGGTAATCCTCTGGCCAAAAAAAGTAGCTACTGAGTCTTAGCCCAACTGTGAAAATAAACTGTCTTGAGATAAACGTGGCATCTGTAGGAAGGGGTACAGGCAGTACAGGTTCTCTTGGTCAGTGAACAGGCATAAGCAGCGGTGCTGATGATAGCAGGTCCTTTTAAGAGCATTGTGGGTACTCCATGGTTCCGTAGACGACCCTTGATACCCGCCTTCCCACAGTATAGACGTACGTAATATTGTCACATTCACAAGGCATATATGGAAACCTAAGAATTCTTTGCAGATTTTGTTGTTATATTCTAAATCCTTAAAGATGAATCACCATTGGGCTGTGTTCAGATGTCAGGATAATTCTACATGTGCAGAATTGATATTTAGGTTAAGTTCATTTGTTTCCAGCTTTAGGATTTTCTGGGGTTTTTTTTCTTCCTTCTTCCCTCCCTCCTCTCTCTCTCTCAATCTCTCTCTCTCTCCCTCCCTTCTTCACTCCCTCCTTCTTTCTTTAACGTGTGTGGGCATTTTGTCTGTATGTATATTTGTGCTTGGTGTGTGTGGAGGCCAGAAGAAGGCATCAGATCCCCTGTAACTGGAGACAGTTGTGAGTCCCCATGTGGGTGGTGGGAATTGAACCCTGGTCCTTTGCAAGAGCAGCCAGTGCTGAGCCGTCTCTCTAACCCTCCGTTTTCTTATTCTTATCTTACATAAGAACAAATAAAACATTTGCATAACTCATTCATAAATTCTGTAGAAAGGTATACTTGGAGAGCCTTAAGTTTACCTGAGTCACTGTCCAGGCTATCCTCCAATTTGCCCACCTCTTACTCAGTGCTTTTCAGTTCAATCTTGTAGACATTCTCTAATAACATCTGTCTGCATTATTGCACCTTATTTGCTTTTGGGGGGGTGCTGGTTTTTGTTTGTTTGTTTTGACAGTCTCTGTAGAGAAATATAGAATTGCTAATGCCAACTATATTTCAAGTAGTCATGCAGGGTATTGGGGAAAGTTTTCAATTAGCTGTAATCATGCCCCAGATAAACCTCACTGACTGCTATACTGCCATTCTGCAAAGCTAGGGAATGCTGCTTAATGAATATGTAAATGTCTTTCCTGTCTATTTGCATGGTTACATTTACATTCTTGATCTCCTGGCTGAATCCTAGTTTATTCAGCTAATCCCCAATTAGTGAACCTACTGGAGGTCTAATAGCTCTAAATTACATATTGAGAATGAACACTATCTAAAGCTTTGCTTCTGAACCTTCATATTAACGCTGGCTGTTAGCTAACTGGAATGATTGCTAACACCACTGTACTAAATTTAAAACTGATTTCTCTGAGGTTTGAAAGGTAGGTTATTTGGCTTATAGTTAAAATTAGTTTGCAAATGAAATGTATTCAATAATTCCTTATTAAATATCCATAATGTACATTGAAAACTTCAATGTCTATCAAAATTTCACGAACATTTACAATGTAATGACAGAAATGACGATGAAAACCTGCTTTTCGCTAATGCTGTAGATTGCGGGTTTTTTAGGTACAATGAAAGACAGAAGATTGTTCACGCACCACATGTCTCTAGAGCCGGTGACCTGTGGACCCTTCTGGTGAGATATGTGTAATTTTTTTTTAATTGTAGTGTAAGTTGGGTAGAATTTAGGAAAAGAGTGAATTTTTTGAAAGTTAAGCTCTCTAATTCGTTTAGAGTGTATTAGAAATATGTGCTAGAAAATATATAGATAACGGGAGGAGAGAAAAGAGAAAGGTTAGATTAGAAACTGGAAGAATGGGGCTCCAGAAAAGACTGAATTACTAGCAAGCAAGCCCCCTGCAGATAGGTGGAGAGCGGGAGAGTGCTGTGCAGGAAAGAGGGGCCCTTGCTGAATAGTGCACAGCGTGCAGGCTTCTGTGGGAAGTGGGCTGTGGAGTCAAAGGCTGGGTATAAATCTGTGGAACAGCAAAAGCCTTGAAAACTGTGCTATTGTTCCTCAGGAGAGCACAGCCGTCCGGTCACCAGAATAGGTTCAGCGGGTAGCCCTGAGGATCTGTGGGAAAGGCAAGCATGTGCATTTTCTGTCACATAGGCCCACTAAGTACTCTCTCCCCAATGCAGCTCAAGTAAAGAGAGGCGAAAAACTCAGAGTCCTCATTTCACTGCACCGGCTCAAGGACGTCTGTCTAGAGGGCATCCTGGGCATTCGGCTCTGGAAAAACCTCCAAGCCATCCTACAGCTTCACTCCTGCCAACTCACAAAGTTTCTGCTTCAAGAAATGAAAGGACAAGATGCTCAGCCACAGGCAGATCCACCACAGTCTTCGTCCCCCCTTTCAAGATGAAATCGCAGTTTCACAGAGATGAACATTGGAATAGCAAGAGTATCAGTGCAGAGGGAGAGAACCACAAGAGCATAGATGGGGACAGTGAAGATGTGAGTGACAGTGACATTCGTCAGTGTGACAAAGAAAGCTTCCATCAAGAGGCCACAGAGTGTGAGGAAGAGCCTTTAGGTATTGAGTGACATTTATTTTGTAAAAAAAGAAATTTAAATCTTGATTTCTGTGTGTGTACAGGTACAAGAGTCACGGCCCACATGTGGAGGTCAGAAGACAAATTTGGGGAGTTGATTCTCTCCTTCCATCGGGCATTCTAGAATTTGAACTCAGGTCATCAGGTGTATGCAGAAAGTACTTACCTGCTGGGTCATCTGCTGGTCCTGTCTTTCACCTTTTGATGAGAGCAGTGGTTCTCGACCTTCCTAACGCTGCCACCTTTTAATACAGTTTAGGTCCTCTTGTGGTGGTGATCCCCAACCATAGAATTATTTTCTTTGCTATTGTTATGAATCACAATGTAAAATCTGTGTTTTCCGAGGGCCTTAGGTGACCCTTCTGAAGGGGTTGAGAACCACCAGATTAGCTAGTTCCCCCACTAATGTTATCCTGAGCATTTATTCCCTTTATGGTGATTGATAATTTCAGAACCCTTTTTAACATTTCAGATTTTCTGAATCCAAAGATTAGGTTCAAATTGTTCTAATGATTTCTTTCAAAGAGACTTACAGATTCTTGTTTTCTTCTGTTTTGTTTGTTGTTCGTTTGTTTTTAAACAAAAGCCAGGAGCTAGGGCGATGGCTCAGTGGATAAAGTGCTTGCTGTACAAGTCTGAGAACTTGAGTTCAGGTTTCTAGTACCCATATAAAATCAAAGTATGACGGCACACATATGTAACTCTGGTGCAGAAAGGGCCAAGACAGGAGGATTCCTGGAGCTCTCTGGCCAGCCAACCAGCCTGGTCAAATTGGTAAGCAGTCAGAGCCTTTATGTCAAAGTGGAGAGTGATAGATTAAGACACTCCATGTTAACCTATGGCATTCATATGCATGGGCACAAGCGTGCACTCACAAGGCAAACATAATAATTGTGCAAGGCCAGGCATGACGTGTTCAAGTCTGTAATACCATCGCTCAAGAGTCTGAGTCAGGAACATTGTGAGTTCCAGGCTAGCCTGAGCTACGTAGCAAGACACTGTCTCAAAAAACAAACAAAAACAGCTTCCTGTGGCTGTTGTATAAACCCAGCTGTCAGGACACTGGGACAGGAAGACTGCTGGGAGTTTAATGCTAGCTAAGGTGTGAGTGAGACCTTCCCCAAAAAGTCCAGGACTACTGTGACTGTCTGGAGCTTATTATTTAGTTAGTTAGTTTTGGGGGATCAGGCTTCTCTGTGTAGCCCTGGCTGTCCTGGAACTAGCTCTGTAGACCAGGCTTGCCTCAGATTTGCAGAGATCTTCCTCCTGCCTCCCAAGTGCTGGAGTCAAAGACATGAGCCACCAGTGCCTAGCCAGGCTGTGCCTTTTAACTCTGCATCCATTTCCCTTTTGCAAACTGTCCTTTAACAGATTTAATGGCAAGCCTTCAGAATGCCAGAGACCTACAGAATATGCGAATTAAAAAGAAAGAAAGGCATCATCTCTCTCCACAGCCAGGCAGTCTGTATCTCACAAAATCATCCACCCTGCCTCGGATCTCTCTGCAGGCCGCAGTAAGAGGCCGTGTTCCTTCTGCATGTTCTCATAAGCAGGTATGCTATGATACTAACAGCTTTTACAGCCAAGGGAAGCCTCGTGCCGTCAGCTATAATCTGAAAATTGTCTTGTGTAGAGAATGAACAGATTACTGCTGATCAAATGAAAAAACGATTCTGCTTTCCTCCTCTTCAGCCTGCAGTGGCAGCCTCCCTGTTCCCTGCCAGGCATGTCCTAGCCTCATTGAAGTGTTTGCTACAGCACTGCCGTTTGTGCTTTAGCTCTTGCTTGCTTTGGTGGTGTGAGTGCTCTGAGCATTGGAGGAATCTCATCAACCCTGGTTTCAAGTGTGAGTGACTGTAGCCCTGCGCTTCCTAGAGGTTCTGATGTTTGAGTCTAGTGAAGACTTTACTGTTTGTAGAATATTGCAGAGTGGAAGGCTGGAAGTGACAACAGTGGCTCTGACAGTGGGGAGTGAAGTTTGTATACTGAGAACGTCAGATGGCTCAGTGACAGTCGCCTTCAGCCTCACAGCCTCCTTCAAGAAACGCACAGTTGTTTTGTACATCTGTCAGGCGAGAGGACTGAAGCATGGAGAGGGTTAAGTCACAGCCCGAATTTGCCTAATTTGAGTGGAAGTCATGTTCCAATGCACGCATGGGTCAGAGCCACTCTGGCCGAAGGAAAATACACGGGCATGCGTGGGTGAGAGGAAGCTCCTGATAGTACCCTGCACCTTCCCTTCCTCACCTTTAAGAGAAATTGCTAGCACGTGTTGTTTGTATGACACAATGGGTTAAATCCAGGGAGCACTTGGTGAATTTACATGTCTGCCTGGTGCAGGGGCCATGCTAACCTGTGCTTCATTCAGTTTAGCATATGTACTGCTGAAGAAGTGCAGCCTGCCTCTGCGGATGGCAGACACGGGCCTTGTGACCGATTTAGCAAGAGGGAGATACAAGAGGAAATAAAAAGTGCAGCCACCTCTTGGATACGTGAGCTGTTTATAAACATAGTCTTAGTGCAGAGGGGGTTCATGTTTATGTTTGTGCATGTTTGTGTGTATGTGTGTGTGTGTGTGTACCTCACAGCCAGTGCTTTTCACATGCTAAGCACACACTTTATCAATGAGCTGTACTCCTGGACCAGTTAACTATTTTATAGTGACTATTTTAGTATTTAAATGGAAAATTCTGGATACATTCAGTTTTGTTTCTATTCTAGGACTGTATTTGATTTTTATTTATTATCACATTTTTCTATTTTTTTTTTTACAGCTCTATATGTATGGCGTTTCTAAAGAGTGCATGAACATTAACAGCAAAAACGCTGAGCATTTTCAGTTTGACATTCAGAATTACTTTGGTAAAGAAGATGTGTGTGCTGGAAAGGGCATTCAGTTAGCAGACGGTGGATGGCTGATCCCCTCCAATGATGGGAAGGCTGGAAAAGAAGAATTTTATAGGTGCTGTGTACTGGCCTTTACCTGCTATCATCCCTCTCTCCCTCTTTCCTTTTTTTTTTTTTTTTTTAATTTTGTTTATATGAGTGCTCTATCTGCATGTACACCTTTATGCTGGAAGAAGGTGTTAGATCCCACTAGAGATGGTTGTGAGCCACTATGTGGGTACCCGGAATTGAACTCAGGACCTCTGGTTGAAAAGCCAGTGTTCTTAACTGCTGAGCCATCTCTCCATCCCTCTTTCTCTTTCCTATGACTTTTAAACTAAAAAGTTGCTAGTAATTGTTTTTTGTTTTTTTTTTTTAATGAGGAATCTTTTTTTTTTTTTTTTTTTTTTGGTTTTTCGAGACAGGGTTTCTCTGTGGTTTTGGATGAGGAATCTTTTAAAATGTACTTTGGTTCACTAAACATTCTTTTGAAATCTTTTGAAAATTGAATGTGATTTATTCTGGGACTTAATGAAGTATATTTTTTATTTTTTAAAATTGGCTATATTATCCATTATGGTAGAAATAGTTCAGTTTGCGTTTGCCTAATGGTACTCCCCTATTTGTGTCATTTTCCTCTTTCACTGTATATTTTTTTTTGTTTTTGTTTTTAAATATTTATTTATTTATTATGTATACAGTATTCTGTCTGTGTGTATGCCTTCAGGCCAGAAGAGGGCACCAGACCTCATTACAGATGGTTGTGAGCCACCATGTGGTTGCTGGGAATTGAACTCAGGACCTTTGGAAGAGCAGGCAGTGCTCTTAACCTCTGAGCCATCTCTCCAGCCCCCTTTCACTGTATATTTTAATAAATATTAAAAATATAAGCACTAGTGCCTGCTTTGGCAGCAAGGATAACATGCAAATTCATGAAGCATTCCATATTTTTGGAGGAGATGAGTGGGATCAGGATACGTGATGTGAAATCCACAAAGAATCAATAAAATGTTAAAAAAAATGGAGAGTTTTAAAAAATATGTATCACCACTAAAATTTAAACAGAAGTATTTAAATATCAGTTCATAATTAGCAAATCTCAGTATTTAGACATCAACAACTTAGTTGTACAACATTGACTTATAAGTTTGTGCTCACAAAAGCTTACTACAGGATTTTGTACAAGAGAATAGTGATAGTTGTGAGTCCAGTTTTATTCTGTGGTTTCATTGTGTTGTATATTTCTTTGCTCAGGGCTCTGTGTGACACTCCAGGTGTGGATCCAAAGCTTATTTCTAGTGTCTGGGTGTCTAATCACTACCGCTGGATTGTATGGAAACTGGCAGCTATGGAATTTGCTTTTCCTAAAGAGTTTGCTAATAGATGCCTAAACCCAGAAAGAGTGCTGCTTCAACTAAAATACAGGCAAGTTGAAAGAATGGCAGTTAGTGACTGTCATGCAGTCTGCAGGTTCCTGTGTAGCCTCTGACTTCCATATCACAGATAGTGCATGAACCAGTTCTGAGTGGCAGTGCCCACCCCCTTTCACCTTTGTAAATGTGAGGTACTAATTTGATCCATTATTTAAAGATTGTTAATAAATCATTTTTGTCTTTAGTATTCTTATTTTAATGATAAACAGTGTACTTCTAGCTAATTTTTTTTTTTTCTTTTGGCTTTTCGAGACAGGGGTTTCCTGTATAGCCCTGACTGTCTTAGAACTCAATCTCTTTAGACCAGGTTGGCCTTGAACTCAGAGAATTGCCTGACTCTGCTTCCCAAATGCTGGAATTAAAGGCATGCATCACCGTGCCTGGCTTGATGAACTAATTTTTTAAAAATACGTATTTATTGTGAGTACACTGGGTATACCCTTCTGCTCATATGCTCATATGCGTGTGTGGATGTACCCTCCTGTATGTATTCATGGAAGCCAGAAGAGGGTGTCTGGTGTCCTCCACTAGCACGCTCTGCCTATTCCTTTGAGGTGGGGGCTTTCCCCGAACCTGGAGCTTATGTTTTCTTGGCAGTCCGTCTCCAGGCCCTTCAGAGCTGGGGTTACAGGCATGTCCTCTACGCCAGCTTGGTGTGTGCGTGCTGGGATCTGAACTCTGGTCCTCGTGCTCATGCCACACTTGACTGCAGTCAGTGGCTTGGTTTACAGTGAGACCCCAGGCTCCAGTGCCCACGCAGCTTTTTCGTCTCGTTTTCAGGTACGATGTGGAAATTGACAACAGCAGCAGGTCGGCTCTCAAGAAGATCCTGGAAAGGGATGACACAGCTGCAAAAACACTCATCCTCTGCGTTTCTGATGTCCTTTCACCAAGCACAAGTGGACCTGAAGCCTCAGGCAGTGAAACTCGTGCAGATCCCAAGAGTGTAGACACTGTCGAGCTCACAGACGGATGGTATGCTGTCAAGGCCCAGCTAGACCCTCCCCTTGTAGCTCTGGTAAAGAGCGGGAGACTGACTGTGGGCCAGAAGATCATTACCTACGGGGCCGAGCTAGTGGGCTCCCCTGATGCCTGTGCACCTCTGGAAGCCCCAGACTCTCTTAGGCTAAAGGTAAGTTAAACTATTGTGCACTCCGGGCAAGCCCGTTGTATTCTAGAGAGGTAATTCACTGAGGATGTTGTATTTACTTTTGTCATAAAGGACAGCATATCTTGTCAATGTAGTAGTAATGGAAGGAGCAGATAGTTCTAAGGGGTTTGCTGGCGGGGCGGGGGAGGCAGAGCTATTTCTTGAGCTAAATGCAGCTGCAGTTATTGAATAAGAGTCGGTCTGTACTAGAGTCGAGTTTAGGCACCAGTACTTCTGTCTCCTCCTTCCAGCACTGGCATTACAAGTGCCTGCCATCATTTCTGGCCTTTTCACAGTGGCTCTGGGGATAAAACTCAGATCCTCATGCACACAGGGCAAGCACTTCACCAGTTGAGCCATCTCCCACCCTCTAACAAGCATTGATGCTTTGTAGCAAAAGTAAGTGAACTTGAGTACATGAGTGCATGCATTTGTTGCATGTATGTGTTGCTAGGGAGTCAAACCCTGCACGTGTTAGGCAGGTGCTCTGTAGTAGATAACACCCCAGGCCCTACAGTAGAAACATTCTTGAGAAGTATATATTGAAGTATTTTCCCTTTTATATGGTTTTTCTACTTACTTTTTAAAATCTTTATCAGTCATCTTCATGAGATATTTAAAAGTTAATTTTTTAAAGAAAGTTTTTCTGTTTTCTGACTATGAGTGTTTTGCCTGCCTGTGTACCGTGTGCGTGCAGTTCCCTCAGAGGCCAAAAGAGGAAATTGGATCTCCTGGAACCGGAGTTGTGAGCCATTAAATGGGTGCTGGGAACTGAACCCAGGCCCTCTGCAAAAGCAGCAAATGTTCTTAACTGTTGAACCATCTTTTTAATACACACACACACACACACACACACACACGTAAATACTCTTAAAACATCCCAAAAGATTGAAAGTTGTAGAGTAGAATTCAGTATGTCTTTAACTTTTCCTCTTTAATGTATGCAGATTTCTGCCAACAGCACACGGCCTGCTCGCTGGCACAGCAAGCTGGGGTTCTTTCGTGATCCCAGGCCTTTCCCCCTGTTCTTGTCCTCACTGTTCAGTGATGGAGGAAGTGTTGGCTGTGTGGACATCATTGTTCAGAGAGTGTACCCTTTACAGGTATGATATGTTTTGAAACTTACCATGTAATTTCTTTCTCTGGAGAGCTAGTGGGCTCCCCTGATGCCTGTGCACCTCTGGAAGCCCCAAACTCTCTTAGGCTAAAGGTAAGTTAAACTATTGTGCACTCCAGGCAAGAGCCCATTGTATTCTAGAGAGGTAATTCACTGAGAATGTTGTATTTACTTTTGTCATAAAGGACAGCATATCTTGTCAATGTAGTAGTAATGGAAGGAGCAGATTGCTCTAAGGAGTTTGCTGGCCAGGGGAGGCAGAGCTATTTCTTGAGCTAAATGCAGCTGCAGTTATTGAATAAGAGTCGGTCTGTACTAGAGTCGAGTTTAGGCACCAGTACTTCTGTGCCTAATGTTCCTTCCTGTTTTCAATACATTGTCAGTGGGTGGAGAAGACAGCATCTGGATTGTACATATTTCGTAATGAGAAAGAAGAGGCAAAGGAAGCAGTGAGATTTGCAGGGGACCAGCAGAAGAAACTGGAGGCCTTGTTCACCAAAATCCAGGCAGAGTTTAAAGACCATGAAGGTAAAATGGGCTTCTTATTACAAATTGTTATTTCTCACAACGCTCTATAATTTTGTGAATTCTTATTGAATAATTGATTCTTTTTTAATTCTACGTCTTTTTTTTTTTTTTTTACTTACAAAATACCACACATATACAGAAATGAAAATTGAACTGACTCCGGTTGTCATTGCTTCTTTGAGAACAGAGACGGCCAAAGATGACAGCTATTGTGTCAGTATTTTTTAGGATCCTTAAATAAGTGCCTTCTTTTCTCCTTTATTCTTCCCTCCCTCCCTCCTTCCCTTTCATTTAGAGGCAGTATATTACAAAGTTGATCAGCCTGGCCTTGCACTCACTCTTCCTCCTGCCTCGGCCTCGAGAGTAGCTAGGGTGCAGGCCTGAACCCCAGGCATGAACTCATACACTGAGTTTGAGTATCTAGGAATCCTTGGTGTTAGGAGAAGGGTGGCCAGGAGGAGTCAGCCAGACTAGTGTCTTCCCAGTGTTCTGTCCAGCTGTGCACCAGCCTGTGTCATTGAGGTTCTGAGTTTCCGAGGAACAAACCTGAAACTAGTAGGTAGGACCTTTCCCACAGGTGGACCTCAGTGACCAGCTCATCATATTTTCTTTTTCTTTCTTTCTTTCTTTGTTTTTGTTTTTTGTTTTTTTTTTTTTTGGTTTTGGTTTTTCAAGACAGGGTTTATTTTTCTCAGTGTAACAGCTCTGGCTGTCATGGAACTTGCTCTGTAGACCAGGCTGGCCTCAAACTCACAGAGATCTGCCTGTCTCTGCCTCTCGAGTACTGGGATTAAAAGTGTGCGCTGCCCTTTTCTAATCTACTTTTGTGTTACTAAAGATTTTGTTTTCTTCCAAAGTGTTGAGTTCAGTTCAGGGCAGCTTCCCTGTTCTGTTAATTAAACTTTGGGACATTGAAGTTGGCTGAGGGGAATGACTGAATAGAGAGTATTACTCTATTCATATACTTCTCATCTACACAAATTAGATAGATAGATAGATAGATATATAGATAGATAGATAGATAGATAGATAGATAGATAAAATTTTTTAAAAAAATTTTGTTTTCAGGTATTTCCGCAGAATTCTCTGCAGGTATAAAATGTGTGTATCTATAGAAAGATCAGGGGACTGGAGATGACTCAGTAGCTAAGAGTGCTTCCTGCTCTTGCAGAGGACCTGAGTTTAGTTTCCACCACCCACACCACCTTAGCTCCAGCTCCAGGGGATCCCACGCCTGTTCTGGCCTTCGTGGCGCCCGCCCCAGTGTCACGCTGTCGGACACGCACACATCGCATACTAAAAAACACACGCTGTCGGACACGCACACACATCGCATACTAAAAAACAAATTTTTAAATGAAAGATTAGACTTCCACTATCTTATTTATTTAAAATTATCATCAGGTTATACTGTTTTCATGAATAAGCAAATCAGCATGAGAAACAATTTCTTTAAATTACAAATTAATCTCATTACATAAACCCCTGTGTGTTACATTTTACCTGAGACTGCCTCAGTTTCTTTTTTTTTAAACAAGGAAGCTTTTAGTTAGATAGGTTGTTTTTAAAATAATTTTTAAATTTCATTTTTTCATTGATTATTTGTCCATGTCACAGCACATGTACAGAAATAAGGGACAACTTATGGTCAGTTCTCCCCTGCCTAGTGGGCTCTGGGGATTGGGCCAGGTCAGTAGACTTGGTAACTGGTACCATTTCAGTTGAGCCATCATCTGCCCTCGGTGGCTCTTGATTATCTGTTCTCCCTCCTCTGGATGTTTTTGCTTGACTTTGTAGTTTTCACTCCAAAGTTTTGGGTTTAGCTAATCAATGCTGCTTCCTCCCTCCCCCAGAAGACACAGCACAGCGGTGTGTGCTGTCCCGTGCACTCACAAGGCAGCAGGTCCATGCTCTGCAGGACGGTGCAGAGCTCTATGCAGCAGTTCAGAGTGCATCCGACCCTGATCACCTTGAGGTGAGAAAGAGCCAGGCCACGAGCTTCAGTCCCCAGGCCTGTGGGAAGCTGTACTCATGCTGGCCATTATAGCAAGTCCATGTTGAAATACTGCATCTTTCAGAAGGGTGACTTCTGGGGCAAATTTTTGATTCTGTGTCAGATAGAGAATGAAAGGTCTTATGAGTTAAAATAACATGATTTGAAATGCCAGGCAAAAGCCCAGAGAAATTGACTCAGTGGGCAAAGGCTCCTGCCACCAACCCTGACAGCTTGAGTTTGATCCCTGGGACCCACATGGTAGAAGGAGAGACCAACTCCTTCCAGTTTTCCTCAGACCTCCACACACCTAAAATAAATACTGTATCTATCTATCTATATAGATATTGTGGGGTTTTTTTTGTTTTTTTGTTTTTTTTGGTTTTTCGAGACAGGGTTTCTCTGTGGTTTGGGAGCCTGTCCTGGAACTAGCTCTTGTAGACCAGGCTGGTCTCGAACTCACAGAGATCCACCTGCCTCTGCCTCCCAAGTGCTGGGATTAAAGGCGTGCGCCACCACCGCCCGGCGATATTGTGTTTTTTTAATGCAGGCAAAGATTTCTTTTTAGCCAGATGTGTGGCACATGTCTGTGTTCCAAGCACTCTGGGGACCAAGAGGCAGGATGGCAAGATGTATGCCTGGGATACACAGCCAAATTCTGTGTGGAGAGATGGCTTAGTGGTTAAGAATGCTCAGAGCTCTGGGTGGTGGTGGCACAAACCTTTAATCCCAGCACTTGGGAGGCAGATGCAGGTGGATCTCTGTGAGATTGATTCGAAGCCAGACTGGTCTACAGACCCAAGTTCCAGGACTGCAGGACAGGCTACAAAGCTACAAAGAGAAACCCTATCTCAACAAAAAAAGAATGCTCAGAGTACCCAAATTGGGTTTCCAGTGCCCGTGTTTGGCAAATCACAACTGCCTATAACTGCAGCTCCACATGCACAGATAAAATGAATAGACGAACATACAAAACACTGTAAAAATTATATCTCCTGTTCCAAAGATGAACTATTAAATTATTAAACTAATTGATTGCACAGGAGATAAGGATAAAAAAGCCATTGAGCCAGCCCTCCTATGTCACCTGTGTAGTCACGGATTGTCTCTGTGCTTCACCTTCGTTGGTTCCAGCATGAAAATAATTGCAACAAGTCACGGCGTGCCTGTGAAGATCAAGTCGGTTAGCACGTTTACCAGGCATAAATCCGTTGTTCTGTTAGTGTTCATTCATGTCAGACATTTGAAATGTCGGTGTGCTGGTTGTGGTTAGAGAATGGTATTAGAGATTTGGCTCTAGGGAGGTCTGTCACAAGGACATATAGGCAGTTTGAGGTCCCTGAGAGCATTGTGTGATCGGATCTGTTGTATTTTGTTCTCATATAAGGCAGCCCAGTTAAGGTAGGCAGGATTGCTGTTGTAGCTGCTCTCTGATGTTTTAAGTGGTCACAGGGTTGTTTCAGTGAAGAGCAGCTGAGAGCCTTGAACAACCACAGACAAATGTTGAACGATAAGAAACAAGCACAGATCCAGTCAGAATTCCGGAAGGCCTTGGAGTCCGCTGAGCAAGAGGAGGGCTTATCAAGGGATGTTACCACAGTATGGAAGCTGCGTGTCACAAGCTACAAGAAAGAAGAAAAATCATGTAAGTATGCAAGGTTTTTGTTAAGTTTAAAAGTGAGTTTATGCTGGGCGGTGCTGGTACACACCTTTAATCCCAGCACTCTGAGTGATTCTCTAAGTTCAAGGCCAGCCTGGTGTAAGTTCCAGGACATTCAAAGCCACACAAAGAAACCCTGCCGGGGGTTGGGGGACTTACAAATGATAAATGAAATGTAAAATTCATGTAGACCAAGTGAATAAAATGGGCTGTGAGTACCCACAGCACAGGTACACCTTGGTCTTTGTTGTTCAGTTCACATGTTTCCGTAAATGGTCACCTTTGTGTCCTGTTCTCTGAACAGCTCTGCTGAGTATCTGGCGCCCATCAGCAGACTTACACTCCCTGTTAACGGAGGGAAAGAGATACAGAATCTATCATCTTGCAGTATCGAGATCCAGGAGTAAATTTGAACGAGCTAGCATCCAGTTAACAGCTACGAAAAGAACTCAGTATCAGCAGCTACCGGTCTGCACCTCTCCTTACACATTTTCCTTTTGATAATGCAAGTGCTTCCCAGAGTCTCCGCACACTGACGATTTGTTCTGTTTCCCCTAGGCTTCCCAGGAGACCTTACTCCAGGTTTACCAGCCCCGGGAGCCTCTTCACTTCAGCAGACTGTTGGAGCCAGCCTTTCAGCCTCCTTGCTCTGAAGTGGACCTCGTAGGAGTTGTTGTTTCTGTTGTAAAAGCAGTCGGTAATGTACAGTGTGTTTAATGTAGCTTTCTGTTGATTCTCTGGAAAAGCATTGCCTTTCAAGCTTTGAAATTTATGTAGTGGAGCTACACTGATAAGCTTGCTGAGCAGTGATGTGAAAGTAATCTTCGTATTTATGTATGTGTATTTTTCTGTATGTGTGTGGGTATGCCAGCATGTATGTGGGGGTCAAAGGACAACCTGTACGAGTCTGCTCTCTTCTCCCATGGAGCCCAGAGGTCAGACTCAGGTCGTCAGGCTTGATGGTAAAGAACCTTTACACACAGCCATCCTCTTGGCCCTTGGCCTTCCTTTCTTTTTCTTTTTCTTTTCTTTCTTTCTTTTTTAGTAATTATCATCAAATAATTATATTTAGTGAAACATTTAAACCTCTGATCTTTTCAGCTTTTAATATTCTCCAACATCTTGGCTGGATTCTTCTCTTATTTGTTTGTTTGTGTTTGTTTTGTAGGGGCTCCCAGTGCGGGGCAGGTGTTCTACTGCTATGTCCCACCGTGTTTCATTTCCTGCTGAAGTTCTGCAGAGACGTCAAGCCCAGCTGAGGTCTCTGTGTAGGCACAAGCCTTCCAGCCATTTCGGCCTTAGCTCCTGTCTCTCCCATTGCACTTCAGCCATGTGACATGTCCTTGTGAGAGACCCTTCCTAACAGGAGCAGTGTCCTCTCCTCTCCTACAGCAGCACTCGCCCTTCGGCTTCCTTTTGTCCTTGGCACTCCTCAGCTCCCAGAGTGTACCACACCCTCGTGCCCCTCTGGGGTATAATGCTGTAAGGGCAGGGCACTGCCCCCTCCTACAGCAGACATGATGTAGCGCAGGCTCTTCAGTGTTTGCTGTCACTGTCCCCAGTCCTCCCTTCTCCAGCAGCTCACTGTCCTTTCCCTGTGTTTTGTTGAGTCCTCTGGAAGAGCGATGCCCTCAGCTCGGCACTCCCCAGCCCTGACACGGTTCCTGAGCAGTTCTCCTTTATGCTGCGCACTCAGGGCTTTTTGCGTCTCTGCATCTGCACATCCCCTTCTTAGCAGCCCTGCCTCAGCATGCCAGTTGTCTTGTGTGGCAGCCCATTTATTTCTGGTTTTATTTGGTTCTTTTTCGTTGTATTTTCTGTCTTTATCCATTATGATCACAGGCAGCCCTTATGTCCTTAATTTTGCTTTCTGCAGACACTGTGTACATTGTTGTCATTTCTCAAGCCTGAATCTGTTCCCTTTGTGGTGTGTGCTGTCAGTTTCTTTGGTCTTGCTGTCTCCTTTCCATCTACAGAGTGATCTGCTTGTTATCTCCAATCCAGAGGTTTTTGTATTGACTGTATGGTCTAAAGTTCTATAGCAGAGCCACTTGTGAAAATTTTAGGCATTTTCTTATTTGGGGGAATAGGGGGGTCCTTATGTTCTGTCTTTCTCTGTACTTGCTCACCTTCCCCTCCCTCTTTCCTTTACTCCCACCCTGCTTTCCTGTGTTTGTCTGATGTAGGGCTTTTCTCTGACTGTTGTGTTACTAAGTCACATTGCCATTTCGTTCCTTGTCATCGGGTCACACTGTCTGCACACATTTGGTTGTTATAGAAGGTGGATAACTTATTGGTGCATTCCATCAATATTTATTGAGTAATTGCTACATGCCAGGTGCACAGCAGATAAGAACCCCTTCCCGGAGCACTCTGGTGTGGGGAGCACTCTAGTGGGAGGGAGAGACTACAAACAACAAAATAGCATGAGTGCCAAAGGGAAGAAAGGCTGGGAGGGCAGAGTGCAGAAAAGACGCCATTGACATTCGTGTTGGACTGGGAGAAACTGAGAGAGCAGCATGTGGAATCTAGGAGAGCTCCAGGAAGGCTGTGCCGGGCGGGAGCTGTTAGTGTTGCCAGAGGAGCGAGAGGGGCAGGGAAGCGCCAGGTGGTGTGTGTGGCACGTGTGGAGGTCAGAGGAGTTGTTTCTTCCCATACTCCTTGATGTAGCGGCTGGGGATTGAACTGTCAGTCTGCACCGTAGTCACCTTTACTCACTGAGCCATCTTGCTGGAGCCCTCGAATATATTTAACTTTAAAGGGTGATAGGAAGTCAGGGGAAGGTCTCAAGTAGAGGAGGGACAAGACGGGCTTTGGCCTTTTCACATATCACCCGAACTGTCACATTGGAAATAGGGTATAGAGGGTGTGAGTACAAATAGGGACTCCAGGAGGAGGCCATGGTAAGAATCTAGGCAGAGGAGGATGGTGAAGTACACAAAAGCCATGGGCATAGGGAACAGCAGACTCTGGTTACACTCTGAAGGTGGAGGGACAGTGTGGGGTGTCCAAAGCTATGGAAGACTGGAATTACTCCTTGCTGAAAAGGGTAGCTTTTTGTTTGTTTTTTGTTTGTTTGTTTTTCGAGACAGGGTTTCTCTGTGGTTTTGGAGCCTATCCTGGAACTAGCTCTTGTAGACCAGGCTGGTCTCGAACTCACAGAGATCCACCTGCCTCTGCCTCCCAAGTGCTGGGATTAAAGGCGTGTGCCACCACCGCCAGGCTTCCTTGCTGAAAAGGGAAAACTTGAAAACAACCCATGGGAAGCATGGTTTGCAAGTACAGTCTCAGTCAGCCACATGAGAAACTTCGGAGATGTGTTAAGCCAACCGCTGTGTTCACAGACATCTGCTCAGGGCAGTGGTCAGAGCTGAGGATTCAGATTTAGAGCCATTGGTACGCCAGTGAAGAGCAAAGCCATGAGGTGGAACGAGAGCACTCTGAGGGTGAGGGTACTCGGAAGAGACAGAGGACTCAATTTGCGCACCTGGATGTTCAGGGATGGGACAGATAGAAAGGAGGCAGTGTGTCTGGAGCACTGGTGTGAGGTGAGAACCAAGACTTGGTGGTTGGCTTTGGCATCATGGAAGAACCCTTTCTGTGAAGAGAGGGACTGGCTATCTGAGTAGATCAAGGGAGCTGAGGACTAGAGATGGTGGGTGTGGTTCCTTCTCTTGTTCAAAAGAGAAGGAAAAGAAAAGTGGTTGTTAGAATCATGATCAGGAGAATAGATTTCAGATGAAAGTGTGGCAGGTGCACTGAGGGCACCCTGTGCTGAAGAAGCTAGTAAGCGAGTAAAGCCTGACACTGGGAAGTCAGCACGTGACACCTGTGTCCAGACACGCTGTGATGAGACATGCCTTAGCCAGCAGCAGACAGGCCAGAGCACACAGGGCCACAAATGCGGGAGGTGATGGAGAGGTAGAATCTGCATAGCTTCAAACAGGCAGGAAATAAGTGTCCAAGGAAGTAGAGGGGAGACTGACCTAGGTACATCCCAGTGCCTGCCCAGGCCCACGCCAGCCTAGCTCTCAACAAGCCTCCTCTACTTGCTGAACACATTTTTGCTTCCAGTTCATCTGTGTTTCCTGCTGCAGTCCTGAATCAACCAACTCTGGTTCCTTTTGAGTGGGAAACACATCGTAAAACTAAGGTCTCTTATTGACTGTAAGAGTCAGAGCCACAGAGAAAGCTGCCCTTGGAGAAGTGTCTTTCCCTCCTGAACAACTCCTGTGTCTAGTCCTCCTTTGCCCTCCAGGCCTCACCTGTTTAGTTTCTTGTTCAGCCTTCCTCTTTTCTTGACTCAAAGTACTAGAGACATGTATGTATTTTCTGTCCCCTTCCTGCTAGGCAGGGTGACACTGGAGCCTTTCTGGTCTGCTTTTCCTAGTTAGCACTGTCTTGGGATTTTCTTCATTCTTTTCATAGCTGCCTAGGAAACCGTCACACGACGGTGGGTATGGGTGCAACTCAACTACCCCTGTGTGTGAGCTGACAAGGGTTGCTCCCAGCATTTTATAACTGCAGACCAGTACTGCAGTGCAGCTGTTAGCATGACCCTTGTGTTAGCTGACCCTTGCTCACATGTATTTTAATATTATCGGGCATCTGTCTTTGGCGTGGGCTGCTAGAAATAAAAGAATGGTGGGTAGAAAGGTAAGATGTGCATAGCTTTGCTAGGCAATGCCAAGTTCTCCAGAAGGCCAGATCAGATCTACACTCCCACCAGCGGTGTATCATGTATCTGCTGCCCCATGGCCTCGGAATGTTTGCCAGTGAAGTTGTAACACCTTAAGCAAAGTATTTTCATTCTGGAAATCCCATGCTTTCTCTAAACACAGGGGTTTTGTCAACTAAAAGAAACAAGTATATTGTTATCCTAACAATTGTAAAGATAATGATGACTTACATTTCATTCTAGGTCTTGCTCCTTTGGTCTACCTGTCAGATGAGTGCCTTAATTTATTAGTGGTAAAGTTTGGGATAGATGTTAATGAAGACATAAAGCCACGTGTGCTAGTTGCTGCGAGCAACCTCCAGTGGCATCCAGAATCCAGATCAGTAGTGCCAACTTTATTTGCTGGGAATTTTTCCATATTTTCCACCAGTCCAAAGGAGGTCTACTTTCAGGAGAGAGCCAACAGAATGAAGCAAGCTATTGAGGTAAGATCAGGAAGTAGGAAGCAGAACACAGTTTTAGCCCAGTGTTTCCACACATGGGCACGTGCTCATTCACACCCTCCTTCCCTCACCCTCTTAGGGAGAGTTGGTTTTACATTGATGTGCACGCTTGACAGGTGCTATCAAATTTTTAGTGTCTCACCAGGCATGGTGGCACATGCCTGAGATTCCAGAACTTGAGTGTCATCCTCTACAGAGAGAACCGGGCCAGCTAAAGGCTAGCAAGACCCTAGCCAAACAACAAACAAACAAAAATGTGGCTCATTCTTTTGTTCTGAATGTTTTATTTCTAAAAGAAAATACTTTTCAAGAACATCAGTGTATGAATTAGCAACTCAGGACACAGCTTTTCCACTTTATTCTCTTAGAATATCGATACATTTTACAAGGAGGCAGAAAAGAAGCTTTTACATCTGCTTAATGGAGACAGTCCCAAACGGTCCACCCCGACTAAAGACTCCACTCTGCTGGCTTCTACCTGCCCTGCTGCAGAGCTCCTTGCTACAGGCGGTCAGCCAGTGGTAAGTTATCAGTTTGAGAAATGACTTTGGGAAATAACAGGTGTCTGGCATGCCCTAGCAAATGTGAGGTGTAACTAGGCTGTATTTAACCTGTGGCTAGCTTGTGTGGAGATTGTAACTTGTTTGTTGAAATGTGAATGTAAAGCTTTGGGAGCAAACTACATGGTTGGCACTCCAAGGACATGTAGTTGAAAAGCCTTTTGCCTGGTCCTGTTGCTAGAAGAGCTGCCCATACATACCAATTGCTAGCTGTTGCATTGTTTCTCAGGCCAGTTGGCTCATTAAATCATGGTAGGTGTCTGATTGCCAGTGTCGACAGGACAAGTGGCCCTGCACAGCACCCTGACTCAGTAAAGCAATCCTCACTCGGTACAAGAAAAGCCACTGTTAAGACTTAGACTGGCAGAGCTCCCAAGGTCCAAATGAGGAGCAGAAGGAGGGAGAACATGAGCAAGGAAGTCAGGACTGCGAGGGGTGCATCCACCCACTGAGACGGTGGGGCTGATCTAATGGGAGCTCACCAAGGCCAGCTGGACTGGGACTGAAAAAGCATGGGCTAAAACCAGACTCTCTGAACATGGCGAACAATGAGGGCTGCTGAGAAGCCAAGGACAATGGCACTGGGTTTTGATCCTACTGCATTTACTGGCTTTGTGGGAGCCTAGCCTGTTTGGATGCTCACTTTCTGACCTGGATGGAGGGGGGAGGACCTTGGACTTCCCACAGGGCAGGGAACCCTGACTGCTCTTCGGATTGGAGAGGGAGGGGGAGGGGAGTGA
Source organism: Chionomys nivalis (assembly GCF_950005125.1). Taxonomy (NCBI): domain Eukaryota; kingdom Metazoa; phylum Chordata; class Mammalia; order Rodentia; family Cricetidae; genus Chionomys; species Chionomys nivalis. The sequence continues at coordinate 82,252,994 of NC_080088.1, read as the reverse complement.
GGGGAAAGGGAGAGAAATGGGAGGTGGGGAGGAGGCGGAAATTTTTAATTTAAAAAAAAAGAGAGACTGGCAAAGAAAGAAGTTGAACAGTTGCCAGTGACTCAGGAGAAAAGAAAGGTGTTAGAACAGGCAGGGTCAGCTGTGGCTCAGCAGATAAAGGTGCTGTGGCTGAGCCTGATGTTGATCTGTGTAACCCACCTGGTGGAGTAGGGAACCTTCACAGGTGTGCTGGAGCATGTGAGTGCTCGCACGTGCACACACACATGCACATTACATGTACGCACACTAGTAAGTAAATATTCAGAAAAGAGGGAAGAAGAAGTAGAAGTTAGTGTGTTCTTAAAATGATTCTGAAAAATTTGTCTTTTTAGCTTTGTAACTCTTGGAAAGTTAAAACATAAATGATGTGTGATTTCTTTTTAATTTTGTTTTAGGATCTCTTTGTTTTCCTTTTCTAGTCATTTTTGTATTGTGTAAAATTATTTCCTATGGGATGGGAATAACAGCATGAATTTTTTTTTTTTTTTTTTTTTTTTGAGACAGGGTTTCTCTGTGGTTTTGGAGCCTGTCCTGGAACTAGCTCTTGTAGACCAGGCTGGTCTCGAACTCACAGAGATCCGCCTGCCTCTGCCTCCCAAGTGCTGGGATTAAAGGCGTGCGCCACCACCGCCCGGCCAGCATGAAATTTTTTGACATTATCTATCCTTCAACAATTGGATAAGAAAGTGGCCTCTGTATTTTTTTAACGAAAGGTTAAATTTTATTTTGTTTATATATAAGTACATATTATGATAGGCTCCTTTTTTATGTTTTGTTAGAGGTTTTCACCTAACGGTGAGCAAAATTATCAAAGTCCTTTATCACATTGCACACCAAAAGAGAAGTCTACACCCCTGGCTCAGTCAGCCCAGACGGCTTCAAAGTCTTGTTACGGGGAGAGAGAAATTGATGACCCAAAGACCTGTAGAAAAAGAAGAGCCTTGGATTTCCTGAGTCGGCTGCCCTTACCTCCCCCGGTGAGTCCCATCTGTACCTTTGTCTCTCCGGCTGCACAGAAGGCTTTTCAGCCGCCACGGAGGTGTGGCACCAAACATGCAGCACCTAAGAAGAAGAAAGAGCCCAATTCCCCTCAGAGGACACCATTTCAGAAGGCCAGCGGCGTTTCTCTTTTGGAATATGATTCAGTAGCTGATGAAGAGCTTGCCTTGCTCAGTACCCCAGCCCTTTTACCTGGCTCATCAGAGGGAAATGAACAAGCATTTCCTGGTGACTACACAAGGACCCCTGTGCCCCAAGGACAAAATGACCCCAGCTAGCACAGAGGCCAGACCAGCATGGAGGACCCAGATGCAGGAAGGAGTCTATCTCAGGGATTGCAGAGGTGACAACAGCGATGGAAAATTAGCTGTTGAGTCTTAGCCTCCCAGTTTGTAAAGTGTGTGCAGTTCCAAGCTGCACGTTTGTCAGACAAGACACAAATGACAGCACATTGCTGACGGTTTGTTTACTGTACAGATGTTCCGCCTGGCTCTGTATTTATGTAACTATTCAGATGTCTAAAGCTGGCCAGATAGTAACTAACTGAAAGATCTTTAAATCTTTGTCATTGGATTTGATCACTACAAGCATATTTTACATGCAGAATAAACATACCTTTGATTTTTGTTTGTGCCATTGACTAATTAAAGTTGAGGTCTCTAAGCACTGTTACTTTACTAGATAATTTGTTTTAGTTTGGTTTCTGTTTTTAAGGTCTTTGTAGGTAACTCCTATGACATAGTGTCCTTTCACACGTGCTTGGTTCTGTTGGATAAACACACGACAGTTGTGTCTACTTCTGGCCAGTTATTTACCCTTGACAGCAATAGGAACCCTCAAAGTCACTCCTTTCTATACTCTCTCAAATTATTCCAGCTAGAAATCCAGCCAGGCATAATGATGCACACCTGTCGTCCCTGCACAAGGTAGAGGCAATACTGGGAGTCCAGGTCATCCTACACCAACAGCAAGTTTGAGACTGCCTGATACATGGCACTTTCCCAACCACAGCGCCATCTATGGGCAAATGCTCTCACTGCGCTTCAGCCTTAAAGTGTTCCCATCGACTCTTATTAGTGATTTAAGGATTGTTCATAAAATAATTTTGTCTTCGTGTCCTAATCATTTTTCTGGAACCCCAACCTAGAGCAGAGTAAATGAGTCTTACATGAATGAGAGTGATGCTATTTATGAAATTTAACCTTTTTGTTTGTTCTTTCATTTGAGACAGGGTTTCTCTGTGTAGCCCTAGCTATCGTAGAACTCGAACTCAGAGATCCACCTGTCTCTCCCTCCCCAGTGCTCAGACTAAAGACATATGCCACCACTGCCCGACAGAGATTTAACCTTTTTTTCTAGTGAATTCTATCAAAAATGCTACTACTTTCCCCATCTTCTCTCAGGCCACATAGTACAGGCACCTTTTACATGGACCACAAACATCCATGCTGTATGAACAAAGTATGAAGCTTAAGCATGTGTGCAGATTTTCCTTCTTAAAGTGGCAGTGATTAAAGCCAACAGTGTTTACTGCGTGACCAGGGATAGATGGCGAAAGCATTTGGTGTTGTTTATTGTTTGAGAGCCTTCGGGTCACAGAGGTCTCTGCTGGCTCTATAAATAATGGAAGTGGGGATACAATAATGCAAGTCAGTGATGCAAGTTCAAAGGGCCCAGAAGTCAGAAGCCATAGGAGGAGAAAGAAAAGAACACAGTGCTTCTAACTGGGATAAGCCTGGAGGCATTTAATCAGTTGTTTATGTTTCTAACCAAGTATTTTGGTATCTCCCTGTAGGAAGAAGCAGGGACATAGCTGGGCAGGAGACTGAGAGCTCTGAGAAAACTCTGGGTCCGCAGCCTGAAACCTCTCTGTGGTTGTCAGCTTCGGCTGAGGCAAACCAAAGCTCTGAAAGCTAACCAGTCATACCAGGGAATGTGATTCTGGCCCTTTGGGTGCTCCCGTGGAACCAAAGGAAGGCTATTCCATTTGGGCTCTCTGACACTTCTCCCCTCTGCCAACCTAGATGATGCAGCTTTCCATACCAAAGTCATTGTGCAGGCAGCGTCCAGACTGTGAATCCCACAGCTACCTGGGCCTGGCGGGTTAGAAAACCAAGTGAGTTGCTATAGGACTGCTGTGTGCTGTGCTAGGTGTTAGAATTTAGCAAAGTCAGACTGGCAGATTCATCCCAATTTACTAGTATGCTCACCAGCTGTGCTTTCTGTGTAAGACACCAATTTTGAAAATGTTAAGGAAGTGTGTTGCTTATTGTCATGAAGATGTTGAATGGACTTCAGCAGTGTTGATAGTGGGATGGTAAGTAGGCCTTCTAATGTGCAGACTTCATTCCTCCTAGTTATTAGCGATGATTCATGAATAAGCTTATGATATATGCAAAGGTTATTTTATGGTTAAAGTTCTTGGGTTTTGGTAAATGTTTTGTTGTTAAACCAAAAATAAGTTCAGTGGCAAACCCAATATAAATGCAATACCATATACAATTTTAATAACCATAAAAGCACCATTATATAAGACACTTAAAATAATATTTCACAAAACATTAGAAAGAAGCTGTTGGCCAAAAAATAAATAGACCATACATTTTACATGGTCTTGTCACAATCTCGTACCAAATGAATCTGATTCCAGCCTGCTGGGATTTAATTTGAACTCATAAATTCATAACTGATCTGAGGGGCACTCCACATGACATACATACCCTGCTGATCTCAATGAGCGTGACTTTCACATTTCCTTGTATGACCTAAACCCTGGCTGCTTCATTGCTTTGCACTCCCAAACATCCGGGTGGCTAACTAATCACACGTTAGAGGCATCATTTCAGAAATCACTTGATGACTCTTTAAAACTGGTATTTTGCGAAAGCAGGTTATTTACATTGTTCGACTATGAGCTGGGGGGGGGGGTCTGTCCCGCTGACCCTGCTGAGCGCAGCAGGGTCTGACTGTAATGGTACTCATTCTCCTTAGGGGCCAAGTACTGAGAATTCATAGGCGTGTTTAACAGTGACACATCTTTAAGGGGAAAAGTCCCCTAACGGTACCCTGAAGGACAACATCCCCTTCTGTGCATTAAGTCTAAAAGAAAATCAGTGCCATTAGAGTGATGGCTCTGGTCTCTGGATGCAGACTGTCAGAGTAGCAAGGGCACTGAGCTGCTTCCTGCCTCCGCCTCCGCCCCTCCCCCCCCCACGCTCCAGCCTTATGGAGAAGATGGATCTGTCAAAGGCAGTGGTACTGTAGCCCATAGAGATGTGCTGGGAACACTTTGTTTATGACTCTGCAACTAAGCGATAATCTTGGATCTCGGTTTCAAGACAGCTCCTTCTCTAGAGAAAGACCTCTTGGCCCTCAGCAGAATCCCCATCGCCAAGCCACATGTGCGCACTCTGACATTGCTTGTTGGAGATAATGAATATAATGACCTCTGTTCAGAAATTTCTGGGCTTGGCTATTTACATTGGAATTAGAGCTCTGGCTAAAACTGATCAAAGAATAAATACCAAAAATTGAAGTAGAAACTTCTTTAGGAAAATTCTGCAGTGGCTGTGCACAGACAGCTAATATCCATGGTGACAGCCACCCCTTCTGAAGCTCTCATTGGAGAAGCCGCCGTGAGCCCTTCGGTTGGGGAGCTCTGTGTAGGTGCTCCAGTACCCAGAGCCGCTGGGAGGCGCGCTGTTCCTGTCCTGGTTTCTGTTCGCTCTGCTCGGCTTTTCTGCATGGAGGACACTGTGAAAGGTAACATCATGTTCATACCGTTCTTTCATTCGGTGGATTTTTTCTCTTGGGACTCCATGGATGTTTCTTCTACACAGAAGAAAAACCCACAAGTATTTAGTTAAGGCAGGCTATCAACACAAGTAACTTACATCACAAATCCTGCATTGCGTGGCTGCTGCGCTGCCTCAGCGTGTGAGGTCCAGCTCTGCTGGCTCTCGTGCCACCTGGCACATCCCCGAACAAGCCTGCGGCTTGCTTTAGAAAGGCTTTGTTTCAGCCGGGCAGTCGGGAGGCAGAGACAGGCAGATCTCTGTGAGTTCAAGACCAGCCTGGTCTATAGTGTGGTTCCACGACAGGCTCCAAAACTACAGAGAAACCCTGTCTTAAAAAATGAAAAACAAAACAAAACAAACAAACAAACAAAAAGCTTTGTTTCTGGTGATATCAACAATGAACAAACACCATAAGATTTAACTCCTCATGTATTTAGTGATATGCCTGTTGATGACATGTGTACATCTATCAGTTCAGATCAGCTGGTCTCTGATACCATTAGATGATGCTTACTAAAACATCATCTTAAGTTCTAGAAGGCACAAATACCAGCTGGGGATGTGGTTAGACATATAATTGCCAAGATTTTAATTACAGAATAGAGTTCATGAACCATGTCAGTTTTAACAACCAGGCAATCGAGGAGGTGGCCACAGACTCATTTTGGAAATACTCTACTTCTGCTGGGCCATTGGCATCAGGTAAGCAGAGCGTGGCTATCAGAAGCCATGCATTAAAAACCAAGTTAGTATTCTTCGGACACGTGTTGCTGTTAAGTCAAAGCAGCACTTGTAGCGTGATGACCCATGTTCTGCTTCCCACTCGAAGGTCTCGCTTTAGCCTAATGCAGAAGCGCCACTGGCATGTGCATCCCATGCAAAGGCAGTGCTGTGAATGCCCATTAATGAAGAAGCAACTGGGCATAAGGTGAAGTGCGTCATTCCAAAGGACCAAGTCCAAGCCAAGGATTAGCACTCAGCATTCTATTAGACATCTGACTCACAGCTAAAGTCTTCACATTAATAGTTCCAAGTTTATCAATTTTTAAGAATTACCATTTCTGACCTGAAAACTACAGTCCATTTCCAGCCTGAAAAGATGCTTTTGTTCGGTCTGAAATACCTGAAAACAGCAGGATACAGAATGAGGAACTAGGAAAACAAAGAGGTACCTGGCTAACTCTTGAACGTTGAATTTCCAGCGAGTGTCGGGTTCTCGGAATATAACTTCATAGTTATTCTCAAGTGCCTGATTTTTCAAAAGTACATAAGACAATGAAAACATGGCATGTATGCTTGGGGGTGTTCATGCTCCCCTTAACATTCACCACAGCTTTGCCCAAAGCCCCCTGTTTTACGAGTCATCCAGGCCCCGAATCTGTCCCCATACCTAGCCACTCATGCTGTGTCACATGTCTCATTGACAGAGTTTATAGTTTTATCCAGTATGACTCTGAACATCCTTTAAGACAGATCACTGGACTTATGATGAGGCGCCCCAAACACAGGTGTGAACAAGGAACCTGGAGAATGCTAAAGTCACTTCCATGATCATGGAGTTACTTCTGCTTTGGTTTGTAACTGAGAGTGCCATCATAACTTAGGAAGTAAAAGCGATTTCCACGTATTTTAATGTAGTGTTTCCTACAGGTTGCAGCTCTCCCTGCTCCGCAGTGCTTGGCCCAATGCCCTGGGACCCATTTCTGTGAGTTTAGAGAAATAGTAAGGGGGCTGGAGAGATGACTCAGCAGTTAAAGAGCACTGGTTGTTCTTCCAGAGGACCCAGGTTCAATTCCCAGCACCCACATGGCAGCTCACACCTGTCTGTAACTCGTTTTCTAGGATCTGATATCTTCATGCCAGTGCACTTAAAAGTTAGATAAATTACTTTTTAAAAAAGAAAATTGGTAAGGTTCTCATGTCAAATCTAAACAGTCAGAAACTGACAGCTTTGTTCAAACAGCCTTCTGTTATCACCAGCGCTCAACGTGTTAAAGATGAATTAAGTGAGCTAAGATGAGAGCTCCTGCATAAGGAGGCGGCCTGCATACGTTCTGCTGCTCATGTTCTGCGGCATGCGTACGTTCTGCTGCTCTGTTACTCCAGAGGGGACTACAGTTAATAGTACAGAAATCAAAACAGCCAACAGAATTCTGAGTGTTCTCATCTCATAGGAAACTTAGGTTAGGTGGATAACCTAAGTACCCTGAGTCAGGCATGGATCCATCTACCACACAGTCCACTGTACTCCGTGAATATGTAAGATTATTAATAAACTAACAGATTTAAATAGATATTTCCCCTTCATCCTTTGGATAGTCAGTTCTATTCAGAAAAAAATCAACCACCATTTCTTAGACAGCTAATGCCTGGGTCTCATTAACAGCGTTGGGTGTCTAATATCCATCCAGAACGGAGACGTGAAATGACTTCCTGGAAGTCAGTGCCAGGTGCTTTGAATGCTGCCTCGGGCTGTGCCCGCATCATCAGCTCTTCATGGCCCTGTTCGCCTCATGTGGCCTTAAATGAGGACTGAAATACAGAGTTTCTATTCACCCATTATACCTGGGCCTGAACAGAACTGACGGGGAAGCCTCCATAGGCAGAAGCACAGCTGTCTGTCTGCTATTTTGCCTAAGTGTGGAAAGAATCCTAAAGCCCAACTGCCACGGAGGAGACTTCACAACATACTGGGGGCCATGTGTCTCCAGAAGCTGTCTGCCTCCTGCTCCACTCAGTTTGCTTGTGGACTGAAAACCTGTTAGCGGAAGATGTAAAACTGAAAAGATCAGAATGGAGCTGAGTTGTGTGTTGATGTTGGTATTCCACTGTCTTAAAGGGTCACACTGGCGATCCTAAACCTGTTTATAGACGAAGAAAGTCTGTCGCCCTGGGACTCTCAGCAAAACACTGCTGAAATCCCCAGCCTGCAACAGGGAAATCTGCTAGTGCATCCCCTTGTCTGTAACTTCCTCAAGGATGGGTGGATGCTCCCCAGAGCAGGAAATAGCCCAAACTGAGGAGGCAAAGGCAGGCAGAGCTCTACAAGTTCAAGACCAGCCTGGTAAGAGAGATTGATTTACCAAGGACTCAGACCAGTACTCCCATTTATGGAGGCCCTGAGGTAAGGCAGCCCCTCAGTGACTGAAGAGCAGAGAAACCCTAAAAGAGCTTTACCTGCTCCCTGCGAGAATTATCGTTAGTGAGTATGAAATCATGGACGACCAGAAAAAGAGGAAAGAGCACAGGTTTCAACTTTCTCACAAAACGCCCACAACGGAAAATTCAGAATGATACTTCTTCCTACCATGACTGCATAGGGCTTCATTTCCCAGGCGTGCAGGTTGGTGTTATCAATAATAATGGGGGATATGCCATTCTGCATTGCTTTCCTTGCTGTAACACAATGCAACACAACAGTGAACAACACACAGCGGGCACCAGCGCGAGCATCACCCACATTTTGTCACTTCCATTGCAGGAGGCCTTCCTCGCTCAGTGGACTGCTACCTAGTGCAGAACCGCTAGTGGGGCTTTCCTTTAACTGGGATCCACGACAAGAGGTGAAGCCCTGCCACCCTGCTCGGGTAGAGAAGTGGCAGTGCTTGTCTCTAAAGCTCCTTCCGTTTTGAAGCCGCTACAATCGACATGCACCACAGGGGTTCCCGGGAGTTTGGAAAGGAATTTGTCACCTCGCTTCTGGTTCCACTCATGAGCTTCCTCCAAGAAGTCCGGGTTGAACTCATAGGCACCATCTTCCCTGAAGAAAAAATCGTCGGTGCTGAAAATCATGGCTCTGGGGAAGTCACGCTGCATTTCTCTGCAAAGTGGGAAAATGGAAAAGGGATTTGCCCCGTTATGCTTGGTCATGGGAGAACGGCTTCTTTCCATCTTTAACAACGAGCAGATTATAATTCTGAGAGCTGCACGTTTTGAATTTCCCACTCCACTAAGGAGGAGAATCAATCATCTCAGCCATCACTCCTCAATGGGAGGCAGAAGCCTGAGAGGCCGCTGTGCAGGTTGCCAACCCTCGGAAGTAGAGGTCACTGGTCACGGGCACTGCCTCCTGCAGCATCCAGGATTGACTGACACTCCAAAGCAAAATTGAAGGCATGGTGACTGTTTCCTGAGGGACATCAGTTACCAGGGCCACTCCGCTCCAAGGCACACCAGTGCCCTCCCAGACCTCCCCTCAGGCACCATGCCCCAGGCTGCAGCCCTTCCCTTAGCCCCTAAACTCTTACCTGTCCTGGGTCCCATTCCTCGGAGCTCTGATCTCTGTAAGGACCCATCTGAGCAACTAGTTCTTGCTGAGGTATGAAATGTGGATAAAGGAGATGTGTGTGAGCTACCCTCTGAGTTCTAACAATACCTAAACCAATGGAAAAAGCACAAGAGAAGGAGAGAGGTGAACCCAATAATGTCCCTGTGCCTTCTGAGCGCTACCCCTGGGGTCTAAATGGGACAAACGATAGCATCACAGAGGGTGCCTTTACGTGACACAGAAAGCGGGGTAAGTTCTGCAGGAAAGACTTTCAAGGAAATTTTGACTTGGGATGGCATTACATTTGGGGGCAGGTACTATTAAATCTAAAGTGACAGGGTCGGTGCCAAACTACCGCGTTTCCTTTAAAAGGAAAAAAAAATGCAGAAGCCGGTTATCTGGCAATGCATGCCTGCAGCACAGTGAACTCTGCTAGGGCCTGGCAACCGCTCGTGCAGCTCTGTGGAGAGTGACGGGTGGGAGATACAAACGGGAAAGCAGGCAGAGGCTTGGGGGTCTTTTAAATTCTGCTCTTGGTAGAGACAGAGGCAGCTTATCGCCTCCTTCCCCCCTTTTTGTTTCAGTTTGGTTTTCAAGACAGGGTCTCTCTGTGTACAGCTCCGACTGTCCTGGAACCACTCTGTAGACCAGGCTGGCCTCGAACTCACAGTTCCTCCTACCTCTGCCTCTCGAGGTATCTTAATCCAGCAAGAATATGGAGCTGTAGAGCCGAGTCCCACCCTCATGCTTCCATTCCAGCCGTCTGCCTAAACTTGTTTGCTCAATTCTAAGACATAGAGAACAATCCCGAGGGCTGAAGGGAGAGCCCTTTGTAAAGGGGAAATACTTAACAAACGTGAGCCGCACTGTTAAGCTGTTTGTCATAACTCACCCCACTCTGACTGATGGCAGGGACCGTGCACCCGGGCATGTGGGAATATGGGACTTTTTAGTGGTTGTGGTGGATGCAAGAGAGGGGAAAGGATAAGAGCTTCCACTTTGAAATGTCAGTAAATACACATTCCAGAAACAGCCCGCCAGCATCTCTACCTGAGTTCTCCAGAAGGCGTGAGAGCAGAGTTGGAAATACTGACAAAGTAAGCGCATTTGGTTACAGGCTGTGGTGGCTCATGGGCAGTCCAGCGAATATTTGATTTTAACAGCAACCTGACTATCCTTGAGAGACTTTTGAGAACATGTAGAACTATATTTCTTTTCTTTTTGTGTGTGTGTGTGTTTATTTGGTTGGTTGGTTGGTTTTATTGGGGGGGGGGGTGTTGAGACAGGGTTTCCGTGTATAACAGCCTTAGCTGTCCTGGAACTAGCTCTTGTAGACCAGGCTGGCCTCGAACTCACAGAGATCTGCCTGCCTCTGCCTCCTGAGTACTGGGATTAAAGATGTGCGCCACCACCACCCGACATTTATTTTTATTTATCTCCAGGCACACCACCTGCACACATCTGTCCATGGAGGCCAGAAGAGGGCATCAGATCTCCTGGAGCCAGAGTTAGTTATGCACCACCATGTGGGTGCTGGGAACTAAACCCAGGTCCTCTGCAGGAGGGCAAGGGGTCTGAGCCATCTCTGCAGGCCTGAGGTAATAGATTTCAATATCAAAGGACCAGTATCCATTAGCCAACCTATGAAACCCCTGTTGACAATTGCCAGACACCACGTGTTACATGAAGTGTTACGGCACAGAAAGAAATCAAGGAGTTGCTTTCAAGAATGTAGGAGCTGGCTAAGGGGTCAGGTCTCCTACACAGTTTGTTTGGCACATGTAGGACAAGCTGTACCAGCAAAACACAGAATTTGGGTCAGCAACATCAACATTTTGGCAAGGGGAGCATTATAAAAGAGAGCATTTGCCTTGGGCCTCGAGGGTAACTTCTACCTCATGTGAGAGGGGATGAGAGAAGGCGGGAAACAGGAACAAAGACACTGCAGCCCCACCGGGACGCACCCCTAGAAATGCTAGGCGCAGAGCTTTAGGAGTCCCTATGGAGACAGCTTTCAGTGTAATCCTCAAGGGCTCCTGTTTCCTGTCAGGGCTTTAACTACGGACAGAAGTTTAAGTTCCTGATGTTTTCTCTACATAAACTTTAAGACGTGGTGTTCGTTTCACACTTTCTTTGCCCCTTAATCACTTCTAGAAAACATAACACCACGGCCCTTTTTGATCATGATGTTTTACTCAGAGTAAAATTGCGCAGGCCCACCGCGGGGCAGCAGACACATCTAAGCACCGCCTGCATAGCCCTACCAGCGAACTGGCAGACAGGAGCGCGCTTCACCTGTGTGGCGCTGAGGAGTCTCCCCTTTTGGGCTGTCCCGTTTAGTTTTTTTTTTTTTTTTTTTTTTTTCACTTTTACCTGATTGTCAAATTAGTATCAACAGCCATAGCAACAGCTCGAAGACTCAGGGCAGTAAAAACACTCGCCGAGCAGAAGTGGCTGATAGTATTTAGACCGTAAGACGTAAGTATGAGCAATAAATACCATCCCATCGGCCTCAGGAGAGGAGGGACGGGCCTGAGCCCTAGCTTTCTCTATGGTTGGCAGGAGCCGCATGCAGTTAGGGAAATCGAGGAAAGGAAAAACAGAAGAAAAGGTAGAAAATAGACAATTCTGTGCACATCTCTCCCCTCCTCCACTGCCCCGCCCCCACTCACTAAAACTATGAGAGAAAATCAGGCACTAATCTATATTTCATAATTTATTTTCCCACGATTATTTAACCATCAAGAACTATAAAGTCACTGGGCGGTGGTGGCGCACGCCTTTAATCCCAGCACTGGGGAGGCAGAGGCAGGTGGATCTCTGTGAGTTCGCGGCCAGCCTGGTCTACAGAGCGAGTTCCAGGACATCCAGGGCTACACAGAGAAATCCTGTATCACCCCCTCCCCCAAATAATTACTTGAATTTATGTTTTAAAGCTCTCAAAATTTCCTCTCATAGTCTAATAATTTAAGATTATTTTAATTTATTTTATATTTAAATATTTAAGCAATTTCTCTTATAGCTCCACCAATATTTTTCATTTGTTTCAAGTACCACCTTTGGTAATTCTGTCTTTCATTTATAACTGTCCTCACGCCTCTACGGATTTCCTTTTGTAAGAGTCCAGAGAAGTTCCGGTCGTCTGCTCAGGAGTGGGTCCAGACTAAACATTTTTGGAGGGCTGGTATGGAGGAGAGGTGTGCTTCCTGACCTCACGTGACACCCTGCCCAGTGTGCTCATGCATACACCTGGCTAACAGCCAGGGCCAGTGAGTGTGCCACTGTCACACTGGGTTCGCGTGTGAGCAGAAGCCCGGACCACGTGACTGTGCTGGATTCTAGCAGCCTTCCCTGGACAACCTACACCTTAGAGATCCTGCAAGTCTTACGTGGGGATCATGGAATCATTTGAAAGTCTTTTTCCTATTTTCTAGGTAGAATTGTGTTGTTGTTTTGGTTTGGGTTTTCAAGACAGAGTTTCTCTGTCTAACAGCCCTGGCTGTCCTTGGAACTAGCTATGTAAATCAAACTGGCCTCAAACTCACAGAGATCCTCCTCCCTCCTCCGGAGCGCTGGGATTAAAGGCATGTACCACCACCGCCCGGCTAGAGCCTTCTCTCTCCTCTTTTAATAATCTTTACTTTATTTATTTATTTATTTATCTATCTATTTATTTATTTATTTATTTTCTTATTGCCTTCCGCTTTGGCCCCTTAAGTGCTGAGATAGCAGGCAGGTACCACTGTGCCCAGCCATGCTACACTTTGCTTGCTTGCTTGCTGTGTAACTCTGAGGGGCCTAAAGTTCACTATGGAGACCAGGCTGGCCTCGTACTTGTGGCAAACCCTCCTGCCTGTCTCCCAAATGCTAGGATTACAGCATGCACCACTACAGCCAGTCCTGTCATTGTTCTTTCTGATGTCCAACTGTCCCAAGTCTAGCTAGAGGTGCCCTTCAAGCCGGCTCCTCTGTCTTCGTTCATGAAAAGTATCCTTTTGTTCCTAATTAGCAAAGACACACATTGAAACATTAAAGTCCTGAATAAATAACAAACAAACAAATAAATGAATACGGATATGCTCCTATATTTCTCCTGGATGGAAAATGATTTTGAACACTTGGCTTTCTTGCCAGGACTCTGAAGTCTTTTCTTTGAGTTGTCTTTTCATTTATTAATTGTGTTTGTGCACACGTGTGAGGTCATAGGACAACTTTCACCGGCATTTCCCTTCCTTCACCATGTGGGTTCCAGGCTCAGATAGGTCTTTAAGGCTTGAGCTCAAATTTTAGTCGCTTGTTTATTTACTCATTGGTTTGTTTTCTGAGACAGTCTCACTAGGTAGCCCTGAGCAGCCTATAATTCAGCCGCTGCCTCCCAAGTGCCCGGCGAGGGTCTCCAAAGGCGTTTGCCTGGATACCCAGAGTAAACGTTTTTATTTCGTCTTTTTGTATAAAGACAGGAATGAGATATAAAGCATACCAAGTTTCCACCAATGGCTCTTTTTTTCATAGTAAATTGTTTCTCACCCCATGAAATATTCTGACTTTTTTTTCTCAAGACAGAGTTTCTCTGTGTAGCCCTGGTTGTCCTGGAACTCGCTCTGTAGACCAGGCTGACCTCGAACTCACAGAGACCCGCCTGCCTCCGCCCCCAGGTGCTGGGATTAAAGGCATGCGCCACCGCTGGGCTTCTGTGACAATTTCAGTGTATAGTATGCATTTATCCACAGGGCTGCACCACAGTTTACCTAGCGACTGTGCCATGATAGCCAGTGCACCGTCCTCCCCATGACCACCAAGACCGTCTCCTCTGGTGTGTGGGAAGTATCTAACTTGATTATTTTTCTACCTAAGACCCTGGTTGACCCCAAACCATTACCTCTGTATTTTAGCCTTTCCCATCGTCCTGAAATACTTTCAACACCACACAAGTGACTGCATGTAGTTAGAGCTATCCTTGGACTTGTTTTGTTCCTATGTTTGGATACCATCTTCTTGCCTTCTTTCCTAATATTTTTATTATATTCAGTAGCTGAGAATATTTCCCTTATAAAATTTATACCCTTAATTCATCTTGATGCAGAAGTGTGTCTGAACAGTGTCAATTAAAGCCACACCTCCTTCTTGCTCCGTGGTGGTTCCAGTAACTCGTCTGGAGCGGCTGGCAGGGATCAGAGACCTTGGTGTATATGATCTCTCTTTAACCTTTGTACTACTTTTCTGAAGCAAATTATAGTTCCTCCAGTTACAGATAACGAAACTACGGCTTGAAGAGATTAAGTAACAGGCCAGGACACAGCGTTTCCAAGTGGCACCGCCAGCATTTTCCCTCCAGTCTGGAGAGAACCAGGCTGAGTGGCATTACAGACTCTGAGAGGGTGCATCTCGTTGTCTCAGGTATTAGCGACATGCAACCACAGTCTGCAACCATGACCCGCAGCTGCCATGCTGAGTTTATTATGACATTTCCTTAATTTAAAAAAAAACAATCTGCGGGGGTTGGTGGAGGGAGTGGGAGGAGGGGAGGGAGTGGGAACCGGGATTGGTATGTAAAACGAGAAACGAAAGTTTTTTAAAAATATACAATTAATTAATGTGAGTGCCTGTGTGTGTGTCTAGGCACCAAGCTTCTGCCTGGTGCTTCAGGAGGCCAGAAGAGTGCTTCAGATCCCCTAGAATTGGAGTTACAGGTATTTATGAGCCACTGTATGGGTGCTGGGAAATGAACCCCGGTCCTCTGCAAGAGCAGCCAGTGCTCTTAACCGCTGAGCATCTCCAGTTCCGATGATGACTTTCTTACATGTCTATCATTAAACTTTGGTCACATCTCTGCCCTGCCCACTCCACCCCTCTGCAGGGCCCCTCAGCACCCCTGAAGTTCCAGCTTTCACATCTGTTGCACACCACCGGAAGAGGCAAGAACTCCTGATACCGCAACTTTAACCACATCCTACCACATACATCCGGAAAGAGTAGCTTTTGTGGCGGTCTTCTCGGGAAATGTCTTGGGACCCATTGGTGCCATCACTGCTGAGTCTTCAAGGGTGTCACATGTCGCTGGGTGATGGCGCACGCTTTTAATCCCAGCACCCGGGAGGCAGGATGAGGAGCAGTCTACCCAGCACCCAGCAGCCCAAGAGCAGGAAGGAACACGGTAGAGCACACGGCAACTTCCTGAGGTCTGGTTGTTGCCAGCTCCGCATTGGGGTTGAGCCCTGACCCTGGGCATCCGTCCTCACTGTGCCTCTCACTCCAAATGTTTATCGATATATCACCGGAAAAGCAGTCTCGGAGAAAAGATGGCTCGGAGGTTAAGAGCACTGGCTGCTCTTCCAGAGGATCTGAGTTCAATTCCCAGCAACCACATGATGGCTCACAACCATCTGTGATGAGAACTGGTGCCCTCTTCTGGCCTGTAGGCATACAGGCACTGTGTACATAATAAATCTAAAGAAGGGGGTGGGTGGAGAGATGGCTCAGTGGTTAAGAGCACTGGCTGCTCTTTCAGAGGTCCTGGATTCCATTCCCAGCAACCACATGGTGGCTCACAACCATCTCAGATGGATCTGATGCCCTCTTCTGGCCTGCAGGCATACATGCAGACAGATACTATATAATCAATCAATCAATCAATCTTAGGAAGAAAGGAAAGAAAGAGAAAGAAATCACCATCCCTCTAGACAAGCTCCTCTTGCTATGTGACACAAGGACATCCTGTCATCTGTCTAGCAAGGGGACCTGCGCCCCATGTCTGTGCTCTGTTCATCAATCATGTCCACCCTTTCTCAGAACTGGGGGAAGGAGCAGGGAACCTTTGGTCATAGGTCAGGGACAGCCTGGAGGGCAGCTCTCCAGGTCACTCTAGGCTCTCACTTAACTGTTTACAGGCGGTAGCAGTCACACCTTTGGTCTTAATTTTTAAGTCTTTTTTAATATAAATACCAAATAAATGCGCTGGCATATCACCTGTTTTCATGTATCAGACAGCATCTGGGGCAAGTGACGTAGCCTGGTCCCCACCCCGAGTTATCCACGATGCACACACGCTCTCACGAGTCTGCTCACACGAGCAGCCTCTTTGCTTCCTTCTTTTCTCAAGAGCCATGTTAGCATCTGAGCTGGGTTTCCGGGGAAATTTCCAGCGCTGCCTTTTGTTAACAAAGCCACTCGTCGACTCTTTAGTGAATGCCTACAAGATGCAGGACTTCTCTTGGAGGCAGGGCAGAAAATAAGAGTTTGTTTGTTGAGACAGGGTCTCACTATGTAGTTCAGGCTGGCCTCGAATTTACAGCAATCCTCCTGCCTCTGTCATAGTGAGTGCTGGGATTACAGGTATGAAACACACCTAGTTTAGATATGGTTAATGACTCAAAGAATTTACCTCATGCCTGATGGTGGTGGCGCACGCCTTTAATTCCAGCAATCGGGAGACAGAGACAGGAAGATCTCTGTGAGTTCAAGGCCAGCCTGGTCTACAAAGTGAGTTCCAGGATAGCCAAGGCTACACAGAGAAACCCAATCTTGAAAAACAACAACAAAAAGCAAAAACAACAACAACAAAAAACCTAAAGAACTTACATCTCATGAAACTCACATTCTAGTAAATAACGTGTGTGGTGGGGGTATCTATTTACAAGGGAGTACAAGCTAAAAACACTGCAGTCTCCTTAGATAGCAGAGGAAGCCCCTTCTCCCTCCTCCTTGTATCCCCAACTCTACAATCCCACTTCTGCAGAGTGCCTAGTAACTGTGGGAAGTGGGTGGAGAAATCTCTGTCTCTGAAGAGCCCCCCAACCCCATGAGCTCACCACCGCCTAAGTGTGCCGTGTCCCGATCCCAGCGTTCCCATTGCATGAAATAAAAGCCACAAGGTTGGTGCTGGAGAGACGGCCCAGCAGTTAAGAGCACTATCTCTTCTTGCAGAGAGCCAGGGTTCAGTTCCCAGCACCCACAAGGTGGCTCATGACCATCTGTAACTCCAGTTCCAGGGACTCCAAAGCCCTCCTCTGGCCTCTGTGGACACTGCATGCACGTGGGGCACATACATACATGCAGGCAAACATACACATAAAATAAAAATGAGTACATCTTAGGAGGACCTCATCACTGTGTGCTGAGCCCTTCTTCTAGCCTCCCTTCCTCTGCCTGGCTTCTTACTTCGACAGAACAGAACGCCTTCTCCCGCAGCCATTCACAAGATGAAGCACAGAGCCTTCTGAAGGAACAGTTAGAACCAAGCTCTTTTGTTCGTTACACTGCTTCCCCCAGTCCCACAGGGTCAGGCAGATTTTAGATGACTTGGAGGAACCAAAAAAATAATGTCTCGTTGTGTTTTGTAGCATCCAAATGGCCCTGGAAAGGGGCCCTGTTATAGTGATTTCACTTGAGCACCAAGAAGAACGTAGGTTGAATCATAAACATCCAATCATATGAGTCAATTTAGCGACTTGGGAGCTGACATTTCTCTCTGGTACACCATGCTCAGTGTAAATACAAACACTTAAAATCTAAAATCATCTCCCAGTGGAACGCATTAGCAAAAATAAGAAATTCCTTGGTAATGCTTTAATTAGGAGGAATGTCTCTTATTAATACTGACAATAGGAAAATGTATCTTCCTTACCCTGAAACGTGAAATCCAGGTTAAATTAGACCCCTAACAGGGCCTGAAGGGTTTCCTACCACACTTAGTGTTTCAGTTTTTCGAGACAGGGTTTCTCTGTGGTTTTGGAGCCTGTCCTGGAACTAGCTCTTGTAGACCAGGCTGGTCTCAAACTCATAGAGATCCGCCTGCCTCTGCCTCCCAAGTGCTGGGATTAAAGCTGTGTGCCACCCTTGCTGGGCTCATCAGATTCTTTTATCAGGCCCCTCCCACTTCCTGTGCTCTGGTTCAGGCCTGGGGATGTAGGTCAGTAGTAATGTGGCTTCCCAGCCATGGGTGGGGTTCTAGATTTAAGCACAGGTTTTGAAAAACAGCAGTGGCAGTGGGTTCAGCCCTGCGACCTTGATCAAGATATTTCCCACACGCCTTTAATCCCAGCATTTGGGAGGCAGAGGCAGGCGGATCTCTGTGAGTTCGAGACCAGCCTGGTCTACAGAGCTAGTTCCAGGACAGGCTCCAAAACCACAGAGAAACCCTGTCTCGAAAAAAACCAAAAAAAAAAAAAAAAAAAGATATTTTCCACAGCAGAGCTTCAAGCCTCGGGCTTGAGTTAGATAAACACTGTAGGAGATTCTTAATAGTCTTCCTCTTTCATTTTTCCGCCCACTTCTACTTCCTCCCAAGCCATAGCATCTAAGTGGTTGTACATTTACTATGTTATAAACATCACATGCAGTTCTGCAGCCCTACACCGGCAGTACGGCACGCCACTATTAGCTGCATCTTCCCCCGTGGCTCCAGGCGTGCCAGGAAACGTGGTGATGAGGGTCCTATGCAGTGGAGGCCACTTTCCCTGACAGGCCTTTCAGCGATTGCCTATAAACCCCACGGCACTGTAAACTCCCAGTCCTTATAAAATGCATAAAGCACTTGGTCCCCATCCGTCTGCCTCCAGAGGGGAGTAATGCGAGAACCCCAGCTACTGAGATTTAGGAAAATCACGAGAGCGCTGAGACACTAGCTATGCTTTTCCAAGGTGGCCCGAGTGACCAGAGAGCCGAGACATCGTCTGCCCGCTACTGTATCTTGACATACAAAGAGTGGAACGCTGTCAACGTCTGTCCTGGTCTTCCTTTTATTTAGTAGAGCCAATACCTTATCTAGAACCTGGTCGCAGCTTCTACAGTCCACTGTTGTTAGCCTGCCTTCCCCGCACTTGTCTGTCATTGCATCATATTGGAAAAGCATCCTTCCATGTCCTGAGAGATATCTGGAGATGTGGAGGAGGAGAAAGGACAGCCATTAGGCAGCGTCCTTTGAGCCTCACTGAGTACGCATTAGGAGTCATCTGTGAGGTGCTGAAGGGAAGAAGACCGCAAAGGGACCGGCATGCATCACGGTAAGGTTGCCAGATCTGGTTTTGACTGCTAAAGGTAATGATGAAAGAGAGAAAAAAAGAAAAGTCCATGGAACTGACAGCATAAAAATGTTTAATTTTTCAAACAAGGCGACTTGAACAAACAAATGGATAAAAGGTCTCCTACTGCATTGCACTTCACACAGGCAAGTGAGTTGTATAGCCACACAATGGAATATTTTATTCAGACATAAAAATTATGATGTTCTCGTATATGGCACAAGCAGGAACCTTGAAACAGTAGGCGAAGTAAGACAAAGAACAGATACTTATGACCCACATCCGTGATGTACTTAGACAAGGACACAGGGATACCAAGTAACTCGGAGGCTGCAGGGATAAAGGAGAGCGAAGGCGTTACTGCCAGTGGGGTGCACAGCTTCTGTCTGGGGTGATTTTAAAAAGTAAAGAAATACAGTGACAACCGCTGCATGTGTACTGAAGAGGGGAAAATAACCATGGCAGATGTTTAAGCACCCCCCCCACACACACACACACACAGAGAGAAACATCAATGCGCATCCACAGATCTGCTGGAATGGGAGGAGAGGAGAGGTGCCGAGTCAGAGGGCTGGGGCTGATGACCGGATGATGCTGCTAGGCCTGGACCACAAGGCCAAGAGCAAAAGGGGCTCAGGATTGCAACTCTAGGGCTGCTTCCCTACCCAATTCTTCAAAGCTAGTTTTATTATGTTTGTGTGTGATGATGTCGTGTGGCATGGTGTTCCTCAGACTGTGGTGGCCGGAAGACGGACCCGTGAGTCAGTTCCTTCCCTCCCCCGCTAAGTGGGCTCCAGGGATTGAACCCAGGTAGTCAGGCCTACAGGGCAAGCCCTTCATCCGCTGAGCCTTCTCCTGGGCCTATCTAGCCAGTGGGTTCACTGCTGTGAAAGCCCAGCAGATCAGTGAACTCTTTTCTCTCCCCACTCTGCCTCCTCTTCAAGGCCAAGATAACAACCGCCTCTGTGTGCAGGGGACTCTGTCCTTAACTGACTTCTACCCTCCGCACGGCTCCCTTAGCCTTGAAGGCTATCAGCACCAAAGTGCTGTTCTGTGAACCCTACTGGCCTACGGGGCAGAACTGATTGCTAACTGTTACTTGTTTCCACTTGGTAGCTCTAGTAGGCACCTTGGGTACCTCAGAGAGTATAGGTCTCAGTAGCAAGGGAACACGGTCATCATCGGTCATCGGTGGGCTAATACTGGCCATAGCTGGTACTCACACGTCCACAATGTCTGATTACTATGCTATCTGTGATCTTCACAGTGAATGTATTTGCCGAGTGTTAGCTTGTGTTACTAGGGAAGACTCTCAGGAGTTAAAGAATCCAGATAAAATGTCATCGTCGTTAGAAGTTCATCTCCTCAGCCGGGCAGTGGTGGCACACAACCTTTGATCCCAGCACTCGGGAGGCAGAGGCAGGTGGATCTCTGTGAGTTCGAGGCCAGCCTGGTCTACAGAGCAAGTTCCAGAACAGCCAGAACAGTCAGAGCTACACAGAGAAGTTCATCTCCTCATGAGTGAGTTTCCTAGCATGTATCCAACTGGAAATTAGCCCATGAAAGACTTTCACTGACAGAATGACATGGTTAGTTAGCCAGACCATTAAACAGCTTTTTACTTAACTGGGCCTTGATTTTCTCTTTAAAAAGTGGCAAATTGAGGGCTGGAGAGATGGCTCAGTGGTTAAGAGCATTGCCTGTTCTTCCAAAGGTCCTGAGTTCAATTCCCGGCAACCACATGGTGGCTCACAACCATCTGTAGTGAAGTATGGTGCCCTCTTCTGGCCTGCAGATATACACACAGAATATTGTATACATAATAAATATTTTTTTTTAAAAAAGTGGCAAATCAGGCTGAACAGAGGCTCAGGGGTCACAGGACTTCTTGCTCTTCAGAGGGCCCAGGGTTGACTCCCAGCACCCACATGGTGGTTCATAACCACCTGTAACTCTAGAGTCAGATGTGGTGCCTTCTTCTGACTTCTCTGAGCATCAGGAGCACATGTGGTAAACATACACACATGCAGCAAAGCAATCACACACATACATCTTTAAAATGTCTTTCTTGGGGCTGGAGAGATGACTCAGTGGTTAAGAGCATTGCCTGTTCTTCCAAAGGTCCTGAGTTCAATTCCCAGCGACCACATGGTGGCTCACAACCATCTGTACTGAGATCTGAAGCTCTCTTCTGGCATGTGGGCATACATGGAGGCAGAATGTTGTATACATAATAAATAAATAAATAAATAAATAAATAAATATTAAAAAAATAAAATGTTTTTCTTTACGTTACCAAGCAACATACAATTGTTGCTGAAAACTGGAAAAGTGCTGAGGGAAAAGACTAAGATCCCACTACTCCAAGCCAACACCTAGGGGCGGGCACTTATCTCCTCAAGAAGCTATACAGACCTCTTTCTCTGAGCATAAAATGGATATGTTTGACTGTGTGAACCTTTCTTATTTTATTTTTCATTTTTGGAGACAAGATCTCACGTATCCCAGGCTGCTCTTGAACTTAATAGGTAGCCAAAATGATCTTAAACTCCTGATCCTTAGGGGCTGGAGAGATGGCTCAGTGGTTAAGAGCACTGACTGCTCTTCCAGAGGTCCTGAGTTCAATGAGTTCAATTCCCAGCAACCACATAGTGGCTCAAGGCCACTTATAATGAGATCTGGCGCCCTCTTCTGGTGTGCAGGCGCACATGGAAGGAATGCTGTATATATAATTAAAAAATAAATCTTAAAAAAAAAATAAACCTCCCGATCCTCCTGCCTCTACTTCCCAAGTGCTGGGATCACAGGTGTGCAGCACCACGGCTGATTTCTGGGACTGGGGATTAGCTGCAGGGCTCTGTCATGCTGGGCAAACACTCTGTAGCCACTGAGCTACACCCTCAGATCTGTGTGTATCTTTAAGACAGGAAAGGATTCGTTTACAGGTCAGATATACATCTCTGTTTCCATCAGTGACTGTGTGACTCACAAACCAATCTATTTTTATATTTGCTACTTAATTCATATTTTAATATTTAATACTTATGCTATCTTGCATTTTTTTTTCTGATGAGCATTCCTCTGGGTCTGCACGCTTGTCCAAGTCTTCCTCAGGATAAATTTCCAGAATTGGACTCACAGTAATAACCGCCTACCCCCAGATGAACGTACACTTACAGAGCTCACTGGCTGGAGAGCTATGATGTGGGTAAAAGTTTTAAAGGAGTTAAAATTCAACTTAAGCCAGGCGGTGGTGGCGCACGCCTTTAATCCCAGCACTCAGGAGGCAGAGACAGGCCAATCTCTGCGGTTTGAGACCAGCCTGGTCTACAGTGTGAGTTCCAAGATAGAGTGGTTACACAGAGAAACCCTGTCTCAAAAAGAAAGGAAAAAAAAAAAGCCAAATGAAAAAAAAGGGAAGAAATTCAATGAATTCAGAAAGATATTTTCCATATCTGATCCACTTGGACATTATGAAAAGACATATGTGAATATTCTAGAATATAATGTTGACTTGAAGGACAAAACAGAACCTATTTTAAAAGAGACTTTTATTATTTAGTCAAATGCGATAAAAGTTAAGCATTAAAAGATAAGCTCACTTTTTGCAAAAACTAACTTCCTCCAAAGTTAAAGAAAAAAAATTATTAGTCTGATTTAAGAAATACATGTTCATTTATAGAAAATGTGGAAAACATATAGAGAAAAGGACTCTCAGATCTTGCAAAGGCATAATAACTTAGTTTCTGCACAAGTGTCTTTTAAAGCCATCTTTTCATTCTCCTCTCTCCCATTCCTGCCCTGCAAAACATGGTTGAGGGAGACCAGGCTGTGACTTCCTGACCGGTTCTGACTCGCTCTGGGCTACATCCTACTCCACCGAACTTTGTCTAAACCCACAACCCACCTGGAGGCCTGCAGGCCTCCTGAGCCTCAAGGCCAGCAAGGTGGGGACAGGCCACCTCCTGCACAGCACAGCCAGGCTTCCCCTCAACCTTTCACGCACCCATCTGTTAACTACACCTAAAATTTACACAGCTACCACCTCAGAGTTTGAGAGGGCTACCCCACTGATTTCGTCTTCACAGCCCCCTCCCAGGCAGAAGAGCCGGTGTTCCCCACTCAAGAGGAGAGGGTACTGAGGCACAGCACGGTTAGTGAGGGGCAGAGCTTGGATGTGAAGCCCTAAGTACAGGGACTCCAAGGCCATCACCCAGCCGCTTTGAGGTCTGGCAACAGGCAGTTAAGAGAACTTAATCACCTCTTAGTGGTCCCAGAGAGGCAGGACTGCTGAGGGGCAGTCCTAGCTAGGGAAGAGGCTCCGTCTCTCAGGGCCCGACCCTCCACATCTGTCCCTACAGGTGTTTAATGAGATGGTCTCTTGTCCGATGTCTTCTGCTTAGTCAAATATGCCGAGCAGGAATTAAAATCTTAAAAGTCTAGAAAATTCGAGACAGGAAGGACCCTTAAAGCCCACCCCAGCCGAGGCCCTGGCCTTTCAGTGTCTTTCTCGCCTCTGGTTAAGCTACTTCCTCTCTCAGCATGGTTAGAGATGGCATGGCCGAAGGGCTAACTTCCTTCTCTGACTTTCAGTGTGTGAAGGTTTACAGGCTGGCAAAGTGAAAGTGAAATTGAACAAGATTCGGCACCCTGGAAACATTTGGTAACAGATGTACCCACCGTGAATTGCTGTGTCACAAAAAAACCAAGTCGTACCGGGTTTTCCAAGGAGGCTCTCCACACCTCCCAGTCCCGCCACTGCCAGGAGCCTCCTGAAAGGACCTACAGAGGAAGTGTGTCGTAGCAAGGGGTACCAGCGTGGCCTTCGCAAGTCGCCTATCCCTTTTATTTGCAAAGGGAGCAATTCTCGTTGGCTGAATGCTTCTACTCCACAAACGAACTAGAACCCCAATTACAAATGTCAGCAGCACCTTAACGGCCGGCCGTCTCAGTGCCCCCATCATTTACATCCAGGACTCAGACCCTCCCCCTATGATCACTACCTGGTGCCATGGTAATCAGCATGTGACCGCAGGCCACCTTGGTTCTTCAGCGGTTCCAGGGTCCTATGGCTAGCCTTATCTGATGAGATGGAAAGCTCACAGGTGGCCAAATGACTGCTTCTATCGACTAGTGTGCGCCAGATAATGTTCATGGAGGGTTAAGGCATGGCCCCTATCTTCAAGCATCTCACAGAAGGAAAAACCAATCCTGTGCAACACTAAGCGCAGTCACAGAGCTGTAAACAGGAGCCAAGGCGCTGAGAAGAGCGGCTTCTACGGCAGGGTGAGGCAGCTGCGAGGGGAGGTAACAGAACCGGTTTTAAAAGGCTAGTGAAATCAGTCGGGCAAAGGGTGGCGGTGGGCAAGCCAGGCAGGAGGGCCAGCATCGTCAAGCACAGCAAGGAGAGAAACAGTCCAACGTTGCTGGAACACCAAGTGCAGGGCAGGGAGTGGAGGGCGTTCAGGCTGGAACAGTGGGCCTAGCAAGGTACAGCAGGCAGCAAGCCCGCGCAGTTCTCGCTGACCCGGTACCGGGAGGGCCGCTTACGCAATTCGCAAGTGAACGAATTTGGGCGCCCGCGGAGAGGCTGTCAGTGACGGTCGGTGCTGGCGCCGCCAGCCCCCCCTCTCCCCAGAGCACCTGTGCGCCTTCGCAGCCGCCAAAGCAGACGCAGGCTGAGCCGATCCACCAGATCTCAAAGCGGACCCCGGCCCCGGCCAGCGCAGCGCGGCACACCCCCTCCCCCCCGCCCCGGACCCCCCGAACTCGCTTCGGTGACAGCGCCTGTTGATGCCCGGTGGCGGCTGCCTGCGCGCCAGCGAGCGGGGAGCGGGTTTCTCTGCAGTCGCCACCAGGTTTTCCCGAAGAGCAGTCCCTGCGGGCCTCCCCGACCCGGGGCTGGGGGGCGAAGGCTACCTCGGCCCGGCGATCACCAGGCCGGGCGCGGCGGGGAAGGGCCGGTGGCGTCTGGGGCTTTGCGCAAGGCGCAGTGCCGAGGTCCGTCCTCCCGGGCCGGCGAGCGGCAAAGGTCTCGGGCGCGCGGGGCAAGGGCAGGGGCGGCGCGCGGAGCCGCTCGGGGCAGGGGCGCGCGTGGGCGCCAGGCCGCTGTCATTACCTGGCCAGCGTGGTTTTCCCCGAGCCCGGGAGGCCGCGCAGGAGGTAGAGGTGTTTCCTAAAGCTGTGGCGACGCGGAGGTGGCCCCCGCGCGGGCGGCGGCCGAGGAGGCGGCTGCTGCTGCTGCCGCTGGTGGAGGCTCAGCCTCCCAAACGATTCCAGAAAACTGTCCTCCATGGGGAGGGGGCTGGCGGTGAGGGCCCTGGGTTCCCTTCCTGAAGTCACGGTCTTGGCCAAAGCTGTTGTTTTTGTGGCTCTCCGGCCATGTGATAGATGGAGGGGCGGGCGCTCGGAGCCCAGCCCCTCCTTCGCAGCCGCGCGAACCGCGGGAGGGGGCGTCTCTACCTGCGAGGCCGGGGTGCTGGGAGACTGACAGTCAGGGAAGCGTGGGTGACGCAGCCCCCAGCGCTCCCTCCTGCCTCCCACTGTCTTCCGCTGTCCTTCCCGAGGGAAGGGGCCCGGCCCGGGGACACAGTGGGAGGTTTTCCTGTAGTCACTGTGGAAGAAGCCCAGCCCACTGCTACAGCTCTGCCTCATCTCACTTCAGACAGGCCTAGACCTTGAAAGTAAATAGTTTCCGTTGGCGATTAAAGAATGTGACGAGCGCATCTGAGCAGTAACAGAAAAGGCCATTGTCTCCCCTACTGCGCGTGTACCAGCACCTGGCTGGTGTCCCAAGCAAGGGCTGGTGCACACTCCTCCAGAGTGCTGTACCGTTTCTTAGTACCTTTATCGGCCTGCCAAAATATCCTTAGAAAGCTTTACTTAACTTTACGTCTCTTGCTCCTTAGGTATCGGGTGGATTTAGGGGGCTGCATAGATACTTCTCTGCTGCCAAATAGCAGAGAGATTGTCCTGGGACCGTTTGTAGAAAACCAAGTTCGAACTGTAGGAGTTGGCGGCACCCATTGGTAGGCACTGGTTGTGACTCTCCAGTATTTCGCTATAGAAGCAATAGGATGAGCCTGGTTCTTGGAACGAAACTGTTCAAAATTTGCATCCTAGAAAATCCGAGATACTGATGACTTTAGCTACAATTATTGAAAAACGAAAACATTTTATGTCTGGCACTTAAGGTAAGGACATTATGAAAAAGAACTGTGCGGAAAGTCCCTCTAAGACTTAGAATCTAAGTTAAAGGCCAGAGATTTCCCGACCAGCGTTAGGAAGAGGAACTGCCCGCAATCTCACTAGCTTTGGGCTCCCCCTGGGTTGGGGTGTGAGAGGGAGGCAGGCTGCTCTCCCTGGAAATTCCCCTCCCAGCACGAAGCATGCTTCCTTGGTCCTTCTTAGTAATGCAAGGACATCTGTGCACAGTGACCGGAAGAGTGAGGAACAGAGAGGAGACGTTCGTCATAGCAGTAGTGTTTATACGTCACTCATGTCTGGGGAAGAGAGCCTAGGACCTCCTGCACACTGAGCACAGCTTAGTACACCTTTTCAAACACGGTTTTGCTCAGTCTCAAAGACTACCTTGCTCACTCCAATCCCCCTCTGTCCAGTAAGGCGGCCATGGAGCGTGGGGATGGTACAAACTGAGACTAAAGCACACACTGAGGCCAGGCGCACGCCTTTAATCCCAGCACTCGGGAGACAGAGACAGGGGGATCTCTGTGAGTTCAAGGCCAGCTTGGTCTACAGAGAGAGCTCCAGGACAAGCTCCAAAGTTATACAGAGAAACCCTGTCTCAAAAAACCACCCCCCTCCAAAAAATTGAGATGGCTCAATGGGCAAGAATGATTACTGTGCAAGCATAAAGACATGAGTTCAAATCCCCAGTCCTCATCTAAAAAAGAAGGGCATGACTATGGCTACACACGCTGAAACCCTGGTGTTGAGAAAAGAGTTCATTGCTCAATTAGCCCAGCAGCTATAGCTACAGCTTCAGTGAGAGAGCCTGTCTTAATGGAGCACACAGAAGACACCTGGCATCCTACAGGCATGCACCTGCACACTGTCGTGTGCGCACATGCACACACACACACACAGGGGGGAGGATGGAGAGATGGCTCAAGGGGTAAGAGCACCAGCTGGGCTTGTTGGTGATTTGCATCTCCTATTAGAGGGGTGGGGAGAGTCATGGTCCCTTACCTGTGTAGTCATCTCCCTACTACCTGCTGTATACAACTCTGTCCCGACAGCAACCCTGGGGAGGGACTGGAGGACACAGGCCTGGAAGACTAGTGAGAGGGCTCCGTCTGTTCAGCTGTGGGAGAGCCCTCAGCCCTGCTGGGTGAAGACTTTCTGGTGTGGCCTTCTAGGGAAGGCAGCTCTCACACCCAGCAGGGACCCACTCATCTCTGCCCTGTGAGAAAGCACAGTGAACTCAGAGTGAGCATTGGCCGAGTGGTGGCTCAGTGTGTTGTTAGGGTCTTTTTTTTTTTTTTTAATTTACTTATTTATTATGTATACAACATTCTCCCTCCATGTATACCCACACCAAAGGAGGGTGCCAGATCTCATTATAGCTGTTTGTGAGCCACCATATGGTTGCTCGGAATTGAACTCAGGACCTCTGGAAGAGCAGCCAGTGCTCTTAACCACTGACTCATCTCTCCAGCCCCTTGTTAGGGTCTTAAAAAGAGGAATAGATGCTGCTGGTGTCTCCCCTAGTGAAGGAAATTTAGCAACAGATCTAAGGCCCTTCTGGCATGGCACCCAAACGTGTGACATACACACACACACACACACACACACACACACACACACGTGAAGATCGAAAAATACAAGCCAGGTATGGTGGCACAGGCCTTTAACCCCAGCACTCAGGAGGCAGAGTCAGGTGAATCTCTCTGAGTTCGAGGCCAGCCTGGTCTATAGAGTGAGTTTCAGGACAGCCAAGGCTACCCTGTCTCAAAAAACAAAACAAGCAAACAAAACAAAAACAAAAAACAA
Source organism: Chionomys nivalis (assembly GCF_950005125.1). Lineage (NCBI taxonomy): Eukaryota > Metazoa > Chordata > Mammalia > Rodentia > Cricetidae > Chionomys > Chionomys nivalis. The sequence continues at coordinate 82,224,861 of NC_080088.1, read as the reverse complement.
CAAATAAACAAAAAAGATGTGGAAAAACAAGAAGTACAGCGCAAAAGAGAAACGGGGCAGACAAGCCCTCTGCAGGAGCCTGCTGTGGATATCCTACCTGGCCCCACCCCTACTCACTCTTTTGTAAACTTAGGAGGTTCCAGGGACCAGATAGCAGCACAGCATGGCCAGCATGCTCTTACTATTAAGCACACCCCTACCACCATATCTTACTCTCTTGCTGCCAGACACCTCCCCAGAAATAAGAACCGCATCTTCCATTTCCGTAGCACCCGCTGTCTGCCACAGACACAAGGACACTTGGTGTGACTGCACAAGACACCCCTGGAGGGGAGTAGTCCTAAGCCATTTTGCTAAAGCTTCTTTCTGGAAGTTAGACGGGATAAATGTGGGGAAAGGTATATAGAGCTGCAGCATTCCAGAACCCAGCATAAGACTTGTGGCCAGTGGCCGGTAAGATTATTAAACCATAAAGATGGTCCAAACTGGTGGCTGCCCCCACCATGCCCACTGCTAAATATTCCCAGTACTGTCCTTAGACACAACTATAGTGGAGTGGCTTCTAGCACGTTCACTAGAAAGCCACAAATGTTTTGCTGTAAACAAAGAATTTTCCAGATGCCTATCTCCTCCCTGGCTGGCTGGCCCTCCTTCTAACTCTGTCTTCCTCCTGGCTCTTCCCTTATCCCTCTTCTAGATGACTTAGGGAAGCTGTAGGAGGCAGGGGGAGGCTTGGGGACCACAGGGCTAGTTTCAATTAAATTAAGCACATTTAGTCGTAGCTAGTTGGGAGGCTGAGACAGAGCACTGAAAGTTCAATGACTGCCTAGGGAACTTAATGAAAGTCTGTCTCCAAAACAAGACTGCGGGAAGGGAACAAGGACAGACGGGGGCAGATCTGTGCTGCCAGGATCCTGGGTCCCGGCCGGATATGGGCTCTGTGAACAACTTTTGGTTTTCTTGGCCTTTTGGGAATTCAGAGTACAAACAGAGAGCACCAACTCTGTCTCCTGTCCGAGCCTTCAGTCTGGTAACGCACACTCCAAACTGCACAGGCAAACACTGAGGAGGCCTGAGCTACTCTGAGAAACTGACCAACATCCACCAAAGATGGCAGCTTCAAGGCAAGATTTAACTTCTGCTGTTCCTTAAAACCTCCCTGAGGTGCAAAGGAAGCTACTCTAGGGTGTCTCTAGAGGGTCTGGCTGTTTTGTTGCTGTCATCACTTTAAACAGAAGCTGGGGAGGGCTCATAGCAACCGGAGTCTAGAAACTAGGCAGCAAAGGTCAAATGCTGATTGATCTGATCAAAAGTGTCCTAGGTTAGAGAGAGCCAAAAAGCACAACTCATCCAGCATAACCCCAATATCCAGGTGCTGGAAGGTTTGGGGTGTGGGTGGAGCTTAGGTTGGAGATGAGTTCAAAGTCCAGTCAAGAAATAGGGCTGAAGGCTGAAGGTGTGGCTGTGCACAGAGGCCCTGGGTCCTCCCCTCTCCCCTCCCCCAGGCTCTGAGGGCTGTGCACAGCAGGCCCTGAGATCCTCCAGCAACAGAACACACACACACACACACACACACACACGCACACACACTGCATCTAGACGGTTATTAAGCACATGGCTGCATGTTGGACAGTGAGGATGAGGAAGTGGACAAGCCTATTTCTTCAAAAATTAAGTACAACTAAATCAAAAAAGAATAAAATACTAAAAGTAACCTCTAGTTATATGATAGGTCCCCATGATCTCTAAGCAAATTCCTGGAGGTCCAGATAGTCTGAGAACTCATAAACTGTTTATTTGTTGGTTGAACTAATACAGTATAAGAACAAACATTAGGTGGTGGCGCACGCCTTTAACCCCAGCACTCGGAAGGCAGAGGCAGGCGGATCTCTGTGAGTTCGAGACCAGCCTGGTCTACAAGAGCTAGTTCCAGGACAGGCTCCAAAGCTACAGAGAAATCCTGTCTCGAAAAACCAGAAAGGAAAAAAAAGAGCAAACATTAGTGTATATCCTGAGTGGAGGAGGGGCATGGTGATGAAGCGCACTATTTCTGCAGTGAGATGTACATACATAAAGACTACATGCCGAGTGAGTAAATAAGAAAGAAAATCCATGTCCTGACAGTTTAGGTCAGACTTACTGACAAATTAATTTTAATGTAACACGTAACTCAAAAACAAAAAGTGGACACTGGGATGAAGGCCAGGATAGGAAGCTATGGCTGGATGAGGACGGTGGGGGCTCACAAACTGAGAGAGGTGGTGGCCATGACAGTGGGTGCGTCATGTGTAAACTAAAACACACTCAAGCATGGTGAAGGTGGGGTCACGGAGAAGGGTCGGAGGTTCAGAGCATTCACTGCTCTCACAGAGGCCCACACTGTAGCTCACAACTATCAACAGCTCCAGTTCGAGGGATCCGATGCCTCTTCAGGCTCCCACAAGCTCCTTTATGCGTGTACATACACTCATGCATACACACATAAAATAAATAAACATTTTTTTGAAGAAACAGCTAAGGTAATTATTTTATTGTATATTTCACCATTTTTAAAGATTAGATAAACAAAATGACATTTGGATTTTGGAGCCTTTTGGGATTTCATAATTCTAGAGTTGTGGCCACGGTCCAATATTTGTATACACATGCTGTCATCCAAGTCTTGGAGTAATTAAAGAACTTTCTGTGCCTCATTTTCCTCTGCACAATGAAGCTGTGACAAAGGTCTTGGCACTGGGCAGGGCAGTGTTCAAACTCTTACTGCTTGCAAATTGTCTTTCATTATTGACACAACTTATCAAGAGCAACGACTGGAGTGATTATCCATGCCAGGGCTGGTGGCCAACGAGTGCACGCTGGAAAGACCTCTGAGGGTCAGCGCTGGGCACCCGGGCTTTTCTCAGTGATCGGGACCATCAGCAGCAGGGCAGGAAGCAGAAATCTCCCCTGCATACAAGTGCACACCTGTCCAGACATGATGCCGCAGGAAGGAGTCTGTTCCCAGCTCCTCTTTGCTACCCTGGTCACCCTTCTAGCATCTAGGACCTGTGCTGTCCCTTCAGTCCACTCTCCCTGGTTCTGCTCATCTCAGCTACTTCCTGTTCTCACTCCCTGAGCTACAGCTCTTTACAGCACAAAAGTTATTAATGATCATTACAAGAATTTATGCAAATGGGTAAACAAGTTTCCTGGCTCAATATTTTCCTCTGCCAAGATCACATGAGTTCTATTTTGCCAGAGGGCTTTGCCCAAGGAGGTGTTGAGAGAATGGAAATGAACCCGTGTTAGGAGACCATTCCTTCTCAGTCACTATCCCAAGTTCTTTGCACACTTATTTCATTTAATCCCCATTTAAAATCTCCACTAGAAAGTGATATTGTTAACTTATTTTTACACTTAAAAAAAAAACTGAGGCTGTGAGGAGATTAATTTTTTTCAGATCACATAGCAGGCCCCAGGACAGGGACACTGGAACACATTCCCGGCCTCAGCATCTACAAAGGACTGTGGCTATCAACACGTGGCAACTGGCGCAGAGCATTGCGAAATAGGCAGAGACAGCCTTGGGACTTCTACAGCCCAGCGGGTTCTCCTTATAACTGCCTCTTCCTACATTTCTATCTGCCCTCTAAAACCTGTTTGTCAGTACATTATGACAAACCAAACCGGAAGGCTTTCTCATGTAACTGCAGTTACGCATGCTGCTACAGACCTGGGACATGCTCAGGTGAGACTGGAGCGCAGCCAGAGGGGGGTAGAGGAGTGACTTCAGAACCAAAAGAAAAAGCATGTCCTTGTCACAAAACAGTCACACGCAGCAGGGAAAAGAGACTCGCAGATGGGCCACAAAGCCAAGTTCACTGCACATGGCCTGGACAGGTACCGCCTGTGTCATGCTAGGGCCACCTCACAGAGGTGAAGGAAACATCCCCTAACTGCAACTCTCTCACAAAGGGGTCGCAAGGGGCTTACTGCTTCCCCTTTAACATCAGGAACAATGTCTATCATGACAATACCCTGGGGAACAAACTGCAAGTTTTCACCCTTTCTCCAGAGCTCTCACACTCTCTTAGCACACGGATCTTCTTCTAGATGTCTCTCCAGGTCTCCACACCCCTCCTGAGCGCCCACTGCTGTCTTCCAGCAGAAGCAGGGAAAGAGGAAAACATTTCTACTGAATATACACATATTTCTCACTGAGAGTCAAACACAGATTATGCTTATAAATGAGTTAAGATTTTCGAAAAGAGAAAACATGCCAAAACACATGTGCATTCCATTCTTATCAAGCGCAGACATGTACACACTGACAATCCCAGCAGATGTATTTACTTCATAATGTCAGATTCCGGGGAAAGTGTGATATATTTGTTTTAATGTCACTCTCAATGTCAAGTATAACATATGACACAAGCGTCTATCCAGGCTAACTCTTTTCTTGGAGCATCTGCTAATATACAATATTTATACATAACCTACAGTCCTAATTCCTAGCTCTGGTCACACATTGGTGGTGTGGGGGGATTTCTCACACACTGTGTCGCCAGAATGCTCTGAAACGCATTCTGAGTAATGAAATGGGGAATAAATCTTGGGAGCAACAATCCAAGCTTTGTTGTAGTTCACAGAAAGATGTGCGACTGGAGAGAAGCATTGAACATGCAATGGCACAGACATGGTTGCCATGGTAACTACTCTTCAACTGCAATACATCTGCGCTATTACAACCAGGCGATGTCAACACTCATTTCCTTCTGACCATATTGAGGTCTCTGCGATGAGAAGTACTTACAGCTCGAGGGATTTTCATTTTTACCAAGAGGCGCCTGCCTTTTCTGGAAATGATAATTGAGATACATAAATCACGATTAATTCTCATGTGCAGGCATTCCTCAGATGTCAAAAGCAACATTACAAACACAATGCCAGTCTGAACATGTTAAGCATTGCTCTCTGTGTGCATGAATGCCAACATGGCCTCCCTGAGGGCTAAAGAGAGAATTAAGCATATGCCCATGAGCAGAGAGTGGTGGTGAGGTAACATGACCCCAGCACACGAGAGAGACTGGGCAGGAATATTGTTAATATTTGAGGTTAGACAGGTCTACAGAGCAAGGCCCCATCTCCAGAACAAAAAACATAGCTTATGAAAAGGTACGATTGGTTTTAGACATAAAACCAATGTGCTCATAAGAAATAACTGTCACCCTTAAGCGATAGCTCTATCTTTTATCATTAAACTTAATTCTTACTGTTAATTTCAAAATGTGTCCTGGGGTACTTCTAGTTTTACTTACATCACTATTAATTAATTAAACAATAAAAGGACAGTGGGGGTGGTGCACGCCTTTAATCCCAGCACTCAGGAGGCAGAGGCAGGTGGATCTCTGTGAGTTCACAGCCAGCCTGGTCTACAGAGTGAGTTCCAGGACAGCCAGGGCTGTTACACAGGGAAACTCTGTCTTTAAAAACCCAAACCAAACAAACACAAACAAAAAACAAAACCAACCAACCATAAAAACAAAGCAAAACAGCTATGTATACTCTTAGAGTCTACAGTCCGAGTTCTTCATCGGCTCCCTGCATAACGTGAGCAGTCCTAAGAGCAGGGATGTTTTCCCACTGAGGACCAAAAGGCCACACCATTGATAAGATGCCTTAAATCAATCAAATACGAATCAAACCTAACTTAGGACTGGACACAGAATATACGTAATGAATGACTCTTCTAAAATGGCCACTTCAGAATGTACAGCCTTCAATATACTTTTAGAAGTAAATGTGTTCTCTTAGGACTTTTTGAAATAAAGTGTGCACGTACATACACATATTATTTTTTCTTTCCTTTTTTTTTTTTTTTTGTTTTTTTCAAGACAGGGTTTTCCTGTATAGCTTTGATTGCCCTGGAACTTGCTCTGTAGACCAGGGTGGCCTCAAACTCACAGAGATAGACCTCCTCTGCCTCCCAAGTGCTGGAGGTAAAGGCGTGTGCCACCACCACCCTGCTCTTTCTCTAATTTTCATAAAGCAATCCTCCCAATTTATTTTTACAGAAATGTTATCTAGGGGTGGGAGAGATGGGGCAGTTATGAACACACACGGCCCTTGCAGACCTCCTGAGTTTGGTTCTCAGCATCCACCTCAGGCAGTTCACATTTGCCTATAACCCCAACTCCAGGGAGATCTGACACCTCCAGTCTCTGCAGGGATCCACATACATGTGCACATACACATAGTTAAAAATAACAGAATTAACTACTTTGAAAATAAATCTCTGAAACCTAAACATATACCTCTAGTGGCATCTTCCATGGCAAAGGCATTATCTTGAGTGTCTTCCAGTCAAAGGGCACCACATGGTCATCAGGTAACAAGGATTCTGTGGGCAAGAGAAGGCAGAGGACAAAACATCCCAAAGTCAGAGTCTCTCTATGAATATAAAATGTTGCAAACCTGCCATCTGAACTCCTGTGTTTAGAGTCTAGTTTTGAAGGTTTCTCAGAGATGGCTAAGCAGGACTTTTGTTTCAGACCTCAAGTAGTAAATGGTATTCAGACTCATTGAAAATCCTCATTGTTTGTCTATAAACACCATCAGCCCAGATTTTCAACATACACACACACACACACACACACACACACACACAACTGGAAGTGTCACAGGCACAAAACTTAATCTTGCTTCCCTATGATACATACGAAATATTATAACTATAGATAGAGTATATTCAGTCTCCTGCAAATTTCTCCTTCTACACGCGAGTGTCTGAGGAATATTCTGCACATTTAAGAAGTTCATAAACAGGCAGGCAGTGGTGGTGCATGCCTTTAATACAGCACTTGGGAGGTAGAGGCAGGTAGATCTCTGTGAGTTTGAGGCTACTCCACAGAGTGAGTTCCAGGACAGCTGGGGCTACACAGAGAAATCCTGTCTCAAAAAACCAAAGTAAATAAATAAAAAAGTTCATAAACTCCAACCATTAACACAACTATAACACCCACTGGTCTTCCTAAACCGTGAGCAGGATCCGTTCTGTATTCACACAGCCCTATCTAAACCGCTAGAAGGACCTGTGCTGTATTCACACAGCCCTATCTAAACCGTGAGCAGGATCCGTTCTGTATTCACACAGCCCTATCTAAACCGCGGGCAGGACCTGTGCTGTATTCACACAGCCCTATCTAAACCGTGAGCAGGATCCGTTCTGTATTCACACAGCCCTATCTAAACTGCGGGCAGGACCTGTGCTGTATTCACACAGCCCTATCTAAACCGCGGGCAGGACCTGTGCTGTATTCACACAGCCCTATCTAAACCGCGGGCAGGACCTGTGCTGTATTCACACAGCCCTATCGTCACACTTTGTTTCCACGTAGCCATCACACAATCCTGCATCTCATAGATCCCAATGCTACGACTCATGTGAGCCCCAGACACCAAGCCTCTTGCCCAATCTAGCCAAAAAAGTGGCCTCACAGCCTGCACATGGTTCCACTTTCCCTTTTTGAGCACCACCATTTCTAAATGGAAAGGTCTATCCTTCTTCTTCTCTTCCAGCACAGTCCTGCTCATTGAACTGCTTGTGATTCACCTTCTCTTTCTTTTCTCTTCTCTTTTTTAGAGCCCTGACTGGCCTGGATCTCCTATAGACTGGGCTGGCCTCGAACTCAGAGATCCACTTGCCTCTGCTTCCCAAGTACATGGGTGTAATTACTTTTTATATTGAAGGAACAAACAAAACCAGAATCCCATTCTCTTCTTTTTATTTATAATACTTTATTTCATGTGCACCCGTGTTTTGCCTGTGTGAAAGTGTCAGATCCCCTGAAACTGGAATTATAAAGCGGTTATGAGCTGCCATGTGGGTGCTGGGAATTGAACTTGGGTTCTCTGGAAGAGCAGCCAGTACTCTTTTGTTTGTTTTATTTTTCGAGATAGGGTTTCTCTGTAGCTTTGGAGCCTGTCCTGGAACTAGCTCTTGTGGACCAGGCTGGCCTTGAAGTTACAGAGATCCGCCTGCCTCTGCTGCCTCTGCTGGGATTAAAGGTATGCACCACTACTGCCCAGCAAGTACTCTTAACCTCTGAGCCATCTCTCCAGCCCCTGGGAGTGAAGTTTAGCAGAGCTAAAAGAGAGTTCTTCCAGAGTGAGTTCAATTTCCAGCAATCGCGTGGAGGCTCACAACCATCTGTAATGATGCTTCTTCTGGCATGAGTATACATAATAATAAAAAACCTTCCCTCATGGACTATTCATAAGCCTGTCTCTATATTATCTACTTGCAGTGATTTAATTTGTATTATTCTTCTCTCCTCATTTACAAACAAGGCAAGCTATTGATGAATAAGATAGTTTCTTTGAAAATTCCAGAGGTTTAATTAGTAAATTCTTGATTATTTTGATGATGAAGATGACACTGTGTGTTTAAGAGAGGAAGAAGTTTAGGATCTTTTACACTAATCATGCTGACCTGAGGCAAGAGTTACCAAGAGTTTTTAGTTAGGGGCCCCTCTGATATGCTAATAACATCTATAGAGTTTCTCTCAGAAAAGGGATACAAAACAACACAAACATTTTGCTTATGATTTCAGAGTAGACCTTAGACCAAGATTCCTGTCTCAAACATCAATTATCAAAAGTTAAAATTAATAATAATAATAAACAATTGTATTTTATTTTAAAGTTTGTGCAGGTGTCTTGTTGGACATCTAGGAGCATGGCCAAGGGCATCAAGTAGTTAGATGTACTAATTCAGAGATCGTAAGTATGTAGTCAGAAGATCAAGAGTTATACTTGGTTTGCTGTAGGATCTATTCAGTTATGGGCCTGAGTTTCTGAGACAGAGTCTGTCTGGAGCATGGGGAACCTAAAGGAAAGCAGGAAAGGGGGTTGATAAGCCCCGAAACAGTGCAGCGCCGAGAGCTCCTGCTAAGTTCATCTCCTCAGGAAGCCCCAAGAGACCCGCAGGGAACAGAACACTGGCTTTCTAACTTCTCAGAGCTCTGTACTCGAAGTAATAGTTAATGGCAAACCTCTCTTCAGATCACTCTAGAACCTTCTCAGACAAACTTTAACAAAGTCAACAATTTCGGCAGGTTTGCGTCCCTTCATCTTTACTGCTCCTTTATGCTCGGTGTTATATCTGAGTCCCAGGACTGACAGGAGGTCACATGGCAAAGAAGGGACATGTACAAAGTAGGAAGACAGACAGATATTTTTAAAAATGTGTGTGAGGGGGCTAGAGAGACAGCTTGGTGGTTAAGAGCACTGGCTGCTCTTGCAGAGGACCCAGGTTCAATTCACAACACCCACATGACAGCTCACAGCTGTCTCTAACTCCAGTCCCAGAAATCTGATGTCCTCTTCTGGCCTCTGTGGGCACCAGGCATGCACATGGTGCACAGACATACATGCAGGCAAAACCACCCATACACATAAACTAAATAAACAACAGCAAAAACATGTGCATGTATATTACATCTATGCCTGGAAGTCACGGAGGCCAGAAGAGGGCATCAGCTCCCTTGGAACTGGAGTAGTAGGCGGCTGTGGGTCACATGGATGTTGGGAACCAAACCTGGGTCCACAGCAAGAGCTGCCAGTGCTTTTAACTGCTGTGCCCTCTCTGCAGCAGGGAAACTCAGACATTTACAAAGACTGGATGCTTGATAGGCCGAGCAGTGTTCACTGTGGGTCTTCACTTTCACTGCTGCAGTGATTCATAAGGTCGATACTGCATGATGTCACTAACACAGGAGAGAGCCCACGGCATAAAGTATTTATGCATATTAAACTGAACTTTTAGCTCTTTGTTTTGATTTTGCCTTTTTTTTGAGGGGGGAGCAGGATTTCTCTGTATAACAACCCTGGCTTTCTTGGAATTCTCTTTGTAGACAGGTTGGCCTCAAACTCAGAGACCCACCTGCTTCTGCCTCCTGAGTGCTGGGATTAAAGGTGTGTGCCACTATGCCGAACTTGGATTTTTATTTTTCATAAATAAAAATGATTTACCTATTGGAACTCCAGGAGATTCAAAATGTTTGACTGGGTGAAAGGCAAGCTCTTGTGATAATGGCCCATAGCACTGATGATTCCTGCTTATTAAATCCTGGCTGTCCTCAGCTGGTAAGCACTGCACTGGCTCCCGGCCTTCCTGTGTCTTCAGCTCTTCATCCAGCTTCTCATTTAAAAACTGAGCATCAGGGGAAATCCTCAAAGAGCAAAGAGCAGCAGGCTGGCCACTTAGAACGTCTGAGAGAATAAACCCTCCGTCGGTTAGGGTCCTCCCCATGCTTTTCTGAGATTTGAATGTCAAAAGTGCTCTTCTGTTGTTAAAAGATAGCATGCAAAAACTAGACAGATAATGTAGCATGAGAGAAGGGACAGGATTTTTATAAAAATACACAGCACACCCTACCCTGTTAAATGACAGGCGATAAGAACAAGATTGCTGGACAATACTTTGAGAAAAATCATGAAGGGTATCAAGATAAAACCATGGCAGATGACAGTCAATGATCATTTTTTGCTTTGTCTCATCTTTATTGATCATTTTGGAAATATCTTCCTCTGCCAAAAACATATTCAGCTCATGATTTTCTGTCAAGAGGTCACATTTCTCCTTTGCTTCAGGGTTGACAGGTGGCAAATTGCAAATCCTCCTTTGCATCCCTTGTGTACCCCTTGCTGATTCTAAGAGATGCTCCGGGGAGATCGGATGGGGGACACAGGTGCTGAAGGTATTTGTTTCTGGGTTTCTGGATAAATCTACCATTTCAGCTTTAGGTGACAGATCTCCAAGTTGCTTCTCCATAGGTATTTCTGGACAGTTTCCTGAGACTGCTGCTCCTTCAGAAGTGGAAATCAACTGAATCAGTTGTTCCTCACTCTCAGGACAGGTCATTCTCTGAGATCTGTTTTTCTTGGGTCTCTGTTCATACACGAACTCATGGGGTCCTTTGGGCCAACTGCCAAAATATGGCTGACTCTTGGACCTTATCTGTAGTTCTTCATCAGACAAACTAGCTGTAAAAAAAGCCCAGCAATTGCTTTTAACTCCTTGTTCCTCTCGTAAAACTTCCTCTGATGTTCTGGTTCCACCATGTTCATCCAGGCGACTTTTATCCATCCTCTCCGTCTTCTGCGTAAATGAACATGGGGTTTTAGCAAATATGTCCTGTGTGTCTAAGGCTGACTTATGTCTATTGCTCATATGCTTTTCCACCCTCATGCCCGAGCAGCCATCCCTCCCCACACAAGAAAGATGGTGAGTGCTTGTGTGACAAGAAGCAGAATTTCCGCTTGGTACTGATGGTGAGGTTAGAACCAGGTCCTCCTCCTCCTCAGGGAAGCAGTTCTTAGGTGTGTGGTCCAACTCAATCGTAGACACACCATTTTGGGAATTGTTTGAGATCTCTATGTCTTGCCAACTTTGCTCTTCATTGCTATTTATACGATCTGCTTCATTCTGTAGGCTGCCAGCAAAAGGGTGCCCTGGTGCTCTCTCTGTCTCTTCAAAACCTTCCCCTTCACTCTGAGATCGACCAAGACTTCCTGGTGCAAGGTGACCTAAGGTTGCAAGTGAGTTCTCACTAAAACTGTTGTTCCTTTTCTTTCCTTTTCTGTTTCTTTTCTGTTTGGGTTTGTCAGGCCTGTACCCACTTTTCTTCAAAACTCTTCCTCTGAAATACAAAGAACAAACAAAGTACATAACTTTTCCACGTAATATTAGCAAACTCTAAAATATTACTGTGCAAAACTACTTAGTATTTAAAGTTTTGCATACTTTGGACTGATTTACAATCACTTGTTTCTCTTGTTCATGCACGATTGAGTTTATTGTAGAGAAGGGTAACAGAAATTGTGGTTGGATAAAGAAAAGAGTTGGATATACAATTAATATGGGCCTTCTATCCACAGGCCCTAGCAACCGGCTCTGGATCTGCCCAGTTCTTTTGCATCAGGAAGTTAATCTTGCAAGTCATTTCCATGTTGTAGATCCTCTGGCATGTCTCAAAGTTCTCCCGCTGGCGGTGGCGGCAAGGCTTCTTACAGTAGCGTCATCACGTCATGACTTCAGTATGCCCATCAATGTTGAGGATGCTGTCCAGGATCCCATATGCACCTTCCATGCTCTTCTCCTGAACCAGCACAGTCCTGACAGTGAACTTGAGAAGTTTAGCTGTGGCCTTGTATTCCAATCTTCATTCTTCAGGACCTATAGACTTCAGCCGCAGCACTCCTTATAATCACTTCTACTGACACCTCAAAATCTGTCGCACTAAATATTAGCACACACTCATCACATAAGCCAACAACTTTATGAAAACCTAATATTTATATTGAAGAAAATGTTCTGTGTGTATAGAATAAATATATGGTGATATTTTACATTTTAAAGGAATAATGATTTTATTATAATCCTGTTTAGAGCCTAGCAACAGTTGTCTTTTTTTAAAAAAAAAATTATTTATTATGTATACAATATTCTGTCTGCATGTATGCCTGCAAGCCAGAAGAGGACACCAGACCTCATTACAGATGATTGTAAGCCACCATGTGGTTGCTGGGAATTGAACTCAGGACCTTTGGAAGAGCAGGCAATACTCTTAACCTCTGAGCCATCTCTCCAGCCTCCAACAGTTTTCTTATAATGAAACATTTTATAATGTTTTAGATTCGAAAGATAAGAAGAGGCTGGAATAGCCTCAGTATGGCAGATATTTAGTGGTCTTAATGACTGGGTTATTTAGACAAAAAGATGGACAATTTAGCTGCCCCCATCACATTGTATGCTGTACTTACTAGTGAGCACCTGAGTCCAGGTTTGGTGATGTATTTGGAATTGTCTGACCAGAAGTGACCCTAAGCCAGAGGTTATGCCACCAGACCCTAAGCCAGAGGTTATGCCACTACTCTGTGAGGTGTTGGAAATGTGGGAAGGCATTTGTGGTGGTCACAGTGACTGGCAATGTGTGACGATACATGGCACTGAAGCCAGTATGCCAACCATTCTATGACACACACTGATGAGACACCCACCCAAGAGAGACAGAATTCTTATCACTCGCACTAGAAGTGCATAGCTGTTGTAGAGCAATCCTTTTGTACACTGTGAAGATGTGTCTTTGCCAAGGTGACTTCTGATTGGTTTAATAAAGAGCTGAATGACTGGTCAATAGCTAGGCAGGAAGAGGTTGGGGGGACTTCTGAGAAGAGAGAGAGAGAGAAAGGAAATGAATCTAGGTGAAGGAGATATGCCAGAGAACATGGAGAGGAAACAGGAAGTGCAAGATGGAAGAGAGGTAAAAAGCCATGAGGCAAAATATAGATTAACATAAATGGGTTAATTTAAGTTATAGAAGGTAGTGGGGGGCTGGAGAGATGGCTCAGAGGTTAAGAGCACTGACTGCTCTTCCAGAGGTTGAGTTCAATTCCCGCAACCACATGGTGGTTCACAACCATCCACAAGGAGATCCAATGCCCTCTTGTGGAGTGCAGGCAAACATACAGGCAGAACACTGTATATAGGATAAACAATAATAAAGGATAAATAAATAAATCTTTTTAAAAACAAAGGACAAGCCTAAGCTATAGGCCAAGCTTTCAGAGTTAACAATAATTCTCCATGTCATTTTTTGTGAGTGAGTAGCCCAAAGGAAAATCCATCTGCACACAGCTCTGTATAAGTGAAGACAATACTTGACACACTGGGCACGTCCACCCTGTGGCTCCTGAGCTGCATGCATCTCAGAACAGTTATCAATGTAGCTCAACACAAAACTGCAAGCTTACTCCAACCAGTGTCAGATTTTTGGGTGTGTGATTTTTTTTTCTGTAACTCAATTACATCATTCTCAACTGTACACTTTATAGATGGCATCATGTCTCATGTCCAGAGGGTGACACTCCTGAAAGATGATGCTAAGGACAGTATTTGGTCCTTTTCATTGATTTAGTCAACTTTCTACTTTGTCACATAAAGGCTAGTTTCCCCTTCCACAGTGAATGAGCAGAGTCAGACACAAGGTACCAATGAAAGCCCAGAAAACCAGCTAGGAAAGCAACAGAAATAGATGCGGGCACTGAAGAGATGGCTTGCTGGTTGAGAGCACTGCTCTCACAGACGATCTGGGTTTGGTTTCCAGCACCACGTGATCTCTCACAATCTACTGTAACTCCATTTCAGTGAATCAAATGCCCTCTTCTGGCCTCTGAAGGCAGCAGGCATGCATGTAATTCATATACTTGGATACAGGAAATACACACACATAAATTAATCAAAGTCAGGTGGTGGTGGCACACGCTTTTAATCCTAGCACTCAGGAGGCAGAAGCAGGAGGATCTCTGAGTTTGAGGCCAGCTTGGTCTATGAGTTCTAGGACAGTCAGAGCTACAAGAGAAACCCTGTCTCAAAAAACCAAAAAATAAAGAGAGAGGAAGAGAAGGAGAGAAGGGGGGATGAAAACACCAAAGATAGAGCAATAGAAAAACAAGGAAATAAGCAAAGAGAAAAATGGAAGGACAAAAAGATGATGAGACAAAGGCAACAGTCACTCAGCTGTTTCCAGATTGGGCACTGACTAATGAGCTAGTTAAGTAGCCTCCCCCCACTCTCCTCTCTTTCTCTCTCTCTCTCTCTCTCTCTCTCTCTCTCTCTCTCTCTCTCTCTCTCTCACACACACACACACACACACACACGTAGTATGTATGTACATGTACATGTATGCGTATGTGCAGGTGCACTTGCCTGTGAGTGCTCAGAGGCCAGAGGTCAACGTTTGGTGTCCTATCACTTACCACTCAAGTTTTTGGACAGGGTCTCTCATTAGACTGAAGCTCCCTGATTTGGCTAGACTGGTTGTCCAGCAAGCCCCAGGATTCACCTGTCTCTCCCTCCCCAATACTGGGGTTATAGGTACACCGCTGTCTGGCTTTCTGCTTCCTTATACAGGTGCAGATCCAAACTCAGGTCCTTGTGATATACACCAAGTACCTTACCCACTAAGCCGTCTCACCACCCCTACCTTTGTAAATCTCCTCTGGTCCCTAATCAGGATTCCATGCTGCTAACTTTTCAGAGACAGGACATATGAACACCTTGTGTTCATTACACCTAGTTGCTGATGGCCTTGCTCATATAATCCCAAGTGCTGGCTTAGAAATAACAGGAAGGGCAGGCGGTGGTGGCGCACACCTTTAATCCTAGCACTTGGGAGGCAGAGGCAGGCAGATCTCTGTGAGTTTGAGGCCAGCCTGGTCTACAAAGTGAGTTCCAGGACAGTCAGGGCTACACAGAGAAACCCTGTCTCAAAAAGTGAACAAAAAAAGGAAGGAAGAAGGAATAAAAGATGAAGAAAAAGAAAGAACAGGAAGGGAGGCTAATGTACCTAGAAGCAGCTGTCGAAAAGACGTTGCATAAAGGATGCCATCTTTGGTAACATTCGTGGTCAATTCTGTGAACTGTAGTTCATACAATGAAATTCTAGCTGAGTTCAAAGTACAATAGTAGTTATTAAATCCATACCTGATCTGTCCTACAACTATGTAGTCTTGTCTTGCTCTGAATTTGATTTTCCTGCCTTAGCCTCTCAAATGTTGCCATTACAGATATGTGCCATCATGATCTGCCCTGCTGCTGCTGATTTTGGGCTTTCTGGGTCTCACTGTGTGGTCCTGGATGGCCTACAACTCACTTTGCAGTCCAAGATACCCTTGATCTTATGGAGATCTACCATCCTTTGCCTCCTGAGTGCTGGGATTAAAGGTACTCAGTTATTATCATTTTGCTGGCTAGTTTTAAGTTAGTTTGACACAAGCTAGAGTCATCTGAGGGGAGGAAACTTCAATTAAGAAAATGCCTCTGTCTTAGTTACAGTTTCTTTTTTTCCTTTTTTGGTTTTTCGAGACAGGGTTTCTCTGTAGTTTTGGAGCCTGTCCTGGAACTAGCTCTGTAGACCAGGCTGGCCTCGAACTCACAGATCCCCACCTGTCTCTGCCTCCCAAGTGTGGGGATTAAAGGTATGTGCTACCACTGCCCAGCTTTTAGTTAGTTTCTATTGCTGCGAAGAGACACTGTGACTACTGCAACTCTTATTTTTAAATAATTTATTTAAATTCATTTTATGCACATTGGTGTGGAGGTGTCAGATTCCCTGGAACTGGACAGTTGTGAACTGCTATGCGGGTGCTGGGAATTGAACCCAGGTCCTCTGGAAGAGCAGCCAGTGCTCTTAACTGCTGAGACATCTCTCTAGGCCTGACTATGGCAACTCCTATTAAGGAAAACATTTAATCGAGAAGATCACTTACAGTTTAGAGGTTCAGTCCACTATCATCAGGGCAGGGAGCATGGCAGCATGCCACATCTACTTTAACAAAGCAACACCTCCTAATGGTGCCACTCTTGAGTTTACGGGGGCCAATTACATTCAGACTACTGCAGCCTCCATAAGATCCGGCTGTGGGCAAGCTTGTAGGGCATTTTCTTAATGGATGATGGTGGAGGACCAAGTACATTGTAGCTGGTGCCATCTCTGGGCTGGTGGTCCTGGGTTCTATAATAAGACATGCTGAACAAGCTAGGAGGACGCAAGCCGGTAAGCAGACCCCCTCCATGGGCTCTGCATCAGCTCCTGTCTCTAGGTTCCTGCCCGGCTTGAGTCCTACTCTTGACTTCTTTCAGCGATAAACAGTGATAGGAAGTGAGCCAAATAAACCTTTTCCTCCCCAAGTTGCGTTGATCATGGTGTTTTATCACAGCAATAGTAATCCCAACTAGAATATGAAAATAGTAGCTGTGGGTGGTGGCAGAATACATGCCTACATTCACAGGGTCCTGCATAGGTTTTATTCTGAATAAGCTGAGGACATGACTGATAACAGTAACCCACCATGCCTGTGGAGAAATGACCACAGTGATCAGGAAAGAAGGAGGCTGCTCTAAAACAAGCAAACAAAACCCAATTCTAAATCTGGAACACTGGGTCACTTATTTTTTTTTTTAAATGCTGGGTCTTTTTTAAAAAAATATTTATTTATTTATTATGTATACAATATTCTGTCTGTGTGTATGTCTGCAGGCCAGAAGAGGACACCAGACCTCATTACAGATGGTTGTGAGCCACCATGTGGTTGCTGGGAATTGAACTCAGGACCTTTGGAAGAGCAGACAGTGCTCTAAACCACTGAGCCATTTCTCCAGCCCCCATTGGGTCACTTATTAAAGCATTTTACTAGGAAGTTATCAAAGGGGTCTGTAAGAACTGAATTTGGATGAACACAGAATATAGTGCAAGGTATGTGAAGATCAAAAAAATGTAACAGAGACATGTACCAATTCTTCACCGATGACACTTTTGAGACAGTGACAATGCTTGCTCTGTGGCCCAGGCTAGCCTGGAATTCTCAGCAAAAATCCTTGCCTCAGCACCCCAGGTGCTAGGTTTAGAGGTACAAGTTGCCACTCCCCAAATCCACCCATGCGCTTCAGAGTTACTGTCCTAGGGAATCGGGCCTTCTAGAAAACTCTCATCAACTGGCAACCTTGTGAGGCTACTGTGAGGGAAGAGATGTGGTGGCGGTGGTGCTAACTTCCGCCGAGATGCATTAGCCTCTGATGTAGCTGATCAGTAGACGCATTTTCATCAGGAACATGGATCTATCCAGTGTGAGAGCTCATCAGAGCTGCGTCAAGGCTTGTTAAACCTGCTGACTCACTTAGGATGAATGGCCCTGTTAGCAAAGAAAAGCATCACTAAGCAAAAGTGAGTCATAAACAGGAAGTCGGGAGAGCTGAAGGCATGGACTGGAGCCTTGAAAGGAAGGAAGAAACAAGAAATAAGCAAGGAAAACACATCTGTGATGAGTAAGACTAGATGACGACTCAGAACCCAAGCTCGTGGGCAGGAGCACAATGTACTTCTCAAGAACTAGGAGGGGTGTTTCTCAGAGGCGAGCTAACCTGACCAAGGGAACCTGACCAGGACATGAAGGTAAGAAAGCATCCAGATGAAGCCCAAACTGACTACGGAGAAAAGCAGGGAAAGCAAGAACAGAGAAAGAGAGTACACAATGATTCCATGAGAAAAAGCAACTGGGGAGAAGGCATGCCTGTCTTCTCCCTAGTCTCCTACTGCAGAACCCTACATACCAGCATCCCCAGTGTGTGCGCTCCTTCCAATCAGAGATCAAAGCACATGCAGATAGGAAAAATCCTCACAGTTCTGTGGAATGACTACAGTTGGGATAGCCCAGGTTAGCCTGGACACTGGCACGGTATTCTGCTAGCAGGCAGGACCACACGTAAATATGCCTCCTTTATAAAACTGGGCTAATGTTTCCTTCTTGTGGAATGGTTATACAGAGTTATTAATGTAGGTGTTCTTAAATGACATCCATTTAACTGATAGGACAGATGACTGAATCGTTCCACTTTTTCTATATGACACTTACAGTTACCAATGGCACACCGAATATTCCCAGCTAGATAGTTGCTTTCTGTTAAAACTTTATCTTTCAGCTCCTAGTGTTTAGACCTGTGTGTTTACAAGGAGTCACTGAGTTTACCCCCAAATCTGTTCACACCAGTGTACTGTCAGGATAAAGATGTGGCTTATCTTACTAAAGATGAGGTGCTAAAGCAATTTTTAAACTAGCTGTGGACAGGATCACTATAAAACCTGTTTTTATGCTCTTCTACTGCCTTGAAAATGTCTGTGGGTTCATCAATATAATCTAGAGATTCATGGCAATGCACTGCAGGCAAGCATGGCTTAAACATAAAAAGGGGAAACAACAGAACCACAAAACGCAGGAGAAAAATGGAGAGTCAGTATTTTTTCTCTTATCACTTTTAACTCTGCTTGTAAAGGACAAGGTTTTTCATGAGGGAAAGAAATCAACTGAGTTTCTGGTCAATAAAATGAGGCTGTTTTGCCTTAGCGGGGGTGGGAAGATCAGTGAAAAGAGACCTGGGAGTGTGGCTTGTCATTTGCCTGGCATTCATATAAAATGTTTACAGTAATTCTGACATCATTTCATAAGAATTTCTCGCTATGTTGCTTTTCTTACGGTGATAGGGACCTAAGCCAGAGCCTCATACATGTCAGTCAAGTGCTTATCAATATCATCATCCCTGAATCCTTATGTTGGTTGTTTTCAGTGAACTAAATGGAAAGGAAGAAAAAAATGTTATTCTGAGGATGACATAATTGTCTGAGTATACATGTTTAAAAATGTGTAGATAAATCAACAGCATTACTAATTAAGTTTGGCAAATGGTGTAGGATATAAAACCAACATTCAAGGAAACCATATGGCATAGTAACAAACTTCAAAATGCCATCCCTCCACAATAGCAATCGGTAAGGACTGTCAGAATCAACTGCTTCAGGATTCTGACAAGTCAGAGCTCTGCAAGAACTGGTAGTTAACCAAGAAAAACCCAGAACATCTCACTAAGAGAGCTTTGTGTTGTTTCTAACGCACTGGAGCCCCATCTAATGCTGCCCATATTGGTGCTGGTCCAAGAACAACAGAGTGCTTCTCAGTGCAAGCACAAGAGGCAGCACAAAGACCTTACTCTCCATCATTATGGCTGCCTCAACCTCTCTGGGTCCACCCATTGCCTCCTTTTGCTGTTATTTTGAGATAGTCTCACTGAGTTGCCTTGGCTGGCCTAGAACTATGGAGACCAGGCTGACTTGGAACTTTTAGAGATCTGCCTGTCTCTGCCTCCCAAGTGTGGGATTAAAGGAGTGTGACACAAAGCTGGTTTGCTTCCATTAGGACTAACCTTAAAGTCTCCCATGAGAATAGAGCAAAAGATGCATAAGATGAACACATTATAAGGTACATGAATTGGGCAACATATATAGAACTAGGCATTAACAGTGGGGAAGACAGTATCAAGTCATAAAGCCTCTAAAGAAGGGTAGGGATGGGGGCTGGATAAGTCCCTGGGTATTTCTGGGAATGTGGAAGGCCAAAACTATGGTAGCGTCTATGCAGAAATGACTGACCGGTCCCTATGCTCCATTCCCACTCCTGGCCAACAGACTGCTCAAGCAGGAAGAAAACACTAGGGCAGAGTTGCAAAGAGCCTATGTGTGGATGCTGGGAAGCACAGAACAGGGCCTAGCAGCACAGGTGGCATTTGACTTGTCATAGCTGTTGTCTGAATAACTAGCTGGGGTACAGTTCAGTGGCACATGCCCAGAATCAATCTATAGGCTAACCCTGTAACCCTAGGACTGTGAAGCAGAAGCTGAAGGACTAGGATCTGGGGTCATCCTCAGCTGTACAGCAAGTTAATGGCCAGTCTGGGACATGCGAGACTCTACCTCAAAATAAATAGCTAGACCTTTGCTAACAAGATTCAGAAGCACCCTATTCTCAAGCTATAAAGAAATGTACAAAAGTCAATGGCCTAAAAACTATAATGTTGGGCTGGAGGAATGGCTCAGTGGTTAAGAGCATTACCGGCTCTTCCAAAGGTCCTGAGTTCAATTCCCAGCGACCACATGATGGCTCACAACCATCTGTAAAGAGGTCTGGCGCCCTCTTCTGGCCTTCAGGCATACACACAGACAGAATATTGATACATAATAAATAAATAAATAAATCAAGAGCTAGTTCCAGGACAGGCTCCAAAGCTACAGAGAAACCCTGTCTCGAAAAACCAAAAAAAAAAAAAAAAAAACTATAATGTTGCTTATGCTTAAATTGTTATTTCTCAGGCCCACCACTGGTGCAAAAGAAAGCAGTGGCAAAAAGAAAATGCATCTTAATTTTCTATTTATTTACTTATATTTCCAAACTTACGCAAGCTTTCTGACCATATTCACACCTATTCCTCCTGTCCCTTTCACTCCTGCCAAACCCTTTCTTCCCACCACACCTTTCTCCTCTTCCCTTCTTTTTGTGTTCCACTGTTTTATTACAGTTTTGTGCATGAGCATGGGGGATTATTCACTTGAATAAGGACAGCTTACCAATGACCACGGCTCTTGTTGTCCTTATTTTAACATTAAAAAGTTAACACAAAACTTAGCCATCTGATAGACAATAGTTTTATCCACTGAGAACTTGCTGATATTTCTAGGTGTTTTTGATGTATGTGAGTCTATCTTCTGTGTGCTGTCACCTTATAAATGCATCACCAATACTGTATTATAAAGAGTTCTATCTTAGATTGCCTTCAGGCCATGAGAGATACTTTCTGGCTGTTTCCAGTAGCTCTGTGTAGGTTTTGTTAAAGTCTCTCTGCATTCAGTGCTTTTATATCACCAATGGGTGTGGATGACATGACAACCACTGCTGCTTAACAAAGTTCCAGCATTTTGACATTGTGGGTCACAATTCTCCAACCACCTTTTTATTTTCAATTTTAATGATTCTTACTACATTATAGGAGTTTCCTTATGCCTTTTGTTTGGGAAATGTTGTGTGAGCTTTGGTAAAGGATGTAAATGTATAATACAATGGCAGGCTCTTTAAACCATTACTTCTTTGGAAAAATTCTCTGCCACTGTGGAACCATAAAGAATGATATCCCTGCTTACTCCTCACACAAGAAACCTCATTATGCCCCCCTGATTACACCAAGGAAAGAGAAGTTAAAGATTTACTACCTGAGCACACCTGGTTCCAGGGATGAAAAATATATAATCAAGAGAAACAATGGATCCAGATCCATTGTAAAACCTTAACAAGACAAGGAGGAACAGTCCTTCAAAAATCCTGCTTCATAGAAAAATCTGTCATATATGCTAGGCCTGTAGGCCAAAGACGTATGCCCCAACATTGCAGAAGAACCTTGGGTGACTGTCCAGACAGCAGCTGCTTTTGCCGTTTCTCACATTTTTTGGAAGTTGCTAGCTTGCACTTCCTGCTTACTCAGTTATTATTTCCTTCTCGGGTCTCTGAGGGAGTTGAAGTCCAGATAGTTATTGTTTTCCTTATTTACCAGACCCAGAAAAGAAACTCACTAAAGAGGTGTAAAGTGTAGAAGGTAGAAAGACATCAAAAGATAATTTGATAATCAAATTAGAATAGAAAGTGAATTAGGTACAACCTTTTGGACTCACCAAGATAGGATAGTTAATGGAGTATTTTCTCTGAATTTGTCAAATGCAAATGGACTAGACATTGTTAATATATTTATTGCCTGTACATACTGTATATAGTTATTGTACTTATTGTATATAGTTTTTCTTATATTAGTTATAACCTTTTTATATTACACAAAAAGGGGAAATGTGGTGATCTTTTGTTTCTAATCTAACAAATAAAGCTTGCCATTTAGGGCAAGGGTTCAGTTAATATGTATATAATAATGTCCACGATTAATGACTTACTGGATGAATGGCAAGATCTGGTCTGTCCCAAGAGAGGAGATTCTGTTAAGAAGTTAGACTGGCTTGCTTCCCCTCTGCCACATCCAGGAGCATACACTGAAGGAATCAGAATGATACTCTATAATGAAAAAAGAGTAAGATGTCAGGACCTTCCCGTTTGGGAGCTTCTGAGGGGAACAAGGCCTATGATAAGGAAAGAGCTCAATGCTTATTGTTGTACCATGTTGTGATACACGTTACAAACACTACACCATGCCCCTGAAGAATAAAAGCTGCTCTTTGGGATTTGTCTGACACCTCCTGACAAAGGCTGACTGTGCAGGAGGAAGTGTTAGAGGGCACCTGGTGGGATTACTGAACCTTGGACAACAGTAATCATTTAGATTCTTGCTAAACTTACTGTTCTTTGCTTCATAAAAAATACTGTAATGACATTAATGACTGCCTTCATTCCAGAATCATTAAGCATGCTTTCAATATAGCTTGTGTAATAATACAATTACAGAGTACATAAGGTATAGACTATTTTCAATAAATGGGCAGCCATCCTGATTCATCCTCATACTGTGTCAAGTCTCCTTCCCTCACCAAGCCCACACCCCGTCCTGGGACCTGCACCCTGCTGGAGCTGGACTCCGGCAATCAACTATTTTCAAACTTTTTGATTTAATGTTTCATACTTCTCTATGGGGCTGACCTAACTTTGACTTCTAACACACACTGACAAAAAGCATAGAGGACAGGGAGGCCACTGAACTAACCTGCCTCCAACAGAAGGGGGTTTGAAAGGCGCTCTGCTGTAGAATGTTATTTTAAGGTGTGTTACTTTTATTTATGCTCTGGAACATTTGTCTAATGATACAAAGATGTGTTTGATTAAATAAAATTAATTCACCTGCAGTCAGGAGGTTGCGTTAGCAACTAGCTGACAGGAAGTGGTAGGGAGGAGCCAGGTGGAAAAAGATTTTTTTTTTTCCCGAGACAGGGTTTCTCTGTAGCTTTGGAGCCTGTCCTGTCCTGGAACTAGCTCTTGTAGACCAGGTTAGCCTCAAACTCACAGAAATCTGCCTGCCTCTGCCTCCCAAGTGCTAACGCTGCCTTGGAGAGGAATTTTTTAGGGAGGGGCAAGGAGGCAGGGGCTTCTGGAGAGACAGGAAGAGAGGAGGTGAGCTACTTGCTACTCAGCCTCTCTGAGGAGCAGAATTCGGCATCAACTTTTGAATCTTGGATTCTTTAGAGGGACAGAGATTTAGATAAGTTCCCTTAGTAGCTTTGAAAGAGTCAGTGCCTGAGGGAACAGAATTTCTGCAGGCTGCTGATAGTGGAGTGGAGTTGCTGAGTTGGACAATCTGTTTAAAAGCAGCAATAGTTAAAAAAAAAAAAAAGTCAATAATATTCCATAGGGACTTGGTGTGCAGAGTATGTGGCATCTATTTTAGCGAATGAGAAGCTCCTCAGGGGCATTAGTCACGCCTCAGAGTTTATAAAAAGAAGACCCAGCCGTAAAAATCCACACACCTAAGGACAACTGTTTTTTGACAACAAAGCCAGAAATATACACTGCGGGTGGCAGGGGGAGACAGCATCTTCAACAAATGGTGTTAGACAAACTGGATGGCTGCGTGTAGAAGAATCCAAATAGATCCACACTCACTACCCTGCATAAAACTTAACTCCTAAAGAATCAAAGACCCAACATAAAACCAGATATACTGAATCTGATAGAAGAGAAAGTGGGTGTCTTAGTTAGGGTTTCTATTGTTGCAACGAAACACCATGACCAAAAAGCAAGTTGGGGAGGACAGGGCTTATTCAGCTTACACTTCCATATCACTGTTCATCACTGAAGGAGATCAGGACAAGAACTCGAACAGGGAAGGAACCTAGAGGCAGGAGCTAATACAGAGGCCATGGAGGGGAAAGGGTGATGTTTACCAGCTTGCTTCCCATGGCTTACTTAGTCTACTTTTTTATAGAATCCAGGACCACCAGCCCAGAGATGGCACCAACCAATGGGCTGGGCCCTCCCGCATCAATCACTAATTAAGAAAATACCTTACAGCTGGATTTTATGGAGGCATCTTCTCAATTGAGGTTCCCTATCCTTGCAGGTAATTCTAGCTTGGGTCAAATTAGCATAAGATTAGCCAGTATAATGGGGAAAAACCTTGAATTCATTGGCACAGGAAAAGACTTTCTGAACACAACACCATCAGTACTGGTACTAAGTTCAGCAAGTAATAAATGGGACTTCATGAAACTGAAAAGCTTCTGCAAAGCAAAGAACATCACCATTCAGATAAAGTATCAGGCTACTGAGTGGAAAAGACTTCTATCAACTACACATCTGACTGAAGGCTAATATCTAATATATATGTATATATATTATATTACATATATATATACAATATATATATTATATAAACACAAAAAACCCCAAGAAGATAGCAAGAAAACAACCCAATTAAAAATGGGGTGCAGATCTAAACAGAATTCTCAAAAGAACTCAAATGGCTGAGAAACACTTAAAGAAATGTTCAACAGCTTTAGTCATCAAGAGCAATGCAAATCAAAACTGTTTTGGTATTTCATACCTGGCAGAGTGGCTAAGACCAATAAAAAACAGCTCATGGTGGTGAGGATGTGGAATAAGAGCAGCACTCCTTCATTGCTGGGGGGAGTGCAAACTTGTACAGTCACTATGGAAATCAGTGGTGTGGTTCCTCAACTAGATGATGCTACAAGCAGGATCACTCAAGATCCTGCTACCCCATTCTTGGGCATATACCCAAAGGATGCTCCATCCTACCAGAGACACTTGCTGCTGTGTCTCTACCAGAACCACATCCACTACTGCTCTATTCCTAACAGTCAAAACTGGAAACAACCTAGATGTCCCTCAACAGAAGAATGGTAAAGAAAATGTGGTGCATTTACACAACAGAGTGTTACTCAGCTGTTAAAAGCATGAAATCATGAAATTCACAGGTAAATAGATGGAACTAGAAAAAAATCATCCTGAGTGAGGTAACCCAGACCCGGAAAGATAAGACCTTTGTCCCACTGCTGCTTATTATTTAGACTGTTGGTATGTAACTTACGTACAGGTTGTGTGTTTAAAAACACGGCAGGCCCACCAGCTCTTCCACAGCGTGCTCCTGGGGCGCTGTCACCTCTGCTCACGTCAGTCACAGCTGACTGAGTTCTTCCAGCCCAAGCAATTCTCAGATTAAGCATCTCCCACCTGCAGAAGCTGCTCAGCACATTTTTTTTCTCCTCTCATGGCACAGATGGAGCAACATAGCTTTAAGCCATGTTTCAGAATACATCTGGGTTTTTTTTTTGTTGTTGTTGTTGTTGTTGTTGTTTGAGACAGGGTTTCTCTGTGTAACAGCCCTGGCTGTCCTGGAATTGACGCTGTAGACCAGGCTGGCCTTGAGTTCAGAAATCTGCCTGCCTCTGCCTCCAGAGTACTGGAATTAAAGGCATGTGCCACCACCACCCAGCCATAGATCTGGTTTTATTTTCTTTTCCTGTTCACAGATTAGACTGTTTCATAGGAAGACCCTAGCACATATATAGCTGGGAAGTGATCTTAAAACTGAATTTTGTGATGGCCCAGCTGACTTCTTTGATCTTATGAGCAGCTTTATGTATCCTCTAAGTCCAAAAGGTCGAAGTCACTGGCCCTAGAATCAGTGCAATTTTTCTGTAGTTTTTTCCCCAGAGGTGGTCCGCACGTTTCCTGGTTGTCCTGTCCTCCAGCTTTGGCTTCTGCTTGTCTCTATGTACTCTACTAAGCTACACACGTGGAGCTGTGGCATCTGCTGGTGATGGTGTTATTTTTTTGGTACTGGAGATTGTCCCTAGGGCTGCTGAGTTAAACACACAGCAGGCTGACTTCCAATTGTATAAGAAACTAAAAGTATCCATGTGAATAACATGTTTATGGCTTTCGCCTTCCCTGGACTCTATCAGTAGCCAGTATTACCACATTCTTTTTTTTTCTTTTCTTTTTTTTTTTTTTTTTTTTTTTTTTTTTTTTTTTGGTTTTTTGAGACAGGGTTTCTCTGTGGTTTTGGAGCCTGTCCTGGAACTAGCTCTTGTAGACCAGGCTGGTCTCGAACTCACAGAGATCCGCCTGCCTCTGCTTCCCAAGTGCACTACCCCCCGGCTTATTACCACATTCATTCAACAGAATCATTCACAAAGTATTACAAGATAATAGTTTCTGGGCATTGCTGAGTTGGTGTTCCTGTCCCTTCAAAAACCAAATTACAGAGAAATTTTATGTCAAGGTTTCTTATTTAGAATGTAGGTACGAAACCAAGTGGCTGAAAGGGAATCTATTTTCAATCATGTTCCATGTTTGTCATATATAAAGAAAATTAACCTTCGCCTAACTGCCTTAGGGCCTCTGTGAATTCCCTTCACAGGCAGGCTGACCCTGGTGTACCATTAAACCTACAGCTATTACTCCACATGATAGGTAGTGGCAAGACCTAAGGCTGGGAAAGAGTACCTGAAAGGAAGGAGTCCCGAGACTCTAGGTCCTCCCCCTTGCACGCACTGACTCTCAGAGTAAGTGGGTTCAGCTCTGAGGACTTCCCTTTCCTGTCTAGGAGCCCTGAAAGAGATGCCCTACACAGTTAGCACTAACAGTCCAGTTCTGTAACCTGTCACATACTACTTACTGGAAATCAATACGGATATTGGTATCTATAAAAAATAGTACTGCAGGAGAAAACAAAAATGTATTCTCTTTCTACACTGTAGAAAGCAGTGAAAGCCCTGACCGAGTGAAGTCCTGAAAAAACTGTGTGTGTTGACATGAACTGTCATGTCTCCAGTCTCCAGAGCCTCAGACCCATGGAGAAACACAAGAGCTGCTCCCCTGGGGTGAAGCGGGGAAGTAGAGCAAAGCCTTCCTTGGGGGACCAAAAGTGAGTGCTGACAGTGTGTGCAGAAAATATCTACACTAGCTTCCCTCTCCTCGATGTTTACTGCCTAAAGACTGAGCCCTACAGAGACTTCCCCTGCTGAGTTAGAGAAACCGGTCTCATTGTTCGCTCCTTGCCCCACTGAAGCAGTAACTGACTTCCCTATTCAACTCTACAATAAACACATTAAGTTTCCAGGGTGCTGTGGGTTTTGCAGCCAGGAGTCTGAACAACCTGATCCTAACTTTCTGTCTGTCTGTCCATCTGTACATCTGTCTTTTCTTTATTCCCTCACTGCCTAATCAGCGTAGCATGATGCACAAGTCATGCCTGGTGCAGTAACAGCACAAACAAAACAAACCTGTAGCATCATGAAAACGGTGGTTTCCCTTCTTGACAGCGATTGAAGGGTTCGTGGTACTGTCATTGCTACACTCAGCAAGGGTTGAACTTTTCTCAACACAGTTTTTCAGTTGGATGTCTCTATAATATTCTCTTGCCTTTAATTCTTATCTCAGAACAATTACCAATAATATTACCTTGTTTGTTTCCAAAAGACCCAACTCCCATTTTCAACATAATTTGTATTAAGTTTTCATATAATTTTTACCCCCAATACTGTCCATCATTTCTACATTCAACACTTGCTTGAAGCCTGCACCTTTAATTACATATAATACATCAAGCATCAAGTGGCACTATCTGTCACAACAGTCTGTGTCTTCCTCTGTGACTGTCCCCTAATTCCCATTTCAAGATGTCCTAGCTCCTAACCCTAGAAATGAATAAATTAAATTCTCTTGTTCTCTAAAGACAGTGACATAAGCAGTTTCTCTGGCTTCCCCATGTGCCCAGTTGTAACCTCCACGACCTCAGTCCTACCACTAATATATCTGACCGCAACTAATTCTCGTTGCCCCCAGCACGTTTGTTCCAGTTACTGCTAAAACTGGGAGACATAGAAATACATCTAACCATTAGAGACAGGAGGATCACTGAGTTTGAGACCAGTCAAGTATACAAAGTGACTCTCAGATCAGCCAGGGCTACACAGAGAAACCTTGTCTTGAAAAACTAAAAAACAAGTCAAACCCACAAAGCAAAACAATAACAACAAATCCAAAAAACTGGAATACTTATCATTAGGCAGAGGGAGCCTTCCTCCTTTTTAATTATGTAGCCCAATCCTTCAGAATTTCTACAGACCTATCAACTAACAGGGTAATGACTAGGACTTCAAAGAGGCCCCAGATTCCTTCAGCTGCATCCTGACTGGTTACTATCCATACCATCAACTCTCCCTTACAACAGCCCTCCAAAGCGTGCTTCCAAAGCCATTCCTCTGTTTCCCTGAGTTTCTCTTTTTTCCCCCAGAGGTTTATTTATCATGTATACAGTGTTCTGCTTGTAGGCCATAAATGGGCACCAGATCTCATTATGGATGGTTGTGAACCACCATATGGTTGCTGGGAACTGAACTCGGGACCTCTGGAAAAGCAGCCAGTGCTCTTAACCACTGAACTAACACTCCAGCCCCTCCCTTGAGTTTCTTACAAGCTAGCTGTACTCTTCCTCTCATCCAGACCTGCGGAGACTAGTGGATCTTGGCAGGAATGGCGCTGCTCTCTAGCTCAAATACGAAACCAAAAGCATGGGTATCTCAAAAGGAACATGTTTACTTATACTGAGGAAATCTTAGGCTGTCACTGCTGACCACTGACTCCTTCATGTAGCAACTGCAGCCTCCCTGGAGTTCTGAAACAGGAAGAGAACAGATGTGCAGCTGGCAAACAGGCCCCCTATACTGTTAAATAATCTTGGTTTGATCTTTCCATAGAGGCATATGCCAAGTTACCACTTTTGACCTCTTTTCTGACATTAGCTAGACTTCTCTGGTGAGAAAATCAGACACTTGTTCACTGTACCCAAGGGATGGGTTAATAAGCAGAAACACTACCGATTTCCTAAGAACCATCTTGTCAGTCTCCTCACTAAGAGTTCAAGATACCTCTTGAATCTGTCAGCTGCTCTTGTGGTATTCAAGACATGACAAGTAAGCCCCATGTGAGGAAAGGGAGGGAGGGAAGGTCTGAGAGGAAAATGAACCAACTGAGGCAGATTCCTATTCCTCAGAGACAAACAAGGAAAGGGAGCATGCTTGGGAACCTGATGCCCTTGTCAAATGGGCAAACCCATTTCCTAAGCAAAATTCATGCCTTCTAAAATAGAAAAGGGAACAGAAGTTCCGGAGAACCCCATCTTCCACGCTGGTGCTTTCTAACAGAAGGAAACAGGAACAGCCACCGGAATGATGGCTCTCTCAGGACCAGGACAGAGCACTACCTGGGAAAGAACTAATAGTCGCATAAATTCAGAGAGATTCCCGAGCTAGGAAACTCAGTTTTTCTGTTTCTTTTTCCAGTAATAAGGAATCAATTCAGGGTCTTGCACAATCTAGACAAACCCTCTCCTCTGTGACTGAGCCGGTGCCATCCCTTGTATGCTTTGCTTTTGGAGACAGGGTCTCACTAAGTCACCTTGAACTCACTGTGTAAGCCAGGCAGGTTCTGAACTTGTGATCCTTTTGTTTCTGCCTCCCACATGCCAGCTGACAGGTGTGTACCGCACCCTGCCATGTTTAGTTTCTCCTAACCTAGATGCTGGACAGTTGAAAACTAAGAGCTAATGCTCACAGGATCTGGAATACTAGGTGACAGAAACCACTCTACCGCGAGAGATGTCTCACCCCAGCAACTATAAAACTAAGACAAATAGCCAACTTGATTAAACATGCAGCCACTAAGGTAAGCATACCTGACCAAGATCAGTACACTAAAGTGCCCCCAAAGCAGAGTACTAGCAGATAAACAGAAAACTACACTACTAAGATGGCCAGACATTTATTCATTAGAATAGGCCTTCCCCCTTTAATCTTATGCAGCTGCCAAACCACTGCTGCCAGGCTGATGTCTTTAACCTCCTAACTGGTAAAATACTCAGAGGTGCCCCTATTTCTACTGTTACTAACAGGGCAATTTAAATAGCTACCATACAGATGTTAACACGGGAAGAGTTTTGCTACTTATTTACAAGATAAAGAAGCTGTGGTTGCATTGCTTAAAAAAAAAAAGTCTTTAAAGAATTTAACAGTAATTTCATGTGTATTGGGTAAGATATTTTACAGTTTTGTGTTTCCTGGTAACTCACTTTTAGTGTACTAAAGTAAACTATCATGTGTGAACTTTTTAAAAGACAAGGTCTTAAGAAACTCAGACTGCCTTAAGCTTGCTATGTGGTTAAGGATGACTGTGGACTTCTGATCCTCCTGCCTTCATATTCCAAGTGCTACGATTACAGGCAGGCGCCACACCGGTTTTGTGTAGTGCTGGTTTTGAATTTGGGGGTTTGCACATGACAGGCAAGCCCTCTACTAACTGAGCTACATCTCTGGTCCATGGGAAAAGTTAAAAGGCCACTCTTAACTAGACTGAGAAATACCTATTTAAAACAGAAGACCATGCCTCACTTCTGTGGAACATCTCAAGGACTTCCTAGGTGGTTCCCCAGGTCTGGCTCATGATCTCATCTGTAACCACTTCTCTAGAGCAGGACTTTCAGATGGCATGAGAGGCAGATTTTCAAATGCAGGACAAATAGAAGCTGTAAGGGGAGCTCCCCAGCTTTGGGAAGGGAAGCCTCTTCTGTCAAGTCTAGCATAGCCTTTACACTAAGTGGAAGGGGCTGAGGCTCACTGATGCCTCCTACCATATACACCAAACAGTAGGCGCCTGTCTCTGCCTCACAGACTCTGCCCACTTGTACCTCCAGCTCAGACTGCTCTGAAGGATGAACACACCTGTGTCTGGATGTCTAGAGTGTACCTCAAGTTTAACATGTCCTGAACTGTTTCCTTCCCAAATGTGCCCTGTTGCTGAACACCGAGACCACAGTAAACCCCAATTCACTATTTCTCATACCGATTCCTTGTCTCATTCAATAACCCGTCTCCTCCTCTCACACTTCCACCTTTTCCTTTTTGATTTTTGAGACAGGGTTTCTCTGTGTAGCCCTGGCTGTCTTGGAATTCACTCTGTAGGTCAGGCTGGCCTTCAACTCAGGAATCTACCTGTCTTTGCCTCCTAAGTGCTGGAAATAAAGGTTTGTGCCACCACTGCCTAGCTACACTTCCACCTCTTAATTTCATGGTAATAGTTTTTGAAAGTTGTTTGTGTACATGTGTGTGGCGGTGTACAAGCAGAGCCCAGTGGAAGACACTGATATTCTGTTCTCTCTCTCTCACCCTACTACCCTGAGGCAGGGTCTCTCACTGAACCTGGAGCCAAGCCAGCAGGCTGCAAGACACAGTAATCCTTTGATACCAACCTATAGCTTCCAGGATTACTGGTGCACATGACCATATCTGATTCTTCACATGGGTTCTGGGAATTTGAACTAAGTGCTTCATGTTTGTGCAGCAAGTGTGTGTTCTTACCAGCCGAGCCATCTTCCTAGCCTCCAACTCTGGACTTGAGTCACAGTTATACCACATGAGTTACCACAAAGGTTCTATAATCCTGCCTGCATCCTTGCTTCGCTAAAGTCAGTGATCCTATCTCTTTGCTCAGAGCTCCCCAAAGGCATGACTTATCAACCACGGTAAAGGTCCTTCAATCATTTTTGAGGCCTCACATTATCTTATTTCTTGTTCTTTGACAGGCTTCTTTACGGTTATCCTGCCCTAGCCTGATTTGATTCCACACACAAACTGGTTCCCTGACCACAGCAGTCCCACCTAATCAGAACCCTCTCTTGCAGGATTCTGCCCGGAATGCTCCTTCGCTGCTCTCTGTAATTTGCTCTCAAGTTTCTGTCACTCTCAGATGCTGTCAGTCACACCAAGGGGAATGGTGGCCATTTCCTTAAGCCTTGCCCTGGTGCTCATAGTCACACTGCTTTATCACCCTCCATGGCAGACCACATGACTTACGGGTCTATAGCTCATGGCAGACGACATGCTGGTCTACAGCTCAGGCTGCTTCTCCACACTGACTGGGGGCAGGCAAAGGCCGTTTGTTTTGCTCACTGCTACATCTCTACCACCCAGAACTCAAGAAATACTGTAGCACGAGTTGATTCTGGTCTCCTGCCACTAGGGTTGTGAGCATTTAGTTGCCACTGCCTTGTATTCTTGTCCACCTGCTAAGCCCTAAATTCCATGACTTCAGATGAAGTTGAGGCGTCAGTTCCATTGGAAATTCTTCCCCTGAACCTGACATCTTACTTTTCCCTCTGCCTGTTAACCACCCATCCATTAAACAGTGGAAACGCAATCCACTGCTACACATTTGTACACACGACAAATGTTTACTGTCTCTTTTCACTACAGGCTCACATTCTTCCAACCAGGAAAAAGGTTTGGTTGTTTTTTTCTGCTCACAAATTTCGACATCCATTACTCTCCATTGTATTTATTCTTAGGAAAAGCATTAAAAAGCATTCTGATGACAACAACAACAAATAGCCCAGCAGTGGTGACGCACACCTTTAATCTCAGCACTCAGGAGGCAGAAGCAGGCCAACCTGGTCGACAAGAGCTAGTTCCAGGACAAGCTCCAAAACTACAGAGAAACCCTGTCTCGAAAACAAAACAAAAACAACAACAACAAAAAAGCATTCTGAGTTGTGTATGGTAGCCCACGCCTATAATTCCAGCACTCTGGAGTCTGAAGCAGGAGGATCACCACAAGTTCAAGGCAACCATGGGCTATAAAATAAATTCCAGGGAATCTGGATTACACAGTGACACTGTGTCTTAAAACTGAAACAAAACACAAAGGCATTTTTCTCTTCCACACTTCCATTGTGCGCATAGTTACAGGCTCTCTCTTCCTGGGCCTGGTCACTTTTCCAGTCTCCACTCAGTCTATACTCCCACGTTCTTCCCTGGTTGGGTATATGGGTTCAATCTTTATACCTCTGCTAAGTTTTTACAACTAAAGCCAGAATAAACTGAGAAATTTTCCTCTGCTGATTTCCTACCAAGCTCCATGTCTTTCAAGGACAATCAAGACAGAGAAAGAAGGTTCTAGTCCAACCTAAAAATTCCCTCTCCCAGGCTGGCTGTTACGGTGCATCCCCGTAAGGCCAGTACCCAGGAGACGGAGGCAGGAGGAACGTGATCAAAGTTATGCTCAGCTATACAATGAGTATGTGGACACCGGGGACTACATGAGGCAGTGTCTAAAAAAGAAAAAAAGAAAGGGCCTAGAGAGAGCTCAACAGATGAGAAGTTTCTGCTCTATCAGAAGATCCCGAGTTCAGTTCCCAGCACCCATATCAGTCAGGTTACAACCACCTGTAACTCCAGCACCAGGGGGACCCAACATCTCCAAACTCTGCAGGCACCTGCACACATGTGCACATATCCTGACATAATGCACATAATTAAAAATAGTATTAATTTAAAAATACAATAATTAAACCCTTACCATAAAACCATAGTGTACAGTCAAACAAAGCAATCCTGGACAGATGCCCACTACTTCAGGCCTGGGGATCTACTATGAGCTGTGTCTTCAGCAAGTCTACCTAGCTTCCAAAAATAATAATTCATAAGCACACATTTCTTCATACATTCTTCACTGTAGCTCAGTGGCAGAGTGTGTTATTAGCATGTATAAGCTCTGGGTTTAATTCAAAGACTACACATCTGCGTGTACTCTTCCCCCACCTCTGGAGTTCTGTATCAAATCTATAAGAACTGACCCACATTTTGCTTGTAAGGTCTAAATGACTAATAAAAACTGATAAGCTGCCGGGCGGTGGTGGCGCACGCCTTTAATCCCAGCACTTGGGAGGCAGAGGCAGGTGAATCTCTGTGAGTTCGAGACCAGTCTGGTCTACAAGAGCTAGTTCCAGGACAGGCTCCAAAGCCACAGAGAAACCCTGTCTTGAAAAACCAAAAAAAAAAAAAAAAAAAAAAAACCAAAAAACTGATAAACTATCCTTTCTTGATTTCCTTTCTCTACTGAATGCTATATGTATCTTCCTACTAATATGATTTTTTTTTTTTGCAACAAGGACTCCCAGTGTAGTTCAAGCTGGTCTCAAACTTACAATTCTATTAATTCCACCTCCCAAATACAGGAATTACAAATGTATATACCACACATGAACAAATAAAGCTATGTTTTTATATACCATTTCTAAATATTTTTTCCTAGTTCTGAGTATCAGAATTTAAAAAGTAAAGCAAGAACACTGGCACATTATAAAAAATTCAGAGCAGAGTTAATTTTAAAAAGCAAATTTTAAAAATTTAGGCTGATAATGATTACATTCTAGTATCTTATGAGCATCTCTCCTGCCCTTCTGCACAGGCTTGCTCACCTGTCTGCTGAATCTTCTGACAACTGTGTCACTTCCGTAGCTGTTTATAGAAAGAGCCTGCGTCTGCTCAATCTGATGTTCCCTTCTTGAATGACTCATTCACAGGAGCCCAGGCTGCAATTAACTAGCAATTTCACATGGGTACATGAACATCACACAGAACATTATGTACTGTGTATGGGGTGGTCTTCCATGAAAGACAAGAGACAGGAAAAGACGGCTCACTATTTTCATTTTCATTAAGCTTTACTTTAAAGTCAACCCCCCCCCCCCCATAGGCTCTGTGTAGCCCTGGTTATCCTGGAACTCTCTGTAGACGAGGCTGCCTTCAAACTCAGAGATCTGTCTGCCTCTGTCCCCGAGTGCACCACCACCACCTGGGTTTTTGTTTTGTTTGTTTTTTTTCAAGACAGGGTTTCTCACAAGCGACAGCCTAAATAATTTTTTCCCATCATACAAAATTATAAACAACTAGGCATATTAATTGTCCAGCCTCAAAGAGGATAGCAATTTTATTGGATCCTACTAAAATATGGATTTTATGTTGTTTTTGTTCCACAACATAGGTGTAAGAAATCTTTCCAATGCTCATAAAAAGGGAACATATAGGGGCTGGAGGGATGGTGCAGCAGCTAAAAGAACTTGCTTGTTCAGAGAACTCCACTTCCAGGGGGATTTGAAGCCTTCTTCCAGCCTACACAGGTAGTATAAGTATGTTATACAAGCAGGTAAAACACTTATATATATATAAAACAAAACACATATATAAAAATCAAAACTTTTAAAAAATGTACATTATCAAAAATTGAATTATTATATAGGTGAATTTCTGACTATGATAAGTAACTTTGATAACTCTAATGAAAAAAATCAAACTTTGCTCTTCTGGGCCTTTCACAGCATCACTAACTAGTTTGTTCTCTCCTTTGCCCATACTTGGAGCATTTCAAGCATTAAAAAGTGATCATAGGGGCTAGAGAGATGGCTCAGAGGTTAAGGCTGCTCTTCCAGAGGTCCCCAGTTCAATTCCCAGCAACCACATAGTGGCTCACAGCCATCTGTAATAAGATATAGTGCCCTCTTCTGGCTTGCAGTGCAGGTATACAAGCAGGCAGAACACTATACATAATAATTAATTTTTAAAGAAGTGATCACAAACATTACAGTACTTCATGACTAAACTGTTAAAGATTTAAGCTGAGACACTAACATATTCCACCCCACTTACTACCTTGTTATTAAGGTACTATCATTTGTAAGAAAATCTCAGAAAACTAGGTCACTTGCTCAAAACTGCAACTTCACATCATGTTATTTGAAATTCTACAGCATACTGTAAGTTTCTATCTCCCAATGGCCTTAAGTATCTCTGAGGCAACTCCAAAAGTTGGAAGCCACATAATCACCGCAAGTGACTTGTGAACATTCCCAATGACAACCGTCTTACAGCTCCTGAGGCTTGATCCTGTACCTTTCTAAGAGAGCAAATCACACAAACATTTCGGTTTTGCCAAATACAGAAGACATGTTTACACTAGATCATAGTCTATCCCGTTCACACTACACTAGTTCATTTTTGTGACTGGGTTCTTAGCAGATGAGGTCTAATTTTTAAGGACATAATGGCTTTTTGTTTTGTTTTTTCAAGACAGGGTTTCTCTGTATAGCCCTAGCTGTCCTCAAAGTAGCTCTGTAAACCAGGCTGGCCTTGAACTCAGAGATGGGCTTGCCGCCTGCTTCTGCCTCCTGAGTGTTGAGATTAACCACCACCACCCAGGATTGTTGGTTTTTGTTTTTTTTTTTTTTTTTTTCAAGACTGGGTTTCTCTGTAGTTTTGGAGCCTGTCCTGGAACTAGCTCCTGTAGACCAGGCTGGCCTTGAATTCACAGAGATCTGCCTGCCTCTGCTGAGTGCTGGGATTAAAGGTTTGAGCCACCACTGCCCAGTAGCATTATTATTTTTTAAATGTACATAGAGAGTACTTGTGACTTAAAAAAAAAAAAGACACTAATGACCATCTAGACTTGAAACAACTTGTTTTTGCTGTTGAGTTCTGTCTTGATACTGATCAGCTGCTGATCAGGGTGGTGGCTGCTGGTGGTTGTGGGATCGATGTCAGTGTCTTAAAATGATAGCATATTGATTGACTCTTCCGTTTAATATGTAATGCTGTTTGATAGCATTCTGTTCACGACTCATTCCAAAATTTTGAAGTCTAGCCTCTCAAAGGCCTACTTACTATCTAAATTGATATAATATTCTAAATTGCTGTTGTTTTGCCAATATTCATATTTCTTATGGAACAAATCTCTCCCGGAACTTTCCTTTGATGATCTATCCAGAGCAATTGCAACCCCCAACTGTCACATTTTACAGGAGACTGTGGTTAGCCACTTCTTCAAGTTCCTTCTAACTCTAGTTCTCTTGCTATTCCATCACTGGAGATGGAAATCTACTCCTGAATTTTGTTTCTCCTGTCAATCACAAATGTTCTCAGAGACCTCTTCAGACAAGTCCTTTCCTCCTTTCTGGTTTGCTTTGGTACGACTCACGAAAGGACTCACTCCTGCAGCTAGAGCCTTGCATGTGTTCTTTAAAAGCTGGACTTGGCCGGGCGGTGGTGGCGCTTGCCTTTAATCCCAGCACTTGGGAGGCAGAGGCAGGCAGATCTCTGTGAGTTCGAGACCAGCCTGGTCTACAAGAGCTAGTTCCAGGACAGGCTCCAAAACCACAGAGAAATCCTGTCTCGAAAAACCAAAAAAATAAAAAAATAAAAAAAATAAAATAAAAGCTGGACTTGAAAGCCTGAATTACTCCTTGATTCATGTGCTGTAGAATGGATTTTGAGGAGGCACGAGGACAACAACGTCATGTATGACTGACCAGGTTTATAGCCAAGGAATGCTCTTTCTCAGCAGGTCTCGATACTGAACTATTACCAGATGTGCTGTCATCAAGGCTTGGTGACAGCATAGACAGGGCAGTTTCCAAATGACTAATAGCCCTAGGACTTCTGCATTTAGGAAGCAAGCACTAGGCTCAACGTAAAAGTCACCAGTTGCCATCAACCTCAACAACACACTTAGCTAATGAGAGAAGTTCTGAAGCCAGGGCTCCTTAATAGCCATAAAGGTTCTACATGGTATCTTCTTCCAATAAACATCTTAATTTACAGGAAAGGTTATTTAGTGTGGCCACTTTCACTCAATACCTTAGCCAGGTTTTCTGGATGATTGGCTACAGCGTCTGGGTCAACATTTGCTTCTGTGCCTTCACTTTTGTTAGAGATGGTGTCTTTCTTCAGCCCTTATAAACCAGCCTCTGCTAGCTTTAGACTTTCCATCTGTAGCTACCTCATTCTCTCAGCTTTAGCAGAACTGAAGCATGTTAGGGCCATTGCTTAGGGGCTAGTCTGAGCTATCTATACCAATCTTAGCATCAGAAAGGCTATTTCTTAAGTGCACCGAAGTACCACTTTGTAATTTTCTCCAAGAACTTTTACACTGAGGGGCTGGAGAGATGGTTCAGAGGGTAAGAGTAGGGACAGCTATTCCAGAGAGGAGCTGGGTTCAACTCCCAACCATGAAGACTCAACAACTCTAACTACAGTTCCAGGGGATTCAACGTGCTCTTCTGGCCTTCACTGGTACCTGCACACACATGGTGCAGCGAAATGCATGCAGGCAAAAACACTCATACACATAAAATACCTCAAATTCTTCTTATTCTTTTTTTTTTTTTTTTTTTTTTGACAGGGTTTCTCTGTTTAGCCCTGGCTGTCCTGGAACTCTCTTGGTAGACCAGGCTGGCCTTGAACTCACTGAGATCCGCTTGCCTGTGCCTCCCAAGTACTGGGATTAAAAGTGTGTGCCACCACTGCCTGGCCTTAAAATTCTTCTTAAAACTTAAAAACATCTTTTGTTTTGCAGATTTTGGCCTACTCTGCTTTCTTAATTATATCTCAGTTAAAAATTAGAAATTTAACAATTATTTGTGTAATCTTGTGCACATGTGCATGCATGTGGGGGGGGGATCATGCCAATGGGCAAGTACAGTGGTAAGAGGACAACTTAGTTTCATTCTGTGGGTTCTAGGGGCTCAAACTCAGGTCTTCAGACTTAGCACCAACTGCCTTCACCCAGTCTGCCATCTTGCTGGCCATTAGTTTTAATATTTAGTAGAAAGTGACAGACTTAACTTTCACTAGAATACCTAAGAAGAACTAGTTTCAAGGATGGAAGAAAGATGAAGTAAAAGATGATAAAAGGAATAGACGTTCAGTGGGCTCAGAATGTACACATACATCAGTATGCTCAACATCTCTTCTGGGCATAGGTCAAAGCACAACAAACCAATGGTGGTAGCATCATCAAAGATCATGGTTTATCTATCACCTTAACAAAGGGGCTGATGATCAGGTTTAAAATACTGTAAGAAAACCAAATTTTGAGCCAGGCGGTGGTGATGCATATTTTAATCCTAGCACTTGGGAGGTAGAGGCAGGGTGAAGTCTAAGTTCAAGGTCAGCCTGGTCTACAGAGCAGGTTCCAGAAGAGCTAGGGCATCTACACACAGAGAAACCCTGTCTCAAAAAAACAAACAGACAAACAAACATAAAAGTGTTATGTGGTAATGGCGCTCACCTTTAATTCCAGCACTTGGGAGGCAGAAGAAGAGGTAGCTGGATCTCTGAGACTGAGGCCAGCCTGGTCTACAGAGAGAGTTCCAAAGCTACAGACACCCTGTCTTAAAAACCAAAACCAAAACAC
The DNA here is from genome assembly GCF_950005125.1 of Chionomys nivalis. Lineage (NCBI taxonomy): Eukaryota > Metazoa > Chordata > Mammalia > Rodentia > Cricetidae > Chionomys > Chionomys nivalis. Next base: position 82,185,405 of record NC_080088.1, on the reverse strand, counting down.
CCTACCCCAAACAGAAGTGAGCACATACAGTTGGAAGGAAAAAAAGACAAATAGCCTTGCTCAATTCATACCAAAAGCAGAATCTGTGAAAGGCACCAAAGTGTTGTAACAGTAGAATACGGGACACCTGTGTATTAGTTACTTGTCCACGTTGGCCTGAGAAATGACTGCAGGTAGAAAAACCTTCACTCCTGCATCAAACTATCAAGGCCTAGGGATGAACCTCTGCGGTAGTGTTTGCCTGACATGCATGAGGCTCTGGGTTTGAGCTCCAACATAAAACAAACTAAAGCAAAGCACAGACATTATTTATTACATGTGTAGCTATGCAATATTGTGACACTCTCTAAGTCTGAGAGACTGTCACCTTTGCTGGACCTCACAATATCTTGAGGTCACTTAAGGCTGTTATCCTACTGTGTACTTAGTCTGTTTTTAATAAGTCTTTAAGAGAATAAGGTACTAATCAACCTTGCCTTGGATTTCCCATGTAGTCAACTTTTACAATCTAAGATAAAAAAAAAAAAATAGCTGTAATTTTAAATCGTGTCCATGCCCGACCCAGAAAAAGGCATGTGTATCACTTGCTTGAAAAATAACTTCCTAAAATCTACCTATAAAGTTGAAATGTATAGATAATGGTTCATAAACAATGATGTTTGTCATCTGGGGCAAGTACTCTGAGGAAGTACTTTTATTTCTTCCCTTAATTCAACACCTATGTGTTATTGGTGTCAGTTATCCACTAATGTGTTTGATTCATGGAATGCATGTTAGCATTGAGTCAGACCTAAAGGATACAAAGACAAGAATGAAACAGTTGCTAGACTAAAAAACCTTTATCCTGTAAAGCATACAGGCAAGCACTCTTATCAACTGAGTTTCACCCCTAGCCCTTAGATTTCTAAGTCTCAGGAACAACTCTCTTTGAGCAAGGCATAATGGATAACACCTATAATCCTAATATTAGGGAGACTGATGCTGGGTAAGTTTGAGGCTACCCTAGGCTACTTAGCAAGTCTGTTTAAAAGGAAGGAAAATCTTTCTTAGTTCCACACAATATTGTTTGGCCTAATGAGTAGAGTGGTAACTGTGCCTTTTATGCCCAGGGCAGTAAAACACCTCTTTCACACTAGGAAATGGACTAACTTATACAAGGACCTGACCCCTCTGATCCTGAGGTAATAATGGTGTCCTTGATATGTTCTTGATCCTTCTTTCCCTTTTGATGAAGAGTAACAACACAGTTCGCTTTCTAGATCCATCTGTTAGAATCCCCAAACTCTCAGAGATACCCTTTATTTTGTGTCACTATTGACCCTTAAGCTTCAACTGGCAGCAACCCTACTAAAGTAAGTCCTTCTCTATTCTGGCTTTCACTAGTTTCTGCTAATACGGTTGTCTAAATCCACAAACCATATATCAGCTAATCTCCTCTTAGTGAAGAAGTATCTAGCCATAACCGGCTGTTGTTTCCAGAACATTCTTTGTAATTTTTCAAATATGGTTTGAATATTTTTCTAAATTTTCAGGTTTTGGTTCTTTTGGGCTCAACAGGTCCTTCCTCAGCTTACCTCTATCACATTTTATCGTAAGCAACTAAAATAAAGAAAAGGCCACACCATATTTTCCTTAGAATTTTCAGCTAAGAAGCTGGCAAAATGATTCAGGAAATAAAGGTGCCTGCCACCAACCTGACAATCTGAATTTGATCCCCTGACCCCACATGGTCAGTGTCAGGTCCAAAGGAAACTTCAATTCCCTAAACTCCAAAAAGCGACCCAAATATCCAGAATTAGGCTCAACCTGAACTACAGGAGGATTTCTGTAGATTAGCTAAAAGCCAGCATTCCCTAGGAATTTGTGAAGCTTGTTCCTGTCTACCTAAAGGAGTCATTTCCCTTACCTATGGCAAAAAGGACATATGGCTACTAGCTTATCAAAGCGCATGGAGACCTCCAGCTCCCTTAATTTCACAAATGCCTGTTACACATTTTAAAGTCCACGCTAGTAGGATCCTAGCGCTCCTCACATCCTTCCTGCTCTCAAGTCTCTCCAGGTCACAGGTTTCCCTCCCCCCAGTTAGTCACTCTTCCTATAACCCTGCTATTCCGTTTCCTCCCTGCTCTGCTTCTCACACTATGTTCTCTCTATCCCCCACTATTCTCCCCTCTGCAGATAGCCCTGACTCAAAAGTACAGTTACATATTCAAATTCATTACTTAGGAGTCATTTCTTTTTTGGTTTTTCAAGACAGGATTTCCTCTGTGTAGCCTTGGTTATCCTAGAATTCTCTCTGTAGACCAGGCTGGCCTCAAACTCAGAGAGATCCACCTGCCTCTGCTTCCCATGCATCAAGATTAAAGGTGTATGCCACTACCACCCAGCAAGTATACTATTTTCTATAAAACCTAAGAATATAATTTGGGGACTGAAGAGATGGCTCAGTGATTAAGAGCATATACTGTTCTTGCTTGCAATGATCTGACTACCATCCTCTGTGTCTTCATATACTCAACCTTTGAGTAAGTCTTTGAATCAATTGCCTCTTTAAGGACATAGTCTTACTTACTTATGATACTATTTACAAATGCAGGCACATTCTGAGCATCAAAGGCTAGAATTTCAATGTATGCACTCAAGAAATCACAGTTCAGCCCAAAACAAGTTGGAATAAGTCAGAATAATTTACTTTCAGTTATTATCTGAATACTGAATAACACTTTTTCCAGTCAACACACTAAATGATCATGCAATGGGAGGGCTGGACAAATACAATTCTTGACTCACAGAATTAAAAATAACTGGCAGTTTGGTGGTGTTGCTCACAGGCAAGTGAAGAAGGAAGTGTATATGAGAATGTACAGATGTACTTTGGCACTCATCAACCCTGGACTGTACACACGGGTATGGAAGGGCATATGTATACAGAAACTCTGAGAAAGAGGAGACAGGCTGGTGGATTCAAGCAATAGTAAAGAAAAAGAGAAGTAAGACATAAGTTCCGCAATGGATGAGAAAGCAGGATGACATAATCCAGCATCTTAATTACCAGATCGTGGTTATTAGAACAATGGGGAAACTGGAGCTCTTATTCTATTATGAAAAGACTCCTGGCAGGGAAGAGACACACACAACATGGGTATTCTTTTATAAAAACCCGTGGGACGTTGGCTGTTTAAGAACAGAGTCAGGAGATAGTTTAGGTGGCAAAACTCACAAATCCCTTTTGATGGACTGAAAGTATCAACGGAGACTTTGAGTTTTGCGTTTGCAAAAACCAGTTGGAAGGTAAATTTACACATTCTTCCAGGAAATCCTGGAGACCCAGATTTATTATAGAGAGACATCATCAGGTTTACAGGAGCCTTTCAGGATTTAATAAGGAAAAGTTGGATAATTTAGTACAGATTAGAGGTCAAAAGACAGGAATAAAAAATATATTGGGGGGCAATACTGTTCATTCCCACAATATAAGCAACACTGGTTTATTTATTTTATTTTATTTTTGGGGGTTTTTCGAGACAGGGTTTCTCTGTGGCTTTGGAGCCTGTCTTGAAACTAGCTCTGTAGACCAGGCTGGTCTCAAACTCACAGAGATCCGCCTACCTCTGCCTCCCGAGTGCTGGGATTAAACGCATGTGCCACCATCGCCCGGCTGCAGCACTGGTTTATATTTTTGTGGATACAGCTATGAACCAAACAAGTTTTTGCAGGCATAGTGGACATGTCTTGAACTCCAGCATTTTAGAGGCAGATCTCTGTTAGTTCCAGGACAACTTGTTCTACATAAGTTCTAGGCTAGCTAGGGCTACATAGTGAAAAACTATATCAAAACTAAATAATACTTAATAGCATTATGATGACAGGAATGTGTAAAGAGGAAGGGGGTGGGTCATTTTATTCTGAAATTGGGTCAGGGACTGTCTCTCCTGTAGATGACATTTCATTTGATACCTGAATGTTGACAAAACTGTAACCATAGGAAGAACAGTGATTAGCATTCCCAACAGATAAAATAGCTAGTGCTTAAAGCATAGACAAGCTGAACATGTCTGAAAAGAACAGTACAGACAGTAATATTGTAAATGAAGACTGGTATAAAACAAGGTTAAAAAAATGCCAAGAGCAGGACGGTGGTGGCGCACGCTTTTAATCCCAGCACCCGGGAGGCAGAGGTAGGCAGATCTTTGTGAGTTCAATGCCAGCCTGGTCTACAAGAGCTAGTTCCAGGACAGGCTCCAAAGCTACAGAGAAACCCTATCTCAAAAAACAAAATAAAACAAACAAAAAAGCCAAGAACCAGATTATGTAGAATTTAAGAGTTTTAACTAATATGTATGGAGATATATATTCATCACTTACTTCCAAGTCAAGCTCCAAGACACCCCACCCTTAGACTAACCTAGTTGCTGTGTAGATAAAAATTATAGGATGGCAAAGCAAAAGGCAGGGGGGTGCTACATCCAAATGAGAAATAATGAGATCACTGGAGAGGCTAAGAGAAAGAATACAATACTTTCTAGAACTGAAATGCAAGGAATTTGAAAACCAAAGAGCAAGGGCAATAAAAGGCAGCAAAGGAAAATAAGAAACACAATCAAGATATGAACAGAAGCCACAATGTCGAAAGAAGCATGTAATATATGAAAACATATTGTCTAGCTTTTATTTATGTGTGTGACTGTATGTGTACTTGTGAAGGTCAGAAGTCGTCGCCCAGTCCCCTGGAGCGGGAGTGGTTGTGAGGCACTTGATGTGGTGCTGGGAACTACATTCTCATTTTCTGGATGAGGACCAAGCACTTCTAAGCACTAAGCCACCTCTCAAGCTTTAACTGTTTTCATTATAATGGAGGTGGGGTAGGCTGTGTCACAGCACACAAGCCAGGGAACAACATAACAGAGCTGGTTTTCTTTCCACTCTTATAAACTGAGGCCTCAGGCTGGGGCATAAAGTACTTTCTTTACCTGTTGAGCCAGCCCTGCTAAGGTTAAAGATCTTAATGAAAAGACTCAAACTCAAATGCTATAAAATAGCCAAACAAGACAGGCAATGAATAATGCTTATCAATACAAATGAACACACTGGAGACTTCTAAGTCAGTTAAATAAAAGTATGAATGGGTTGAATCAGTGACAAATGAAGAAGACATGAAGTACAAATTGTTTATGAGGTTTTCTTGGTTTATACCAAGAAAAAAAAAATGAACAGAGACCTGATTGTCTTTGAATGCTGAAGGGAAAATCTCAGACACGTGTGGTTGAAGCTATAGAGTGGAGTAAGACCTGGGAATAACTGTGATTCCTGACAAGGCAGGGGGTAGAACCCACAGTAATGAAAGAGCTAACCTCTACCGAAAAGGAGTACAGACAGGGTAAATGTGAACTCAGACCAATGACTCAGTAATAAATTACTATTTGCTACTAAAATCACATCCTGTGGACATTTTAAAGAATGTCCTAAAACAAAACAAAACAAAACAAAAAACCAAAAACAACAACAACAAAAAAGTTAAAGTGGAATTCACTAGCTTGAATCAGTTAAATAATAAACTAGTTATGTGCATTTTAAAGATAATTATGCGCACATAAGCATTAGAAACATTCACTCTTCACTGTCACAAAAGTTTATGTTCAAACTTCATGCTCTGGGATTCTGGGAGAGGTAGGAGTAGAGGAATTTTTTGAAATTTATACTGAGGATCACAATCCAGAGTCCTCTGGAAAACTTCTGAAAGTACTCATGATCTTTTAGGTGGATCACTTAAGATTAGAATAAGTACCTTTTTTGTTGATTTGCCTAGGAAGGGCTAAAAACTAGAAATGACTTAAAAGACATAATCAAAAGCAATATTATTCTCCTCACTGGTATTAGAAGCCTTGATCATAGTTCACAAACACCTCTCGAGACTCCTGGTAACATCAATCAGGAGAACAAGGCTCTAGTATGACACCAGACACACCTTGCAGTACCAGATGTGACTCATTATATAACACACTCCTGAAAAGTTGCTCTATTTTCATTAATGATTCCTCCCTATCTGATTGTTTCAGGGAAAAGCCTGGGGCCCAGGTCTCATTCATGTTTACTGACTTCTGTTAAAGAACAAAGCTGTACAGATGCCACAGATACAAAGGAACAAGATCCAAGTGTCTGAGGCACTGAAATTCTTGACAACACGGCAAGCTTCCTTATTTCATTCCAGTCTCTACTGGTTTTTGAACAGCAAATGGAAAGGTATGTGTGTGTGTGTGTGGGGGGGGGATAATACCATTTTCAACAACTATTCTTAGATATTATTCCTTAGAATTTTAGGATATATATATTAAAAAAAAGAATTTTAGGATATAATTTTTTACTACGTGTAATTATTCAGAAATGTTAGCCCATTTCTATGCTTGTATTTGACTGGAATATAAATACACTACAACTGCACCTGTAGCCCATGTTGTAATTCACTATTTCCCAAGACCACATGTACCGCTTTCCAGTTTCCTAAGCTAAAAGTAACCATGATCCATTCATGAAACCAATGCCATATCTTCTTTCATTTAGTCTTTACTACTCAAAGCAAAATCTAAACTACTGTCAATAAATGATAAAAAGCTAATATACTCTTAAGCAATTAAAAAAGAAATGAGACCCAATTCATTAATATTTTTAGTTAAAACAAAGCTAAATACTCAAAGAATTCTTCATTGAGTAAACATTTTCCTTATAATTTAATACTATATAATTTATAAAGTTAACTTAAGAAATTGCCTTCTCTATTCTCTAATTTTGGAAAATTAACTTAGAGCATTAAAAAGGAGAATGGATGGGATTTTCAGAACACCCACAGTTGATACAGCTAAGACAGTAGGCAGGCATAAGAGAAAAATAACAGCATGTATAACTAATGTTGACCTATTTTAGGAAATGCTGTCTGAAAATTAAGCACGAATAAAAACCCAATTTATGTAATTCAATAATCCATTTATTGAATACTACAAATTTCAAATGTGAATTAAAATAAGAAATGTAAAAATGTTAAACATTAAAACACAACAGTAAATATGAACATATTTTTAAAACTATGAATATTTTTATATTAATATATAATCTGTATAAAACATTTAAACATTAAATGGTATAAATTCTCTATTTTCAATTTTGACTTTTCAAAAACTGAATTCTAAATAACTACTTACAGATCATCATTCAACTCGACTGAAACCAACATAGCTTCTAGTCCTGGGGAAAGAACTGTAAAGATGCACCAATTTTTCACCGGAATGTCTCTGTCTTGAAAAAAATAGCTAAATCGGAAAGAGGACTGTGTGGTTAAAGATGATGTGGGATACAGTCCTCCCTAGATATGAATTTTCCCATCTTTACTAGAGAAATTTGTAGAATAAATCATTTATCTTAAGCCTATATTAGGACCGTGGCTCAATAGTGACAGGCATTGAACTGACATTAGTTATTTTCACAAACGTTAGTATGCTGAGGCCTGAGGTTCTGGAGGAAGCTTTAACATTCTGTAACAGTGAACTCTGCAACCCATCAACTGCAATCTCCCAGCACTGCAATTTGTTACTGAAAAATTTCCCCTTAAGATCTACACATCAAATTATTATACTATTATCTCAATCAAAGAGTATCACAACAATGGATTTTTTAAAAAAATAAGCCTTTACAATAATCATTTCATATCAAGATTGTACTAACCCATAGGGTGAAAGAGAGTAACTGCTGAGGTGTGGCCAGAGGCGAAGTTCATGCAGACACGGGGTTCAGTGGAACGGGAAGGAAAGAGCAGTTACATTGTTTTGTCAGGGACTTACCCATCATCCTCACTAAGAATGTCATGCAGTAACAGGAAGATTGCTGAGCAGAAAACAGAAGAAAAGGAAAGCACATACAGAAAGACTACATGAAAAAAAAGAAACATGACTTTTAAGACCATTAAGAAAAAAGAAAAAGAAACTATAAGCCTTTATGAAACAAATTCTCTTTCATTTTGATATACAAAAACCAAACAAAACGGAGTACTCAATGACAAGTGAGGATGGTATAATTATAATTATTAGCTGTGATGAATTCATTTACCCTAAGAGTAAAACTTTAATGAAAATACAAGCAAGACTACAATACTGCCCCCTCCAGGAAAAAACAAAAACCAAACCAGCCTTTTAGCAAACTCTACTAAATGCAAAAACAATTGTAACTACAAATACACTGAGAAAACAACCCAGGAGCTTCTCTAAAACGTCTCAATCTTCCCCTTTAGTTTACAAACGGTGCTTTAACTTTAAAACAAGCAAGAAGAAAATTATTAGATGCTAGACCATGCCTCTAATCCTAGCACTCAGGAAGCAGAGGCTGCCAGAGCTCTTGAGTTCGAGGCCAGCCTGGTCTACAGAGCAAGTTCCAGAACAGCCAGAGCTACACAGAGAAACCCTGTGTCTCTAAAAGCTAATAAACAACAACAATAAAAAAAAAAAAACCCGAAACAAACAAACAAAAAAGAGCAAGAGAGCTAGAATAATACCCTCAACACAAAGTTGTCAGTTACCAACAAACAGGAGTAATGCTGGCTAATGTGATTCTGTCTAGTTCTAAGACTAGGGCCTACACTATGGCTGGGACCAAACTACATAAAATATTTTGTTTTTAAGTACAGTTTCCTGAAGTTAACAAACCAAGTGCTCAGAGGTGTATTATGTATATAATCATTGAAATATTTACTACACTTGAAATGTGGCAGGATTACTAGTACGAGATCTTTGAAGAAAAACAGATTACTCCTAATAAAAATGGCTAAAACTTCCAATAATGTCTAAAAAAAAATCTAAAATTAAAAATTTCCAATCCAAGGAAGAATGATGATTGCTTGCCTGTAACCTCAGCACTTGGGAGGCGGCAGCGGGAAGGATCTGAGTTTAAGTTTTAAGGTCATCTCAGCTATGCAATGAGTTTGAAGCCAGCATAGGCCATAGGCTACAGGAAACTAGTTTTTTTGTTTTGTTTTGTTTTTTTAAAGAAAGGAGAAGAATCACTCTCTTTACTGCAATGATCTCTTCCAAGAATTATCTTACGGGCTTGCAAGATGGCTCAGTGGGTAAAAACAGTTGCCACCAAGCCCAACTACCTGAGTTTGATCCTAGACACTCCTATGATGGAAGAGAGAACCTATTCTTCCAAGCAGTCCTCTAACCTCCATGAGTGCAATGGCACACGTTACACGCATGCTGGCATGATTAAAAAATGCAAAAACAAACAAACCACTAAGAGTTATTTGTGACACAATATCCCTTTTCCTCTGCATAACCTGACAGTGACAATGTATTAAGAATTTCCATAAAGAGACTGTTCTAAATAAATCATCATTTACACACATATTCCATTCACTATAATCTAGACACTGTCAGTTATAATCATTCTTCCATAAGTTTTTAAAGATTAGAGGCACACAATACTTACATACCTATCAATGTTTACTCTGAAATTTACAAAGCACAAAACCATGAATTATTTTTTTTTTAGGCTTAAAATAGTCAACAAATTGGAAATCAGAGAAATGGCTCAGTGGTTAAGAGTACTGGTTGCACTCAAAAAGGACCAGGTTCAGTTCCTAGCATCCACATGGCAGCTCACAGGATCTAACACCCCCTTCTGACATCTTTAGGTATTGCATGTATCGTGCACATATATTCACGAAGGCAAAACACAAACATGACAATTTGAATCAACTAAACTGAAATCTATCTAACCATTGTTTTTACAAAAACAAGCAAACAACAACAACAACCAAAAACCCCAATAGACAGAGATAAGCACTAATGGCTCGTCTACAATGTATTTCAACAAATCTCGCTCCTTACTACCACGAGGAAAGTCTAAAGAAAAAAATCTGGCATGTATACAAAGCTATTCTTTTAATGGTACCTTTTGGAGACACAGTCTCCCTGGAACTTGCTATGCAGACCAGATTAGCCTTGAACTCAAAGGTATCAGCTGCTGGTGCTGGGGTCAAAGGCTTACATCACCACACCCAGCATGCCAACATTATTCTGTAAAAACAGCCATCTCCAGCAGTGTACTTGTCAACTGCCTAACTTTAATTTAGTTTCTCTTTCCCAGTGAACAAAAATAAAGCTAATAAATTTAATAGAAAAATATTCATAAATTGTGTAACCCATAAAACTTAAAAATTACAATCTGTATTTTATACTATCACTGAATTATCTCTTCTGGATGACCATAGTATCAAAATGAAACTAATTCTTTTCCAGAACTCTACTGTAATGCATCACTGTATGAGGAATAAAGATTAACAACAGCTGTAACTTTAGCCCTTCTCAGTTAAAGGATTCATGTCAGTATACATTTATATACCAATGAACTAAGAAGTAAACACAGAGCTCTAGAGACTACTAATGACGGTAACAACTAATGGTATTTCTCCAACAATTCAAATGGGTAACAACACACTATTCATTTATCTTTACTTAGAAAATTAGCTTCTGACAGGTTTGTAATAAAAATCTGAATAAAATATGAACACTTCAAAGAAAAATTAGACGCTATAAATTTCATTTGAAATTATGAATCCTTTAAAAACTAATCAATATATAAAACTAGAAGAGTTCAATAATCTATATTAGAGATGAACAAACTTCAAGTACCTAAATCAATTATCACTTCAACAACAAACCCAATTATTTTATTTTAAATTTTACTTTTAAACAGATAAATATATGAAACAATCAATGTTTTCTTTAAAGGGGGGAATAATGGTAATAAAACTTCCCACTTGAAAAGCAGAGCCAAAGTTCAACTTGATGGCTTTACTAACAAAATTATAACAAAGATAATCATAAACGTGTTTATCAATTAGGTAGTCATTTTTACTTAAAGGCTAAAAACAAAACAAAATCCCAAGAAGTTCTTATTTCTTCTTACAGAATTAGAATAGAAGCTGAGTGACACATCTTAAATACAGCGACTGATGGCTACACATTCTTTGCAATGGAAACCATACTACAGTGACATGTAGCACTAGAGGCATCAAATTACATTCAAATTTTTAAAAAAATGCTAAGATTAACAGGTAAATTTTATACTTTTATTAGCTTTTAGCACCCGATAATTACTTGATGTTAGTATCTTTTATTCCATAGTAACTCATTATTTTTATTTTTTTAAATGAGGCACAATGCTTGGAAGAACTATAAAGTAATTTTCTATCTTTAAAAAGTCTTTGAGAATGTCCACTTTCCCTGATTCAAAAAGAATTCACAATTTAAAAAATTACACAGCAATGATTAATCATCTCTAAATGATTATTAATTCCCAAAATACACAAAGATAAAAATTGAGTCTGTAAAAGAAATCTAGAAATGTACTTATTCATAGTTTGTATTTCCCAAAGGCCTGCCTCTACTTCCCAAGTGCTGGGATCAAAGGCATGCACCACCACCACCACTGGCTCAAAGGAAGCTCCTTAAATCCTGTGTGCATTAGGACATCTATGTGTGTGAGTACAGGAGCACACAGAGACTAATGGTGTTGGGGTCCCTGGAATTGGAGTTACAGGTGCTTATGAGCCACTTTTTTATGGGTGCTGGGAATCAAATAAAGTTTCTTTCTTCTGCTTCTTCTTTTTTTGAGGCAGGGTTTCTTTACACTGAGTAGTCTCTTAGAGACATAGCATCCAACAGCTGCCTCACCTATCCCTAAGTTTAACCTTTTAGTGTGGTTTTCAAACTGGGCTAATTTAAATAATATACTGGAAAACAACAAAAACCCAAATTAAAAAGCAATCATATCAAAAACATATGTATAATGTGTGTGTGTATACACACACACACACACACACACAGAGAACATGTGTTAGCATATTCCTACTACAAGTTTACTTAGGATGAACAAATATATACAAACACACACACATGTGCTGAACAAGGTAAGAAGATATGTCAGATCTCCTCAAATATCAACAGCTCAAAGCAGGGCAAGTAAAGAGCAGCCATCACAATCTTAGTCACTAATGACAACATGATTAAAGACCTAGCTGACAATACTTTATCTAGTTTTTAGTCTCACAACTTGCAAAAAACAGCAAGAGGTTTCAAAATAACAAAGATTACATGACTTAAAATAGGTTATTTAGGAAAAAATTTAAGAGTCATGATACATTAACATGCAAAGCATACACAGGATCAAGATAAATAAATTTTTGAAATTACACTGTAATTATCTGGATTTTTTTCTTAGAAAAATAAACCAGAGATTAAAGAAACATTTTCTATAACTGGAAAAAAAATGTATTCCAGTAAGAAGTGGTAGAGTTACTTGTACTGCTCAATAGGAACAGCCTATGCAAAGCTGTGTTTGAAGATGGAAATGACTTACAAGAATCAAAAATGAAGTAGTGCACCTAAATTTTTAATTACGAAAAAAAGGAATATAATCTAATAAAGGAAGCTACTCAGTAAAGAAACATAGCTGGCTCCACAGTAAGAACTGGAACCAGGAGAAATAATACTGCACAGGACAAATGACCAGTGCTAAGCAACCACCCCCAATCTTTTTTTTTCCCCCCGAAGCAGGGTTTCTCTGTCCTGGAACTCACTCTAGACCTGGTTGGCCTCAAACTCACAGAGATCCACCTGCCTCTGCCTGCTGAGTGCTGGGATTAAAGGTGAGTACCACCACTGCCACCAAAATATTAATATTTTTATGCCAGAATTATATTGCATCAAATTTAACAACAGCAAAAAAACTGAATTATCATCAGAATTGGCTGACAGGCTTTTTAAACTATATGACTTGCCTTGCCTCTAGTCTTCCTAAAACTCCAAGTAGGAATATGTGCATAAACGATTTGATTATGTGAGCCCAGAGAGCAAAGAGCCTCCCACTGTTGTTCTCTCCCTGGAGAGGAAGGGGTCTAAATGTAAATAGACGACCCACAAGATGATTAATATCCCTAGTGCCTAACATTTGCTGGGAAACTGAACTATGTGAGATGCTAATTATGGCTTAGAGCTAATGTTGTCACACTTATGAATTAGTTGAAACATAATCCACTAGCATGTCAAATTAAAGTAATCAACTATAAAGTATTGTATAAAAAGCTAGTATTTCTGTATATTTAGGGTAAGGATGGGAAAATGTTGGTTTTTATTAAAATTTAAAGTATGAACTATTAAAAAAGCAGTTCAACAATATTTAAAATAGATAATTAGTTTAAAATTCAGTTTTAGAAAAAATCCTAGTTCCCTTTTCATTGTAGTATTCACAATAACCAAAAGTGTTATCACAAAAGATTATAAAAACATTTAAAATACAATTTTATGCAATTTTTATTTATACTTTAGGATCTAAACAACTGAAGGGAACACTCTTGTAGAGCAACATAAGAGTGGTTTTCTTTTTATTTGAAGCTATTCAAAATGAAGACAGGCTCACTACTTTGTTCTCAAAGTAATCAGCATGTCAGCTAGCCAGCCAACTTAAGAGCTATCGGTGACAGGGGCTTGACCCTGTGAATCTAGAGAGCCTCCCCACCTCGGCTCCTCCGGGAGAGGGAGGGGTCTTTGTATGCTTTTCTGTGATGGTTCCACTGAATTCATCACAATAGAGATGGACATTTGAAATTCATAACGATCCAACATCTGAGCAATCTTCTTCCGAGACACACCATGTTTATTCCTCCTACCAAAAACAAAACAAAACAAAACAGAAAGAAATGGATCTTAAATCTTTTTTTTTAAAAGAAAATATAGGTTTAGAGATAGATTCAGCTATTTTACAGTTAATGCATAAAGTCTAAATGGTATTTTATAAACATGAGAAGACATACTTTGTTCATTCTTGCTTTATACAAGAAGATTCATACAAAGTGAAGTGATTACAGCTTCTTATAGAAATACTGAAAACATTAGGTATACAGTGAAATAGAAGATGTTTACCTTCTTTTTCTTTTTCTGGGTTTCATTTTACAGGGTTTCTCTGTGAAACAGCTCTGGCTGTCCTGGAACTCACTCTGTAGGTCAGGCTGGCCTTGAACTCACAGAGACCCACCTGCCTCCTCTGCCTCCTAAGTGCTGAGATTAAAGGTGTACACCACTATGTCCAGCTTTTCCTGTTGTATTCTAAGATTTTATATAACCAGTACCTTATTACTAGAAATATAATAGGATGTTCACTGAAAAATTAGATATAAAGAATAAACATGATTTTTATTTATATAAGCACATGTAAGTTGAAAAAGGCAAAGTTAAACCATAATATTAAAAAAAAAATACTACATGGTAAAACTTTCAAAAATAGAAGCAGTAAAAGATTATCAGGTCAAAAAACAACCAAAATCAAAACCATCCTCCCCAAAAGACTCATAAAACTGCTGCTGAGGGGCTAGTCACATTCTCACAAAGGTGACAGCTAAGTATGTGTGTCAGGTAAAGACCCTGTTCAGTTTTAGTCTCACTAGTACTGGAATTACAGGCATGTGCCACCAAGTATAGCTCTTCCTATACTTTTCTTCATATGAGTCTGGGACAAGAAAAGCGGTTTAAAAACTGTTCTTGACACTCAGGCCTTTGGACGGTTTATTTATTCTCATCGTTTCCTATAATATGATTCTGACAGACTATAAGACAACATACAGGAACAGGCTTTATATTCGTGGTATTGTTCTTACTTTTTACTAACTCATTTTTCCTAGAAATAGGCCACAAAAAAAATCTAATTTTCTAATCTGATATTTTACACTTAGAAGTGTAAAATAGAACAACAACAACAGAGACAGAAGGGAAAAATAGAACAGATTCAAGGTTAAAAATTGGCAGGAAACGGGTTAGGGGAATTTATCACTGTTAGATCCCTATTATGCCATGCTTGAAACCCTGGGTTCAATCCCAAGCACAAAAAAATAAAATATGACTAAATCCACAAAATGCCAAATTCAGTGATTTGATTCTACCCAATTCTTCCAAAATTCAAATTATGCTACATACCAGTTAAAATAAAGTGGACTGTTAACTTACATTAAAAAATTACTTCAGTGGCCACGGTGGTGCACATTTAGAAGGCAGGGGTAGGTGAATCATTGTGTTTGAGGCTAGCTTGGTCTACACAGCGAGTTCCAGGACAGCCAAAGCTACATACTGAGAACCTGTTTCCAACAGAACAAATCAAGCAAGCAGGAAAGCAAGCAAACGAACAAATTATTAAGTCACAAGTCTCTCAAACATAAATGAAGCCATAACTATAGGACAATTTAATCACTCAGGCATTTATATACCATGATTCAACTATCTTTAGCTTTAAATTTCCAATCAAGGACCAGGTAGTCACGGCTGTTATACAGAGAAACCCTGTCCCATAAAACAAAAACAAAAAAATTTCCATTTAAATTTACACTCTTCCATCTTGAGTGTAGCATAAATGGTTTGGTAGGCAAACAATGCCAATCAGATATTAGCATCATATAGCACAAAAATCACAAAGAGTAGTCAAAGAAATGAAAGATGGGAAAATAAGTGATTTGGGCCCTACACACAGAATAGCCTGAAAACTAAGGATTTGGGCAGAATGTGATTACAGTGTGCACATTAGGGCTCTATCAACAGCACCAGAAAAAAAAAAAAAACAAACAGTTTAAGCAGGAAGGGGCAAACTATGATGGAAGATAAAGAGTGAAAAAGTCAGTTTAAAAAGGGAGTGGCTCTGGGAGATGGTGGCGCACGCCCTTAATCCCAGCACTCGGGAGGCAGAGCCAGGCAGATCTCTGTGAGTTCGAGACCAGCCTGGTTACAAGAGCTAGTTCCAGGACAGGCTCCAAAGCCAGAGAAACCCTGTCTTGAAAAAAAAAAAAAAATAGGGAGTGGCATTTATATAATTCTATGAGTAAACTAAAATCACTGAATTGTCTATTTCAAATGGGTAAGTTGTAAGCTATATGAATGATAACTCAACAAAATTATGACTGAAAAGGAAGTGAATCAAGATAGGGAAAGCAGAGTGACAAGTAGTGGGTGAAGGAAAGAAAGGGCACTGGTGAACACGGAAGAACCAAAGAACCAGGCTCCAAGTCCCAATCCAGTCTCTCACAAGGCTCTCATTCTGAAGTCTAGAAAGATCCGAAGAGTACTTGCTTAACATATATCAAACTCTGGACTTATTTTCTCAATACGATGTAAACAAAACAAAACAAAACCTCCAAACAACTCAGAAACAAACTCACAAACCCTAAATCTTCCTGACAGGAAACCGCCCATTCAGAGAAAGCAGTGCAGCAGAGATGTTAAGATGTCTGAAGTGACACACTGCCACAAACTCCAATGGGATAATGAACAAGCTAAAGGCATCACATTACCACCCTAGGGAAAAGGAGTTCCCAAACACTGTGATTCCAAGGCTCTTGGGATGGAATTATAGAAAGATGAAAACACAAGACACAAAGCTCGTGAGGGGCCCTCCAATATGGACATGATGTGGGATGAGGGAGAAGCTCTAATGTCACAACACCCCAGTCAATAAACTTAATAAAGGAATTCACATTAAGAAAAAGAACCAAGCACATGTAGTAAAAGATAGTTATGAATTTTGACAAGGCAAAGCTCTTCAAAAACTTGTTCCTCTTAAAAAAAACAAACAGCCCCTGCTCAAAACTGACAAGATGACAAGCAAAGCCAGAAAAAAACCAAACACACAAAGACAAATTAAAGAAACAAGATAAGGATTCAATAAAAATGAGGCTCTTACTTTTCTAATTCTTCAGGATCAAACTTCCACCAAGTTTCCGGTTCATGAAACTCTACTCTGTATCCTTTTCCTATGGCCTACATCGGGGGAGAAGACAAAACCAGGAGAAGATTTTTGTTTGTTTGTTTGTTTGTTTTTAAATATTTATTATTTATTATGTACACAATATTCTGTCTGTGTGTATGCTTGCAGGCCAGAGGAGGGCACCAGACCCCATTACAGATGGTTGTGAGCCACCATGTGGTTGCTGGGAATTGAACTCAGGACCTTTGGAAGAGCATGCAGCGCTTTTAACCACTGAGCCATCTCTCCAGCCCCGCGGAGAAGATTTTTAAGAAAAAGAAGGCACACAGATATAAGTTTCATCTGACAACAGAAAGGACACTCAACCAAGAAAAATATTTCTTGGTAAAATGTGGCTTAGAAAAATGTTAAGACTATGTAATTGAATTCCAATTACTATCTTCAAGTTCAGGAGTAACTAAGAAGAAGAGCACATTCAACCATCATAAACACCATTCCCAATTTTTAAGCTAAAAAAGAAAAGACAAAAAAAAAAAAAAAAAAACAACAAAACTATTTAGAAAACAAGGGGAAAATTTCAATAATAAAGATCAAATAGACCAAAATTTCAGAATACAAAAGTAAGTTGAGAATAAAAGGACAAAACTTGCATGTCATTATTTACCATTTCCACATACGGTTTCATTTCCCAGGCTTGTGTATTAGTGTTGTCTATTATAACTGGAGATCTCCCCTGATCAATAGCTTGTTTTGCTGAAATAAAAACAAAATTTAAGTATTTGGTATCAAGAAATACATCTTTTCGTTTAAAACAAAAATTGTAATATCTTTTCAGTAAGTGCCATGAAATACAAGACATACATCAGACATAAAATACAAGATATTTTCTGGACTGGAAGCTGGTTGTAACAAAACAAACAATCAAACCCCAATAAATTGCAAAAACACATCTTGAAACTTGTTTGTTCACTTACAGCTAATGAAGCTTTCGGTCTAGACCCAATTTTCATTAACAGGAAATATAGATGATAAATGACATAGTACAAGAAGCAAAGATTTGCTTACACAGAAAGAAATTTTTAAATGAAAAGTGTAACAAAACACAGGCAATGAGAATAATCTTTTATAGTTTTTCTGTAATATAAAAATTATGTGAGAGACATGGCTCAGACAGAAAACTGCTTGCCATGTAAGCCTAAAAACCCAAGCCCATTCCCTAGAACCTACATTAAAAAGCAGGGGCAATGGTACACACTTACAGTTTCAGAACTCTTATAGCAAGATGGAGGCAGAGATAGGAAAACAAGTCTAAACCTTACAGTTCAGCTAGCCCGGAGTGCAGGGACAGAAACAAAGGAGACTCTGCCTCAAAACAAGATGGAAGGAGAGAAGCACTCCTGAAAAAGCTGTTCTTCGATCTACACACACTGAGCACAAATGTACCTGCCCTCACACACACAAACATATACACAATAAAGATGGAGAGAGAGAGAGAGAGAACTTTAAGTGATATTTTTGAATGTTAGTATAAAAGAAAGGCATTACCCACAAGTAAAATTTCATATATCAAGTAGCTCAATACCACAGTTCAGCTGTTATTTGGAGACTTCCTAGAATCACGATTCTCAAATATGTGACTGACAAGAATGCAACTTGAACTCTACCCCAGTCATCTTGACCATGAGGGAAGAATTCCCTCACAGTGAGCCATTTGTTAATGACAGCAATACATGTATACCTTTGGGATATTAGACAAGAAAATTAACTTCAGAAAAATTATCAAAGTTGAGTGCAAAGATGGAATGTTTTTCAATATACAGGATTCAAACCACTAAATTCAACATAATGAAATGATGCATGTCCAACCTGGATTTCATGGACCGTATGTGGCTGAGAATCGTCAGGGCTTGTGGCTCAATTCAAAATTTTAAACTCACTTAAAAAACCATGAGATTTACTTTTCACAAGTTTGGTGTTTTGTTTTGGTAACTAGACTGAACATTGCAGAGAACAGGGTTGTGTTGCAATGTCAAAGGATTGGATGGATGTACCTGTTTATGCTGTGAAGGGGGAATGTCCGCCATGGGCTCACATATTCAAACAATCAATCCCCTACTGGTAGTAACCCCATTCTGGAAGGCTGAGGTACCATTATGAGGTGGGGCAAGGCTGGAGGAAATGGGTCCTTTAACTTCTACAGTAGATACTCTGTGACCAGCTGCATTGTGTTCCTGTGAGGCCTTCCCTGCCATGTATCCCTTCTTAAACTGTGAGACAAAATAAGACTGTCTTTAAATTGCTTCGTGCTGGGTATTGGGTCTCAGCACCAAGGAGTAACTTACTGAAGTACGTTTTTAAGAATGGCAGATCCTAGAGACTAGTTAATACTTTACTCACTGAACCATGTTGTCAACCCAAAAGTATGTTCTTTTTTCTTCTTAAATGATTTATTTTATTTTATGTGCATTTGTGTTTTGCCCACACATCTCTGTATGAGGGTGTGAAATCACTTGGAGATGTATTACAGACAGTTGTGAGCTGTCACGTGGGTGCTGGGAACTGAACCCTGGTCCTCTGGCAGAACAGGCAATGTTCTTAACCACTGAGCTATTTCTCCAGCCCCCAAAAGTAGGTGTTTAAAAAAAGCAAATGTCATTTTTAGATAGTTCTAGATCTAAATTAACACACACACACACACCCAAAACTGGAGCTAGAGAGATGGCTCATCTGTTAGAGAACTCACTACTCTTCTGGGGAATGCAGGTTTAAGTCCCTGCACCCACATGGTGGTTCACAATTGCTTGTAACTCCAGTTACAGGGATCTACATCCAAGTAAAACACCTCTATACATCAAAAATATTTTTAATGAAAATATTTTAAAGGCCCACTTTTATTTTTTTGGGGGGGTTGTTTTTTCTAGACAGGGTTTCTCTGTGTAACAACCCTAGCTGTCCTAGAACTAGCTCTTATAGTCCAGGCTGGCCTCGAACAGAGATCCGCCTGCCTCTGCCTCCCAAGTGCTGGAATTAAAGGCGTGTGTGACTGCTCCACAAAGGTCCAGTTTTTAGTCCTCATTCTAAACCAAACTGAAGCAGAATTCCTAGGGCTGAAAAAGGTCGAACCATTTTTAAAGAAGGGGAGGATTCCCACCTGACTCAAATAGTCTGTCAGGATTGAGACCACATTTATGATGGAAAGAAACTGACCCATGTGTTCTAAAACTGAAGTATTTGATAAAGTTCTCATAACATAGTACCAATGAGGAAAACTAATGCAGGCATTTTATTAAGATTTAAAGACATTAGCATCATATGGGGTGCAAACGGCTTTCAGAATACAAAAGTATCAGAGTTCTTACAATTTTTCATAAAGTTTAAAAAAGAAAGCGTATTAAAATGTTCCCCACCTGTATTTTATCAGCTTATATTGGTATACTGTCTACAGTTCATCCCACTTTATCTAAGTTCACTGATTCTCACAATCTTTACCTGAGATGGCAAATATAATTACTATCATGTCTTACATAAGAAGAAATTGGACTCTGGGTTATTAACAGTCTGTCAAAGTCACTCAGCCAGTAAAAGTCTAAGTCAAAATAAAACCCAGGTATGACTCAATACTCCATCCCAGGAGTCTTGGCCCAAAACAAACCTCTGCTCTGGTTCCAGTCATGGGCATCACCAAGTTGATTAACATTGTACCTGTACCCATCTTGATGATGAAAATAGTCATCAGTGCTGAACACGATGCCATCGCGACTCTGACCAAGCAGAATTCTGTTAACAAAAGAAACCATAGATCTATGACTAGATAAAGGAACCACGGGACAAGTTAGCACTGGACACCTGGTATTGACTCCTTAAGGACACTGCAGGCAGAAGAGCAGAGGAGCCAATCCTTTCAGATCAAGATTTTAAACATCACTTCATATTTTCACTCTATCCAACTATAGATATGAAAACCTTAAACCAGCATATGTACTATGACTTTAAACAACCATGCATTGCTTCCCAAATAACATCAGCTAACATGCATGTTTTAGCTTTCTGTGAATTGGTACTGAAAGCCCAGAACTGTCTCTCTCTGGTACAAGTAACCCAAAAACCAAGAAAGATTAAGTAAGTAATCAATCTGGAAAAACCATATTTGATCAAAGACAGGTTTCACAAACTCACTTCCACTAATCACAAACATAGATGATCAACATGTGAGAGTAAGAAATAGCCTAAGACATAAGATGGCAAACAACTTGTGATTCTCCAAAGTATAATAAATTTTAGAGATTGGTACATTAAATCACTGTACACTGAACAAAAATTTCTCAGATCAGCTCAGTAATAAGTAAGCTCTCCTTTGAAAAAAAAAAGATACCATCTTACAATGATATACAGTAAGTAGAGACATGGAGACAGAAAGACAAACAGTAGAAGGTGAAAAGAATTCAGAATCCTAGACTACCAATTCTAATCTAACGATTTTAGCTATTCCATCACAGTATTTTTTTTTTCTTTTTTTTGATTTTCGAGACAGGGTTTCTCTGTAGCTTGCTTTTGATTCCTGTCCTGGAACTAGCTCTTGTAGACCAGGCTGACCTCGAACTCAGAGTTCCACCTGCCTCTGCCTCCCGAGTGCTGGGATTAAAGGTGTGTGCCACCAACGCACAGCCTCATCACAGTATTTTTTCATAAACAAAAAACAAAAACGAAACCAAATCCACTCTACTTACCTTGGCCTGTACAAGTAATCTACATGACATAAACTGAAAGGACAGAGTGTTACTTTTATAATTGTAGATGTTCCCTGGTATTAGAAAGGGAGACACTAGCCTGTGGTGGTGGCACACACCTTTAACCCTAGCACTCAAAGAAACAAGTGGATCTCTGTGAATTTGTGGTCATCCTGGTCTACAGAGCAAGTTCCAGCACAGGCTCCAAAGCTACACAGAGAAACCCTGCCCCGAAAAACCAAAAATAAATAAATAAGTAAATAAATAAATACTGCAATTATGTGTGTTTATATATGTGCTGTTTCTAGGTCAGAAAATTAGAAAAGGGTCATGAGAGGATAGAGATCTTAAGGAAGGGAAAGGGGAAAAAAGTACCACAATACCTGTGAAAAGGAAGCAGGAGAACTATGAGGAAGGGAGGAAAGCAGGTGGGTGGCGTGAGGTGTAAACAATTATGTATGAGATGCCACAATGAAACTGACAGTTTGTATGTTAGCTTAGAAAGCCTGATTAAAAAAAAAAAAAAAAAAAAAAAAAAAAAACCCTACAAAAGGGCTGGAGAGAAGGCTCAGAGGTTAAGAGCACTGACTGCTCTTCCAGAGGTCCTGAGTTCAATTCCCAGCAACCACATGGTGGCTCACAGTCATCTGTAGTGAGATCTGGTGCCCTCTTCTGGCCAGCAAGCATACAGACAGAACACTGTATACATAATAAATAAATAAATCTTTAAAAAAAATAAATAAAATAAAAAAACTACAAAAGATTTCTACGTATTTTGTGAATGAAAGAAAAATTAAAGAGTTATATGATGGCCGGGCGGTGGTGGTGCATGCCTTTAATCCCAGCACTTGGGAGGCAGAGGCAGGTGGATCTCTGGGAGTTCGAGACCAGCCTGGTCTACAAGAGCTAGTTCCAGGACAGGCTCCAAAACCACAGAGAAACCCTGTCTCAAAAAACCAAAAAAAAAAAAAAGTTATATGATGGAGCTGCAGAGACAGTTCAGTCGTTAATATAGGTCAGTGCTCTTGCAGAAGGCTCAGATTCAATTCCCAGCACCCACATGTCAGCTGACAACTATGTATGAGTCCAGTTCCAGGGAACCCAGCCCTTTTCTGACCTCCAAGGGCACCAGGCATGCTCACACAGGCAAAACACTTAACACATAAAGAATTTAAAAACCAAAAAAAATTTTAATTAAAATTAAAATATTAGCATTTTAAACCAGAGCTCAATCACCCAAAAAGAGATTTTGATTGTAATTTACCATATAATAACTAATTATACTAAACAGTACCAGAATCCAGACTGTCATCATTCCTAAAGTCATGCTTTTATTTGGTTTATTTGCTAATAATACCATTGTGCTTAAGAAATGGGTTAAGTTCTCCAAGTTAAAAGAACAGGAAAACAGTAGTCCATTTTTATCATTAAACTAGTATAACAGAAAAACATGAACAATCTCCCTGAAGACTTTTTTAAATCTATAAATCATGAGTAACTGTTGAGCCTGACAAGACATTTTCTTCCCAGACAACAGGGAGTGTGCATGCATCCTTTTCAAACTACACAACTACCTCAGGTTATGAGCTCACTTCAGGAAATTCAGAAAGGGCTCATGGACGTAGGGGAATGGATACTCTCTCAAGCAGCTGAACTAAAAGTAAGAGCAGTAATTTCAAAATTCTTATATTCGGAATTATTGGGTCTTCTAAATGGAGTCTCAAAATGCTAATATCTTGGAACTTAGTAAATCAAACAATAATTAAGCACTATCAGCGGCCATCTGAGTTACACTTTCTCAAAAGATTTTTTTTATTATTATTCTGTATACAATATTCTGTCTGTGTGTATGCCTATAGGCCAGAAGAAGGCATCAGACCTCATTACAGATGGTTGTGAACCACCATGTGGTTGCTGGGAATTGAACTCAGGACCTTTGGAAGAGCAGACAATGCTCTTAACCACTGAGCCATCTTTCCAGCCCCCAAGAGCTATCTTTTGAGAACTTACCACAACTCACATATATCTATGATCTCATTCAATTCACAAAACCCTGACAATCCGGTACTGAACAAGTCCAGGAAAGAAGATAAATACAGAAGTTCAGCCAGTGGAGTTTAATATGCAGCATGGAGCAATGGTTATGAAATGAAATTCTCAGTGCTGGACACAGGATACCTCTGACTCCTAAAGTCATGGCCTACAATGATCCTGGTACAATCTCCTCCCCATGACAGTTCTGAATGAATTTATTACTAGCTTTAAAGGTGGGTCTCTAAGTTTCAGGGCAGTCATGATAGCTACACAGTAAGTTTTAAAGAGTTCTAGGCCAGACAGGGCTAGTAACCTAAACAACTAAAACAAACACTCTAAGTGAATCTGGCACAGGCTGAGCCCCTGGTGCGGGAGCGCTGTACCCAAGTGCTTCAGGACCTACCTAATTCTCTTAGGTAAAATATAAGGAACTTAAGACCAGACTACAGACAGGTATCTCCTGAGTTCAACTAAGACCACTCTCTTCCAAAGAAAGGTAGGAATAAAAATCTCATCACTTTCAAACAGTGCTTTTAATCCCTACAGTTACTGTAACTATAGGATCCGAAAACAACCAGAGCTCATTGGCTTGCAGTTTTGAAGGATAGCAGCCCAAAATCCTACAGGTTCTACTGACCTGTCTTTCCCTAGGTTCTAGAGAATGTTGTCTTTTCTAGTTTCTGCAGGTTAGGCACACTCATTATCTTGGTTTGTGGGGCCTTTGACCATTAGTACCAAGTGAGCAATATGGGGTCTTCTCTCCTCTCTGAGCTCTGCTTCTTATGTTTCCATCTGTGACCTCCCTTCCTGCCGCCTTCACACTGAGAAGCTTGTGATTCTTGTGATCACACTGGGCCCTCACAGGATAATTCCATCATCTCAAATATTTAGCCTCAAGTACCCTTTACCTGAGAAAGTAACACACCCTGACAGCACTTACCATATTAAATAGTTTAAATAAAAATGTTAACACCAGCCAGGTGCTTTAATCCCAGCACTTGTGTGAGAAGCAGGTGGATCTCTGTGAGTTCAAGGTCAGCCTGGTCTACAAAGGGAGTTCCAGGGCAGCCAGAGCTACAGAGAAACCCTGTCTGGGGGGAAAAAAATAAAAATAAAATAAAAAAAAAAATGAACCCTCCCTACAACACACTAACACCAAAAGCTGTTTTCTCAAGTTCTTTTTTTTATTTCCTAGATGGTAAATTACTAGATATTTTTAGCAGCTCTTTACTCTTCTGACACCGTTCTGCCAGAAGAAAGTACCAGATCTCATTATAGATGGTTGTGAGCCACCATGTGGTTGCTGGCAATTGAACTCTAGACCTCTTGAAGAGCAACCAGGGCCCTTAACCTGAGTCATTTCTTCAGCCATTGCTCTTTACTCCTTAGCGACATTTATTGTGTGTGTGTGTTGGGGGAGGCACACATGGCATGTGAGTTCCAGGGATCAAATTCTGGTCATCATGTTTGACAGCAGGTGCCATCTTGTTATATATTTCTTCAATCCATATTTTTTCTAGATATTTTTTAAAAGATTTAGTTTATGTATATGAGAGCTCTATCTGCATGCAAGCCTTTATGCCAGAAGAGGGCACCAGATCTCATTATAGGTGGTTGTGAGCCACCATGTGGTTGCTAGGAATTCAATTTAGGTCCTCTGGAAGAATAGCCAGTGCTCTTAAACACTGAGCTATCTCTCCAGCCCCCTTTCAGATTATTATTTTTTTTATTTTACTCCTTTATCTATTTTGTAGTTATTTTTTGAATGACATAAGCCAGAAGGCAGAGTTTTAAATATTTTTCTCATAAATTTGTCAAATATATACTAGTACCATTACTGAACACTTTCCCAATTATTCTAAAATACCAGTTTACAACACAACAAGTATGCAGCATTTACACTGTATTGGTATTTTAAGGAATTCAGAGATCAATTAAGTACAATGTGGGAATATATGTATGAGGCATATACAAATGTGATACCCTTTTATTCAAGGACTTAAGTATCAAAGAAGTTTGATACCTGTACATGAGCTGACAACCAACTCACTTAAGTACTAAGGGACAACAGCATAGTCTCATGCTTTAGAATCCTCAGCAAAAGCTAGACATGGTGTTGCAAGCAGGAAATTGACAAGTTTTAGCACACCCTGTACTAAGTGAGACTTTGAATGAATGAATGAATGAATGAATGAAGTTATCATCAAATGTCTAGAGCACTCATCAAGTTGGAGAGTGTATGGTTGGGAAAAAAAGGCAAGTTTTGAAGTTACCTCTATAAGTCTACAAAGTTCTAGTTCTAGCACTTTTAAGAGATGGCATGAAGTTAAGTTTACTAAACCATTCTACATCCTCATTTGTATAATTATTATCTATCTCCTCTCAGGGCAGTAGCTCTGTAGACAGACAGCTGCTGTTGCCAAGCTTGGTTCTCTACTTACAGTACTGAATAAATTTGAAATACAAAACATTTATTGTACAATTTCTACATAATTGTTATAATTTACCTTAAAAATACTTTATAGCGGGGCTGGAGAGATGGCTCAGAGGTTAAGAGCACTGGCTGCTCTTCCAGAGGTCTTGAGTTCAATTCCCAGCAACCACATGGTGGCTCAGAACCATCTGTTCTGAGATCTGGCACCCTTCTCTGGCGTGCGGGCATACATCGAGGCAGAATGTTGTATACATAATAAATAAACAAATCTTTAAAAAAAATACTTTATAGCACAGATAATCAAACCATTTGGATGATTTGCCTAATCAGAGAAATTATATCCCTCACTAGCTAAGCAAGGACTAGTCTCCAAATGTAGAGTACAAGCTGTTACAAATGTTTCAACCTCCTTATCTCCGATAATCGCCACACACTTTGTTGATGAGATTGATGGCTTGTTTCTGAAAATACACTCACATGAAATCAACAGAGTAAAAGATATTAAATAGATAACGTATTTTAAACCTATTCCTTTTTCCCTTAAACGATTTAGTAAAAGAACTTTGATCTATATTCTACCTTCTGAAAATGAATTACTTGGCCGGGCGGTGGTGGCACACACATTTTATCCCAGCACTTGGGAGGCAGAGGTAGGCAGATCTCTGTGAGTTCAAGACCAGCCTGGTCTACAAGAACTAGTTCCAGGACAGGCTCCAAAGCCACAGAGAAACCCTGTCTAGAATCCCCCCCACCAAAAAAAAAAAAAAAGAATCACTCAAACAAACAAAAACCCACTCAAGACTTACTCCCTAAATGGTTCTATGTCCAAACACTGGGTCAGAGCACTCTTGTTTGGCTAAGGACAACTACAATAGTAACAAAATTCTATTTCAAATGTCCTTAAATTCTGCCTCAAATGAACCTACTGAAGTGCTGTCAGGTAGCCTGGAAGGGCAGAACCTCCACTTTAACATACTTACAAGGGTGGTATGAAATGTGTTTCTCTTGCTTATTCCTAAGTATTTAAAGTCAGTATCTATTAGAATTCAGTCTAATACTTTCATTAAAAGATAGTAGCAAGGCAAGTGTAGAGATTCATACCTATAATCCCAGCACTCAAAGGATCCTAAATTTGAGGCCAGCCTCTGCTACAGGGCAAATTTCAGGCAAGCCTGTGATTCCTTGAAAGACCCTTCGGCAAAAAAACAGAGGTTAGGGATGAAGCTCAGCAAGAGAATGCTTGCACAGCATGCACAAAGCTCAGGTTCTATCCCGAGCAGCCCCTGCAATCAAATAGTAATAATAAATAATAAAAATTTTAACAAGCAGGTGGCAGAGTTTCCCAGAAACAACTAACCCTTGCCTTCTTATAACCAAAATGGCTTAGGTCAATGATTAAAAAGATAATGCTGTTTTGTACAGCTTATACTGAACACAAAGTAGTAAAGGTAAAAGCTATATAAATTCAGAAGTTACTAAGGACACAAAAGATAAATAAAAGTCTCAAAATGATAAGGTACATTGGGTTATTCCAATTTTTTTGTATTTGTTGAGGTTTGTTTTGTTACCGAGTATGTGGTCAATTTGAGAAGGTTCCATGAGGTGCTGAGAAGGTATATTCTTTTGTGTTTGGGTAGAATGTTTCTGTAGATGTCTGTTAAGTCCATTTGAGTCATAACATCTGTTAGTTCTTTTATTTCTCTGATCATTTTTTGTTTGATTGACTTGTCCAGTGGTGAGAGGGGAATGTTGAAGTCTCCCACTATTAGTGTGTGGGGTTTAATATATGATTTAAGCTTTAGAAGTGTTTGACATATGAGGGTGCCCTTGTATTTGGGGGCATAGATGCTCAGTATTGAAATTTCCTCTTGATGGAGTTTTCCTGTGACTAATATAAAATGTCCTTCTTTGCCTTTTTTGACTGATTTTAGCTTGAAGTCTATTTTGTTAGATATTAGTATAGCTACACCCACTTGTTTCTTAGGTCCATTTGATTGGCCAAAATCAAAAACACTGATGACAACTTATGCTGGAGAGGTTGTGGGGAAAAGGGAACACTTCTGCATTGCTGGTGGGAATGCAAGCTGATACAACCCTTTTGGATGTCAGTGTGGCAATTTCTCAGAAAATTAGGAAACAGCCTTCCTCAAGACCCAGTAATACCACTTTTGGGTATATATCCAAATGTAGCGCGCCACGGCGCTTTGCGCACCTCGGCGCTGTCAGCTGTCATGTTCACAGGGTCTGGCACTAAGCCCGTTGCCGCCATTTGCTAGTGTCCCTAGTAGTAAACAACTTCTGCGCACGCTCGCTACTGGCCCAAGAGTGGTTTGAATCCACCTATCAATTGCTCACACGTCTTGCTCACGCAATTGCATCAGTGTGGGCAGAGCCAATCAAGCAATGACACATCATAGGCGGACCAGGCACTGTATATATTCTCCACGCGGTCGGGCTCGGGGTCTTTTCGCCTCCATCTTATCTTCAGTCTTCTGTGCTCCAATAAAGTACGTTCCAAGAAGAATCCTGTTGTGGTCATCTTCTCTGCTGGCAGAGTCGCGCGCCGCATCCAAAGGATGCTCAATCATGCCACAAGGACATGTGCTCAACTATGTTCATAGCAGCTTTGTTTGTCATAGCCAGAACCTGGAAACAACCTAAATGCCCCTTAATCAAAGAACGGATAAGGAAAATATGGTACATTTACACAATGGAGTACTACACAGCAGAAAAAATAACAACAGCTTGAATTTTCCAGGAAAATGGATGGAGCTAGAAAACATTATTTTGAGTGAGGTAACCCAGACACAGAAAGACAATTATCACATGTACTCACTCATAGGTGGTTTTTAAACATAAAGCAAAGAAAGCCAGCCTACAAACCACAATCCCAGAGAACTTAGACAACAATGTGGAAACTAAGAGAGACTTACATAGATCTAATCTACATGGGAAGTAGAAAGTAGAAAAAGACAAGATCTCCTGAGTAAATTGGGAGCATGAGGACCTTGCGGGAGGATTGAAAGGGGAGGGGAGAGGCAGAGAGGGGAGCAGAGAAAAATGTAGAGCTCAATAAATTCAATAAAATAAAAAAAAAGTTGTGTGGCACCACAGCCAGCTCCCACATTTTATAATAAAAAGGAATTAACTTCTTGCTATAAAAAAAAAAGTCTCAAAATGTTATGGTGTATGCCTACAATCCCAACACTTGGGAAGCTGAAGCACCAGAGAGCATGAGTTCCAGAACAGCCAGAGCTTCTCAGTGGGTTACAGGAAGAAAGAAAACAAATAGGCATTTAAAGCAGCCTTAAATAAGCCACTGTACATCAGCAGAAGCAAACAAATACAAACAGGCATAGAAGTGGTGAAATAAGGACTAAACTAAGAAGAATGGGGCTCAATACCAAACATAAACTAATTTAGTTCTCCAAATGAGCAACGCTCTGAACAATTCTTTACTCTTTTCTTTCTCCAAACCTTGTTTTGAAAGCTAACACCACTTTCGCAACATAAGACATTGGATGTCAAATAACCCAAGGATTAATGAAGGGGTCAAGGGCAGGTGTGGTGGCACACACCTTTAATCCCAGCACTTGGGAGGCAGTGGGTTTGAGATGAACCTAGTCTAGCATGAGTTCTAGGACAGCTAGGGCTACATAGAAACCCTGTCTCAACCAAAACCAAACCAAATACCACCCCCAAAATCTACAAGAAGGGGAGGCTGTCTTCACTAAACAACATCCATCAATCTAAAGAGGTACTCATGTGTTTGTGTGTGTTTTCTCATCTGTTTAACCAAGCTCCGTGATGGGAAGAATCCCACACAGAAGAACATATGGAGTAGATACTAAAAATGAAGGCTGGGAGACCGAGACGTACACACGTAAATATAGTAGATGGATAAATAGAATTTTCAAGTCTTCTAAAAATGAAAACATAGGGGAAAGCACATTATCATTTTGATCTCTTATAATATTTCAGTTCCAGGGGAGGGAGGGGTTTGATTTTTAATAGTAGTTTCTGTGAACCTCTAGGCTTTGCTCCTATAAAATGAAAAAACATTTCACAAACTTTCCTATGTCAAAGTATCTCTAAATAGAAAATCGTGACACAAATGGCACTTGTTATTAAGTACCCACGTAGGGGAGTGGTTCTCACCTCTCCTAGAACTTGGTACCTAGCCCAGATTGGCCTTGAATCTGAGCTCTTGCCTTGGCCTCCTGAATAGCTGATAACTGCTGCATCTTTCCACTCGCGTGCTCTACCTTTCCTTCAAGCAAATACCCACAGGTATAATCACCTCTACCTAATCTCTCAGGTCTTTCTTTTGAGATTCTATTGCATTCCATCCTAATATTCTCCAATCTGTTCTCTTAATTTTATTTTTCTATATTCAGTTATAACTAGTAGACCTATTTCATACAGTTTCTAAATCTCAACTGTTTTCTCCGATATAGTCTAAATCCAGAACACTGTCCATTTGTAAGACAACAATTTCATATTTGTAAGCCTCGATTTCATATTCTCTACAAAACCTTCACAAAAATGTCATGAATCAATTAACACATCTTAAAATCTTGCTTGAAAATCTATACTACAAGGCTAGAGAGATGGCTCAGCGGTTAAGAGCATTGCCTGCTCTTCCCTTTAAAGGTCCTGAGTTCAATTCCCAGCAACTATAAGGTGGCTCACAACCATATGTAATGGGGTCTGGTGCCCTCTTCTGGCCTGCAGGCATACAGGCAGTCAGAATATTATATACTAAATAAATATGTTTTAAAAAAGAAAATCTATACTACAAACTGAATTTGTTTTTGTCTAAAGAAATTTTATTTATTTAGGCCATATTACAAGTGAATATAAATATCTGTAAGTTCTTCAAATACTAGTTTTCACCCAAAGATACTATTTTTTACTTTTTCTATATAAACTACAAAAAATTTATAGTATGAGTTATTTTCCACAATTGAGAAAATCGTGACAATGCTGTCTTTAAATTGTAAAGAAACTTAGAAATCTGAAATATTTTGTAATAAAAACACCAACAGTTCTAATGCCACTAATCAGAGTGTTCAATTCAACACATCAAAATTTTAAAACTAAATAGCAATTCAGTCCCACGCAGCTGAAGAGAGATGGCTCAATGGCTAAGAGTACTGACTGCTCTTTTCAGAAGCAGGCTCAAGCCGGGCGGTGGTGGTGCACGCCTTTAATCCCAGCACTGGGGGGGGGGGGGCAGAGGCAGGCGGATCTCTGTGAGTTCGAGACCAGCCTGGTCTAGGTTCAGGACAGGCTCCAAAACCACAGAGAAACCCTGTCTCGAAAAAGAAAAAAAAAAAAGAAGCAGGCTCGATTCCCAGCACTCACATGGAGGCTCACAATTATCTGTCGGTCCAGTTCCAGGGGATCTGAAGACCTTTTCTGGCCTCTGGGAGGTGGTGCATAGATACACATGTAAATTAAATATCTATACCCAAAAAATTAATTTTTTTAAAAATCACTATTCCAGTCGGGGAGTGGTAGTGCAAGCCTTTAATCCCAGCACTTGGGAGGCAGAGGCAAGAGGATCTCTGTGAATTCGAGGCCAGCCTGATCTACAAGAGCTAACTCCAGGACATGCTCCAAAGCTACAAAGAAACCGGCTCCAAAAAAAAAAAATAAAAATAGGATAACGCTTAACACATTCAAGAGCTCCAATTGGTTTTTCAAATTCTAAGAAAATAACTATCCACCATTCCATTAATGAGCAGCAAAACTTGCCCAGCAGCATAATGAAAAAGCAGAGCCCAGACCTCCTAGTACCTCATCTAGCTTTGCTTGAATAGCTGACTTACACAGCTGCCCAGCCAAGGTTGTTTTGGTTTTTTTTGGTTTTTTTTTTTTTTTTTTTTGGTTTTTCGAGACAGGGTTTCTCTGTGGCTTTGGAGCCTGTCCTGGAACTAGCTCTGTAGACCAGGCTGGTCTCGAACTCACAGAGATCCGCCTGCCTCTGCCTCCCAAGTGCTGGGATTAAAGGCGTGCGCCACCACCGCCCGGCCAGCGGCCAGCCAAGGTTGTTTTTGTTGTTGGTTTTTTTTTTTTTTTTTCTCGGAGACAGTTTCTCTGTAACAGCCCCTAGCTGTCCAGGCTGGCCTTGAACTCACAGAGACAGGCCTGTTTCTGCCTCCCGAGTGCTAGGATTAATGGTGTGTGCCACCACTGCCCGTCCCTAGCCAAGTTCTTAAGTAGCATTGCTTGTTGCTATTTTGATTATAGTGTACTTGTAAAGCTTTTAAAAGAAGCTAAATATATATACATCAATTCCCCCTTTCCCCTAGAATACATCTTTCAAAGTATTTCCAGTCAGATGAAACTCCCAAATACAGCATACAAATTTTCTACTAGGAATATAGAAATGTTTATCACGGATAACTCAAAACTTAAGTAATGAATCATCAAGTATTCACTTAATATTTTTTACTTACCGAGACAACGTCGTTTTTCCAGACCCAGGGAGGCCTCTCAAAAGAATAAGTAATTTCTGCAATTTATTTAACTTCTCCTCTGGAAACCACTGGTTCACAAACCTGTCTGTTCCAGTGTGCTCTTCGATGGAAGGATCTCTCCAGCACTCTCTGATTTCACAGAAACCATTACTCGCACTTTCATCTTGTCCACTGTAGCCATCTCTAAAGGAACGAACATTACTGCTAGTCACACCATAGTTAGTATACTCATCGTTCTGTTCAAAAGTCAAACCGCTCCAGCCACCCTGACAACTGTCCACGTAACACCCACTTGGCATCTGAGAATCATCTTGCCCATGGAAAATATTTGGTGGTGGATTTAGTGGGGTATTGAATCGTTGAATATTAAAATGGTAATTAAAACTGGGAAGAGGAGGACCATGGGGTATGACAAAAGGATGTACTGACTGCCATTCAGGCCTGAAGGAAGGGAATGAAGTCTCACAAAAAGTAGGTATCAGTTGTTCGTCACAGGGATATTGGCCTGGTTCGTCCTCCAAGTACCACTGGTAATCGCAATGTGGCTGCAGAGCATTACTGAGATCCTTCTTTGCCTCCTCAGAGTTTAAGGCATCACAGGCCTGGTCCTTAGGAGTGATTTTTTCCTGGGGAGGTTCTGGCACCTCACTACTGCCTTGTGAAGCATCATTTTCATTTTCTAGCTCTTCAATTTCTTTGTAAAACTGGGAGAGTTCCGTGTCAATCTCCAATTTTTTGGAGTTAAATTTCTGTTTCTCTTCTCGTTTTCTTTTGTCATCTGTACTATTCAAAGCGCCCGTCTCATTCTTCCTTTCTCGGCATTTCTTTTTCTCGGGGGGTTTGTAAATGGGACCTATGAACGCCTTACTTGTGCTATAGATGTCATCATCCTTGGAGAGCGAGGGGTGCTTTCCGCCCTGCAAAGCTGGTGACTCAGTGGACCCGACACTGCCTGGTTTATTATCAGGCAGCTCCTTAGGCTTCAACACATCTGGAGCTCCGGCTTTGTCTTCCTGAGGACGTCTTCTGAAGGTAATGGTGGCCACTGGGACCCTATTATTTCTGGTTTTCTCTTGGGGTCTGGGACGATCAGGACCACCTTGACGGGAGAAAGCACAATCATCTGCAGCTGACTTCAGTTTCTTACAGCACGATTCCCTTGGTAGATCTTTTCCAGGGCCCAAAAACTTAGCTTCAATTTCACTATAAGGCATCTGAGGAGTAAAGCATACAAATATTAGGTCGTATTTTAAAAAACTTAAACAAATATTTTTCACAAGGAATTTTAGAAAAAATTTGTGATATAAGCATTTAATAATTACAGTCAAACTGCAATTTTGTAACCACTTATTTTAAGTACTTATTTTAAGTCATAACAATAATTTTCAGGAGAAGTCTCACTGTACTACTATTCAAAAATACACGTACACTTCATTTTTTTTTTTTTTGGAGGCACAGAAGATGAACTCATGACCTTACGCACCCTAAACGAACACTCTATTGCAGAGCTACATCCTACCCCCTTCTTCATGCTGAGATAGCATCTCACTAAACTTGACAAGCGTGGCTTTGAATTCTCTCCATAGAGCCCAGGGACGCCGTAACGGTCCATCCTCCTGAGTAGCTGAGATCACAGGCTCGTGCTACCAGTCCCATCTTTAAACAGTCCATTCCAGAGTTTAAGCACCTAAGTTTGGAAAGTGAGTCCCTATCTCGGGTGGATAGATACATAATTGGCATTTGTTTCCAAACTGGCTAAGATCAGTGTATCATGAATCCCTTGCTGTTTGGAAATCGCTTTGTCTTTTGGAGTAGAGGCTTCAGCTTCCAAGCTTCCATCGTCTCCCCTCGGCATCCACACTAGACGAACTAAATTGCAGTCTTTGTAGAGCAGCCTAGGCTACACAGTTAAGTTCAAGGCCAGTCTGCACTACACGAGACCCATCAATAAGTTAATTAATGCTAAATTTCTCGGGCTGGAGAGATGGCTCAGAGGGTAAGAGCACTGGCTGCTCTTCCAGAGGTCCCGAGTTCAATTCCCAGCAACCACATGGTGGCTCACAACCATCTGTAATGAGACCTGGTGCTTTCCTTGCCAGCAGTACATTGGATGCTTAATAAATAAATAAATCTTTAAAAAAAAAAAGCTAAATTTCTCTTGACAAGCAGTGGCTCAAACCTGTAATTTACCAATAAGCGAGTTCAGGCCATTACGGGCCGACTACACAGTTGGGTTCCAAAGCATCCTGGCCTATCGAGTGACAGTGTCTACAAAACAAAACACAACTTCGCTTCTCTTGTAATTTCCTTGAACCCTTAAGAAACCCAAACTCTCGTTTTGGTCAGTACTTCATTCACCCGCTCTTGGACTCCAAACCCAAAGCCCACAAACTAGGGCCGAAAGCAGACAGGCCATTAGGAGAGCCGAAGGAAGCTCCAACTGCAGATCGAGAAAGCCATTCTCCCGGAAACAGCCCTCGCCTCACTCCCATCTTCCCGTTTCCTCATTCACACGTCACAGACACCCGAGGAAGCGCGAGGGGTGCGCGAACACCCAGCACCCCACCTGGGCCTCAAGGCCTCCCGAGCGCCAGGCCTGGCCGCAGGCCCCCCGGCCTCTCCGTCCCTAAGGAAGGCAACAGGGCCCCCTCTGGACTCTGCGGCGGCCTCCGACGCTGAGGTTCTCCCCGAGCTTCCCCAATCACACTCAGATAAAGGAGTCAAGCTACGAGTGAAAACTTGAGTCGTTCGCGTCAGACGAAACCGGAAGCACCTCCTTCACCTACCCTGGGGCGTCTGCTCTTCAAACCGCAGTTCGGCACGTACTTCCACCCAGCCCCCCCCCCCCGCAAATACAAAACAAAACAAAACAAAACAACTTCCGTAAAGGTACGAACCTCCGAAAAAGCGAAAGACCGTCTCAGACGCAGTCACAAAATCGAGCTTGAGAGATACGGGGCTGGAGCAGCTCCATACGCAAGATGGCCGCCACCACTCGGATTTCCCAGGCAGATCCGCGGGATCGCGCCAGGCATTGTGGGAATTGAAGTCCAGCGTTCCCTGTGATGCTAGTTTACCTGGTGGCACCAAGACTCGGTCTTCCAGAGTCCATTGCGTGATGTATACGCTCAATTGGCAACAAAACGTAGGCGCAGGCTTGTTCCCCGCCCTGGAGTGGGGAAGTTATTTAAAGAAACACCAACTTTGACCAAAAAAAAAAAAAAAAAAAAAAAAAAAAAAGCAGCGACCGTCTCTGGAGTTCTCCACTAAGGAAAAAGAACAATAGTATTTGGCGCCCCCAGGTGGATGCTCAAGCCCCTCGCAGAGGGATAATAGTTTTCTGTGGGTTTTTTCCCCCACGAAACAAAAGAATCAACCTACGTTTCGAAGGAGAAAACATTCATTTTGTACTGCAGATCAATGGTTTCTAAGAAACGCTACCAAGTATAATTTTAAGCTCCTGCACTTCTGTGAAAGGATAGAGTGCCTGCATTGTAACAAAGAGGTGACGTTTGGAGCAAAATTATAAAGTATCTTACTTGCAGGTAAGAAAACTATTATGTAAATGTGTGTTGAATTAAAAATAAATACCTACCAACCAACCAATGACTAGCTTCAATTATGGGCCTTTTTTTTTCCCTTCTTTTTCACTACCATTAACCTGCCCTTCCCTCCCCCATCAAGTTTCATTTGGGTCTCCACAAGGAAATCGGCTGTCTCTTCATATTTGGATAATTCTTGACTCCAACACAATAATGTTTTATAGGGTATAATAGTAAAAAGCACAAAGTAGGGTACTTACATCAGAATACTTGACACCATTGTGACCCAGAGGGCTCACAATCTACCCCCTTGACAAGTCTTCCTGAAATACAATTTCCACTGCCACCTTTGTTGCCTCATGTTTAGCTTCAGGTTATTCATCTTTTTTTTTTTTAAATAAGTACTTTATTTCATAGGCGTAAGTGTTTTACCTGCATGGATATATGTGCACAATGTGTGCCCCCAGTGCCCAGGGAACCAAGAAGAGGCAGGATCTCATAGAGCCCAGGCTAACTTCAAATTCCCTATAAGCAAGGAGGCTGCTGATGGAATTCCTGATTGTCCTGCTGGGACTACTGACCAACATCACCATGCCCGCCCTAAGAAATATGCGTGTGTTTGTTTGTTTGTTTTTTGACATTCATGTTGATATCATTGTAGTATCTTGCATTTTGATAGCATATTGATTGCTTGGATTTAGTGATGGAATGAAAGGTTAAATAGCAGAAATACTTTTCTCTCTTTTTTGCCCCCAGCATTGCTAGGGCTTGAACCCAGCACCCTGTACACGACGGGCTGGCAATTTTCTACTACCGTATCTCCGGGCCAGTATTCAGTCACGTATCTGAGTCCAGGGGATTGAACTCAGGCTGTCTAGGCTTAGCAGCAAGTGTGTTTATTCACTGAGCCATCTTGTTGTGCCAAATAAAATTCCAAAGATGAAGCTTGCATGGACTTCTTGTGTTAGTCCATCTAGATTGTTAAAATGCCTATCTTTCATTTTTCAATGAAAAGGGTTTCATTAGAAACCCTTGGGGCTGGAGAGATGGCTCAGTGGTTAAGAGCACTGACTGTTCTTCTAGAGGACCCAGGTTCAATTCCCAGCACCCATGTGGGAGCTCACAACTGGCTATAATTTCAGTTCCAGGGGACCTGACACCCATGGCAAAACACAAATGCACATAAAATGAATAAATTAAAAAAGAAACCCTTTTTTTTTTTTTTTTTTTTTTTTTTGGTTTTTCAAGACCGGGTTTCTCTGTGGTTTTGGAGCCTGTCCTGGAACTAGCTCTTGTAGACCAGGCTGGTCTCGAACTCACAGAGATCCGCCTGCCTCTGCCTCCCAAGTGCTGGGATTAAAGGCGTGCGCCACCACCGCCTGCCTAAGAAACCCTTTTCTAATATTTAGAAAAATGCTGTGTGGTAGAAAGTTCAAGGTCAGTCAGTGGATTTGTTGTTTAGTGGGGACATCGCTTCTGGAACATAGACTGCATATTCTAGCTGTGTCTCTTCACATGACAGAAAATACAGCACCCTCTTCTAAATTCGTGTGTGTGTGTGTGTGCACGCATACCTGTGCATGTATGTAAGCACATTCCATGACCCTTGTGTCAGAGGACATTTGTCAGGAGTTGGTTCCTTTTTCACCTTGCTGCACTGCTGTGCTGTGTCTTCTGAGCTGGTTGGCCTGTAAGCTTCTGACTGATTCTCCTGTCTGCATGGCCCATCTTATTGTAGAACTGCCAGGAGTACATATGTATGCCATATCATCCAGATTCCTATCATGGCTTCTAGGGGTGGAACTCAGGTCATCAATCAGGTCCTGCACTTTTCTTTTTTATAGATTCATTCATGCATTCATTTATTATGAATACAGTGTTCTGTCAGCATGTATGCCTGCAGGCCAGAAGAGGGCACTAGATCTCATTACAGATGGTTGTGAGCCACCATGTGATTGGTGGAAATTGAACTCAAGACCTCTGGAAGAGCAGCCAGTGCTCTTAATGGCTGAGTCTTCGCTTCAGCTCAATGTGTAGCCCAGGCTAGCCTCGAACTCATGATCCTCCTGTGTTCATTTCCTTCAGCAAACCCTATCGTGTGTGCTATCACAACCGGCCCCACATTTCTTTTCATAGCTCACTAATCTCATCCATGTGGATTCTACAATTAAAATTGATCACCCTTAATATTATGAGGTGGTGATTATGCTTTGAATATGAATGGGAGGAACACACATCTAGACCACAACATCTCTGCCCAGAGATGAAAGGATCCAATAAACCACCAAAACAGAGTGAAGTCTCAAGAGGCAAGTGTCATAAAGAATCCCAGAAGGGTTATTTAGTGAGGGGACAGTACAGTTGACACTGTTGTTGAGAGTGATGAGTGCTATAGAAATGTCAGAGTAAAGAGGTGAGGGTGACAAAGAAAGGCCACACTTAAGAGCATCATCGAAAAGAGAGAAAATCCATTCACTGCATGAAGCAAAGAAAAGCTGTAACCAGTGTCTTTGCCCTGGTTGAGTCTAATCCCCATTTCCATCCTTCAGTTGTGAAGACTCTGGTGGAGTATTCTAGAAGGTAACTATTGTCTCTTCAGCACATAGATACCTCTGCACCCCTAGAGTCCTCTTACACCCCACCATCCCACAGCGCTGGAAACAATGCCAGGTTGTTTATGCTCCTTTAATACCCACTGGCTTTTCGTTTCCCTTCAGAGCTAAGAATTGAACCTGGAACCTCAAGTATGGCAGGCAAGCCATCTAGCATGACCCATATATTCCACCCCCACCGACACCTGACATCTTGTACCATGTTTGGGATTCATAAACGAGTATTGCTGCCCCCTTCTGTTTACGCATATTATAGAGCACAAGAAGCTGAAGAGCATCCTCTGAAGATAAACACTCTTGTTTGCTTTGTTTTTTTTATTTTATTGATAATTATTTATTGAGCTTTACATTTTTCTCTGCTCCCCTCCCTGTCTCTCCCCTTCCCCCTTCAACCCTCCCCCAAGGTCCCCATGCTCCCAATTTACTCAGGAGATCTTGTCTTTTTCTACTTTCTACTTCCCATGTAGATTAGATCCATATAAGTCTCTCTTAGTGTCCACGTTGTCGTCTAAGTTCTCTGGGATTGTGGTTTGTAGGCTGGCTTTCTTTGCTTTGTGTTTAAAAACCACCTATGAGTGAGTACATGTGATAATTGTCTTTCTGTGTCTGGGTTACCTCACTCAAAATAATGTTTTCTAGCTCCATCCATTTTCCTGGAAAATTCAAGCTGTTGTTATTTTTTCTGCTGTGTAGTACTCCTTTGTGTGTAAATGTACCACATCTTTCTTATCCATTCTTCGATCAAGGGGCATTTAGGTTGTTTCCAGGTTCTGGCTATGACAAACAAAGCTGCTGTGAACATAGTTGAGCACATGTCCTTGTGGCACGATTGAGCATCCTTTGGATATATACCCAAAAGTGGTATTACTGGGTCTTGAGGAAGGCTGTTTCCTAATTTTCTGAGAAATGGCCACACTGACATCCAAAAGGGTTGTACCAGCTTGCATTCCCACCAGCAATGCAGAAGTGTTCCCTTTTCCCCATATCCTCTCCAGCATAAGTTGTCATCAGTGTTTTTGATCTTGGCCATTTTACAGGTGTTGGATGGAATCTCAGAGTTGTTTTGATTTGCATTTCTCTGATGACTAAGGATGTTAAGCATTTCCTGAAGTGTCTTTTAGCCATTTTAGATTCCTCTGCTGAGAGTTCTCTGTTTAGGTCTGTACTCTATTTTTTTAAAAAATATCTATTTATTTATTATGTATACAATGTTCTGTCTGTGTGTATGCCTGCAGGCCAGGAGAGGGCACCAGACCTCATTACAGATGGTTATGAGCCACCATGTGGTTGCTGGGAATTGAAGTCAGGACCTTTGGAAGAGCAGGCAATGCTCTTAACAGCTGAGCCATCTCTCCAGCCCCTACTCCATTTTTTTAAATTGGATTATGTGATCTTTTGGTGTCCAATTTCTTGAGTTCTTTGTATATTTTGGAGATCAGACCTCTGTCTGATGTGGGGTTAGTGAAGATCTTTTCCCATTCTGTGGGCTGTCATTTTGTCTTGTTGACTGTGTCCTTTGCTTTACAGAAGCTTTTCAGTTTCAGGAGGTCCCATTTATTATTGTTTTTCTCAGTGTCTGTGCTGCTGGGGTTATATTTAGGAAGTGGTCTCCTGTGCCAACGCGTTCAAGAGTATTTCCTACTTTCTCTTCTATAAGGTTCCGTGTGGTTGGCTTTATATTGAGGTCTTTGATTCATTTGTACTTGAGTATTATGCATGGTGATAGATATGGGTCTATTTTCATTTTTCTACACATTGATATCCAGTTATGCCAACACCACTTGTTAAATATTCTTTTTTTTCCATTTCATAATTTTTGGTTCTTTATCAAATATCAGGTGTTTGAAGATTTGTGGGTTGATATCCGGGTCTTCTATTCGGTTCCATTGGTCCTCCTGTCTGTTCTTATGCCAGTACCAGGCTGTTTTCAGTACTGTAGCTCTGTAGTAGAGTTTGAAGTCAGGGATTGTGATGCCTCCAGAAGTTCTTTTATTGCGCAGAATTGTTTTGGCTATCCTGGGTATTTTGCTTTTCCAAATGAAGTTGAGTACTGTATTTCGAGGTCTTTGAAGAATTTTGCTGGAATTTTGAAGGGCATTGTGTTGAATCTGTATAAACACTTATGTAAATAAAGCTTCTGGTGTAATTGTCAGAGATCATATCTGTTCTGTGATGACTAGTCTTTTCTTTCTTTTTTGGGGGGGGAGTGGTTTTTTTTTGTTTGTTTGTTTTTTCTGTCTAGTCCTGGCTGTCCTAGAACTCACTCTACAGACCCAGTTGGCCTTGAACTCAGAGATCCTCCTGAGTTTTGGGATTAAAGGCATGTGCCACCACCACCTGTCGTGATGGTTATTCTTGGTTGTTAACTTGACTATATCTGACATGAACTACAATCCTGAAATGGAGGGCATACTTGTGAGAGATCTTCTGCTTGTTTTTGTTTGTTTGGTTTTTTTTTTTTTTTTTTTTTTTTTGGTTTTTCAGGACATTCGTTCTCTGTAGCTTTGGAACCTGTCCTGGAACTTGCTCTGTATATCAGGCTGGCCTCGAACTCACAGAGATCCACCTGTCTCTGCCTCCCGAGTGCTGGGATTAAAGACAGATGACACCACTGCCCAGCTTTCTACTTGGTTTGAAGTGGGTAAATACACTTCTGGTCTGGACCTTTGATCCAGATC
The DNA here is from genome assembly GCF_950005125.1 of Chionomys nivalis. NCBI lineage: Eukaryota > Metazoa > Chordata > Mammalia > Rodentia > Cricetidae > Chionomys > Chionomys nivalis. The sequence goes on along the minus strand of NC_080088.1, from coordinate 82,144,108 downwards.
TTGAGGCAAGAAGACACACCTTTAATCTGGGCTATACCTTTTGCTGGAAGCTGAAGACATGGAAGAGGGAGACTTTTGCTCTTTTCCCGCTTGCCCTTGCCTTGCTAGCACTTCCATTCCTTCCCTGCACTGGAGCTACTTCTCTGGGATTCCAGCATACACAGAAGACCAGCTGACGTAGCCAGTCTTGTGGGACTGAGCAACTACTACATTCTTGGACTCTCCATTCACAGCCATCCATAGTTGGATTAGCTTGATTGCAGTCTGTAAATGATTTCAATCAATTCCCCTTTATATACACACATACATAGATTCATTCCATAAGTTCTGTGATGCTATAGAACCTTACTGAATATAACATATTACTTACTGTAGATGGAAGTTTCTGTCCCACCTGGTCCTGCTGCCATTCAGTCCCAAAGAAATACACAGAGGCTTTTATTAACTATAAACTGTTTGGCTTATTAGCCCAGGCTCATTATTAACTAGCTCTTACAACTTAAATTCATCCATAATTCTTGTCTATGTTTAGCCATGTGGCTTGCTACCTTTCTTCTGTAAGGCATTCTCATCTTGCTTCTTCTGCATCTGGCTGGTGACTGACTATCTGCTTTTTCTCTTCCCAGAATTCGCCTAGTCTGGTTTTCCCACTTATACTTCCTACCTGGCTACTGGCCGATCAGCATTTTATTAAACCAATATGAGTGAGAAATCTTTACAGTGTACAAGAGCATTATCCCACAGCAGCTTACAATTCACAATATATAGCAGTTTGATGTCATTTTGTGCAATCTATTACTGAGATTTTCAGAACTACTACAGCATATTTCAGAAGATTCAGTTGCTGTAATCTATATTCATAAATGATGAGCACTTTTATAGATCATGTCAGAAACTGTTCTAAATGTATTTTATATTTGATTCAATCTACTTTAGGTAATGCTCACCTTGTTGGCTACTTTGTTTTATATACCCCATCTGCCTTTCCCAACATCTACATTGTGAACTCAAGTGCCCAGAAATAGACAAAAACAAAAACAAGTGATGACTATAAAAAGGTTCTAAAAGGGGTTGGACGTGCTAACACCCCTCCTTCAGTCCCAGTATTCGAGAGGCAGAGGCAGGCAGATCTCTATGAGTTCCCAGCCTGATCATCATAGTGTTTCAAGCCAGCCAAGGCTGCATAGTGAGACCCTCGTTCAAAACAAAAACAAAAACCAAACTAACAAAAAACTCAAAACCTAGAAACAAAACCAAGAACTCAAACGTGCTATTGAGGCAATCTGATTGAGGCAATTTGGGGCCATGTTTCCCCATGTTTGGATTAGAATAAACAATCGTTTCTTTTAGGCAAGGTAATGGTTTTACATTTTTATTTTGAGATTGGAGCGATGGCTCAGAGGTTCAGAGAACTGGCAGTTCTTGCAGAGAATCTGGGATTGTTTCTCAGGACCCATGAGGTACAGTAACCATCTGTAACTCCGATTCCAGGGGGTCTGATGCTCCCTGCTGGCCTCCACAGGCACCAGGTGTGCACGCAGTACCTGAACATACATGCAGGTGAGCACTTCCATGTGTAAAAATCAATACATCCTTAAAAGAAAATAAAATCTGTATGAAATTTTCACACATTATCCTCTTTCCTCCCTTTCCTGCCACCGAGTTTCTTTCTCCAGACACTTCTACCTCGCACTTGCTTGTCATTGGGGCGTGTGTGTGTGTGTGTTCTGTGAGAGGGGGAACCACCTAAGGTTATGATCATAAAATCTAATCAGCAAATAAAAATGTAGAAATAAGAAAATTATTGATATATTCCAAACATTGAAGAAAATCTATAAAGTACAAATGGCTGCGGAGACAGATAAAACCTACTGTTTTTTTGTTTTTCTTTAAAGTTCAATTTTTTTAATATTTTATCTATTATGTATACAATATTTTGTCTGTGTGCATGCCTGCAGGCCAGAAGAGGACACCAGACCCCATTACAGATGGTTGTGAGCCACCATGTGATTGCTGGGAATTGAACTCAGGACCTTTGGAAGAGCAGGCAATGCTCTTAACCTTTGAGCCATCTCTCCAACCCCCAAAGTTCAAATTTTATTTTATGTATTTGCAGTGGTCAAAAGAGGGCATCAGATTCTCTGAAACTGGAGTTACAGACAGTTGTAAGGCACTATGTGGGTGCTGGGAATTGAACCCAGGTCTTTTGCAAGAGCAGCCAGTGCTCTTAACTACTGAATCATCTTTACAGTACAATTTTTAAATAATTGTGTTGTGCTGGCATGTAAGTATGTGCACCACATGCATGTAGTGCTCAAGATGGCTAGAAGAGGGTGTAGGGTCCCCTGGAACTGGAGTTACTGATGGTTGTGAGCCACCACGTGGGCGCAGGGAATGCAACCCAGCTAGAGCAACAGGTGCTATCTCATCATCCCCTGAGCTACGTCTCTAGCCTTGGCTTTTGTATTCTTTTTGTTTTGTTTTGTTTGTTTTTTTGAGACAGGGTTTCTCTGTAGCTTTGGAGCCTGTCCTGGAACTCGTGCTGTAGACCAGGCTGGCCTCGAACTCACAGAGATCCACCTGTCTCTGCTTCCGAAGTGCTCGGATTAAAAGCGTGTGCCACCACAGCTCAGCTGCATACTGTGTTCTTGATTACTTTAACTGTAGTTATAATTTTTGTACCATGGGGTGAAAAGGTACACACAATCTACAGAAGTTTCTAGATGGTTTCTGGCATTCTCCCACTCCCTGCAGTTTAGATCCACTTTCCTGGACTGCAAATAATAAATGTGGCATCCTTTCGTGGTCTCCTGGGAATTTAAGTCCTGCCTCAGACTGTCAGGGATCATTTGACTGGCCTTTGGGACATGCCTTGAGTTAGGTCTGTCTCCTCATTTCCCAGTGTCCAGCCTGTTTTGTGATGTGTAGTAAATGCTGTTGGGAAACAATTTATAGTATGTATAGGTTACATTCAAAATGTATAGGACAATGCCGGGTGGTGGTGGTGCACGCCTTTAATCCCAGCACTCGGATGCAGAGGCAAGCGGATCTTCGTGAGTTCGAGGCCAGCCTGGTTTACAAGAGCTAGTTCTAGGACAGGCTCCAAAGCTACAGAGAAACCCTGTCTCAAAAAAAAAAAAAAAAAACAGAAAAAAAAAGTGATAGGACAGTGGAAGTCTGTTAGGGTACGCCTGGTCTCTTCCAACTTCCTAATCTGTAACCTTCACTTTGTGACCACCAAAAGTTGACAACCAAAAGAGGCATGATGTAGTTGGCAGAATAGTGTCTCCCAGAAATACTCATGTAGAACTTTTTTAAAGATTGAATAAAGTTTTCTCTCTCTCTCTCTCTCTCTCTCTCTCTCTCTTTCATTCTTTTTTGACAAGGCTTCTTTGTGTAGTCCTGGCTGTCCTGGAACTTGCTCTATAGACTAGGCTGGTCTTGAACTCACAAAAACCTACCTGCCTCTGCCTCCCAAGTGCTGGTATTAAAGGTGGACACCACCATCGCCCAGTGAATAAATTTTTCTCATGGGATGATTTTAAACTGGGGAGATTACTCTGGATTATTTACCTTTGCCTGAGTAATCAAGTATTGAAAAGTGGACGAGATGGGTAGAGGGAGCCAGAGAGAGACACGAGGCAAAGGAGGCAAACTAAAGAGATGCTGCGGTATTGACTTTGAAGATAGGAGAACAGCTATGAGCCGAGAAGCAAAGTCAGCATCCAGAGGCTAGGAAAGGCATCTGTCTAGCACCTCCCTGTCCATCAGCCTCCAGAAGGGACCACAGCCCTGTAGACACTGCAGTATTAGCTCAGAGAGACATCTGTCAGGCTTCTTGAGCTACAGCTGAGTAAGACAATTGGTGCTGCTGTATGCACAAAGCTTACCATAGTTTGTGATGGCAGCAAACATGAACTGGGAAAGATGGGCACTGGATGTGTGCTCTTCATGATCAAAGAGAGTTGTAGCCATGTCTGTGCACGACCAGCATTTTTAACACCATTCATTCTTCCAGGATTAGAAAACACAACTGAGTTTTGGAATACTTCCATTTCCTAGTTATTTGAAATTATATCGCATCAATTATTTTATCCTGATAAATTTCAAGTTGGCTATTTTGTTTGTTTATTTATTTATTTATTGGTTTTTCGAAACAGGGTTTCTGTGTTGCCTTGGAGCCTGTCCTGGAACTAGACCAGGCTGGCCTTGAACTCGCAGAGACCTGCCTGCCTCTGCCTCCCAAGTGCTGGGATTAAGAGCGTGCTCCACAACCGCCCAGATAAATTGGCTGTTTTAAAATCCTCAAATATGAAGAATATTTTTGTTTTGTGGGGATGGAGAGATGGTTCAGAGGTTAAGAGCACTTACAGCTCTTGTAGAGGACCTGGGCTTGGTTCTCAGCACCCACGCTTCCAGCTTCCTGTGACTCCAGTTCCAGGGAATCTGAAATTGATCTGACCTCCAGCCCTGGACTCATTTGATTATAGGAACTGGTGGAAACTGGGATGGGAACCATCATTGGAGATAGTCACAGACCCTGGAACTGTAAACTGTGTTCAGAAATAGTCTCTCTGACTGCTTTCTGACTGCCAGAAGGTGATCTACTTTGCTCAGAAAACCCAGGCTCAGAAAGAATGGAGCCACCCCAATGTAGATGGAAACCTCCGAACCCATGAACCAGAATAAACTGTCTTCCTTCATCAAGTATTTTGGCAGTGTTGAAAATTGATTAATGCCTGGTGAAATTGGCAACACCTCAGCAAATAATATGGCAACTCTAAAAATTTCAAGCCTCCACCGCATTCAAAATATATAAGATGTAAGCAACATTCTTAACCAATTGTGCTCCCAGCAGAACTATTTACTGAGCACTCACTATGTGCTAAGTGCCTGTTGTATATTAAGAGGGATCACGGCTGTGAGTCGTTTCAACATTCTTGCTCTCATTTTGCTGTTCTTTTTTTTTTTTTTTTTTTTTTGGTTTGGTTTTTTCGAGACAGGGTTTCTCTATGGTTTTGGAGCCTGTCCTGGAACTAGCTCTTGTAGACCAGGCTGGCCTCGAACTCACAGAGATCCGCCTGCCTCTGCCTCCCAAGTGATGGGATTAAAGGCGTGCGCCACCACCGCCCGGCCTCATTTTGCTGTTCTTTTTAAAAATATTTATTGATTTATTATGTATACAATATTCTGTCTGTGTGTATGTCTGCACACCAGAAGAGGGCACCAGACCTCCTTACAGATGGTTGTGAGCCACCGTGTGGTTGCTGAGGAATTGAACTCAGGACCTTTGGAAGAGCAGGCAATGCTCTTAACCACTGAGCCACCTCTCCAGCCCCCCATTTTGCTGTTCTTAAGAAATTTACTTGGTTTGTGTCTTTAGAATTGAGAGGGAAAGAAAATAAGGACAAAGAGCTGGACATTTCTTTTTTTTCTTTTCTTTTTGACACAGAGTCTCACTACGTTGCCCCTGCTCTCCTGGGTGTCCTATGTAGATCAGGCTGGTCTTAAACTCACAGAGATTCACCCGCCTCTTCCTCCCAACTGTTGGGATTAAATGTGGCACCACACCCAGCTCTTTCAAAGAGCCAGAGATTAAAACAAAAAATTTACGTAGATCTCCTATTCTGTCCTTGCAGGGAACTTTGAACTTGAACCGGAAACATCCCAAGGCTTAGTGGATGTGTAAAATAGGTAGAAGCCTATAGTTGTGGCTATCACAATAGTGGGTGGTGAGGACAAGCAGAGGTGACCCTGGAGCCCACTGAGGGAGGAAATGAGGTGTGAATATCTGAAGGTTCTTGGTCTTTATGGTTCTTCCTTTCTGGCAAATAACCTTGGCTTATAGCCCTGCATTGCCTGTCTTTTGTTTCGAATGATAAATATCCTAGCAGAAGCTCCGAATTCACCTTTCCTTTGTTCACTGTGGAAACAAACCCTGTGAAACAGTCCTAGGACCGACGCTTGTCAGCAGAGAGACCCTGCTCAATGCAGGGGTGGACACCAGCCAAGGGCAAGAGGAGAGCAGCTGGTTAGCCCTGGCAGGGCCAGGGGTGAAGAAGCACCCATCGTAGCCCACCCGGCCACAGCTGCAATAAGGGGACCAGAAATGGCAAGGATGGACAAAACTCATTTTCTGAATGGTGTCCTTGTGGCCTTCAAATCTCCCTGGCTCCATAAAGGGAGTTTTGTAAGCGAGGAGATGCTTTGTTACATGTTGAACACTGGATCCCTAGGTCAGTCACCTAATCAGGAGCCAAGTCGACATTCATGCTCATTTCATATACACAAGATCCGTGCTGCATCCCAGGGCTTAAGACATTGCACAAGGTGGCACACATCTTTAATTCCAGCCTTTGGGTGGCAGGGGTAGGAGGTGTGAGCCCAGCCTGGGTTACACAGTGATTTTCAGGCCAGTCAGGAATTCACAGTGAGACCCTGTTGTCAAATAAAATAATATGCATATTTTTTTTTCCCCTGGGAGGGGATGGTGGTGGTGGAGGGAAGCGCACACGCCAATACTAGGGAGGCAGAGGCAGGCAAATCTCTTAACTCAAGGTCAGCCTGGTGAACACAGGACTGCATAGTGAGAACCTTTCTAAAATGGAAAGAAACATTGGGCGGTGGTGGCGCAGGCCTTTAATCCCAAGACTCGGGAGGCAGAAGCAGGAGGCTCTCTGAGTTCAAGGTCAGCCTGGTCTACAGAGTGAGTTTCAGGACAGCCCGGGCTACACAGAAAAACCCTGTCTCGGAAAAAGAAAAAAAAAAAGAAAAAAAAAGGGGAAGAAAAAAAGCCGAAAGTCAGCGGCCTATAGAGATCTACAGATTTCCCGCCAAAGCTTGGGCGGCAGTGTCAACGCTGAGAACGCACTGACAGCTGCCCGTCTCTCTGCTGCCAGGGAGACGGCGGCGGCCGCGCGGCAGGGGCGGAGCCTGCGCGTGCGCGCCCCCTGGCGGGGGGCGGAGCCCGACGCGCGGGCTAAGGAGCGCATGCGCGCGCGCCCGAGGCGAGCGGCGGTCCGACCGGCAGGCGGCGCTGAGGACCCATGCGCCGCTCTGCCTGCCCCCCGGGCGCCGTCCGCCGCGGTTCGATTGGAGCAGCCGCGGAGCAGCTCTTGGCGCCATTTTGAAGCGGAGAGGAGGAGGAACGGCCTGGACTGGCTGCGGAAGGGGAGGGGGGGGAGGAGGCGATTGGATGCGGCGGCGGCGGCGGCGGTGGCGGCGGCGGCGGCGAGGGCGGCGGATCCCGGAGAGCGGCGGAGCGCGAGGAGTGTAGGAGCCGGGCAGCCGGAGGTAGGAGCGCCACGGGTAACGGAAAGGGAGCGCCTCTTCCTCGCCTCGGCGCTCCACGCTCCATTTTCCAGCGGGGCTTGCGCGCGTGGAGCCGCCGCCCGCCGAGCCTCGCGTGTCCCGGTGTCCTCGCGGGGCCGCGGTGGGGGCCGGGGCTGGGGCCGGGGGCGGGGAGGCCTCAGGCCGCTGCTAGAGCCGCCCGGGAGTGACCTTTGCGGGGGCCGCCGCCGTGCCCCTCCCCTCCCCCTCCCCCGCCTCCTCTAGAGAAGCCCCCCGCGCCGCTTCTCCCTTCCGGCTGCCCGAGGGCCGGGCGCGAGGGGTGGCGCGCTCGCCGCGCTGCTCGGGAGTCGGGGGAGAGCAGCGAGCCGGCCGAGCGACTCGTCGGGCGAGCGAGGGTGCAGCCCCACGGCGGCGCGGAGGGCGAGCGGTGTGGGCTCGCCCGCCTCTGCACCGTTATTCCACTGACACTTGAAAAGTTTGCGGTCTGGGAGAATCTCTGGCGGCGGCGGCGGCGGCGGCAGTGGGTCTCCTTTTTTGTCTTGTTTCGGTTTTTGCTCTTGCACGTTAAAGACTGCTGTTAGCACGTAGTAGCAGGCTTGCACCGTGCAGCCGACAGGTGTTTGCAGGGCTGACTCTGAACCCCGAAATTCAGCACCTGCTCTTCAGAGCTGCGTGCTATTCCGGTGTGAGCTCTGGAGGGGTTTGAAAGAGGAGTGTTCCTCCCGCTCCATCCTCAGGAACCCGACCAAGAGTTAACAACCTCCCCCCATCCCCCTTTTTGATCTCCAAGAACCCGTCTCTGATACTTGTGTTAGAAACTGACGGGTGGCAGTACTGGCTCCCAGGAGCGGTCTCTCTGTTGGATACTTGTGGAAGCTTTGAATGTAGCGGTTCATTTTGAAGGCTGGTCTAGGGCTCTGAGAAAGTTAGTCTTTAAAAAGTCATGTGTATTTAGATGTAGGAGGTGAGCTGTAGCTAAATCATGATGACTGAAATCTTGAATGGCAGGATAAGCATTGTTCACAACGCGTGCAGATAAGAGTTTCAGGAGAGGATATTTTCTCTGTTAGCTCTTGCAGAAGTCAAGTAAAATAGCACAGACTCGGGTTTCGTCTCTTAACCGTGCCGTAGTCATATCAGATGTTAGTGTTTGGGGGACAGTAAAATGCATACTTGTGTGGTATGACAGGTCGCTGTGGAACACTTAATCCTCCATCTCATGGTGACAGCATAAAATCGAACTGGATTTCCAGCGGTGAATTTGGAGGTAAAAGTTACATGATAAGATTAATAAGATAAATTTATTCTCAAAACTTAAATATACAATACTCTTTTTGGTGCGGGGGTGGGGTAGTATCTCCCTATGGTAGCCCAGACTAACCTGAAACTGGCAATTCTCCTGGCCTGATGTGCAGGGATTGCACCGCCCCACCCAACTCATAAAAGACATCTTGAATCAAAACGTTATTTCTTTGAACTCATATTTGCATATGATGTAAGTGTGTGTGTGTGTGTGTGTATATATATATATATATATATATATATATATATGAATGAGATGTGTTAAAGTTTGCTGCTAAGTAGTAACTTTTTTCCCTTGTGGGACACATGTTTTCCTCTTAGCTGGACTGTTTGAAGTGTTCCTGATAAGAAGGTAATGCTAATCTTTTTGCTTGATTTCTTTTTAAAAGAACTGTTGTCTTTTTGGTTGTAGTTTTCATGAGGATTCATCATTAACTTGCTTTTCCTGCAGCTTTGTTAATGCTTCCGTCGCCTTTAACCGCTTGCTTTGGTTCCCTCTCCCTTTCTCCTCAGCTAGAGGAGAGTATGTGACCATGGTGATTCTGGTCATAAGATGGTGTGTACTCAGGCTGTTTGTACCAGGGTTCTAAGAGCTGTTGATGATCACAGTTTTAGTATTCAAGTTTATCCTGCAATTCTGTAGCTTTGTTTAACAGAACAGTGTTCTGAGTGCTAGGCTTTGTCAACTGCTCGGTTTAAAAAAATGACACCTTGTTTTAGACACCTCTCGCCCAGGTGAATGTTGAAAGGCTGGGGTACCTAAACTTTGGGGAGGAAGGGAGTAATTTGAGGGCCGTGTGTTTTCTTCTTCCTCTTGGCACATTTTAAGATTGTCCTTTGGCTCCCAGCATGCTACTTCTTGGGTCACATTTGCTTAGCATTAAGAGAACTCACTCTGGTTTACAGATTCTTGGGTGACATATACCGTATACAACACTATAAAAGCGGAAACTTTTTGGTTCCTGTCCTGGAACTAGCTCTTGTAGACCAGGCTGGCCTCGAACTCCCAGAGATCCGCCTGCCTCTGCCTCCCGAGTGCTGGGATTAAAGGCGTGCGCCACCACCGCCCGGCTAAAAGCGGAAATTTATGTAGCCTTTGTAGGCATTAGAAAATTACAGAGAAACTTGAGGATGGTTGCTAACCTTTTTATGAATGAGAAGTTAGATTCAGATTTTAATGTACATGAGATTAGTAGGGTCACAGTCATACCAAGTGGGGGAGTGAGTAGTCATAGAGCTTCGGAAGTTGGTCTCACCTGGAACTGACGTCATTGGATACAACACTCTTGTCTCCATCCTGCTCTCACTTTCCAGTCAGTCATTCCGCAGTGAGAGTAAAGCTTCAAAGTCTGTCTGAGACTCTGGCTTTAACATCTGCTGTCCAGGGTTCAGTCCACCTAGCTGCTCTCCGAAGATAACTATCTTGCAGCCTCTGTGTCCTGGAGCATTTCATTGTTTGACACCATGTGACATTTATTTACCAGTTAAAGTTTGTCTGTTTGTCATTTATATGAATAACAGCTTTTAAACTTATAAGCCAAAGTGGTTTGGAAAAGTTTGTATTGAGCTTGTTTTGTGACTTTATACATATGTGTGTGTGTGTGTGTGTAACAGTTTGCCACACAAGTCATTTGTCACTGCCATTTACAACACACATTTTATTTGGTTTGTGTATTCCTGCTTGGCATTGTCAAAGATTCCAGAAATAATTTAGTGTAAAAATAAAACAAGTAATTTCCCCAAGAATGTTAACCTTTGGTTTTGTGAGACAGTGTCTCACTCTGTAACCCAGACTGTCCTCAAATTCAACTATCAACCCTCCCACCTCAGCCTCCTGAGTGCTAGGATTACAGGTGGGAGCCAGCATGCTTGCTGTTTTCTAAGTTTACGTAAAAGCTGCCAAGTGCTTTGCGGTCCTGTCACTTGGGAGAGTGAGCCCTTTCCTCATTACTCTTTCATGAACCCCCTGATTTCCATCACTTCCCTCAGTACTTGACAAATACTTTATAATTCTTTCTCACTAATTAGTTCAAAATTAATAAGCTTGCAGCATTGAGAGTTATGTGCCGTGAAAAAATTAAGATGATAAAGCTCAGTGCATAAGAAGTTAATGCTTTAGTGCCATCAATCTGAGATATTTCAACATACCTGTACTAGTTATTGCACTTTAATGATTACACATGAATAGTGAGCGACCGTCTTGGTTGAGTTTCATGAAACTGAAAAAGTATGGAGGACAAACTGAGCAAAGCAGGAAGACATTTTGAGACATCTTTTATATCTAAAAAATCTTTTATATCTAGTCTTATGTTAACACACAAACTAGAAGTATCTGAAAGGAGGGAAACTTAATTGTGAAAATGCCTCCATAAGATCCTCTGTAAGGTGTTTTTGTAATTAGTGGTTGATGGGAGGAGGGCCCAACCCATTGTGGGTGGTTCCATCCCTGTATTAGTAGTCTTGGGTTCTATAGGAAAGCAGGCTGAGGGGCTGGATTGATGGCTCAGTGGTTAAGAGCACTGGCTGCTCCTCCAGAGGACCCGGGTTCAATTCCCAGCACCCACATGGCAGCTCACAACTGTCTGTAACTCCTGTTCCAGGGGATCTGAAAGCTTCACACCAATGCACATAGAATAAAATTAAATAAATTATATTTATATATATATAATAAAGCAGGCTGAGCAAGCCATGGAGAGCAAGCCTGTAAACAGCATCCTTCATGGTCTCTGCATCAGCTCTTGCCTCCAGGTTACAACCCTCCTTGAGATCCTTTGGTGATGAACAGCAATGTGGAAGTATTAGCTGAATAAACCCAACTTGCTTTTTGATTATGGTGTTTTGTTGCAGCAATAGAAACCCTAACTAAGGCACCACATCTTATTTTGGGTTTGGCTTTTTGAGAAGGGTTTCTCTGTGTAACAGCCCTGACTCCTGACTGTTCTGCAACTAGCTCTTATAGACCAAGCTGGCCTCGAACTCATAGAGATCCGCCTGCCTCTATCTCCCGAGTGCTGGGATTAAAGGTGTGCGCCACCACCGCCTGGCGGGCTTAGCTTTATAAAAAGAGAAACAGTTTCTTTCAAAGCAGTAATGGTAGCAGTTGTTCTTTCTTTTTTTCTTTTCTTTTTTGATTTTTTTTGAGACAGGGTTTCTTTGTAGCTTTGGAGCCTATCCTGGCACTTGCTCTTGTAGACTAGGCTGGCCTCGAACTCGCAGAGATCCACCTGCCTCTGCCACCTGAGTGATGGGATTAGAGGTGTGTGCCACCACTGCCTGACTGGTAGCTATTGCTTTCTTAGCGTTTTTTAGTTTTACTTCCTATTCCTTACTATGATCTCACTGTAAGTAGTCTGCCAGCGGCTTCTTATGCTGAAGTGCATAGAAAACTTGGGCTATTGGTATGTCTGTAATACTTTGGCTTCCAACAATTCCTTTATAATGTACTCCCATTTCTCTCTCCCTCCCCTGTGGGTGCAGATGTCTTCATGTACCACAGTGTGTGTGGTATAGGTCAGAGGACACAGGTTTTCAGGAGTGGGTTTTCACTTTACATCTTGTGTTTAAGGCAGGAGCTTTCTTTTTGTTTTTTCGAGACAGGGTTTCTCTGTGTAACAGCCCTGGCTGTTTTGGCACTAGCTCTTTAGACCAGGCTGGCCTCGAACTCATAGAGATCCTATGCTTCCTGAGTGTTGGCACTAAAGGAATGCACCACCACCATCAAGCTAAGGCAAGATCTTTCTGTGTTTCTGCTACTCCACTGTACCTGGCCCCTTTGTCATGTTTACCTCTAGTCTAGGCTATTGGTTTTCAAAGGGGTGATTTTGGACCTCCAGTTCTTCCTACCCCAAAGACATTTTGCAGTGTCTGAATTTAGTTACTACAAATATGATACAGGATAGGTTTGCCACTAGCGGGTAGAGGCCAGACATGGGTTCTGCTAAAACATTCCATACTTATATAGATCATCTTTCTACCACAAAAAGTTACCTAGCCTAAAAATGTTAATTGTGCCAAGATTGACACACTCCTGTCTTTGCAGAATTGACTTAGTAGGCGTGTATTCACTCTTGGTTTAGCTGAATTAGGCATGCCCCACAATTTAAATCATAGTAACCAAGCAGTAGCAGTGCTTCATAATCTTATACTGTATCTCTGGGCACTTTCTCCCTCTTTATTTTCAGCACATTTCTTTAGACTTTTCTTCCCCAGCTTAATGATGTTTTGTAATTAGATCAGGTCTTTATAGTCTTTCAAAGTTCTAACATTTAAGACTGAACACCTAGTCTGGTGTGGTGGCACACACCTTTATTTCCAACACTCGGGGGAGGCAGAGGCGGGCAAGTCTCTGAGTTCAAGGCCAACTTGGTCTCCTGAGTGAGTTCGAGAACAGCCAGGGCTATATGCAGGGAACACTGTCTACAAAACAAAACAAAAACCCCAAAACCAAACAAACAGAAAGACTAAATATCTATAGCACATTTAAGCATTTGTTAAGTTGCTTAATGATTGGAGTCCAGTCTAAGGACAGCATCAAGACTTGACTGTTACTCATTTAGTTTAGCAGAACTGCTAGAGTTTCTGTCCTGTCCTGTTACTAAATAACCACGTTTAAATCACCTGGTTTTGAAAAAAATCTCAATTTTTAAAATCTGTAACTAAGAATAGTAATATAACTCATTATGAAAAACAGCTTTACTGAGGTATAGTTAACATATCCTATGATCTTTGCCTACTGGAAGTATATAGTTAATTGTTTTCCAGTCTATTCACAGATCCATATAACCATCACATAGCCTGGCTTGGGTTATCTTGTTCCTGTTACAAAGAAGATCCAGAACTATTATTAGGCCTCCTTCCTTCCTTCCTTCCTTCCTTCCTTCCTTCCTTCCTTCCTTCCTTCCTTCTCTAGATTTATTTATTTATTATATATTCAGTGCTCTGGCATGGAGGGCACCAGATCTCATTACACATGGTTGTGAGCCATCATGTGGTTGCTGGGAATTGAATTCAGGACCTCTGGAAGAGCAGCATGTACTCTTAACCTCTGAGCCATCTGTCCAGCCCTAGGCATTACTTTCCATCACTCCTTAAGTCATTTTTTATTTTATTTTTTATTTATTTTTTTATTTTCGAGACAGGGTTTCTCCGTAGCTTTTTGGTTCCTGTCCTGCCTGGAACTAGCTCTTGTAGACCAGGCTGGTCTCGAACTCACAGAGATCCGCCTGCCTCTGCCTCCCGAGTGCTGGGATTAAAGGCGTGCGCCACCACCGCCCGGCCTGTCATTAGTTTTTAGGATAAGCTAGGATGGTGTTTAGATTGGAGACAAATATGTAAGGACAAAGTAAAACATGCTTGTAACTTTTTATGGCTTGGCATACATGGTGCTGCATGTCTGTAAATCCCAGCACCTGGCAGTGTGATGTGCTGAGGCAAGAAAATTGGGAGTTTAAATCCACTATGAGCTACATATGATACCTTGTTTCAATCAAATAGAGACAACCAAACTTGTTTGCAGGGAGATTATTGGTGATAAAATGTCTAAATACATCACTTTAGAGAAGACAAAGTGGGGTAATAGTTGAATGGATGATTGCATGTTTCATTAGTTTGTTTCTTTATTTTTGTTTTTCGAGACAGGGTTTCTCTGTAGCTTTGGAATCTGTACTGGAACTAGCTCTTGTAGACTAGGCTGGCCTCGAACTCAGAGAGATCCGCCTACCTCTGACTCCTGAGTGCTGGGATTAAAGACATGTGCCACCACCGCCCAGCTAAGGATATTCACATGTTTTATTGTTTGAGAAAATTGCTCTCAGGGCTAGAGAGAGAAAGATGGAAAATACTCTTGTAATAAAATATACATGCACCCCACATATATTCATTTCAAAAGGGGCTGTTAAGAAAATCATAAAACAAGGTAGAATATGGAAGGCATATTCAGCTCCAAGAAGGAATCTGACCAAAGATGAACGTTATTTTATGTAGGAATCATGAAAGACTCTTGTGAAAGAGGGCGTTTGCTCAGGTGCAGTCAGGTGTTACAGAGCTGGGCCTTTTGGTCCAGGTGATGACCACTTCAAGCTATGTCTTAATTTCTCCTTATGTTGTTTTTAAAAGATTGCCCTGGTAGCTTCACCCATAGGTAGATGTTTCTAATTTACTGTGATCCTGGGGAAGTAAGTGTTTTAGCTAAGTTTTTAGTGAGTGGTTGATGTCTTTAAAAAGAGAATATCAATCTGTGGTCTTGGGACTGAGAAACTTGCTTTTTTATTTAGTTTATGCTCTTGAGGTTTAGTTTCACCCCAGGTTAATTGACTTTATAGAATAAATAATTCCTAAATAAATTAGGTTCTTATACATATTTTCCTTTGTCTCCTTCATTAATTGCATCCTGTGGCTTCTTCCAAATTTCCTTTTTCTCGTGTACTCTTAGGTGTAACATTTTCAAACTCAGTTTCCTTCCTTTCCTGTAACACTTTCCCAATGTTCACTTCAAGTTAGTAGCAGACTCCCCCAGCATCTGTTGTATGGGGTGACTGCCTTTACACTCATGCCAGAGACTGGAGTGGCATCCTGATCTCTCCATTTTTTTTCTTCTTTTCCATCAAATAATTACCAAATTTTGTTAAAGTTTTAGGAAACCATACTCATATGTAAAAAGCAGCCTATACTCTTTCCATCTGTCTCATTTCCAGATGCCTATATAATTTGGTGATGTTAATGATTTTTTAAAAAAAGAATTGTTATTTTTAACTACATGTAGTTGTGTATGTGTAAGTATGTAGTATGTGTACAAGAGAGCAAGTACTTGTGGAGGCCAGTGCGTTGTAAACCACCTGACATGGGTTCCTGAAACCAAATTCAGGACTTATGGAAGATCAACAAATGCTTTTAACCACTGGGCCATCTCTCTAGCCCTCTTTTAATAATCTTTTAATAATATAATAGAGATATAGGAGATATAGACCAGCTCAGTCTTCTCTCATATTTTACACTAATACTGGGAACCATTAACTTTTCTGCCTTTTTTCACATTGAAAAATACACCCTGGAGATCTTCCCTTATTTGTGTATAAAGTACTTTCTCTCTCTGGACAACTGCAGTGTTCATTTTTATGCCATGCTTCTACTAGCTTATTGATTGTTTCCAATTTATTCTGTTATAAAATTGCTATTATTTGTACATATGATGCATGTTTGTTTGTGGTGCAGATTCCTAGCCATGGAATTGTGAGCTAGAATGCAGCAGATAGAATTTACATGGTGTCATGTTGTACTTCATAGACTTTGCAGCACTATTAATATGTGAAAATACTTGTGTCTCTGTAGTGTTGCTAACAGTATATAATCAACCTTTTTAGGATGTTTGTCAATCTGACAGGTGAAAAACAGTATCTCTATTTTATTTTTATTTTTATTTTTTTTTGGAGACAGGGTTTCTCTGTAACTTTAGAGCCTGTCCTGGAACCAGCTCTTGTAGACAGGCTGGTCTCGAACTCACAGAGATCCACCTGCTTCTGCCTCCCCAGTGCTGGGATTAAAGGCATGCTACAGGGAGCAGGGCCCCTTGTTCTGGCCGCCCGGCTAGCTTACACCTGAAATTATCGCACAGAAACTGTATTAATTAAAACACTGCTTGGCCATTATCTCTAGTCTCCTATTGGGTAACTCTCACATCTTGATTTAACCCATTTCTATTAATCTGTGTTCACCATGAGATCGTGGCTTACCGGGAAAGATTTAGCTTGTGCGTCTCTCTGAATCTGCTTTCTTCCTCCCAGAATTCAGTTGTCTCCTCGCCTACCTAAGTTCTGGCCTATCACCAGGCCCAAAGCAGTTTTTTTATTAACCAATGAAAGCAACACAAATACAGAAGAACCTCCTACACCAAAGGCATGTGCCACCTCCACCCGGCCAGTATCTCTATTTTAATTTACATTTTCCTGGTGCGAACATGAGCATTGTTTCTTGTGCTTGAGCCATTTTTATTTTTTCTGAGAAGTGTCAGTTTCTCACTTTTATCTTTTCTTTGTGTACATGGCTCTCTTGGATATCTGAAGCCTTTCCCCTGTACTTTTGTGTCTGCTAAAAGTAGAAGGTTGCCTGTTTCTTCTGCATTAGTTGTCTTGTTTACCTCCCTGCTCGCAGTTTCACCCCTGTATCACATTGTTCACAGATACTTCTGATCACGTTTGACTAGCTCATTCCTCCTTTAGAGCTTCTGGGTGGCTCTAATTCAGAATCCTTACATGAGCATGACACCTGCATTTATTTTTTTTTGGTTTCCTGTAGCTTCCCTGAGCCTCCGCAAACACGGAGCTGTTCTTACTCCCTTCTGTATTAGACCTTGTGCCAACTGTATCTTCCCATGTATCTTTCTGCTGAGTTTACATTGCTCATTTCTGCTTGTGCACATATCCAGAGTTGAACATTTCACTCAGCATGTACGCCAAATGGTCAGGTAATTTAACTCTTGCTTAGGCAATATATAGAGCTTTCTTCTCTTGTATTACTTGTGTCCGTGGGAACTCCCATACCTCATGTTGTTATTTCGGATGTTTGTGTTTCCTTGCCCTAGAGTTGTATACTTTTATTTTCTTCTTCTCTTCCTCCTCCATCAACCAATCAATCATCATCATCATCATCATCAACATCATTTTAAACCATTTTTCTGTGTAGCCCTAGCTGACTTGGACTTGACTGATGTCTAGAGAAGATTGGCCTCTATTCTACAGTAGTGCTCCTGCGTCTGTCTCCCAAATGCTGAGATTATAGCTGCATACCTTCATCCTACAGCTTGGAGAGCTTTGATACTGACATTGATAATGATATTGAACACCATTTCAAAGTTATGACAGTTACTGTGTTTATGTGGTAGAATTTCTTTTTTGGAAAGAGGGTCTTACTATGTAGCTTTGACTTTCCTGAAACTCACTATATAGAGTTGGCTGGCATTGAACTCACAAAGCTACCTTCCAAGTGCTGAGGTTGAAGGTGTGTACCAACACTCCCAGCCTCTGGTAGAATTTTTTTCAGGTTTTTTACTTGTTAAAAAATTGCTTTACGCCGGGCGGTGGTCGCGCACGCCTTTAATTCCAGCACTTGGGAGGCAGAGGCAGGTGAATCTCTGTGAGTTCGAGGCCAGCCTGGTCTACAAGAGCTAGTTCCAGGACAGGCTCCAAAACCACAGAGAAACCCTGTCTCGAAAAACCAAAAAAAAAAAAAAAATTGCTTTACATACCTTTAATCCCAGCACTCAGGAAGCAGGACGCTATGCGTTGAGGCCAGCCTCGTCTACAAAGTAAGTTCCAGGATATCTAGGACTGTTATACAGAGAAACCCTGTCTTGAAAAACAAAACAAAACAAAAAGCAAGCAAACAAAAAATTGCTGTCTTGGTTGGGCTGTGGTGGTGCGTGATTTTAATTCTAGCACTTGGGAGTCCAAGGTAGGTGGATCTTTATGAGTTCAAGGTCAGCCTGGTTTACATAGCTAGTTCCAGAACAGCCAAGACTGTTAAACAGAGAAACCCCATCTCAAAAAACCAAAACCAAACTAAAACAAAATTGCTGTCTTAAATGTTTTTAATTACCGTATTTATTTTGTGTATGTGTATGGCATAGTGGCATAGTGCATGTGGGGGTCAGGGACTACTCTACGTACAGGAGCCAGCTCTCTCTCTGCCATAAGGGTTCTGGGCTCCAAATATTTTGTTGGGTCCTAATTATCTTTTTATTGTTGTCTTGTGGGAGTTTTTGGCGATGGGATTCAAATATATGGCCTTATGAATGAGAGGCAAGCATTTTGCTAACTGAGCTAGATTGCTAGTCCTTCCTCAATACATTCTGGATATAAATTCTTTGCTAGATCATAGATGAGTTATTTTTTTCCCATTTTGTATCTTGTTCTTACCATAGATTTGGTAAGTTGAAGGTTTTAGCTGATGAGCTCTAATCAGTCAGTATTAAAATGTATTATGCTTTTGAGTTCTAATAAGCTTTTACCTACTCTTTTTTTTCTTTTATCTACCCTTAAACCATGAGAATACTTTCTTGTGCTTATTTTGTATAGAAGATTCTTAGTTGTATTGGTCAGGTTTCTTTTACTATACCAAGTAAGTGAGATAATCAGGCCATACAGATTTAGATTGCATTTTATTATACCTCAGTAAAAGTAAACAATAATTATTAATGAACTTGTGAGCTTGATATTGTATTAAATTTCCTTTCTTCGCTTGCCATCTATATATTTGGAGGTTCCATTCTATGATCTGGTAACCATTGCTGTTGGTCTTCTGGAGAAAGAACTGGATGGCAGTGGTGGATGGGCTGTGACTAGAGTGAGGGGGTGGGAAGGAACTGGGGTTCCACGACCCCTTTTGAGGAACTACCAGTAATTTGAAGACCTCCCAATAGGCAGCACCTTTTAAAAAGCTTTCACTACCTCTTGGGGATCACATTGGCCTTTGAACACCACTCAAGATCCAAAATATAGCCATAGGCTTTACATGCAGAGATTTAGTCCATTTCAAATTTGTGTGTGTTGTTTTATGAAAGAGAGGGTTATGATTCAGTAAAAGAAAAGAAAGGCTTCTTCATTCCAGCATCGTTTTGTTAGCTTTTGAGTTGAGTTGGTTGTCTTTGTCCTCCCTCCCTCCCTCCCTCCCTCCCTCCCTCCCTCCCTCCCTCCCTCCCTCCCTCCCTTCTCCTGTCTGTAGGCCAGAAGAGGGCACCAGAGCTCATTTTATATATATATGGTTGTGTGCCACCATATGGTTGCTGGGAATTGAACTCAAGACCTCTGGAAGAGCAGTCAGTGCTCTTAACTGCCGAGCCATCTCTCCAGCCCCTGCATTCTTTTTTTTTTTTTTTTTTTTTTTTTTTTTTGGTTTTTCGAGACAAGGTTTCTCTGTAGCTTTGGAGCCTGTCCTGGAACTAGCTCTTGTAGACCAGGCTGGTCTTGAACTCACAGAGATCTGCCTGCCTCTGCCTCCCGAGTGCTGGGATTAAAGGCGTGCGCCACCACCGCCTGGCTTAGCCCCTGTATTCTTTTCCAGTATTTGAACCCTATATATGTATCTTTTTGGCCTCTATATTTGAATCCTAGTCATCTTTTTGTTCTATGAAGGAATCAGACAATCTTGATTACTGTAGCATTATATAGGGAGATTTGTTTTATTTTGTTTTGATACAGGGTTGTTCTATGTAGCCCTTGTTGGCCTGGAACTTGCTATGTGAACCAGGTTAGCTTCAAACTTGGAGATACTCCTGTCTCTAGCTCCCAATTGATAGGTGGCTAGCTATAGTGAGTTTTAAAGTTGGCTGAGGGTGGAGAAATGTCCCAACAGTTAAGAGTGTTTATTGTTCTTTCAGAGGGCTGGAGTTTGGTTCCCAACACTTCTATCAGGCAGCTCTTTACAGTCTGTAACTCCAGCTCCAAGGCGTCTGATGATGACCCCTTCAAGGAGCCCTTAGTGCTTTCCCAGGCACGTGCATGCATGCGAGCTCTTTCTTCCCTTCATCCCCCCCCCCGTACTACCTAAATACCGCACATAAATAAAATAGATCTTATAATATGAATCCTCTTAACATTTTTATCGCCACTCTAGGTTTTTTTTTCCTTGTTTGTTTTTGTTTTGTTTGTGTGTTTCAGTATACATTTTAAAGTCAGTTTTGTCAGTTTTTAGAAAAATAAGTCTTTGGGGGCACTGAATATGATTGTGTTTTACAATAGATATGCAACTGCCCCCTAACAACACTGACGAATTTAGTCATCAGCCTCTTGAGTGGTCCTACTAATCCCTGCCTCCTGATAATTTGCATTCTTTTATGGCCACCTTCTACACAGTACCAGCATTGGTTTGTGTAGCAAGAATATGCTTTTTCTGGTACCAGGTTATGAAAGACATCATGGCTTGTGTATTGGCTATCAGTCGTCATCCCAAAGAAAGCCAGCTGCTACTAATTAGAAATGTTTGAGGTTTCCTTTGCTTGTTTCCTAGCAGGTTGTACTGCTGCCATTTCATAGATTCTTAGAGAAGACAGGAGACTCCTGGGTTAAGAGTCAAAGGATCCTCCAATTTTCCATTGACTAAGTTAGACCTAGCTAACTTAGTTGGGCTGCATCTTCATGAGTGATTCGAGCCATTGGGGAGCTAACCCTGGGCCTTTGCATATGGTAGGCAAAGTACTCTACCATTGAGCTACAGAGCTACACGCCTTGCCCTTTCCTAGGTTCCTTCCCTCCTGCTCTCCTTTCTTATTTTTTTTTTCCTTAAGACAACATCTCAGGTGGCATGGATGACCATGAGCTCTAAGTGATCTTCCTACTTCCCCCTGAGTGCTGGGATTACAGTGTCCCTCCATTGACTTTGTAAGCTCTGCCCTATAATTTTGTAATGCTTTAGGAGGTACCTGCTCACTGTGGGCTCTCACATGTAGCTGGATCACTGCCTGTAAAAGATCCTCATATGATTGCATTCAGCCTTTGTGTAGTTTATGTTATTTTATTTTGCTTCACTGTTTCTTTTTTGCTTTAAATAGTTATCTTTTAAAGAATTTCAACTCTTATAGATAATTACAAACTTGTTGTTTCAGGTTTTCTTTATCTTGTGTTTGAGTCTTGCCAGCACTTAATTTTTTTTTAAATACAGGCTACTGTGCAGCCCTAGTTGACCTGGAACATGCTATGGATAACAGACTGGCTTCTAGCCACCACACCCAAGGAAATACTCTTAAATGCTTTTGCAAAATCTACAGTTTAATGATGATCTTTCAGCTTTTAAGTGATTATATAGTTGCTCGTATTTTTCTAATTTGTGTTTTGTTTGTTTTTCTGGATGTAGAATTGTAACTTGATAGTCTGAAAGGTTTTTTTTTTCTGGTTTCCGTTCAGTTTTTTTTTTTTTTTTTTTGTCTTTTTTTTTCGAGACAGGGTTTCTCTGTGGTTTTGGAGCCTGTCCTGGAACTAGCTCTTGTAGACCAGGCTGGTCTCGAACTCACAGAGATCCATTCAGTTTTTAACAATTTGATATGTATTATTCACTTTGGAGTTTGCTGAACTTAATTTGTAATTGATAGTCTTCAAGTTTGGGACGTTGTAACCATTACTTAGAAAATACCTCTTCTGCCCTATTCACTTTCATTGTTCTTTCCAGGATTCTTGTTACATGCTGCCCTACAGTTTCTTTTAAATGTATAAAATTATTTTTCCCCTCAATTTTTTTAGTTTAAATAATTCGTGCTGTTTTATCTTGTAGGTAACTTTTTGTGTGTGTGTTATTTCTTGTGTGCTGTTAAAGCCATTTTAAAATAATGTACCATTTAGTTTTTGTATTTCATTAAAAAAATTCTGTCTGTTGAGATACTTCATTGTAACCATACACTGAATATATTTATAATAGCTACTTTAGAACCCTTATTACTTTCCTCACCTAGGTTATCTGAAATAGTCTTTCTCTTTTGGCTGCAGTCTTCTCATTGGATTGCATTTGTTTCTTTTCATATCTAGAAAGTTGTAATTTTAGAATGTACTTTGGATCGTATGTATCTCTAAATTCTCTTTCTCTTTCTGTTTTAAACATTTTTTTTTCTTTTTTTAAATGTCCTACAGGCTTACTACAGTCTAGTCTTTTTTAAATTATTATTTGTTTTTCAGGGCAGGGCTTCTCTGTATAACAGTCCTGGCTGTCCTGGAACTCACTTGTTAGATCAGGCTGGCCTCGAACTCATTGAGATCCACCTGCCTCTGCCTCCCAAGTGCTGGGATTAAAAGTGTGTGCCACCACTGACTAGCCCATTTATTTATTTATTTATTTATTTATTTATTTATTTATTTATTTTGGATTTTTCGAGACAGGGTTTCTCTGTGGTTTTGGAGCCTGTCCTGGAACTAGCTCTGTAGACCAGGCTGGTCTCGAACTCACAGAGATCCACCTGCCTCTGCCTCCCGAGTGCTGGGATTAAAGGCGTGCGCCACCACCTCCCGGCTT
Organism: Chionomys nivalis; assembly: GCF_950005125.1. Lineage (NCBI taxonomy): Eukaryota > Metazoa > Chordata > Mammalia > Rodentia > Cricetidae > Chionomys > Chionomys nivalis. The sequence continues at coordinate 82,121,530 of NC_080088.1, read as the reverse complement.
ATTTATTTTTAATTATGTGTGTGAGTGTGCATGATCATGTGGCTAACTTCAGAGGTTAAAAGAGAGCATCACCTCCCCTAGAACTGGAGTGACAGGTGATTGTGAGCCATCTGAGGTAGTGCTGGGAGCCAAACTTGAGTCCTCTGCAGGAGCAGTGCATGATCTTAATCTCTGAGGCATCTCACATTCCTCTCTTTGTCTTCTTCTTCTGAATACAGTTATGACTGCACTTAGTGGCTGGCTGATTGGCTTCACTTTATAGAAGTGTGTAGGAAGCTTGGCCATCCTCCCAGCCTTGCTTGCCCGACTGAGCTCATGTCTTCTACAGCGGACCTGAACTAGTGCTTTTTTTTGAGCTTTAGTTGCTTTCTTTTGGACTCCCTGAGATCCCAGAATGTATGAAGTTCAAAGGTCAGTGAAGATTTTTAATTTAATGATGCCCATCTAGGTCTGACCATTTTGAATTTTACCTTGTAATTTGCTATATTGTAGCTGTGATTCTAGAACAAGGCAGATTTTCTACTTGAATCTCAACTGTCCTACACTGCTGCAAACTCTGGAAATAACTTGTGAGAAAAGCTGTACACAGTTGAATTGCCCTGTGTTTCTTTTCTTTCAGTGCTCAAACCTCTTCTGTTTTCTTCTACCTTCAAATTTTCCTTTTTATATATATATATAGATTACAATTGAGGGAAAGGCTAATTTGATGAATTGAATGGTGAAAGGGTCAGCTGGAGCTCACTCTGTAGACCATGGTGGCCTCAAACTCACAGAAATCAAACTTGCCTCTGCCTCCCAAGTGCTGGAATTAAATGTGTGCACCGCCTCACCCGGACTGACCACAGCAACTCTTAGAAAGGAAAACATTTAATGGGGTTGCTTACAGTTTCAGAGATTTAGCCCATTATCATCACCATGGTGGAACATACCGGCATGCAGACAGACATGGTGCTGGAGCTGAGAGTACTACATCTTGATCTGCAGGCAACAAGAAGCCAACTGAGTGTCACACTGAGTGAAGCTTGAGCAAATAAGATCTTAATCCCATCCCCACAGTGACACACTTCCTCCAACAAGGCCACCCTACTCCAACAAAGATACCTCCTAATAGTGCCACTCCTTTTGAGCTTATGGGGCCCAATTACATTCAAACTATCATATTTATTTGCTTGTGTGTGCACGAGCACACATGCTGTATATATATGTAGGGGTCAGAGGACAACTTGTAAGAGTTTTTTTTTCCTTCCACCGAGTAAGTTCTGGGGGATTTATTAAGCCAAGTGAGCAAGGCCTAATAACCATCCCAGGATTTCTGCACACCCATATTAAAATACAGTGCCACAAATCAACACAAGTCAGCCAATGGTGTAGTTATAACTATATTCCAAGAAGATAGATGGAGTGTGTGTGCGTGTGCATGTGTGTGTATGTATGCCTCATCTGCTGGGTTATCTCATTGGTGAAGAAGGTACATTTAAAACTGGAACTTGCTCTTCTAAGAAATAAATACCTTTGAACCATGAGTGTTGGTTTGTCTTAAACTCAAATATTCAGATAGTTTTGCTGATAAAAGGGAGTAAACACATGATCACAGCGTATTTTCTGTTTAGTTAGGTTATAAGTGAGCTTGACGAGTAGCAGTTGGAAATAGGGTAGTCTGACTCACAGCTGCATTCTCTTCTTTATCAATTTGAGTTTGATCAGAGAAGGAAATTGTTGTGATTATGTGGGGGATTTATCTTTGTTAGATGTAAGAATTAATTCTCTGCTCATTCTGCTTGTGCTTGAAGTGTGTAGGAATGGCATTTTGGAAGGGAATGTAGACATGAAGCTGGGGAGAGCTAACTGGAGCCTGCAAGGTGGACTTGGAAGTCATGGAAATGGATTAAGCCATTAGCCCAAACCTGTAACTTTGAGATTTGAAATGATGTGGGCAACCCATATTAGGCAGAACACACTTTGCTTTGAAGGTGGGCACAGACTTCTCAGTGAGGGAACCAAAAGAGATCTGACAGGAAGTGGGCCCAGTTACTATCCCCAATCTGTTGAAGGTGAGGCAGGCAAGCCAGAGACTTAGTTGGTGACAGTTTCTGACCTTTTTTGTTATCTCCTGAATGGCTACTTCTTCCCTTTCTGTCTCAGGAATTTCTTTGAGGCCATTCTTAACTCATAGCCATGCAGAGAAAAGAATTTGAAGAAATATTGTAATGAGGAGCAGTGGTGGGCTGTGTCCCGGCTGCCCGGCTAGCTTATACCCAAAACAACCACATGGAAATTGTATTCATAGAAAAACTGCCTGGCCCATTAGCTCTATCCTCTTACTGGCTAACTCTCACATCTTGATTAACCCATTTCTATTAATGTGTATTGCCACTTGACTGTGGCTTACCTGCATGAGTCTAACCTGCATCCATCTTGGGCAGGAGAAGCATGGCGTCTGCCACACTTTCCTTCTTCCCAGCATTCTGTTCTGTCTACTCTGCCTACCTAAGGGCTGCCCTATCAAAAGGGCAAGGCAGCTTCTTTATTCAACCAATGAAATCAATGCGAATACAGAAGGACCTCCTACACAAAAATGTAGTTACAATCTAAAGACATTGATATTGTCTTTCATACTCTGTCCCTTTTAATCACACTTTTGCTATATATTATACAAATGTTTGTTCAAATAGCACATAAAAGGATACTGTAGTTTTCTCCATTTTTGAAATAGTTTCTATTTACATAAGTCACGATGAATACTCATTGTTTTGGAATTTAAATATTGTACCATGGGGTTAGTTGTTTGTAGGTGGATATAGAAAGGGAGATAAAACTGTAATTTGGATAATATATATATACTTTTGTATTAAAATAAAGCAGAAATACTCAGTTATTTCTGCAGCTAGTTATGTGGTTAGAGTCATCTATAATTACCTTCTTCCACAGTCATTCCATAATCTCTGTCGTTGGCAGGTATGTTAGCTGTTTGTGGTTTCTCTCTCTCTCTCTCTCTCTCTCTCTCTCTCTCTCTCTCTCTCTCTCTCTCTCTTTCTTTCTTGACAGGGTTTCTCTGTAGATTTGGAGCCTGTCCTGGAACTAGCTCTTGTAGACCAGGCTGGCCTCGAACTCACAGAGATCCGCCTGCCTCTGCCTCCCGAGTGCTGGGATTAAAGGCGTGCGCCACCACTGCCCGGCTGGAACTTGCTCTTATAGACCATGCTGGCCCGAACTCACAGTGATCTGCCTGCCTCTGGCTCCGGAGTGCTAGGATTAAAGGCGTGCGCCACCACTGCCCTGCTTTTGTGGTTTCTTGTCTGCTGAAGTGACCCAAACTCATTTTTTAAGGGTCTGGGCAATTTGCAGTTCTCCTGGACTATTTCACTGACTTTAATTACAATTGTCAATGCATCATAGAGGAGCTTCTGCGTTCCAGACATTTTTTGTTAGTCTTCTTGTACAGTAGCAAGCCTGCCACTCAAGTTAGTGGGTTGATTATGACATGAAGAAAGGTGGCGGGGTGGCAGTATCATTTATAGTTTAGTGACACGATTGCAGCATTGCTTCCTTAGGAACCAAGAGAGCACCCTCCTGAACCCTCTCCTTCACCCCATACTGGGCATTGAGTCTTGCTTTTCAGGGATGCTAGGCAAGGGTTACCACTGAGCCGTAGTCCCAGCTGTGTCTAGGATCTAGATTAACAGGAGTCTTAAGTTGTGGGAATAGGAAGAAAAAACAGATGGAAGAAATAATATTTATATATCTGATAAAGGAAAATAAATGATTAAGATAGAAATTTATGGTTTGCTGGAGTAAAGAAAGGGTATTTATTTATTTATTTATTTATTTATTTTTTTCGAGACAGGGTTTCTCTGTGGTTTTTGGAGCCTGTCCTGGAACTAGCTCTTGTAGACCAGGCTGGTCTCGAACTCACAGAGATCCGCCTGCCTCTGCCTCCCAAGTGCTGGGATTAAAGGCGTGCGCCACCACCGCCCGGCCCAAAAATCATTTTTAATCTGGGTAAATCTGGTAGACATTTTTATTTTTGGGGGGGAAGTTTGTTTGCTTAAGGTAGACAATTACATGAGTTTTCATAAGTTAATTTTAAATTAATGTAAAATGCTTAGGAGACGATAATTTTTATACTTAATTTATTTATTATGTATACAATATTCTGTCTGCATGTATGGCTGCAGGCCAGAAGAGGGCACCAGACCTCATTACAGATGGTTGAGAGCCACCATGTGGTTGCTGGGAATTGAACTCAGGACATTTGGAAGAGCAGGCAATGCTCTTAACTGCTGAGCCATCTCTCCAGCCCCAAGATAGTCTTTTTTTAGAAAGGAAAATACTACTGTAGCTTTTATGCCAGTGTCACTTGTGCTTTGAAAATTCTGGAAGGTCTATAAAGTAGGGGGATATGCCAGGGGTCTGTATTCCACCTCTTCCAGTAAATGCATTTTTCAGATAGTTGTTCTTGAAACATGAGTGTGATTTTTCTGAAAATATTTGACACTAAAATAATAAAATACTATTTAGTAAACAATACTAATGAATGTATTATTACACATGAATCTGTCGGTCACATGGTTTTAATTATCCAGGCTAGATTTGCCTGGTTTCAGCTGACTTGATGTACCTGTTTGTGTATCTTTAGTGACCTTACATGTTGATTGGGGGACCTGCCTGGTCTAAAATAGTTTTTCACGGTTGTAGTGGGTAGGATGGATCTCTGGGGTAAGAGGCAGGAAAGTGGAGGTGGGATCTTGTTGAGACTGCACTTGGAGCTGCTTGGTGTTACCTGCTGGTGGCCACGGCAAGTCTTGAGATCAGTTAGAATTCAAAATGTAGGAAAATCAGCTCCATGTCTTGAAGGGAAATATTTTTTTTTTTTTTTTTTTTTTAAGTTTTTTGAGACAGGATTTCTCTGCAGCTTTGGAGCCTGTTTTTTTTTTTTTTTTTTTTTTTTTTTTTGGTTTTTTGAGACAGGGTTTCTCTGTGGTTTTGGAGCCTGTCCTGGAACTAGCTCTTGTAGACCAGGCTGGTCTCGAACTCACAGAGATCCGCCTGTCTCTGCCTCCCGAGTGCTGGGATTAAAGGCGTGCGCCACCACCGCCCGCTGGAGCCTGTTTTGTTGACCAGGCTGGCCTCGAACTCACAGAGATCCGCCTGCCTCTGTCTCCTGAGTGCTGAGATTAAAGGCGTGTGACACCCCTGCCTGGCACTGGGAAATACTTCTTGTTGCATTGAGAGGGGTATGAGTGCAAAGACAAATGAAGAATTGGTTCCATTTTTATAATCCTTTTGCCACTCAGTTATGACTCCAAACTAATCTCCCTGTCACAATCTGTTCTCAAATCTGTAGAAATGGCTAGAATACTTTCTGAAAGGTGATTTTTTTAAAAAAAGGATTAAATATTCTATGTAAGTACTTATGGTGGAGTTTTCTCTTAGGTAAGTCTTTGCTTTTTGTTATTTTTGGTCACCCATAGTCCAGAATTACTAAATGAAGACTTCAGAAATATCTTATAAATTTTAGATTATGTTCTGCTCTGAGTAGTATGCTGAAATCTTGCATTTGTGATGAGAGCTTTCTTTCCAACATGTCTTTTTCTTGTGTCTGGTGCCTGTCTGTGAGCTCTCCATAAGCATCTCACTTACAAGATTGGTTTTCCTGGCATCACAGGCTTGTGTGTTCAGGTAACACCTATTTCACTTAGTGAGGGCTCAAAGTGCAAGAGCAGTGATATAGGCTATTTTGATGTTGCTTTAGATGAAAGATGGAAGTGTTTGACCTAGTAAGAAAAGAAAGAAAACTAATGCTGAGTTGCTAATGTTAATTTATTGTGTCTAGTTGATAAATCAATCATGTGTATGTATAGGAAGATGCATTTTGTGTGTGTACATGTGTGTATCTGTGCATGTATGTGTGTATATGTACGTGGTTTGATAGTACAGTTTCAGACATCTTCTAGGGATCATTAAACTTAACCACTTCCTATTGGGGAATTGACTATTATAATGTTTGTATGTACGCCAATAATGCTTAATATAAATATACAAATATTCTATAGCATTTCCCTCTTTTTGTCTAAATAAAAAAGATTTTAGTTTTAACATAAGACTATATACAGTAAGAACAATTGTCAAATAAGAATTACATTTACAATATCCAGTTCGTTTACATTTGACATATTCAGAATCTTTTAGACCTCAAAACATTTTCTTAAATAAGCAATTTAAGCTTTTATGTTTTTCAACCTTATAAACTTTTTAATAAACTTTTGTGAGTTTCTTTTCTGAATTTGGTCACAAGGAAAACAGTAAAACTATGACTAGCTAGTCTTCAACCCCATCAGAGACTTGAGAAGGATAAAATATTACCTGAGTAAGCAGGAAGTACAGAGCATGCAACTTCCAAAACTATAGAAATGACCAAGACAGCTGGCTACCTGGACAATCACCCAAGGTGACTTTGGAGCATCCATCTTCAGCCTACAGGCCTAGACTATATGACAGATATTTCTGTGAAGCAGGAAATTTGAAGAACTGTCCTACTTTGCCTTGGAAAAGTTCAGTTTTTTTCTCTTTGTGTCCTGTGTCCAATTTGTACAGTATACTGTCAGCAGTCAAGGTAAGGGCAGTTTCTTGCCCAAATGTCTAGCTTTGCCACAATGAATGTGAACTCCATATGGAGGTTCTTTGATACCCATCATCCTTTTATGAAGTAGATTGGTGCTTCCAGGAGCAGACATGTCTCACTGTCATGAAAAGCCTTAGGTTATTAAACATCTTAAATGCCATATTCTGTAGGTCTCTGAAGCATTTGAAGATCACCAGTTTATCTAAAATATATGTTTAACCTTGAAAACATACCTAACATGACTACAAGTTTGATTCTTTTCTTTTCTTTTCTTTTCTTTTCTTTTCTTTTCTTTTCTTTTCTTTTCTTTTCTTTTCTTTTCTTTTCTTTTTTCTTTTTTTCCCCTGAGACAAGGTTTCTCTGAGCTTTGGAGCCTGTCCTGGAACTAGCTCTTGTAGACCAGGCTGGCCTTGAACTCACAGAGATCCGCCTGCCTCTGCCTCCCGAGTGCTGGGATTAAAGGCGTGCGCCACTACCGCCTGGCTTAACCTGCATTTTTTGATTATCCTAAACAGTTTGTAATAATAGCTTTAAAGGACTAGAACTTTATATTACATTTTTAAATGTGATACATAAGTACAGAACCTTAACAGAGAGTAGGAACATATATACGGTATAACAAAAATAACCTTAAATTTGTATCAGTATACAAAAATCCATACCAATGTAAAATATTTGAGATGATTTTTTTTATCCTGTATTTTTATATTTCTCAAATGAAGACAAATATTTATAATCTACCAAATAACCAAAACCCACGCACCCCACTTCTTCGGATTGTGGGTGTTATGGACTCTAGACTGCTTCCTGTTGTTTGGGGACCACAGTATCCCCAGGGGTCCTGAGAAAATTGAGATAATGATCAAGTCCTAATAAAACTAGCTATGACATTTGTTGTTCAGTCTCTGTGTTATGGGAAAGTGCAAGGGTTATCTGAAGTCCTTGCTAGAATAGTCTGTGAGTCTGGCTCATCTCAGCTAGTAGCCTTGAAGTTGTTATGAATGTAGAACTCTGAGGAAACTGCAGCAGAGACACTTGAAGGGATGTATCACCTGGGTCACCCATTTTCTTTTGGTGTCTGGTTCCCTTACTTTGAAAATACACAGAACTTTCAAAGGTAATATACATATCTAGATTAACACAAGTATGGACTGTGCATTGTATACAAACCAGCCAAAAATGATATTTTGTTTTATGTTTGAGCAGGTAGAAGACATCTATGAACTTAAGTTTGTTTGGACTGTATTACCAAACCTCAATCCATGCCATATGAAAGTATAACATGTAATAATAAGCCATGAGGACACTGTAACCAACAAGATTTATCCAGTCTCAGAGCTCTTCCTTGTGAAGAGATCAGCATATATGTCACCTGTCTTGTAGTTTTTCTAGGTTTATTTCTTTTATATCTGTAGTCAAGATTTTCAGGGGGTCTCCCCTAATCAAATCTGGTTTCTATTAATTTATTATTTATTTCCTGTGGAAATAAAAGCATAACCTCTCCCTCAACACAATACATTTTCTGAATTCCATTTTAAAATTAAGTCATCCCTAAGGTATCTAAACTGGTTTAATTCAGCAGTTTCTTTTTCAATTTCATGTCACTTAGCAGCTGCCATTTATTCATTAGCATTCAAAATGCACAGTCAACAAAGCACCGTATGGGATCCGGACTCCCTGTGCATTTTCCATCTTTACCTGGCTTATTCTTTTTATATTACTTTACTCTTTCTTTAAAGAGTTTATGTAATTATTTTTAAGCTGTTCTCTACTATGGCTGTCTATATCCATTTTCTTTTCTTATGCGCCTACACATACCATAACCTGTTTAAAGATTTTTTTTTTCTTTTTTGGTTTGGCCCTGTTTTACTGTGCACCTATAATGTTCTCTGACAGCATGAGCCAAACCTTAAACTGCTAAGTTGGCCCCCCCACCATGCGGCTCTGGAGGTTGGCTTTGCAAGTTGGCTCTGCCTCTTCCTCGGATCTGTGAGAGCTGAGCCTTAAGCCTGTGGGCCTGACCAAGAGCTAAGTTTAACTAGGAGCTGCGTTTAACCGAGAAATGCATTTAACTGCCCCAGCTCTAGGAAGTTGATGCCTGTGCTGTGGCAGGCGTTTTTTACTTAACTTGCTGTTTCTACTTAGCATACCAGCTGCTCAAGTGCTCTGCTGCACACTAGAGCCTCTTAAAGGAGTTGTATCTGTTTTTTATTTATTTATTTTTGTTTTATTTTTCTCTATTTTTCAGCTTTGTTAGGCTCTATGTGGAAATTTAGTTGGGCCCCAGGTTGGGTGCCATTTGTAGTTGGAATTTTTTAGGGGACCTCCAACCAGCTCCCAAATAAAGACATGGAGACTTATTATTAATTATGAATGCTTGACTTTAGCTTAGACTTGTCCCACTAACTCTTTTAACTGTTTCTACTCATCTATGTTTTGCCTTGGGTTTTTTTTTGTTTTTTTTTTTGTTTTTTTTTTTTTTCACCTTTCATTCTATATGTCCCAGTTTCCTGCTTCCTCTGTGTTTGGCTGTCTGGCCCCTGGCATCTCTCTGCCATCTCCTTTTCTTTCTACTCCATCCCTAAATTCTTCTTCCTACTTATTCTCCCTTCCCAGAAATACTGCCTATAACTCCTCCCTTGCTGTTAGCTAGACCAATCAGGAGCCTTAGGAAGGCAAGGTAAATAGCAACACAGCTTTACAGCTTTACATAATTAAGCAAATTCAACACATCCTTTACATAGTTAAACAAATATTCTGCAACATAAGCAAATGCAACACCATCTTTACATAGTTAGACAAATGCAGCATATCTTTGCATAGTTAAATACTCCACAACAACATGGGAATCATCACTTATTACAAGAGTAATACGAATTACTCTTGTACTTTATATTTTTGACTAAATTCTTAAAATAATCCTGTAATACTTTCATTATTTCCTTACATTTGAGGTGACAGGGTGCTTAAGTTACTAACTTTCCTATTGATGTGACTCTTCAATACAGTTCCTCATATCGTCATCACCCCAACCATAAAATTATTTTGTTCCTACTTAATAACTGTAAATTTTGCTACTGTTAGGAAGCATGATATAAATATCTGATATGCAAACCCTGTGAAAGGTTTATTTGACTTCCAAAGAAATTGTCACTCACAAGTAGAGAACCACTATACTTAATTGTTAGTTATTTTAAGTTAATGTAAATTGTACATTTGAATAAGTTGGTATACACACATCTTTAAATACACTGTCGTCCCCCCACCCCTACCCCCAAGACAGGGTCTCTTCTATGTAACCCTAGCTGTCCTGGAATTCACTGTGTAGACCAGGCTGGCCTTGAACTCAAAAAGATCCTCCTGCTTCTGCCTCCTGAGTGTTGGGATTTAAAGGCAAGTGCCACATTGCCTGGCCCAGTGTTCTTTCCTCCAAGGAGCAGTGCAATTGCTAAATACATGGATTCTGAAACTTTACTAAGTCTTCGTCCTGCCTTTAATAGCTCCTGAGCTTAAGACAAACAGCAAATCCGCGTCCCACAAGAGGGTGCTCAGATTTGTTGATGAAGTTGAAGTCTATTAGTATATATTAAATGTTTAGAATTGTGAGCTAGGAAGCCGGGCGGTGGTGGCACACGCCTTTAATCCCAGCACTTGGGAAGCAAAGGCAGGCGGATCTCTGTGAGTTCGAGGCCAGCCTGGTCTACAAAAGGAGTTCCAGGACAGGCTCCAAAGCTACAGAGAAACCCTGTCTCGAAAAACCAAAAAAAAAAAAAAAAAATTGTGAGCTAGGACTAAGTGCTCTAAATATTATTTTTTCTTTAGGCATACTGTATTGCCTTTAAACTTTATTATTATTTTTTCTTTTTGGCTTTTTGAGACAGGGTTTCTCTGTGTAGTCCTGGATGTCCTGGAACTTGCTCTGTTGACCAGGCTGGCCTTGAATTCAGAGATCTTCCTACCTTTGTCTCCCAACTTCTGGGATTAAAGGCCTGTGCCACCACCTGGCTTATCAAAACCTTTTAAAACCTTCCTTATTGAAAAGTTTAAGTGAACCCAAAATTATTATACTTTTTAGTGTCATCTAAGTTTTTAATAAGTAATAGTTTTTTAAAATTTTTAAGTAATTTTTAAATTAAGTTTTTATTAAATATTTAAAAAATAACCAAATTTATGATTACATTTCCTAATGTAATATTTGTGTATTTTACTAATGTGAAATTGCTACATCAAGACATTTTGGTTTAGAGAATGATTTTATAGTATTTTATCTTTTTACCCTTCCCTTTCTACTCTCTCTGTTTTTTTTTTTTAAAGTTTATTTAACTTATTTTATGTGCATTTGGTATGAAGGTGTCAGATCCCCTGGAAATGGATCTTCAGACAGTTGTGAGCTGCCATGTGGGTGCTGGGAATTGAACCCGGGTCCTCTGGAAGAGCAGTCAGTACTCTTAACCGCTGAGCCATCTCTCCAGCCCTCTACTCTTTCTGTTTAACATCATTCAATTTTATGGGATTTGCACCATCTTGTTTACTCAAAGTCAGCATCTGGAAGTTTGAACTTCTGATTTTCTCTCATTTTTCTTCTCATTCTAGTTAGTTATTACATTTTCTATTACCTTAAACCATCTTTTCCCCTTTGTGCTTGCATGCTTGCTTTGATTTAGTCAAAGTATTTATCATTTTCTTAAATTATTTTAGTGGTTTCTTAACTTGACTTTGAACTGCAGTAGTACCTCTTCTGCTCTTTCTTCCAGGAGACTGTCGAGACAGTTATTGTGAGAGACACTGATCATCTTAGAGACTTTCCAGAGTCTCTAAGAAAATAAAATTACATCTAAGCATCCAAGATTTTTTGATAAATCTGCTTTCCTATCCTGTAGAATCTTTACTTTTGGAAGGAGTTCTGAGTTGTAGTGTATGAAATTGTTGAAGTCTGTTGTGTTCTTTTCTCCCTCTGTGCGTGTATTGGTACACTTTTCTGTTGGTAGACTTTTAGCCAGATTGCAACTTCTTTAAGATGTAGCTTCTTTATTTATGTATATGTCTATGTGCAGGTGTCCATGGAGGTCAGATGAACATATCCAATCCCCTTTAAGACGTGGTTTCCCAGGGCATTCTCTTAACCCTTTGCCACACTTTCAGACCCTTGGAATCTTGACTTGCTTTGATACATGCTGTTTATTATGGCAGTCAGATCATTATCTATCTATCTATCTATCTATCTATCTATCTATCTATCTATCTATCTATCTGCATATCACCTGTGTTTGCTTTTATTAAAATTTTTCATTATGTGAATTCATTGTACATACCTCTGTGTCTTAATGTTGTTTTGCTGTTAAAGAGACACCATGACCAAGACAACTAAAAAGAGGAAACATTTAATTGAAAACTGGGTTACAGTTTCAGAGGGCTATTTCATGACTTATCATGGCCAGGATTATGACAACAGGCAGGCAGGCTAGCAGGGTATTAGAGCAGTAGCTAAGATTTTTTTTTGTATTTTTTTATTGATATTTATTGAGCTCTACATTTTTCTGTGCTCCCCTCCCTGCCTCTCCCCTCCTCGCTTCAATCCTCTTCCAAGGTCCTCATGCTCCCAGTTTACTCAGGAGATCTTGTCTTTTTCTACTTTCTACTTCCCATGTAGATTAGATCTATGTAAGTCTCCCTTAGTGTCCTCATTGTTTTCTAAGTTCTCTGGGATTGTGGTTTGTAGGTTGGCTTTCTTTGCTTTGTGTTTAAAAACTACCTATGAGTGAGTACATGTGATAATTGTCTTTCTGTGTCTGGGTCACCTCACTCAAAATAATGTTTTCTAGCTCCATCCATTTCCCTGGAAAATTCAAGCTGTCGTTATTTTTTTCTGCTGTGTAGTACTCCTTTGTGTAAATGTACTACATCTTTCTTATCCATTCTTTGATCAAGGAGCATTTAGGTTGTTTCCAGGTTCTGGCTATGACAAACAAAGCTGCTATGAACATAGTTGATCACATGTCCTTGTGGCACGATTGAGCATCCTTTGGATAGATACCCAGAAGTGGTATTACTGGGTCTTGAGGAAGGCTGTTTCCTAATTTTCTGAGAAATTGCCACACTGACATCTGTTGTAGGGAGCTGCGGGCCTGCTTTTCGTCCTGCCCGGCTCCTGCACGGCTAGCTTTATACCTGAAATAATGACACACAAACTGTATTCTTTTAAACAGTGCTTGGCCCATTTCTATTCATGTGTGTAGCACCCCAAGGTGTGCTTACCGGAAAGATTCTAGCCTACGTCCATCCTGGGTCGGAGCTTCATCGCGTCTGCTCTGGAGAGGAGAGCATGGCGTCTGTCTCTCAGAGGAGCTGCCCTGCATCTGAGCTCACTTCCTCTTCCTCCCAGCATTCTATTCTGTTTACTCTACCCACCTAAAGGCTGGCCAATCAAATGGGCCAAGGCAGTTTCTTTATTAGCCAATGACCTTCCTCTATCATTTCCCCTTTTCTGTTTAAACAACAAAAAAAGGAAGGCTTTAACTTTAACATAGCAAAATTACATGTAACAAAGCAGTTATCAAGCTAGCCTTGCAGGAGCCAGGCAGGACGAAAAGCAGGCCCGCAGCTCCTACTATAGACATCCAAAAGGGTTGTATCAGCTTGCATTCCCACCAGCAATGCAGAAGCGTTCCCTTTTCCCCATATCCTCTCCAGCATAAGTTGTCATCAGTGTTTTTGATATTGGCCATTCTTACAGGTGTAAGATGGAATCTCAGAGTTGTTTTGATTTGCATTTCTCTGATGACTAAGGATGTTGAACATTTCCTTAAGTATCTTTCAGCAAATTTGGATTCTTCTGTTGAAAGTTCTCTGTTTAGGTCTGTACTCCATTTTTTTTTTATTGGATTATGTGATCTTTTGGTGTCCAATTTTTTGAGTTCTTTGTATATTTTGGAGATCAGACCTCTGTCTGATGTGGAGTTAGTGAAGATCTTTTTCCATTCTGTAGGCTGTCGTTTTGTCTTGTTGACCGTGTCCTTTGCTTTACAGAAGCATTTCAGTTTCAGGAGGTCCCATTTATTAATTGTTTTTCTCAGTGTCTGTGCTGCTGGGGTTATATTTGGGAAGTGGTCTCCTGTGCCAATGTGTTCAAGTGTACTTCCTACTTTCTCTTCTATAAGGTTCAGTGTGGCTGACGTTATGTTGAGGTCTCTGATCCATTTGGACTTGAGTTTTGTGCATGGTGATAGATATGGGTCTATTTTCATTCTCCTACATATTGATATCCAGTTATGCCAGCACCACTTGTTAAATAGGCTTTCTTTTTTTCCATTTGTTAGTTTTTGCTTCTTTATCAAAGATAGGTGTTCGAAGATGTGTGGATTGATATCCTGGTCTTCTATTCGGTTCCATTGGTCCTCCTGTCTGTTCTTATGCCAATACCAGGCTGTTTTCAGTACTGTAGCTTTGTAGTAGAGTTTGAAGTTAGGGATTGTGATACCTCCAGAAGTTTTTTTATTGTATAGGATTGTTTTGGTTATGCTGTTTTTTTGTCTTTCCATATGAAGTTGAGTACTGTTCTTTCAAGGTCTTTGAAGAACTTTGCTGGGATTTTGATGGGCATAGTGTTGAGTCTGTAGTAGCTAAGATCTTATATCTGATCTTTAAGTTGTAGGCAGAGGGATGGGGAGCAGAGTCAGAGACAGAGAGACAGGGCATGGCTTGGGTTTTTGACACCTCAAGGCCCACCCCCCAGTGACACATCTCCAATAAGGCCACACCTCCTAATCCTTCCTGAACAGTCTACCAACTGGGAACTAAGCAGTCAAACATAACGAGCCTATGGTGGGCCACATATTTTTCATCTATTCCTTTTTTTGGACACTTTGGTTTGTCCTGTAAGTTAGCTTTATAAGTAGAGCTGCAGTGAACACTGATGTGTGTCTCTGTAAGGTACTGACTTGGAGTCTTGAGAAATACACAGGAGTGAGATGCATGTATCTCTCCCCTGTCCCCCACCCCCTTTCTCTGTATATTAATAATTTTTTTTGGCAGAACTGAAAATTTATTCTAATACATGTTAATTAAATACTGATCACAAAGCTGTATCCTTGGCTCTGCATGGGTTTTAGAAACAGCTTTAGTTATGACTCATTTGTCATATAATATACTGAAGAGTACATTCAATGGTTTAGCTCTTCCTGCCTTTGCCTCCTGAATACTGGGGCCTTAGCATATTTTGTAAAGTTTTATTTTTATTTATGTATATGTCTATATGCAGGTGCCCACGGAGGTCAGATAAAGGTATCCAGTCCCCTGGAGCTGGAGTTATAGGTAGTTGTGAGCTGTCAGTATAGGTGCTGGAAAACTGGTTCTTTGGAATAGCAACAAGTGCTCTTAAGTCTTAACTGCTGAGCCATCTCTCCAGCTCTGCTCTTCCTTCTAAGGGTTGGCTTGTCTCTTTAGTTATTAAATTGTAATAGTTCTTGTTTTGTTGTTGTTTTTTTTTTTTTTTTTTGTTTGGTTTTTCGAGACAGGGTTTCTCTGTGGCTTTGGAGCCTATCCTGGAACTAGCTCTGTAGACCAGGCTGGTCTCGAACTCACAGAGATCCACCTGCCTCTGCCTCCCGAGTGCTGGGATTAAAGGCGTGTGCCACCATCGCCCGGCTTTGTTTTGTTTTTTTGAGGCAGGGTTTCTCCGTAGCTTTGGATCCTGTCCTGGAACTAGCTCTTGTAGACCAGGCTGGCCTTGAACTCACAGAGCTCCACCTGCCTCAGCCACCTCTCCCTGGGTAAATTGTAATAGTCTTTCCACATTCTAGGAACTCCCTTATTGAACAAATGATTTGTATAAATTTACTTCCATTCTGCAGATCATTTTTTCTCAGTTTCGATGGAATTCCTGTTCATACAAATTTTAAGTTAATCATGTCCAGTTTATTTTTTTGTTGTCATGCCTAGGAACTGCTTGCATGCTTAATGCAAGATCATCAAGATTTAAACCTCTGTTTTCCTTTGAGAGGGATAAATCTATATCATCCATCCATCCATCCATCCACCCACCCACCCATCCATCCATTCATCCAGCTACCTATTAAGCCTTTATTACCACAGTGAATATTTGTATATGATGTGAAGTTGCTACACACATTACTATAATTTAAAAATTTTTGTGTGTGCATATCTGTGAAGGTGTGCCATATGTGTGCCCAAATAGGCAACGAGATCAGAATAAAAGGGCATTGGATATCATCATAGATGGTTTTGAGCCACCATGTGGTTGCTGGGAATTGAACTCAGGACCTCTGTAAGAGCTGAGCCACCTTGCCAGTCCTTTGTTTCTTTCTTGATCAAATGAAATAAAACAATTTTGTGGCCGGGCAGTGGTGGCGCACGCCTTTAATCCCAGCACTTGGGAGGCAGAGGCAGGTGGATCTCTGTGAGTTCGAGACCAGCCTGGTCTACAGAGCTAGTTCCAGGACAGGCTCCAAAACCACAGAGAAACCCTGTCTCGAAAAAACCAAAAAAAAAAAAAAAACAAAAAAAAAAAAAAACAAAACAATTTTGTGGCCTGGAGAGATGACCCAGAGGTTAAGAGCACTGGCTGTTCTTCCAAAGGTTTAATTCCCAGCAATCACATAGTGACTCACAACCATCCATAATGAGATCTGGTGCCCTGTTCTGGCCTCCAGGCATATATGCAGGCAGTACATTGATATGCAGGCAGTACATTGCATCCATAATATATAAAGCTTTTTTTTTTTTTTAGAAATGATTTTGTTTGAATTTTTGGAAATTTCTGTGAACCTTAAATCTTGTGGCAAGATTTAAAATTTTAATGATATTCAAGCTGTATATTTTCTTATTTTGAATAAATTTTGTTACTTAAATTTTTCTAGGAAATTATGTCACCAAATATCAGATTTATTGACATAAATTAAGAGTCTTCAGCCAGGAATGGTGGCACATGCCTTTAATACCAGCACTTGGGAGGCAGATGCAGGTGGGTTTCTGTGAGTTTGAGGCCTTCGTGATCTTCAGAGTGAGTTCCAGGGCTGTTACACAGAGAAATCTTGTTTCGAAAAACCAAGGTGTTGGGTGGGGAGGGGAGGGAACAGAGTCTTTAGTGTGTCTTTTTTTTTTTTTTTTTTTTTACTAATAAAAACTATATTGAAACATATGTATATCCATTCACATTGTCTGGTTGCATTAGTCCTATAAATACAGAGATGTGTAGTTGTGACAGAAGATAGAATCCCAGACTAAAAACCTTTACTATGTGGTCTTTTATCTTTAAAAAAAAAGGTTCTAATTCCTGATTTAAAGTATTATCTTTTGTTCTTTAAATTCTTTTAGTTTATAGTGCAAGTCTTCATTTTACTCACGTTGTTTTATTCTCAATAATTTCTCTTTTCTATTAATCATTCACTTCAGAGACTTGTCCATTCTTCCAGCTGTTTTTACGCAGCCTCCTATTTAATTTCAACTCTTACCTTTATTTTACTGCTTGCGGGGTGGTGGTGATGCATGCCTTTAATCCCAGCACTCAGGAGGCAGAGGCAGGCGTCTCTGAGTTTGAGGTCAGCCTGGTCTACAAAGCAAGTTCCATGACAGCTGGGGCTGTTAATACAGAGAAACTGTCTCAAAAAAACCACACAACACACACACACACACACACAGAGAAAAAAAATACAAACCTCAGATTTCTTTCTTCTTTTTAGTATGAATGCTTTAAGCTCCAAGAGTTTCTAAGTATATAACTGTCTCTAATTTCTATGTTTTATATGTATTATGCTGATTTAAAAAATTGTTTCATGTCTGTTGGTGTTTTGACTCACTGTGCATCACATGTGTGTCTGGTGCCTACAGAGACAAGAGGGTATTGGGTCCCCTGTAACTGGAGTTACAGATGGAGGTGTGGCCTTGTTGGAGATGTGTCACTGGGGGGTGGTTGTGAGCTGCCATGTGCATGTGGGGAACTGAACCTGAGTCCCAGTGTTCTTAACTGCTGTGCCATCTCTCCAGCCCTATTTCTTGTGTGTGTGTGTGTGTGTGTGTGTGTGTGTATGTGTGTTTAAACCATAGAGTTATTTTATGGTTTGTATGTTTTTTTTTTTTACATTTCGTAACATAGGGTATGTCTTTGTTTTATTAAATTGCATTTTAGTTAGGATGATTTGACTTTGTTAAGACATGCATTGTAGACAGATAGTTGTCAGTTTTTTAAATCTTAGATTGCTTGTTTGAAAAACGTTCAGTGAGGGCTCTGGGGTCTGTAAATCTGAGGTTTGTGTTTTTTGGTCTCTCTCTGCGTGTGTGTATGTGTGTGTGTTTGTTTGTGTAGTTTTTCGAGACAGAGTTTCTCTGTATAACAGCCCCAGCTAGCTGTCCTGGAATCACTTTGTAGACCATGCTGACCTCAAACTCAGAGAAGCCTGCCTCTGACTCCTGAGTGCTGGGATGAAGGCATGCACCACCACCACCCAGCAAATCTGAGTTTCTTAAAACCTTTTCTACTCATGACTTCATCTTGCCTGAGAAATGCTTATTTGACCTGGAGAATAGATGTAAAAGCAGGTGTACACTTACAATATTTATTGGTAAATATTTTTTTTCATTTTGAGATGGTTTCTCTGTGTAGCACTGGTTGTCTTGGAACCCACTCTCGATCAGACTGTCCTAGATTCACAGAGAATCACCTGCCTCTACCTCCTGAGTGCTGGGACTGAAGGCGTGTGCCACCACCGCCCAACTATTTATTGATAATTATAAAGAAATTTATTTTAAAATAATTTTTGTTGTTTATATAATTTTACCATTAAAGAAAAAGTAAATTTGTATACTAGCAATAGATTTTTTTAACATAAAAATTGAATCTTGGCTGAGTATTTGATACTGCAGAATTGAACATCTCAACATTTTTCAGTCATCAGTTCTGAGAATATCCTTCACATAAATACATAGTATTGAGTGACAGAGGTATGCTTATGGCTGTTTTAGAAATTGTTTGAAATTTTCTTTTAATCACAAGCCAGAATATAATATTTTTTGTTGTTTTGACCATTATGTGTGTTGTAGTGCATGCATGTGTGCCTCTGTGTGTGGGTGTGTGTGTGTGGGTGTAGGTGTAGGTCAGAGGATGGTGATGGATGTTCTCCTTGGTCCATTCTATCTTCTTTTTGAGATAGGTATTTCATTAAGCCTGGAGCTCATTGATTTGGTTAGACTGGCTAGTCACTGAGTTCCAGGGGACTGCCTGTATCTCCTCCAGTGCTGGGGTTACAGACAAGCATCAACACATTCAGCTTTGACATGAGCGCTGGGGACCCAGACTCAGGTCCTCATCTTGTTCAGCTGACTAAGCCAATTCTGCCCCATATTTAACAGTTTCTTAATAAAACTCAAGGTAGCAACTGAGAACAGCAGTTTTTAAAATCTCACATGCTAACACAATACAGTCCAAAGATGACTTAATATTTACATGCAGAGGAATGGCCATAGGAAATAGTAACTAAGTCACAAGTCTGTAAGAACAGAAGACTGTGTGTACAGTAAAAACAACAGTCTACTGCACACCTTTTAGCTGGGCCGAGGTACTGTGAGGTGGTGTTGGTGTGATGTCACGTGGTCTCACACGGTGCTGTGTGTTCAGAACCAAGGCAGCATTGAAGTTGTGTGATGCGAATGGGTGTTTTCTTATTTATGTTTTATATTCACTGTGCATTTGACTTTGGTCATTATGTGCTAAGAGACGTTTTAATACTGCCAGAGTTTCTAGAACTGTCACATTTAATTACATGACCCAAACGGGGCTTGTGATCCATAGCTTAAGAAGTGGGGCTCTAAAAATTAGTCGGATTTGTTAATTATGACCTCTGGTTTTTCTAGTGTATAATCTATCAGTAGTAGGAAAGATGTTTTAAAACTTGTACTATGAGACAAAGAAAAACAAAAACACCCCCAAAATTTGTATGATGTTTGATATAAATTAGGTTGATTAATTTTCATGTTCAATAGTTTACATAAATTTGAATCACTTTGCTTGTGGCTTGAATATAATCTTTTCTGGATGGAATCTTAAGTTGGACTGTCCTGGGGATCCTCTTATCTCTACTTCCCCAGGACTAGGATTGCCAGGGGGAGCTGTATATAGGCTCTGGAGTTCAACTCAGGCACTTACACTTTCAAAGTGAGTACTTGACTGACTGAATCATTCTCTCCAGTTCTTTGTGTTTTAAAAACTGCTTGGTCTGTTAAGAGTATAGGCATTCATTAGCCAGATGTTGGCTGAACATACTTTTAATCCAAGTACTTGGGAGGCAGAGGCAAGCAGATTTCTGAGTTTGAGGGCAGCCTGGTCTACAGAGTTAATACTGGTACAATTAGGACAAACTACCCTGTCTGAAAACAAACAAACCACCCCCAAATAATATATGCACAGATATATTACACATGCATAAATATATATGATGCATGCATAAATATATAATATATGCACACACATATATATAATACATGCAAAATATGCATATATAGAGAGGCACTGGGGCTTAGTGGTTAAGAGTGCATATTGCTTTTGAAGGAGACCTGAGTTCAGTTCCCAACACCAACATTAGGCAGCTCACAACTGACTGTAACTCCATCTCTCCCAGATGGATAAGCCTTCTGGCCTCCTTGGGCATTGTACTTACACACACATATCCAGATACATATACACATATTTGATAATAAAGTAAATGTTAAAAAAGAATATAGGTACCTGATTTTGGTTGTTGGCTTCTAAATTATGTTTTCAATTTTGAGGCCTTTTAAGTCAGAGTCTTGCTGGGCCTGGTGGCACACGCCTGTAATCCCAGCACTTGGGAAGCAGAGCCAAGTGGATCTCTTAGTTCGAGGCCAGCCTGGTCTACAGAGCAAGTTCTAGGACAGCCAGAGCTGTTACACAGAGAAACCTTGTCTTGAAAAACAAACAAATAGGGCTGGAGAGATGGCTCAGTGATTAAGAGCACTGGTTGCCCTTCCAGAGGTCCTGAGTTCAATTCCCACCAACCACATGGTGGCTCACGACCATCTGTAATGAGACCTGGCGCCCTCTTCTGGCATGCATACATGAAAGCGGAATGTTGTATAAATAATAAATAAATAAATAATCTTTAAAAAAAGAAAAACAAACAAAGGACAGAATCTTGCTGAGTAGCCTAAGGTGGCCCAGAATTTTCTGTGTAGCCCAGACTAGCATCAAACCTGCCGTATTTATGCTTTAGCATCTAGAATGCTGGAATTTTAGTGACAATTTCTGCTTTTATTTACCATGCCTCTCTTTTGTCTTTGCTTGCTTGCTTTAAAATGGTTTTTTATATTTGTCTGCTAATCTTTTCCTTTTTTTTTTCTGGTGAAATTTACAGTCAACAATTTTCTTTTTTTTTCTTAAAAACCTGTTATGTTACCCTTGAAATCCTGCTTTTTGAAAATTTGACACTAAAGCTTGGTGGTGGTGGCACATGCCTTTAGTCTCAATGCTGGGGAGGCAGAGACAGGCACACCTCTGAGTTCAAAGCCACCTTGTTCTGCAGGGTAAGTTCTAGTACAGCCAGGGCTACACAGGGAAACTCAAAACAAAACAAAATAACAACAAAAAATTGACACAAATACAAAGGCTTCTCAGTTTGTATCCTCTTCCCTTTTTCCATGTTAATGTTGTTTAGTATTTTATTTTAGGGCTTTTTGATTTCCAAATTATATTTATTATGTACAGTGATTGATTGTGTATGTGTGTATAGATTTTTTTGAAGAGGAGTTCTCACTATGTAGCTTGACATGGAACTCATTATATAGATCAGGCTGGCCTTGAATTCACAGAGATAGGCTTGAGAGTGCTGAGATTAATGTGCTACTGTGCTACACAATATTTAAGAATGCATTATTTATTTTAGTGTGTGTATTTGTGTAGTGAGACACACATGCCTGTGGAAGCCAGAGGACAGATTGTGAGAGTCAGTTCTCTCCGTCCACCATGTGTGTTCTGGGGATTGAACTCATATTGTCAGGCTTGATTGCAGGTGCCTTTACCACCTGCTGGACCATCTTAACTGGCCCCTAGCTTGTTTTTTTTGTTTGTTTGTTTGTATTTTTGTTTTTTGTTTTTTTTTGTTTTTCGAGACAGGGTTTCTCTGTAGCTACGGAGCCTGTCCTGGAACTAGCTCTTGTAGACCAGGCTGGCCTCGAACTCACAAAGATCCGCCTGTCTCTGCCTCCCGAGTGCTGGGATTAAAGGCGTGCGCCACCACCGCCCGGCCCCTAGCTTGTTTTGATTTGTATTGGTAGTGCTAGTTGTATAGAAAATGTCATTTTATATTCATATTATTCATATCTTGTGCATACATTTAAGCACAGATCACAGCATATTGGTTATGCCAACACAATTTATTCTTTTTAAAAAGGTTTCTTCTTATGTTTACTTATTATATTTGTGTGTACATATTATGTATATATGTGGGCACACATGAGGTCAGGATAACTTGGAGGGAAGTAGGAAAATGAGGTCCTCAACCTTGCCGCCAAGAGCCTTTATCCTATAAGTCATTTCACTGACCAGATATACAACTGTGTAAAATGATTGTATACTATATTCCACAGTAATAATATTCTACACTTCATGAAACTATATCCTTGTTGATGCCTGGTTTTTCTCATTTTTCTCATTAAAATATTTTTGAATGTAATTCTTCTATTAGAAGAGAATATTGTTGGGTTTCAGGAAATGTGTTGAAAGCAGCTTCTTTTTTTTTTTTTTTTTTTTTTTTTTTTTTTTTTTTTTTTTGATGATTTTCGAGACAGGGTTTCTCCGTAGCTTTTTGGTTCCTGTCCTGGAACTAGCTCTTGTAGACTAGGCTGGCCTCGAACTCCCAGAGATCTGCCTGCCTCTTCCTCCCGAGTGCTGGGATTAAAGGCGTGCGCCACCACCGCCTGGCAAAAGCAGCTTCTTTATTAACCAATGGCAATAAAACATTCACAGCATACATCAAGTCAGTGCTAGCCAGGCATGAGGACCTATGAGAAGTTTCTCATGCATCAGGATAGCATATCCCCAGACAGAAAGGTCTTGGTTTGACACCTTTAATGGATAGACACATGACTGAAGTATAATGAGAAAGTGTTCACATTGGTATATTTTGATCATATTCTAGTAACCGAACTGTAAAAATTTCAATAAGACAGTGACAGGAAGACGTTGGCATATTAAGGTCTTCCTAGCTGCTATGTGAATAATGAATTGGAGGTAGCTCAGATTAGTTTGTGATGAAGTGATGGCTAGCTAAGGGTAGTGGGTTTAATTTGCTTTGCAGATAGCATTTATAGGACTTGATTATTAACTTTTAATATTGAAAAAGAAGTTGTCAAGGACCGTTCCTAGTTTTCTGGGAGATAGAAGTAAGTGCATAAAGGTAACGCTGAGACAGAAGACAAAAGAATGAGAGTTTTGTGGAGTGGGAGGAAATTTGGAGACTTGATTTAGTTCAAGTCTCTCAATTTCTCCGTGTCGTTGATGATCCAAATGTCATATTGAGGAGGCTGTTGTATGCATGAACTGTATGTTCAGAGAAGATAACTTGGTATGTTTTCTTCATTGTTTTGAGGGTTTAATAACAAAGCTTGTCACCATGGAAGAGAAATCTGTGTAGTCAAGAATAGAGTAGATAAATTAAGCACTGGTAGACTGTTGATATTTAGAGGTGTTGCGTGACAGTCTCCTGGAGAGACTCAACAAACACATACATCTATCTAATCACCCCAGGTAAGGGAACCCCCGACAGACCAAATATGGATACCATCCAAGTCCACATTGGTGAACCAATGAGTTTTATTGGGGTTACTTACAGAACTGAAGATGAGGGATTAGAAGACCAGAAATCACCCAAAGACAACTGTATCACCAAAACCCACTCAACATGGGTGACAGCTCATAAAAACTGGGAACTTGGAGTTACTGCACAGCCTGCAGGCAGCTATCAATATGTTGAGGAGTATTCTTTCCACTGGTTCAGTTGATCTGGACCTCTTCTATGCAGCTTGGCTGTTTTCTGCTTCTTTCAGGCAGCTGTTCTGGTCTGTCGTGTCCCGTGTCCCCGTCCGTGTCCTTCCCCCCTCCCCCCGGTTTGTTTGTTTTTGAAGCTTGTCTTGTCTGACTTATTGTGGGAGGGAGAGGCCTAGTGAATCTAGTCAGTTTCAGGGACTTACTGAAGCTAATTGGAGTTGCTTACCTTTTGTGTTAAGGTGCTTCCCTGGGAGATGGAATGTTTCAATCTCAGAGTGTTCCAATTTCAGAGAAAACTGCCATACAAAAAGAGGTTGGGTAGAAGGGAAGGAAGTAAGAGGGATAACTGTGACTAGTAGAGTAGGAGAAAAAACTCAGTAAAAAGTAAAAGTACTAGAGATTTAAGGAAAGTAGTGTCTCAAGAAAGAAACTCTGATCAGCTCTTGTCATATTGTTAAAGGGGAGTAGGTAAGGGTCAGAAGGCATTTCATTTGGTTTAGTAACATAAAAACCTGTGGCATTTATTTAGCTTTCACTGTGTAACAAATCACCCATGACATAATTCTCAGTTCTAGTTCTACAAATTGACAATTTGTATTTGGATGGATTCGGATGATCAGGGTGGTTCTGCTGATCTGTGTGAGGCTTCTCCAGGTATGTATATGTGATAATTTGGTGGTTTGGCTAGGGCTGACTTCTTGATGACCATATTTGGATTAACTGTTTTCTTTCTTTATATGTTTTTTAATTTTGATATTTTGAAATGGGGTTTCATGTAGCCAACAAACTGTCCGCAAACTTGGCATGTAGCTTGAACTTACTATTTTGTCTCTGGATACAGGTATATGCCACCATGCCTGGCTCTCTTTTCTCATTTAACAAATGGATAATTACAAAGGGATATTGTAGGCTTGCTCAAATGTCCAGGACCTTATTGAGCTTGTCATTTTCTGTTCAGGTCAGGTTCAGATTGAAGGCCTAGAAACCTTTCTTAACTTGGTGGTGCTATGGATCAAACCCAAAGGCCTTGTTCATGGTAGACGGGTACTCCATTGAGCTATGCCCCTAGCTCGTCTGTACTTCTTGATGGAGAAAGCAAGTCACATTGCATGCTTGTAGATGCAGGGAAATTGTTGACCTTTCTGCAATCTGCCACACTGATCATGATGAAAATATTACAACTGATTTTAGTGGACCTGAGAAGCTGTATTGGATTAGTATGAGAAATGTAGTCTAAGCACGTGTGCTATTTGCCTTTCCTTCTGTAAATACCTGCCTGCCTTCTGTCCAAGAATAGTGTTTAAATACTGAAAAGATCTAGTAGGTAAAGTATGATACATGGTGAACAGACAAGAGAACTAATGGAGTGAAGCTTTCAGCTGCAGAGCCTGAGGTCTGTGTGCCACAGTGGGTTAGTTTTTCCTTCCTAAGGACAGTAGAAGATAGGTGCAAATATATCTAGACATTTTATTTAGTGATGGGAGGCTGAGGAAGTTCTTGTTTGAGCTTCCATATTATCAGTGAAGTAGTCTATAAAGAGAAGTGGTGCAAGAATGTCTGCCTGAGATCTGATAGTATAGAGGTTCAATCATTTTATTCTGTTGTAATGGACATTGAGTTGACTGCTGACTAGAGAAATAAAAAGGCTTTCAATAAATGAGAACGGTTACTATATATAAAACACGCTACTTGTAAAGAGACTTAATGGAACCTTTTTTATTTTTTTTATTTTTTTAAAGTCCCATTATGTACTCTTGGTTGTTCTGGAGCTGACTATGTAAATCTGGCTGGCCTCAAACTCAACATAAATCCATCTACCTCTGCTGAGATCAAAGGCAAAAGCCACTGTGCTTAACTTTTTAAAGAAGATGAATACAAGATATGACCATGTTTTTTTTTTTTTTTTTTTTTTTTTTTTTTTTTAAATTAACAAAACATGAACTCAAAAATTGATCTGTTTAGCCGGGCAGTGGTGGCGCACGTCTTTAATACCAGCACTTGGGAGCCAGAGATAGGCAAATCTCTGTGAGTTTGAGGCCAGCCTAGTCTACAAGAGCTAGTTCCAGGACAGGCTCCAAAGCTACAGAGAAACTCTAACTCGAAAAACAAAACAGAACAAAACAAAACAAAATGCTGTGTTTTGTTAAAGAACTACTGGAAACTCTGGAAACTGTGGTTATTTCCCAGTGTCTGTTGAATTGGTTCCAGAATCTACAAATGTTCAAGTTCCATACATAAAATGACCAAATTATGTTCACATAGACTCCCTACATTTTCTTTTATATTTGGCGTCTTATCTAGATGACTTTGTTTCCTAATCCAGTGAATGGTTTAGGTAAAGAGTTGTTCAAGCTGTATTGCTTCGAGAATAATGGTAAGTCTGCACACAGCACAGAAGTAAAACAGAACATTCTTGTTCCATATTTACTTCAGCCACAAATGTGCACCAATACAGAGGGAACAACTGTACTATATTTTATTGACACACATAAGAATAATCATTAAAGGAGCATATTTGTAGCGAAGACAATTTAATTAGTTAAAACCAGATGTGTTGTAGTGGTGATTTTTCTCTTTTCATCAGATAGGGCTTGCACATACAACTGATACTGAGAAACAATCCTCTTTCAATACACAAGTGCTGTTAACACCGTCATTAGAAATATTAATGAGTTTTGACAACGTTTGAATTTGATGCTAGCTAAGTTATTGCACACCGTGGGGAAATACCATTTTTGTTTAAACAGTTGGAATATAAATAAATGTTGCTGTAAGGTTATGCATTTAAAGTAGAATAGCTTCATTTATTTGTCCCCCCCCCCACTGTTAAGGGTTTCTCTTGTTAGATTTTTCCATTGTTCTTGACAAGAATAAGCCTAATTTCTCATTCTGTTTAATTGCTGTATGGATTATCTTTAATGAGTATGCCACCTGCTGGTTCTCAGATGTACCATCTTGGGAAAGACTGCAGTTTGGAGTCTTTATAAACTCTATAGTTGTCCTAATTCTGCCTTAAAGGTGAACTCCCAGGAGAAAGAAGCAACTTCAGTAAACATGGGCATGTAGGGATTCTAGTAGTAGCTTGTTCTGATTCAGTGACAGTGAACTTACCGAGACATTATGAATCATTAAGGAAAATCATGGAAATGTCATGATTCATTTCTAACTAGATCATCTTAAAGATAAGCTTGTTTTATTTTTGAGAGGAGTAGTGATTTCTCTCAGTGCTATTTTTCTGTTTCATCCAATGGAAAGATCTTAAATATCTTTTGAGTCAAGAATGAAGGTGGCACACGCCTTCAATCCCAGCACTCGGGAGGCAGAGACAGGCGGATTTCTGTGAGTTCGAGGCCAGCCTGGTCTACAAGAGCTAGTTCCAGGACAGCCAGGGCTACACAGAGAAAGCCCATCTCAAAAACCTAAATAATTCTTAAATTGATTTTTACCCTTCTCCAGGACCATCGCTGTGATTTTAACATACGTTTCTTTTAGATGGTAGAGTACTTAACCCTAAATGGAATGAATAGATAGCTATCACACTCCTAGTCCTAAGGCTCAGGGATCTTTGAGGAAAAGGGGACAGAAAAGAGTTTTAGAGCCACAGCTATACTTGAAGGAAACTTTTTTGTTGTTGTTTTGTTTTGCTCTTTTGGACACCTTGGGGGCTATTGCATATATGAACTCACAGCAATTGAGATGGCCTAGTGGCATTTGATAGCTGCTGGGAAAGAAGAGAGTCAGTTTTCTTAATGGTATTACCCCAGTAGGTCAGCTACACTGAGGGCAGTTTCCACTATTCTGAGTTGTGGGGCAGCACACATTGGACTCCAGGGATTTAAAACAAGAAAAGACAAAACTAACCAAAACCACAAACTCAAACTTGGCTGGATTAGGAGGTGAAGGGGAAGGATGTGAACATGACCAAAATGCATTGTATGACATTTTCAAAATATTAATAAAACTACTTTTTAGAAACAATACATATTTCTTTCCTTTTTGGGGAATATCTCTGTGTTGAGACAGGGTTTCATTATGTATCCCTGGCTGTCCCAGAACTCACAGAGATCCTCCTGCCTCTACTTCCACAGTTCTGGGATTAAATGTGTTTGCTACCACACCTGGCTTTAAAAATAAAATGTAGTTTCTTTTAAATAATTGAGTTCTGCAAAGATTATAGTATGTAGATTATTTCCTTGCATCTATTGTTTATACCAAATACAAAAATAAATGCAACAACATACATATAATTTTTAAATTGAAGTGCTTTCTGAAAGTTTCAAATCACTCACTAAAATAATCCTAGGTTATTTTTTTTACTATAAATTTATGAAAAATAAATTCAGTTGAAATTTTTCATACTTAATTTATTTTTGTTTTATGTGTATAAGTGTTTTGCCTGTATATAGGTATGTGTACAACCTGTGTCCAGTACCTGCAGAGGTCAGAAGAGGGCATCAGATTCCCTGGAACTGGAGTTACAGGCCACTATGTAGGTGCTGAGAAATGAACCCAAGACCTGTGTAAGCCAGTACTCTTTTTTTTTTGGTTTTTCGAGACAGGGTCTCTCTGTAGCTTTGGAGCCTGTCCTGGAACTAGCTCTTGTAGACCAGGTTGTTCTCAAACTCACAGAGATCCATCTGCCTCCCGAGTGCTGGGATTAAAGGTGTGTACCACCACCACCACCACCTGGCTAAGCAGCCAGTACTCTTATCCCCTGAGCCATCTTTCCACCACAATTGAAAAAAAATGCACGAATGTTTTTCTGGCATTTATGTATGCACACCACATGCTTACAGTGCTCAAGAAGGCTAGAAGAGGGTGTGGGGTCCCCTGGAACTGGAGCTACTCAAGGTTGTGAGCCACCACGTGGGCGCAGGGAATACAACCCAGCAAGAGCAACAAGTGCTATTATCCACTGAACCAACTCTCAAGATAAGAGTTTGTATTTTTTTTTATTGAGCTATACATTTTTTCCCCATTTCCCTCCCTTCCTCCCCTCTCCCTTTCTACCCTCTCCTGTGACCCCCATGCTCCCAATTTACTCAGGAGATCTTCTCTCTTTTTTTTTTTTATCCTATGTTGGTCCATGTATGCATCTCTGAGGATCTTCTTTGTTGTCTAGGGTCTAAAGTTTGTAAAAGTTTAGTTTTTACTAATTTATTGTTAAACTTTTGGAGATAAGAGTCTCACTATGTAACCTAGACTGGCCTTGAGCTCCAATCCTCCATTTTCCATTTCCCAAGTACTAGGGTCATAGGCATGTACCATCACCTACAGTTAAAATTTGTATTTTTCCAAAGCTACAGAAAAATCCTGTATCGGAAAAACAAAAAAAAAATTACATTTTTTGAAGTGGAAGTTAATAAATTAGTACTTTGTTTCCTAGTGTGCATTGTATATAGAGTAGAGTCTAACACTAACATAAAATAGGTTCGTTTTTATATAAATTCTTTTTAAAGCAATTACTTTTCATTCTTGTTTTATGTTTATTAAATGAATAGTTGAGATTTTGTTGGGATGAGCCCTAGCAGATCCCCTGGGTGTGTCAGTCTGGGAGGAGCGTGTCTGTCTCGGTTTTCTCCCAAAAGGTGTAGATCCCATTTCCTACATCCCTTTTCTGCCTTGCTTCCTTTCTGCTTCCTTTTCACCTTTCATTTTACCTTGTGATTTGGTTTTATCGCTCAGGAACATTTTTAAAAAATATCATCCACGTTCAAGGAAGTATTTGCTGAGGTCATTTTGTGTAATTACTACCCTCCATCTTCAGACATCCCTATTGTCCTGATGCATTCGTATTTGTTATGCCCCTTGACTTTCTTTCCTGATTTCTTCCCCATCAATATATTTATTTCCTCAGTGTTCAATCTTGGAATCTCAGTTCTTCTTCTACTCTCTAACCCCCTCTTTTGAGATAGTCTTACTCTTGACTGGCCTGGAGTTTGTTACATAGACAAGACCGAACTTGGCCTGTGTCTGCGACAACTTTGCTTTTGTCACCTGAGGGCTGCCACTGTGCTGGAGTTCACATGCCTGTCCTCCTTCTATCCCTTCCTCACTCTCTCCCTTCCTGTGTGTAGGTATGTGTGTTTGTGCAGATGTGTTTGTGATTGTGTGTGTTCAGGTACATGTGGAGGTAAGCTTTTGGTATTGTTTTTCAGGATGCCACCCGCCTCTTTTTTTTTTTTGGCTGCAGATCTCAGGGATCTTTCCATCCCTTCCCTGCTTCCCTGGTTCTAGGATTGATTATGAGTGTGTACCATTACATTGCCTTTTCATATGGGTTCTGGGGGGTAAACTCAGATCCTCATGCTTACGTGACACTTTACTACTCGAGCTGTTTCCTCAATCTCACATTAACTTTTTTTTATGTGTATGGGTGTTTTGCCTGCACCACATATGTGCAGCGCTTGCAGAGGCCAGAAATGGATCCCTTGGAACTGGAGTTAGAGATGGTTGTGAGCCTCCATGTAGGTGCTGGGAATCAAAACTCATGTTCTTTAGAACAGTCAGTGCTCTTTAGTGCTGGGCCATGTTTCCATCCCCTGCCTCACATTTTCTTTATTAAAAATTTAAGTTTGCATAGCATAAGCAGTAGATGTTATCAAAACATTGTATGGTCTTTTTTTTTTTAAAGTTTAGATTTTAAATAGTAAAATAGAACTGCCTTTTAGATGAAACTTAGTTTTCCTCAAAATCTGTTCTGTAGTTTCTACCATCTCTGTTATATCCATTTTTTATATACATTTTTTATATTTGCTTATTATTATACTTGTGAATGTGTGTTCACCTGTGTGCTCTTAAAGCCAGAGCTGATGTTGGATATGTTCCTCTATTGTTCTTTATGCAGTTTTCCACTAGGTTCCTGTTGAACCTGAAGCTCACTATTTAGGCTAGATTGTCTGACCATCCAGCCCCTGGATCTGTGTGTCCTTCCTAATGCTGAGCTACAGCTTATGCCACTGTTCCCAGCCTTTTATGCAGGTGCTAGGGAATCAAGATTTCAGTCCTTATGCTTAAGCAGCAAGCATCCTTCACGTGGAACAATCTCTTCAGTTGCTCATTATTGTAGCTTTAGTACCTAGTATATTGCACCAAGTGAATTCTCAGTTAATATTTAAATAACCAGCTTTTCAGGAACACATACTTTGAATTTTATAGTAATCTCATTTTCTGTTATAATTATTTCTAACTCTTTGAGTCAGTTTTCTTTATTTTAGCCATTGCCTGTATTCCTTTCTTTATCAGTTTCCTAACTGGTCTCCTTCTGTTTCAGCTGTTCTCAATCTATGGTTTGTGAATCATTTGGGAGTCAAATGGGCCTTTCACATGAGTTGCCTAAGACCATCAGAAAACATATTTCCATTATAGTTCATAACAGTAGCAAAATGACAGATACGAAGTAGCAACACAACAAAAATAATTTTTTAGTTGGGAGTAGCCGTAACATGAGGAGAGCTGTATTAAAGGGTCTCAGCATTAGGAAGATTGAGAAAACTGTTCTATTTGGTTTCTTCCCCTGTCTAGTCTGCACTGTTTATTATAACTACAATTTCTCAAAAATAGATGTCATTCATTCAGCAAGTATTTTCTGAGTACTTACTGCTAATAATGCCTATCATAGGTAGTAACAGTAGCATAAATGATACCTCTGCTTGTCTTAAGGAGTTAATAATCTAGGGGAGAAAGAAATACAGTGAGTGTAATGTATAAAAGCCATCTGTACAGACTCAGAATGTGGCTAGGTATTAGGTGGAGGAGCACAGCTCTGCAAGTGGAGGTCAGGGAAAGAACATGTACACTTAAAACTTTCGTGGAGTTGTTTAGTAGATAGGGACTGGTATGTCTCACTCTAGGAATAGCCTGTGTGTATTTACAGCCTTTTGCACTCTGCTTATAAGACTCAGTGCCAACTCAGAAACCTGTCCCATTGTTGGCTCATACCTTTTTTTTTTTTCTTCTTCCGGGGACAGGGTTTCTCTGTAGCTTTGGAGCCTGTCCTGGAATTAGCTCTTGTAGACCAGGCTGGCCTCGAACTCACAGAGATCGCCTGCCTCTGCCTCCCAAGTGCTGGAATTAAAGGTGTGCGCCACCACTGCCCAGCTTATCTTTTCTTTTTCTAGTTCTCTTGTAGCTACATTTTCTGTGTGTTACGTCGTTCCCCTTTCTCCCCTTCAGTGATGAATTCTGAACCTTGCCAGTTTTTTTCCTTGTTTATACAATCCTCTCCATACCTTTATAGAAATGCTAATGCTTAAATCCTTTCACCAGGCTTCATGTTTGCTGTTTCCATTATGATGATTTCAAAGTCTGCTGTGGTTTAGTTATTTAGGGTTATGTGTTTCTTTTGGTAGACTCTGAGATCCATTTTTAACTCATTTCTCTAATAGTTACTGCTGAGATATTATGCAAAAAGTAGGTGTATGGTAACTTGAATTCACGGATTTGCGCATTCTGTGCTGTCTACACTTGAACAGCTCATCTGTGCTGACGTTCTTATATTGCAGACTTGTGGACAGTTGTGAAGTTTGCTGCAACATTTAGGAATGCTCCCCTGGAGTGACTTAGCCTAGGCTTCTGATGAATATGTTGTTTGTTTAAAGGGGCACACCTATGAGCTTCACATTGTAAAGGCTTTTACCTTGATACCTGAATACTAATTTACCCAGGATTCATTTTATGTTTCTATGAAGTATGGGAACAGTAGTACTCTTTGTTTTGTCCTTACTGACTGATATTATCTTATCTTGTCACTGTTTTCACGTAAGTTTCATGTTTTGAGTCTGTTTTAGGCCTTTCCTTAGGTGCCATTGAATCTTTTTTCCCCTCACCAATACCACCACATTGTCTAAATTACTTTAGCTTTGTATTGGTTTTTAATATTTGGTAGAACCAAGTCCAAGCCTTTAATATATATTTGTAGAATACATTTTTCTAATTTCTTTTTTTTCTGCCTCTGTTTCTTTTCTTTGTCTCTCTTCCTCCCCTTTCCTCCTTCTCTTCTTCCTCATACCTCTTCTCCACATTCTCCTTTGCCTCTCTTCGCTCTTCTTCCTGTTTTACCTTTTTTATATTTTAGTAAATCTTTACACACACACACACACACACACACACTTACTCTAAATGTATGAATACCTTCCTGTTTTTTTGTTTTTTAATATAAAGTCTCATATATGGGCTGGCCTGGAAATTGCTACCTATCAGACTAGCCTTGTACTCCTGATCCTCTGTTTCTAGGATTACAGGAGTATACCACCATGTCCAGCTGTCATGTCTCTATCCCCAACCACAAATCCTCCTTGATAGAACTCGGGGTCCATTCACTGAGTTGTACCCCACTTTAGAACCTAGCTTGATTTGATGATTATTAAATCACTAGTCTATGCAGGAAGATATATTTTTGCAGTGTTTTAGTTCTTTATTTCATGAGTTCAGTTTCTTTTTAGGTATTTAGAGTTTTTATAATTTCTCTCAGGCTTCATGAAAATGCATCTTTTCATTGTGCTTTTCTGTGTAAATTGTTGTTAAACTCTTGTTTATGTGACTTTTTATTTGAAAAACTTTTATTTTGGAATAATTATAAACAAAAAGCTACTCCAGATGATGGTTTTTAATCCCAGCACGCAGGAGGCAGATGCAGGCAGGAGAATATTTTGAGTTCAAGGCCAACCTGGATTTACAAAGCAAGTTTCAGGACAGTCAGAGCTACACAGACAAACCCTGTCTCAAAAAACTAAAAACCAAATAAAAACAAAACAAAAATGAAACACAGAAAGTTGAAAAAATATTTTGAGTCCATCATGTATCTGTCCCCTGCACACTTATACAGTTATAGCAAAACCAAGAAGTTGACCGTGGGTATAGCACTAGTTGGTGGATTTTACATAACTTACTCTTGAAGTTGTGGGGTTTTTTTGTTTTGTTTTGTTTTTGAGAAAGATTTCTCTATGTAGCCCTTTCTGTCCTGGAGCTCACTCGGTAGTCCAGTCTAGTCTCAGATTCAGAAGTCTGTCTGCCTCTGCCTCCCCAATGCCAGGATTAAAGACGTGCACCACCTTCACCCAGCGAATTTTTGTTTTTAATTCATGTGTATGGGTGTTTTTTGCCTGTGTGTATGTAGTATGTGCATCACTTTTGTGCCTAGGGCTTGCAGAGACCAGAAGAGGACATTAGATCGCCTGGAACTGGAGTTAAAAACAATCATTAACTGTTATGTGGGTGCCAGGAGTTGAACTTGAGTCCTGTAGAACAGCAGCTAATGCTATTAACTCCTGAACCATGGTTCTGAGTCCCTTATTCTTAAATTTTTGCTTGATATTGTTTGCAATTTTTGTGTAGTTCTGTATGCTTGAATCCTATAAAGCAGTGGTTCTCAACCTTCCTAATGCTGTGACCCCTTAATACGGTTCCTCATGTTGTTGTGAACCCCCAACCAATCTATTTTCATTGCTACTTCTTAATTGTAGTTTTGCTACTGTTATGAATTGTAATGTAGATATCTGTGTTTTTTGATGATCTTAGGTGACCCCCAAAGGGATCATGACCTACAGGTTGAGAACCACTGTTGTAGAGTTTCAACTATTCACAGTTGCTGTGAGGAGGGGGGTTGCCTCCTGTTTTCTCACTCCTCCCCCTTTGTTTCCTTAAAGCTGCTCATCTGCTGTCTTTTTCTAGGTTTTTTTTTTTTTATCATTTTGAGACTGTTGAATAAGGAAGCCATATAATGTATATAATCCTTTACTTTGTGCATAGTGACTGTTAAATTACTGCATGAATCAGTATTCTTTTAATATCAGTTTTTACCCATTAAAAATCATTTGGATTGGTTTCAATTTGGGGATATTTTCTGTAAATGTTAAGTTTTCTATTTTTCTTAGAAAATATCCGATAGTGTGATTACTGGCTCTGGGTTAAATACTTGTTTTTTCATTTTAGTAAGAAAGTGCTTGAATTATGTTACTATGGCTATACAACCAGTAATGTCTCTGACAGGTTAGCCTCTTCACATCCATGCCTACATTGTCACTGCCATTTTACTCTTGCCATGTGTATGGTGTAGAGTAATTGAGGTTTAGTGTGTGCTCTTAGAGATAATACTGCTGAATCTCATGCACTCACCTTTTGCTTCTGCATTCTACAAACTTCTCTTCATTTGTCACTTTATGATTGTATTTTTTAGTTTATTTATATCCCAACCACAACCTCCCCTTCCCTCCTTCCTCTCCACTCCCCCCACATCCACCCCTCCTCCATTCCCTTAAAAAGGGGTCAGCCTCTCGGGCATCAACAGAGAACTGACATATCACAATGCCAGAAAGACCAAACACCTTCCCCTGTGTTCAGACTGGGGAAGGAAATCCAAAATGAGGAATCGGTTCCCAAGAGCCAGCCAAACCACCAGAGAGACAGCCCCTGCTCCCACTGTTAGAGTCCCACAAATAGACCAAGCTACACAACTGTCACACGTATGCAGAGAGTCCAGGCTGGTCCCATGCAGGCTCCCTTGAAGCATAAGTTTTTTGTTGTGCCTCGTTCCACAGCCGTTCACTCCCAAAGAAACACACAGAGGCCTACGTTAATTATAAACAGTTTGGCCTATTAGATCAGGCTTCTTATTACCTAGCTCTTGTAACTAAGCCCGTAATTCTTGTCTAAGTTTAGCTTAA
Organism: Chionomys nivalis; assembly: GCF_950005125.1. Taxonomy (NCBI): domain Eukaryota; kingdom Metazoa; phylum Chordata; class Mammalia; order Rodentia; family Cricetidae; genus Chionomys; species Chionomys nivalis. The sequence continues at coordinate 82,086,234 of NC_080088.1, read as the reverse complement.
GTGGCTTAGTGCCTTTCATCAGTGAGACATTCTCGTCTTACTTCCTCTGTGCCTGACTGAGATTGCATCTCTGCCTTTCCTCTTCCCAGAATTCTCCTAGTCTCGTTGCTCTGCCTATACTTTCTGCCTGGCTCCTGGCCTATCAGCGTTTTATTAAACCAATATGAGTGACAAATCTTTACAGTGTACAAGAGCATTATCCCACAGCACTCTCTGATTGTTGGTTCACATGAACCAGGCTAGCTGTTTTTATGGCTTTTCCTGCGATGACCTTCCTGGTCCTACAATCCCTCTTTCCTCCTCAACAGGACTCCATCAACTCTGCCCAGTGTTTGGCCATGGGTCTCTGTATCTGCCTTCATCAGTCACTGGATGAAGGCACTCTGATGACAACCAGGGTAGTCAGCATTCTGATCATGGGGATGGTCACTTCAAGCTATGCATCTACTGCTGCTAGGAGTCTTAGCTGGGGCCATCCTTGTTTACTCGTAGAAGTTTCTTTTGCATCAGCCTTCTACCTGACTTGTATAGTTCCCCCCCCCCCTTACCATTCAGTATGATTGTATTTTTATAGTGTCCTTTTGCAAGTTTTTTCTTCTTTTTTTAATGTTATAGTTCTACAAGTCACTTATCAGAGAGGTATATTGTACCGATTTTTTTTCTGGCTTGACTACTGCTTTAAACATTGTACAGGTTTGTTTGGTTTAGAATTTTCATATAAGCATGTACTCTGTGGGGTTTTCGTGCTTGATATCCTTCAGTTAGCCCCAGTGCTAATCTACATTATTATTCTAACAAAGCAATAATTGATTGATTCCATAGTTGTATTTTTGTTGTATGAATAGACCACGGTTTACTTATCCTATGGTTGATAGACACTTGGTGTTGATTGCCTTACACTAGACGTGTGTTTTTTTCTTTTGAGCACATACAAACAAGTGGACCCTGGACCCATGTGGAAGTGCATGCATGTGTGCGTGCGTTCGTGTGTGTGTGATATTTAGATCATGTGCTTTCTTTTGCTTGGCTTTCTAGGGAATATTTTTCTGATATTTTACTTAGAACATCCTCTTCTTTGCATTTTAAACCTCACACAAATGAGTTTCACTGTATAGCCTGACTGGCCTAAAACTCACAAGAGATCCACTTGTTGAATGGGAGCTGCGGGCTGTGTTCCACCGCCCAGCTCCTGGCCACCTGGCTAGCCTATGCCCTGAAATAACAACACACAAATTGTATTCTTTTTAACACTGCTTGGCCCATTTCTATTAATGTGTGTAGTACCACAAGGTGCGCTTACCAGGAAGATTCTAGCCTATGTCCATCCTGGGTTGGAGCTTCATTGCGTCTGCCTCAGAGAGCAGAGCTATAGTGTCTGAGCTCACTTCCTCTTCCTCCCAGCATTCTGTTCTGTTTACTCCACCCACCTGAAGGCTGGCCTATCAAATGGGCCAAGGCAGTTTCTTTATTAGCCAATGACCTTCCTCCATCATCCACTTGCTTCTGTCTTCTTTATGTTACTCTTCACTTGATCACATGGATCATATATGCACAAAGGTTTAACATGTGCTAAACAGTGTTCTGAGTTTACTTACACATATGCTCATACAGACAGCTATCAAATTTTGCTTGGCTTATATGTACTTATTTCACCTATTCTTGACAATCACATTCCTTATATTTAAACTTTGGGTTTGCATATTGAAGATGAGATTTTATTGTACCCTGGCTTATATTGTTGCTACTGAGAAATACTTATTATCAGATGCTCTTGTTTTTAAGGTAGTGTGTTGGTTTTGAGATTTTATTTTCTTTTTGAAAATGTTTTTAACTGAAATAGAATTACATTACTTTTCCCTATATTTCTTCCTCCAGCTACCCTCTAGGACCTCTCCCATGTTCCCACTTCACATATCCTTTTTCTTTTTTTGTTACATACACACATATGTATTTATATGTGTGCACAAGCATATATAAATATGACATGCTGAGTATGTTGAAACTTTATTTTCTTGATTTATTATCCCTTTTATTTTGAATTTATTGTCTTTTGCTTCTTGAATTTGTCAATTGCTGTCTTATAATACTTGTGCAGTTATGTGGACTGTTCAGTCTTCTGTGAGTCATAAGATAGACTTGCTCTTTCTGTGTGTATTTTAGTTTCCCTTTGTTAGGCTCTGGATTTGTCTGTTACTACTTCACTCTTTTTACCTTCTCTGGCTTCTGTAGGGCACAGATTGATTTCTGGGCACCCTCTTTGGGTGGTGTGTGCGGGGCTAGGATAGAAGTTCACATTAATCTCAGGAGATTTTTTTTTTTTTTTTTTGGAATAGGTACATATTCTATCCCTTTTGTCCAATGTGAGCACTGAAACTGAATCCTGGTTTTGTCAGTGGTTTCAGATAACTTTAGAGATCAGATACATAGAAAGCTATAGTGTTTAATTCTCTGGGTTCTTGTTTTTATCCTAGATTTTTTTTATCAGCATCATTTATGATACTTTATTTTTTTATTAATATATTTGTTTCCTTGGAGAATTTCTTACAACTTATTTTGATCATACCCCCATTTCCCAATTTAAACATTTATTTATTTTGGTTATTTTTCCTATTTTGTGTGTTTTGTTGGGGAGAGTTAGTGCAAATTATATAGCTTGCTCCTAATGGTAATAGAATAAATAAATTTGTTTTCAATAATTTTGGAAAATTTTCAGTAGTTTTCATTAGATGACTAAATTACTCTGAATTAAGAGGCTATTACAAAATGTTGGATAAGAACTTTTCTTTTATATTTATTATAGTACATGCATATTTTTAGTTTGTATCTAATAATTTTCTTGCTTTAGGGATACGAACATTTCCATCATGGCTCATTCAAAGACAAGGACCAACGATGGGAAGATTACTTACCCTCCTGGTGTCAAAGAAATCTCAGATAAAATCTCTAAAGAGGAGATGGTGAGGCGCTTAAAGGTGAGTAAACATGTATAGTGCAGACAGCGGGGCAGTGGGGCTTTCCTTTGGGAATCTTCATGTAGGACCATGTAACTTGCTTTGCAAGGGGAAAACTATTTTAAAGACTTCAAATGGTACAGAAAGAGTTTGTGGGAATAGGTCAGGTACAGAACAGTGGGGACCCCACTGCTGCTGGGAGAGTGATTGACACATAGTCCATGATATTTTTATACTGTCCATTATCAAGTTATCTGCTCTTTCTTTCTATTTGATGCACACTGTCATCTCCTCCCATACCCCAACTCTTCAGGTATAGGAAAGAACTTGTAGATATTTATAGGAGTTTTTGGCTATAGGTTTACCTCCTGGTGCATTATTTTTAGAGTAATCAGAGCTTGACTGTTAGTGTCTATCTCTGCTTCTGGCACACAACAGACCAAGACGGGTTGTTACCTTGCATGAGGCATTCCTCTAACAAGGGTTTCTTTAGATTATATTTGAATAATTCTTCACCTTTTTTTTTAAAATGGTCCCTGTGACTATTTAAATGTTTAAAGTAGCGTTAACAGAGTACATGTGGACCTGGTTGACCAGTTGCTCAAGATTACTCTTAGACTTGAGCACTTTTTTCCTTTTATATGTGTGTTATTTAGACTTTTTTTTTTTTTTTTTTGGTTTTTCGAGACAGGGTTTCTCTGTGGTTTTGGAGCCTGTCCTGGAATTAGCTCTGTAGACCAGGCTGGTCTCGAACTCACAGAGATCCGCCTGCCTCTGCCTCCCGAGTGCTGGGATTAAATGTTATTTAGACTTTTGTCTTGTCTGCTATAGTATTATAATACTCATTTTTTTTCAACTAATGGAAAACATAAAATTATACTTACCATTTCTTTCAACTGGTATAAAACAAAATTACACTTATTAGTGAGTTATATGTAATATTTCAACATGTACATTCTGTAATGTTTACTGATCTGTTGTTTTTTTGTCAGTGTTGGAAAACTTTGCATCACTGAAGGGTCAGAAGCCTTACAGAACAGTAGTATATTTTATTTTATTTTTTTTTAAATTTTTTAAATTTTTTTTTGGTTTTTCGAGACAGTGTTTCTCTGTAGCTTTTGGTGCCTGTCCCAGAACTAGCTCTTGTAGACCAGGCTGGCCTCGAACTCCCAGAGATCCGTCTGCCTCTGCCTCCCGAGTGCTGGGATTAAAGGCGTGCGCCACCACCGCCCGGCAGAACAGTAGTATATTAGGTTGCTGTGTGGTGTATGTATATGTACGTGATGTTAATACTACTATAAGCTACACTTGAGGTCTGGATATTGTTTACTTTTCCTTAAGCTATTAGAATGCAGCTGTCAGAGGCTTATTACGTGAAAGAGAAGGTGCTTTGTCGCAGATAAGGTACCCATCCACCCGACAAGCTCAGTCTGATTAGGAACTGTGTCTGTCTCATTCAGTAGAGCCAAGCTCAACTCTTTTTATGTAGGATGTGTTTACTTTTCTATATATTTATCTTTTCTTGTTGAGTTTTTGTGAAACCAGTACATTTATTTTCTCAGATTTATCCCAGAAATGATAGGTAAATACCTATCATGTTTGTGGAAAAAATGCTTTGAAGGCATACCCATACAAGCTGGCTAACAGTAACTTTTATGCATACTATTTTCTCAGATATATTTAAAATTAGAGGTCTCATCTGAGTTATAACTGAGGGCCTCTTCTCCTCCTCTTAAGGCCATTCTTGCTGTGTAGCTCAGGCTGGCCTAGAACTCCATATGGAATCCAAGATGACCTTGAATTTATAATCTTGCCTAAGATTCCTGAATGCTGGGATTAGTGATTGTTGTTAATGGGATTTGCAACACTATTTGAGTACACAGTAGGGAAAATTCCTTTTATCTGGGCTTGGAACAAATTTGATTGTTTCATTGTCTTCATGTTCAGTGTTGTATTATGTGTTTTTACTGTCAGCTGCTTACAGCATCAGCAAGCTGGCTAGTACACAGTTCCATCATTTTTTGTACTTACAACTGCTATGATTTTTAGCATTCTCCTCCTCTGAGAAATAGAAAATAGATTTAATTTTGGATGATGATACTTTTTGCTATTTACAAATACATATAATAAGCTTTATGAATTATAATTTGATAACATATAGGTTTTGTTCTTACATAATTTCTGAGTTTTCCTATAACATTTTATTCAAAATGCACTTTGTTTTCCATTCTTATATGAAGAGATTCTAAAGAAAAATAATTAACTCTGTACCTAACTCTTTATCTCCTCTTTTGACTTTTTCTAGGCCCAAAGATGTTGAGAGTTCATGTCTTGAGAATAGCGCATTTTGTCTATTTTGGTTTTGTTGGATTTGGCATTAGGCATGGCAGAGCAGAGAGGTTGCTAGCGGCGTTGTCCCCATGGCTGTTCCATGTGTTCAGTGTGAATAAAGTATTTCTTACTTTGGAACTTCGGGCCTCCAGCAAGTGGAGAAACCACAGGCTTTGATGCTCTGTGAGCCCTGTTCAACATTTAGAATGTGTAGCACCACCTAGTGGACGCTGTATGGTTACCTTTTGTCAGCATGAGAGTGAAATGTCATGTTTTTTTCAGGTTCTGCAGTTTTCTTTATTCTCATTTGAAGAAGTAATACATTTTGTTGAGTTTTATTTGAAGTAAGGATAGGACAGCTTTAGCTAATCATTTCTACAAAATACTAAACTTAGAAAAAGTATTACAGAATTTAAACTATAAATTCTCACTTAATTTGCTTTCAGTTCCCCTTCTATAAAAATACATATGAAGACAGATCTGTTTCTTGCAACTTATTTCTGTGTAACATATACATGGGTTATCTTGTTGAACCAATGAAATGTCCATATTGTATTTTGTTTTACTGTGACCTAGAAATATTTTTTGTATACTGTATTTAGTCACTTCATGGTAAGTAAAGGATGCATTTTTCTTAGGAATACATCTTTGACATCCTTTAAAAAGAGTGTTTTTTTAAAAAAATTTTTAAATTATGTGTGTCTCTAAGCTGGCTATGAGCACACATACAAATGTAGTGCCCACATTGTCCAGAAGAGGGTTTTGGATCCTTAGGCTCTAGAGTTATAGGTGATTGGGAGCTACCTGATGTGGGTGCTGGCAACTGAATATGGGACCTCTGAAGAACAGTACATGCTCAGATTGTTAAACCCCAGACATTCTTTCTTGAATCTGCATTTTATGGTCTTTTGGGTAGACTGAAATAGAAAAATCACATCTCAAGTAGTTTAGTGACTAATAATACATTGTTGCTATGGCAAAATACTGAACAACAGCAATTTTAGGAAAAGAACTTTGGGCTCATAGTTTGAGGGTACAGTCTGTTATGATAAGGGAAGACCTGATAACAGGAAGGTGAGGCCGTTGGTCACAGTGCATCCATAGTAAGGAAGCTGAGAGATAAATATGACACTTCAATGCTTTTCCTTTTCATCCAGTCAGGGACCCACATTCAGTAGTGGGTCATATGTCTTCAGCTAAACCTTTCTGGAAACAGTCTGATTGACCCTGCCAGAAGTGTATCTTTGTGTGATTCCAAATCCAGCCAAGTTGATGTTAAGATTAACCAGAACAGATAGAAACTGAAATTTTCATACTGGGGTTCTCACGGACTAGAACTATTAGGAGGAGAAGAAAGGGCTGTGATTTTAAGTGCCATAGAGCTCTTCCTACACTGTGCAAGTGAAACAAGTCTCCACAGCTACAGACCCTGAATAATAGCACTGCAGAGGGGGAATTTTAAACTTAAAGCCTGGTCTACAGAGATGTGGACAAATGACAAATACTCACTTTAAACTAGTGATTCTCAAACTGTGGGTTGTGACCCCTTTGTGGGTGAAATGATCTTTTTATGGGTTGCCTAAGATTCTTGGAAAACACAGATATTTACATTATGATTCATAACAGTTGAAAAATTAGAGTTACGAAGTAGCAATAAAATAAATTTATGGTTGGGGTCCACAACATGAGGAACTGTATTAAAGGGTCACAGCATTAGATAGGTTGAGAACTGTTGCTTTATAATTGAGCATTTAATGAGTTTTTTTGAGATGGAGTTTTGCTTTGTAGCTCAAACTAAACTTGAAATCGTGATTCTTCTGCCTTATCTTTCTGAGTTTTGGGATTACAGGCATATGACACCATGCTTGGTTAAAAATATTTTAGTTATATTTTAAAAATTGTTTACCCTTTTCTTGTAGAAGGATCTCATTTTATAATTTTCTGATGAAAGTGTATTTTGAATGAACTTTTTTGTAAGTGCTATGATTTTTTTCCGACATGACTGTTTACAGGAAACATCTGACTATTTGATGATTTTTTTGTGTATAGATGGTTGTAAAAACTTTCATGGACATGGATCAGGACTCTGAAGAGGAAAAGGAACTTTACCTGAACCTAGCTTTACATCTTGCTTCTGACTTTTTCCTCAAGCACCCTGATAAAGATGTTCGCTTACTGGTAGCGTGCTGCCTTGCTGATATTTTCAGGATTTATGCTCCCGAGGCTCCTTATACATCTCCTGATAAACTAAAGGCAAGTACTGATGGGACACACTGCCACATTGACACTTTTTTTTCTATTAAATTGAATGAAATTAAGTAATTTCTTTTTGAACATTTATAATGAAGACCATGTGCATTGTTTAAAAAATAGCACCTAACTAGAAACCTGAATGAGAACTGTACAAAAGATAACAAGTGACTATGTGACAAATATTGTAGTAAATGATTTTAGAAGCTATTGGTCAGAAAATGACTTTCCTTAGGAAGATTATCATCCATTGTAAGAAAAAGTAGCAGACAGTTTGCTTCACTTTACTTTTCACCTGCATTGCATGATATGTAAATGGTTTAGAGAATGATATATTCGTTTCGTGTAAGTCAAGGCTCTTCCTCACCAGATGTTTAGTTGACATTCTCTCAACAAGAAGTATAAAGACTACTTTTGTGTGGACTTCTCAGCCAGTGTGGACAGTAACCTAGCTCAAGGCTTAGGCACGATGAGAAGGTGTTACAAAAGATCTGTTCTCTTTATCAGGGCAGTTATGAGAAGACTATCCGATAGATGAGATAAAGGTCTATGTCGACTGTCTGAAACATTAAAAAGCCCACCTGCCTGCTTCTCTGTCTCTAGAATCAATCTTTTGGTCTCATTTTATATACCCCTTTTTCTGTTTTGGGGATAGAACTGAAGAGTCATTGTGTTTTTAAGGAAGCTTTCTAAGTATTTATGGGATAGTTTTTATTATAATTATCTTCAAGGCCATATTTTTGTCTACATTAGTGCCACATTGATTAGTATTGAATAAGAGAAAATTGTCAGCCTCCATTTTTACCATTCAGTCTCAGTTTGTTACTCTTAGGAGTAAACCCTGATTGGACATTTGGCTTGCTATGAATGAATTGACAATTGTTTCCAGCTTTTGATAGGTCTAGTATGCTAAGCAGTCTCTTTCAGACAATAAAGATTGTTTGAAAAGCTCATTCATGGAGATTATATTTTATATATTTCTACTATGAAAGCAGCCATTTTCAAAGGATGTTTTATAAAGTGTTTTTCTTGAAATATTACTCAGTCATTTCCATATATGTAATATCTTTGCTTTTTGGCTCAGTGGTTAAGAGCTCTGACCTTTGACTGCTCTGCTAGAGGTCCTGAGTTCAATTCCCAGCACAGCCATCTGTAATGAGATCTGATGCCCTCTTCTGGCCTACAGGTTGCATTCAGACGGAATACTGTATTTATAATAAACAAATATTTTTGCCTTTTAAAAGAGGAAACATTTTTCTTATTGATTGGTAGCAAAATTCCTTTGGGGAATTAGTTTTTACTATTAGTTTTTTTTTTTTTTAATTAAGTTTTCCCACAGTTTTCAAAGACTGAAACTCAGGAAAATTTAACTGAAAGTGACTTTTTTGTCTGTCTTTAAAGACCCAGGTATGTACATGGAAAAATATTTAATAAAAAAAGTCTAAAAGAATAGGTAGAGATTGAGAAATTATTCAGGAAAGAAAATGACTCTAATGTAATGATGGTTAAGAAGCTAGATAAACTGACTTCCATTTCTCTTTCTTAAATGTCTAAGCTTCTGTGTGTGATGTGTTTTATTGCAACTTTGTAATTTTGTTTTGGGAGTTTGTTTCCTAAATTGTTTTCTTGCTACATAATTGTTGTGTTGTTTCATGTGTTGTGCTTTTTCAAGAGAGTCCTCAGCTCAGTTATTGCAACACCTTTATTTTAATAATATGGATTTTCTTTGGCTCACTTTTTAAGCCTATTTGTTTAATTTTCTGTATGATGAACATTTTCTTTCTGTACACTAACATGTGGTCTATGTAATGATTTCCTGTGAAGAATAATAGGTGTATCATGATTTTTATACATTGTATTCCTTTGTAAGATTTTTTTTTTTTTTTTTTTTTCGAGACAGGGTTTCTCTGTGGTTTTGGAGCCTGTCCTGGAACTAGCTCTTGTAGACCAGGCTGGTCTCGAACTCACAGAGATCCACCTGCCTCTGCCTCCCAAGTGCTGGGATTAAAGGCGTGCGCCACCACCGCCCGGCCCTTTGTAAGATCTTTTTTTTTTTTTATTTTTTTATTTTTTTTATTTTTTTTTGGTTTTTCGAGACAGGGTTTCTCTGTGGTTTTGGAGCCTGTCCTGGAACTAGCTCTTGTAGACCAGGCTGGTCTCGAACTCACAGAGATCCGCCTGCCTCTGCCTCCCAAGTGCTGGGATTAAAGGCGTGTGCCACCACCGCCCGGCCCCTTTGTAAGATCTTTATGTAAAGTTATACTGTAAAAAGTTCTGCTTTTCTCTTTGTGTTGTTTACAGTTTATCCTTAGATGTTTAGAAGGTTGGTGACTAACTATAGCTAGTCCTCCGAGTGTAACGTGTATTTCCATTTAGCATTCATAATCTAAAGGAAAACTTTGTTTTTTTTTTAAAGGATATATTTATGTTTATAACAAGGCAATTAAAGGGACTAGAAGATACAAAGAGCCCTCAATTCAATAGGTATTTTTATTTACTTGAGGTAAGCAATGTATTATAACTTTAGATGATTTTTAAATTTTATTAATTTTCTTGTATATTTTTAGCAACTAAAATATTTGCCTTTTTTTTTTTTTTACTTTTAGAACATTGCGTGGGTTAAGTCATATAATATATGCTTTGAGTTAGAAGATAGCAATGAAATCTTTACTCAACTATACAGAACCTTATTCTCGGTTATAAAGTAAGTTTATTTTCAAATGAGTAATACTTCTTAATTGTAAAGATTTTTGGTTTATAGTGAATCCTCATACGCTGTTGTGATAAATATTGGCTTATGGTTATAAATTAATTTACATTTATTCTATATATAGTTTCAAATGGATAAAACTTATTGTTATGTATTTATTGGTTAGAAGAGCAAATTAGACTAATTTTTGGTGTTATTGTTTACATATTATATTGATTTTTTTTTTGTTGTTGTTGTTGTTGTGGTAGTCTGTGTAGTCCTAGCTGTCCTGGAACTCTATATAGATTAGGCTGGCCTCGAACTCACAGAGATCAGCTTGCTTCTGCCTCCCAAATGCTAGAATTAAAGGTGTATACCACCACTCCTGGCTTTTATTAACTTTTTATATATGTGGTTGTTTGAAATAAAATTTAAAAGATTTTAAAATACTTTGTCTAAATTTAAGATGAACCTGAGATTGGTTGTGAGATAGCTAAAATTAGGGGCACGTAATTTAGTATAGTTTTTTTCTCCCTTGATTTTTATTTTTTTGAAACAGGTTTCTCTGTGTAACCTTGGCTGTCCTGAAACTCTCTCTGTAGACCAGGTTGACCTCAAACTCAGAGATCCACCTGCCTCTGTCTCCCAGGTGCTGGAAATAAAGGTGTGTACCACCACCACCAGGCTTAGTAATATAGTTTTAAAAATAAATTTTTGTTACTGTAAGAACAAAGAGAAAGAAGTTTGACAGTAATATAGTTTTAATCTTACCATTTTTATAAAGTATGTTTACTAGTATCATATCTATCTCAGATACATTTGAAATAAAATAACTGTTTTGAATTTCAGCAATGGCCACAATCAGAAAGTTCATATGCATATGGTGGACCTCATGAGCTCTATCATTTGTGAAGGTGATACAGTATCTCAGGAGCTCTTAGATACAGTTTTAGTAAATCTGGTACCTGCTCATAAGGTATGTGAAATGTGCCTAAACTCTATTAAGTTAATATTCAGATATTGTGCTTATGTTGTAAATAGAATCTATCCTGCTTTAATATTTTGTAGACTCTTAATATTAAGATACTTATTATTTAAAGTATAACAAACTCATTAAATTTTATAGTCACCAATTACATGAAGAAATAGTGGACTTAGTTCGTATAAAATATTTATGGTCAATGAGTTTTGTGTAGGGTGCGTTTTACACACTTACCGGGGTCAAAAGTTTGGGACTGATGGCTGTCTGTGGCACCTATTAGCATACGTGCTGACATCCTGGCTCTTCCCACTCTGCCCCCTACCCTAAACTTTCCAGTTCATGGGACTCTTATTCCTATATAACCCTGCCATTTTGGCCATGTGTTCTTTTTGCTCTCTTTCATCTTTATCACCCCTCTTCTCCCTCCTTCCCTGACCTGGTTCAGTCTGCCGACCATGTGCAGTCTACTACTTTCTTTCCCTGCTCTGGATTCTTGAGATGCCTCTGGATGTACTTGCCCTCACACCTACAATAGAAACCTTCCCCTCAAACATACCTTAGGGAGGTCATACCCTCACTTTTCTGGTGCCAAAACCCTCACTGCATACAGCAGTGAATTACTAGCTGCTTGGGTAGGTACTGTTTGTTATATGACTTTATGTGTTTTCACATGGAGCCTGGCGGGATTAGTTAGGCTAATGTAGAGACAGAGAACTTAAAGACCAGTGCTTTTTTTTTTTCTTTGCCCTGAGTTTTGTCAACCAAGATGTGTGCATTTCCCCTGCGTTTATATATGTGCTTTGCCTTTGAAAGTCTATGATTCTGGTAAGCAGTTGGAGTGGCAGTTGTTTGATTGAGAAGGGGTTGGATTTCAAGAGAGGAAACAGAAATTACCAATATAAGCAAATATTAATTTTTTTCCTCTTTAAATTTAAGGACTTTCTAGCATTATAGTGTCTTGGTCTATAGTTACATAACATTGGCACAAATAATCCTTCATTGGAATTGAACTCTTAATCTAAAATTTTAAAACATTATAAATCTATTAATGCTGAAAGTAAGCAGGCTCACCAGCAAGTTAACAGACCTCAAAAATTCAGATGATGTATTTAAGTGGAAAATCAGAGGTGTTGATGTAGGCTCTGATTGCCTCCATCTATTCTGTTGCTATGCAGGTGTCTGGTTTGGCTCTTCCTAATTCTGTTCAGCTTGGCTATATACCTGTCACTGATAAACAACCATGAGAAGGAAGGCAGGAGGTAGAGAGAGAATAGACTTCACTGAAGCATATTGTACAACCTCACCCCGCCCCCCTGCACATTGCACCCCTTCCTGAGGCTCTTAGTGCCTACTTTGCCTTTAGTGCCCACATGATTAGGATTCCTGTTATCTTCTTTGAAGGAACTGTAAATTCTGGGGGGTAGTAGTCCATCCGACCTGTTTCTTTGAGGCAATCCACCAGGGTGTTTGGCCTGTTGTCTCAAGCTCGTAGCTCTCTAATCAGGTAGGAGAACCAGTATCATGAACTCTACTGCAGGACATCTGAGGGAGGCTTTCAAGAGTTGATGAAACAGGCTCCCCATGGTGGCTGCTCTCTGGAACCATGCCAATACCTGGGAGAAAAGGCTTTCCCAGACACATTTTAAGTGTCATTGTTTTTTGCATTTAGCTGCTACCAGGAAATCCCAGGCCTCTGTTTCTCCAGGCTGTTGTCATGGGAAAAGTCCATTTGTCAGGGAAAACAAGCAGGTACTTTCTGGGCTAGAGGGTGCAGTTCAGGGTAGCTCAGTTTGCCTAGCATGTGTGAGATCCTAAGTATAATTCCTAGTACCACATTAATTAACAGTGTACACAAACAGACACTTCCCGAGTTGTATGTTTTCCTCGGCCACTGCACAGAGACACTGGTAGAAACAAGAATGCTGGGACCTGACCTCTCGTCTGTGAGAGCAGCTGGAGTCTTCTTGTTAGCTCCTTACAAGTTTAGTCTACTTAACTTAGATGGAACAATTTTGGAGGGTAATTTCCGTTTTCAGTCATTTGTATAATTGTAGTTTTTGATAGCTTAGTGAATGCTATGATACTGAATAACACATTCTAACAAAGCTGAAAACAAATCTTAAGCAGATTAAAGATACAATATATTTTCAGTTACTGGAAGGCATCCAAATAAGAATTAAGGTCATTGTAGTGACTCACTGATGAAAGCCTGGTGACCTGGAGTGTGATCCTTGGGGCCTACAGGAGAGAGTCATTGCCAGAAGTTGTTCTTTGACCATCGTGTGCTTGCTGTGGCGTGTGTATGTACATACACATCATTCACTCTCTAAATAAACAAAATAGAATAAAAATATGAGTTAAAAACTTGTATAGCTGGGAATATGAAAAGAAAATCAGGAGAAAAGCTTATTAGGAGTGAAATATAATCACTGGATTAGTTGAATGTGGACTGAAGTGTATTCTTAAAATTTTAAGATTTTTAAGAGTAAAGAGACTGACAATAATATAAACGACTTGAGTTTCCCACATAACATAGGTTGTCACATTGAGCTGAAGATTAAACCAATTGGCTGATGATAATAAGAAAAACAGCTAAAATAAAGCCATGGAAAGGACTGATTTATAAAATTGTAAGAAAGACTTGATAGGCAATGACAAATGAAAAAGGTCATTTTATATTAATATTAGTGACAGGCCATAGCTCAGTTAGTCAATTGTTTGTGGACCGAAGTTTGATCCCCCAAACCCAAATAAAGCCTTGTGTAGTGTTGTGAACTTAGAATCTTGGTGCTGTGGAGTTGTTGACAGATGAATCAGCTAGCCTGGCGTACTGAAGAAAGAAAAAAGAGGAGGTGGAAGAGGAGAAGAAAAGAGATCATTGGTGCCCAAGGAGTGACATCCAAGGCTGTCCTTTGGCTTCATCATACATGTGCATACATATGTGTATATATTCCCTTCTGTCTAGAACATGAGCGTGCATACTTCCACACAAATATTATACATAGTAGGCTTCTGAAACAGGATCTCTGTCTTCCAGACTGACTTCAGACTCATTTTGTAACTGACTATAACCTTGAATTTTTGATTTTCCTGTCTCAACCTCTTGAGCGCTCTTAGGTTTACTGGTGTGTGTCACCAAACCTAATTATGGTGTTGGATAGATACACTCTACCAGTTGATCTTTAAATTTTCTTTAAATTTTCTTTAGTTTGAGTTTATGTCCATTGCTGTTTTGCAATGGATGTCAGGCCCTCTGGAATCGGAGTTAACAGACAGTTGTGAGCTGCCAAGTGGGTACTGGGAATTGAACTGGGGTCTTCTGGAAGAGCAGTCAGTGCTCTTAACCACTGAGTCATCTCTCCAGGTCCCTGATCTTTATCTTGAATCCCATGTAGTCTTTAATGGATAAATACAGGGTTTATCTGGTAAAATATATAAGCAAAAATTAATGAATTATGACGAGAATGAACATTCACTATTTATTGGGTCATCTTAAGGTGCTTCCTAGTGATTATTTTTTTTAATATTTATTTATTATGTATACAATAGTCTATCTATATGTATGTCTGAAGGCCAGAAGAGGGCACCAGACCTCATTACAGATGGTTATGGGCCACCATGTGGTTGCTGGGAATTGAACTCAGGACATTTGGAAGAGCAGGCAATGCTCTTAACCACTGAGCCATCTCTCCAGCCCTTCCTAGTGATTATTAATCAGAGAAAGGGTTTGTAAAAATACTGAGTCTTTGTAACACAATACTACAAGCCTGATGTCAAGCATCATTAATTTGATGAATTATAATGACAACTGCCTAGTTAAGAAGTCATAAAACATTATCAGAATAAAATATATAAGTAAAAAGCAGTTGAGCAGAAATGAATGAAATAGGGAATAGTGACATTGCTTGAAAACTGCACATTCATAATTTGAAAAATGTATTAAGTAGACAAATAGCAAATTGAATCAGACAAAGGGTGATAATATAGAGTTAAAATGAGCAAGCAATATGAAGACCATTAAAGGACAGTTACATGAATAATAATCTCTGTGAATATATTTGAAATTAGAATAAACTGATTCTCAGTTGCCCAGTGCCATAAGCAATAAAAAATTAGTTGACTCTTTTTTTTTTTTTTTTTTTGGTTTTTCGAGACAGGGTTTCTCTGTAGCTTTTGGTGCCTGTCCCGGAACTAGCTCTTGTAGACTAGGCTGGCCTTGTGCGCCACCACCGCCCAGCAAGTTGACTCTTGAAACTCTACTTAGAATTTAAGTTAGCAGTAGCAGCAGCATGTTTAAACAATAAACCTAAGCTGACCACAGGGAGACCATTGACTATTCATGGAGCAAACAGTCTAATATATAGTCAGCAGAGTTAGTTCCAGAGTGTAGGAGAGGGAGAGATAGTGCACAACTGTTAGCATAGGATGTGGGGAGAGAGCGAGTCACAGACATAGGCACTGTTCTCCTGGGGAAACTAGTTAGAGCTAACCCACAAGAACAGATGCTTCCAGAGTGGCATAAAGTAATATTGATAATGACCTAAGTGACTTTATTTTAGATACGAAAGACAGACTAACATTACAAAATGGTAATGATAGAATAATTATTAGTATTAATAATTATTGATACTCATGACTTCCAGTACTTATGACTAGGAACAAAAATCAATGTAACTTGCCATAAAAACTTTTAATCAGTTTGAAGTAAAAAGCAGCTTTAAGACCCTGAAATATTCTCTATGGAATTAGCAATGTGAGGCATGCTGCTGCTATTTCAAATAACAACAGATATGTTGTTTCTAACCAGAATTCTCTTAGGGGCTGTAAGTTAATATATAAAATGAGACAAAAAATAAAAAGATTAGAAAGATGAAAAGCCCTGAAATGATTTGTAAATGATATTGTCCAGAGAAGTACAACATAGTATGTAGAAAAATCAGAAAAAGAGATATAAATCCATTAGTATAACAAGTTTTTCTTTGTAACTTTAACAGAGATACGATATACTTAGCAGTTTGACACATGACCTTAGAGTTTATGCATTACCTTTGTATCAAACCATTGTAGATGGCTGACAAAGCACAATAGAAGTCTTAATTTGTTGAGAGATTTGCTGTTTGTAGAATATGAAACAATGTCATGATCACTTCAAGTTTCTGCATATGAATCTGTAATAAAATAGAGCAGCTAATTTGACAAATGGAATCCAAAATTTACATAAAAGGGGCAAATGACCAGTAATATAGCCAAGTAATTTTTGAAGAAGAGTAAACAAAGTGGGGATTTCCTTTTAAGACTTTTTCATGTCTTTCATCTATAATTAGGCAATAATGACAAAAGAGTATCTGGAAATAATGGAAAGTTTAAAAATGAATGCATAGTTATTTTAGAAGCTTAGAATGTGCTAGAAGTCATTGGGAGATATTAGACTAAGTTGGATTGGATTAAGGTAACTGACTACCCATATGAAAAATAAAATTATTATTCCAAACTATATAAAAATATTACAGCTAAAGATATCACTTTAAAATTAAGCATACATATCAAGCTACATAAAAGGTGTGTGTATGTGTTTGTGTGTGTGTATGCCAGAAAAGGACGTCTGTTTCTCTGGTGCTGGAATTAGAGGGCTGTGAGCTGACTGACGTGGGTTTTAGGAACTTGGGTTTTCTGAAAGATTAGAAACTGCTTTTACCCCTGAGCCATCGCTCCAAGTTTATTTTTGATGTTTTTGTTTTTTGAGACCTAGCATGTAGCAGTCTTTATTTGTATTCACCTGAACCAGTTTGAATTGGGGATGATATTTAGAATGACTAAATCTTTTATCTAGTAAACATTCATTGACCATTTCTATATGGTTAATATGTTATTTCATGTGAAATTGAAAAATCTGAAAAGAATATAGTTATTTTTGATTGAAAAAGGGTTTTGTAATTCAGTAGCCCAGATTGTTCTAAGGAAAATGAGTTCACTTTCTATTTTTTTTATGGATAGCTCTCTCATTCCATTTATTTAAGAGGCTTTTAAATATACAAATAATATTTTGCTTTTCATAGATGAGGTACAGGGCCGGGGTTATAATTCAGTGGGAGAGTTCAGTAAGCCCAGCATATACAACAAGATTCCACCACTGCAGACATACAAGCATAGTTAGCTTTGTAAAATATATATAATACTGATGTTGTTTGTGTTTTCCAGAATTTAAACAAGCAAGCATATGACTTGGCAAAAGCTTTGCTGAAGAGGACTGCTCAAGCTATAGAACCATATATTACTAATGTAAGTCTTGCGATTGATTTTAGAAGGATTAAGTCTAAATTTTAAAGACTGTTGGAAGCAAATCTCAGCAAGTAGGCCACACTTGTCAAGTTGCTATTGCTATTTAACCAATGACAGTTTCATTTTCTTTCTCTCCTTAAATGTTACATTTGCTTGTTATTTTTGGGAATGCTAGCTCTCTTTGTGCCTTTATTTGCTGCTTTCAAGTTCGTAGAGATAATAGCTTCCCTTTTGGTTAGCAAAATACAACTTCTAATGTTAGCAATAGAGTTAAAGGTAGTTAGATAAAACATATAGTACTTTCTGCTATTCAGACAAGTTGCTTACATCTTTTTGGAAATTAAATTAATTTGTGCAAGAAGATGATATGAACCAATATCGCGATCTAGAAATTGAAGATAAGAATGACTGCCATAGCAATTTGGTGGAAGTTGCTAACATATTGTAATCCCTGAGGGAGATTTATATAATTGTGCCTTTTCTGAGGAAGAGGGAAATTGAAATGAACCCTTTTAAATATCACCCTAGCTTTGGTCACGTATGTGTGACCCTCTTGTATTTATTGTAGAAGAAATAATTCTTAGCCATATCATTTATATTAAGTTTTATTTTCTCTTCACAGCTCTTTGAGTTGTGTCACTGGGTGGCACCATCCCTATCTTACTGTATGTGAATGGTGGTACAGTGTTAATGCTAGCCCTGGGCTTGTTAATAGCTCTTTCTCCTTGCCTTCTGCTCTCACCTACCTCAGCAGCTAGAAGGATGTAAATTTGTATGCTTGAGAAAAGTGAGACAGTCTTTTATTTATATGTAGTTCATTCTTTTGAAGTTTTTTGGAAGATAATTTTTGTATTATGTGAAAATTTAAGATCAGGTTATAAAGATGCTATGAAATGACATCCTGAGAAAGGTAAAGCCCACCGTAAGACAGGACGTTGGTAAATCCTGCTTTTGTTTCTGATTTCAAAGAGTTCCAGCATGTGGTGGTTTGGAAACATAAAATTTATTTTGAAATGAGCTTTCCAAATCTAGAGGATAATATTACGACTTTACTTAGTACCACTAGGATTGTCAGCAGGTTCCAAAATTGGTTTCTGCAGTCTTTTGACACTTGGGTATTGCTTGACATTAATTGGTTAAATTGAGTTTGTCGTTATTGATTTTATGGACTCCTAGTATTTAGACCAAGTCTCATGCTTTCTAATCATCCTTTGCCTTCGGTTGCTTCAAGTGTTTCTTAATGAAAGTTTCCACACCCAGTCTAGCACACAGGGTGAACCCTGCCTGGGGTCTTTTATTTAAATCAATATTTCCAAGTCAGATGTGTTTCAGGAGAACACTTACCTTACTTTGATGCTTTTCCTAAGATTTAGAAAAATAAATATTTTGGCTGAGCAATTAAAGTGAGTAAAACAATGTTTACTGGGACTGCTTGATTTAAGTTGATTATACTGGTCTTTGAATTTGGAGGTGTGTTTGAGAAGGCAATGGAAGATGATAAGGAAAAAAAGGCTCAAGGAAATGTTTTTAGCAATCCCAGATACATGAATGAAAAAACATTCCCCGTCACTTAAGTTAATTTCCTGCTGTTCTTGCATATAGAACTAGAGGTACCACCCCATGTCCATAGTTTTGTTGTACTCTTTAGAATTTGGGAGTGGGCAAAGGACAGTAGACTAGTCATTGCCCCAGCATATTTTGATTTGCATACTTATTTCGGGTTCCTTGTCCATTGTCTTCTCTTTTTATCCTTTAATGGTCTTTCCATTTATTTAAAGGGAATGTGTGTATTTGTGTATGTTTATGTGCACAGATGTATGTGTGTTGTATACATGTGTACATGCCCACCTGTAGTAGGGAGCTGCGGGCTGTGTTCCTGCTGCCCCAGCTCCTGGTCGCCTGGCTAGCTTATGCCCCGAACTAACAACACACAAACTGTATTCTTTTAAACACTGCTTGGCCCATTATATCTAGCCTCTTCTTGGCTAACTCTCGCACCTGGACTAGCCCATTTCTAATAATGTGGGTAGCACCCCAAGGTGCGCTTACCGGGAAGATTCTAGCCTACGTCCATCCTGGGTCAGAGCTTAATCGCATCTGCTCTGGAGAGTAGAGCGGCCTGGCATCTGTCTGCATCACATCTGGCTCTGAGAGGAGCTGCCTTGCATCTAAACTCACTTCCTCTTCCTCCCAGCATTCTGTTCTGTTTACTCCACCCATCTAAAGGCTGGCCAATCAAATGGGCCAAGTCAGTTTCTTTATTAGCCAATGACCTTCCTCCATCACCCACCTGTGTGGATGTTAGTGTGCATGGTGTGTGCACATGTAAAGGCAGAGACTGATGTTGGGTGTCATTTTCTATATTCATTCGCTTTTAAAAATTGCTGATTAATTTTCAAGGCAGGATTTCTCAAAGGACCTGGAGAACCGCAAATGGGTTAGACTGACTGGCCAGTTAGCCACCAGGATTCTTCCATTTCAACTTCCCCATCATTGGGATTATAGGTGCACCCATGGGTGCTGGATCTTCAGGCCTGGTTTCTCATGCTTGCTCAGTACACACTTTGTCCACTAAGCCATCTCTGTAGTCCTCCATTATTGTGTTTTCCTTTGTTTTTATTCCTTGCTTTATTTGAGGTCAGTAATGAAGTCATTAGGAATTGCTTTTGTCTCCCAAGTCAGTCCCTTATAAATCTTATTTTCCACTTGAGTTTTGTGTACTTACATGGAAATTATTTGGTAGTGAACTGAATGGTGTAGTATAAGATCAGTGCAGTGGTAGGATTGTCTTTTTGGATGTGCCAGGTAAGGTGACACTTGCTACTTACCTTCCTCATGTAGCATGGACGGGAGCAGGCACTGAGGTGGTGGTGTGATCCTGCTTACCCCCCCCCCCCCCCCCGCTCCACCTCCAGTTGGCAAGTTTTTTCAAGGCTAGTAGGAAAGGTACCAGATTGGCAAAGGATTATTGTTCTTCATTAAAGAAAAAGTAGATTTGGAGATTTTATTCTAGTGGTTTTTATTATTATTATTATTATTATTATTATTATTATGTAAGTGTTTTGTTGGTGCACCACATGCATAAAGGACCCCTAAAGGCCTGAGAGGGCATCAGATCTCCAAGGACTGGAGTCAGAAGTTAGTGGTGAGTTGCTGTGTAGGTGCTGAAAACTGAACCTGGGTCCTCTGGAAGAATAGTAGTGCTCTTAACCACTGAGCCATCTCTTCAGCCTCCTTACTATTCTTTTATGATCAGGAGATAATTTATAAGTAACAGTTTTTAAGGACAATTAAAATATAACCTGAGGAATTTAAATAGAAAGGAACTTGGTCATTATGCCTGGTATTGTTCATTTGAGTTGTAGCATAATGAGTGGTTTGACTTGGAGGTAAAAAGCCAACTGCCTGTTGTGTATATTCTTGGTTGTGTATATTCTTTAGTTAGTGTTATAAACTTTGTGAATGTACACTTTGTTTATCAGAATGCAAAGGAAGGTGAGAAGGATTAGAATGACATTTTATAATCAAAATAAAAATTGTGTAGTTGAAAATAAGAGTAGACACTACTCTGAATGTATAAGAAAGCTTTATTTTAAATGCTATAATTTTCCTTATACTAATTGTAAACAAGATATGATCTCTTGTCATTAAGGAATTTATCTAGTGAAGTGATTGACTCATTATCTTATGGTTCTCAAGAGAAACAAAATTGACAAAATGTATGTAAGAGTGTTTTTGTATGTATGTATACATGTATACATATGAGGAAATTTGGTTCAGTTCGTTGGTTCATGCTGTTTGGGAGGTTGATGAAGTCCAATGATAGAAGCTGGAGAGCCAGGGAAGCTGATGATTTAATTCTCAGTCCAAATCCAAAGGCTCGAAGAGTACAGATGGGGGTTGCTGGTACAAATCTTTGTAGCCAGAGCCTGCAGAACCTGGAGTTCAAGGGCAAGAGAGGAAGGGCACCCTATTTCCAGGAAGGAGGAGTTCACCTCTCCTCTGCCTTTGCACGGTACTTTCCCACATGGACACTAATATCCCCACTACTAATCTGGATTTATGGTCTTCTCTGAAAACTTTGAAGATAAACCCAGAAATAATGCTTTACCTTTTAGTTGACACAAAAATGTCATGGTCAGACTATAGTTGAATATTTTAGTGGAGGAACAATATATTTCAGTGGTAAGGGTGTTTGCTGGTGTTGGTCATTGGTGAATCAATACTATCTGTGTATGTCATTGTCCGCAAAATGAATTCTGTGTTTTAGGTGTTAGTAGTTTCTCACATAGAAAACGTTTCTGAGTTGCTTGTTTGACTTTATTTATAACAATAAAAAGTTTAATTGAATAGTAAACAAAACTTGAGACAGTTTTTCTGTGAAATTTCTTTTAATGGAGATTTTCTTCTTATCAGTTTTTTAACCAGGTTCTGATGCTTGGGAAAACATCTATCAGTGATTTGTCTGAGCATGTTTTTGATTTGATTCTGGAACTCTACAACATTGACAGCCACTTGCTGCTCTCTGTTCTACCCCAGCTTGAGTTTAAATTAAAGGTAACTATTGTAAAAATATGACTGTGTCAACAAGTTTAACAAGGAGCATTGCTTGTTGCCCTTTGATTCTTATAATCGGTTTACTGAATATAACATGAGAAAGAATGTTGTTATTGTTCATTCATGGGTTTGTGCCTTTTCTGTCTCTGGATCAGCAGAATGGCATCATCCTCCACATATTTTCTAGGTTTTTCTGGGGTTAGGTTAACTTTGGAGGCAAACATTTAGCTTCTATTTTCAAAGTACAGTTTCTAGCAATTGATTGGGCATTAAAAGTAGCTTAGAACTCATTATCTGTACTATGGCATGCTTTTCCTTTCTTGTGTTACACAGCTGCGTGTTAACTTTCCTTTCTGTAATGAAAATGTGAAAGTTTTTAGCATGTCTCTATTGCCCTGACATTATCGAGTTTTATTTGAAGAATTGGGGACCATGGTTTCTCTCCTAACTTATTACAAGATTAAATACAGCTAGTTAGAATTACTAGTTTTTGATGGATACTAGTACATAACCCAGAAAAGTAGATTTTCATATTTCTAAAACTTTTGATCTTCAAAGCCAAAATACAACAAGCAGTTTTTATTGGTATTTCATGGACACTACATAACCAGTAAATTATTCTTCTTTTAGTCTAGAATATATTTTTGGTATATTTCTTAAGTGAGTCCTTTGATTAAGTGGCCTTCCTGTCTTCTTTTAAATATGGTTAGTAATTTTGGTGAGGCAAGATAAGCAACATTTCTAATTACTTGTTAGTTAATCTAGTTTTCTCTAGAAAATTCTAATTACATTTTCTTATATACTATGACTAATAATAAAAATAAGTAAACTATCATCCCTGTTCTCAGCCAGATTAACATATAGTATGGGAGATACAGGATGAAATGCACTCTGTAAAGAGACTAGATGCTGTAAGATTCAGATACAGTACTCAGTAGAAAGCACCATGAAGAAGCATGTAGAAGTCGGAAGGAGCTAGGTACATTGGAGGGTACAGGGGATATGTTACTCATGGCTCTACTTATTTGTGGAGCAAATAAACACGTACCAAGAAGAGATAGGCTATATTTGTGGGGGCTCTTGGATGCTAGCCCAAAACACCGTCTTAAACTTTAAGAAATCCTTATATAGTAACATCCATAGCACCTTGAATTTGTTGGCGTTTGATAGGCCTGATTGTTGTACCCTGTGTGGAAGTCTAGCATTTGAGTTGGTCATTTTAACCATTGTGCCATTTGTTGGTAACAAAGTCAACAATAAAACTGCATTTTCATCTTCAGGGTGCCTGTCATACAGTGAGTAAAGCAGAAGCGTGCTTCATCAAGGCTTCGTGACACTGTTGAGCTTCTTTAAGAATTTAATGTTTGAACAGTGTCTGGTATTAAAAACCTTGTCTTTTCAAAGTAACCTGAATGGTAGGAGAGGCTTTTAGTATTTAGTAGGACTCTTTAGATTTTCGAGACAGGGTTTCTCGAAACTCTTTGGTGCCTGTCCTGGAACTAGCTCTTGTAGACCAGGCTGGCCTCGAACTCACAGAGATCCGCCTGCCTCTGCCTCCCGAGTGCTGGGATTAAAGGTGTGCGCCACCACCGCCCGGCTTTAGTAGGAATCTTAAGACATGTTTTCACATCACAGTACTGCTGTAATGTAACTTGAGATGATTAAAGCATTTATTATAACACTGCATTTTGTGAAAAAAATTTCGGAATATACACATTACCATCTGGATTCATAGAAGTTGTGGGCTTGTTTGTTTGTTTGTTTTTTGTAAATTAGAGAGCCCAGGAAATCCTAGGAATAAGTCATGTTCTGAATGTTTACTTTGAAGTTTAAAGAGTCTGTGCTTTGTTTTAGAGCAATGATAATGAAGAACGCCTTCAAGTTGTTAAACTGCTGGCAAAAATGTTTGGGGCAAAGGATTCAGAACTGGCTTCTCAAAATAAACCGCTTTGGCAGTGCTACTTGGGCAGGTACATGATTCAGGTTTTTCTTTTTATTTTTGGAAATATGCATTTATATCTATGTCTATTGTTTTTTTAAAAATTCTGCACACATTTAAACTATGTTCTCAAAAATCATAAAGTGTTTTCGGGTTGGCAATATAACTCATTTGGTAGAATGCTTACCCAGTGTGACCAAGGCCCTATTTAGGGGTCTCCAGCACCCCATAAACCAGTTGTAGTGAGGCAGAACGATCAGAAGTTTAAGGCCAGCTGGGTGGTGGTTACGCACACCTTTAATTGGGATTCAGGGACAAGTGAATCTCTGTTAGTTCGAGGCCAGTCTGGTCTACAGAGTGAATTCCAGAACAGGCTCCAAAGGTACAGAGAAACCATGTCTCGAAAAAAAAAAAAAAAAAACAAAACAACAACAAAAAGTTTAAGGCCAGCCTTTGCTCTAACCTGGACCACATGAAATGATGATTTAAAAATAAATCAATAAAAGAGGTTTTCATTTTATAGTTTTCAGTGTTGATAATGGTATTTAAATTTTTCATTTATCTTTTCATTTTATTTTGTCTTTGGTGATTAGTTTTTGAAAGATGGTACATTTTAAAGGCTACCTCAGTTTTTGTTATAACCATAAAATAATAATAAAACAATAATTGTAACTGAAAGTACAGCTTAAAGTAATGTAGTCCCTCCCCCAAAGCTATATCTAATTAGATTATTTGGCTATATTGGATGGGTGGGACTGCTAATGAAATTAACAACAAATGACATAGCTGAATGTGGTGATGCTCATCTTTCTAGCCCTCCTAAGTAGAGGCAGTCAGCCTGGCACACCAGCCTCCCCTCTTCCTCATCACTCATTGGTCCAGAGTGTTTGATTCTCCTGCCTTAGGCTATCCGATGCTCGGGCTCCATCCTATAAGTATGTTCCATCAAATACAGCTTTTGTATTTCTTCCCCCCCCCCCCCCCTCGCTCTCTCGTTTTGGTTTTTTGACAGAGGGTTTCATTGTGTAGCTCTGACTGTGCTGGAACTCGCTTTGTCGACCAGACTGGCTTTGAACTCACAGAGATCTGTCTGCCTCTGTCTCCTGAGCGCTAGGATTAAAGGTGTGCACCATTGCCACTGGCAGCTTCAATGTTTCTTAAAGGATGATGGCTTTGGATCTTTCTATGCTTATAGTGGTCCATGAAAGTCCTGAAATGGTTTGAATGAGCTTGTATTTCTCAGTTTTCTGTGGGAGAAGTTCATTACTTTTCCTAAAGAGATCTTTGACCTTAAGAATACTAAAGCACTGTAGATATTGTTGTTGAAACTGCTTTGACCCTGATAAGAGAGGATTTTGTTCCTTCAAATCATGCACAGAACAAATAAAGCAGTCAAGTCATAAACAAGCAAATAGGATTTAAGACTTTGATTCCATTTTGTGTTTCAGTATTTGTATTACTATTACTACTTTTCTTTTTGAACAGTGGTTTTGCTATCATCTTTTGGGGTAAATGCTTTCTGTCTGAACCCCCCCCCTTTTTTTTTTTTGGAGAATAGGGTCTCCTCACTATGTAGACCAGGCGGTATCAAACTCAGTGATCCTTTTGTCTCTGCTTTGGGAGTGCTAAGATTTAAAGATAAACTCCACCATACCAGTGTAATTTTTCTAATGTGTGAGTGTATATGCCTTTCTACTTATTTGTTGATTTCTGAATTTTCAAACTGAGTTCCTAGATTTGATTTTGCTCAGTGATGATATTAAGTGGGAAATTTAGGTTAGTAGATGTTAGACCTTTACAAACATTTTGTTTTTGATTTCTAGTTTGGGGGGTCAGTAAGACAAAATTTTAAGTAGTTTTAGGTAATGCAACTCTGTTTCTAGTTTATTTTACTTTTGTTTTTTGAGACAGCGTTTCTCTGTGTAATGGTGAATATTTTGGAAATCACTCTGTAGAACCACCTGCCTCTGCCCCCCCGAGTGTTGGGATTAGAGGTGTGAGCCACTACCACCACCTGGCCATTTTATTTACTTAAGAAAATAAAAATAAAAAAAATTTATTTACTTAAAAATGCAGTTAGTTACGTGTGGCTGAATGAAAGGGATACATCTTAAGATGCTTGTGTAGGAGATTTGCTACCGATATTGCAGAGTGCATCTTCATGAACTAGGATGGCATGGGCTTACCAGCAGGTAGAATCAGAAGTGGACTGCTGCTTTGTGTGCTCTGACGCTCAAGCGACTATGGAGGGCCTTGCTGTACTTTCACATTTGGAATTAGATTAGCCAGGAACCCAGTCAGCACTCTGCCTGGAAAGTCCTAATGTAACCTTGTACTGCCTTTCTATGCCACTGTAGCTGCTGCTTTTAATTTAATGCACAAAACCTCACACAGAATTAAATATCACTAAATTTGGTCTGGGAATGACGATCCATGGTAGAACACTAACCTGGCATGTGTAAGGTCCAGGGTTTGATTCTCACCGTCACAAAAAGAAAGAAAAAAAAAACCCTCTAAAGTTAGTGTGGTGGTACACATCTTTAATACCTGCACTAGGTAGGCAGGCAGACCTCTGTGAGTTTGACACCAGCCTTTGGGCTACATAGTGAGTTCCAGGTGAGCTGGGACTATATAGTGAGATCCTATCTCAGAACAAAACAACAGTAACAAACTCGAGGAGCTAAAAATATTTTAACAAGTATATTTATTTATAATGATCATAAGTTACATGTTTGTTTGCAAAATGGTGAATGTTTTAATGATGGATACCTGGATTCCAAACACCCCTTATAGGGGCCATAAGAGAAAGTTGTATTTCATGGGATAAATGTTTTCTCCTGATAAGAACAACTTAAGCAATGTGCTGCTGCTGGTTTTGAAAACATGTTTTTATTGCAAAAATTTTAGTTGGTCTTAATAATAAAACCCAGAGTCAGATATAGTGGTTAATGCTGAAGATCAGAGAAACAGAAGAGACCAGATATTAGAGAGTTCTTTTACCTCTACCAGTGCTCAGACTGTGTCTCCAGACTCCATCTGTCTCCACCCAACTTCAGACTGCAATTGTCTCCACCAGACCTCAAATTGCACTTAGTTCCTGCCTCCTTCTGCCTTATATTCCTGTCTTCACCCAGCCATATCACTCCACCTACCTAGTGCTGGGATTAAAGGTGTGTGGTCCCAAGTGCTGGGATCACTTTTGTATGAGCTGTGTTTCTCTTTTAGATGGATTCAATCTTGTGTAGCCCAGGGTGGTCTTGAACTAACAGAGAGCCGTCTGCCTTGTCTCCAGAGTCCTGGGATTAAAGGTGTATGCCACCACTGCCTGGCCTCTAGTGATTTAGCTCTGTGCTCTGATCTTCAGGCAAGTTTTATTTCTTAGAACATAAAAAATCACTACAGTGTTTTCTTTTAAAGACATGCTATTGGGGTACTGAGGTCTTGTGCATGCTTGGCAGTTGCACTACTGCCTAGCGCCACCCTCAGCTTCATCTTTATGCTTTTGTGTATTCTAAGGATTGAATACATGTGACCAGATTTTCAGGCGTTTACCTGCTGAACTATCTGCTGGCCCTATGTGTTGTTTCTTTTGGTGTTAAGTGATTAAGAATACTTAAGCCTTCTGATTTTACAGAAGTAAGACACAGACTTACTGTCTGGAAACACTTAGCTACAGTGTTATTGACACTTAAGCAAAATTTAAAAGTAACTGTTACTCATTCTTTGATGAACTGCTGTGAATAGATTTTGAACATTAATAATTGAAGGACAGTTAGATATCATATGCATACTGATGGGGGAATACAGTGCTATCTATTAGATAGTTTTGCTTAGAAATTCGAATCCTAATGCCCAAAAGTCATGTGTCAAACTCTGACTGGTGGTTTCTAAGGTTAAGAGTGAAAGGTCCCTGCTTGATATCAAGATAAAATGAGCAATATCTAAAATCATAGGAAAGGGTTTCTCTGTAGCTTTAGAGCCTGTCCTGGAACTAGCGCTTGTAGACCAGGTTGGCCTCGAACTCAGAGAGATCCGCCTGCCTCTGCCTCCTGAGTGCTGGGATTAAAGGTGTGTGCCACCACTGCCCGGCTATGGATTTGTTTTTATAGATAATAAATTATAGATAGAGTGTGAGGATAGCCTTGTTATTAGTTGAAAATGAAATAATTCTGATGGTTAATTGGATAAGAACGATTTTTGGATACAATTTGGAATTATAGGATATAAACTAATGTAGTAGTGTAAGTAAGGTTTGCCACACGTTAATTTGTGTCCTATAATTATAAAAAAAACACTTCATGAAGATCTCTTCTCAGACATATGAAGATGAAATGTTTCTTTGAAATATAAACATTTATATAACATATACCACAATATATTTATATAACATGCATACATACTTTCACACTTATTGAACATTTGAAATACAGTGTTTATGGAAAAATATTTGTTTTATTATCCGAATGGAAAACAGAGGCTTATCAGATTTTTACAGTCCTAATAAGACCTAACTGGAGATTGTCCTAGTTTACGTATGCCTCAAAACTGTTAGAATGATTTTGTTACACTTGGCACTTTCTTTAGTGTATCTGTGTATCTGCATGCATGCGAGTATATTTGTGGGTCTATGCTTGTGCGGATGGAGGTCATCCTTCAGAGACTGCCATCTATTCTGATTTCGAGCTAGAATATCTCAGCAGCACCTGTGCTGGAGTGCCTCAGGGGCACCTGAGCTTGGGGAATGGCCTGGACTGTCTCGACAGGTGCTTCTGTTTCTACTTGCTTAGTTGTGGGATCTGAAGCATGTGTCATCACCCATCTTTTTATGCAGATGCTGGGAATTAAATTGAATAAGGATTCAAGCACTTTACCAATCCCCATTATCTTCCCAGACTCCACTTTGTATTTTCATTATATATGTTTATTCATTAGTAAGAGAAATAAATACAAATTGAGTATAGATTAAATTTGTCTGTTTTGGTTGTTTTAGAATACTTACTCTGTTTTTTAAATCTTTTCTCAGGTTTAATGATATTCATGTACCAATACGCCTGGAATGTGTGAAATTTGCTAGCCATTGTCTCATGAACCATCCTGATTTAGCAAAGGATTTAACAGGTAATAGCACATTCTGGATGCTCTTCAGTGGGGGAAAAACTTTATAAGGAAACACTTTCCTTTAGTCCTTCTAGTAGCTGTCTTCTCTCTTCATTCTTCATCATGGAACTTACTTTCTGAAGCTACAATTTTTACCATGTAGTTGCTTGTGCACACTAGAAGCAGTTTTTTTGGAAGTAACTTCATTAATTAAAGTAGTTAATTTGTTTAAGAGCAGCTGTGCACAATTTCACATATTTGGCTTTGAATGGGTTTTGATTTTCTTTGAAAACGTTAGTGCTCTGATATTTTAAGAACTTAGTGAAAACAATTTAACTATAAGCTAGTTTACTGTAATTAATGACGATAACTTGAAATCTGTCTAAGCATTAAGTATTTCACTTCCAATTTTTGAAGTAATGAGAATGTCATTTACCTGTTTAATTTTTTTAATTTATGAAATAGTTCATAAAATGAAGGTTAATATAACAGCCATGTATATCTTCTGCAAAATGTTAGCATTTCTTGTGCTTATGAGGTATAATAGCAAAGGAAAGATAATTGCTGCCAGAATCTTCCTTGCACTAAGTTCTCCTTACTGGCTCCACAGAGCAGTTATCTCTAGAGTTGGTCTGCATTGGTTTTGTGATTTTTATAGTTATGTGGTTATTTGTATCTTTATGTAACTGATTTAGTGTTGTCCTGTGAAATGCAGTTCATTGAAATAATGTATGACTTTGATGGAGATAAACCTCTGTCTTTACTAAGTGGGTTTTTTTTTTTTTTGCATTGCCTATTTCTTTCTCTTGTGTCCCATATTTTTTCTTACTCTGTTTTCTCACTCTACTCTTTGGCATTGAACGGTTATTTATGTAAGTCCCAAGCTGTACATTTCAGGTTGCTTCTGCTTATCAATGCTCCTTAAACCTTCTATTACTTCTGAGTTTCTCTTGTAAAGAAGGCCATAAATTATATCCATCTGTAATATTTAAAACAGTAGCTTATCATAGTAATGCTTCCAAGTATATGGAATTATTGTCACATCTGTAACAGCCCATTTTTTTTATTTTGTTATTAAGCCAGTATCATCCTTTTTTATGGAAGCAACCTACTTGGAACCTCCTATCTTCCTCCTTACATCTGTACTGTGTTGCTCCTGGGACTATCTAGCTTCCTTTCCTCTTTTGCCCTCTGCCGTGTGCGTGCGTGCGTATGTGTGTTTGCTTGCGCACGTGTGTATTTTGTGTTCTATCTATATTTTTCTCTCAATTCTGCTTTCCTATTCTCCTCTTTTTCTCTCTGGATATTCTTTTGGGAAGGGGACTTGTTGAAGGCGTAAGTCATAAACAATCCCACACCAGTCTGGAATTATGATTAATAGGGTGGTATTTATTTAAAGGGGAAAAAACTTACAGATTACCATCCCAGACGACAGCCCTCTGTGCAATTAGGAAGAAGTCTAGTCGCTGGAACCAGAGCAGGAAGTAAAGAGAGTGAGGAGGGAAGTAGCCGCTTTTTTAAAGGGAAAGAGACCACGCCCCAATGGGCTGGTATCACAGCGGCTATTGGCTGGAGGAGCGGAAGGACCTCCTGCAACACCTCCCCCTTTTGTTTAAGTAAGAGAGTTCTAAACCTACTATGAAATTATATACAATAAGTACAAATATCCTTTTCTAACTAGCTTAGGTCTTGTATAATAAATAGCTTGGCTAAGTCATGAGTGGAAAGTAACTACATTTATATAGTCTTCAACCCCATTGAAGATCTGAGAAGGGAAATAATGTTACCTGAGTAATTAGGAAGTGCAATCAAACAACTTCCAAAACATGCAACAAATCACAGAGACAACTAGCTACCTGGGCAATCACCCAAGGTCACGTTTGCAGCGTTGAAGCAACCAACTTTGGCTAAGGCCTAACATAACTGACATACCATTTTCAAAGGCAAGAAACTTGTCAAAACTATCTTACCCTGTCTTGGCAGGATATGACAGTCCTGTTTCTTCAATTCACAGATACTCTGTATTTCTGTCAGTGGTTGAGGTATGGGCATTTCTTTGCCCAAAGGCCAGTTCAGCCAAGAAGAAAGGCTCCAGGTGGAGTGTCTTTGGTGCTCAACATTCTCTTGGGAATAGAGCGGTGTTGCCAGGAGCAATTGTGTCTCACTACTACAAAACTCTGAGTTAGATTAAAGGCCATTTTCTACAGCTCTTTGAAGAGGTTGAAGATTATCTATCTATACTGAGTATAATCTCTATGTATCTAAAGAGCCTGATTAGTCTAATTATAAATGACAAACTTAGAATACTATTGATCTATATAATTCTCAATACCTATCTAACTTAAAGACAATAAACGACTGTGAAACAAATGAGGACAATGACCTCCAAATATAATCAATGTATATGGTAAATATATATCAATACACAAACAATATGTAAGTATCTTACTCAGAGGTAGAAATGTACACTGCAATATGGTAAATATATACAATATATATATCAATACAATATATGTCAATACATAAAAAATGTTTTTAAACAGAGGTAGAAACATGTATGCATACAATAGTCAATATAATTTCACTTTGTATCAATATATAAGAATCGATACCAATACATTTGTCCCGAAACAATAACTCACAAGTACCAACAAGTACCAATCTATTATCCCTATTTTTTTTTTCAAATGATCCCTGAGCTTCTAAAATTCCTTCCCCAACCCTCAACCGTATACCAATTATAATCAACCCCTAAATGATGTCCCTAAACCCAAGGGCAAACTTTACTGGGAGAGGGGACATTGTCCCCTAGAGTTACTTCCAGCTTTCATGGGGGCGACATTCTTTCTGGGGGATCCTGTGAAAGTAAAATGATGGTTAAATTTCAAGATCAATGTCTTTTAAAATTGCAAATAGTCTCTGAGTATTTTGTGCAGGTCTGGCCAAAATGTTGTATAAGATGTGCACTGTTTCAGCTAACCAAGTTGGAACTGTCTTGTGCAGTTCTTCTGGTACCCAAAACAGGTCTTGTAGTAGCGCTATCAGTATCATGACGTCATATCAACCAGGTGGAGTTGTTGTGGGGCCCCATCTTCTTCCTGGAAACTTCAAATGTCACTTCAGGAAAAACTCATTGTTCATTGTGAAAAACTTAAACATTAATCATATAGACATATATATATATATATATATATATATATATATTCAATGAAAGGCATGATAGATATATTCAATGAAAAGTATGATAGATATGAAGAAAAGCAAAGATATTTTCTAAACTCATATTTCTTTCTGTCCTCTATCATGGCTCTTGACATGAGACAGAAACTCCAGAAGCTCTGGGTTTTTCTCTTACCAACAGGCTTGGAATTGGAGAGGGACTGAGCCAGAGTCCAACTTCAAAACCAGCTCTATAAATTTAGAAATATGGTTTAGTATATTTTACTTACACAACCTATTCAGTTTTCTTGATAGTTCCTATTGGGCAGGTATTTTTCCATCTGTCAGTACCCAAACATCCAGGATCCCTTGAATTTTTCAAAGATGAGTGTTTTCCTGTGGAGATAAGAACAGAACCCTGCCCCCATTCTATATGTTTTTCTTACCACCTGTAGGAATATCATCATTGTGGATGAGTTGTCATTTCTCCTTTCCAAGAGGTTTCTCCTCTTCAAATCGAACCTTTATTAATTTTGATGGTATCCACAATTTTTCTTCTCCTGTGGAAACAAGAGCAAAACCCCTTCCCCAACGTAGCACATCTCCTGGCTTCCATTGAGAGGTCAGCACATCTTTGAAATAAATTGGTTGATTTAGTTCAGCAGACTTTTCCATTATCCAATGTCTTTCTGCTGCTGTCGTTCCTTTCTCATTAGCATTAAGAAAATTCAAGGTCAATAAAGCATTATGTAATCTATTTCTGGGGGTATTTTCGTTCCCTTTCTGTTTGTTCAGCATATCCTTTATAGTACGATTTGATCTTTCTATAACTGCCTGACCTGTGGGATTATGTGGTATACCTGTAATGTGTTTTATATTATAATAAGCAAAAAAGCGTTTCATTTTCTTAGATACATATGCGGGACCATTGTCTGTATTTGTGCAGGTATTCCCATTATGGCCATAACGTCCAATAGATGTGTGATTACTGAATCAGCCTTTTCTGAGCTCAGGGCAGTAGCCCATTGAAAACCTGAATACGTGTCTATGGTGTGGTGTACGTATTTTAATTTACCAAATTCCATAAAGTGGAACACGTCCATCTGCCAGATTTCATTTCTCTTAGTACCCTTTGGGTTACTCCCTGCAAGCAACGGTGTTTGATTATAGAAAGAACAAGTAGGACATCTCTTTATAATGTCCTTAGCTTGTTGCCATGTAATGGAAAATTCTTTCTTTAGGCCTTTACTATTGACATGATTCTTCTTATGAAATTCTGAGGCCTGCAACATACTTCCAATCAATAATTGATCAATCTCAGCGTTGCCTTGTGCTAGAGGACCAGGCAGACCTGTATGGGACCGGATGTGTGTTGTGTACATCGGACAAAGCCTGTTCCTGATTATGTCTTGTACCTGGATAAACAATGAAGTCAACTCTGTGTCATCTGGTATAAATTCAGCGGTTTCAATATGCATGATAACTCTTTCTGCATATTGTGAATCTGTAACTACATTAAGAGGTTCTTTAAAATCCCTTAGCACCATAAGAATGGCATATAATTCTGTCTTCTGGACAGAATTATAAGGGCTTTGTTCCACCTTACTCAATTCATCTGACTTATAACCTGCTTTTCCTGATTTATTTGCATCAGTATAGAATGTACAGGCTCCAGTTATTGGAGCTTCACGTACAATTCTAGGAAGAATCCAAGAAGTTCTCTTTATGAGGTTAAATCTACCACTTTTTGGATAGTTGCTATTAATTTCTCCCAAAAAATTAACACAAGCTCTTTGCCATGGTTCATTGTCTTCCCATAACTTTTTTATTTCTTCAGTAGTAAAAGGCACTATAATTTCTGCTGGGTCTATACCTGCTAGTTGACGAAGTCTCAGCTTACCTTTTATAATTAATTCAGAGACTTTTTCCACATAAGTTTTTAATTTTTTACTTGGTTTATTAGGTATAAATATCCACTCTAAAATAATATCTTCCCTCTGCATTAGAATCCCTGTAGGAGAAATTCTGGAAGGCAATATGACTAGGATGCAGCTAAGATTTGGGTTCAC
This sequence comes from Chionomys nivalis, assembly GCF_950005125.1. Taxonomy (NCBI): domain Eukaryota; kingdom Metazoa; phylum Chordata; class Mammalia; order Rodentia; family Cricetidae; genus Chionomys; species Chionomys nivalis. Next base: position 82,051,931 of record NC_080088.1, on the reverse strand, counting down.
CCTATCCACATATGCCTCCTGTAATTTTTCCTCAATCATTGTCAGTTCCTTTTCTGCTTCAGCTGTCAGTTTTCTTGGACTATTCAAATCTTTATCACCATCTAAGGTTTTGTTTAAATGAACTATTAGATCAGGTGTTATCCCAACAGCTGGTCGTAGACTGGAAATGTCTCCTAACAATCTTTGGAAGTCATTAAGAGTCTTTAACCAGTCTCGCCTAATTTGTGCCTTTTGCGTTTTAATTTTCTCTAACCCTATTCTGTAACCTAGGTAATTAATAGAATTTCCTCTTTGATTCTTTTCAGGGGCAATTTGTAATCCCCACCTAGGCAAGACTTTCTTTACTTCTTCAAACATCCTTTCTAAAGTATCTTTATTTGAATCAGATAACAAGATGTCATCCATGTAATGATAAATTATGGACTTGGGGAATTGTTTACGAATTATTTCCAATGGCTTACTTACAAAATATTGGCACAATGTAGGACTATTGAGCATACCCTGTGGGATGACAGTCCATTGATACCTCCTATTAGGCTGAGAATTATTATAAGTAGGCACTGTGAAGGCAAATTTTTCTCTATCCTTTTCTTGTAATGGTATAGTGAAAAAAACAATCTTTCAAATCAATAACTATAAGAGGCCATCCTTTTGGTAATAGAGAAGGCAAAGGAATTCCAGATTGTAGTGGGCCCATAGGTTGAATTACCTTGTTGACAGCTCTTAAATCTGTCACCATTCTCCATTTACCGGATTTCTTTTTTACAACAAACACAGGAGAATTTCAAGGGCTGGTTGATTCTTCAATATGGTGAGCATCTAGTTGCTCTTGCACCAGCTGTTCCAATGCCTGTAATTTATCTTCAGTTAGAGGCCACTGTTTGATCCATATTGGCTTCTCAGTTAGCCATTTTAAAGGTAGGGCTGTTGGTACCTCTAAAGGTTTGGTATTTGCTGTATGTTCTTGTACAGCCTGAATGGCTGGTGACCTTTTCCCATAATATCTCATCATATCCTTCCCAGAATTATGAGTTCCTGGAACTACAGGAATGTTAATCTGGGTATTCCATTGCTGTAGCAGGTCACGGCCCCATAAATTTATTGCAATATTGGCTATATATAGCCTTAGTCTTCCTATTTGCCCTTCAGGCCCTATGCATTCAACCCATCTTCTGCTTTGTTTTACACGAGATAGGGTTCCAATTCCCAGGAACTGAACATCTACCTCTTGAAGATGCCAATTCGGATGCCAAGATTCTGGAGTAATGATACTTACATCTGCACCTGTGTCTAATAAGCCTTCAATAAAAGTGCCATATACAGACTCTTAGCTTTGGTCTTTGATCGTTAATAGAAGTCTGCCAAAATATATGTTTACTCTGTCCTACTGGGTTTTTTTGACTCATCCTCCATGCGTAATTCATCATTTAGACCAGTAATATTTTTTACAGCAGAAATTGGAGCTTTTAATTTTCTTGGTGAGGCATGTTCTCCACTGTGACTGGGAATGACTGGACCACTGTTGACTTGGGGGCCTGCGAGAGGCCCCTCAAGGAGTTTCCTGACGGTATCGGGTTGCCTTGTCTGTCTGTTGTGGACCTGAATTTGTTGGACCAATGTCAGCCTTTACCGCATCTCCTACATATACCTGAAGGCCGAGGTCTCCTATTTTTGTCATTCCCAGAAGGGATATTATTCCTAGAAATCCTTTGCCTGCAATCCCTTTTCAGATGTCCTAATTTACCACAATTAAAACACCTGGCATTTTGATGTCTCCTCATTGCTTTGGAAATCGCTTCTCCTACCCAAGATTCATCATTATAGCTAAACGTCTCAACATTCATTGTATGCTGAATCCATTCATCCATAGGTGCTGATCTAAACTTTAAAGGCCCAATTATCTTTTTGCATTCTATGTTTGCATTCTCAAAAGCTAGAGATTCAAGAAGTAGTCGTCTAGCTTCTGGGTCTGTTACCCCTATGTCCCGAGCCTTAATTAATCTTTGCAAAAAGTCAATAAAGGGTTCTCTCTGTCCCTGCCTAATTCTGGTGTATGATTCAACCCTTTTTGCTGGATCTTGTAGTCTATTCCAAGCATTTAAAGCTGCTTGGTGACATAGACACAGTACTTCATCATCATAAAGAGCTTGGACCTGTGGATCAGCATATTCTCCTGCACCAAGAATTTGATCTTGGGAAACCTCCACACCTTTTGCTCTTTCTTGCTGTTCCATATGTTTGGATTCTTCTCTGAAATAGATTCCAAACATCAAGGAAGGTCCATTATCTAAAACTGCAGACACTAAATGATGGAAATCGTGAGGGGTAGCTCTAGCATTAGAAGCCCAAGTCCTTATCATTTCCTTAACATATGCAGAGTGCAAGCCAAAAGTAACAATAGCTTACTTAATTTCTTTTAGATCATACATTGCTATTGGCATCCATCTAGCTTCTCTGACTCCCTTTAAGCCTTTAGAAGTTGACGCTTTGTCAGAATGAATTACAGGGTATGTCGCTAAAACCCTGGGTAAGCCAGTTCTAATAGCTGGTGGTGGCATTGTGTCCTGTCCTTGTGCCTTCTTCCTCTGTTTACCAGCTCTAATAATTTCCTCAATCATTTCAAGTCTTTTTATTATTGTCTCTTTTGAATCCTGAATCTCTTGACCTGCATGAGTTTCTAGTAAAGATTGTATGGTTCTTAGGGGTGCCATATTCTTCCTAAATGATAGAATATTCAAAAGAATACTGAAACCTAGTAACCAGTAAATTAAGTTATCCCCATAGTCATATAAACCTTGCATGATATAACCCATTGTTTTGGTAACCAAAACAGTAAAATTCGTGTTGGAAATGAAAACTGCCATATTACCTATTATCCAGTAGGTGGCGTTGTTGCCAAGTCGCGACGAAAACGGGGTCCTGTTTCAGTGTCCGCCTAGTATTTGTTAAAACCTGGGAAATGCAAGTTGCTCAACAAAGTAAATGTAATTAAATCAATTCCGTACACGGAACCATAAACCCAGAATCCAGGGGTAGAGAAGAGTAACCCGGAAGCCGTGTATGCCTCCATGTGACAGAGTTGTCCCAAGGGGTTGCAGCTTTCGGCAACCGGTAATCGCGTGCTCTGGTTCGCGCTGCTTAAGAGCTGTGCTTGCAAGGGAGATTTGAAAACGACTCAGAAAAGAGCAGACTACACGGGCCTGTGGAGTTTAAATCCACGTAGGGAGGCAAACGATAGGCTGCGTGGGGACTTGAAGTCAATCTTAGGTGTCTAAAGGTAAAATACAAAGAACCGCAGCAAGAAAAGCCACTGCGTAATTTATGTTAAACTGCTGGCTCCATGCACAAGGCACAGGCCGCAAGGCACATGCCGTGGCCGAACTGGCGGCCGGCAGCCGAGCGGGGGGGGGGGGGGGGGGGAGAGAAGGGGTCCTAAAACCAAACGTTGGGTGCCAGATGAAAGCGTAAGTCATAAACAATCCCACACCAGTCTGGAATTACGATTAATAGGGTGGTATTTATTTAAAGGGGAAAAAACTTACAGATCACCATCCCAGACAACAGCCCTCTGTGCAATTAGGAAGAAGTCTAGTCACCAGAACCGGAGCAGGAAGTAAAGAGAGTGAGGAGGGAAGTAGCCGCTTTTTTAAAGGGAAAGAGACCATGCCCCAATGGGCTGGTATCTCAGCGGCTATTGGCTGGAGGAGCAGAAGGACCTCCCGCAACAACTTGTAACATCCTTTTCTTGTGTTACGAATGCAGTATTTTCGGAATCTGTTAATGCTTGCCTTGGTAGGCAGGAGTCTTTCCTCTTTTAAAAAAATTAGCCATAACTTACTTTTTTCATCCTTTATTTGCTTTTGTTTGTTTCTGTGCATTGAATCCTTTCCTCAGAAATCTTGGTAATTCATAGCCATGTGCTCATGATTAATAGTGTGTGTTCGTAGACTAAACAGAAAGTCATTTGAAAAAGTGCTAAGTGTAAGCATGGGTCTGTAACTGCTAAGATTTTCTTACTGTGATGAGTTATTGTTCAGATTCTTAATTGAGATACTTGTACTTAAGTTGGATCACATGGAAACAAGGTTGTGTCAGCCAGACTCTTAGGTTTCTTCCTTCAGTAACTGTATTCAGGGTTTCACTAATTACAGCATAGAAATGATACTTCATTATTTCCCAGTAACACCAGCTGAATAGAATGTTTTATTCATTTATATGGAAAATGATGATGACATGCTTAACAGTGATACACCTTTTCATGTATATGATCAACTAAATGAGTTAGAGACAGGCTTATCAACTTTCCTGCCTGGAAAACTGGAGCAGAATTTCACTTTTTAGCTGTACAGGCATTTGGTTTTGTAAAGGAATGCCCAACTTTGCCTCTGCCCTCCTTCCCTTGCTCTTAATTGTCTTGAAATATTGAACATTCTACTTAGGGTTTACTTTTGCTGTGTTGATTTTGAAAGGCCTTTCCAGTCTTCTAAAGCAATATGATAATTATTAAAAGTTTAATTTTAATCAGAAACTCTTACCTTTCAGAGTATCTTAAAGTGAGATCACACGACCCTGAGGAAGCTATTAGACATGATGTCATTGTGTCTATAGTAACAGCTGCTAAAAAGGATATTCTTCTTGTCAATGATCACTTACTTAATTTTGTGAGAGAGCGAACATTGGACAAACGGGTAAGTAGGAGAGCAGGTTAATCCCAGAGGGTTTTGTTTTGTGTTTGTTTGTTATTTTATTTTTGAAACAATCTCTCTAGTCCTGGATATCCTGGAACTCTGTGTATAGACTAATCTGGCCTTGAACCCACAGAGATTTGCCTCATTGAGTGCTGAGATTAAAGATGTATAGTACATGCTCAGCGGAGTTTTATTTTTAATACTTGAAGTTTAATGGTATTACATTTGAAAATATCTTTTCTTTCCTAAATAAATTATAAGTTGAAGCTCTCTGAGGTCCAGTATAAAGTAGGGTCTGTAAAATGAAGAGTTGAATACGGATGTTCAGCTAGCTTTCTTTTTTCTTCCATCAGGGACCCTAGTCCATGGGATGTTTCTACCTACATTGAGAGTGAGTTATTCTTTCTCAGTTAAGCTTGCCTGGAAACGCTCTTCACAAATGTGCCCAGTTTGTTTCCTTGGCAAGTCTCAATCTAGTGGGGTTGATGTTGAAGATTAACTAGCACACTATTCTAATGAATTTATGTAATGGAGACTTTTGGTTTTTTTTTTTTTTTTTTTTTTTTGCTTTGTTTCATTTTTGGTTTTGTTTTGTGTTTTTGGAGACAGGATCTCACTGTAGATCTAGGTATCCTGGAACTCACTGTATAGACCAGGCTAGCCTTGACTTCCAAAGAGATCTGCCTGCCTCTTTCTTTCAAGTACTGGAATTAAAGGTGTGTGCCACTGCACCCACTGGTAATGGGAGCATTTTTACCTTATAAAGAGAACTTTTATATGTGTTTATTTTAAGTGGAGAGTACGCAAAGAAGCCATGATGGGACTTGCCCAGATTTATAAGAAATATGCTTTACAGTCAGTAGCTGGCAAAGATGCTGCAAAACAGATATCCTGGGTCAAGGACAAGCTACTACATATATATTATCAGAACAGCATCGACGATCGGTAAGTCAGGGCCCGTACACAGATGTGCTTTTCAGTTATTTGGTGAGTTTTTTATGTTATATACGTTCTTTCTTTGTGACTTTAAATATCCTCTTGTTTTTAGTTTTGGGCAAATGGAATACATAGAGGCCTGGTGTAGCTTTTTGAACTTTCTTATACAGATATGGGCATTTAGTCCATGATACACAGATGTTTTTCAAGATGTAGGACTGTTGCAGAGAAAGAGCACTAAGTTCTTCCTTTGAAATACATTTCTTCTACTCTCGAAAGAAGGGACTTACTTAATTTGTGATTTTTTTTTTTTTTACAGTTTTTATAATTAAACTTAGTATCCTTAAAGAGTCTTTTCTTTTATAGGTTACTTGTTGAACGGATCTTTGCTCAGTACATGGTTCCTCATAATTTGGAAACTACAGAACGGATGAAGTGCTTGTATTACTTGTATGCTACACTGGACTTGAATGCTGTGAAGTATGTCTCCAGTGTCATGCTGCTCCCTCTTTTTTGTAGTATATGAATTAGGCATGAGGGTGGGGGGTAAACCTTAAATATTTAATATAAACTTTATAATAATATAAACATTGTTTAAAGGTTCAAAACACTAAATTACTGGACTATTTCTTTTTCTTTTTAGAAAGTTCTGTCACCAACAGAAACAAAGACAGTTAAAGCTGGCTAGAGCTATTTGGCATGAAATCATTAAGGATATGATTTTTCTTTCTCTCTAGATTTTCATGTTGATGGCATTTCAAGAAAGGTGATATACCTATTCCCCCACCCCCTCAGGTGTTATAAAGGTCCACATTATGAAAATACTATCTTCCTACTCTTAACACGGTACTAATTTAAATTATTCTGTAGTGCAGTAGAGTACAAATTTTTGTGCTGTTTGTCCTCAACATAGTATTGCAGGTTAGCATTAGGGCAAGTCTCACAAATACATTTTTATCCCCATGTTTCATTCAGAGAGTACCTTTGGATGTCTGGGAAGAGAATTGGCATTTTATATATAGTAGAGACACTGCTAATCTAACTGAATCCTATTAAGGTCTAGAGATTTCCTGTAGGTTTAGAAATTCATATTCATGATATTCCAGTTAACACAATTAGAGCTATTGAGGAGTAAGCGCTCTGAAATTGAAACTTTAAGGATACTTGAAATTTGTAGTGGACTTTGTCTTCATTTCCATAGTTACATGCGCTACTGTTACTTTAGGTGGAGTTACAGTTTGTGGATGTGTGGTATATTTGGAGCTCTGGAATGTGTACCCTGTCTCTGCTTTTACGTTGCAACTGAAAAGTAGCAGCAGAAGTTTATGTTTTATTCAAGATAAGTGCAGCCATACAGAGCTATAAGTAGTGAGGTAGTAGTAAGGTAGCCAGGATTTGAAGTCAGTGCTACTTGGTTGCAGCACTTAACTCTTTTTGGTTTTTCAAGACAGGGTTTCTCTGCAGCTTTGGTGCAGTCCTGGGAACTAGCTCTTGTAGACCAGGCTGGTCTCAAACTCCCAGAGTCACAAACGCCCAGCTCAACAGCACTTAAGTCTTTAACTACCAGAGACAACATATATACTACTGTTTGATTTAATTTTACTATGTTGGAAATTTTTCTCAAAGTGGAATGCACTCTCAAATTGTTGCTTTCTTTTAGTTTAGTTGCTCATTCTTTTCCTTAGTATGCACTTAATGGCCTGTTAGAATGGTGAAGTATGATTGACATGTGTCATCTTAGAACAGGTGTTAATTAGACATCTCAGTAAATCTGGCCTTTACCAAATACTGCTTCACAGTAAATTAATAAAGATACCTTTAAGTAAGAATCCAGAAGCAGCGCTCAGAGATCCTATGTGAATAAACTTTAGACTGTGTATATTTATTTTATTTTATGAGAAAGGCAGGTATAGAAGGAATCATGTTCAAGAAGCAACAAAAACTTCAGTTATTTCTGTAAATCTAAATTACTAAAGATTATGAAAGTTTGACTTTAGAAGGAAGAAGTGGGAAGCATGTGAACTGGGACTTATTCAGCACACTCATTGCAGTCATGTTCATTCTTACAAGTGTCCAAGAACCCTTCCCTGCATAGCACAGAGGTCTTCAGTACCGTTCTATACTGCCCACTGTTGGGATTGGTCAATGCCATGCCTTTATATGGGAGGAAAGTTAATATGGCCAGATAACACATAAAAGAGAGGCAAGAAATATACATTAATGTCTTCCTTTAAAAAAAATATTTATTTATTTATTTATTTATTTATTTATTTATTTATTTATTTATTTATTATGTATACAACATTCTACCTCCATGTATGACTGAAGGCCAGAAGAGGGCACCAGATCTCATTACAGATGGTTGTGAGCCACCATGTGGTTGCTGGTAATTGAACTCAGGTCCTCTGGAAGAACAGTCAATGCTCTTAACCACTGAGCCCTCTAATGTTTTTTTTGTTTTTTTTTTCTTTTTTAAATCATATAAACACTAGAACAGAAATGTCAGGTGGTTGATACATTTGTCAGGTGTAGATATAAAAAAATTGATAATCATCCCTACAAAAAATCTTCCGAATATGCGTATAGCTTTTAAATTCAAGGGAGGAAAGATAATTGGTAAGATGTTAATGCCAGAAATAGAAATGAAAAGAAGAAAATACCTGTAAGTAAGAAGAGTTTATAAATAGCAGCCACACACTAAACAGAAACTACTTTTTACTGAAATTTAAGTGTACTTTATTGAATTAGAAAGTGAAGGAATCATTTTTAAGAGATGTGCTGTAAAGTAATACCACTAAAAAGTAGGAGAAAAAACCTATTTGGACTATTGCATAAGGGTTTTAATTTTAGAAAAACGGTTTATGAATGATGTTTAACTGTTGAAGTATTTAAGGTAGGTATTATTTAAAAATGGCTTTTATTGTCGTCGACTTTGTGAAATAGCTGATCATCTACATTACCATAAGTTTTAGAACAATTTATATTCATCTGTGTTACTTCCCAAAACCTCTATATTTTCTTAAGTTTGATAATAACAAAGACCACATACATGCGAGTGATGAAGCCTGGTGATAGTTAAGATGACTATGAGTGTATCCCCCAACTCTTTTATCCTGTCTTCCTTAAAGAGATGTACTGCAGTCTTTTTTTTTTCTATTAAAAACAGCTTTAAAGTACTCGTATGTATGTATGTATGTATGTATGTATGTATGTATGTACGTACGTACGTACGTATGTGTGTATGTATGTATTTCCTTTAATCACTTATTTTTGCACATTATGCAGATAGGATTATCGTATGTATAATCTTCAGGGATGTTTTTCACTCTTTTTGTCTTGTTTTGAGACAGAGTCTTAACTTGGTAGCTCAGGCTGGCCTGGAACTCACAGAGATCTGCCTGCCACATCCTTCTGAGTGCTGGGATTGTCACCCCATTGCCTTCTGTTATCCCCTTTCTACTTATTTGAGATTCTTCCCATCAGTACAATAAGTATGGGCAGATTATTTTGTTATTTAATACTTCAATTAAAATTTGTATTTTCTTAAATACATTGTAATATGAATTCTTAGTCAGTGGGGATTATTTTTTAAAAAATTTCAGCTATGATTATAGTGGTTTTAGAATTTCTTACGATTTCATATTTAAGTGGTAATATCCTAGATTACATAATTTCATATGTTTTAATTCAATAAAGTTTCAATGTGGTCTTTTCAAAGTTGGAAATCATGATTTTTCTAGCAAATAGAGAGGGTCTGACTTTGGAATTCAGAAGTAATTTCTCAGACTGGTTTTTTGAAAGTCTTTATTTATGCAACTCATGCTTTGTTTTAGATTTTCATAGTTCTCTGGTAAGTGATCATTTTGCTTTCAGTTAGCTTATAAATTTACATTGATTAGCAATGCAGTGAAACATGGTGGAACTTTGACATTCAAAAATAGTAAAATGTCACTACTTAAAATTTTTGTCCAAAAGTGAAAATGTTCCAGTACTCTTACTGTTAGCAAGTTCCCAAGTTGAAAGTAGGGTGTGTTCTTTAAAAAACAAAACAAAAAAAACCCTGAGAGGCATTTCCACAACATTAATAAAGAGGACACTGGAGATACTAAAGTGTCATTTCTGTCCAAGGGAAAGCTTGTTTATATGCTTCTGCTTTTTGTCACCGTTGTCAGTGCTTCACATTTGTGTGGTATCGGAAGTGTAGATGATTGACTATAAGCGGTGAAGTCAGTGACGTCTTTTCAGTTGTGCCCAATTCTTTTGCAGTTATGATGGCCTGAGTTTAGGTTCCCAGAACTCATGGAATAGGCCTGGTGCATAGCAATGGTCGGATGAGACATGCTAGCCTAAATCACTTGGGAGACATCTAGGGCAATCAGAGACCCTGTCTCAAACAAAAGAAGGAAGGTGCCCAAAGAATGACCCTTGAGGTTGTCTTCTGACCTACACACACACGGGCAGCTAGTATACATGAACATAAATACATATTCCTGTACATAGATACAGACAAAGTAAACTGATGTAAAATACTTTTTAATAAAATTTCATTAGAAATATGTGGTGCTAAAGCTCTTAACAATGTAGTTATCAGGAAGACATTCATAACAGTAGATAATTTCAACTTGAAGTTTACATATAATGGGATAAATAATTCACAGACACATGTACCCTTTTTCTCATGGGTCTTATCCTTCAGCTTCCCTTAATTACTATCACCTATTACAAGACAGAACTTGGTCAGGTCTTCATTTATTTATTAGGTTTATATTTCTTTATTCTTCTCAGTCCTACTTCTTTAAGTAGGACGTAAAGCTTTAAGTAGGACATTAAACTCCATTTAATCTATCTTTATACAAAGTCAAATGAGCATCACAAATCCCTGCCTAATGGCCTTGCTGCTACTATCCCATTTGAGTCTTTGCCCCTGGGTTGCCAGGTATTTAATCTGTGAATTTTACATCATTTCTCCTGTCTTGCTTTTACCTCCCCCTCTTTTATTAGAATTAATTGTTTGATTATCCTGAAAGGACTTTTATCCTGTTTTGTATGTTTTTGTGTTTTTCAGAGCATTAAATGAAATGTGGAAATGTCAAAATTTACTCCGACACCAAGTAAAAGATTTGCTTGATTTAATTAAACAACCTAAAGTAAGTTAAATTTTAAAGAAAAAATTTTAGAAAGTTTGTATAATTACCATAATTAAGCTTAATATCTTTATATGTTTACTTAGAATGAATATTCTGGTAATACCACATAGTAAGTATGTGGTATTCTGTGTGTGTGTATAGACTTGAGAACAATCCCAAGTGTTTTTCCTCAGTAATGTGTATATTTTGTTTTTTGTGAGCCTTGTTTTGATTTGAGGCAGGGTCTCTGATCTGGAAATTGCCAGGTAGCTTGCTGGCCATTGATCCCTCCCACAACTTGTCTTCACCTCCCACTGGGTGTAACAGCCTGTGCCACTATGCCTAGCTTGTTATGTGGGTTCTATGAATCAAATGCAGGTTCTGGTACTTGGCACAGTCCCTGAAATTGTGGTATTCACCCAGTAAATACATATTTTATTTAGGGGCATTTAGAATGAGTCTAAGCCCCTCCCCTTTTAAAAGTGTTACTTGTGAAACATACTAATTTAGAAAGTGTATCTAGTCATTTTAAATTACACTCAGGGAGGGGCTGGAGAGATGGCTCAGTGGTTAAGAGCATTGCCTGCTCTTCCAAAGGTTCTGAGTTCAATTCCCAGCAACCACATGGTGGCTCACAACCATCTGTAATAAGGTCTGGTGCCCTCTTCTGGCCTGCAGACATACACACAGACAGAATATTGTATACATAACAAATAAATAAATAAATAAATATTTAAATTACATTTGGGGAAAACAAGTTAGTGAGTTTTTATTATTAGTTCAAAATTGTTTTCTTTGACCTCCTTCCATCACATGCACCTCATATGTGTAGGGCAGAAATGAGTAGTTAAGTGTTTCATCCATGGAGAGAAAATTTTCTTAGCTGCCTGCTTAACAATCTGTTTGGCAGTGTTTTTTTTTTTTTTTTTTTTTTTTTTTTGTGATTATTGTGACTCTCACTTGTTTTTTTAAAAACTTCTGTGATGTGAATTTGTTTTGTTTTTATGAGACAGGATTTCTCTGTATCTATCCTCTCTGGCTGTTCTAGAACTTGCTCACTCAGTAATACCTTGAACTCACAGAGATCCACCTGCTTCTACCTTCAGAGTACTGGGATCAAAGGCGTGTGCCACTGCTGCCACAGCCACTAGGCCCATTTTGTTTTTTTAAGACAGGGTCTTACTACGAAGCCTTTGTTGGCTTGAAACTTGACATGTAGATTGGGCTGGCTTGGAACACACAGATATCTGCCTTCGGCCCCCTGAGTGATGGGATTAAAGGCATGCACTACTATGCCTGGCACCTTTTTATTTTTTATTGAATGTAATTTAACCTTTTTTTTCTATGGTCATTGAATATATTGAACCTGTTGGGATCTATTCAATAATAGACAACTTAAACTTTAGTGGCTTCTACTGTCAGTAGGCATGGGTTTCAGTGTTACAGTGCTGGAAGACAGCATACTTCCGTTAGCTGGATGTTCTTCTCTTTGTTACCTAACTTTTTATTCATTTACCTAGTGAGTAAATGTGCAGAAGCTTTACTGAAGTATGGAGTGTTCTTATATTCACATGGATAGCATTAGTCTGGATTTTAGAAACCATTGAAGTCTTATGAGGATCCAGGCAGTATGTTAGGAGCTTAGATAAGGTGTTAAGTGACTCATTTGCAAACAAACATGCCTGCTTTTGAGACTCTCACTATGGAGCTGCTCTTTCCTGCCCATTGATTGAAACTTAGCATCATCACATGGCTTTTGTATTTTTCACTCCACCCATTTATCTAGGATTTAAAAATAGCTAAAGAAAGATACAACCATGGGGAACATGTGGGTCTGGAGAGTTGTTGAAGGTGCCTGTGGATTCTTCTTAGGGAATTTTAATTGTACGTTTTTGTATGTGATTTACAGACAGATGCCAGTGTGAAGGCCATATTTTCTAAAGTGATGGTTATTACAAGTAAGTTATTTTAAATATTTTTTAAAGTTTAAAAGTTAATTGAAGGTTTTATGTAATTATGTTAGATTGTGGTAATCCAAGAAATTATTAGTGTTTTTGTTTGTTATATACAAGACAATTTAGTTCATTTTCTCTTCGATTTTCATTTGTTTTGTGTGCTATCCAGATTTTAAAATTTTCTTTAGTGCCTTACATGAGAAAGCTTGAGAAATAATATATACATTTATTTTTGAGATTTATTACACGAAATTAATTGTTAACATTGAGTCTGTGCCTTGTTTCCTCCTCTGTTGTCAGTCTCTGGCATTAGTTGCTTTTCCCCTCACCTTAGTGGTCATTGTGTATTGACAAGATAGTTGGGAACACCTGGTAGAGTGGTTGTACTATACTTGGCAATAATGAAGAGGTCGTGGGCTGAGCTAAATACTGCAGCTGCGTTCCAACTAACACCAAGACACTAAAGAAAACAGTGACTTTGTCTTGTTGCTCACTTCAGTCCCCCATTTTGAAGAAAGCATTCAGAAGTAGGTCTCATTGAGAGTAGAGCAGCCTCAGCCAGCCCTTTCTTTTGTAGCTCAGCAGCTTCCAGGCTTGTCTTCTGCAGTTGGCTATGGGTGCTGACCTCTGGAGAACCTCATTCTCTGTTGTCTTTCTAATTCTTTAGTATCTATCAAAAAACGAAAGTCTTTTCTAGATTCTGTTTGCAGGAATGCTAGTATCCAGAAGATGTTAATAGAGTGAGAGGGGGAAAAAAATAAAGGATTCTTATGCATTTTGCTGCACAAAGGTGGCACACACCTTTCTTTAATTCCTCTACTCAAGAGGCAGAGGCAGGCAGATCTTTGTGAGTTCAAGGCCAGCCTGGTCTACAAGAGCTAGTTCCAGGACAGACTCCAAAAGCTACAGAGAAACCCTGTCTCAAAAAAAAAATAAAATGCTGAATTTTTTTTGGGGGGGGGGGTTACTGTTTTCTCTGTCACAATCTTTTATTTTGTTTTTCTAAAGAATAAGTCTGGGCTAGAGAGATGGCTCAGAGGATAAGAGCATTGCCTGCTCTTCCAAAGGTCCTGAATTCAATTCCCAGCAACCACATGGTGGCTCACAGCCATCTGTAATGGGGTCCGGTGTCCTCTTCTGGCCTGCAGACATACACACAGACAGAATGTTGTATACATAATAAATAAATAAATATTTAAAAAAAGAATAACTCTTAATATGGTGCCTAACTATGATAAAGGGGCTCTTAAATGACCATTTCTAAAATTAACAACACTATTCAAATTCTAGTGAATTGCTAATTTGGAACATAGTAAAGTTCTACACTAGAACTTTTAAGAAACCTTGTCCCCAGGTGCTATCTGCCTAAATTTTACTGTTATGCAGATAATTGTCTTTTATAAGTCATCATGTTTATTTATTTTTGAGACAGGATCTTACCATATAGCCTTGACTGGCCTGAAGTCACATTGTAGACCAGACTGGCCTTGAACTCAGAAATTTACCTGCCTCTGCCTCTTAAGTGTTGGGATTAAAAGTTTGTGCCACCAAGCCAGATTTCCCTTTATTCTAATTTTTTCTTGTATATAGAGATATGAAAAGGTTATATATCAAATGTTTATTATGACTAGTACAGTTTGGTATTCTTACCACAGGCAGTTGATTAGTCATTTTTTCTAAGACTTAAGGATTTTCAGAATTGTATGTTAATTTGAAGGATAAGTTTACTGTTGTCACATTTAATATGTTTATAGTTTCTTATACTAGGTAGCCTAATCTAGTTTTTTCTAAGCAATTTTTTTCTAATGCTAGTTAAGGTCAGCATTTCCTTAGCTGTAGGAGCTATGAGGCACATGTTAGAAGAGTGCTGTGGTGGTTTCTATGCCAGTAGGACATAACCTAGCAGTCACACCGGGATAGTTTGCCCAGTGTCCGTCGGTATCACATGCTGCATGTCTGTATGGATAAACAGTGCACAAGGAGACACAGAATGTAATTAACTGTCCCCTCTTATGAACTTCTGCAGGACAGTGTAAGCAGTGTCTTAAGGAACAGATGATGGTTTTACTTAGGTTGACACTTAGTGTCTTCAAATACTATAACGGGCTCCGTAGAAAGAGCTTGTGCTCCCCCTGCAAGCAGATCTTCACTTGGATACTTTTTCATATTTTCTCCAAAGCAGATTTCTCTCCCAAATTTTCAGTATAGATGATGCTTCACAATTTAAACTAAGGGCAGTTTGTAGATAAGGACTATTAATTAGAATTACAAAATAGAAAGTACTTTCTATTTTTTTTTGAGACATTATGAAACTTTATTTTTATTTTAAGGAAATTTGCCAGATCCTGGTAAGGCGCAGGATTTCATGAAGAAATTCACACAAGTGTTGGAGGATGATGAGAAAATACGGAAACAGCTGGAAAACCTTGTTAGCCCCACATGCTCCTGCAAGCAGGCTGAAGGCTGTGTGGTAAGGGGGAGCATGGGGAGCACCTGTGTGGAGACACACACAGGATTCTCTCAGTATATCTGCTTTATAAAAGGAATTTATGTTTATTTTAATTAAGAAAATGTTAAATAAAAATTCAGATAAATTATAGTCCTGCAGGGAGAGTTGCCATTAACATTTTCATATATGTCCTTTCAAAATGAAATCTTGTCATATATGAATTTTATACTTTTCATTTTTGTTAAGTTTGGGTGCCCCCCCACCCCCGAGACAGGGTTTCTCTGTGTATTAGCCCTGACTGTTCTGGACTTTGCTTTGTAGCTCAGGCTGGCCTCGAACTCACAGAGATCCACCTGCTTCTGCCTTCCAAGTGCTGGGATTAAAGGTGTGTGTCACCACATCCCACTCATTAATTTTTTATTGTGTATTTCATAGTTCATAGCATGCTATTCGTGTGCATTGTAGCTTACTGAATGCTAACATTCTGGAGCTTTTCCAGTTCTTTCTTTTGCAGTGAAGTCTTGATACCCCAGTTAGGCTTGAATGCACACTCCTGCCTTCGTTTCCTAAAATAACAGAGGCTTTAGTTTCATACCTGTCAGGGACCAGCCTCGACAAAAACATCTCTTGCCAGGGTAGGGGCATTGGGATTTAGAATATAAGGAAAGAATATGAAATGGGAAAATAATAGAATGGAAAAATGGAATAGTACTGAAAGGGAGTTCCAGTGAATCCTGAAATCGCTCACATTTAATTTTCAATTACTTAAAATATCCTGACCCAATAAGATACGATTAAGATAAAAAACTGCATTAACATGATACAAGGAAATGAACAGACCAGTTGAAGGTTGCAGACTACATTCATAGTTAAACATTCTGTTGCTAGAACAGAACAAGTAACGCTCACACACCCTTGACCAAAACATTCTGTAGGCAAACCACTTCCTGGGTGAAATCCAGTGTTATCTCCATAAGACAACTGGAACTTAGTTGAATCCTTAGACTTTTGTTTGAGGTAGAAACATAGCTACTTCTCTATTCCTGAAATACAGGGTCTGGCTATTAGCTACAACTGTTGACAATAACCTTGAGGGAGCAGAACTCTCTGCCTTGAATCTAGGTGGGACCTTTGTTTGAGGTGGAAGCACAGTAACCTTGAAGCAACAGAGGTTACCTCTAATTCTCTGACCTTTGGTCAAGGTAGAAATAGGCTCACATTTTTGGGCTTCTATACATACTTATGCTTCTGGCTCCTCCATGTAATACCTTCATAGCTGAATATTTTTACACATCGTGATTCCTACAGATTTTTAGAAGTCTAATCACATGGGTTTAAAGGTACATTTTTAATGCCTTTAACATGTATTTCTCAATCATAATGTTGTCCACTCATTGTTAGAAACAAAGCACAAGTAAAACTAAACATAAAGTTATTTTGATTGGAATTGTATTTTTTATTTGTCTAGTTTCTGATCACCTTTCTCCTTCAAGTTTTTTTTAATCATTTGTATTTCTTTTCTGAGTTGAATGTTTATGATCTGCCTATTTTTATAGAATATTTTTTTTATCTTGCAACTGGTTAGTTTGTGATATGTCATTTTAGGTTCTAATTTATTTTCCGTCAGCTGTATTTTGCCCTTTTGTTTCGTTTGTGATGTCCATTTTTTATTATGATTTCTATTTTTGCCTAGCCATGGATAATTTTATATGGCTCTTGCGTTTTGCTTTTGGTGTCTTGATCATAAAATTTTATTTGATTGCAAGTTACAATAGTTCATGTTAATTATCAGTTTGACCCCTAATATGGTCACTGGGCGTATATGTGAGGTATTATCTTGATTATTTGAGGTAGGAAGATGTACCCATTTGTGGGTGATGCCTTCCCTTGGCAGGCACCCTGAAAGATGGGGGAAGAGCTGAGCACTAGTATGCACGCATTCATTTTTCTCTGTTCCTGATTATGGATGTGATCTGACCAGCTCCTTCCAGCTCAATTGTGTCCTTTGCTGTGATTGGCTATAGCTTGGGAACTGTTAGCCAAAATAAATTCTCTCCCCCTTAAGAGAGTTGTTGTTTTTGTTAGGGTATTTTATCATGCCCTAACAAAAGGTTAGGAAAAGACAGTAAGACATGTTACAAATATTTATTAGTGTTTTGCACTCATATATTGATACATTTTGAAAAAGATGATTTTTGGCTCTTTTCCGGGTAGGCTGAATAAGAATCTTCAGAATGATGTCTAGCAATTTAATTAAATTCTCTTTGTTAATTTTGCTTGCTGGTTTGTCTTTCCACCTCCGATTTTACTCTTATATTTTTATTCTTTTGAACTTCGTTTTTCGAGACAGGATTTGGAGCCTGTCCTGGAACTTGTTCTATAGAACAGGCTGCCCTTGAGCTCACAGAGATTCTCTAAAATGCTGGGATTAAAGTCATGCCTGTGCACCCCCACTGCCTGGCTTTTTGTAATTTATGACATGAGATAGGAATCAAACCTTGGTTTTACTCAAAGTATCTGTTCAGTTTTTTTCATTGTTATATTGGATAATGTACATCTTATTTGCTTGTTAATAATAATGTACATCTTTGCTTAGAATGTTAATAATAATGTACATCATTGTCTAGAATGTTAATAATTATAATAATGTACATCTTATTTACTTAGAATATATTCAGTGCTTTGTTTTTGTTACTTAGTTTCTCTAAATTTGTGTTTTCCAGCACCAGTACTACAGAATGTTGTAGGTTCTTAACATTTTGAAGTTATTTTATATTTGAATATATTTTTGTAATTATTTACAAATCTGCATTTCAGCGTGAAATAACTAAGAAGTTGGGGAACCCTAAACAGCCTACAAATCCTTTCTTGGAAATGATCAAGTTTCTCTTGGAGAGAATAGCACCTGTACACATAGATACTGAGTCTATCAGGTATTTGTCCTTAAAAATGTTAAGGTTTCTTAGTGTTTCCCAGTCGTGCATTTGTTAGGTCAATGGCAGTCAGCAAACCAGCTGCTTATCTGTGTTTGTGCAGTCATATACACTGCATTTGTGGGTACGGCTTGTGTTCATTCGTGTTCAGATGGGCTGCTTTTCTTGCTTCGCATTTTGCTTTCACTTGATTACTTTACTTCAGAGAGCTCAAAAGGCTATCTTGGGAAGTAGTATTTTACCTAAGAAGGGAGCATAGGTAAATTTTACTTTTACAAATAGGGGAGAAAGAGTATTATAGGCATTGAGACTGTCATAAGACAGACTAACTAGATAGGGAAGTGGGTGTTTGGAAAGTTAGATTATAGGCTAGAGAGGCCTGAGTGCTGTGTGCCTGGGATCAGATAGGAGCTGCTATTGACACTGAGCTTTGGGACTCTTGGTTTACTCTTTAGTCTTTAGAAATGACAGACTTAGCTGGTGAGTGGAGGAGAGGACTTTCTTAAGGCTCTGTTCTGGTAGTCTGTGCATAGATGCTAGTATGATGGGCAAGAAAGAACATATTTGAGGAACGCTTCCTGGCCAGGATGCAATGTTAAATTCGACTCAGAAAGTGACTGCAGAGCCTCCAAAGAGAGACTGTGTTAGTCCCTTAGGCAGTCAGACTCTGGTCAGTGCCTTTTCAGTCTCTGCAGTCTATATATGGGTGAATGTTAGGTTGTACCTTAAAGTGTTGAACTGATGAACATTTCCAAATGAGAAAAAAATTTTCCCCCTAAACATTTCTTGGTTAATTGCATTTCTTTAGGAAATTTTCCTGTAGGTACCTAAGAGAAACATTTTTGTTTTGTTAATTGATTACAGGGATGATAAGTCTAAGATCCCAACGTTATCGTCTAAGTTTAAAATTAATTACACACTTGTATTTGGTTTTTTTCTTTTGGTTTTTTTTATTTTTCTTTTTTACTTTGCTATATTAAGTAGTTTTATTTTCTATGTTTTTATCTATAGTTGATATACAGTTTAGTGTAATATATGAGCATTAGGTTTTTATTGTACATGATAGCTGTTTGTATTAGCTTAATCATTATTGAAAAATGGGATCATTCACATTTGGTTTGACGTGTTTCCTCATTGTTGGACAAATTCTTGTATGTTTTGCATGGACCTGTGTTGATTTTCGTGAGGTTTTTTGGGCAGATTGGTCTCACAGAGGAAGCTTTTTGCTCCTCTTCCCTACATGTTTGGCAGCAGACATATATTGGTCTTCCAGATGGGCAGGAGTATACATGGAATCAGATTGTTCTTTCCCCAAGGACATGGGGATTCAGTTTGTGACTTGTATTTTAGCTTCTCAATGTTAATACATTTTTCCTCTGTGCTTTTTAGTTGACTTTTGCTGTCAGAGAAAATCAGTGTTGTTCTAAGAGCTTTGTTCTTACCACCTTGCTGAATTCTCTTGTTAATTTCTTAGGCTAACATACCAAGTGTATTTCATTATATATGATGTTATACTTGTCATTTGTTCCTCACTAAATACTTAAGTAGCTTTGAAAATAGTTTACCAGTTTGTCATTTTTCTGGCCAACATGTCCCCTAGACTGTGTGTGTGATTAGCTTTTGTTCTGCTCCTGCTTTCTATCTTCTTCTGAGCTCCTGTTCTTAGTGGCCCCAAAGAAGGAACTACATTTTCTGTCATGACTTCCTTTGCAGTCCTTGTTGGATGATACTGTTAAATGTGTGTGTTCACTTTTTTTGTGGTCTTCCTACTCATTGTTATAGAAGAAAATAGAAGTTAAATTTTTTAATGTTCCTATTGTACAGAAGAATCTTGGTACTGTTGGGAATAAGATTTAGGTTGGAGATTTTCATTAGGGTAATTGGAGATATGAGAATAGGTAAAACTCATTACATGGAAACGGAAACTTAGAAAAATAATAAATGGAAACACTTGACAGAAATAAATGCTTTTAATGTATGCATGTTTGTATATGTGTATATGCAGTGGTACATATACAAAGACCCACATTTGGAGGTCAGGACAATTGTAGGTCTTTTCTACTGTGTAGGTCTTGTGAATCAAGCTCAGGTCATCAGGCTAGGGCCCATAAACCCTGAGCCATCTTGTTAGCCAGAAATAGACTTTGTAGGTAAGAAAATTTTAAACTCTTGTTAAAGAGACAGATATTCTTCATTCCTTGTTTGATACTAAATTTGAGCATAAAATATTTTTTGAAGATCAGCTTGAACAAAATATTTCAAGAAGCCTTGTGTAACAAAATTTTATTTGGTATGTTTTATGTCCATACTATTACTTTATTACTTGATGGTTGTAAAAAGAGCAACTACTCAATGATGTGAATGATTCCTTTAAATCACTGTCAGTGAATTACTAAATTTATTTACAGTAAGATCAGCCTGTCTCTAAAGCTGGAAAACATTCCTAGTCTTTGTCTGGTATTCTCTTTTACAAGGTTTGTTACATCATTTACAATTTTAGCAGCAGGTCTATGGTTTCTGACTTTTGGATCTTTGACACAAATCCTTGTTGCATTTTTAGAGTACTTACTGCTGTCCTTTGATTGATATGTATTTTAGACAAAAAAAAAAATCATTCATATGTTTGACGCTAGGTCTCCTCTGGAAAAGACACTAATCAAAGGTACAGGTGACATTCAAAAAGGGCCAGTAAAGTAACTTTGTTTTTATTTGAATGGGTAAAGGAAAGAACTGATTCTGAAAAGATATTTTCTGTAATTTGTTTAACAATAATGTTTGGTTAACAGTCATATAAAATATTATGCAATGTGTAGTTATTTAATATTTAGGGACTTTCCTCAGATACTGCTAGTGTATTACAGTCGACAGAAATAATCCTTTCGTTTTCTTGTCATACTTCAGTGCTCTTATCAAGCAAGTGA
The DNA here is from genome assembly GCF_950005125.1 of Chionomys nivalis. Taxonomy (NCBI): domain Eukaryota; kingdom Metazoa; phylum Chordata; class Mammalia; order Rodentia; family Cricetidae; genus Chionomys; species Chionomys nivalis. The sequence continues at coordinate 82,030,923 of NC_080088.1, read as the reverse complement.
ATAAGTCAATAGATGGAACAGCCGACGATGAAGATGAGGGTGTCCCAACTGATCAAGCTATTAGAGCAGGCCTTGAGCTGTTGAAGGTAAATACTTCCTAAACTTGTGTGTGATTAGACATCTGGGAGTTTTCACTGTTGCATTTGTTTATTTTGTACGTGTGTGCGCGTGCGGGCTCATGTATCATACAGGGCCTCACTGTATGTCCAGAACTTGCAATGTAGACACAGGGATCGGCCTAACTTGCTTTCCAAATTCTGCTTGTTCTTAAGGTTTGCTTCTGAAAGTTTTATAACCTAACAAGAAGGATTCTTGGTTTTTAAAAAAATAATAATTTAGAAAATTCTCCCTGTTTCCTGCTTTCATTGGTCATCAAACTTATTAGTCTAGGAGACTGAGGACCTATTAATGAGGAGGGGCTGCTCTGATACAGAGTGAGTCTTTTAATGACTATGCACATGTGACTTCATTGTTGACAGCTAAGTTCTTAAAGCCTTTTGTTCATAAACACTAGTTTTAAAATTTCCTTTTAATTAGCAATGTTTAGTTAACATGCAGTTTTATTTAGTTTAAAATCATGCTGATTGTTCTATTTTTGTTTTCCTCATTAAAGCAGTTTTCAGTGGTTCCCTCCCCCACTTTCTTTTCTTGTTTTCTGGTTTCTTTGGAGACAGGGTTTCTCTGTGTAATCCTGGCGGTTCTGGAAGTCACTTCATAGACCAGGCTAGCCTTGAACTCACAGAAATCTGCTTGCTTCTCCCTCCTCAGAGCTGTAATTAAAGGTGTGCGCCACCAGGCCTGGCAGTAACAAATTTTTTTTTTTGTTATTTTTTTGGTTTTTCGAGACAGGGTTTCTCTGTGGTTTTGGGGCCTGTCCTGGAACTAGCTCTTGTAGACCAGGCTGGTCTCGAACTCACAGAGATCCGCCTGCCTCTGCCTCCCGAGTGCTGGGATTAAAGGCATGCGCCACCGCCGCCCTAGTAACAAAATTTTTAAGTGTTGGTTTTCAGCTGTTACTGATAGGAACTGAGTGGTTGGGGAATATTAATTGCTTCTGAGTGCTTCCTCCCATGTAATAGACATTTTGTTAATGTGTGACAGAGGGATACATCACACCACACATTATCTTTTAGTGCATACTGGCTCCTAGCTAAAACAATAAATGTGAAATGGTGACTACTCTACTTCAGTGTATCATAACATTGCTGTTTTCTTATTGTTGGCTTTTTAGATTTTATTCTTATAAACAGTACTAAAGTAAATATTTTTGTGTAATGTCTTTTTTTTTTTTTTAACCTAAAGTCATTACTGGGTTCAGGAGAATAAGACCTTTGAAATTGAAATACACACATAGAATTAAAACTTTTTTTTAAAAAGATTTATTTATTATGTATACAGTGTTCTGCCTGCATGTATGATTGCATGCCAGAAGAGGGTTGCTGGGAATTGAACTCAGGACCTCTGGAAGAGCAGCCAGTGCTCTTAACTGCTGAACCATCTCTCCAGCCCCAATTAAAACTTTTTTTGTTTTTTTTTTTGTTTGTTTGTTTTTTTCGAGACAGGGTTTCTCTGTAGCTTTGGTGCCTATCCCGGAACTAGCTCTTGTAGACCAGGCTGGCCTCGAACTCCCAGAGATCCCGCCTGCCTCTGCCTCCCGAGTGCTGGGATTAAAGGCGTGCGCCACCACCGCTCGGCCACAATTTTTCTGTATAAATTTTTATGTCCACAGATAAATTGTATATAAAAAAAATTTTCATATCATTTTGCAGAGAATTTGTTTCTATATGCCATCTATTGTGTGTGAAGGTACCAGGTTTTTAATGTTCACAAGCATATCATGCTGCAGTTTTAGAAAATGTGCTAATCTGCTTAGTACAGGCAGTATTGTATGTAATTCCTGCAATGTTACTACCTTCTGTACATTAACAATTTCTGTTTCCCATTCATTTCTCATCCTTTTTCATATCTACTGATACCCCAGTCTTTTCTTTTAAAATTTGGTTTTAATGAACCTTTAAAAATTTTTCTTTGCTTTTTTATGGGAAATACTTGATGAATAAAAGCTATTATAATTAGGTTTTAAACTGTGGCATCACAATTTATACTTGTGAAAAGTAAGTAGAATGTTATTTGGTTAGTTTTGCTCACTTTGACAAAGTATCTAAGAAGTATCTAAGAAGGTAAATTGAGGGAAGGACCATCCTGGTTAGTGATTTCTCAGACCTTCATCCAGAGTCACTTGATTCCATTTGTCTCTTAGCCTGTGGTGAGGCAAGACTGTCATGGCAGGGGTTACCTTGTTTGTAGACTGGAGAGATGTTTACTTTGTAGCAGATGAGAAACTCAGAAAAAAGGGTATGGGGACAAGATATATACACTTCCAAGTCACTCCTTAGCTGTGAATTCATCAGTGAATTAATCCATTGTGGAAGTTAGAATCCTCATGAACCAATTAGGTTTCAGATGCTCATCATCTTGTAACTAAACTCTTAATACAGGAGCCTTTGGGAGACACTTTCAGATTTAAACTATATTATTTTACCCTGGCTTCTAAAGCTCATGTTCATCTCATATTGCAGAATGTGTTTTCCATTGCCATGGAGCTTCAAGGTTTTTGTAGTTTCCTTGTTTTTAAACACTTCAACTTCAAAGTGTTTGAGAGTCAAGGCACGTCTTTGCTGAGAGTACCTGTTAAAACTCAAAAACAAATTGCATGTTCTCAATGTGCACAAGGTATAAATGTCTGTCTGTTTCAAAAGGGAGGAATGGGTACATTGAAAGGAGAGATTGGACTGAAACAAGATCAGATCCTAGCAAGGCAAACTCTGAATCTTGGAGTTCTATGTTGAGCATCTGTGGCACACAGTATGAGCTTCAAAGGACTTGGGCGGCCCTCTCCTATACCTTTTCTTGCTATAGAACTTACCGTCATTCTTAAGGGCTGCTTCTGTGAATTGCCTAGAATTTTCCTCAGCAGACATTTTGTGGTCTGGCATCTTTGACTTCCTAGGGTCTTTGGTACAGCAGCCCAGGGTTCACTCTCAGGGGGCTTCCCTGAGGGAATCTGATGCTGCTTTTAAATCTGCAGGGAAATTTCCTTAACTCACAACAGTTGCATTTTGCATATCTGAAAAATTACGTGAGAGATGCCCAGGTTTGCCATCAGATCAAGCAGGAACAGAGCATACTTTGACTATGTCTGCAGCATTTTGTTGGGAAATGATTTCTGGGGAAACTACTACTTATATGAGCAGGGCATGTTAGAATTTTATTGCTAAAGCCTTTCAAGTGCATGTTCTTAAGTCTGGGCTGGGGATCTGGTTATCCCTCAAGGCAACTTTTCTGTTGCTCCGACACAACATATTTGTCTTCTTTTTACCATCTCTTCAGTTACCACATCTTCAGCACACCTGTCCTTATAGATTTATAAACTGCAGATTTTTTTTTACATCCTTTGTTTTATCTTTTTGTGCCTTGTTTTTGCTATAAAGATGACTAAAAGCAGTCAGTAATCTCATGCTAAATTTCAAATACCAAATTATCTCTACATTTTTCCTACCACCACTTTTAAATATAACTCACACACATTCTTGGGGCACCAAAAAACCCAGACAAGTTGCCAGACTTTAACATGGCTGCCTGTCTCTAGCCCAGTTCCCAGTAGAACCCTTGGTCAGACCTATAGTCCTTACAGTTACTGTCAGCATCTGTTCTTTCAAGCTCCCACTGGAGTCTCTCAGTGAATTCCAGGTAAGGCATTCTAGCCTTTTTCTAGCCAGTTTTCACAAACTTTTCCAATTCTTCCCATAAATTAGCTTCAAAGGTTTCTGAACCTCCTGATTAGATGTGGTCATAGTAATGATGCCAGTTTTCAGTACTTATTTTCTGTTTTCGCCAGCCTTTTATCACTGTTAAAAAAATTCTCGAGAAAACCAAATGAAAGGATTAAGGACTTAATATACTCATAGAGTCAGAGATTTCACTCCATGGTCACTTGTCTTTATTGTTTCTAGGCCTATGGTGGGTAGAAATATAATAGAAGGGATACAGAGTAGATTAAAGCTGCTTATCTTATGGCAGCCAGCAATCAGCATCACAGTAGAGTTATAGCCTTCACAGGCCAGTTACCTACATTTTATATTTAAGCCATATGAAACCATAAACTATGTTTACTCAAATTACATTGAGTATTCAAAATGCTATATTAGTTTCCTGAGTGATTTTTATTCCTACAATCAAATCTGTCATACATTTCCCTGAAATTTCTATTTATTTTATTAAAGTTTTAGCTTGCTTATTTGCATCTTTGTATATATCTCTAAATAACATTGTTTAGTTTGATTATTTTTAAATCTTTAAAATATGACACTATATAGTATTATTTTTTTTTTTTTTCGAGACAGGGTTTTCCCGTAGCTTTTGGTTCCTGTCCCGGAACTAGCTCTTGTAGACCAGGCTGGCCTCGAACTCCCAGAAATCTGCTTGCCTCTGCCTCCTGAGTGCTGGGATTAAAGGCGTGTGCCACCACCGCCCGGCACTATATAGTATTTTTGTTATTTACTATTTTTACATTCTGTATTTGAATTCCATTATTCTACATTTTTAACCCTATAATAGGACTAAGATGGCTCAGTGGATGAAATGTTTGCCCTGTAAGTAGGAGGACCTGAGTGTGGGTCCCCAGGCTGGTGGGCATGTGTCTTCAATTCAGTGTGTAAGAGTCTCCACCTACTGAAATTGTGAGCTCCAGATTCAGTGGGAGACCCCATTTGGAGAAACAGAGGTGGAGAGTGATAGGAAAAGATAGCCCAAGTGACCACCACACACTCACAGACAGATGCTCCCATATATGTGCACCCCCCCACACTGATGTCCAAAGTTTTTTTTTTTAATTTTAATTTAAGCACAATTAAATTATTTTGAACGGATTTATGAAGGGGTGTTTGATATGATTTTCTTGTACTGGATACGTGGTTTTCTCAGGATTATTGCTTATCTATTGCCTGGTTTTGTTTGTTTTTAGACAGGTCTTACTGTGCAGACCTGGCTGGCTTTAAACTCATAGATCTCCCTGCCTCCTGAATGCTGAGATCAAATATCTGCAGCAGTAGGCCCAGCTCAATTGCAGGGTTTTGTTTGTTAGTTTTTGTTTTGGGGACAAGGTCTCATGTAACCTAGGATGGCCTTATGTTGCAGATAGTTGAGGTTTGCTGTTTTATCCTCATATATGCCTCCCTGATGATAGAATTACAGGCAAGCATCACCAATTTTGGTTCTGTGCAGTGTGGGGATCAAACCCAGGCCTGTGTTCCTGCCAGGCATGCACTCTTCCCAGTTGAGCTACATGCTGTTGCCTTCTTTAAAGTCTGTTACAATCTGTGTCAGGGTTCTTGTAAATGCTGATCTTGTTGCTTCATCTTTTTGTTTGATTATTTTCTCTACTGCTTTTACAATGTTGATTTGGTTATTGTACTTATAGTGCGTTTTTTGATCGGGTAAGTACACATTTCCTAATTTACTTAAAAAATTCTTACCTAGTTTCTTCTAATGGTTATTTAGAAAAAAGAATGATGCTTTATTGTATTTCTTAAATCTCCTTTATTCCTACCCTCATGTCCTTCCCCTGGAAAAAAAATAAGGATCAATAAAAGTCCAAATTGACTAGAAATATATTGATATTGCGTATAGGAACATAACATAGTCAGTCTTGAATTGATTGTTGATGTATGATTTCTAATGTGTAGTTTAGGTATATATTAAAAACATGAAAAGATTTTGCAGATAATGTTTATAAACCCTTTGTAGGTACTTTCTTTTACACATCCCATCTCATTTCATTCTGCTGAAACATTTGAATCCCTTCTGGCTTGTCTGAAAATGGATGATGAAAAGGTGGCAGAAGCTGCCCTGCAAATTTTCAAAAATACAGGGAGCAAAATTGAAGAGGATTTCCCACACATCAGATCGTGAGTTGAGCTTTTTCTAATAAATACTTTGGATATATTGTTTCTTGAGTTCTGTAGTAATTGAGTTTAGAGGAAAGTTGTATGCTAATTATATTATGCTATAACTTCTTTCTTTTGTGTGTGTGGGGCTTTCTTTTGTGTGTGTGTGTGAGGCTCGGAATTTTGAGACAGGGTTTCTCTGTAGATTTGGAGCCTGTCCTGGAACTCAATCTGTAGACCAGGCTGGCCTTGAACACATAGAGATCCACCTGCCTCCCAAGTGCTGGGATTAAAGGCGTGTGCCACTACCAGCCGGATAGACTTCTTTCTTGTGAAAAAGCATTGGTTGATATTTTAGATTTGTAAGATAGAAGACAAGCATGGTACATCTTTATAATGTTTCAGTGTTGCTTAAAGACTTAAAAACCATTTGATAAAGTAGTGTTTCTGGTGTACAATAGCACAGAATGGATAGTTCACATGGGTCTAAGGCACAATAAGAAATTTCAGAGGGGCTAGTTTATACGTGTGTGCATGCGTGCGTGCGTGTGCGTGTGTGTCTGTATGTGTGTATACACCTTGCAAACTCACCTGTGCCTGACACATGGGCAGGTCAGAGGACAAGTCTCAGGAGAGTCAGTTGTCTTCTTCCTTGTGGGATCCACAAGAAATGAACTTAGATCATCTCATGTGCACTGTAAGTGCTTTTAAACCACCAAGTAATCTTGCTGGCCAGTGTTCTCTTTCATTAAGGGTACTCCATTACTCTTAGGACAGAGCACTTCGTACGGGCTAGGAGAAGAACATGGAATACTCATCTTTATGGTAGTTAGTGTTTCAGTGCTCTAGTATTTCCAACAATTGGAAATTGATAGGCTCTAGAGAATTTCTATAAAGTGCTAGCAGTGTTCAAGATTCTATAATCTCCCTATAGCATCTATCTTCATTATTTCTGTCATCACTTGCTTGTTGTCCAACTTTCTTCCCAGTTTCTGGAGAGACGATCCCACATATGGTCCTTATGTTGTAGGTGATTTGGTTTCATGTCTGGCCGAGAACTGCCCTTTCAGGGAGCTGTGGTCAGGGTTGGTTGCTTCTTCAGAATTGTCTCTGTTTTTTTTCGTCAGTCCACATTAAGCTAACTTTTAGAGGAATGTGTAACTTTTGCTCTTCTGTTCTGGTCATGTGAACTGAAGTGAAATGAAGAAACCATTGGTAAATAGAACAAAGGTATTATTTCAGTGGTAATCCAAACCTACCCAAATTGGGCGCTGGCAAGACAGGGATGAGGCAGTGGTAAGAGCATTGGCTGTTCTTGTAGAGGACCTGAGTTTGGTTCCTAACACCCACATATTGGTTCACAGCCATCTGTAACTCTAGTTTCAGGAAGTCTGACACCCTCTCCATGGGCACTAGGCATGCACATGTTATACATACAAACATGCAAACAGTCATCCACATAAAATAAATCTAAAAGCAAAAAGCCTACCACAATTGTATAACGATCGTCTCTTTGGTAAGAGTAAGCAGCACTAGTGTTTGGAACTGTCTTGCTAACTTGAGTTCATGATGTATGTTTCTCTATGGGATGATGTTCTTGCTAGACAAATCAGATCATAGAGAAGAGTGACTTTTCATATGGGCTGTATGCAACTATATATCATATGTTGTATATTCACCTGGTAGTCTATCTCAGTTAAACTGACTGCTATTCAACAGAATGTGATTATTTATCTAAGTGAAGAATCAGATATCCAGACAGGCAAGTCGTTGTAGGTCATAGCTAGCAAGTAGCAAATGCATGATTTGAATTTAGGCTTGATTCTATTATCCATGGAACTATTTCCCTTTGGGCATAGTTTCTATTTTCTTATTTCTTTTTCTTCCTGACTCTTTTAATTAGCGTGCAAGATAATGGTTCTCACCATACAACACATATACAAACATACACATATATTTATTACATATTTGCGTCTCCTATCCTTTTACCTTCCTTATATTTGCCCATTCCATAACATAAAATCATTTTTTTCTACTGAACTCTTGTTGACCATTTTGGCTATTGTGAGTGTGTAGTGATGGAGGAAGGTCATTGGTTAAAAAATAAAGAAACTGCTTGGCCCTCATAGGTTAGAACATAGGTGGGTGGAGTAAACAGAACAAAATGCTGGGAGGAAGAGGAAGTGAGCGCAGATTCAGGGCAGCTCCTCTCAGAGCCAGATGCGATGCAGCCAGCCGCCAGGTCAGACATGCTGAATCTTTCCTGGTAAGACTAGTGATACACAGATTATTAGAGATGGGTTGATTGGGATATGAGAATTAGCCAGTAAGGGCTAGAGCTAATGGGCCAAGCAGTGTTTAAAAGAATACAGTTTGTGTGTTGTTATTTCGGGACGGGAAGCCATGCGGGAGCCGGGAGCCGGGGTGGCCGGACAGCTCCCACTACAGTGTAGCAGTAACATGAATTTGTAGATACGTCTATATCATACTTAAGATTGTTTCTGCTATGTACCCAGGAGAGGTACAACAGGATCACTTGGTTAGTTCTAGTTTTAGTTTTGTGAGAAAACTGCGTACTGATTTCCTTACGGAACCCTTCCAGTTCACATTGCCACCAGCCATGCATAAGGTTCCATTTATCAGATATCCTAAATACCTCTTATTTCTTAATGAGCCAGAATCTTGGTGTGTCTTAGTTAGGGTTCTATTGCAGTGAAGAGACACCATGACTACAGTGTCTCTTATAAAGGAAATACATTTAAATGGTGCTGGCTTACATTTTAGAGGTTAAGCTCTTTATCATCATGTGTGACATGGTGGCGTGCAAGCCAACATAGTGCTGGAGAAGCAGCTCAGAGTCCTACATCTTGATTCGTTGGCAACAGGAAGTGGTCTTTCTCACTGTACTTGGCTTAAAGCCTGTCCCACATTGACATACTTCCTCCAACAAAACCACACCTACACCAACAAGGTCACACCTCCTAATAGTGCTATTCCCTTTGGAGGCCATTTTCTTTCAAACCATAGTATAGTTTTACTTTACATTTTTCTGGTGGCTAAGTAGATTGAGTACTTTTCCAAGCATTTTTTTTTCTTAGTTTAGTAAATGTCTATTCAATTAATTTGTCCATCATTGATTCATTTGGGAGATGGGGATGTTTGTTTATTTGGAATTTTAAGTTTTGGGATACTTTATAAATTCTAGATACCAATTTCCCGTCAGATACACAGGTGGTATTTTTCCCCTGTTATGTATACAATTGCTGTTGTTTCCCTTGTTGGACATTAGGTTTTGGATTTTATAAAATCCCGTTTCTTGATTCTTGGGATTATTTTCTGAGCTATTGATTGTTCCAGCCTATGCCTGTATCCTGAAGCTTCCCTCTAGAATTTTCCTAATCTTGCTATTAAGATCTTTAATCCAAATTTGTTCAGAGTGAGATTTTTCAGCATGCTGAGGAGATCCAGTTTTTCCTGTACCAACTGAGGCTGATCTTTCTCAATGTATGTATGCTTTTCTCACCTTCATTAAAATTTAGGGACTGTGTTTATCTTTTGAAACATTCTCTCATGACTACGTTTTGCTTCGTTTGCTTTATTACTTTTCTGAATAGTGATGCCAGTTTGATTAGCTTCTATTCACTCTTAAGTCTGCGAATGTGTTCTGTTGAAGTATGTTTCTTTGATACAGCAGTTAGCTGGGTCTTGTTTTATTGTGCACTCTGCTAGTCTGTCTCTTAATTGCAGAGTTAACAACATTTGCATTTGGTTAGTGAGAAAGGTTTGCTAATTCCTGAACTTTTTACATTATTTTTCTAGTTGGTTGGATTAATTCGTTCTTTTATTTCTTCCCTACAGTAATATTAGTGTGTTGAGCATAATAGATTTCTTCCTAGGTCTTCTCTCTTCATCTTTTCCTCACATGAAATTGATTTCCTCTGCTGTCTTGACTGAGACTGTTTTTTCTCTGTGCATGGTGTTCCTCTTGGGTTTTTTGCAGTCTTATTGTGTGAGTTTTTCTTGAGACATGTGAATGTTTGTTTACTTCAGGTAGAATTATTAATTACAGACAGAAAAAATCTACCCAAGTTTAACTTGGTGAACCATTGAGTTTATTGGGTTATCTAGAGGGTTGTGGGTGAAAGGTTGTTTATAGGAGCTCCAGTGATTCAAAGGCAGTTGCATCGCCAAAGCCATCCTGAGAGACTGCTGATAAAGTATGCCTGGAGCTTTCTGCCCTCTGTTGTGTAGTGCCACTGGGGAGATTCCCCATAATGTTTCCTGCATTTGCAGCCCTGTGGAGGCCTTTCACTGTGCCTGATGGGTTTCATTAGGCTCTTGATCTTATAAGGAGGAAAGGTTTCAGTTCTGTGAAAACAGCAGCACTACAGCTGGGTTGGTGATAAGGTGTTGCTTTAGTTCAAGTTTGTTTTGGAATGTCCTTATCTCCTGATCAAATTTGAAAGATACTTTTGCTGCATCTAGGAACCTGATTGGCAGTAAAATACATGAATCTGCCCCTCTGGCCTTAAGCAGTTTTTGTGGGGTGGTCTGTTAAAATTCCTGTGTGTTTGTATTTGTGGGTTTATGTTTCCTCCTATAGTTTTAAATGTATTAACTTTGTTTTACCCTTTCTTTGTCTTGATTGTGATGTGTTCTGGAGAAGTTCTTCTCTGGTCATGTCTATTTGGGGTTTTAAATCCCTCTTGTACTTGGATGCCCATTTTGTTAGGTTTGGGAAATAGTCTAAGATTTTATTGAATAGACTCTCTCTGCCTTTTTTATTGACGTCTGCATGGATCCTTACCTTGGCATCTTGATCATATCTGAGTGTTCTCGGAACTTGTTGTCAGGATCATTTATTTACTTGTTTTCCTTTTAATATCTGAATGTAATATTTCCTGGCCTTGTCACAGTCTCATCTGTTCTTTGGTCTTTTTGGTCTAGTCTAGTGATTGATGTTTCTGTTGCATTTTTTTTAATCTGATTCCTTAACTTTTCATTTCCTTCATTTCTAAACCTCTCCCTCCTGCCCAAAATTCTAGTTCCCTTTTTGACTTTCTCTTCCATATTACTGGCATTCTTACCCATTTTGCTGGCTTTCTCACTGTGCTGCTGACTTTTCTTTTCCATCCCCCCCCCCCCCCGACTAACTTCATTCATCATCTTATATCCTCTTTAAAATCACTGATCATTTCTACAAATAAACTTTGGACTTCTTCATCCAGTACTTTACCCGTTTTAGTATCCTTGAGTTCAGTGAAGGGCTTATGGTCTTTTTGAGGACTTTTGTCTTTATGTTTCCTGTGTTTCTGAGTTGTGATTGACATATTATTTTGGTTCTCTTGTAACCTGGGGATCTACTTAGTGAACAGCTTGCTCCCTAAGGCTCATTTCCTAACACTCCTCAGAGAAGACAAAGCAAACTGCTATTTTAGCAGGTATATCAAATTAAACAAGATACAGAAAGATGTAAAATAATTAACTGCCACTAATAGATCATCAGTGACATAAACTGAAAATGGCACACATGATATAAAATGTGCAATGGGGCTGAATCATTTAAGCAGATGTAGATTAGCAATCGAGTGGATTAAGGAAGCAGCCAGGAAAGGGGGGCAAAAGGAACTCATTGGTATTTTTGTAGACTTCCTTCTCATTTTGCTTTATTTGGGCATTTTTGTCTTAATTTATCTTTTGCTTATGTATTTTAGTTTCTGTTTGTGTGTGTGTTGCTTGTTTTTTAAAGAAAGAAAAAAACAAAATTGGATAGGAATGACATGATCAAAAAAGGAAAGTGGAAAGTAATGTTGTGAAGGTGAAGAGGAAGGAACAAGAGATTAATTAATAAGCAGAACAAAGGAAAGAAGATTTCTCAGTAATGAAAAATACTATGCATGTTAAGTCTAAGGAAGGAAATAGAAAGTAAAATATAGTCTAAAATTTTATTTTTAAGAATAATAAAATCAAGTCAAATAGTACGGGAATACAGGTGAAAAAAAAGGAGAATACATTACCAACAGTGAAAAACTATAAACATGTAGATAAATGTTAAAAGGGAAAAATATAAAGTCTTAAAAAAAGCCTTTTTAAATTTGAAGTAAGTTAACACTAAAAAGTATATTAAAATAAGAAACACAGAGGGGGGAAAATCCCAAAATATGTTTGAATGGCTTCTTCAATTATGGGATGTCCACAAGAGCCATCTTCACTGTAGTCACTTTATAGTTATGGTCTTCTGCTGGTCACACTTAGTTTGTAGTCTGTGGGCTGAGCAGATTATCCCAGTCGAGGCTGGAGTTGGTAAACATAACGGTAACTGATATTCTAGCTTGGATGTATTTCCTAAGTGCACTGCTCCAGCCACCAGCTGCGTTTTAGCTTGTCAGTGTCTGGTCCATCTTTCCTGAAGTGAACACGGGTTGTGTTGTTTACTTGAGCAAGGGCAACTTATCAGTGGCTACACCATTTACATCCTTGTCAACTATTTACTAACTTCCTGTGACTACTTGGGGAGGGGGAAGACCTTCTGAGGGTTGTTGTCCCTTCCCGCCACCCCATAGAATGTTGATAGACTCAGTCTTATGCAGGTTACCACCCCTACCTACCTGCTATGGTTTCATGGATGCAACAGACAGGTCATGCCTACAAAACAGTATTTGACAGACTCCTTCTATCCCCTTTGCTCCCTCCTGCAGTGTTCACTGAGCGTTGGAGCGGATGATCTAGATGTCCTGTTTAAGACTAAGCATTCAACAGTCCCTTGTTTGACAAATTACAAATTTCTGTATTAACTGTTCCCTTTACACACAGAAGCTTCTCTGACCTTGGTTGATGTAGTACTAATCTGTGGGTATAAACATAAATTACCTTTTTTTTTTTAAATTGCTGCTTTTCTTTCCTTTTTTTTTTTAAATTTTTTTTAGAGCCTTGCTTCCTGTATTGCATCACAAATCCAAAAAAGGACCACCTCGCCAGGCCAAATATGCCATCCATTGTATTCATGCCATATTTTCTAGTAAAGAGACCCAGTTTGCACAGATATTTGAGGTAATGAAAAAATTTTAATTCATATAAATACTGATTTTGTAGAATATTCTCAATTAGAGTTGTTTTATATTGTGTATTATTAGCATTTGAATTAGTAAAGCCAACATCAGCAGTAGTTAAGATAAGAAAACTGGTTTTCCATAGGCTTAAGGCTACTTTAGGTTCAGAAGTCAAATACTGCATGATACTTTTTGATTCTGCTGTATGAATTAGTGTTTAGAGTTTTCATTGAGTGATTTTTTTTATCATCATAGTCAATGGCTATAGTAATGAGCTTACTCTATGAGTTTATAAGTTTAATGGTTTGGATTCTAAATGCAAATTGATCCTAATTGGTAAACAAGTTTAGATTTAATGACTGAGCTAACCATACTAACATGAGGTGTATTTTTAATGTTTTATACTATTTTCTCTACATGTTAATTAACTTTCACCTTGAGAAGTTGTTCTATTGCAACCAACTATGCAAATAGTCTTTAACATTATTATTAAAACAGAAGCTAGCAGAAAAGTCTGTAAGAAATGATTCATAATTTTATGTCTGGAGCTTTGAATGGAAGTCAGAGCATACTGAACCTTCTACCATAAATATTTTGACATTTTATCTCTGAGGTACAAACTTTTATGGTTATTTTTATCATATTTTCATGTCTCGTGTTAAAATAACTGAATAGATTATGTTCTGCATCTTCCAAATAACAGCTTGATTTCTGTGGCAAGTAACTTATCTTCATATATATACATTTGGGGATGACTGTTTTTATTTATAAAGATGACTTCATTAACTAGTGTTGATTATAGGAAAATTTTGTTTTTATTGATTAATCTTTCTTTTCCTTTAATGATGGTCACTCTGAGAATAATACTGATAAAACTTGACTTTGAAAAGATTCTCACTGTGTCGCTCTTATAATGGAAGGTTTGCTAGCTTTTTGAGAACTATTTCCTAGTGGTCACTAGTCTTTTTGCGGTTGCCAGTACTCCGTGATCTGGCCAATAGTTTTCCTCTTTTCAAAAATAATGTCATTGATGTATTGTGGAAAATTATCAACTAGCAGTAATAAAATAATTAAAGGCATATTTATGCACCATGTTTTGTTTATAGTATGACCAGAGAGTGATACTTAGGTCTGGACACAGTGGAAGTATTGAGGGAAATGACCAGGAATAGCAAAAGGTCAAGTTATCAAATGTTCTTGTTGGTCTTGTTGTAACCTCATATTGCCCTTGTGTGTTGGAAAATCATAGTTTATATTGCTTGTCAAGTTTGTAATAGTTGATGTACAGTGTTAGAACATAGAACCTTTATTTGCCTTTTGTGTATGTATTCCTTTGTGTTTATGTGTGTGCATAAGCATGTAGAGATCAGAGGTCAACACTGCATGTCATCCTCAATTGCTTTGCACCATGACTTTTGAAATAGGGTCTCTCATTGATTCTAGAGCTCATTCATTCAACTCGACTAGCTTTCCACATAACCTCATGGCTGCTCCTGTCTGCCCTTACAGCGTTGGAATTACATATGTTCTCAGCCTTTTTATTTATGTATGTTGATGGTCCATATTCAGTTGTTGATGCTTATGCGTTAAGTACTTTACCCACTGAGCCACTAAGCCCTCATATTTTCATTAAAATGAAGCATTGGTGTTCTGATAAGTACTCTATTTCCATTATAGCCAGCTTCTCTTTCCGCAGATACTATATGTTGTCACTAATTACTCTTCCAGAGATATTTTATTCATACACAAGTAAGAATGTAACAAACACACATTTTGTGTGTCTTCCTCCTTAACACTTAATGATGGCATATGTAATTGAGTATTTCTTCTGATTTTCCTGTTTCTAAGGTTTAACAATACTCTTCAGTTATCATTCTAAATGAATGTGACATTCTTTTATTGTAATAAGATACTAATGGTTTGGTTTTACATCAGATGAAATATAGTCTTGTTATAGAACTTAGTATTTGATGTTATGATTTTCAAAACACCCAAAATTCAGTTAACTATACATAGGAAAATTTTGTTTCACTCCTGAAAATTCAGTTTCAGTGTTCAAAAGCTTAGAGGCAGCACATATTCTTTCATTGTGCTCCTGCTGGAGTCCTGCCTGCTGGACCTATGTCAAGTAAGTAGAGTGTGTACGCATGGAGAAGACACAGTGCTTATTCTGCCACAGTGCGGGCAAGTGTGGCCTACTTCATTTTCATTCCCACTTCTTTGACCAGATCAACATAGCCTCCTCCAACCACAGAAGAAACTGCAACATGAAATCTTCTTTACGCTTTGGAAGGAAGAGCAGAGTGGATATTGATTAGCCCTAGCAATCTTTGGCATTCATATACATGGTCATAAGATATATGCTATAAAATACGATTGATGCTGAAATGCTTTTTTACCTATTGCTAAAATGTGAGTTGAACAGGACTGAAACTGTTTAAACTTAATATCTTGTAAACATCAGTTGAGTTGCTACTTACACAGGATCTAAAACTTCTGTAGTGTTCATAATTCAAAGGTGAAATACAGAAGCAGTTTATAGAGAAGTGAATATGTTTTCTATCCTTCATTTCCAGCCTTTGCATAAAAGCCTAGATCCAAGCAACCTGGAACACCTCATAACACCACTGGTCACTATTGGTCATATTGCGCTTCTCGCTCCTGATCAGTTTGCTGCTCCTCTGAAGTCTTTGGTAGCAACTTTCATTGTGAAGGACCTACTCATGAATGACCGGGTGAGTTAGGTTTTTAGATTTGTTATCTCCATAGTGTTCTATATGTAGTTTCTATTAAAGAGAGGTGGAATACATAACAACACTTCTACTTGGTTGCTTTCATTTAAGATTTTCATCGGAAATAAAGTAACATTGGCACATTTTTCTTTGAACATGGGCATTTGATCTGAAATAGACCCCTGGAGAGTTGTAAAATAACACCCAATTGTATTAAATTATATAAGGACATGGAGTTTTGATTAAGTGGTAGATTTTTGGGGAGAAGACAGATAGGATCTACTATGTGGCCCTGGGTGGATTTAACTGGCCATGTGGACAAGTTCGGGCTTGAAATCAAAGAGATCTGCTTGTTTGTGCTCTTGAGTACTGGAATTAAAATTGTAGATCGGTATACCTGACAATTCTTTTGATAACGTTGGAGGGGTATACTAAAGATTGAACCTAGGATCTTGTGGGGCAAGCACTTTGCCACTGAGCTACATCCTAGCCTAATTTACTTCTTAATATGAGAAGTAGAGATAATTTGAGGGCCTCAAATTTATATTCAGCAATGTGGATTTGGTCTCACTTCTGGCAAATAATTAGCTCTTGTCAAATCATTTTGGTCCAACTGGAAACTGGACTTCAGGCATTTTTGATCAATGGTTTTGTTTTTCTGGTGCTGGGGATCTAACCCAGGAGCTCATGTGTTGCTAGCACTATTGAGCTTCACCTATCCTTGGCTTCAGTTATTGATAAGTTGCTGTCTTTCCTTTGTGTCTAGGGTGTATTTATTTGGGAACTCCCTAAAACTCTCAGATACTGGGCCCATGATTCCTAATTTTACCCCTTACGCCCTGTGACATGATGACAGGATTAGTGGACCTCTTAGTGTCCTCCTTTTCTCCCCCCCCCACACTTTTTTTTTTTGTTTGTTTGTTTTGTTTTGTGTTTTTCAAGACAAGGTTTCTCTGAAGCTTTCGTGCCTGTCCTGGAACTAGCTCTTGTAGACCAAGCTGGCTTTGAACTCACAGAGATCCACCTGCCTCTGCCTCCCAGAGTGCTGGGATTAAAGGCGTGCGCCACCACTGCCTGGCCTCTCCTCCCACTTCTAGAACAAGAAATCACTTTAGTCAGAAAAGTAATCTCGATGACAGGCTCAACTCTCTTGAGGGATCCCTTCTTCTGAGCATCTGCCCTGCTAATTGTTACTACTTTGGTAAATTTTTTTTGCCTATATACTGACTTGAAAAAACCATCTGGTCTACCCTTCTAATTGTTCCAGTAGGAAAATTGTTAAAAATAATCTAGTTCTGTCTTGTCAGAAATTAAATTCCTTTATGTTACCATTAACCTAACAATGTGTCCTGTTTTAAGTCATATAGGATATGGGCAAAAGAAAATTGTTACATTTATCCAACTTATATTTAATAATACCATTCACTCATGGTTTTATTGCTCGGTAATCTTTACTTTCTATTTCCTTCCTGTTCTGGGTACCCACTGTTCTGAATTTGGAGTTTGTTCCTCAGCCTAAAGTATTTATCACCTCATACTCATCTCATACCTGTCTGGATAGCATATTTCTTTAATTTTGTTTGTTCTTGAGTCTTGCAACAATCTGTCATGTGCTCTGTGCGTACATCCTTAACTCTGGGTTCACTGCTGTACCACTTCTCAGTTACTGCTGACGTTTCCTACCAGCATTTGTTGTCAGGTAGCTCAATCTCTGCCCACCTAATAGATACAAAATTATATATATATATATATATTTTTTGGTTTTTGGAGACAGGGTTTCTCTGTAGCTTTGGTGCCTGTCCCGGAACTAGCTCTTGTAGACCAGGCTGGCCTCGAACTCCCAGAAATCTGCCTGCCTCTGCCTCCCGAGTGCTGGGATTAAAGGCGTGCGCCACCACCGCCCGGCCAAAATTATATTCTTAATTTGCTTTTCCTTTGTCACTAGTTAAGTTTCTTTGGTTAATTAGCACTTATGTTGCCTTCTTTCTTCAACTACTTACAGTGTCCTTTACATGTTAGGCAATCTTTGCTGGATACATGTTGCAGAATAGTCAGTCATACACGGTCTCATTTACAGTGTATATTTTCACCCTCTTTATGTTGTACTTTGAATAAGTTTTAAATTTATCATTTTTCTTATTATTTTCACATCCTGTGTAAGTAACTTACTCTGCTTTAATGTCATAAAATAGTCTCCATGTTTTGAGCTTTAAGCTTGCCTTTTGTCATTAAAAGTTTTAGTCCATCTAGAATTGGTTTTGGTTTTGTGTCACAGAGAAGCCCTCTCACCTTTTGTAGTTCTCATTGGGATTATAAGACATTCCTTCACAATTTATTGAGCGTTCTTACTTTCTGCTTGTCATCCCTTTTCTTTGTTTATCTATAAGATGTCTTTCGTTAGCACACAGTTTTCTCTTAAAAGGGAATTCTGTATACTCTTACAGACCTTAGGTACTAATAATGTTTTTAAAATTATGCACTGTGTTTTGACTTTATATCCATTTCTTGCTAAAAGAGCTTAATTTTTATTTGTAAAGGTTTTTTTCTATATTTGAATATTTTATTTTGGTTTCATCTCGCAGGTTTTAAAAGGCAGGCATACACGTATCTTCAGGTCTTCGGCTTACAGCTCTTAAACTCTTTTAACAGTCTTCTTTTAGTTAATTTTGGTATTATGGCTACATAAATTCATAGATTTTTTTTATACTAGTAATAAAAGTAATGTATGCTAGTGGCCTGCTTGTGTCAGTACCAAAATAGAATTTATATTTTGCTTTTCATTTCTACCTACCTACTTTTCTACCAAGTAGATTTCGTTCTGCTGTGCCAGTACCTTTTTTTTTTTTTTTGTGGCTACTGTAGTCATAGTTAAATCCATCTTAATGTCCTCTGTTTATAATCTGTTTTAAGTATTCATATTTATAATTACTGATGTGGATTATTTTATAAGTTCAATATCATAATATATGTTATCTTTGGATGATTATTTCAAACTATATTCTAATTTGAGGGCCTTATGTCTTGCATTTTGGTGTTCACCTTTGTTCAATAGAAATATATTCCAATTACTCAGCTACAGAAGATTTAAAGCATTGCCTTTTGTCATCTAGTTCTGCAGTTGAGAAACCTGCATTGATAAGATTATTGCTTCTTTTATGAAACTCTTGAGCTGTGGGTTTCTTCTTGGCATGCTTAGTTTAGAAATTTCATCAGAGTGAACCCCACAGGACTCCTTTCTAATGATCTCAATGCCATGTGATGAGACACTTACTGACTCTCCCATTCTATGTATTTAGAAATTTGTGTTTCTGGGTGTTGGGGTTATCTGTTTCATTGCCTGGGCCTTACCTGAGTTGATACTTAATTCCTATTTTCTTTCTTTTTTGACAAACAATTTTTTTTTAAAACTATTTATTATTTATTATATATACAATATTCTGTCTGTGTGTATGTCTGCAGGCCAGAAGAGGGCACCAGACCTCATTACAGATGGTTGTGAGCCACCATGTGGTTGCTGGGAATTGAACTCAGGACCTTTGGAAGAGCAGGCAGTGCTCTTAACCACTGAGCCATCTCTCCAGCCCCGACAAACAAATATTTTACGTTTATTTATGTAATAACATGGGGGAGGGGAACTTGTGCAAACATGTCATGGTGTTTTGCATGTTGAGATCAGAGGTCAACTGGAGCATATTGGTTCTCTCCTTCTACCATATGGGTCCTAGAGATCAGATTCAGACTTTAACCCTGGAGACATGTCACCAGCCCTGAATCCTCATTTTCTGGTTTGTTGATAAAAATAAGATATCACTTGTTCCAGTATTGTGTTCAACTCTTCACCATCTTAATTTACTGCCTGCCTTTGTAAATTCACGTTCCACAGTACCTGCATCTTTCCTTGGGGTTATTTTATGGTTGTGCTGAAAGAAACTTTTTTCTTGCTCTCTTTTTTGCTTATGTTGAATCTGCCTTTTAGAAAGTAAAGTCCTTATGCTGTGTTAATATTGTACCATACCTTTTATTTTCCAGAATCCTATGATTGTGTTCTTTCTGCTGCTCCTCCTTGTAGTGTATATGTGTAGCAAGGGGGTGGGGGATGGCACATACCTTTAATTCCAGCACTTGGGAGGCAGAGTCAGGTGGATCTCTGAGTTTCAGGTTAGTCTGGCTTACAAAGTGAGTTCCAGGACAGCCATGGTCTTGAACCGCCCCCCCTCCCAATTTTTTTATTTTATTTTTTTTATTTTTGCAGATGGGATTGAACCTACTTACCCATGTCATGAACATACTATACCATTACTCTATATCTCTAGCACTTTCCTTTCCTTTTCTTATTTTAAGGGGGGGACGACGACATGTTATTTCACTGAGTTATCCAGACTGGTCTTAAACTCCTATAACCTGGGCAGGCCTTGAACTTGTCATTCTCCTGTCTCAGTCTCCTAAGGAGCTGAATTACAGACTTATGCCACAAAGTCTGGCTAAGAGCTTTTAAAATACCTTTTCTCTTGTTTAAAACTACATTTCTTGTGTCTGGTGAGGGAGCTCAGTGAGTGTTTGCTGCACACAGCATGGAGAGCAGAGTCTGACACACTCACTTAGCAACCAGGTGTGTGGGCTTGTATTCACAGCCACAAAGCTGGTGTGATTCCACAGCCAGCTACTTGGACATAGGTAGACCACCCCAGGTCCTATGGAGAGACCTTGTGTCGAATAACAAGTTGAACAGCTTCTGAGGATATAGTTTGAAGTTCACTTCTTGCCTCTAGATACATGAGTGCCACACATACACAAATGCACACACTCTTCTTAGGATTTTTATCCTTGTCTTTGCTTGCTGGCCTAAATAATTGAATCATCAATCTTTTGAAAGGGTCTACAAAGTAGGTTTTGTGTTATAAAATCTATCCTGACCCACACCTACAAAGGATATTCAAATGCTCCAGCCAGGTGCTGGTGAGAATTTTGGTTTCAGGCCTATTTAGTAAGTAAATGGGGTTAGATGAATCCTAAATATTCGCTATCATTGTTAGAAAGGTAAGAAAAACTATTTTTGTTCAGTAAATTTTTTTTTAATATTTTGTTTTTGTATCCCTACCAAAGTTTCCCCTTCTTTCTCTCTTCCCAGGCTCCCTACCCTATCCACTCCTCTTCTGCTTGTCAGAAAAGGACAGGCTTCCCGTGGATATCAGCCAGCCATGCTGTATCGAGTGTAGATAGGGGCAAAGGGTCCTAAAAGTCAGAAACAGCCCCTGCTCCCATTGTTAGGATCCCACAAGAAGATCAAGCTGCATAACTGTTATCATATATGCAGAGGGCCTAGGTCAGTCTCTTTGCGGCCCTATGAGCCCAGGTTAATCCGTGGATTTTCTTGTAGTGTTCTTGACTCCTGGCTCCTACAATTCTTCCTTCCCTTTTTCCACAAGATTCTCTGAGCCCCACTTAATGTTTGGCTATAGGTCTCTGCATCAGTTTCCATAAGTTGCTAGGTGAAGCCTCTCTGATGGCTAGACATCAATCTATGGGCATAGCAAAATGAACTCTCTCTCATGATATGAGTCTCAAGCTGGATCAGTTTTTGGTTGGCCTCTCCCTCTCAATTTCTGCATCATATTTACTCCAGCACATTTTTTTTTTTTTTTTTTTTTGATTTTCGAGACAGGGTTTCTCCGTAGTTTTTTGGTTCCTGTCCTGGAACTAGCTCTTATAGACCAGGCTGGCCTCGAACTCACAAAGATCCGCCTGCCTCTGCCCCCGAGTGCTGGGATTAAAGGTGTGCGCCACCACCGCCTGGCTACTCCAGCACATCTTATAGGCAGGATAGATATAGGCCAAAAGTTTTGTGGCTGGGTTGGTGACCTAATAATCCCTCCACTTTCAGTCTTTACTGGTTACAGGAGATGGTCGGTTCAGGCTCTGTAACCCCATGACTAGGAGTCATAGCTAGGGTCACCCTCAGATTCCATTTGTCTCTCCCAGTCCTCTCTCCCTCGATCCTCTCCCCATCTGATCTCTCCTGTTCCACACTCCCCCTCCAGGACCCCAACCCCCACCCCCAACAGCAATGTCTGTTTTATTTTCCCATCACAGTGAGATTCATGTGTCCCCGCCTTGAGCCCTCCTAGTTACTTAGCTTCTCTGAGTCTGAATATAGCATAGTTATCCTTTGGTTAACCTCTAATATCTACATTTAAGTGAGTACATACCACGTTTCTCTTTCTGGGTCTGGGTTACCTCACTCAGGATAATCTTTCCTAATTCCAACCATTTACCAGCAGATTTCCTGATGTCATTGTTTTTAATAGCTGAGTAATAGTCCATGTGTGAATATACCAAATCTTCTTCATTTGAGGGAAATATATATTGGTGGTCTAGTTTCTGACCATTACAAATAAAACTGCTATGAACATAGTTGAGCAAGTGTCCTTGTAGTATAGCAAAGCATCTTTTGGGTATATGTCCAGTAGTGGTATAGCTAGGTTTTGAGGTTGATTGATTCCCAATTTTTGGAGAAACCACCATATTGATTTCCAAAGTGGCTGTACAAGTATGTACTCCCACCAGCACTGGAGAAGTATTCCCCTTGCCCCACATCCTCTATGTTACTTGTATTTTACATCTTGGCCTTTCTGACAGGTGTAAGATGGAATCTCAGATTTCTTTTGATTCACATTTCCCTAATGGATAAGGATATTAAACATTCCTTTAAGTGCTTCTCAGCCATTTGAGATTCCTCTGATGAGAATTGTTTAGATCTGTACCCATTTTTTTAATTGGATTATTTGGTTTATTGATGTCTAGTTTCTTGAATTCTGTATATATTTTGGAGTTGAGCCCTCTGTAGGTTGTGGGGCTATATGAAGATTTTTTTCTGTTCTGTATCCTGCCATTTTGTCTTTTTGATGGTGTCCTTTGCCTTACCGAAGCTTTTCAGTTTCATGAGGTCCCATTTAGTAATTGTCGATCTTAGTACCTGTGAGATTGATATTCTGTTCAGGAAATTGTCTCCTGTGCTAGTGTGTTCAAGTCTGTTCACCATTTTCTCTTCTATCAGGTTCAATATATCTGCTTTTATGTTGAGGTCTTTGATCCACTTGAACTTGAGTTTTGTGCAAGGTGATAGATATGAATCTATTTGCATTATTCTACCTACCAACATCCAGTTAGACCAGCACCATTTATTGAAGATGCTTTCTTTTTTTCCATTGTATAATTCTGGCTTGTCAAAAATCAAGTGTCCATAGGTGTGTGGATTTACTTCTGTTTCTCTGGATAAATTCCATTGATCAACCTGTCTCTTTTTATGCCGGTATTATGCTGTTTTTCATTACTATAACTCCTCTATAGTAGAATTTGAAGTCAGGGATGGTGATACCTCCAGAAGTTCCTTTATTATACAGGATTGTTTTAGCTATCCTGGATGTTGTGGGAGGTCCTTCCGCTCCTCCAGCCAATAGCCGCTGTGATACCAGCCCATTGGGGCGTGGTCTCTTTCCCTTTAAAAAAGCGGCTACTTCCCTCCTCACTCTCTTTACTTCCTGCTCCGGTTCGGGCGACTAGACTTCTTCCTAATTGCGCAGAGGGCTGTTGTCTGGGACGGTGATCTGTAAGTTTATTCCCCTTTAAATAAATACCACCCTATTAATCACAATTCCAAACTGGTGCGGGATTGTTTATGACTTACACCTTCATCTGGCGCCCAACGTGGGGCTCGAACCCACGACCCTGAGATTAAGAGTCTCATGCTCTACCGCTCTACCGACTGAGCTAACCGGGCGGTGGTGGTGCACACCTTTAATCCCAGCACGCGGGAGGCGGAGGCAGGTGGATCTCTGTGAGTTTGAGGCCAGCCTGGTCTACAAGAGCTAGTTCCAGGACAGGAACCAAAAACTACAGAGAAACCCTGTCTCGAAAAATCAAAAAAAATAAAAAACCAAAAAAACTTATCAATGGGCTGGTATTTCAGCGGCTATTGGCTGGAGGAGCGGAAGGACCTCCCGCAACACCTGGAGCCATTTCACTGAAGGTGTTTATCAGCTGTAGCAGTTCCCTGGTAGAATTTTTGAGGTTATTTATGTATACTATCATATCATCTGCAAATAGTGACATTTAGACTTCTTCATTCCCAATTTGCATTCCCTTGGTCTTCTTCAGTTGTCTTTTACACAATAAAAATTCAAGTACTATATTGAATAGATATGGAGAGAGTCTTGTTCCTGATTTTAGTGGATTTGCTTTACGTTTCTGTTTAATTTGGTGTTTGGTATTTGTTTGCTTTAATTGCCTTTATTGTGTTTAGGTACATCCCTTCCATCCCTTATCTATCTCTCCAAGATTTTTACTATGAAAGGGTGCTGGATTTTATCAAGGCTTTTTAAGCATCTAATGAGATGGTCATGTGGGTTTTTTTATTCAGTTTATTTATATGGTGGATTACATTGACAGATTTTCATATGTTGAACTATCCCTGCATCTCCGGGATGAAACCACTTGATCATGGTAGCTGGTCTATTTGATGTGTTTTTGGATTCAGTTTGCAAGTATTTTATTGTATATTTTTGCATCAGTGCTCATGAGTGAAAGGTCTGTAATTTTTCTTTTTTGTTGAGTCTTTGTGTGGTTTGGGTATTAGGGTGACTGTGGCCTTATAAAATGAATTTGGCTATGTTCCTCCTGTTTCTATGTTGTGGAATAGTTTGAGGAGTATTGTTTTTTGCTCTTCTTCAGAAGTCTGGTAGAATTCTGCACTAAAACCATCTGGCCCTGGGCTTTATTTTTGGTTGGGAGACTTTTAATGACTGCTTCTATTTCCTCAGGGGTTATAGGTCTATTTAAATCGTTTATCTTATCTTGCTTTAAGTTTGGTAAGTGGTGTCTATGGAGAAATTTTTCAATTTTGTGGAGTACAGTTTTTGGAAGTATAACCTAATGATTCTTTGGATTTCCTTGGTGTTTATTATATTCCCCCCTTTTGTTCATTCATACATTGTCTTTTAGTTAATTTGGATAATGATTTGTCTATCTTGTTGATTTTTTTCTCAAAAGAACCAACTCTTTGTTCCGTTGATTCTTTGTATTTTCTTTACTTCTCTTTTATTGATTTAGGCCTGAGTTTGGTCATTTCCTGTCATCTACACCTCTTAGGTGTGTTTGGTCTTTGTTGTTGTTGTCTTAGAGCTTTCAGGTGTGCTCTTAAGTTGCTAGTGTGAGATCTTTCCAAATTCTGTATGAGGACAATTAGTGCTATGAACTTTCCTCTCAGCATTGCTTTCATTGTGTCCCATAAGTTTGGGTTTGTTGTACATTCATTTTCATTCAATTCTAGGAAATGTTTAATTTCTTTATTTCTTCCTGGATCCAGTGGCAATTCGGTAGAGAGTGTTTCTATGAGCTTGTAGGCTTTCTGTTGTTTGTTGTTGAATTTCAGTTTTAATCCGTGATGGTCTTGTACAGGGAATTTTTTTCAGTCTTCTAGTATCTGTTGAAACTTGTTTTGCAACTGAGTATGTGGTCAGTTTTGAAGAGGGTTCCATGAGATGCTGAGAAGAATGCATATTCTTTTTTGGGTGACATGTTCTGTAGATACATGTTAGGTCCATTTGATTTATAATGTCTACCAGACCCATTATTTCTCTGTTTAGTTTCTGACTGGATGACCTGTCCATTGGTGAGAGTGGAGTGTTGAAGTCTCACACTGTTAATCTATGGTGTTTGATGTGACTAACACATTTAGTAATGTTTCTTTTGCAAATGTGTGTGTCCATTGCTTTTGAGGCATAAATGTTCAGAACTGAGATGTCATCTTGGTGAATTTTTTTCTTTAATGAGTTTGAAATGTCCTTCATCTCTTTTGATTACTTTTGGTTTGAAGTCTATTTTATCAGATACTAGAATAGCTACTTCCTTCTTAGGTCCATTTGATTGGAAATTCTTTTTCCAACCCATTACTCTGAGGTAATGTCTATCCTTGATGTTAAGGTGTGTTTCTTGTATGCAGCAGAAGCATAGATCCTGTTTTCATATCCATTCTATTAACATGTGCCTTTTTATTCGGAAATTGAGTCCATTGATACTGAGGGACATTAATGACCAGTAATTGTTAATTCCCTTTACTTTGTTGTATGGTGGTGGTAGTGTTTCCCTTCTTTGGATTTTGCTGGTATGAAATTATATATTGCCTGTGTTTTTGTAAGTGTGTAGTTAAAACTTCCTTGGGTTAGTGTTTTCCTTATAGTACCTTCTGTAGGGCTGGAATTGTGGATAGATATTGTTTAAATTTGACTTTGTCATGAAATACCTTGCTAACTCCATCTATGGTGATTGGAAGTTTTGCTGGGTATAGTAGTCTGGACTGGTATCTGTGGTCTTTTAAAATCTGTAAGACATCTGTCAAGGCCCTTCTGACTTTTAGGGTGTAATTCTAATAGGTCTGCTTTTATATTATACTTGGCCTTTTTTCCTTTACAGCTTCTAATAGTCTTTCTTTATTCTGTATGTTTAGTGTTTTGATTATTATGTGACATGGGAACTTTTTTTTTTCCTGGTCCAATCTATTTGGAATTCTGTAAGCTTCTTATGCCTTTATAGGCATTTTCTTCTATGATTTTGCTAAATCTATTTTCTAGGTTTTTATTGTTTTGTTTTGTATTTCGTAGCAGCTCTGACTGTCCTGGAACTCTCTTTGTAGACTAGAATGGTTGTGAATTCACAGAGATCTGCCTGTCTCTCTCTCCTAAATGCTGGGGTTAAAGGCTTACACCACCAACACCCAGCTTGTGTTCCATGTTTTTGAACTAGGATTCTTCTCCTTCTTCTATTCCTATTATTTTTAGCTTTGGTTCCAGTTTTCCTGGATTTTTTGTACTAGGGGTTTTTTTAGATTTAGCATTTTCTTTGACCAATGAATTTATTTCTTCTATTGTATCTTCAATGCCTGAGATTCTTTTATCTCTTGTATTCTATTGGTGATACCTGCTTCTGCCGTTCCTGTTTGCTTACCCAGATTTTCCATTTTCACAATTCCCTCAGTTTGTATTTTCTTTATTGCTTCTATTTCAGTTTCCAGGTCTTGAATAGTTTCTTTCCCATGTTTGTTTTTTCTTGGCTTTTTTTTTTTTTTGGCATTCTTTAAGGGATATATTGATTTCTTCCAAGTTTTTGGTTGTGTTTTCCTCAGTTTCTTTAAAGGAATTTATTTTATTTCCTCTTAAAGACCGCTGTCATCTTAATAAAATTGGTTTTATGATCATTTCTGGTGCTTTGGCTGTGTTGGCATTTTCAGATATAGCTGTCATAGGATAGCTAGGTTTTGGTGGGGGACACGTTGCCCTGGATATTGATGGTGTTTATGCATCTGGGTTTGTGATGATTATAGGTCATGTTTATTGATTTCTGAGTTTTCTTAGTTGATTGGGTGTTTTGCTCCTTGGTATCTGTTTCCTCTTTGGTTTTCTGATCCTTGTGGCCTGGATTTCTGGCAGCTAGCATGACCTCTAATCTAGTGGGTAATCTCTGTCCAAGTTGGGAACAGGCCTTCTGTGGTTAACTTGGCCTTTGTTGTAGCAGTGGGTCTCTGTTCTTCTGTTTGGTGTTGCTTATATTTTGGCAGTGGGAATCTGCTGGGGTTAGGGGCAGGGCTGGGGTTAGGTTACAGCAGAGATAGGGGTAATGTAATGGGAGGGCAAGGGCGAAGGCTGCAGGTTGGGTTTTGTGGGGGAACAGAATCTAGGGAGGGGGCAGTTCACCTGGCAGGTGAGTCATTCACTTGTTCTCTTATTCAGTATATATTAATTGAACATAAGAATTCACGCTTAGCCGGGCGGTGGTGGCGCACGCCTTTAATCCCAGCACTCGGGAGGCAGAGGCAGGCGGATCTCTGTGAGTTCGAGACCAGCCTGGTCTACAAGAGCTAGTTCCAGGACAGGCTCCAAAACCACAGAGAAACCCTGTCTCGAAAAAAACCAAAAAAAAAAACCAAAAAAAAAAAAAAAAAGAATTCACGCTTATATTTTAATGTTTCTACCTTTTGTCTAGCTTCCAGGAAAAAAAACAACTAAGCTTTGGGTCCCAGATGAAGAAGTCTCTCCTGAGACAATGGTCAAAGTAAGTAACATACATAGATTTATTTGTCTTGGTATCTTCACTGTATCAAGTAATAGATGTGGGTATCTTTTAAAGTCAAGAATTTGCCTTTATTGTGTTATATAGTATTTCATATATTGTGAGGTTGTAGGACAATGACGTGCAACTCAGCGCCTTGTGAGCAGTAGCATATATAACCTAGTTTGAGGGGGAAAGATTTGAAAGCTCCTTCCATATTTCTGCTTCTTAGAAATTAGCCTTTTAATGGAGTGACTAGTGTCTTCTCCTGGATATACTTCTCTTCAGTAAAAATGCTAATCCAGATTCTAAAATTATCTTTTCTTTGGGATTTAATAAAAGTTTTTATTTAAAAAAATTAATAATTCTTGAATTTGGGTTTATACATAAGGAATTACTTGTTACTAAAATGCAGAGCATCAATTTATTAAAGTCATGTGATATGTGTCAACTTCATTTCAATGTATTTGTCAAGACTTAAAAGTTAGGAGCACATATACTGAATGTTGACTTTTTTATTTTTAAGAATTTCTTAGCACCCTTCTGGGCTCACTCCCACATTGTCTATTTGCCTCTTTCTCTTTGAATATATTTGGTTGTGCTCCGTATCTTGAATTACGTTAGTGTGTTGCTGCAGCCTCAGATTCTGATGTGTCTGCATGCTTGTAGAGCAGCCCTTCTTTGTTTGCAACTGTAGTTCCATCACTGTATGATACTTGTTGCATTTGGGTCTCAACATTAGCCTAAAGCAGCAGTCTTGTGTCATAGAGACAGCACTGAATGAGAAGACAGGCTATTTAGGCTGAGTGTGCGCTCACCAGGTACCCAGGAAAGGCATCTTTGGGACACTCTGTAATCGCACTGGTCAAGCTCAGTTTTGTTGTCTCTGTTTTTTAGAAAGCTGAGGTAAGTCAAAAAAACAGTACATAGAGAGGTATGTCAAAGACT
Source organism: Chionomys nivalis (assembly GCF_950005125.1). Taxonomy (NCBI): domain Eukaryota; kingdom Metazoa; phylum Chordata; class Mammalia; order Rodentia; family Cricetidae; genus Chionomys; species Chionomys nivalis. The sequence goes on along the minus strand of NC_080088.1, from coordinate 82,002,150 downwards.
AGTAAGTGCAGAAGTACTCACATCTTCAACATCATACGATGTCTAAAGGCCATATTAATTCTTAGGTAGGCAGGTGGGAACTTCCTCTGCTTAGGAAAGTTAGCATGATTCTAATTCTAGGTCCTAAAAGCTGAGGTGCACACTTGGGAAACATTAAAGTTAATAGCAACAAAAGAACTCATCTTTAGTGAAATGAGTTTTGTTTTGTTTTGTTTGTTCTTTTTTTGCCACTTTCCTAGAGGTTGAAACAACTCTTAAAAGACTGTTATCTTCCTGTATAAAGAATGGAATAATTTATTTTGTCTTAAGATGCATGCTCGTTTTTCTATTTTTTAAAGTTGATATGGAAATTCTTTAAACATAACAATGCTTATTGGTCAATTTGTCTTTTAAATAGATTCAGGCTATTAAAATGATGGTTCGATGGCTACTTGGAATGAAAAATAATCACAGTAAATCAGGAACTTCTACCCTCAGATTACTAACAACCATATTGCATAGTGATGGAGATTTGACAGAACAGGGGAAAATTAGGTATGTAGTTATTGTTTCCAGATACTTGGGTTGTATAGTGTTTCAACTCCTGGTGTAACTGTTATATGTTAGAATTTCTTTTTTTAAAAGATAATGTTAATTTATAGGTATACAGCTATTCTTATTGTAATATGATTTTACATGGTGGTTATTGCAATGTAACAGTCACATGTCTGATAGGGTTCTGGCATCTAGACACTGCAAGTATTTTAAATGATAGATCCTTGCTCTTTGTCATAGTCCATGTATAAGTCCTAGTACAGAGATCTGTCACTACTGTTTAACAAGTTTGCTAGTATCTCAAGGATAAAAACAAATTATTGAATCTGTTTCTAGAATACAGTAAACAAAAAATTTTAAATGTACTGTGCATGTTATTTAAAATACACATGCTGTTTTTGTTTATATGATGAAACATAATTTAGTGCTTTCTATTCATAAGTCCACATCTGTGGCCTCAGCTACCTATGGATCTAAAATACCCAAAAGGCAATTATTTTTTCTCTACTGAGAATGTATAGACTTCCCCTTACCATTTCCTGTACCATGCAGCATAGCCACTGTTTGCCTTGTAATCTAGAGCTGAATGAAGGTTTGTGGGGAGATTGTGCACAGCCCATGCAAAAACGATGTAATTTTTCTATGAAGGAATGAAGCATTGATTTTGTTGTCTTAAGGGTTAACTGATTATACTGTGATTGGAACTCAGATTCAGATCCTGAAGCTACATTCAAACCCTGGCTGTTAGCACTTTCTAGTTAGCTGAACCTAACCAAGTTACTTCAGCTTTTCAGTGCCCCCTACACCTACTTGTCTTAGCATACCACTGTGGTGCAGTTAAATATGTTAGGATATTTGAAGTATTCACAGAACTACATAACATATAGGAACATGGATGATAATAGGGATTATTTTATCAGCATTAGCTGAAATGTCAAGTTGGTCTCACAGTGCTGTTCAGTGACACTTCTTAGCAATCTAAAAATAGGAGAATAATTTCATCTAAGTTCTTTAATGAGAAAACAAGGCAGCAAGTGGTGGCTGCTTTCTACCTTTTCATCTTCATTCTCTTCTTCCATCTCCCCCATCTCCCTTTCCATTTTGATTGTGCTGGGCATCAAACCTATTTCCTTGCATGCTAGGCAAAACCCTGCACCACCATCCCAACCCCTAATATATTCTCTTGTATGTTTTATTCATAGTGTTCCCTGTGCCTAGAATTTAACAACACATATTTCTGAAGCGAGTTAATAAAAATAAAACTTAGTACTATCGAAACAGTTTATGTGCTTACCACTTTTATTCTAATTTGTTGCTTCCCTTCAGTAATTTAGACATGTCCATTATATATAATAAGGATATTTTGGTTTAAGAGTCATACTGCATTTGAGATAAATGTATATTGGTCAGTTCAGCCTGGCAGAGAAAATTCTTGGCATTGATACATTTAGTCTCAATTTATTAATTACATTGTTTCATATGTAGTTATTTATATTAATTATTCCTGCCTAAACCTAAGAACTTAAGAACATTGACAAATTGAAGCCAGACTACACACGTTCAAATTCAGATCTGTCATTTATTGATTGCTTTTATTGTGAGCCATTTCACATCTGCATGCCTATTGTAGTATTTTAGCTACTATACCTGCTTGTTTTAAGTTTAGTACAGTAATTGTGGTAGACAAGTTACCAAGTAAAGATATTCATGCTGGCCTGTGAGTAAACATCACACACACAAATCAGTAGTACTGTAATTAAAATTTAACAGGCAAGCCAACATACAAATAAATGTCTTCTGTTCCTGCTTAGCTTAGGATGTATAGGATCAGAAAATTGAATTACTTTAGTCGTAGCTGGCATCAGCTTATTTAAGAGACTTTGCATTGGTTGGGTTCTCTGAGAGCTCTGTGCTGTATGTAGACTGACTATTGTGGCCCCATATTGCAGAAAGTAGAAGCAATTTCCACCCCCCTCCATCTTCTTTGTAAGTCCTAAGAGCTTTGCCCACTTGACCTCATCACCTTCCAGAAAACTCTCCCCTGTAATACCACCTTGGCCTAGGATTTCAAAGTATGCATTCTGAGGAGGTAAAGAATGTTGAGACTTTAGGACTTTCTGCTTTCTTCTTATAGATGGTTATTTTAAGCATTAGATGAATGAGGTAAGAATGATCTACCCCACCCCACTCCCCCAGCACATGGAAGTCTTGCTTAAATTGTTTTGCTTCTTTTTTAGTAAACCAGATATGTCGCGCCTGAGGCTTGCTGCTGGGAGTGCTATTGTGAAGCTGGCACAGGAGCCCTGTTACCACGAGATCATCACGTTGGAGCAGTACCAGCTGTGTGCACTAGCCATCAATGTAAGGGCAGTGTCTAGTGGGGATACGGTCATGTGCTCTTGGGCTTATAGGAAGAACTTGCTACAGTAGCATCAGAGCCTTGAATGTTTGTTTTCTTTCATGAGAACCACTTGGGAGTTTTAAGTGGCATTTTGTTTCCTAGCATGGTGTATGTAACCCCATTGCTGTTCTTCTAGTCTGTAAATTTCCCACAAGCACTGGATGAGTCTTGCACTGACTGAACCATTCCTCCTTAAGGAGATGCAGGGCACTTGCTTTAAGACTCTGGTCACAAACTTGTCATCTGCTGGTCAGTGTACAGCCTTGCTTTCTGTGTGTCTGCTTAAGAACCCCTCATTTATATGCGTAGCTCTCTGATTAATACTCAACTCAGTGAACAAGCAGCACCTGCACTCACTCCTTCCTCGGGCTTTACTGTGGCGCTTGCATTTTTCTCTGAAAGGCACAGTGTGGTCTTGTGCTTAGGCTGCTGCATTTATCACTTGTTGGGAGCTGTTTAAATGTGTCACCAACAAGAACAACATTGTGCACAAGTGTGTCACCAGGTAGACCAGGGAAACAAGGCTGGGCTTTTCTCTAGGGGTGAGCACAGCAGGGTCCTTCTGTGTTTGATGCCCTGCACATCTCTTTGCCAATGACTAGGTCATTGCTACAGGTGTTGATTTTGGAAGTACAAATAAATGAGCAGACAAATTCCTAAGTATGAAATCTGTGAATAAGGAGGAACAACTATTATCAAAATTTCAAAAAGCTATGTTCCTAGGTTTTTATTTTTTAAGACTTAGGGTAGACAGTTTCAAGGTAGAAGTATTTAAAATAATTTTTTTAAATAAAGTAAATCTTTTAAAAGTGAGAATACACAAACTCATGTATCAGTAAATGTAAAGGCATAACTTAAGCTTGCCCCCCTGCGTATTTCTCTACTTGGCACAGAAGCCGTGACTCTTTAGCTACCTCCTGGTATTGAGTAACTGTCCTGCTGCTGCACTCTTCCACACTCTAAACAGTCTCCCACCAGGACTGTAGGAGACCTGTCTAGTGCTGGGTAAATGTCCCTACGCACAGTTCTCATCATGTTATTCTCCTAGTCAGACACATTTAAGAATTCATACTTGTTTGAAAGAAAGAAACAAAACAAAATGTATTTTATAACGTGACATTTAAGCCTCTATGGTGTTTGGATCTAAACACATACTTTCATGCATTTAATACTACCCTTATAGCAGTGGTTCTTTGGTTTTTCAAGACAGGGTTTCTCTGAAGCGTTGGAGCCTGTCCTGGAGCTAGCTCTTATAGACCTCGAACTCACAGAGATACGCCTGCCTCTGCCTCCAGAGTGCTGGGAATAAAGGTGTGTGCCACCACTGCCCAGCTATAGTAGTGGTTCTTAACTTGTGAGCCACGACCACCAGAAAACACAGCTGTTTATATTATGATTCATAACAACAGCAAAATCACAGTTATAAGGTAACTACTAAAATAATCTTATAGTTGGGGTCACCACAACATGAGGAATTGTATTAAAGCATTGCAGCATCAAGAAGATTGAGAACCATTGCTTTACAGTATACCACTCTTCATCTGTTTCATTTTGGTGAAACTGAGCACTTTTATTCATGCTGTGCTGTGTTGCCTCTGTTTTTTGTCTCACCCTTCCATCTCCACATAGCTGCATTTCTGTTTGGCAGTGAAGGTCCAGATGTGATCTTTCCCACAAGACTTGCCCTGGTTTTCTTAACTGGATGCAGTGTCTTGTTTTAATTCCCTCCAGATTTTATTTTTCACTCCTGCTACATATAAAGCTCAGCCTGTGCTTTTACTTTTTCTGTACACGTGGTTTGTTTTCTTTCTTGAGCTAAGGCTCTTTAAAGGTGGTATTGTTGTCTGTTTGAACGGACATTCAATGTGAAGGACTAGAAGTGGAATTATATGACAGCACATTTAATAGTTGCTTAGGTGTTTGGAATCTGAAATTCAGTTCATGAAAAATTTTACTTTGTGTTATTATGAGATATATTGTTCTAGATTCTGGAAGTGCAAAGCTGAATAAGTTATGGTGGCAGTCCTCCAAAAACAACAGCCTCTTAGAATAAAAAATACAGATAAGTGCTGATAATACAGTGAGGTACCCTACTTCTAAGTACAACTACGTCTAAGGTGCTAAAAGAAGTTTTAAGGATAATTTGTGTTCAGAAGGCCTCTGAAAGTAGACTGAGGTATGGTGAAGACAAAATCAACTTTGTAGTGATGAACTAACTTCAACTGCAGCTTTATATTGTGAGGCAAAAAACTGTAATTTTTTTCATATACTTAACCAATTTTTTGAAATTGAAAGTATAAATGTTTGCCTTTGTGAGAGTTTATTTTTGGTAAAACTATTGCTATTCCTTATTTTACATTTTATGTTAGTAGGGTACCTGTCTTCTTAATTTCCTAGTAATACCTCTTGAAACACCCTATGCATTCAGTTTCTCTCTTCTGTTGTTAATTGTTAGCTCCTTGTCTATGAACTAACAGTTTTATGTCACTAATCACTGAAGACTGGTAGTTTTGAAGTGATTGATAAGTTGGCTTTGTAACAAGTTTGCATTGGGTTACTAAGTGCTGAGCTGTTAGTGAGAGGGATAGAACTTTGATTAGGGATGTGTCTCAGTAGAAGGGTGGTGTGTCTTAAGTGGGATAAGTTTTAAAGAATGGTCTATTCACTGATGACTATGTTTAAAATAGTTGACTTTGGTTATGAAGTTTTAAATTGGCATTTTTGTAGTGAATTGGATATTTTCATAATAGATGTATATATTTGTTCCTTAGTACTGATGAAGGATAACTTTATTGAGTGTGTTAGTAGAAAGACTGAATTTCTGTGGGCACTTGAATAGTGTTTTTAAAGTAGTAGGTATACTGAAATTGAAATGAAATGAAAGGGAATATGTACTATAAGAACTTAAAGATAGGCATATAACACACCCCTACCTCAACTGCATTAAGCAGGCATAATGGTATCTGCCTATAATCGCAGCATTAAGGAGGCTTGGCTGGTAGGATAATGAGACCTTGTGTCAAAAAAACAAAAACCTGGGATTGGCAAGATAGCTCACCCATTGAAAGTACTAGAAGACCTATGTTTGGTTCCCATCACCCACATGATGGCTCACAACTGTTTGTAACTCCAGTTCCAGGGGATCTTACTCCCTCTTCTGGCCTCCACAGACACCAAGTACACATTATGTACATGCATGCAAAACATACATGCACGTAAAAATAAGACTTTGAAAGAACAAAATCAGAAAATGTCCAAGTGCTAGGAATAGAACCCAGCTAATGTAGAGCTCTTGTCTAACATTCTGGAGGGTCAAGGAGCAATCCCTGTATTATAGAGGGAGGAATAGTAAAGATAAGTGTAACACATGACTTAGACTTTGAGGAAGAACCCAGCAGTCATCACAGACAGAAGAAATGATGTACCTAAAGTCATAATAATAAGAAAACACACAAGCTGAGAGGGTATAATTATGAAGGTGTTTGTCATCGAGACACATTGTAACATGTTTCCTTTAGTTTAGAAGAAATTCTGATACACTGTATACTGGCCACTGTGCTACAAGAGTGCATAGAGACACTCTTCTGTCTTCAAGGGACCAGCAAATGAATAAGGCCGACACCTAAACCGGTGTTGATCTATGTTCAAGATATGCAGTAGAATGCTCAGAGCATGGGCCACAGCACAGGGTACAGGTTACATGATGCTTTGAGTAGGTAAATAAGTTGCCCTAAAGAACAAGGAGTTTGCTAGAGAGAGATGGTTGGGTGAAGCAAGTCATAAGATAATCAGACACTTTGCCTAAGACACTAGTGTTATGCTGAGCTATATGCTTAGTCCCTTACTTTCTTAGTATTGTTTTAATCATACTCTTTTAAGTAGGGAGAGCTGTGCTAGTTTCCTCTGTGTTTTTTTTTTTGTGGGGGGGGGTTGGTGTTTTCAAGATAGTCCTAGCTGTCCTGTGTGACAGCCTGGAACTCGCTCTATAGGACAGGCTAGCCTTGAACTCCCAGAGATCCACCTGCCTGTGTCTCCTGAGTGCTGGGATTAAAGGTGTGCACCGTTACCGTCTGACCTTAGTTTCATCTATTTTAAGAGTTATGTTTATTGTTGTCTAACAAATGTAACTGGTAGTTATTGGGTTCAGTTGAGCCTTGAGGCAGAGTCACATCCTCTGTTATGAATCCTCACTCAGGGATTGTCTATCGACTTGATCACATCTGAAGTTATAACTTCTTACTGCCTTGTAGATAATACCTGGGATCATTTATCTTTACAGGATGAGTGCTATCAAGTCAGACAGGTGTTTGCTCAGAAACTTCACAAAGGGCTTTCCCGGCTACGACTTCCACTTGAGTATATGGCCATCTGTGCGCTTTGTGCCAAAGACCCTGTGAAGGAGAGACGAGCTCATGCTAGACAGTGCCTGGTGAAGAATATCACTGTGAGGCGGGAGTACCTGAAACAACATGCAGCTGTTAGTGGTGAGTGCATGGGAGGTGAAAGTGCACCTTCCGGTCTTCCAGTTGCAGTCACATAGAACAAAACCCAAATTGTCATTTATTATGGTGTACACTGCTTTAAAAAGTCAGCACCTTCCCACGGTTGCTTTTCACTTAACTGTATTTAAAAATATGTATAAATGTATGAGTATGAGAGTTTCATTATCTTTGTGTAAATGGCTAAATGAATAGAAAAAGTCTGGCATTGGTGGTATCTAGAAAATAGTCAGATTTGCATAATTTTTGTACTATGTCAGCACTGTCTTGGGTCTTTGTTCTCATGTGTAGCTAACATTCATGTTGGTTGCTTGTATGCCTGCCTTCCCTGTGTTCCCTTCGCCAGCTCCTAAGACAGTCGCTGTGGTACTTGACTCTGTGCCTTAACAGACAGCATGCATCAGCACCTACTCAGTCACCAGGTCAGATCAGAGGCATTCTTTGTGCATGTCTTCCCTTTCTCCAGCCACCAAAACCCATTAGCCCTTCTTCCAGACGTCACAGATAGATGTCTGCTGTCTCCTGCTAGCTATACTTTACTTGAACTATTGTAGATTCTCTTAATTCACACCGTTTTGTAAATGCCTTGCTTTTGTCCCTTCCTTCTGCTTCCCACTGTACCACACTGTATGTTACCCTTCTAGAACAGACCAGTCATCCCTTCATTGAAGGTTGAAATACATGTAGGTTCTCAGCTGCTCACGAATGACATTGACGCACCCGATGGCGGTTCATATTTTATACTCAGTTCAAGCTTATGCTCGGTGTGCAGGGTTACTTAAAGTTTTGTGCAGCCTGCCTCTCCCTACTCTGTTCTGAGCCCTGGAAATCACTTCTCTTCTAGACAGCCATAGCTGGGAAATATATGTAGTTTACACCTTTGAGTCATTTGAGATACAGTTTTAGCGTCAGCTGGCCATTGTGATCCTCTTTCTCTTTTTCCTCACCTTGAAAAAAGTGAAGGCTATGTAGTCACATTCCACCTCTGCATTTTACAGGCTGGATTTGGTCAGGTTATTTAATCCATGTCTTAGTTTGCTTGTTTGTAAATTTTATATAATTATACTCCCTCCTTGTGGTTGTTACAAGGACTGAAAAATCGTGTATACAGTACCTAGCATAAAATAAATGGCCCAGAGAAGTCACCAAAATACTAGCTATTCTTATTTTAGGTACTTTCCCTATAGCTTCCATCTTTTTATACTTTAGTATGAGTGCCTTATCTGGTCCTATTTTTCTTTATATTTTTACATTGTATAGATAGAAAGTAGTAAGCACTTTATACGTATTTGATATAATTTAACTTAAATATCACTGAAATTTGAGTCTTGGTATTATTTTCTCTCATGCTTGCTCCTTAATTACCATTCATACAGAAACTCTTCAGAGACAGTCTGATGCTTATTGGCATGCATTATGCTCCTGGTTGAACATCTGACTAAAATGGAATTGGGAGACTGAATTCAAGTCTTTTTGCATACTGTTTTCCAAATACAGTTTGCATGCCTTTCTGACCTCTACGATATAATTTGCTATTCTCAGTCAGCAGATAAATAAACTTGGATTTATGCTGAAAAGTTGTTTGTATTTACACTGTCCTAGCTCTGTTCTTTTGTATGGTCCTACTATTAAAAACTGACCATTACTTCTGTCTTTATGTCCACTCTGATAGCTTGTCAGAGAATACCAACACACAATTGCTTATAGCATAAGGAAGAAGAGATCTTACATCTCAATCATAAATAGTTTGTGTGGATCACTCTTTCCATGTGCATTTGAAAACTGAAATATATGTCCTTGCTGCTCAGCACCTGGCGTGCTAACTAGGCATTTTAAACTGCTTACCATGTTTCTCAGCACAGGGTGTTTTGCGTGTGTTGTTCTGCCTGCCATATTGTGGTAAATCACTGGGATGTAGGAAATATACAAAAGAGCATGCGATTTGATCTTTCTAACCTGGATGTTTTGTTTGCTTTTTGTCTTTCTTTTATTATTTTGTTTTGTTTTGTTTTGTTTTTTGTTTTTCAGAAAAATTATTGTCTCTTCTGCCAGAGTATGTTGTTCCATATACAATTCACCTTTTGGCACATGACCCAGATTATGTCAAAGTACAGGATATTGAGCAACTTAAAGATGTGAAAGAGTAAGACTTTTTTCATCCCATTTTCCTATTTTCTGAAAATTGTTTTTTACCTCCTTACTGCTGATAATGGGATATTAATTACAGTTGTTGTGTGTTTCATTTTGCTAAGGTTCTTTCTTAGTCACACTGCTCACTTGTCTTTGTTTTTCATCTCTTCACATTACATTTCTTACCTAATTTCCAAAATTGTAACCTAAACTACTAACCTTAGTTCTGTTTCTCTACAGTGGTGGCCTTGCTTTTCTACTGAAGTAATTAATGCACTCAAATTTTTCTCTTCCAGTTCTTTCTCATCTTTTATTTTTTTCTAAATTGTAGGTTTTCATGTGAGGAGATTGTCAATCTTTAAAAGCAGGTAGTAAGCAGGTTTATCTTTGCAGTAACTGTCTTTGTGAAAAGAAAAAGTGGTCTCTTCATAATAGGACACGTTTCACAGCCAGGGGATATTCTTCGTTAGAATTTCAGCGCTGTTCTCCAATTAAAGATGATTGCCTGTGTAGAGAGAGAATAGGGGAATATGGTACATTTTATGACCAGCATGGTTGTTAGAATAAACTTGAGACCCTGGTCTGTTATAATAAAGGGTAGCTCCTATGATTTTGAATCATTTAATACTGTATGTCATTAACACACTTGTAAAAATGATGGTTAATTTCTTGATTTATAGAAATATAGTTATTTAAGGTAATACAAGAAAATTAAATTACCATTAGCAACTGTGATGGGGGGGAAATCCAGTCTTTTTTATTTGCCATAATATCTGTTTCTAAAATGCTTTCTCTAAAAGTGAATTCTGTGTTAGAGTGATTGCCAGTAGAGGAACTTTGGCTGCCTTTCTTTATCTGAGAGCACTGGCTTTTTACGTAGTTGAAATGCACTTAATTGCCCTGGTTGTCTTCATTCTGTGGAGCACAACCCGAGTGATGGTATTTTCTTCTAGAATAGTATCTTGTCTCATATCTCCCTTTCCTGTTATTTTTCTCCTTTATATATCAACTGTAATTCCATTCCTTTCTTACAGGAGAGGGATCATTTAAATTTTTTTTCCTCAGTAAGCAAAGACAGTATGTGTAGGTGTCAGCCATGCTTTCCTTTCTCATTTGTTTGACTGTTCCTAATCACTGGCTTAGGTAATTGTATTCTTTTGAAGATGTCCCATCAGGACTTGAGTCACCTCATTGTTTTATGGCCAGTTCTTCTTTACTGTTTATAGCACTGATTTAAAATTGTTTAGTTCTTTGCATTTCTATGTTTCTTTTAACTTTCCTTATGCAGAATCTGCTGAGATTCTGAGCTTACATCTGCATTACTGACCTATTGTAGTGTGTATATCTATATGTGTGTGTGCGTGTGTGTGTGTAACTTAGGCTTTTCCCCTGCTGGTTTATTTTTAGTTTGTAGCTGCTTCTTTTAAATTTTTTCCTGTTCTGGAGTTATAGTCTAGGTTCATTATGTTAATATTGAGTATCTGTATTTAACAAAAGATCTTTTTTTTCTGTATTTTTCTTTATTTTTGTGTTCTTAGATGTCTTTGGTTTGTTCTGGAAATATTGATGGCTAAAAATGAAAACAACAGCCATGCATTTATCAGAAAGATGGTAGAAAATATTAAACAGACAAAAGATGCTCAAGGACCAGATGATACAAAAATGAATGAAGTATGTAATTCACAATAAGTAATTTTGATGCCTTGCTGATTTAAATATTTTGGTATAGGGTACAACTTCTTTAATATTCTTATTTTTTCTATTAGTATTTATTATTTCTATTACTATTGTTTTTTCTATTAGTGATAATTGGGATTGTTAATGCAGAATTATTATACCAGTACTAGTGTTTATTTAGTAGTAATTTTAATGCTGAATCATAATGATTTTGTTACAATAATATACACAATAATATAAGCCATAGTATTTATCCTGAAGACTTCTTTCATTAGTCTACCATTTAGTCTAAATACATGTTCTAGAATTACTCCTAATTAACAGAGTTTAAGCTATCAATCTTAATAACTGACTAAAAAAAAATACCATTTCAGAAACTGTACACTGTGTGTGATGTTGCCATGAACATCATCATGTCGAAGAGCACCACATACAGTTTGGAGTCTCCTAAAGACCCAGTGTTACCAGCTCGGTTTTTCACCCAACCTGACAAGGTAGTTACTTTAGAATTTGTTTTTGGGAGTTGACGTGAAGTGTGTGTTCAGCACTGGGCTGTGGGAAGACAAGGAAGGACCAGTAGTAATAACTGCCCACTATCAATGCTGTGGAAAGGACACTGGACTCAGAACTGTAGCTCTACACAAGTGTGGACCAGAGTGGAGGCCACAAGGGGATGATCCAGAGTTTGTTTCAAAGTCTGAAGCCATGCCAAGAGCACAGGCAAAACTCTGCCAAAGCATTTGTGAATTAATAGCCTTTGATCCAGAATGGGAATTGTATTGCTGATCTGTGGAGTCTGAAGTTACAAGCCCTGGATGAGGTTTTAGAAGGTGGAGTGAGGAAACAGAGCATAGATATAGGGATAAGCCCAAGGCTCTGGGAGCGCTGCAAGGATATTCACAAACCATGTCCCAGTACAGTTTTCCACAGGCCCTGGTAGACTCTTCTCTGAGCTGATTGAATAACAGCATGGAAAGCACCATCATCCTTTTCGTAGTGAAAGCTCACAGAGCTGTCTTGGTACTCACTGACTGCTTTTTCTCTTGCTTACAGAATTTCAGTAACACCAAAAATTACCTGCCTCCAGAAATGAAATCATTTTTTACTCCTGGAAAAGTATGTTTTGAGACTTGTTTTAGTATTTATGTGGAAGTTAACTTTGGTGTGATTATTGGCCTAATTGTGCTGTTTTGTTTCTTAAAGAATTTTTTGTGTCTCAAGATAGGAAATATTATTAGCTATCTTCCATTTGTTGATTAAATTATACTTACTATGTAGATGCCAGCTAAGCTGCACTTAAAAGCTTATAGTAAAACTATGGAGACCATTATCCTTTAGGCTTTTCTTATACCAATCTATACAATAATCTTAAATATATGTTTTATATCCTTCTATAGCAAGGTTCCATTTTCATGATTGGTCTATATTTCATTTGTTGTCTTACAATGCAAACCTTTTCCTACAAATAATTAAAATTTAGTTGCTCTATTTTTTTTTGGGGGGGGGCGGCTGTTTGTTCTGAAATGACCTTGCTAGATAGCGCAGGCTAGCTTTGAATTTGCAGTACTCCTTTCTCAGCCTCCTAAGTGCTGCAGTTATAGGCATGCACTGTTACACTGTGTGTGTGTGTGTGTGTGTGTGTAAGAGATAATTCAGTTCATTATCTTTATTTTGTTTAGATACATTTTTATGTAATTAGTGTGTAAATATGTTGAAGTTGTTGCTAAGAGTTTTTGATATGTGACTTTCTTTTAGTGTTAGATAAGAAGAGTTATGTATTTCTCGTTTCAGCCTAAAACAACCAATGTTCTAGGAGCAGTTAATAAGCCACTTTCATCAGCAGGCAAACAGTCTCAGACCAAATCATCAAGAATGGAAACTGTGAGCAATGCAAGCAGCAGCTCAAATCCAAGCTCTCCTGGAAGAATAAAAGGGAGGCAAGTGTGAGATCTAAAATAATACCATTATAAATATTTGATGACTGTGAATAGAGATGAATTGATAGTTACTGACAAATAATAGACACCTTTTCATATGTAATCTCTGTTCATACATACAATAAATATTTAACCTTATTGTTTATTAGTTGTTCAGACAGTAGAATACTTGAATCATTAAAAATAATGAGATCAGAAGCTAGAAAGATGGCTGAACAATTTAAGAGCACTGGCCACTCTTCCATTTTATTCAGGTTTGGTTCCCAGCACCCTGTAGCAGCTCACAGCCATGTGTAACACCAGTTTCGGGGATCCAGCACCCTTTTCTGTCTTCTACAGGCACTGCATGCATGTAATGTATAGACATACATGTAGGCAAGTCACTCATACACATAAAATTCAGGGGCCAGAGGGTTGGCTCAGTGTGTAAAAACACTTTCTACTAAGACTGATAACTTGAGTTTGTCCCTGGGACTAACATGGTAGAAGGGGAGAAGCAACTTCCTTGGGGTGTCCTCTGTCCTCTACACATGTTGCAATACTTGAATGCACTTGTACACACAACAGTAAATGAAAAGTGTTTTGTTGGCTTTTTAAAACAGAATTATTACACATTAGATCTGTAACAGAGTCAGTGCATGAGGTAGATTGTATAGAGCAGTGTTGCAGAGCCTTTACTTTGGAATGGCTTCATAATCACACTAGTTTGTACCCAGTAGGAACTTTTTGGTAAAACATAGAACATCTTAATAATGTCGATAATAACATGGGGTGTGTATTTTATACTGTTTGAATTTCTTTTTACTATTTATAAACTTTGCTTTTTATTTAAAAAGTAGTTTTAGCTGGGCAGTGGTGGCACATGTCAAAGCAACAGGAGGCAGAGACAGGCAGATAGATATCTATGAATTTGAGGCAAGCCTTGTCTACAAAGTGAGTTCCAGGACAGCCAGAGCTAAACAATGAAACCCTGTCTCAATTCTCCCTCAAAGTAGTTTCAGCAAGAATTCCTTTTTCTCCTTTTTCTTGAAAAACTGCACCTTCTTGTTATCTAGAGCTTGAGATTCATGAGTTCTACAGTATGTAAACAGATTGGTTTGTTTTGAGACAGAGTCTCTCTGTGTAGCCCTGGCTGTCCTGAAACTTGTTGTGGCAACCAGACTGGCCTGGAACTCACAGAGATCCATCTGCCTTTGCCTCCTGAGTGCTGGGTTAAGTAGATAAGGATGATGCCAAAGACTAGACCTTTGTAAGAACATGAGAACATGTGCCTTAACTTATTCAGCAAGTCTGCTAAGTGTCTGCTCTGAGCCATGCATAGGTTTACACACTTAGTAAAATTGTCAAAAATCAGTGCTTATGTGTGTTAGCTAGAAGAAGAAGTCAGATAAGAAACATAATGACTTTGCATGTTATTGCTACAGAGAGAAGTAAAGATGGGGGTAAGGAAGGGGTATGGCAGGGTTAAGCTGCATGTAGGCCAAGTCAACGTACTAACAACAGGTTTTATTTTTTTTTATTTTTTTTTTTTTTATTTTTTTTTTTTTTGGTTTTTCGAGACAGGGTTTCTCTGTGGTTTTGGAGCCTGTCCTGGAACTAGCTCTTGTAGACCAGGCTGGTCTCGAACTCACAGAGATCCGCCTGCCTCTGCCTCCCAAGTGCTGGGATTAAAGGCGTGCGCCACCACCGCCCGGCCTAACAACAGGTTTTAATTTCCATGCGTCTGATCCAGAATGGAATCTAGTTTTCAAAGCATTATATGAAAAATGAATTTATTATTTATTTTCGTAATTTATTAAATGGGCTACATTGTGTACTGATTTGGTGCTAAATATGATAGGAAAGCATCTTTAAAATGAATAAAGTCTTTGCTTAGGAAGTTATAAAGCTATACAATGAAACAGTTAAAAACTTTTAAGGTTATTTGTTTGTAGAAATAATTGTAGATGTCTCTATTCAAAGGCTTGATAGCTCTGAAATGGATCACAGTGAAAATGAAGATTACACAATGTCTTCACCTTTGCCAGGAAAGAAAAGTGACAAGAGAGACGACTCTGATCTTGTAAGGGTGAGATGCTTGGTTGACTGTGTGATGCTGGTAATAGCAGTAGCTCTCATCAGTTCTGCTCTCTAGCCAGACATTACAATCCCAGTCTAATCTGGCATGTGATGTACTTTCTGTGACTTTATCTTCAGAGGCAAACAAGTTAGTTTCATATTCAGAATTGTTTGCCTTCCTTTTCTGTTTAACACAGTATTTTAGTCATGGTCTTAGGAACAGTAGATTGCAGGTCTCAGAATTTGCTGCCTCCTTTAGAAAGTCCTTGTTATGTTTTAAATATTAGTAGAAGTGGCTGTAGTTTGTAAATGTTACTTGAAGGTAGACAAATTTGGTGAAATTTCATTGAGATAAAGAATTCATTACTCCAGTACAGCCCGGTGGATTTGTAGCTGGGCCTGTTTGGATTCCTCATATGAACTCTGAATCCATTTTCTTGTCTGTAAACTGGATAGTTTAGGCTTGTCAGCCTAGCAATAATAAGTTATCATTCATTAATTGATTAAATGAATTAGCCAGATAAACTATTGATGCTGTCTCATTGTTACAATGATTTATGCCACTGAGCAATAGTTACCATAAAACTAGTATGTCTGAGAGACAGGAGTTATCAGTAAAATAATTATTTTTGCTTTCTTTGGAATTTTATTTCCCCCCCTTTTTCCCCATTGGCATATTTCCATTGTTTCAAGTTTCTCCAGTTTATCTAGCCAGGTTGTTTTATAATTAAAATTTCTACTAAATCCTTATTAGCTATACTGTCTGGCTCAGCAGTTAGCAGCTTTTGGCTGTTGCGCCGGTGACCCCAGATTTGAATTCCCCACACTGTCTTTAACTCCAGTACCAGGGCATCCAAAGCCCTCTTCTGACCTTCACAGGCACCAGATGTGTGTGGTGCACAGATATGCATGCAGGCAAAACACCATTACATATTTTTAAAAGTTTTTCCCAAGTAGAATTAAAAATAATAGCTTAGAGAAACATAGGCTCATTAAAAGAAAGAAGTCCTATTGCTGAATTTCTAGAAGATAATCTTTAAGTTAGTAAAAGTATTTGTATTTTTTTAGTTCTACATCTTAGTTAATCAAGAAAATCCTTCTTTATTGTAATCATGCTTGAAAATGAAGTTATTAGCCAGCTCATGATTTCTTTGTTTTGGTAACAGAAACAAGGGCGTTCTGAGTTTGAGGCCAGTCTTGGCTTTATAGTAAGCTCCAGGCCACCCTGAATGCCACAGGGAGGCCTTCTCTTCTCCTCTGTCCCTCCGTCCCTCCGTCCCTCCGTCCCTCCTTCTGTCCCTCCTTCCGTCCCTCCCTCCCTCCCTCTCTCAAACACACACACACACACACACACACACCACCACCACCAGCAGCAGCAACAGCAACAACATAAAACAAACAAGGTCAAGGGCTAGGGGTGTAGTTGTGCTTGTGTATCGTATACAAGACCTCAAGTTTGATTCCTAGCACTGGAAAGGAAGATATAGAAAGAGAGCATGTATGTATGTGTTCATGCGTATAGCTCACTTCTCTCTGGTGAGTTTTGTTACACATCAGATGGATTCTGTTCATCATAGTGACCTTTGTGTTACAGAAAGACAAGATGGGTATACAGTCTCACCCAGAGCCTTAAACAGAATCTAAAAGAAGTAAAGAGCACTTGTGTGGGAAATCTCAAAACCAGGGTTGAAATGGTGATAGTTTTCTCCCAAGTGAATATGTAATGCAAATGTAGTGATTTTTTTTTCTATCAATGTGTAAAAATTAGTGGACTTTAAAAGGGTCAGGATAACCGGCACTGGCCTAACAAGACACTGGTCTGTTTGGGTGTGGCCAGTGAGATACAGAGGATGCTGCTGCAGCCCTAGACATGCTTTCCTAGGGTGGGGAATCTACCAGCTTAGAAATTCAGTTCCTAGAGACTCACCTCCATCAGATTATCCCCCAAAGCCCTCATCTTACATTGTCTTCAACACATGAGGGACATAAATTCAAACCATACCAAAAAGAAAGTAAAGGTTAAATAGATTTAAAAGAGTAGTTGAATATAGGTAAAGTACTAGGTTTCCCAGGAAACAACCCAGACAAAAGAAATAATTCCCAGAATACCGGGGCGGGGGTGTGTGTGTTATTTTTGAGGCAGAGTATCATGTCACCCATTCTGGCTTTGAATTCACTGTGTAGCAGATGGTGACCTTGAGCTTCTGATGCCTCCCCTTGTGCAGACTGGGACTGCTGCTGAGTACAACCACGCCTGACTTGATGAAATGCTAAGGCTCAAAGCCAGTTTTGTGCATTCTAGGCAAGCACTTTACCAGCTCAGCCACTTCCCCAAGTTAGAGTTTTTGTTTATTTCTCTCTCTTTTTGCAATAAGATTTTACTGTCTGTCTGTCTGTCTGTCTGTCTGTCTGTCTGTCTGTCTGTCTATCTATCTATCTATCTATCTATCTATCTATCTATCTATCTATCTATCTATCTAATCTATCTATCGTGTATGGATATCTTACGTTTGTGCCCGGTACCCATGGATGCCAGGAGAGGGCATTGAGTTTTTCTGGAACTGGAGTCACAGATGGTTGTGAGCTGCCATGTGGGTGCTGGGAATTGATCCGTGATCCTCTGGAAAAGTAGAGGATCCTAACCATAGAACTGTCTTTCCATGCCCTCATTCTGTTGAAATTTTTAAGAGTGTAAACTTGCACAGACTTTTTGGAAGTTAAAATTGCCTGAAAGTATTCATACATCCTCTCATTCTTGGGTATCTATAAAGAATTTTCTCAATCTCCATTTGCTCATTTATACATAAATTCTCTGAATATAAAGTAAGATTTTATTTTAAATTTGAAAACCCTGGTCCTTTTTGTTTATTTGTTTTTTGTTTTTATTTGTTTTGTTTTGAATTAGTTAAATCTGCAAAGAAGGTCTTTGATTCTGTGATGTTTCTGGGTTTCTAGTGTGAGACAAATGTGTCGAAGTTTTGTGTCTAACCTCCACTTAGAAAATAAAAATAGTAATGACATCACAAACGCTTGTAGCACATTGTGTGGTCTGATTAAAGCTAGGTAAATAAACTGGGAAGGGATGCTTTAGTGTCACCTGGATACCCAATTACTGAGTGTGAGGTGCTCATCTTTACTGAGAGACACACATAAAGTACTGATTTGAGAGGGCTCCCTTTGAAACTCTGCATCCTAAATTTAAGAATAAAGACTTCCCAGTGGGTGGCCCCATACCCAGGAGTATATGGGCAGCACAAATTAGAGTTGTGGCTTTTAAGCATTAAGAAGTTGGAGTGTTCTTGGAGGAGTGAGGGTGAGTGTGATCAAAATACCCTGTATTGAGTTCTCCAAGAACTAATCAAGATTGTTGTTTGTTTTAAATGAAATTCTACTCTGACTCCAAAGAATTTTAAAAATCAAATTCTAGTAAATAGCCTGGTGAAGTGGCACATGTTTGTCATCCCTATGACTCTGAACTCTAACATGAAAAGAAAGTTTGATGCCAGCTTGGGTAACCTGATGAAACTTTGATTCTGAAAATTGGTTAAAATAAAAGTAGTAAATAGTTGTGGCTGCAGTATATTTAGAGCTGTACATTTAGATACGTATTCATGATAGAAGTAGATGCAGAGTTTTAGGGTTGTCTCATTGTTCAGGATGCTAGCAGTTTTAGTTTTGTTTGCCATGCTGGAGCATCAGCCCAGGGCCTTGCACATACTAGGCAAGGGTTTTTCCACTGAACCACACCCTAATTCCTAACAGTTCTATTTTTCAAAACTTAATTTTAAAAATTGTGATCCTCCTCCCTCCAGTCTGAGTTGGAGAAGCCTAGAAGCCGGAAAAAAGCACCTGTCACAGACCCAGAAGAGAAATTAGGTATGGATGACCTGACTAAGTTGGTACAGGAACAGAAACCTAAAGGCAGTCAGCGTGGTCGGAAAAGAGGCCACGCGGCTTCAGAGCCAGAGGAGCAGCAGTGGCCTGAGGAGAAGAGGCACAAAGAGGAGCTCCTCGAAAATGAGGATGAACAGAACAGCCCACCCAAAAAGGGCAAAAGAGGCAGGCCGCCAAAACCACTCAGTGGAGGGACAGTGAAGGAAGAGCCAACTGTGAAAACATCCAAAAAAGGAAACAAGAAAAAACCTGTACCTCCTGTCGTAGACGAAGATGAAGAAGAAGAAAGACAAATTGGAAACACAGAACAGAAGTCAAAAAGCAAACAGCACCGAACATCCAAGCGAGCACAACAGAGGTGAGTATGTGTAACCTTAAACTGTAACCATCGATACAGTAAATATACTTACCACAATGTAAATCATAATTTGATGCTATCCACATTTGGGTCTTCCCCAAAGCAGAGCAGAATCTCCTGAAACTAGTGCAGTTGAATCCACACAGTCCACACCACAGAAAGGACGAGGAAGACCATCAAAAACGCCATCACCATCACAACACAAAAAAAATGTGTAAGTTGTAAAGAATATTAAACTTCAATCCAATTTCAAATTATTTTGCAAACTTCATAAGTTTATAAGCCTAATTATTGCTGTATTTAAATTCCCAATATTTTGTCCCATTATACTAGGTAAGATATCTTTATAGACTTATCTGGAGGTTAGTAACCCAGTTAATAGTTGTACATTCTTATAGATCTAGAGAAATCTTTACAAATGAATGCCAAATAGTCGGTTATACAGCCGTATGGTATACAAACATATTCTTCAATGATCCCTATACATCAGCCAGGTTTCCTCATTTCTGCGGACTGTGATTTTTCTCAGTCATTTCTCTTAGTGGTTCCATTTGGAGAGAAAAAAATGGTACTACATCTTGGTTTTCATCCTTTGAGCTTGTGTAAAGTAATTGGCATTTTTCTTCTTAAATTATGTCCATAGAAATGATTACAAGTTGCTTTTCAGCTTTTAGTGTAGTTTGCACTTGCATCTGTGTGTATTTTTGGATAGTTGCACATGTAAATGTATTCATAAGAGAGGCAGAGCAGTTCCTCTGTCCAAAGTCATCTCCACAATAGGAGCACCAGCACTGTCAGCTGCAACTGGGCAGGGCTGTCATCTGTCTCAAAGTAGAACCAGAATATCATGTCCTACTAGCCAGAACTGTCCTCTCTATTCCTGAGAGTGCTCAGGATATAACTACCCAGTACTTGACTTTTTGTTTTTTCATAATTAAAACTTTATTGAAAAATCGGTACTGAAATTGGAGTTCATAGTTTGGTACCTTCAAAAGCAAACATAATTACATTGTCCAGTTGGTAATTAGCCTACTAAGACCTGATACTATGCCTGGCTTTTTAGAGTTTCCAGCACATCTTAGTTAAATACTTGGGTATCATAGAGTTTTCCCTGTTCCTGTGTGTTCCACAGGAAGAGAAAAGGTTGTCTGAGTCAGTCAGTGCTTCATGCTTTTTCCATATAAGTTTTCTATAACATTAGAAGTAAAGGTAAGTACATTATTGGGACAGCTTCCTAAATGTGTTTGGTCCAATGAACAAAACCACTGTTTCCTAAGGAATAGTCAGTAGCCTGACATGAGTTTTATAACAGATAACAGTTTTAAAATACCCCACCCTTATAACTCACTTATTTTCTTTTAATATCTGGACATCATAAAGTTTAAGGCTCAAGTGGTTGTGATTTCCCTTCAAGTTCCATAACTCTTTCAATGAACGTTTAACACTTAACTATATCTTCTACAAAATCAGTATAGAAGTAAACTTTGTTTTATCTTACACTTTCTGTATAGTTCTTTTTCAAACCTGCAAAAATAATAACATGTTATAATTTATCTGTGTTTTGTGTCCTAACTGTAATGCAATTGAAAAACATTATCATTATCATCCGTGTAATTCTGTATGGTGGCACATAGCAGACAAGAACTCTTTTTGTCTTCAGGCTTGCTCTCCAGTGGGCAGGCCATCACTATGTAGTCACATGTAAATATGGAACTATAACTCTGGTATATGTCCTGAAAATACTTAGGGCATTATAAGACCATATAGTGGAAGGACTTGGGAGTTGGGAAAGTTTTCTTTTTGGAGTGTTATCGGGAATTGATTACTTGAAAATCCTAGGAGACGTTGAGATGAGATGGCTCAGTAGTGAATACACTTGATGTGAATCTGACTCTGTGAATTCAGTCCCCAGTACTCACGTGGTAGGAGAGAACCAACTCCCTCAAGTGTCCTTTGACCTCCACAGGTACACTGTGGTACACGTGTATATCACCTAGTGTATAAATATAAAAGAGAAGTTAAGAAAGTAGGGAAAAGATACTTCTAATTGGGATAATACTATAGTTGAAGTTTCTGAAGTATGAAAAAGTTGGTAAATCCAAGAAACTAGAAAAGGCAAGGGATTTACTGGATTGTAACAGGAATAGAGAAGTAGGGCAGGACCATCTGAAGGAATGAATATGCAGGGTTATTCTTGCTTGGTTCAGTACAGGGGTTTGTTCAGGGTGATACCACCTGTTCTGTGTTTTTAAAAGGTCACTTTGTAAAAAGAAAAAGCCAGAGGTGGGAATGAATGGTGGTAGCAGTGTCGGTGGGGAGGGGTGAGTGGGTTCATGTTCCTCTGTACAGTGAGAGGAAAAATGCACAGTTCTCTGCTCAGAGGGTGCTGCTTTGAGCAGCTTAGTGGGTGCAGATGTTCTGTGAGGAGGACGAAAGATGAAATAGGCGTCAGTTTCAGGTGTTGCGAAGTCCTTTGTGGTGATGGTCTTGGTCACACCTTTCTTTTATGTAATGTTTGTAAGATTCTCAGAGTAATGCTTAAGGGTCAAGATAGAAACTTATCTCCTATGACATAATTGAGGATGAAAATGACAAGAATTCATTCATAGGTTATTTTAGGCATTCCTTCTAGTGAGTTAATCCACAACTTAAGATTGGAATTCTCATTTTCTTTGATGTGTTTTGCTCTAGCCGTGTAGGACGCTCCAAACAGACAGCTACTAAAGAAAATGATTCGAGTGAAGAAATGGATGTGCTTCAGGCCAGCTCTCCTGTCAGTGATGATACTGCACAGGAAGGAGCAGAAGAGGAGGACATTTCTGCAGGAAATGTACGTGCTTATTGTGTGGTATTACAGAATGCAAAACAGAGCCAGTCTGTATTTTACATCAGCTCCACTTAGCACTTGCTGTTGTCTCTAATTCTAGATATTTATGCTTTTGTTCATTAGTCTGTCACGTTATTTACTTTCCAACTTGAATAATGGAAAAAGGGGGAGCTTGAGCTTACAAGAATAGGTGAACCTGTCATCTGAATGCCGAGTGGTCTGGGAATTGTAGCAGTTCCATGTTGCCAGTCCGGCACTGATATCCATGAAGTGTTCATTTATATCATGTATGTCTTTGACGTTTCTGTTTTGAGTCTAATGATAGAAACCAGAAGAAAGCCATACTAAGACTGACTCTTGAAGTAAAGTCAACCTTTGGGATTGAAGTATAAACCCACTTTGTATTGTTGGCGCCATATGCTGCTTCTACAGAAGTAGGAGCTGGTGCTTTCCAGAGACTTTCTTCTTTCATACAGCAAATGGTATTGCTAGTTACCACATATTTCTTACTGTAAAAAAAGGAAATTAGCCTAAATAGTAATTGTTTTCTTGACACATAAATACAAAAATTTTAGGTCAGCTCAATCAGTTTTCTTCATTTGGGATACTTGAGTTTGGTCAGTTCCCAGAGCTGGACTTGTGGCATGATTCTGTCTGATGTGTTCAGCAGTCCCATTTGCCCAGGGTCTGCTTTGTTGTTAAGGACTTTGAGGATGGAGAACGACTGTATATTAGGTTCACTTCAAACCCTGCTCTCCTTTACCTGTGCTGTTTTATTCTGACCTTGTTGGATTTTTTGTTTTGTTTGTTTTGTTTTGTTTGGTTGGTTTGTTGGTTGGTTTTTGGTTTTTTTGAGGCAAGAGTTTTTCTGTATAGCTTTGACTGTTTTGGAACTTGCTCTGTAGACCAGGCTGGCCTCGAATTCACAGATATCCTCCTGCCTCTGCCTCCCAAGTGCTGGAATTAAAGGCATGCGCCACCACCACCGGGCTTGACTTTGCTTTTTAATCAGTTTTAAGCTTCCTGTAGGCCTTGCCAGTAAATAATAGTATGTTTGAACTTGAGGTTGTGTAGCTGTGTCTGCAAGGGTTGGGAGCCAAACTTACCAGCTTCTGTCCCAAAATGGTCTAGTCCAAGAATCAAGTGTTTTCTTTGCCACAAAGGGTATGGAGAAAGATGACGAATCTGAGAGTCTTTGCTTGTGGGCTTGTCCATGTGCAAATGTCAGTGAGGCCTACATACCAGAAGATGGGAGGAAAGAAGGAGCTGCTTCTCGAGAAAGCAATACAGAGAAATTAAAAAATCTGTGAGAATAAAGATGGGGTGAAAGCAATGGTTGTTATTTGTTGTGAATGTGGATGTGCTCACATTAGTTAATGGTTGGTTTTTCTCTTCAGGTACGACGGAGAAGTTCCAAACGAGAAAGACGATGAACACATGTCATTAACTTTCATTGTGAAAGCTTTGGGGGAAAAAAAACTTTTTTTTTTTTTGTCAAGTATGAGGCTAAATAAAGCCTTTGATGCACAAAATGGGACTGCCAAAGTGTGGACAGTTGGACCTATGATGACTATGGATTCGTGGTCACATGCGCCAGCCTTTCGCATAGTGATGACATTACTACGGAGTCGTGTGAAAGTATCCTGTGTGATGGCTGTGTAGACATAAACTAAAGAAGAAACATGTAAATAGCCCCTCCCCGTTTCTGACTTCTGAAGTGCTTGTATAGCTTTTATCTGCGGCTTTAAACTGACAGGACCCCGCTGCTTACCGGATCTGTTCATCTGAAAAGCATTTGTTAGGGTGGATCTTAAGCGGTCGTCCGTCAGTGTTTGTTGTATTTGTATTCTCTGCAATTTTACTGTGAAAATTTGTTTTTCAACAATTGGTGTCATTTTCTTGATGTCACCGTTTGTTGGAGTTAAATGGTCTCTTCCCCTCTTTGTGTCTCACCTGTGTTTACCCAGGGCACCCTTCATGTGAGAGGTGCTGGAGCGCCGCCATTACATGAGCGCAGCACTCTGTCAGAGGACACCACGCAGATGGTGAAATAGTTCTGAAGTTATTTGATGGCTTTACACCTCAGTATTGGTCCCAGAATTTTCTGGCCTTTCATGGCAATGAAAATTTTAAGAAAGAGATTTAAAATATTTTAATTTTAAAGAGTGTGTTATAAAATAATGTACTAAATTCTTTATTCCATTCTATCATCTTTTTCAGTTTATATTAATCTACTGTATCAATAAAATTCTGTAATTTGAATGGGCTTTTAATAGTCTAGATTGTTATTGTGTATAGATATTACTTCTTGATCAATATGTTCTGAAAATGCAAATTATTACACTATAATATAAAATCTGATATATACACATTAGAAAAGTTCTTGTTCTCCATAACCATGTAAAGTTAATCAGAAACAAAAAATTTATTGATGCAGTGTATCTTTATAAATCTGTTCTTGAAAGCCAAGTGTTTTGTATTTTATAGTGAGTTGCATGTTCATGAAAAAAATGCTGATCATGAGATGTTCTTTTTCTGTAAATTCATACTTAGCCTTAGCATATGATAGATGACCCCTTAACATAGTTTTTCATCAAGAGTTTATAATTGTACTTTATTTTGGAGCCAAAAAAAATGTTTTTTGGGGGGATGGGAGGAGGGTGGCAGTGATCTATCTAGTCTGGGCTGACACTGTAGGTGTCACACTCTCATAAACACTGAGTTCCACTGCATCTACAACAGGAGAAAATGGACATTTGCCTGGGTTTATCTTAAAGGTCTCTGTTGTCATTACATCTGCAAAGTCTGAAGATGAATTGTTGAGACAGTGTTCTTTATATAGTTGTATGAACTGTATTTTGAACCAAAATGTATTGGTTACCACCTTATGCTCACCTGAATTAACTTTAGATTTATGGGTGCTGAGTTGTTTTTGCACAGTTGTTAACAACAGAACAGAAAATTACATTCTACGTTACCAATTTATTCTGTCAAATAGAGAGCATTTTCATATAGCACACCTTTATGTTTGAGGTATGTGTCTGAAATTGGCTATAATACATTGGGGATGCAATAAAGAAATGACTATTTTGGAAAATGACGTTTTGCTATTTTCCAGTATGTACCACAAATGATGTGATTATTTTTCTTTTAAATATTTCCTCTTGTGTATGAAACACTTATTTTTAAAAAGCTGTTTGAATTGTGTCTTAAATCTTCGAGTGTTGCACTTGTCTGAAACCGGTGGCGATGGGAGGCTGCAGTCGACAGGGCAGCTAACACTGGATTCTGATACTTTGGATTTTAATGTTTCATCAGCTCGGCTCTCCAAACAATGTTGTTTCCGTTCCAGCAGTACAAAAGCATGTTTTTAAATTTATGGCATAAATAATAAAGGATAGCTTTGTATTTTTGTCATCAACTAAACTGCACTGGAAATATTTATGGAAGTCTGTCTTTAAAGCCATTTTATAAAACATAGAATTATTATGGAGGATTTTTATTTGCATGATGATCATTTACCAGATTTCATTGTACATTAATGTTGTACATTAGTTTATGACAGAACATGGTCATTATTGATTTTGTTTCTCTTCTTTGCCAATAAGTCTGTAATTTTTTAACCTGTCTGTTTACTTGTGAGGAGGATTATGATGTAAAATTTTTATTTTTGTGTAGAGAAATAGGTGCAATAATAATCAAAATTTCTGTCCCAAGTCTTCATCTTAGGGACTTATTATTACATTTAAACTTAACACTTCTTGCACTAATATTTAGAGAGCCACATACTTTAAAATGAAGCTAGTTGTGTACAACATTAATTGCTGGCAGTTGTTAGCACACTGCAGTGATCATACTCATTTTGAGGATGTGTACTGTCCGACATTAAGGAACTGTGTAGCTCATTGTAACAAGCGACTGCAGGCTCTGTGCTGCAGTGCAACACTAAGCTGTTTCAGCGCTCTCCACTGTGCCGAGTTAAAAAACGCACTGTAGAGCTTGTTCTAGACATTAAAGCTCAAATGACTTTCTGTATCTTCCTACAGCTTGCAGGTTGTGACTTTTAAGAGTTCCTTTGGTATAGTGAAAGAATATGGGGGATGTAAAGATCTGTTTAACTTAGGCACCTCTCTACCGCATAGTATTATGTTACCATAACGAACGAATGGTCTTAGATAACCAATTTCCAGACACAGTTTTGGATTTTTTGTGAAGTTAAATAAACAAAAGCTCATGTAATTTTATTTTTATGTGACTGAATATATTTTTGCCAGAGAAAGTCATGTTTTGTGAATTTTTTTTTTTTTAATTTTGGATTCTTTGTTTCCCAGGGACATTTTCATAAATTTTATGTTTAAACTTTTCATGCAAAATCTTGGCTGGCAGGAATTCACTACAAAACTATTTAAGTTAAAGAATTAAATACCTAAAAGATAGTGTAAAATTTGAAACTAAGTTCTCTAAAAATAAGTTGTCGGGTAGCTTATTTACTCAGTAAACATTATGAATCTATTACATGGCAATCACTGTTTTTGTTCAGGATAAAGCTGAAGTTTGATTAAGACAGACTAATTCCCCGCCTTTGTGGTATTAATGTTGCTTTGAGTGCAAGTGCATTAAGAAAGAAAATTAGTGAAAAATGCTGTGAACAACCCTGGAAAAGTGATTTGAGAAGAAGCTGCTTACACAAACTTCAATAGCTTAGTTACTCAGAAATGAGATCTGGAGCTGCTGCGTGTCGTCTGTAACTGTAGGGCGTCTTGGGCCTACAAGTGTGCTAGCTGTGTTACTTGGTTCTGAGCCAGTCATACAGTGCTGCTCTAGCTGCTGTTTGTCGTCATATCTTGTGTTTGCATCCTCACTTTGAATTTGTCTGTCTGTGGGACTCAATGTGAGGACTGTCCTCAAATTGATCCTCCTTTGTAAACTATTCACTTTTGTTCTCTTGATGCTTTTCTTTCTCTTCCATCTGTCCTTCATTTCCTTAGACCTCTTAGCTCTATAAAATGCTTGTTTTATTTGCTCTCTTCTAGGAGTTTTTAAAGTTTATACTTGGGTTGTGTTCTTTAGTGGTTTCCCGGTAGGTTACAGCCTATGTTTGACTTCCTGAAGGCTGCCTGCTATTGTGTTTGCCACCTTCACCACAGCAGTGCAGCTGTTTGCTGCTGGTGTGCAGTAGCCATGCTCCACATGCGTGGTATATTTGAGGCTGCTTTCTCCTCACTCTGGTAGTATCTGACAAAAACAGTGTGAGGGAGGAGAGTTAGTTTGGACGTCAGAGCATAAACCTACAGTGGAGTGAGGAACGCAGAGCAACAGGTACCTTCATGGTGAAGGGGGTGTGGACTCCTTACCTCACCTGAGATACCTTGTTGGGACAGGAAGCAGGTTGGGCAGCTGGTTTTTCAAGGCCCTCCAGCCCCAGAGAGCCAGTTGCTCTAGACCTCACTTTCCAAAGGCTACCTTCCCCAAACCACACAAACAGCTGGGGGCCAGATGTTCAAAGATGAGTCTGCGGCCCACAATTTACATCAAAACCATAACTTCCTACTTCTGCCTGCTTAGGTTTATGGTCCTCTCGTAATATGTGTTCAATCCAACTTCAAAAGTTCCCCTAGTTTCACAGCTCTAGTGCTGATCAGAAGCTCAGAGTCTCCTGAGTCAGGGCAGTCTCTGAGAACTGAGTCCTTAAGAAATGAAATGGACAGCCGTGACAGCTAGTGCTTAACAAGTCGACCCATTTGGGGAGCCCCACTTGGCAAAACCGTGGAGTTCTTGACTGAATGGCTGGTTGTTTTCTGTCTGTAACCTTCTCAAATGCCACTGC
Source organism: Chionomys nivalis (assembly GCF_950005125.1). Taxonomy (NCBI): domain Eukaryota; kingdom Metazoa; phylum Chordata; class Mammalia; order Rodentia; family Cricetidae; genus Chionomys; species Chionomys nivalis. The sequence goes on along the minus strand of NC_080088.1, from coordinate 81,974,008 downwards.
TATACCTCCCTAATAAGAACACCTGTGGGGTTCTTCCCACAGCCCTTTGGTGGTGTATTTTATGCTTTTTTGGGCACATGTATAGCTGTGAATGGTCAGGAAGATGTACATAGAATTCTCAGTCACAAAGACAGCCTTTTACACACAGCTAACTTTAGACTTCAGAACAAATTCAAAGCAGGCTGGTTGTCCCTAGAGACCAATATACAAGGTCATTTTCCCAGGTGTTATCTTGCTCTTTCAAGGCCAGGATAGAAGCCACCTTAGAAAACATAACTCCCTGCAGCAATGGTCCTTTCTGCACATACTCCCCAATCTCAAGGTTCAGCCATTGTTTACTCTCTGGGAACCTTCACCAGCTTAGAGCTATTTGCATGGGTCAATGTGACATTGATAGCTTAAGAGAAACTACGTGATTTTTTTGTGTTATGAGAATGGGTCGGGCCCTGAAAATGTTACTTATAATTCTCCAGAGTTTGGCTGTGAGAGGAGCAGTTGTGGTGTGGAGAAAGGGCTCTGTAGAGCCATGTGAGAGCTGCTGCAGTGTGTGTGTGTGCGCGTGCGTGCGTGCTATGTGAGAGATGAAGCATGAGAGAAGTGTGAGGGAGTGAGTAAAGAGTACTCAGAAGTGTGTGTGTGTGTGCACGAGATGAAGCATGAGAGAAGTGTGAGTAAAGAGTAACTCAAGTGTGTGTGAGCACGCGCAAGATGAAGCATGAGAAGTGCGAGGGAGTGAGTGAGTGAGCAAAGAGTGATGTAGAATGTGTGTGTGTGTGTAAGAGCTGTGTAAAGCACTGCTCAGTCAGAGGGTATGTAAGTGAGATGTTTAGCTGTAGTTGTGTGGAGATTTGGAACTGGAGGCAAGGATGATGAAGCTGTATAGAAAAGAGATGTAGAAGAGTATGTAAAAGAAAGATGTGTAGTCATGTGGAAAGAAATAACAGACTGTAGAAACATGTAGCTAATAAGCAAGAGAGAGCTGCATATATGTAAAGAAATTGTCAAGAAAGATTATTTGGCTTAGAGGAGTGGCTCAGTGGTTATGAGCACTAGCTGCTCTTCCAAAGGACCCAGGTTCAATTCCCAGTACCCACATGATAGCTCACAACTGTCTATAATTCCAGTTCCAGTGAATCTGGCACCTTTATACCATATGCACATAAAATAAAGTTAAATATTTTTTTAAAAAAAGATTATTCAAGATAAAAGAGAAGGTTCCCAGCAGGAAAGCGTGTGCTTGTTCCTTTTTGCTTAGGTTACCAGCAGAAGGCATGTATTTCCTTGTTTACCCTCAGATATGAAAGTCTAGCAACCCTCAGATAAGTTTCCTAAGCCCTCCCTACTCTTAGGTCTTCTCTTTGTTACCCTGGAGCAGATCTGGGAGCTCACTTTCCACCATCTGCGTCAGAAGATCAAAATTAACATATGCAACGTGAGGAGGGCAGAATAAGACAACATCCCCAAAAGGAAAAGTGTGACCACACAGCAGGTCAGACACCAAACCCGACAGTTGCTGTCCTCACCGCTGTTTGTCATCTGCTATTGCAGGCTCTGGTAGCTCCCAGCTCTTGCCTGCAGCACCTTTGACCTCTCCTGAGCCATCTCCAAGGTGAGTGCTCATGTTGTTGGGGTCTCCACTGTAACTCTGGCTTCTCTAGATCTCTTGGCTTCCTTGTGAAGAATCAGATCATCCTGCAGGATGCCTGCCCTTGATGCCTTTATGAGACTTTGGCACACACTTCCATGACCTCTTCACTCATTCTTAACTTATAAAACTGGCACTATATGGATAATAGCACCAAGTTCTGCTGGCTTAAAATACAGCCTAGTTCCTTTCTGCCACAGCTGTGGCAGTCAGCAAGCAACTGCCTGACTAGCCACAAGCAGTTTTCCAATAGGGAACCTGGAGCCTTTGATGTGTGGGGCCTTAGCCAGTACACAGCATTTCATTAATGGCATCAGTTTCTTTACAGCTCCATTGTTAGTGTTTGCCTTGTCCACAGCTTTAACAGTGGCTGTAAACCTTTCACTAGCAAATTACAGTTCTCATGTCTTTGTGCACTTGCTGACTCTTAAAATTAGTAACCATGTTGTTGGCTGACTGTTACTTTTTCAGTTTCTTCTGCCAGGCAGCTCAGTCTATTAGTTTTTAATTCAGCCACAGTCACAATTCCAGGACATGAGCGGAAGGCAGGCAGATTCTGTGCTGTGATGAACATGAACGCCCTCTGGCTCAGTTTCTGTAGAGCAGTGGGTCTCACCCTTCCTAATGCTGCAGCTCTTTAATCCAGTTCCTCCTGTTGTGCTGACCCCCAGCCAGAGGATTATTTTCATTGCTACTTCATAACTAATTTTGCTGCTCTTAAGAACTATAATATAAATACCTATGCTTCCCAGTGGTCTTAGATGACCCTTTCATTTGACCCAAAGGGGTCCTGACCCACAAGTTGAGAACCACTGCTATAGAGTCCTTATCTCTGAAACTGCATGAGATGGGGCCTCCGCTGTCTGTGTTGGTCTTGGCATGCTAATCTTATAAGGCCCCACCAAAATGGCCTGTTTGTGTATCTACACATCTGCTTAAAGCATTCTAGGGTTCCTCCAGCATGAAGGTCCAACCTCTTTAACATTTCTCCTGTAGACCGTTTCCAAGAGCCTATGAACTACCAGGTCAGGTTTACGAACCAGTGGCCTTCTTCTTGATACCAATAATCTGTATTAGTAACTTCTCTTGTTTTATGAACAGGAAATCTGATGGAAGCAATGTAAGGGAAGAATTTGTTTGTTTGTTTGAGAGACTCCAAGTCCATCGTGGCAGGGAATATGGCTCCCTGGCAGTAGAACATTCAGCTAGGACTCCGCATCTGGGCAGAACAGGAAACAACCTGACTATAGACCTCAAACCTTCCTCCTATCCTGATACCAAGTCACGTCCTCTCTGTGCCCCTCTTCCAAAGAGTCCAAAACAGTGCCAGCAGCCGTAGACTATGTGTTGCGGACATTTGACATCTAAGTCAAAACATGGCCCCCGAATGTTAGAGGCTTTGTCCGTTTGGAACAGAGACTGGTGTGACTGACGCGGATTTACTTGGAGAAGTGGTTTAGACAGAACACTGTGTGGGGCTTTGAGACTAAAGCTGGTGAAAGGAGTGGTGGCAGCTTGAACAGAATGGGAATGTTAGGCAGTGGGGCCAGTGTGGTCTCCTGAGAGGTTTGGAACGGTCAAAGGGCGAAGCTGGGCAGTGCGGTTAGATTGCTGTCATATATGAAGAACTGCGTACTGCCTCAGCCGTTTCTTCACAAGTTGTTTGCAAATAGAAATTATGAGGACCAAGTTATTAGTGCCACTATTCAAACGGTAAATGCTGTGCACATTGAGTAGAAGCCAGTTAAACTTAAAAAAAACAAAAAACAAAAAAAAACCTTAGAAGCAACTCAAAGGAGAATAAAAAAATAACTCCTGTTTGTTTTTATTCTTATCTATTTTTTTTAGACCTAAACCATACTCAGTGCCTTTCTTTTTGTTGTGGTTTGTTTTGCTTTTTTGTTTTGTTTTTTTTTTTTGATGTTCTAAGACGACATTTTTTATTTATTTTTTTTTGTTTCTTTTTTTTTTCTTTTATTTATTTTTTATTCTTTTTTAATTAAAATTTCCACCTGCTCCCCGTTTCCCATTTCCCTCCCCTCCTCCCAAATATTGCCCCCTCCCCCCACTCCCCTCCCCCTATCCCCACTCCTCTTCTCCTCCCCCCACACCATTCCCCCTCCCTCTCGATACTGAAGAGCAGTCCAAATTCTCTGCCCTGCGGGAAGACGAAGGTCTTCTATCTACGTCCAGGAAGGTGAGCTTCTAAACAGGCTAAGCTCCCACAAAGCCAGTTCATGTATTAGGATTGAAACCTAGTGCCATTGTCCTTGGCTTCTCATCAGTCTTCATTGACCGCCATGCTCAGAGAGTCCAGAATCAACCCATGCTTATTCAGTCCCAGACCAGCTGGCCTTGGTGGGCTCCTAATAAATCAGTTCCACTGTCACAGTGGGTGGGTGCATCCCTCGTGGTCCTGATTTTTTGCTCTTGTTCTCCCTCCTTCTGCTCCTCATTTGGACCTTAAGAGCTCAGACCGTTGCTCCAAATTGAGAATCTGTCTCTACCTCGATCCATCGCCAGATGAAGGTTCTAAGGTGATATGCAAGATATTCATCAGTATAGGATAGGGTCATTTCAGGTTCCCTCTCCTTAGTTGCCCAAGGTACGAGCTGGGGACATATTCCTGGACACCTGCGAACCCCTCTAGAGTCAAGTCTCTTGCCAACCCTAAGATGGCTCCCTTAGATAGGATATATACTTAGCTGCTCCCGTATCCATCCTTCCTATATCCCAACCATCCCAATCCCCCGAGCTCCTCCCATCCTCCCCTTCTCATATTTCTCATCCCATTTCCCCTTTGCCCCATGCCACCTCACCCGCAAGTTCCCTCATTCATTGCTGGTGGGAATGCAAACTTGTGCAACCACTTTGGAAATCAGTGTGGCGATTTCTCAGGAAATTTGGGATCAACCTACCCCAAGATCCAGTAATACCACTATTGGGAATATACCCAAGAGATGCCACATCAAATGACAAAAGTATCTGTTCAACTATGTTCATAGCAGCATTGTTTGTAATAGCCAAAACCTGGAAACAACCTAGATGCCCTTCAATGGAGGAATGGATGAAGAAAGTGTGGAATATATACATATTAGAGTACTACTCAGCAGTAAAAAACAATGACTTCTCGAATTTTGCGTGCAAATGGATGGAAATAGAAAACACTATCCTGAGTGAGGTATCCCAGACCCAAAAAGAGGAACATGGGATGTACTCACTCATAATCGGTTTCTAGCCATAAATAAAAGACATTAAGCATATAATGTGTGATCCTATAGAAGTTAAATAAGAAAGTGAACCCAAAGAAAATCATATAGTCATCCGCATGGAGAGGGGGAAGTAGACAAGATTGCTTTTTTGTTTTTTAAGACAAGGTTTCTCTGTGTAGCCCTGGTTGTCTCGGAACTCATTCTGTACACAAGGCTGACCTCAAACTCAGAACTGCCGGCCTCTGCCTCCCAGAACTGGGATTAAAGGCGTGTGTCAGTATTGCTAAGCAAAACCCAGTTTTCTACAACTTTTGCCTTCAAACCCTTTAAAAGTAGTTTGTGTCAGCACACACTAGTGTCATTGTCCTCTGCAGAAACCAGGAAGGCCACATATATTGTCACTGTTGTTCTGTGGCCTCACCCTTGTGGCTGTGTCACAGGTGACCGACCTTACCTGTAATGCCCATGGCTCCTGTGCTGCTACAGTGCGGGCGAGTGGAGAGGCCCTTGAAGGAATTATATATTTGCTCGTTCTCTTTCATGTGTCCATTCTCTTGTCATTACAAATGAAACTGCATTGACCAGTGTTTTCACTTTTTCTAAAACAAAATTAAACTTCTCTGTTGTGTATGTTTCCTATTTGTACCCTTTCACCAAGTCCTTTCTTTTTAAGTCAATATTGTCCTGAGGATGGGTTTTAAATTTTAGTCATACTTTTTTTTTTCTTTTTTGTGAAGAGACACCATAACTAAGGCAATTTATAGAAGAATGAGTCAGTTGGAGGCTTAGAGTTTGAGAGGGTGAATTCATGATCGTGATGTCAGGAAGCATGGCGGCAGGCAGGCAGGCGTGGCATTGGAGCAGTAGGTAGAGAGAGCTGGGGATGGTGCGGGCTTTTGGGTGACACACGTCCAACAAGCCACCTTCTAGTCCTTCCCAAACAGTTCTGCCAACTGGGAACCAAGCAGTCAACATCTGAGGCTGTGGGAGCATTCTAATTCAGACCGCCACACCTTGTGAGACTCCATTTCCCATTTGAAAAGTAGTGTAGTTGGTGTCTGCACATCTGCTGTGTGACTGTGTCACCTTCCTGGAATACTTCACGTACTAAGCTTGCTTCCAGCATAGGGTGGTTGGTTGGTTGGTTTTTGTCACACACTAGAAATGTTTACTTTTTAACTGTTTTTTAGGTGTTGGAGGTCAGCAGTCTGCATGCTAAAGTGGGTGCGCTACTACTGAACTACACCCCACACGGTGGTCACTTTTTTACTCTATTTTGGGAGAGAAAAAAAAATCAAATCCCTGAACTCAGTATTTTCCAGGCAAACCCTGAGTTTGAAATCTTCCTGCATCTTCCATAGTTCCTTAGAATACCATGACTCTAGCAGGCCTAGCTCAGAGTCTTGTTGCTATGAATGCGGATGTGTCTGTGTTTTTCATTGGGCTTTGAAAAAAAAAAAAAAGATTAGCCCTGACTCACTATTTTCGAAGGAAACCCTGAGTCTGAAATCTCCCTGCATCTTCCATAGTTCCTTAGAGTACTTCAGCATTAGCAGGCCTAGCCCAGGGTCTTGTTGCTATGAACGCAATGTGTCTGTGTTTTTTATTTGGCTTCTGTGTTTTATGTTCATTATAAGATATGAAAATACCTTTCTGTTTTCCTCTAATACTTTAACTCTTTACATTAACTTACTTAATAACAAAACTAGGACTAGTTTTGCATATTGCTTGTCACTGTAGTTACAAATGACACAGATTAGGAACAAAGTCTCCCTACACCTCGATCTGTAGTTAGGAATGATACAGGTCAGGAACAGGGTCCTCCCGACAGTCTCCCTACACCTCGATCTGTTTCTGAATTATGTTCTTGGTCTCTTCCTGCTTATGTCAGCATTACCTTCCTACATCTTTGTGGTATTTTTTATACTTACTGTTGTTTCAGTTTTGATTTTAAAAATATCTTGGTGATTCTTAACTAGTCTTGGTCCTTTATCAGACAAACTGCTTGCTAACTTCCATTTTGAAGATCCTGCTGTTATTATTAAAAAGAGCCTTCCATATATAAACTACTTTGCAAAGAATGGAAATCTTTATGCTAGCCTCCAGGGGACAGTTGTGGGGGTGTGGTACAGATGCCTCGTTTGTGACAGAACACTCCATAGACAGTTACACTCTGCACTTTGACCAGGTACAACTTTATCTGTAAACAGACATTCACTATACAAGCTTCTGTAAGGAGACTTGAGAGCTGCGCTCATCTGTGGTATGCAGGATGCTGGACATGCGAGAGCTGCGCTCATCTGTGGTGTGCAGGATGCTGGACACACAAGAGCTGTGCTCATCTGTGGTGTGCCTGATACTTGGCATGCGAGAGCTGCACTCATCTGTGCTGTGCAGGATGCTGGACATTGGGCCAGAAGCCCATGATTGAGCTCACTGGCCCAGGGATGAATCTACTAGCGTTACTTTGAAAATAATAATAGAAATGGACAGCATATCATGCTGCCCTCTGAAACTATACTTATTAACACAATGAATTCCATTAATAGACTACGTATGTAGTCTTTGTCAAATTAAGGCTCTATCAGCTGCTAGATTCAGTTTGCAAACATGGTAGTATTCTTATGTCAAGTCCAGAAACTATAATTTCCTCTTTTCCTTATTCCAGTATTGGTGCATTCCAGGATTGGATATTCCAGAATGAATTGGGAGGCCAGTCTATAGTTCTTTGTGAAACTGTATAGCATAGGATATTGTTTCCAAACATCCTGTATTTTTATTTTTATTTGTTTTTTGAGACAGTGTTTCTCTATGTATCCCTGTCTGTCCTGGAACTCACTTTGTAGACCAGGCTGGCCTTGAACTCAGATCCATCTGCTTCTGCCTCCCAAGTGCTGGAATTAAAGATGTGTGCCACCATCACTCAGATGTTTCTGAACATCTTTGAGATTGCACTTTGTTAATTTAATTTTTTTAAGTCAGAATATTTCACATAACCAGGAATAGTATAATAAACACTCGTGGTCTCATGCCCCAATTTAAAATATGTTAGCATATTGTTCCTCTTTGTTTTAGTTTGTACAAAGTCTGCCCCTCTTTGTTCTCCCTACTCCCTGTAGGTGAGCAATAAAATCCCTTAGGAACATTTAACAAGCTAACTTTTGCTTGAAAAGTGAAATTTCCTACATGTGGGTGCCACAGTGGTTGTGGGATGACTAAATTTGTCCCTTTCTGTTGGAGAGGTAAACTCACCTTTAGCAAACAGAATATCTATGGAAACCTACAGTTCCTGTTATGCCCACATCATGAGCCCCCCAGAGGCCACCAGGATTCTGAGTTAGTATGCAAAAGCAGAGCCTTGATTACAGGCTCAAGCGTGGGCTCTCCATTCCTTCTGACACAGTGGTTGGATCAGAGAGAGCATTAAGTTCAGCTAGGGGCAGAGTTTTTAAGGTGTAAAGGATGAGGGAGGGTAGGGGAATTCCGGATTCATCTGGAAGTCGAACTCCTGATGGGCAGGAGTGGGGCAGCAGGAGTCTGGTCAAACAGGGATTGGCACTAGTGTTGCTAGAGGAAATTGGCAACCTGTATACAAGTTAGGTCAGCTATTCCCAGTGTTCTGGTGCATCCAGCTCTTGTTTGTCTCAATTCTGGTACCCCACGGGGTATAGTTTGTGTTTTATATTGGTTATTGTAACTGAAGGCTAGTCCCAGTATTGTTAATCTGTAGTCTGTCACGGCTGTACTAATGTTAGTTAGGCCTCTTCAGTTCCTTTGCTTGTGCATTTTTAAGAACCTACTTTTAGTAATATAAGCAGTGTTAAAAAGTGCACCTACTGCTTATAGCCACTCCCCATACTTAAGTCATTTTAAGGTCAAAAGCATTCATGTGTGTCACCCCACGCCTGTTCCATCTCTATTTTACACAGACTTTCAAATTAATTCACACAATGTGTTTTAAACGTTCACAGAAAATACTTAAATTTTGAAACTTGTGTTTTCCTTTTGAGATTTTTGCTGTCAAAGCATGTGAATTCAGTGATCTTGTCCACTTCTAGACAAGGGGGTAAAAGTCCTTAGAGCAGTTAACTAAAAGAGAAGTTAGAAACATGCATATCATTACTTTTCTTGTTGCTATGACAAAATGCTTGACAAATACAGCATAAGGACGGGAGGGGTTGCTTTGCAGTTGGTAGGAGGAGAACCGCTGGCCACAGCAGCAGGGATGTGAAGCAGCTGTCATATGGCATCCGCAGCAGGATGTGGAGAGATAAATGGTGATGTTCAGCTTGCTCTCTGTCTCATTCAGTGGGTGACTGCAGCCCACAGTCCGGGCTGAGCTTCTTCTTTAAGCCTTGCTGGAAATGCCCTCACAAACATGCCTAGAGGCGTGCCACATGGCTGACTCCAGATTCAGTTAGGTTGACATCTCAACCTGTAACAGAGTACTTGTGACCAAGATAGGTGATACCTCAACTATGTTGCTATGCTCTTTTTCAAAGCCCAGACAATTGCACATGGCCCAGACTATACTTAGTCTTGCCTGTTATTTTGTTTTATTTCCTATTTATTATATAGTCTATCTATGATCTTAACCAGACTTGAAACTGAGACCAAGCTTCATCTTCACTGCTTATGACCTGTATTTTTTTATTTGGCTTATGGTTCCAGCGGAATAAGAGAGCATCCTGGTGCACATCTTGAACCTTAAGCTCAGGATGGAGAAAGTGAACTGGAGATGGTGCAAGCCTTTATTTCCAAATCCTACCCCTAGTGACCTACTTCCTTCAACAAGGCCACACCTCCTAAGCCTCCCCAAATAGCACCATCAGCTGGGGTCCTGAGACTGTTGGGGTACATCTCATTCAAACCACTATATGACCCATTAAGCTTATCCTTTCAGGCCAAGTATGATAGTGCACACCTTTCACCTCAGCACCCAGGGAGGCATAGACAGATCTCTGTGACTTTGAGACCACCTTGGTCTACATAGATAGTGCCAGGCTGGCCAGAGCAGCATAGTGTGAACCTTTCCCCCACAAAATACTTCCCCCCCAAAACCAACAACAAGAAAAAAATGCATCCTTTTAGTGGCTCAAGTGTTTCATAATATTGCTAAACCGAATGTGACCTTGAAAGTCAACTCAGCTTCCCAGTGGATGTGTCTTTTCCAGGAGAGCTCTCCTAACTCACTCTGGGGGAATCTCCTCATAAGTTGGGTTTCCAGTGACCTCATATGCCTCCTCTCTCCCTGCCCAAATTGCATCCATCTGCCATCACTGTAGCCATACTTCTGTTCTTCCAGTCTTCTGGGAGAGAGACCTGCATAGAAGACTTAATGTTTTCAAATAATTTGGCTTTACTTTCCATGCCACTGCAGCCCTTGTGGGGAAAAGAACCTTTTAAAAGAAGCAGAAAATTGTATATCCTATTAAACAAAGAAACAGCCCTAAGATCATATTACAAATGAGAAAGAATATTTGGGAAACTACTTGGACCTAAAACAAATGAACCCCCAAAGTAATTGCAATACATGGCTCAAGCTTGGAAAGGAAATCTGAAAAATGTCACCACCACCTAACGTCCTTGTAAAGACTCAGTCCACACCTCCTGTGACAAGCGGCACAGAATTGAGGGGAACTTTGGTGAGTCGTGTATCTTTTCTCCATTCTCCAAATGGAAGGTGAGTTGATCTGGGAGTGAAAATCGCCAAGGTTCGCCGCAGCTGCATCCTTACCTGCAGCTGTCCACCGAATTCTGCTGAGAGAAATGAACCATTAGGGGGACTGAATAGTCACCCTACCTCCTGACGTCTGTGTCCTTCCTACCCTCATTACCCACTTCCCCAAAAGGAGCAGAATAAGGAGAAGACAAGTGGAGAAAACGAATAAGGACAGCATCGGCAAAGAGTTTGGTTGGGATATTCATCCTCAGATAATTCGAGGGCCTTGGGTTCTGGAGAAGAACTCACAGAAATATTGTGAGATGAAGAATGAGCCTGCAAATAGAGCATGGGAGGACCAAAAATAATGTTAAGTCCTGTGCCCACGAAACAGCACCCTTTTCTGGCTTCCATGGGCACCCACACATATGGTATCCACTTACAACATACACTAGAAATTCTCTGTCTCTGTCTCTCTCCCCCTTCCCATTGTGGCCCTGGATGTTGTGGAACTCACTATGTAGACCAGGTTGACCTCAAACTCAGAGATCCTCCTGCCTCTGCCTCCATGGGTGCTGGGATTAAAGGCATGTGCCACCACCGCCCAGCTCAGGTCACCGTTTTATAAATGATAACAGTTTCAGCTTTTCTGCTTCAGACATGTAAATAACCTTTACCAAATTACAGAACTTCTCAGATTCAGTCAGGCTTGGTGGCACACATTCCAGCAGCTAGGAGGCAGAGGCAGGTTGGGTCTCTGATTTCAAGGCCAATCTGCTCTATGTTGGAGGTCCAAGGCAGCCAGGACTACATAATGAGACCCTGTCTCAGAGAGAAGTGGGGGATTGCAGTGCCAACAGATTACATACATCTAAGAGCATACTCGGCACTTAAGTGCTAAAAGGAAAGTATTGCTATTGCTTTTCAAGGTGGTCATTGAGGCTCAAGCACAGTAAAGGACGGAGAGCTGTGTGCTCCCTGAGCCCAGACTGCAGCACTGACACAGGCCCTTGGCCATCAGAGGACAAGGCCTTACGCTTGAATGCAATAGGAAGCAAAGCAATCGTCTGCGGAGGGCCCTCTGACTATTGTGGTCAGAATAGACCGAAGTAAGAATGGAGGCTGGGAGGTTCATTCAGGAGCTGCTGTGTTAATATGGGTGACAAGTGGCTGGGGTGAGCTCAGTGGACTGGAGAGGTGACGGATGGAGCAAAAGCAATCAGGATAGTCATTAAAGGTAGAGGCAGGAGGTCCCTGATGAAGGCTCTGATGCCTTGGGTATGAGCTGTAAGAGAAGGCCTCTGACCCAAGCAAGACGAAGTTAACATTAGCTGAGGGCTGCTAATCCATGATGAGAAGAAGTCACATGACCTCAGTTGGAAGGAGCACATACCTAGATCTTAGCATGAGGAGCTTAAGGAGACACATGTGGACTCCCAGTTTCATGCAAAATAATAATGTTTCCAGCACTCGGGAGGCAGAGGCAGGCAAATCTCTGTGAGTTTGAGACCAGCCTGGTCTACTAGAGCTAGTTCCAGGACAGGCTCCAAAACCACAGAGAAGCCCTGTCTCGAAAAACCAAAATAATAATAATAATAATAATATGTTTCCTCAAGAACCTGCAAATGATTGGATAAAGGAGCCCATGCACTTGAGTGGAAACAGTTGAGCCCAACACAGATCTCCACAGAAGCACCTCACCTTCTGCTCTTGTCTGGTATAGGGTGTCACTGGAGAAGACTGCTCAGAATGGGTTAAAGCCAATAGAAAGTCTTTATTAGCCAGCCAGCAACTACACTGGGTGTTCAGGATCCCAGTGTAGCCCCGAGCCTTTCTCAGGATGAGCTTAAGCACAAAACCCATGTCCTACGTTGACGTATTTCAGTTAACAAGAACGGTTAGCCAGAAGTGGAAATACTTTCCCGCACTATGGGCTTTGATGGAATAGGCCTTTGTTTTAGTTTTGGCAGGTGGTGGTGTCTGCGTGCCGAGTTTTACAGCCTGAGTGTGCTTCCATCATGATGTCAGCTGTGCTAAGACTCAGGGGCCCTGTCTCCTCCAGCCCATTCACCTAGGGGCCAGAGCTGCTCTGACTTAAAATCTAGCACGTCACCACTAGAACAAAAGCCAGGGTACCTGCAAGGAGTCACGGAGATCTGTGATCTGGCCTCCGTGATGTCTCTGATTTCATCTTCTCCTGTTCTCTTCTGCACACTCTGCCTCCTCACAAACTTGCTCAGCATCCCTCTAAAGTACCAGGCAGTGTCCATTTCACAGTATCCATCTAAGATTCTTCCCCCACATGCCGGCAAGTCCTGCTCTCATCTGACCCAGCAATGCTTTCCCTGGCTTCCTTACTCAAACCACATTCTGTTGCTCTTCCAGTTTTTACTTCTTCCTCCATAGGTTCATTCCCTCTGAGTAGGTGGTGTAAATTTTGCATTTTATTGCCCTCACCCTCTATTTGAATATGAGACTCCTGGCAGGCAGCCTGCACCATGCAGTATGAACAAAGGAGTTTCGCTTTGTCAATACTGAACCGAGAACAAAGAGGCCAGGCAATTTTCAGCAGCCTTAGGAGACGAACCAAGGCAGCCTTGGTTCAAAGCCCTTTGTAACTGCAACCAGAACATAAACATTTTCTTCATTATACTGACATCAATATATATGCTAATGAAAGCATACAATTCAAACTTTCATTTCCACTTTGAAGTTTGTCTTCTGCTCTGTAAGGTTAATTCTTCCCTAATAGCCAATTCTCCTTTTTGCATTGCTCTAATTAATCTCTAATCTGGGTAGCAAATGCCATGAGCAAGACCCCCCAAACAAACTTCCTCAATTGCCACTGTAGCTGCCTCAAGATCATGACTGAAACAGTAGTAATTTTTGTTTGAGTTTTAAAACTTATATAAAAAGTATAGAACTGATTGGAAAAACTAAAGGCTACCAAAAAAATTGTTGCTCTCCCTAATCAAATATGTCCTTGACTTTCAAAGATAATAAGGTCTTAAATCCTTTCCCAGTCCTCACCATTCTGCCCGCAGATCTGTCTCTCAGATTTCTTTCTGCTCAGCTATCACTTCTCTTTCTTGTCTTGGGCTTAGATTGTGTCAGAGGTCCTGATTGAGGGCACACTCAATTAGAAGGTGGCTAAGGCCAAGAAAGGGGCCACCTACTTTCCAGCTCTCGTCACACCTTCTTGGGGAATTCTCCAAGAACTCTACCAAGACTAATACTTCCTCCATGCAGCTTTGGTGTGGGTCTCCAGCAACACCAGGAGGTGTTCACTATGTTTCTGTCTGAGTAGCTCATTGTCCTCCTTATTGAAGAGGCCTTCAAGAGGACAAACAGTTTTCTCCCACTTGCTACCAGGCAAAAGACATCATCATCTCTACCACCAAAACATGGAGCATCCCATTTTCCATGCCCCTTAAACCAAGCTCATCAGTCACCAAGAGGCACTGCTTTCATACCATGGAAGCATGGGAAGGTGTGTTCTCCATCTTTCTTCTAACCAGGGCCAAACCAATTGCATTTGCTTTTATCAAGGTCTCAAATGTCCTCTGCCTACTGGAAGAGGAGCATCACCCCAAAGCAGGGAACCCCTCTTCCCAGAGGGGGAGTCTGTAAGCCTACATATAACCCAGTGGTTGGCTCACTAAGCCCTGGTAGGTAACAAAGGCCTACCCTCCCACCTGACTCACAATTGACTGCTGTGGGACAATGGTCTTGTATCCTGTAAAGATTTGTTACTTGTATTTTAGTAAATTGCTGATTGGCCAGTAGTCAGGCAGGAAGTATAGGCAGGGCAACCAGAGCAGGAAAATTCTGGGAAGAGAAAGGCTGAGTCTGCAGTTGTCACGCAGACACAGAGGAAGCAAGATGAGAATGCTTTGCTGATAAAACGTACCAAGCCATGTGGCTGACACAGATAAGAATTATGGGCTAATGTATAAGAGTTAATAAGAAGCCTAAGCTAATAGACTAACCAGTTTATAATTAATGTAGACCTCTGTGTGTTTCTTTGGGATTGAATGACTGAGAGACTGGGCGGGACAAAATCTTCTTTCAACAACTGACCACCAGCAGTTGAGATTAAAAGACTAAGGCCTGTCAACTGGCAAGCAATTTGTACTCCAAGAAGAAGGCAGAAAGGAAAAGACAGAAAATAAGGACAAAAAGGTCAAAAGCACAATAAACATGAAAAGAAAAACTGAATGCAGCATGGCTTGCCCATTAGTACAAGAAGAAGGAGGAACCAGAGCCTGAGGTGGGAAATGCTTGCAGAAAGGCCTGACAACCCTGGGGAGACTTAAGGGTATCCCATCCATGTTCTTAGCTGGAAATGTTTGTGATGTAAGTTTTATTTGGTTTGGATACACTTTGATTTCAAGATTGCCGAAATGTGTTTGTATCTTAGACTCTTTTTTTTTTTTTTTTTGGTTTTTGGTTTTTCGAGGCAGGGTTTCTTTTTTTTTTTTTTTTTTTTGCTTTTTCGAGACAGGGTTTCTCTGTGGTTTTTTGGAGCCTGTCCCGGAACTAGCTCTTGTAGACCAGGCTGGCCTCGAACTCACAGAGATTCGCCTGCCTCTGCCTCCCGAGTGCTGGGATTAAAGGCGTGCGCCACCACCGCCCAGCTGTATTTTAGACTCTTACTGTAATGATCTGTCCTGTCCCTGTAAGAGACAATCCCTGCTCACTCTCTCCCCTGTCTGCGGAGGCAGGCAGATCTTCCTTCCTGTTTGCAGCCTGAATCTCTTCCTTTTCTGTCTCTTCCCCAAAGAGACAGCTTCTGCCTCATTCCCCTTCTCCCCTTCCCTTCCATAACCCATCCAACCTCACTCTGCATGGTGTGCCTATTCATGTTTCTGTCTCTCGCCCACTGCATGGCTTCCTGCTCGGGACCAACTGCCTTCAGAGACTTGCGGGGTGGTTTTATGGTGCGCCCATCTGTCTGTCTTTCCTTGTGGGACTGACTGCTCTTTCAAGGTTTCTCACCTACCATGTGGCTCCCTGCCTGGGACTCGTGGTCCACTGCAGCCACTTGGGGAACTGCGCCATCCCTGCCTGGGACTGGCTGCTCTTGGGTCCACTGCCCACTGCTGTCACTCAGGGACCTGCAGCATTTCTGCTGCTGCAGCTACTGGAGATTCTGTAGCAATTTTTATTTTACCATTACACTTACCATTTGTTATAATTGCCCAGTTGAAGTCGGCTTTGTGAAAAAGGAAGGCCCTGGGTTTGCATTGCTCAAGGTATTCACAATGTATTGGTGATTCTCTCTCATGATATCAGGAGTGGAGTATTTTATGCCAAGACAAACTCCCTTTTAAAACAAAGTGGGCTAAGTCAAGCAGTGGTGGTGCATGCCTTTAATTGTAACACCTGGGAGGCAGAGACAGGCAGATCTCTAAGTTCCAGGCCACTCTGGTCTACAGTGTGAGTTCCAGGACTACACAGAGAAACCCTCTTTCAAAAAACAAAACCAAAGCAGGCTGGGCATGGTGGAGCACTCCTCTAGTCCTAGCACCCAGGAGGCGGAGACAGGCAGATCTTGATGAGTTTGAGGCCAGCCTGTTCTACATAGTTCCAGGTCAGCCAGTCTCAAAAACGAAAACCAAACAAAATGATCTTCAAATATTAAAGGCCTTCTTATTGTTCCTTTAAACATCTCTGACTGTCTCGTTTTCCTTTCTCTTGGTGTTTTCCCACTTGAGCCTTCGTACTCTTTGTGCTATAATTCTCCTGACCTTCTTTACTCTGTCAGTGTACCCAGAAACAGTCCTGGTACCTCCCACAGAGAGCAGAGTTTCATATTTTAATGCTGCAATTGTTCCTATAGTCTGTGGAATCTGCTGTAATTAATCAACATTTGTGTTCTGGGAGACAGAAAACAGAGTATGTTGTTTGCCAGGAAACTGAGTCTATTTTGATCGGAACGGGTTGATTTGGAATCGTGGAATTTCATGCTTTTATTTTTCTTTTGTAAATACATTTACTAGTCCCAGAGATATCATCCAGTCATGCAAGATCTTATTGGATGAAATGCTTCGCCTCCACTGGCAATTTTGTCTTGTTCTTTTGGTTGCTGTACACAACTTTCAAAGCTCTTGCATTTGGAGGATAGAAAGGTGCACACTTTGAACTAGTAACATATTTTAATGTTTTGTCTTTTAAACTAAATCTATATAAAACTTTTGTATAAATCAAACACTGTCAGGGGTACTGTATTCAAGGAAAGACCAAAAAAAAAAAAAAACAAAGGAAGAAAATATATACAACAAATATCAAGGAGAAACCAAAATTACAAATGTAAAGCAGGTATTCTTGAGATAAAACATTAGCATTTATAGTATTTATATTTATAAAAATTTATTTAAGTATATAATATTTATATTTATAAATAAAGCACTATCATTTAGAATGATAAAAGTTTCATTTCTCTGGGTCTATAGGTCATTCTGTCTCCACATGAGTAAAATAGCTTCAGTATGAAAAGGGGAGGGTAATGAAGAGAATTAGGAAGCCTGTCATCAGAACTTGTGAGGTCAGAGCTGCCCCTGTCCTCCACCAGAGAAGCTTCTTACTGCAAGCCCTGTTACTGGCCAGAGCACCAGAGGAAGTGAAAGTGTGCCCTGGATGGGTATCTCCATCATCCCCTCCAGGGACATCACAGAAGAGAGTAAGAGCCAGAGGATGGGACGATGGGCAGTAATAAGATGTCTGTGGACATGACTGAGCTACTGCATTCATAAACTCCCTGAAGCTGTGTTTATCTGCACAAGACCCACACACGACTGGACATGTCTGCATTTACTCATGACGGACAAGGAGCCCATAAGAACAGAGAGATGACTGGTTGCTGGATGTGAGTTCCAGGACAGCCAGGGCTGTTACACAGAAAAACTCTGTCTTGAAAAACAAACAAACAGAACAAAAAACAAACAAACAAAAAACACCTCACAGACTAGCATGCAGGTGATCTGATGGAGGTATTTTTCTCAGTTGAGGTTCTTCATCTCATTTAACTATATCTGTGTCAAGTCAACAGAAAACTAAACAGAATACTGGGAGAGAAAATGTCTTATTTTTTGTGGAGGTCCAAAGAGGCCAAATGTCTGAGAGTTTGGGACTTGTTTTTAGTTCATTCAAGGTTATTGTGCTTCTAACTCAAACAAAAGTCCCACCTAGTCATAGAGTTCTGCTCTCTCAAGGCTATTGTCAACAGGTGTGACTAGTTGCCAGACCTTGTGCTTCTGAAATGGGGAGGTAGTTGGTTGTTACCTAAAATAAAAGTCTAAGGATCCAACTAAGTTCCAGTTCCCTTCATGGAAATAACTTGGGATTCCACCCAGGAAGTGGTTTGCCTACAGAGTGTTTGGTCTAGGGCCTGACTGAAGGGCATGAGTGGTGAATGTACCCCATGACTTTCAATCTGTATGCTAATACAGTCCTTTTGTTCTACCCCTACCTTTTGAAATCAGGGGTATATTAAGCTGTTGGAAAACAAAACATGGGCAAATTTTCAGTACTCACTGAAATTCCCTCCCGATACTGTCCTATGTGTTTCTGCATTTTATTATTTTCATTTGTGGCTAAATTCCCACACCTCCACTCTGGAAGAAAGTATTTTTGTCGAGGCTGGCTCCCAACATTTTTTTGAGACAGGGTTTCTTGGAGTAGCTCTGACTGTCCTGGAACTAGCTCTGCAGACCAGGCTAGTCTTGAACTCATAGAGATCCACCTGCCTCTGCCTCCTGAATGCTGGGATTAAAGATATGTGCCACCACAGTCTGTAGGCAGAGACTGTTTGTTCATTTCCCGGCCAACCAGACCTGAAATAATTACACAGAAACTATATTAATTCCAACACTGCTTGACCAATGACTCTAGCATATTTCTAGTTAGCTCTTACTTCTTAAATTAACCCATTCCTGTCATTTTATATTTTACCATGAGGTTTGTGGTTTATCGGTAAGGTTCCCAGGTGTCTGTCTCCTTCAGCGGCTACATGGTCTATGATTCTACCTGCTCTCTCTCTATATCTCTTCCAGTCTGGCTATATTCTGCCTTGCCATAGGCCCAAAGCAGATTCTTTATTAACTAATGGTAATAAAACATATTCACAGCATACAGAGGGGAATCCCACATGAACAGTCTGGCTGAAAATGTCATTTTTATCAGTGTTGTAGCCATTAATAAGTTGTTCAGGCTCCAGTAACTAACTTTGTATTCACTGTCCTGCAAGCAACCCCAGTTAAACTCAGTGGATCTTGCACATAAAGAAGACTTGAAGTAGAAGGAAAAGTCATTGCTAAGAAGAGACTCAGTGAGAGAGGAGAGGCATGAGAGAAGGGAATAGGGGCTACGAATTTTTTTTTTTTTGGTTTTTTTCGAGACAGGGTTTCTTTGTGGTTTTGGAGCCTGTCCTGGAACTAGCTCTTGTAGACCAGGCTGGTCTCGAACTCACAGAGATCTGCCTGCCTCTGCCTCCCGAGTGCTGGGATTAAAGGTGTGCACCACCACCGCCCGGCTAGGGGGCTACGAATTTAACATGGAAATGTGAACTGGATCCCTTTCTATTATGAAGCTAAACACTTAGTAAAGATTAAGAATACTAACATGTAACCGTAACTATGGTGGGCACCAAACTTAGAAAATGCACATTTTTCTTAGTGTTTGGCTCGAGAGAGAGGCAGAGAGAGCAAGCTTATGTGTCACCATGTATTTGTGGATCAGAGGACAACTTCCAAGGCTCACCTGGACTCCATGGGTCAAGCTCAGATCATTAAGCTTAGAGGCAATTTACCTGCTTTACCTACCAGGCCAGTTCACGAGCCTTGATGATGCACATTTTTCTCATGCACAAAAACATTGAGCAATTCTCAACAAAGCTAGAAAGACTTCCATGGGAAATGTGTATTCTGACAGTACCACCACAGAGATAGTTAAATGTCCCCACAAGGACAGAGAGACTGTATCACAAGAGGAGATGTCAATAATAAGCCAAGAAATGACAATAATATGACATTTGTTATGGTTGGGACAAAAGCCATCCTTAGGAAAGACGTAACATTAAACACATTACATATAAAGGAAACAAGGCTGAAAATTAATAATAGTTAAGCAACTGAGGTGTTGGAAAACAAGAATTAGGGCAATCATTTAGAAAGAAAGGAAGCAATGGAAACAAAAACAAAGAAATTGGAGACAAAGCACACTAGACAGATAGGAAAATAGAGAATTCTTTCTAAAGGAGCCTATAGATGTTAAATACACGTATGGAGAGCTTGATCAAGTTGAACACCACAGGTAAGGAACAGATTGCATCAGCAAAGAAGACATATGTACAGAGGTAGAAACAGCAAAGTGATAATTCTATTCAATTTTATATCACTTAATTTAAGAACTTTATTGAAAATGAAAATTTCTCTTTAAAAACAATTACCGAAACTGAAGGGGGAGTAAAATAAATCTTGGCTAATCTCACTGGAACTAGTAATATATGGTATTCCTAAAAATAAGCAACTGGCTCCAGTTTATTTCACAGGTGAGTCCTAGCCAACCTTTGAGATTGTGTAGACTAGGGGGACATTGGGGATGCTCCTCAAACCATTTTGGAAGTTATAATACCATTATAACCAAAGACTGTGGAAAATTCTTGATGGTGACATTCATGTAAAGATATACAAAAAAACCTGGTGTCAAAAACTCTTGAAAAGGACTGGGCATTGTACACATGCTTATAATCCCTGCTCTTAGGAATCAGGCAGCAGGATTGCCACAAGCTTGATGCTAGCCTAGTCTGGCTAATTATACTTACTTTCTTCCAGGTATATGACATACAGTTAGATACAGAGACCCTGTCTCAAAACCACAATAGCAGCAACAACAACAAGACACACACACACACACACGGGAAAGATGCCTGGCAGATTATACATCACAAACCACAGCAAGACATAGTGTAAAAATAGATACTGGTGAGTGTTGATGAGGACTCAAGAGAACCTAGAACTCTCCCATGCTGCTGCTGGGACACAGAGTGATCAGGACCCAGCAGCTTCACCCCCAGGGACGTGAAAATGCGTCTCTATGTAAAAGCTGCATATGAGTGTGTTGTCGGAGGAGCTGCGGGCTGCGTTCCTGCCCAGCTCCTGCACAGCTAGCTTTATACCCAAAATAACAACACACAAATTATATTCTTTTAAACACTGCCTGGCCCATTATATCTAGCCTCTTCTTGGCTAACTCTCATATCTTGCTTAACCCATATTTAGTAATCTGTGTAGCACCACGAGGTGGTGTCTTACCAGGAAGATTCTAGTGTACGTCCATCTTGGGCTGGAGCTTCATTGCGTCTGCCCTCAAGAGGAGTGGCATGGCGTCTGAGCTCACTTCCCTTCTTCCCAGCATTCTGTTATGTCTACTCCATCCACCTAAGGGTTGGCCTATCAAATGGGCCAAGGCAGTTTCTTTATTAACCAATGAAATCAACAGACTGACATATGACCTTCCCACATCATGAGTGGTTGTTCACTGTTCTTATTAAAAGGAGGATGCAGGACAAACGTCTTTCATCTAATGAACAGAGGAGTACAATGGGGGCATATCTCTACAATGGACAGTTAATTGGTGTCTTACTTTTCTAATGTTGTGAAGAGGCACTACAACCCAGGGAACTTATAAAAGAAAGCATTGAATGTGGGAACTTGCTTACAGTTTCAGAAGAGAGAGAGAGACTGACTGACTTGGTCTGGTGTGGGTTTTTGAAACCTCAAAAACCCACCCTCAGTAACACACCCCCTCCAACAAGGCCACACCTCCTAATCATTCCCCAAACACATCCACCAATTGGGGACCAAACTTTCAAACATAAGAACCAATGGGGGCCATTTGTGGAGGTCTAAAAATGTGAGCCTATTTCCACCCTGACCAAAGGTCAGCAAGTTGGAACTGGCCTCCATTCCTTCAAGGTTATTGTTTCTATCTCAAACAAAAGTCCACCTAGATCCAGACCAGAGAGTTCTGCTTGCTCAAGGTTATTGTCAACAGGTGTAGCTAATAGCTAGACCTTGTATTTCAGGAATAGAGAAGTAGCTATGTTTCCACCTCAAACAAAAGTCTAAGGATCCAACTAAGGTTCCTGTTCCCTTAAGGAGATAACCTTGGATTCCACCCAGGGAGTGGTTTGCCTACAGGATGTTTTGGTCTAGGGTGTGATTGTGACTTGTTTTGTTCTAGCAACAGAATGTTTAACTATGAATGTAGCCTGCAACCTTCAACTGGTCTATTCATTTCCTTGTATCATGTTAATGCAGTTTTTTTTTTTATCTTACCCCTTTCTCTTAGGGTCAGGGTATTTTAGGCAATTGGAAATTAAATACATGCATATTCAGTATTCACTGAAACTCTCTCTGGTACTATTCTGTGGTCTTCTGGTTTTATTATTATTATTTTTTATTTTTGTGTCTTCATCCTCTTTACTTCTATTCCTAATTCCCATGTCCCTACCCTGACAAGTGATATTTTTGTTGAGTCTGTTCCCTGACAGTCATTCTCATTCAAATTACCACAATTAGTAATCAAAAGGAATGAGTGGTTGATTCATGCTGCAACATGGATGAACCTTGAAAGAGTGTAAAGAAAGCCAGAGCCTGACACAACAGAAGTTCATACTGTAAATTTGTATATCATATGATGAAGTAACTCACTTCAAGGTATGGACTTTGCTCTGCAGTAAAGCACCATGATATGTAAAAGAATGTCCAAAGTAACTTTGTTCCCCAAAACAGTAAGCATGAATGAACCTGAATATCAGAACACCGAGTAAGAAAAATCAGCTTGGTTACTTTTATTAAGTTCAACATGCAAAACGAATCCTGTATTGTTTCAGAATATATATTTTGTAAGTTCCATGTACTTCTGTTTATATATTGAATGCATTATAATAAGACACAGAAGAGAAAGGATGAACAAACAAGGAGTGGTCCCCTAAGTTTGGACACAGCAATATCTGTGCATATGCTCTGGTGGCATTGTGGGAGGGGCAGTCTGCAGGAGCTCAGGACTCAGTGCATTGGGAAGAGTCAATTGTCCCGCCCCTGGCCCACCATTCCCACCCCTTGGCTTCTGAGTATAGCTTATGGTTTTTTTTCATGTGATGAAAGCTTGGTCCAAGTCTTTGTCCTGAGGAGAGGGGCCTACAGATAGAAAGAGAAAATTGTTATCTACTGCACTCCTAGTCACGGGTATAAAACCATGTGATATGCCAGGTCTTGGAGTCCCCAAAGACTACTAAGGAGTCCAAATTCATGTACAAAAGTAAAAAAATCTTTATTCAAGCTTGAGCTTTGACCCTCTGTGTGCCTGACATAGTGGTACGAGATCTGTGAGTCTTGAGCTCAGTTGGGGTGGGGTTTTTATCATAGCAGAGGTTGGGTGAGGGATTTCTAAGGCCCAGGACCCCTGATTGACTGACATTTGTCTAGGGTATCTTGGTGAAAACCAAAAGCAAAAACGGTCAAGTAGGGCTACGTCAATCTACAAGATTGAGGACAGTCATGATGACAGCAGAAGAGGCCACAGTGAAAGACTTTGGGGCACCTTAGCATTACTGCACCCCCCTTCCTGGGAACCAGGCCCTTAGCATAGGAGGCACCTTAGCACTACTGCACCCCCCTTCCTGGGAACCAGGCCCTTAGCATTAGGAGGCACCTTAGCACTACTGCACCCCCTCCCTGGGAACCAGGACCCTGGTAACCAACCACGCATGCACGGGAGCTCTGAGTACTTTCCATCCCCTTTGTAGTCTTTCTTCAATAGACCTGGACCCTGGAACTGGGGTGAGACGACCTGTAGATAACCTGCAAGTGTTCCTCCTTGTAATCGCCATATCATTGATCAAGTAGAGTTAGCTGACCGTTGAATGAACTAGTCAGAATAGTTGACAAATGATTTTTGGACTTTCCCTTTGATTCTGTACTACCCCCTCCCTGATTTTATGGTTTTTCCTTTAAAAGGGCTTGTAATAGACAAAGCAGGCGTCCTTCTCCTCTTGAGGCTGAGGGACCTCTGCCATGGCAGAATAAAAATTCCTCTTGCTATTGCATCAACCGTGCTGAGAGTGTCTCTTGGGGTGACCTCCTTCTTGGTGGGGCTTTAGGGCCCAACAACAGCACATAAGAAAGTATTTTCAAGCTTATGATGAGTTAATATTAGAAAAATATAGCTAAAAAATCTCAGCAAAGAAGCAATCCAACTAAAATGGGCAAAGAACTTGAAGAGATATTTCTTAAAAGATGACCTAAGAATGGGCAAGAAGGGGTTGGAGAGAAGGCTTAGTAGTTAAAGAGCACTGGCTGTTCAATCCCCAGCACCTGTAACTCCAGTAGCAGGGGTTCTGATGCCCCCTTCTGACCTCTGAGAGCACTGCACACATGTGGTGCGCATACATACAGGAAGGCAAAACATACACATAAAATAAAACATGTTTTAAAAATTAAAAAAAATAAGAAAAAAAGAACAGACAGCAAGTACAGAAAAAGAGGTGTGGACTAGCCTCAAGAGAAATGCAAATCGAAATATGTGGTCACACCCACCTCACACTGCTGAGGATGGCTGTTAATAGAGTCAGAAATGAGCTGGTGAGGTTGTAGAGAGATGGGAGCCTAAGGTGCCATAGCCGTGATGAAAAAACGGTATAGGGATTCCTCAAAACCATAAATAAATAAATAAATAAAACAACTTCAATTCAGAAACACTGCTTCTGGGTACTCACGCAAAGCAAATGAAATCTTGAAGAGGTTTCTGGATCCTCCCATGCTCAATACAGCATTGCCGATAGCAACCAAGGTCTGGGAGGCACCTGCGTATCCACTAACAGATGGATAAATACAGAAAATGCAGTAGGTACATGATGAGCTGCTATTGGACTTCAGCTGTAAGGAACTCCTGCGCGTGTTGACAGCAGCAACTCACCTGGGGGAACATTATCAGAATTGCAGTAAGCCAGACATGGCCAAACAGGAAGTGATCTCACTTCCGTGTGTACTGTAAGAGAGTTGAGCTTAGGCAAACAACCAGCAGAATGGTAAGAAGAAGGGGGCGTGGGTGTGGCTATGGGTCCTGGGGGGCGGGGCAAAGGTCAGTTATGGTTGATGAATGTGCCCTGGAACTCCAACATACAGCATGGAAAGAACTGTTTTACACACACACACACACACACACACACACACACACACACACACACACACACACGAACTAGGTAAGGTACTGCTATGTTCATTACTTTGTGACATTCAGCTCACTTTACATTATATATGTATATCAAAACCTGTATAGCCGGGCGGTGGTGGCGCACGCCTTTAATCCCAGCACTTGGGAGGCAGAGGCAGGCGGATCTCTGTGAGTTCGAGACCAGGCTGGTCTACAAGAGCTAGTTCCAGGACAGGCTCCAAAACCACAGAGAAACCCTGTCTTGAAAAACCAAAAAAAAAAAAAAAAAAAAAAAAACCAAAAACCAAACCAAAACAAAAAAAAACCTATATAACAGAACAGTATTTTATCCATCACGTGTACCTTCGATCCGTGAGAAAAATCTGGAGAAACTGAATCTGATCCTCGTGACGGAATTCTTCTGTCTTGTCTGTATCCACAACCAAGGTGCCATTTCCATCAAAGAGAAGGATCTAGACAAGCTGTGGCTTCGTGTGTCGGGTCCCAGAGACTGCTTCTCTCTCCCCTTCCCTTCCACTCAGGGCCTCCATCTTTGCAGCTGGGTGCCCTGCTTTCCTCCTGGGCTTTTCCTGGCTGCTGCCTGCCTCACCTACCTGGTCCAGGGAGCCGGCCTGCTCTCTGCCGTTCTGCCTTTGTTCCCAGGGCTGTGGTATGAATAAGACATTACCGCTTCCATTTTGCCCTTTCCCTGGCATTATGTTTCTTAGCTTGACACGCACTGAACAAATCTCTTAAGGATCTTCATATAATTATCTCTGTTTTATGTGTGAATGCCAAGGTTGTAAAAGCGTTCTGAAAAATTTAATTAAAAACTGAATATGCTCAGTTGAAAATTGAGAAGTGGCATTTCATTTGCTCCCAAATATATTTACATATAAAGAGGCTGTCATCTGATGCTGGAACTCAAGAGACACTGAGCACTTAGGAACAGAGTCAAATTATGCAGATTCAATCAGATTCAACAATGCAGACCTTGTGTCGCTAAGGCTGCTGGGGAAGGGCTTGGTAGCAACCTGTGCAGAACCGCAGGCTGAACGAGAAGTGATGGGGTGTTTCTGAGACCCTGCAGTGAGTTATTCTGTCATATATGGACACGTGCCTGCCTCTAGCTGGTGCCATGGGTCTCAGAGAGGTTTTTCCTTTGATCAGATTAATAAGTGACCACCAGTCAATGCATTGGCACTCTAGCGGTTACAGTTGTGAGCATAAAGCTGGCATTCTGTGAAGACAGGTAGACACTGTTATTCCTTTTTAAAGATACAGTGGTGGGGGACTGGTCCCACGAGGGGTGGTGGTCCCACGAGGGGCAGCCAGTTCCACAAAGGGCAGCAGTGAGCCACCTGGGGCCTCAGTGGGCCCCCAAGGCCTCTGCAAGTTCCCTGAGTCCTTGGAGGGTCACCCAGACAGATATGCCATGCAGAGAGAGAGAGAGTGTGGGTATAGAATTTATTTAGTGGGTTATGAAGGGAAAATAAAAAGGGGAAGGGGAGAAGGGAGAAGGAGAGAGAGGTGGGGGGGAGCTGGAGAGAGATGGGGGAGAGAGAGAGCAGAAGTTACCTCTTCAGGAGAGGGAAGGAAAGAGAGCACAGGCTGAAGGAGGCAGGGGAGGGGTTGGGAGAGGGCGGGGCTTGTCTCTTAAAGGGATAGGGTACCCAGGTGACAGACCAAGCCAGCAGATCATAACAGAAACCCTTGGCGTCTAGAAAAGCAGCTTTATTAGCTCTGCTGGGCTACTTATTAGAGCACGGATGGATCTGTTGTCAACATTATACAAATAATTATTGGTGTCTAATCTCTGTAGGGTTGGAGAAGGAATGCTCTGATCATAAATAATACATGTGTGGTAAGTACAGCTCAGATGTTAATAGGAATAATTGCTGTGGGCATATTTTTAATATTGACACCATTTTTGAAGCTGCTCAATCCATTATAAAGACCCTGGCATAAAAGAACAAAAGAGCGAAGAAAACTAATTTTTTTTTTTACAGTTGTGGCTATATTATTTTTTAGGGTTCTATTCTTTACTTCATGTATTAGGAACAGAATAGACAGAATGAATATGTATTGAAAATGGGTTTATTAGACTGCTTAACACTGTATAATCCGGGTAGTCCAATAATGGGTGTCTTCACATTAGAAATGCAGTAATTACTCAGTCCACAAGGCTGAATGCTTCAGCAGTCCCGCTTTGCTGCTGAAGGCCTGGAGGCTTCACGGGGAGCCATGTTGGAAGGCTGAAGAGGCTGGGTTGCATGTCAGGTGGTTGCATGTCAGAATTCATGCAACAACATTGTCACTGCAAGGAGCAGCTACAGCAGGATAGATGTAGTCCCAGCAAGGCACACACAGGAAGGCAAACAGAACAAACAAACAAAGCTTTTCCCTCAGAAGGTCCTGCCCATGTTCAGGGTGGGTCCTGCCTTCACATAACCTTAGCAAGAAAACCCCCCACAGGGGTGCCCAATGATTTTGCTCTTAGTCGAGTCCGTATCCAGTCAAGTGGACAGCTAAGAGAAACCATCACATTCCAACAACCAAACCACGACAGGGAGCAGCCTGGAAATCAAGCCAGTTACAGGTGGGTAGAAAGGAGAATTATTAGCCAGGTGTGGTGGCGCAGGCCTTTAATCCCAGCGCTTGGGAAGCAGAGGGGGATGGATCTCTGTGGGTCTGAGGCCAGCCTGATCTACAGAGCGAGTTCTAGGACAGCCAGGGTTACATAGTGAGACTTGGTGGCAAAAACAAACAAACAAAAGTATAATTGCCAGCATCTTAGACTGTAACGTTCAAATTTAAAATAGCATCCCCAAGATGAATTGTTGGTAGAATGAAACAGTTAGATCCACCAGGAATGAGACTGCGTCTGGGTCTTGCGGCAGTGACAGCTCGAGATCCTGAAAATAAACATCACTTTTCTCCTCCTGGTCCTTATATGTGAAGTGGCCACTTTGATCCTAGAAAACCCCCATTTTGTTGGCTTACACAAAGACAATGTATTCTATGGAACCAACAGTCTCTCTCAGGGTTTAACTCTTTCGTGAGCTAACTCATGGTCTGTAGCCAGCAACGGATAAATGATTATAGATATTGCTGGAATTGAGGCCCTCAAAAAGTGGGGTGACCCTGTCAGCAGGGGATGATGAGAGTTCCCTTTTATAAGTGAATACTCAAAAATCTTTTGGGGAACACATACATAGTTTCATTTTGAGTCATCTTTCAGTGTACTGAAAATACTAAGCTTATTAAATAAAATTCGTTTATGTATGTGTTTGTCCAGGAAGGCCGTGGTCCATTTAATGGTACTTTGCTATTCAGAATGTACATTTTCTCTGGTCATGGCTTGATCATCTTTTTATATTTCTAGATACATTCTCAGCAGGTTTTGTTTTTAAAAATGTATGTATACATTTATGACACTTTATTTTATTTGGTGATTAAAAGTCTTACATTGACGTATCTATCAGTTAACAGGAGAGTCCCTGGATCTTAACAATGATGAATGTTCCAGTTCCCATTGGTTTTCCGGGTGAACTCTCAAACACCTCAGATGTGGGATTCTCCTGCTGCAGGCCTCCCAGGGATGTGGACTGTAGCCATCACTACCATGCCTGAGATTTTGCTTGTTTGTTTAATCTTTTTAAATTATTCTTCTCTCATATATTACATTCTGACTGCAGTTTCCCCTCCCTCCCCTCCTCCCAGTCCCTCTTCCTAACCCCCTTCCCCATAAGGGATCTCAATGCAGCGAAACTGACTTAAAATGGCTCAAGCGAGCATGGGTTCCCAGCTAGCACATTAGACTGCCTCTTCTGAGAAGAGACATAGCAGAACTCGGAGCTAACTTTAAGAACCTTAAACTTATTATTATCATTATTATTTTTGCTCTTCAAGACAGGATTTCTCTTTGTAGCCCTGGCTGTCCTGGAACTCCCTCTGTAGACCAGGCTGGCCTCGAACTCACAGAGATTCACCTAACTCTGCCTTCCGAGTGCTGGGATATGCAGCTGGCTTCTTTCCGGCTATCATTCAGACTCACATAGACAGTTTCGCTTCTGTACCACTGAGGCTTCCATGGCAAAGGTGTGTCACGTGCTGAAAAAAAAAAAGAGAAATATTTAGCATAGTTTGGATTAACCCTGGAGGAAAGGAGACTTTATTTTTTAATTTAGAAATATTTAACTATCAATGTTTATCTGTGTACTATGTGCATGCAGTGCCTGGGGAGGCCAGAAGAGGGTGTCAGAGACCCAGGAACTGGAGTTACAGATGGTTGTGAGTGGACATGTAGGTGATGGGATCCAATCTCAGGTTCTCTGCAAGAACAGCCAGTGCTCTTAACTGTGAACCCATGGCTCCAGCTCCCAGGAGGGGAGGGTAACTTGAGGATTACACTCCTCCTGATCCTACCTCAAATGAGACCTCAGCCATTTCTCCTGTGAACTGGTAGTGTGTGTCCCTCTTGGTCTCCTGGTACCATGGAAGCCACATTCTTACCTGCAGAGGATCAGAGCCCAGCTAGGTGGCCCAATGTTGGGCAGGCAGCTGTGCAGCGAGCACAACCTGAACTGCAAGGCTGCTCTGAGCAGCAGAGCATGTCTGAGTGCACAAGGAACAGCCCGTGAGGTAGGTGGACTTCTGATGGAGTGGAAAGACAGAAAAAGCAACCAGTTCCTGCCGGTGCAGTGGGCTCGTGTTCTTTTGATTTTTAAATTAAAGTGACTTTTATATTTAAGTCCTATATTTGAAAATAGCGTGTCGTAGAGAATCACCGTCTGGCATATTTATAAATGGACAGTAACATATTTCCCTCAGGTGGCCTGCGAGAGCCAAGACCTGGAGCAGAGACCCAAAAGAGCCAGTTTCTGACCTTCCTCCAGGCTCTTGTGCGTGTTAGGCAAGCACTCTACCAGTGAGCTACATTCTCAGTCCATACGGCTCTGTATCTGGCAAGAATACTCTGTTATTGACAGCACCAGGCACTCACGTTTTTTAAACTTGCTGTGAATACCAAATGAGTGAAACCAACATGGATGGATTCCATTCTGTGAGCTTCCATGTATAACACCCACCATGGCTAGATTCTATTCCATGAGCCTCCATGTATAACTTCTACTATGACTAGATTCTGTTCCTGTTAGACTCCATGTATAACTACCCCCATGGTAAGATTCCAGCCAGTGAGACTCCATGTATAACCTCCACCACGGCTAGATTCCAGCCAGTGAGACTCCATGTATAACATCCACCACGGCTAGATTCCGTTCCTGTGAGTCACTGTGTATAACCTTGGTTTATGTGCATTTCTATATGATACCTTATTTAATATACATTATTGACTCATTAAGGTTTAACTCCAGGCCCATGGCATTGTATGTAACTCATTCCTGAATGAAGCTTCTAGAACACACACTTTAATCTGCTCTAGGCACATCCTATCTTTTTTGCTCTTAGAAAGATGACACACCATGGTTGGGGAACATTTAAAAATATTTGTATTAATTCTTTGAGAATTTCATCCGATGAAATTTTGATCTTCCCCATCCCCCACTACTCTCACTGACTTCTCCCAGAACCACCCCCACCTGTCTACCCTGCCCCCCACTACTGGTTCTCATTTCTTTGACCCATTCTACTCCTGGGTGTGGGAGCAGTCATTGGAGCATGCTTGACTAGCAGGGGCCATACCCTTAAAGACAACGGATTCTCCCTCCCCAAGAAGCCAGCGATCAATAGCCAGTCAGATGGGAATGGAGACTCATTAATTCCTCCCCAGTCCATGCCAGGATGCTGCGTGTCTTGATCTTGACCAGGTCCTGTGCAGGGAACCACAGCGGAAAGTTCAAGAGTACAGTGGGCTGGCTGTGTCTGGAAGAACCTGTTTGGATCTGGTCCTCCCTTCGGTCTCTTCCACGACGGTGCCCGGGGACATTTTAAACATTGCCAACAAAAACCGCAAAGATGCGAAAAGCGTGACAGCGAATAGTGGACATAACGCTTCTTTACACCTCTGCTGGCTGTAAGGTTGGCTGTTAAAATGTCTCCAGCATTCCCCGTGCCCATA
This sequence comes from Chionomys nivalis, assembly GCF_950005125.1. Taxonomy (NCBI): domain Eukaryota; kingdom Metazoa; phylum Chordata; class Mammalia; order Rodentia; family Cricetidae; genus Chionomys; species Chionomys nivalis. The sequence continues at coordinate 81,943,190 of NC_080088.1, read as the reverse complement.
ATGGTCTTCAAATATTTGGGAGAACAGATGAATTCTAGTGGCAGGGTAAGTTCCTACACACAGGGTCTGTGAACAGCGAAGGCTAAAGCCTTCAGTACCCTCCCTGTACTTGGGTTTTTTCGATTTTTGTTGTTTTTATTAGTGAACTGAAGATTTCAGTTCACATCCGAAGCCTTCTGGGAAGTGTTGATAATGTAAAGTTGGCTTGTCCTCCGCCACCCTCCTACCTCCTCTCCATTTTCAGCCTGATGCGTCCTGCCCACAGGGACACCCCTCCAGTTTCCCAGCATCCTTTGCCTGCTTTTCTCTAATCTGTCTCTTCAGGAGTTGCTCTATGACAGGACCTTGGCCTTTGGGGTTAATCTCATGTGCACACAGTTTATCCTGTACTTGTTGAAGTGGCCGCTGCTCGACTCTGGCATTTATCTCTTGGCACCTCTTCCTCTGGGAAGGCAGAAGAACACACCTTCTTTACTCTTGTTTCTTCACTGTGGCTGGCAGTCTTTTTTTTTTTTTTTTTGGTTTTTCGAGACAGGGTTTCTCTGTGGTTTTGGAGCCTGTCCTGGAACTAACTCTTATAGACCAGGCTGGTCTCAAACTCACAGAGATCCGCCTGCCTCTGCCTCCCGAGTGCTGGGATTAAAGGCGTGCGCCACCATCGCCCGGCTTGTGGCTGGCAGTCTTAAACACACTCCATCATGATTGTATATGAATCCATGAGTGTATGAGACATTTTATTTTTGTGTTTATTGCTTATTTCTTTGTACTTAGGACATTGCATTTGGTGTGTTTGTTGAGCCAGTGTGTGTGGGGGGGGAATACATTTAGGTTTCTCAAAGTACAGGACTCCTATGCAGCCCTTTGTCTGTAGGTATTTTGTGACTTTTATTGAAGTCCAATTTTCTTTTCTCATTTAGGTGAAAAATGATTTTGGCATTTAGATGTCATGATTACATTATTGATTCTTAAGCTTCTATCCACATCATCCGATTCTTCTCTGGTATTTGTTATCCTTATATATTTAGAAGCCCCTTTGTCGTCTTCTCCTTTCTCTCGAATCTAGGATGTACTTCAACAAAGAGCGTTCTGTGAATCCAAAAATAGTTATATTTTTATTTGCATTTATCTTTGTCACCATGCAGCGGAGGCTAAGAATGCGCCCTTTCAATAACAAAGGCTCTCTTTGGATTGACTGAATAGGCAAAGAAAATACCGTAATCGTGGGGAATGGTCAGATTTAGAGACTAATTATAAGGCGCACCATTATCTACTCATGAAATATGCATGTGGAGGCCCCATTTCCGGGTCCTAGGATCACTGTGGGCAAATGTGGAGCAGGCAGTAAAGTTGCATAAAGCAAATAAAAATCTCATCCGTTTCTCGTTCATGTCCAGGAATCTCATGATGACCAACCTGTCAGGATCAGAAAGTAAGATCCATTTTCTCTCGCAGCTGTCTCACAGTGCTGCAAAAGTACTTGTGTGTGTGCACACCTGTGTGGCATGTGTGTGTGTGTACCCGTGGGGGGCGTGGTGGTGGTGCAGAATGGGTGTCTTCTGGCCTCAGATTAAAGTTCAGAGTCCCCTTTTCTCTCTACAGATGGTTCCTAATTTTAGGCTATTTGGGTCTCAAAACCAGGACTCTGGTTCTCTTTCCATCTTTAAGATAAAAACAGGGTGTGTGTGTGTGTGTGTGTAGAAAGTCCCCTTGATTCTCATAGCAGATAAATCATTAAGAAATGGCTGTCCGCCATTAATGTGCACATTAAATGTGCACGCCTTTAATCCCAGTACTCGGGAGGCAGAGGCAGGCAGATCTCTGTGAGTTCGAGGCCAGCCCGGTCAACAGAATGAGTTTCAGGACAGGCTCCAAAGCTACGTAGAAAAACTGTTTTTCTATGTAACCAAAACCAAAAAACAAACAAACAAACAAACAAAAAACCCAACCAATCAAACAAACAAACAAAAAAAACAAAGCAAGAAAGAAGGAAAGAACTGTCATCAACTACTCAGTGTTCCCAAACTATGTATGGAGAAAGGAGGAAACTACAGACCATTGCTTCCCCAGAATGGTGTGTGGGTGTTTACCTCTGGGAGGAGACAGACATGAAGTGAACTTGCATGTGTCTCCTAACTCAAAGCCCTAATTTCTCCTTTGATTCCTGTTTCTGCCAACTTGGAAGCCCCCTTCCCCTGTAAGTCCCTTCTCTCACGCAATTCAGAATGTCAAACAAAATTCATGACATTTCATTTTTTTCCTTGTGTTTTTGAGACAGGGTCTCTTTTTTTTTTTTTTTTTCGGTTTTTCGAGACAGGGTTTCTCTGTGGTTTTGGAGCCTGTCCTCTTGTAGACCAGGCTGGTCTCGAACTCACAGAGATCCGCCTGCCTCTGCCTCCCGAGTGCTGGGATTAAAGGCGTGCGCCACCACCGCCCGGCCCAGGGTCTCTTTATGTAGCCCAGATGGGCCTCAAACTCACAGAGATCTGCTTAGCTCTGCCTCCCATGGGATTAAAGGTATACAACACCATAGCTAACTCATTTTCTTCTATTATTATTGTATTATTATTATTACTGTTATTAACATCCCTGGGAAGAACCAGGCAACATTAGACACATTTTCTGTGGCTGCACTATATGGCCAGCTCTAATCTAGTAGGGTCTTAGTCCTTTGGGCTGCTTGACAAATTGAGTGGCCGTAGCACAATAGACTTCCTTCTCTTTCAGGTCTAGAGGCTGTGAAGTCTGAGCTTCAGGTGACGATATGGATTTGTTGTGTGGTGGGGGCCCACTTTCTGGCTCATACACTATCTCCTTGCATGGTACTGGAGGTAAAGGCGTTGTCTGAGACATCTTTTATAAGGACATTGCTAATAACTCGTGTCCCAAAGTCCTCACTTCCACCACCACTGTGGGTTGAGATTTAAGGCATGAATTTGGGGGACACACACATTCACATCCAGCAGCTGGGACGTCAAACATTTCTTTAGATGTCGGAAGAAATCACAACACACCATGAAAGTCAGATCTCACCCTTCAAGGGTGTTTTTAGAAACATTTCTGGAAACTTGGATGATCGCAAATACATAGGTTCATCAACTTTGTTACTGTAGCACAGGACTGAATGGAGAAAATAAAAAAGGAGTAAAAGAGGAGAACCTGACTGTTTCTAGGTATCGTGGGAGAGGAGATTTATTGTAACTTTGAGGGAGAGCACGGCCAGAGGTGGAGATGTCTGGGAAAGTCCACAATAAACTTGACCCAAGCAGGGTCACGTGAGGAGAGTGGGGAGGGGAGAGAGCCAGACATCAGGAGGCCAAGAGGCCCGAAGGGTGAAAGGTTAAAAAAAATGTAAAAAGGCCGGCATATCAACATGGCTGGGTTACGTAGGAAGAGCCCCAGGGAAAGGCAGCCCAGCCCTTGGATCGGAGAGTTCAGGGTAGGGTGTGGGGTATGCCAACCACACTCTGTAACTGTTACAGGTATATACCCTGTTAGAGTGTAACAGGTAAGGACTGAAGGATTCTGGGAGAACCTGGTGTCCAGCGTCTGCTTTGATATGTTAACAAGCACCTTAGTTGACCATTTGTCCCAGGCTTGAGACTTTTAACAAGGAATATCCTCTTAGCCGTACCGCAGACATCTTTATGAGTTTAGTTGGGCTGCTTACAAAAGTTCATCACAGCTGGGTCTTGTTGACTATTGACCTTCCCTAGTAAAAGGAGGGGAGGGTCACAGGTGTATCCAGCCATCCCTCCCAATCAGTCCTATGCAGTACTGCCCTAATTGCGCACAGTCTTGGGGTCTCAGGGAGGAGCTAGAATGTGTAAGCTGTGGCCAGAAGGAAGGGGACCCCGTACACATCCATGGGGCTCGTCGTCCACACTGGGTGCAGAACTTTCAGGGTTGGCTATAAGGTCAGCCACACTCCTACCCCTCACCCATTGCACTGTAAGGAAGTTGAATAAGTTCACTGGTCCCCTAGAGTAAGCTTTGGTGGAATCAACCTTTGGTTTGTCATTGTGAGGAGGGTGGGCAGGTGTTGCCTAGTGACCTTCCCAGGAGAAGATCCTCACAACAGATGGGGAGGGCCGCTACCGGTTCTTTGGGGATTGACACAGGTAGACAGATAGCATCCATTAGGAGGCTGTGAGAGCCAAAGTCACATTTGAACTTTTAGTTACTCAGCCTGAGCGAGCCACGGAACTCTGATTCGCAAGTCTCTGGTCCAAGGACAGAGAATAATTAATATGTAATTAACATGTAAATGTTAAATATTATGTACCATATAAATGTCACTTTGTTATGCCCAAATCCGCAAAGTCCCCCCTAAAGTCAACAAGGAGACTGAGTCCCATCTGTAAAAGCAAAGAGCCTTTATTTTAATCAAGTTTGCTCAGTCTCTCCACCTGTCCAATGTATTGGAATAAACGGAGAGCCCCGAGCTCAGTTACAATTGGGTTTTTATAATAGTAAAGGTGGGGGTGAGGGTTTTTTTGAGATTTAGAACCACTGATTGGCTGACATTTGTCTAGGGGCGTCCTGGTGAGTGTGTGCTGGCAGGTGATCCTATATACAGCAGTTAGAATGTTAAGCATTTCCTTTGTTCTTGGGTGGTGCTAGGTAATCTCAGTTTGTGGTAATTTCTGCACCCAAGTATTGCCTCAGGGTAAACTACTGAGACTCAGGCCTCTTATTAGATTTATCGAAGGCCAGAGTTCTACTCTGGCAGGTGATAATGGTTGGAAGAACTTCCTTTGGGTGACCTAGCTTTGGGTGACCTAGCTTTGGGTGACAGCTTATCATGGCTGACCCCCACAACTTTATTATACTGTGGACATCACGGATGCCTACTTGTAAGATGAGTCTCTTCCCTCTATGAAATGAGTTCCTCAGACAAAGGTCCTGACTATGAGGACAATCCACACCAAACACGGCGCAGGTGTTTAGTTGTTGAATTATCTGAAGTAAGAGGCGAGAGAGAATGAACAGGTAGGCTGGGGGTTCTGGAGCAGGTGACGCAGGCTGAGTGCTTGAGGAGGAAAACCAGAGGACAAATCAGCTCAGGCCTGTTCAGCAGGGCTGACATTTTCAGCAGCCCTGGTTCCCTGAGCAGAGCAATGGGGTTCCCTCCAAGAGAGGGGGGCAAGGGCTGAACAGGCTGCTCTGTATCTGGGGTGTGAGAAAGGCTGTTCTGCCCATAAGGGACTGTGTTTTCAGGCTGTTTTTTAAAAGGCAGCTAGCTACCTGCCTTACTTAAGGTGCCTGAGTGATTTGACTGTTTGGATAATCTAAGCTATGTATGTATGTTTATAATGTAAAAAAGATATATGTATATATAATTTAATATATAAGCATATATAATTTAAACACACACACACACACACACACTTTAACAATCATTGAGAACAGCCATAAACCTCAGACCTGGGCTCTGGAAGGATCCTCTCTGGAGTTCACTCCTTTTTTTTTTTTTTTTTTTTTTTTTTTTTGGTTTTTTTTTTGAGACAGGGTTTCTCTGTAGCTTTGGTGCCTGTCCTGGAACTATCTCTTGTAGACCAGGCTGGCCTCGAACTCACAGAGATCCGCCTGCCTCTGCCTCCCAAGTGCTGGGATTAAAGGCCTGCGCCACCACCGCCCGACACTATGGTGTTCACTGCTTATCTGGCTTCGGAGCCATCTTTTCTTCTTTAGGGAGAAAGCCAGACTTGTAACTCTCACGGGTAGTCAAGAGATAAAAACCCGGGGTCCCCCGTGAAGATGGATGGAGTCTGCCTGGGGGAGGGGAGAGAGTTGGAGTAGCGAGTTGTCACTGTGTTCCACTGCACCCCAGCAGCCGAGCCCCTCCGTGTTTGCCTGTTTAGCAAGGGAAAATGTCCCCAACCTAGCAGCCTGCACCAAGTGTCTGCCTGGAGACAATCAAGATAATTGAGCCACCTGGAAGGCAGGAAATGGCGCTGGGGAAGAAAGTAAACTCTTTTTTCAAAAGAGCATTTTAAAAGAAGTGGCTAAATACCGTTCCAGCGCCCCAGAATGAACTGCATCCTGCAAGGCTTTGTCATCCCAGCTTGGCGTTGTTAGTGTCACAGAGTAGGCATTCTGAGCGCATAGTTAAGATACATTTGGTTTCTGTCTTTGCCTTCATAAGTGATGATTCCAGATCATCGGTACTTGCAAGCCATGGTTTTATCTGTTTTTCTCTTTCTAATAAAAATTTAAAAGAATCTTATAAATTGCATGTAATAGAAAAACATTTTTTTCTAAGACAGGATCTCACTATGTAGCCCTTCCCTTTCCTCTCCTACCCACAGCAGGCTCTCCCCCAACCCCGCTCCCTAGTTCATGCTGAGTTCTGGGAATTCAGACGTAAGCCACCATGCTGGAATCTAGGGATAAATTTCTAAGAACAAATTACGGCCGTGCTCCTTAAGGAGCCTATGTCTCATCTGGAGGACCTTGTTGCAAAGCTGAATTTAATTCTCTGGGCCTGCGGTGGGGCCTAAAAGTCTGCCCTTAGATTTATTTCCGGATCATTTTATATAAACTTCCGACTCGTGTCTATCCCTCCAGAGACAGATTTGAGTGCACCAGGCCCCTGGATATTAAGAGAAAGGGGGAAAGAGAGGTTTCCCTGGTGTCTGCTTCCAGCTTCTCCACTTTGGATTTTCTTCCGCTTCCTGAAATGTCAGAAAAGGTAACCGAGTCTCACTGACTACCGCTGTCAGTCACGTAGAAGCAAGTAGTTGCTCCGCGGGCCCCGAATTATTAAGAGAGAGCTGATAAGTGAGATGCTGGCCCCTTGCCCGTTCCTCTTAGTGTCCCTCCACACAGCACATGGAGAGGTGCTGGGGACTGTTCCCCTGCTGTCCCTCCAGCTTGCTCCTCCCTCCTTCCTTCCTGATCTCCACGATGTCCCTTCACCCATACAGCAGATCACCCTATCCCCGGAAGAAATTTGCCCCTTGGTGCCTGTTGTGCCGGGCAGCGGGAGAAAGGCAGGAAGCTCCGGCAGGCAACTTCCCTTCCAGTAGATCTGTGAGCAGAATCTGAGCTGAGGCTTCTGATGTGGTTGACCTCTGGGGAGAGCTTTAAAAGCTGCCATGATTTTGTTGCGTCTCATCTGGTTTGATTTGGAATGATTTATCCCAGAGATAATTTTCTGAGTACGTTCAACACCCACCCCCCGCCCCAAGCCCCCAAGGGAAGGAATCCCTTGGCTATTGAGAAAATGTACCACGCCCTCCTCGATGGCATTTGCCTCTGCCAGCAGAAGGCAGAGAGAAGACTTCGTGTACTTCAAACGCAGGCTTGATTCTCTGGCAGTCCGCGGTTCCCTGTGCTTCAGTGGCTTCCACGGCCGGAGGGAAAGCTTGCCTTTCGTAGACTCGGTCCAGCACTGGACCCCATCGAGGCGGCGCAGGACGTGACAAAGCCTTCTAGAGTCCTGGAGTTTGCTGCCTCTGGCACTGTAACACAGCAGGGAGACAAACCAGAGCCACCTCAAAGGCTCGGGGCCTTTAAGGCCAGAGCTACCCGCTGACGAGAGTAAACAGAGATCCGCCTCCGCCTCCACTAGTCTAGCTTCCCAGGCTGTGCGGCTGACTCCGGTCTCACCCGCTTTTCAGTGAGGATTTGTCTGAACTCCCTAAACTGTACATTTCTTCAAGACTGTTGGGTCTCTGCAACTCAGAAAACCTTTGTGCGTGTGCTGGTTAGGAGTCATTCATTCTTCCTTCCTTCCTTCCTTTTTTTTTTTTTTTTTTTTTTTTCCAATTTGGCACAGACCTAGACATACCTGGCAAGAGGGAATCTCCACTAAGGAACTGCCTACATCAGACTGGCCTCTGGGCATGTGTGGGGGCCTTTTCTTGTAGGGCACTGTGGGCCATCCCTGGGCAGGTGTGCCCTGGGATGGTGAAAGCTGGCTGTGCAAGCCAGTGAGCAGCGTTCCTCTGAGGAGACCTTCAAGGGGGAGAGAGTGGCCACAGTCCAAGGAGACTAGAGGATAAGAACAGAAGGAACTCGGAGTGTACTCATCTGGCTGACCCTTCAGAGGAGGGCGCAGTGCACGGGACCGCTCAGCTACAGCCTGGTGGAAGTCAGAAGCAGGATGCTGTAAGTTGCGTCCAACTCCAGACCTACAGAAACAGTGAGGAAGTAAGCGGTTGTTTTAAGACCCTGGCCTTTAGGATGAATTGATATGTAGCTTCAATGAGTAAGGCACACCTTGTGACTCTTTCTCATGGGCTATCCAGACTGAACCCCGTCCCGCTCTCCGCCTTCCCCAGTCTGCAGCTCTTAATGCAGAATTCCCTATGGCATCCTGTCGACTTGTAACCGGCACATAGATGCACACTGTATGGGTTTCCCGCATTTAGAAATAACTTAGAAGATAGACATTGAGGCCGGGCGGTGGTGGCACACGCCTTTAATCCCAGCACTTGGGAGGCAGAGGCAGGCGGATCTCTGTGAGTTCAAGACCAGCCTAGTCTACAAGAGCTAGTTCCAGGACAGGCTCCAAAAACCACAGAGAAACCCTGTCTCGAAAAAAAAAAGAAAAAAAAAAAAAGAAGATAGACATTGATAAAGGAAAATTGATTTATTTATAGTTTGATAGAGAACAGCAAAACCCAATTTCCTCCCCATAGTGTCTGAGGCTATCATTTATTTACCTGAGCCCGAGACTGGGGCTACAGCGTGTGCAAATTGTATCAGTCCTTTGGGGGGGGGGCTGGGCCCAGTTATCTCATGATAGCTTATTTTATTTACATCTGGCAGAAGGAAATGGAGTCAGAAAGATCTGTCTTCTCGAAAGCTAAAAGAACTGGGCTTATCAAACGATCTGCGTCCTACCACAGAGGCCCCGGCCGATCCGTGTTCTCTGCTGCTCTATTCATGCTAGCCAGGAAATGGGATCAGCCTAGATGTCAACATATACATGGATGATGGAAGTGCGGTGCATTTACACATGGGATCTTATTCAGCTGTAATGAAAACAGAAAGCCATGAAGATTTCGGGAAAATGGGGGCTCCGTACAGTATTATGTGAAGCCAGGAGACCCAAACCCAGAACAAAACACACACGTTCTCTCTCATGTCTATCCTAACTTTTAGTATTTTTAATATTGTATGACTATAAATAGGCATGAGCGTGTGTGCAGATCATAAAAGCAGAAAGGCAGCTCCGAGATGGGAAAAAGAGGTGTTGAGTGAAGGGGGGGGAGGGCACATGGGCTGTGAAAGCTGGGAAAGGAGGGGGGCGGGAATGGGGAGGGAAGATCAACCCGAGCACATTTTGTTCAAAAATGACAAACTGAAACCTAATATCTTGTATGATAAAAAAAAAAGGGGCTTGTAGACTCTCCCTCCATTCTGGGCCTTGTAGGTTCTCCCTGGGTGACTTCATTTGTTTGATAGGAATATCCTTTTTGTATCTTTCTCTGGAGGTCAGTGTCAAGATCCGGATTCCTCAGCTCTTGTTAAATACACTGACTCTGTAAGTGAGAAATGGAGATCACGTGATGAAAGGAAGGAGGGGTGCAAGTGTAGAGTTAAGTTTGATTGATCACTATTGGTGCCTGCCTCCCTGCCAGCCTGTCACGCAGCCTGACACCTGGACCTGGGAGCTGGGCAGCCCAGGAGCTGGGGAACTGGCAGGGTGGGTGGGGGGAGCTGGGGAGCCCAGGAGCAATTTCTCATTCTTCCCTTTCCTTTGCTCTAAGTCTTCAGTCTGGCTCAGACTTCCTGTCAAAGGCTAGGTGCTATAGAGATCTCCACCAGATAAGAGGCTTTTTCCCCTTTCCTAGGCCAAGCCCACATCTCCTGCCCATCGCTGCTTCCACAGGCTTTGCTCTCTCAATCAAGATGCCAAGTTAATCACCCAGTATCGCTTTCTCTGGAAGAGTCCCTCAAGACCCTTTCGCGACCAACTGTTTTCTTCTCCACCAGCTGACCTGCCTCCGAGGTCCTCCCAGGTCTGACACGCTCACAGACGTTCACTGCCATGACGCCTTTTGATTGCCACTTGGATTAGATTGAGAAGCGGCCTAAGAGATGGGAGAAGCACAACTCCAGGTGTGTCTGTGAGGGAATTTCACTCAGAGAGATGACCCTGTGGGTGGGTGATGGCATCTCACAGGCTGGGGGACCAGATGCTATGAAAGGAGAAAAGAGAGACCCAGCCACTTGGCATGACAGGATTGTTTTCTCTCTCTGCTTCCTGGCTGCTTTGTTCTGATGTGAGCTGCCATAGGCTCTGTCGTGTGATGAACTAAAACCTCAGAAGCCAAGACCCATGTGGTGAGGTCTCAGCTGACTGCAAAAATAATTGCACACTTACACTAAGTAACCAGTCCCTCCCAAACCTTTTCAAACAGATAGTTAATACAGGCTATCTCCAAAGTCGTTATTTCAGGGTACCACAAATCAGGAAGCTTCCCAAAGCCCTTGACTTTGGAGGCAGCAGGCAAGAAGCAGTCATGCTAAACCAGAAACATCTGCATCATTTCTCTTCTCGATGACTTTCCCTTGGAGCTGAGCTGTGGTATTGATATGGGAAGACAACTCACAGACAGAGAGCCAACTCTATGGCACAGGCAAAGGAGCAAAGGGTTATGGTAGCCAATGGTAGCAGAATGAAACACATCTCATTTCCTTCAAGATAATACCTACAAGGTATAGTTTAAGCCAACTGTAAAAGGTCAAAGATACACAGTGCCTTGTGAGATCATCTCTCTTTGAGTCCCTGTATAAAATCTGGCAGGGAAGGGACAGGGGCTCTCTATACTCCTCTCTCCTTCTGTAAATGATGGTTTACAGGAACTGGAAGCTTTCCTGTATCTCATGAGGAGGTGACTACTAGACTTTTAAGAAGTAAAAATTGATGGTGGAAGATACAAAATAATCCCACTCTAGTTCAGAATTATGTATAATAAAGGGTTATTTATTTAGGGGAGATTTACAGATCAGTGTCCTAGATCATAATCCTCTACACGAATGGGGAACAGGAACAGAGTCTAACAACTGGAAGTGAGAGCCAGAAGCAAGAGAATAGGCGCAGGCTTTACAGCTGCATTTATAGTATAAGAGACCATGCCCAAGTGGGCTGGTATCTTAAAGGCTATTGGCTGAAGGAGTGAAAGGAGCTCCATAGCATCTCCCCCTTTTGTTTAAATAAGAGTTCCAAACCCAATATAAAACTATATACACTAGGAACATATATCAAGTATAAGACTAGAATTACAACCATCATAAACAATATTAAGCAAGGAACATATGCTAAATGTTTTAATAAACATTCTATCCTAAGGTGTCTAAGTCTTGTACTGGAAATGGCTTGGCTAGATCATAAGAGGATGGTAACTACGACTATCTAATCTTCAATTCCATCGAAGTCCTGAGAAGAGAGATACTTGAATACGTAGGAAGTGCAATCGAGCAGCTTCCAAAATGTGTGGTAGATGACAGAGACAACTGGCTGCCTGAGCAATCACCCAAAGTCTCATTTGCAACCAACTTTGGCTGAGGTGTAGAGTAACTGACAGACCATTTTCAGTGGCAGGAAATTTTTCAAAACGGTCTTACCCTGTGTCTTGGCAAGTGTAGGGCCCACAGAGCTACCCCTCCTCCCAGGGTTCATTTTGAGGACAGTTTCTGGCCGAACATCTTGTTGCAGTTTCCAGCTAAACATGCTGTTTGTTCCTGTGTTCCCTCTGCCCCCACTGGTAGTTAGCTTAGGGGTTTTGTTTACTCTTGAGCCTGGCCATTTCCCACCTGCCTGGGGGGGATTTCCACTGCACAGCAGCTAGGTATATAAGGTTTGTTCTAAGCTTGAATATGCAGCTTTCAGCATTCTCTCCTCACGAATGACCCATGTCTCTTGTGTGTTCCTTTAATCTCCAGGCCCTTGCCCAGCTCACAAATGGTACAGTAGCATGAACTGTACCATAGAGAGTAATGTAGGCATTACAGTTACAGTTAAAGGCCTATCAGCGAGATTGGGAAGTAGGGGAACCCCTGAGTGATCACCCTCTGAAGGCTGGTCAGCAGGTAAGAAATTGATGGTGAGGGTGAATTGAAAATGGGTTCTAGTAATTCTGTTCCAGCATTGACAGGCCGATTGATGGGCCAATTCATAGTTCTTTTAGAGAAACAACTAAGACAGCCCAAGAGTTCATTAAGACAGTTTTCTTTTGTGTATAGGCCCAAACGTGGTATTGCTAAAGACTGGGCTTTGTTCTTATGCACTAATCCCTGAAGGTTTGATAATCGTTAACCTTTTGATAAGTTGGTTACCTTTTTCAAAAACCATCCAGTATGCTTCCCAAAAGTTACTTCTTTGCAACCTCTGGCAGGGGCTCGAAACGTGTTTACTAATGGGTTTTCCAACGGATGGGCCATGGTGGCCTCCCCTCCTGATTTTGATATTCAGCTTGTTGATGCTAAATCTGCTCTGGTGACTGAATTGATCCTTGTACAAATGGCCCTAGAGAGATATGCTGATATTCCACTTAACCTTTTTACAGACAGTCAATATGTAAGCAAAATTCTCACACCTTTGGAAACTGCAGCTTATACTGCTCCTGTATCTCGAGTCCAGATGCAGTTATTGGCTATTCAAACATTGCTTTGGGCCCGATCTGTTCCCATTTATGTAGGGCATTTGCAGGCTCATACTGACCTCCCTAGTCCCTTGAGCGAGGGGAGTGCATTGGCTGATCAGCTTACTCACCAAATTTGTGCAATTAGTCAAAAATTTTATGAAGCTGCAGAAAAAGCTCAAAATCATTTTCTCAGTGCTGGATCTTTAAGATTTCATTTTAAGATATCTTGAGAGCAGGCCACTGATATTGTTAAAAATGCTCTGTGTACAGATCTTTTAGCTGTTCCCCATTTGGGAGTTAATCCTTGCGGGCTTGCTCCTGATCATTTATGACAAATGGATATTACCCATGTTCCTTCTTTTGGGCATATGCAATATGTTCACGTAACTGTGGATACATATTCTCATCTTATTTTTGCCTCAGCCCATACAGGAGAAAAATTACAAGATGTTAAAAGTCACTGTCTCCAGACTTTCACCTACATGGGAGTTCCAAAAACTGTAAAAACTGGCAATGGGTCAGTCTACACCAGCATTGGCTTTGCTAAATTTTGCTCTGAGTTCTCTTTTTCTCATAAAATGAGAGTACTTTATAATCCTCAAGGACTGGCTATAGTGGAGGGTGCACATCTTATGCTCAAAGCCTATTTGCATAAAACAAGAAAGGGGGGAATATGGTTCCACCCCCAGAGACTATTTATCTTTTATTTAATACATTTTAAATTTTTTAACTGTTGATGCTCAATCTCGTACCGCTGCTGACCAGCATTGACAGCCAGTTTCTTCTGGGATGCCTCATGTCAGGTGGAAGAATATAGCAGATGGCATTTGGTGTGGTCCAGATCCTGTACTGTTTGTGTTTTCCCGCAGGATGCTGACAGTCCAGTATGGGTACCTGAGCGTCTGGTGCGTGCTGTGTATTTTCCTGTCTGGGAGCCTGAGGACGGGACAGAGCCAAGAGACCAAATGGACACTGGCGAAGAATCCTGTTTCTGATGCCGGTGGGATTGGACAGCCCTGTGTGACCCTATTTCTTACCTACCAATTTTAGCACAGGTAAACCCTCTGTGCCTTTGGATACCACCCAAAATATTATCACAGGAGCAGAATTTGCCCAGCTCCAGTCAGGCACTGCTGTCCTGGGCCCTTGAGTTATGTTTGGAGTCTTTCCATACTTTGGGCCAAGTGCATTACTGCTTCCCCCTGGACTCTTAAGTCCCTTTCAGCAAAGAATTGTACTTTCTGGGCAAGAGTTTGCGTTACCGCCCCTTTTTTTTTCTGTTGTTGCTGATCATCCTGCTAATATTTCTGGAGTTTTAAACTGTTCTGAGCAGGTTTGTCAACTGAAGAGTTGTTGGGATTCTGAGGAGCTGGCTGTGGTGGTCTGAGTGCCGAGGATTGTTCCTCTACCTGTCAACACATCCCATGATGATCAACACATCCTGCATCAAGCATGAAGAGACTTTGGCTTTACAGCAGTCATATTGGTGCCATTGTTGTGGCTGCCACAATGGCTATGGCTGCTGGAGTTGACACTGGTCAGTCAGTTGCTTCTGCTAGCACAATGGATACCTTGTCAGGGCAGGTTGCAAATGCCTTAGCCACTCAAAATGAATACTGCAGTTAAATTTGCAATTGGCTTTGGTTCAAGACCACTGCTAAGGTTACAATTTAATAGATACAGTGATAATGCTTAATGCTGCTATTCACAGACTCTGGAGTGCACAATTTACAAATTGACTCTTGAGATTATTCTAGTTAACAATACCAGGGTTCCTCCCACCAGTGCTGAAACCTTACTTAAAGGGCTCCAATTTATGGGCAGACTCATTAAGGATAGAGCAGGCACAGCCTCCTTAGGAGTGCTTATATGTGCTGGCGCATCATCTTCATGTTTTCATGGCGCCAGAGCCAGAGGCAAGCTCAGGTCAATGTCTCCATTCGGCAAGTCCTCTTAGGTATTACCCCAGAGGATCCTTTAGCACAAATCTGGTTGAACATGGTGAAGGGTGACTAGTGAGCCAATGACAGGAAAGTTATTTGGGGGGCTGCCCCAACCTAAAACAGGAAATGTGTTTTGACCTGGACACTTTCCCATGATGGGTAAGGGATGTTGCCTGACATCCAATGCCACCTAAGACAGGCCTAGTCATATAACTTAAAATAATGGGGGACCTGTAGGGCCCACAGGACTACCCCTCCTCCCAGGGTTCATTTTGAGGACAGTTTCTGGCCAAACATCTTGTTGCAGTTTCCAGCTAAACATGCTGTTTGTTCCTGTGCTCCCTCTGCCCCCACTGGTGGCTAGCTTAGGGGTTTTGTTTACTCTTGAGCCTGGTCATTTCCCACCTGCCTGGGGAGATTTCCATTGTGCAGCAGCTAGGTATATAAAATTTTTTCTAAGCTTGAATAAATGGCATTTGGCATTCTCCCCTCATGAATGATTCATGTCTCTTGTGTGTTCCTTTAATCTCCAGGCCCTTCCTTGGCTTGCAAACAGTACAGTAGTGTGAACTGTACCGTAGAGAGTAACACAGGCCTTCCCAGGCAAGATTTGACAGTCTGTTTTCTTGTATCCTGCTTGTCCAGTCCAGACATTGTGCACTTTGTCAGTGGTTGAGTCATGGGCAGTTTCTTGCTCAAAGGCCAGTTGTGCCAAGAAGACAAACTCCAAGTTGGGTGTCTTTGGTGCTCAACACTCTCTTGGGAAAAGATCAGTGCTGTCAGGAGCAATTGTGTGTCATGTCAACAGGATCCTAAATTATTTAAGTGCCATGTTCTACAGATCTTTGAAGTGGTTGAAGGTTACCTATCTATGCAGAATACAATCTCTATGTGTCTAAAGAACCTAATTAGTCTGACTAAATGTATAACAAACATGAATGACTATTGACCTATAAAACTTAATACTCATATAACTTAAAGATTAAGACTTCATATCAGAATATTAAGCAATCTTTAAACACTGGGCAGCAAAGGAGGATGACATCAAATGAAAATAATGTATAATCAGAGGTATAATGTATAATCAGAGGTAGAAATATATAATGCAATATGATAACTATATCCTAAAATTGTATCAATATACAAAACGTCTTAAACAGAGGTAGAAACATGTATGCATACAGTATGACAAAATAATTTGCATAGGTGTACAAATATTGTAAACAGAAATAACAAATATAATTTGAACTTGTATCAATATAACTATATATTAATATAATATAAATATAATATAACCAGTATAAATTGTCCATAAATAATAGCTCACAAATATTCACTTTATTACTCACTATTATTATTAGTGTGAATAAGTTCACACTAAATTACCTATCATCCCATTCAATCTTTCTTTTTCTATGTATAATAAAGGGTTATTTATTTAAGGGAGACTTACAGATTACTGTCCTAGATCACAATCTTTTGCACGAATGGGGAACAGGAACAGAGTCCAGCAGCTGGAAGTGAGAGCTGGAAGCAAGAGAGTAAGCTCAGGCTTACAGCTGCATTTATAGTATAAGAGACCATGTCCAAGTGGGCTGGAATCTTAAACGCAATTGGCTGAAGGAGCAGAAGGAACTCCCATAGCAAAAAATGCTAGGTATGGTGGTGCACACCTTTAATCCCAGCACTGGGGAGGCAGACGTAGGTGGATCTCTGTAAGTTCATGGCTGGCCTACTCTATAGAGTTCTAGGTCAGTCAGGGCTGCATAATGAGATTCTATCTTTTCAAAACAGACAGCAAGGAAGCAATGTTTTGTAGCGATTTAATATCTTAAGCACTTGGTATGTGCTAGATGTTAAGGAGGCCCAGAAAGTGAACAGTGGTTCCAGACCTCGGGGATCTCATAGGGATACTTATTATAATAATAAGTACTATGCGTGTAAGTACCAGGATTTGTGGGGTTACAAAGGCTCAAAGAAAGGGCTTCTCGGCAGATGTAATGTGGTCTGCAGGTTATACTATATTATATTGACATGTCAAGAGGCGAGCAGATGCATTTCAGGCAGATGGATCAGTTTTGTGGGTTTGTTTAAGATTCATATTTTTATCTTATGTATATGAGTGTTTGCATGCATGTATGTATACATGTGCATGCATTGCCCGTGGAGACCAAGAAGAGGGTGTTGGCTCCTGTGGAATTGGCTATGAACCATCATATGGGTGCTGGGTTGTCTACAAGAGCAGCCAGTGCTCCTTACTGAGGAGCCATCTCTCCAGCCCAATGGCTGGAGCTCTTATAACGGCATGCTTAGAGAAAGGAGAGTAAGGCCAGGGTGTCTGTCACCTGGGAACTGGAGGGTGCAGAAGTGTGTTGTGAATATTCCTGTCCCAATGAAAACGTGTGTTCTGAAAACAGTGTAAAACCAAAGAATCCCATGTTCTCCTGAACATGGTCAGAAATTATTGACACAACATACCAAAGATTCCTCTTTAATAGTAAACTGGCTTTGCAAGAATGAGGGGAAGTCCCCTGCTTCAAGAATCAGAGAAGATGGAAAATCACAATGCTAAAGTCATGTTCAACTCCAGGGTCAAGGAAAAGCATAGCCAACACCTTGGGGTGTAATCCTTATTTGGCAAGAAGACATGGGCTGAGGAAGAAGATCTGCAAAATAACCAAACACCTTCCTTTAGCCCAGATGTTCCCGAGGCTGTGCCCTCAGTGAGAGGTGACAGGGCACATCTGTGCCCTGGCTCGGGAATATGGCAGGAGTGCTTCTGTCTGTGATGCTCTCTCTCTCTCTCTCTCTCTCTCTCTCTCTCTCTCTCTCTCTCTCTCTCTCTCTCTCTCTCTCTCGCCCCTGATTCCAGAACCACAGGCTTGTGTCACATCTGAGCTTTGATTAAGGACTACACCACACAGGGTTCAGCAGTCACCAATTCCAAAGATTTTCATAAAAATATCTCCCAGAAGCCGGGTGGTGGTGGCACACGCCTTTAATCCCTGCACTCGGGAGGCTCAGGCAGGCAGATCTCTGGGAGTTCAAGGCCAGCCCTGTCTACAAGTGCTAGGTCCAGGACAGGTTCTGAAGCTACACAGAGAAACCCTGTCTCAAAAAACCAAAACCAAAACCAAACCAAACCAAAAACTTCTCCCAGATTGGGTATGTAATTAGGGTAGTTTGCAGGAATAAATGTTAAAAACATTAATTACATTTGTTTATTTGTGTGTGTGCGTGTGTGCGTGTGTGTGTGTGTGTGTGTGTGTGTGGTGTGTGTGGGAGACAGTTGCCCTGACATTCTGACTCAGGGCATCCATGGGGGAAAAGTTTATTCTTTGGCCGCTGTACCCTTGGGCCCTCTGCTGTAATGGTTTAATGTATGTCTTAGGCAGTAGTCAGTCTCATAATAGTTAACAACCACCTTAACTAAGAACCCAAATTATACTCAACATTTCTCCTCTTCTTCTTTCTTCTTCATCCCTCTCCTCTTCTCTTCTCCTCTTCTTCTTTTCTTTTTGAGACATGGTTTCTTTGTGTAAGCCTTGCCTGTCCTGGAACTCACTCTGTAGACCAGGCTGGCTGCAAACTCACAGAGATCTGCTTGACTTTGCCTTCTGAGTGCTGGGACTAAAGCCATGTAGCCCCACTACCCACCTTCAACATTTTTCTTACTTTTTATTTTAAAGCACTCTTTCAGAAAATATTTTTAAAAATTAGCACCTATTTCACATGAGTTCTTTATTGTCATTCCCAAATATTGACTATCTAATATATCTATAGAATAGTTATGGAAAATGGGAAATTTAATATTGATACAATACTATTTATAGTAAACTCCCCTTCTCCAATTAAGGTTCTTTAACTAGGCCAGCCTTCAATCCCAAATTCCAGTTTTCTTCCAGCTGCCACATTCCCTGCTTTTGACAATATTGGTTGATATCTCAGCCTTGCTTTGCGTCCCATGGCTTTGGCAGTTTTAAAATGTCTGGTCAATTATTTTGAGAAATACCCCTCAGTTTAGGCTTTTGGATTCCGCCTTGTGGTTAGCTATGAGTTTCTGGCAAGATACCACCAAGATACCGTGACCTTCTCTATCCGTCAACTCAAGAGGCAGGTGCTTTTGACATGTCTTATTACATGTGATCTGGTCAGTTGTTTAAATGGCATCTCTCCATTGACAGGCTACTGTTTTCTCTTTCTATTTACTACGTGTTGGGGTGTTGGGACATGGGTTAGGTGAGCATGGGGAACTGAGTTTGGACCTTAGCTCCCATGTAAAGAAACATACCAAGGAAGTCCTGCAATTCTACACCTGCAGAGAAGATCTCAGACTTGCTGGCCAGCAATGGCTAAGTCAGTGAACTTCATGTTCCCTGAGAGACTGTGTCTCATAAACACAGTAAAGAGTAATTGATGAAGTCACCTGATGTGCCCCCCATACACACACACTTACATATGCACACACACATATACACATACACTCTCACACGCAATACACCCTTACACACACATATACTCTAACACACACGCACACACACACATATGCACACATATGTTCTCGGGCATACACTCACACATATACACTCTCACATGCACATACACCCTCACAGACACATACACACACCCTCAGAGACACATATACCCGTTGAAGGAGCTGCGGGCTGCGTTCCTGCCACCCAGCTCCCGGCCGCCTGGCTAGCTTATGCCCCAAAATAATGACACAAAACTGTATTCATATAAACACTGCTTGGCCCATTTCTATTAATTTGTGTAGCACCACAAGGTGCACTTACCAGGAAGATTCTAGCCTACGTCCATCCTGGGTCAGAGCTTCATCGCATCTGCCTCAGAGAGCAGAGCTATGGCATCTGAGCTCACTTCCCTTCTTCCTAGCATTCTGTTCTGTTTACTCCACCCACCTAAAGGCTGGCCTATCAAATGGGCCAAGGCAGTTTCTCTATTAGCCAATGACCTTCCTCCATCATACACCGTCACACATACATAGACACCTACTCCAACAAGGCCACACTCCTAATCTCTGTCAGGCAGCACCATGCCCTAATGACCAAGCATTCAAATCTATGAGCCTGTGGGACCATTCCTGTTCAGACCACCACAAGGCCCCTGCAACAGCTGGGATAACAACCCTCTAGTTGGGGCTACTAGCCATGGAGCCTTGAGAACCCAGGGAGAGGAGGATGCAGGACAAGGGGGTTGTCCAAGCTACAGGGCTTCTTTCAGCTGCGGAAAGAGCACCATTCTCCTGCAGGGATCAAGGATGAGGCTTGCTCATCCATCACGCCCAGCTGCCAGGAAGACAACGTTTTCATCGAAGCTTAAGAAAAACTAGATTAGTTTTGGAAGAGAGTAGGAGGTAGCTGAGTGTTATTCGCGGGTGTCAATGACCTTGGTAATTCCCAGAAAGATGCTTGCTGGTTTTACTGCCCTGGGGTCAGCATCTCTGTGCAGAAGCATCATTCTCTTCCCACGCCTTGTCTGCAAGGATGCCTGGCTGGCCCTCGCGGGGGCCGAGTCAAGTGTGCTGCTGTGTCATTTTAATACATCTTTTTCTCTGCAGAAGCAATCGAGACTCCTAAAGGGACAAAGGCAGAGGCCAGTTTCCTAGTACTCTCTTCCTAAGCTTGTCTTCCAAAGCCCCAGGATGGCAGTTCAGGATGGAGAGTAGATATGAGTCACTGCTGAGAATCGCAACATGAGGAGAGATTTATAATTTTTAATTAATTAACCTATAAATAGCTTAAGAATCCAGGTGACTCAGCCAGAGGATGAAACTGGGGTCTGTTGGATCTCTTCAGTGAATTGAGGGTGGGGCCTGAGAGGGCCAGGGAGCCAGACCAGAGCCATGACAGACTTCTAATAGCCCCTCTTGGGGACCAGGCCTTAGTTTCAGTTTACTGGAACCAGCTGGAGCAGAGCAAGCCGTTCTTGGGAAAGATGCAACCCAGGGGCAACCAATCAGAGGGCACCTCAGGGCTTTGTGCAAGTTTATGGGAACTAAAGGTAGCTTCTCCCAAGCTGCAGCTGAAAAGCCCCTAACCACTAAGCCACCAACCAATCCTACAGCAACCTATAAACTTTAACTCACCAATCAGCACCCAGACTAGCCTCCCCTCCCTGGGATTCTGGTGTAGGAGGTCCTTCTTTCTATGTGTTGCTTGTATTAGTTAATGAATAAGAAACTGCCTTGGCTTGATAGGGCAGAACTTAAGTAGGCGGAGAAGACAGAAGAACTGAATTCTGGGAGGAAGAAAGCAGAGTCAGAGAGAAGACATAGATCCTCCACCTGAGATAGACGCTGGTTAGAATTTTACCTGGTAAGCCACTGCCACGTGGCAATACACAGATTAATAGAAATGGGTTAAATTAATATAAGAGTTAGCCAATAAGAAGTTAGAGCTAATGGGCCAATCAGTGTTTTAATTAATACAATTTCTGTGTGGTTATTTCAGGGTTAAGCTAGCTAGGCGGTTGGGATGAACAAGTGGCCTGGCCTCTCCTTGCAACAGGATTCCCCTAATCTTGCTTAAAAGGAACCTTAGAGCTTCTCTCGTCATCATCATCGTCATGGCCCTGGGCCGTCCCAACTTATTGGAATCATAATGAAGCGCTCTCGTTTATTGCCTATGTGACTGGCTCTCTTTTTTGGGGACTTCCCATGGACCCTAACAGGGCCAGGCCTGGGAAAACAGAGGTGGGGAATGGTTGGCTGAAGGAGATTTGATTGGGTCTCTGTAAGGAAGTGCACAGAATGTCAGGTTATTGAGGTCTTGCTTGCTTCTTCCAGTAGGAAGGCCGGTATCCACAGTATGTGCTTTCTTCCGGTCCCCTGGGTGGAAAGGCACTGTGTGTGTACAGGAGTCAGGGCCTGGGGTATCTCATCTTCTGTCCATAACACCCCAACCCACAAGGGACCAGTCCTGCAGCCCTGTCGGCTCTTTTCTTTAGCCCATTGGCTCGTTACAGGGGTGGCTCCAGAGTAGGACAGCTTGGAGGCCCCAGAGAGGGTTGTGAGGAAGGCTGCAGACAGAAATACCCACTGCCTGCCCCCGTTTCCAGGACAGAGGGAGTATCCTGAGACCAAGACCTTGATCCGCCACCACCCATCTGTGGGGGCTCGGGGAAGGTCGCTTGATTTGGTGGCGACATCATTAGAACTGACTTTGGAAGTCTGAAACCTGGCACTCCTCCATTTTCACAAACCCAATAGCTTTCCCCTCTCTCTGGCTCCCTGTGGAGTGCTGAGGGGAGGGGCGTTCATCTTTTGACCTGGGTTTGAGAATTACATGTCAAAGCCATGAGGCCTGACGATGTTCTGCTGTACACCTAGGTTGGCGCCCAGCATAGTTGTCATCAGGGAGGCATCATCCGACAACTGATGGTCACATTGAGCCCCTTGCATCCTGAAGGAAAGGGAGAGGAAGGATTGGAGGAGCCAGAGGGGTCAAGGACACTAACCTGGTTTCATAGGAGCTCACAGACACAATCAAGGAGTCTGGGAGCGGCTGA
Organism: Chionomys nivalis; assembly: GCF_950005125.1. Classification (NCBI taxonomy): domain Eukaryota; kingdom Metazoa; phylum Chordata; class Mammalia; order Rodentia; family Cricetidae; genus Chionomys; species Chionomys nivalis. The sequence continues at coordinate 81,921,118 of NC_080088.1, read as the reverse complement.
CCTTGGCCCTTGGCTTCCATTTCACAGGTGTGTAGCACGGTCTTCTTGTGAGGCTCCTAACAGAGGGCGCATGGGCTGTCTCTGACTCTTTTTGTAGACTTTTTCCAGGTCAGGGCTACACAGAGAAACTCTGTCTTGATAAACCATTTAAAAAAAACTAAGACTCTTCCTAAATCATACCACAACAATTAGTAGGAAGAAAGAATCAATGAGAAGAATACCAAGTAACCAACAAACAATGTAACTTGTGTTTAACTTGATCTAGACGAACCAGCTCCAATGGCTGCATGTTAGTATTCTCTTTCTGTGGTCACAAACTTACACGTGTATGCTAAGTAATAATCACAGAAGAATCCCCTTGGCTTCTTCCTTACACTGTCTTCAGACTTGTTCATCCGAAGAATCATAACCCTTCTTCTTGTGTCACAAAAGAAAAAATGTTCCTTCTCCAAACTAAGGCTCAGCGTTCCACCCACGGGTCCAGATCTCTGTCACGTCTATAGCCTCTGAGGACACCACCCTCCCCGTCTACAGCCTCTGGGGATACTACCCTCCCTGTCTACAGCCTCTGGGGATACTAGCCTCCCTGTCTATACACCCTGGGGACATCACCCTCCCTCGTGGACTCTCAGCTCCTCTAGTCTATCCTGATTGTGTTCTCTTTCGACAAGTCTCAGCCCTAGTGGTCACGGCAGAGCAAGGGCAGAGTTTCTGGCAGCTGCTGCTCATGGAGACAGTGATGGTGCCTTCCTCAGTGGGTTAACGTTACACGCTAGTTTTGGAGACCATTCTCATTTCTCCAAGGGACTATGGAAAGAAAACGTTTCATTTCCTTGTGAACTTTAAAGCCTGCATAGGGACAGGGGTGTCTTAGTTACTGTTCCGTTGCTGTGAAGAGACATCATGACCAAGGCAGACCATAAGAGAAAGAACATCTAACTGGGGACTTGCTAACTGTTTCACAGTCTCAAAGGGTGAGTCTGTAACCATCATGGCGGGAAGTGTGACAGCGGGCTGGCAGGCATGGAGCTGGAGCAGTAGCTGAGAGCTCACATCTAATCCACACCCCAGCAACACGTTTTATCCAAAAGCTGTACCTACTCCCTCAAGGCCAAGGCTAATCATTCCCCAGAGTCCACTAGCTAGAGACCAAGCATCTGTAATCTAGCGCTCTGGAGGGTGAAGCAGGAGGGTTGTAAGTTTTGGGATGGTCTGGGATACACAGCAAGACCTGTCTCAAAAACCAAGCAGCAGCAGCAGCAACAACAAAAATAAAATCAATCCAAAGCCCTTGCCCACCCAGACTCAGCTAATAGAAAGGAGTCCTGAGGAAACTCAGCCCGTTTCACCTCTCTCTGCCTCCTACTCAGTCACACGTTGCTGCCCAGACTGTGCTGAATGGATCGGCATTAAAAATTATTGAAGGAATGAATTTAGGGAATACTCAGCCTTCATGGCAGGAAGAGCCAGGCAGGGTGGCAGGGTGATCGTGTATTAACTGAAAGTCAGGAGGATTCCCAGAATTCATAGAGGCTTCCAAAGGTCCGTGGAACCTCAAGACACCCTTGACTATCACAGTGAGTGTAGCGGTAGGAGGGTGTAAGTCTCTCCTATCTTCACATAAGCACCAATGGCTTCCTGGGTGCCATGCACCTCCCCTTTTCCATATTGCCCCATTGACATATCCACTCAGAAGCTGGACAGTGGTGGCACACACCTTTAATCCCAGCACTTGGGTGGCAGAGGCAGGCAGATCTCTATGAGGTCAAGGCCAGCTTGGTCTGCAATAGCTAGTTCCAGGACAGGCTCCAAAGCTAAAAACAAAAACAAAAAAACAAACAAACCAAAACAACAACAACAAAAAGCATATCCCCGCGGAGTACACCAGCCTGCTGCTTTTCTTGGACCCTTTTGTTCTTGGGCTCTTGTGTTGCCAGCTGTGTTCGTGTTTATCTCATTTTCCCAAGCAGCCTGGGACTCCAGGAGTGCAGAAAGACTTCCTCAGGTGTAGGAAGACTGGCTGTGCTGCGGAAATGTCTGACGTGCTCCTGAGGTTGACACCTGGAGGACGATGTCTCGCTGTGACCTCTCACTTAGGCACGGAGGACAGAGACACCCACGAGGACTGCTGCGAGACCTGAGCGAGCGTGCTCTGGTGCCTGGGTTTGCGGAAGGTTCATTTCGATATTTTCTCAGACCGCAGTGGCTGCCCTCTGGATGACTTCTGAATCATGGTGAGATTTGATTACATGGTCACTGGACAGAAAGCACTCTGCGGGCCGGGTGCGCAGGAACTCACGGTGTCGAGGACTGCAAGTGGAGCCACGGTTCTTATCTTTTGCACATGCAGAGATGTGGGTGAATATCTATAGGTACTGAGCTCAGGAGACATGGCTAGCCAATTGTGGAATTAGGAATTTAAGCTTGGAATACCTGGCTCTTTGGATCATGCTGAAAGACCCCCGGTGTGGGGAGACTCTCACTCAAGTCTCGGGATAACACGACCCTCCCAGGAACTCACGAGAGACTGTCCTTGCTGTAATCACACGAGGTTTATTAACAGGTACCAGCGCTGGGGCCGAGACTCATAACCCATGCAGGGGAGGAGTTCGACCTAGAGTAGCTGGGAGAAGGGGTATTTAAGGGAAGAAACATTGCTGGTGCTTAGAACAGGAAAGGGGACTAGAAGTAAATCTGGGACTCAGTTTCCTCAGCTGTACAGAAGGAAATGAATGAGATGACCCAAAGGTATTCTTTGTTCTAATACTCTGCTTCCCAGCACTTCCAGGCCGGTGTGTGGAAGGCTAATGTGCTTCTTGCACATTTATCTTGCCGGAAAAGGGATGATTAAATTTCTCATTTTAGACGAGTTAAAAAACTGCCCCCTCTGCTCTTTGGATTCGTTTGTTTTTTACTCTGCTTTCCTAACTTTTGAGTCCAGGGATGGGGTGGGGTGGGGTGGGGTGGGAGTGTCCCCATCACCAAGTAACCTTTACTGCTGAGCCCTGACCTACAGCCACTTTCTGAGCTGCCTGCAGGATCACTTTGTAGATTAGCAGGCCTCTTAATGGGGATAAAATGCTGGTGCAGCCGACTGCTCTATTGGCTCTCATCCCGGAATTTTGCTAACGTTGCCTTCATATTCTAGATTTGGCTCATCTGCCCCCTCTTACCTTAACATATCCTTGTTGTTAAAAAAAGAAATTCAGCGTCACTGAAAACTAAAACAATGGAGTCTGAGGTCAGCAACAACTTAGTGGCATGAATAATAATATTTAGCATCTACTGGAGACTTCCTGTGGCAGACACAGACAGGCTGGCTCATTGGATATTATTTGTTCAAAGTTCCTCTACCAAGGCACAGAGAAGTAAGCTGATACATATCACAGGGCTAAGGGTGGCTCCAAGTAGCCCGTAGGTTAAAATCTTGCTCAACAGATTAGGGAAAGTGCAGTTTAGTTGGTTCTCAGCCTTCCTAACGTGGTAACCCTTTAATACAGTTGGTCATAGCTACTTCGTATCTGTAACTTGGCTACTATTATAAACCATCATGTAAATATCCATGCTTTCACGACCTATACATTGAGAACCTCTGCTGTAGTTGATGGAAGACTGGCCAATTATATTCCAGTAGTTTGACATTAGCATTTATTGGGGAGAAATAAAAACCACTTCTAATTTTGGATGTTTGAGAGCTGATTGACATGCATGGCAATGTCATTTGACACAAAGACATTGGTGCAGCCTCTACTATAGGATTCGTGGCTTCTGGGACCCTCTGAAGAAACCAATGGTGGTTGACCCCTTCCTCCAAATTGAAACATTTGCTGGACAGGGCAGGGGAGGCTCTCCTTGGGCTCAGGACTATTGGGGAATAATCTTTTAAGGTGTGTGACTTTTGTTTATGCTGCCTTTGTTTAAATCTGTGAGCTCTGTTACCGTGCCTGTCTAAAGCATCTCTTGGTTCTAATAAAGAGCTGAACGGTCAATAGCGAGGCGGGAGCAAAGGTAAATGGAGCTGGCAGGCAGAGAGTATAAACAGAAGGAGGAGCAAGAAAGAGGAGGAGCAAGAAAAGGAGAAGAGGAGGACACTAGGGGTCAGCCTCCCAGTCAGTCGTGGAGTAAGGCTGAAAGTAAGATATACAGAAGTAAGAAAAGGAAAAAATCCCAGAAGCAAAAGGGATCATTTCAGAAAAGCTGGCTAGAAACAAGCCAAGATAAGGTCGGGCATTCATAACTAAGAATAAGCTTCCCTGTGTGTGATTTATTTGGGAGCTGGGTGCTGGGCCCCAAAAGGGTAAAAAGTAAACCAACCATCAACACAGGAGGTAAGCAAAGGTCATATGTCTGGAAAAGCTGAAACCTGCAAGATTCTCAAAGGCCCCTCCCCAGCTTCATAGAAACTGTCTAGAGTTTGGGAGGAGCAGGCCAGCTACCCAGAGGAGACTCTGACCTGTGGAGCTGCCTGCAAGCCATGCAAAGAGTTCAGGGGATGCAGCTTTTGTGGGTCATCCCCCGAGCGGGGCTTTTTGGTGATACAGTTGCTTTTGAGTCCGCTCTGCCCCCGTAAGCCACCTCTCCCCCATGTTCCTGTTAGCAAACCAGTAAAAACTCACCAAGTTTGACTTGAGTGCAATCATTACTTTTGTGTCTTGGGTTTCCTTTTTGGGGTCAGTGGATGTGTGTGCTTTGTTGTCCTCGCCACAAAAAGAGTTTCTCACATGAGACTGAAGAAAGAGGTGAGGCATGGGCTTCCAGCTATAACCAGAGCTAGCAACTAGAAACACTTCTGGCCTTAGATGGTTTTACATTACTGCAGAGATCATGACCATAATAATGTAGATTTAGAAGCCCCAGAAGCTGTCATCTTCATGACAAGAAGGGTGGGCTGGGACCTGCAGGGGAAGTGTGGGCTGGGACTGGCAGGGGAAGGGTGGGCTGGGACCGGCAGGGGAAGGGTGGGCTGGGACCAGCAGGGGAAGGGTGGGCTGGAACCAACAGGGGAAGGGTGGGCTGGGACCGGCAGGGGGAAGGGTGGGCTGGGACCAGCAGGGGAAGGGTGGGCTGGGACTGGCAGGGGAAGGGTGAATACTAAACAAACAGGTGAGCTTTACAGGGACTGGGAGCTCTGACCCTGGTGGTGAGAGAGGAACTCTTGACGTGTTTGTTGGTCATGAAACTTGGCTGTCAGCAAAGCATCTTTCAAACACTCTTAAAACAGGATTAAGTGAAACTTAGGTAGTCAGACCCCAGAAACCCAAGGAAAGGAGACTGGTAGGTAAGTAGAGAAAGCCTGGTTCTTTAAGAAAGAGTGGGTGACACAAGCCAACATGAATACCAAGTGGCTGAACCCTGGGCTGATACGATCAAAAGCACACAGCAACGTAGACATTCTAACTAAAACTCCAGGAAGATGCAGACAAAGGGAATGGGGTGGTCACAGTTTCAGGAGGTATTGTGTTGTCTGCCCGCCCATGTTAGGGTGGCCAGTGTTGATACAAGTCTTCAGATGGTGACACACAATCCCACATTGATAACGTCATTCATCGTGAGGGTGACAGAGTTTCCTGAGGTCAGTCTAATTCCAGATGGTTGTGTGGACAGCTGGACCAGTTGGTCATTTGTTTTTGATCATTCATTTAAATGTTATCAGTAATTAGCATAAGCAAAGAAGGATTCTATGCTGGGCTTCCAGCTTCTACCTCTCTCCCACCTCTGTGTGTGCTGGTCTATGCCTAACAGAGTCCTTTAACCTGGAAGCAACCAGACAAACCCCTCTGGCAGATGCAATCCAGTTAGAATGAGAGGTTTCCTTTCAGAGACAGCATGCTGGATCTGGGGAGATGGCTCAGTTGGTAAAATGCTTTCTATACAAGCATGGAGACCCGACTTAGGATCCCCAGCCCTCAAAAACCAGAGCATGGTGGCACACCCCTGTAATCCCGTCGCTGGGGAGGCAGAGAGAGGAAGATGCCCGGGATTGCCAGTCAGGCAGCATAGCTGAACCTGTGAGAGCCCTGGGTTTGCTGAGAGGGTCTGTCTTCACAGTAAAGGTGGATAGTGATCGATGGGAACATCTGACGATGGGCTCTAACCTCTGCATAGATGTGCATGGTTGTGCAAGAGTGTGTGCATGTGAGTTCATGCGCACACTCACACCCAAACAAAACAAAGACCTTGCCTCTAGGTGGGAAGTGATTGATAAAGACATCTGACAGTGGGCGCTAGCCTACACAGAGACATGCACGCTTGCACGCGCGCGCACGCGCGCGCACACACACACACACACAAGCAAAAGAAAACAAAAACCTTGTCCCTAAGTGCTTGTTGATATTTATTGCTCATCATGGGACCCATAGTGATAACAGCAATCAATAAAGACCAAGTGACATAGAATCCATGAAGAAACATCAGTATTGGCTTCAAAAATGAGCATTTTAAGAACATTCTGCCTGAAAATGATGTTTTTACCTCCAGTTGCAAAAGGAGCCTCCACACCATCATCTGGATGGTCATGACTTTTCATCTGGATCAAATTGTCCCCAGATTTAACTTTGCTCATTTTCTACCCCAAATGTCTTGGTCATCTGTATGGAGTGAAATGATGGGGTACATATCGGCCTCGTGTCCAGGGTGAGCTGGGCTGGCAGTGTTCACATATTAGTAAAGACATTCGTAAAGAAGTGAATGAAGACTTTTACATGTCATTGTCATTAGAGCTTCAAGAAGCTGGCTCGCTCCACCTATTTACCCTCTAGTCCATGAAACCAAAGCAAAGCTTTTCGAAGTTCCCTGTTGTGAGGGGATCATTATTTAACATCAGAGACTAAAGCATTGATTTTTACTGTGATAAAAACAACTGTAAATTTTAGTGGATTTGAATACTGTGGCAAAAGCAATGTCTTTTATTTTACTTTATTTTTTATGATTTTGTTTTTCACACTTCTTTTTTAAAATAATTTTAATTTTACATACTAGCCCCTGTTCCTCTCCTTCCCCTTCTCCCACCCTCACCTACCCCCCACCCTGTTGTCTGAGGTTGTTTTTCCTGCCCGGTTTCTGCAATTGTTAAGTTCCAAAGAAATCCCACAGAGGTCTACATTAATTATAAATTGATTGGCCCATTAGCTCAGGCTTCTTATTAACTCTTATAACTTATATTAGCCCATTATTCTTGTCTATGTTAGCCACATGGCTCAGTACCTTATTCAGCAAGTCAGTCACGTCTTGCTTTTTCTGTGGATGGATCAGGACTGCTGAGGAATGGGCTTCCTCCTTCACCGAATTCTCCTGTTCTCATTGACCCGCCTCTACTTCCTGTCTGATTGTCCTGCCTATACTTCCTGCCTGGCTACTGATCAATCAGCGTTTATTTAAAATATAATTGACAGAATATAGACCATTCCCCACACCACTCCTCCATCTCCGTTCATGAGAGGTAAGGCCTAGCATGGCAGTCAACAAAACATGGCAAATCAAGTTGAGGCAATATCAAGCTCTTCCCCCTTGAATCAAGACTGGACAGGGCATCCCACCATAGGGAATAGGAATAGTTTCCAAAGAGACAGCTCATGGTTCAGGAACATGTCCTGGACTCACTGCTAGGAATCCCCCCCCCCCCCCAAAACCAAGTTACACAACTCTCATGCACACGGAAAGGGCTTAGGTTGGTCTTATCTTGATTCCCTATCTCCAGAGTCCCTGAGCTCTGGTCCTACATGCTCAGGTCAGCTGCCTCTGTGGGTTTCTCCATCATGAGCTTGAAATCCCTAGCTCATATAATCCCTCCTCCCTCTCTTCGAATGTACTTCCAGAGCTCAGTTTGTGGGACTGTGGATCTCAGCATCTGCTTCCATTGGTTAATGGATGAAGTTTCTGTGATGACAAATAGGGTAGTCACCAATCTAATTACAGGGGAAGGTCAGTTCAGGCACCATTTCCACTATTGCGAGGAGTCTTATCTGGCATCACCCTTATGGGTTCCCAGGGGTTTTCCTAACCCCATAATGGCCCCCTCTATCAAGATATCTCTTTCATCACTCTCCCCCCCCCATTCCTTCCCCAACTGGACCATCCTGACCACCCTATTCCCTATCCACTCAGGGGAGGTAAAGCCTCCCTTGAGAAGCCAACAATGTCTGGTATACCAAGTTGAGACAGAACCAAGATCCTCCTCCCTGGGTCAAGGCTGAGCTAGGTGTTCCACCCTAGGGAATGGGTTCCAAAACGCCAGTTCATGCACCCAGGATAAGTAAGTTCTGGTCCCACTGCCAGGGGCCCTCTTAACAGAGCAAGCCACATAACTGTCATCAGCATTCAGAGGGCTTAGTTCAGTCCCATCCAGGATCCCCAATGATTTTATTTTGAATTTATGTGTATGGTGTTTTGTCTGCATGTATGTGAGTGCACCATGTGTGTGCAGTGCTGGAAGAGAACAGACAAGGGCAGTGGATCCCCTAGAATTGTAGTTACAAAAGATTGTGAGCCACTAAGTGTGTGCTGGGAACTGAACCCAGGTCCTCTGAAAGAGCAGCCAGTGCTTTTAACTGCAGAGCCATCGCTCCAGCCCCAGTAGTGACTCTTGCTAAATGGGAAACACATGGAGCATAAGCAGACTGTGTTTTCAAGCATGCGTACTATATTGCTTCACCCAATTAAGTTGTAATATTTTGCTAATTGAAACAGAAGCTGTGAATATTACAATGTTAATGCATATACATGATCACAGTTACAGTAATTGAGCTATAAAACTTTCGTGATTATTACAGTCTTTGCATGCTTCCGGCGTGGATGACACTTCATCTGTGCTTCGAACGATGAGCCAGTGTTTGGTTACATCTGTGCCTTTGAGCAATGGCTTTGTGTTACAGTGGCATTGAACTTTCTAAATTTTGTTCACGATTAGTTGGCAATTTTGACTCCTTTATTTGAAAGATGACACATGCAAAACTTTTTTTCTCATGAAACTTTTGGTGAATTGTAATTATCGAGAAAACAGCTTGCAAATAGAAAGGTCTTTAATGCCACTTTAAAGAAAAAACATAACGAACAATGATGTCTCAAACTATTTTTAAAATTTACTTTTGGATAACCTGTTTTCACCTTGGAATGTATTGAACTGCACAAAGAGTTTTGATGGTGCTCTCACTTTAATTCAACATTTATGTTTTGTCTCAAAAGCAAGTCTTTGACACAGCAGTCTTGACATTTGATGAAACCTTGAAAACAATCAGAGAGACAAAGTAGCTGTTGAATTTTTTTGTCATAGGAATATTTGATTAAAATAGAGGCCAGTGATGGTTCTTTTAAAAAAATACTTAGTTGAAATGCACTTATGCATTTCAAGATGGGAGTAGCAGAGGATGGAAAAAAGCCTTCCTTGCTTCTAAGAAGGGTATATGTCCAAAAGTGTTGGGAGAGGAGGGGAGGATGCATGCCCTTCCTATGACATCAGAGCGTAGCTCCTCATGGTAGCAACTAGCTACTTTGGAAGGCTGTGTCGTATTGGGGGGCTCAGTGTTGGCTTCTGTTTCTGGATACTGATTAATCAGGAGCCAGTATAATGAACTAAGATGTTAGAAGAGGAGGCCACATGTGCAGCAGGTCCAGACTCTGAGGAGCTGGTCCTGCTCAGCTGACGGACAGGCACCAAGTGAGCCACTTTCCCTACCTGATGACCACGGATATCCTCCATCACCGATGTGTCTGTCAGGCTTTATGTGGGCTGTAGACCTGTTCATGCTTCGTGCTTATTCGGAAAGAGCCACCCACATGTCTTCACCCAGACTTCTTTGTCACCTATTCTTTCCAAGTCTTTGGACAGGCTGTCAAATGAGTCATAATGGATTTGTTCCCCCAAGCTGTGTCTCCTTCTGCATGAAGTGGGTGACCGGATGTACCATTCAACATTCTACCCACTGGAATAATTACTGTTCATCTCCATCTTACTCCCATTCCCGGGGTTCAGTGCTGTAGGTATTCACTTCTGCCTGCTGACCACATAGCAACCTGATTCACCCTTATGTAAGGCCAGTGCTTTATCTCCTGATATCTGGGCATACTAGACTCACCTCAGAGCCATGGGCATGGGTTTAAGGAGTCTGGAAGCAATAGAGCTAGGGCCATAGAAATCAGAACCAGTTATGCCTGTGTTTTCTCTATTTAGACAGAGTTTCTTGTGTGGCATTAGCAGTTTACAAGCAAGTATTGATGTGAGTGTTCAAGTCAACAGTTTGGTGGACTGAAATCACGATGGGAAACTGAGTTGCATTCAACTCGATATTCCCTAGTAAGTTATAAAACTTCTACTGGGGACCAGTAGCCAGAACTGACTTGCTTTTAGGATAGAAAGCCAGTGGGTGGGGCACTGGGATTCTTGTCCACTGCACTGGGTCTCCCCTGACACTTCTATACCATCGGGTCTGCTGCAATGTGATTTAAATAATGGCCTAAATCTGCTGGGGAACCCTTTCTTGATGTCTACACCCACAACTGCTAAAATTCTGGTTTCTTAGTAAAAGAAGTATGACTTGTGACCCTAAATAAAACTTGACCCACTCCAAAGCTACAGAGAAACCCTGTCTTGAAAAAACAAAAAAAACAAAAAAAAAAAAAAAGAAAAAAAAAAAGAAAAAAAAAACTTGACCCAGCCTTATGGTTCTTCCCTTCTAGTAAGTGGTTTGGATGCCACACACTGACACTTACCAGAGAGAGAGACAGAGAGACATAGACAGAGACAGAGAGACACACACACATACACACACACACAGACAGACTGACAGAGACAGAGAGAGAGAGAGAGAGGAGAGAGAGACTTTCCCTGAACTAGGCTCATAGAAACTTCAGTATAGATGTTCTCAGAGATTCTCTCCTGAGATTTGGAATGTAGCTATAGTTTTAGACATGAAAGGTCCTTGATAAACCAGTGTGCTGTCATCAATATAATGGAGGCACACAAAGATCTGACACATCGTGGCAGTCTTAGGCGCATATCGGCATTGAACACAGTCTTGGGAGCTGGGGTGGGTAGAACTAACTGTTGGTCCTGTCAGTGAAAATCCTGCAGATCAAACTAAAACTGTGGGAATTATTTGTAACATTGGGGGACACACAGCACAACCCAAAGTTATTCTTCATAACTGATCTGACCTTTGGTCCCACCAAAAGAGAAATTAGGAATGAGATAGAAACCACCTGCTATGCAGCTTTCCCTCCATTTGTTAAGAAACAAGAGTGATGTCTGGCTAATTGATCTGTTATCCTGTTTCTACTGTACAGTGCATGTGGGTTTGGGGACAGAACCACCAGCTGTGCCCACAGTGCCACAAGTCCTGCAGTGAGATGGACAAAGACCCTGACTCCTAACCCCAGCTTCCTTAAGTCCCCACACTGATTTGTGGTCCAGGAAGGATTCTAAGAGTCTGTCTGGTGTGTGCATATTTAGCTGGAGAGATCATCACTGTCTATGGGTTGTAGCAGTGTTGGTTTCTTGACTGTGACTTTCTGCTGTGTTGGCTTAGATGCTATCATAGAGGGCAGGGAGAGTGTGTGGGACTTGCTGGGAAGAAGGGCAAAGAGAGAGAGACGCCTTGGATCTTCTGCCTGAGATGGATGCTGGTTAGAATCTTGCTGGTAAACCATAGTCACGTGGCCATACACAGATTAATAGAAATGGGTTAAATTGAGATGTAAGAATTAGCCAATAAGAAACTAGAGCTAATGTGCCAAGCGGTGTTTTAATGAATACAGTTTCTGTGTGGTTATTTCGAGTGTAAGCTAACTGGGCAGCCAGGACAAACAAGGGGCCACTCCCCCTCCTCATGTAACACACAGTCTTCCCTAACCTCCTGTGTACAATTAATCCCAAGTGAACCTGCATGAACTCTTACTTTGCTAGGGTGTGCAGACCAGATGGAGATGCAGCGAGGTCAGTGTGTGGCATGGAGTACAGACCCATATGCACATGCCCATGCATTGCCACTCTTAGTTTCTCACCAGCGAGGCCTGAGTGCTTCCTCTGATCCCAGGGAACCACTTATAAAACATCTGGTAGCGATAACACCTCCCAAAGATTGGTCTCTAACCAACTTAGGTGAAGGTGACCTTCTGAAGTCAGGCACATTGGAGTCCTACCTCCTCCCTCTGGGGGCAGCTTCACAATGATGCAGAGGGTGGTGGTTTGTGTAGGTCTGGCCCTCATAGATTTGTGTGTTTGAATGCTTGGCTGATAGGGAGTGGCCCTATGAGGAGGTGTGACCTTGTTGGAGTAGGTGTGGCCTTGTTGGAGGAAGTGTGTCACTATGGGGGAGGGCTCTGAGGTCTCATATGCTCAAGCTATCCCCAGTGTGGGACATCGTTCACATCCTGTTGCTTGCAGATCAGGATGTAGAATTCTCAGCCCCTTCTCCAGCACCATATCTGTCTGCATGCCCCATTCTTCCCATCATGATGACAATGGACTAAACCTCTAAAACTGTAAGTCAATCCCCAATTAAATCCTTTACAAGAGTTGCCATGGTCATCATGTCTCTTCGCAGCAATAGAAACCCTAACTAAGACACAGGCTGGCCGGGCGGTGGTGGCACATGCCTTTAATCCCAGCACTTGGGAGGCAGAGGCAGGCAGATCTCTGTGAGTTCGAGACCAGCCTGGTCTACAAGAGCTAGTTCCAGGACAGGCTCCAAAAACCACAGAGAAACCCTGTCTCGAAAAACCAAAAAAAAAAAAAAAAAAAAAAAAAAAAAAAAAAAAAAAAAAAAAAAGACACAGGCTAGTGGTGGTGGACACAGCACGAAAAGGCTCTGTGAACAGAAGCTCTTGAGATGAGGGTCCTGAGGGGAAGGATTCGGGAGAACAGAGACGTCTCTCCTGCTCCAAAATCAAAGAGCTCTGACTCTGGCCCAACTAGAATCATCTAGGAAGATGATGGGGAGCTGCTGTTCATCTTCTGGCTCAGGCTTGTTTAAGAACTTGGGCACAGAGTCTAAATACGTAATTAAAGTTAATCTTGTTGCCATTACCTTATTCATTACTGAGATTTACTGATTGCTTTCAGGGATCATTGTAAAACCAGTTTCAAATGAAAGCTGTTGCCTCCCCCTTTTTCCTGTAATTTCTGAGTGCCTATATTCTTCAGTTGCTAAGAAACACATGGATAATGTGTTATCACACTTCTATCTGGTGCTATTTGGATAATTTCAGTAGCTACTCAAGAGATTGCTTTAATAGTATAGCATCTTAAATGGGAAGAAGCGGCTAATTCTAGGCTGTGTGGAGAAGAATGACTGAAGTGTTTCATCAGGCACAAGCGGTTCATCAGCTAAGGGAGAGAGGCCAGTACAGGCTTCACCCTGCCTCGCTGCTACTGCCTTTCAGCTCACCTTTGCCGCCAGCATCTCAGCGTGCACAGGCATCCAGAACTTTCCCGACTGTCAGAGCGCTGACAGATCCACAGGAGGGATTGTTTAAAAAGGAATATTTTGTCCCACGGACTTCATTGTTCTCCGTTAAGCTGGGTAGAGACACAAGCAGGGATTAAGTAAGGAGATGCCATGCATGTTGTCACTGGTTGGGTTACTGAGACTTGCTGGAATGGTCAAAGATGTGTCTCCCAGATTGCACGTGTCCTGGAATGGGTGGCCCAAGCTCAGAAACTGCTCACTTGGACATGGGATCAAATTCCTTCGCTGGGGAAGACATCAGTGTTGTAATAAGAGCGGCAGGGCTGTGTCTCCGGCACCCGGCCGCCCGCATTGGCTAGCTTATGTCCCGAAATAATTACACGGAAACTGTATTCTTTTAATCACTGCCTGGCTCATTAGTTCCAACCTCTTATTGGCTAGCTCTTACATATTGATCTAACCCATTTCTAATATTCTGTGTAGTACCACGAGCTGGCTTACCAAGAAAGATCTTAACCTTCGTCTGTCTGGAGTGGGAGAATCATGGCGACTCCTGACTCGGCTTCTTTCTCCCAGCATCCTGTTCTGTCTACTCCGCCTACCTAATTTTCTGTCCTATCAAAGGGGCCAAGGCAGTTTCTTTATTACTTAACCAATGAAACAACAGATAGAAAGATGACCCACCTCCATCACATCAGCATCTTTCCTTCCTTCGGAGCTCCCAAAGACAAACTGAGGCAGGACACATTGGACTTCAGACTGGGTACCAATGAGTTTATTGGGCTCACTTACAGTTCAATGGGTGGGGGGCAGGTGAGGAGCAGGAGCATGGGTGACCTTAAGGCAGCTGCACTATAGGGTCTGACCCATGACTGAGTGATCAAACCCACACCCCCATCCTTCTCCACCTATGTCCTCTAGCCCCTCCTACAAGACCACACACAATTAGGAGGAAGTCTCAGGAGAGGTGGGTGGATACTCAGGTAAGGTCCCATGGTCTTCCCCATCCCTCCATTCTATGAGGGAAGGTCAGCAGTCGACAGGATACAATGCTCTTCTGTGAGCAGATTCAGTAGAATTCCTGAGTCTGGCAGCAGTTTGGCCCCGTGGACCGTCCTCTCCAGCCCCTGACAACAGCTCTAGGAGCTAGATAATATTACCCCGACTGTGGTTGAAGAAACAGAGTCAGAGAGGCTAAGTGACTAGCCCAAGATCACACAGGGAACAAGCAGCAGAGGAACGATTTGAGTCTAGATACTTTAACCACAAAGGTCATGCTTTTAGTGCCCCATGTCCTAACGGGAGTAGGCAAGCATAATTTTGAGGGGGCAGGTCATTCTTTAGGCACCGCCTACTTTCCAAGTGCCTTTATGCACAAATTATCTGTCTTGTTTGAACTCCAGTTTCAATTCCGTATCTTTATGGGGTTGTAAGAAATATGTGAAGAAGTGTTGCTAAGTGCCTAGAGCATTAATAAATGTTATCTGTGAGAAAGAACACACACACTGTACCCAGCGTCCTGTCTCTTCCATTCATAAATGGCTCTTACACAGTGGAGACTGACAATTTGGAGAATAGCTTCGGCCAGCTTGTTACCACAGGATGACCCTTGAAATGAAAACAAGATTCTTTTTTTTTTTTCTTCAGAGAAAGTCACAGGCCATTCTTGCTGCCCAGGAGTAGACACTGTAACAGATCTGGAGACAATCCCATGATGTCAGGTGGTGACCCTTTCTCTCCTGGAGAAGCACAGGACACACACCTTTGCTTTCTGAGTGGCTGAGGCAAAGATATGACAAAGCCAGAGGAGCTAGGGTTTCCTGAGAGGAGAAACCATGATCTCCCAGTTAGAGACACTGGTAAAATAAAGGCATCATGGGGATTCAGTCAGCACAGAGCAAGAGAGGCGGGGGGTGGCCGGAGGAGCAGGGACAAGGGAGCTTATGAGAGGGGGTGTCCCGCTTTATGCTTTAATTACTACAGAAATAAAAATTGCCATGAAGTAAGAGTTGATCTCAAAATTACCCTCGGGGTATCCGTGAAATTATTGTCTTTTCAATGGTAACCTTATTTTGGAGGAAAGAGCATTAGCCTGAAGTGACCCATCTGAGTCATCTGATAGAATGAGAGGGAGAGAGATTAAATTTCACCAATTAATCCTGGAAGGAATGACTTTAGCATAGCTTGTCGTCTGTGTTGTTCTCAGTAAGTCTTGTAACAAACGGTACAGGACGTCTGGCTGTACATCAGCGGTCGAAGGCACACACTGTACTACCTCAATGACGCTCCAGGACACCATTAAGCACTGATAGCAAGTCAGCTTATGCTGTAATAAAATTCAGTGGCTTGACACAGCACACGTGTGTCAACTCAAAGCTCCAGGCTGGGGCTAGGGAGGGGGCGCGCTGGAAGCCCGGGAAATGTCTCACTAGGTGAGCACCAACGTGAGTAGGACTGCATTCCAGCGCCTGCCCCTATGTCTTGGCTCTTGGCCACCTTTCCGTCTTTAGAGAAGATCCCTCTGTCATTGCAAGGGTTTTAGCTAGGGTTTCTATTGCTGTGAAGAAACACCATGACCAGAAAGAAAGTTGGGAGTGAAAGGGTTTTTATGTGGCTCACACTTCCACATCACTTTTCATCTTTGAAGGAAGTCAGGACAGGAACTCAAGCAGAGCAGGAAGCTGGAGGCAGGAGCTGATGCAGAGATCATGGAGGAGTGCTGCTTACTGGCTTGCTCTCCATAACTTCCTCAGCCTACTTTTTTATAGAACCCAGGACCACCAGCACAGGGATGGCACCATTCCCAATAGGTGGGGCCCCCATTAATGATTAAGAAGATGCCCTATAGCTAGATCTCAAGGAGGCACTTCCTCAACTGATGCTCTAGCTTGTGTCAGTACAGCATGACTCCAGCTCCCTTCTTCCTCCCTCATCCACCCATGGAAGCCCCAGTGTTTGTACTGGGTACAACCGGAAAACAAACTGCAGTCTCACGTTCTGTAAGACTGAGTTTCACTGTCTGCCCTCATGGTTCTTGGCTTCCTGATTTGACATATTCCCAGGTCCTAGGAGTCAGGGTGAGGTTGTTTTTCTTTTCCCCTGTCTTTTATTTGAGAAAAGGCAGTTCTCACTGCATAGCCCAGGCTGGCCTCAAACTTGTGATCCTCCTGCCTTTGCCTCCCAAACACTGGGATTACAGGCCTGGCGTTTTTCCCCCTGGGGATCTGAACTCAGGTCCTCATGCCTGCATGGAGAGTACTTTCTACTGACTCAGCCATATCTTCAGGCCCAAGGGTAGGGGTGTGAAGGCAGGAATTCTTTGTGGGGTGGGGAGTGCGCAGGTGGGTACAATTCAGCCCTTCACACTGTTTAGCTCTCATTGGATCTTCCATCCATCTATTTGGTGTTAACCCCAAAGAGAAGACCCCGACGGTCTTTGCACTTCCCCCAGGTCCCAGAATAGTTCCAGGTCTCCAAAGCAAGAACTGTTGACTTTGCCCTCTTGCTTGCTAGGAGACCATATCATAACCTGGCCCTCTAAGGCCATGGAAGAAGGGATGAGTAAGAGCTGGGTCATCACTTTTGCTAGCTTGGGCCCAGGGGTTTTAATAATGATGAGTTAGTCTCAGCTAAAGTCTAGTGCTGCTGTACACACACACACACACACACACACACACACACACACACACTGAATTTGTACAGAACACATTGCTCAACATTTTCAGGTCAGCAAAAGGTGACAAGGCTGTCTTGGGGCTGCGTTCACTATTCATTTGCTTGAAGGACAGGGAAGTCCACAGGTGTGGCCAAAGACATCTTCTCCATGAAATGTTCTTCCTTCAACAAGGGAGAATAAAGTGTGGACCAGAATCAATGCTGGGCGTCCGGCTTTGCTTTCAGAAAGTAGCTCATGGCCCAAGTGCATATGGACAGACATGGGTGTGGAGTGAACTCCCGAAAGTTCCTGTGGCCATTTGCAGCCAGACAAAGTTTCCAGACGGTGAGGTTTGAGGGTACAGCTCATCCTCACATCCCCTGCACATTGTAGGGACAGAGTGATGCCCCTGAGGCTGGCAATGTGGAGAGCAGTTCTGATCACGTCACAGTGCCTTACTTTACACCAAGATTTCTGCACACCCCACTGTGAGCTCAGTGAGGGGCAGTGATGTAGAGGGGCTTGGTGAATCGGTTCAGTTTCAGGAACTTCCTGAAGCTATTGTGAGTTGTTCACTTCCTGTCTTAAGGAGTTTTCCTGCAGGATAGAGAGTGTCACTTCCCCTGTAGAGCATTCTGTTGTGTCACCTCCCTATAAACACACTGTCTTAAAGGATCCTGTCGTTTCACCTCCTTTTGCTTGTGTCCTGTGTCTTACAGAGAGCTTCCCTCCAGCGTTAAAGGAAGCTGCAATACAACACCTTAAAAGCGAAGGTGAGGGTCAGTGTTCTCATGGCCTAGGACAATGGTCTGGCACATGAATACAAGAAGAGCCCCACCCTCAATCACAGTGAGGACCCTTTTGCTCTGGTTGCATTGCATTGGCCTTCCACGTGGTCACCCCAAAGTCAAGGCTGAAGAAATGGACCTGTGGAGCTGGGCGGTGGTGGCGCACGCCTTTAATCCCAGCACTCGGGAGGCAGAGGCAGGCGGATCTCTGTGAGTTTGAGGCCAGCCTGGTCTACAAGAGCTAGTTCCAGGACAGGCACCAAAGCTACAGAGAAACCCTGTCTCGAAAAAACCAAAAAAAAACCAAAAAAAAAAAAAAAAAAAAAAAAAAGAAATGGACCTGTGGGAGGAGGTGAATTCTCAGGGCACAGGATGTGGGTGCAGAGCAAATGCTTTTTTTTTTTTTTTTTTTTGGAAGCAGGTATTGTGGGGTGGGCATGCTGGCTAGTGCCTTGCCATCCAAATGCCCAGAAATGTCTGAGACCCTGGACAGGTCTGACACCATTCTCTGGAGGGAACTACAGGGAATCAGTCCATGGGAGTAAATGAGTCAATTTATTTAGCTTCTGATTCTGCAGAAGAGAGCTTTAGCAGGAGCTCAAAACTCCTGTTATTTCAATTACCAGCGCCTCCTGCCCAGACCCTGAAAATCAAACTGTTGCTCTCTGTGTCCTCCTTAGGCTACAACGTTCAGTCCAATGTCCTCAGTGCTATTGCTTGCCCCAAACTAGCTTTCTTTTAGTCCTTCTTGCTTTTCACTTGCTTTTCCTCCCCACTCTGTGGTTGCTCTCTCCTTTCTTTCATGTACTCTGTCCAGAAGGCTCTGTGCACCTTTGCCTATTGTGCCTAAAACCTACTAAGAATTCTGTCATGACTGTCTGATCTAGTCACAGGCAAGTATTGCTCCTCAGACTGAAGGTCACAGCCACACTCTTGTCCGACTTCCTCCGAGTTGTACACAGTTTAATGTTTAGCTCTGTTCTATTAGGAAGGAGTCGTGTGGTGGTTTGAATGAGAATGACCCCTGTGTGGTTGAATTCTTAATTCTTAATCCCCAGCTAGTGGAGCTGTTTGGGAAGGATTAGGAGGTGTGGCCTTGTGGATGGAGGTGTGTCACTGGGGGTGGGCTTTGAAGTTTCAGAAGTCCATGTCAAGTTCAGTCTCCTTCCACCCCCAACCTCTTCCTGGTGCCTGTGAGCTCTCAGTTACTGCTCCAGCACCATGTCTGCCTGCCTGCCACCATGCTTCCTACCAAGATGATAATGGACTCTTTAGGGAGAACAGTCTAGTGACTGGGGAACACAGTTTAGCGACTGGGGAGCACAGTTTAGTGACTGGGGAGCACAGTTTAGTGACTGGGGAGCACAGATTAGTGACTGGGGAGGACAGTCTAATGACTGTTTAGGGAACATTATCATTGTATTGGATATTACAAGCAATCTAGAAATGATTCAAACTCTACACAGGCTACATGCAGGCACATATTAATCTACACAAGAGATCTGAGCATTTGCCCTCGGAGTTTGCCATTGGCCACAGTTTCTGAGCCCATTCCCCAGAGATATCTGAGGTACATTTTACATTTATAGAGGATAACTGGGAGATTTCAGTAAGAGGATATAAATCATCCATGGTATTCACTTGTCATGAATGGAGTTTCATGCTCAGTGTTGTGGCTTGACAATGTAATTTCAGTATCTAGAAGGCTGAGGCAGGGGGATTGCCAAGGGTTAGAGGGCGGCCTGCGCTACAAAGTAAAGCTGTATCTATGAAACAAAGAGTTTCATAGACACTGGAATTTGTCAAAATAAATAATAAATAAATAAAGCTTACTTTCAGCTCTACTTGCTTCAGATTTCAAAGTGAACGTCTTTAACCCAACAGACTTCTGACTGGCTCAAAGTAGATACAGACACACAGACACCAAACCTTGTTGGGACCCAACCAATGGCCATTTCTTAACCAAATGGGTTTCACTGGGCTGTCTCCAGAGGGTTCCTGTCCAAACTGTAGTCTTGGCCTAGTGAGTTCCTCTCTCTAGATTAAAAGCTCTCAACTCTCCCACTGCTGTGGTTTGAATATGATTTATTCCCCAAAGGGAAACTTGTGTGAGAAACGTGGCCCTCAGTTTGGTAGTGTTGAGAGGTGCTGGGCCCTTCAAGAGCTGGGAGCTAGTAAGAGGTCATTTGGGTGCTGTCCTGGGAGAGGATTAAGTAGTTCTCAAGGGAGAGGTCCCAGTTAGCTTATTGGAAGAGGCTTATTTTAAAAGAGTAAGTCTGATTCCTCCCTGGCTTCGGTCACTTCCTGTCTCACCATGTGACACCCCTCCCCCATACACACTCTTCTGCCATGAAGCCATTTGTCACAGTGTGATGCAGGCAGGGAGCAGAGGGGCCTTTCCAAAGCCACCCATGAGGTTCCCACTTTTGGCCTCTGAAAGTGTAAGCTAAGTAAACGGCCCTTTATGTTCATACCCTCAACTATTTTGTTGTAAGCTTGGCAAACGAACCAGTATCCCCCTTCAGTTACCTTTATGGCATGCACTTTCGTGCCCGGCAAGTTAATAAACTTGACTTTTGTTTCTATTACTATGTATCACTGGTGGTCTCCATTTTACTTCCAAAGGGATCTCTGGTGGAGTCATGTTAACTAACAGTTTCTGCCTGACTGCAGCCCATCAGAGCCTTTGAACATGGAGAACAACGAAACACAAAAATGCAACTCTAGGCTGTCATAAATCCAACCAAAAAGCAAGACTAGAGTGATAGCTAACATCCTTCATCAGACAGGACGCTAGATTTAACCCCAAAGAGCTTCCTTAGGTCAGATTTTTTCCAGTTAGGAATTCGTTTCAACTGTATGGATCCAGTCCCCACAGTGGTTTAGCTTCTAGTGTGTGGGGTGTCTGTGGCTTAATGTTTAAAGATTAGTAACCGATAAGGATCAGAAGCCATGCTTGTTACAAAGAACACTTGTTACTTCTTCATTAGTTGCCACATATGCTACAGAGTCTAATTAGTTTAGGCAGGGCTTGTGTCGGCTGGATTGGTGATATAAAGCCCAGATTGTCTCAGAAGAACCCCCTCCCCCAACTATTAGCTCATCTTGTTTCCCAGTCTTATTAAGTTAACCTGGGAGATTTCTGTTCTAATCACTCAGGGTTTCTCTAGCACAACTTTGAACGTGGGGAATTCTGGGCGTTCTGAACATCACGCCTCAATAAGAGAAACATCCCGTGTTTTCCCCATGAGAACACTTTCCGCCCACTCCAAGAGACCATCATGATCTGTTTCCCCCCACTGGAAGATTACTAATGTACTTCATATTCAAGAAGGAAATATACTGAACACAGAGCAGGGTCTATTTGATGTATTCCTTGATATAGCTTTAGCTATTCCAACATGTCTTATTTTTGCCACTGTGTCTGCCTTTTAGTCAATTTGTCTTGATTAAAAAAATGCAGAATGCTTTGCTTATAGTTAATCAGTCTGATGAGACCAATGTCTCTAATCGTGGCCTTTCCTCTTACCGTGTCCTGAAATGACTGCCATCATCCATGAGTAGCATTACTGGGCACCTACAAGATGACATTGGAATGCACTTACGACTCAAGTCATTTTCTTCTTTCCTTGCTGTTTGGGGAGATCTGTTTGTACTGGTTATTCCGAGACTACCAATAGAGTCCAACTTCGGTTCAGAGTGGAGTCCACATTCAGCTGGCTGGGGTGGACCATACAGTTTCCTGACTGACTCAGAGGGAGATAGAAGGACATGCGGAGGAGGAAGAGGAAGGGTCTAGGGATTACGTGGCCCTTTTGATCTGGGAAGTGGAGAGAGGCAGGATCGTATCTGGTCACTCTGTGGATCTCTCGGGTTTATTCCCTGCTATTTATTCCTGAGTTTTATCTATCTATCTATCTATCTATCTATCTATCTATCTATCTATCTATCTATCTATCATCTATCTATCTATCTATCTATCTATCTATCTATCTATCTATCTATTTTTGGTTTTTCGAGACAGGATTTCTCTGTGTAACAGCTCTGGCCTGGCCTGGAACTAGCTCTTGTAGACCAGGCTGGCTTTGAACTCACAGAGATCTGCCTCTGCTTCCCAAGTGCTGGGATTAAAGGCGTGCGCACCACCACCACCTAGCCTGAGTTTTATTTCTTAAGAAAGCGATAAAAGAAAATTGTCATTCCTTCCCTCAGACATTTGGTAACAGGCTGTTGTTATTTGAATGTAGGTTGATGTATTTGAACATTTGGTCCTTAGTTGATAGTGCTGTTCTAGAAGGTTTTGAACCCTTCCAGAGGAGGAGCCTTGATGGAGGAAGTTGGTCACTGGAGGTAGGCCTTGAGGTTGTGTGGCCTAGCTGACCTTCCTGCTGGCCCTCTGCCTCTTGTTCCTCCAACATGTAAGGAGCCAAGGAGTGCCAGCTCCACTCTCCTACTGGCATGGAACCCTGCTGCCACACCCTCCACACCACGACAGACCCTATCCCTTCAGACTGTGAGCCAAAACAACCTCCCCGTTGCTTCTTTCTTCCCCCTCCCTTTCTCTCCACTCCTTACCCCCGCTTCTTGTCAGCTATCTGGTCATAGCAACTTGAATACTAACGAGTGCACAGGCAGAAGTCTGAGCATACAATGGCTTCTCTGGATGATTCTAGGCAAACCAGAGCAAAGGCTATCTGGAATGAATGCCTAGCGTCACGTCGCATCTCTGGAACGTAGATGGTGAAGTTCCTGTATGCTGGGCCTGGGAGACAATCAGTGCCATGATATTAATGATACTTATTTCTCAGCCTTTTATAGAAATCTTTCTCAACATATGCATCAGCTACTGTCTTAACAGCAAGGCTCAACACCTCCTGTGTGCTTAAGGTTGGTTCATGGCTAGTGCCACCTAACCCACTGAGCTTGAGAGTCACCCTCGGTAGTTGGTTCTGACTGAGGTACGGATGTGGCTGTGAGTATTTGGGTATATGTGGGGGGGGTGTTGTGTGGGGGTTTGTGGGATAGGGGAGGCAGTGGCATATGTATGTGTTGAGGGAGTGGAGGGGCTGCATAGTGAGAGGTGTGTGTGAGTGTGTGTGTGTGTGTGTGATGTGTATGGGGTATATGTGGATGTATGAGTGGATTTGTGAGGAGTGTTGGTGTGTGTGTGTGTGTGTGTACTTGAGTGTGGGGACCTGTGCGTGGGGTGGAAGTTTATGGGATGTGTGTGTACGTGTGTGTGTACATGAGTGTGGGGGCGCGTATGTATGTGTAATTATGTGTGGGGTGTGTACACACGTGTGAGTGTCTGGGGTCGGTTTTCTTTCACATGTTTCTCACTCTCTAGTGAGCTAGGGTAGGGTTTCTCACAGTATGATAGTCTCAATATGCTTCGTCCTGAACTTACACATGTGTTAAAGGCTTATAGGAGTGAGTCACACCCTTCTGTTCTCAACACCTTTTTTTTCTTGAGCTGGACAAGTCAAGTAAGCAAGAAAATTAATATCGCTCAGAAGTGACCACCCATGACTGTCTGTCTTAACTCTCTTCCAAGCTGGGATCTTACGGCAAAGCATTCTAGTTAGTTCTAGACAAGTCTGCCAAACTCTTTCTCCTTCATGCCTCCTCGGGGGAAAAGCAGTTAAGTGTCCTGTCCATTATAAGAGGCCACTGCATCCCACTTTAGGTGGCCATGTGGCATCTCTACACAGCTTCATGGCCAGGGATTTTTGTCACTATATTCTGTTGTAGGTGGCAAAGACAGATTTTGTGTTTTGAGGTTTGGGGGCTTGAGACAGGGTCTCATGTAGCCCAGGTTGACCTCAAACTTGCTATGTAGCTGAGGATGACCTTCAACTTCTGGTGTGTCTGCCTCTACTTCTCTAGTGCTAGGATAACAAGTGTGGTCCACCACTCACAGCCTGTTGAAGATGGGTTTTTGCTTTCCAGTGTTCTGGAAGGAGTTTTGGGGCATAGTTGATCCACCACAAAAACTGCATCCCTAGGCTTTACTTCTGAATGGCAAAGCAAGGTCTTAGTAAATTTTGTTGTCTTCATACAAGTCACTTACATAACTTACCATATATCTATAGTTTATATTACATACACACACACACACACACACACACACAGGTGTGTGTGTGTTTCAGCTTGATCAGTGGTAGGATTACAGGTGTGCACCAGGACATCTTGGGGACCTAATATGTTTTGATTATTGTTATCAAAGGGATCTTGCATACCAACTTACAACTTTCTCGGTTGCTTCACTGAAATCAGTGTAGCCATTGAGTCTCGACTTCTCCAGTTGGCTGGAGCTCAGGCCTGAGGAGTGATAGCCGTAGAAGGGTTCTGGGTCACCCCTCTCCTCCATGTAACTGTTGCAGCTGGAGGGAGAGATTCTAAAGAGAACATCTGAGATATAACAGTCCCCCCCTCCCCAGGAAATGGAATCCCCCAGGAATCCTCTGTTGGTCAGAGGAGGAAAGTGCCTCTTAGGAAGAGTTCTGCCACACTGGATGGGTCTCCTTTCCCTCTTTTACGCATCACTCATGTTATTAATGGCGTATTGAGGAAGGGTGACAGAGCTGTCATTGATGTAGGAGGGTCTTCTGTCTATGTGTTAATTTCATTGGTTAATAAAGAAATTGCCTTGGCTTTTTGATAGGGCAGAACTTAGACAGGCAGAGTAGACTGAACAGAATTTGCGGAGAAAGAAAGCAGAGTCATGCAGATGCCAAGATTCTCTGACCCGAGAAGAACGCAGGTTAGGATCTTTCCTGGTAAGCCACCACCTTATGGTGCTACACAGATTACTAAATATGGGTTAAAGCAAGATGTGAGAATTAGCCAATAAGAGGCTGGAATTAATGGGCCAGGCGGTGTTTAAATGAACACAGTTTCCATGTAATTATTCTGTGGCTAAGCCGTGCGGGAGCTGGGTGGGAATGCAGCCCGCTGCTCCTTCTACATGTCATGGCCTCGGCTCTGACTTTGCCTCTCCAGACACCATCCTTGCTCTGTCTCTCCCTGCAGGGGGTGTACACTGCCAGCCTCACCAACAAACAGGGAACACTCAGCCCAATCCACAAAGCTCTGAAGTGACCAGCAATCAAAACAGAGGTGATTGATTCTAGGTGCCTGGCACCCTGTGCCTGCAATTAGCTTTGCTGGGCAGGGTTAGGTGTCCCAAGACCCTGCCGGTTTGGAAGGTAAGTTGAGGCTGGGGAGTTCTTAAGGGGTTCCAGGCTCAGGGAGTCTGCTGGTGTGCCCACGGGGAGCTCTCAGACTCCTTCCTGGGCATACCCTTCCAAGTTAGATAAAAAAAGAAAGATGCTGGGGCCAGAAAGACCGGCTCCACTCCTGCAAGGCCTGGAAAGCTCCCCAGGGTTCAGATTGGCAGACAGAACAATTTCTAGGGAGTTAGGTTTGGTTTTCATTCTGATTTCTATCTCAGTCATTAAAATTCAGGCTTTAAAGAAAGGCTCTATCCATCACATTTTAATAATCCTTACTGGCTATGAGGTGATTTATGATGGAAAGTTTTTGTTTAAATATTAAACATTAATGGCTGTGTTCTGCTCTTAAGAACTGAAGGCTGACAGTTGGAAATGGGCTCACAACGTGCTCTGCCCTGAGGTCTTCGCTGATGACTAAGGTGACCTTTGAGAAATGGCACCTGAATAGGGACTGAATACACCCTACCTTTTGCACACCGTTCCTGTGGGGACTTGGGAACTCCTCTCCTAGCAGCTAGAGACATCATTATTTTGAAAGCGGCTTTTGAAAGTTTGTTTGCCCCAAGTGGCTGATGGATCAGTTAGGAATCGGTGGTCGATTGCTTCTTTTCTGTTTGATGCTACAACACTACCCCGAGGCTCAGCTAGCCGCCTCCCCCACCACCCCCGCTTCTCGGGACTAGTAGCTGCTGTCTGGCACAGAGCTACCTCGTATATGTTATTCTGTTTAAAGTCTGCAAAGTATCCTGAAGTCTATGCCATAAAATTCCTGCTTAAAATATGAGGGATTCAGGTTTAGACACGTTGACTTTCTAAGGACAGCTTGTAATGAAGATTTGTAATAGGCTTTTTGTTTACAAATACTGAATCCTTTCTGCTGTCTCGCTTGGCCAACCAGATCCTCATTACGAGACCGACAGAGCCCCCCCCCCCCCCCAGACGTGTGGTTACTTCGTTTTTGAGTGAGTGGTGTGTTAAAGGTGACCTCAGAGTGTGGGTCGCTGGGAGTAGTAACAGCAACAGAACAGAAAACAATTGCATTGGACTGGACCAAGTCCTGGCCACTGTTTCAAGCATTTTATCTGTGTCAAATCATGGAATCCTCTGTAGGTGAAAGAAACAGCTCTCACGTCAAAGGGCATAAAAATTAGTTTATTTTGGAGCTAAATATAAGTGACAATGGCCCAGGAACACAGATTTAGACCAATTCAAATTTCATGTTCCAAGTTGTGATGTCTCTTCTGGTAAGAGAACAGAGTCGACGGTTGAGACACTTTTAAACACACTGGTAGAAATGTTAAAGGCGGGTTATAAAGAGGAAAACCTTTTGGTTTGTGGGGTTTCAGGGTCTGTTTGTCACAAAGGTGCTAGATTTGGTTCAGAGGAGGGGAAGAAATGGCCATTAAGAGGATTACAGGTAGCTCAAGACAGATTGCTTCTGGCCTTGTAACATGGCTGCCTTTCCACACTCCCTGAAGTTCTCTGAGGCAGACTTGCAGAAGGCTGTAATCTTTCAAGTTCATCATCGTATCAGGTATCGGAGGAAGGAGGACAGATTGATTCTGGCTCATGGTATCAGTCTGAGGAGCTGGCCCCATCACTGTGGGTCTTTGCCAATGCTGAAGGTGGAGAGCAAGGCAGAGCAGAACTGCTTAGGGCAGGTAGGAAGTGGAAACAGGAATGGACAGGAAGGAGCCGGGCAGGACTCCTTTCAAAGGTGCACCTCCAGGGTCCGGTTTTCCCCAAGGAAGCTTTGCCCCTTGCCACTGCCCTATCGTCCGTTCTCGTTTCAGTTAATTAATTGTGTGCCCATGGAAGCGAGAGAAAACCTTGGGAGAGCTGGTTCTCTTGTTCTTGGGGTGCTGGGAATTGTAGTTCTTGGAAAATAGCAACGCCTCTTGGGAAAAATATGGTGGCCATACAGGTTTGTCCGTAAGAAGCTCTACAACTCGCACCTCGGTGCCACTCAGCTGGGCATTCCAGGGAGTGGTCGTGACCAAACTCCATCTTGGTCAGTATTTAATCAAAGCTCCAAATTTGGCCCAATTGGTGGAACTGGCTTCTCTCACCGTGGATCTCAGGATTAACATTCTCTTTCCGTCACGTGGGTCCTGGAAGTTGAGCTCCTGCCATTGGGCATGGAAGCAAGTGCCTAGCTGAGTCATCTTGCGGGCTTTGGTGTTCGAGCCAGGATTTCTCACTGAATCTGGCGCTCATCCACTGACTGAACTGATTACTCCGTGGCTCCCAGGGATCCTTCTGCCTTTGTCTCTCCAGCGCTGGAATTACGGGTATGTGCTGCCATGCGTGAATTTTATGTAGGTGCTGGGAGTTGAACTCAGGTCCTCGGGCTTGCCTGTTAAGCACCTAACTGAATCATCTCCCCAGTCCTCTATTAACGTTTAAATCCATCAGTAGAAAAAAATCTATTTATGAAGGCTAGAGACACATAAACTGAACACTTCTCTGGCTCTTTCTTGGACATTGCTTGTACAGGGGACCAGGCCTTGAATCTACAAAACATTTTGGCGGGGGACACTTCACTTCTAAGCCCCATGATATAATATTTTATAATATATGAATTATGTAAATATAATATAATATTTGGGCTGCTAGGTCAAAATAATGTGGAGTAGGCGCTTATGAGTAATAGGCAAGAAGCCCTGTCTCATGGCGCTGGCTGATTGGGGATCTGGCAGAGCTTTGCCCTCAGCTTCCTCATGGCGCCTTCTTAGTGTGTCCTCGTATAGAATGAAGAATGGGTTTGCTTTTAAGGATATTAATCCTGTTCATGACAATTTTCTCCCAGTGCTTGATCATCTGCCGAAGGTCCACCTGTACTCTGGGGGTGTCATAGCTTCATTTTCAGCTTGACTCACCTGGGGAGGGAACCTCTGTTGGGGCACTGCCTTGGTCAGATGGGCCTGTGACCTCGTCAGTGGGGCATTTTTTAGATTGCAGACTGATGTAGGAGGGCCCAGCTTTCTGTGGGTGGTGCCACCCTTAGGCATCGCTGAGCAGGCCAGTCAACAGCACTCCTTCCGGGTCTCTGCTACAGTCCCTGCCTCCAGGTTCCTGCCTTGACTTTCCTCAGTGACGGAGGTGACAAAGAAGTAGCCCTTTTCTCCCTCAAGTTGTTCTGGTCAGTGTTTGATGACAGCAATGGAAAGCAACTAGAGCAGGGAGTCTGGATTTCAACACAGATACAGGAGGACACAAATGTTCCGTCTGGGGACCCAGGCAGGTTGGATGTCAAATCTGTGCTTTCAGTCTTCTCTTTCCAACCTCTCTACCCAGTTAGGCGGAGCTTCCAGGTGGCACTGTTAAGAGCCTGCTATCCTTGATGGATAGGAGCCTGGATAGGAGCTTCCAGGGGAATTTCTGTATCAGTTTCACGTCGTCAGCACCTAGGTGGTGTGCCAGTCCTGAAACGAGATAGAATCATTCCTAGCGAATGTGTAAGTGGAGGAGGGGAAGACACGGTCCTTTCCACATCCTGAAGTCAATGAGAGAGCCATCAGAGGATGCTAGGGACTCTCCCTTCCTGTCACACCTTACATCTGGGGCTTCATGCAAGTCTGTGGGCCCAGTTTTCTCTCCCCCCTGTAGCTGGATTTTCCTGTGGGCCTCCAGCTCACAAATTACAACACGGAGACTTATTAGTTATGAAAACTCGGCCTCAGCTGAGGCTTGTTCCTCCCTAGTTCTTATAACTTAAATTAACACATTTTTTTAAAATCTACATTCTTCCATGAGGCTTGTTGCCTCATCTCTATACTGCCCTTCCTGCTTCCTCCATGTTTGGCTGGTGACTCCGCCTTTCTTCTTCCCAGAGTCCTCTCTCTGCCCAGAAGTCCTGCCTACACTCTCCTGCCTAGCTATTGGCTGGTCAGCTTTTTATTACACCAACCACAGCAATCCATCTTCACACAGTGTGCACACAGCCCACAATACCTCTCCTCACTGTTGCTCAGCTACAGTTGTTCTGGACTAAGTTATCCCCACAGCTGGCAGTGTCATTGAGGAGGAGCCCCTCTCCACCTCCCCACAGACTGCTCTCTTTTCTCTCTGGCTGCCCCACTCCCCTTACTAAGCTCCCTCTGCACATGTCCTCTTGCTCCTCAGGGCACCCTCACTACTTGCCATGTCTACTCAGCTAGTGCTTCACAGAGTCCTGGCTTGTGGAAGACCGCCAACAGAGTGTTGAGGGTGGACAAGTAGTTGATGAAGAAGTAGTCGGTGTGAGTAGGAAGAGAACAAGGAGATGGTGCAGCCACAGAAGGCTTTCAAGAAGGAGGGCCTCCTGGTGGTGGGGGAGGCGCACCTTTGCTACCAGCACTTGGGAGGCAGAGGTAGGTGGATCTCTGTGAGTTCGAGGTCAACCTGGTCTACAGAGTGAGTTTCAAGTCAACCAGGGCTACACAGAGAAACCCTGTCTTGAAAATCCAATAAAACAAAATAACAATGAGGAGGAGAAGGAGGACAAGGAGGAGGAGGAGGGGGCCATTCATCAATATGCTGACAGGAGGTCCAAGGGAGGGGAGAAGGGACATTGAGTTTGGATGCAAGGTCAAAGGGGTAGGGAGACTGAGCAGTGACTTCAGATTGGAATCTCCTTCCCACTCTACCGCTACTGGTGTGATAGAGACTCCTTTGCAAGGCTGTTCATTTTGGAGGGGCAGGTAACACAACACTGAAGCAAATAAACGTAGGTAGACATCATTAATGTCATGCTGGGGAAAATTACTTGATATGATTTTAGATTATGATGCAATAATCCACGAAGAGAGACAATCCATAGAATTTTCAAGAGAGATATCTAGACAGGTTTAATAAAAGAGTAAGTTAGCCATACAACCCAGGTTTTACTGCTGGTGTGAGACTGTTAAAACTTAGCTAAGTGTGTCAGTGCACACCTTTAATCCCAGCAGTCAGGAGGCAGACGCAGGTAGAACTCTATGAATTTGAGGCCATCTTGGTCTACATAGTGAGTTCCAGGTCAGCCAGGACTGCATAGTGAGACTCTGTTTAAGAAAAAGTTGGTATCCAGTTTTCTTTTTAACTTTTGTTAGAATATCTACATGTCTACTAAGGAAAAGGATAAGTATAACTTTATACTTATAAATAAAACCATAAATTTATTTCCTAAATGCTCTCTGTGGGGTACCTGGGAGATTAGCACAACTGTCTTCATATGGCTGTTTCTGAAATGGTGGATCTTGGGGACTATTATTACTTTGCTATCTGCTAATATTTTTGAAATAGTTAAAAAAAAATGAATAGGTTAGCTTTACATGTACTTAAATAACTAGATGAAGAAGCTGATGGGAGCCAACTGTGAGAAGCCCGAGGAGAGAACCAAAGCGCAGGATGCGCAATACTCTGTGCGTTCACCTCTGCTCCGAAAGCATGCAAGGACCCGTCCAATTGGCTCCTTGGGAGGCAGTTGTCATGAAAACAAGCTGGTCTTGAGCTACCCTGTCACTTCTTCCAGGGAACCTTCTGGTTATTGCCACTGGCAGTGGGACTCCAGGGGTCTGTGCAGAGCTCAGAATCAAGCAGGACACTGCCATTTACTTTGCTTAATTTTTGTCATTCCATGACCCCTGGGACCTGCAGAGCCAGCCCTGATGAAAACGCAGCATGCTAATGCAGCTCTTGGCTCTCTACATGCGACGTTCTTCAGCTTCTCTGACTGCCTAAAGCACTGTACACACTTGGCTTACTCCGTACACATTTTGTAGCATCATAAAATTTACTTTTATTCAGCAGGTGAGAGCCAAGGTCAAATTCTAAAATCGATTTTCTTGGAAAGTAGAAACTGGTAACTGACCCTGTGAACTGTCTTTTTAAAAACTGGATTCTACAATAGCAAGAAGTTGCTATTGTTTTGCCTTCTTACTGTGTTAAAGGATCAAGACCACGAGGCTGGAGAGATGTCTCAGTAGCTAAGAACACTTGATGCTCTTGTAAGGGACTCGGGTCTGGTTTCCAGCATACATGGTAGCTCTCAACCAGCCATTATTACAGATCCAGGGGATCTGACGCTCTCTTCTGGCCTCCATAGGCACTGCATGCATGTGCACATGCATACATGCTGACAACCCTGTGTGTATAGAGACTCGGTAGAATCCATTCCTTCTCTACTCAAAGCTCTTGAGAGAGTGGCTCATACTGACTATTCCTTTTTCACTTCTTGCTGTTTCCCCAGCACCTGCAGCATGACTTTCTGTCTCCTATCTTCTCAGGGCTACAACGTCTCCACCAATCACATGCCAACAGGCTTCTTGTGTAACTGGGATCTCCCCTGACCTCTAACCTCTGAACTCTGGTGTGAAGCAGGCCTCCCTCATATGTTTTTTTTTTTTCAATTTAAAAAAAATTTTTTGGTTTTGTGTAACAGTTCTGGCTGCCTTGGAACTAGCTCTGTAGACCAGGCTAGCCTTGAACTCACAGAGATCCACTTGCCTCTGACTCCCAAGTGCTAGGATTAAAGGCGTGCACCACCACCTAGTAGCGTGTTCCTTTTGCTCAGTGTATTTTTCACCTTCATTTCTCTACTGCACTGTCTGTTCTTTCACGACTAACACAGCCGTTCTTCGCTTTGATAGCATCCCCTATGCTGTCTAAGAAGTACCAAGATTTCTCACATCTGTGTGCCAGCAACACTGTGAACATACAGAAGGAGGAGACCAGAGTACATCAATGACAAAGATGTCATATTGGCTGGGGCTGTTTTAAGTGGAGCTGATTGGGCATGTGCACACAGGGAAACCGCCTACCCTTCTCGCTTGCACAAGGGTAGAGAGAGAGTCAGCGCCCTCTGTCAGGGTCCCCCTTTCTTCTACACTCATCAACAGGAACTGGCACCAATTGGAGTCCCCAGGCCTTATTAAAGCCACCCGTTTCCCCTGCCAGTGTCCTTTGCATATTTAGCTTCCTGTGATTTGCCACCTGAGAAGCCACCCGCAGACCTGTCCTGGTCACTTTTTCTGTTTCTGTGATAAAACACTGTGGTCCTGCAGCCAAGGTAACTTAAAGAAGAATGAGTTGATTGTGGCTTATGGCTCCAGAGAGGTGAGAGTCCTCTATGGCAAAGAGAGCGTGGCACCAGCTACCGTGGCTGGAGCAGACAGCTGGGACTCACATCTTAAACAGCACCTATGAAGAAGAGAGAGTGAGCTGGAAGTAGGGTGAGTCTTCAAACTCTGAAACTTGTCTCCAGTGACATGGCCTCCAGCAAGGCCACAGCTCCTAAACCTCTCCAAACAGTGCCACCAACTAGGGACAAGTGCTCAAATACACGAACCTATGGGAGACATTCTTATTCAGTCCACAGCCAATCCAGCCATCAGATTGATTCCCAAGTCCCTGTCTCTGACCGTAAGAGGGTGGGGATATATTTTGTCCCAAGCTCACAATCACAGTCCTTGTGATGACTTGGTAGCTCTCGGCATGGGTCTCACTTCTTCTCAGATGGCCAAATAACCATAGGAGTTTTAAGTCCAAGAAATTCTAAATTACGCTATGTGCATTTTAGACATGATTTTATTGTGGTCAATGGTCCACGGTGTACTATAAACAGCTTTGTATGCGCTGGGAAGCCAGCAATTCACTTTCTTGTGGTTTTCATTTTGTTGCGGTAACCTGGGTCCAAACTGGCTCTCTCTCTCTGGGGTATGCCTGCGCTCCATGTGGAGAAGCACAAGCTTGTCAGATAAAGGAATGACTTGCCAGTTTTCACCTGTCGCCTGGATGATGGTAGCACTGTAGAGCCATTCTCTGGACACCCTCAGTTACCACCACGCCTCTTTTCAGGTCTATGTGGGAGGTGCCCCAAGAGTTTGAAGTCTTGCTCCCGACTGTTTCTGATTCATGCTTCCTATGTCTACACTCCGCTTCCTGCCTGTAATGGTGTTTGCGAGGTTATAAAGCAAGGTGACTCGGAGAGATGATGAAAACTCCAGGCTTACAAGCACTTCCAGAGAGCCCCGCCATGAGGGATGCTGGCATGAGGCAGTGATGTGGATGGGGACTCGGACCCATTCAACTCTCTTCTGGATTGCTAACTGCTTTATTTGTCAAATTAAAGGCGTGCTAAAGTCACCCCGAGGGGAGAGAATTGCTGTTTACTCTTTCTCATGAGTGATTTCTTATTAAGACTAACAAATAGACAGGAAACCAGCCTTCCAGATGACAGGGAGCAGGGACGGGGTGGGACTGTCCTCATTGCTCTAATCTCCACCTTGGGTGCTTAGAAGCACACATCTGCAAAGAGCGAGGTGCAGCAATTACTGGTACCAAGGCAGCTCCTGTAACAGAGGCATGCCCTCTACTCTGAGAACCTTCTTAGCAGTGCTCTGAGGACTGGGGGTGGGGGTGGAGTTCATTTTCTTCGGGGTGAGCATCAAGTGCTGTTGGAACTTTGACCTGCCCCACAACAGGCCCCTGATGTATCAGAAATAATTAGCTGTTTCTTTCGATGGCTGGAGGCTGAGGCAACGCCAAATGCCAATTAGCTTGGCTTAAAAATGCACAGCTTCCTGACAGTCAGGACAAATGAAGATATACGGCAAGAGCTAAAATATGACAGGAGGGCTTTAGGAGAGCAAGGCTCTTGAGTGACTCCTGGCCTCTCCAGTGTGAGCCGGACACTGTTGAATCACCTGGATTACATCCAATAATCTCATCTAATGAATCCCATACACATGTATATATTCTTCCTGTCAGTTCTGTTCCTTTAGAGAGCCCCGACTAATACTCACAGGGCTGTGTTTTCATTCGTCTGCTTTAAAATTTATAGTTTAATGACTATATATACATAAGAATGTATATAGTTTAGTGACTATATATATGAATATGTATCGTTTAATGCTCAGATGCACACACATATACACACAATGCACATAATGCATACATATATTCATGAGTGCACGTGCATGCGCATGCACACACACACCTGGCATGGCAAACAGCTGTTACCCAGGGTGTCAGTAGCCATCGGTTTGAGGTCAGTATTCAGAATTGTGTAGCTGTGTAATAGTAGATTAGAGACATCTGCAAAGAGACATGGTTTGCTCTTGTATCTAAACCAGTGTGGAAGAATTAAATATCACATTGACTTAGGTTTTTGAGTCTGTTGGGTGCATTTTTATTTGATTTGAGATTGTTAAAATAACAGTGGCAGGCATTGAGTACAAAATAATAGCCTCCTCCAAACATCAAGAGTTCAACTAGAATTTGTGTAGCAAGTGTAAAATGAGTGACTCAATTTTAGGCAGGATGTAGAAAAGGAAATTGGTGAGTTCATTTAAGCTAATTATCTATGAAACAATTCACATCAAATGAAATGCATATATTATCCCTTAACTGGGATTAGCCATGTTTCTTGATTTCTCACTATCAGCTTAAACATTGTTTCATAAACCTTAATCTTCATGAACAAACAATGGGTAAAGATGGGAGTTTCTAGAAAATAACCTCTCTTTAAATTGGATGGTGTTTTCATTACTTTCAAACATCATGGCTCAGGCAGCTTATGGAAGAAGGTGTTTACTTTGGCCTACAGCCCCAGAGGGGTTCAAGTCTGTCGTGGAGGGGAGGCATGGTGGCTCTAGCGGACTGCACGAGGCTGAGAGAGCAAGCTGGGAATGGTGTGAGACTTTGAGACTGAAAAATCTTCCCCCAGTGACATGCTTACCCCAGCAAGGCCACAGCTCCAAGATCTCCCCAAACAGCTCCACCTACAGGCGATCCAGGGTTCAAATGTCAAAGCCTATGAGGGATGTTTCTCATTCAAACTACCTCAGAAGGAACAGAAGAAATCTGTGACTCATGAAAGAGAAGAGTCAAGGAGGTATGTGCACAAGTGAGCACATGTATGTGTGTGTGTGTGCCTGTGCGCGTGCATGCGGCACTCCAGGGATGTTTTTGTTGTCTCTCCCCCCCCCCCAGGACTGGGATTACAGGTGTGCGCCACTGACACTGGCTCTTTTTGGGGTGCTGGGGATCCAGCTCAGGTCCTCATGATTGCACAACAAGCACGCTACTAACTAGCCCATCAACTCCTCAGCCCAAACTGAGGGGCACCTTATTAGCTAGCAGATATTTTTATTTTAGTTGTTTCATTTTCTAGGTCGTAAATTCACCTTGCTTGTGTGTCAGCACAGCCTTGGTCTCTGCGGTGGAGAGCAGCAACTTAAGGAAGAAAAGGTTCCCTTCTGTTCTTATTCAAAGGTTACGGTTACGGTGGTGGTGTCAGGAGCCCAAGGCAGCTGGCCACATCACATCACATCTTCCTGTCTCATCAGGAAGAAGAGATGAATGAGTGCACACAGCTTCTTAGCTCCCTTTCCCCAAATGCACAGTCCAGGATTCCAGCTAGGGGATGGTGCCACCCACAGTGGGCTGGTCTTCCCATATGAATTAACACATTTGAAACAACCTTCCTGGGAGATGGGTGATGCCAAGCCAAACGGCTCCCTGCAGTGCCAACAATATAAGTACCTTTTAGCTTCTTGCTTTTCCGTCTTCTGCAAGTGGGTTTCATCCTCCAGCTTGCCTCAGGGTGCGAGATGGAAGCCGCTGGGGCAGCCATCACATCTCCATTCCCGAGAGGAAGCACGATGGAGAAATCTTAGTTTAAGAAGTCACACCCAAATGTCCAGGTGGCTCTCACTGCCTCCTACCTCGCCTAATGTCAAAGCCCACAGACTAGTTTTCTTTGTAGTCCGTGAACCAGCCTGACAGGATCTGACTTCCTGACCACACTCTGTACTTCTTGTCCCAAGGCTTTCCCGTTGCCATGGAAACAGAAGTGCGATCCCTCAGGCACAGATGATCAGCAAGTGCAGGCACAGGGAAGGTGGGGGCCGCTTTCTCGAATGGGAAAACTCCAGTGTCCTATCTTCCCCTAAATGGCCAGCCCAAGGCTTGACTAAAGCAGGCTGTATATAGCTTGATGAAGCGGCTCCCTTCAGTTGCTGGCACCTGAATAGGCCGCTCCTTCAGCTAGGGATATTAATATCTCAACCAAGATCAGATTTCTGGTACTAAGGAAGGAAGGGAGAAGCTTCCAGAACAGAAGAAAAGGAACAAGGGTAGTGGCCAGCGAAACCAAAACAGGCTTGCAGCTAGCAACCGTTTGAGAGTGTGGAGGGGGTGTGGTGTGTGAGCTGCTTCTGCCATTCACAGGGCGTCCCCTTGGGACTTGGACACAGGAATGGGTCAGGGAGGCAAAGGCTGTAGCCCAGGTTGGTCTTTCTTGTGCTGAGAACCAGGGTGTCTGGAAGCGCCCACGGCCCTGGAAGGCCATGAAGAGAAGCTGGTTTTAGGGATCCTGGCACCATAGGAGTAGATGGCAAAGAAGGAGCCAGAATTACTGTGACCGGCAGGCCTGCGTGGGGTCGCTAGTGCGCGTGGTGGTGGGCCGAGGCACTGGGGAGTCAGAGCAAGCGGAGCTTTCCTAATGGCTCACAGGATCTAAGGTTGCCAAGAACACCTAAGAATCCACTGGGATGCCTTGAGGTTTAGGGTTCAGCCATCTTTCTTCTGTTTGGAAGTGACTTTCAAAATACAAAATCCCCTCAAAGTGGCGTACCTTAAACATATTCACGATCCCATTAGGGGTTGGCTGATCAATCCTAAAAGCCTTGGGGCCTCGGGGAGTGAAGTGTGGGAAGAAATGGATTTGTGTGTGTTACAGGCAGGACAGGGCTTGGTGGCAATGGTGAGGCAAACTTGAGAATGTTAGTAATTCCAATCTGCCAATTATACCACAAACCATTTACCCCAAACCCTCATCTCCACAAATGAGCAAAGCTAGGCTGAGCTGCTCACAATGTCACTGTACTTGGCGCTTCTCCAACCTCAGAAAGGAGGATATTTTACCCTGCAGATAACAGAAACAGAAAACAAACAAAAAGAAACAGTAAAAAAAAAAAAATATGCTTTTAAGCATTACAGCCAAATTCTAGGCTTCTTGGAAGCTCACGGCGCCTGGGTGGGGGGGGGGTGTCAGTTTGGTTTCCTTTTCCTTCCCGCCTTCAGTGCTCTGTTGTCCTTGGTGTGGCAGCCAGCCTTTCCCCCTGATGCTGAGATGGCCTGGCCGCCAGGGGTCCAGACCCGAGAGACGCAGGGATGCCCAATGGCGGACACGTTAGGGTCGCTTCTCAAGTTCTGTGTCAGCTAGGAACCAGCGCTGCTCCCGTCCAAGCTTCACACTGAATAACAAGGTCCGAGTAATTTGTAACGAACCGAGATTCCTCCTGTTGGTGGTTCTGGAGGCGCAGTGCCAGGGAGCAGGAAGGACCTGCTTTCTAGGCCCTAACATAGTGAGGGTAACAGCGGAGAACAAAGTAGCAGGAGGAAGCTCACTTCTTGAAAAAGAAAGGTGCAGCCACAGTTACCCACAGTTACCCACAGTTACCCACAATTCATTGGTTCCTAGGCCCATCGGGGAGGGAAGAGCCCTGGGACCCAGGCACTTCTCTGAAGCCCTGTCACCGAAACTCATTAACACACATCTCTGGGGGTGACATTTTCAACTTAAGTTTTGGTAGGGCTAGGCAAATCCTGGCACAGTGGAAGGGGGAAGGGATTGCCAGGATTGACTTAAGCCCACCTTACTACCCTCCTCGGAAAAGAAACCGGGGTCCACCTCCTCTGAGTCACTTGGCCCACATGGATACGAAGGAAACCCGAGCCTCTCTAGCTTGAGTTGGCTGCATTGAATAGATAAGGCACCAGCCATGAAGTGCGGACCCCTCAGCAAAGAGCAAGAGTCTTGGGTTTCCCACTCAGCAGCTTCAGATATCTCTGGGGTGGGAAACACTCCTGCTGCAGGCCAAAAGTCACGTGGGGAGAACGTCCCAGCTGACATGGCCCTGGCTCTCGGGGAACATGCTCTTTCTGTCTCCTACGGAGGCTCTGCTCACCCTCCCATGTCAGCCTCCCTGCCCGACGTCAGGGATGTCTCATGACCTGACATTCCAAATCTCTTCCATCATCTGTTTCTGCTGCACGTGGTCCCCAGGCTGCCTGCTTGGGACAACAAATTAATGGCACACAACATTCAAGAGGGAACAGATACCCTTTGGAGGTCTCAGTCACCTCCACAGTTGGGCTCAGGAAGCTTTCTGCAGATACGGAAATTCATGTTCTGACTGATTCAGGGCATCCCAGGCTGCAGGCCTGTGTCTGTGAAAGGCTTACCCTGCAGCTGCCCTGACTTCCTCTTTGGACTGAGTGAGAGGCACGGAAATACTATTAAGAGCACAGGCTGCCTGGGAACACTGACTCAGATAGCTATGTGGTAGCGAGTCACCAAAAATCTCAGTAGCTCGGCTTAAAACAAAACAAAATAAACAAAAACAAAACCTTTAATTTTCTAACTGAATTTCTAATTGTGTGTTCCGCGCGCATGCATTTATGTGCATAGTGTGTGTGCAGTGCCCATGGAGGACAGAAGAGGGTGCTGGTTTTCCTGGGACTGGGGTCACAGATAGTTGTGAGCCAACGCGTGGGTACTGGGAATTGAACGGGAGTTCTCTGGGAGAGCAGCCAGTGTTCTAACCACTGAACCGTTTCTCCAGGTCCTGGCCTTTTTACAATTCAGACAGTCTGAAATAAAGTGAGAGAGCGTGTGCCGTGGTGTCAGACATTTGGGATTATATAAAGACGGGGTGGGGGTGGGGATGGGGTGGGGGGTGTAGGGATGTCTGGCGGAGAATGAAAAAGGAATACTGTTGCCAAAAGAAAAACCCAAGGTTCAGCTGGAGCTGGAGAGCTTTGGGAATTTCATTGCGAGCCTTCCTGTTCACCAGTAACGAAAATTGTGCTGATACAAAAAAATGCATGTTTTACAGCCACTTTGACTGTTTTATACCTGAGAGCACACTGAGCTAGAGAAAACCAAACATCCAAAATGCTCAGAGACATGGACAGGGTGACATAGGAGGAGATAAAATAGATGGGAAAAGAAGACTGGAAGTGAAGTGATCAAGGGCCTGGAGGCTTGGCCTGGTGGGAGAGCATTTGCTGGACTCACGTGGCCCCGTCTCCATCTCTACAGTAAGAAAGGTATCTCGTGCTAAGCCTCAATTTGCGAAGAGGAAAATAACCGTGTTCTGCACAATCTGTACTTTTGGGATGAATTAGCAAATTCTGTTTTAATTTTCCTCCTTGTTAAACACCAGCAAGTGATGTGTTTTCTACTTTGGCCTCCCAGTGTCTGTCGCTCCTGGGGAAACTTGTACCTAATGTACCATTCCGTGGCTCGAAAAATTGCCTCTAATCAGCTGGAAGATGTCAGCGGCGAGGGACAAGGTGAAGACCTGATCAGCTTATTAGATGAAACCTAAGTTGGGTTAGGTGCATGCAATTCCCAGGGTCCTCTCGTTATATTTCTGGTTTGTTTCAGTACAGTATTTATGAGTGTGGAGCTTGTCTTATCCAAAGGAATTTTTGTGTTTTATTTTGTCATTTAATTTAAAGGATTCAATAAAAACTATTTGCATTAGGATGATTAAGAATGTACTAATTGCTTTAAACTATTAGAAGTAAATTTAGGGTAAGAGTAATAAAAAAACCAGAGGACACTTTTTTTTTTTTTTTGGTTTTTCAAGACAGGGTTTCTCTGTAGCTTTGGAGCCTGTCCTGGAACTAGCTCTTGTAGACCAGACTGACCTCGAACTCACAGAGATCTGACTGTCTCTGCCTCCCAAGTACACCACCACTGCCGGGCCAGAAGGACACTTTTAATCCCAGCACTCGGGAGGCAGAGACTGTTAGATCTCTATGAGTTTAAGGGTAGCCTGATCTACATAATGAGTTCCAGGCTAGCCAGAGCTTCACAGTAAGACCCTGTCTAGAAGAGGAGGAGGTGACGATGGCAACGGTGGCAGCAGCAGTAGCAGTCTGCATGCACACGGTATTGTCATGGTTAGAGCTGGACATGGTGACATCCCAAAATGAAGTGGTTGGCTGCTGTCTTGTGCAGCTCAAGGCTCTCCACACCCACCTCCTTGTGGCGCTCTTGGGGGCCACAACCACCCCGATAGCATGAACTTTGTTATCTCTTGCCTTCTGTTGCTGGAGGACCTCCTGACCTTTACAACACCACTACCGAAGTATGCTCGAGTTTCCTGGGGGGCGCGCATGAGTATTTGCGAATGATCTTTCTCAAAATGGCTTTGCTGCATTTTCCTCCTCTTCTGTGTCAAAGCCCGCCGCAGCAGCATGGGAGGCAGCTGGAATCTCTTCTTGTGAAATTGTGAGACGCCAGGCTCCTGACGCCATGCCTTTGGAAATGGCAGGGAACCACCGCTGTGTTCCTTTCACCCCCTTTCTCCCCAGGATGCCATCTATGAAGGGTAGGGGATGGTTGGAGGGCAAACACCAAGGCGTTCAAAAAAATTTGGCCTTGATTCTGAGGCCCAAGTGGGATGTTTCTCCCATCTTGGTCCCTCACAGTGTCTTAGAATTGGTTCTCAACCTGTGGGTCTTGACCTTCTCAGGGGTCAAGCAGCCTGTTCACAGGGGTCACCCAAGATCATTGGAAAACATGGATATTTACATCGCAGTTCCTAATCGTGGCAAAACTACAGCTATGAAGTAGCAAAGAAAATAATTTTATGACTGGGGGCCATCACAACATGAGGAACCGTATTAAAGAGTCGCAGCATTGGAAGGTGGAGAAGCACTGCCCCAGAGTAAGGGTCTTGGCTCTGTGGGGGTCACATTTGTCCTGTTCAGCAGCACTGATCTCCACGGTCTTTCTGCTGGGGGCTCCGTCGTCTTCCAGTAAGTCACGATGTTTGGAGGCTGGGCCCACAAGTTCAGCGGAATCATCTAAATTTCACTTTTCCTGCAAGCTGGGACCTCAATATGTGTCTTATAAACTATTTTTTTCTCATTACTTGAGCCTAAGTTGCTTGATTCTTGGTGAGCTTGAGAACTGAAAAATTACTGCCCATATTCAATCAGGTTTTCCCTGATTCCACCACTTTTTTTTTCTAGAAAGAAAACTAATACAGGCCTCTCGACTATTTATCATAATAAATAACCATCGCTCACTTCCTAGTCTTGAGCCGTGTGAACTTGGGTTAGGGTTGCCAGGGAAAGCCACTCTTTAAATTTCAAGTATCACATGCCTTGCCTTTAGTATACACATGTCCTATGCATCTCGCCAGAGGAGACTGCGCCAAACTTGGGAGCTGGGTGACAGGCATGAGCCACTACACCTAGCTTAGTTTCACTCTCTTTCCCCCCCAAAAAAGAGGCACCTAGCGGAGGTGGTGGTGCACGGTCCACCTGAGCCACAGCATGAGATCCTATCTAAAATAAAAACAAAAGCAACCCAGGAAGAAAAAAGAAAAGCGGAAGAAGAAAGGAAGGAAGGGAGGGAGGTAGGAGCGCTCAGACAGACGGGTGGTGCTTTAGCGGCCTGTTTCCTGGAGCTCAGGTAGAGGCCTGTAGCCACTGAGGTGACAGAAAGGGGAAATGGTGAGAAAAGCTGTTGAGGCTCAGTTGTTGCATAAGCCGTCCTGGAATTCCCCTCCTCGATGCACAATACAAGACGACCAGTGTTCTTATTTAAAATATTTTTGGTGCGAATCTCCTGCTACTTGTAGCTGCAAATACCCAAACCAATACAGTCCCTTCTGAGAGGCGGGTCTGTGGTTCCGCTGTCCCGCTGGTCTCTTCCGCCCTTCCCAGAACCAGCTACAGAACCGGGCGCGTACATTTTAGGTACCCCGTGTGCGTTTTCTGAATGGGTGAATGGAGGCCCCTTAGAGCTGAGGATTTAGTCCTTCTAGCTTGGTGAGAAGACTCGAGCTAGCAGGGTGAGCCTCAGGATTCTGAGGTCTGGGTCTGTGGACATCCGCTGGCACAGGCATTCCACTGGTGAGTAGGGTAGTGCCAATGACCTGAAGTCTGAAATGTTGTATTTCTTGGCATTCCGTCACCCAGAAAGTCCAGCGTCTCCTTCAGGTGGGTTGAAGTTAATGCTTTTCAAACCATGGTTATGACTTAGGGGTGACTTCTTAAAATCTAAACTGAGTGGTACCATCAGCGTTGAAAGGAACCGGATAACCCACAGGTGAGACGGTCAGAGCACAGCCTACATTCTAAGCCTGTGTCATTTTGTGAGTGGTCAGTTTCAATTACATGTGACTATATTTGTGCTCTTAGGGTTTTCTGTTGTTCGTTTGTTTTTCTCAACTTGGCACAGGCTAGAGTCATCTGGGAAGAAGAAACCTCCATTGAAAAGACGCTGTCACCAGATTGGCCTGTAGGCAAGTCTGTGACACATTTTCTTGATTAATGTTTGATGTGGGAGAACCCAGAGCACTGTGTGTTTGTTGCCACTCCTGGGCTGGTGGTCCTGGAGTATGTAAGAAAGCAGCTGAGGAAGCTGCGAGAAACAGGCCAGTGATCAGCACCCCTCCATGGCCTCTGCATCAACTCCTGCCTCCAGGTTCCTGCCTGGAGTTCCTGCCTTGTCTTCCCTAGATGACCTGTGACTTGTAAGTCTAACATGGAACAGGTTCTCTCCTCCTCGTGGTGTTTTGTTACAACAACAGGAGACAAACTGGTAGGCTATTTAAGATGTGAGATCTACTTCTTACTCAAGGTTGTGACCATAAGGGTTGGAAAACATGAATCTGTATGAGTTTTTCTCCTAAGGTTCTCCACTCATATGCCCCCTCCCACAGGAGCTCAAACCTAGGTCCCTCTGTCCACTCCATCTCTAAGACCAAACCTGAGGCTGAATGGCCAGCCCAGGGACCCTTCTGAACATCCAGAAGAACCTACACTTTGTGGTCTGTTCATTCCTTTTTTAACTGCATCCTGTGTGGTACAGAGGCTGACCATGTGAGTAAGCCTGCCTCTCCCTCCTCCTCTTCTCCCTCTTCTTCTTGGTCCTCCTTCTCTACCTCCTCCTCCTCCTGTCCTCCTCCTCTCCCTCCTCCTCTTGGTCCTCCTCCTCTTCCTTCTCCTCTTCCTCTTTCCCCTCTTTCCTCTCCTCCTCCTCTTCCTTCTCTTCCTCTTCCTTCTTCCTGCTCTTCCTCCTTCTCTTCCTTCTTCTTGACACAGGATTTTACCGTATAACTCTTGCTGGCCTGGAACTCACCACATAGGCTAGCCTCACATACCTAGTGAGTTCCAGGCTAGCCATGACAGCATAGGAGAGAGACCCTGGGGGCAGTGGGAACTGTGATGTTTTTCTGGCATTGCAGACCCACTGACAGGTCTTCTTGCTCAGGAACTTTTCAGGGCTAGAAGAAGCAGCAGTAGCCGAGAATGTTGCTTCTGAATGACTCACTTTGGAAATCTGAAGCAAGAAAGCCACAACTTAATACTGGTTGGGGTCAGACACGGGCTCTAGGGTGGGGTTTGGAGGGGTGTAGGGAGGTGGGGGTGGGGTGGAGATCAGAAAACGGAGGAGTGCCTTGGGACTCGATAAACATGGAAGTGGCTGATAGGGGTTTGAGGCCTAGGGACTCAGTACCTCATCTGTGGGGCAGAAGGCACAAGCTTCAGGGAGCGAAGAGGGCGGGGATTCCGGGATGGCAGTAGCTCCAGCATAGACTGGGGGTAAGGATGGGGGTAGTGTGGATTTTGGATGCTCCCCAAGGGCCTATGTGTCCCAAACTGATGGGGCAGTTGGAGGGTGGTGGAGCCTTTGGTGGATGATGCCCAGTAGATGGAAGGTAGGTCACTGGGACATGTCCTTGAAAGGGACCCTGGCCCCTCCCCCTCTCATTTCCTTTCCAATTGTATGAGGCAAATAGCCTCTTTTACCACACCCTGCCATGTTATATATGTCACCAGGTCCGCAAGCAATGACTGACTGAAAACTTTGAATGTAGGAGGTAACAAGAGAAGATGAAGCTTTCTTCATGAGGTGCTTTGTCATGGTGTTGGAGAGCTCACTCACAGGGAGACCCTCCCCTCATTAACCAGGCTCTCTGGAAGCCCCTGCATTCCAGGGCAACAATGACTTTTTCTTCCCATCATTGGCATGGAACCTCAATTCAGAATTGAGTTGATATGAATAGAATTTTTATTTCTTTTGCAACTGAGTTTTTTGCATGAACACCGCCCCCCTTGGGCTCTGCGGTTTCCTCTGAAAGCCGCTCACTAACTTACAAGTGGTGTGGTGAGAGGCTGCGGGAATGCATAGGAAGGTCGCTAACAACAGGGGAGTGGAAGGGAAGACACAGGCACGCCCTGGTCAGAGTGGAAATGACTGCCCGTTGACCCGAAACCGCTAGCACACTTGGTACCTGTTCCAAGCTCATCGCGTATCTCCCTTGCACACCAGCAATATTAGTTGGATGTGGTTGCGTCTTTTCATCACTAGAGCTTCCTGGAAGGACAGAATCAGTACAAAGCCTCACTAAGTCAGCCATCATATTCATGATAGACTTTGTATTAAGCAAACAGGAATTGACAGAAGTCAGAATAAATGTTTCTTTTCTCTTATTCTGCAATTCCTTGTATCCTAATAGGGTAAGAAGAGGGCACTGTTGG
Organism: Chionomys nivalis; assembly: GCF_950005125.1. NCBI lineage: Eukaryota > Metazoa > Chordata > Mammalia > Rodentia > Cricetidae > Chionomys > Chionomys nivalis. The sequence goes on along the minus strand of NC_080088.1, from coordinate 81,876,501 downwards.
TCATTTCTCTTTACCTTTGGCTCTTTCTCTGAACCCAGAAACCTCATCATCAGTTAAAGGAAGCTCCCTGCAAGAGAAAAGCACCCGTCTCCACCAAATAATTTAAGATGATGACAATAAACCTGGGTCACTTTGCATTCTGGCTTAGGGCACACTAGTAAGTACCAGGCTAACCTGCCTTTGGTGCCGATTGTCATTTGGTAACTTCTGGGAGAATGAGTCAGATTCCTGCTCTCCACTCTGGAGCCCAGGTTCCCATTTCAGCGTGGCAGGTTAGTCTTTAAAGAACCATTCGATTTTTCCTGTGAGGTCTTCTTCAGTTAGGCAGCTAGGCTTGCCTGAGCATGGGTAATCCGGCATGTCGCAGCGCCCTATCTGAATGGAAAAAAAAAGTCCTTAGGAAACATTAATCAGGTGTGAATCTTGCAGATGAGAGCATTGTGAGGGCTGCAGGGTAAGGGAGGTAAAGCATCTGTCTAGTGTTTGCTGCATCACCAAGCCCAGGAGGATGGGTTGCCTAGCAACACCTAGTCACTCCAGGCTGGTGCTAGGCAACAAGATACAATCTGTCAGCTGCATTCGACTGGCGTTTTCTTTTGGTTTTTAGAAGACACATAAGTATTTCAGAAGCATCTAATTATCTTCTATTTCATTCACTCCACTATGTATATTGGGGGTCTCATCTCCACCCCACTTTCCCCCACCTCCCTTCTCCTGTGATGCTCAGTGCTCCTGTTTCACAGGAGAGGACTTAAGCTTCAGTGAGAAACTGCTTCCATTCCAGAGAACGGGGAGATGAAAATGTGCTGTTTTTCACTTTTCATTACGTCACTGTGCTGCAGTCATTTTCCCAGGCTCCTGCACACACACACACACACACACACAAATTGTTAGAGGCAAAGAGCAATCACCTGATGGGTGCCAGGGGAACCAGACTTTCTATTTTGTTATGGGGACCATCCTGTTACTGCCTCCTTCCTTCCATATGGAGAAATGGGGGCGGAAGGTGTGTGTGTGTGTGTGTGTGTGTAGGCTCACTTGCCTTCTGTGGCAAAGACCTTGGTTGTCTTTAAGGAGCTGACTGAGCGCTCTCTTTGTCTTTACCCTTTTTGTTTCTTTTAAATTCTTCAGTTATTCTTTCCACTCCATAACAGAGGAACAGAGCTCCGGGGGTCTCATATCTAAGACACAGTTTCTTGGTGGCCCTTTTACTCTTTGCCTCCCCAGAGGAGTGAGCAATACAGGCTCTGTCACTGGGGAGACTCTAATCTAGTTAGGAAACCTAGAATGATTTTTAATTAGTTCTTGTTGTTGTAAATTGAAGACAATGTGTACTTTTGAAAGATTTCAAAGGGAACATCTGTGGTTGGGCATCCTGCAGGGACCAGCCTGGAAATATTGAAGAATGGAAGAAGAAAGCTTGTCTGAACCTCCTTCCAGCTGACTCATGAGAACATGGCTGCTTTTTTCCCTCTGTCTGATTGCAGACAGCTATGCAGAAACTGGAGACGCAGGTGAGCCCAGACTGTACTCTGACCCTCAGTGACAGTTGAACTCACAAGCCCTGGAATGCATGAGTCTACGCGTAAGTCACCTCCCCATGCAGGCCCTGGCTGTGGTACAAACATCTACTTGTACAAAAACTGGCTTGCAAGTGGGATTAAAGATTAATCCTTTGTGGCTTTCCAGTACCCAGCTCCTCGGTAAGTGTTAGAACCAAGCGGCCTATGGATCCGAAAGGAGCCACAACAAAGAATTACAAGGATTGGGTCAAGGTCAAAGAGAGTGAAGTGAGACCTCAGAACATGAGCGCTCCCCTAATTTCTAGAACAATCTCTTAAGAAGTTCAATGCACTTGTAAGATTTAAATGCCCCTCCTCCCACAATTGTACATGTACACATTCACACACACAACACACACATACATATACACATCACACACATACATACAATACACACATAAAAACATACACAATACACATATGAACATATATACACATACCCCCACATACAATATATGCATGCAGACACATACATATGCACACACACACAAACACATACACACATAAACACATACCCCCTCACATATACAAATACACATACACACATATAGAGACACATTCACATATATGTACACACACACACACACACACACACACACACACACCGTGGGTTTGTTTACCTACTGGTTCTCAGATCACCTGTAAGTTGATAAGCTAGGGTAATGATTCTTAATCCTTAAAGCATATATAAATTATCATATTAAAATGCAAATCTTGGGTAGGGACCCAGGTTCCATTTTTCTTTTTTTAATTGATTTATTTATACTTTTTTATGTATGCATCCTCTGCATGCACACCTGCAGGCCAGAAGAGGGTAGCAGATCCTATTATAGGTGGTTGTGAGCCACCATGTGGTGGCTGGGAATTGAACCCAGGTCCTCTGGAAGAGCAACCAGTGCTCTTAACCACTGAGTCATCTCTCCAGCCCCACCATTTTCTAACACACTTCCAGGTAACCACATTCTGAGTTTCAAGGTTGAGAGGATCTTTGGTTAGAGGTAGGACTGGGCTGTTAGACCCATGAGCCCCTCCTCACTTGCAGATGGCATATACGATTAGAATGATATTGAAATTCAGCTCTGTAGGTTTGTTGACTTTTAGTATTGGAAATAAATGTCTCTTTGTTCTCTGCAAAATTCCCTACTGATGTCATCAATTCTTTCTTTTTTTCCTAGCAGAAGTAATAAGGTTTGAAGTAAGCCTTGAAGCCATGGTATAGTTCCCAGAGTCCTTGCCACAGCTTTTTGAGGCCGCTCTCTTCATTTTTATTTTCCCAGTGAGGAAGTTGATGGGAGTGACCATACAGCCTGAGCACAGACAAAGAGAAACAAACAATTATTAATAGCAACGCCTGATGTCTGCTCCAGGGATTTTTATTACATTTGATCTAACAGCTCCATTAATGCTCTAGAAGAGGTAGCTGCTAACAGAACTTTAATTAAATTCATGGTGGATATTAAATTGGAAGCGATTGTAGAGTTCAGGGAAGACCGAAAGGCAACTAAGGCTCCGTGATGAGTAAAATATCAAATAGAATTCAACAGTAGCAGGTAAAGAGAAATACTAAGGGTTTCAGAGGGGTGTGTGTGCATCCTGGTGCATCCTGGGCACATTATAAATGGTGACACGGGTTATTTCCAGCAGCATGACCAAGTAGGTGGTCTTTGTGACTGAAGGCAGGACTGAGGCAGGAAGGGGGATGAGGATGAAACTTGTGTGGGTCACTTTCCTGCTGCTGCAATGAGCCACCAAACCAAGGCAGCTTGAAAAAAAAGAGTTTACTTGGCTTATGGTTCCAGAGGGGTGAGTCCATGGTGGCAAGGAGGCATGGTAGCAAGTATGTCAGCAGGAACAGGAAGCTGAGAGCTTATTCCCTCAATCATAAGCACAAAGCAAAGGGAGTCAACAGGAAGTGGCGTGGAGTCATAAACTCTCAGAGTCCGCCAGTGACATACTTCCTCCAACAAAGCTATATATAGCTCCTAAACCTCCCCAAACAGCGCCACCTTCTGGAGACAAAGTGTTCAAGCATTTGAGCCTGTGGGGGACGTGGGGGACATTCTTATTCAAACCATTGCATTCTTTTTTTTTGTTTGTTTGTTTTTTGTTTTTCGAGACAGGGTTTCTCTGTGGTTTTGGAGCCTGTCCTGGAACTAGCTCTTGTAGACCAGGCTGGTCTCGAACTCACAGAGATCCTCCTGCCTCTGCCTCCCGAGTGCTGGGATTAAAGGCGTGCGCCACCACCGCCCGGCAAACCACTGCATTCTTATTCAAACCTTGAACTGGCATTCTTTTGTTGCTTCTTTTCATCTAGATTTACAAAGAAGTGATAAAATAATGCTTTAAGAATGTTTCTTAGAGGAAATGTGCTCTCTCTCTCTCTCTCTCTCTCTCTCTGTGTGTGCATGCGCGCACAAGCATGTATGTGTGTGTTAGCCTAGGGACACACTATCTCAAAAAATTCTTTTCCCATTGATAGGTTCATGATCACCCCAGATTTGAGCATGTAAGCAGACCCCCTCCTAAAGGGATTTCTTTTGGCCTATCAGAAAGCACTGCTGGTTGGGTAGGTGTCTCATCAGCTTGCTTGCTAAGCATCTCCAGCTTTCAGAAGAGTACCCGGTGTTCAGCCAATGTTCTAGAAAGAATGGCCAGATTCTTTTAATATTAGCTTTAATTTTAAATTCAGAGAGCATTTGGGCAGCTGTTTTAGAACTTGCAGGCGTATCTATTAGACTTTAAGTGTTAAACAAGACAATTTAGAAAATCTTTTAGTGACATAATACTCAAGACTCCTTTCTCTTTTTTTAAGGGGGTGGGAGAGTCCACAGGAATATGTTGTAACTGGACTTTCTTTGGACTACCAGCCCTCAAATAATGACAAGGAGATTTTTTTCTTAATTATGAATGCCTGGCCTTAGCTTAGTTCCCAACTAGCTCTTGTAACTTAGATTAACCCATTTATATTAATGTACGCTCAGCCATGTGCCTCCTTACCTCTCTTTCATACTGTGCCCGAGACTCCCCCCTACCCTCCAGCCCCCTCTGGAAGCAAAGACTTGTATTTTGTTATAGCTATCTTAGTCACAAATTAGGTAAGTTATTCAGATAACCCTTATCTCCCTGTGAGTTCAGATCCCCTGCAGACCTGCTGGTCCCAGGCACCAGAAGTAATTAGCATTTCCCTTGTTAGTAAACACTTACAGACCCTCAGCATCTCCTTATCTCTTCCTATCCGCTAGGGATGCCTCCAGATCTGACATTCTCCCTTCCCTCCCCTCTGCCTCTTTGCTATATAATGCTCCTGAGAAAAAATAAAGTTGGCAGCTTGATCAGATTACAGACTTGCTGTCCATTTCTTGTGTCTCTTGTCCCTTCATTCCTCTCTCTTCCAGGTTACCAGGGACCCCGATTTGTTTCCCGCTGGTTGGTACACTCCCTCCTCCCTGTCACACTGGTTCATCTTGTGTTCCTCTCTCTCTGTCTCTCTCTCCTGGAAGTCCCGCGTATCCTCTCCTGCCTAGCGTTAGCAGAGACACATCTTCACAGTGTACAAAAAGATGGGCATACAATTCATTACAGTTACCAGCCTGTCCATGGGGTCAGTAAGCTCATCCCTCCTGCCTAACTGAAAGTGTGTGCCCTGTGCGCATACACGCCTCATCAGCTGCAGGCAGCACTATCCCACTCTCTGCTTCTGTGAGCCTACCCTCTTCACAGCCCTGCATGGTGAGATCATACAGGACTTACTTTTCCCCACCTGGCTTTTCCATTTCGATTTAACATCTTCCATGCTAATCCGCATTGCCATGAAGGGCGCAATTGCTTTCTCTCTTTTAATTTTATTTTTATTTTATGTGTATGAATGTTTGCCTGCATGTATATTTATGCACCACATGGGTGCAGAGGCCACAGAGGCCGGGAGAGGGTGTCAGATCCCCTAGAACTGGAGTCACAGAGGGTTGTGAGCTGCCATGCTGGGAATCGAACCTAAGTCCTTTGAAAGAGCAGCCAGTGCTCTTAACCACTGAGCCATCTCTCCAGCCACACAATTGCCTTCTTTTAAAAGAGTATTCTATAGGGTACCTGTACATTTTCTTTACATATCTGTTGATGGATTCTTGGGCCCATTCCATATCCTTGCTGTTGTGAGTAATGCTACAATAAATTTGGGGGTGAAACCACACCTCTAATGCACTGCATTTGTTTCCTTTGGAAGTTAGGGTTACATGGGAATTTGTTCTTCATCTCCTGGTTTCTATAATTGGCGGGGGTGGGTGGGGGCTACTATGAAGTAGTGGTTTGAAGGTAGAAGTCATCTTGTGGTCCTTCATTTCCACCCCCTGTCCTTAGAGGTGTGTGATTCTAGTGCCATTTTTAGTGTATAGTGAGAAAAAGGAGAGCCTAATACAGACAGGCAGGCTTCCCGGCCAAGAAGGAAGGACCGTGGCTGTGCACGCTCCCATGTGCACACGTTAGGAGGATGAGATGGAAAGAGGGCCGGGAAAATGTGCCGGCAACCCAAAGCCACTCTGTGACTGCTGTTCTCAGTCTAGGACCTTGCTCCGCCTTCCTCAGATTTGATGTCATCCCCAGCAAAACCTAACGGACGTTAACACCAAGCTTAGCCTAGATGGTGTGGTTCATCACTTATGAATAGACTACAGTTTCCTTCTGGAATCTTTGTGGGTTAAGCCTGGGAATGCTGGCATTAAAAATGCCTCTATGTGATTGCTTCACCGGGTCCTGGAACAGTGAGAAGCTTAAGCTTAGGGGTTGAGATTTGCTTGCACGGGGATGGCAGGGTTAGAGCTGAAAGGGCGAGTGGTTAGAAGGGAATCAGATAGCCATAGGATGTCGAACTTTGGAGAAAACTGGGCAGTGTGGAGTGTGGATGGAGACATCAAGTCCAGAGACTGCTTTGCATGGGGGAATGCAGAACTCCATATGCCCCGAGAGTCCGATGTGACTCCTGTTTGTATGTGCAAGAGTCGGTATTTGTTAGTTCTGGTGAGAAAAACTCTAACCCTCTGCAGACACAGGTAAGATGCTCCCAGGCAGGTGGTGTTCACGGCCCTGCCTGAGCTCTCTCTGGCCTTCCACACTCAGACCCTTGCATATGGCCATAGGTGTAACTGTGACCACTTGCTGATGCCACAATTATTTTTACCTCATCTTTGCCAGGCCCTGTGTGAAGTCTGGATGACTGCAGGAGGCAAAACGGACATGGCCCCCAGACTCTCTGTGATGTGGGGGAGATAGGCATGAAGGCCTAATAAATGACACCCACTGCCCAGAACTCCGGACATGCCATGAAGAAAATGCCCGGAGTCCACGAGAGTTTGTAGATAGGCCTGGGCAGTGAATGAGGAACCTCAGGAACTAACTCAAGGTGGGGGCACCAGCTGACACCCAAGGGCCTGAGGAAGCTGCCTGGGTAAGGGGCTTGGGGAAAAGCATCTTCAATGAAGGAGGACCCATTTCAAGATGCTCAGAGATGAGGAACTGTCGTAGGAAGCTGGGCATTGCAGAGGGCAGAGGGCCTAGTGGGGGCCTCAGATCATGGCCTCATGCTGGACTCAGGCTCCAGGTTTCTGTCCTGAGGAAAAGGAGACCCTGGAAGTTCTTCACGATGCCTGTTCTTTTTTTCCTCCTTTTTATTTGTTCTTTGTGTCTTTCACATCACGCATCTCCATCCCATTCATTTCCTGTCCCTTGGTTTCTGCTATTAAGGAAGATCTGAAGGAAGCAGGCTAGGGAGAGGCAGGGGCTCTGGCTATCATACAAAGCACAACCGATTAAACCAAGGAAATTTCTAGTCCTATAAAAGCTGGATGTGAAGGCAGACACCTGTAATCCAGCCCTCGGGAGACAGAAGCAGCAGAAACGAAATGTTTGCCTCTGTGTGCTCTCTGCTAAAGTATCACTTGAAATGGAAACAAACAGACACACAATAGCCATACGTGAGTGATTTGTCAGTAATTGTACTGAATGAGAGAGAAAGCAAAATTTCACTATTTAACTACTGAGAGCCAATTTAGGTGCCGGTGAGAGAGCTCATAGTAGATGCTCTTGCTGCCAACTCCGAGGACCCGAGTTCAATCCTTGAACCCACATGGTGGAAGGACAGAGGCAACGCCTGTAAATTATTCTCTGAATACACATTTACCGTGACATTCACACACGCCCGCACGTACACACACACGTGCGCGCTTGCACATACACACAAATATAAAAGGAAAAGAATCCATTCTATTTTTCTAGCACTTGATAGTATAAGGAAAACTGGGTCAACAAACAGCAAACCAAAGCCATCCGCTCACTCCCATCATTGCCACCATCACCACGAGGAAGATGTCTTTCTAAAGCTTAAAAGGAGGCCACTTTGAAAACTTGCATTCAGAGACATATGATAACCTCTGCGGGTAAAAGGGAGAATGTAAAAAACGACAGCCATTCAGAATGCGTCTTTGGTACCCACTGTGCATCAGAGCATCTCTTGGCTCTGGTTGGCGGAGCACTCGCATTAGCGTCACCCAGAAAGCGTGTTGTAGACACCACTTTGCAGGACTCTTTCCAGACCAAATCCAGATGTCCAAGCAAGCATCAGCAGCTGTGTGTATCCACCGCAAATCACTGTTGGTGGGTTTTAAACCCAGCAAGCCTTGAGGACCGTTGTCACGGGCAATGTGTTGTGGCTGTGAAGGGGAAATAACCTCCATGTGTGTGCCCTGAAGAGTTCATTGTCGACCTGGGAAGCCTACATGGAAAATGAAACCACAAGGCAGTAATGCCACACAGTAGAATGCTGTCACTTTAACCTAATCCTCTTATCTTACAAGGGAGCAGCTGATAGGAAGGGGCTTAACTTGGGTCATACACTGAGGGGAAACGCTGGGGATTGAGTCCAGGTCGTTTCTGTGCCTTTTGGTTCACTTTCCGACGACACAAGGACTCTTAACTATGTAACTATAGTGTCACCTTAACTACATCCAGGCGATGGGGCTGGAGAGATGACACAGTGGTTAAGGGCTCTGACTGCTCTTGCAGAGGATCAGAGTTCAGTTCCCGGTACCCACATGGCAGCTTACAACCATGTAAAACTCTGGTTTCAGGGAATGGATCTGAGCACCTCTTCTGGCCTCTGTAGGCTCTGCGTGCCTGTGGTGTATAAACATGCCTGTCAACCAAACACCAGTGCACATAAACCAAAGATAAAAACATCTGGACAGATGCACAGCTCTCACAGCAAGGGCGGGTTCCGCTTTTAACCGAAGATGCTGGGTTTTATTGTTTTAAGGGAATGTGTATCTTTTTCCTTTTCCAAGTTTGAAGGAACAATCATTCAGACATGCCATAAAGCATGGCCCTGGGAAAAACTTGCCATCTGGGCCATCGGTTGGAAACACCATGAAGGTCACCCAGGCTGTGCATGTTACTTGTCGAGCTCCACTGATTCCTGGAATTCTGTAGTCATTTCCCCAGATTAATTTTTAACTTGTTTAGGTATGTCACTTAAAATAAATTTTTTTTTCTCCCTAACGAAAAGAGGGAAGGGAAGAGGAGGTGATGATTTAATCTTAAAGTATTAGCAGCACACAGAATCCAATGTGTTTTGCATAGATCAGAATCAAGGAAAAGCCAGGCAGGGTGGCACACGACTGTAGTCCCAGCTACGCAGAAGACTGAGGCAGAAAAACACAGGTTCAAGGCTAGCCTGGGCTACAGAATGAATTCAAGGCTAGCTCAGGCTACACAGCCAGTTGCTTTGTAGACCTCTCCACCTTAGTATCTCCCAGATACTTCTCAAAAGACAAGTTCATCTTCCTCCACTCTCTTTTAACCACCCAGGTTAAAAGCAAGGCTTGTCTACAGGAAAGCTCTTGGGTCCTCTTGGACAACTTCCTCTCTGTTTATATCTTATTTGCTAATGGGACCTTTAATTTTTACTCATTTATTTTTGTGTGTATGGGTGTTTTTCCCCTGCATGTGTATATGTGCACCATGTGTCTTCAGTGCCCATGGGGGCCAGAAGAGGTTGTCAGGTCCCCTGAAATGAGTTGCACATAGTTTTGAGACATCATGTGGGTGCTGGGAATTGAACCCAGGTCCTCTGGAAGAATAGATGGTCCTCTAACCCCTGAGTCATCTCTCCAGCTCCACAATGAAACCTTTTAAACCTGTAATAGAAATACCTTCGGTAGAAAGTATCGAGTGGGTGTTAGCTAATGGCTTTTTAGGGAAGTGTCTGAGGCTCACAGGGGCCCAGATGCCTCCCAGGCTGGAAAGAAGAAATCAAGGCTGGGCTGGCTTGACTCATTTTGCAGCTGATCCCTGAGACTAGGAGCTTGTACAAAGTGGTCCCTTCCGAAACACTGAGATGGAAACAAGGGCACAGTAAAGCAACAAGGCCGCATTCTTAGGATGGGTCTCTGTTGTGGGAAGGAAGGAAGCAGGAGGGAAGAAGGGGGAGAGACCTGGCAGCCCCGTGTGGGGTCCTGAAACTGGGCTGGCCACAGGTGTGTTCCCCCAATTGACCTGCCGTAAGATTTGAACCACTTCAGAAAAGAGGCAGGATCATGAGTGAAACAGCATTCTTCAGACGAAGTCTGTGTGTGTGTTTATCTGTTTCTCTGTGTGTATCTGTGCATGTGTCTGTCTGTCTGTGTGTATCTATCACTGTGTATGTCTGTCTGTGTGTGTGTTTATCTGTTTCTCTGTGTGTATCTGTGCATGTGTCTGTCTGTCTGTGTGTATCTGTCACTGTGTATGTCTGTCTGTGTCTCTGTGTGTGTCTGTCTGTGTCTGTGTGTGTGTGTATATATCTGTCACTGTGTATGTCTGTGTGTGTGTGTGTCTGTGTGTGTGTTTATCTGTCTCTGTGTGTGTGTCTGTCTGTGTGGATGTCTCTCTCTCTGTGTGTCTGTGTATGTATGTTTATCTATCTGTGTGTGTGTGTGTCTGTGTGTTTATCTGTCTGTGTGTGTGTGTTTATCTGTCTCTCTGTGTGTGTCTGTCTGTGTGTGTGTCTCTGTGTGTGTGTTTGTCAGTCTGTATATGTGTCTGTGTATGTGTATTTTTCTGTCTCTGTGTGTGTGTCTGCGTGTTTGTCTGTGTGTGTATGTGTGTGTGTGTGCCAGACAGTACATATGGAGAGACAACTTTTAGAAGTAATTTCTCTCCTTCCACTGCATGGGTCCCAGGAATTGAACTCAGGTTGTTGGGCTTGGCATCAAGCCCTTTTTCCAGCTGAACCATTTCAGCAGCCCGGACAAAGTCACTCTTAAGGGTTATGCTAGCTAAGAAGTATTACCCAATCACATTCCTAGAAGGTGAGCGACAGTTCTTTCATTCCTGGCTGGGGGGTTGATGGATAGTATTCTACAGCCGTTTACAGCTTGGCTCTCTTGAAGCCTTTTTCTTCATATGGTCTTGGGATTCGGTCCCTTAGGACTCTGGTGAGTCCCATCTCCTGGAAAAATTGAAAGGGGAATGTCATGGGGGCTCATGGCTCCTACTGCTGCGATGTCCTCATTCCTCCTTCCTCTGTTTCCTTGCCACCTACCCTGAGCCTCAGCCAGCACCTCCGCTGTTTCAACAGGCTTACCCAGGGACAACCCAGACCTTCACCCAAGGGATGCAACTCTTTGATTGCTTTCGCTTCTTGGGCCATGGATGTTGTACTGTCCTTAATTTGGTTTCTATTTCAGTGGTAAGGACCCTGACCAAAAGCAACCTGGGGAGGAAGGGGTTTATTTGGATTACACATCAGAATCCATCATTTGGAAGAAGTCAGCCCAGGACCTCAATGCAGAAGTCAGGAGGTAGGAACTGAAGCAGGTGTTGTTGAAGGACGCTGTGGTGGTTTGAATAGGTCTGCCCCTCATAGATTCATGTGTTTGAGCGCTCTGCCCATAGGGAGTAGCGCTATTAGGAGGTGTGGCCTTGTTGGAGAAAGTGTGTCACTGGGGGTGGGCTGTGAGGTCTCAGATGCTCGAGTCTGGCCAGTGTGTTTCAGTCTCCTGCTGCCTGTGGATCCAGATGTAGAACTCTCAGCTCCTTCTCCAGCACCATGTCTGCCTGCACACCGCCATGCCTCTTGCCATGGTGATAATGACTAAACCTCTGAACTGTGAGCCGGAGCACTACAGACTGTTCTTATTGAACATGGAAACTGTGCCTTGCAGAGTGTCCCCATCTATGCCAGGGACACTATCTAAACCTGCTGCTCAGCTGGGCTGCGAGTATTGCCCAACTCTCCTGGCGGTTCAGGATGCTTGCGACACGTGAGATGCCAGAGAGTCACGTCATGTCCCCTTTGCTGTCAACAGGGCTCTTAGATGGTATACAGGCAGATGGGTTGCATGGGACAGGAGAACATGAGGCAAACACTCGGGGGTCAAATAGGTCTGATGCCTGAGGTCCCACAAGCAAGGCCAACCTACATCAGAATACAGTCAAGCCTGTAAAAATCCAATTGCTGGCACTTCTAACATGGAAGGGGTACCATGCCACCATTTTACAAGAGGGTGATTGGCTTCCTTGAAGGAAGTGGCCTTACTGGGTCACAGTGTTGATTTGTGTTGCTGACAACATAATGGTTTCATCCAGCCTGGCAGTACCTGAATAACAAGAGAGAGGCTGCATTGCTGGGCCCATGTGTGGTGTCTACTCGGGCCCTGTCTTCAGTTAAAATACCAAATAAACTAAATGTCTGCAAACCTGACTTGCCTAATCAAAATCCCTTGGTGTCTTCAAAACTTCCTAGCAGTGTTAAAGGGTGCCGAGACCCACAGTTTGAGGAGTATGACCACAGTCTGTCTGTCTGTCTGTCTGTCTGTCTGTCTGTCTGTCTGTCTGTCTCTCATCTTTCATCTTTCAGAACACTGCCATCCACAGGATGGGGACAAGAGTCTATTAGAATCCCTTAAGCCCTGGACTTTGAAGGCTGGGTAAGGGGTGCTTCCAAAAAGTGCCAGGAGAAACAGTCCCCCGAAGAGAATATAGACGCTGCCTTCAACCAAGAAAACTACAAAACTAAAAGTGTTTTCCACTGTTTGTTGTCACCTTGTAACACTAGAAGCTGCTCGGTGACTGAGCGAATGGAGGAGGGGTTAGAGAGTCTGAAGGCTGAGGCATGAGTCTATCACCTTCTGGGGGTCCTTTAACCCCCCCCCTCCGAGACTAATGTTATGGCGTTCATATTTGTTCATGTGTTGCAGTGAGTATAGGCTTGTGGACATGAAACCATGAAGCTGGTGACTGTGATCAGCAAGATGGCACTTTTGAAACTCCCACAGTCAAAGGGGCACAGAGAGACTCGGGCCAGCAACCACTAAGGAGCTAAAACAAATTGGCTAATTCAATCACCCTGCGGCCTTCTCCCTCCTCCCTGGGCCCCAGAATGAGCAAGACACAGGGATGACTCATCAGAAAGTCCAAAGTTGGCAGCTGGGAGCCCGATGTAGCTCTGAAGAGGGGGTCAGGGAGTCCACAGGTAAAAGTCAAGGTTGGGTGCACTTTTAAGTCATATAAGTCCATGGAGCAGTGGGTCATGGTTATGCATTTAGGAGCAGTCGCATTTGGCACACGACAACACAGTGTCCTTGTAGCTGAGTGGGAGGGATAGAAGTTCAAGGAGGGGCACGAAGGGAGCTAGAAAAGAGGGTGCTGATAGAACGCCCTAGAGCTGGGTGGATGCCAGACAGTCATGGGCACGCAGTGTTGAGGCGGGGAACAGCAGAAATACTTTTAACTAAGAATCGTGCTGTGGGTGCCCAGGGCAGAGAGACTCCCGAAGGCCGTTGGATCATTGTGCAGGGCCAGGAGAGTTGAAATGAGTTTACTGCCCACATCCAGACATTGTGCCTCACGCTCCCTGACCCGAGGGTGACTGCAGCCAGAACTCTGAGCAAGCCCGGCATGACATGTGCACAGATGTCCCTCTCCCTCAAGCTCTGGGGACTCCCTGGTTCTCACTGCCTGAAGTTGAGATGTGTGGAACTGGGTACTGGTGTCCAGTTTACTGAAGCCAAACAATGCACGCCATTCTGTTCTGAACCCCATTGCCCATCAAAGGGGGACTAACCCAGATGACCTGAAGAGAAGATTTGCACTACAGCCAGACCCAAGAGGGGTGGTGGCGGGAGTCACCTTTATCTCTCTCCGACCGGTACCATGTCTGCACTGTCTGGGTGGCTGCATGACTCAGGAGTACCTGGGCTTGCTAGCTCAGGTATCCAGTGGCATGAAGCCAAGAGCCTCGTTTGATTAGTCTTCTTGGGTTTGCCCATAGGGATGAAGAGATGTATACAAATATACATGTGTATGTTAATAAAATGAAAATTAGCTGGGAGACCAGAGTCATCATGATAGTGACAGCTATGTAAAACCCAGCTATTGAACTGGGATTTGCTTGATCTATGCATCTTATATTTATTATTTACATAATATTTGTGTAGAAGGAAGGTCTTTAGAATAGAGGGACAGACAAGTTTTTATATATGAGATCACATATACGCTTTTTAAGGTAACACGGATTTTCAGTGTGTAGTGTGGATACCCTAGCTAACAAGCTGGGGTTCGGGAAAATTGAAGTGAATAATACAATTAGATGACATGCAGGCCGCTGGCAGTGACCGACTGTGGGAGGAGCTGGTGACAGAACAAAGAAGTAGGATGGAGGTTGTGAGGTGTGCGTGGATTAGAACAGTTAGGCTTAAATAAACACAGTGTGTCGGGGAGAGAAGAGCTGCAGAAATCTAAACAGGGCCATTACAGTCCGCTAAACACAAACGAGCAGGCAGAGGCGGCCAGCAATCAATATGGCCACCGGCCTCGTCTTGCCTGATTAGTTCTGTGATTTCACATTGGCTCCATCCTCATTAAGGTGAGGTAGAAGGCTGCCTGCATGACTTCTCACAGCCTCAGAGAAGCAACAGAATGCTGTCAGGCCCCCAAAGGAGCTGGTGGGCTGGGGCCCATTGTATGTGTGAGTTTTCCAGAGAATCCGCGACTGCTGATTCTGTCATTAAAATCTAGCCAAGGGAGGGTAGATGCAGGGAAGAGGATAGTTAAGGATTCTTTAAGGCAGTGTGATTTCAATGCCAAATTAGAGGCCTGACTTGATTTGAAAGGAAGAAGGGAGCTTGTGGGTGGCACAGCCAAGTGCTGGGTTCAATCACATACTCACAGACACAGAAGGATGCTATGAATCCAATCTAGGTCACAAGCTAAAGTCTGGATGAAGGGGAGATAGACCAGAGTCACGATGGTGCCAAGATAGGTCAGCCAAAGTCCCAAATTGATGGCAGCAAAGGCCTGAGTGTTGACAGTGAGGTTTGGATGTAAGACACAGGGAGAAGAATCTACAGAAGTTGGTGGCGGATTGGATGTGGAGGGTAGAAAAGACATAGCTTCAGGTCCGAGGGCAGCCAACAATAATTTCTCAGCAGGAACAGATGCAAATTTTGAAGAGACAGCCATGGCCTTGAGACATGGCTAGTTCAGGTATCCCTTGAACAACATGTGGCAGGCGTTTTGTGGTGCACTCTGGTGAGAGCCGAGAGCTGAGTGGCCGGCCCAGGAGTCCTTTGTGCCAAGGCCACTGTGATGGGATGCTGAGAGTGAGCACACTCCCTGCAGGGAGCCAGCTTGGAGAGGAGGTGCCTAAGGAGAGCATTTCGGGGCGAACAGCGGGTCAACAGAAGACAGAGCGAGAATTTTTGAAAAGAGGACATGGGAGCAGTGAGCCCGCAGGGGTGGCGGGGCCACTGAAGGCCAGGGCAGGAGGGCTGCATGGTAGGACTCAGCTACAGAGAAGTTGAAGGGAGCCAGGGCAAAATACTTCTGTTTTCTTACGTTTTATATATAGGCTTAGGTGCTGGAGAGATGCCTTGGTGGTTAAGAGCACTGGCTGCTCATGTAGAGGACCCAAGTTTGGATCCCAAGCATCACATGGTGGTTCACAACCGCCTATAACTCCAGTTCCAGGGGATCCAACGGCCTCTTCTGGCCTCTGCAGACACCAGGCAGCCTACGTGGTGCAAGACAAAGACACACATGCAGGCAAAATGCTCATACTCGTAAAATAAAAATCAATAAGTCTTTAAAGGTAAACCATCTTTTAGAAGAGTTTGAGACTTACAATAAGACTGAGAAAAAAAATCATGGTGTGTTTCCAGCCTTACTATGAATAATGCTGCTATAAGTTTTCGTGTGTGTCCTTACATTTCAAAAAGGGAAATAAGTCATTGTAACCACGTTTAGTGTTTCGGTGGCATTGAGTACATTCATATTGCTGTATAAACATCACCACCAGCTACCTCTAGAAGTCTTTTCTCTACTAACAGTGAACTCCCTGTCCTTTCTACCTCCAACTCCTTATAACCAACCGTCATGACTTTAGTTCTCTGTGGTTTTGACCACTCTGAGTACCTCACTCATGTAACTGTACACTAGCTGTCATGTTGTGAATGGCTTCTTTCCCTTATCACAGTGTCCTCAAAGTTGGTCATACGGTAGCATGTATCAGAATTCTGTGCCCTTTGAAGGCACACTGATCAGCTTTTGGATGTGTATGTATGTGTGTGTATGCTCTGGTGCCCTTGGGGTCCAGCAGAGGGTGTGGGACCCCCTGGGGCTAGAGTTCCAGGCTGCTCTGAGCTACCTGGTGTAGATGCTGAAAACCCAGCTTGGGACCTCTGGAAGAGCATCAAGTGGTCCCTATGTCGCTGTCTCGCTCACCCCCTTCTACTGTTTTAATTTTCAATTCTTTAATGGCATATTCAGCCAAGATGGAGAGACAGAAAACTGAAGGAAAGCTAGGGCAAGGAAAAGAGTCCAAGTTACTCCTCAGGGTCTGCTTTATGCTTCTTACTAGCAGAAAATCAAACATTTTTTTTATTAATTAATTTATTTATTAAAGATTTCTGCCTCCTCCCTGCCACCTCCTCTCTGCCACCGCCTCCCATTTCCCTCCCCCTCCCCCAATTAAGTCCCCCTCCCTCATCAGCCCAAAGAGCAGTCAGGGTTCCCTGCCCTGTGGGAAGTCCAAGGATCTCCTACCTCCTTCCAGGTCTAGTAAGGTGAGCATCCAAACTGCCTAGGCTCCCACAAAGCCAGTACGTGCAGTAGGATCAAAACCCAATGCCATTGTTCTTGACTTCTCAGCAGTCCTCATTGTCCGCTATGTTCAGCGAGTCCGGTTTTATTCCATGCTTATTCAGACCCAGTCCTTCTGGCTTTGGTGAGTTCCCGATAGATCATCCCCATTGTCTCAGTATGTGGGTGTACCTCTCGCGGTCCTGAGTTCCTTGCTTGTGCTCTCTCTCTTTCTGCTCCTGAAAATCAAACAATTTTGACACAAATGACCAAACCTGTTCAAAAACTGTGCCGAGATTGTGGTCCCTCTTCTGAGAGGCATCTTAAATATTTAATATTCATTAAAACACCTAATGAATTGTGCTGTGGGTCTAAACATACATCTTAAACCCTTGTGACCTTTGATTTATTCTCATCAACACTCCTGCCTCACTTGTAAACCTGAACCCTCACTTTATCGCCCACCTTCAGTTCTGCTTACAGAAGGAAATTTTTTAATGTGAAAGAAATAAGTAGCTCATCTTTGCTTCATTTTAAAACTTCACTTACTTTAAGGCAGTTTTCAGTTTTACCCTTTCAACAGTGTGAGTGCAAAACCCACAGCTCACACTTACGCTGTTGTTAAATCATCACCGCCTTAACATGAATTGTTATGTTGTGTGTGCTTTCATTTTCTTTAAGCATTAACCTTGCTCCATATTTTGTCCTCCTTTCTGGGGACTGAGTGGAGATCTGGGCTGCAGAGCTGACAGTGTTGAGGGGCAGCTCCTACCAACACTGGCATTATGGTGGATTCTTCTCAAGTGTTCCTCTGACTTTTAAAAATGGTTTATTTTGTATGATGTGTGAGTGTCTGCCTGTCTGTATGTGTACCAGGTGCATGCCGTACCTGCGGAGGCCAGAAGAGGGTGCTGGATTCTCCCTGGAACTGGAATTACAGGCAATTGTAAACTATTTTATGTGGGAGCTGGGAATCAAACCTGGGTCCTCTGCAAGAGCAGCAAGTGATTGTAACTGCTGAACCATCTCTCCAGCACTCTTGTGCTTATTTTCTCTCTTCACTCATCTTTGGTGAAGTGTCTGTTCAGTTTTCTCATCGTTGCATTTTGAAAAGTCCCGATAGTTTGGTTAATAGTCCTTCATCAGGTACTTAGATATACAAATATTTTCTCTGAGTTGTGTCGTCTTCTCTCTTGACAGTCCCTTTCATAGAATGAAAGTTTCTAGCGCTACTGAAACCCAGTTTGTTGACTATGTCTTTCAGGGAACTTGCCTTTAGGGCTGTGCCTCGCCAGCCGTCACCAAGCCCACAGTTCCTAGATCTTTTCCTTGTGGGATCTCCTGTGAGTTTTATAGTTTTGTATATGACATTTATGCCTGTGATCTGTTTCTGACTAACTACTGAAAGGGCATATGAAGTCCCAGCAGTTCTAGTGGTGACAGGCTGGCCTCTCCACAATCTCCACTTCTTTCTCTCTTTCCCTCCAGCACACAGATTTCCCCAGTTCATCAAGATGATTGTATCAGAACACTTGGATGTCATTTCTCTGATATAATACACTTTGGATGATATTGGCTTTTCAGTGTTAAGCATTGCATTTTTAGAATTTGGGGTTGGAGAGATGGCACAGGGGTTAGGAGCACCTCCTGTTCTTCTAAAGGATCCAGGCTCAGTTCCCAGCACCCATGTTAGGCGACTCACAGCCTCCTATAACTTCTGCTCCAGGGGGATTTGAAGTGTTCTTCTGGCCTCTGTGGTCACCACACATACACGCACACACACACATACATGCACACACACACATACATGTATACACACACATACATGCACACACACACAAGCACACACACACATACACACACATATACGCACACACACATACACACACATGCACACACACAATTAAAAATAAAATAAATTCTTTAAAAAATTTAAATATGAGGTGCTTATGTTATACACTCATATATGACTGACATTTTGAAACATGGATGATCTAAGCTTTACTATATGAGCCACGTAGATGCAGGACACTGCGCTGTGATTGGGAGTACAGACTTTCCCTCTCCTACACACAGCTTGTCCCTGTCCTTTCCCCTGTTTCATCAGGTGGTGAGGTTCGAACTCCGTCTAACCTACCTTCCTCTCCTGTGAGTCTCTGCGTCTGAGCGTTCCTCAGCCTGGATGGCACGTTGGTATCACATCCCTTCCCCCAAAGCTCAGCGGTCCTTGTGGAAGAGGTGCTGGAAACATCCTAAGAGTCGTCTACCACTTGTGGACAATGTCTTCCAGACACAGCAGGACTGATACACATACGAACTCACAGAGATTGTGAGGGCAACCACAAGACCTGCACGAGTGCAAGCCAGACAAAATAGGCCACCAAGTCCCACTCCTAACCCAGGAACTACTTGCAGATGATAGCTTCTGGGAGATAGGAAATCAGTTTTCTCCAATGGAGTGACACTGGGTATCTCAACCACACTCTAAGGCAAGCCCTGTGCCCAGGAGTATTTGGCTAACACAAGTCAGACTTTGATGTGGGATTCTCCTCTGTAAGCTGTGAATATCATTGGTTAATAAAGAAACTGGCTTGGCCTGATAAGGTAGAGTAGAGCTAGGCAGGGAAAACTAAACCAAATGCTGGGAGAAAGAAGGAGAAGTCAAGGAGAAGCCATGTAGCCCCGTTGGAGACAGATGCCAGAACTTTACCCAGTAAGCCACAGACTCATGGCGATACACAGATTAATGGAGATGGGCTAATTTAAGATATGAGCTAGCCAGAAATATGCTTAAGCTATTGGCCAAACAGTATTGCAAATAATATGGTTTCTGTGTAATTATTTCGGGGCTGAGATGCTGGGAACAAACAAGTGGCTTCCTACTACAAGACTTCATGGTGTGTGTATGTGTGTGTGTATGTGTGTGTTTTGGTTTTATTTTGGCTTTGGATTTGCTGGTTTTTTTTTTTTTTTTTTAAGAGAGAGAAAGAACTTGAAGTTTGTGGGTAGGGATGTGGGGAGGATCTGAGAGAGTTTGCAAAGAGGAAAGAATATACTCAAAATATATGAAATTCTCAAAATATCATATAAAATATTGAATTCTACATAAGCATCTGTGGAGAAGACATAGTAGGTCAAATAATTACAACTTTTTTCTAGATGAAAATTATAGTCCCTACCCCCCCCCATAAGTTCTGTTTCAAAGGAAAGCAATGAATTGTGACTCTCTGGGACAATGAAAACCACACAAGGCAGAGAGTTGTGTTCTGGGTCCTGTTGAGATAAATAATTCCACCAGTGTTGTTAGCCAAATGAGACCAAGTCATGTGGGAAAGGCTCTAGGAAAGACAGCCTATTCCTACCTACAGCCTTTTAACATTTAACTCTTTGAAAGAAAAATTCTCATCACCCACCAATCTCTATCCAAACTCCAAAGGGTCATACCCACCACTCCCTACACACACCCCAAAGGGTCATTCCCACCAATCCCTACCCCCCAAGAGGGTCATCCCCATCACTCCCTGCCCCCAAAAGGTCATTCTCACTAATCCCTACACCCCAAAAGGTCATTCCCACCAGTCACTATCCCCCACCTAACAGGGTCTTCTCCACCAATCCTTATCCACACCCAAGGTCATCTCCACCAATCCCTACCTCTCGAAGTAGTCCATCCCCACCAATGTCCCCTCCCCAAGAGGGTCATCATGTAGTTTCCCACAGGAGCAGATACTTTCTTTTTATTCTTTGTAAATGACACTTTTATGCCTATGATACCAGAGAAAATTTAATTCAGAAGATGAAAAACGTGTTCTTGGCCATTGTAATTATAAGATCAAAGCCACTGGGCCTCATTTCAACAAGGCACTTCAAGAATTAAATACATTTGTCCCGATGCTTAGTGAGTTTTGGAGTGTGTGTCAAGCGCCCAGATCACACAGATGAAACCTGCCACGTGCTCAATGTCGCTCACTGTACACAGCACATAACAGTTTGGGCCCTGTGGAAGCCCAGTGGCACTTACCTTTAGAGCCAGGGACCGGTGAGTACCAAGAGACACCCAGCCTAAGCTATTGAAGTGGTGCAAATATAAAACATTCAGTGTGGGGGGTTTGTTTTTCATGCTTGATTGTATTTGTGCTTCATTTTAGACAAAATCAGAAACTTCTTTGGATGTCTGAGTACATAAATTGATCAAGAGATGGATGTATCCTGTATGTGTTCAAAAACAGAGAAAAATGCTAACTAAATTGAGAAGGTTGCCTAGAGTGGTAACAGTAAAAATAACTAATTTTGTCACATTTATTTATTTTATGTGTACAAGTATTTTACCTGCGTGTGTGTGTGTTGTGTGTGTGTGTGTGTGTGTGCACCATGTACATGCCTGGTGCCCCTGGAGACCATAAATAAAGGGGATGGGTTCCTTGGAAATGGAGTGACAGGGGGTTGTGACCAACACATGTGTGCTGGATATTAAATCTGGGTCCTCTGTGAGAGCAGCAAGTACTCTTAACTGCTGAGTCATTGCTTCAGCCCTGATCATTGATAATTAGTTCAATTGCCTTTGATCAGTGGGGCTTCCCACCTAGTTTATAAAGTATCCAGATCCCTGGGATGGTTAAATTTATGTGTCAGCTTTGAAGGTTCATCTTCTTTTGTTTTTTGATTTTTGAAAATTAACATTTTAATCAATGACCTTCACCCATAATGTGTCATGAGCCCCATCCCATCGTTTGTCATAGACCTCACAAACAAAAGGGCATTCTTTGGCAGACTAGATATATGTACATATATAATACACATGTGAGTATGTTTTATGTGTTCTCCATCATTGCTGCTTCTCTGGAGACCCCTGGTTGAGGTTTTTCTTTCCCTCAACTTATATTTATTTTCTCTCTCTGAGTTCCTACCTTCATTGGGTGAATGTATGCTATTCTTTTTTAATTTAGTGGAAAACAAGATTGACAATTTATTCTCTGTAACTATAGAGACAGCTTTCATCCGTCCTATTAGGCCAATCAATCAGGCCTCTAGCAAAAACAGAGAATTCCACTCAGCAGAGCTTAAAGCTAACTGATGAAGGGGTTATTCTTAGACATGTAGGCAGAACCGAGGGGACTGATCAGGCAGAGCCAATTCCTCAAAGAAACATCTCTGGGAGGATGTGGTGGCATGGATGAGAATGTCCCCCATAATTTCGTGTTTGAATACTTGGTCCCCAGTAGGTGGTGCTGTTTGGGTAGGCTCAGGAGGTGTGGGCTTGTGGAGGAAGTATGTCATGGGGGTGGGAGGGAAGGGTGGGTTTTGAGGCTTCAAAGTCACATATCACTCACAGTTCACCCACTCTGGTTCCTGCTTGGAGTTCGAGATGAGTAAAAGCTTCTGCTGCAGTCACCATGTCTGCTGCTTGCTGCCTTGCTACCCTCTGGAACCATCAACCCTATAAACCATCTTTCTATACGTGGCTTCGGTCACAGTGTTTTAATGCAGCAACAGAGAAGTAATTGACACAGACGACGATGTTAAGCCTGAAGAGAAAAGAAGAACTTTCCTTACTAGATCAGTGAGAACGGGAATCCTAGAGGGACCACCTGACGGGAGGTGTGTTTGAAGGAAGAGGTAGCCATGGCCAGACAGTGCCTGACCAGGGAGCAATGGAAGAAACTGAGTCCATCTTCTTGACACACCCTCCTATCTGCCGGTGCTTCCATTGCACAAATCCAACCATAGCTAGAAGGTGTGGTCTCCTAGGTACACAGCCACTCGGATGGAATGGACCTGAGGAAGCAAACGAAATAGCACACATAGGAGAAAAGTGCAGCTGTCTCGCCAAACTTGAGAGGACACTCCCCTTTCATGGGCCACAGACCGTGCAGGCTTAACGACTATTTGGACACACATTCTACTGCTCACATGAGTGCACCCAACCCCCGCCCTTTCCACCTTTACCCCAAAAGCCCATTAGTCTGGCTCAGGTGCTGTATTTCTTTCCTTGTTATTGTAACAAAAATACTCGATAGAGGTATCTTAGAGTAGAAAAGGTTAGCGCTGGTTCATAAGTTGAGGACACAGTCCAGCCTGGTGGGTAAGGCCTTCAGGCAGGAACGTGAGACAGGTCACATTGCCTCCATGGTCAGGAAGAAAAGAGATGAAGGTTAGTGCCAAGCTCACTTTGTCCTTTTTATTCAGCCCAGAACCCTAGCCCACGGGATGATGCTGACCACACCCACGGTGGATTGCACCTCTTTAGTCAGATATCCCTGGAAACACCTTCTCAGACACACCAAGAGGTTTGTTTCCTGGGAGATTCTGAATCTAGGCAAGTTGACAAAGAAGATTCATCATCGTTGGTAGTGTTCCTCTGCTTCCCGGCCTTGTAGCAGCGATAGCATCTTGGACATTGGTTGCAAGTTTTCTTACAAGAGCCGGACCTGGCTTAGCTCCCAGCTGGCTGAAAGCAGCCATTACAAGCCCAGGCATATGAACTTGTGAAATCTTCTGTTATTTTGTTCTAAGATTGTGTGCAGGCTGTTTGTCATAGCCAGAGTTACTGGAAAGGGGAGAGCTTCAACTGAGAAAATACCTCCAGAAGATCAGGTGGTAGGCAAGCCCGTAGGACCTTTTCTTAATTAGTGATTGATGTAGGAGGACCCAGCCCATTGTGGGTGGCGCCGCCCCTGGATTGGCGGCTCTTGGTTCTATAAGAAAGCAGGCTGAGCAAGGCATGAGAAGAAAGCAGCACCCCTCCATGGTCTCTATATCAGCTCCTGCCTCCAGGTTCCTGCCCTGTGTGAGTTCCTGTCTTAACTTCCTTCAGTGATGGACAAATATGGAAGCATAAGTCAAAGAACGCCTTTCCTCTCCAGGCTGCTTTGGTCATGTCTCAACACAGCAATTTTAACCCTAACTGAGGCCTATGGTGACGTGTGCATTTATGTTTGGAAAGAGAAACCTTTTTGCTATGATTGATTTTGAAGGGTAGAAAACCTAATTTAAAAATCCATCTGAAGTGGTGGGAGGTTGGCGTTGGGGTGAAGAGACGCATCATTTACATGTATGCAATTGTCAAATAGTAAAATGAAGAGACAAACAAATCCCACAAGCCAAGAGAAAATAACCTTGCATCATCCAGCCACACTCTGAGCATTTTATCCTGGTTGCTCTGAAAAGATACTGATGACCCTAGGGAAACTCACTGGATCATGTCATTAAAGAGGCTAGAAATGCTTCATATTCTTCATGACATTATTATTATTAATTATTACCATTATTATTTTAAGTAAAGGAAGCATTGTGATTCCAGTGGCTCCAGTTCTCTGTTTGTGAACCCAGGGTGAGAATCTTTTAGCCTAGCTCACTTTTCAGTGTGTGATTCCACGCGTAGAATACCAGCCCAAAAGCCAGTAAGACAGTTTACATTAAACACACACAGAATGCATCTGTTTAATCTCAATTGTCCCCTGAGTCACACAGTGCAAAACTGCCCTAAGGTGTTTGCAAGACATCTCTAGGAGAATGGCTAAAGTGTTGGCTTTGGGACTTCAGTTTCATTTTAATTTCTTTTAGATGCTTTAGATGATTAGTTATAATATGATAACTAAATTTAAATTGTGTGTGTGTGTATGTGTAATAGCAGTCGGCAATAAATAGCTGAAGTTTATGAAACCACTAAGAAAACAGCCCCTCCGTGACAGGGTTTCTCTGTGTAACAGTCCTTGACTGCTCTGGAACTACTCTGTAGACCAGACTGGCTCCGAACTCACAGAGATCTGCCTGCCTCTGCCTCCCGAGTGCTGGGATTAAAGGTGTGCGCCACCTCCGGGTTTAAGAAACTTCTTAAGGTAGTGAAGCAGAGAGCACAGATAACTCTGAACTTTTTCTTTTTACAGATTTCGAATCTTAACAGTTTTCTATTATGAAAAACAAAAACACTGAAAATAGTTTCAGAAGCAGCTATAGGACCTGGGAGGGACGGTTTGTGGTTAAGAGTATTTATTGCCCTGGCAGAGGACCTGGGTTCAGTTTCCAGCACCCACATGGTAGCTTACAATTACCTGTAACCCCAGTTCCAGAGGGATCTGATGCCCTCTTCTGGCCTCCATGGGTACTGCACATACATGGTACACATACATGCATGCAGGCAAAACACTCATACACATAAAATAAATCTTAAAAAATAAATTTAAAGTGTGTATATATATGTATATATATATGCTTTAAACTGTGCAGTATAGTTTCTTTGTGTTTGAGGGTGGAAGTGGGGGGAATAGACTGAATATAATTAGTCAAAAAAAATTCTATGATCTGAAGTGTTTTGAGTGGCAAGAGGACGTCATGAATGGGGAAGTCCACTCTAGGAATCTTTCTTGAATTAGTCAGAATTGATCCACTAGAGTCTAACTCAGTCTCCCACACTGTTGTAAATTGATCTTCACATTATATCTGTCTTGTAGATCTCTGAATAATTTTTGTATTTAGTCTTAGGTACCAACTCCAATTGTCTTATTATGTATATGCAAATAATTCTAAATCCTATGATACCCAAAATCTGAAACATTAGTGAAAATATTCCAAAATCAGAGAAATAAGAAATCTAGGTAGAAAAGAGTTTCTTGGGATCACAAACAATGTTTCGGATATATTTAGTTGGCCAAAGTAACTTTTTATGGAATGTATTAGAAAGGAGAAATTCTGTGGTGTGCTTAAACTGTTCTGAGTAGCTGCTGTGGGACAATGGCTTGGTATTGTTTTAATAAAATGCTGACTGGTCAGTAGGCAGGCAGGACATATAGGCAGGGAAACCCAGGCAGGAAGTAGAGGCAGAGCGATGAGAACAGGTGAATTCTGGGAAGAAGAAAGGCTGAGTCTGCAGTTGTCACAGAGGAAGCCAGACACAGAGGAAGCAAGATGAGAATGCCTCACTGATAAAAGGTACCAAGCCATATGGCTAACACAGACAAGAATTATTGGCTAATTTAAGATGTAAGAATTAATTAATAAGAAGGCTGAGCTAATGACCAACCAGTTTATGATTAATGTAGACTTCTGTTTCTTTGGGATGGAATGGCTGCAGGACTGTGCAGGGCAGAAACCTCTGTCAGCAAGTAGCTATATCACAGCAGAAAGCATGGGTGGACTGTTGCTGCCATGGTCCACAGGAGCACAGGCATAGGTGTCGCCCTCTGCAGGCCATGTCCCCTATCTTATAACGATTGTAGGCATTGTACATTGATTCAGAGGGAAACCCTGGCTGCAGAGAGCTTGTCTGTCTTTCATGAGGAGCACAAAGAACTTCTTCTGTGGGGAAGACAGACAACTTCTCATGAGCACCTCTCTCCTTGGTGACGGGTTATTTCCAAAGACAGAATTATCACCTATACTCATAAATTTAACTCTTTCCTATGAAATGACTCAAAGTGGGGGAAACAGCGTCAGCATAAAGTGACAGGCAGTGAGAGAGTTGGGAGACCTCACTCCTAGGAGGTTAGAAGCATACTTCAGGACAGGCTTGCTGAAAGTTAGCTCCAATTCCTGCAGCGTATACAGCCCTCAGGCCCCTTGAGACTGTAAATGAGTCAACAGAGTGACCGTGTCCTTGCGTTGCTTGTTTTGTGGCTGTTTTTTTTTTCCTTCTAATAATCTAATGATGTCATTAAATGCCTCTGGATTATCTTGCTGATAAGGAAGGCACAGTGACCCCAGCTTTCAGCTATTTAGATGTATCTTAAGGCAATTATGTTACTTAGATAATATAAGCAATTTCA
The DNA here is from genome assembly GCF_950005125.1 of Chionomys nivalis. Taxonomy (NCBI): domain Eukaryota; kingdom Metazoa; phylum Chordata; class Mammalia; order Rodentia; family Cricetidae; genus Chionomys; species Chionomys nivalis. The sequence goes on along the minus strand of NC_080088.1, from coordinate 81,850,076 downwards.
TGAGAAAATGGTTACGGTAAATACGATAATCGCAAATGGAAGCAGTGGATGCTTAATATATGCCAGGCCACTCTAAAGAAATCTCATTAGCTAATTTAATTAAAGAGAGGAAACAAACAGAACAAAAATATACCTTTTATTCCTGGCAAAGTTAATCAAAATTTTTTAAATCTGGAATTAATAAATAAATTAGTAGAATGCATTTAGGGTCTAATAGATTGTGGTGAGGCGAAGGGGTGAAATATTTGCAATGCCTATCTGGAAAGAGGTTAACTTGTGAAACATAAAAGGAATTTCTGGTATCAGCAGCAAAATGTCTAAAGGAAAAATGAGCAACAGAGAGGCTGTCACAGAAAAGAGCAGCCGGGGGCTGACCAGTGTGTGGAAGATGTGCAAGCTTATTGTGAAGAAATGGAAATTAACACTGAAATGCTACTTGGGTTAGTTTGACAGTTATCAGAGGTCTGGAGGAAGTCTCCTGCTGGTGAGGGTGGGGATGGGGTAAGTTCCCTGTACTGGAATTGCCATCTATTTAGCTAGTGACTTTTGGGGTAGCAAATCAGGGGGTGTGGTCTTGTCTGCTCATGCAGGCTTAAGAGCTGAGGGTGTGGAGTCCCATTTTCTCCCCTCCCCCTCTCTGTGTTGGTCAGATCCAGAAGCTGTTGGTCCCCAGCTCCCTTGGGCAGAATGGCAGGACACAGCAGCTGGATCACGGTGGCATCTAATCTGTTCTGTATCAGTGAGTGTTTATCCCCATTTTATACCTAAATAAATTTTTGTGACCCTTTAACAGACTCTCATAGGTTACCTCTTGTTTGTAAGGGTGGGAGTGGGGTAGGTGCCCTCCTGTGGGGGAAGGTGGGAGTGGGGTAGGTGCCCTCCTGTTGGTGAGAGTGGGGGGAGGTACATGCTGGTAACTGGAGGTTTCTCATCCCACCTGGTCCCACAGCTGCTTTTAAAATAACCATTCTGAGGCTTAAAATTAATTACAAACTGTTTGACCTGTTAGCTCAGGCTTATTATTAACTCTTACAACTTAACCCATTTTTAGTATTCTGTCTTTTACCACAAGGCTTGTGACTTGTTACTGCTCATCTTGCTTCTCATCTATTGTCTCTCTGACTCCGCTTTCTTCCTCTACCTCCCATGCTTGTATTTTCCACCTAGCTATATTCTGCCTGGCTGTTGGCCAAATCAGCTTCTTTATTAACCATTGTAATAAGGCAGATTCACAGCATACAGAAGGTCATCTCACATCATGTGTTCTCCTGTTGGTGTGGAAGGGGTGGGGTAGGTACCCTCTTGTTGGTGAGGGTCGGGGAGGGGTAGGTGCCCTCCTATTGGTAAGTGTGGGAGTGGGGTTAGGTACCCTCCCACCCTATTGATAGGAGAGAAGCCTGGGACAGTTCTCTTTTGGTCTCTGTGCTGAAATGCTGACCAAAACCAACTTGAGGATGGGGGAGTCTAATTTTGTAGTGTTAGGAGCGGCGGGCTACGTTCCTGGCACCAGGCTGCCCGCATGGCTAGCTTTATACCCGAAATAATTACACGGAAACTGTATTCTTTTGAACACTGCCTGGCCCATTAGTTCCAGCCTCTTATTGGCTAGCTCTTACATATTGATCTAACCCATTTCTAATATTCTGTGTAGCACCACGAGCTGGCTTACCAGGAAAGATCTTAACCTGCGTCTGTCTGGAGTGGGAGAATCATGGCGACTCACTGACTCGGCTTCTTTCTCCCAGCATTCTGTTCTGTTTACTCCACCCACCTAAGGGTTGGCCTATCAAATGGGCCAAGGCAGTTTCTTTATTAATTAACCAATGAAAGCAACAGATTAGAAAGAAATCACTCCCACATCGTGATTTGGCTTCTGTTTCCCCAAGACAACCCTTCTTTGAGGTAAATCATGGTGGGAACTCAAGATAGGAGCCTGAAGGCAGAGGCCCTGGAGGAGCACTGTTTACTGGCTTGCTCCTCATGCCTTGCCCAGCCTGCTTTCTTACAAACTCCAGGACCTCTTGTCCAGGGTGGTACCACCCACAGTGGCCTGGGCCTGCCCATGCCAACCATTAATCAAGAAGATGCCCGTACAGATTTCCCTACAGGTCAGTCTAATGGAAGCAATTCCCTAATTGGTGTTCTTTTCTCTCAGACAAGTCCAGTTTGCATCAAGTTGGCAACAAACCAGCGAGCACAGAAGTAATGATGGTTCTCAGCCCAGCTATGTGGACACCAACTCTACGACCTTCTTGGCTGTCCTCCTGTGGCGTGTTCCTGGGGATGTTCTCATTGCTAGGCCGTGAGGGGATTGTACACTAGTATGGATTGCAGGGTGTGTGTAGTCGCAAGCTGGCACGCTGACATTCATCACTGGGGGTGGTAGACAGGCGAGGGGATGGACAACCAGTGAGGATTAAGTCACTGTCAAATGAACAGGCTCAGTTTTCATATGGAGGCTCTGACGTGCCTCAAGATACTGCTAAGTAAGAGAGTGAGAGACAGGAGGATTGCTGTGAGTGAACACATCTCCTTTAATTCAGGGGCTGGCATCTTAATCCCAATACAGCCAAGCTGGGAGGTGGAGCCCAATGGGCAATGAGAGTTGATCCCTCCTCCTTCCCTCATGGGATGATATAACAAAAGGGTCCTTACTAACTGCGTGCCCCTTAGCTTGGAGTTTCCAACTTCAAAACCCCTAATAACTGTAAATCACTTAGGTTTAGCTTCTCTACAGCAGTAAAAAAAAAATCAGCAGGGTATACACTCTGTCTCCATATATATCATTTAAGAATATAGCCACCCCCTAAGAAACATTGTAAGAGACAGAATACCAGAAAGTCTGCTCGTTTTCTCTCTCTCTCTCTCTCTCTCTCTCTCTCTCTCTCTCTCTCTCTCTCTCTCTCTCCCCCCCCTCCCTCCCTCTCTCCCTCCCCCCTCCCTCCCCCCCTCCCTCCCTCCCTCCCTCCTACCCTCCCTTTCTCTCTCTCTCTCTCTCTCTCTCTCTCTCTCTCTCTCTCTCTCTCTCTCTGTGTGTGTGTGTGTAACCATAAGAATCCAAGAAAAAGAGGTTATCAACTTGGGGGGCATTAGAAGGAAGATAGCTAGGAAGGGCTGGAGGGGGGGAGAAGAGGAGATAATGTGATGTAATTCTATTGCAATTTAAAACATTTTAAAAATTATGTCTGAATTAGACAAATAGATGTACTTCAAAAGAACTCACGCTAAGAAATGTCTAAAAACATACTGGAGTGTATGCTGAGAGGAGAAGCGGTTTTCTACAGAGATGAAAAGGAATAAAAAGTGAATTGAGAGCCAGGCATGGCGGTGCACACTTCCCTGGAGAGCCAGGCATGGTGGCACACACCTCCATGGAGAGCCAGGCATGGCGGTGCACACCTCCATGGAGAGCCAGGCATGGCGGCACATGCCTCCAGTCTCTACACTAGAGAGGCAGAGGCAGGTAGATTTCTGTGTTTGAAGCCAAGCTGATCTACATAGTGAATTTTTGGTCAACCAGGGCTACCGAGTGAGACCCTCAAGAAATGAAGCCAAAAGACAGCAAAGCATCAAAAACCCAACAACAACAATGACAACCACAAAACAACAAAAAACCACCAAAGTAAATGGAACCCATGCCCGTGATTCCTCAGTCTAATTACATTTGCTAAGCATTTGCTAAGGGGTCCATGTCTGGCTCCAGACCGTCTGTGTAAATCTGTGCTTTCTGATCCTATATGAGCCTAACTGTGATTTATGAACACATGAAAAGGAGACTTTATAATCTGAGGCAGAAAAGTACATGTGTCCAAAGAACAGAGAAAAACAAGACAAAATTTAATTTCTGGAGAAAAGTTTGTTTTGGATGTATAAATGGCAGAGTAAAATGGTATAAGATAAATGAGATTTTATCTTTGGCATAATTTTCACCTCGGATGACTCTAGAAACTGTGAAAAGCCAAGAAATATAATTAAGATAAACTATAACATAAAACAACATGGCAGTTCTGAAGACAATTAAACGCTACTTGATAATTTGCATAGTTGATTTCCTATGGAAATTAACCTTTTAGAGATGTACTAAGATGTATCTATTTATTAGTTTCTAGTTACCACAAAGTTACAAGAACTAATAAGTTGCCTCCTGTTCATTAGTTCAAATATTTAGAAAGCACCTAGCATATGCCAGCTACTGGGTTCATTTAAAATGCACACGGGGAGGTCCAACTTTCTCTCTCTCTGTTGGGTTTCTATTGCGTTCCAAACCCATCCTGCAGCTCTCTTCCCATTGACCATCTCAAGGGTCCCTCAAATCCAGTGCGGTCCTAATCAGTTCTGGTTCATCAAGGCAAACTGTGTAGCCTGGGTTTTCCCTGAGAACTGCCCCAGCGTCCATTTAATTGACAGAAAGTGGATGCCGGGTGGTCTCCCTCAACACCTCTGACTCAGCCATTTTACCAACTCCTTGCACACATGGTCATCTTGTAAATTCCTCTCAGCCTGGCACTTTCCTGCTTCAGGTATCAGCCTAGGAAAGCTGATGCCAGCTGACCCCAGGCCCCAGATCTGCCCAGCCCTCCGCCTCACTCCTATACTGAAACCAAATATGGTTATGCCAGCTCCCACCCGTCCTCCACCCAGTTCCCACCCGTCCTCCACCCAGTTCTCACCCGTCTCTCCCCTCCCGTCCCCCCCAACTCTAAGGGACGTCTCAGAAGTTGAAGAGAAAAATCACAGAGATGACCAGAGGTACACTTGTGGCTTGTTCTTGTCAGTTGCTCTGTCCATGTCCTTCCCTTTCTCTCCCTCTGCACAAAGTGCCCTTAGTCTCCCTCTTCTCTTTTTAACCTAGTTCTGCCCTTCGCTCACTAATTCTTAGTCTAACACTGTTTTGGGTGATGAATATTCATTTAGCGATTAAATAAGTCCCATGCCTGATTGGAGGTTTCATTTTGATTGATAGCTGAACTTGACTCTGTTGGAATGATTGATTTAGCTCAACATGCCTTCTTCAGGACAGTCAGATCCCAGAAACTAGACTGAGTCTCCTCGTTACAGGGTCTCAAAACCTCATGCTCACCTTCCTGACACCACGGCTACTGTGTATTCATTTCTTTGAGGCTGTGTTTGAATAACTTCTGACTCACCCACAAGTCTCAAGGTTTTTCAGAACAGGGACGTGTCTACTTTTACCCTTCAAGATGCCATGAATATTCTCAATATAGCAAGTCTTTATTGACCAAATAAAATGTGAACAGAAAGTGGCCAGTGCCCCAACTGAAGCAGAAGAAGGCAAAACCACTACATCAGCGGGAGAGACAATGCTAGCCTGGAATGCCAGCCAGCAGAGGAGCTGGAGGAACACACGCGATTCCTTATTCTTAGCTTTTTCTTTCTTTCTTTTTTTTAATTCATTGGTGTTTTGCCTGCATGTATGTCTATGTGACAGCATCAGAAGCCCTGAACTGGAGATACAAACAGGTGTGAGCTGCCATGTAAATGCTGGGAATTGAACATGGGTCCTCTGGAAGAGTGGTGAGTGCTCTTAATCGCTGAGCCACCTCTCCAGCCTCTATTCTGAGCTTTTTAACGGTAAAACAAGCACCAGTATATAATTAACAACCAATGGGGAGAGGAGCTGGTCTTAGAAAAAAGATAGCAATGCCACGTGGGCAGGGAATGGGCTAGAGCTTGTGGAGGACAGCAGAGTGGGTGGCCCAGGCTACATCTATAGTGCTCAGCACAGTGGTCACTCAACAGGTGTCTACTGAACGCATTTAAGGTAGCCAAACAGGCTGCCCTTGAGGCCCAAAATACACACCATGGTTTGAAGGCTTACTACACAAATTATTTGCTATTAATTGCTCATAGAAGGCAAGATGCACCCAGGTGTCATTCCCCAAGGAAGTTTTGTTCAGTAAAGGCACCGAAAACATCAAACAGCAAGCACCACCAATCTTGGAGGCAATCCAGGACTGGGTTCCCATGAGGCCTCTAGACACAGTATTGATCAATCAATATACAACCCTGGTTTTTGTGTATTTCTCTTAAGATAAACCGTATTTACTCTGCATTATTGATTATTAACACTGAACTCACTTTAACAAACAGCACTTTAATTCATGCTTGAATGAATGTGCATGTGTGCATTTTCTCCAGAAGCACATTACAGCCTTCCTGGGGTAGGGATATTAAATGGTAACATTTAAAAGCAGGCCCCGGCGGTACCTCCTGCAATCCTAGCACTTGGGAGGTGGAGGAGGAGGATTATGTGTTTAAAACCATACTGGGATATATAGTGAGTTTGGAACAGCCCTGGCTACATAAGATCTTGTCCCAACAACAAATCAAAAATCAAACAGCAACAAATGGATAACATCTAAACCCTGTATTTTATGTTTGAACAAAAGGCAATAAATAAATAAATAAATAAACAAACAAATATCTGGAAATCAGTACAAAATAAGCTGCAAAATGAACTGTTGTGTTTAGTATGTCTGCCGAGACAGGAGGGCAGAGTGGCCATGCTGATCTCTTTGCAGGACTGGGCAGTGAATGTGAAGCACTGTCAGCAAGTGTTCTACCACTGAGCTGGGGCCCAGCAAAGTACTTCATTCAGTTTCAGTTGGGCCTGTGTGACTAAGGCAAAAATCGTCAGCATAGACTGGAGAGATGGCTCAGCGGCTAAGAGCACTTGTGGCTCTTGCAGAAGACCTGGGTTTGGGTCTCAGAACCACGTGTTAGCTCACAACCATCCGTAACTCCAGTTCCTTGTCAGCATTGCTGGAGGCCTAGTCTATAGACACAAAAATTACTGCTAGGCGGTGGTGGTGCACACCTTTAATCCTAGCACTCGGGAGGCAGAGGCAAGTGAATCCCTGTGAGTTCGAGGCCAGCCTGGTCTACAAGAGCTAGTTTCAAGACAGCTAGGACTGTTCCACAGGGAAACCCTGTCTCGGAAAACAAAAACAAAACAAAACAAAAAAAATGACACATAGCAGAAATCGTTTGTATCAAGGGTTTGATGAGTAGCAAATAAAATTAAAACCTGGGGTGATGTTTGCTCTTTATGTGGCTACTTTAAAACCAAGTCAGTATGTAGAGTCTACTCCCCAGGCTATCACTTCCTCTCCTCCGGCCCTTTTAGTCCATTATTTCTTGGTTTACAATAGTCCCTTAGAGTGTTGCGAGTTCAGCTCCAGAAGCCCACAATAAAGTCCAAGCAGAATAAGGCAGTACATGGGGTTTTTAGGTTTGCTAGTGTGCCTTTTTAAAAAGCTGCATTTGTGTTACACTATGGTCTGTTAGTGAAAAAGCTTCGTATCAATATGGACAATGTGCATACCCCAACTAAAAAGCTCTGTTGCTAAAAAATACTAGCAGCCATCTTCACTGATGGGAAAGGTGCCAATGGATTTTTAAAATCTTTTATTTTATGTGTAGGGGTGTTTGCCTCTATGTATCTATGTGTACTATATGTGTGCAGTGCCCTCAGAGGTCAGAAGAGGGCATCAGATCCCCTACAACTGGGGTTGTGGGTGGTTGTGAGCTGCCCTGTGGGTGCTGGGAACTGAATCCTGGGTCCTCCCAAAGCAGTAATTGCTCTTACCCTGCTGAGCCATTGCCATTCCAGCCTCTCTTCTCCCTGTGTTTTGTAATGCAGGCTGCTTCAAACCTTCAGTCTTGTGCATGCGTGTGTGTGTGTGTGTGTGTGTGTGTGTGTGTGTTAAGCAACACATGCAAAGCATGAAAAGGGGGAGTGCAGTAAAATGAGGCTTGCCTCTCTCAGTAACAAGTTAAGAAAATGCACCTGGGATAGGAGCTCCTGAAATTCTGTGCACAGAGTAGCCGTCATCACCGTTCTATTTGTGTGTCTGAAGAAAACGACTTTTCGCAAAGCGAGTTTACATTTCTTTGTATTTTTATTTCAGCAAGTGGCTTTCCATACAGTAGCTTTGATGGTGATTTGAACAGATTATAAAGACCAATTACTTTCTTACCATATCTGAAAAATATCTATCTCTATGGTTGCCTTAGATTCTTCTGGGTCTTTTCCCATCCCGTTCTGTCGTGCACAGCTCAATGTCCATACATCTGTGCAAACTGTGCCTCTAGACCTTGAGACGCAGACTCACGTGTTGCCGATGTGTTGTTACTGTTTCTTGCGTTTATTTCCTGGGGAAGGCATAAAGCAAATGTATTTGGACCTAATTTGAATCGATGATATGGACGGCTTCTAATTTCAAAGGAACTTCAGAGTTAGTGTTGCCGCATATCCATGGACTCTATTGTCACTCTAAGTGTGAACCGGCTTCTCTTTTGCTTTTTATGCTCCAGGAGGCTCCTGTTGATGCAGAATGCAGCGAGGATAAACTGCTCGTTAACGCGCACACACTATTAATCTTTCCGCAGAGGGGCTCTCTGTTCTCTCTGTGATGCAGTCTGGTGTCTTTTCCCCTCTGGCTGACTTTCTCGCTAGGCAGATGTCTTCATTCGCTGCGATGACTCCTTAGGCTCTCGCCACATGGGTTCAGTTCTTTCCGAAACCTTTGGTACACAAGCACAGCTTAAACTTTTCCCCTCTAAAATGAACTTTGTGACCCTTGAATGTCATCAGGTAGCATGCCAACCAGGAGTCAGTGTTGCTCTGTGAACTGGAATAATGGTAGAACCCCAGCGGCTCCTGGCGTCGTCTATGAAGCCGTCCTTTAGGGCTAGCTCTGTAATGCTAAGACACCATTTTGGCCCTGTGGTCCTGATTCTGCTCTCTGGCTCCTGCTGGGAATGCACAGAAGTAGCTGCCAGCCTCGCTTGCAAACATGATGCAGATGGTTTTCATTACCTTCTTACATGCCTTCATTATAAAACTAATAATCCAGAACCCTTGAAAACTACAAAAAAGAACAAGGAGAAGGATGGAATGGCTTGTAATCACACATGGAGGGGTGCTATTAGTGTTTATGTTTCCTTTCAGCCTTAAAACAGTTGTACTTCCTCCAACAAAGCTGCACTGTCCCAAACTGTATCACCAACCAGGAACTAAGTATCCAAGTCCTGAGTCTGTGTGGGACATTCTCAGTCAGTTCATCATAGTGAGCCCCAGAACTAAGTGGGACTCAACCATCTACGCACCAACATTTCTGTGACTGGAGCAGACGTTGATTTTTCTCAGGTTGGTTGGTTATAGTAACAGAAAGCTAAGTAACGAAGGGCAGGGGCGGGCTTTGCAAGGACAATTAGAAGCTCAGCTTCAGACATGTTCAAATGCGGGTGAGCGAGGACCATCTAGCAATCTGGATTTCCAAAGCTTCAGAGATGACCTGGGGGGGAGGGGTTATTCCTGAGGGAGGAGATGGGTCAGCAAGCTGTTCTTGGGAGATTAGTGTGTGGTTTGAGAAGAAACAGTCAGCGACTGCAGTTGTCAGACACACAGCAGAGCAGGTTTCTGTAAACACTTACCATCTGGATGAATGTGTGTATAAGTGATAGGCTTTGCAAAAAGAGAACGACTTGCCAGCACTTAGAACTGTCTGTAATATTGTGTTCATGTGGGGTACAACGACTTATATTGAACTTAGTTCATCTGGAAAATATTTATAAAGACCAATTAGTGACTTTTCCCCTATGTATTCTGTATCTGCTATACTTTTATGAGTATTTAAATATTTGAGGAAACCTTTGAAGACTTATCATTTTAGCAATTTGATTTCAAGTGTGATCTGTATCAGAGACTGGAAATATACATTAATATCTGATATACTTACTTATCAGATTCTATACACACACATGCATCATCTGAATTTGCATTAGTTGGGGAGACATTGTTAAATAGTCAGTGTCACGCCTGGCAGTGGGCATGCTGGGTAGTTCCTTTAAAAATGAAGTTCTCAAGCACAGAGGTCATAACCACACAACTACAAACATCTGGAAGAAAAACCCAAGCCAAATAGAGATTTTCCACATCACCAGTTTTAATACAGGGTAGGCAAAATTAATTAAAAGCCTCTTTGGACCGTCTGGTATCTCACCGTGGAACCATGGTGACAAATCCATGGTCCCGAATCTTCAGAATTCTGCCAACTAACTAACTCGATATATAAATTTGTGAGGACTTTTAATAATTATTGAGTGTTTCTTAAATTGCTTAGTTTTTTTTTTAATTACAGACTCGATTCTTTAATCAGTTTGCTTGTTCTCTCTACTCTGGTTTTATATGAGTGACCGGCGTGTCCAATCGTTGTGCTACACCTTTGTCTTGGCTGTCATGAATGCTTGCTTCCCAGAACTCAAGGTGGAAGTGCGATCCTGTAAATAATATTATGCTGATGCTATCTGGATTTGGGATCTTCGTGATTCAATCATGATTGATCCATCCATGGTTTAGATTAGTGGGGTTATCTAAGGAGTGGTTTATAACAAGACCATGAGATGCCCCTCATCCAATGTGTCCTTTCAGCTTTGGACTCACACACACACACACACACACACACACACACACACTGTAAGAAATTTCTCTATAAATTATTTTGTTATAGCAGCGGAGAACAAAGTTGCTTTTGTTTCTCCTGGGTGGATGGGAAGTCCAGGTGGTAACTGGGGGAGCACAGGTTCCGGGGATGAAGGCAAGGTCATCAATTTGTGTACTCTCACTATACTATAGAATGTTAAGTACATTCCTGGTGTTGGCCTGCTTGTCGCAAACGTTTTCTGGCCCAGGCCACACTGTCCCCATCTTCTGCCACACCAATGTTCCCTTAGGATGTTGGCTATGGACTCACTGTCCTTAGACTGGAGCAGGGCCCCAGGTCAGCCTCTCTGGATCATTTCCCCCTCCAAGGGGCTTTACCAGCTCACTGTGTACCGCGTGTGAATAATATCTCACACCTTTTCCCTCTATGTCTGCTTTTCAGGGTTGTCAGCCTTTAACCACTTCACAGCCCGAGCCTTAGCATTGCACCCTGGGTACTTACAGTTGATACCGTCTGAGAGCATCCCCAGGGCAGGGGAGCGCTTTCCTCAGAGGTGCTGGGGTAGGGTGGGAATCGAGGCTCGTGTCTGTCCCTCCGTGCTGAGATGCTGGAAGAAGCAGGGTTGGAGGAATGGGTTTTATAAAAAGCGTGACCATAAGCTGAGTCACACTGCAGTCCCTAGCACACTTACAGAGAAGCGTCCCTCGTTCTTTTTTTTTTTTTTTTTTTTTTGGTTTTTCGAGACAGGGTTTCTCTGTGGCTTTGGAGCCTGTCCTGGAACTAGCTCTTGTAGACCAGGCTGGTCTCGAACTCACAGAGATCCGCCTGCCTCTGCCTCCTGAGTGCTGGGATTAAAGGCGTGCGCCACCACCGCTCGGCCCTCATTCTTCACTGTCCTGATATCGCTGGACACTTTGCAGAGCGAGAGATTGTCACTGGCTTCTTACAAGTCACGGGGAATTTCCACCCTAAGGTGGAGGCTTTGTGTGACTCTTGGGACAGAATGAAGTTTGATTTTTGTCATTGTGATAAACCAACTTCAGATAGGAAAGTGTTTAGTTTAGCTTATAGATTACAGTCTATCAAAGAGGGATATCAAGTTAGGGGTTTGAAGTAGAGACCATGGAGGAATGCTGCTTACTGACTGGTTTCCTGGCTCACATCCAGCTAGCTACTTCTCTTATACAGCCAGGGCTGCCTGACTAGAGATGATACCGCCCAAGGGGAGCTGGGCCCTCTTACATCGGTTATCAAGAAAATGCCCGGCAGACACGCCACAGGTCAGTCTGATGGAGGCGACTCCTCAATTGAGATCCAGATAACTGGGCTAAGACTCAGGAAATGTGTTCTGCAGACAGAGTGACACTGAATGACAACTCTTTTTCCTGTCACAGGACAGGCTCGGGCTGTGGGAGTCAAAGAAGACTCCCACATGGGTGGGGGTTGAGACCATGTGACTCCTCGTCCTCTTTCTGGGCAAGACTTTGTTTCTTAGCAAGTTGGGCCACCTGGTCGGGATAAAGCACTTGGTTAGGATAGCCACAGTCAACTGCACTTGATAAAACCTGCCCTGTCCGCCCTAAAGCTGGGGAGGAACCATAGATATTTGGAGGCTCAGAGAAAGACTTGAGGGAGGTCACGCCCACTCGAGCTTCCAGGTGCAGTGACAGCTTTACCAGGAGGGATCAGAAGTACTGTGATAATGCTAGTCTTCACCGAGATCTGCTCTCTCTGTCTCTGATTCTTTCTTTGTCTCCGTCTCTGTGTCTCTGTCTTTCCCTCTCCTTTCTTGCCTTGGCTCTGACTTTTGTCAACTCTCTAAGTCTTTCTTCTTCTTTTTGATTTTTGTTTTTTTTTTATAAGAATGTAGATTCCTAAACTGGGCAGTGGTGCACACCTTTAATTCCAGCACTCCGGAGGCAGAGGCAGGTGGACGGACCTCTGAGTTAGAGAGCGAATTCTGTGACAGCCAAAACTACACAGAGAAACCCTGTCTTGTAAAAACTAAAAACTGAAAAAACAAACAAACAAACAAACAAAAACAAACCAACCAAACAAGCAAAAGAATGTTGATTCATGGGGTTGGATGGCCCAGGGGTTTCCAGCACATACACACATACGAGTCTTACAGAGGTTCCCAGTGCCCACATAGGCCTTTAACTCCAGCTCCGGGGAATCCAATACCCCTGGCTTCTGTGGGCTCCTGCACTCACATGCACACACCACGCACACACACACACACACACTCACTCACACACTCACACACACACTTAAAAGTTATCGATAAATCTTTTTTTCAAGGAAGGAAGAGCTGGAGAGAGGGCTCAGCTGTTAGGAGCACTAGCTGCCCTCACAGAAGACCTGGGTTGGGTTTCTAGTCTCACATCTCACAGCGGGCTTCAGTCTCCAGCAGATCTGACAGGGTCTTCTGGCCTCCACAGGCACCAGGCATGCTGCTGGTGGTGCACATACATACATACAGGCAAAACACTCATATGCATAAAATAAAATTTTAAAAAAATTGAAAGGAATGTAGACCCTGAGTTTGAGAGTCCGGTTTTGCTTTGTTTGTTTTGTTTTTGTTTTTCTCTCTACTTTCCCCGTATCTTCTCTCTGGAGATGAAGTTGGTAAAGAGAAAAGGCAAACGAGCCACTGGCTGCTCACTTGTACAGCATTGATTTCTGTGGGTGTCTGTACCCCCTGGCACCTACAGAGCAGTTAATCCACTGTGAGCCCCTCCCCCGCTTGCTTTTCTTGTTTTGTTTTTCTCGTGAGGTGTGAAAAAATGGAATAATTCATAAAGCAAAAACAACAGGTAGAAGGGAAAATTCCAGCTCCAATTCCATGCCTCAGAGGAGAGCACGCGGCATGGCTTCAGCCAGGGGCGTGTATATAACTGATGTAATTTGCGTTACTGATGGACAGTGCGGGTTTCTTGCTCTTGTCACAGGAGGAACGTTTGTGCACACGCGTCCTTATGCATTGGCAGCCGCGGGTGCCGTGGGGTAGGTCCTCGTTGTAAGAAATGCTTCCGGATCGTAAGGCATGAGCATGTGAATTTTTCTTAGTAAGAGCAAATTGCTCTCCCCTAAAGTTGTCGGATTCGGGATTGCCGCGTTCACATGTGTGCATGTCTCCCTGTACCTAGCACTAGATGTCAGTCCTTTCTTGGTTCCATCTTGGTGCTGTCCGAGGTTTTATCTTGGGCTAAAACACAGCCTCTCTCCCATGATTGCTATGGTTTGGGGAGGCTTTGCGGTATTTACAGCTTTTTTTTCCCTCCTTTCCCTTTGCGGCTTGCCTGACAGAATCTTTTGGTGATTCACACAATGAACTTATTTATTATTTATCAGAACTTGTTATAGTTATAGATGTCAACCTTTACCGGCCGCCAGTGCTGTCTTGTAGCCAGCTCTCTCAGCAGCGCCTTTAGCCACCTCTCATTTGAAGGATTAGGTTTTCCAGGTTGCTTCTGATGCTCAAAAACGCTTTCTATAACCCAAAGGTTGTAAAAGCATACCATTGTTCCCCTGCTACTTTTCTGCACTTAAAATTTTGCTTCTCCGGTCCATTAGAGATGCTTTCATTGGTATGTGAATTTGAAATCCAGTTTTGTTTTATTTTTTTTTCTTAATGAACAGCCATTTTCCTTTTTCAAAAAGACATTCCCTTCCCACATTTTCATGAACACTAAATTACTACTTATCTCTCCAGAGCTCTTTTCAACATTATATTTTTTTTCTGTATTTTTTTTCACTGTTTCTATTCCAGGAATGCAGTTTTCATTCTGTGATTTTTCTAGACTCTTTTGTACAGCTCCTATCATCTCATTGCTGATCATGTCGGATGTTTTGGCTCTTTGTACCCATGTGATGTTCTCCAGTGACTTCTGTGTATGCGTTGTCAATTAAACCTGTTGGCTCTAATGGAGGCTTGAAATGTTCCAGGCAAAATGCGGGCCAGATGCAGTAGTTTAAATACATGGCTCACTCTCCCGGGTAAACTCGAGGAGAAGCTGCTCCCAGAAGGAGAGAGCTAAACAGAGGGTCAAGGTGAGGCCATGGGGACAATAAGCAATGGGAAGACAGTCAAACCACAATCCCAGCGCTAAGTGTAGAAGACTTCGGCCGTAGAAAACACGCTGTCTGCTAATGAAATGTACGCCAAATAGTCAGTTGGCCTTCTGTTCCAGCCAATGCCCCGATGACCCAGGGTATCAGTTTCAAAAGAATGGCAGGTACAGGGTGATGATTATGAGAAAGGGCCTGATGGATGTGTCGCAGGATACTCCTTTACACTGTGTAAAGATGTGTCTGCTCTGGAATAATATTTCTGCACACCCTGAAGACGTGCTGCTCTCATTGTTAATAAAAAGCTGATTGGCTGATGGCTAGGCAGGATTTTCAGGGCAGAGAGAATGCTGGGGAGCTGGGGAAAGAAGGGCAGAGTCAGAGGAGATGCCATGAGACACGGAGCGAGTGGGATGGGTTGTGCGTAAGTAAGGTAAACAAGCCTCGGGGCAGCACATAGGTTACTAGAAATGGATTAATTTAAGTTACAAGAGCTAGCTCAAACCAAGCCTAAGCCATCGGCTGGGCAGCTATAACTAATATTAGGTCTCCGTGGCTACTTGGGGAGAGGCTGGTGGGACAGAGTGGTCAGCAGTCTAGACAGAGAAGTCTGCCTGCATGTGTCATGTGACTGGTTTAATGAAGAGCCGAATGGCCAATAGCTGGGCAGAAAGAAGTTAGGCAGGACTTCTGGGGGTAGCAAGGTGTCAGGAAAGAACAAAGACGGAGAGGGAGCAAGGCATTCAGGAGGACAGGTAAAAGCCATGAGTCCCACGACAACACATAGATGAATAGAAATGGGTTAATTTAAGTTATTGGAGCTAGTGGGACAAGCCTAAACTATAGGCTGAGCTTTTATAATTGATAAGTCTTTGTGACTTTTTTTTGTGAGCTGACAGCTTAAAGAAAAAGTCTATTACATGGATGTTCATTAGCCTGTACAAATACTGAACTACTGGCCTTAGTCCTAATCATCAAGACACTGATTATATCTGAGGGAACAGCAAATCTGTTGTTCAATCACATGAAAAATGTGGCTGTATCACTATCTCACTGAGCCTACAAAATAGTGGATTTTAAACAGCACACATAGAGGGCCTGAAACAACTGAGTAAGGGAATTGAAGTAAATTGGTTTATACAGAGAGATAATTTTAATTTTTTAAAGATTTGTTTTCATTTTATTTGAATGAGTGTTTGTCTACATGTATGTACTCCATGTGCATGCAGTGCCTGTAGAGGCCAGAAGAGGGCATTGGATCTGCCAGAATTGCAGTTACAGATGGTTGTGAGCTGCCATGTGAGCAATCTCTCCAGCTTCTAAGAGATGATTTAAAAATGAGACCCTGAAGCCTCGGTTTTACTGCTCAGTGATGCTTCAGTCAACATCACAAACTATGAGGGAGATTAGCTGTGCTGGCTTCTTTTTCAGGCTCGCTGACTCTTCCCTTCTCCTAGGAGGATCCTTCTGCTATCTGGACCCAGACCTATTGACATATGTGGATGTCCCTCAACACAAGCTGAAATGTCAGATAGTGTTGAAAGGCTTAGTAAAGGTCACCAGGTTTTATAGCTTTTAAAAAATATTTTTCCTTGAGATTTTCTAACGACTCCTGAATCTGTTTTTGTTCCAGAAAGCCCTGCAGCATCGCCCTCCTGAGAAGCCTTTTGCAGCTGCCTTGCACATTCTCAGGGCTCTTCTCTGTTCCCATTGCAGCTTTCTCTCCATTCCCCAGTGTGCTTATTGCCTCCCCACTGCCATGCATTCCAGCTAAGCACGCCTGGGTTTCTGCTCTCTTTGTTATTTCTAAGGGGTTTTAAAACACTACAGCTGTTTTTGCCATGCTGTCTTGTTTCATGGTTCTCCTGAAATTCCCAGATCATCTTTTCCTTTGCCCTCCTTGATCTGCACATACGTATAGCAATTTTATTATTCGAAATGTTTTTCTGCATTCTGTAGTTCCCCAAGTGACATATTTGCTTTTTCTTCCACTTCCAACCTCTCAGAGGACTGTGTTGTTCTGTGGTCAATGTTTTCTTGCCTCCTGTAGATTCTCATTAATGCCTTGCAATGTAACCTGGCTTCATTCCACCACAACTGATAAAAATCTTTCGACAGAGTCACCAAAGGAGCTAACCTCTAGATCAGCTACACTTTATCAATAAGTGTGATCATGCCTTTTTGTTTGTTTGTTTGTCTAATTTTGTTTTTTGAGTTTTTTTCATTGTTATCTTCTAAGCTGCAAAAACCTTTCGTCCTAGGATTCCTGGTTCTTCTCTGTGTTTTATTTATTTACTTTTTGTCAAAGTCAGGGGTTTTATTGACATGATATAAACACCAAGACCAAAAGGGTTTTTTTTTTTTTTTTTTTTTTTTTTTTTGCTTACTGATGGAGGTGGGTCTTGTATTAATCTGTTGCTTTTATTGGTTAACTAATAAAGAAACTGTCTAGGCCCATTTGATAGGCCAACCCTTAGGTGGGTGGAGTAAACAGAACAAAATGTTGGGAGAAAGAAGCCGATATTCAAAAAAATACAGTTTCCGTGTAATTATTTTGGGGCATAAGCCATGCAGGCGGCCGGGTGCCAGGGACGCAGCCCCGCCGCTCTTATTTCAACAGCTTACAACTCTCAGGTCATGTCACTGAGGGAAGTCAGGTCAGGAACTCATGCAGGGCATGGACTTTAGGCCGGAGCTGATGCAGAGGCCGTGGAGGGGTGCTGCTTACTGGCTTGCTCCTCATGGCTTGCTCAGCCTGCTTTCTTATACAGTCCAGGACCACCTTCCCATGGGTTGGTGCCTCTCACATCAATCATTAATCAAAAGATGCCTCACTGACTTGACCACAGGCCAATCTTACGAAGGCATTTTCTCAAGTGAGAGTCTCTCTTCTCAGAAGACTTTAGCGTGTGCCAAGTTGATGGAAAAAGAAATCTGCTCACTGTCTCTCATCCCATCCATCTCCTGAGATGAAGACACAGACCAGCATTTAACCCTTGGCTTTTAGTTGTTTCTCATTTACTACCCTCATTTCATCCTGTATCTTGGAGTCAAAATTTCTGGTTCTTCAGTCTGTACCTTGAGCTTTGATTGTATATCTCAATGGGTATCCTTGACAAACCCTCACCAGGCGGTGGTGGTGCACACCTTTAGTCCCAGCACTCAGGAGGCAGAGGCAGGTGGATCTCTGTGAGCTCAAGGCCAGCCTGGTCTACAAGAGCTAGTTCCAGGACAGGCTCCAAAGCCAAAGAGAAACCCTGTCTTGGAAAACAAAACCCAACAAACAAACAAAAAAGACAAACACTCGATACCCTACTTAACATTGAATTTATCTTTTTCCAGATAAACCATACTTTATGTACTTAAGTATAGTTGTGAGTCTGTCTTTTTTATCTTCAGTTAAGCAGTTCTTAATCTTCTATCCTCTCCAGACCTCCATATTCAGGTGATATTCCTCAGTGTCTCTCCTTTTTTCATTTTTGCATTTTTTACCAAGCGAGGCATGAGGCTTTCTATAGTCCAGGTTACTATGGCTTCTTTCCAGATAATCTTTTAGATTCTGGTATCTTCTTTTTCAGCTAATTCTGTAAACCACTGCCAAATTAATTGACTGGTTACTTAAAATTGTTGTCTCTATTAGAAAACCCAAAGCAGGGCAATTTCTCTTGTCTCTTAACTTCTTGGTGTCATTAACAAATTAAACAACTTATTTTAGACGTGGTCCTGATTCTCCATTGTCTTTAAGAACAGGGATGCATCTGCCTTAATGATGAGTGCCTCCCGGTTGTATGACTTACCACTGACTCTGTGAGCTTGCTGCTGTGGACAGAAATGCATTCCCATGGAGGGTGAAGGTCTGTGATTGGTGAACTGAGAACTTGTGAGGATGACATTTTGCTAGAATCAAGGAAAAAAAGCCTTCTGTTCCCTTGGCTGTAGGGCCCCTGCGGTCCCAGGTCTGAGGAGACTGGCTGAAGGGATGGGGATGACGGAGAAGCAGATGGTCAGGTTGTTGACCAGGTTTTCCAGTTTCACGTGAGTGCTGTGCGATGCGTACGTGTGCATCAGGCAATCACCCTCCATCGCTCTTCCACCTTATTCATTAAGACAGGGCTTCTCAGTAAAGCCCAGGGATTTGCGCAGTCTTCCTATTCAGCTTGCTCCGGGTTGTAATTACAGGCAGGCCATGATGCCCACGTGGCTTTATGTGGGGCTTTCAGGGATTCAAACTTGGGTCCTTGCACTTGCAGAGCGAGCCGTTTAACCACGGAGCCACCTCTCCATCCCCTACTGACCTCAGTTTGCCTGTTGAAAATAATCTCATCACCATGACCAAAATCAATGACCAAAATTTACTGCATCTTTTCCTTTGCTGTGGTTGTAACATTTTCTCTATATTCAGAGAAGAGCAATAGTCTCTTGCAAAATTTCAAAATGCAAGGTATTTGAAGTCTCCATGTTGCAAAAATAAAATAAAATAAAATATGATTGTATCTCTATTTTGTCATTCTTGTCTCCTAAGCAGAAAAAAAAAATTCACCTTATCCTGGATTTCTGTGCTTCTCTGATTGATTGATTGATTGATTGATTGGTTTGCTTCATGTTTTCCTTCACCCACTAATCTCCCCAAACATGAGAAGGAACGCAGGAGTCTTTACTCATACTATGGGAGTTCAGAACTTAATAGGCACAGGAATAACCTCAATAAACAGGAAATTCTGGAAATCAAGGGTTGGAAACATGACTCAGCAGCTGTGGGTGCTTGTTGCTCTTACAGAGGACTCAGGTTCAGTTCCCAGCACTTACATGGCTAACAGCCAGCTAGAACTGTGGCTCCAGGGGGTGTGGTGCCATCTTCTGGCCTCTGTGAGTAGCGACACATGTGGTATACATACATACATGCAGGCAAACACATCCATGAAGTAAAAATAAATCTGAAAAAAATGTTTAAAGGAAAATTCTGGAAATCAAGTTTAATTACCACAGAATGGCTTTTGTTTGGTTGAATTAACTGATCCTGGAGCCCCCGCTATCAAGTTTGGTAGCCTCGGGGTTCATCTATGTATATTCGTAGACCACATGT
Source organism: Chionomys nivalis (assembly GCF_950005125.1). Classification (NCBI taxonomy): domain Eukaryota; kingdom Metazoa; phylum Chordata; class Mammalia; order Rodentia; family Cricetidae; genus Chionomys; species Chionomys nivalis. The sequence goes on along the minus strand of NC_080088.1, from coordinate 81,830,453 downwards.
CCCCCTTGCCTATAGTTTCAAATGGGAAGCTTTTAATCACTGCTATGAGAGATTTCCCTTTTCTTATATTGTTGGTAAAAGCTTTCTTTTTCTTTTTTTTTAAAAACCAAACAAAAACAATAGATGGAGTCTGCTCTGAGCAAGCAGACTAAACTTCAGCCCCAACTGTTTTCCTCAAGACGCATGAAGCCTTGGTCTGGATGCTGCAGGCAGACGAGTGCTACTTCATCTCCGGGTGGGAGGGGGTGAGTGGGAAGGCAGTAAGTTTTTTTAATTGCTCAGGTGTCATTGTTTGTTAATGTCACATTTATTGAGACATCAAAATGCCACACTGAACAGAATAGCAGCGTCTTTGTTCCTGTCGGGCGACTGCATCTCACTAAGCACTGACGCTAGCTGGGGTTGAGAATATTCTGTCGAATATGGGAATGCATTTACAGTAGCATCTCAGCTGTAGCACTTCAGCTTCCTCTGACTTTCGGTTTGTATGGATTCCCGAGACCATCGCTCTCAGGGTGCTTTTACTCTGTCAGGATGTTACTCATCCCTCTGTGGGCGGGAGGCAGAGGCTGAGTTGTAACTTAGTGAAGCCGAGGGTGGGATCCTTCGTTTTTCTGGGCTTCCCATTATGAACCCACCTTCGCGCACATTTTTCCTTTGAGTTTTATGATGCTCCGTCACAAACACATGTTCACAAATCACATGTATGCATATGTATATGATGTATGTCTACGTACATACAGAGAGGCATAATAGAGACTATGGCTTGGAACTTCTGTGAAACGGGCTTCGAGAGAACTGGGAACAATGTGCTGTCTCTGTTTCGTTCTAGGCATGGGGATGTGTGGGGTAACATTGCCTCCACGGTGTGCATGTAGGGGGGCTAGAGGTCTCCCACCCAGCATTCCTGCACAGGGACCCCACTTGCTAAGTCAGGACTGGAAGCTAAAACGTGAATAGTCATAAGAAAGATGACAACGGATAATAAATGGGATTCAGTGTCATGGCAGTTGAAATCTGAATGGTTTCGAGTTTTCTTTTTCTTTCAGAAAACAACCCACTGCTACAAATTCACCAGAGAATTCAGTGGGATCTACTTAAGAAACTGATGATTTAAAGGGTTAAAAGATAACAAGGAGAGGGGAGGAGAAGGGAGAAGGAAGGGAAGGAGAGGGCAGGAGAAACAGAAGTCCCATTCAACCCATAAATCTTAGACCCACTGTGTGTTTTTGAAGGCTTCCCAGGTTGGAGTCCGAGGCAGGGCCAACTCTTGCCTTCTCAGATGGGATGGGGGACTCCCTCATCAGAAGAGACCTGCCAGAACTCTCTCAGACTCATCAAAGTTTCAATGCGAATTCCCCACCCGGCCTTCCCACTACCTTCAGACACCAACGACACTCTCTAGGGATGTCATCTGGAAGTTTCCCCTGAATAGAAAACTCAGAATGGGGGAGATGGGAAAGCAGGTGTTTCCCCTGTGATTCTAAACGCCGTGGAAAGTTGGGCAGTCGCCTCTGTTCGCCATGAACACCAGTCCCAGGAAGGCAAAGGGAGTGGGCATGGGGGAGTGGGCGACGTGGGAGCATCCCAGGTTGAAGGATATGGGATTGTAGGATAGGATGCAGGATGTGGGATATGGGATGTACGATGCGCTGCTTCCGGAGATGGGTGCAGCAGGTGCCTATTCTCCGACGTTCCCGAGGACACCAGCGGTGCTCTCTCTGGCACCCTGGCTGTCTGAGCCCCTGCCCCCCCCCCCGCGCCCGTACCAGACCTGGGGGGCGGCGCCTGCTCAGGGTAATCATTGTCCGCCGGGCGGGGGGGAGCGGGGGTGGGCACCGTGGGGGGCGGGCAGCGGGGCGCGGGCATAAAGGGGCGCGGCGCGGTGCCCTCCTGTCTCCCTCAGCATGCCAGCCCGCGCCCCTCCTCGCCGCCTGCCGCGGCGGCTGCTGCTGCTCCGTCTGCTGTCGCTGCATTTGCTGCTGCTGGCACTGCGCGCCCGTTGCCTGAGCGCTGAGCCGGGTCAGGGCGCGCAGACCTGGGCTCGCTTTGCGCGCCCTCCCGCCCCTGAGGCCGCCGGCCTCCTCCACGACACCTTCCCCGACGGCTTCCTCTGGGCGGTGGGCAGCGCCGCCTACCAGACCGAGGGCGGCTGGCAACAGCACGGTAAAGGCGCGTCCATTTGGGACACGTTCACCCAGCACCCCCAGGTCACCCCGGGCGATTCCCCGATCGCCGTGGCGCCGTCGGGTGCCCCGTCGCCTCCTCTGCCCTCCACTGGAGATGTGGCCAGTGACAGTTACAACAACGTCTACCGCGACACGGAGGCGCTGCGAGAGCTGGGGGTCACCCACTACCGCTTCTCCATCTCGTGGGCGCGCGTGTTCCCCAATGGCACCGCGGGTACCCCCAACCGCGAGGGGCTACGCTACTATCGGAGGTTGCTGGAGCGGCTGCGGGAGCTGGGTGTGCAGCCTGTGGTCACCCTGTACCACTGGGATCTGCCGCAGAGCCTGCAGGACGCCTATGGCGGCTGGGCCAATAGAGCCATGGTTGATCACTTCAGGGATTATGCCGAGCTCTGCTTTCGCCACTTCGGTGGCCAGGTCAAGTACTGGATCACCATTGATAACCCGTATGTGGTGGCCTGGCACGGGTACGCCACCGGGCGCCTGGCCCCGGGTGTGCGGGGCAGCTCCAGGCTCGGGTACCTGGTTGCGCACAACCTACTTCTGGTGAGTGCGAGGGGCCAGGCAGGGGGCGACCTTGGGGGACAGAGGGCCTCAGAGGTGCCAGGGCCACTTTCAGGAAGCCACACTTGATCCTCATTACGGGGTCACAAAGGACTTGCACCTCGTAGGGGGACACCCCTCAGCAGCTCTGGACTCCCCTTTAGAAGTGGAGTTAGAAACTGGAGGGAAATCCCGCGGTATGCACGCGCGCGGTGGGGTACTCTGTCTAGTGAGGAAAGGAGCGAGCGCCTTTCCTTAGGTGTTACAGCGAAGTTCCTGGAGGTAAGGGCGGGGAAGATTTATTAGAAGTAGCTGCGGGGACAGAATGAAGAGGGTGGGCGAAAGTAACAAGTTTGTCTACAAGCTGTAGACAGGCATTGCAACCCGCTAGAACTCCGTGTTAATCCAGTAAAACCCGTCTTGCTAGAGGCACAAGGTTACTTTGCATATAGTGCAAAGGTGTCAAAACCTCATCCCTAAGCTGCTTGCTATTAAGCTGTGTTTAGAGGTCCCGTCTGAGGCAGGATAGGATAGGGAACGGACTTGCCTTCACCATCAGTGGTTACCATTGAACTGAAGACTCCCTTTACACACTGCAGGATGAGCATAAAAACACGGGGTCGACGACAGCGTGTGGCTTCAGCAACATCTGTGTGTCACAATGCTGTCTCTAGTTGAAGGGATTCCTCGCAGACGAAGGAGTTACCAGGTTTCGCAAGTGGTTCTGAATACCTTGAAGATAAAGGCTAGCTCTAAACACTTTTTAACCAGACGGACGCTTCAACCTGCTAAGCTACTGCGCCCGGCCTGCTCTAAACACTTTTAGTTGAAGCCTTAGACGGTTGAGGCAGAGCACGGCTCGCCTGTGGGTCCACTCCCCATCGTCAGCCGCTGGCAATGCGATCTGGGCTAAAGGGAATTGTATATCAGCTTCACAAAATCTGAGTTTGCAGTGGTCTTGGTGTCATGTAGGTGTGTATCTTTTCACACTGGTACTTTTAGAATCGTGACTCCTAAGTGTTGTCAAGATGCCCATCTTTTAAAAGGGAACCAACAAGCTCTGAAACAAATCAGCTCAGTGAACAGATTCGTCTAGAAAAACTGGGGATGAGGGGTGCTATACCACTTTTTGGAGACAAAAACAAATTATCAGTTCCAACTAGAAACAGATTAGGGTCCACTCTTTAAAATTTAAATCATGCAAATTCTAGGTTATTTATTTATTTATTTATTTATTTATTTATTGAGTACAGGTAATAAACTCCGTGTCTACAGAAGTGGGCAACTGTTATTCTGGTGGTTAGTTGCTATTTACAACATGAAGGATGGCTCTCTGACACTCTCTCCTGCTCCCTGTCAGTCCCAGGTTTAACTTTGCAGTTGTATTCTTGAGGAATTACACAAAAATGCTGCCAAACACTAACTGTCCTTTGCAGAAACGCGGTGGACTTTGTAACCGTGAGAAATTAGTAACCGGCCAGCACGCGGCTCATTTTTGCTGATGCCGCACGTGAAACCCCAGTGGCTGTAAAAGATTAATTTTACTTTTTAAAAATGCCCTTGGGTTTAGAATTTAGTCATCCTGCTACCTTATTCAGAAGTGAGGGTCGCGAATGAATGCCATTGTGTAAGATTATTTTATTGAGCTTTGGGTGCCGTTTCTCGGTGCTTGTGTGATGGGGGCAAAGAGAGTTTCACTTTATCTGAAAAAGTCTAAAGGTACAGATTTTGGTAATGAAGACTTTTGGTTTAGGCACTGACGGTTTTGAGAAGAGTTAAAGGCCCCCGAGCCCTTGGAATATTAATTTGTTTTTTAATGTGGAATGCTGGGGAAGGATCCTGTGAGCGCTTCCGCTAGTCTACAGGTGCTGGGCTTTGGAGACTTAGGGCGGTGGGTGGAATTTCCACCTTATAGGGATTCCAGAACCACTTGCTGATGAGTTGGAGAGCCCGAGTCTGGGCAAACTTCCTCCAAGTTTGGAGGACCTGCTCACAGTGGGGGTCTCTATAAATTCTTTGGCAGCTTCCTGGTGTGAACTTGGACTTTGGCCATTGTGTGGGATGGAATGAAGGAAGGCGCTCCTTGCAGAGCGTGGAGCTGGCTACTTTGCTCATCAGAGTTCTACAACAGAATAGGCCTTTTTCCTCTGGCTGGCAGTCAGATATCTCAGTTTTCATGATTCTCGTGTGGTACATTTCTTGATACCACCGCCCCGCCCCCCCTCCCCTGTCAAAGTTTGTTGCTGGGGAGTCTAACCTGAGGGTGCCTCTAAGATTTGGTTATGCCTATGAATTTCTGGGAGGTCCAGAACCAGGTTGAAGGTATGTTTAGCTCCACCTCTCCTCATTTGATACCAACTCTTGGGAGTGTTGGTATCAAAGGTCACATCTTGACTGGGCTACCACGTCTTGTTTCTGAACCATTGCTCTTGCTTTCTGTTTTTTTTTTTTTTTTTTTTTTTTTTTTTTGGTTTTTCGAGAAAGGGTTTCTCTGTGGTTTTGGAGCCTGTCCTGGAACTAGCTCTTCTAGACCAGGCTGGTCTCGAACTCACAGAAATCCGCCTGCCTCTGCCTCCCAAGTGCTGGGATTAAAGGCATGCGCCACCACCTCCTGGTTGCTCTTGCTTTCTGGAATCAACTCCTAAGCCCGATTTTCAGACCCTCACCATCTCATGGCTTCTGTTGTTGTGACGATCGAAACCCCTGACCCATAGCAACTTGGAGTGGAAAGGGTTTTGGTTTTTTTCAGCTTGTAGCTTGTAGTCTGTCATTCGGGAAATCAGGGCAGGAACCTAGAGGCAGGAGCTGATGCAGAGGTCATGGAGGGGTGCTGCTTACTGGCTTTTTCCTCGTGGCTGCTCAGCCTGCTTTCTGATAGCACCCAGGACCACCTGCTCAGGAATGGCACTACCTACAGAGGACTGAGCCCTCCTGTACCCATCACCAAATAAGAAATGCCCCATAGGCTTGTGTACGACCTGACCTTACAGAGGCATTTTCTCAGTTGGGGTATCCTCCTCTTAGATGACTCTAGCTTGTGCCAAAAAATCAGCCATCACACCCATTCTCCCCTGTGTCTTTTCTTGGTACCCTGGGCATTCCTTTTGTCTTTAGAATGCCTTCTTCATGTGCCTGGGAAGCATAGAGGGTCCAGAGCTCTGCCTTGTGGCCTCCCATTGGGAAGCCCTCTATGTGAGTCTTGGGACCCCCAACCCCTGCAATCCAGAGCTGCCAGATTCAATCTCCAGCTGGGACTTCTCTGAGCATCTGGCCCTGATAGTCTTGTCCACTTAGCTAGTAGGCAAGGCAAGGCAGGTCACAAGCAACATGCCCCAGATCAAACTCCCTTTTTCCTGTCTTAGTTACAGTTTCTATCGCTGTGAAGAGACACTATAACCATAGCAACTCTTATAAAAAGAACACATTTCATGGGGATGGCTCACTTACAGTTCAGAGGTTCAGTCCATTATCATCGTGGTAGGGAGGATAGCGGTGTGCAGGCAGACATGACGCTGGAGAAGGAGCTGAGAGTCCTACATCTTGCAGGCAACAGGAAGTCAACTGAGACACTGAGTAGCATTCCAAGCATAGGAAACCTCAAAGCCCACCTGGACGGTGACACACTTCCTCCAACAAGGCCACACCCACTGCAACAAAGCCACACCTCTTAATAGTGCCACTCCCTATGAGGTTATGGGGACCAGTTACATTCAAACTACCACACCAGCTCTGTTGTGATACTCTGCTCTTCCAGTTGGTCAGGCGCCAATTCTAACTCTTCCCTTCTCCCTCCTTCCCTCTTTCTGTCCCCCCCCCCCAGGAAGTGGATCCAGAGCCTTGAACTTGCTAGACAAGCACTGTACCACTGAGCTGTATCTATGATATGATTGGGGCTCAGGCTACCCTTGGGTTTTGCCTCAGTAATTCCCTAGTTTAATCCCTTGCTCCCTGCCATGCGGCCCTGAGGGTGTATTCTGAAGGCACACCATTGTGTGTGCAGAGTACAAATCCCTGCTTGCTACAATCCTGCCTACTCCCTAAGAACCACTTTGCATGCTCCTTTGGCTTCTCACTTGAACGTCATTTCTTCCTTCCATGGAATTCCATGATTCTCCTCTTAGCACAGTTTAATTCCCCACCCCACCCCATTAGCTGGTCAATTTCTTAAGCAAGGAAACCTTGTTCTCTTCATCTGCTTCTTTCTTAAGTGTTGACCTAGGGCTGGAGAGATGGCTCTGTAGGTAAGAGTGCTTACTGCCCTTGTGGAGGACCAGGGTTCAGTTCCCAGCACCCCCAAGAAAGCTCATAATGGCCTGTAACTCCAGTTCTAGGTGATCCAAAGCCCTCTGATGGCCTCTGTGGGCTCCTGCATGCCAATCATTCACATAAACTTGGTAAGATCACACACAAATAAATGGAAAATAAATCTAAAAAAAAAAAAACCCCAAACCAAAAACCAACCTAATTTTCTCTTGGTGGGTACCGAGTTGCATCCCAGCTGCCCAGTGGCTTAACTCTGCTTCTATCACTTCACTCTTGGGGAGCTGCTCCTTGTGTCCGTGTGTCTATCTGCCTAGCCATCTTCTGGTGGGATGGGGGAACCCCCCATCTGGCAGGTAAAATCTGGCACTCGGGAGTGAACTGTTGAAGGTCATTGCCATGTGACTCCATTGTAACCACTTTCATTTAGAAGTTGTCAGAATTCTCTCTACTGCATCATGAAGATGTTTCCAGAATGGGGTGAGTGGTGAAGTCTGTGTTAACCTGAGTGAATATTGGAGAAAACTTTGTCATCTAGTTAAATTTTCGTCCCCCTAGTAATTAATGTGCATGCATTCAAGTGACACACAATGTGCATGCATTCAAATGATACAATGTATATGCATTCAAGTGACACACAACATGCATGCATTCAAATGACACACAACATGCATGCATTCACATGACACAATGTATATGCATTCAAGTGACACACAACGTGCATGCATTCAAATGACACACAACATGCATGCATTCACATGACACAATGTATATGCATTCAAGTGACACACAATGTGCATGCATTCAAATGATGCACAACATGCATGCATTCACATGACACACAATGTGTACTTTCAAGCCACACTTCAGGAATTTCCCTCTTATTAAAATGCCTCTGGAAGTATCAGCCAGGTTGAGGGTTAATATATTTTATAGAACATGGCTGAATTCCGGGTGCATTTAATCAGAAACAGTTAAACTGCCTCTCAAGGCACTTGAGTCTCTCTGCATACCTGATTGAACACAATATTCTCTGGAGGCTAAAGTCAAGTCCGAGATAAAGAACTAGTGAAATAATTTTTGAATCATACCAGTGTTCTTAAAATGTCAATTGTGGGGTTGTGGAGATGGCTTAGTGGTTGAGAGCACACACTGCTCTTGCAGAACCTCAATCAGTTTGGTTCCAAGCACCCACACTGGGTGACTCACAACCCCTTGCGACTCCAGCTCCAGAGGGGTTCAGTGCCTCCAGCCTCCTCAGGCGCAGGCAATAACCCCCACTCCCACATATACATAAGTAGAACGTAGTGGAAACAAATCGTTAAAATCTCGGTTGTTTTGAGGTAAAGAGAAAGAGGAAATGTAAACTGCTAAGAACTTAAATAATGTCAGTATCCATTTGGGGGGGCACAGTGAGCACTCGGCCGTCTTAGCAGAACCGCAGTTAGCTAAACTGTAGTCAGCCATGGCTTCTGGACCCTCAAGACCTAAGTCAATCCATCGTCTCTAAAAATACCATTGTTCTGTACCACACTTTTCATAATTAACTTGTGGGAAAGGTGCTTTATTTCCCTGAATACCATTCTCGAAGCATTTAGGTGAAGGGTGGGAATAGAATGCATGCCTGCTGGGAGGAGGTGAGGCAGGGAGCAGGAGCAGCAGTGCCCATAATTATCGCATGCTCTGAGATCTGCATCCTCTGCAGAAATGCCCCCAGGAGTTACAACGTATACTTAAATGGCCACAGTGAGCTTTTATGTGTTCCTGTGCTGTGCTGGTGCTTTTGGCATGACGTTAGTTATTGCTGCGTCTTGGGATATAGTCTTACTCACCTTCTAAAGACCTAACGCTGTCGACACAATTTGTGAGTCAGAAGAGACAGACTGCTCACACTTGTGATTGCTTGAGGTGACAATCTGTATGTAATATTTCTATTTTTTTTTTTGAGATTTATTTTATGTGTATGAGTGTTTTGCCTGCGTGTATGTTTGTGACCACGTGCATGTCTCCTGCTGTCAGAGGTCGGAAGAGGGTCTCAGATCACCTGGAACTGGAGTCATGGATGGATGTGAGTTACCACGCGGGCACTAGGAATCAAGCCTGGGTCCTCTGCAAGAGCAGCAAGTTCTCTCTTGAGCCATCTCTCCAGCCCCTCACTTAACTTCTTGGAACGTAAACCACTTAACAGAATGAAGTCATTTTAGAGGTTATTTTAATAGGATTTTTACCAAAGACTTCTTTGGATCTTTGAAATACTCTATTTTCATATATAATGTATTAGCAGGTGTCTTGTTGGTCCTAGTTTGGCAGACACAATGTGCCGTAAGGGCTACAGAAAATAACATAAGTATTTAGTGAGGTGTGTGGCCAGACTCTGAATAGATTGACATTTGGCTGTCAGAACAGCATCCATGAGCGAGCACCACTGTGGCCTAATAGATACTTTTCAAGCTGAGAGCAGTAAGGGACATAGACTTTAAATGTGGAGATCCTATCAAATTTATTTCCATGTCAGTAAGTGCTTTTTTGGTTTCTAAGCAGAATGGTAGAATGGGGAAGGGTCTGGGAAATCCATGTCAACCTTCCTCCCTCTAACTTCTGCAGGATAGTCAATGGACCTCTTAAGTTGCCTCAGAGTTTCTTTCATCTTTTGTTTTGAATTGACACAGTCCCTGGTTGTCTGTTTACCTTCCTAAATGAATAAATAAATCATGTCTGCATAGGGCAGCTGCTGTTGGGGAATGCTTGTCGCACTCCCAAGCTCGGGTTGAGAATTGATTGCTGCTGTAGGAGGCGGAGCCTGGTGGGGGGCTGTGGCGGGGGGGGGGGGGGGGGGAGTGGGTGAGGCACCAGAAGATTGGATCTGTTGCGAAAGAGCGCTTGACCTCAGCTTGCTATCTTTCCTGGTACAGTCTCTCTGACACATGGCAACCTTTTTCCCATGATGCACTGGGAAGGCTGTATGCAGCTCCTTGATCGTGGCCTTTTTAAGTCTTCTAAACTGTGAGAAGTCACTTTTCTTTAAAAGAATGACCTAGACGGTGATATTGTTATAGCAACGGAAAATGAACAGAGGAATAGCTTTCTAAATATTTGAAAAGGCCAGTGTGTGCTTCCTAAGTGCTTCCTCTGTGTGCTAAAAAGTCTGCTTCAAGATGCTGGGGACCCCCCCACACACACACTTAGGAACTTTTTTCCAGAGCTTCCAGCAGTAGCAGGAAGGGGTGGGGCTGAATTCAAGAGCACACGTGTAAACGCTGGATGGGCCTCTTGATTGACTGACCCAGTAGCAAGACACGGAGGCACAGAGACAGGAAAGTAGACCGAAAAGACGGTCTGCATGGTCTGGCTCCACCCCTACCCATAGTGCTTCACGAGAGGAGGTGATGGACGTGGGCCACAAGGCATGGAATCAGAACAGGCTCCCTCAGAGAACACTGACTCGTGGCGCAATGTGCATTTATAGCTCTTTCTGTGGGCTTATGGCTCTTTCTGTGGGGTGGTACCTCTTGCCTCAGTGGGCAAGAGGCCATTGTAGAGCCTTTGGGGGATACTTTATCCCTACCCCTGGTTCCACTTCTCTCTGAATCCCAACCACAGGCCCTCTCCCTTCAACCCCTTCTCCACTGGCTGTTCCAAATCCTCCCACAATGCTGTGTGCTTCTTCTCTATACCCCTGGAAGGCTTGCTTGCCTTTTAGTGTGTGCTCTGGTGTGCACATCCTGAAGCCAACAGCATGACTCTTTCTTACTGTTTGATGAGCGTGCAACATTCCCAGTCTTACTGTATGTAACGTGGGATCGTGGGGGAAGTGCAGGTAAACGGGAGACTTCGCACCTCTTGCTGAATAGGGTCCCATGCCCAAGCCTGTATTCCCTGACATAGGACAACGGGCTCCTTTTTCTTCCACTCTGCCTTTCACTCTGGGAGGGGCTGGGTGCAGTACAGCAGGGGTTTAAAGTGACCAAGAGGGACAAGGGAAGACTCCTGTCCTTCCTCACTTACAGATGTTTAGGGAGATGTAACACTGTCAGGCAGTCACACTAGAACCCTCAAGGCCTTAGGAGAAATAAGTACGGCCGACAGTAGGGACACCAAGGGAGACAGGCCAGTTTTGACAAGAAGGAGGAGGAGAATGGTTAGGGAAAACTATACAGGGGAGATCAAGGGCTGCCAGGCTCTCTGCGGAGGCTGCTTTGGGCTTCCGGGACCAGGCTGTATCTATTGGGTGGGAACTACTCAGTAGCAGCGAGAAGAGCCCCAGAAGGTCCTCAGATGACCCCAGCTGAGCTCCCAGAACGCTGTTTGTACCTAAGTAGCTCGCGAGTCCTATGTGGGCGGGGTGTGCCAGACACACCAAGTAGACAGCAGGCAGTGGAGGCCTGCGAGGCAGCCCCTCACTGCCAAAGGCAACGGTTCACTCGAGGCTCAATATTTGGAAGCCATGGGTGGGAAAGGACCAGAAGCTGGAAAGATGGGGCCTGGGGATCTCCAAGGTGTCTTGCCATATTTGCCGTGCAGAGCTGAGCAGGGGTCCAGATGCCCACAGCTTTCTGTTCTGGTAGTTTTAGCTGCCACCTCACTGAGACACTCACTCTAGACAGCTAAAATCCTCTCAGGCTCTTCACTTCCCATGCGATGCTGTTAAACCAGGCTGTGCCTGTCGTCTCCTGTGGGAATTTATCTTTGAATTCACAATCGTACTAAATGCCATCGAGACAGAGCTTCCCATAGGTAGAAATGTGGTTTTTGTTGTTGTTTGTTTAATTGGAAATAATAGAAATGTAGGAACATTTCAGGAGCAGCATAAGGAATAGTGCTATATGGATTTGGTGGAATATTCTCAGCTGGCTGTTGAGACAGCGACATTTGATCAGAATGCCGCCCGTGGTCTACTGTGAGAAGGAAAGAGCTGACTCTCCCACATTTTCTGCCTCTCTGCTGTAGAGATGTGCATGAATAGTGCTGGGCCCTTCATAGTTCTCTTCCTTTTCCCAGGAACCCCTCCTGACACACAGATCCAAGAGTAGAGTAGGTCTGTCCGTCTGTCCCCTCCAAATACTGTACTCCCCACTGTTTGTTTCTGGTCAGCTGATGCAAACCTGCATACTGGGGAAGAGAGATTCTCAGTTGAAGAATCGTATCCGTCGGATTGGCCTGTGGCGTGTCTGTGGGGCATCTCCTTGATTGTTAACTGATGTAGGAGAACCCAGCCCACTCTGGGCAGCACCATCCCTATGCAGCTGGTCCTGGGTTGTAGAAGGAAGGTATCTGAGTGAGCGAGGGATTGGGGAGGGGAAGGAAGAGGAGAAGGCAGTGGGAGTGTAAAGAGGTCAGCAGTGTTCCTTTGCGGTCTCTGCATCAGCTCCTGCCTTGACTTCCCTCCATGGCAGACTGTAACCTGTCAACCAAACATACCCTTTCCTTCCCCAAGTCACTTTTGGTCCCTGTCTCATCACAGCAACAGAGAAGGGGACAAGGACAGTTTCTGAGAAAATATCAACGTGTTGCAATGGTTTGCTTCTCCCCAGCAGGTATCTGGCTAGAAGGGAGGGACCATTCAGATGATGGGTGTGGAGAGTGAGGTGTGCCCTAAGGTGTCCCTGCAGCCTTCCCTGGAGCATGCCTGTCAGTGTCCAAGCTCTCAGGAGTTTCCTGTCATGAGTGTCCCACCAGCCAGCTCCCAAATAATGACATGGAGACTTATTATTAACTGTGAAAGCTTGGCCTATAGCTTAGGATTGTTCCTAACTAGCTCTTAAAACTTAGACTAATACATTTATATTAATCTATATTCCATCACGTGGCATTACCTCTCTTCCATCTTGCATTCCTGTTTCCTCCTGTGAGCCTAGATTCTCCTCCTCTTCCTTACTTTTCCTGGAAATCCCATCTATCCCTCCTGCCTAGCTATTGGCTGCTCAACTTTTTATTACACCAATCACATATATAAATAATATAATAATAAATATATCATCACACAGTGCATAGATATCTCACAACACATGAGGCCCATGGGCTCAGACTTAGGATTTGCCATGACTGATGTGATGGGAGCAAAGGCTTATGACTGTGTACTCAAGAGAACTCCCACCAGGGGTTTTCTCTCCTTAAGGTCAGCTTCTGGACTGTGAAGTGCTGTTGTGTCAATTGCAGTGGCTTATTCATTTTATTTCTGGTTACTTCTCTGAGAATTTCATGCAGTATATTTGGATCATGTTCATGCTTCTCCCAAACCCTCCCCGGAGTCCCTTTTGAAATCAAACCAACTTTGTGTCCTTTTTTTAATAGTTAAAAGTATTATAGAAAAACTCATCAAGTCCAATGCGTGTTGCCCAAAAACTCTGTGTGAGCATCCACTGGAGTGTGGTCAACCTCTTAGAGTTCGCCCCCTTAAAGAAACCTTATTCTCCCTCTGCGATCAACTATCAGCTGCTGATAGCCCCTGGACTAGGCGTGGGCTTCATGCCTCCCTTCTCCTTGCTGGGACTTTTTCTGGCTTGGCCTTGCACAGTTCTTGTGCGTGTTGTCCCAACCACTATGAATTCCTACCTGCAACTGCTCTGTTGTGTTGGGAAAAACACAGCTTCATTGTAGTCACCTACCAATCCTTTGTGTGGTCTTGAGCTCCCTTTTTGGAGAGAGTAGCCGTAAGCCAGGTCACTCCTAAGCAAAGTCCTTAAAAGTGTGTGTTGTGGTGGGTGGGTGAGGCGTGGTTTCAAGTATTCACCTCAGATAAATGCACAGTGAAGGGGCGAGAAGAAAATATAAGAAAACAGAATGAGTACATTACTCATAGTTTCCGGAGATGTAAGCGCAGGAAGCTGATGCTCATCTGGAGGTAATGGGAGACCAACTAGAGAGCAGAAAGGGAGAGGAGAGGGAGGTGGGAGCCGAGATAGGCGTCACAGTGCCAGTGAGAGAGCTCTTTATCAAGGCCCCTGGGCATCAGTCCCGAGGCTTTCCCGTGGGAGTCGTGGACTATAGCACTGTTTGCTTGTGGATTTATCATGGCCAGCATGTTGGGGAGCTTGGGAATTTGGGTGAGTGGAATGAGACATTACCTACGTAGGGTAGAGAACTTTAATCTAGGCCACAGGTGAAAGGGCATGGCTGGGTTTCAAATAACTTGTATCAGATTACAAATGATTACCATGGCAGCAACCGCGATTTACAGCAGGCTTTATGATCCCGGGCAGTCAAGGCGTATCTGGTTCATTCCAGCTCCACTGGAAATCCACTGTGTAACAGAAGACGCATATCGAAAGAAGGGCCTCGCCACACTCAGTCCACAGGAACCAAAGAAAACAAGCCTTTGTTAGTTTAACCCTCTAAATCGGAGGCATTAATACTTCACATTATAACAGTAATAGAAAGAACAGGAAACAATGAGGTGATGATTCAAAAGATTGTCCTAGAACTGAGGGCAGGAGAGTCCACATTGATGTGCTGTCTTAGGGTGGCATTGCAGAACATAGCTGATGCAGTGTGGCCAAATCCTTCCTGCCAGGGACCCAACTGCCTTTTTACTCAGTGCATTATAGTCTAGAAAACTGGCTTCCATTTGGGAGCTGAGCGAGGGATTAGGACTTTTGGCCATGTGGTTCCCTGTGGAGCCTCTTTCTAATTTCCCAGTGTATTAGTTACCACTGTTGCTCTGGTACAACCCTCAGATTCTGGAGGAAATTTACAGCTCCAGGGGAGAGCCACATGGGTGAGGGGAGTCTGGCGGCAGGTGACTGCAGCAGGAAGCTGAAAGGTCACCTCTTCAACTGCAAACACGAAGCAGAGAGAAAACTGGAAGTGAAGTGAAGATCTCCTTCTCAAAGGTCACCCCTAGTGACACCCTTCCTCCAGCAAGGCCCCATCCTCTAGAGGTCACACAGTCTCTCTCAAAAGTACCACCAACTGGGGACCAAGTGTTTAACCATGAGCCTGTGGGGGACATTCTCACTCAAAGCCATCCCCATACCTGGCTTCTGGAAACTTAGCAGTGGTTCCTGGGATCTCAGTAATTCCAGGGTCTCATCCTGTCCTGGGGATTCCAACCCTAGTTCTGTGACCCTTCTCCATCAGCCTGGCTGGAAGAGGAACACCCGCACTTCTGAGAGGTGCTTTGTCCTGAAAGCCATATTCCCAATGGCTTTGACAAAGAGTGTGTGTCCCTATTGGGTCTCCTGTAAGACGCACTCCTCCAGTGAGTTGGGTAGCTGGAATAACGTGCTGCTAGCTGTTGCATGCTTGTGTCTCTCAGCTTCTTTATTCCTTCCTTTGGCCCCACTCCCTGCAGACTCCATGAAGCCCGTGAGAACCTGTAGCTTGTACACCAAACTTGAGCTGTTTGGTAAAGGCTCTTAGTCTCCTCTCACTGGCAGACCTCAATGCCATGCAGAAGGAAGTGGTCGGCTCATCTCTCTTTTCCTTGCTGGTGTTGGAATGCCCAAGTCACTACATTTACAATGTGTGTCCCTCAGCGGGTCATTTTCCCAGGTTACCCCAGGTGAAATATTCATCCGCGGGGGCTGTGCTAGGGAGCTATCTACCTCGACATATTGCTTGTGCCGGCCTTCTTCTCTTCAGGGTGGTGACTCGGCTCTGTAAACCCACCTGCGTTAGTTTGTGTCCTCTGAGAAGCAGACGTCAAGGCAGGGATGAATAAATGGGCAGAAAGCCCACCTGGGAAACAGTTATGCATGATAAAGGGGAAAGGGGCCAGAGAACGGGAGCCACTCTTTAGCTCTTGACGCGATGTGGTACCTGGAAAGGGCTAGAAGGGGTGAGGGGGCTCGTGGGAAGGGTCTCAGATGTGTGTGTGTGAATCGAAGAAAGATCTGCCGAGCCAGTGGCGCTTCCTGAGCCGACAGTGCTCGTGGTAGGAGTCTGTGTCTTACTGCAGTGTCTGCATTGCCCCTGACATTTTCTCTCTGTCCTTTGGGAACAGCCAGTGAGAAGCATCCATGGCACAGCTGCAGCAGTGCCCTCAGTGTGGTGACAGCTGCTGCCGCTGGTCAACTGTACTCCTTATGGCAGGAGGGCCAGGTGACATATTGTCATGGCCACCACAAAGACCAGTGAGCATGTGCCATCCCAATGAAAATTATTTCCAGTCAGGCGGTGGTGGCGCACGCCTTTAATCCTAGCACTCAGGAGGCAGAGGCAGGCGGATCTCTGTGAGTTCGAGGATAACCTGGTCTACAGAGTGATTTCCAGGACTGCCAGGGCTACACAGAGAAGTTCCTGTCTCAAAAAGCCAACAGATAGATAGATAGATGATGGATAGATAGATGATGGATAGATAGATAGATAGATGATAGATAGATGATAGATAGATAGATAGATAGATAGGTAGATAGATAGATAATTATTTCCAACCTAGAACTTACCTATACTGTCACTTACTCATGAGTATAAAATATGGAAATTCTCTCATAACCAACAACAACAAAACCACCACACCATTAACCAAAAAAAATTTTTTTTTTCCCATGAGTCCTTTCTCAGGAAGTTTCTGGAGCAGTGGTTCTCAACCTGTCGGTCTCGACCCCCACAGGGGTCACATATCAGATATTTACATTATGATTCATAAAAGTAGCAAAATTACTTTTCTGAAGTAGCAATGCAATAATTTCATGGTTGGGGGTCAGCACAACATGAGGAACTGTGTTAAAGGGTCACAGCATTAGGAAGGTTTCAGCACTGGGGTAGAGAAGAGCTTCCACGTAAAATCACAGAACAGAAGGCAGGAAGCACGGTGTGCAGAGGCCACAGGTAAGCCTGCAAGGTAATGGGGAAGTGTTGGCCTGAGAGGGAGCTGTGCTGCAGGCACAGAAGAGCCAGAGCAGAAAGGAGGAGGACTCCTGAACTATGTCTCCAAGTTGGTGTGAGCCAACGGGAGTCTGTGCTGCAAAGATGCTGGGGATGGTAAGATCAGTGAGCTACGAGCACAAAGAAAACCGTGCAAATGAAAAAGCTAGGTGACTGCTAACTTCACAGAAAACAAAACCCGAGAAAAGGGACTTCATTGCCCCATGGCTCATCTGCGACTAATATTTAAGATGGTGGAATAAACCTGCCCCGGATGTTAGTGAAACCAAAAATTTGCAAGACTAATTTGTCAGTATATTAGGGCTAAACTGTTAGCATCCATGAAACAGGACGCCCGTGGATACTGCTACAATAAGAGTGTGATCAGTAAATTAAAACCTAGCTGCTGAGCCATCTCGTCAGCCCCACTATTTGACTTTTTAAAGCATAAACATATATCACTGCCATAAAAATGAAAACGGGTATTTTTTAATCATCACTTTAAAAATTAATTTGGCTAGTCATAGCATTTATAGCAGTCCAGCCCATAGAACTCATTTTGAGGCAAGCGTTGGAACATTTCCGTGTTTTCAGAATAATGTCTTGTGAACTTCCGTGTCTGCTTCCAGTGAAAGAGAAGCGTCACTGTGAGTACACCCTGGGGGACAGTGTGAGTCACCTTCTCAAGTAGAGCCCTCCCATTAGTCAGGGCTCCAAATTTCTATCAGTCCTTGTCATTAAGAAGCAACCATCAAATTTTTAACCACCGAATGCCTTCAAAATGCTGCTCTTTAAGCAAAATCTATACTATGTTGTGTATGTCCTACTTTTCTTCTTTGTAACCCCAAGCACGTCACACAAAGGTTTAGAAACTTATGGTATCTAGAGATTTAACTATTGTGTTGTTGCTAGATGAACACCACAATACTATCAAATTATTTGAGGCTAATTTACTAGACTAATTTTATTAATTTGTGTTGGCTTCCGATTATCTTTCCTTTGGTTTTTCTCTTTAATTACAGTTTGCTCATGGGTTGTTACTATGAGATTTACATTTGCTTCCCTTTAAAATTAAGACGTTTAGGGCTGGAGAAATGGCTCAATGGTTAAGCCGGTTGCTCTTGTGGAGAACCTGAGAGGACACACATAGCAGTTCACACCAGTTTTCGGGCGATCTGACGTCACCTTCTGGCCTCCTTGGACACTGCATGTACCTGGTGCACATACATACATGCAGGCATACACTCATACACATATAACTGAAATACATCTTTTAAAAAGAAAATTGTCATCCTTTAAGTGCCCAGTGTTCTGTGATCCTTCAGCTGTCTGATGGCTCCTGCATGACCCAGTGACAGTTCTCTGAGGCCACTCTTGGAGTTGATGGATTTTGAATGGATGAAGATTCCTCTAGACTTGCGGTCTTTGGTAACCAGAGAGCACATGCAAAAGGAGGCCAGTCCATAGGAGCACGCCAGGCCATGGAGAACCCAACTGTTTCATTCTTTTTCTTTCTCTTCATGTTCAAAATGTCCCTTTTGTGCCAGGGGAAGACCCACTGTGCAAATTTGGCCTCCCTCCCTTCTGCCTCTGGTCCCCCACTCAGCCCTTTAGCCACTCCAAGGGTCCTGCTGTTGCATTTGGGGGTCTTGTTTTCTTCTCTCTGCCTCACCCTGCTTCTCTAGCCACAGAACCAGAGACCTTGGTACAGACAGGCATTTAGTTTCATAAAGCCAACGCATCTTCAAAGAAATTAGGAAGCCAGGTGATAATGGTAAGTGGATTTATTAACACTTTGTCCCTAACAGAGACAGGAAGACACCTATCTTTCTCTCCTTTTCTGTAGGAGTGTTACAATTTCATAGAAAAGATGAAAAAAAAAAAAAGACTCAGAAATATGCATATATTAATAAAGCGGTCAAAGCTGTGAAATCTCTCCCAGGAACCAAGGTCCCCCTCTAGCTGGTACGAGGGCTTCACTTTCCTTCTTCCAAGGTTGAATTCCTGGAGCCGGGATTTATTTCTTTGAGATCCATTGTTTTAAAAGTCTAGTGGCCAAGGGAGGAGCAAGAGTTTTTCTCTAGAATATCTTCTCCTGTCAGCGTATCAGCTTAATTCTGTGCTCACTTCTCCACCAAACACACTCTCACCTCTCGTTTAAAACAGCTCAACCTAACAGGAAGTGGAGGTGATAATTTCCGGGCAGGAAATAGGGAGGTGCTTCTGGGAGACCCGGAAACGTGAAACTCACAGGTGCTGCTGGTAAAACTCTACAGAAAGAGTTTCATGGGGCCGGGCGGTGGTGGCGCACACCTTTAATCCCAGCACTCGGGAGGCAGAGGCAGGCGGATCTCTGTGAGTTCGAGACCAGCCTGGTCTACAAGAGCTAGTTCCAGGACAGGAACCAAAGCTACAGAGAAACCCTGTCTTGAAAAACCAAAAAAAAAAAAAAAAAAAAAAAAAAAAAAGTTTCATGGGCTTGGTAGCTCAGCTTCTGAAGAGGAGACTCTTTAGGGCCCACGTTATAAAAAGAAAGCAAACAAACCTCTCAACCACTCTGGATGGCAATGATTCCCGAAAATACAGGAAAATCTGAGAGTTCTTGTGAACCCCCCAGCTAGAAGCCAGTTCTTTCTTTGCTATGACAGGTCCACACTCTGAAGCCAAGAGGCTCAGGTGCTATTAAAACCCCTGGATAAACATTTGAAAATTAATCTGGGCAAAGACCAAGGACATCAGCAGCTTTTTCTTTTAATGATAAAGATATCTTTGGGAATTATTTTTGATCACAAAGGCAGGTTGTAAGGAACACTTTTCCTGGGTCTGAACAGGGAGAGATTGCCTGTGTCTGGGGCTGAGACCTCGGGGCAGACCTGCCTAGCCAGTCTTGTTCTCAGATTCTTCAGGGGTGCTGTTTGCCATGGGTAAGGGAACTGAAAATCCCTGAAGGTGGGCATCACCTTCCGGAAAATGGAGAGCAAGGGAAATGCTGCTGGTAGGGGTACATGCAATGTTTCCTCTGCGGAGATAGAAATAAAGAGGTTAAAACCACATCATAGCAACGGAAGAATAAAGACTCTGATGTGCGCCACCAAACAGTGCCCCCCTCCAACAGAATCAAACCAAACATCTCTGAAAAATTAGCTCGCTTCTTTGACATACCAGGTCTTTGTGTTCCTCCTCCTCCCTCAGCCCCCTTCCTCCTCTTCCTCTTCTTTCTCCCTCTTTTCCTTTCCTTCTTCCTCCTCCTCTTCCTCCTTCTTTTCCTTTTTCTCCTCTTATTCCTCCTTCTCTTTCTCACCTACTTCCTCTCCTCCTCCTCTTCTTTCTCCCCCTCCTCCCTTTTCCTTCTCCTCTCCCTCCTTTTCTTCCTCCCCCTCCTCCTCCTTGAAGTACCCACTGCATTCTAATGCATTTTAATGTGTTTGTTGATGCCTGTCACTCCCCTTGCTGACAGAACACAGAAGGCCCCAGAAGTGGTGCCACTGTCATCCAATGCACTGTATCATGTCTACTTCAGTGGCCAGAGCCGTCAAGGCCACACTCGGGGTGAGTCACAGCCTGTGGCCTGAGTAGCATTCCACCACAAACAGGTCAATGGGAAGAGAGTGGGAGGGCGGATGGATTGATGTTTACTAGCTACAAATCCATAAGGCACATTACATTTGTCTGTAATCTTCACCCTCTCTGTTGACAGAGAAACGCATCCACCTGTCATTTCTCCCTGTTGAGTTGACATGTTCTCGCCGGTAAGTGGAAGCGAGAAATTTAAAAAGTCAGGGAGCCTTCGGGAGGACCACCAGGAAGGCTCAGGGAGAGCGGGGCTGCTTTGGTGTCTGATTCAAAGCAGAAGATCCTGGTGAGAAAGGAGAGCATTCAGAAAGCAGAGGTGGCGGTTATGGGAGAAAAGCACTTGCCTCTCTTGCTGAAAGCCAAAAGGAGTTGTTTGGCGAGGGTATTCCAGAATGACGGGGCGATGATTGTGACAGACGTTGACGGGAGAGATCCTGCTTGACAGATGACCGGACTGTGGGCGGCCTCTGCTGACCTCGAGGTGGCACTTGTCTCCAAGCTCACAGTCTTGTCTCTGTTCTGCATCTAACCATGCACCTCCCTCCCTGTTCCTTCACGGTTTTCTGCCATTAGAAAAATGAAGGTACAAACTGGAATATTGGCACTCCCCCATGTCTCCAGTCACGACAGTGGGCTTGCCGTCTAGCCCAGTGACAATTCTGGCTGTGAGCTGGGATATTTTATTAACGATCTAACATCAGGGATTTGGGAGTGGTTTATTTTAGGTTATTTATTTTTATGTTTTGTGGATTTTGCCTGTATGTATGTATGTCTGTGCACCACATACATGTAGTACCCGAGGAGACCAGGTGAGGGCGCTGTGACCACTAGGACAGGAGTCACAGATGGTTGGGAGCCACCATGTGGGTGTGGGAACAGAACCCAAGTCCTCCACAAGAGTGGCTTAACCACAATGCCACCTCTCCAAGTCCTAGAAGAATTTTTGTAGCAATGTGATTTAGTATCAGGTAGAATGATTTAGTGATTGTTGTCAAGTTCTGCACAGATAAATACTGAGGCACAAACCCCTTAATCTAAAATTTACTGATGTGTTTGTCTAGTGTGAGCTATGATTTTTTTCCATTCTTTGAAGATATATATATGCGTGTGTGTATGATATATATATGTATAGATACACACACACACACATATATATATGTCTGTCTGTCCTGTAACTCCCTGTGGAGACCAGGCTGGC
This sequence comes from Chionomys nivalis, assembly GCF_950005125.1. Taxonomy (NCBI): domain Eukaryota; kingdom Metazoa; phylum Chordata; class Mammalia; order Rodentia; family Cricetidae; genus Chionomys; species Chionomys nivalis. The sequence continues at coordinate 81,808,886 of NC_080088.1, read as the reverse complement.
CTCAAAATCAGAGATCTGTTTGCCTCTGCCTCCTGAGTGCTTGTATTAACGGTGTCTTTTACTATAACTGGCTTCCTTTGAAGAATTTTGAAGCCAGTGAAAAAGACCTTTTACTTACTCCACTCAGCAAAACCAAGACAAGACCATCTCAGGTGACAAAACTCCGAAGCTACAGCTTGATTGAAAACCCTGCCAGCTTTCATTCCGGTGCATTGCTAGAGCACTTTAGCTGAATGTGAAAATGAGAAGTAAACATGTAAATATATGCAAATGTATGCATTTGAGGGAAGCTGGACTGCGATCCGCTGAAGGAAAAGATGGGCTTGATGAGGCTATGGAACTGAGAAAGAGCTTCAAGGGCCTGACTTCAGGGTGTCGCTCCCCTGTTTCAGTAGCGTGAAACACTGCTTTTCTTCTTCTCTTGCAAACAGACACGCTTACACACCACATACATGTATGCACTCACAGACACACTCACACACATACACACTGCTCCTTAGTAATTACTGTGGAAATGCCAGACTGGTGCACAGGGGATTAGGTATGGAGCTGTCACGCTGGTCCCAGACAGTAACATCCTGCACGAGACCGCTGAAGCCAGATGATGCTTGCCGGAGCTGACCCTGCCTCCCGGTCGACTCTGGATGGTGGGTGCGGGAACAATGTGCTTTCCATCCTGTGCTTCAAGCCACCTCCAGAAGTCCTATAGCTGCTACCTTAGTCAGCACTGTAGTAGTTAGTGTCTACATTCTGGGGGAAAATTCATCCCAGCCTCCAGCTGTTCCCACTGTTTCCTGCAGCAGATGACTTGAGCACTGAGATTTGACCACCATCCCAGATCTTCAGCTCATCTCTAGGTCCTCCTGTCCCACCCACTTCACTTCACATGCAGAACTTTCATGCCAGATGTGGTGGCGCACACCAGCGCTCAGGAGGCAGAGGCAGGTGGATCTCTGTGAGTTTCAGACCACCATGGTCTGCTTTGTGAGTTCCAGGACAGCCAGGGCTACAGACTGAGAGCCTGTGTCCAAACAAGCAAACAAACAAAACCCAACATTTTTAAATTTATAAGCAAGCGAGCATCTTTTCATATTCTGCTCCCATAGTCTCTATTGTAAACTTACTTTCTAAAAGCCATAAACTATTAGTCATTTATGCTAACTACGTGGATAGCGTTATTTTCGCAGCAAACTGGGCACATTCTTAGATCTGCGCCTTCCATCTATGGTTTCTGATCATGCTATTAAGCAGACGGTGCTGTAGAGATTTTTTTGCTCCCATCACATCTTTCCTAAAAGGTGGCACCGGCTTGAGAAGAGAGCCCAGTTGCTTGATTTAAGCGCTATGATCTTACGTTTCTTTTGTAGAGGTCCGGGTGATTTGGTGAAATAAAACCCAGTCAAAAAGAACAATTCCATCAAGGAGACCACTTGGCAGACAATAAACAGGAATCGCTAGGGCAGTGGTTCTCAACCTTCCCAACACAGTGCTCTGCTAACACAGTTCCTCATGTTGTGGTGACTCCAGCCATAGCATTGTTTCATTGCTACTCCATAGCCATAATTTTGCTACTGTTATGAATTGTGATGTAAACATCTGATATGCAGGATATCTGATATGAGACCCCCAAAGGAGTCACAACCCCACCGGTTGAGAACCTCTGCCCTAGACCTTCCGGCGTTAATAATTTAGGAACTCTGAGAACAAAATAAGTATTTCTAGCTATAATATTTATCTGGCATTAGAAGGTTGAAATGTATGCAACTGTCGTGTTTTCACATTTGGGAGCGTGAGGGATGACTGAAAGGTGCAGGAAGAGGAGATCACCGAATCAATCATTGCTGAATGCAAGGATTTAATTACTAGAACGATCCAAGGCTTCCAGCTAGTGAGAAACTGAAAACGGCCGAACAATCAGGAGAGATGAGTATCCGTGCAGAGAAACAGAGCAGTGGGGAATTTGCAGCGGAAATTCTGTAAGCTTGGAAATCCAGGACTTTAAGATATTTGTACTCGTTACATAACAGAAAAATCAGAGAAATAGGAAAGCATTAGAAATGTCTGTGCTCCTCTACGAGAGACAATAGATAGCAATCGTGCCCTTGGTACAAATCCTTGAAAATGCTGTGCTAGGTGGTTTTGTTTTGTTTTTGGTCACCTTGACACATTAGCGTCATCTGAGAAGAGGGGACTTCAACTGATAACATACCCTCATAAGATTGGTATCCTCTTGGTTAAGGGTTTATGTGGGAGGGTCCAGCCCATGATCAGCAGTGTTCCCCTGGGCAAATGGTGCTGGATTGTATAACGAGGCAGACGGAATAAGCCAGGGGTGGGGGCAAGCCAGTAAGCAACGTTCCTCTGTGGTCTCTGCTTCAGTTCCTGCTTGAGTTACGGCCCTGAGGTCCCTTAGCAGTGGATGGAGTGTAACCCGTATAAGCTGAAAGAAATCCTTTTCCCCACAAGTCGTTTCTGGTCCTGGTCTACGACAGCAACAGAAATCAAACTAAGACACCTGCCCTATGTATGCTAGTTTTATACATGTGTATAATCCCATGAGTTGGCTAACACTCTACACGATTATCTATGGGTCAACATAATTCAGTTAGTTTCTGCCCTGACTTCCCTCGGTGATGGACGGTGGTAGGGATGTGAAGCCAAATAAACCCTTTCCTCCACAAATTGCTTCCGGTCTTGGTGTCTTTATCATAGCCACAAAAAGAAGTGGCTGAACAGAGTCCTAGGTAGAGGGCTGGGTGATGCTGTAGCCAGTAAGGTGCTTGCTTGAGTTTGGTCCATAGAACCTACGTGTAAACAAAAAAGTCACAGTTCACGTTCTTGTAACCTCAGTACTGAAGAGACAGAGAGAGGCTGGTCCCGGGGGTCACAGGTTCAGCCACCTTAGAATAGCTGCTGGGTTCCAGGCCAATGACAGACACTGTCTCAAAAAACAAGATAGAAAGCCCCCGAGGAATGATATCAGAGGTAGACACACACTACACATGCACACCACAAACACAGACACATATACCACACATGCCACACACATACACCATACACACCACACAAACCAGACACACAGCACACATACCATATACACACACATACCACACAGACACACCACACACATGCATACCACACACACACCACACACATGCATACCACACACACACACCACACAGACACACACACACACACAAACACAGACACACACAGACACACACACACACAGACGTCCTCAATAGAGGCAAAGCTAATCATTCTAGGTGCTGTGATTTTATTCTGTTTGTCTACCTGAGAGTTAGGTTTGGCTCTGTAACTTTAAGGGGCTCTGTGTGGAGACGGTTGGCGGTTCTGTGCATGGAAAATACAGAAGGTTTATTTTGGGGAAATCATTAGATGAGTGTTTTATAAGAGACTGATTGAAATTCTGTTAAGGAACTGCAGTTTATAATCCACAGAATTGTGCTGATATAAATAAGAGGATAATTTGCTCTATAAACATGGGAATTAGGCCATCAACTAGCTTGTGTAACTCACGCAACACAGCAATGACCTTGAGAAAGTCCTCAAATGTATCGCTGTTCTTAAAGTTGAGGGGAAGAATGCCAAAGCAGGGGGAGGTGGGAAGAAAGCAAAAACAAAAACCTATGTTTCCCTAAAATGTCTCAATTGTTTGTCTTCTTAAGGTCCCCTGGGACGTTACACCACTGCTCTTGGATTCAGAGTGACACACATGGATAACTGAACTACTTTCTATTTATGGACTGCATTTCAATTATTTCACTGTTGGTCTCAGTTAATTTAATTAAGATTTTACATTAATTTTCACAGGATTAAATTAATCTTCTAAGAATTATTCCATTTTAATTTTAATTTTTAAATCGAAGGAATAGTCACAACAAAATGACCCATTGAGTGTGGTCCCCAAGAACAAGCGCTAGCATCACCTGTGACCTTTTTTACCTTTGCCTTCAAATGCCTGGCTTTCTTCCTCGAGACAGCGATTCTATGACGTGAAGAGAATTTGATCACCTTGACTTGGGGATTCCTTTGTTGTCTGTGATTCCCTTCCTCTCTTACACCCCATGTGTGGCATCCAGCACAACAGCTACACTGATCCCACCATCAGGGATAGCTTCAGGCTGGCCACAGTCAGCATCTCCTTGTCCATCATTATATCTCACTTGAAACTGTGGCCCAAAGGGCCGTCCTCTTTTGCCAGGCACCATCATTATTGCAGCAGCTGCCTACCTAGTAGGTTGGGTTCCCTGCTGACTTCTCATTCTCTACCTCATATCCAGCCATCTTTTGAAAATCATAACGCAAATAAATGGCTTTGTGACTACAGTCGAGGGATAAACACATGGTGCTTCCTAGGCAGCAGTCACAGTGGCAGCCACCCACGCAAAGACTGAGTAAACCTCTCCCCAAGTGGCTGAGTGGAGAAGTCGTTCACACCCTGGACTTTGCGACATTTTCACATACATAATGAGATACCTTGGGGTGAAATGCCAGGCGACTCAAGACTCATTCATGTGTGGTGTGCAGTGGTTTCCTCAGGCCAGTTTTTGCAGGGCATCTGCCTTTTGACGGAGAACCCTGACGTGAAGGCTGATGGGCGTTTTCGCCTGTGGTGGTTATACTGGGTCTTAACGAATGTTGAATTTTGGAGCATTTCAGAGTTAGGGTTTTGGGGGTTAGGCATAGTTAACCAGTATCAACTTTTTAAATTCTCACAAGGATGGGAATAGAAGATGTCATTGTTATTCCTGTTTTATATTTTTGGTTGTGAGCCTCTCCATTAATGGCTGAGCCAGCTTTCTAGCCCGCTAACAGAGAAGCCCATCTGTGGTGACAAGGCTCGGAAGGGTGCAGAATTTAACCGTCTGAGTCTATTCCCTTAGACGATTGGTCAGCTCTGCCTGGATGCCCTGCCATCATTCCCTGGCCCTTACCCTAGTTAAGGTTTGTTACTTTTTATTGGCTGGGCTTCTCCTCAAGGAATTCCCTGCCAGCCCTTCCAGTCTAACTAACCCCTTCCCATCCTGGCACCTGCCACCCTCCTTTCTCTGTCTATCTCTTCCCTGGGATATAAGCTCCACGAGAAGATACCAGTCTTTGAACCTCTCAGCAAAGTGCAGAGTGTAATTAATATTTGTTGCACAAATGAATGTTAAAACAAAATAACTTAAAAGCTGGGCAGTGGCACACGCCTTTAATCCCAGCACTCAGGAGGCAGAGGCAGATAGATGTCTGTGAGTTCGAGACCAGCCTCTTCTACAGGCTTGTCCAGGACAAGCTGCAAAGCTACAGAGAAACCCTGTCTCGAAAAACCAATAAATAAAAACAAAATAACAGATTTTTTTTTAAGTAATGAATTATCCCTGTCGTTGCAGAGTTGAATTCATGTTTCAGAGGAAATCATCGTTTCTTGTCACATGAACCCTGGGTAATTTACGACCCCGACTGTCTTTATGGCTAGTAGTAGACTCACGGTCTGTTTCCCTATAAATCTTCAGTCTTTTGCTCACAATCTGATGCGCTTTGGCAGTCCCATGTGTGATGGATAATCTCGTTTGTCAACTTAATCCCCCTTGGAAGAGGAGCCTCGGCTGGGGGGTTGCCTCCTTCAGGTTGTCCTGCAGGCATGTCTGTGTGGCCTTTCTTCATTGATGGAAGAGGGCCCAGTGCATGGTGAGCAGCCCCATCTCTGGGCCGCAAAGCCTGGGCTCTATCAGAAAGCTGGCTGAGCAAGCCAGAAAGTTGCTCCGGGGTCTCGGCTTCAGGCTGTGCCCCGAGGTTCCTGCGCTGGTTTCCCGCAATAATGGACCTGGGAGCCAAAGGAACCCTTCCTTCCCCAGCTGCTCCTGGTCGGTCTTCTGTCACGGCAGCAGAGAAGACAACTGGGACACCGTTCATCCGTGTGACAAATCCCCTGCAGAGAGAGGCACAGAGTCTCAGAACTTCCTGTAACTCCTCACTGGTCCTCACCCTCCATAGGCAGCCACTGTTCTTCAGTCACTAGAGGCTTGCAAATGGCTCACAGGATAGCATGAGTGTCCTTTGGGTCCTGACTCCTTTGCTCTACATAACATCTTTTAGGTCAATCTCTATTGTTGCATGAAAGGGCGGTTCATTTTCTTCTCTGGTGTTTTTTTGTTTGTTTGTCTCCCAGAGTAAACCTAGGGCATTTTATGAGCTAGTAAATGCTCTAAAACTGAGCTATACTCCAGTGTTCCTGCCTTCTTCCCCCCCCCCCCCCCCCCGCACTTCTCCTTTGTAAAGATTTGGAGACAGACCTCACTCTACAGCCCAGGCTGGCCTGGACAGTGTGGTGCTTCTGTTTCATCCTCCGGTGTAGCTCTTCCGGTTCTGCCCCTGTTCTGTGCCTATTAGATTTAGGACGCCAGTGTTCCAAGGTGCCTGCGACAGCGAGGAGGGACTGACTGTCTTAGCGTTCCAGTCCTATAGGCCACAGCCGTTGTTGCCTTGCTCAACAGTTCAGTTTTTATTCTTGTCTTAGCTTATAGACAGCTGCTTCAGATCATGAGATATTGCCCTCGGTGAAATGGGGCATATTGCTAAAGAAAGTCAACATGAGGGATGTAAACAAATTTGCTTCATTGAACGGTTCGCTGAACTTGGAAGGTGAGTGATGAGGCCATTCTTGGGTGCCTGCGCTGAGACAAACAGAAGAATATCAGAGGAAAAGGAAGAGGGTATTTGGAGTAGTGAGCGGAAGGTCCTCCGGCTCATGCGGTGAGAGGGACATTGGATGAATCATTCTGGAAACTACACAGCGTCAAGTGGCAAGCGGAGGGCAGTTGCCCAAATGTGTGTTCAGGGAATAAAGGGCTGACAAACAGCCCTTGTATTTGTAGAATAGGAAGAATTAATCACGGAGTTCAGGGTAAAGAGGGAATGAAGCCCAGAGTAGCTTCAGTGTTAAGTCAAAAAGGAAGAAACAGCGTTTTCTGGAAACACACAGTTGGCCATGTAAAGCAGCACTCCAGGGACTCCAGGTCACGCCTTGGTAGCCCAGGGCCTCACAGCTGTGTTTGGTTGTCTCTTGCTCCTGGCTGGTCTCCCGCACTTCGAGGAGCCAGCATTGTCTCAGCCCCCTGGAGGATGAACCAAGATAACTAAGGTTCATCTTTCAATTTATGGTGTTGATTCAGAGAGAAAAACAAGGATTGTGGGAGCATGTCTTAGGATTCTGGCGATGGGAGACAAATGAGAACTAGCCGATTGACTCAAACAACTGGAGTCCATTTGGAAACTCCCGGTCTCTTAGGAAAAAAACATATAATCCTACTTAGAAATTCCTGATATGGTCACAGATAGAACATTGGTTCTTTCTTTTTTTTTTAATCAAGCCCCTTAATTTAAAAGTACATAATCCAAAGATAACTTATCAGTAAGCTATTATTATAACACATTCTTATTTTATTAATTTTTCCAGTGTGAACCATAATTATACACTCAACACAACAGATTTACATTTTTCCATTGGTTACTGAAACGTTCTGGAAATCTCTCATGGTGGCAGTTCTCTGTCGGGCGGCCTTCCATGGGATAGCTGGCTGGCTGTCGCTGACTGGTGGGCGGGACGGAAGTCAGGTGTCAGTGGGGCTGGGGACTCCAGCAGGCCTTGCCTATCTCTTCAAAGTCAGGGAGAGACTCACCGTGTTTTTCTTTCCGTAGGCTCATGCCACAATCTGGCATCTCTACAACACCTCCTTCCGCCCCACTCAGGGAGGCCAGGTGTCCATTGCCTTGAGTTCCCACTGGATCAGTCCTAGAAGAATGACCGACCGCAACATCGGAGAGTGCCAGAAGTCTCTCGATTTTGTGCTGGGCTGGTTTGCTAAACCCATATTTATCGACGGGGACTACCCAGAGAGCATGAGGAGCAACCTCTCCTCACTTCTGCCTGTGTTTACTGAGTCCGAGAAGAAGTTTGTCAGGGGAACCGCTGACTTTTTTGCTCTTTCCTTTGGACCAACCTTGAGTTTTCAACTACTGGACCCTCACATGAAGTTCCGACAATTGGAATCTCCCAGCCTGAGGCAGCTCCTGACTTGGATAGATCTGGAATATAACCACCCTCAAATATTTATTGTGGAAAATGGTTGGTTTGTCTCAGGGACCACCAAGAGAGATGATGCCAAATACATGTATTACCTCAAGAAGTTTATAATGGAAACCCTAAAAGGTAGGTTTTCAAGTAAAATTCCCATTTCCTGCCAAAATTCAGCACCCTCTATACATACATATACACACCACACATCATACACACAGCACCACACACACACACACACACCACATCATACCTACACACATAAACACACCACACATCATACACACAGCACCACACACAGCACCACACACAACACATCATATACACACACACCACACATCACACACACATACACACATCACACATCATACACACAGCACCACACACACACACCACACATCACACACACATACACACACCACACATCATACACATACAGCATCACACACAGCACCACACACAACAAATCATACACACACACACACACATTGCACATCATATGCATAAGATCACGCACACCACACACATACATTACACACATACCACACATCATACATACACACACATATACACACTCACCACACAATATAACACACACACAACATACACACATACTACACCTACACACACCTTTAAGACTATCTGAAAAATGTAGATATATAAATTTTGTTGCAATGTGGATAATTTGGGCAGTAGCAAGAATATCTTTATGTAACACTTCTCTCATTTGGGCCCTTCAGAAACTTAAAAATTAATTTTCAAAGTTCCATAAAAGGAATTTTGATAATTTGTTGATAAAACAGCAAAACAGGATTAATATTTAAAGTTGGTCAACTCGCAGTTTCTCTTCTACATTGTTAGGTTATAAAATACAATATTACAAATCTCAGGCTCTCTAGTTCTCTGTACATGTTTCTAGCTCATTTGTTTAAGCTGAATAAAATGCTTTTTCTTCAATGTTTTTATTCTTTGAAACCTCCATACATTTATACAATGTATATTGGTCATTTATAACCACCACTGTCTCCTTCCTTCGATAATAAAGTGCTTTTTAAAGCAAGAAGAATATTGATATGATCTGGGTAAGTTAGAAGGCTGAGAGTTAAAGACTGCAGAAGTGGGTCAGGTATAGTGTATGCACCTGGCATCCCAAGGCCCTTGGTTCCATCCACAGGGCAGAAATGAAAAGAAGACACAAGTCACAATGCTTGGTGCCCCAGGTAGGGAGAACAAGATATCCCAGAACCTCTGGGATTGAGAAACTGTCTGCTACTGTGGAGGTAAAACTGTCTATGAAGACACTGGTTGGTAGAGTTATCTAGATTTGTGAACAGGAAAAATATTGTTTACCAAACCAGAAGGTATATGCCTGACGTGTTTCTTCCTTTTATTTTTTTGAGATTTTATTTATTTTTATTTTATGTGTGTAAATGTTTGCTTGCATGTGTGTATTGCACCACATGCATTCAAAAGGGGACATCAGATCCCCTGAGACTGGAGACACAGCCGTGAGCCACCACGTGGGTGCTGGCAACCAAACCTGGCTCTTCTGAAAGAACAGCCAGTGCTTTTAATCACTGAGCCATCTCACCAGCCCTTTGCCTTGTTCCTTTAAGTGGAAAAGTCACACAAAACCCCGTGGAGGATGACACTGCTCTTGTCCTCTCTTCCCTCTGCAGCCATCAGGCTGGATGGGGTCGACGTCATTGGGTACACTGCCTGGTCCCTCATGGATGGTTTCGAGTGGCACAGGGGCTACAGCATCCGACGTGGACTCTTCTATGTCGACTTTCTGAGTCAGGACAAGGAGCTGTTGCCGAAGTCTTCGGCCTTGTTCTACCAGAAGCTGATAGAGAACAATGGCTTCCCTCCTTTACCTGAAAATCAACCCCTAGAAGGGACATTTCCTTGTGGCTTTGCTTGGGGAGTTGTTGACAACTACGTTCAAGTAAGTCAGCTAATAAAACCCATCAGCAGTGTCAGTAAGCCTCTTGCCAGTGGGTAGCACATCCTTACCAGGCTCTTGCCATAGCCCAGGGTCTGGACTTTGAGCCAAAGTGGGTTCCCTAGTGAGCAGGTGAAACACACAGTCCAGAATGCTTCACTCTTCAAACATCTTCCAATCTTCATTTTGCACTTTTCAGTAGGTCCAAAAATGTAAGATCTGCTAAGACAATACGATGATAAGATGCCTTCCTTTAGTGTTATGGTTGAAATCTCTGTTTAAGAAGTCAAGGTTTTCATAAAGAAGACACAGAGAGCTTCAGGGAAGCTGCTAAGAAAATGAGCTGTAAATGTCCCGGTTCAGGCTCCTGGGAAACACCTCGAGAGCAAAGCAGCGCTTCAGTGGCTTATTGACAGCACAGGGATGTTACTAAGTGGCCACTTAGTATTGATTATCAACTCTGTAGCTACTCCTCTTAACTGTTTGCCGTTTCCCCAGTTTTAAAGGGACTTGTTTCTTATGGCTTGACTGAATACTTTCTGTACGCACTTCCTGATTGCCTGCTGTATATAAAACCTTGTATGCGTTTCCGGGTCGCCCTAGAGATCAGGACAGAAGTTTGGTGTCTGTGGTCAGATCTCAAGATTTAGCACGTCGGATTCTTTTAGCCGAGTGGTTCTCAACCTTCCTGACACTCTGCGACCCTTTAATACAATCTCTCATATTGTGGTGACTCCCAGCCATAAATTTATTTTTGTTACTACTTTATAACTGCAGTCTTGCTACTGTTATGAATTGTAATGCAAGTATCTGTGTTTTCTGGTGGTCTTATCTACCTTTTCCCTGTGAGAGGGCCAATGCGCCCCCCCCCCCGGGATCTCTGCCCACAGGTTGAGAACTTTGCTTCTAGACACTTCAAGGTCCTACAAGCTGTAGCTTCGGAAGAAACATCTGGAATAATGTGTAGGACCAAGGAGAGGCTTTCTTACTGGAATAGATTTTTGCCTTCTAATAGACACCAAAATTCTTTCTTTTGTTGGAAAGCACACAGTGTATCCTTGATACATTTCTGTCCCTGCTGCTGTACATGTTCTTTTGGCTTTGAGACTGTGTAGCTTATTCTAGAGGTGATTTTGGACGTAAACCTCATTTTACTCCCAGAAGACAACCGAACAACAGCTGGAGCTGCACCGGGGCCTGGAATAGCTCACACAGGGCTTCTTGTTATGGTCTTGCTTTCCAGCTTGGTGCTATTGGCAGCTATTAGGAGAGGTCTTTAGGTCACAGAGGACATGCCCTAGAAGAGGACCTCTGCCACGTCCTCTTCCTCTTTTCCCCACTTAACCATGACACGAGCAGTTTGCCTTACTCTGTGCCCCTCACTGTGGTCCCCAAACCATGAGATCCATTGATTATGGACCGGGAGGTCCTAAGTAACAAGCCCTAATCAGCCTTGGCTATTTAACTCAGTTCTCTCAGACTTGCTAGAATTGATGGTATGCTGGCTGGCTGACACCACAGGGATGTATGGGTGGGACTTCCTGATCCATATTCCCGTCTCTCTCCCTCAGTACAAGGCTATCTGGAACATCCTACCCTACTTTGTCAGAATCTAAAGTGAAGCTTAAGTAGGTTCTAAGATATCAGAAATGGGAATGTTGAAGGAGGACGAGGAGAAGAGACTAGAGGCTTCCTATAGCCCCTGCGTTCTTGCCTTAGTTGGAGCTAGGAATCGATTAGATGGTTCCTGTCTTGGTTCTGTCTCAGGAGAGGTCCCTCCTGGCCATGTCCCTGCCCTGGAGGTTCATACACACCATCTCTCATAGTGGCTGGAGTCTGGCAAGTGACAAGTTCAGTCATTTGCATTCAGAGAAGACTCAGGTTTGCATCTGTGCCAGGAGGCAGGGCTGTGTGGGGAAGCCACCCTCCTCCCACCCTGTTCCCTGAGGCAGAGCTGCGCCTTCATTTGAGGACCTGATAAACAGTAAGCAGGGCTAGACACATGTTCTATGTTCTTGAAAGGGAAGGGCAGCCCCAATCAGAACCAGAAATGAGGAGAGAATGTCTCTTTTACCTTGGAAACACTGTTTTTATTTATTTTGCAGCGCCTTGCTCCGCTGGGCCCTGTTACTGAGTCACACCCCCCAGCTCTCCTGGCTGGGTCAGGATCTTATCTTTGATCAAACATGCAGTGGTCCCAAACCCCTCTCAGGTCGTACTGTCCTTTGAGTTTATCCACACTCAGGGTGTCTGTCCCTCTCCACGTTCAAGTCCCTCTGTGTCCTCTGTGAACCCAACTTAAAGTTACCCTCAATGCTGCTGCAGTTTTGAATGCTCTGGAAGCTCCTTGGTGGAAACAGGGCTACAACCAGCACTGGCTTCTGTCTACCCTGCTGCTGGCTCTCCCCATGTTGTCAGTGCTCCTCTCAAGACAACTCCCTGGCTGACAAAGACAAAAGGAGTTCTTGGTTCTCTCAGGACTAGCTGGGTGTCTTTTTGACAAGCAGTGTTCAGCACTTCTATGATGTCGAAGTGATTTTTTTTAGAATATTTTAATTAATTCTTTGAGAATTTTATACAGTGTATTTTGGTCATATTTGCTTCCTACTAGCCTCCTAACCTCTTCCAGATCCATCATACTTCCCCAAAGCCTAAACTTCACATCCTTCCCCCTGTTGAAATAGGTATGGACCCTGACTTGTACCCTTGTGATCCTGGTGCAGAGTCATCCACTGGAACATGGTCAACCTATCAGCTGTTACATCTTTGAAGAAAATTAACTTCCCCTCCCCTAGAAGCCATCATCTACCCATAGCGCCTCAGGGGGTTTTTAAATTTTATGCTGATGTGTTGCCTGGCTTGATTCTGGGAAGACAGCCACAGCTGCTGTGGGCTCGTGAGCGCAGGGATCCAGTGCAGCTGCTGCTGCTGCTGGTCTCTTACCCTCCCCAACCTCTGCTCTTGCGATCCTTTCTCCCCTTCTCAGCTTGTCCCTGAGTTTCTGCATCAAGGAAGTTTGAGAAGTGATTTTTAAACCATGAAAGTTTCTCTTTTTCTTCCTTCCTAACTCTCCAAACTCAAGAGTGGAGGCAAACATTTCACCCACATAACTTTTTAAATAACCTAGCTACATAAGACCTGTTAGAAGTTTGCTGGTGGGTGTAGTCACAGGGCGCCTTCGCTTAGACCCAGTGTCCCAGCTCGCGGGTTTGTCGGTTCACTGCCATGGATGCGCTTAGTTCACAGAGGTGAGGCAGGTTACATAGAGCATGGAGCTCTTTGCTGTCCATCCGTGAGGAGAAACTTTCATCAGTAGCAAGTTAAATACATGTTTTGTACCCATCCCTCCTCAAAGATTTTATATATATAATATAATATAACCTATATACACACATATATATACACACATACATATATTTTTTTTTAGTAAAACCTAAGTTAATAACTTGCAGTAAGTTAGATGGATTTTTGCCTACACACTCATTTCTAAGTGGCCCATACTTTAAAGTGCGGAATCCACCACCCGGAATCTTGTCATGGTCTTCATATTTGTTTTTAGTTAGACTGAATAGAAACTGTTATTCTGGGGTGATTCTGGTAGAGAAGTTATGAATTTAGCCCCTTCAGAACTGAATAAAAATAATCCAAAAAAGTTATCTCAAGCTCTGAAGACTTGAACAGCAAAAGAGCACGCAAGCGGATATTTTCTCTTGTGGAGCTGAGACTCGGAAGCACTTGTGGGCGTTCAGAGGTGGAAGGGGGCCTCTGACGCCTTCCCTCAGCATCGGGGAAACGCGGGTGGGTGAGCTATCGATACGATTTCCAGAAAGGCAGTTTCCCTCAACAGGGTGACTGTTCCTGGCTCTCCTGTGTCAACACGGTGCTGGCCCCGCCCCGCCCTCCCCTCGGAGATCAGCTTGCCGACACCATCTGATAAAACCTCCTCCACAGATTCAAGACCAGGGTTCATAGACTCCCTGCTCTTATAGACAGGTCAGATGAAGGCTCCTGTCCTCAGAGGATTATTTCTGAGCAAAATCCAGCTTAGGTTGGGTGGCCTGTGTCAGGGGGATTTTCCTTTCTGCGCAAGCCACAAGGTTTTATGATGTTGCTCTCACACATGGCCTACTTTTCCTAGATACTATTTTCGATTTGGAGGCTTACATATCTCATGGTTATTGTTAATGCTGCTACCAAAACAACAACAACAAAAACAAAAACAAAAGAACCAATTTAGGAAACTCAAAACCTAAAACTACTTAGAAATTACACTGTGTGTCAATAATACCACTTCTTTGCAAACTTTCAGACTTTTTAATCATCATTGTGTTATCTAAGGTTTTTTTTTTGTCTCTTAGGCCAATGAAAGGCAGTGGTTAACACATATTTGGCACCCAGAACAACACAAGCCTCAATGCAGAGCACAATTTTAACTAGCACAGTTTAGCGTCGCTTCATTTTTTGACTTTAAACCACTCATAAGCAAAATTTCATCTTTTCCTATTTTTTAAACACATTTTTTTTGTTTGTTTCTAAAAAGTAGTCCTAGGGCTGGAGAGATGGCTCAGTGGTTAGGAGCACTGGCTGCTTGTGCAGAGGACTCTGATTTGATTCCCAGAATCTACATGACAGCTTAGAACCAGCCTAACTCCAGTTCCAGGGACTCCTATGCCCTCTTCTGACCACTATGGACACTGCAAGCATGTGATGCACAGACACACGTGCAGGCAAACACCCATACACATAAAACAATAAATATGTATGCCTTTAAAAATAAACAAAGAGCAGTCTCACACCATTAGTGGCGTCTTATAGTAAAAGCAAAACATCCATACTAGTTGCAGGGGCACATATCTGTAATCGCAGTATTCAAGAGGCTGAGGCAGGGGAGACTCGCCTGGGCTACATAAAAATTTTTAATTAAAATAAAATAATGAAAAATTCTCTGCTTGTAATCTACAGACTTCCCACATATAGAAATCACTGGTGTCTGTTATCTGAAGTGGCAAAATCCAGCTTAAAAACATATCTTAATGTAAGAGTTTGAATTACCAAGAACTACGGGTAATATACATTAAAAATCGGGAGGGGGAGTAATGTTTTCTTTCTTGTGAACAACAGTTTAAGCGTTCAGCGTGATGAGAACCTACATGTGCATCTCTTGCTTGCTAACGTTGTTGAAATTATTGCCTGAGTTTCTGCCGGTCTGCCCAGGAAGGTAACAATTGCTTGGCTCTTTGTAGGTAGACACTACTCTTTCTCAGTTTACCGACCCGAACATCTACCTGTGGGATGTACATCGCAGTAAGAGGCTTATTAAAGTAGACGGGCTTGTAGCCAAGAAGAGAAAACCCTACTGTGTTGATTTCTCTGCCATCCGGCCTCAGATCGCCTTACTTCGTGAAATGCACGTCACCCACTTTCGCTTCTCCCTGGACTGGGCACTGATCCTGCCTCTGGGTAACCAGACCCAAGTGAATCGCACGGTTCTGCATTTCTACCGCTGCGTGATCAGCGAGCTGGTGCACGCCAACATCACTCCGGTGGTGGCCCTGTGGCAACCAGCAGCCCAGCACCAAGGCCTGCCACATGCACTGGCCAAACACGGGGCCTGGGAGAACCCACACACCGCCCTGGCATTTGCAGACTATGCGAACCTGTGCTTTACAGAGCTGGGCCACAGGGTCAAATTCTGGATCACCATCAATGAACCCAACACACGGAACATGACCTACCGTGCCGGCCATCACCTCCTGAAAGCGCATGCCTTGGCTTGGCGCCTGTATGATGAGAAGTTTAGGGAGGCTCAGAAAGGCAAAATATCCATTGCCTTGCAGGCCGACTGGATAGAACCGGCCTGCCCTTTCTCTCAAAAGGACAAAGAAGTGGCCGAGAGAGTTTTGGAATTTGATATTGGCTGGCTGGCAGAGCCTATTTTCGGCTCTGGAGATTATCCACGTGTGATGAGAGACTGGTTGAACCAAAAAAACAATTTCCTTTTGCCATATTTCACTGAAGACGAGGCAAAGCTAATCAGGGGTTCCTTTGACTTCCTGGCGTTGAGCCATTACACCACCATCCTCGTGGACTGGGAAAGGGAGGATCCCATAAAATACAACGATTACCTGGAGGTACAGGAGATGACTGACATCACGTGGCTCAACTCTCCCAGTCAGGTGGCTGTGGTGCCTTGGGGGCTGCGCAAGGTGCTCAGCTGGCTGAGGTTCAAGTATGGAGACCTCCCCATGTATGTGACAGCCAATGGCATAGACGATGATCCCCACGCCGAGCAGGACGCACTGAGGATGTACTATGTTGAGAACTACGTGAACGAGGCCCTGAAAGGTGAGCCTCCTTTGCCCCCAATCCCAGAAATGCCATCACCATCAGAGCATGTGGTTCCTGATGAAGAGGGGAACACTGCCCATCCTCAAGTAGAGCTAAAGACAGTATCTCCCCTGTGGTGGAAAGAGCATAGGGGAAAGTGGAGACAGAGTCTCCAGCCCCACTCTGAATTAATAAAGCCTAGCTTCAGATGATCCTCTCTCTCTCCCTCCCTCCCTGTCTGCCTGTCTTTCTTTCTCTCTGTTTCTTTAGATTTTCTTTAAAATTTTTTTCTTTCCTATTTTTTTTAAATTAATTGTTTTGTGAGCATACACAATAAGGAGCTCCTTATGACATTTTTGTTCATATGAGTGGTGTTGTAGAGTGCTTTCATTCACTTCCCTCCATCACCCTCCCATCTCCTGATAGTTCCCCTCCTCCTGCAGATTATCCCAGGCTTTCTTATCATATTGAAACCTTTTAAATTGTTTATTTTTGTATGAGTACTGTGTTTGTATCATTTATGTCCCCTATTCCCCTTCTAACTCCTTCTATGTCCCCCACTCCTTCTCAAATTCTGTGACTTCTTCCTTGTTATTGTTTTACAGACACACACACACACACACACTACCAAGTTCATTTAATGTTGCTGGTATGTACCTATGTAGCACTGGTTACTTGGAATTGGATTTATCAGGCGGCTTCTTGGGGAGAGATCGATTCTCCCCCAGTAGCCATTGATTATCTGAAACTCTTCATCTAGGGGTGGGGCCTTGTGAGACTTTACCATCCAAGTTGGCATGTCGACTAGTGGTGTTATTGTGCAAGTCTTAGCTAAGCAACCCTATTGTTGAGAATTCACGGGTACAGCTTTCCTGTCGTGTCTAGAACAAATGATCACGGGGTGCTCAACCTCAATTAATGCATCCACAGGGCAACGCCTACACCTAAAGCTGTGGGAAAATCACAGAAGAGGGGACGGAAAGACTGTAAGGGCCAGAGTACCAGGACCCCTCTTGCCTCATATATGTACATGTGTGTGTGTGTTCTGCACATGTAAGGAAATTGCTCTCCTTTGTAACTTTCTATTACTCTCTTGTTCTCCCAAGAATTTAGATTCTTCCAGCACTCACAATCCAGTAGCTGCTTTCATGTCCTCTATGTGTGTGTGCATCTGTGTGTGTCACACATGAGCCATAAGAGAAAATGTGCAATACTTATCTGAGTCTCAGCTATTTCATTTAACATCTCTGCTGCATCAAATTTCCTGCAAATGACCTCCTTTCACGCCTCATGGTTGAACGAAATCCCACCATGTGCCACAATTCCTTTATCCTTTTTCTGTTGGTAAATACCTCATACTTATTGTGAACTATGCAGCTACTCCCACAGCCATCTTATCTGCTCGATGTATTAAAAATAAACCAAGCATAGGTTTGGTTGTGCAAAACCAGCTCTGTAGTCTATTTCCATATTGTCTTGATATTTGCCAATTTGTTCTTCTGTAAAGCCTTCTCCAGTGAGATCTGATGAGTCTGAAGTTTATTGAATGGTATCGAGGCTTTTCGTTATCCACCAAAGCGGTGTAAAAAGGCTGAGTGGTGTATAAAATATTTCAGTAAATCCTCTCCCGCCCTTTGTCTCCCTAGCCTACGTGTTGGATGGAATCAACCTTTGCGGTTACTTTGCTTATTCGCTTAGTGATCGGTCGGCTCCGAAGTTTGGCTTTTATCGTTACGCTGCGAATCAGTTCGAGCCCAAACCATCCCTGAGACATTATAGGAAAATTATCGACGACAATGGCTTCCTGGGTTCTGAAACGCAGGGAAGGTTTTGTCCAGAGGAATACGCCCTGTGCACCGAATGCAGCTTTTTTCACACCCGGAAGTCTTTACTCGTCTTCATCGCGTTTCTTGTCTCTGCTTTTTTTATTTCTCTCGCTCTTATTTTTTACTACTCCAAGAAAGGCAGGAGAAATTATATCTAGTGTGAATGCCTTCTGGCCGTTTGCTCTGGGCTCATTAAGCACCCGCCATCAGCTGCCAGCCATTTGTATCTCTCTGAGTCGTGAGGCCACAGTACACACTTTTGGATTCCGGAAAGCCTTTCTGTCACAGATGGCAGAGGTTTTGTAAAAGGTATTGATAACTGTAAAATATTGGTAAGATGAAGAGTACCTGAATTTGTCCTCGTTGGGGTCAATTAGGCAACTGTACTCGCTGCAAGTTCTACAGAACCCCTGTATGGAAGGAAGGAAACACGGCAGCCATAACAGCGCTAACTGGACCGAAGTTTAAAGAACAAACGTCAAAAACACAGATAAAAATGTGTCTGTGTCCAGTTTTAAATTTTGCATGTTTTTGGAAGTAGCAATCTCTCAATTGCCTTGTTAACACCTAACAGCTGTGACTTTACCTGCTCCACATTCACAAGGCAACGACAGAAGAATTTATAGCAGGGATGGGCAAGAGACCCTGGGCTAGAGCATTCCGTTTGAGAGCGCTATTTTTATCAAATGCTGCTAATATTAACTTATGAACATGCTTACAGACCACATTATGGAAACTTAGATTTTTGTAAATGTTTTTGAGGTGCTCTCTAAACCCCAGATCCTTGAGGGCTCTCTCTTACTGCCTCTCCTTTCAGAGTCTGCATGTTGGAGATTTTTTTTTTTCTGGTAAATGTTCACAAAAAATAAAGATGAGTCTTGAGCTGCTGGCCTCTTCAGGAAACCGACTGCAGAATGCAAGGCACAGCGGCGGTTCTAGGAAGGAGAAGGGAGGGATTTTTTTCTTTGTTTTAATGAGCAGCATGAGTGTATTGATTCAACATCCTTTGTCTTCGAGCAGACCTTAGAATGAATGAAATGACCTTTCCCACGTGAAGAAAGATGAAACTGTCACCCGATTTGTGAAGAATGACTGTTGCATTCTGAGAATACGCTGCCAATGCTTCGACACAATAGTTTCCAAACTTCGTAGTAGATGCAAGAGCAATCGACTGTGAACACACTGGGAACCTGTCTTTGTGGCCACCGAGAGTCACTCTGGGCTTCTGCAACTGTGAACGGGCTTCAAACCTGTCCCACTTGGAGCTCTGACACCGACCACGCTACTGACTTCTATCCAAAGGGCTACCTGGGTCTTCTCCTTCCACACCCGCTACCCTAAGTCTTACTGAGTCCACAGGGGATGTTTCTTTGCTATACCTGAGTGGTCTTAGAGATTCTCTGATACCAGACAGGCAAGATAAGCCAGCCAAAGCAGGCATAGTTATCCGTGCTGACACAGGGTCTTACTTCATCTTGTGATATGGGTTGGTTTTCCTCATGAACAATCAGCTTTTGCTGTGGTGTTCTTTATATAATTGGACTTGTTATTGAAGTCAAATGCTATAGAACCAATAGTTTATTTTATGTCTCTATTTTTCTTGATTACAGAGTAATATATATTAATTGTAAAGATTTAAAAGACAAAAACTATATGTGAATAAAAAGATCTAATATAATACAAGGACACTACTGACAGTTCCTATGTGTTGTATTTTATGTAGTCAGATCCTATTATACACAGGTACACATCTTCTTTATTCATTTTTATTGATAATTTTTCTGTCATTAGTCTTCAAGAACAAAATTTTAATAGCTATGGAAAATATTGTTAGAATAGCTGAAAACTGTTTTATTTGTTGAGCCAATTTCCCATTAATTAGTTCAATAATAAATATCATTTAAAAATGATTTTCTTGCTGCATCATTTACTCTATTCCTTGAATGTAAAGGAAAGTAATTCTGTTTCTTGATGAAGCATTATAATCAATCTTTGTGCATCTTTATCTTCTATCATAACCATGTGCCGGTAGACTGCTAGTGGATTTTTTTAATGAAATTTTTTGTCAGGCATGGTGACTTGTGCTTATAATCTAGTATGTGAAAGGACAGAAAGCCTGAGGCGGGAGGATGATTGGGAGGTCATGGCCAGCCTGGGTTACAGAGTGAGACTCCATTTTTTAAAAAAAATGTAATAAACTTACCAGACAGTAATAGCTCACACCTTTAATCCAGCACTTGGGAGGCAGAGGCAGGTGGATCTCTGTGAGTTCGAGGCCAGCCTGGTCTACGAGGCCAGTTCCAGGACAGTTAGGACTGTTTCACAGAGAAACCTTGTCTCAAAAAAATCAGAAAAAAAATGCAATAAAATAAAAAGTATTAAGTTAGCTAAGGCACCTAAGAAGTTACCAGAGCAATTGGGACGTTCAGACAGCCACAGGAGGTGAGACAGAAAGCCAAAGAGGAAAAAAGAGAATGGCGATGGGCGTAGGAAGAGTTTCAGACGAATTTAGGAAGGACATGTCAACACCCTTCAGCTGAATGGGTGCTTCATGAGAACTTTGCGTCCAGTAGAACTTCACAGAAGGCCAAGCACTGGCCAGATGGAGGGGGCAGGGAGCACTTACCTCCTTCATCATGGGGACCCCATCTTCCTGATCCATAAAATCCAAATGACCTCTAAAGACTAAGTGTCATTAATGTGACTTTGGGAATTAAGAGTTCAATCTGTGAGTACCTAGGGAGCCGCTCAACACAGTAGGGGTGATAAACCAACCCACCTTCCCTCTCCTACCTATAAAATAATTCACATGTAACTCCCAGCTAGGCTAAACTATGGTGAGACTATCTTTTAAAGGTCTGTATGTGGATTTCTGCTTTTCTATTTGTTGTGATTAAATCCCTGACCAGAAACAACTGGAAGGAACATTTGTTTTGGCTTAAAGCTCAAAGAGACAAAGTCCATTGGGACAGATAGAACAGCAGCAAGGTGTGAGCCAGATTGCAGCTGTCATGGGGATGGGGACAGAGGACAAGACTTAGGGTCAGGTTATTCAGACTCAAGGCTTGCCCCAGTAACCCACTTCAACCTCCTAATGTTTCCAAAACCTCTCAAAACAGGACCTATGGAGGGAGAACTTTGTAACATGAGGGCCTGTTCTTGGGGTTTCTGTCCCGCCCTGTCCCCCAGCCCTTTAGTCCCAGAGAAAATCACACAGAGATCTCCATAAGTTATAAAACTGATTGGCCCATTAGCTCAGTCTTCTTATTAGCTCTTATAACTTATATTAACCATTATTCTTATCTATGTTAGCCACATGGCTCTCGGTACCTTTCAGCCGGGCAGGTTAATAATTATAATTATTAATGGGTTAATTAGTAATGGGTTAATTAATTATAATTAATAATGGGTTAATATAAGCTACAAGAGCTAATAAGAAGACTGAACTAATGGGCCAATCAGTTTATAATTAAATAAAAGAAGAATTGTCTGCATTCTTTCTATCATGTTTTAAATAAATGCTGATTGGCCAGGTGGTAAGTATAGGCGGGTCAACCAGACAGGAAGTAGAGGAGGGGCGATGAAACAGAATTCTAGGAAGGAGGAAGCCCATTCCTCCCAGTCCAGCTCAGACCACCGAAGAGGCAACCTGTGACCTGCCCTGCTGAGAAAGGTACTGAGCCACGTGGCTAACATAGATAAGAATAATGGATTAGTATAAGCTACAAGAGCTAATAAGAAGACTGAGCTAATGGACCAATCAGTTTATAATTAATGCAGACTCTCTGTGTGATTTTGGGGCTTGCCGGCTGTGGGTTACCGGGCAGGACGGAAACCTCAATAAGCTGGTCCTCATGTTACAGAACTTTTACCTTCAAATCATTACATTCTACCCATGGCTCCGATATGATCATGGCCATTTTATGGCACAACATGAATTCATTTCAAAGTCCCCTTGTCTTTTTATAGTTTCTGAGATTTTATTTGTTTTTATTTTATGTGTAGGAGCATTTTGCCTGCGTTTGTCTGTTATCATGTGCATGTAGTGCTCATGAAGGCCCAAAGAGGGCGTCAGATCTGAAACTGGAGTTAACAGATGGTTGTCAGTCACTATGTGGGTGCTGGGAACTAAACCCAGGTCCTCTAGAAAAGCAGCCTGTGCTCTTAACCACTGGGCCATCTCTCCTCCAGCCTCCCGTTAGCTTTAATAGTCCCAACACTGAGCAAAATCCAAGTCTTAGACTAAGGAAATAGCCTCTCTTCTAAAGCTGTTTTTTTTGTGGGGAGGGTGGGGAGGGGGTGTTATTCAATCATAATGATGAAAAACTTAAAATACACTCAGGTATAATTTCTCTAGACTAATTCCACTTACTCTCAACATGTTTCAGATTTGTTGATAACTCAATATTTAGAGCATAATATTATAAAAACAAAGTCTGTTGTTGTCAAAATGATTGATCCTAAAGCATTAGTTATTTTATCTGTGACTTTGCATAGATATGTTTATAGATAGACTCCCTTAGTAAAATTGAAAAGAAAATTCAGTTCTTACATTTAGTTTATGATACTAAATTATTTTGTTATATTATTTTGTTTAATTATACAAATGTTTTATTGGTAGAATGCTGAAGACCCTTCTGCAGGAAATGCTCCTAGATTTGTTATTGTACCATCTGCTCTTTTGAAACATTCAAATGACACAGGCATAACATTATAGTTTGTATTTTTGTTATTTAGTTGGTAAATAGTTACAGACTTATTCATTTTCCATGTACTTCCAAAACCTTTAGTGGAGTTTCTGAGTTTAGTGCAATCTTTCAATATGTCTATTTTATGGTAAAACAATTTAATAATAAATTACCTTATTTATTTTGTATAAATTATTTTCAATAGAAACAACCCCCCTTCCCCTTAATAAGTTACTATAATTGATAAGTCTGGAAAATTCCATTTCCCTCGGCTGTACTATCTATCTAAACACAGCTTTAGCACAATGTCGTCAAAGGCATTTCATGCTGTTATGGTCACCAACTGCAAGCAAGCCAAAGCTTTGGCTAGTCACGTCCAAGTTACTAGCTGGCCAAAGGTACAGTGTTCAAGCCCATGGTGCTATGTTTAGGACATGAGGGCTTTATAGCCTGTTGCCCTTTAAATTGCGGGATATCACGAATCTCTGATAAATAGTCCCAAGGCTTCAAATAGAAATGTTTCAATAGACAGGGTCAGGTGTGTGGGGGTGGGGGTAGGGGAACAGGAATGGAGATGGGATGATGGGGGTGGGGGGGATGCAATTGGGAGTGGGGCAGAATGCTAAGCCAGAAAGGAGATAATGGACCTAAAATTAGAAAAAGGTTGACAGTAAGATGAATACATAGACAAGGTGATAAATCAAGCCGCTTTTGTTGTGATTGGTACCATGATAAAATGGCTTTAATTTATCCCTGCCTGTCATCGACTTACCATCCCACTGTCACAAGCAGAGTGCAGATTAGTCATCCTGTCAGAGTGGGAGTCGAGGCTCACGGTTCCAGTACACACGATGCCACCGTGATTCATGCAGAGAAGGAAGGACAGGGATTGAGCAGGAAAGCGGCTGAGGGGTCTGCACTGGGGCATCCTGAGTGGAGCGGCACCCACAGGTTGCAGAGTCTGTGTGTGAGTCACGATGCACATGACTTTGGGTGGCAGCACACGTGGGCTGGCAGGATGGCTGGCAAGGAGCCTGTCGGAGTAATTCTGGCAGCTTGTTCTCTAAGACCTGTGGGGTTCTGTGGAAGATGAACAAGACCCGACTCAGCAGGTGTAAGAAGGAGAGGAAGGTAGGATACAGACAAATCTTTAAGGGAGATATTCAAATACATCCAGGAAATCAGCGTGAGCTTTCCCGTGTGTGTGTGTGTGAGTGTGTGTGTGTGTGTGTGTGTGTGTGTGTGTGAGAGAGAGAGAGAGAGAGAGAGAGAGAGAGAGAGAGAGAGAGAGAGAGAGAGGTTTTCCCCCTAGTGATGGCTTGACTCTCAAACCTTACACTTGTTGCTCGTGATCATGCTCTGCTATTTGCTGAGCTAAATCCCCAACCACAAAGTTTTTTGCTGTTTTCTGTCCGAGACAAGGTCCTACGTATCCTAGATTAGTCTTAACCACTATATAGCAGAGGTTGGCCTTGAACTTCTGACCCTCCTGTCTGTGCCTCCCAAGAACTGGGATCACAGACAAAGACTGACCCACCTGGTATCTGTGGTGCTGGGGACTGGGGTTCTTGCTTTCTAAGGAAGCCCACTGTCAATTGAGCCAAAAACCCAGCCCCAGGAAACCACTCTTGAAAAGAAAGGATTCTATCAGTTCCTATGCATGGGAATTGATAGCTTGGGGTGTAGATGGATCATGCTCTTATGTAGTAGAGGCAGTCCCAAATCAGGCAGTGATCTTGGAGTTGCTAGCTCTGCTTGCAAATTTGCATTATAACCTGGAGTAAAACACCCTGTCTTGAAAAACTAAAAAAACAAAAACACATATGAGTTACCTGGACATGGTAGTTTGAATGAGAAATGGGCCCAAGTGCAGGCATTTGGACACTTGGTCCCCAGTTGGTGGCACTGTTTTGAGGGACGTTTAGGAGGCGTGATCTTGCTGGCACAAGTTTGTTACTAGAGGTAGGCTTTGGGAGTTTGAAGGGCTACACACTTCCAGTTCACAGGCTCTGTTTCACACCTGCAGTTAAGGTGTGCTCTCTCAGCTGCCTGTTCCTGCTGCCATGCCTGCCGCCTGCTGCCATGCCTAATCACGATGATGGATTCGTCTTCCTCTGGAACCGTAAGCCAGAATAAACTCTTCCCTAAGTTGCTGTGGTAGTTGAAATGTCATTGCCTCCATAAGCTCATAGGAAGTGGCACTATTGGGAGGTGTGTCTTTGTTGGAGTGGGTGTGGTCTTGTTGGGGGAAGTGTGTCACCGTGGAGGTAGGCTTTGAGGTCTCATATTTGCTCAAGCCACACCCAGTATCTCAGCTCAATTCCTGTTGCCTGTGGGATCAATACGTAGCTCCTTCTCCACTCTCAGCTCCTTCTCCAGCACCTTGTCGGCCTGCATGCCATCATGTCCCATCATGATGCTAATGGACTGAACCTCTGAGCTGTAAGCCTCCTGAGTGAATGTTCTCCTCTATAAGAGTTGCCATGGTCATGGTGTCTCTTTACAGCAAAGGAAACCCTTAAGGCAGTTGCTTTTGGTTGTTGGTGTTTTATCATAGCAACAGAAAAAAAAAATAAAAACCTGAATCTAACAGGCATGGTGTATATCTGCTAGACTGTTTATCTAGCTGCAGCTACTGGCTGTGGTCGGGAATGTTACTTTTGTTTTCCCTCTGAGCACCTCTCTTTCCCTGATTGATCTGCCACACCTGGAGCTGCTTCGCTGTAAAATTTGACAGATTACTTTCACGGCAGTGGTTTTTGTTTTTGTTTTTAGCACCCTGCCCGTCATTCCATGCTTACAGCAGTTTCTCTCTTTGGATTCTGTGGTTAGACCTTTTTCAATCCTCTCTGACTGGTTTCCTGGGTGCCAGAGGTCATTTCTGTCTTTGATGACTTTAGGGAGCAGACCCCACTACATAAAGTGTCTTCTGTTCCTCCGGCCTGTTCATCTGGAAACCTCACAAAAGGCTCGACTAGGACTTGCCTGGTAGACCTTTTTCATTAGATGAGGCTCTTCAAAACAAGATCTTGATCCTATTTGTCATTCTACTCGGTAAGAGGTTTATTAAACACTCAATAAACATATCTTATATAAATGAATACCTAACAAGCAGACAGGTAGTTCTTTAATCACAGGTCAGGTAACTGCTTTTCCTCCCTTCTCTAGACTACTTAGGGCCCAGTAATTACTGGCACTTTACCAATTGGACATCTCGTTAACCATATTTATTCTGGTAATGGTACTCATGGTGACCATCTCCAGGCTGTGAAACATCTTTAGTTTCTATCTCAGTCATTTAAAAATGATCATGTTAGGATATTTATTTCATTTTAACAGATCATCATGAACTACAGCTTTTTTTGATAATTAAAATACAATTAAAATCACCATAGCAACACACGGACCTTAATTAGTTCATTCAGCAAATGATTAGCACCTAATTGCTGTGTGCCTACCTTAGCTAATTTGGATGTATCTGAAAAGCTTTGGTCATCAGCAGATAAAGGTTTGCTGTAATTAATACACAGTGTGATAGTTGGTCATCTCAGTAGACTTCATTTAATTCCTAGCACTCCATGGTAGTTCACTCCCACCTGGACGCCCAGTTCCAGGGAATCTGATGACCTCGGGGCACCATGGGCACCAGGTGCACACTTGGTACACAGTCGTGCATACAGGCAAAATACTTATAAACAAAATAAAAACAGTAATACAATAAAACAATGATGTACTGAATAGCTTTTTATCACGTAGGCTAGAGTCATCTGGGACGCGGGAACCTCAGTAGAGAAAATGTCTCCCTCAGACTGGTCTATTGGTGTAGGAGGTCCTTCTGTCTATGTGTTGCTTTTATTGGTTAATGAATAAAGAAACTGGCTTGGCCTGATAGGGCAGAACTTAGGTAGGTGGGGCAAACTAAGTTGAATGCCAGACAGAGATGGTAAAGATCCTTTAGTGTGTTGGTTGCCCACTCTACTGTGGGGATACATACAGATGTGAGCCTGTTCCACCTGGTCTGAAGGTCAGAGAGTTTGAGCTAATTTTTGTTCTTTCAAAGTGGTTGACAACAGGTCCAAGTACAAGATATCCTGACCTAGGGTGTGGTTACTTGGTGTTTTGGACATTAAGATGGCTGATAGAGGTGGGTCTGCTCCATCTTGACCAAAGGTCAGAGAATTCAAGCATAGTCCTGTGCTCCTTCATTTAAAACAGGAGGTTTGACATAGGGAGTGACTGCCCCACGGGGTGCTTGTTTAGGGTGTATTCACTGCATATCCTGCCCCAAGCATCAAATACCTTTACTCAGGATATGGTTGATGTCTCAAGTATTCAAGCAAGTAACTGTTCTGATTGTCCTTTGTGTCATGTTAAAACAGTCTTTTGCCTTCTTCTCCCAGCTTTTGTATTGGGGTATAAAAGTGTGTGGAAAATAAACGCAGGTGAATCCAGCATTCAGCATTCCCTGAACTGCCCTCCCGGTACTATCCTATGTCTCTGCATTTCTTTCATATCTCTGTTCCTTCTACCTAATGTCTCTAATCTTCACACCTCTACCCTGGAATGTATGAACCCACTGTGGCTAGGACTGTGGCAGAAGTCACCCTGGAAGGTGATTTAGGAGGCTCTACCAGCACCTTTGGGCTCTGCTTCCCAGCCTTGAGCTCATCATTTTGATGTTTTACTTTGCTTTCCTCTTAACGGGTCGTACTTATATTTTATAAAGTCTGTCAAAAGAGAAACGTATTTGTCCAGGCAGTGGTGGTCCACGTCTTTAATCACAGCATTCCGGAGGCAGAGGAAGGTGGGTCTCTGAGTTCAAGGCCAGCCTGGATTACAGAACAAGTTACAAGACAGAGAAAGTCCTATCTCAAAAAACAAAAACAACATAAAAAAAATAAAGAAAAGAAAAGGAACATTTAACATGGCCATTTATTATCATATAGGACTGATTAATTAATCCTAATTAACCTTCTAGTATCTCCTAATGAAGTTGATATAATTTAAATGTGAAATCTCTGGTTCTATTCTAAATTCCATTTGCAAACCACCTATGTTGACTCATGTCTCGAATTCAGGCTGAGGCATAATATCTGTCTCCAAGCTTCATCTCGTTCACGAAGCAAGGCATTGCCAGACACGCCTGGGTTCTGTTCTGTGTGGATAGGAGGAGGTGCTGTTCCAGACTGCCACACAGACATGGAGTAACCCCAACCATCCAATGACAGTCATGGGTTTGTGTTGCTTGTGCCCAAATGACCCTCTTGGCTTTTCTCCCAGTAAGGACAGGAGTCATCACGTACAGGACCAGAGGCTTCTTTCCTCTGCATGAGTTGTAAGCATTTTAACCCTTACTGTTACAATTTCATATTCTCAGTGTCCTTCTGGAGTCATTTCTGCTCCTTGTTGAGCCCCTCCAGGACAAAAAAGGAAAGAAAAATCAATTAGAGCATTTATTTCAAAAAAACCAGTTTTCCTGTTTCTTAAGGGGAGGACTTTAAACTCATTTCTGTGGTTACCCTCTCAAGATTGGACACCTCAGTGTTTCATCATGGACGAGGGTAGGATGCCCTGCCTTCCTGTGGGATGTTTACAGTCAATGGTGACTGGGGGAAGGAGTGTCACTGTCTTCATTGGTGTGTGTGTGTGGTGTCTCTCCTCTTCCTCAGTTACAGCTCTTGTAAAAGTGCTGGTGCATATTATGTGTGCATATTACGTGTGCTGGCACATGTGCTCGAATCCCACCCTCTTTTCTTTCTCCAAAGCCAAGAGTTGGCTTATTACAGGGAGTCTGTGGTTGTTTGAAAGAAAATGGCCCCCAGAAGGAGTGATACTATCTGGAGCATGATCTTGTTGGAGGAAGTGTGTCATTGTGGAGGCGGGCTTTGAGGTGTCATATACACCCAAGCCATGGCCATTGAGAAAGACCACTTCCTGTTGCCTGCGAATCAAGATGTAGGACACTCAGCTGCTTCTCCAGCACCATGCCGGCCTGCACGCCACCGTATGGCAACATGATGATAATGGACCGAACCTCTAAAAATGTAGGCCATACTAATTAAATGTTTCTCCTTTATAAGAGTTGCCATGGTCATGGTGTCTCTCCACAGCAATAGAAACCCTGACTAAGACAGAGGGTGACCTCAGTGGAGCCTGACAACCACGATGCTGGGGAGTGAGGCCAGCGTTGCCTTCTAGTGCAGTGGCCTTTCCAGTGAAGTTGAGTCTAATTCTTCACTTTCTTAATATGTGACAGTAAAGGGCACAGTGACAGCTTGATAACTTTGCATGAAGTTGCCGTGACTCATATTAAAGAAGCAGCAGCTGTACCTACTTTTGTTTTTAAATCATTAGAGCTGACGTCAAAATGGTGGAAACAATATAACTTGTAAACATTATAAAAACGTCTGTGATCTTGCAGACCCTAAAAGGTTCTGAGTACTCTATCTCTGAAGACCACACTGGAAAACATGGTATCATTTGAACAACATGTCATCTGATTCAACATGTGGACCTCACCCTGGTGTCCAGCAAGGTTTAATTGTCTGAGAGGAAGCCAGAAAAAACAGTCTAGGGAGACCTTACATGGCTGGGTTATACCTGAACCAAACCGAGAAGCAACCAAGAGTTTATTAATTTGAATTAACAAATATCCAAAATATTGATAAATTGATAATTGATATTTGCACTGAAAAATACTAATAAATGACCAGACTCTGTGGTACATACCTTTAATCCCAGCACTTGGAGGCAGGCAGATCTGTGAGTCTGAGGCCAGCCTGGTCCACATAAAGAGTTCCAGACTGCATAGTAAGACCCTGTCTCACAACCAAAGCAAGAACAATAAAAAAATGTTAGTAAATGGATTGGACACAGTCTCTTTTGAAACTACCTTAATAGTCTAGGTAATGACTCAAAAGAGAGAAAAAAGCCAACATCACCAGGATCTTGGGTTACAATCCAGGGAAAGGGGAATGGTGAGGACGTGATTGTTAAACTAAAGGAGTAAAAAGAGGCCTCCAGCATTAAGCACAGTTTTACTGTGCAGCATGGAGCCATTCATCAAGTTCCAAGCGGAGGAAATGAGGCAACAGCACAGTCACTGACGCTAGACTGATGAAAAGAAAACCCGACAAACTGCCCAGACTCAGGTGGCATTTGATGGGCAACACTTGAAGTGGCATCCCTGAACACACTGAAGGTGTCCCTCACCTTTCTGGGTAGAGGAAAGGATGAAGGGCTGGGGTTCAGAGAGCTAGTGCCAGCCTCTTGAGTAAATTAAGATGAAATCTGTAAACCAACAGCATCATCATCACGTGTAAACCCAGCAGCTGGGAAGCAGAAGCAGGAGGGTCAGAAGTTCAAGGTCATTCTCAGTTGATGCAAATGAGTTTAGGACTAGCCTGGGCTACGAGAGACCCTGTCTCAGCCTTCTCTCCTTGTCACCAAAAATCACAAAAAAGTAAAAAAAAAAAAAAAAAAAAGAATACATAGCAATATAATGTCACAGGAATACATGTGATATTTATATCAGCATTATTCATAGTTGAATAATAGTCCCCACAGAGAAATAATTCAATCAATTTTTATCATATAGTATCTTCAGCCATTAAAGAATTAATCACAACCAAACCAGTTAGTCAGGAATTCTTTGGAGCATTATTGAGTGAGAAATTCTAACTGCAGAGATACATAAGATCAGGGCTGGAGAGACCATGGACTCTGGAATGAAGAATGGCAAAGGATGCAGTTTACGTGGGAAGCAGAGTACAATCTCTGTTCTTCGCCATATTACGTATTATAGCACTGACTACAACATACATAAGATACCATTCTGTAATGTTTGCTTTTTTCCTAATGAACAAAGAACAGCTTTTTATATATCACTAACTGAGCTTCTTCCCAGAAGACCATTGTGAAGAACATGATGCTTGGCCAAGAAAATATTTGTTGGAATGTGAAGGCAGTATTCTTCCAGAAGTCCGAAAAACATCCTCTTGGTTTTTTTTGTTTGTTTGTTTTGTTTTAGGATTTTTCGAGACAGGGTTTCTCCGTAGCTTTTTGGTTCCTGTCCTGGTACTAGCTCTTGTAGACCAGGCTGGCCTCCAACTCACAGAGATCCGCCTGCCTCTGCCTCCCGAGTGCTGGGATTAAAGGCGTGTGCCACCACCGCCCGGCCATCCTCTTGTTTTCGAGGGCCGTCTGGGAAATGCATAGTCCTGGCCTGGTGTTAGTTCAGCAAATCTCCTTCAATTGCTAATACATAGTGAAGTATGTCCATTTATCCATAGTTTTATACACATGTGGACTGGTGAGATGGTGCCATGTGTAAGGAGTTCTTGTCACCGGTGGCCTGGCTTCAATGGCAACATTCTCCTGGGGTAGAAGGAGAAAACTAACTTCTACATGTTGCCCTCTGACCTCTACACACATAACATGGCATGTGTGTCACCACCACAAAATAAATAAACAAATAAATAAAAAATTGGGAGCCAGAGAAATGGCTCAGGAGTTAAAAGGACTTCATATATTGCTTTTGTATAGAACCAAGGTTCAATTCCCAGCACCCATATGGTGGTTCCTAACCATCTATAACTCCAATTCTAGGGTCCTGATGCCCCCTTCTGGCCTCTACAGGCACCAGGCAAAAAGGCAGTACACATTCATAGATGTGGCCAATCACTCATACACATAAAATAAAATAAATCTTAGATATGTGTGTGTTAAGGTATATTTGTTTATGAGATTGATAACAGGTTTCTTTTTCAAATTCATTTTTATTTTATGTGCATTGGTGTTTTGCCTGCATGTACGGCTGTGTGAGGGTGTCAGATCTTGGAGCTATAGACAGATGTTAACTGCCATGTGTGTCCTGGGAACTGAACCAGGGTCCTCTGGAAGAGCAGTCAGTGCCCTTGACCATTGAGTTACTTCTCTAGCCCTAATAAAAATTAAGACTGGAGAAACGGCTCAGCCATTTTTTAGCATACTGTAAGAAGAAAGAGAAGTTGGCAGAAAAGAAGGAAGGAGATAGGGGATAGAGACAGAGAGAAAGGAGGTGCTGTATCTGAACCTGAAATGACTTGTGCCCTAGCAGGTGGTACCCTGTTGCAAGGCTATGGGACCCAGCTGGTAGAGTGTGTCTCAAGGAGGGGACCTCTGAAGGTTGTTCTCAGTCCCGTAGGCTCCGACTCCACTCGCTGTTCAGTTTGCTTGTCTGTTGTCATGAGCACAGTCTCCACCGCGTCCTCCTGCCCTCATGGTCTTTCTCAGACTGCAGTTCTGATAAAGTGATAATACAGCGACTGTCTTACTGGGTATTACTATTGCTGTGGTGAAGCGCTGTGGCCAAAATAACTTGGGGAGAAAAGGGTTTATTTGGCTTACATATCCCAAGTCACAGTCTGTTGAGGGAAGCCAGGACGGGCATGGCAAGAACCTGGAGGCAGGTGCTGACGTAGAGGTCATGGAGGGGAGATTAGGGAGGGGAGCCGCTTACCCGCCTGCTTCCCATGGTTTGTTCAGTCACCTGCTTTCCTACAGAACCCAGGACCACCAGGACCACCAGCCCAGGGGTGGTCCCACCACGGTGGGTTGGGCCCTCCCCCATTGATCACTAATTAAGAAAATGCCCTCCATGTTTGTCTGCTTACAGCCTTGTCTCATGGAGGTGTTTTCTCAGTTGAGGTTCCTTCCTCCTCTCCTCCCAATGACTATAGCAGATGTCATGTTGACATAAAACTAGCCAGCACAGTTACACACACACACACACACACACACACACACACACACACACACACTCCTTGGAAGCCATAAGGCAGAGTAAATCCTTCCTGTCCTGAGTCCTCTGTCAGGTAGGTATTCTGAGAAAGTAACTAATTCAGAAGGGAAGGAGACAGACAGAGGCTGTCCAATAGTTTTCTCTAGATTGAAATATTCCATCCTGCAGGGAACTCCTTAAGCAGAAAGGTAAGCAACTCAAAATAGCTTCAGAAAGTCCCTGAAACTGACTAGATTCACTAGGCCCCTCCCTGCCAGAGTAAGCCGTAAAGGATGAGGATCCATAAAAGGCTAGTGAAACACAGCAGCCTAAAAGACGGTCAGCAAGCTGAGTCACAGAGAAGACACAGACACACAAAATTGCAAAAAGAAAAAAAAAAAGTATTCTTCCTGGAAGACGCAGAGACCAGCAGAGCAGCCTGAAAGAGGTTTAGACCAACTGAGGCACCCAGAAAGGACACTGTCCAACCTGTTCTGTGCTTGCAGGCTGTGCAGTGTGCTCCAGGTTCCCAGCTTTTGTGAATCACCACCAATGCTGGCATGGACCTTGGTGATGCAGCTGACTTTGTGTCATTTCTGCTCCTGTAAGTAACCCTTCACCCATATTGCTGTAAGGAACTCCAGGAAAACTCACTGGTTCACCAAGTTGGACTTTGGTGATATCCGTACTTTGGTCTGTCATGGGTTCCCTGTCTGGGGTGAGTGGATCTGTGTTGTGTCTCCCCAGGAAGTCTTGTCACACAATAGCAGGGAAGGAGAGAAATATAAATACATATATATATATATATATATATATATATATATATATATATATATATAGATAGATAGAGAGAGAGAGAGTAAGAGGGAGAGAGAGGAGGGAGGGAGGGAAACAAATTCTTAAAAGTCAGCACCTTCATTTGCATTCTCTTCTTGGAATAGAAGAAGCAGACTAAACACTCACTGGCCAAGGCAAGCTTCCCTTCCTTTCTCTTCCCTGGCCTTTCCTTCCTCATGGTTCTGGTAGCTGTTAGTTGTCAGCAATTATTTTCCACCCGGCATGCTATGCTGGAAGAGTCTGCTCGTCTGTCCGTCCTGCCTTCCTTTTTTTCTTTTTCGTTTTCCCACCCTATTAAACAAACTTAGGTGCTCTGAATTTCTTTATGGCGTCGTTTGTCAGGCTGCACTCTTGCCACAGAAAGAGAAAATTATGTGATCATTTTACTGAGCTTGGCACTTTAATGCACCAGCCAACCTTTTCTTTCTTTTTTTTTTTTTACCACCTCCATATTTTAAAATATTCTAATTCCATGAAAAAAGTGATCTTTGGTAGCCACAATTCTCTAAACTCGTTGAGGCTTGACACACTGGGAGGAGAAGCAGGACTCTATGACGTGAGAAAGACTGGGACCAAGTCTTCAGAACTCCGCTGAGTCCTGTTCCCGTGGGGGCGAAAGGGTGCCCGTGGTGGAGCTGGCCTCTGCGAGCTGCTTCAATCAGTTTTCTAGCTACCCTCCTTCCTCTGG
Organism: Chionomys nivalis; assembly: GCF_950005125.1. Lineage (NCBI taxonomy): Eukaryota > Metazoa > Chordata > Mammalia > Rodentia > Cricetidae > Chionomys > Chionomys nivalis. Next base: position 81,774,732 of record NC_080088.1, on the reverse strand, counting down.
CTTGTCGCCACTACTGGAGAGATGGTTCAGTGACTAAGCACTTTATTGCTCTTGCAGAGGGACCTGGCTTGGTTCCTAGCACACACAACTGCCTGGAACTTTAGTTCCAGGCCCCCTTCGGGCCTCTGTGGGACCCTGCATGCATGCAGCACACATATACTCAGGTAAACACACATATACATAAAGTAAAAATAATAAATCTTTTTATTTCTTCGAGACAGGGTTTCTCTGTGTAGCCTTGGCTGACCTGGAACTCGTCATGTAGACTAGGCTGGTTTCGAACTCACAGAGATCTGCCTGCCTCTGTCTCCTGAGTGCTGGGATTGAAGGCGTGTGCCACCACCACCTGGCAAAATCATAAATCTTTTTTTTTTTTTTTTTAAGTCTTAGGAACTTTGAAAACCCACCTAATTTTTTTATTGGTACATCACTTCTTATCTTTGTTGATGATTTATCTTTATTGGTAAGTGCACATTTTACATTAACTAACACTTAAGGTAAGTGCCCCCTTTAAATGACTCCTTTCAAAGCTAAATGTGCCAGATGGGTCTTAGAGATCACTCCATTTGCTTCCAGAGAGAATGCTTGAGAACTAATCTTTTATAATTTGTCCTTAAAAATAAAACGCACGTGTGCATGCGTACACACACACACACACACACACACACACACACACACACACAGGCTTTTGTGAGGGTCCTGCCTGTTTAGAAACTGTACTTAGCTTGCTGCCAAGAACAGCTCTGCTCTTGCAGAGGTAGGTGATTATGGGAAAGTAATTTTTAGAATGGCCACATTAAACAACAGCGAGAAAAGACTCCCTGGTGAATTTTGTCACTTCGTGTGACCTTCCTTAATCTAAATTTCAGAGGTGTTAATGTACCAATCAGAACAGCTCTGGAGGCCTAATTTGCATAATGACGCCTGAGCGCTTTGGAGATAGCCTGGAGTGTGAGGTCAGTTGTGTCCCAAGGATTCAGCAGGCAGCTTCCGTGCCCTTGGATGCCCACTCTTGAAGAAGACTCTACCTTCGGCGTAGGGCTTTTATTTTTGAACATGCGCAGTCTTGCAAACATCCACTCTAGTTGAAAATGATTGCTCTTTATCATTATGTATGATCTTCCTGTGGTGCTGCCGAACAAGCCCTACCTTCTAAGGGGTTTGCTAGTGACTGAGGGAATCATCGTGGGAGGGTTGAAGGAGGCGATGCTCTCCAGAACCCAGAAGCCCCACCTATGGGGGGAGGCCCCTTTATCATTTATCTTTCTTTTCCCTAACGCCTTCTCCCTAACTCTTTAGTCTGAGGCTCTGCCCTGAGGTGAGGTGGAAACCGGTTCTGGAATGTGGACTCACACTGCCTCTCTCTGGAGGGAAACATTCCCTGATGGTTGCTGTGAGGAACACAGACCCTATTAGGTGGGGTGTGGGGGTGCTTGATGCCTCCTGGTCCTCAGAGAAGACTCTGACAGGGGAGCAGGCTCTGGCAGCCATTGCCGGGCTCCCTCTTTCCCAGCGTTCACCTCCGAGCTGTTTTTCCCTCTGCTCTGTCCACCCTCGCTGCTTCCAGAAACAACTTCCAGCTGTTCTGATGTGGAAGCCATTCTGCATGTTACCGTGACAGCGTCATTCTGGCTGGTCCATGTCGTACCTCTCAAGGTGTCCCAGTACCCCAGTTCTAGTCAGTTGGAGAGGAAAATGGGTTTCCGCAATTCCTCTTTCTTAATTAGGGTAGGAGCCTTAAGAGGAAGACCGCATGCAGAGAAGCCAACTCCAAGCCCAGGCAGAACCCGAGGAGCAAAACGAGGTTGGACTCATTGCGAAGTATAAAACACAACGCACCCAGTGTTTTAAAAATGCAGAAACACACACATGCATACTCACACGGTGTACAGACATTCGCCCAAGCATACATATACACGTCAAATAAACATAAAAAAGGTTAAAACCGCACATGATGTTGAGATAACAACTCACACCCACTAACGCGAGCACCCCTCCAAAGGTGACGATGATATGTGTTGGCGTTGATGAGGGCACTGAGAAACCAGAATCCTCAGGCTTGGCTGGCAGGAGCCTAAAAGAGCACCTCGACTTTGGAAATTAGCTGGGCAATTGGTTAAAAGCATCAAGCATGAATGAATCGCCTGACTTTGCAAGTCCATGCTGAGAACCTTACCAGAAATTCAGTTCCACCCCGGCAACTCACTCTTGGGTTTTCCTGCAGATTCTAATGTTAAATGCAAGTTACCAGCCTGGCCTGAAGGGGGAGCATTAAATAACAGCTATTGAGTTTTGACACCATCATGCCCTTGGGTCTAGCTGATTTGAAACCATCATGCCCTTGGGTCTGGCTGCTCATAGTCTTTGTCACGAAGAGGCCAGAGCCCTGCATGGAGGGCTCTGAAGGGGTCACAGGATGAGACCCATTCTGGGCTGATGGCTCCCTTTTCTCCAGCCAAGTGATGTGTGCCCCACCCTTCCTAACTCATCTGGAGACTGTGGGAGCAGGCACTTGGTACAGCTCTGCAGGATTGTGGCACATTTTTAAGATGGCGAGAGTTACAGCTCATACAAACAAGAAGTCCTTTGCTGTTTCTCTGCTTTCCACTGACGTGATCAGAGCTGGCCCCCTCTCTTCTCTTCATCCTGTACTAAATTGATTCTAACAATTCCATGTAGTGTTTTCGTGCTGTGCTGAGCCCTATACATTAGCACAGTCTTGTCACTTTCTGCAGGGCGGCCTCCCACTGCCACGCCCTTAACAGCTACCTTTGAACTTGTGCTTGGGGTTTTTATCTTGTTACAAAGAAGCAAGAAGTGGCAGGAGACCCAGCAATGCTGAATTCTCAGTAGCCTCTCCATCAGTCTCTCCCCGGGAGTTGAGAAGTACCCAGGAGCGATTGGGAACCCAACAGCGATGCCATTGGCAGCTGTTCAGATGAGGGCTGTAGAAAAAGTCAGGGGTCCCACTCCGAGTCCCAATCTTAAGACTAGCCACACCCAGACGCGCCACCGGGTGGAACTCGGAGGGGGAGGGGCAGTGTCCTCCAGAATCGGCTGCAGACTGAGGTACAGTAATGATCAATTTTCTCTCAGCTCCCACACCCCTACCTCTTCCTAAAACCTGAATTCATCAGGGAGCTGGCTATGCAGGTCTCAGTCTGCAGTGTCTCTTTATGGAGATTATGTGCACATTATATTTAGTGTTCTGTTCTGTAGGAGACTTGGGCTCCTGTCTCAGCAAGAAAACTCCGAGACATTTACTCGGGATGGTCGCCATGGCCCCTCTGGAGAGCAGTTTGCCGTCTCCACGAGACAGCAGAACAAAGATTCAATTGCCGGGGTTTCTTTCCTGGGTGGGTAATTTTAGGAGAGGTTTTTCGGTGCCTCAATTTATTCTTTAAAACGCAATGGGAGTAGGATTGGATTAATGCATAAATTATGTGTATACTTAAATTATACAGATGTGGAGATAGTGGATTTAGTATGTCTGCTGTGGGCTTATACAGACAATTGTGGTCAGTTTTCCTTAACAGGGCCAAAACTTTCAGCCCCAGGGGCGCTTCCTACTTGCGGTGCCCACAAAGTCACCTTGAACAACCTATTTTTCAATCTTTGCCTAACGTCTTGACTCTGGAATGTGGGAACTGGAGACACTGTTTGTTTAACACTCCCAAGTCCTTGAACCGGAATTACGGCGTGTTCTTCTGCCTTCCCTGGGAAAGCAGGGCCCCCACCCCTTCCTAGTGAGTTCCACAGCGCAGAAGCCCTGTCCAGTGAGTCACTGTGTGTCCATGTCCCCTGCTGGGTGTCTGCTTTGCCTCAAGCTGAGCACAGAACGGTAACTAGTTTGCCAGGAGGACAGGGACGGGGCCCTGTAGACCTTGGGGAAAATCAAAACAGTTTCTCAGCCTTCGGAGTCTTCGTCCTGCAGCTGACACCTGCGTGCCTTTGAGAGGCTACAGAGCGGGTTGGATGTTTCTATTCCTTCAGCCAGTAGCTGGGTATAAACACCACGGGGTTTATCCCAGAACTTCTCAGAACTGACAGAAAGCTGGGAATCTGCCACTTCCAAGTTGCTGTGGGGTTGAGTGTCCTTCTGGCATGGAAACAGTCTTGCCCTTCGTCTAACTCTGGTAAAAAAAACAACTGGGCAGAGTTGGGTTCCACAAGCCTGAGACAAAGCAGACTCATGGAGTGTTTAAGCACCCTAGGCCTTCCCAGAGCAAAGAAGGTCGGGGAGATGAGTGACCTTGATCTGAAGGAGAAATACCTGGGAGGTTAGTGGAACACGCTTCTGGGTGTGTTTTGGAGACTCTAGCCTAATGAACGATTTAACTCAGTGATGGACTCTGCGATTGGACGGACTATTGAGCATCAGTGGAACTGTGGAAGGCGGGTCCTGGCTGAAGTTGGGGAGTGCCCTTTCAGATGAGTTAACCCTGACCTCGAGGTGAGTGGCTCAGTCACCCCAGTCCGGGCATGACAGACTGAAAACTTTTGAGCCAAAAATAAAAAAAAAATAAAAAACCCTCCTTCCCACAGGTTATTTCTGGCAGCTCCTTAATAGGGATGATAAAATTAACACACGAAGATGGGTCAGGTGGGACTGGGCTTCCAGGAAGCGCTCTTCTGATGTCAAGGCAGAAACTCTCTTGTCCTGGAGTGTTCTGGAAAAGGACAGCTTCCAGGCCTCCACGGAAGGAGGAGTTCCGGGGTGTGTAGGGTAGGGCCACAGAAACGGTCCTGCCCATCCCAGACAGCATTGAAGACAAGGTCGTGTTCTCTTTCAGGCTGAGGCCTTTTTATGCTTGGCCATGATTTCAGGTTTCTCTTCCTCCAGAAAATTGCTCCTAGTTACCTGCAGACGCCAGAAACCCAAGTCGCAGGAGACAAAGCCTCTGATTTCCTTCGAAGGGGGGGGGCTTAATTATGCAAATGAGCAGCTCATTCATATTAAAATGTCATCAGTCAGCTTCCCGGCTTGTCCGTTGATTGAGACTGACTGGGACGAGGAAAGCATTCTAGGTCAGCTGGGAAGAGGGACCTCAGAAGAACAGTCTCCACCGGATTGACCACGGACATGTTGGTGGGGCATTTTCTTGATTGCTGATTGATATAGAGAGAGCCCAGCTCATTGTGGGAGGCCCTGTCCCTTGGCTGTCTGAGCAAGCCAGAAAGAGCCAGCCAGTAAACGGAGTCCCTCTGTTCTCTGCTTCCCGCTCCTGCCTTGAGTTCCTGCCTTGGCTTACCTGGATGACGGGCTGTAAACTGTGAGGTAATTAAACCTTTTTCTCCTGAAGCAGCTTTTGATCAATCACACTGTCCATCACGGCAACAGAGAGCAACACGGGGCAGGGACACTCCAGAGAAACCTGTCCGACCTCGCTAAAAACGCGGGATCCCAGACTGGCCAGGCAGGCAAGCCACGCCCATGTGCACCACCCACTTCCCAGGGCCCTTGGAGGGGCTGCTGCTTTAATCACGCCTGTGGGAAACAATGCGGTGCTGTTTCCCGTGAGATAAACCAGATTTGGGGAAATGAGTCAACGCCGGCCTATTGTGTGATTATCTATGTCAGGTGAGCCACACCCCTCTGATAAATAGGTGAAACTCAGTCTTCTCCAGAGGTGAACTGGTGAACATGAGGCCTCATATGCTGAAGACGGGGTGTACTTGGGCCTGAGATCCACGTGGGCTTGAGTTCCCCTGGGCTCCTTCCATCCGACTGCTGATAACCACTCCTACCCTGAGGTCAGTGGTAAGATAGGGCAGGCTGTGAGCAGCACCCTAGGTCAGGTTTGGGGCCTCTGAGCAAATGTGAGTTCTATCCCGCATAGTGTGTTTGTCTTCTTCCAACGTGTTGAGCCTTGTCACCATGTCACTGTCTTCCTTCCCCCTTAATCTAGCCGGGCTAGCCAGTTACCTGGAACAGACCATTGCCTGGGAAAGCCGTTATGCCTTAAGCCTTACTCAAGTGATGGGAGGAATAATTATCCCTTCTCAGAGATAATATACTCTTCCTTCCCAGGACACTTGGCCTCAGTGGACTGCTTATAGAACCGCAATGTTTCTGTTACGCCTCAGTTTGTGTGAGTACTCACTCAGAAAAATGTAATCTCTATATATACTGGGCAAACCTTGACACTTGGATTCCTCACTCTTTCTCCAAGGCTCCTTCCCTTGCCTTGTGGCTTTTTGGTGATTACTAACTAGCTCTCGGTGGCGGCCTGCTGAATGCACACTCTCACGCCTTGCCTAGGTCAAAAGGTGTGGCTTTTTTTTTTTCCCTCAGCCTCCTTTAGGCTATGCTGAGATTTACAGCTTGATTGGGGTATTTTTTTTTTTTTTTGTAATTCTAATTAAATTGTTCTTGAGCTTCCTTCTGAGTCCTTTTTTAAGCTCTTTTATAAATGAGGCTAAGAACCCAAGAGGAGACCTCCATTTTCCTGGTCACTTGTGTTATCTCAGGTGGAATGTCCCAACATTTCAGGTAAGAGAAGAAAACATCCAAGCTGGTCAGCGGAAATGTGTGTTTGAACCCCCAGAGCAGCTGCAGAGTTCTGAGAGGTTTAACTTCTGAATTAAAAACAGTCAGGGTGCCGGGCGGTGGTGGCACACGCCTTTAATCCCAGCACTCCGGGAGGCAGAGGCAGGCGGATCTCTGTGAGTTCGAGACCAGCCTGGTCTACAGAGTAGTTCCAGGACGGACTCCAAAGCCACAGAGAAACCCTGTCTAGAAAAACAAAAACAAACAAACAAACAAGAAAACCAAAACAGTCAGGGATTGTTCTTTGGTCATTAGACAGAATAATTTCCTGTTAAGGTCTGGGGGAGGCGCCTGCTGACATCTTCATGACTTTGCTTGCTTTCTGATTGGCTGGAGGACAAGGACAGTTTTCAGGAGCAGCCATTTTCCTGAACCGCTGTCTTTTGTTTTCCCCCACAGGGGATGGGTACTCAGCACATTGATTAAATGCCACCTCTCATTCATGTAATCTTAGCAATGCCAGAGCAATACAGGATGAATGCTGAGGTAACAGGCATGCTGAATAGGTCTTTACCACACCCTCCTGCCTGTCCTGTCTGTTACTGGAACTTTCCACTGCCTGTTTCTTTCCTCTGTTTTTATCTCATTAATTATTTTTATTGCTTCTTGGTCACTTCCTCATTAGACAAAGTGCTGGTTAGATTTTATTTTTGTTTCATCATAGTTTTTACTTTTTGTCAACTTGCCACAAGCTATGGTTGTCTGCAGGAGGGAACTCAATTGAGAATCTGCCTCCATCAGGCTGGCCTGTAGGCAAGTCTGTGGGCACACTGTCTTGATCAGTGATTGATATGGGATTGCTCATGTTATGATTTTCATCTTTTCAAGAGACAAGCCACACCCACTCCCTCCCCCATCCGCTGAGGCAGGCTGATCTTCAGCTTCCGGCCTGAGCTCGCTCTCTTTCCTTCATTCTCTCTCCGAGAGGCAGCTTCGCTTCTGCCTCTCTCCCCACTTCTCCCCCCCCCCTTCTCTCTCTGACCTCTTCCTGCTCAGGACCCGCAGGAAAAATCATAACAGCTCAGTCCACTGTGGGGGGTGCCACTCCCCGAGTTGGTGGTCCTGGGTACTATAAAAAAGCAGGATGAACAAGCCATGAAAAGCAAACGAGTGAGCAGTGTTTTCTTCTCCATGACCTCTGCTTCAGTTCCTGCCTCCAGGTTCCTGCCCTGACTTCCCCTTCGGAAAACTCTTTCTCTTCTCTTACTCTTCTTTCTAGATATGCTTTCTCTGGTACATTTTTTTTTCTTTTTCTTTAAACCTCCCGCCCACCACGTGGCTGCTTGTCTGCCAAGTGGCTGACTTCCAAGCCACCTTTAGAAAACCATGGCTCTTTTTCTTTTTTTCCCTCCATCTTCTCACCTTTCAACCTTCACCTCCCAGGTGGAGGGCAGCTGCTGAGATTTATAGCTGCCTTCTTGGGGTTTTTCTAAAGTGTCCTCAAGTGACTGCTTGAATTCATTCTTAAATTCTTTTATTATAAAGACCAAGGATCCTGGGGGGTGTGTGGAGACACCAGATTTCTCCAGTCAGTGTGGAGACTACCTCGCATTTACAGTAACAGTACTGGGAAGGGAAGCATCAGCTGGGTACAGGAGAATGGGAGCCAGAGTTGCTGAACGGCCTGGTGTCTGGGATTCTCTGATGGCAGCTGTACAGATCCGTGGCTTTCCACCAGCACCATGGTGACTCAGTGGCAGGTTTTATTCTTCTTGGCTGCACAGTGGTGCACACTCATTTCGATTTTTTGTGACATTCCACTTGGTCTGGGGATGGGGGGCGGTGTTGTTCCTGTTTTCATCCTTCGCATTCCATCCCCGAGAACTCATGGCTGTCAGTGATTTTTTTTGTTTTTGTTTTGTTTTGTTTTGTGACCAAATATCAAAAGACAGTTTGATGCCTCAGGAGTTCATGTTTAGAAAGAGGTTAGTCCCCAGTGACTGTTTATACCCTAGTGGTTGTGAGAGGGAGAAGCAGTCTGTGCTGTCATTTTCCACTCTGAAGATGAAAACGGGCTTTGAATTCTTCCTTTCCTGATGGAGGTAAAACCTCTAAGTAATGCATATATCTGGGGGCTGATGGCAGGGGTGGAATCCTATGTTTTTATGGGATCTATGTCATTACACTGTTGTGACTTTAAAAACCTGGAGTAGAAGGGCTGGAGAGATGGCCCCGTGGTTAAGAGTGCTTCCTGCTCTTGCAGTTTACTTTCCAGGCTCACAACTGTCTGTAACTCCAGTTCTAGGGGACCCCAGGAATTTGCACATAAATTCATGAAGGCACACACATATGCATTAATTTAAAAATAAATACAAAGAAATCTGTAAATCAGGCTGAAGTGCATGCTTGCTTAGCTAAGAGTAATTTATTTATTGAAGGATTAGCTAGGTATAAAGTTCAGTCATTTGTGACTATGCATGTTTCATTTCCTGTCCACTTAACAAATGTAAAACATAACCAATAAGTTTAGTATTTGATTAAAATAAAACATTTGTTTTATAACCTTCAGATTAAGCTGGGTGGTAGTATTGCACGCTTTTAATCTCAGCACTTATAAGGCAGAGGCAGGCAGGATCTTCGAGTTCAAGGCCAGTCTGGTCTAGGTCCAGGACAGCCACAGCTATGCAGGGAAGTCCTCTCACAAAAACAAACGAGTCTAGATTAAAGAACATTGAAATATATGTTACTTTGATGCCTTGGAACCAAGATACCTAGTCTCTAAAAAAGATTTATATTATTATTTTACTAATTTTTACAATTTTTTTCATGTAATATATTTTGATATTTTCATTGTACTCATTCTCCTTTCCCAGCTTTTCCCAGATCATCTCCTTTTTCAATGTGTATGTGTCTGTCTGCGTTTATGTGCCTCTGGAAGCCAGAAGTGGGCATTGGGTCACCTGGAGGTCCAGGCAGTTGAGAGCCACCATGTGGGTGCTGGGAACCCATCCCAGGTCCTCTGGAAGAGCAGCCAGTGCTCTAACCATTGAGCCATCTCTCCAGCCCTGACATTCAACATCTAGCCTATCAGTGGATGTCTGTTGACATCCTTGTGTTTGGAGCCAAAGGAGTCAACCGCATGGAAAACTCTTCTAGAGAAGTATTCCTTGTGAAGCATGCTTCCTGCTGACAGAATGAATCATGAAAATCCACATGTAATTTATAGAAAATAGGAAATATTTAATGTATATAAATTTATCTGCCTTGGCAATTATTTACAACTGATGATTGATACCAACAATTGAGGTAAAAATATACATGAGGTATAAATATACTATTTAAATGCAAATATTTTATTTCCATCGGCAAGATAACAGTGAATAAAATACTGTGGTATTTGACAAACAAGCTTGATGCATCATTTTTCTCTCCTCCCTTTTCCTTTATTTGAAAGAGGCGCTTTGTGGTTAGCAGAGGTGATGCGATTAGCATGTGCATAAAATTCAAAAGTCAGGTTAGCTGGAAGAGAGAGGGGTGAGAAATACAATCATATCATTTTATTCAGTTTTAAGCATTCCCTGGGTCCTTGTTTCTCAAAGTGTGTCGTTGAGACAGCAACCTGCATCCCACGGGCTCATTAGGAATACAGAATGTCAGGCCCACCCAGACTGCCTGCATCCCAGCATTTTAACAAGGTCTTAGGTGGTTCCCAGTGCTTGCTAAGTAAGGATGTTCCTTGGGAAACAATGCCATTCATCCCGGGGTGCCCATTCTGCTTTCAAATGCATAGTACCCATCGCTGGAGCAGGAACAGTGTTGAGCCGGACTAAGCCCCACTGACGATCTTGCCAATACATAAAAAGCCATCCAGCATGGCATGCATGACGTAATGGCAGAAGTGAATTTGTCCAATCCATAGAGCACTGCCCAGACAGTGGGCGACCTGTGGTCTGGCCGACTCTTTTCCAGGTAGACATGAGAATGCAAAATCCCTGCCCTGCTTTTCCTTGTACCACACCAAACATGCAGAAAACATCTTTATTCCTCCCAGTCAAACGATTGCACACCACAGCTAACAGAAAACACCGCATCACTGTATGTCATACAACATCCCTGAAAGCACAGATTTGTTTTTGCTTTTCTTCCAACACCAGCTGCTGAATTAGGATATCAATCTCTGCCCAGACAGCTTAAGAAAATTTCTCCTGGAAGGCAGACATAATAAGTTATCTCTCTATAGATGCTGTATTACAATAAAAATAGCAAAGCCATTCTCACGTGGTTCAGGAACACCAGTTTGTTCAGTCTGTACAATAATAAATAAGGTTGGGGTCAAATGCACGGGCACCGGTGCGGGATAATGGAAAAACATGGGATTGATACATCTGCTTGTAATTTGTACAAATAAACTAATGACACAGTTTTGGTCTTCTGCTAGTTTAAAACCCTGTCTTTCAGATTGCAAGATTTTTAATAGATTAGATTTTTAAGAGCATCATATATAGGACACTATGAATTCCCTGAAGCTGTGTTGACCCTGGACACTTGATGGACCATCGTCTCTCTTTGTCTGGTGTCCAGAGTCAAGGTCAGTGCAAGAACATGAATAACTGTGGCCATGTAGGCCACTGGTCAAATAGGTCACTAAACAGCATTATGAGAATTATCTGAGTCTCCAGAGGACATGGGGCTCCCTTTGGCTTTGTGGACAGGCTCTGCTGTTCGCCCCTATGGAGGGAGTGGTGGTACCAGTTCTGTTTCAGTCCCTGGTGCCAACTCTTAATGGTCACCTGACATCCCACTCAAACTTCATAGAGTGGGCACAGAGGGCAATGCAAAAATCTAGCCTTGGATTTGGAGACAAACTCTTACCTGCTGCTTTGTGTCAAAGAGAAGCAAATATTATTTTGCTCAATTTATCTCAACACCCCACTCCAGTTTTTAAACATCAGAAATAAGAGGCCAGTGCGTGGAAGAGGCTTATAATGCTATTATTCTTTGGCTAGCTAATCTTTGGGTAAGCATGGGCAGACTGACAGAGGACCCATTTCACGCTTTGGTTATTGGCAGCAGGTTCTGCTCGGCTGGCAGGACAGTAGGGACACAGGGTCTCCAGCAACCTGGGAAGTGCCATGTGAGGAGACTCACAGAGTCAGACACTTAATTATATACAAAACCAGTATTTTACATATATACAGCAAAGGGAGATGTACACACACATATACAAATGCTACAGTACATTTATTTACAGCTAAAACAATGCTTCTTAGAAGCCTTTAAATAGCAAATTAGGCAATACGTAAGGAATAACCCATTTAATTTTGAGCAAAAGATAAATGTCCAAGACATTATATTAGTAAGGATTAGCCATCTCCAGGCAGGTTAGGAATATGGTCCGTGGCCACCGGTTCCCACGGGACAGTGCACTCCACACACCGTGAGCGTTCGTTCATTCCTCTTCGTGTTCCCTGAGTTTGACGCCACACTGGGGAGAGCTCAGATTTTTGTCTCTGGACCCTCAGCAATGAGGGGCTGGAAGGAGTTTCTAATTCTGGCGACTTCAGCAGCACAGAGGTGTCCGAAGCCTTTGTTGTACCATTCTGGGGAGTGACCCCTGAGGGAAGAGAGCAGAAGGAAGTGGGAAACTTGCCAGGGTATAGAGCTGCCTCTCAGGCTTGGGTCATCAGTACCCTAGGAACAGCTCTGTGGCCTCAGGGGTCTGAGGATCCCAGTCCACCACTCAGTATTTTGTCACCAAGCACTGTCTTTATAGTTCTTCAGAATGGTACCAACTTCTCAAAGGGAACAGGAAGACTCAGTTTTAATGTAGAATTCACCAAAAACCAACAAGCTGGGCAGTGGCAGCACACACCTTTAATCCCAGCACTCAATCAAGGCAGAGACAGGTGGATCCCTGTGAGTTCGAGTCTAGCCTGGTTTACAGAGCGAGTTCCAGGACAGCCAGAGCTACACAGTGAAAGTCAGTCTCAAAACAAAAACAAAAACAAACAAACAAACAAACAAAAAACCAAAATCAACCACAAAACCCTACTGATTTTATATCTACCTAAGCACAGAATTCAGTATTAAATGCCTTGTGGTGTTCAGTTCAAACTAGGAACAGTGGAGGGTACAGGCATAAAAGAAACACGAGAAGTCTCAACCGATCAAGAGCCTGCTGTGGGAACCTGAGGCGCCTCAGTTGTCACCTCAGCACTTATGAAAAAGGCAGAATTCAGAAGAAACAGAGTTTCTTAGGCTCGGTGGTCAGCCAGTCTAGCCAATTAGTGAGCGTCAGGTTCAGTCAGAGACGATGCTTCCCTCCACCCCAGGTGCCCAGAGGGAGCAACTGAGGAAGACACTTAGAACTGACTTTTGCTTGACCACGTGTGTCCACATAGGCACATGTGCATATGAACATGTACACATGCATATATTACGTACACATGAATAAAATTAATTAAAAAACAGTAAAGAGTAGAATTCATATTTACTGAACCTGAGGTACTGGTGTGTTCTGTATATGTATCCTCAAAATCCAAAATAAGGACGCTACCAGGCGATCTGATGACCCTGCTCCTGGGTACATATCCAGAGAGAATGCAGTCAGCATCTCCACATGCGTGCTCATTGCAGAATTACTCATAAGGGCTGGGATGTGGAATTAACCAAAGTGTGCAGTGCCAAGTGGGTAGATAAAGCAAACGTGGCATATACATGCGTACATACATCCATCTGTCTGTCTATCTACCTACCTATCATCTGTCTGTCTATCTGATGATTTTTAGTCTTGAAAAAGGAGATGCTGTCATTTTGGCCACAGTGACAAAGCTGATAAACGTCGCTATGTTCAATATAATAGGCTAAGTGTAGAAGGCTCAGAACTGCATGCTCTTACTTCTACATGGAGTCTAAAAAGATGGAACTCACTGAATCAGAGGGAAGGATGGTGCTGGCTGGAGACTACGAGACTATAAGGCTTGGGGTTGGGGAGGTAAATGTTGATCCCATGGTGCAAATTTCAGCTGGGCTGTAGGTTCTAAGCAATCGATGGCTATGGTTACCTTTCTCATCAAGCATTTAAAGATCTGCGTGCCCATGTGCTGTCATCAGCGCACGGTAGGGATGTCTCCAATTCTTTTTTTTTGGTTTTTCAAGACAGGGTTTCTCTGTAGCTTTGGTGCCTGTCCCGGAACTAGCTCTTGTAGACCAGGCTGGCCTCGAACTCCCAGAGATCCGCCTGCCTCTGCCTCCCGAGTGCTGGGATTAAAGGCGTGCACCACCACCGCCCGGCATGTCTCCAGTTCTTTGACCGCTGACTAAATTTGTCTGCTGGGATTTGTGTACCCCTCCTGTTCTAAAACGCATTAGAGGTGGCTTGAACTAATAGTTACGTCACTGTGAGCCGGGCGGTGGTGATGCACGCCTTTAATCCCAGCACTCGGGAGGCAGAGGCAGGCGGATCTCTGTAAGTTCGAGACCAGCCTGGTCTACAAGAGCTAGTTCCAGGACAGGCTCCAAAACCACAGAGAAACCCTGTCTCGAAAAACCAAAGGAAAAAAAAAAAAAAAAAAAAAAAAAAAACAACAACGTCACTGTGCCAGTGAAGAAGCAGAAGTGTTTTGGGACCCTCTGTTGGTTTTCTCTCTAACACTTGGTTCCCTGACACTAATGACCATCATTCCATTCCATTCCACACGGGTGACTCTAGGGGGAACAGACTGTTCTTGATCATTGCTGGATATTTTCATAGCTTGACTTGCTGGTTCTGTCATATGGACATACGTCAAAACATCCTTGTGTATGCCACAAACACCACGCCATTACATATTTGTGGAAAGGCATGAATGAATTAGAAAAAAATGAAAAGAAAGAGGAGCAAATTCTAAAGGCCAAATGTCAGCATTTTAGGAAAGGGGAAGGTGAGAGACTAGGGCGTGTGATTCTCTGGAAGCTGGTTTATGGCGGTGAAGAAACAGACTAGCGGAGGAAGGCATCAGAAGGACAATCAGGGTTTGGGTGCACATACCCTGTGAGCTGAGGCTCATGGGAACTGCCAACACCCAGGGTGACCACTTACTTCAGGTCTATCCTGCAGATGTGGGTCAGCCTGGACTTGCCAGAACCGCATGGTTCTATCAGGTACTGAGAGTCCATCACCACTGCCCGCACGCCGCCCATCAGCTGGGCTTCTTCATGCTCCACAGACAGGGATATCAGGGTGCACATTCCTTTGGGCAAGTCAGTCTTCCAGGTCCTGGAACCAAAGAAGCCATGCTTCAGAGTGGTGGGAAGAGAGACGGGAGACCCCCAAGCACACGCTAAACTCACACTTAAGCCTCCTGCCCTAAACCTGGGCTCCATAGCTCCAGTGTGAGGATTAAGCTAATGGTTTCTGTGAGCTTGTATGAAGTTTACAAAGTGAGGTTCAAAGCACAGATACCAGCCTCCTACTTAGAGGGTGGAAGCTCCCAGACATGGGTTTGGAACCCCAAACTGAGGCTCCATCCCCTACCCATCATCAAAAGGCTACCGTTTAGAATCAGCACTCACTCAATCATTCTATGTGCTGGGCCTGAGAAGCCGTAAGGACATGAAGATGCTTACAACCCAGGGGGAGAGACAAGCAAGTCTAAGAAGAACCCTGCAGACAGTGAAGGAAGTGCACAGTGCTTCTGTGCAGAGCTGGGGCCAGGGGACGGGGCAGAGGAGATAAGTAAGTTTGACCCAGGAGAGTACAAAGAGGGTCTGAGGAGAGAACTGGGTTGGCCAAGGAGCATAAGCGTAGGGAACTGAGTTCAATCCCCAGCACTGACATAAAAAGTCAGGCATGATGGTGCACACACTTGGAGTCTCATCACTGGGGAGGTAGAGGCAAGATGTTCCCTGGACCTGTCCAGCCAGTCAGCTTAGCCTACTAGCCTCAGGTCCCAAAGAGAGACCCTGCCTCAAAGATAATGAAGTAGATGGCTCCCGAGGAACAATACCCAAGACTGACCTCTGGCCTAGGCACACATGTGCAGGCATGAGCACACACACACACAGAACACATTCTCACACACACACATGTGCACACACCCTCTCCCACGCATACACTTCCTCTCTCACGCACACTCAAGCACACATACTCTCGCACATATGCACTTTCACACACACACACACACTCAGAAGTCTAAACTCTCAGAGGAGACCATGATTGGTCAGCCGGCTGCTGCCCGCTACAGGCACCCTCAGAGCCAGAAGCTGTGACTGGCATAAGGGACGACGGGATGATCTTCAGGAAGTAGCAGGCTGGTGGAGTCACTGGAGACGGAAGGAGGAATGTTCTGTGCAGGGACTCCCCATCTGCACAGCTCCAGTCCTGGACAGCTCGCTTTCTGCTTGTGAGTTGCAGGGTCCCATTTTAATGCCACAAGATGAGGGATGCCCTAATAACTGGCAGAGGCCACTGCAGCTAATGGTCTATGTTCTCTATCAGGACAAGGTTGCTGGGATACACACAGATGGTTAGGAGAAACGCACACTTCAAAATTAAGGTCCAAAGGATCCAAACCAAATGCACAAAGGGCCCATGACCAGTGAGCTTTAGTTTGCCCTCAGAGGTCACTTCAGAAGGCAACTATTTCAAATATGCATTTGGGGATTTCACTAGAGAATCCTCTTATACTGCTGATCTCCAAAGAAGAAATTGTTTACTTGTGTTTTTTAATAAAAAGGATATATTGCTCTAATTACATTTTGTTTGTGGTCCTAAGTCTTCCCCAATCCCTGCTCTTGCTGGTGAAATACTGCATTTCTGCTGTGCAAACTTCCTGTGATTGGATGAGCATCCCACTCCAAGGCCAAAGGGCAGGGTTCTGGGACTAACCCCTAAACCCACCAGAAACAATATTTCCATGGCAGACATGGCTCAGGAGGCTTGGCCAGGACTGAATTTTAATAGAAAGTCCAGTGTCTCTGCACATTGGGACTTTGGGGGCTGAGCAGGAACTGCCATGCATGGCAATTAACTGTGAAAGTGTGAGGTCACACACAACTCCCATCTTCAAGTTCTCCAAAATGAAAACCTGTTTTCCCCAGGGAGAAAGACAAAACCAGGAGAAAGGCCAATTGGCTTTTATTTGCATAACTTGGCAGACAAACCCTACAAACAGCATCTATTCTGGGGCCTCTGCTCTGAGGATGTGATATTCATGGCCTAATAAACCGTGTGTACCACAGGCGAGGGGCCATCAGAGAGCCTGGGCAGAGCTGTAAATTGGGTGAAGATGCCGGAAGTCAGAGAGGAGCTTAGAGCCCCAGAGCAGGCTGGGAGGACTGGGGGAAGTGCTTCCGTCGGCAGCTCTCATCTTGCCTTGGGAGCAGGACCTCATATGCCACGGAGTCAGGCTTACCTGAGAACCACGAAGTCTCTGGAGGGATGCGGGGCCATACTGTTCAGCACGTACTGGTAGATTTCTGTTTGCCTGTCCAAAGTTTCCACAACTTTCCACTGCACGAAGTCCTCATCCCACAGGTGGCGTTCCCTCAGCACACGATTCAACACCACAGACGGTGGTGCCTCCACCTCCACAGACGCCTTCCACAGCTTCAGAGGGTTCCCGTCCCCCACCTTGGCAAAGACATGGGCAAGGGCTGAAGAGATCACTAGAGGCCACCCAGACCTACCCTTATATTGCTGTGTGGGGCCTTCTGAACCATCGCTGGTTATATAAAGCGAGCCGGTCATGCTGCACCCAGAGTTAAAATGCAAATACTTCAGTCCTCAGGCCGATGAGGAGAAGGATGATAATCAAAACAGCCACTGCCACAAACACACTCAAGTGGCGTGAGCCAGGTATGTTCTAATCCACCTGACTTCTATGTTTGCAGTCCTTCTCTGACAGGCACTCTTAGAATGCTCCTCTTTGCAAGTGAAAAATGCTGGGCATTGTTTTTCCAGTATCACAGAAAAGGGGCAGAGACTGACTGGGATCCAGCAGCCCTCGGTACAGGCTGGGCTCCGATGAGAGTCCTGTTGGTGGCCTTCGAATAGAGCGGCACCTGGACCTTCGCCGTTTGCGCAGGCGCTAAGTCCCACGGTGACGCACACATTCTGCAGCGGAAGCGAATCTTACCTTTTTGAAAGCCAGGTCTGTGTTGTCGGGGCTGGAGCATGTGACCCACCCTTTGAATTTCTCCCTAGCTTCTTTCTGGAGGCCTTGGACAAGATGCTCCAGGTACGTGTGGAAAGTTGCCCCGCTCTCTGCCAGCTGCGTTCCCAAGTCTTCCAGGCTGGGTGCGTGGATCTCAGCCTCCAAGTAGGAGCTACGAGACTGGACCACCATCTCATGTGGGACCTGAGCCAGGAAATGCACGGAAGAGCAAAGCAGTGAGCTAAAGAGATTCTGAGGCTGCCAGAGGAGACAGAGTCATGCCTCTCCAGTCAAGGGCGAGCATGGGCTGGGCCATCTTAGACCAGGGTCTAAGAAAGTCAGGAAACACAAATAGGATTTGTGAGCTGTTGTTTATTATCCCAAACACTGGGAAACCTTCCTGATCACGTGTTCCACTTTGCTTTTTATTCCTTTTGGCAAGCGTGGGCTCAGACAGTGTCACTCCTTCACACACACTGAGACATGGAGGGAAAGCACAGCTATGACTCAGATATGCCTTCACTATTTGCCGTACAAGCTCTCCCACTGACAAAGGCCGGTGTTGCCATAGAGAGCATGCCAGGTGTCCCCACTTGCCTCTTGAATGCATGTGCGGCTACAATCATAGGCTGTCAATTATCCTAGTGACAAGGAATACTCAATCATACTCAAGCGCACGTGCATACACATACACAGAGAAAGAGAGACAGAGAGACAGAGGAGGACCCTAATCACATCTTGAGGCAAAAATAAAAGGTTATGTAGCTGACCAACTGGCCTTAAGCCCGACAGAGGAAGGCAATTCAACTGTCTGCATGAAAAATTGTCGTGATGAGCCCCAACTGCCAGTGGCTGTCAAAGCCTGGACTATACAGCTAGCTCTTCCTAACTCCTGGGGGCGGAGACCAGAGCTACAGTGCACATGGCTGTCGTCGGAAAATGGAGAGCGATCATCCATCCCCTCGTTCCCAACCTGCTGCTAGCTCCACGGCCTCACCTCAAAGAGTCGGTTGCACTCTGTGATCATGTGGGCAAGCCCCTGGGCTGCTGCTAGATTTTCACTGAGGTCCTTCTGATCTGGCTTTCCGGTGGCGTATTTCTTTTGGATGACCCTGTAATCGAATGTGAGTGTGCTAAGCAGATCCCCAGTATGCTGGGATACCCAGGCCGTCCCATCTGTTTGCTGTTTATCCCCAGATGCTGCCCAGATCCCAGGCTTTCTCCTTTCCAAATAAAAACCAATGACCGCACATTTTTAGATGCTCCGAGGCAGGCTGGCAGGCTCACAACTCACAGTCAAAAGCCATGGAAAATTACAAAGACAGGAAGATCTGTAGATGGAAAAATTATGTTTCTTTCTCCCTTTGAAACTGCTCCACTGCATGTTCCCGTGCCTTGTTTTTTAAATATAGCCTTTTAAAACCAACGATTGTAAATTTCTTTTTATGTATGTTCCTTCTCCTTCCCACTCAAATAAAATAAAGCAAAACTTTTTGGACTTTCTGGATTGCTACTGATGTCATTCAGGGCTACCTCAGTAGTGCTACGCGACCCAGCCCAGGAATGAGTGTGCCTTGTCCCCCCCCACCCCCCCGAAAGCCTTCTGTCTAAACTGTCCTAAAACAACACTTTCGTTTAATTTTACTTCTTAAGAGAATGGGCCTTGGTGGGAGACCTGGTTTGGGAACGGCTGACAGTGATGAGGAGAACTCACCTTGGCGAGCTGTCTTTCTTCAGTAAGTTAAGGTGAAAGAGGGAGGGGGCCAGACACACGGCCAGGTTCATGGGCGTCATCTGATTCTCTTCCACTAAGTTCACGACGTCGTGGAGGAAGCACAGGAGCGTCTGCAGGGCCTCCCGGTTTTCATCCGCCAGCAGCAGGATGGCCGCCTGCACAGCCTGCAGCTGCTGTTCTTTGGGGACATCTGAAGAGAAGTGGGTGTCAGGTTGTTAGAGGGACAGAGCAGAGCCAGTGGGGGAGAAATGCATGCGCCCCTCTTCCAGACAGAAGGCACGCAGAGACATCATCTGTAGTTAATCTGAGAAGTCACAGTGAGGGGCAGAGCTGGAGTTCGAAGCTCATCCAGGCAAACTCCAGAACCTGTCTGAGTGTCCCAGAGGTACTTAGAGCAAAGCTACCACCCTGCGTCTCACACTCTGAGCACCAGGCTCGTCTCTCTTCATATTGCTATGTTAGTGGAAGCTGGTGATGATGGATTGGGGCTCTGTTAGCCTGGCTCCTCTCTTGCTCACCCTCTTTGCCAGGCAGCGCTAGGGACAGACAAGGTTGGGTGGGACTCACATGTGAAAGCCACTGAGTGAAAAGACGAAGACCTGGTCCTTCCCCACCACAGTAGAGCCCTAGGCCATGTTGCTGGTGTGCTTTGGTGAACCTTGAGCAATCAATGGGTGAGCTGTTTGCCCTGGGCCACCCCTAGGGAGCCAGTGCCTCATCGATGAGTGGATCCTTCCTGTCCTACAAGTCACCAGAGCTCAATTTGAAGAAGGCACTGATCTGACTTTGAATGGTCACCAAGTGTCACCTGTTTGATGAGGAACAGGAACCAGGTCCCCTACAGCTCTAGGGAGTAAACAGCATCTCACCCTCCCTCTGAAGGGGACTCTTGTGGAGTTGGTAAGCACTGATCATATAGGCTTAAGAGGTAAATGGCTCAAAACACAATGTGGAAAAACATAAAAATCACAACAAATTGGGAACAAGGGTCTGTATTTTACTGTCCTCTTGGCTGTGATTGGTTCATGATCATTTAGGTTTGATTCAAAGACACAGGCAGGAGCTCACTGATGAATATGACTGACCTAAAAGAGCCACGCCCGGGAGCGGAGGTCTCCCTAGTAAGGTGCTTGTACTCCTGAGGTACGGGGCAGTGTGCT
Organism: Chionomys nivalis; assembly: GCF_950005125.1. Lineage (NCBI taxonomy): Eukaryota > Metazoa > Chordata > Mammalia > Rodentia > Cricetidae > Chionomys > Chionomys nivalis. Next base: position 81,754,212 of record NC_080088.1, on the reverse strand, counting down.
CATGACAGTCCCTTGAGCTTTCAATTGTGCTTTATGACGTACACACTATCTCACTGTATGTCACTGTGTCTTTAATGTAATAAAGAAGCACACACTCAGGTATCAGTTACTGGTAGAGGTGCCCGATAGAAAAGAATTGGCACTGGCTGCTCTAGACAGGCTGTGTCTAGGATTCCGAGGCTGGAGGATATGTCCTCCCATGAGCGTCTGTGCTGGGCTCCCTTAACCCTCTCTAGCATTCTGCAGGTCAGTAAATCCAGATGTCTTGGAAAGAGTAACCATGTGTTAGGGTTCACCCTGTCTATTGCATATTGGCCAAAGATGTGACTGGGTTTTCTGGAGAACAGCACTTGTGTCTGAGTGACAGTGAAATCGTTTGTTTTTTTTTTTTTTCTTTTTTCCCTGGCCTATGCGGAAACCAGTATAACCGATGCTGTAAGATCACTCATAGCCCTGAACTGCTTGTAAATGCGGCCAGGGAAGGTGTCTCCTGTGTGGGCGTGTTATCTAACCTCAGCCGGCCAAACTTTCCTTCCGCTCCAGCTTTTGCTCCCACGCTGTTCTCGAAGTCACCGGCGATGCGCATATGCCGTCTCTGTGTCTTTTCTTTTCCTGTGCCTCTTTGTCTATCTGAAAATATTCTTATTCCGGATTCTATTGGCTTTGCTCATTATACCACACTTGCTGTTACACGTGGCATTGTTGTGGTCCCTGCCTCTTTCTTGGTTCTTGGGAAATGGTTCCAGATCTGTCTGTGTTAAGTACCATAGAATCAATCTATGACCACGTGGGTGGCGACCTGTCTCTCATGCTCAGCGTCCTCTCCTGACTGCTCTGTCTCTGCTCTTGGTCCTTTCTCCTTTCCCTTTCTATGTCCCCTCTCCATACCCCCCCAAACCCGGCCACCAAGCCTGAAAGTCTTAGGGTGTCTCAGGTCCCTCACTGTCCTCTCTTATAGACTGGTAGGATTAAGATCTTCTTGTGACCCACCCAACACTGCGTTCAAGTTAAGCCTCTGACGGCATCAAGCGAGGGTGGCAGAGCTGAAGACGGAGATACTTTTTTTTTTTTTTTTTTTTTTTTTTTTGGTTTTTCGAGACAGCATTTCTCTGTGGCTTTGGAACCTGTCCTGGAAAGAGCTCTTGTAGACCTGGCTGGCCTCAAACTCACGGAGATCCGCCAGCCTCTGCCTCCTGAGTGCTGGGATTAAAGGTGTGCACCACCACCACCCAGCTAGACAGAGATACTTTGGAGACCTGGGAGGCAGCCGAACCTGGGTATCAGCTTGGATACCTGTTGCTATACCATGGAATCTATCTGTTGGAACCCCAGGAGTGTGCCAGCTCCCTAAGCTTCCATTCATGTCTACCTGGTTCCTCTTACTCACCAGGTCCTGAGTCACAGATCCAAATCAGTTCTGATGAATGTTCACCCTTGTGACCCACTTTCCTTCCCTTCTCCACTAACGAAACACACAGTCCTTTTGGTTATGGGCTGTTGGGAGGGTTGGGCCCTCCCACGGATCCAGGGATGAACCATATCAGCTCATACCAAAGGTGGTCGGTCACTCAGTTCCTCTTTCCATGGACTGCGTTAGGGTCATTGTAAACCAGCTTAGGCTGATGGGACCAGTGATGACGTTAGGAGTTTCTGTGAGGGCCATGTTCTCCATGAGAAGAGACACATGTCCAAGAAGATGCTTGACTCTCTCTTGGTGCCTCGAAGTGTGACTTTAGGGAGATGGGGCAATTCTGTGAATTCTGTAGGTTCTGGCAACTGTGCTCAGACTGAACCGCTCCGTAAGCACACTTCACTGTAGTCTGACTTTGAGAGCGGCAAAGACCCTGATGTCCTAGCAGCACTGGACTGTAGGTTTACCCAACACTGGCATGGTTTAATTTCACTTTTCTTCATGCCATGTGTACTAATAAAACGTTCTACTTGTTAAATAACTATCTGTGTGTGGGAGATCGGTTCTGCTTCGGGCATTGTAACGAAGTCTTCCAACATCTGGTGGCTCTCCAGTTCATACCAGATCAAGTATAAACCTCTTGGCCTAGTCATTAGTGCCACTTTCGTGTGACCCTGGCCTCCTAGAGTCTCGGTGTCCCCTGGTGCAGTGCTGTGCATTTCGCATTCACTCAGGACAAATCCCCTGCACACTTCTGACACAGTGACTTGCTTCGTCCACAACGTGTTCCTTCATAACGACCTCCAGCCATTTCCTTCCACCAGGTTCCCATTGCTCGCCTCAACCTTCGTGGATCTGTCTTTGTAACCTTTCTTTTCCTTTTTGAGTGGATGCTATCCAACTGTACTGCAGTCATTTATGCCCTGGTCTCGCTTCCCTCTAGTCGAAGGTCCCTAAGGACAGACAGTGTCACACAGCCCAAGGCCTGCAGTGCTCAACGCAGCCCTGCTCTGTAAATGTTTGTTTCGATAAAATGAAGCCCGGTTTTAATCTGGCTTCTTGGTTGCAAGTCTAGGGAAGAGCTAAAAAGATATTTATCTCTTGGAAATAATTTAGCTTTAGCTGTAGATAGTGCCAGCTTCAACCCAAGGACTGATTGAATGTAAATACTATATCCATAAGGAGGTTTAATTGAAAAACAGAGTGTGACCTCTTCCTGTAACACCCGCGAACATTTTTTGTGGGGCTCCAGGAGCATGAATTCAGCTTAACCTATTCACTTTGACAACATAAGATTTATTTAGTGTGCCACCCTTTATTCTGTTTTGATGGGTGATACAGTCCTCCCTGAATTGTAATATTATGATATATTACGCACTTCTTAAACACATGTGGTACAGAATGTCTGTAGCTGCGGCCTTCAGATTGGATCAGTTCCATCTCGGGACCCATTTGAGGAATATTTTGATGTAAAAATCGAAGTCTGTGGACCAAAGTAATTTTGCCCTAAGAAACGATACTTGGGCCACGAAGCTCATTGCCAATTTGTAATGATATCATTATCCTATCGAGAAAAGGCCTGCCTGCTCCTTCTTAATGCCTGCCTTTGTAACTACGTTTAGCAGAATGGGCCCTTAAATCAATTGTTCTTCTCATTACTACTTTAGCTATCGTGGCTGTGTGGAGAACTACTGATTTAATGTCACTCAAACCCTTCCAAATGAAAATGTAAGCTAGCTGAATTAGGGTATAACCTTGATTTGGTTGCTTACATATCACCAGTTAATATACATCTGCTTCCTTGTTTGTTTCTAACCGTTATAATACACTTGACTCTGAGTCTACTATCAAATTTTGTATCAAAGAGAATGTTTACCTTCCAAAAATGAAATTAGGTTTAACACATACACACCCCCCCCCCAATTCTATTAGATCCTTTTTTGTTTTAAATACATTAGAAATATATTGGAAGATAGCTTGAGAATGTATACAGAGATGTACTGAGTAGGCATATATTGATCTTGGGAAGGTATCCTCAGACACATACAAAGAATGGCATGGAGATATACATAGCAAACCGAGCAAAGGCTATTTCTGAAGAAGTAGGATTGTAACTTTTATATACTTCTTCACAAATTCATGAATTACTTGTATAATTAAAATTTCATCTCTTGTAGGGCTGGGGATGTAGCTCAGTAGCTGAAAGTGCTGTTTACACAGAGGAGCCAGGTTTGGGTACCCACATGGTGACTCACAGTCATCTGTTACTTCAGTTCCAGGGGATCTGATGCCCTCTTCTGGCCTCCATGGGCACTGCATGCATGTGGTGTGCATACACACATGCAGACACACCCATACATAATAAATACATCTTTAAAATTCCACCCTCTTGACAGGTGGGCCCACTGTGCCATTGCTACTTACACTGATAGATGTGGAGGAAGGTCTCGCTGAGCTTGTTGGTGAACAGGGGCTCGGGGAGGTCCCGGAAGAACTGCTTCACCATGTCTGCCACGTCATACGCGGACTGGTCTTCATAGCTCACGTTCTCAGGGAAGCTCTCATTCATTTGACGCAGAGCATGGATTCGAGACTTCACTCCCGACTTGCGGAAAAGTCCCACCTGAAATGAGTCACAAGGACGTGTAAGCCTGGTCTCCTTTCACCTACAACTTCTTTCTTGGGGTTGGAATTCTGGATGTGAAGAGGAGGCCCAGGGCCAGGACTGGAAAGACTGGATGAGCTAGAAATCCAGCCTACCTCCACAATTCTGAGTTTCCAGTATAGCTACTTTAGGTAGCAGTCAAGCATTGACCCCCTTCCTGTCAGATACACGGACAGTATCCCTCTCCACAGAGCCCCAGCAGAGACTTAATGTCCAGACACACGTGGATGTGCTTATGTGCTTTCCAAGTTGTAAGCTCTTGTAACAGCATAGGTGTGACTTGACTCATTTTTTTTTCAACAAGTATCCATACAAGGATACTTGTTTGCTTGTTTGTTTTTGAGATAGAGTTTCTCTCTGTAGCTTTGGCTGTCCTGGAACTCGCTTTGTAGACCACGCTGGCCTCTAACTTGCTGAGATCCGCCCATCTCTGCCTCCTAAGTACTGGGATTAAAGGCATGTGGCACCACTGCCCAGTTAATACAAGGCATTTTTTACACTAGAAGTCATTAGTGAGCAGAGAAGGAAAAAGTTCCTTTCCTTTAACATTTGTGTGTGTGTGTGTGTGTGTGTATATATATATATATATATATATATATATATATATATATATATCTTCCAACAAGACTTTTGGTCAAAATGATGTACTTGGAGAATGGAAACATTTCAGAGATGCAGGCATAGCCCTATGGGGAATGAGTCTATGGGGAACTGGCTCCTAAAACAAAACATTATAAGCACACATTCTGAGTTCCTCATTTGATTTTCTTTCTTTGAAATACTTGGCACCTGTGATGTGTGTTTCTCACATGCCTGGAACTTGACGTGATCAGCTGGGGTGTGTGTGACTGGCTCCTGGGTGGCTTTTTATAGACAGTATTAGATGTGGGAAATGTAAAAGCAATGGACTGTTAAGCAAGAAAAGAGACCAGATTTTTAAAAAAAGTAGGTAGAAGCCACTTGGTAGAAATTCCAGTTCCTCTAGGGTCAGCACTTCATGAAATCAAAATATGTGCTCAGGGTTGTACTCAATGCTCAAAATTGTGCTCCACTTACCAACTGCATTGCTTTAAATCAGGCAGTTGCGTAAGAAAGTGAGGCTGAGCTGTGCACTGAGTGAGGCTGGACCACTGCTGGCTGAGCTTGCGTACTCAAGCGCAGCTGTGCACCCTTCCGTAGAAGTCAACCTGTATCTTTTCTTATCGCCTTGGCTGGAGACTATGGATTATGAAGTTGTCTTCGTAAGACCCAGACCCATTTCTTACATCCCAGTGGAGACCTTTTCATCTTTAGCACTTAGACCCCTTGCTCCCTGATAAACAGAGAGTGATAAGAATAGTTTTAAAAAAATGCCTTTTAGACATGTAAAAACATCTTAGGAACCCCATTACACCCAAGACTGGACCTGATAACCAGAACTCAGTGCCATCCCTCACTCAAGATCACCAGACAGTCCTAGAACCACAGGACACCCATTGGACAGTCTCTAAGCAGAGATCAAGAGCAATGCTCTGCTCTGCACATCTGGAGAGATGCCACCTTGATCTGCCCTGTGGCTAAAGAGTCTTCTGCAGGACCCTGACCTTCGAATCAGAGACTTCTGTTCGAAACTGGACCTTACCTTCAGCTAAGATACATTGCACAGGTGAGCAACTTTGGGGAGATAGGCTTAGAATCATAGTTAGGAATTTAGAGAGTGGGCCTTGTGTGATGACCCTCAGTATAATAAACTATAGCTTTTGTCATACTAACTATGCATATCTACCTTCTAGGTCACCACACATAGCAATTAAGATACGAAAATGATAAGGACCTTAAGATGGACAAGTGAGGCGATCAGAGACCTTATGGTAGACTGAGAATCCTGAGAGGAACCGGGTAAGGTCCAGACGTCTCTAGGAGCTCTCTATCCCAGACTTGCCCTATCCAAATCACAGCTGAGCTTTCCTTGGTTCAGGTATATGAGCACTGAGTTCTCAACACTTAGCCTTTCAGTTTCTGCTCACTGCTCTGAGAGCAAGGTGGAATATTCCTGAGTGGTGGACAGGTGCAACTGGCCATTGCTCTCTCCCAGATACCTGGGGAAACACCTGTATATAGCTGTCATACTAACCCTGGCATCTCGTGCTTGTTGCTCTAAATGAAGGTAACAGTATCACCGTCATCATTATTTACAGGAACAAGGGGGAAAATTCAAGCCATTAGAGAGTTTGAACATGTCAGCTGCATAGATCACAGGGGAAATTAAACATTGCTACATTGTCTGGTCACATGAACAGAATTCTTAGGAATAGCTCTTTGCATTCCAGGGCTTATCACCGAATTTCCCAGATCAAGATATTCAGGCAGATTGATTTTTAATGTGCTGGTTACTTTGTTCCAAGTTTGCAGTGTCTAGAAAATGCCATCTTTCGCTATATTTGGATGATTCTTCACACCGAATCTAGAGAACATTTATTTTTCCTGGCCTGGCAAGTATTTCAAATTGCATCACAGAGCACAGGAAGAAAGCATTCATTGTCAGTAGGAAAAAAAAAGAAGAGGAAATCAAGATAGGTAGCAGGTGCTTACTGAAGTGAGCTCCAGCTTCAATTTGTTGACATCCTTGAGTCTGTGTAATTTTGGAAGCAGGCTCTGAACTGTCTACAACGCACTGGGCTACACAGGCCTTCCCAAGATTGCAGCGCCCCGAGGGCGTATCCTTAAGTGTGACTCACAACTATTTTTCCTCATTTAATTTTTCCCCTCCCAGCAGAGAGGCATCGATCAGGGTCTATAAAAGGAGAACTTGCGTTGCCACCACCCAACTCAGCCCTCGGGCCTCCGGGGTCCTGTGGCTCTTTGGGAGTCTGCACACATGTACACCCCGGATGCCTTCTTTGTATCGTTTCGTTCCCAGGTTTTCTCTTTTGGCAAACATTGTGATTTCAATTATTACAAATCTGTCTGGTGCTCTCTAGCTGTAGGCTCTGAGAGGCCTCTTCCAGCTCCGAGCACACAGGCTGTCTGGAGAGTGGTAGGGAACTGATTCACTGGACTTTAGATTCCAGCAGAGACTTCCTGCTCTGTCCTCACCTTCCAGGGGATGTGGGAAATACCCCCTGGGTTCTGTGGAATTTGTTGGAAGCCTAGAAGAAAAACTGCTTTCCTACACTTAGAGGCAAAGTGGCTTTAAAAACCCCAGATGAGATTTTAGGTACAGTAGCTAAGAATGACCCAAGAATTGCAGCCTTCAGGAAGACACCAGGCAGCTGATGAATGAAAAGCCAGGAATTCTTGTTGTCTGAGGACTGCGGTTTTTGTTAACTGCAGTCAGCAGTTCCTGGACACAGTAAGAAGACAGTAAGCCTCCTGAAGGTGTAGTTCTGAGCCAAGGGGAGGGCCTCTCCGATCTAACTGTGAGGGACAGCTAAATGCCAATAGCCTCCAATGCAAGGATAAATTTGCATTTTGGACCTAAAATGCTGTGTTCTAAATTCTAAAAACAAAACAACAGGAAGTGGGTTTTTTGTTTGTTTTTGTATTTTGAATGTGCTCTAAGGAGCATAAGTGCCTGCTGTTGAGAGGCGACCCAAGACTTTCAGGTCCTTATGAGTGAGATCCAAGAGGGCGACATGTCTTCCACTTACTTCTATGCCTGTCACGAGTGGATGGGAAATCCGGGCAGTCTTACAGGGACCCAGAGTTTGCTGAAGGCTCTGTTGCCAGTTTTGAGATTCTCAAAATATGTGAGTAAGGAGGGGCTGGAGAGATGGCTCAGAGGACCTGGGTTCCGTTCCCAGCACCCACATGGTGGCTCACAACCATCTGTAACTCCACTTCCAGGGGTTCTGACGCCCCCTTCTGGCCCGTGTGGACATCAGGGATGTACATAGTGCACATATACAGTACACACAGGCAAAACAGTCATGCATATAAGATTAAAAATGACCAAATCCTTTTAAAAAATGAAAAAAAAACCAGAACAAGGAATCCTATTATTTTGTACTGGGTTCCAGAGATTACACAGCAGGCTGGCTCTTTACCTGCCTTCTTCAACATCCGCAGTACCCTCTTTAGGAGGTAGGTGGTGCCACGCTGTGAAAACCCACTGCACAAGGATCTCTTGTCTGCGAGCTCCCTGCTAAACGACAGAAGGACGAGGGCTGGGTGTCCCTTTGGGTTACTTTCATTCTTTTTCTCTAAACCCAGCTACCTGAAAGCCAGGGCTCCAGGAGTAGTTGATGTAGAAGGTCCCAGATTATCCCTTATCGCCGCTCAGGTAGTCAGCTGATGACGTGATGAGCAGGCGGCAATGTAGAGAACACTTCCACTGAAAGCGAGGTCTCTTCCCAGAATCCGTAGGCGTTTAAATCTTGTGGCTCCATTAAAAGGAGTGGCTGGGCATTGAGTGCTGCATTAGAATTCAAATTCATCTAAATAGTCTTAAGTCTCCTCCTTGGCATCCTGTTGATGCTAATCCTTGCAGGGCTTAATGATGTTTATCAGGACTTCCATTTCCTCTTCTTTAGAAATGGGCTCAGCTAAGGAAGAAAGGTTGGCTTTATTCAAAAGTCATAAGTAGAGTATGTGATGGGCAGCAACTCTGTGCAGTACTGGCTTAGCCTTTCGATGCAGGAGCCAAAGATAACCAGTGCTGCAGCGGATGGGTGGTTTAGGACAGCCAGGAAAGCTCACACAATAAGGCGAGGCTGGTCCCCCAGGCCACCATGTCTGAATACAAATGGCTGACAATGGAAGGCTAACCTTCTTCATTTTGTCTGCAGCCACCTGTATGGCTGACAATGGGTATGCTGCCCTTCCTCATATAGAAACTGCACTGGGGAGGGAGAGACAGAAAGTGCTGGCAACGCTTCGTGGTCCTGTGCTTTGACAGCCTTCTGATGAGTGCTGACATTCCGGGCGAATGTTTAGCCTTCGGGAAGGGACCCCACCAATTGCAGGTGGCCTCCCACTCAGTGTTCCATGCGGCAGCCTCAAGGCAGTCTCAGATGATGGTTCTCTGACTGTGGCTTACAGGAAAGATGTTTGGGGAACTTTTGGGTCTTCCACAGTCCCGGATTGAGAGTGTGAGGCCCTGGGCAGAGGTGAATCTTGTCAATTCCAATGAGACACCATTGGCGAAGAAAGAGCATCTGCTTCTCCTCCCGTTCCTAGCCCTGCCGCCTGCTCCTTGGGTTCCTTAACTTTCATGTGCACTAGATCTCCAAGGCTATCTTCCCACTCTGCCTGATTCTCTTGGCTTCTTCCTGCTCCTCCAGCTTTCCTTGGTTCTGCTCTGTTATCTCTCTGCCACATGGAGGGCACTGTCTGTGTGCTCCCCTGTAGGTGACACGCGGAGGGAAGGCCACACACAAGGCAGGGCCATTGCAGGACTAAGGTGGATGGTGGCTCTGTCCCTTCAGACATCCTATAGCTACGTTCTCGTGACTGACTCAAGAGAAGCATGGCCTTCCCCGGTGGGCTGCATTGCTCACCAGTGTCCATTTCCCTGACAAAAACTTTCCCCACAAAGCTCTGTACCCAGCTTTTTCCACCATGGGAGTCTTTGAGACTGATACTGGGGAGAAGCCAGTAGTAGGGTTGAAGAGGGCTGTATCCCCACTTTCCTTTCTTCCTACGATTTGGCTTCAGAAGGGAGATGGAGCCAATCACAGGGGTGATTCCAGTGCAGACATCACTGGGGCGGGGGCTGGGTGAGGGGTGTTTTCTATCCAGCGGCACTACATTTTATTTATTTATATCCAAACTGGTTCAAGAAAGAACACGACTGACAGTGATCGACAAAAGGTTCCTTGAAAGATATCAGAAAGGAAGAATGAAAATGACAAAAAGGTAACTGCAGCTGGGAAGGAGGTTGCGAGGAGTTTGTGGCCCGAAGAGAAAAGGGACTGACGTTTAGGACAGACAGAATCTGCATTTGGTTCTGAGCTCTCCAGCAGGCGGTACACAGAGGAAAACACACCCAGTTAGATGAACTTGGAGTTTACAATCAAAACTCAGGCCAGTGGGCCAAAAGAAACACATGGCTCTCAAGTACTGAACCCCGGGCGGAGGGGGCTCTTCCTCTCATTCTCACAGAGGGCCCTAGAGGACATAATGGCCAATACAGTCAATCAAATCTTGACAGTGGATTTATCAATGAGGGTTGTAGTGGGGAGCAGGGTCACACCCAAGTCCCACGGGGAAAATGCAATGGCCGAAACAGTGAAAAGTGAAGTTAGGTTTGGGAGATGTTGGCCTCGCAGTGGAGACCTGGGTGTGGATACTGCCTCGGGTAGGTGTGGGAAAAAGAGGCAAGGAGAACAGAACGCAGAACCCTATGTGGATGACTGCATTTCCTTTAGGTGTTCCGGAGCGTATGTTGTTTGTCTTGTGAGTGCTTTTTCTGGCCATGCCTTGGATATAAACAGTCTTTTAGATCTCAGGAAAGGACAGAGTTAAGAACTCAGAGAGAATTATGAAAAATGTGTACACTTTTACAAAAATCGAGAGACCTGGCAAAGTGTGTTTGCACTCAAAGCCATCTACTTGCCAGAAAACAATCTTGGATATGTACCAAAAACCAGCCAAATGTAACGGGGGCCATAAAGTTATATCAGAGGGCATGGCTGTAATACTTTAGCCATTGGAAAAGAGGTCCGAGTGCTTTCTCGGTAAAACGCCTATAGGAAGTTAACTCTGATTCTAAACGTGGATTTGTGGTAGAACTGCTACAGAAAAAATTACAGGTCAATAACTAGGTTCATGGGCTGGCTCCACTAAGATGCAACAAGACATGCTGAAAACAAAAACAGCCATCCACCCAAATGTCCCAGACAGTAGCCACCTGCCCTGTACTATGACATAAAAAAATATGCAAACTGTCCATCTGCATGTTGTCTGGCTAGGTCAAGGGCGATTGCCAGGTAGGTCAACCCAAGATGCTTGCAAACTGGCATTCACGTCATCAAGATGCCATTGTGATTTTAAGTTCGGTCTGTTTTGATATTGCTACAAGGGTCAGAGCCAAGATCTCTGAGTTCATGGAGCATAGCCCCATCCTGCCCACTGAGTCCAAGGCAAATCAACAAAGCCCGACCGAGAAGGCTGCTGTGGGTTTTCCTGCACCGTGAAAGAGTGAGGCTGCTACACAGCCACCCTTGCTCAAGGGGCAGTCTGTGAAGCGCCAGTGCGGCTTTTATTTGGGGTGGAGTATGGAAAGAAGTAATGGATGGGAATTTATAAATTATGGGATGGATCTCATTCTGTGCTTGGGTAGAGCCCCCACCATTATGATGGTCCTCAAACTGTCTTTAGGCCGAAAACAGTCTGAGTGTCTCCTTCCTGTGACCTTTCCCATGCCCTCTCAGGCAAGGGGCTGTTGGAGTCAGCTGAAATGGCTTTCACATTTTACTTGTGAGTTTTGAAAAAGAAAAATGTAAATAAATCTGTTTTGCTCACTGTGCTGCTTTGAGAAGTTAATAAAGGGAGACACAGACCTATATTCTGTTTCTTTTCTCTTCTTTGTTCTTCCAGAAACTACGTAACTGGTAAAAGAATGCTGCGGGCTGAATAATGTCTTTGGGATAATAACTGAAAATGTAGTGCAGTCCACAGCTTGCATCTCAATTTCAAGGGAGTGTAAACTAGACATTATAGATACACGTTATTACCGTCAGCTTCCTTTGCTTACACAGTAGCCAAGTAGCCAAGGAGGGACCATTGTCCAAAGCCAGACAGGGACCTAACCTGGCCGTATTAAACCATGACATTGGAGACATTAGTGCCGTTTACTTTTGGTGAGGTATGCCTTGTACCAGATAGGCCCCACTCAGTCCGCCATCCCCTCACCCCAAGCCCATGTTTGGGATTTACCACTCTACCTGATCCAGACAGTTGCTACGTAGATACCTCAGTGCTTGTTGAATGCTCTGAGGCAGGGGCTGTCCTGTTCTCTGGACATGGACTATGAGAGGAACACCGAAGACAGCCTTGTCTCTGTAGTCGGGAACCTTCATCCTCTTCATGAACTTTGGAACGGACCTGGAATTCACAGAAACCAGGTCATGCAAGGTCCCTGGGGCGCAGCGTGCTGAGAGGCTGTGGAAGCAAGCGAGAGGGAGGCCAAGCTCCGGTTGGAATACCTCAGAGGCAAAGGCAGACTTCAGCCTTCTCTACGTCAGTCACAGTCTGTGGCGCTCTACACGCGGCTCTTGCCTACCTGTCATTTCTGCTAAACAGCGTGATTCACATTAGCAAACCATCTTTGTAGCGTAGCTCTGTTTTCAACTCGGGGGTGATGGGCAATTTTCCAATTTAATTGTGACTGAAACAGCTCTCATGTGACGAACACTTAAAACTCCCCCAAACGGAAAGAAACAAAATGTATGCAGAGCTTACAAGAGGAAGAAACTGAAGGGGGAAAAAGATGAACTGTGTTTTCCAGAGCTCGCTCTATATTCTAAAGGGAATTTTAACATGCATGTATAGATATTATGTCTAACACACATGTATATTGATTTGATCACATAATTTATAACCTTTGAAAACATTTTTATAAACACAACATTGATTCTTCTATCCATATGACATGCCATAGTGCTTTATGGTTTTCAAATTCACTCATTCATTCATCATCCACAGTAAGCCTACATACACTATTGATTTTATCAGCTCCCTAATTCCAAAGGCATACTGCAAAATCTCACTTTTACTTGCCAATGGAAGCAGACACATACTTGAAGGATTAGTGGATCAGTGCTGTAAGGGGTGCGCTCTGCACCCGGCCACGGGGACCAGTGACAGATGTCTCCCCACAAACTGCCAGCCATATTGTGTGGCAGGTTCATCTCTAACTCCTGTGTTCACCATTTGTCACTGTTTGCTGGCCTTGCTTCTTTCTCAGAACCTGACTCCCTTCTCTGGAAACCACCCAGGAGCTAGAAATAAAGCAACCCGCCCCCCATGCTTCGTTGGGCCTAGCCCAGCTGCCCAGAGGGCAGATGACAAGCAGAAGTCTCCGTGATTTCCAGGAAAGGGAAGTGCAGATGGTGCTTGGTTCTCCAGACACCAGGATATAAACACTGGAGGCTTTCTGCAACGACACAGTTAACTCTGAGCATGTGCTCGCCTGTGAACATGCTACATACCAGGTCCAGCCGTGCTTGTTAGACATGGAGTACTTCTCCATGATGGCTGTGAGACGAAGCAGCGAGAAGCGCTGGAGCAGGTTCAGCTGGGCCGCCGTCTGGCTGCTGATGTGCGGGGTGGCTGGAGACGGCTGCGGTTGGTGTGAGAGGTGGAAGCTGCTCCATCGCAGTCGCCTGAAACACAGAAGGCCAGCGCTGTCAGTCACCAGGTCGAGGGTAACTAAAAAGGTCCAGCCACCTAGCCCTTCGGTACAAATGGCTGCCCAGGAGGTTCTGAGCCAAAAACATCACAGAGCAAAAGGAACAAAGACAGAGCGCTGGACTTGCCGGCTTGTATAAACCCAGAATAGGGTGTGTTGATTATTTCATTTAAAAGTAGGAAATGCTGTACAACCAAATAATGTGGGATTTAAATAAGTGATATAATCCTTTAAAAAAAAAAAACCTTGCTTATTCTCAAATTCACTTCCAAAGTGTCCAGAGCAGCTAAACCAGGTACATGCGTGTGTGCGTGCGTGTGTGTGTGTGTGTGTGTGTACCTGGATGTGTGAGAAAGTGAAAGACGACAGAAAGGGAACGAGAGACAGATGGAGGCAGAGACAGAGATAGAAGAGATAGTGAGACAAAGAGACAGAGACATAAAACAGAGAGAATGGGGGGGGGATACACAGGGGAGATTCTCAAACACAAGGCCGTACAGCATTTTCTACTTTTTATGCGTGCCTCCTCACTGTCCTTTGTGATGGAGCTGGCATCTGAAGGTGACAGGCACAGATGACACACCCCTGAGTCCTACAATACATCCCTGCCTCAACTGGAACCCAGGTGGCACCCACCGATGGCAGGAGTTAGAGACCTCGGTTTGTTTCTCAGGATGCTTCTGCACACCAGTTTTGTCTGTTGTCTGAATGATAACTGCAGCAGCACAAGGCATAAATACGCCTCACATCTCATAGAATTAAAAATAAATCTTGCGCACAGGGACTGGGTCACAGTTGTCTATGCTCCTCCACCTACAGTGTTTCTTTAGATTTCCCTTGAACAAAACTAAGTTTGAAACAAAGGACAAACAAAGAAATGTATGTGTACTGACATGGATTTGGTCCCTCTGTCTGTAAAAACAACTCTGTTGAAATAATTCTTAACCTTGTGTGTGCTTAGAACAGCCCCAGGCAATTGTAAAACAGGCAGTCCACCTGTGTTAAGGAAATAACCAAAGAGGATGAAGAGATGGCTCAGCAGCTAAAAGCACTGGCTGCTCTTGCAGAGGACCTGGGTTCGGTTCCCAGCACCCACATAGCAACTTACAGTGATCTGTAACTCCAGTTCCAGGGAATCTGGTGCCCTCTTCTGATTTCTGAGGGTACTGCATACACATGGTATATACACACACACACACACACACACACACACACACACACACACACACAGTGATAAAAAGAAACAAAACCAAAAACCACAGCCACCATAGCAAAGAAGATTCACAACTTCATAACAACATGTGACCCACCTGTTTGGCCTGGTCAGAGAGGCCCCCACACCAGAGTCCCTTCTTTCTTTGACCCCGGCAGCTTCTGATTCATTCAGAGAAGTTCCATCCCTTTCCATGTCACTGGGTGTCGTCTGACCTTCTGAGACGGAGTTGCCTTCAAAATCTAAAGTGATCTGGTTGGGAGATGGAAACGGGGATAAAGCAGGCTCCCCTGCCAGCACATCGTGACTTTGCAGTTCAGGTAAGATATCTTTTGACCAGTCATCCACCACTTCTTGGATGCCGTTGACATGCTGCAAGATGTCATCCAGCTGTGGGAGGAGGCCATCTTTCTCCAGGTCCAAGAGATCTCCTGTGCTGGCATATAGATGTGAGCCGGGGACATTGTCATAGATACTGACCCGACTGGCTCTGTGGCAGGACGCCATGAGTCTGGGTTCCCTCATGCCTGGGCCCTGTTGTCTGCCCAGGGAGATGCCTCCGGTCCTCCAGTTAATCCCATTGCTGTTGTCTGAGGGTGACAGGCTTTCTATAGAAAGTGCCTTAGGGAACGTTCCTGGTTTGTGATCCTTGGGAATATGTACCACCAAGTTCTCTTGGGAATGAAACCCATGCGTGTGGTTTTGGTCCCCTGTATCTGGTGGCGCTGTCCCTGCCAGCACATCCAGGTCCTCCAGGTACATGCCCCCACGCTTGTTGGCCTCATGGTGGCACTTGCGCTCCTTCATACACGGAGTGCTCACTCGGCTGCTGTTCTCCAAGGGGCTGCTCTCACCACTTGACTTACTGGAGCAGGGAAGCGCTTTCCTGCAGGCAGCTGGAGGCGAGGTCTGCACATCGCCATTGGGTATCGGGACGTACTGCATGGCCTTAAAGGATTCTGGCTCCTGCTGCAGCACAGGCCCACTGATGACCAGGCCACCTGTCCGCCCTGACCCCTTATGCCTCCCGTGTGCTCCCTTAGCTCGAAGGGTATCCATGCGTTTCAAAAACGACTTGGCTCTGGCCCTGGCGGGTTTCTCATTCTTGGGGTGGGAAGGGTAGCCGAGACTGTCTCGGGGAGACTGTGGGAGGCCGCTGCTGACCAGGGTGCCCTCTAGAACTAGTGGGCTGTCGACACAGTGTTGCCCTGAGTGGCTGCGGCTGTCGCTGCCCCCGCTGCTTTCGCTATGAATGGAGCAGACCTCGGGTTCACTCAGATCCGTGAGCACACTCTCGCTGCTGGTTGTGTTTCTCATCCTAGGGCCTCCTGGGGACCCGTTTCTGTCTGCCCCTGGGAAGAGCGTGTGCAGGTCATCCACACGGGACCACCTGCGGCTGCTTCTCTGGAAAGTCCATTTGCTGCTGATGCAGAGATCTTCCTCATCCGAGTCGTCACCCTGCAAAAGACAAGGAAAACGCTCATGTCCACAGATCATGGCTACATGGTGCTCCCATCATGTTCTCTCTGTCTTCCTATATATGTTTGTATATAAAATATGTGTGAAATATATGAAACTGTCATTCATACATATATAAATGTGCATATATACACACACACACATATATATACACACATACATAAACACATATATAATTTTATTTTCCAGTACTTCCTTTGTTTCTAAGCGTTTTCCTTCTGGTTACTGAGTGTGCAGGCACCATCTGACCAGACAATGGAGCCAGCGGCAGTAGCCTTTCCACAGTAGGTCAGCACCACCAACACAGGTCAGGCACTTCTTTCCTTTCCAAATACCTCTCGGATGAGTTCAGGGGCGACTATTCATAGCTCTCCTCCGAACCTTAGCCTCACTCCTTACCTTAGTCCCTAAAATCCTCAATCCTTGTCATTCCTTTCTCCTAAGCATCACCAGTGGACTCACGGGCTGTACTCTGAAAAGTAGTGAAGTCGGTAGCAATTTAGGCTCACACTCGAAGAGAGTCCCACCCAGCCGCTCCGGCTTCTCGGGTTGAATGAACTTGGATCATAGTGCCTACGGCTGTGCACACCTTCCAGTTGCTGTGGTTGCGAAGTTTTGCATTCTGCATGCCACACACTGACCTATCTGTTTCGTGATGGAATTTGCAGCCTGTGACACACAGAAGCCCACCTTCCCCGAGGCTAGCGGTGTCCCTGTTTATTTTTGTCTATCCCTTGGGCCCAGAAATCATTTACTTCCCCATATGAAGGAGACATCGGCTCACAGCCCTCCTTACCATGGTTTTCACTAAGACCTAAGTTGGAACCATTTTTCAGATCAATTCCCAGGTTTGTCTTTACTCTCATTGTCTTACTTGGGGCCCTCAACACCGCTCTCTGGACGTACTCTAGGAAAAAAGCTGGCTAGAATCCTGATCTCTGGAATGTTTCCTGTCTCACCAGCTTCTCAGAATGTGATCCATTTACTCAGCTCAGAAGCCTCCAGTTTGAGAGCCTGCTCTCAGCTGGAAGGAACAGGGCCTGACTTTATTCACTTTGCTCGTAGTTAGATGCTCCCGGACACCATGCCTGTAAGAATCGTTTAATTCTATTCTTATTGTTCATTGGACTTATCTTCCTTTGGCATCTGGTTAAAAGCCCTGGCTCCGAGTGACCATGGTACCACAAGTCTCTCATCTCCTCCGAAGGAAATTCCCATCACCTCCAGTCAGGCTGAAAATAGGCTCTGACTCACAGGCTTTCCTCGGGGAATTAAACAAGGCTGTGCATTTAGCAGTGGGGTTCTGTTCTTCCCAATGTTTGTGCCATTGCTTGTCTATCTTTTCACTCTTCTGACACCCACCTTAGTTCCCTAACCTCCCAATATGTTGTTTAAGGCTAAATACAGATTCGGAAGACTTAACTCACGCAAAGTCAATTGGACCCAATCGCAATATTCAAGCCTAAGGCGGAAGAAGCTACAAAGTCAAAGGCACTTCTAAGAATTGTATGGCGGTTCCACCACAGTGGGAAGATAATTTACCTTTGGTTTTTTAAGGACAAATTTGTGTAACGTTTTGGTGAAATAAACTGAAAAATTAAAACTCCATGTACACACAGAGCTAGGAAAACTCAAAATGGATTTTCTGATATTTTCTAGCTCCTTTCATGATTTTTATCATAAAACAACAACAAAACAAGAAAATATCAGAGCTGTTGATGCATGAGTAACCACCACAGCTGAGGCTAAACTTACTGGATTTCATAGCACATTTTTGGGAACTTGTAAAAAGATGACAAAATTTTAGGGCAGGCAAATGAAGGAGCCACTACCTTTAAAGAAATAAAAATGTTTAAAAATAGAAACTATATTATTTAATGTTGGTTCCAACTATTCTCTCTCTACCTCTACCTCTCTCTCTAGTTACTAACACTAGAAAACCACATACAAGTTGGATAAGACCTCATTTATTTAGGTTAAGAAAGGATGCGAAGCCAGGCTCTGAGGACTGGAGCCAGAGAGCTGGTCCCTTCTAGAGGGCTCAAATTGCTTATTAGCCCAGACTTAGTCCACAGGAAAACAGCCACAACCCAACCAAGGCATCTGACAAAATGGCAGACTCCTTGAGAAAGAGGAACAGTATAAGGATATTCTGTGGCAATTAAGTTCTTTGAACCAAAGCAAACAAACAAAACCGAAGGGGTGTGGGGGAGAGCTAAGCCAAGTAAAATGAAAACTGCACCTATTATCATTAGCACTCAGGGCAGAGAACAGTCAAAGGCAGCCCCATGCTGCGTCTTTAAAACTGCTGATGGGGACTGGGGTGAGAACGGTGTTTGCCAGCACTGCAGAGAAGATGCAACCGTATTACACCCTCGCACAGTGTTATCCTGTCCACCTTCCTTCACTCGTTTATTCCCAATCCAAAACAGTCAGTGCTAACATGCTCTAAAATCCAAACATTTGCAAGCACCAACACGATGTTGCAGATAAAAATTTCACACCTGTAATGGGTTGTAGTTTAAAAAAAAATGCAAGCACATTAAAATTGTACACAATTGCCCTAAGGTCGTATGCACAAGACATTCTTTCTATGTTTATGAACTATCAATTAATTTCATGCTTAGATTTTGCTCTCATTCCCATATAGGATAGATACTACATATAATACAATATACATATGTAACAATACATATATAAAACATATACATTATGCATATGCAAATATCTAAATATAAATCACTGCTAGTCTAATCACTTCGGATAAGGAATATTCAACCTGTAGTCTGGTTTAGTCTATCTAAAAAATGCTGAGCATCAATTCACAAATTTATTTAATAATGTGCCACATAGTCCTGACCTACAATGTGTTGAAAACAAACAAACAAACATTGTTTCAAAGTGTAAGTTTCCTTCACATGCTTGGGACGAGGTCAAGTATCAGGTACACGACAGACTCCGTAGCCGGACTGGTAGTATACCGACAGTTTCAGAGATTATCACATTGCACTGGTTGGTCCTTTCTTTTGGGGCTAGAAACAGTTTGTGTTTATCTTGAATTGTCATGTGGAGCTCTAGAGAGCTGAACATGTGTATAGGGAAAAAAACACTTCAAACTGACTTGACTTTCCAGTCGGAATGGCTTAGCGTATTACAGAAACACTATGGACACAGAACGTGAGAACTTCAGCAAGTCAGCAGATAAAAGTCTGGTAGGATGCTGTTGGGAAGAGGTGGCTAGCTGTGCTGGATGCTGAGAGGGTTTGTGAGTGGAAAGGGTCACACCACTGAGACATGATCAAAAGACAGGGAACAGCTGAAGAAGGGATTTCTGGAGGTGTGCTCTAAGGTCATGCCCGCTTTAAGCACTGTTCAAAACAGGGAGAATTCGTGCTTTTAAAACCCAAAGATGGCATGAGGTCATGCCCGAAGGATCTTAAGTTGGGTACCCTCCTCAAGAATCAGTTTTCTCCATCACAAATATAAAAGACGACAGAACATATATAACATACATACGTATATAGCTGTATATATGTTAGTTCATAAACAGAACTAAATGCAGCTATATGTGACAAAGCTATTTAAATTTCAAAGTGATAGAACCGATTATGACAGTCATAGACCCAGGGTGAGTACTGGCCCCATACACCAACTCTGAGATCTATGCATGATGAATCTTTTGGAGGCTAACATGACAATACAAACGGAAAGCTGTATGCCACGAAACCTGGCTTCATACGGTTGAAGACAGTTCAGTTGTTCACGGTTCAGACTCATAATTAAAATGACAAGAGTTCAATTTCCAGCACCCAGAGACATCCACACATAGGTCGCTTTATGCACAAAGTTGCTGAAAATATTGCAGTAAATCAGCTGCAAATTATGAATAACGGTACAGGTGCAAACAAATACATCTCATGTAGGACTTGGGCCCATCTCCAATATGCCTTTTCATATGAATAAATATTCAGAACTCTGAGAAGAAATCAAATCTAAACAACTTTCTTCGGTAGCATCTTGGGTAAGGAGTAAGGGGCCTGGGACTGAAGGATGTCCTGTGAAGAAGCTGAAATTGCATGATGTGCAGTTCTATCCCTTTCAAAGTGACTGATTTATTCTTCCTTTATGTGTATGAGTGTTTCATCTGCATGTATGTACGAGCACTGCATTTGTCTGGTGCCAGTGGAGGCAAGAAGAGGCCCTCAGGTATTGAGTCTACCTGCTATAATCTACAACGTATCATGTGTGACCCATTGTTTTCCACAGACACGTCATACATCTGTAGCCTCATAATTTCAGGCTATGGCTAATGGGGAAACATGGACTTTGAAAATACAGCACTACTTAACTTCATTTTGAGTGGTAACATCTGAAGGAATAGCCTAAGCTTTGAAATGATGCTAAAATCTCATTCCACTGTTGAGCATAAGGCCAATTTCTTTAGGATGGCTGATACAGAACAGCACAAGAAAGACTTTACATGTCTGGCATTCCCTTTGAGTACCGTGGCCGACCGGCCTAACTAGATTACAAACACAAGGCTCAGACATATTAAACACCTTATAGACTCGGTGTTGTTCACAGTGGGCACACGGCATTTAACACAGGGAGCTAGATTCCTGCTATTAATATTGATAAAGAACAAGAAGTTACCAGCATAATAATGCATATTTATCATGCACACTTTCCATTCTATATTTCTTAATACCCACTCTACTTTTTTTTAATTAGAAGGCAACTTTGTGCTGGTCATATCTAATACTAAAAACATTTATTCTTATATTTTCTGTTTATTTCTTAAAATTCATATATCTGACAATTCATTTGTATTAAAATTTACAAAAATGTCAGTGTTGACTGGCAGAGGAACTAAAACATACAGGCAGTTCATCACACAGGCACTCGAGGAAATTTCTTCCAGATATGGTCTCTGTGAAACGTCAGCTATAAGTAGTTTAGGCTCACAGGACATGTGGTCTCTGTTGGAGAATCAGTTCCACTCTGCTGAGTGTGACTGTGTTCTAATAAAACTTTATTTATAAAAACAGAAGCAGCAGCTTTCCAGCCTGTGCCCTAGAAGGCAGAGCAGAGCTGTGGTGAGAAAGAAAAAGCCTTTTTCTATGCTTCTCCTGAGAAAAGCAGTAGCTTCAGGTTTACCAGCCATTTTTTTTTTTGTTTTTTGTTTTTTTTTGGTTTTTGGTTTTTCGAGACAGGGTTTCTCTGTGGTTTTGGAGCCTGTCCTGGAACTAGCTCTTGTAGACCAGGCTGGTCTCGAACTCACAGAGATCCGCCTGCCTCTGCCTCCCAAGTGCTGGGATTAAAGGCATGCGCCACCACTGCCTGGCGCATTTTTTCTTTTTTATAAGAAGTCTTTTCGATTTAAAGAGTTTGCCCGCTGAGGGAATTGTCGGGGATGCTCTCAGAAGGGGATCCTGTAGTGGCTGGGTGGGAGGCTGGAAAACACCACAGAAGACCCTTCCCAACTCAGAGGATGCTAAGACATCCACATGTTATCTGCAAGTCACGTCTGTTCACATTCCCCAGCCACTGGGATGGTGGCCACTGTGTTCATTTCCTCTTCCTTGCCTCTGCTGCTTACAGCTGCCAGGAAGGGCTGATTTGGTAGGAGACATGGGGCGTGGAAGTCAATGTCCCGGGGGGAGGGTGGAAACTGGGCCCCTTGTCACAGTTGTGGGAACACAGTAATGCCCTTGGCATCCAGGTGGGGAGGTTCTGGCCTGAAGGTTTTACTCATGGTTTCTGCGTGGCTTTCCACCTTTGGTCATGATTTAGTGGGTGCCTTCTTCTGGAGAACTTGTTCCCTCACAGGCCACCCAGGGCCATTCAATGTCATTATGATGCTAGCATGGATTAGTCCGTAGTGACATTTGTCCAAGAACAGGGAACTTGGTTTTGCCTTGTTCTTAGTTTGGACGAGCCTCCTGTGTTTGGCTTTTTTCTAAATGAGAACATTGTTTACTAAAATTACATATTCCTTAGGCATGGATGCCACTGGAAACTGAGAAACGGGTTTTTTATAAAAACAAAACAAAACAGGTTAGGGGAGCCACACACATCTGCAGCTGGGACAGGAGGATAGTCCACAGTTGTACAGACATTTAGAAGCTCAAGATGCGACTTCCATTAACTTGGTTGGTGGGCAGGCTTAGGAACCAATCCAACTGCTGGAGAGTCCCCATTTTAGAAACGCCTCTCATTAGGGTTCTGGTGAGTCTGTAGCTCAGGTACAGTGAGGGTCAAGAGCCGCCACATGAGGGCAGGGGTCATGTGACGTGTATATAAGCAGAACAGACACCAAGCCAAACAGGAACCCAGCTTCAGTACTGTCATTTATTTTCGGACTTCTATTTTCATCCCTTGGCTCAGCTCATCGAATCTTCAAACTTAATTTCCACAGACAGGCACAATAAACTGTGGACCTTCGTACTGACGGCAAGACACGCATCTGTGGTAAGATCAGTGCACTGTCTGTATGCCTTGGGCCAAGGGACTGACACACTTTTAGGGTCCAGAATAATTCCCAAAATCTTCGAAAAGGTGAAGAAGTGGTTGGGTTCAAATCTCATCCCTGCTTTTTGTGTGTGTGGTTTTCGGGCAACTGACTGACCTGCTGAGTTTGTTCATCTTTAACATGGAGCACAGGACCTTCCAGAGAGATACCATGTCAGTATTAGCTAGTCACCCTGGCTGCCATGCAAGCCCACAGAGCCTTCCCATAGGTCCACCCACCTCCAAGAGAGTAATGTGGCCGTGGATGGCTGAGGTATGTATGGACCATACAATTCAAGTCAATGACTCTTGCAGATTGAAGATGAAGATTCTGTTTCATAGATTTCTTGAAAAGAGGACAGCCATGGGACACCGCTGTCTCAGCTCCTTGATTCTTGTTGTTACTCACTTTCTATCTATGTCCAAAGGTGGCTGGAGCTCCATGGGCACTGGATTCTCGAGTCTCCCCCTCCCCCCATATCATTTGGCCTAGTCCCAGTCTCTATTCAAAAAAGTGCTTTTGTTTGGTTATAAAACAAAGGACCAGGCTACAGTTTATGCCAGGGCTGGATCTCAGAACGGGGTGCTGCTATCCAGCATGGTAGCCAGGATTGAGACTGGCAAGTGAGGGGAGACCACGTGTTGGAATGTTTTTATTTGGAAACTCAGCCTCTGAGTCTTTAATTTGCTATTAGATTCACGTGCACGTATTTGTGAGGCCCCCATGACTAAGCGGGGAGCGAATGGGCATGCACCACTGCGGCTAACACAAGAAATGTCCCAAGCCTGCCAGAATACCGAGGTAACGAATTGAGAGAGTGGCTTTTGTGGAGGCTGCACGGAGAGCCGGGAGAACATCGTCATGGCTATCCTGCCTGAGGGGTCTGAAAAGCAGGCGACAGCAAAAACCCCATCACTTCACATTGTGGGAAACAACATGGGCCATTAGTTTGTGACAGTCTCTTTTGTGAGAGATCTCCACAGGCCAGCCACCTAAGGACCCTTGTTTTAGACTCACGAGAAGGGCTGTATGTGGTTTAATAAGAACCATGTGTTATAATCAAAACAACATCTGACCCACATGCTCAAATAGTAAGGGCACTTCTCAAGGGGTCTACTTGCGCAGGCAGTTGTCGGGAGGTCTGTTCCCATGTTTCAGATTTCTCTGTGGCCTGAATAACTCCCTCATGTTTGAATATCACTCTGGATATTGTTTTCCACTCTTCTACCTCCTCAGCTGAAATCCTTGGTTCTGGCTCCAATCCCAAACTGCTTTGAAGGTGAAGTCAAGAGTCTTTGAGGGGCGCTGCCTCTGAGTAGAAACCTGGGGGGTTGGTTTTAAAGAGTTAGGGAACTCCAGGGTGAGTCAAAATGCATTAGGGGTAATTGTTGCTCCGTGCAAGCCGGAATAAAGGATACTCTCTTTGCTTCAAAAACAACCCCAGATTCGACTGACTACACATGGAGACACAACATGAAAAAAGTCCTCTGTGATTTAATCCTGAACTTTCAAGTCCGTGAGGTTGGAGACAGAGCAAGGCAAGGAGGCAGAGCCTTGGTTAGGGAAATAAGTCGCTCCTAAGGACACTGTTGAGGTCATAAGCCATCCGTGTGACTCTCCCGGGGGCTCTGAGCACATGCCAGGCTTAATTTCTTTGTGCAGACCGCAGAGACGCTCCATGCAAATGAGATAATGTAATGAGCAGAGTCCCTAGATGTTGGTCATCAATGAAGCACATTTTATTACCCACAATGCTCAGGTCCAGGAGTGTTCGGCATGTTGGACTTGGGTTGTATTTGATTTTGGAATGTCCTCATTGGCTTTATTGCTTAGTCAGAAACTATGGAATCCATTCCTGCCTGAAATCCAAAACTTTTGACGGTCATAAGCGCACTTGAACAATTTAGATTTTCTAAGTATTGGTTCACATCTGTCAACTCAGCACTTGGGAAGCAGAGGCAGGAGGATCAGGAATTCAAAGCCAGCCTTGATTACACTGCAAGTTCAAGGCTAGCTGCATGAAACTCTGTCTCTAAAAACTTAGACAAAAAAAAAAAAACCCAACAAACAAACAAATAAGCAAGCAAACAAAAAAACAAAAACAAAAACCCAAAAAACAAAAAGGGATTTTAGACTCTATTGATTTTAGGTTCCTTATGGATGCTAAATCTGTCGTTCCTTCCTCCCCTTCCCTCTCCTCCCTCATCTTTCTCTTCTTTTGTTCTTTCTGTACTGCATCCAAATGAATCTTGGGCCCAGAATATTGTACACAAGTGCTCAGCCACCGAGCCACACCCCCGCTTTGCCGCTTCCTTTCCAAACTGAAATGTCCACTCTTGTACAAATGAAGAGAACAGTCTGCAAGATGTCCTGTGAGAAGCAGGGATCGTAGTAACTGTTAAAGTGGGGGAGAGTGGCCTGGAGTCGCACTGTCCCCCAACTCCTGTACCCCACTGCCAAATGAATCTGCCAAAGAACAGACATGTACTTAAAAGAAAATGTGACTTAGAACCAGCTGGAAGCTACATGGCATGGCCCCATCAGCCTTTCCCTGAATCTCATAATCCACTAATCGCTCTGGAGTACCTGGAGTCACACGTGGGTTGCCAGTTACAGCTGCCACCCTTCTGAAAGGGGATGTCAAAGAACTGACATATTCATTTCTTCGCCCGAACCTTTTGATAAAAAAACATCAACAACCAAACTGCTAAAACAAGCCAAAACAATGAAATTGCTAAATCCACCTCTCCGTATGATCTTATGACAGGCTTACTCATGCTAGTGGGAATAAGATGGGATATTTGGAAAGGAAACAGATGGTGGGGTGTGTTAGAATTTAAGCATAACCTGGCCAGGCCCCTTGGGAACCTTGGCCAGTCCAGGGTCCTGACAATGCCATCCTACAGTGTCCCTTTCCCTTGGCAAAGCTGGCTTGCACATGCGCCAAGCCCCCTCCCTCCTTCCCTCCCTCTTCCTCTCCCCTTCCACCCCTCTTCTCATGCTGCTCTGCACTTTCTTTTTCTCCCCTCCCAACAAAACTCTCCACGTGAGCACTGTTTGCAGGCGTGGGACCCTTTGGCTCAAACCTGCCAAGGTCATTCTCGGTCGTTTTTAAAATTCTAACAGGTGGGCATGTGAGAATTTTGCCTTGGTTCAATGCTTTCTTTCTTTCTTTCTTTCTTTCTTTCTTTCTTTCTTTCTTTCTTTCTTTCTTTCTTTCTTTCTTTCTCTTCTTCCCTTCCCTTCCCTTCCCTTCCCTTCCCTTCCCTTCCCTCCCTCCCTCCCTCCCTCCCTCCCTCCCTCCCTCCCTCCCTCCCTCCCTCCCTCCCTCCCTCCCTTCTTTCCTTCCAAGAGTTGTGTGTGTGCGCCGGTGTGTGTATGTGCACACGCGTGCGTTCACACATCCATGGAGGCCAGAAGAGAGCATGAGATCCCCTGGACCTGAAGCAATCGCATGTGTGCTGGGAACTAAACTCCCACATTCTGGACGAGCAGCAAGTGCTCTTAACCACTGAGCCAGCTCTCCAAGCCCCGCATGTTTTTTCAGTCTGTGAATACAGGATGCTTTGTTGGTGTGGTCACGGTCTCTGAGAGCTGCACCCACCTTTTTCCTTTGGAAGTTCACATCAAGTCTCATTGAGGCGCACTTGTTCAACGTATTAAGTCGTCTAAAAAAAAGGAAAATGTGATGATTTACTAAGGGTGCATACCTTTCTCCTAGTCTGCTAACCTTTCTTTACTTTCGGTAAACTTGAAAGCGTAGAATCAACCAGTTATGTTGCAGGGCATTGCAGCGTCTCCAGAAAGTGTGCTACAGAATGATTTAAGATAGTTTCAATGCGTTCTCTAGCCTTCTGATCAGAGAGCCTTCCAATCCCCAGCCCTTTCCTGCTCTAAACCCAGGCGCTTCCTGCCTCCTCCTTTTCTTAGAAACCACGCGTGCGCAGGACAATTTTAACCATCCTTTCACCTGGCCCATCCTCATTGTCCACTGCCCGCTCTGTCGAGCCCGTCCGGTTACAGATCCCTTCAGGCACGCTTTTATTTTTGTCTTCGCTCCTGCTCTGCAGCAGTGATTACACATGGGAAAACAATTCACAGCACAGTGAGTGATTCACGCTCCGTCTTCCCACAAACCTGTATGTTGAAGCCATCACCCCACGTCACTGAATTCAGCGGTTAAGAGAACTGCCTGCTTTTCCAAAGGTCCTGAGTTCAATTCCCATCAACCACATGGTGGCTCACAACCATCTGTAATGAGATCTGGAGCCCTCTTGAGGAAGAGATCTGGTGAGTCATTATCAACAACTTAGACCATGAAACCCAAGATGAACAAGTTCAGCAGAACTGCCGTATATGGACTACCCATTTTTAAAAAAATAATAATGTCACTACGGTCAAGTAAGGCCATAAGGGAGAAAAGCTGACCCCTGGGATTAATGTCCCTGTAAGAGAAGACACAGGGTGTGCATGCACTCTCCTGCTTCAGCACAAGGGGAGACAGAGGTCTCTAGGAAGGAGGTCATCAACAACCAAATTCTTGAATTGCGGAAAGTAAGTAACCCACCGTTAAGCTGTCCAGTAGCTGGTATTCTGTGGTGGCAGCATGTGCCAACTAATAAAGTTGCTTTCCATCCTCAGCTAGACTCTCAAAACTGAGACCCAGCAGAATTTCTTCCAGCCCCCTGTCCCCGCCCGTCCCCACTTCCCCCACAAGGCTCGAGACCACCAAAGCTTCACTTCTACCTCCGCTGGGAAGGAAAAAGAGGACGCTAGCAGGCGTGCATTCCTGTAATTTTCCTTTCCTTTGTCTTAAATTGTTTCTCCTTGTTTGTTTACCTTGCTGTGCTGGCTGCTTCCAAGGGAAAGACGGTCCTTTTGTTCTTCAAAATGAACTCTTTGGCCTTGTTTCTGCTTCAAATTCTCTCACCTGTTTGCCTCTCTGAGTCCATTCTAATTCTGATGAACAAGCAGGGTATCAAGTCCTCCAATCCCGTCTCTCACCTTGGTTTACAGTGTCCCGGCATTCCCCATCCTTTTACTTCTTAACTGCTGAGAACAGCCTCCAACTTCATTCATTCTTAAGTTTTGATTCCCTGAAAACTCTTGGCCAACACCTTTATTATTTTGTGTTAATTCTTTCTTTCCTTTTCTTTCTTTCTTTCTTCCTTCCTTCCTTTCTTTCTTTCTTTCTTTCTTTCTTTCTTTCTTTCTTTCTTTCTTTCTTTCTTTCTTTCTTTCTTCTTTTTAAGTTTGCGTGGGGATTAAGAGTCACTTGTCACTCCTTGTATCTGTGCCGCTCTTCTGGAAGTTCTTGTAACATTTGGCATTTATCTCCAAAACCATTTTCATACCATGACTTCACGTCCTTCCAGTTTGGTTAATTCTGTATTGAATTTGTTCTTTAGAAGCTGACGATTCATCTTCTTTCCCTCTCTATACCCCCATCCCCACCCTTTGCCTGATCCACATACAGTGTTACTGGTGTAGTAATCTGCTGGTCGGCCCTCTCACCTGTGGAAGAGACAAGCCCCGCCCACTCCCAGTCTCCCACTTCCTGCCAAGGCAGGTGAGTCTCCCACCTCCCCTCCCTCCCCCCCTTCTGTCTGTATTTCACCTGAAGAATCTCTCTCCCTTCTCCCCTTCTTTCTTCTCTTTCTCTCCTCTTTCTCCCCTCCACTAAATAAACTCTATACTCAAGATGGTGTTTCCATCTGTCTCTCACCCACAGTGGTCTCCCAAGGTGGTGCCAAGGTCACTCGTGTCATGAATGATAACAACAGGATCACACATTTTTGGTGAATCCATACTTGATATTTATTATGGCCATAAAACTCTATCCCCACATGTATCATACTTGAATAATTTCCCTTTCATTTTCAACTTTTCAGTGTCCCTAGAATTAATGTGCATATGGCTTGTTTACTTAATATTCTTGTGTTTATTTCAAATATCTCCAACTATCTAAACCGTGTTAGAACTCCTGCTTTGGAAATGTTGTCATGGGTCTCTGGCTGGACATTTGATGTTGTGAAGGAAGAGATGACTCTGAAACTCGGTGGGGTGTTTTGGAAGGAAGTACATTCAGTGATTGACAAGCTCTTCTGCTGTTTGTTTCTTTGTTTTTCAAGACAGGGTTTCTCTGGGTTCCTAGAATTCACTCTATAGACCAGGTTGGCCTCAAACCCAGATATCTGCCTGCCTCTGCCTCCCAAGTACTGTGACTAAAGGTATGTGCCACCATTGTCCAACAACAATCTCATTTTTGATTAATAACTTTTTTGTATGCATAGATTATGCATTTTCAACTCAGTGAGCTCTGGCTGCTATAAGTATCTTTAAGAGAGATAAAGAATATTTCTTCACACTGGAAATGTCTCCTGTGCTCCTTATTGCTGAATCTACCAATCACAATATCAACTTCCAGAGACATTTTCATTGACTTTTATCACCCATATACTAATTTTGCTTATTCTTGGCCATCATAGTTATGGAATTATATAGTATGCATCTTAAAATATTTTATATTTATATGAGTATCTAAGTGTGTACATGTGCACCATATTCACGCAGTATCTGCAGAGACCTGAAGAGGGCATTGTAACCCCTGGAACTGGAGTCACTACAGTTATGAGCCACTATATGGGTGCTAGAAACCAAACATGGGTCTTTTGAAGAACAACAGATGCGCTTAACTTCTGAGCCATCTCTCCAGCCCCTAGGTAGGCATTTTTAATGCATGACTTTTTGTTGTTGTAGTTCAGCAGGATGTTTTTAAGATTGATCTATGCTATGAAGTACAACACTAATCATCATACTTTACACGCTGAGTATTTGTATTATGAAGCTATATAACTGTTTTATCTATTCTCTTGCTGGTGGACACTCAGGTGGTTTCTTAGTGTTTCTATTGCTGTGAAGAAACACCATGACCAGAGCAACTCTTATAAAGGAAAACATTTAATTGAGTGGCTTATGAGTGCTAGGATTAGGATAGAGAGGATAAGGGCTAGTACACCACCTAGTTTGTTAGGGATGGATCGTAGGATGGCGTAGGCAAAAAGGAAATATTATCATCACAGTGTGACATGGTGACATGAAGGCAGACATGGTGCTGGAGAAGGAGCTGAGAGTAGAGAAGGAACTACACCTTGAACCCACAGGCAATAGGAAGTAGTCTGAGTGTCATACTGAGTGAAGCTTGAACATATGAAACATCAAAGCCCACCCCATAGTGATGCACTTCGTCTAACAAGACCACACCTATTCCAACAAAGGCACACCTCCTAATACTGCCACTTCCTGTGAGCTTATTGGGGCCAATTACATTCAAACTACTACAGGTTGTTTCTAGTTATTTTACTTTTTGTTTTTTACTAATGCCTTCCTAATTACAAAATTATATAGTTTCTTTTAAGCAAAGCCCTATTCTTAGCAATGGACTGCAATTAAGAAAACAGTAACATTATCCTTGGCATTTAAGACTATGAATGCTCTTATCACTTCCTATTATTACAAACAGCACAGACCCCTTACATATTAACAAGTATAAATACAGACTTTATAGAGCATATACAACAATGTGTCTTTAGGATTGAAACGGAAGGCATCTTCTTTTACTGTGCATGAACATACAGAAGCATCTCCTATCATCCCGCAGTATCCCAGACTCTGATGACACACAGTCTCCTTCCAGCCCATCTCCCCTGAACCCCAGAGCTACGTTTCAAGCCACCCATTGCTCTTGCCAGTTTGTGGAGTCCTTTAGGCTTTTCAGGTTCAAAGACTAAAGCTGAACTCCCTGCACTGTTTCCGAACCCATCTCTCCCATTTACTGTCTCGTCTTGACTGAGTACCAACAGACATCCTCACCAGAAAAGACTAACCCTCAGGCTTGGCAGGCACCGCACACTGGATCTGGTCAAGTAAATATGACTGTGACATTCTTAAAGTCTTGCCTCTCCTTTGGTCCTCATTCAGTCTCTTCTTATCCCGGGTGGAGTCAGGCAATACCTTATTTCCAGTGCTCAGCATTGGAATTACTTCTACTCTGTATATCCCACCGTGTACTGAGTTATACAAGTGAGATGATTCACTTCATTTTCCATTACTGACAGTTTACCCACTGACTGTGTGTTTGACGGGGTCAAACAAAATAAGCTCTTGGTTCTGGATTAGAGGCTGCTCCGAGTGTCCACAGCTACTTTGCTGCTTTCTTGGATTTGCTGCTACAACTGGCAGATTGTCTTCCTGCTAACACGCCCACCTAAGAGCTGTGTGTTAATTAAAAGGCATTCCTGGTGCCCGTTTGGCAGCTCTTCCATGGTTTGTTTAGGGAAGGACGGCATGCTGTTTATACAATACACTTCTCTAGCACACTTGGTCCTCCATTGTGGCTGGAGGCACAAACAAATCATTTGACTCTGTGAAAAAGGTTTTGATTTACTACAGGCACAAGAACATCAAAGAGCTCATCTGTCTTATACTATACATTTAAATATACTTTATATTCATGATACATGGAGACATTTTATTATTTTTGAAAGTGGAAGCTAGATATTTCTTCATAGACTGGGTCTTTTAGACACACCTAAACTCAAAGTTATGTCTTCGCTTAAAATTGCTTCTCTATTTGAAGAAAATATGCAGGAAACATTACATAATTCTATATATAGTATCTGCTAAAGCACTCTATCATACACAAAGAACTCTTAAATTCAGTAAGCCAAACAACTTGCTTTTTTCCACGATCTAACTTTGTGAAGGTACACTTATAAAAGATATTATACAAATGGCCAATAAGGAAACAAAAAGATGTTAAGCATTTGTTTGTCATGGGAGAAAAACAAATTAAAATCAGGAAATACTATTTCATGCATGCCAGAAGGCTCACCTTAACAATACTGACAACAGGGGCTGGAGAGACAGCTCAGTGGTTAGAGCGCTGGCTGCTCCTGCAACCCAGGTCTGAGTTCCAGCACCCACGTGGCAACTCACAACCATCTGTAATTCTAGTTCTTCAGGAACCAATATCCTCTTCTGAACTTCAGAGGCAACAGGCATGCACACAGTGCACGGACATACATGTGGGCAAAATATCCACACACAGAAAATAAATCTAAGGGAAAAAAGCTATAATGAGGGATCAAAGACACAGGACTGCCAACCCATTCTTGACAGAGAAGAGTGAAATGGAGGACGGGCACTCTCCCAGTTCAAGATTTACAATGAAAAACAACAGTGAAGTTGGAGGAGCTTTGAGAAAAGTAGACCAACAGGTCAACGGGACAAGGCACAGTGTCAACCAGATTCCAGAAATACAGTCAACTAGCCTTTACAAAGGAGAAGCGCATGGTAAGAGCTAACAGATAATCTTTCAATAAACAGTGTTGAAACTGCTAGATAATCACATGAAAAGAAGTCAACCTAGAAAGAGACTTTATACTCCTAATAAAGAATGGACCACAGTCCTAAATATAAACATACAACTGTAGGATTAAAGAATGAAAATAGGAGAAAATTTAGATGGCCTTGAGTGTATGGTGACTGTTTGGATTCAACATCAAAGGTGCAGTCAAGTGATAGAATTTAAGACATCTGCTCTTACAGAGGATATGATGGTAAAGTAGAACGGAGGAAAACATTTATGAAAGTCATCCTATGAAGTTTCTAAAGTCTACAAAGAACTCTGAAATCCAAAGTAAGAAAACAAAAGGCCCAGTTTAAAAACGGGTGAATTATCTTTACCCAGAAAGAGAGACACAGTAGGAATATTGAAATGTTCTCAGTATTTGGGCTGGAGAGATGGCTCAGAGGCTAAGAGTCCTGTCACTTTTCCTGAAGACCTGAGTTCAGTTCCTAGCACACATACTGGGAAGTTGACAACCACTTGTACTTCCAGCTCCATAGGCTCTGAAACCGTCTTCTGGCCTACAGATACTATATCACGTGCAGGTGCACACGCGTGCGCACACATACACAGATAAAAATGAAATAAAGTACAATATAAAGTGTTCAATATCACATGTTAATTGCAAACTAAAACCATCACAAGCTACTACTATATAAACAGACAATGTTGGTGCGATGGGAGAAACTCTCAGTCATTGCTGGCGAGGATGGAAATGGCTCAGGTCCTTCAGAACACAGTTGAACAGTTTCTTGCTGCCAAACAACCTGCAATCCGGCAACCATACTACTTGGTGCCCACCCAAATGGCTTTACGATTTATTTCCATGTGTAAATTTGCACTTGGTGTTTACGGCCACATCAGTCCTCATCGGTGAACTTTGAAAGCAATCGAGATATCAGGTGAATGGGAAGCTGAACTATGATACAACCAGGCAATGGCATGTTGATAACTAGAAATGAGTTACAAAGACACGGGGCGGGGGGGGGGGGGGGCATGGAGGAAACTTGAGTGAGTTGAAGGCCAATATGAAGAGCCTGTAAACTGTGATTCTAATTAGAAAGCACCGTGGAAGAGTTAGAATTATGGCGATAGCAAAAAGACCCATGGTTGCCAGAAACTAGGGAGATGAAGGGATGTCTAACTGAGGGCTTTCAGGGCAGTGAAACAGGTGTGTGTGCCATGGTGGTTATCTGTGTCATTAGACCCCTGTCAAAGGCACAAATTGGAATAGAAAGCCGAGCCGTAATGTACACTGTGCGCTTTGCACAGGAACAGATGGTCTACCCTCTGGGGTGTTGACATGGTAGAGATGTACGTGTATGAGGGCCAGGGGCAAATGGGGGCACCGTGCTTCCTGCTAAAGTTTCTTATGGATCTCTAAGTGCTATAAAAACCGAATTAAAAGGTATAATCTTTATTATAATTATTAATTGTACTTACTGAACTTTTAAATTATGAATATAAGTGATATGTATTTCTTTAGTTTTTTTTTTTCCTTTGGATGTGTATGTGTGTGCACGTGTGTATGTATGTTCTCATGTGTGAGTGTTTTGGCCAAAAGTTAATATTGAGTGCCTTCATCGATAACACTCTATCTTAAATATGAACCCAGGGCTCATCAACTCAGTCAGTTCAGATAGCCAGCTTGCTCTGGGGCTCCCCTGTGTGTGTGCCCTATGTGCTAGCATTACAGAAGGGTGGTAATGCCTACCTAGAGTTTACATGGGCACTGCCTCCAGCTCAGTGGTCTCTATGTCTTTTGTTCTTCCAAAGTATACTAATTAGCTCTTAACCTAATGTCAAAATTATCATCATTGGAGGCAGTGAGAAACGTCGGGTATAATCTCAATCATCTTGTCTACAGATCATCCTGCATCTTATAGAACAGTGGTTTTCAGCCTGTGGGTTGCAACCCCTTGGGGAGGTGTATGTCAATGATCCTTTCATGGGGGCTACCTAAGACCACTGGAAAACAGAGGTGTTTACATAACAATTCATAACAGCAGCAAAATAACAGTTATGAAGTAGCAAAGAAAATGATTTTGTGGCTGGGGTCACCACAATGTGAGGGACTGTACTAAAGGATCACTGCGTCAGGAAGGTTGAGATCCACTGGTGTAGAGCGTTATAGAGGGAAATTCTGTGAGGCAATGTGCTTCTTCACGGCGTGATCTAGCATTGGTTTGGGAATTATTTCATGTAAGGTGGAGTAAACAATGCTAACCCTCTAAGCACACGGACTGGATGAAGCATCCATGTGGAGACGGAAGACAGCATCGCCTCTCTCAGGTTTGACTCCTGCAGGAAAGAGAACACACCACACACCAGACATATTCCAACTCTGCCAAAACTGCTCGGAAATTCAGGTGTGAGGGAAGCCAGCCTTCAGTGAGGACAAATATGTGGTTCTGGTATTTATTTCCATTTAAACTTAACCATAAGTAATAAGACAAATTCTCAAATGGTCTGGGTTGGTCTATTAGTGACTGCCTGTTGGATTGTTTCAACATGAATGAAAATTTCAATTAAAGAATACATTTTGCCTCCCATGAATGGAGAGCTCTATTGCATTGGAGCTTCTCTTGAGCTTATACCATAATTTATTATTCTTCTAGTTCCTGGACAGCCTAGAAGAGTGTTCTATGTGAACATTGTTTACACGAGTCTATGGTGTCTTCGAATCACCGTGGTCATCATGGTGCAGTCAGAACAGAATCCAGCGCACTGAACATGCTAGCTTACAAGCTATACCTGGTTTGCCTGCCTATGGCCAAGCACAGATGCAAGAGCAAAGTGAGTCTATTCAATGGGTGTGAAGGGAACGGTCTGTGCAACCCCAGGACCATTCGCACTGCCTCTTTGAGACAAGGAGACAGGCCTCTGGGAGGACCTTTGCTCAAGGGAGTGAAACATAAAGGAGCACCCAGGCTGGATGTCAGTCCTATCTTCTTAATTTATTGCTTCTGTCTACTGTTTACTTATTTTCATTATAACCCAGAAAACAGAGGTAAGCACCATGTTCCTGGCAGTCCCTTTCCCTGCCCACTTTCCACTGAAAGGGAAAATCTCATCATGCTTGTAGCAACCTGGGTTTAGTTATTAATGCAAACAAAACAGTCCAAGCCCTTTCAGGAGAAATGGTCATGAAATCTTTTCAATCTTGCTGCTGTGGCCATAATCTTATAGATGGATAATACATCACCAAAGGGGAAGGTAGTGGTTTCATTTTAAGCATCAAACTTTGGGTTCTACTAGGGAAGTCAGTTCGGAGAGAAAAGCTGATATTCGTTTATCTAAGGGTGTGTGCTCTGTGCCCCAGGAAGACACTGAGAACACAGAGATGAATAGAAGATAGTTCTTATCCTTGAGGCTTTCACAGTCCCATGTGAGCTGCGAGCACGATATATAGAAGCATTTCCTGAGTGCACCAGCCCAAGGAGATAACGTTTGAGCAAGACTGTGAAGAACTAAAAAATTTGCTGCCCAGTCTAGGGTAATTGCAGGCAAAAGAAACAGTCAACACTTAGGATGATGTGGTCTGGGAACTACGAGTACCGAGCAGGGAATGTAAGTCTGGAGAGGCGGGCATGGGCTGGACCACGTAGGATTGGAATGAAGGAATCAGGAGCAGTATGTGGGCAATGGAGAGATGCTGAAGGATATTTTCCTAGGGGATATTACCATACATAGACATATACCTAAGGTGGGATGGAGAATGAATTTAACAGGGACCGTCAAGAAATGGCTTAAGAATCTGGATGAAGTACTGGAGAGATGGCTCAGTACTTGAGAGCAAACGCTGCTCTTGCAAAGGACCCAGGCTTCTTTGTTTCTTAGGTTATTTACAACTGCCTATAATTCAAGTTCTAGGGCATCCAGCGTACCCTTCTGGCCTCAGTGGGCACTTGCATGCATTTGGTGCACAGAAACTCATGCAGGCACATACAAACAAATAAAAGAAAATAAATCATAATTTAAAGAATCTGGACCAGCCATTGCTGCTCTACTCGTAACAGCCAGAAATTAGAAACAGTCTAGATGCCCATCAATGGAAGAATGGATTTTAAAAAATACTGTGCATTTACACAATGGAATATTACTCAGCTATTAAAAATGCAACCATGAGCCGGGCGGTGGTGGCGCACGCCTTTAATCCCAGCACTCGGGAGGCAGAGGCAGGCGGATCTCTGTGAGTTCGAGACCAGCCTGGTCTACAGAGCTAGTTCCAGGACAGGCTCCAAAGCCACAGAGAAACCCTGTCTCGAAAAACCAAAATAAATAAATAAATAAATAAAATAAAAAAATAAAAATGCAACCATGAAATTCATAGATAAATGAATAGTGCTAGTAAAAAATCATCTTGAGTGATGTAACCCAGACCAAAAGGACAAGGAATTAAATGTTAATTAAGGACAAGTAATTAAATGTTAAATGTTCAATTATATTTGGATGTTAGTTGTTAAGTCTTCGATAAGAAGACTACCATCCATATAACCACGGGGGTTAGGTTCACAGTAAGGTACTAGTGGGGAGGGGTAAATACAATGGATGATTATGGATGGAAGGGGTGGGGGGACTGGAATGGGAGGATCAAGTGGCAAGGGGAAAAATACAGGGAGGGACAGCGAAAATGAAGAGCTATTTGAGGGGTTGTAGAGAAATCTACTACAGTAGAGGCTTCTCAAAACATGAACATATCACAAAGGCATCTAAATGGAATCACAAATAACGAGGGGGAGCAAATCCCCCAGATCACTAAATGAAACCTCCGTTTCTGGGACTGAGTTATATCAAATTGAGTTGTTGACTAAAGGGACCCCTTGGAGAGTCCCAAACAACCTAGGCTATTCCCAAGGCTATTGGTTTCTCTCCATAAACTGACAGTAAGGCCCTATTGCTGAAGAAAACACCTACACAACTCACTGAACCCAGAGGGAATGAAGTGGTGCCTACCTAGAGCCTTCACCACTCTACGGACTAGTGCTCATGGTTCTGGAAAGAACTCTGTGACCACCAGAGGAGAATGGTAAACACCAGCCCAGCTACAAACCTTGACATCTACAGTGGTGACCTGCCTACAGGATATACTGCTGCAACAGTGGCACAAAGTCTGTGGGAGAAACCAATCACTCTCTGACTGGATTTAAGGCCCACTCCATGAAATGGAACCCATTCCTGACACTTCTTGGGTGGTCAAGAACCTGAGGCTAGATGGGTCTGGGACGAAGGGGAAAACCAGATACTACTGTTTAGCTAAAGGAATGTAGCAATAAAATGACTCCTGAGGACATTCTGCTATACTCATAGATCTGTCTTGCTCAGCCATCATCAGAGAAGCTTCCTCCTGCACAGATGAGGCAAATATAGACGACAACTGGACAATGTGCAAAGAGTTAGAGACCTTAGACACTCAGTCCCAAAGGGGATGTTGCCATCAAAGCCTTCCCCTCAGGGCTCAGGGAACCCTGTTGAAGAGGAGGCGGGCAGCTCTAAGAGTCAGAGGGGATGGAGAGCCCCTGGGAAACCAGACGGCCTACACACAGTAGGACAGGTACACATACTATGGCAGCATGCACAAGGCCCACACAGGGCTGGGCCAGATGAGCTCGGCAAAGAAGGGCGAGTGGGCCCCAGAAGCTATCTCTATTGATAACTGCTTACAAATGAGAAATCAGTTTTTTCCCAGGGCGTCTCAAGCCACATTGAAGGGCAGACCTGATGTCCAGCAGTAGATGGTCACCACAAAACAAACTCAGTATTTTTTATGGAGTGTTTTATTGACTCACAGTGCTTTGTCTGGGCTTTTTTTTTTTTTTTTAAACCTTAAAGGCCTTTTGCTTATACATTATGGTTGTGTGTTTATCTATTATGTCTTGTGTTTTTAAATTGTGTTGGAACATGTCTGTTTCTACATTTATATGTGCTGCTTGTGTTTCTTCTTTGGCTCTTTTTCTTCTGTTAGTTTGTCTTGTTCTAATCTGGTTGATTTTAGTCTATTCTACTCTTATTATTTTCTAGGTGCCTGTTTGTATTCTAATGAGAGAAAGAAAGGGTGTAGATTTGGGTGTGTGGGGAGTTGGGGAAGCTCTGGGAGGAATTAGGGGAGGGGAGACCATAATCACAATAGATTGTATGAAAAAAACTATCTTCAATTAAAGAAAAGAGAAATCTGAATGTGAGACACCAAAGTGATAAAGAGCGGGCATCAGGGCGTGCAGGCCGGACGTGACAATTGGCTCATATGGGAGATAGGAAGATAAAAAGCGGGCATGGGGGTGTCCACGTGAGGGCAGGACGTGGCGATCGGCTCATATGGGAGATAGAAAGACAAAGAGCGGGCTTGGGGGTGTCTATGTGAGGGCAGGATGTGGCGATTGGCTCATATGGAGATAGGAAGATAAAGAGGCTGAGCCTCAGATTTCAAGCTCTTGTGAATGTGCTATTGAGCAGACAACAATAAAACATGGAAGTCAATGGGGCGCAGGGATATGAGGAAGACAATGGGCTCTGGACTGCCTATGTTAAAATGTAGGGCCATACAGACGGTCAGTATAAAGCGCACAGAATGGCTCTGTCTTTGGGAGACTGGTTCCAGGAGTCCTCGGCAGACACCAAAGTCCTCTGGTGCTCAAGTCCCGTGTGGAACATGGCACAGCATTTGCATTTAATCTCTCATAGCCTCTCCTATACTTAAAACCACTCCTGTATTATTTGCATTACTTCATACAGTGTAAACACCGCATAAGTGGCTGTTTTATGTTTGAGGTGAGGTTGGTGAATGCAGGGATGGTGACCTCATAGATATCAAGGGCTGAATAACTGAACCCAAGCAATCTGGGGAAGCAAATTCAGAATGCTGGGGACTTCCAGTGTTTAGGACTTGGGGCTAAGGGAGGAAGCCAGCCTCAGGAAGGTAAAAGTCAGGGTAGGTCAGCAAGAACCAGCTGAAGGTGGCGCCTTAGAAGCCAAAGAATTTGCACCCAGGAAAGGAGGAAACAGTAGGTTAATTGTGTCAAGTATTTAAGAAAGAACCCGCAGTAAGAAAGCTTCACATTCCTTTGGTACCATTTAGAGGTTGGAGAGGGCGGGGTAGGGCGGGCAGAGGGCAGCCTGGAGTAGGCAGAGGGAGGAGAGCTGAGAGTGTGTGCAGCCTGAGAGTCAGAAGCTAGTGGGCACCAGACGTTCTCTTAAGAAGTTCATGAAGTAGTTGGGCGGTGGTGGCGCACGCCTTTAATCCCAGCACTCGGGAGGCAGAGGCAGACGGAGCTCTGTGAGTTCGAGGCCAGCCTGGTCTACAAGAGCTAGTTCCAGAACAGGCCCCAAAGCTACAGAGAAAACCCTGTCTTGAAAAACCAAAATAATAATAATAATAATGTTTGTAACTTCAGTCCCAGGGGATCTGACACCTTCACACCAATGCACATGAAATACAGTTAAAAAAAAAAGTTCATGAAGTCTGGGTGTGGTGATGCTTGCCTTTAACCCTAGGCAGAGGCCGGCAGATCTCTGTTGAGTTTGAAGCTACCCTGGTCTACATAGCAAGTTCCAGGCCAGTCAGAATTGCTACTGGAAGAAAAAGGAGGAGGAGAAAGAGGAGGAAGACGAAGAGGAGAGGGAGGAGGAAGCTGCTAGCAAAGGACAGCATTTTAAGCTCTTCCGGGGAGAAAACAGTTTATCACCATAATATTTCTAACCAAAGATGCAATATAGTAATTTGTGGACTGAAAGGCTATTTCTGCCAAACCCAGGTTCAACTTAAATATTTATTGAAGTTTCATCTGGGACAAGGCCCTGTATCCATGAGTCCATGACATGGAGCCAGACAGTCCTCCAGAGCTCAGAGGACCGGAGCAGGAGCCAGGCAGGGGTCAGGGGAAAACACACAGGAAGGGAAGGCGAGCGAACGGGTGTCTGGGGTGAAGGGAGATGGTGAGACTGTGCACTGAGGAAGGCCATGGTGCAGGCAGAGAAGCAGGGTCAGTGAGAGGGCCC
This sequence comes from Chionomys nivalis, assembly GCF_950005125.1. Lineage (NCBI taxonomy): Eukaryota > Metazoa > Chordata > Mammalia > Rodentia > Cricetidae > Chionomys > Chionomys nivalis. The sequence goes on along the minus strand of NC_080088.1, from coordinate 81,714,198 downwards.
AGGTGCAGGGTGTCAGGTCCTGACTCACGCTGTACGCAGCCTGGGGACACTCGCAGGCCTTCTGGTACTCCCTTAGCCACCACAGGAAAACATAAGACCCTTTCCTTCCTCATACTTTAGGCTCGTGTTTGACATTTCCATGGCCAGACCTCAGATGGGTCACGAGGTCTTCTACACTGATTTAACGGCTGGTTTCCTGTGATATTTTTTATTTTCCTGCCAATAGCATGGGAGGAATAGCAAGCAGTGTTGGGCGTTCATCTCTTCCAGACCATTCTGATTTGAGTCCAACAGCCTGACCTCCTTACCCTTGGCTCCTGTCAGGGCGGTGGACGGAGCCCTGTCAGCTAAGGAGATTCCTGGGTGGGAACTTCAAAGACATTCAGGGACCAAAGCCAGTGAAGATGTGCTCTCAACCCAGGGTCACGGGGGGCTCCTCCATGGGCTGCGGCCACAGGGCGTGGGAAAGGCCTTGGTACTGAGAGAGTCTGGCAGACATAGATTTTGGAGAGTGGGATGGATTCTCCCTGCCAAATACACAACCCTGCTACGTAATTCCCAAGGCTTGAGGGTGTTTAAGAGTCACAGGCCACGCATAGGAAGGATTTACGGTGTCTGGGGAGGGATGGGGGTGTGATGAGGACATTAGAAATACAGTCTGACGCGAGCAGATGACTGTCACGATGCCACCATGGAAACAGACAAGAAAGGCCGTGCCGCCCTCTGCTTTTCCTTCTGGCTGTCCCACCAAGTGTTTGCAGCAGGAGAAATCACCCCTGTGCTAGTGCTTAAATCCAGGAACTGTCTCTGGACATCAGATGAGGTGTGGGAGGAAAGCGGGGTCAAAGGTCACCTTTGCAAAAATAAAAAAGAAAAGAAAGAAAAAGTACAAGCTGTGCTATGTGTGTGTGTGTATGATGTAATCAGTTTGCACAAAAACAGTTCTCATCATCGTTATTTTGTTTTATGTGCATGGGTGTTTTGCATGAACATCTGCATCACTTGAGTGTCTGGCACCTACAGAGGCCAGGAGAGGGTGTTGGATCCCTTGGTACTGGAGTAACAGTTGGGAGCCACCGTGTAGGTGCCGGACTCCAAACTCGGTCCTCTGAAGAGCAAGAAACACTCTTGACCACTGAGTCATCTCTCCAGCATCCTCTACGATAGGTGTCTTTAAAGGGAAGAGATCTACATTATACTTCACGGAGGCTGTCGTTATTTATCATAACGATGTTAAGACGTGCAAATCAATCGGGCATGTGCAACAGTGCACTCGACCACCCTCTCCCGTGCGTCTTCCCCTCTCGCTGGTCCTTGCTCTTTGAGACACCTCATCACTGCTCATCCTTCTAAGCACACAGGGGAAAGCGGCAATGGGTAGTCATAACCAGTTCCATCACCAAACGACCGTGAACACAGCTCATGCCCTCCTTTGTCATATACTATAATTAGTTAGCATCTATTAACAATATACATATGCAAATGAGCTGCTATTCACATTAATTTAGGAACTCAAAGGTCACGTTTGAGCGTCTGGGCCTCTGTCAGGGAATACCGTCACCCACCAGCGCAGACCGGGCCTCACCTCCCCAGAGCTTTGCTTGCTGATAATTGCCTTAAAACAAACTCGGCCAGCTATTTTGAGATCTTTCGTGTCTTTAAAGTGTTCCATAGAGTTAAGTTCCAACCAACTCAGACAATCGGGTTTGCCCTGAACTTTTCATGACACGTGGGGGAAAAGGCTAGTCAAGGAGTAGCCGTGAGCAGGAAAACAGAGTTGTATCTGTGGCGGCTGAAATGCTGGAAACTGACCGACACTTCCAGCCTGCAGCAGGCAGCGGTCATCTCCATGGAGCCTGCCGGACACAGCCGGTTCTGCCAGCATTCCTGCAGCCACACAGAAAGGTCGTTGCCCTCATCCATCCGGGAGGCTCACTTAGCAGCAGAGGTAGCGAATCTGCCTGGTTTCTGGGGACTAAACCTGGGAGGTAGACAGCTAGACATCCACCCCGATTCCTTCCGGGCAGTCTAACCTCAGCAGCATCTGGATTTTTAAGCTACGCTGCTCAACAATTCTACGGAAAACTGGGGTCTGAGACATGAACTGCTTGTCTACACGGAAGAGTGAGGATGAGTAAGATCCCTGAGGTGAATACCCTTTCGTGGGTGACTAGCTCTGCTGCCTGCCTCAGTCTCCCCAGAGGGAGCTCCCTCCCTCCCACCATGACTCAATCCACCTTTCTGCAGGGCCTCCGCATTTCAAACAAGCATGAGAACTGTACAAAGATCTATAAAATAAAGCAGAGGGGTGGGCAAGACAGACAGATTCGCAGGGAAAGGTGCCTGCTGCCAAGCCTGAGGACCCGAGTTCAATTCCCAAGACCCCTGTAATGGGAGGAGAGAAGCGACTCCTGAAAGGTGTCCTCCTGCACACTGTGGTGCCCCTGCCACACATCAAACAAACAAACAAACAAACAAACAAACAAACATGTAATTTCAAAAATCAAAAAAGAATAAAAAAATTATCTTTGTGAATACAGCGCACAAAAGGGGAGAAAAAAAAAGCATTTTCAGCCCTTACTGTTCGCTTGGCATTAATCAAGACTTACCCTCTGAATAGGCAAGCTTCTAATTAACTGTTCATTAATCTCAAAGTCTAAAAAGCACCGTCAGTCTTTGCTGGTGGGAGATCGGCTGCTTTCTGCTGTTCGCAAGGCAGGAAGTCTGGATTGTGTGGAACTCACAGTGAAGAAAAAGCAATTGCCTGCCCTTGCCGCTCTTCAGCCAGCCACCTCTGGCTGTCAACCTACCCCTCGCTTCCTTTGATCCACCCAGGGTGTGACTCTTCCTTTGGCTATTCTACCCAGAGCTCCTACGCCCTGAGAACCGAGGTTCATAGACCTCTAGCCAAATGCTTTCTCACAAGAATTAATAAAACAGCTTAGGAAGATTTTGCAGGATATATATATATATATATATATATATATATATATATATATACATACATATATGCTGTTTTATTAATTATATATGTATATATAGATACACACAGTCTAGTAATAAAATATTGGTTTAAAAAATAATAGCATGTACAGAACCACGAACTCTTAGGTATTCTCAAGATCATTTTCTGTGCTCTACACTACAGTTTGCTGTTGTAAACATCAGGAGACCTGGACACACACTGATTACTAATGAACACGTGTATTTAGGACCCTGAGATGGCTCAGCGGGCAAAGGCACTTGCCTCCAAGGGGAACAGTCTGAGTTCAGTCCCCAGCCCCCAGAAGGTGGAAGAGAGGACCAACCCTTGCAAGTTGTCCTTTTACCTCAACACAAGCGCTGTGACATACATGTCATAGACACACACATATCACACACAAGAGTACACAGGCATGTGTCAAAGTGACTTGATGAAGAGGGCCATCCAGTCCTTTCCACAGTCACAATTGAACACTGAAATGCAATGTGTGAATCTTGGTGCAGGCCTTGTACTTAACTGAGATAAACTCTGATTCAAATTGCAAGGGAAAACATACTGTGACCTTATTTTAGGCAAAGACACTTTTAGATGCACTCTTAAAATGTGAACAAAGTAAATAAATTTGGCTAGAAAAGAAAAAAGAGCCCTGTTTGTGTGACATTGGAAAGAGGATATACGGGCTGGCAGAAAACATTTACAGAATGCATTGTCTGAGGAACGCGGGATTAATAACAGCAGCGGCATCCTCCAAGTGCAACAATAAACGTATTCGGTTAAAAATGAGAAAAAGATCAAAAAGATATTTTGCAGGAGACGATCAGTTGGTGAGACATGGAAAGATGTCTAGTTTTATTGGCCGCTAAGAAAATGCACATGAAAAGTCACAAAGCAATAATTGCCAGACACCTGTTAGAATGTGCACGAACAAAACAAAAACATACTAACAAAAGGACATATAATAGCTGGAGCCCTCATATGTCACTGGGAACTCAAAACAACAGGGCCACTTGAAGTGGTTACTGCCTCTTTATAAGTTAAAACAGATTTTTCATGAGCCGCCCCCCCCTCATAGCCTCATTCTTAAGATTTTAGTGAAAAGAAACGTACATTTATGCTCAAACCAAACTACATATATCCATGTTGAAGTGTCTTTATAGCCTCACATTGGGATCCCTGAAGTCTGCTCGTACAATGGAAAGGCATACATTTTTGAAACGGAAAGTATTACGAATTAATCTTAAGAACATTGCATCAAGGGAAGGGAGCCAGGCAAAACAGTCATTTCTGTTCCATGCCATATCTGTGATGTCCGGATGGAACCAAAACTGTAGGCACAGAAAACCAATCTGTAGTCGCCAAGGTTTGGTAGTAGCATGGACATGGAGGACAGAGAGGAAGTGCGGCTTCAGGAGCAGCGGATGAAACTTTTCCAAACCTTGATTACATACTAGTACTAGTCCATTTTTAATATATACATCTGTTATACACATGCATAAATACAATGCTGCAAATAAGTCATTTTACAGAAAACAAATTTAGAAGACTTAATGGTAAAATATAATTTTAAAAATAGGATTTTCTTGAAATGCCAGTCAACAGGAACGTCCTCAACACCGAGAGGAAAAACAGCCTGAGGTACTAATTGGATTGGACTGTGTGGAATGAGCGGCCTTCAGAAGGATCTGTTCTTGCTGCAGGTGTGCCTTCCGGGAGGAGAGGCGGAAAGGCTGCTCTTCCAGGACAAAGCTCGGGAAGAACCACGAGGAAATCATCCGGTTACCCCACAGGCTCTCGCAGAGGCAGATCATTGTGCTTACTTGTTTTCTAGCCTAGACGGCCTCCCAATCAAATCTATGATTTCACTGTGTGTGTGTGTGTGTGTGTGTGTGTGTAGGTGGGTGTACTCACGCCACAGTGCATGTATGGATGTCAGGGGACAACTTTTGGGAGGCAGTTCTCTTCTCCAACCATGTGGGTCGCAGGAATCGAACTCAGGTAGTAATGCTTGGCTGCAAGCGTATTTAATCTATTGAGCCAGCCAGCTCTCAAGTTTATGAATCAAAGAGTTTCTTTCTCTTTTAACCAACAGGATTAATACATCAAACTTAAGCAGATACACAGGATTGTCTTGGTGAATAACAGAGACTGTTCATTAACACAAATCTACTTTTTCGTCATATAGGAAACAGGGAATGAGCAGCTCTGAACACAAAAACAGATATTGGAGATCTGGCAGCCTAAGATCATTTATGCTCTGTTTATCATTGGCTTCCCCTTAAATAGTCATATTTATCAAATGCAGTGGGCTGAGGGTCGCAAGCACAGAATCTCCAAGTCCTCTCTCTGTTTCCTGAAAAGGGACAGTGTCCTGCAACAGACACCTACCCCAGCTCTGACTCTTTCCAGAGTGTTGGCCAGGAAATCACAAGTTCTTCAGACATGGTTGACTTTTCATGTGGAATTTTTTTTTTTTTTTTTTTTTTTTTTTTTTTTTTTTGGTTTTTCGAGACAGGGTTTCTCTGTGGTTTTGGAGCCTATTCTGGAACTAGCTCTTGTAGACCAGGCTGGTCTCGAACTCACAGAGATCCGCCTGCCTCTGCCTCCCAAGTGCTGGGATTAAAGGCGTGCGCCACCACCGCCCGGCTCATGTGGAATTTAATTGTCTACAAATATAGATTCCATTGACTTTTCAAAATTATTAACCCAAGTTCAACGGTTCCGTATTTGTTCTTTGGCTCCCACCTCATCACTTCACCTGGGCTTCTCCCACCACTCTGTGAGGTGTTTGGTGGGAGATTCTTCACGTATACGTCTTGGGCTCTTCGTCACATAACAAAGGTTTAAATATGTCCCTCTGCCACTGTGTTTACTCAGCTTTACATGTTCTGACTCGAAGCTATAGCCACTTGGCTTTATATATGTAAAACAAACAGGTCAAGTTGAACATACTCAAAGGGTGAAGTCTCAGCCTCTGCCCCAACAGCGCTTGTGATGGTTGACCAGATGATTCCTCCTCCCCACCCTGCCTCATCTGTGCCGCCTCTTCCCTGCCCTTATCCTTATTCACATTTTGGAAATGGCATTTAACACACTCTGAAACATCCAAACCCTTCTTTCTCTTCTTTCCCCTTCTGTCCTTTCTTCTCTCCGCTTTCCCCTCTCTTTTTCCTAACCAAATGTCCAAAGCCCTCTGTTAGGATTTAAATTCTACACAAACAGGAACTGAGCATGCTCAGGGTACCAGGACCTAATGTCCAGAGACAGTGGTCACAGAGGAAATGTTTACTGAATGGAGGTCGACCTGGGAAAGAAACAAACATCAAAGCTACTTCCCTCATCTGGCTTACCTGCAAAGAGGCTCTACAAGGTCCCTTTCAAGAAAATCATGGTCTTTTTGGACAGCCACAATGTTGATGGGGAACTGGGAATCTAGGAAGGAAAGGGGAGACAGAGGTTATGTCCTTTGCCGTAGGGGATTGCAGGCCACTGTACTCAGGCCACCAAGTCCACACAAATCCCTGATCTTAACCACAGTTCCAGCTTATTACTATTGCTGATGGCCTTTAAAAATAGCACACGATTTTATTTTTATCACAGAAAATGCTTTTGAGAGTACAGTTTAAGTGCGAAACACGAAAACAAGCGCCCGACCTTGGACAAGATTAAATGCTAAGTGCCCTTAGTGTTCCTGCTTATCAGAGGCTCAGGTGGAGGTGGGGAAGAGCATCAGGGTTCTTCCCATTCACCACAGCACAGCCCACAGGCCAACAGTTTCATATAATTCTCAGTTTGATAGATTTTTTTACCTTCACAAAGGACATTTCCAAAAATACCCCAAGTTCAATGGTCTCAGGTTTTCTTTTCCTTCCTTCCTTCCTTCCTTCCTTCCTTCCTTCCTTCCTTCCTTCCTTCCTTCCTTCCTTCCTTCCCTCTCTCCCTTCTCTCCTCCCTCCCTTCCTTCTTTCTTCCCTCTCTTTTTTGATAGCAAAATTTCCAGTCATCTTGAAGTTCCCTACTGATGCCACAAGAGAGGAGATTCCAAACCCATGACTTTTCCTCAAAAGAGGACTCATGCCAACTGGGAGGACTACTGTGACTATCAGAATATGGCTTTAATTTTAGGAGCCTCTTTTACAGAGGAAAACCTCTAGATGTCACTTGGCATAACAGCCAAGGTCAACTTTCACGTTAGTTCACTGTGACCGCCCTGCCTTTCTATTTTACACTTCCCATACCTTCCAAGTTACAATAAAGCTAATGTTTCTAAACCTTCCTCTGTGCTGGAAGCAGATGCTTCCCCCATTCTGGAGAAACATCTTTGCCTCTTTAGAGCAAGGGCCACACAGTGAAGATTTAAACATTATCAGTTTGCTGATATCTTTATTTGGCCTGGCAAATTCCAATTTGAAGACATAAAGATTTTATTTTATTTTAAAAAAAGCCAATTAAGTTAGTAAACTCAAAGAATTTCATGGTGACTGAATCCCGTCTGGTCCCCAAAAGGATACCACCTCACCCTCCTGGCAAGTGAGGTACGTCCTACCACAGACACAGGAGCCCAGGGACTCCAGCTTTAAGCCCTGATTACTTCCGGGTGTGTTGCTCTGGGCAAATAACTTTTCCTCAACTGTACAGTATCACAGTCATGATGGCCACTTTATGGCGGAGGTGTGAGCACTGGTTTTTGAATAATAACGGGCACAGGGAAAGCTCTGTTCTCACTGTGTTTATGCAACATTTATGGATGAGACACAATCTAGCATGCGCATGTTTGTGAGCTAATAGCGCATCTTAGAGAGTTACGGACTGCTCACATTAAAGTCTCACAGTAGCGGCAGCATATGCATTATCGTGTATATTTTTATATGTATATACTCAAGAATCAAAGGGTTGGCATTTTTTGATTTCCTCCTTCTACTTCAGGAGAGTGAGCCGCTTTTGACACAAACCTAGACATGTTTGGGAAGAGGGCATCTTAATTGGGAATATTCCTCCATTGTCTTGGCCTACAGGCAAATCTGTGGGGTATTATCTTGACTAGTGATTGATGGAGGAGAGCCTCACTCACTGTGTGTGGTGCCACCCGTGGGTTGGTGGTCTTGGGATCTAGAAGAAAGCAGGCTGAGCAAGCCATGATAAGCAGGTCAGTAAGCGGTTCCCCTCCACGGCCTTTGCATCAGCTCCTAATTGCAGGTTCCTGCCCTGAACTCCTGGTCTGACTTCCCTCAGTGATGGAGTGTGACCCGAGAGTTATAACACGAAATAAACCTTTTCCTCTTTATTTCGGTCACGGTGTTTGTCACAACAGAAACCCTAACTAGGACAGAGAGTAACTTAGCGTTCTGGGCTCTTCCCTCCTAGTTAGTAAATTGCGGGTAGGATAGGAGTCGGGGATAACATAAACTTAAACTATAGGAATATTTTCTCTCTCTCTCTCTCTCTCTCTCTCTCTCTCTCTCTCTCTCTCTCTCTCTCTCTCTCTCTCTCCCCCTCCCTCCCGCCCTCCCTCCCTCCGTCTCCCCCTTCTCTCTTTCCTTTTGTCTAAAAGGCTCTGTATGACCCTATGAAACTCTTTTTAATCAGAGATTCTGGGCTTCAAACTACATTCCAATGCTAACTCTCTTTGTCCTCACAGAATTTATATGAACAAAGTAGCAAAAAAAAAATCAAAAACCCTTTTGGTTTTTAATATAAAATTGAGATTTTTGATGAAAGGACAGGAGTCATCTATAAGGAAAGATTAATTTCGCTGACTCTTCCCATCCTACACAATGTTTGTGCCATTGGGAAGAGAAGCTGCATATTTTTCATATGCTAGGCACCCTCTCCTGAGCCCTCAGGCCCACTCCGCTGCCTCCTATTTTGCTTTATGCTTTGACACCCCCTGGAGAGTGGATGGTGTCCAAAGAGACTTGTGCTATCCGCTTTCCTTGTGTGTTTGGCCAATGTGAAGCCATGGATGAAACACGAGGAGGCAACCCTTGGCTCTGCCCATGGCCAGCTGTGTGTTTGTTCCCTCCAGAGATATGTATGGGCTCCTTCTTTCCTGGGCTCTGGCATTATCCCCCTGTGGTATTGGCAGCCCCATTAACTATAAACCCTTGGCTCCTTCTTTGTGCATATCTTATCTACAGCTTTGTAATAAATACCACCAGCTATAATTCCCCACAGCTAATCTCGTGTGCCACCTGCCCACTGCTGGGACCTGACTACTTCCTGATGTGTAAGGACCATGTATAAAATATGGAAGATTTGATAATGGTCTTAGATATCAGTAAGGTAGAGAGAAGTGAAAATGGCGGCTGAAGAAGAACATCCCCATGGGCTCATTATGTTTCAGTGCTTGATCCCTAGTTGCTAGAACAGTTTGGAGAAGGATTGGGGGGCGTGGCTTTGTTGGAGGAGGGGTGTCACTAGGAGTGGGCTTTGAGATTTCAAAAACCCACGTCATCCCCAGTATTTACCCTTCTGTCTCCTGCTTGTGGATCAGATGCAAGCTCTCAGCTTCTGCCCCAGCACCATGCCTGCCTGCCTGCAGCCATGCTCCCCACCATGATGGTTATGGACTCTAACCCTCTGGAACTATAAGCCCCAAATAAACTTTTTTCTTCTCTAATTTGCCTTGGTCATGCTGTTTTATCACAGCAATAGAAAAGTAACTAAGACAGCAAATTTGTTAATTAGTAATTAAAGAATCAAGAACCAGAAGTATAACGCTGGCAAGAAAAGCCACTTATCCAAAACTCAGAAGACTGACGTCTGGTCCATAACATTTTTTTTTTTAAATAAAATAGGCATAAGCAAAGGCTATCCCCAAAGAACTAGTTTAGAGATGTCTAGGAAACTTACTAACAGCACATTCATTGCAAGTTCAAGAAAACTGAACACAATGAAGTTAAGGAAGAGCATGTTAGTCTGCAAAGTAAGTCGGGGCAGACACTGGAAAGAAAGTGTGGAGCTGGGTGGGAATCTGCAGGGGGAAGCAGGAAGTGGGGTGGGAACGGGAGGGCACTCATTTCCAGATATGTCCACATGAGCTTACTATTGCCAAGGCTGAGAGGGAAGGAAGCAAAGCCACAACGCATCAGAGCAACAGCCCAGAAAGCAGAAGGCAGGGTCCACATGGTTCGTCCTGAGTTTATTCTCTCTGTAAAGAAGGACGAGAAAGGTTCACGTACCTTCATACAGCTGAGCGTACTGCGGGAACCCAGCAGCTCGCAGCCAGTCACATGCTTCCTTTGCCTCGATTTCTGAAACATACAAGAGAAAGAACGTTGTGAGTCTAACAGTCACACTCCGGTTCTGCTGGTGTGCTCCGTGAGGGCCATTACGAGGCAAAGCTGCTCCTGGGTAGTCGTGTGTAAGTGAGCCTACCCAGAAGGGAGGACGTACTGAGTGTCCGGGCCACTGGAGGCTCTCCCTGTGTCTGCTCGGATTATCTCCTCTGTGGAGCCATAGTTCACGGAATGAGAACCAACCACAGAAGGCAGAGCACAAAGGCTGAATGTCCTACAGGGAAAAACGCCTTGTTTATGCACCAAGGAACTAGGTGATGAGGGAAGAGAAGAAAGACTTATTATAATCGCAATCCTCTTTTTTAATGGACCTTTTAAACCTTCCAAGATAAGCCAGAGATTATTTATTCAACCTTGCTTTACTCTTTCACTCAAGATAAAACAAAACAAAACAAAACAAAACAAAACAAAAAACCACAACCGCCAGTCTATTTTCTCACGAATGAAGGCATTACAAAAATCCAGTTTCACCGACGGTTTTAATTCCCAATACATCACCTGAGGATGTTCATTGGTCAAGTCTATTGGAATGACTTCCAACTCAAGAGTGCAGAGGGGAAAAGGATAGTGAGACCCAAGTCCCATGGAGTTGCCAGAACTGAGAGGGCCACACCCAAGAAGCTGGTTGGTCCTTTGGGTGACAGTTTGTGGGGTGGATCGACCAGCTGCCCATGCAAGCAACCTCCCTGAGGGAATCTGTGGACAGAGCTGGGAGGAGCGACCGGGTAAAGCAGGCCATTCTCTGACCTTGTGGATTCTGGATTATTTCACAACCACCATGCTGTTAGATAAACATCAGCCCAGGGAAAAGAAGTTCATCTGTCAAGAGTTCAGTTTCTCCAAATAGAAGTAAAAAGCCTAGGGAAATGTCCCGGCCAAAGCTCTCCTCAGCTGCTGGATGCTCAGTCAACGCATTTCCGTTTCCCCGGGTGCTTGTTTTCCTCTGTAGTCAAAACTACTAGTAAAGGCCTTTCTTGAATCGTTTACACAGAAAAAAAACCTACATGAACATGGGCCATAGGCCTGGGACTGTGACCTTTAAACAATATCTCAGCAGCTGTCTAGCATGTTTGACGTGACGAAGCCATTTAGGGTATGTTAAAACAAATCAAAGCAGATTTTAGCCTCAAAAGATGCACAGAAGCAAAACCTTCAGGGAAGCAGGTCTTCCCTTGGCATCCCAAATCTGCTGCCACCCCAGCAATAGAAAACTTCCAAGTTCTGGTTTTTGTAGCGATGGGGGGTTTCTGCCAATTCTGACCAGCATGGATTTCATCTTCACGTCGAGTTTCAAGCTGCACCTCTACTGCCTGCTTCAGGGTGATAAAGAGGGCGGAGCGAGAAAACAGCCGATTTCCAGACCTGTGCGAAGCTCAGTTACGAGTTGGTAAGGAGTCGCAGAGTCCTGCATTTTCTAGTGAATCACACCAATTATGCATTTTGCTGTTTTATTTTTGTTTCTATTATGATCAAAACGTAGTTTTTAGCAAGAAAATCCCAGAGAGCCAGGAAATGAAGACATGAAGAGACCTAGAGGTCAGGTGCTGTAGAGCAGACGGAAACCCAGAGGGAAGTGGGAATTCAGGGCAACAAAGGACATTAACCCCCTGGAATAAAAACGATGACAAGATGTGAGGCAACTAGAGCCGCTGGATGGAGAACTGTGGCCAGGCAGGGGGATGGGATTGAGCCTAGGCAGAACAATCTTACATGCGGTCTTTCCAGACGGCTTCATCTCCCTTCAACAGAAACACGGAGAATGAACACACAAACACAAATAATCAAACCTCGGCCACAACCCGTCTAAGTCAGTCACTCAATTAGGCTAATTTTTAAAACCGCTTGTACCAAGTTTTTAGGTTTCAGACTCAAATCACAAATTGCGAGGAGTAAATAATAGTAAATTGGAAAATGCCACTCACCAAACCACGGCGAGTGGCTCTTCAGACCACCACCATACTTGATGTCTTTCTATTTGCCTAGATGCCTATCAAACGCAAGCAACCCTCCTTTTGCATTCTGCATAAGATTAAGTAAAATGGTTCCCTTCAAATTCCTTCTTTCAGGTGTTTATCACCATCGAGAGAGAGAGAGAGAGAGAGAGAGAGAGAGAGAGAGAGAGAGAGAGAGAGAGAAAACAATAGAAATCAATCCATCCAGAGGACACAACACACACACACACACACACACACACACACACACACTATTGGGGCACATTAACAGGCAAAGTGAATATTAAGATAACAGAAGGGGATAATGGCTGCTGGCCTAGTATCTTGACATCTCAATTGAAGAGCAAAAGGAACGTAGCAACCAGCCACAAAATGATCTTGTATAATTACCGCCATCAAATTACACTTTGACTGTTCAGCTGAGTTGGGAAGCGGCTCACCCACAGTCCCTTCTAACCCCTGTCAGACAGACGCTGTTTTCCCCAGGGCCTTTGCAGTGGCCAAAATGCGGGAGAATTAGAAGGGAGTCATATTGCCAGTGTCATTTCACCAAGATCTATCTAATGAGATTTAAATGACACTTGATGAGGAAAGTACGGGCATTTATTTTTTAATGTGCACTCGGTAACCATCACTGTATTATACATGAGCATTAAGAGCCATTAAAATCACATTTTGGCTATTCTATTTGTTCCCCATTTGCAGCCCTCACCTGCTCTTGTAGCGGCTGCAGGGATACATCAACCTACTGCAGCTTCCTTCTGATAACACAAGCTGGGGGGGCATGGAGCCCAAGAATGCCGCTGGACAAAGGGGCCCACAGATGTCTACTGAGGTTACTGTGCTAGAGCTGTCCCCCTTTACCTGCAGAGGTATGGCCCACGGTTCCCAGTGGATGGTGAAACCCATTGCAGGCCATGCCTTCTGATTTGATGACTAAGTCTCCCAAGTGCCTCTCAGGCAGGTGACACATACAATGTGCACATTGGAGACAAAAAGGTAATTCTCATCCTCGGTGTGATACAGTGGAACCCTGTGGGACTGTGGGGGATCTCATCATGTCCCCAAAATTCATGAGCTCTTTCTGGAATTTATTTATTTATTTATTTATTTATTTATTTATTTATTTTCGTTCAATGTTTTCTGAGGCAAACTTCAAGTACCTGGAGTTCTGGCAAGGGAAACTGAAGAAAGGTTTTTTTCGTACTTCCCTTGGGAGAAAGTATTCCATTTGGCTGGGTATCATGACAGGGCTTCTGCAGAACTAAGGATGACATTTGTGTGTGTGGTGTGTTATATGAGTGTGTATATGTCCAAGTGTGAGTGTGTGCAGATGTCCGGGCACAGGTGTGAGAATGCGGAGGCCTAAAGTTGGCCTCCCTTTATTATTGTCCCCTTTGTTGCTTGAGACAGTGTCTGTCTCTCTCACTGAATCAAGAACTCAACATTCATCTAGACTACCTGGCCAGTCAGCCAGCCCTGCATGTACCATGGAGACCACATGTCCTAGGGATCAAATTCAGGTCAGCATCTTGCATGGTGAATGCTGGCCATGGAGCCCTCTTCCCAGCCTCAATATCAGTTTATAACAAGCCCACATAATAATCAAGTCATTTGGATCATTTTGGCTGACAGTCTCTTGGTGGCTGCCCAAACCCCTAAGCATACTCTGAATCTAATATACACTGATCTTCTCCATCGCGTAAGAGATGGGTGCCAAGTGAATAAAAGACAGAGAACATAACAGCCTGGGTACAAGGGACAGAAGGATGTCTCAACGCCATCCAGTTCTAATAGCAGGACCTCCTTATGTGAGGGCTCTTTTCCGATTGGTTTAAGGGAGGCTGGTCATCCCAATTCCCAACTACACACTACTCGTGTGTTCCTGAAAAGTCTCCTTCTCCCACAGTGTAGACTGAGGAGCCCCAGGCTCTGGTCGGGGTTAGGTGCTCTCTTTTTTGTTGTTGCTGTTAGTTTTTAACTAACTAACTAACTAACTAACTAACTAACTAACTAACTAACTAACTATATTTTATGTGCGTTGGTGTAAAGGTTCGATTCCCTGGAACTGGAGTGACAGACAGTTGTAAGCTATCATGTGGGTACTGGCAATTGAACCCGGGCCCTCTGAAAAAGCAGCCAATGCTTTTAACTGTCTCTCCAGCCTTGGGTGCTCTCTTCTGAGGCCTGTCTGTGATTCCAACCTGACAGGAAGCCACAGGTTTTGTTTCATCTTCACCTGGGTGCCAGTTTGGCTGTGCTCAGTGACTCCTCACCTTGCCCACAGCCGGTTGCTTAGAGTGTGACAGAGAATCTGTTCAGGGACAGACCTGGTGGGGGTGGGGGACGGGGACCCTCTCAGTGTGCTGGAGGGCTGTATGTTCCTATGGGTATGAGAAGAAAGGCAGCGTAGAAACAAACCCTGGCTGGTGATGTTTTTACAAGATCGTACCATGTTTCTTAATAACTGTATATGTTCAGCTTTAAAACACCATCGGAGAAAGTCTGAAAGGTACAATCAAAGCGACGTTAACTCTGTCTCATTACCAACACATAATTTAATGTATGTTATCTGCCGGAGTGGCGACATAATAATAAGATCTTAGCTCGACCTCTGTTCACAAACATAATTATATGCTGTGTGTTCCCATATAACGATGTTATTTATAAAAAAACCTGAAATTTTCTGTGTTTGGAGAATGATTTCTTAAACATGCTGATATTTGAATACTACCAAGTTGTATTTTGCTGGGGATTTTAACAATGCACGTAGGATAGAGCACTCCAGCAAATCCTCCCCAGTCCTGACCGAAGGTAGGAAAAGCCTGGAGCTCTACAGAGGCAGAGGAGATGTAAACTGTTTTGCTTAAAAGAGATATCACTAAGTGACTTAGGCGTGAACAGTGCCTGTTCCAGATTCAGGATGGCGGTAGTCAAGGCAAGAGCTTTGTTGAGCTTGAAGGATACAGACTTACTGTATTTTTAAGCTGGTGCACCTATCAAAACAGAAATGCCTAGCTAAAGCACTAAGGCTTTAAATGTACTTAAAAGTACATTTGGGTTCACATTATGCCCTGCAGAGTAAACAGTCTTCCATGGCTAACCCAAAGGCATTAAGTAGTCTTTCCAAATGGCCACAAATTTGAACCAGGGCCACATTAGGATGAACTATCAGAAATCCGGCTGGCTGGAAGGAACCAGGGCTCCTCTGCTGTGAGTTTTACTATTGGGATAGTCACGAGCACTGACCTTTCAAAATTCCCGCAAACTTCACAGACAGACTGGCCCCAGTAGGAAGCAGCTACTTCCTAAGTGCTCATGAAAACCCTCACCAGGGGTGACTCAGGAAAGTGGGCTTGGGGGATGCTAGCTTTCCTCTTCCAATGAACTGGCTAGTAGATTGTACATCTTGTTCCTAAAGAAGCTCTTACTAGCAGCAAGGGACAACTCAGCTACCACGAGATGTCTCCTTGGATGCGTATCTGGAAGGTGTTAAGATTTCAACAGGCTCGTGGTTATAGGTTTAGGATGATTCATACCGATGAATTAGCCTCATGATTAATATACTACTTAAGGCAAATGATGCCTTCGCCTTCAGAGAGAACTCCTCGCCTTGCTTATTAAATGTGTATTTCTCTGGTCAGCTATGAGGTAGATTCTTTTCAAATTAATGCCAGGCTATCTATTTCATATCTATACAGTCATGAGTAACACGCTCGTTAAGATTACAGAGCACACACTTCCCCGGATTCTTCTCCCACGAGGGCATTGGAGCCTACATCACAGGCGGAGGGCAGCATATTATAGCGTTTCTGCCTTTGCTTTAGATTCCATGGCCTCATGTCAGGATGCATTATTTTTTTTCCTGCACTTTGTGAATCTGTATTAAGATTGTTTTGAGCCGGGCGGTGGTGGCGCACGCCTTTAATCCCAGCACTCGGGAGGCAGAGGCAGGTGGATCTCTGTGAGTTCGAGGCCAGCCTGGTCTACAAGAGCTAGTTCCAGGACAGGAACCAAAAAGCTACGGAGAGACCCTGTCTCGAAAATCAAAAAAAAAAAAAAAAAAAAAAAAAAGATTGTTTTGATGTTTTCAGTACCTGAATAATTCTCATGTATATATGCCAAGTGTGATAGTCTAAGGAAGGATGGGGAGTTAAAATACAGGTTATTTAGGGCAAATTTAAGATTACCAGTCATTATGTTTTCAAAACATCAAGTCAATTGATAAGCACCTGTTTTATCTCACCATGGTTTCAAGCAACCCTTTTCTTGATGCACAGCAAAGCATATTGCTGTCAGCATTTGGCCGTAGGAAGGACAAACCTGGGAGTTCATAGACGCCTACAATGCTATAGCATCTAAATCCATTCCATCAAAATAGAAAGGTTTGGCTCTGAGCATGCATATTTCTTTCTCCAAAGCCAGAGTCACATGATGCTATAATATACCATCATCAATTCTTAAAAAAAATTATTTTATTTTTAAATTATGTGTATGTGTGGGGGTATGTTCTCATGAATGCAGTTTTCACAGAGGCCAGAAGGGGGCTTTGGATCTCCTGGAGATGGAGTTACAAGTAGCTCTGAGGTACCACTGTGGTGCTGGGAACCGAACCCAGGTCCTGGAAGAGTAGCCAATGCCCTTAACTGCTGAGCCATCTCTCTAACCCTTCATCCTAATGTTAGCTGTATTTCTTAGTTTTGAAATTATCAACTGAAAGCTGGATTGATAACAAATCTAGTCACTAAAATAATTTCTATTACAGTAAAAGGGGGTAAGCATATTTTAAGAAATAGGTTTATTCCTAGTCACTGAAGAGCTGTTTTAAATACTTCTTTCTCAGTCAAATTGGCAAAAATCACAGTATGTGTATATGTGTATGACACACATCACATAATACCACATGATAGTTATATATAAACATAGAAATTAAGCACTTTAAATAATCAAATATATAATTAAAGAATAAACACACTATCAGCTTTCCTTTTATGCTTCTAGTGGCTTCTACCCTTTCCAGCAACCATCTAGCTCTCCTCTGAAGTTAGCTTGGTCATTAGATTCGCTTCACCCAATGAAAGGTAAGCAAAAGCAATATATGCTAATCAAAAAACAGAAACCAAAACACTTAGGGGTAGTCACCTACCAGTTTCCCTTTCTTGTCCCTGTTTCATGAGGCTGCATATTCTAGGTAGGGCTGATACTTCGGTCTGGGTCTCAGAATGATGACAAAGGGGTCAGAGCCCCAGCAAATCAAAGCCATGGGCATGAGTTAATTTGAGCCGCTGCCATTCCCTATGCAAATCATACAGAAGGCACCATGACCCTTTGTTTCTAGTTGAGAGTCTGCTGCTCTGACTTGGAAATGAAGACAGCTGGAATCACGTCTTCCTCCAGACTTACATCCATGCCGCCTGCACCCAGTTCGTGTGAATTCAGACAGTGTAAGACGTCTCATTTGTACCACAAAAAAAAGCCAGAGTCCACTTGCAGCAGCAGAACAAGAAAGCTTTCGGGGTATAAACACCAATCTTAATTCCTAGTCATATTTAATAAGATAAGAATGTACAGTCTCCCCACCACAATCAGTACCAAAGAGAGAGCAGAGAAGATATGCGTGTCCAGCCAAGTAGTTTCTGACCTGATTGTGTCGACTCAAGTTTTCCATTAGACAGCGGAGAGTGTTAGTCTCCCTTTTCATTTGGGACAGACTGTTCCCATCAGGCACTTGTGATATTTCCCAGGAAGGATGCATGTATACACAAGTGTGTGAACATCCTCAGCCTTTTGAAGTCACGGACACACTGCTTACCACTCATTCTCAAGAGACTCTTCAAGATGAAGTCGGTTCAGCAAATGAAATCGAGGTAGGGAGACAAGATTCAGTTAGAAAGACCAGAATTTGCAGGTGTCACCTGAAGGCCATGAATGTTGACCCATCATGACAGCAGACTCTAGTAACTCTTTTTGGAGCAACTACATGAGTGGAGAATCTCTTTCTCTTGTCTTGTCTAACTTCTTCTAGCAAGGCAAAAAAACCTATAGAAGTTGTACTGATGTTGGTTCCCCAGCAGGAGGTCCAAAGTCTACATTGGAGGGGCTTTGATTCCCCCGCCCAGTTGTAAACTTCAAGGTTGCTGGTTTCTTGCTTCCCAAGAAGCACTCTTCCATCCTACCTTGCTCTAAAAAGCATTTTTAATTTGTGTGTGTGTGTGTGTGTGTGTGTACGCGCGCGTGCACGCATATGCATCTGAGTACAGATGCTTCAAATAGTCAAAAGAGGGCATCAGATCCCTGGTAACTATAGATACAGAAGGTTGTGAGCTACCATGTGGGTGCTGGGAACTGAACCTGGTCCTCTGCAAGTGCAGCCAGTGCTCTTAACCGCTGAGCATCTCTCCAGCCCCTAAAACTCGTTTTTAAGTATTAAAAGGCATGTATGTTCCTAGCGCCTCAAGCTCCTCTTGCAGCTGTTTACAGGGTAGGTGGGAATGTCTGTACTTGGAAGAGGTTATCCACTCTCTGATCAGCCTAGCTTAACTCTTGCATGACTCTGTGACTGCAAGGGCACCAGAAACATGTTTGACGTTGATGAGAACCTTGTCATATGGGTAAAATAAAGAGCCCAGCTATTTTTATGAGAAAGCAAAGCCAATCATCCTCCATGTTTTTTGTATGCTTTCACCGCTCACAGGGCTGGCATGGCAAAATGCAATGCAACCAAAGCCCCCGATGCCTTTCCTGAGACTTGTGATGCATGTCTCTCCAGCTGTGACGCCTGGGTCAAATTAAACAGAAATGTTTGTACAACTCAGAAATAATTTTATTACATGGCTATACATAAAAACTTGATGTTGTGTATATGTGTTTCCTTCTATTCTTTGGCATACATTTAGACTAAATAAAGTATTTGCTTTTCTAAAATATTCTTCAGTGTGCCTTTGGTAGCTTGTGGGAAGGCTTTCTGCCTGGTTGCTGAAATCAGATGACGTTGGCTCTGGGGATGGTGTTCTAAGCACATGGCAGTCACCCCAAGAGGATAACAGGACTCAAGAAAAGAAGTTGTCATTGGTTTTTAGTCGCTGATTTGTTTATCTGTGTTATTCAAGGAAAAGGAGAGTACCAAGTAAAGACGTTTGCTAAGTACTGCGGTTTTTATGTGGGTGTTCATTCACAGTTCCTTGCAGAAGGAACTTATGAATGAGTCCAAGTAGCTGAAATATCTTTATCTGATTTGGGGTGGAGGAGTCCAGGGTTTAATTGATAAGATGGGAAATGGAGCAGTCAACGCAAGCCGTGGTGGTTTGAGTAAGAAACCCATGTTCATATATGAGTGCTTAGTCACCAGGCGGCTCACACTCATCTGTAACTATAGTTCCAGGGGATCCGACATCTTCTTTCAGCCTCTTTTGGTATTGCATACAAACAAACAAACACACACACACGCATGCACACGCGCGATATAGGATTCCTCTATGTATGTTGTGGATATGTTTTACTACCATTGGTTAATAAAGAAGCTGATTTGGCCTATGGCCAGGCAGAATATAGCAAGGTGGCAAATCCAAGCAGAGATAGAGGATGAAGAAAGGCGAAGTTAGGGAGACTTCATGTAGTTGCCAATGAAGAAAGATGCCGGAACCTTACCAATAGGCCACAGCCTCGTGGTGATACACAGATTAATAGAAATGGGTTCATTTAAGATGTAAGAACTAGCTAGGAATATGACTAAACTATTGGCCAAACACAGCACTGCAATTAATATAGTTTCCATGTGGTTATTTGGGCCTGGGTGGCCAGAAAATGAGCAAGTGGTCTCAGTTTACACACACACACACACACACACACACACACACACACACACACACATACACAGAGTACATATACACAAAGGCAAATATTCATATGCATGAAATAAAAGAAAATCTCAAAGAGATAACAGACTTGAGGTAGCAAAGTAACTTTGTATTCCTCCTTACGTGGAATCTAATCGAATGACAGCATGTTTGACCCATAGATTTGAACACGCCCATGGACCCTCAACAAAAGCATACCAATCCAACCATTCAAAGTGCCACCAATGCTCCGTTCATCAGTGTAGCAACAATCAATAAGGAAGGGACACAATGACAAGATTGGGGAGATGCTGATTCCAGGATGGCACTAAAGCCTGGCCATTGCACAAGTTGGCAGGGCTGTTAGCACCTGAGCAAGGGGCGCACTGGATGTCACTGCACTTAGACAGGACAGTGACACAGCCACTTCAAAGAGGCCCAGAGCACTTTTGTGTAAAGATAAACAATGTTCATTTTCAAATATCAGATAAAAATATAGCTGGATTTCCCTATCATCTATATTCTGTCTGCATGGACTCAGCAACCTCATATTAGAGCAACTGAGTGAACGCGGCCTGACCTGACCAGGTGTAGACCTGAGCCGTGCAGAGAGATGAGTGGTTCCACAGCGTTCTCATCATTTGCGGTATCAGATGTAAGTCATCTAGACACTAGAGAACAGACAGGAAGCTCTGTTCCTAGGGAGCATGTAAATGTGCCATTGTCAGCAAGAGAGAGACCTGACTTGCTGAAGGAGAGGGCAGAGGCCGAGGAGCAAGTCCAGGAAGAAACCAACAGGCGGGGTAATGTCATGTTTCTCTTTTTGAGTAAAGAGATACACAAAAGGTTAAAGAATGAAAGGAAAAGAATGAGATGAAAAAATCACCTTAGAGATGAACATGTTTAGTTAGCATGCAATTTCTTGTCATTTATTATAAAAATGTATACATATATCTAGGCTAAGTAAGATTTATTTAATTTTAATTGTGTGTGTAAATATGCACATGAGTGCACATGCCTGTGGGGGCCAGAAGAGGGCATCAGATCCCCTGGAATTCAACCTGTGCTGCTTTAGCAAGAAGCACTTTTACCAGCTGAGCCATTTTGTCAGCTCTTATATAATCTGCTAAAAATCTGATTTTCAGTTGACCAGGTCACCAGATATCCTTTCAAACATTCTAGGTGGCTAATATTCCTGCTGCCATTAGTTTAAGACCTTCTTTTCTTAGCAACCAAGGCTTCCACACTCCCGAGTTTAAAATAAGTTTATTTCTCCAGAGGCTTTTGTCCTAAGCAATACAATTACCAGTATGCGCACCCTAATCAACATACTCCAGAGACTGCTTTCTGGGTCGGTACTTCCCATGTTATTTTACATTCTGGCTTAAGACACCTCTCATATGGTTCTGATTTATATTCTCAGCAGACTCTACAAAGGAAATTCTAAGGGGAAGTCTATCCACACAGTGGAACTTTGCCTCAATGCCACAGGGACACACACCTTCAGCTAACAGGAGTCAGGAAGTTCAAGGTCAAGGGTGGACCCTGTTTCCATTTCTCTCCTCTTGGAAGTCTTGGGTGGGCAGACAGCTGATATCTCTGTAACAGCTGCTCACTTATCTTTGACCTCCTCGACATGTATGTACACAGTTTCG
Source organism: Chionomys nivalis (assembly GCF_950005125.1). NCBI lineage: Eukaryota > Metazoa > Chordata > Mammalia > Rodentia > Cricetidae > Chionomys > Chionomys nivalis. The sequence goes on along the minus strand of NC_080088.1, from coordinate 81,692,478 downwards.
TGAGTCTTGGGTTGATCTCTTCAACATGCCTGTACAACTTTCAAGGATGCATTTCACTCTAGGTATGAAACTGATATTTCTTGAGCAGTAAAATTTTAAGATTTACTTTAAAAAAAGACAACAGACAAGACCAAATAGAGGCAAAGTCTACATCTTTTAAAAATGAACGTGCTGGCAGACTACAGACGCCACAAGTCATCCACATATTCAAGCACACAGGGGGGCCCCTCTTCCACGAAATTAGCAAACCTGTTCAAAGTGAACGTCAGGAACATCTGAAAAGGTACGATGATTTTATCTTTATGCAAAGTTAATGCCACGGTTTCCAAGGAAGTTACAGCAAACAACAATAACCACAACAACAGAGCGGATGCGTTCTAGTTTGCTTTTGCTCAAGTTTTTCCTCATCGCCCAATATACTTTCCCCTCTCAAGGCAGCCAGTCAGTTTATCTAGGAAGCGGTCCGAAGACCAAGCAGACTACGAGGATACCAGGAGGGAACAGGGCTGAGCATGGATGAAGGTGAAGGCTGAGGATGGATTCCAGCTCCAGATCTTGACCTCCTTGACCTTGGGGAGGCTGGATTTACAGGCCCCAGTTTTCCACCTAGAGAATCAGACTAAACAGTAGTGCCTCCCTCCGAGGGCTGTAAAGGGTTAAATGACTGCATCAGGATAAAGTGAGCAGCCTTTGCTACTCTTACTAAGGGGGAAATGCTGACTGTTTCTCTGTAATAGACAGAGCTGTTTGTTGGTTTAATATCCCGTTATCTACCCATGAAGCCCTTCATCTGGCCACAAAAAACCAGAAGACATTTGTATATTTATTTATCCTCCAGACAACTGAGAAATGAGAAGGCCTACTGTTGGGCGCCGTAGGACACTGCATGGCTCCTGACACACTGAGAAGTCAGGCAGGGAAGACAAACGTGCAAATCAGGAAATCCCAGCCGCACGGGGGCTACAGTGCTCTCCAGGGCTCACAGCGAAGGGTGTGGTTTTGGATAAAGCGGCCACTCGAATCCCAGCAGATGATGTGAAATGTGGGGCAGACGGTTCTGCCGTGGAGAACCCTGCTGCTGCCTGCCAAGAGCCTTGGAATCTCATGAGCTCACGCCTTGCTAGCAGCAGGCTCTTCTCGGATTATGTGAGCGCCTGCTGGAGGACCCTGAGGCCACACGGCACCTGTCAGCCTGCATCTGTCTCCTCCTTTGACAAGGCGCTTAACACGATTCATTCTGTATCCCACGGAAGGCTCCATTACAGTCTCTCCACTACATGATAGGTGCCGAGAGTCATAAATGACATCTGACACTTTGAAGGTGGCAGTAAAGGCTTCTCCCAAATGGCTGTTACCCTGGGGATATGAGCACCAGCCTGAGGAAAGGCGGTTCTGCAGGTACAATTTACAATGTGCACGCTAGTTAATAAGTAAAATATTAGCCTCCCTATGCCTGATATCCAGGGAACTCAAGGTCAAAAATGTCTTAGAGTCAAACACAGCAAAACCTTGGGAAAGCGAACGCTATCGACATGTGGGCTTCATTATGGAGAAGACATTCAGAACGCTGATTTTCCATGTTGTGAGGAAGATCTGAGCGGATGAATGAAGTATGAGCAAAGGAAAAGGGCTTCCTGTGGATTAGTGATCTGGGAAAGTTGGGAGTTGACGTGTAGCCCAGGGTCACTGACCTCAATAAGAGGTCCTGATTCTCCCAGGTAGGCTTCATGCCAAGTCCATTCTTACTGTGGAAAATACTCCAGGGGTCTGTGCACAGGTCTGCTTTGTAAGGAGGTAATATGTGAACTCATTTAGATGTCGTGCAAACAAGCTGAAATTTAGTTACCTTTATACCAAAGAACTATTTTAAGCTTCTGTCTAAAAGATTATACTGAATGTTCTCTGGCTGCTCAAATTGTACCGAATGCTGAACAGAAGATTTTGAAAACAGTCCTCCATGAACCTCTGTTTTTCCAAAGTAAAGAACAAGCAAATATTCTTACATAATAAAAAATACTAGGAAGTCTGTCTTGATCAGATTGATGGATCGTCAGGCCTGTTTTGCAATTATTAGTATCAGCTTTAAAACTTATTCTTTGCAACTTTTATGGATGTATGAAATATATAGTTGGTTCTATCCATTCCCCACCTCAGAAATCCTCCTCCTCCCAAAGTTATATCCTCCCATTAAAAAAATCCACCAAGTGCAACTACTGAACCCAGTGATGTGCATGGGTGTGGGACCGTCCACTGTAACACAGGCAACCTACAGAAGAGTGACTTTACCATCTCTAGGAGCCAACAGCCACCAACGGCTCCTCAGCTGGGGGTGGGACCTCATGTGCCTTCCCATGCTCTGGGGGTTCTTAGCCTAGGACTTTTAGATAGGATCCAGGGGTCTGGAAAGCTCGTGGCATGCAATTATTACATGCAAATAAATATGTGTGCATGCCTCTGTGTGTGTATACGTGTGTGTGTTCATGCCTATGTGTCTATGTGTGTACATGCCTATGTGTGTGTGTGTCTATGTGTGTGAATGCCTGTGTATGTGTGTGCATGCCTCTGTATGTATATGTGTGCGTGTATGTGTGTGTTTGTGTGTTTATGTGCATGTATGTGTGTATGTGTTTCGCTGAAGCTACATAGCTTACTCTACCACTACGGTGCTCACATTTAGCTGAAGAAGAAAACTGTGTACCTTGGAGAAGACAAAGATGGCCAGTTTTGTTCAATTCTGTTTCATGTGGGCCATCAATTTTTGAAACTTAGAGAAATAAACAATCTCTCTCTCTCTCCACACACACATTTGCATTCTGTGAAAGACAAAATTACAGGTACCCTTTAACAACTATGTGGGCTTTGCACCATCTTAAACTATGACATCATGGATACACAACACCAGGCTGGAAGTTAGACTGGATCTTCACATCTGCAGCCCCCCTTTAAAAAAAAAACCTTTAAACATTTATCTACTTGTGGTTTGTGTGTGTGTGTGTGTGTGTGTGTGTATGTATATGTGTGCATGCATGTGTATGCACAGACATCATGGTGCTTACCATGGTGCATGTATGGAGGTCAAAGGACAACTTGACAAGCACCTGTATACCTGAGCCACATCTGTATCACTAGTCCACATCTCTAGTTCTTAGGCTAAGCCTTGTGAATGGTTTGTATTCAGTGACTATTGACTGAAGGTACAAATGACTCCATTAAAAGCCAAATGCAGATATGGAGGCCACCAAACTGAAAAATACATCTCTCAGATATTCTAACCCTCCAGGTCTTTGCCAGTACGGTAGAAATGTATGATGAAATATCCCAAGCTGGGAAATCCTCTCTGAAAAGAAGGTAACAGGGGCTGGAGAGAGGATTGAGCAGTTAAGGGTACCAGTTCCAGGGTATCCAGTGCCCTCTTCTGACCTTGAACACATGGTACACACACACACAGAACACACACGCATATTACATAGAAATACATCTGCAGAAGAAGGCAACACTGTTTTAGTTGTGAGTCTGAGTCTGGGAAGTTGTGGATATACTTGGGGGGCGGTGTTCCTGCACGTCTGGATGTCGCCCCACAGTCCTGTGCTGACTGGGAGAATTAGCCTTGCTGACTTTGATCTCTTTTAACATTGCCCCTGCATCAAATCCTTGGGAATTCCTGCAAGGGCTGGGGTCAGGAGAGTAACTGCAAGAAAAGGCAGAGGGCAGCATGATGGGTCATGCTGTAATCCCACCGTTCTGAGAGCTGAGGCTGAGGATTGCCAAGAGTCTCATGTCAGCTTCCAGTACAGTGAATTTTAGACCAGCTTGGGATACAGTGTAAGACAGTGTCTCACCACCACCCCCCCCCCAAAAAAAAAAGAGGGGAAAAAGAAAAAGAAAAAAAAATATTACCTCATTTTATCATTTTATTCTCACAGAGAATCGGTGTCCCTTTTTAAGTGACCAAGCCCTAGCGGGATATAGTCATACTTGAAAAATCACTCATGGTTGAGTCACAACCATAGGAAACAACAGTGTGAAACTTTCTAATGTTTGACCACAGTCTCTACTGTAAGATAAAGAAATACAATCCGTATTGTGACCAGACACACACATCTTAGCTCCAGCTGCTCCCTCTATCTTTCCGTCCATCCCAGTCCTGTCTTTCCCTCCCAACTCGCTCTCATTTAGCTTCTACCAGGACTCAATGGAGACACTGGAATTCCAGGCTGGCCTGGTTCTTGGCTATTCCAGTCCTTATGAGATGCCCCCGACATGTGCTCAGTGCACATCTGTCTCCTCCATCTGGCCACGGCTCTTTGAGGGACTTAGTCACTCTGGCACCACAAGTGCCTGGCAGGCCACATGGAACCTAGTGTGCGTTCCATAGGTGTTGAGCCAAGAGCAGCTGGGAAGGGCTTGCACAAAACTCAGGCCAGAGTGGATTGCAGACTTCTTCCCGCCAGAGGGCTCTAAGAAGTCTCTGGCCATTGAACCTTCTTCTCCCTGGAAAACCTCCTCTCCTTTCCTTCTCCCTACCTGGTCTGAGTCAAGGAGGCTGGGGGAAGGGCATAGGTGGAGTGCCGTAGCTTTCTGTTACACTCCATTTGAGAAGCATGAAGATGCACCTGCTTCTAGGGCTGAAGTTGGGCAGTGTGCCAGGCCCCAGGCTTAATCAATAACAATCAATGGTATGAAATCTCATGTCATTTAGAGGCCTTCCAGAGTTGGTTTTGGAAGCGTGCTGAGGAGACGGATGTGGTGCAGAGTTTGGTCCTAGAGAATGAAGTGATTCAACGGTCAGGGCGCCTCGTGAATAGATCTGAGATCCAGTGGACACTCCAAAACTCACTGGGTGTAGCCCGGAGGAACTGCAACTAATCCTAATGGCCTCATTTGTACCCCAGAGGCAATCATCCAATCGGCCACACGGTGAGTGGGGAGCGAATCCTGCTCAACTATGAATCCTTGGGTTCTCAGCATGAGGGAGAAACTGGGTAAAATACTGGGGTGAGCCGACTTGGGTCCCTGAATTAGCTGTGTCTGTCTCTAGCACCATTTTTCTAGTCTGCTTAAATAAGGCCTTTCCTTTCTCAAGGATGCAGTTCCACGAGACACTTCTTCCAAGAACCTTGTTGGAACCATCTAACAGGATGGCTACCACTGTGCCCCATGGCCACCTTGAATTACCACTTGATTGGTTTTCTGCGAATTCCATCTCTTTATTAGACTGAGAATGAGCATCGTGGCTATGGACACAGGAGGACTCAGTGTAGGTGTGTGGTACTTGTGGCTACCGCCAGTAACAGAAAAAGCGAGCTGTACATGGGAGTGGCTCAGGAGGATGACAATCACCTGGGTGACTTTTGTTAATCTCTACAAAAAGTGACCGAGCCAGGAGGAAAGAGTGAGAGCACTTACTAAATAAAATAAAAACAGAGAGATGGAAGGAAGAGCAAGGAGAGATTATGGACAACAACCGCAAACCAAAAAACGCCACGGACAAAGAGGTGGCAGTCGTACTGTAGAGCTCCCCAAGCAAAGGGCTCCCCAACCCAAGCCTCAGTGTCTTGCATGCACACATGTATCTCATTATCTGTACTGTCAGTGGAGCTGGGAGCGGGTGAGGAGCCCAGGGACAGGAAGGCAGTTAGCTCACCCTATCAGCCTGTCTTGAATACAGGGGTTTGCTTTCATTTTGTGTTTACAATTGTTGAACAGAATGAATTTTCTATATTGACACACATTTAAAAACCCGAAGCCTGGGCTGGAGAGAGGACTCAATAGTGAAGAGCATTGGCTGCTCTTCCAAAGGGCCCCGGGTTCAATTCCCAGCACCCACATGGCAGCTCACACCTGTCCGTAACTCCAGTTCCAGGGATCTGACACCCTCACACACAGAGACAGACAGATATGCAGGCAAAACACCAATGCACATAAAAAATAGATTAATTTAAAAAAAAAAAAAAACCCGGGCAGCAGTGGCGCATGCCTTTGATCCCAGTACTCGGGAGGCAGAGGCAGGCGAATCTCTGTGAGTTCGAGACCAGCCTGGTCTACAAGAGCTAGTTCCAGGACAGGCTCCAAAGCTTCAGAGAAACCTTGTCTCGAAAACAAACAAACATGAAGCCATTGTTCTTCCCTGAAATGAATCTTGATTTTTTTTTCTCCTTTCCCCACTGATTTACTTGAATAACATTTTCTAGGTGCCGTCAGTGAATTTTACATTTTCCTACACGTAGTTAGAATGGAATGTGTTCATACCTTTTTCTTTTTTATAAACACAAAAACTTCTCCTCCAAGTGTGAGAAAAATGATACTCCAGGGAGATGCATGAGGCTGCAGTTTCTGAAGGCCCCTGGGCATTCTGCCTTCCGGAAGACGCTCATTTTAGAGAGATCTATTTATTTATTTTTTTTAGTAACTGCCCCTCTGTGTACCCTATGAGTTCTAACGCCATAGTGGACCCAAGCGCTCAGCTCTGAAGAACCAAGGAACCCAGAGACACAGCCAAAGGAGAGCAGAGGTCAGCTAAGCCCAAGATCGCAAGATGGCTGCAGACTTTCTGCTCAGCAACGGTAAAGTGCTGACTAGCAAACAAAGACATTGTTGAACGCATTTCCTCAAAACAGCAGGACGTCTCAAGTGCATTTTGCTCAAGAATGCAACCGACTTCATGCAAGGTGCTGACTGCAAAAACGACCCGAATCTTGTTCAGTATCCATGGTTCTCAGATCTCTTCAAAGTAACCCTCCCCTCCTCCCGACATCATGGAATCCTTGTGCCTCCCACTTCCAAGTCATGTACACTAGGGGTGCCGAACAACCCGGGGTTCTCTGAGCTGCCTCCAGTCCCACTCCCATTATCTTCTGGCTGTCCTTTTCCGTCCAGGATGACCTTGACCCACTACGTCCATCCGACCATCCAATCCTCATTCATTTTGCCTTCTCTCCCGCCTTAAGCCTCAGCTCTTAGTGCTACCTTCCTGTGCTTCTCCTGCCACCCAGCGTCGCCACTTCCCTCCCTCAGCCTCCTGTGTCCTTCCACCTCACTTACCCCAGCATTGGAATTTTTGGTTTACTCCACTTTCACGCTCCCTCCACAGCCGTGCGCCTCTGTGTCAGCCCAGTGCTAAGCACCCAAAGGGGGCTTGAGTCATGTTTTCAGGAAGACTGAGGAAGCTTCCCGCCCGGAGGTTCGATAGACTTAGAGCAGGAGAGAGATGAGCATTCTCTCTCCCACTTCCGGCCACCAAGAACAGAAAAGAACCTCACTGGTCCCCAGCGACCTGCGGGGCCTCTGCCGAGATTCCAATCCTCCACACTTCCTCTCCCTACTGTTTTCATTCACATTAAAAAAGAAACCTCAGTGTCTCAAGAAGGAAGATTCTGTTTGGAGCAGAAAGAGGCATGCACTGTTGTCTGATGAGGGGTTCCTTAGGGCGACGGAAGTGTGAGGTGGAATATGTTCCACTGACCCCATTATCAACAGAGTGTTTTAGAAGAGGATCGAACTGCCCACCCCTAAAGAAATAGCACACAAGTCATTCTGAATGGAAATTTCCACATCTTTTCTTACACAGCCTTGGAGATTATAAACACACATTGAAAATGTTCCATGTGGCTGGGGGTGCAGTTCAATGGCAGAATCCTTGCCTAGCAAGCAGGAGGCTCTGGCTGGACAAGCCAAACAGAAAACCAAAAGAACACATCCTGCCGCTGAGTAAATGCAGCTAAGATGGGTTCTTTAAGAGACCTTCTCCTCCTTGGTACAAAGGTCTAATTTTAAATTTAATTTCACTTTGGTATTTTTGAAACAGGGGCTTCCTGTGCAGCCCAGATCGGCCTTGAACTCACTATGTAGCTCAGCCTTGCCTCAAACTTGCGATCCTCCTGTCTCCGCTTCCGGAATGCATACAACCTCTTAAGATGTTACAAAGCTCCTCTCCTTTGGCAAGTATGATTTCTGTTTATCATCTAAGTTTTATATTATTAATTATGTATTCCATAATGGTGCTTATTTCATAAAGTGATTATAGCATCATCCATCTTAGGGTATTTGACATAATTAACAGAACACATATACACTCTTAGGTTTACAACATTGTAGGTTTTTAAAATTCAGCTGCTGCATAATCGCCTCTATCAGCAAAGGTCCGAGTCCACCAAACTCCTTTGGCCAGAACCTTTCTGAGACAGTGCTTCAGGCATCTGCACCAGTTCCCCCAGGCTGCACAGCATGCTCCCTTGTCTCGCCGCAGCATCTGTGACAGAGAGGACTGTCTTGGGAAAGTGGAGGAGTAGCCCTGGAGCTGACGTCATTGTCATTGCTGACATTCCAACCCTGTTCTCTCCCCCACAGGGACAGTTTTTTCAGACCTATAGCTCACTCTCACTGCCCACACCTGACTCCCAGGTCACTGAGTCACTTCCTGTCTTCCAGACTTGCTGAAATTAAGTTAAAATTCACAGAATAGTGTGACAGAAACAGACCGGCCAGTTAACAGCAGAAGGCTAATAAACATACAGTGGACTGACTGTGAGTTCCCAGAATCCTCTGTGGTTAGGCCATGAGAGGGAATTCACCAAAGGCATGTGGGCGACTCAGCCAATCATCTCCACCTGCTCTCTTTTCCCAGATGTACTAGAGACCTCAGAAGCTACAGGCGGAGGGCAGCTACTTAGTGTGTCCAGATGTGAAGACTTTCCCACCTCCAGGCTGGGTGGGAGACATATGTGCAGCTGTTGATCATGAGCACTCTGAAAACAGAGACCTCCGCCTTATTTGATGTTGGATCTCCAGTGGCCACTGTGTGTCAGGAAAACTGTAGGCATACAGCTAGCATTTGCGGGAATCCTGAAAGTGCATAAGTTATATAGAATATGCACATGAAAAAGAAAAATGAATAGTGCATTCTGAAGAAAATTTCTGGGCATATTTTTCTGCTACACACACACACACACACACACACACACACACACACACACACACACACACATAACCTTACTCTAAATATTACTCAAAAACTCTTTTGTCTGCGTTCATTTTTTTGTTTCCATGGAAGGCACCCAACTTTCCACAGGCACCACACCAAGCCAGATTGTGTAATGGCTGCTTTTGAAAAGAACCCAATTTTTTCCCTTAAACGACTATTTCAGTTGACCTAGGAGGTTTACTTCAGCCCTGTTTTGTTTTAGAGAACTAAATGCATTTAAAAAGCAACTGGGGATTTTCAGGACTTGAAGGGTGAATCCCCTCTGGGGACAGCAGCCAGGTGGCTCAGGTGGCCTTGCCCTTGTCTCCTCACCAGGAAAGCTCTTCTGCCCTCAGGACCAGAAGTCCATGGGAGTGACAACTGAGAATCCCCACCAAACCCTCTGTATGTTTGCATTGATTTCCATTCTAAACTCAAGCTCTGGGCTTAAGACTCTCAGGAATATTTGGTATATCTTTTTAATCCTTTTTTATTCCGACAAGCAGTGTCTGTCAGGTATGAGCCAGACATACCTTTTATGTCTTATATTCCCCCGCCCCCCTCTCTCTAACAGGGTTTCTCTGTGTAACTTTCACTGTCTTGTAATTCACTCTGTAGACCAGGTTGGCCTCGAACTCACAAAGATCTGCCTGTCTCTGCCTCCTGAGTGCTGGGATTAAAGGTACGCGCCACGACTGCTGGGATTTTCTGTTTCTCTTTTGTCATTCAAACAGGTTCCATTTCTTGACATTTTCTTTTTTAAAGAAATAACTTGGTCTTCTTATAGAACTCCTAACGGTTGATACAGGGGTTGTCTTTCCGGCTCTTTTACTGGCTTCTGGGAACCTACTCCTTATACTGGGTTGCTTTGCCTTGTCTTAATACATGGGGAGGTGTTTAGTATTACTGCAATTTGATATGCCATGATTGTGTTTTTGTTCTTTCTCTCTCTCTCTCTCTTTCTTTCTTTCTCTCTCTCTCTCTCTCTCTCTCTCTCTCTCTCTCTCTCTCTCTCTCTCTCTCTTTCTCCTCCTCCTCCTCCTCTTTTGTTTTGTTTTTTGTTTATTTTTTTTGTTTTATCGAGACAGGGTTTCTCAGTGTAGCCTTGGCTGTCCTGGTTATATGCCATGTTATATTGATACTCACAGGAGACCTGCCCTTTCTAAGATGGAGACAAGAGAAGAGGGAATTGGGTGGTGGGAGAGAGAGAATAGGGGAGAGGGACTGGGAAGGGAGGGGGGGAGGAGACTGAAGTCGAGATGTAAAATAGATGAATAAAAAAGAAAGAGAAAGAAAGAACGCTAAAGGCACATACCTTGATGTACCATAAAACTATAAGGAGGAGTTGCATACCGGAATTTTAATTCCCTTCTCATTTTCTCACGTCGACAGCAGGCACAGCGTACCTAAGCAGGAGTTTCCAATGGAAGCCCCTCCTTTAAAACTGCTACTAAGTTGGACATGGAGGTGCACTCTTGCAGTCCTAGCACTTGGAAGGCAGAGGCAGGCAGAGCTCTGTGAGTTCCAGGCCAGTCTGGTCTACACAGTACATTCTAGGCCTGTTAGGGCTACACAGTAAGACCTTATCTAAAAATAAATAGAAATAAATAAATAAAGCTTATTTTAGCCGTTTCTCTGAACAAAAATAAATAAATGCAATAAGTATATTCTCAGTATAGGTATTTCTGAAGTCAGAAACCGTGATGTCTTTCTCCTGTTGACTTTCCCAGATTCTGCTTGTCCTTGTTTGTCCCAAGCTCGGTGCCCTGGGTTTTGGCAAGTGATGAGTAGGGTACCTGGCTGAGATATGACACCTGGCAGCTTTCAGCTTCAGCCCACTCTGAATCTTTAAATGCCACTGTAAAAATAACAGCCCGCAACCCGACCCTAGACATCTTGTTATTTTAGAATCTGACTTCCCATTGTTCCTTAGGACAAAACAATCTTCCCGTTGTGTGAGGCACAGTATGACGGCAGAAAGTTAGAGAATTCCTATTTGGCTAAGGTTCCATACTTGGGGTAGCAAGCATCGGCTTCGGATTATTATTATTGCTGTTGTTGTTTTTATAACCTGAATGTGGTTTGCATTAAACGTATTGTAAAGAGCAACTAGAGCCAGAGTGGCAACATCGCTGCAAACGGTTCAAGTATACAGCTCTTGGCACTGCCAGTGTGACAGAGCAATGACTCAGGGCTCCGCCCGGGGACAGCGCACCCAGCCTCCATGTACTCAATATAAATGACACAGCCATGAGAAAGACAAGTATTTAATAAAAAGCAAAAACAAAAGCAAAACCTTCAGTTTCATTCCATTTCATTGCGCTGCTCAGATTTCAATTTTACGAAAAGGTTTTGAAATTCGGTAAGCAATTTACTAGGTATAATTATATTTGATAAGCTACATCATAAACAGCTCCTAATGTGAACTAGAACCAAAAATTACATCCGCCTTTCTAAGTGTACTTTTCTTGTAAAAGTTTTAGCCGGGCGGTGGTGGCGCACGCCTTTAATCCCAGCACTCTGGAGGCAGAGGCAGGCGGATCTCTGTGAGTTCGAGGCCAGCCTGGTCTACAAGAGCTAGTTCCAGGACAGGAACCAAAAACTACGGAGAAACCTTGTCTCGAAAAATCAAAAAAAAAACAAAAACAAAAAAAAAACTTCTTTTTTTTTATTCATAAAGTCAGAAAATGAAGGGAAAGAGTTTGCAGAGTGCAGGGGCTTTTATAGGGAAGGCTACTCTCTCAGAAGTGACTTGAGGGGGGGCATAATGAAGTGATCCTGCAGAGTAGCTTGCTAGCTGTGTGTGTGACTTGGGCGCAAAACTTGACCCTTCCCAACCTCGAAACTTTTTCAGGAAGAAGAAGCCTCTTTGACAGTCTTTGGGATGCACGGAGAATCTTGCGATGTGCACGATGAAACGCAACACTGACAGTGCCTATAATCAAGAAGCCCATGGCACTGGGGCGGTGCCACAGGACTCCAGAGAACATAAGCCTGCACTTCTGTCCTGGCTGTCTGAGGGAAGACAATGGCTACACTCATGCTAACTCTATCAAGAAAAGCCCTGTGAATGTCAGGGAATACCACGGAATGTTGAGCTTTATCTGACTCTTGCATTGCTTGGAAAGTTTTGTTGATGAGCCTTGATCCCCGTGGTTGACATGACTTCATAGTGCGGTCTCTGACATAGCAGGCTAAGCCTCTCCACAAAGCCACAGGCTCAGCTGCTGCCTCTTGGTCCCGCGCGTCAGCCCCAATGCATTCTCTCTCAATTTTGGGATCAAATGTAATGTTTCTAACCTCTCCCTGTTTTGTGCTCCGATTCTAATAAAAGTAAAAGAGAAAGGTGGGACGGCAAAGGCAGAGCCTGAGGAAAGCCGTATTTTTAAATCATTCTGTTACCCTAAGGCAGATCTAAGACAGGATGTCTGGGTGAGTACATGACCTCGGACTACACCAGCCTACAACCAGCTGTGCGACCCGGCCTTGGCGCACGTGGCCCTGACTGGCTTCCTCTGAAGTTCACTCACAGGCGACTCTGAGCCACACTGACTGTTATTAGCAGTTCCCAAGGCACCTGACCAGTGTGAGGCACACAGCACATAGTCAAACGTGGCAGCAATTCACCCAACATTGCCGCCAAAAAGGAGGAAAGTCCTACAACATGCAAAGGCTTAGGTATTTTGTGGTTTGACTGGAGATAAACGCTGGCTATAATTGTAGTATTTACTAAACAGGGAATAAGCTATTTGGGAGCGAAAGACATTTCCTGGTAACACAGTGTTCTCTATGTCTTAAATTTTTCCCCAGACATATTCTGGAATCTGGTTTAGCATAAATCATATGAGAAAGGTTTATGAAGCTCACATATAAAGGTTTATGAAAGTGTGATTTTTATTAAAACAAGAATTTCTCCCTACATACTGTTCAAACATTCTGCTAAAGGAAATATGCATGGCTACTGTTGCTGTAAAAGGTGAAGCATGCTGTCTAATGCTTCCTGCAGAACGGCTCGTTTAACCATCCCCACCAAAAGGACGAAGAGACCAAGGCTCAGGGAGGTTAAATAAGGTGACCCAGGTCTTGCATTAGGATGTTGACACTTGAAACAAGCATTTTTGTTTCCAGCCCTTGGCTATAACTATGAACTGTTCCAAATCCTTCTGAAGAAGCTAGACTATAGATAAAAACACACCTAAAGTTGTGTATGTATAAGTGTGTGTGTATATGTACACACATATATATGTAACAATTGATCATTAAATATGCATGTCAACAATGCACCAAAAGAATAAGGAGTAGAGAAAGGCCACCTATAAAGAAGGACTTATCAAATTCTGTTAAAAATAGAACTTGCTGTTGACAAAAATGAGGAGAAAAGTGGAATCACTGAGCAACATTTTCCAAAGGTCTTGGTGGCTTTCCAGAAGGTTCTACAGGAGAACACTGGGTTTCCTGTTGGAGTGAAATCCCTAAAAGTTTTTATGGAGGTGAGGGTGGGGGTGGGGTGGGGACATATGGAAGTCATCAGAACAGAGCATGCGATTAGCACCCAGCTAAAGCCCCTCGTGTGGCTTCTTGCCCTCAGGACACCCTGGGGTTAACTTTACCAACACCACTTCGGAGAGCAGCGATTGAAGCCTCAGAGCCTTAGGAAAGTGGGTATACAACCAACAGTCTTAAAGTCTAACCCAAATCATCCTGAGCCCCAAAGCCTTCTCTCTTCCACAAAGCCAGGCTGCTCAAAGTTGTCTTTCTGCCCGCTGTAGCTGTTGTCTGGTACTCAGTATTTTCAGCAGGACAGTGAAACAGAGGTCTTGTGACGTGGGGACAGGGGGAGAGAGAGTACGTGGACCAGTAAAAATGACAGGCCAGTCCAGTCACCTGTATTATTAATTAAGCCTTGCTCTCTGCCAGCTAAGTCTTGCAGGGCTCCATGGCGATTATCAGGGCAGTCAGGAAGTCAAAGGCACTGATAACAGAACATAATCGGATTATGCGTCGCCCATCCCCCAACTTGGTAGTTTAAGCAAAACCATTCTTTTAAAGCTAAGGTTTCTGCATTGTTTTTCTATTAGTTACTATTCAGAGTGACCCTAGAGATCTCAAGAATTGTCAGAGCTGGTTTTCATGTACCCATGGAATGAGAAAGAACGAATTCTTGCTGAGTGGAAGTGAGAACTCAGATACACACTTGAGTAGCCTCTTCTTGTCCCAGGTGTGGACTTAACCAGTGGCCTCCACACAGCAGAAAAACCACAGCAACGGAGCACTGGACACAGCCCATGCCTAATAAAAACATTTTTGTTTATGATGTCTGGACCGCTGACATTTCCCTTTTAAAACCAAATATTTCCTTAAGTACTTTTTTTTTTTTTTTTTTTTTTTTTTTTTTTGGTTTTTCGAGACAGGGTTTCTCTGTAGCTACGGAGCCTGTCCTGGAACTAGCTCTTGTAGACCAGGCTGGCCTCGAACTCACAAAGATCCGCCTGTCTCTGCCTCCCGAGTGCTGGGATTAAAGGCGTGTGCCACCACTGCCCAACTTTCCTTAAGTACTTATAGCAATCTTGCAAATAAACCTGAATTTAAATATGGAGAAATGGTTAATATATTTTGGAAATATTCTGCTTTTAAATCCACTAAGGTGAAGCCTTTTCATTTGTAGATTTTAGGTTTATTCATTTCTTCTCTGTGTATAGGTATTTTGCCTACACACAATATGCGCCCTGCATTATGCAGTGTCTGAGAAGGACCGGTGAGGGCAACAGATTCCCTGGACTGGAGTTACAGACGGTTGTGAGCCCCATGTAGGTGCTGGGAACTGAACCCAGGTCCTCTGCAAGAGCAGACAGTGCTCTTAACCATCTCTATTCCCTATGGGTAGCTTTGGATTTTCAAAAAATATCCTGAGTTTTAAAAAGTCTCTTACCATGTATCTTGTAATTGTAGACCCTCCTACAATAGGCTAATTGGCATTTAAGTTTAAAGTAGAGTCATATGTAGTTACATTTTAGGATATTTGGCGTGGAGTGAAAAGTTTGCTTTCCTAGGGACTAGGTATTAACAGCCATGTCTGTTACTACCAAACTTGGCCATGCTCTGGGGCTCTATCATTACCAGGGAAAATGCGGGATAGACTCAAAACAGTGAAGAATTAAAATGAAAAGACACTTGATTCTCAATCCCCAGACGTATTTCTCAGTTTGGAGAAAATGATAATGAGTTTTTCAACTTAAAAAATTAACAATAAGCTGCCTTTTATAAAGGAGATTATATATGCTATTAGTCATTTTGAAAAATGACCATGGTTTCCAGAAGCCTTGATTGACACTTCTCTGCTGGGACAGTCCTCCCTTGTATAAACACATACACACACCCGTGTTTCATGTGAGTTGCAATTCCGCAGGAACTTCAAGGAAAAACTGAAGCAAAGCAAAAAAAACCCTCATTTTCCCATGCTTTTTTTTTTTTTAAACTTCTTGTGTAAGAACTTTTATGAGATCGGAGTAAACTGTTTTATTTATTTTCCTTTGTTCCTCCCGTCTTACTGGAAGCAAACATTATCTGGATGTAATCATATTCAATGAGAATAAATTTGGACTAAAGAGATGACTCAAATCAATGACTAAGAATTAACATGTTTAATTCTGCTGCCCCACTGGATATGCCAATTGAATTTTACTGGGTCAACATGTTCACCTGTTCTAATGTGACGTGTGTGTTCCCTCCAAAGGAAAGAATGCCATTTTTATCAACCTTTTGCTTCACTTCAGACTTATCCAGTCCTCTGCAACTCAGCTTTTTAAACTCTGTGGCAACCAAAACAGTGAGGGCTGAGGAAGCAGCACAGTGGTCGAGCTCCTGTCTAGCAATCATGAGGTGCTGTGCTCAGCTCCCAGTATTACCGAAATTAAACAACACGCTCTGCCCCAAACAACAGGAAAACAAAACAAAGCAAAATAAACACCCAACAACCTCCGCACTCCCACACACAGTATGAACCACCTCTCCAGCCTTCTTCCTCAGAGCTTCTTACATGGGTTCTGTCTCTAAAACACTGCTTGTGTTCCACTAGCCTGTCTGGTGTCCCAGCCACCTGGAGCAGACAAATATTTTCCTATGTGAAGGATCCCATAGCAACCAGATTGGTGTCAGGGACATAAACCAGCTGTTTTAGTGCCGCCAGCCATCAGCCGCCACAGAAGGTTCACACAGAGCGTTTGAGAGCTCCCAAGTCCTTGTCTCTCAGGGCACTGTGTGTGTGCGCGCGTGCGTGTGCTCGTGTGTGTTCAAGTGTATGGGCGCTGTCCGTGCTTGTGGCGTCAGGGGACAAGCTCAGGTGTTAGTCCTGGCTGGCCACCTTGTTAAGGCAGGGACTCTTGTTCTCCACAGGCTAGCTGGCACACGGGCTTCTGGGAATTCTCCTGTCTCCACCTCCTATCTCCCCACCTGAGCACCAGGGTTACAGACACGTGTGACCATGGCCAGCGTTCACATAGGTTCTAGGGATTCACACCCAGGTCCTCACACTTATGTGGCCAGTACTGCCCTGACCGAGCCTCTCTGCAGCACTAGACACAGACCTTTAGACACGAGAGTAGAGGGGAACTGAGGTAGGTAAGATTAGAAAGATCTGTTTCTAGACTATTGGTTTCTCACAAGTGACGCCATCTTGGAAAGTCAGTAAGTCTCACACAGCCTCCGTTTCTCATTTGTGGAATGTGGCCATGAGAACGCCACCGTGCGGGGAAGTGTACTATGGTTGGCAGACGAGAACCACGTGGTGTATCTCCTATTACTAAGTTAAAGAACACATGATCTGGACACAGCCGGTGACAACAAAGGTCTACAAAACAGGGCACAGAGGAATGCATTAGACATGCTAGTACTTTTATTTTGTATATTTTATTTAAATTTTTTTTTTTTTTTGCAAAACCAAATCATTTTGTCAGTATTTTATAATGGAATGTTACGCTAAGCTTTGTTGCTGGTTTCTGAAGGCAAGTGGGAACTGTGTGGGGTAGGGGGCTGCTGTGTGGAAAAGCCCCCTCCCTGCGTCCTTGCTTTCAGGAATATCAGTCATCATACCATAGGAAAATCTACACGGACCCAGTTGAGAGCCTCACAGGGAAACAGTGCACACTTCATTAAGCAAACCCTCGGAAGAACCGATAATTGACTTAAGGTTCTTGCGAAGTGGTTTTGAAAAGCATGCTATCTGTCAGGAATGAGTGGCCAACAAGGATGAGATAAAGCCAGTCAACAGTCACATCTCTAAGGGAAGAGCGATGAGAATGCATCTGGATGAGGCAAAAGTCGGGCTGAGCTAATTTAACATAGTGTGGGAAGACAATTTCAAGTGAGGTTGGTTGGCCTCTATGTCTTCCGCTACTAGAGACAGTGAACGTGAATATATATATCAACATGTAAAGATAAGTACGTTAGAAAGGCTGCTTGACAGGAGGGGGAGGTGTCCTCAGCCCATCACCATGGGATACAGTCTATGGCTTCTGATGGATGCTTAGACACAATCCTGGGATACCATGAGTTGATGTCCTAACTGAGATGGCACCTAAGAGGTGGGAAGCATGGACCATGTGGATACCACAGATAATGGGGGGATTCACATGCCAAAGGGAATGGAGACGGGCATGGACCATGGCGGTGTGAGAGTCCAGTCTACTACTCTGGTTAGCAACCAGCTTAGAACTTAAGAGCTGCTCCTTTCTAGAATGTCCTGACTGTGACTAACGATATGTAGCAGAAGACATGGGTAATAAGACGTTGGATAAGGGAATACTGTATACTTATAGCAGGGAGGTGCCCTGTGCTAAGAACCACGTGTATACAGGAGCACAGCTCACGAGCTCATCTCGCATGGCATGCTTCCAACACGTTACACGATATGGTGTGCTTTGTGTTTGTGCCGAGTGGTCAGCAGATCAAGATGCTGGCTACCCAAGCCCTGCTAAACCTGCCTCGTGCTGAGAGGTTAGTATCTTTCGTATCCCCAGAGCCTGTTCACGTCACACACATCCCGTTCGAGGTACCCTCAAGGCTCAGCATACAGACAGATCTAGGTAGCGTCTATCACTGAAGAAGTACAGCTATTCGCTCCTAATGAGTCAGCTCAGCTGAGGAAGGTTTGCAGGAAACAACAAAACTAGCTAGCCCTCTTGACAATCGGCCCAGTAAAGCCTGCCCGAGGTGAGCCTGCTGTTGGAGTTAAATACATATGCTCCCCCACTCTGTCCAATCTAAGAAGCAAACTTTACATGTTTGCAAATATCCTCTCCTCCTGTCTGTGAGCACATGATGTCTCAGTACGTGTGGCGCTCACTCGTTGACACCATATATGGTCAGGGTTAACGTGTGCTTGTTGAGTGGATAAACGAGCTACCCGTAAGTTAAGATACACTGCCCATCAAGTCCCACATCACAGCGCCAAAATCCACATCCTCCACTTGATTTTGATGCTCTCTTCCCCACTAACCCTAAGCTCCACGAGGGAAGGGAGTTCATGTGACTAGCTGTGTTATAGGAGCCTACAGTTGGCCTTGGCAAATATATTAATAATTGTTCAATGTGTTGACGGACAGAGTATTGTAATGGGTCGGTTCACAGTATCATTGTTTCTTCTCTGATCTGCTCTTCTCCAGAACACAAACCCTAAACTAAAAAGTGGCAGTTTCTAGCCTTCCCACACATGTAACTACTCATGATTTGTAAAACAATGTCAAGACTTACAATAATTGAGTCTTCAAGTCCCATTTCCCATGCAGTGATATTTCCAGTAACATGCGAGGGGACACTCATTTATTTCTATAAAGAATTATTTCTTTTTATCTTATGTGTAAGAGTGTTTTGCCTTCACCTATGTGCACTGCCCAAGGAGGCCAGAAGAAGACGTTGGAGCCCCTGGAACTGGAGTTACAGATGGTAGTGAGCCACATGGGTGCTGGGAACTACACCCTGGTCCTCTGGAAGAATAGCCAGTGCTTATAACTGCTGGGCCATCTCACTAGCCCAAAGGTTCTCAACTTGTGGGCCGTGACCCCCTTGGGAGTGCTGAACAACCCTTTCACAGGGATTGCATATCAGAAATCCTGCATATCAGATATTTACATTACAATTCATAACAGTAGCAAAATTACAGCTATGAAGTAGCAATAAAAGAATTTTATGGTTGAGGGGTCACCACCACATAAAGAACTGTATTAAAGGGGGCGGCTTTAGGAAGGTTGAGGACCACTGCAATAGTCCCATCTCATTCTCTCATTTATTTCTTAATATATCAAACATTTTAAAGTCTGAGTACTTTTCAAAGCAAATCTTTTATTTGGTAGCATCTATAGTCTCCCTTTCCCTGTACTAAAATGGGTTCATGCTTCTTGGTCAAGAGCTACGCCACACATCAACCTTTCCGGTTCCTTCAATCAGGTTTGGATGTGTGTATTGATTGCCTCAAGCCTAGGAGTTGCACAGAATCATTCTTGCAACTGACCCTCTCTGATCCGGGATGGGACTGGATGCTATAGGTTTGTTTCCCTTTTCATAGTTCCTTGTACACAGTAGGTGCTCAATAAATACGGGTTGAAATAAGGTACACAATATTACTATGCATACTCTGCAACAAGACAGAGGACTTGGTGTAAGAGTAACATTTGAACCAAATAAGATAATAGGGAGGGAACAGAAAAACAAAACAAAACAACAACAACAAAACAGCCTCTTGGCGTAAACAGACCTGTGAAGCAGGGCATGTCAACAGTCAGCCCTAAAGACACAATTCTCTTCTGTTCTTTGCTCTAAAGCCTGGCACAGAAGGGTCATCTAGTGTGTGTGTGTGTGTGTGTGTGTGTGTGTACTGTCTCATCAGCTAAAATAAATAAATAAAATCAACTCTTTTCATTTAAACTGAGCTCTGACTCTTTTTGTGGTTACATTCAAGTACTTGTAAAGCTTGGAGAGCACCAGTTGGGCGCCTCTAGAGAGAGCACGGGATTCTTTTGTGGAGTCATTTATGGTTAATTAAAGAAGTCGCCTCGGGCCAGCTTGCTGGGGCTCTCGAGGTGTATTCCGTACAGTGCCGTCATGGCTCAGCCCAGAGAGTGAGAGTGCAGACTGTCTGGGATGCAGGAGAACAGTGGTTCTCAAGAGATTTCCCTAGGTCACTGTTTTCTGGTAGAGAAGGGGTCATGAGCCCCAAGAAGCCTTTTAGCTTCAAGGAACTTTGGTTTTGACTCTCAAGAAAGAAACGGACTGGGCTGCTTGCCCTTTGCTGTTGGGTGGAAGATGAACAGGTGTCCCGAGGGGGCATCACACACCCTTGATCTCCTCTCTCCTCCTCTGCTTGTAGCAACACCATTCTTAGCATACTGGAGGCTTCCTTGGTTGAGGGACTCAGCCCACTGCTGGCTTCTAGTTCCCTAGACAGGCTCATTCAGCCCCAGCTCAGATCAGTGGCCAGCCTCTGCCCTGTGCTGCCTGTCGGTGCATGTGAAGTCCCTGGAAGGAGTGAGCTTGAACACGATGCCATGAAGGCGTCTCTTCAGACTTCTGAGGCCTTACTGAGGACAAATGGGGTTCCTTCATGAAAATGATCCTCCTGATTGCTAAGACTTAGGTTTTCAATAGGGCTAATCTCTCAGGACTCCACTCTGGCCCAGACACCTTCGAACTGTCAGCACTGCACGTTTGCCTACCTCTAGTCCATCTGGGAATTTACTTTTGTATTTATTACCATATTTCTATGCATTTGTTAAGTGAGCATTCTCTCATCATTTCAACAGAAACAGAGGAGTTACATCACCTACTCTGCAGTGCACAGAACATGCATCCAATCAGAAGCATCATTGAAGATGGTCCATAATTTTCAGAACCTTTAGGGCTAGAGAGATGTACGTGGGGGAAAAGCTCTGCCAACTGTCAGTTCTTCACTCTGGTATCATGGCTGAGCGCTCGGGGTGGGGTGGCAGCAGGAAGAGTGGGGTGCAAAAGTATCAGTCGAGAACTGACAGCTGAATCCCACTTGCTATGCACAGAGGGAGATGACATGTGTGTGCTTGGTGCTCAGACACTGCACAGCCCTCATCTGGTGGGAGGCTAGCTCCAGCTCCCCTGTGGTTCATCCTGATTCAACATGCAGAGGCATTACCATAAAATGGATTCGCCTCTGCCGGCTATTCGGTGTTTTTTTAAAAAAAAAGATTAAGTGCAAGATTATAGAAAGCTTCCATAATTTACATAGTTTCCTTCAGTGTCATTTAGCAAGTATATTCAAGTTTTCCTGTTTTATCCTCATTTGAGAGAGACCTCAAAGCAGTTAGACTTTCCATCTCTCGGCTGGAGAGATGGCTCAGCAGTTAAAGGGACATACTATACTTGAGAGGACCAGAGTTCACTTCCCAGCAGCCTTTCTCAGACTCACAACCACTTGTAAGCCCAGCTCCAGGGGCTCCTGCACTCTCTTCTGGCTTCTGCAGGCACTGCACTCGTATGGCATACAGATATATGTGCACAAGTGTACACACACATAAATTAGTACAAAAACGAAAACAAATCTAAGTGTGATTAGTAAGACTAAGGTAGGAGCAGTAGGTTAACATTTTATCCAGCAGTGAACTACTCTGAGGTCTTTCTGTTAGAATATCAGGTTTGCAGTCTTAAAGGTGTACATGGCATTACAATGGTCAAGTAGTTCCAGACATATGGCTGCCTGGATTGCGGAATTTGCAATGGCAGAATACCACAACGAACTGGTAGGGGACACTTTGTGTTCATTAACCCAACTAACATAACTTGATCATCAACAGTGTCGTTAGGAGAAACTGCAGGGAGTACCGGATAATCAAGGAACAGATGATTTATCAATAAAGAATTCCAAGTAATGGATGCTGCATAAAGAAAGAAAGAACAAGATAAAGACTTGATTCAAATGTATTCCAAGCGAGTCAAGAAGGAAGAAGACTCCAGTTCTGTGAAGGAACTGTGTTGGGAAAAAGGGTTTCAAAGATTGTTGATATTTAAAGCAGCATTGGAATCTGAGGAAAGGACCTCTGCTGTTGCTTGCCCCAAAGGTATAAACCCCACTACTGCGTAATCAATATAATCTCTAGTTACATTCTAAACCCTTCTCCTTAAATTCACAGGTGAGTACAGCTTCCAGCCCTCAGCAAAGAGGCTTCTTTTCGCAGCAGAAGGAAACCATTACAAAAGTCCACAACTGGTGAGACATGCAAAGGACAAATGACCAGGGGGTGCCCGGCCGCAGGGGCTACATCCACAACACAACCTTTTCACCTAAAGGCTCTGGGAACATTCCAGAAAAGTAAGCAGAGAGACCGTGAGAGCCAGAGGTCCAGGAAATCTGCTGTGAGAGTATACCCATGAAATTCCAAAAAATGTAGTCACCTAAAGAAAGTGACTACACCAGCTGACATGCCAACATGGATGGGGAAATCTCACAAGGCCCTACCTCTAAAGGAACTAGAGGCAATTAATGAATCTCGAGAGACAAGGATCAGTCTTCTACAGGTACAAACCCCCTGATAGGTCATTGGATCCCAAATCGTTAGCCTTAAACTAATACAGTTATGAGTAACACTAAATAGATTTATCAGGCTGTATTTATATGTATGCATGTGTGTGTACATATATCCGTATGTGTGCATACAGAACAATAATTAAAGAACAGGTTGTGAATTTGAGAGGGAGTGAGGAAGATAAGGGCGGATTTGAAGGGGAGGGGAAGATGATGTAAATACGGAACACATGGATGATACTCTCACGATAAAATTAAAGAGATTTTTTTAAATCTAAGGGGATTAATGAGTAAGAAGGTAAAGGAGGTGGAATGTGTAAAGGGGCGAAGAATCAGTAAAGCCGAGAGGACTGAGGGAAAGCACACAGCAAAAAGTACGGTAGCAGAAAAATACTAGAGACTAGGCTGGAAGAGCACTCCTGGGCCACAAGGCAAAAAGTACAAGACAAACCTAAAACAAAACCACCAACTCAAACACAGAAGGGAAGCAAAAATCAAAGTAGGAAAGAAAGAAGAATAGCAATAGTTTTTAAAAATCATAGGAGAGAAAGGGCTGGAGAAATGGCTCAGTGGTTAAGAGCACTGGCTGCTCTCCCAGAGGACCTGGGTTCAGTTCCCAGCACCCACAAGGCAGCTCACAACTGTCTGTAACTCCAGTTCCAGGGGATCTGATGTCCTCTTCTGGTCTCCAGAGGTTCCTGCATGCACATGATTTCACATAAACTCACACAAGTACACATATACACACATAAAAATAAAATAGAACCCTTCAAAACATAGGAAAGAGCACATTTTGTGGAACCCAGAACTGGAACACGCATGGCACGGAGGTCTGCAATGGGGCCAACGGATGGATGGATGGGAGGGACATGGAGGACAAAGCTGGCTAGTTCTGGGAGGAGATCCAGAGTGTCGAAAGAAAGATATCTCTGAGGAGACTGGACGAATAAGAGAAGCCTTTGATCCATGGGCAGGATTTATTAAAGCAGAGGGGAAAAGGAATATTCCAGAAAGAAAGCGGTTTAACATTTCCATGCATATACCAGCATTTGATCTTCCAGACCAACCCAGGCAGCCATTCTTATTCCTAGAGTCCAGAAGCAGAACTGTGGGCCCATAGAACCCAGGGACAGCCTAAGGTCATGCAGTGATCTATGGGTAGCCAAGTGGTGTAGGCAGTGGGCACAGAGGGGTCTGGGCTTTGGTTTCCTCAGCACTGGTGGAGCTGCTGTCCTGTTTATCAGTCAAATGAAAATGTCTTCACACAGAGCACACGAAGGACTGCTGCCGCCAACGCTTTGATTTTAGACACAGTAACTTTTACTGAAACATTTAAAGAACATACCTGAAGATGTGTGTGTATGTGTAAAATATGCATATGTATTTTACATGGTATATATTCAGGTCTGTGAAATTTGGCACAATGACATCAGGCATCTTACTTAGTTTCTTTATATTAGAAAGTTTAAATAGATGTTGCACCCATATTAACCCAGTTTCTAAAACTTCAAAGCTAACTAAAGAAATGACTCGGTTTTCGCGACGCTGGAAAGCGTGATGAGTAAGGGGGAGAAAAAGTCCACACGGAGGGGAAAAGAGTGGGGCGGCTCCCTGCGCGAGCAGCAGAGATAAACAAAGGCAATGCCACATGTGATTACTGGATTTTAGTTTTGAGTGGGTCAGCGTTTCAGCACCATGAGAAGCTCAGCCGAGGGAAACGCAGGCACGTTCACCAATGGTTTGTAGACTAAGGACGAACAGTACGAGGTACTCCAGGATACCTTGCTGACACTGAAGTTCCTCTTGGAGAGACGGCTAGGATCACTCGCTCTGCTTGCAAGCAACGCGATGCAATTATTAAGGGGCTTAACAATTGTATTATTAACAGTCTTTTGTGCAACACAGTGATTGTGACTAAAATCCAATGCTTTGTTGGTCTTCACAACAAAAATCTAAATATCCCTATGAAATCTGACATGGGGACAAAAATCAGCCAGGTGTTCCTCCAGGTGACACACGTGTCCACACATGGGAATTTAGCTCAGGCCAAAGATACTGACTGCGTGGATCAGAAAGGGCCCAGGGGCTCCATCTCTACAGGAGGAAGTGCTGGCAGTTGGGGAAGGAGGTTTACTCTCCCTTGGGGACATATCCCCTGCTGGGTTGCTTGTGCCCCAGTGATGTTCACAGACCCACGTGTTCATGGGCAGTACTAACAGGACATGGAGTTATTAAAAACAAAGACAAAAAAGAAAGAGGACATGAAGCTGGGTGGGAGTTGGGGTTGTGGGGGGGGTTTGGAGAAGGAGCATGGATCAAACAATATATATTGAAACTTTCAAAAAATAAGAAAATTATTAAAACAAAGCAAACCATACTGGCTGGAATGAATGGTGCCCTCATATAGACATAGATATAGAGATCAATTACAGAATGGTCCAGTGTTTCCCAAAGAACGTCATCCATCCGTCTCTAACCCCCATCTCATGTCTAACTTCCCCAGAGCCCTACCTCCTATCTACTGATATTTTCTTCTTCTTCTTCTTTTTTTTTTTTTAAATCTCCACTGCGGGAAAACAGACACCACAGAGAGACAGTAAGAACAAACCTTTGCTTTCTAGTTTGTCCAACAAGAACAGACATTAGTGTGCTACTCATTACCAAGTGTGTGGGAGGGAAGGCTCCTGCTCAAACCGAGTGGCTTCAGCAGTGGCACCACCTCAAGGTGCTGAGGACCCTAATGGGAGCAGGGCTTGGGGGAATCAGGAGACCAGCACAGCCACAGCTCACGTAGCTGTCCCCGCCATCTGTCGCTGCACTCGCCCTCATCCCACAGAAATGAAATTAGTCAGCGAGGATTTTTGTAAAATGCATAACACAGTTGTCTTCTAGGAGCTGGCGGAAGATAAATGATTCCAGACGCTGGACTGTGGCCATTTTCCCACACACGCCACAGAGCTCCGACATCCATATTGGGCCATAACGCTGAGTGGTGTCTGCCTCTGCCAGTTTATAGCCGGTGCCTCCACCGCCGGTTTACACTAGAGAGCCAGCTCTCTATCACACACAAGTCCCTTTCTGCCGGTGTAGGTTAAAAGGGGATTGATTGCCTTTTTACAGTCACAGAGTGCCGATATTCCTCCTCTGTGCTTTGTTTTTGCTATTGCCCCAGAGACTCTGCTATTGAAGCCATTGTTTTAATCTCCCACTGGAATTAGAGAAATCCATGCCTAATAAAACACACGGCATTGGACATTGAATATGAACCATTAGGAGGTGACAGTCAACCATCCAGACCCACATAGCCTAGCTCGGCTTGAGACTGAATACTCTGAAAATGTGCCACACATCCACGGTAGGATTATCCCGCGAGCCGGTTGGTGCTCTGCAATAAGACCCAGAAACAGCTGCCTTCAGAAACAGTGCCACATCAACTGCACGATTTGGAAGGTCCGGCGGGAGTTTAAATATCTGTTCATACACTGTGCGAAGCGATAGCATTTTCTGTCGGCCCTGTGAAGCTAAAAGGTGAGCCACTACCCCGTGAAATTATATTTGAAAGATAAGAATCATATTCACAGTTCCCAATGGTGAAAAAAGGCAAGAGAGGGGGAGAAGAAGGGAGACATGGGAAGGAGGGACAGAAGAAGGGAAGACAGAAGTCTATGCCGGTAACCTGAGATCTGAAACATAAAATAGAGCATTCCACAGCAGATGTCTTTAAAATGAATAATGGGACCACAGGCGCTGCCTCAAGTTCTTGTCAAAAGAATGCTCTCCTCAGGGTCAGCTCTACCCGAGAACCAAACTTCCTATACCCGTAACAAATCTTGTAGCCCAGAAAGGAAGCGCCGCTGTCTTCCCACCACCTCTTTCTCTAAGGAACACAAACTTACTTTGTTTGAAACTGTCCTCAGGCTGCGCTGTGCCTTTGGAACAAAACCACTCTCTCTTTATTTCCTTCTCTGCCGTCTTGAGAACTGCTGCTCAGGAGCTGACAGATGGAGCCTCTGCTGCTCTCTGCTTCCTCTTCGTTATCTCTGCCAGCTAATATTTCCCCTGTGCTTAGCTGTTGTCTGTGAGACGGGCCCACATCACTGTAGCCTGATCAATGGAGCGCCTAGTTTGAGGTTAGTTTTGGCCCCGCCTTCTAGCTCTAAGAGGAAAAAAAAATGAAAACTCACAGCTGGATTTTTTATAAATCTGCTCTTTTAAAACTGGCTCTGCAGCCCTGCACATACCAACGGGAAACGCTGCCAGTCTGTCCCAAGCCAAGAGTGCGTTCCTCATCCTACGTCTCCTGCCCTCGATAGGCCAAGCGGGCGCCTCACCTAACCAACCGCATTCAAGTCTTCAAGTTAGCTTAGAACTTTACAGGAATGAAAAGAAGCATTTCAAACAAAGCTTACATTTTCCCAAGCACAGTGAGCCTCAAAAGATGATGTGCACACACTCTCCCCACACACACCACACAGACACACACATACACACACACAAACACACACACTACACAATGGAATAACCTATGGAATGTTCATATTGTGAAAAACAATTCCAAAGATAAAATGGAAAAGGGGGAAAGACTAAAATCAGACAACGCCACATTGATGTCTATCTAATTTTCCATCCCAAATCCAAGCCACTGCTCATACACGGTGATTGATGTTGTACCCCAAGCAGAGTGTTTGCTGCTCGTATTTACATTGTCAATGAAGTTGTTGGCTCAAGAGAATACATGGCCGGGTTAATTGCTAGCAGGTATAGTTAACAGGGGTGGACACACAGACAGCCATTCTGAGTACTAGGAAATTGAGACTAAACATTTAAATTCTATATCAATCTGATCTCCAATCAGAAGATCTGAATCTGAGTTACAGGTTTTTTTGTTTGTTTGTTTTTTCAAAATAAAACCAAAACCAAACCAAAACAAAACTTATGTTTCGGGATTATAATCTATTTTCCTCTTTCCCTTTTCCCCTTTACACCTCCACGGTCTCTTTCACATTCATGGTCTCTTTTTCCTTAACTGTTGTTTGTGTGGTGTGTGTGTATGTGTGTGTTCCTAAATACATTATTAACACAACTGCTCCGTTGGTATGATGTTACTTGTACATCTATGCTGACCATTGGTACTGGATAAGTTCTGACTGATACATCCACAGCACCATCCTCCTCACCCAAGGCTGAGGAGTCGTTTCGTGAGAGGGGAGCAGAAAGGTTGTAAGAGAACAGGGAGTTTGCTGTGAGAATGTGTCTCCTGGTCCTGTCAGAAGCTACACCTATAAACTGTAGTAGTCTCATCTACACGGCTGCCTAAACATGAGTCGAGCAAGGATGAGAACGGCGACATGTTGATGTGGCGGGGGGGTGGGGGGGATGTCTTCCCCAGGCAAGAGCGCACCGGTTGGTTATTGAGCCTCAGTTTGATTTCTCGGTGTCTGTGGGCATAAAAGGCACGAAGTCATCAGCAGTGATCACACAGGCAGCTGCACAATTAAACAATGACAACTCTACTTTCCCGTCACCCCTTTTCAGTGAGAGAATATTAAATCAATATAAATATTTCATCCGGCAAAGGATGGTAGCAAACTAAATATCACAGGTAGAGATAAGGAGAGGAAAGGATCAAAGGGTTTGGGGAATAATGTCAGGTTTCAATATTTAAATTCTACAGGGAGAGAATATCAGCAAAGAGAGCAGTTAACAGTGAACTTAGGATATGTACGTGTGTATGTGTGAGCCGGGGGCAGTCATGGGGGAGAGGGAGAAAATGTCTCTCATTATCCTGGACTCTCCTAAGTGGTCTAGTCTAGCTGGCCAATAGGTCCCAGGGATCCACCTGTCTCTGCCTCACCAGTGCTGGGATTAAAAATGAATACCACACCCAGATAGTCTGATTAGGTCCTGGGACTTGAACTCAGGGGCTTAAATTTGCAAGGCCAGGACTTTAACAGCTGAGCCATCTCCCTGGTTCTGAGTAGTAAGATTTTAGTGCCTCAGTTTCTCTTCAGTCTCACCCAGTGAAGTGCTAGAGCCACAGAGTCATTTGTCTGACAAGCCCATCGGGGACAGAGACACTCACGGGGTGAACGGGTGGACCAAACATTGGGCCAGATGAGGGCTTCTTGCTTCAAGCGTGGGAGCGTGGTCCTACTGTGAGGGCCTTGGCTTGAAACTGGAGCATCAGCTACGACTCAGCCTCAGGGGTGAGACGGCCTGTGGGTCCTTGCAGAGTCCTCCAATGGGGGCTTTAGGCTTCAAATGCAGGATGGCTTCTTCACTGGAAGGTAGAGGACAGATTTGTCCCTGGATCCCTGATCTAACCCAGCTCTCTCCTCACCCTAACCCCTCTCCCTTTCCTACTTCCTCTTGGAGAAAGTCATCCAGCTGACAAGGGGCTGAGTCAAGAAGCAGGGTGTTTGTAAACATCCTTGAATGAAAACACATGGGCCTTCTGGATGAATGTCCCTAAATGGTGGTGCAAGCCCTTGTTTGCTGTGGCTAGCAAGAAGCGAGTTTCTGAGTTAAGGGGCACCTCCCACATGAGGGCTGTGTGCTGGAAGTCTGGGCAGCTGCGTACTCCGGGAGAAGACAAAGCAGAGAAGATGGGAAAGGCTTGCTGCCTACCCTGTGTGGTACCCCACTGCCTACACTGTGTTCTTGTCCAAAGACTTCGGGAAGTTCCCCGTCTATTTTTATCAGGACATCAAATGTGTGATCTTTGGTTCCTAATCTGAAGGGCTATTCTAATCTGGGATAAGAGAGTTTTCCAAGAGATACTTTTTACCGTTACAATGAACACAGCGCACATGCTATTCACCAGAGAAGATGGGTGCCGCCAGCTCTCTATAACATCCGGTTCACACGGACAATGGCAATATGCAGTATCTGGAGTCAGTGCTATTTCAGATTTTAGAGTATTCCTGCATGTATGTATATGTATGTGTGTGTGTGTATATATATATATATTAGTATGTTTATATATTTGTATATGTATATATATCTAACAAGACATCCTGTGGATGGGACCCAAGTCTAAACACAAGTTTCATTTATGTCTCATGTATACCTCATACACATGGACTGTATTTTTATGTAATACTTTTGATAATTTTGTGCGGGAGACAAAGTTTCATGGTATGGATACTTGGGCTATCATGGTGGCACATAAAAACTTTCAGATTTTGGATGTTTGGATTATAGATGTTAGAGTGTTGTCATCCAAAAGCAAAATATAAGAACACGGAGGGATAGAAAGAGGGCAGAGTGGACAGAGAGGAGGGGCAGCAACTCTTCTGGGGAGCAGGAGAAACCAGGAGGCATCTGTGTACTAAGCATGAAAGGCTGATCCAGAAGGAGGAACCGAGGCAAAGACACAGCAAGACACAGTAATCAAGGCAAGCCCTGTGACACCAGACGAGTGACTTGGGACCTCTCTTTGTTAGGGGATAATTACGGAGGCCTGGTAGGGCTGCTGCACATGTTACGATGGTTACTTGATGGAAAACACTTGCAACGGAGCTTGGCCTACACACCCAATACCTGCTGTTCGCCACATCATTGGCAGAACCTTGGAAACTTCCCTTAGGACCAAAAGGACTGAATTTGATTAAAGCTATAATTTGTAAAAACCCAAGAATTCTTTTCAGGAGCAGCTGATTGCAGTACTTGTCTACACTCTTCTTCCGGTGCCTGAGCACCTGCGGGGCCATGTTATTTAGCCTCACTTAGGACACGGAGCGCGTCTAACCGAGCATTCACAATTTGCAACTCATTTTACAGATGGAATCTGTACTCGAGTGGGTGTTACCAGCATTGCTGTTACCATCTCTCTGTCACCCTCCCACCCCCACCCCACAGGCAGAATTCTGAGCTTCAGAAATGCATTTTGATTGGTAGAAGACCAGGCTACTGATATTGTTTTGAGCAGGATTGGAGTATTCAGAAATACTGACTGGCTAAAAGCTTTGCATTGTAAAAGTCTCCGTGAAGCCTTTTTCTGATTGGTGATCACCATCATGACCTTGTCTAAATCCCTTAGTGGCCTCTGGCCAGCCCTGAGGTCCAAGGAACTCTGCTTGCCTAATGCTGCCTACCAGGGCGACAGAACCTGTCACTGAAATCTTGTGTCTGCCTCCAGCTGTGGTTGAAGTATCTAAAAAAAGCAAACAGCTGGGGCATTTTCAAGCCTGAACACAATTCATAGGAACTGATTTGGTATGTGTTTATTTATGAATTTACCAGTGCTGGTGATCGAGTCCAGGACCTCACGGGGTCCAGTCCTGAGCGACATCCACACTCCCTGTTGCTGAAGGAATATCTACATCAGTTCAGCCTGGTAGCTCATGGGAAGCCAAGGCAGGAATGCTGCAGGTTTCAGACCAGCAAGGGCTATAAAGTGAATTAATTTCAGGCAGCCTGGGCCACAATGTGAGTTCTAGGCCAGCCTAGGATATAGAGCAAGATCCTATCTCAAACAAAGGAACAAGTCTCTGTGTCTGGGGGTATTTGGTCCTGTTTTGTACCCGGGTGATTTGGTTTTGATGTTTGTGAGGGAACAGCCGACCTTACCATTTCTTCATGGGTAGCTGGATGTGACCAGCTCCATCACTCCAGTTCACTACAACAGACAGAAAGGGCACAGAACCCACAGGGCATTGGAAAGCACCAACAGAAGTTCCAGTTGGCTTTACCAGAGAGCCCAAAGAAAGATGTCAATTTTTATCCCAATTAGATTTTTAGGTGATAAGTAATTTAGTGAATTGGAAATAAAAAAAGAAAAAAGAAATATACTACACA
Organism: Chionomys nivalis; assembly: GCF_950005125.1. NCBI lineage: Eukaryota > Metazoa > Chordata > Mammalia > Rodentia > Cricetidae > Chionomys > Chionomys nivalis. Next base: position 81,661,177 of record NC_080088.1, on the reverse strand, counting down.
TTGCTGTTACAGTCTATGAATATATTTACTATAAAAACATAGTTTTCATATAGGGTAGATTTGTTCATTTTTAATGAATTATTTTATCTTCAATGAACACTTAAAGATAACCTTTGAAAACAATAAAAATAAAAATAGTCTTTGAAATATTTCTTTAGACTGTTTTAAAATAAAAATAGTACATATAATATTCAATATGTTAAAATAATGTTCATTGTAAAACCTCAATGCTGCAGAATACAGACGAAGGATGTAACAGCCCATTTTTACTATTTTCCACTACTAATTCCACTTTCCTCCCTAAAGGAGTCTGGTTTGTCCTGAATTTGTTATATCCAGACACGCAGCTCACTCTGGATATCCCATGTAAACACACATATTTTACATATTATATTTAAAATATGCACATATATGCATATTCACACATATGTAGCCATGCTATATGCCCATAAGAGAATTATTTCCCACCCAAATAGAATCTGTTTTTTTTTTAATCTTTTTTTTTTTTTTTTGGTACTGTTCTCAGCCTTGATCTATTTATTTGACAACACACCTTAGCTTTTCAGATGAGCAAACAAGCAAGCTCACAGCTTGGATCTAAAGATGCTGAGCACCTGGTCCGAAGTGTGGGTCTTGAGGGGCCAGGTCAAGGAGGCAGTGTTGCTCCCCAGTGCCAGCAGGAACAGGCTGGTACCTCTCTGGGATGGGATCCCACCTGAAACTGGGAAATCTACCGTGCGGCTGCTCTCTTCCAGGAGAGCACATCCTGGTGGAACAATAACCGAGGAACTCCCCCCGCCCCCCATACGTGAGTGCTGGTCACATCATTTACTTTCCGAAGGTGACAGATGGCTCCTGCCTTGTTTCTTATCCCATTTTAGGATGACACACCATCTTCTCCTGTCACATCCTTCTTGCTAACGGTATGGAGGCAATGAACTGCGACAGCTGGATGCTGAGATGCACCACAGGCAAGCACTGACATGCTTGCTTCCATGGGTCCCGCAGGAAGGGCAGGTGGGTGGGAATACATAGAACGGGGGGGCTCAGGGACTTTCCATCATCTCCATGAAAACCATCTTCAGGTTTCAGCTTGTGGTTCTCGGGACCTCAAAACAAGGTGTATTCCCAGAAACACTTCAGTAGCATGTCATGTGTTTCAGGGAATGTTCAGAAACAAGCAAAGCCATCTGCCAAAGAGTGCTCAGAAGGCGAGCTCCCTAGATCCACTGCCAGTGTTTTACATTCTCCAACTCATAAAACAAGCTATTCTACTATCCTTACTACTAAATTTCTTTCCTTTTTGGGGGGGGGGCGGGGAGAACACTGTCTTATAAAATTAAAAAAAAAAATTCACTTTGCTTAAAGTGGCACTTAAGAGGGGACGCTTAGTGGCCAGAGAAGTGGCCTAGTAGGAAAAACGCATGGCCTGTAATCATGGGGACCCGAGTTCGGATCCCAGCACCCATATAAAAGGCAAGTACAGCAGCACACACCTGTAACCCCAGCACTGGTCTGGGAGATGGTGCAGCCAGTCATAGGAGGATCCTGGGCCCTTACTGTGCAGTTGGGTTAGTCAAGATGGTTGGCTCCAGGATGGGTGGAGAGACCTTGTCTCAGAAAGCAAGATGGAGAAAAATAAAGAAGGGTGTGCATCGCCAACCTCTGTCCTTGTGTGCACATGCACACATATGCACATAGGTGAGCTCACCTCTTCCAGGACCCCTCCCACGTGCCCCTCACATACAATGGAGTTTTGTGAAACCATTTTGGATTTTACATCAAAGCCATTGTCCTCATCACCACCCTGTTCTTATTTTGAGGTGAATCAAGGCGATGCATTTAGCTAATTGCCTTTCTGACTACGACTTCTGAATTTCCTTTTTCTGAAAGATTCTGTAAAGAAAATCAGAAGTGCAGGTTTGCTGCAGGAAGGTCCTAAAGTGAACCAATTGGGGGAGGAGCGAAAGCTGTACATGGAGGCCATGTGGTAGACCTCATGCCAGAGCAGGCACGGCTCAGAGATGTCGGTACTGTTTTGTGTCTCTGCAGGATGCTCCTCCATTGGATACAAATGCTTTCTACTGTACTGTGTGTAAAATGTCACAAGCTACACAATATAAGCTGGTTTTACATTAACTAAAAAGGGGGAGAATGTAAAAATACTTTTGTCAATAAAAAGTCAGTTGCCTTGGGGAATGGTATGGTGTCTTACTTAGCTTTCTATGGCTGTGATAAAATGCCATGATGAAAAGCAACTTGGGGAGGTAAGGGTTTATTTCACCTTACAGTTTTTAAGTCCATTACTGTGGGAAGACAGGCAGGAACCTGGAGGCAGGAGCTGGGACAGAAACCACAGAGAAGTGCTGCTTACTGGCTTGTTCCCATGACTTGCTTAGCATGCTTTCTCACACAATTTAGGACCACCTGCCCAGAGTTAACTCTGCCCACAGGGGGCTGGACCCTCCCACATCAGTCATTAATCAAGGAAACATGTCATAAGCTGATGCCAGGGAGGGGGGTATTTTCTCAATTGAGCTTTCTTCTCAAATGATTCTAGTTTGTGTCCACTAAACTAGCCAGTACATATGGAAAATCAGAAATAAAATACTGTGGTGCAAGAACAATTTCATGGGGCTGGAGAGATGGCTCAGCAGTTAAGAGCACTGGCTGCTCTTCCCAAGGACTTGTGTTTAGCTCCCAGCACTCACATGGTGGTTCTCCAGCCCCAGGAGATCTGATGCCCTCTTCTGGCCTCCACTGGCACTGCATGCACATTGTGCACATACATATGCACAGGCAAACACTCATATACATGAAATTCAAACTTTTTTTTCATTTCAAAAGATCCTAAATTACATATGATGATTAAAAGAAAGAGAGACTGTCCATCAGGTCAGCATCTTTTTTACAAATCTGGTACTCTGCAGAACTGACTTTTGTTTTTATTGGCTGCCTCACGGTAGAGAATGCACTTGAAGCTCTAGAATTCAGCCACCTAGACCAGGGAAAGTCCACAGTGAGACAGAGAGTGTAAATTCCATGCCTGGGCAAGCCAGTGTTGTGATAGTGTTTGTGGCAATGAGACAGGATCAGCCCCTCTTGAAACCTGCACCTTTTCTTTCAGGTATGCTTACCCCAGTTCTAACCCTATCTGGTCCTCACCTTTCCTACTGTCTAGTGACCCAGGACTTGTAAGGATCAGATTTGATATTCCTTTAAGTTTTTAGTTGTGATATCTTGTGTAGAGAAATTCAGAATTCCTGCTATGACACCAAGCACAGGGTACACTTTAATTAACGCACTAATAGACTCCCCCCAACAAAGCTTCAGTTAAGAAGAAACAAAACCTCTGGTCATGAGACACAGGATGCTCCCTGTGCAAGCCAGGCTCTTTCCATTGCTGGGAACACTGACTGACTTATTGCTTCATCCAATTTCTTAAGGACCCTTGACTTTTGACTTCTGGTTCAGGGTTAGCCTCAAGCAATGGATCATGCAAAGAAGTTTCTAGATCTTTTAAAAATTCACCTTTCAATTTGGAGAAGTCTGCAGAGCCCATAAAAGATTCTGAAACTTGAGCAAACATCATTTTATTTTTTGAAGAATCTCACAAACAAAAAAGCACATTCCTCATTTGGGGGTTTATATTCGGCTGCTTTCTAACAATAGCGCTCCCTGATTTGATTGAAACCAACTTGAAAAATCAAAGTTGGAGGCAAGTACATACAGCGGATCTAGGAATCCCAGGCTCCCGAAACTTGTGTTTCTTATTTAGCTGCGAAGCGTGGGTGGCCGTGAGCGTTCCTGGCAGCTAGAAGGCATTTGCTAATGTATTTGACTTTAGCATTGTTAATCACACTTATCAACACAGGCAAGCTGCACTGGCCACAGAAGATTAGCTTCTCTTCTGCAATGCCCCAGCAGTTCAAAGGCAGAACATCAGCGCTGAGTGACAGCAGCATCTGCACGCTCCCACGACCCTTTCGCGACTTCAGAACTCATCGCCAGCCTTAGCTTTTCTTTTCCATACCTTTACACACACTCCTTTCTTCTGTTACAATGGCTAAGGCCAGGAAGTTTGCAAACTTTTAGAGTGAGTTCTGTTTCTAAACACTTCAGAGGTGGCCCTTGCAGTCAGAGAGTCAGGGTCAGCGACCTGCTCTGAGAAGCAGGAACCTCCAGCAGGGCAGAGATTCATTCGCAGGGGAACAAGGCCACTGGAAACTCTTTTTGAGGCATTAAGTTTCAGCTGTAGACTCTCCCCTTAAGGTGTACAGACTATTGCTTCTTACATGAAAACACTTTGCCCGGCTCAGCGGTGAGTGAGACGGGAATATGGTTGCAGAATATGTGTGTGCTGGGAAAGAAAGGGATTCTCAGGGCTGCACCTGCTGGCCCGAGCGCCACACTCTTGCTTGCATTAAAGGATTCCCAGGCTCAAGGCACGACCTGTTTGTCACAGCCTGTTCTAGTCATGTCACAGCTCCACTAGTCATGGTTTGGATCAGTGTCCCCAGAGATCAACATCTTAAAGGTTTGGTGTTTTCTGGTGGCACTGCTGGGTGATGATGGGACTCTTGAGAGGCGTGGCCTAGCTGGAGGAAGTTCCATCACTGGGAACACACCTTTGAAGGAGATGCTGCAGTTTCGGTCCTCTGCTCTTTCTCTTTTGTGTTCCCCCACGCGGCACGAGGACAGCAGCTTGCTCCACAAACAGTAGGATCTCCCCGAAGAGAAACTTCCAAAGCTGTGAGCCCAAACACAACCTGTTTTCTTTGTGAGCCAGTCGGTCATCTCTGGTATTTCATGGAGAACTGACTGCTACAGCTAATAAAGGATCCCGCTTCAAAACAGCAAGGCTCCATCTAGTTCAACTCTTAGCCTAGTCAAAGTAGCCACCTATGGCATCCTATATATTCTTCCACGTTGTGAATTATTTACCTGTAGAACCCAATTGGATGGCACTTTGCTTTTGAGCCATGGATACAGTCAGAGGTTAGGCCATGACCCCACAGTGCCCATCACAGTTGGGGGAAGTTTTGTCAAGGGGAATCATGGCTGACATATACATCAGACATGATTTAGGAGTTATTGGAGGGGAAGACTAGGGGAAGAAGAGACCCCCCCCAACTGTCTTAAATATGAACTAGACTATCATTTTTTTCTACTAAAGCATACACATGACAGCCACCAGGGCTGGAGCACATAGCTCTTTAGGACCGAGAATGTGGCTGATCATATATTTGACCACTCTCTACCTTGCCAGTGGCCTTTGAAATCTGAAATGCTTCCTCCTATAGTCTCAGCTCACTGTTTTGACGACATCTGTAAATGGGATAGTGACCTGCCACTTTGGGAGCCAGGCACAGAGGAAGATAAATCAATTCTTGTCACTCCAGGGTATGAGAGCCTCCAATCTCCACGGCATGACTTCTTTGAAGCACATCCAAATGTTCCATGTATTAATCTAAGCAGAGAAGAGAGCCTTTACTTCCAAGCAAGAGGCCAGATGACTGCTGCGACACCGCTGTATACTTGGCACTAGACAGTGACCCTCACAAGAGACCCAGGCTCACAACTTTGCAAGCTAAGAAGGACTATGTCCTCATTGCTGGTCTGGGCCACTGGGCCACCTAGCCAAGATGAATCCTCTGACAAAAAGTGAGGATGGTGCTATCTTTGGGTTGTAAATGGTAATCAAACTTGTAAAAAATAAACCTGGATGCGTCAACCAATATAATTATAAACCAAACACTAATTCTTAAAAAAGATGTATTTATTTCCATTTCATGTGTCTGAGTGTTTTGCCTGTATTATGTAAGTGTACTGGGTATATGCCATGGAGACCAGAAGAGAGTGCTAGATCTTCTGGAACTAGAGCTATAGACCATTGTGAGCCACCATGTGGGTGCCGGGAATGGAACTCAGGTCCTCTGCAAGAACAGTCAATGCTCTTAACCACTGAGCCACCTCTCCAGTCTCATATTAAATTCCATAAGGCAGTTTTGCTGAAAAAAGATATGAGCTCAGAACTGTGCTGGGAACAAAGATAGAGCAAGGTTTCTTCTATCAGCAAGGGAAACTAACTGTTCCTCAGCTTTGATCTCATCCATGCCGAGAACTATGTTCCCATCTCCTTATTTGGCTATAAATAGCAAAAACCTTCCTACCATGCTGTAACATGGAAGAGCACTTACACCAAGTACCTGCAGTCATTAACTCACAGAAAGTTAAATAGTGGTTGCCAGCAGTTTGGGAGATTAGAAATGGGAAGTTGTTTGATGGGCATGGGGTTGCAGTTATGGAGTCTTGCACAAGCATGTGGATTTGTTTACCAGCACTGAAAGGCATAGTTAGAGATGCTGGAGTTGGACCTGGTGAGATGGCTCCACAGTTAAGAGCACCAGCTGCTCTTGCTGAGGACCTAGGCTCAGTTCCCAGCATCCACACGGTGGCTCATGACCATCTGTAACTCCAGTTCCAGGGGATCTGATCCCCTCTTCTGGCCCTCCACTGCCTACATATGCTGCACAGACTTACACACAATAAAATAAAATAAATCTTTACAAGAACATGGTGGAATGACTTTCTGTTATCTGCATTTTGTTGCAAATAATAAAAATTTTAAGTTGTTTCAAGATGGAAACCAAAGATCAGACTCTTCTGAGTCCCAGGTCTTAAACTCCATGTAAGGACCTCATTTGTGTAGAGGGAGCCAGCCTATAATATTAGCCAATGCAGAACATTTCCAGGGCATTTTCTGTGGCCTTTTTCTAGTCCTATTTCTGTTCATTTCTATTGTGTTCCTGTTTTCCTATGTCTTCGTAGATCTGTATTAAAGATAAAGAAAGAAGGCAACCATCTGTGCTGTCTCCCTACATATAAATAGCAAGGCCCTAAAAATTCTCAGCTGATTGAAATTCTTAGCAACCAGCAAAATGTTCAGTTCTCCTGTCTGGTAATGGATAACATCACAGAGAAAATGCCTTTGGTACTCGGAAGAAACACAGCCCCTCGTCAATCTGCTATCATTTGCTTTTTGTTCCCAGGCTGACTCTTCCTAAGACGGGATTAATTTCATGTTGGTCACTGGTCTGTGAAACACTGATAAATTAAATGATTGGTAAATACAATAACTTTCATAGGAAATAGGGGATAGGAAACCATTTTTTACTTGGAAGTACTGGGGAATTTCATTTCTGAAAACAGATCATAGATTTAAGTTCAGATCTGATAGCTTAAAAAAAAAAAAAGAAAGGAAAGAAGGAAAAAAAAAATGCTTGGTGGAAGTCATCCAGCTCATTTTTGATTACCCAGCACTCACTGGCAGGACTGAGAGTCTGGAACACAATATTAAGAGCTATCTGAGGACAGCAGCTCAGACAGTGCCTGGCAACACCGAGCTCTGCCCATGCCTCCTCCACTATGATGCTTCATGTTGCTATCATAAAACAAAGTGAAGACAACTCAGAGACATTTTAGGAGCTCATCTGTAGTGTGTGTCTTTCAAAATTCTATCTAGAGAAGTCAAAAGTGTGACTCTCAGCCTCACCGCCTGTGCTCGCTCATCTTTGGCCTTCTCTACTCTGGGTAATGTTCTCTGAGTATCCCCTGGAAAGTGGGGCTTGCAGTAACACTTATGTCATGTAAGTAGGAATGAATGAGTTCACACAGCTAAGCACTTAGAAGAGTGCCTGGGGAGATCAGATAGTCACTAAATGTGGACCAGTATTTTCCTTAGAGTTAAGAGTTTTCTAGATTTCAGATTTGCTCAGCCATGTCCATAGAGACAGCTGAGTCAAAATGCCCTGCATAGGCTTGGTTGAACCCATCATAGTTTCCCACTCTAGGAAAACATAATTGTGTGATCCAAGGTACAGCTGAGTTCCTGGTCAAGAGAAAAGGTTAACACTTATGTATTATCCCCATAAAGTGCCAAAGGGGAGGAAGTTGGTTGACCAGTTGTCTGAATGTAATCCAGAAACTGTGGATGGAAACAGAAATAGGAAATATTGTTTGTTCATGGGGTGGAGATAATGCTTTGATCTTTCTAGGTTTGCATTTCAGTTTTTAAAGTCTTCAATCATATCTTCTTTCTCCAACTTAAATCTTCGAAACAGATTGTTTTATAGTCTTCTATATTAGGGCAGGCCAAGGAATGGTTCAGTAACCAATAAGTCCCAAATTGTAGCAACCAACACAATAAGAGTACACTTCTCAGTATGTGTACTTAAGACTGACAGTGAGCTTGGGTTCATCTTTGTCCTTCATAGTGTCGTGTTATCAAACTTGGAGGGGCTGGGGGGGGGTTACAACCTGTGCCCAATTCAGCTTCAGCCACCTGTCCTTAATAGGCCAATTAAAAGAGCCAAATTAAAAGCAGATGGCAGCAAAAGGGGAGATTTATTCAATGTGATCACATTGGGAAAAATGACAAAGGAATTCAGAGAACCCTTCAAGTTCATTCTGGAGCAAGGCGTCTGTCTCCTATGGCAGCAACATGACTTCTCCCTGACTCTGCCAGCTCGCTCTCTCTCTCTCTCTCTCTCTCTCTCTCTCTCTCTCTCTCTCTCTCTCTCCAGCCTGGCTATATTCTGCTAAGTCATTGGCCAAAAGCAGCTCTTTATTTACCAATAAAAGCAACACATACCCAAAAGGACTTCCCACACCACAAGCACATCTGATCAGTTCCGGTCAAGGTGGAGTCCCATCCACCACTGACCCATCCATGTCTAGGCTCTCGTCTCATCTTGTGTGTAATCTGTTTCAGGCAGAGGCCCCTCTGGCAGAGGCCTTTTTCTTCTCCCATCAGGAGAGTCCTGGGGAAATTCCCATTTTTCTCTGGATTTCATTGTTTCAACAGTCAGATACTGTGAGAGCCAAAGGCGTCTCTTTAGACTGTCTTCATTTCTTCCAGGCCTGCTATGGTTGTGGAAGGAGACTTCAACTTAGTAGCCTTCATAGCAGTAGGAATGGGACAGGACAGGTATACACAGGCTCTCAGATATTCTGCCTGGACATGAACACACTCACTTCTATTTTTCAAGGGTCAGAGAGCCACAGGACCATCCCTCATACCAATATCTCAGTCTAAGGAAACCAGTAGTGGAGCTGGCTTGACTGTAATTCTGCTCCTTCAGAAAGTAACAGTGCCATGGACAGTAATATACTGCATGCAGATGTATAACAGCATCTAGTGTGTCTATTTCTTTTAAGCCTGTCTTTCTAAGAGTAAATATGTAGCTTACCCGACCTTTGATTTTTCAGTTAGACAGCCACTCAGTCTATCTACTATGATCTGATGTGTTCTCCAAATTCCATTTGTTTGAAACGTGGTCCCCCAGTGCAGCAGTGTTGGGAGATGGAAGATGTGGAGGTGAGGGATGGATTAATCCGCCAATGAGTCCATAGCTTAGCTGGCGGTCACAGAATTGACTATTATAAAAGTGAGTCTGCCCTATGATGCTTGCTCTGTCTAGCCATGTGTGATCCCTCAAGAGTGGCCTCACCAGGAATACACCAGCATCACGTGGGCCAGTGCCACGTGGGTCATCACGTGGGGCCATCAGAAGAGAAACCAAAAAACTTACTCTCCCTCCCTCATGTGAGGTCACAGAAAGAGAGGTGAACCAGGGAGGAGACCCTCACCAGAACTCCAACATATTGACTCCCCAGCTCAGTCTTCTAGCCATCAGGGCTATGAGAAAATACATTTAGGGGCTGGTGAGATGTCTCAATAGGTAAGAGCACTGGCTTCTCTTGCAGAGGACGAGATTCGATTCCCAGCACCCACATGGCAATTCCCAATCATCTGTAATTCCAGTTTCAGGGGATGTGACACCCTCTTCTGTGCTCCTCAGACACCAGGCACACATATGGTATACACAAGCAGGCTTACATGAAGGCAGTCATGCAAACACATAAAATAAAAATAAAAGAAAGAGGGTGGTTTTTGATGCATCTGGTACCAGCATTCTATAATCCAAATGACTTTCTCACCAGCAGAATTGCTTGAAATCCTTATTCTTGTCTAATGCTAAGGAAAAACATTCCATTCTAAATTCTAGGTATGATTGAAATCCCAACTACCACAACTGTCTAAACAGTTAACCTGAAGTCCTTAAAACCATGTAAGCTTGAAATGACTGTGGAGGAAGGAGGCAACTAGAGAGGGTGAGGATGCTAGGTGCGGACTTTGACCCTAAAGACGTGTGTGGGCTGGAGAGATGACTCAGAGGTTTAGCGGCACTGGCTGATCTTCCAGAAGCCCTGGACAGTCTCACTCAAGCAGTGCTTTTTCAGAGGACCTGAGTTCAGTTTCCAGCACCCATACGAGACAGTTGACAACTGCATACTCCATGCTCTCTTCCGGTCTCCAAGGGCACCTGCACACACACACACACACACACACACACACACACACACACACACACTTTAAAAAAGATGAGATGTGATACCTCCCCCTGACTATTTTACCAAGGAAGAGTACTTTAAGGAATAGCAACCAACTTAAAAGAAACCTTCACTAAATGACAAGGGCTCAGAGTACATAGTGAAGATAATTATTTGGGAAAGCATACCATGACAGGGCATGTGTAGTGCAAGGCCCAGGAGTTGAAAGACACAGGCCCTTTATAAGCTAACTTTATCACACTTTGATTGTACACCAGTGAAACAGAATCCACTATTACAGGGTCTGTGGGGGTGGGGTGCAGCCCGTGGGCTTTAGGTTTTGGAGAGGGGCGGGGCTGTCTCCACAGAGTGATCTATCACAAATATCTTGACAGGGGCCTGTGAGTTTCAGCTGTTTTGAGGCGAGGCGTTTAAACTGGCTGTTCCTTATTCAGACCACGAGTTTATTAAAATAGCAGGCATTTCAAATTCTTCATGAACTTTTTTTTTCGTCAAAATGAATTAACAATACAGTCGATTTGAATCTATAAATGAGGTTAAAATAAAACTGCTTTTTATGAAATAAGACTCCTTGTTGATCTATACGGATTTTCTAGCGAAAGTATCTAGTCCAATTAAGAGTTGCATGAAGCCAGGGAGCAGGCTCCGAGGGAAGGGGCATTGGCTGCCAAGACTGAAAACTTGGCAACTTGAGTTCTGTGCTTGGGACCCACACGGTGGAAGGAGAGAAATGACGCCTGCAAGTTGCCCCTGACCTCGACATGCTGCATTCTGTGACACATAGCCACCAAAACACACACCACACAAATCAAGGCAAAAATAAATAAAGAGTAGGCAGAAGTTGACAATATGAATTTGATCCCAGTCATTCCTATCTCCTTTGCTTTTAGACGCAATAACTCATCTTTAAGTTAAATGCCAACGAAAGCCATATTTCTGTGATCGCCTACTTCTCTGGGCCATACCAAGCTCCAACACACTTGCCTGTGAGATTTCAACAGTTCTGCCGTATGTCCACTAGAGGCCTGTGAAGAGCTTCCCCCCTAAGCCTGAATCTCATAATCAAATGGCCTGAACAAAAACAAATAAGAAATATTGATTCAATACTGATAAGTGAAATCGAATTTATATATAACCTCAAGGTCAAGGTCAGACTCCTGAATAAAACAAGCAAAATCCAATCTTATTTCAAAACTCCACGATACTGAATTATAAACATTACAAAATGGAGAGAAGAAAGAAAAAAAAGGAGGCAGTGTTGAAATTTAAGTTTTGGAAGGTTCAGCCACAATTCTAGAAGGCTACCCGGCTCTGGCAAACTTTGATTAAGCAGACACATGTACCAAGTGGCAAAATGGCAGGAAAAAAACATTGCTTGTAGCCTGTATGACCTTCCAGGTCCTCTAGTACATTCTGAATACAAAAGAGATTCAAGGGAGAACAGCGGGTGGCAAAGTAAACAGCACAGTAATTTAAGACAGATGGGCTGAGAAGGGCCATCTTACATAGTGACAATATGGCAGTAAACAGAATTCACTGAGATGTGACCAGGCAGACCAAGAAGACATGGACTGGGCAGACCCTACGGTGTAGACTGCAGCAATTGCTGGAGGGGACTGGGTGACCGAGATGAAGTGCGCACCGCGTCTGACATGTGAGCATGGCTGCTGGACTGTGCACACGGGTGAAATTATTAGAAGAAATGAGGTGTCCTGTGACAGTCTGCAGGCAGTCTTGTCACCCCCCCTCCCCAAACAGGGGCATTCTTAGTGCCTCCTCAGACCGACAAAACAAAACCCTCAGGGCTCCCTGAAGCACAGGCCTGCCAGCCCGCTGCCGCGAGTCTATTTGCAGAAGTGGCCTGCTTTCCACTCGGTTCAGTTAATTAGCGAGAGAGTTGGGCAGAGGGGAAAGAAAGAGCCTTTTGTTTGGAGAACCTGTGAAAGCATCCCCTCAGAAGCCTGTAACTTTCCCTACAGAGCACCCTGGCCTGAGGACAGCAAGTGCCAGAAGGCGCTGCCATCCACACACAGCCCCCATTCACAAGGCAGTCTCTGTTGTCCCCAGGGAAGGAAGCCTTAATGGGTTGACAATGTGCAAGCTCTTTCGGAGAGTGGCTGGGCGGCTGTTGTTGTCTGCTGCCAGAATCAGAGCAGAGACAAACCCCAGGGACTCCCACAGCTGCTCTCTGCCTGTACCCTAAGAGGAGCAGTGTTCACCCCAGGCATCGAGAAGCATGCAGGAACATGGTGAGACTTAGCAGGACCCGGAAATGAATGTGTGACTGTTGTGAGCCCATGGTTGGTTCCATGAAGAACCAACCTGGCCCTTCATTCTTCAGTGAAGATTGTGGCAACAATTCAGAGTCCTAGAGTCCCCAGATGAGTCGCAGATGGCAAAAGTCATCGTCTCTGTTGTGATGTCACTGTAAATTGCCAAGTTAGTCTTGCTGTCAGGGTTGTGACCCCATAACCTCAAACATCAGTGCGGGCAGGAAAGAGCCAGGGCAACATACATGTTACCTTGGCAGAACGGAGACACGCATGTGGCCCATGGAGTGGAACTATTTGGAAGACTCATTGCCATGACGTCACCAGCCCAAGCGCCACCTTCAGCGTCACCCTTTCCACTTTCTCTTATTTCAGTGAAAAAAAATCTTCATTTTAAACTGAGACACTCTGATATTTCATTCATGCTTTTGAGAGTAGAGATTTCATAATCTCCTTTTAAAGCTATGGCCACCCCCCCACACACACACATCCTTCCGGTCAAGGGCTGTTCTTAGATGTACAGAATTCCTTTTTGCTGAAATCTCAGCCTGTTTCCTGTTACTCTCCTGTTGATTTGTCTGAGAGCAGCATTATCTCCTCTCAAGGCAGTTTATTTAGTCCATTAGGACGCCCAAGGTCAGGTTCCGCTCCTTTGGGTCTGAATGGTTAATTTCTTCAGTTCACGGAAAGTACTCTTAAGTACTGTCGATGTGCCCACTATGCACTGGGGAATGCGGGTTTCACTTATATCACAACTGTGTGAAGCTAGACTCTGGCAGAGGAGATCTTGGGAAAGAATTCCAAAACCCCAGAATGCTAAGACAGGCAAACTCTCAATTCCATGGGCATTTAAGGAAGAGGAAAAAAAAAAACAAAACAAAAAGTCCATCTATTTCCTACGGGAGAGGCTGCAGCATTGATTTGGAAAGATAAGAGCAAAGTTGAGGCACAAGGAGAATGACCTATAGCTCTGAAATGGAAAGATTCCCTTCCAAGGGCACCCTTGATGGGTCACCCGAACTATAAAAGACTGCCGGGAATTTATCTCAGGTGAAGGACAAACTCAATAGCAGTGGGTCAGGGACAGTAATGGGAGCCCGGCAGCCACCAGAGTTGTCCCTAGGGAGGAAGGAAAATACTCGGAAGGCAGAGCCAGTCTGGTTGGCAGCACACTGCTTGTGAACAGGGGAGACAAGGCTCAGGGGTGCCACAAGGACAGTGACTGAGAGCTCTCTGTGGCTGGACATCACAGCTTAAGATCTACAGCGCCCTCATGGGACTCCCTCTGGTTGGCTCTGCTGCCCGATGTTTGGACGCTGGAAGACTGGCCTTTGTGAGTTAGAGATGGCAGAAAGGAAGACAAGGGGAGGAGGATGCCCTCTCTCTCTCTCTCTCTCTCTCTCTCTCTCTCTCTCTCTCTCCTCTCTTGTCACTGAACTCTATATGGGCCCATACAAAAAGACAAGGGATCCATTCCTTAGAACATCTCTGGCCTATTACCACCTGAGCTTCTATTGACAGATGGCTTTTCTGACTCCCAGCCTTAGCAGTATTTATCTGACTTTTTTTGGTGATTTCTTTATTTTATCTGAAGCAGTCATCTCACTTGGAGCCATCTCAGCACAGCAGATCACCCAGGATGATTTCCAAGACCCTCACTGAGGATGAACGTTTGACGGGAAAAAGATTAACAACAAAAGTGTAAACTAAACCACTATAGTAAAATTACACGGCCTCTATGCTCACCTGTGACGGTTTCCCCTTTGCTATTTTCAGCCTGCAGACAGACAACCGAACCCTAGCAATTCAGACCAAGGGAAAGGGACCCACAGACAGGGGGCTCTGCTCCATCACCAGTGCATTCAAATGTATACATGGCATGGCAGGTTCGAAAGAAGCACTTGGTTAATAATTTTTAAACTTTTTTTTCGGCTAGGGTCTTGCCATTGTACACCAGAAGCAACAACGCAGATGGAGTACTGCTCAGGGCACAAGGGGGAGTGTGGGTCAGGGCACTGTAAACAAGCTGAATTCATACACACAGGAATGTTTATGTGCACATGCGGCTTCCAAGTACATGTATTTATTCAGAGGAAGAAAAGGGGGGGTAGCCTGGTTCATCTGAGAGATTCACAGTCACACCAGAACTCAAACCTCCTGACAGTCCTTTCCTTAAGACCACACCTAATGAAGGCAGAGGCGACATGAAAATCACTAAGCAACAGAAAACAAGGCCGGCAGCAGCCAATCAGCTTCCTGCCAATGTTCCATCTCTAAATCAGGTGGATAGAGCTATTAGTAACAAGAAATGCATCCCTCTTATTTACCTGCTTCAGTCTGCAGTTTCAACCAGTCATGGCTGGGAAACATTTGGGGAAAAGAGTCTGCCTGTTCTGAATATGTACAGACATTCTTCTTGTGGTTATTTTAGTATGATAACTACTTACACAGTATTTACACTGCATTAAGTATTAAAGCCGTCTAGAGACTATTTCAAGACCGTAAGACAGTGTGCATAGGTTCTAAATAAATACTACCCTAGTCAACATCAGGAACCTGAGGTTTGGGAATCTTCAAGGGAGTTCTGGAACAATCCCCTATGGCTACTAGGAGATAACTACCTTGTTTTCTTCTGACTTAAGGGTATCTTAAAGAAATCTCTAAGGTTTTAGTACATAAATACATTTTAAGGGCCTTGACTGTAACTACTCTATAGGTATTTCTTTTGGCTTGGGAATGGGGTCCCAGATAAGGTGGTGACTGAAAGACTGGGAAAGGGGCAGCTGAAGCACTGAGGGCACTAGGAACCAAGGCAGCTACGAACCTCCTTGGCGAGGTCCAGACGCTTGGTCTCGCTCCAGACTCAGTGAATCGCAAACTCGGGAGTTGACACTGGGATCCGTGTTTTAACCAGGTTTAGATCTGACTCTAATACACCTTCAAAATAAGAGATTTAGAGACATACAGCTGTGCTTATACCTAGAGGTGTCTAGCTGGAAAACTGACAGCAAGCCTGTCTCTCAGTTGGAGTGAAAAGTGCAGAAATGACCCAAGTGGCTCAAATAAACCCCTCAGTATTAGTTTATACACACAGGCGCGTGCGCACACACACACACACCCCACACCCTTCCTGTCTTAGGGCTCATTCCATAGTTTTAAAATCAGAACTTGCACAGAAATTGAGAACCATCTGTGCTATTGTATTTTCTGTTCCCCCACCCCCCACCCCCAGGACCGACAACGCCTTTTGACTCGCAGGCATGGGCTCTTTCTCGGTACCACTTTGTTTGAAGACAAAATTTATGGCTGGTTGGGAAGGCAGGATCCCATACCTCTGAGAGGAACCTGATTTGCATTCTTACCTAATGCAACAATGAGCAGGATATACTTCATGCCCATTGTGCGATCACAGGCACCGTGAGATCATGCCTACTGTGGGATTCCTGCGAAGACATCCCAGAGGACGCAGGATGTGCGCATGTCTGCATGCAAGGCCGCAAGGGAAAACTCGGCTGAGAGCACATCTCAGTGCTTCGTTCCCACTTAATCCTCTCAAACCTTTGGCCATTTGCAGAGATCTTTAAACTTTTGAGTACTAAAGCAGATGCTTGCAGTCACCGTCTTCTTTGGGAATCTCCACGCCCCAATTGTATTCCCTTAGCAACATGGTGGCTTCAGCACTGAGCACTAGGAAGAGGCCAATAAGGCACATCCATGTGGGTACAGGAAAAGGGAGGTCTTTATTGCCTTGAACCCCCTGACACAGGAATGATTTTGGCATTCGATTTTGGGGTGTCAGTGAGCAAAGACCCATTAGAGGTTAAGAAGTCTTGAGAAGCCAGAAACTAATGTGTCCCTAGCACTGGCTGGCCCATGACAGCAACCCACTACTATCTGATGGGTTGGTCGGTTACTGAAGGCTCATTTTTAGAAATCAGACTATAGTCATCTACTGACAGTATAAACTCACCGGATTATCCCGAATCTTTCAGCCTTCTTCAGTGTTTCATACTCTATTCATTCTACTTAAAACTTTTAAAGGTCTCTGTCTCTATGTGCGCATATGTGTGCACATGTGTGTGTATGTGCATGCGTGTATGTGCATGTGTGTGTGTGTGTGTATACCAACGCTGTGTGCATGTAGAAGTCAGAGGACAGTCCTCACTGTCCACCATGCTTTTGCAGTCTACCATGTTTGAGACAGGGTCTCTTGTTCACTGCTGTGTCCAGCAGACTAGCTGTTCCACAAGTCTTCAGGACTGTCCTGTCTCCGTCCTCTAACTCTCCATAGGAGCACAGACTCACAGATGCACGCTATGGTATCTGTTTCACACAGCTTCCAGGGATCCAAACACAAATCCTCACACTTGCATGAAGAATGCTTTGCTCGCTGAGAAATCTCGACAGCCCAATGCCCACGTCCTTCTTCTTTTGTACATACCCTTGACCGGACACACGAAGGTTGATTTCTGAGCTCTGAGCTCTCCGTTCCAGATTTGTCTTTATGCCAAGGCCACACTATATGGATTACTGTGGCCTTGCAATATATACTGAAATCAGGAAGTGTGGGGCCTCCAGCTTATCATTGTCAAGACTGTTTTGAGGACTGGAAAGGTTCCTCAGGAATTAAGATCCCTTTGATGCTCAACCTAGCATCCCAGCACTCATGTTGGGCAGCTCACAACACTTGTAACTCCAGCTCCAGGGGATAAGATGCCTTTTTTTGGACTCCATGGGTATGCATGTACACACACGTGCATGTGCATGCACACACACACACATAGACAAACAGACGCAGATACACAGATTAATTAAACAGATTATTTTGCCTAATAGGAAATCCTTTGAGATTTTTATTAATTTACTTTTTTTCTACTTCTGCAAAAAATGCCATTGGAACTTTGACTGGAACTGCCCAGAACCTTTAGGCAGCTTTCAGTCTTCTCTTGTGTGGCGTGTGTCTGCTTTAGATTAGTGCTTGCCATTGGGAACTGAACTAGTGTCTTGAACTCCTTTTCTGGCTGTTTACCATTAGTGCATATACACACAGCCGATAGTCACACAGCAGTTATACAGAACACGACTGTACCAGCTTTGCTTAGTGATTCTAACCTTTTGGGGGTGGGCAGAGTGTCCAGGTTTCCTGTGCATACATACAATCAAACCTCCTTGTAAACAGAAGGTAAGCTCACAACTTTCCACAATGGATATCTTGTATAGAGGGCTTTTATGAACATCATATTATAAATGATCAAGTTTTTTGAGTAACCTGAGTTTTCTGGCTATGAAGTTATTATAGAAGCTATTTTAAGACTATAGATTTTCACAATCAATTGACCTCTTTTCCTGAAATAGATCTAAATTATTTCTTGGCACTCGCAGAGTAAAATAAAGATCAAAACAATGGAATGAGGTGTTGGAGAAATCACACAGTAGTTAACAGCACTGGTTGCTGTTCTAAAGGACCTGAGTTTGGGTTCCAGCTCTCCCAGATTGGATCAGTACCACCTGTGGCGGCCTCTGTGGGGCTACAGTAAGCTATTGCAGGTTAGCAGGACTCAGCGACCTAGACCGCTGCTCCTATGAGGAAAAGCTGGAGTCAACTGATTTACACACTCACTTGCTGGGAAACTGGATTTATTTGTTGCAAAACATTGTGCTGCACTTTATAAAGTCAATCAGACAGAAAGAAGGAAAGTCGGTAGTGGGAAGACAGACAGAACAGAATCTTTATCTGCGTTACGTCCTCAGAGGAGCGTGGGAATGAAAAACAAAAAAACCCTGCAAATGCCAAAGACTACAGATGGGTTTCTGGAGCCTTGTGCCCTGCGAAGACAGCAACTTTTAGCTGTAATTGAATCATCTGGGCTGTAGTCTGTGGGTCCCCTAAGGTGATTATGCTTGGAATGGAAGCTTTCAGAATGTCATTTATCAAGGAAAACTAATGCCTTGAGCAACTCTTTTTATTTTATTTTATTTTTTTTTAACAGCAGCCTAATTGAAATGTACAAATTATGGAAAGTTCCTCTCGTGTGAGGGGGACAGGACTGCAGCGCAGGTGACTGATTCCCAAAATGCAGCCATTAAGATAAAGTGTCTTCTTCCACAGATAATACGCCGCCAGTCTAGTTTACGAGTAGCCAGGACTGGTGATTTGTCGTCGTCTCATTGGTAAGATCTTTTGTCCTCTGTGTGGGAGAAAGCTACGGGGATGCGATTTCCTTCCTGAAATTGATCTTCTACTTTCATTTTCTAAAAGATGTGTAATTTGATTAGTATTATAAGTTGATTAGGTTAACTTCTAAACTGGAGAGTGCAACTTCCAGTTTGAACCATACGTATGGGGTTACTCTGTCCAGCCAGGGAGCTACGCTGCCTCAGGCCAGGGCTCCCATTAAGAATATTTGGAGGATGGAGGGGAGGGTGGAGGGGTGGCTTGTTATTCAGTGTTAAGAATAAGCTCAAGGGTGGCCGTTTCTTCAAAATTGTAATTCTTTTCTTGGTGTGTGGGTAGGGTAAGGAGACATTCATGCTCGCAGACATGAACATGTTAAGTGTCTTCAGAGGGGAATGATCTTTTGCCTCGGGATACAATCTAATACATGAAAATCAAAGAGAAGCAAGGGACAGTGACTTCAGATGAACAAGTGACTGTGTCCTTTCCCTAAGGAGGCAAGTGCCATCCTGGTTGAGAAAGGACTGGGTAGAACAGTACCTACCCACCCCTTCACTCTGGGTGACCACGGTATCAGGACATACACACATGGGTTCTGCCCACGTGGTCAGGTGATTCAGGATGGAGAATGTCCTAGTTGGCTTTCTGTTGCTATGACAAACACTGTGACCAAAAGCAGCTTGGGGAAGAGAGGGTTTATTTTAGCTTACACATCCAGGAATAGGCTATTACCTAGGGAAATCAAAGCAGTACTCAGGGAAAGAGCCTACAACAGAGACCGCGGAGGAATACTACTTACTAGCT
Organism: Chionomys nivalis; assembly: GCF_950005125.1. Lineage (NCBI taxonomy): Eukaryota > Metazoa > Chordata > Mammalia > Rodentia > Cricetidae > Chionomys > Chionomys nivalis. Next base: position 81,641,512 of record NC_080088.1, on the reverse strand, counting down.
TGCTTTCAGGCTCATGTCCAGTGGCTTTTCTTACACAGCCAGGGGGCCCCCCTGCCTAGAGATGGCACCACCCACAGTGGGCTGGCCCCTCCTTCATCAACTAGCAATCATGAAAACACCCCACAGACACGCCCACAGGTCAGTCTGATGGAGACAATTCTTCAGTTGACGTTCTTTTCCTAGGTGACTCTGATGTGTGTTAAGTTCAAAATAAAAAGTGACCGGCACAGTGAGCTCCTCATGGTGGTGTCCTTGTCCATGCCTGTATGCCAGGAACAGAACAATCTTAGCCAAAACTGCCACATTTCTTTCAACAATGACATTTCTCTAAATTTTTAATTTCTACTCTCTATCAGTTCTAGATCTCAACCAACATCTTGTTTGACATTTATTAATTCCACTGACTAAATACTGGTTGGGCACTTTCTCTGCAGATGGCAGGCAGGCAGGCACAAAAGAGAATGAAGAGGTCTAGGAGACTCTATCTTTACCTCAGCTCTGAGGTTATTGGAAAAATAAAACAAATGTGCTCATGAACATAGAAGAAATGTGGAAGAGAAAGAAGGGAGGGAGGAACAGAAGGTAAGAGACACAGAGAATACAGATGTGTGTGTGTGTGTGTAAAAAGAGAGAAAGAGAGAGAGAGAGAGAGAGAGAGAGAGAGAGAGAGAGAGAGAGAACCACCTTGTAGTTGGTGTTTCAGAAAGCAAAGACTGATCAGAAAGTGGGGAAAAGCTAAACTCTCACAGCCATGACTTCCAGCGAGACTCCACCTCCTGGCGGTTACACAACCTCCCCAAACAGAGCCAGCCACCTACTGTGGAAACAAGTGTTGAAAACCTGAGCCTATGGGGAGCTTTGCTCATTCAACCACAATGACAGTGAAAGGAGAAAACAAAGCGCAACACAGAAACAGATCTGGGAAACGTACTGGAGTGAGCAGTGGATGTCGCTAAGCATCACCAAGGGAAGCCAAACACATGGTGATGCTGTCTCTCAGGTTCCTGTCTGCAAAGTCTGCAGTGCACCACAGGGAAACTCACCAGGGCTGAAGGATGCGTTAAGAATTTAGTGTGCATCTCTTATCTTCCACCAGGGGAATAAAGATCCCAGAGACTTATTTTATTATGTTAGAATCACTCTCTTATAACCAGTGCTTCCCTTCAAACAAGCAAAAAACAACAATAAAGAACGAAAACCATCAAAAAATATGAAACACCCTGTGAAGAGATCAAGATGCAGTATGAAACTGATAGCCAGACCTTTGTTTTGGAATCTCTGCAGGAAGATTAACCCAAGACTGACTCCTTAAATATATTCCACACTCTCCTGGAGCTTCAAGCATCACCTGTTAGATTATAAGACCGTGTTTTATGGATTCTGTGTGAGACGATAGTAGTGGTCGCTCCACAGAGGAAGCCAACCCACAAGTCCTTTCAGTGCGGTTTTTTAGAATGAGAGAGCCTCAAGGCCATCATGGGGCCGTGAGGTGGGAGGAAGTGCATTGGACAGAAACAATATACCATATGGAGATCTAAACACGTGGGGCCTTAGAGGGAAGGGGAGGCCCCCGTTAGTGTCTGGAGAGGAGCTTCAGTCAGAGTGAGGACAGGAGAGGAGAGGAAGTGGGAACTGAAAGCAAGCGCACCATTAGAGGGCTGTTAGACAGAATGGGTGGAGTGTCCTGGAACAATCTCCCATACAAAGGAAAATTCTGACTTTATTTTTTGAGATAAGGCTTCTCTGAGTAGCTCTGGCTGTCCTGGAACTTGCTCTGTAGACCAGGTTGGCCTAAAATTCACAAAGATCCGCCTGTCTCTGGCTCCCAAGTGCTAGGATTAAAGGCGCACGCCACCACTACCCAGCGAAAATTCTGACTTTTTATAACCCTTTAGTGGTTGCAGGGATTTTCACATTCCATGATCTAGTTCAATATGACATACGTGATGTGACAGGTAACCTGGAGAGCCAGGTACCGTGAACTGAGAACTGCTGGAGCACAGCACAGACTGCATGTTAACTGTTGGAAAGAGTGGCAGGGAGGTGTGGTCTGCTTCAGCTATGAGGTCAGGCCTAAGAGTGCAGGCCAGTATTCTAACAATACAGTTATAAAAGTCAGTAAGAGACTTCATGCCTATTTCTGCTTAATTTCAAGCCATGGTCATGGCCCATTGTCCTGCCTTGTTCAGACCCTTTCAGTTTCCGACGGCATGGCCAATTAACTACCCTTCCAGAAAAGTGGTCCCTCCGTGTGTGGTTCTGCCCCCCGGACTCCTGGTTCTATTAAAAACACTTTTGTTCCTGGTGGCTAGTTCCTAAGATGCACGAAAACAAGAATCTTCTCTGTCTTACTTTCCTGATTTAGTACAGTGCCTTGCACGGAGTATAAGTGCAACGGGTTCTCAATAGATGAAATAATAAGAGATTAGGGAGATTTGGGCATGGGCTGGTGGTGCACAACTTTAATTACAGCCCTCAGAAGGCAGAGGCAGATGGATCTTTGTGGGTTCTTGGCCAGCCTTGGCTACATAGGCAATTCTAAGTTAGACTGTGCTGATAAGACCCAGGAGAGAGTAGATGAAGAGAAATGGGAGCAGGGAAACAGAGAAGAAGGGAGCAACAGCGAACACACAGTTGTGTTCTGGGATGCTGAAGTTGTCAGATACTAACTTCAAAGAGCCTCAGATTTTCATTTGTAAAACAGAACATCACCCTCACAGGATTATCCTATGAGTTGAAAGAGAGGCTGTATGCCCAGACATCTAGTAGACAGAAGGCAGGGTGGCTGGTTGGCAGGTTGCCTAGGTGTCCGTCACTCCACTACCATGGCGACAGTGTGATGAAACAAGAAGATGGGGTGGTTTTGAGTTACATCAGGATGCTGTGCTTTCGGGACCCCGGGCACCCCGCGCTGTCCCCTTGCTCCAAATGAATCACTTCATCAAAGGGGACAATCTGCTAGAGCCAGGTTAGGATGACTCACCCACACCAGCTGCGGCCGTCATCGGAAAACCATGCACACTCCGTACAGTTAAAAAGCCCGAATAGCCACTAATTTGCAGAGAGTTTGGGCTCTGTCATCTATTTTTGTGTTTTAAGAGAGGAAGTGCACAAGACGTTATGACATCGGCCTCCCATCAGAGGACGGTGGCCTCTCGTAAGTGGATGCATATGTCACATTTCCAGACACTTCTCTGTTTATTAAAAGCAAAGCCTATCTGTCTGACTGGCTGCCTGCGTGAAGCGCAGACATCATATGCTGTTATTCCTTCCTTTGATGGCAAGCTATAATGAAGTCCTTCTTTATGTTACATGGGAATTTGAAAATCCATTCTCGGAGCCTCAGATTTAGCTCCCTGCTTAGCTTGCCCGTCATGATGCTGTACAAACACACAACGCTCAACCCTGAACACAGTTTCAAAAACAAACATCAAGAAACAAAATAAAATCAATAAAACCCCTTTCCTGTGAAAACAGATTAGCTAAAACAAAACTTACAAAATCCTACATCTACAGACTTCTGATATAGTTTTAAGAAAATCAAAACAAGGGGGGAGGCGTGAGACGGCTCAGCATGTACTGCCAATTCCTAAGGCCTGAGTTGGGTCCCTGGATACCACCTGAGGGAGAAGAGGGAAGATGACTACAAGTTATCCTTGATCTCTGAATGTACTAACACACACACACACACACACACACACACACACACACACACACAAATGCCGATTTATTTTAATGTTTAAATGCTTTTTAAAAAAATCAAAAGAAGGAGCTTGGGTTAGAGGCACATTAAATATGATGTTCCTATCCTTCAATATTTTCTGTATCAGAAAAACTTCTGGTGCTAGGAAAGGAAGCCCCCTCATCTTCTAATCCAATTTCTTCTGCTTAAATAATATCATTTATCCAAAATTTTTGAGTAGTTTTGATGTCTCTGGAAGCTGTCCGGCCCCTTTGATAGTTCTCTGCCTTTAATCTCACAGGCCTGTGGCCACATCCCTAGTGACAAGGAGGCTTGGGGAACGGGGAGAGGTTCGCTGAAGTGGCCCCAGGGCCTCATGAGGCTGCCAAGGAAGCCAAGCTAGCAGAATGCTAGACATTCCATGAGGAACTCAAAAAGCCACACAGGGGTCCTCTGTCATTGCTTTTGAACCACGTGGAATGTCCAAGATGGTCCTTCATTTGGTGACTGAATTTAGACCCCTGTCTGTGCCAAATGGCCTTATAAATCACAGCTGCCGAGATCTCCACCCACTGGGCTTCCAGCACAATGCTGAAGTCTCAGAGGAAAGCCACTGCTGACGGTACCAGTGATTTCTTCTGGCATATGTTTGACTTGAATTAAGGAAAGCTAAGACCAGTCCACAACCAACCAAAGACCAAATTAGTAGAATGCTGTTTATTTTTCTAACTTTTTCATCATCAAATCATTTCTTGAGATTTGCATTTGAAAGTATTTTTTCCCAATAAAATTGGACTCCCCAAAGGTCAAAAATGTTAATGGTCCCATTGGTGCCATGGGCGGGATGACAGGGCTGTAAAGGACAGAAACGTGTTTCCTTTGCCCCAGGGAGTTGTCTGGAGAGAAAACACTGTAACTGCCAGCCAGAGAAATTCCCCAAGCGAGAACCTGGCATCCAAGATATTCTGACCCAGCCCTTTCATATTTTTAACCATTTGAGGACACAGAGAAAGATCAGTGTCAAGCAAGTCTCCATGAACTCAGACCGCGTGCAGACCTATGGTATGTCTAAGGTCTGAGAAGAACCTGCCTTCACATCTGGAGAACTCTGCATCTGTTTGCTCCCTGCCCATGCTCCCCACAGTCCTGCCTTTGGCGGTCTTGCAGCACTGTCTAAGGACCAGCCTTACTGAAATCCCTCTTCACCCTTGGTGCTCTGTCAATCATAATTCAATGCAGCTATACTCACTTGTCTTGCCCTACTGTCCTTATGCTATTAGAAATAGATCTTAAGTGCAAACCATTTTCTAAACAAAACAAAACAAAACCATTAGGCAAATGAACAGGGCAAACATGCCAGGGAAGAAATGACGTCAAGAGTTTTTCATCGAAGGGAAACGCCACTATTCCAAAGATCCTAAGAAACTTAGGTGAGGTGTTAAGAGAGGGCGCTTCAGAGCCGTACAGCATTTATTTGTAACTCTGTGGTGGAATTTGGCTCCAGCTGCAGGGTTGATGGGCAAGAGAAACCTTGTGAAGTGAGGGCTGAGGCTCACGAGAAGGTGGGGGCCTCACAAGGTGGTGGGGCTACCTTCTTGGCCAGCTCTGTTGATAGTTTAAAAGATAAAACTCGCTCTACTTGCCAAGGTCCCTGACCTAAGTGTGACCCTCTAACACAAAAGGCCAATTCTCAACTGATTTATGTCAGATGATTCTTTGATTTGTAGGGTCATCATCAAAACTTGGAATCATGTTTCCAAAGAGAACCAATATGAAGACGATGCAAGGACTATAGGCCGAATGGGGAAAATGCAAATGCTTTCTTCCAAGTTCACCGAGTGCGAACCAAAGTGAATGAGCATTTTTAATAGGCCTGTCAGAGTCCCTGGGGAGACGGCCCACTACCTCTTGTGTATGCTGTCTACGGTTGCAATCTTGAAACTATACTAGTGCTATGTTGGAATAGACATGCTATTGAGATTACTTCTGCCATGTGTAGCATGGCCAGCCATTCTAGTTTTCCAGGGAACTCTCAGATAAAATTGGCCATTTGGTCCCTAGCAGGCAGGGCACCAAACTTGCCAGTAGTGGACTGTGAAACTGACTGACAAGACAGCACAAGGTCATGACGATTTACAGTGATGGCAAATTCAGACATGAGAAGAAGTCCAGAGAGAATGGGGACACATTACAATGTGAGAGCATCACTATTTTATTGTCCCCTAGGTTAGTCTTAAATCTTATGTTTTGTAGGAGTCATATTCTAATTTTTGAAAGTGCTCTGCGAATACAGTCACGTTAGAAAGCTCGCGTGGATGTGTAAACTGCTGTGTGCCGTCCCTCAGCTTACATAAGAAGGTGACCGAGGAGGGAAGCCTGGCTGCAATTTACTTCATAGACATGAATCTTCTTTCTTTCCCAAAGCCCATGTCTATCAAAACAGGGAGACAGGGAGATGGGGATGGGTGTGCGCAGGCGCACAGCGGTGGGGGTGGTGTGTTAGAATGATCCAGAGCAGAATTCTAGGATGGCTGTACAAACAAGTGTTGCACATGAAAGACCTCCATCCTCATGTTCTGACAGCAGCCAACACACGCCCTTGAGCTCTTCCCACGGAGCGGAAGGAGTTCTCCATGGGCCTTATGGTAGTTTGCGCGTCATTGGCCTCCATAAGCTCCTAGGGAGTGGCACTATTAGGAGGTGTGGCTTTGTTGGAGTGGGTGTGGCCTTGTTGGAGAAAGTGTGTTACTGTGGGGGTGGGCTCTGAGGTTTCCTATGCTCAAGATATCGCCCAGTATCACAGTTCACTCCTGTTGCCTTCTGATCAAGCTGTAGCCAGCACCATGTCTGTCTGTACGCTACCATGCTCCCCACCATGATGATAATGGACTGAACTTCTGAAACTGTGAGTCCCCCAATCAAATATTTATTTTATAAGAGTTGTCATGGTCATGGTGTCTCTTCACAGCATAGAAACCTTAACCAAAACACGCCTTCTACATACATAAGCCTAGATTGACATTTGAAATGTCGGGTCTACTGATTAGCCCAGGCTCTTCATCACCAACAAAGGTCAATTTTTACACCAGGTACACAGAAATAATAAATAAGCACACATAATCCCACTGCCTTCTGCTACCTGATGTCCGTGTTAACTCAGTCCACCAAGACGATAAAGAAGCCGAGGATTCATGCTTAATATAAATTTTTAAACTTGGTTTTATAGAATCTTAAGGTTCTGAACATTCATGTCACTAGATCTGAGTTGTGAGCATAGTTCAGATTTCCACAGGTATGCTACCTCAAACGTTCACATGATCCAAAATGTACATCTCTGGTCCTGCCTGCTCAGCTTTCTCAGGAAAGCTCTGGTTGTCTGGATGGCTTCCAGAACCCTCTTCCATCTCTGAATTTGGCTCTGCTGACACTGTCAGGCTTCATTCCTCTCATTTTTGCATGTTTTCTGGGCACCCAGGCACTGAACTCTTCACTTGGTACATAATTTCTCAGGTTCCTTTAGATACCTGCAAGACTCAACCATTCACCAATTATCAAACGTATTTGCACAAGTCCGCGAGCAGATGATTCTCTCTTCATGGTAATCATGGGGTTCCCACCCCCTACTGTAACTTTGAACTGCTTTTGAATTGTTAATTTGGCTGCTTTTGCATTTATGAGACCTTCAAAAATGATCACAAGCCCCTCCCTAGTAAATTATATGAGCCCATCAATGAATGTGGTGGCAGAATCTAAAATAATGAGCCACTGCCATGAGTCCTGCTTGGCAGCTGATGGGGACCAAGGAGGACTTCAACAGAGTGTAAACTGGGCATGAATTATCTTTCTGCAGTGGAAATCAACACAGACCTCTCTACACTTAAACTACAACGTTTGCAGTAGAAAAGAAAGGACAGTTCAACCCTGATGTTGATCCCAAATACATTATGAAGAAAAACATGGTAGTCCTGAAAGACTGACTAGGATATAAACCTCATCCACTTAAAATCAGAAAACAGAAATCATGTGCTCAGTTCTGGGAACCTCAGGATGAAGGGAGGAACAGAGCTCAGAGCCATCAGTAAAACAGGCAAGGGAAGCAGAGAAATCGGAAACCAATGAGGTCAGAGAAAGGGGACAAATAGGTGGAGCTCAGTGACTTCACATATATATAGTGGCATTTCAAATGTATTTTAATAAATAAAGACTGCCTAAAGATCTGAGAGTAAAAGAGCCCCACTGGTCAGCCTTACAGACCAAATTATAGTAACACACACCTTTAATCCCAGTAGCTGCAACGACACACACCTTTAATCCCAGTAGCTGCAACGCCACACACCTTTAATCCCAGTAGCTGCAACGACACACACCTTTAATCCCAGTAGCTGCAACGACACACACCTTTAATCCCAGTAGCCACCCTAGTTGTCATGGAAATCGGGTGGTGTGTGCATTTAATCCCAGTGGTGCACACTTTTGATACCAGCCCTGGAGAGGAATATAAGGCGGGGCAAGACAGCTCTCAGATAGTCTCCTTCTGAGATTCCAGGAGGCAGGATCGCCATTTCAGACTGAGGTCGAGGTAAGAGCCAGTGGCTGGCTGTTTTGCTTTTAGGATCTTCAGGTTGAACCCCAATTTCTGACCCTGAGTTTCTATTAATTGTGCTTCATTTAACAGTAATTGTGCTTCATTCACATGCCTTCAGATCATGCAATATAACATGTAATTGGTGTCAAGCACTATATACAGAGATGTAGCTGTATTTATACCCATAAGTATAACCCTAACTCCATCCATCCATTCATCCATCCATCCATCCATCCACCCACCCATCCATCCATCCATCCATCCATCCATCCATCCATCCACCCACCCATCCACCCATCCATCCACCCACCCATCATCCATCCATCCATCCATCCACCCACTCACCATCCATCCATCCATCCATCCATCCACCCATCCATCCACCCATCCATCCATCCATCCATCATCCATCCATCCATCCACCATCCATCCATCCACCCATCCACCCATCCATCCATCCATCCATCCATCCATCCATCCATCCACTCACCCACCCATCCATCCATTCATCACAACCATCTTTCCAACCATCCATCTATGGAAGGACACAGCGACGTGACAGATTCCATAATAACTGCCTTGAAATTAAAAATACACATGAGATGAATAAGCCTGAGAGCAGCTTAAGAAAGCGCCAGGCTGAATGAAACTAATGGATATCACCACTAAAAGTGATTTGTAGTCACTTTTCAGAAATATGATTATGACCCTTGAAAAAGATCTTACTCTTTGTAAGAATAGTGATTGCCAGCGTCATAATGAGAGTCCTAGATTATGGAGGAGGTTGGTGCCCACATGCAGATGTTCCAACCTTTTCAGTTCCACAGAAGAGGGCAACAGTAACAAAGTAGTGGGGCTCAATTGCAGTTTGAACATCTTGGGGAATTTGCATTTAACAAGAAAAGATCATTACTGTAAATATATTTTCCAATTTGTAACAGCTGAGACTCCTAAGTGGAGCTCGTTCCGGCCACAGCAACTGACAGCTTAGAAGCATGCGCTGGCAAGAGCTCCTGGCTACTAGCAGGTAATTAAAGCTCCCCATTGTCTCCCAGCTGCTGCAGTCCACATTCTCATATGAATTCACATTCATATGATAGGGCTCCCATTCAAAATGAACAGCTCCCCTTTTTAAAGAGTGTCTTGAGTCCAGCAAATTTCCTTCTGGTGAAAAACTCCCTCAAGGTGTTTTCCCCAGGCTTTGGTGTCAATGGGTCTTGGGGAGTCAAGGGCTCATCCTTTATCTTGCATAGTTAAAGCAAGCAAGAAATGCCGGTGTCATAGGAAAAAATGCTTCTATAACCATTTCCCTAAAACACCAGATGTGCCTGAAAGCAGCTGTTCTGGCTCTCTAATTGAAGAAGAAAAGAGAACAAGCTTTGACTGAGTTTGGATCAAGTTTAGAAATTATTTATGGCCATGAAGGCCAGCTGAACAGGAACAGACTACTACAGGAATAAGTCGATCTGCCGTTCCAGTGATCCATGAGTGTACAATGAGCAGAGCAAGGGGCCAAGATAAAGGTGGCAAAGAAAGGTCTTTTTTAAGGTGCATCATTTCTATTCTTTCTGCCTCAGAAAGCATTTTTGACAGTTTCTAAATGCAGAATATCAAGAACATTTCTGCAAACTGATCTTGAGATTTTTCAGTTTAAAAACTCACAACCGAGCTCTCGAGTTTAGCTTTAGTTGTTTTGCATAAGGACCAAGTAGAGCTACGCCCCTTCGCTCCACTCCAGTAATTGTCTTATGACTTATACGCATGGTCACTACAGCATCGCTCAGTGTGACTGAGCAGGGACGTATTGAGTCTTCTGCTCCCCACAGAAAAGGCTTCACCCCGTCTTCTCTGGGTGTCAATACATGTGAGAACTATCTCCTGCAAACATCTTCCTACTTCTGAGTATCATCCAAATCTTTCCCTTCTAACTCTGCATGGAGACTCCCTATAAGAGTCAGCTGACAATGCATCATATGCGCCTCCACTAAGCACCCGTGGAGGCTCCGCGCTGCCCTTTGCACCATGTACTTATAGGCGCCCTGAATGCCTACCCAGTAGCACCGTTATCTCTGTACAATCCTCTCTCCTGTCTCATTACAAGAAAACCTGTTGACAATGGGGCCATATTTTGTCTTGTGCCATTTATAACAGCTACAGAATAAAACACCAATTGAATGAACAAAGGAATGGCTAACAGAAGTAGAAACATCAATCAGGAGGTTATTCAAATAATTCATAGAAGAGACGAGAACTTCTGTAAAATGAGACCTTTAACCCATGTTTTCCCTTTCAAACCTCACAGCTGCGCTGATCACATCCACCCTGAAAGGGGATGTTTCTTGCATTGGTATTGCCATTTTCCTTTCCGTCTACATAGCTCATACAAAAGGAGTATTGATGGTGGCTTAAGTGTATTCTTATAAAGTCTCAAGAGCCAAGGGCCAAGATCCTTCTTTATGGTTGATCAGGTTTCTTATGGTTGATCAGGTTTCTTATTACTCCAAAGGGATACCATGTATAAATCCTGCTATTTGGGCCTGGACTATCACCCGAGGCTATAGGTATGAAAGACTTGGTTCCTAGCTTGCTGTTAATTGTTGTGAGACATTTGATTATATTCTGTAAAGCTATGTCACTGTGATTGGTTTAATGAGAAACTAAACAGCCAATAGGTAGGCAGGAGGTATAGGTGGGACGTCCAGGCAGAGAGAGAAGGAGAGATGCTAGAGGAGATGGAGAGGAAGCAGGACATGCAGAAGGAGAGCTCAAAGCCACGAGCCATGTGTCGGCATGTAGCATAACAGAAATGGGTTAATTTATGTTATGAGGAATAGTTAGAAACAAGCCTAAGCTAAGGCCAAGCTTTCCTAATTACTAATAAGTCTCTGTGTTGTTTTTTGTGAGCTAGTGGCAATAGTCTACAACTATTGGGAGATGCTGAAACCCTTAAGAAATGGAATGGGGGTGAAACAAGGGGGTACATGAGTGGGATTTGAGGGAAGAAAGGAATTTTTGTTAATTACATCATTAAAAATATATGTAAAGAAGTGGGAGCTACTCAGAGGTCTTTGGGTCACTGTAGGTGTGTCTTCAAAGGGGATATTAGGTCTCTGACACCCTCCCTCTCTTCCTCTCTTTTCATCACATATCCAGAAGAGGTCATGTGTTTCTGTCAGGATATATTGCTCACCCAGCAACAGCCCAACAACTGGTCCACCCTGTGGATGAGGACCTCTAGAACTGTAAGCCAACAAAAGCCTTTGTCTCCGTGAGCTGATTACAGTGGTGGAAAGCCGACGAACACACCACCTTTGCTCCAGTTCCAAAGTCATTAGATGTGAACGAAAACAGACTCAAGACTTGGCTTATGTCCACTTGTGTGGGCTTTTCCTGGACTATGAAGACATTCAGGATTCCCTCCTCTTCAAAGTTCAGCTTCTCTCACAGTTTAACATAAATTCATCAGCTCTTCAGTTGACGGTCAATGACACCACTGTCTCACTGGTATAGCTTCTGCTAGGCTTCTCAACCTTCCTAATGCTGTGACCCTTAAATACAGCTCAACCTCCCTAACGCTGTGACCCTTTAATACGGTTCCTCACGTTGTGCTGACCCCAACCATAAAATGATTTTCTTTGCTACTTCATAGCTGTAATTTTGGTACTGTTATAAATTCTAATGCAGATTCTATTCGTGTATCATATTATGAGCAATATCTGTGTTTTCCAATGGCCTCATGTGACTATTGGGAAAGGGTTGCTTGAATCCCAAAGGGGTCACACACCCCACGTTGAGAACCACTGCTCTAGTGACTCCTGAGAGTCAGATGACAAGCCAATAGTTTTTGACATTTGGCTTTAAGAAACGGGTTCTCTGTGGGCTGTGGTACTTCCTGGTCTTGTTCCAGTCTGTCTTTAAAAACTGTTTCAACCACATGCTGTGGACACGCCAGCATGTGACAGTGCCTGGAAGAATATTGCTGCACTGCGTCGCAAGAGCAGGCATTAAGGGTGTCTTCACAGCAATCTTTTGAGGAAGGCATCATTTTTCTAATTCGACAAGATCTACAGCACAGAAGGTGGAGTCAAGAGCTAGTCATGGTGGAGCAGTTTTGACCCAAGACTTTCTGATTCCTTAGCCAGTGTCCTCAGGGATGACATTGCACTGCCTCCCACATAGCGGAACTAACGGCTTAAACAGATGGGTAAATCTGTATGGACTCAAAGCATTTCCTATAACCGCATCTTGTGACTAATTCACAACGGAGGACAAAGGAAGGATGCCTGTGGGGGTCTGGCTGAGAAACGTCCAGCAGAGGAGCAGGTGTTTGAACACTTGGTCCCCAGTTCATGGTGTTGTTTGGAGAAGTCACGGGACCTTTAAGAGGTACAGTCGTGTTGGAGGGAGTATAGCGCTGGGGTGGGCTTTGATGGTTTACAGCCTCACCCAATCCCCACCCTCCCTCCCCTCTCTCTGTGCTTCATGCCTGTGCCTACAGATGTGATTTCTCAATTTCTCATGCCAGCCAACCTGCTGCCATGCCTCCCCCACCATCATGGGCTCTCACTTTGGAACTGTAAGCCCAAGGTAACTTTTCTCTCTAAGTGATTTTGGTTCTGGTGTTTTTATCCCAGGAACAGAGAAGCAGCTGACGCAGGTGTCCACCTAGTGGGCTTGCTGCGGTGTGCAGGGGGCAGTCATTCCCAGTCCTGCTTTAACACTTACAGGACGTCCTCCGGGGTCCTGGTTTATTACCTTCCATGTTTTGGGGGGCCCTGAGGAATGTAAACCTCTACTTGCATTTGTTATTTTGAACAAAGGTTGAGCTATAACTTCCAGGCAAGGCCTGAGTCCCAGCCTGGACACTGTCCAAAGTTCAGTCAACATTTGCAAAGTCCTTTGAACAAGCAACGCTCAATCGATTTACTTGGACTCTTTCTTCTGCACAGTTTGTACAACAACCCATGTGTTAGTACTGGAACATTTTTAAAAAATGTGTTTGGGCCAGCAAGATGGCTCGCTGAGTATGATGGGTAATGGTGCTTGCTGCAAAACCTGATAATCTGAGTTCGATTCCCAGAACTCATGTAGTGGAAGGTGAGAGCCAGCAACCTCAATGTCCTCTAACCTCCACACATGTGTCACAGCATGTCACATACAAACATTTTATACACACACACACAATTTCTTAAATGTACTATGATAAAAATTTTGAAAACATTTGTAAATGAATGTATAAGTCTAGTTTTGAAACTTGTGTTAATAACTTCCCCTCTGAAAACGTAAGTACATTTTGAATTAATGGGAAGCTAGACTACCCAGCAACTCTCATAACTAAGCCTTCTCCCTTGGACTTGCAAGTGATGTCCTTACTGACTTCCTCAGAGCACATCCTGATGTAATTATCTAGATGAAAATCAGCCAGGTCTGCAAGCTGAAAGAGGGCGATAATCACGAGCTATTCGTTCAAGGGCAAAACAAAGGAGTGAATTCCCTCGCTCCCTTTGCCTAGGCAGGACTACTCTCAGCAGGGGATGGTCCTTCTCCCTGGTGACCCTGCAGCAGAGTCAGGAGCTTCCGGTTAGGAGAGTGGGTGACTGGACACTTCTGGTGCCTGCAGAGTAGAGACACAGACCCACTAACACCTCATGACACCCAGGACGATCCCTGCAGGTAGAAATTTCCTTGACCCCACATGTCAACAGTGGCAAGGGAGAGTCCCATCTGGGGGCAGAGATGCCCCAAGGAGAGAGCTCCTCTAGCAGGCAAATGTTGTGGTACCCACTAATGTCGATTATAGAAGGCTTTTTTAGGTCCAGGTGGTCATTTTCAACTCATAGATCATTCCGTTCTCTTGGCCTCAACTCGATAACATCTTTGGACTTTCTGAGGTCACCATTTATAGACTGACCCATAGCCCAGAATAACCCAAAGAAGGAGACTTTCATCAGTAACAGTGGTGTTATGTTTTATTGTGGGTCATGGCTCATAATACGCAATTCAGCTAGAAGGGAAAGACACAAAACATTTGAGATGACCAGCAGGCCAAAACTCTAAATATGCTCCAGCACAGAAGGGGATTAAAATGTCACAGGATTTCTTTTTCTCTTGAAAATGGAATGGGTTATGAATGCTCCATTCTTCCCAGAACAGTTAAAACACTATGCGCAGGCAGCCCGGGTTCACAAGGAAGGGCAGGCTCTTCTTTTGTTCTGTTGCTCAACCCAAGCAGGCTTTCCCTGGTGTACTTGGGCCGGGGGTGGTGAGAAGCCTGGAGGGCAGGTATTTCATTGATAGGATGAGTCTGTGTGGTGGGTGTCACATCAAAGAAGTGAGGCCCACCTGAGACTGGGGCACGGGAGGCGGAGCAGGCATGACTGACCCTGGCAGAAACATTTGCCTAACACTTCAGTGCCAGCTAATACCTGGAAGCTCACTGTCCAAGACTCAGGGACACGGACAGGGGTGGCTCATATGCAGTCTTCCTAAACTTTCTGGATGAGTAAACAATTACCTCTGAAATTAACAAGCAATTGCCTGTTTGCTTGTCACTGTAGGCTAAGGTCTTACTGTCCTAGCATGCCACACCCTGAACATTGTCGCTCGCTCGCTTGCTCTCACGCTCACTCACTCGCGCTCTGATTTTGCAGGTGTAATTTATAAGTCCCATCTGGAAGGTCAGAGTCCGGTTCCTGCCCAGGCTTCAGCAGTCTTTACAACACCCACGTAAGCATTGCACCTGTCTCCCGAAGAGTAAAGAGAACTGCAGGTGCACATCCCAGGGGCTAAGGTCATTGTGGGGCAACACCACGCTGCCTGGGTTCACAGGAGAAAAACCATTTCCCTCTCCAGATGCTCACCCTGGGAGCAGATGGCACAGCCAAGGAACGTTCCATAAGGAAATCAAATCATGTGACTGAGGACCTCAAAGCAGGAGGGAGGGGTCCAAAACCTGGTTCCACTGCTTCCTAGTGGACCCTGAGGGAGTCACTCAGCTTCCTGTAGCCCAGATGCCTAGGTTTTTAATCAGGATTATAATATCCCCATAAAGCAGGGTTTCTCCAGAGTGACGCTCTAGTTTGCATGATTCTTCCTGTGCGTGGTGGGGGATCGCAGAGTCTGGCACACTGTAGCTCTGCATTCACTGGATAACAGTAGCACCCATTCTCCACGGCTGTACTACTAAAAAAAATACCTATAAACCCTGCCACCTATTTCCTTGAAGAGGAAATAATCCATTCTTGAGAATGCAAATGAACCCTGTATTCTTTAAAGTTTTAACGAAACATCGCCATCTTGGAAACTTCACTTTTACTCTGAAACATTTAGGGAACACAGAGAAAATAGCTGTGGATGAAATGCGAGATGCCTGGGTAGAAGACAGGAACTGGGACAAACCAGCAAGCTGCTAAGTCCTCCCCTGGAGAGCCTTCTCCAGTCACGAGCCTTGTGGGGTTTAGACTCTGCTCGGGATCCTGGTCAGGGCGTAGGGGCAGGGGCTTGCTCTCCTATTCTGCATCATGGCCTGTGGGGCTTCATGAGAAAATGCCCAACAGTGCCCAGAACACAGTCTACAAGTGCTCACACAACCACAAAGAATTAGTGCCGTGTAGCCAGGGACCGTGGAATGCTGCCCAGGCAGTTTCTTCATAGCTGGGGCCAAAGTCACATTGTGTGACTAGCACTGAGATGAATCAGCCAGGCACCAGTCGCATGCCAGCGGGAATGACAGACTCCAGGCGATGGAATGTGTCAAATGTATCTTGTAGCTGTTAGGAACTATGGTGTTGGCCCTGTCTCTGGCTTTAGGGGAATACATTGCAGGACTGCCAAGTGAATGCTGAAACCTTGGTCAGCACAGACCTCTAGACATACTGCATTTGCCTTTAATAAGGTTTGATTTGTAAAATAGTTACACTAAGAGATAACAGCTAACAATAAAAATGGAATTGTTATATAGTCATATACTGTCATAAAGCCTTGTGAACTCAGGTTCTTTTTGTTTGTATCTCTCAAAAATATTCCATTGACCTTACCTAGAGGAGGCGCTTCATGGCGCTTTGACACATCCAAACTGTCAGCATTGTGCCTCACTTTTCTCGTGTTACCAGGCCACAGGCTACAGGGACAGCTCATCATTAGAAGATTCTGGCCACTCTGGCAGAGGACCCAGGTTTGGTTCCCAGCACCCACATCGTAGTTTACAACCATCTGTAACTCCTGTTGCAGCTGTCTGACACCCTCTTCTGGCCTCAGTGGGCACTGCATGCACACACAAACACACACACACACCACACAGTACGTAGACATTCATGCAGGCAAATACTCAAACATATAAAATCAAAAGATCTCTTTTTGAAAAAGAAGAGAAAATGGCATTTGAGACTAGTGTGATAGCTGAGATACCCACTCAGTGTCTAACAGTTGGGCCCTGCAGACACTGCACCAAGTCCTGGAGAGGAGAGAGCAAGACAGCACAATATTTTAACATGTTCCTCTCTCTGAAATGTGTTAGCTATTTCTGGAATTTTCTGCTTAATATTTTTGGATCACAGGTGTCTGGGGATAGCGTCAGCAGCAAAATCAGAGCTCTGAACAAGGAAGGTCTACCATGCATCCACAGAGTGTTTTTGGATCCTCTCATCATGGAGTGGGAGGTCCATGTCCTCTTCCTTCCTAGAGGCTGATGTTTACAGTCCTGTTGACAAGCAGGGCACAATGAAAACGGACCATGTAACTCCCAAGGCCAAATCATGTATTACCAAGTGGTTCACTCCTGAAAGGCAGTCTCCAAGCAGGAAGGGGAAAAGCCTGTGCAGCCAGAGAGGGCATATGAACCTGCCAGGTGGTAGCCTCTGCTGCAGTCCTGACGGACTGACAGGGGCTTTCATGGCCTATGTTGGGAGGGAGGGAGGCTTCAGAGTATCCCAGTGCCGCATAAGCCCCACCTCCATGTCTTTCCAGATCAGGAAATAGATGTTACGGAGGAGAGACCAGCCTTGCCCCCTTTCTTCCAAATTCTTGATCCACAGAAACCACGAGCTTACTAACAAGGACATTGAGTGCTACTAAATTTGGGGTGATTTCTCACATAGCTGGACACCTCCTAGAATCCAACTGTTACTGCCTGAAATGTGTTCCCAGGGGACCTTACTCATCTGGGATCACCTCACCCCTGCATTTGCTCACATGGTCTACATGGGGTGTCGAGAGGTCTTTCTTCACACACAGGAGGTTCACAGGGTGTGGTTTCCTTGGAGTTTCTCAAGTCTAGAGCAATTTACAGCAGGAAAGAGAGAATTTCATTCACCTTGGAGCACAGAGAAGAATGCTAAGTGTGAGCCTCGAGAAACACTCCCTTGGTTCAGGTGTGGGCCAGGAGCACCCTGAACTATTGAACCACCTACGGTCTCTAACTCTTCTTACCAAGAGAGCTAGCAGAGTTCCAACTGAATGAGCATGGCTGTGACCATCTGAGGAGGGAGCCACTGTCTGACTCAACAGAACCCCCGGCCCTCTTCTCTGCAGACAAACTTTTCTTAGAGATTAAAGACGACCTGTGCATGAGGAAAGTGGTGGCGGGCTGCTTTCGAAACAAAACTGAAGAGTCTGGAGTGTGTTGAGGAAATGGTGGCGTGTGCATTAGAGAGGCCGAAGTGCATCACGGGTAATTTGGCAACTTCTGTGCATTAACCGAGCTGTTAGATCACTACTGTGCCTTCCTCTCTCTTGATGCACACACACTCTGTCCCCCTCGGGCTCTTCAGTCATTTCATTTAATTTGGATTTAACTCGCAGCTAGATTTGAAATACAAATTAAAATTCAGTTAGAGCGGTAAACTTCATATTACCAGCTCTTAGAAAAATCCTGCATGAGTATTTTTTTTATTCAGCATCAGCAGGGCAGCTTGCCTGAGGCTAATATGTGCGATTTCATACTTCATAAAGTATTTAAACATCTTGAAATGACTTCTGTAGGAGTGCACATTTGAAATTCTTTCTTCATAAAATGTTGACTGTTTTTGCGTATTAGTACATGAGAGCCTGCTACAGGGGTATTTGCGTATTAGTACATGAGAGCCTGCTACAGGGGCATTTGTTCATTTGTGTATTCACAGACCAATCTTACAGTTCCCAGCCACTTCAAATAAAGGTGGACCCATTTTAACTGGTGTTCTGGTTTACTCACATCCCCTCTTAGGTTTATTTAACTTTAGTTTTTGTGTGTGTGTGCATGTGTGTGCACGCATACACGCATGCGTGTGAGTATTTGCCTGCATGTATGTGTGTGTGTCATATGCATGAAGTGCCAATGAAAGTCAAGAGAGGGCATCCTCAAGCTGGAGTTGTGAGCCATCATGTAGGTGATGGCAATTGATCCAGGTCCTCTGGAAGAGCAGCCAATGCTCTTAAATGCTGTTCTCTCTCCAGCCCCTATTTATTGCTTCTTTACTGCCACACTTAAGATCCATGTTTCTCATAATATTTGAGAGGAGTAGCAGTGGATAAACATGCGTGCTAATGACAGTGGCCATATGCAATGGAAGAACACAGGCTTTGGACAGACAGCCCAGGTCAACTCCGGGCTTTGCTGGTTGTTTAGCGTAACTTGACACATTACTTGAACCTCTTCTCTGGGGTTCAGTTTCTTAATTTCCAATGTGACCATCCATACAGCATGGTATGAGGGTTAAAAAAGATGGCTATTTGCCATGCTTAGACAGGGCTTTATGAAATGCATGCCCTGTCCACTAACTTTACCACGCCCCTTCCATGCTCTTGACTCCACCTTTCTAAAGTCCTCCCCCCCCCGTGTCCTCAAGCTCTTTTAGTGACTCCTCCTCATTGACTCATTGCAGTCCACCCAGTCTCCTCTTGTGTACTGCGCCGAATTTAGCTCACAGTCCACATTTTACTCAAGCCATGCATTCTGGTTCATACTGATGTCCTACTTTGGGTACTCCCTGTGACCTCTGACCATGGGCAGCACGGCTATTCCCCGCAGCTCAGCCCAGTGACCTTTCCCCTTTACCTAGCCACCTTGATGACTGTGCACACTTCTACCTCAACAGTGCCTGTTGTGTGAGCCCATTAGTCACCACGAACCATGTCCTCCCCCTAAGTGTCTCTACTCAAGTCAGCATCCATGTCTTATCTCACTCGGTGGCAAACTCCCTGAGAGCAGTAACCCTGTTTATATGACTATTGCATCACACACAGCACCAGCCAACATCTCGCGCACAGTTCACTCTGCTCAAGTGTTTTCCCAAATTCTTAGTGTTGAATACAAAATAGCCTCTGTGTGCCGTATGTGAAATGCTTGTTCTCAGGTAGCTAGGCTATTTTGAGATGTTCTAGAAACTCAAAAGGTAGTGCCTAGCTGGGAGAAATAGGTCACCGGGTAAAGGTCCCAGGGACACGTTATCTCTGGGCCATTCCTGTCCTTCTTTGCTTCCTGTCTGTTGGGAACTGAAAATGGCTTTCCTCAGCCACAAGCTTCAGAGATCATGGCATTCTGCCTCAGAAGAAGCCCTGAAACAGGGAGTCCAAGTCAATTGTGCTTCTAGTAAGTGCTTCTGTTGGTTATTTGGTTGCAGTGATGATATGAATACATATTCCAACAGTATAAACAACATAGGAAACAATTGTGTTCAGTGTTAAAAGGTAGTGAGTGCCTCGATTTTTGCATTAGTCACCAAAATGACTGTAGTGGACCTCATGAGAAGTTGGCCACTGTCCCAACTCCTCCTGAAGGAATACACAAGCTAATAGAGCAGGGTCTCCACAGAGGTGCACTCTCTCGAGATGGGGGGCTCTGACTCTCTGAGGACACTATGATTTTCAAAGAAGTGGGGCAGTCCGCTTTTCTGAACTGAAGCCCCGTTACCTCGATTCTAAGACATATGGCCAACGACTGGGGCGCAATCTTCTGAAGTCTTAACCTGAGGATTCTCTTGGCAGCTGGGAAGAATCAACCCTTCCTGTCCTCCAGTAAGGCCAGCATGGCTGCTCTCTGCAAAGGGGCAGGCAGTTGCAGCAAAACAACAACACAGCACAGCCGAGAGCAGCCAGCGAGACGAGCCTGCCATTATGCCCCCCATCTCTCTGTGACCGTCTATCGCCAACATTGCGTGGAACCTGTTTTAGGCTCGCCCCCAGTGTGGATGATGTGTGGTTACATACCAAGGCACTTGGCTCGAAGTAGGCATTTCATAAGCCATTTTGAGTGAGTGACTGACTATGCGTCCTAGCTGAAAATGAAAAGACAATAAACACACTTCATTTCTTGGTAAGCCAGTGGAGTGGGTTACAACACAGATACTCAATGTTTTGAGTTTAACAGAACTTGGTAAACACAGAAGACTTAAAAGGCCGCCTTTGAAAAGAAGCCAAGGGGATTCTAGGCTTGGAAGATATGTTGTAGATGTTAGCCAGGCATTCTCTCATCTTTTAGCTACAATCTTGAAAGCAGGGTAAGCAGGTAGGACAATGCTTCCCACCAAGCACTACTAGAGTTCTAAACTAACTAGGCAAATATTTTGAGGGGTCAATGCTGCATTTGAAGAAGTTAGGCTTGGTCTATGAACCATCATCAAATGTTAAATATTCTTCTGTTGTCTTCATACCAGAGTTAAAGCTCAGCTCTGGACTTACATGATCTTACATGGTTTGGCCTCATTAGTTTAAGCACAAAAAATGTTGCCTATTTTAACAATACTCTGTTAGCTATGTACTTTCAGAGTTAAAACCGTTTGACTCGGAAACGCCTTGCTTAAAAGTGTACTTTCTAAGTTGTTCTTGTATTTGTTTTCTTCCTCTGGCGGCATCGCACACAGGTCAATGTGAGGTCTACTATGACAGTGGTCTGAAGTTTCCCTTTATGGAGTTATGAGCAGCCTGGCTTGTGATCGGCCCTGCGAGTAGCTAACCCACAGCAGAATGAACTCTGTAGCTTATCGTTAGTGCCAGATTTTCTTTCTTTCTACAGTGAATATCCATATGGGTGCAGAAGCCTCAGTAACCATGTATGGGAACATTTCGGTCTCAAAATTGCATGGAGTGGCCATAATTATCATTCTTTACAGTTTAGGCATGGAAACAAGTTTGTGGGGGAATCATGGGAACTACTCGAGACCACTTATCTAGAAAGCCCTGAAACTTGGATTTCAACTCCTTTCTGGGAAATAATAAGGCTAGTGTGTCTTTAAGCAATGCATATTGCCTACAAACTAAGAATTTTAACTTCTCTGAGATGCATGATAAATCAAGATTCTGAAGTCTTCATAGCACCCAAGTCAAGTTAGCAAAATCAAAACCATGCTAATTTTCTTCATAGTAGAGTCAGCTATGAAGGAGAGAAGTGTTCTGCTAAGATCAAGGCTGCTGGGACACCCAGAGGCATCGTGTGTATCTGTGTGGAGGTGGACGGAGGTCATCCTCATGCTTGAGAGCAGGGAAGAAGTCAGTAAACTCCTAGGCTTCATTTTTGGTGGGGTAAATCGTTTTGGCAAGCCGTGAGTTTAGGTATTCCTCCGCCAAACAGTTCCCTTCGGTTCTCATTCATGTCTGTCTCTGATTCCACTTCATTCAGGATATACACCCTTTCCAGACCATGACCAGATATACTTTTCAAAGACGTTATTTGAGTTTCGCTAAGCAGATACCCCTCTTCTGAAATCCAGCCAGCATAAACATGCAAATATTTAAAACCAACAAAATAAAACTGACATTAAAACTATGAAAAGCAGAACACATACTGGGCTGCGTCTGTGCGGTGTGTGTTTCTGCTGCTGTACTTCTTCCCTAAGGCCTGAGCTAGGAGCGCAGCGTGGAGGGATCACACCATCCGGGCATTGCAGCCTTAGCCTCCCTTTGTCCCTTCAAAGACCCGCAAGCAGCTCTGAGCTGAGAGCACATCTGAAGGCCTCCAGCTTAGAGGGACATGGCTGGCTATCACACTGAAAGGACTAGCTGACTGCACAAACTCTTGGCCTTGGGCAGCAAGCTAGCCTTTCATAAACGCAAAAGCCTGCCACTTCCCTCTCCTGGCCCTGTCACAGTCCCTCGAGTTATGGCGCAATATATTCCCCTTTAAAAGGCCTGCTTTGCTCATGGTTTTCATTAAGGGTGAAACACGCTTAGTCAAGGAAAAACACAAAATAATATTCTTGACTCTCCAGGACTCATGAAAAACGGAGAGGGGGAATTGGAGCTTTCCATGACCTTAATGAACATAGTCACTCCTCACGCATCAAGTCTATAAAACAACCTTAAAAGAAGCTGAGAATTAGGAGCCTCGGGAACTAATTTCAAACAAACCAAAGCTAGAGTGGCACATTCTCCTCAGGTCCTTGGGGGAGGCCTGAGAATCATTATTTTTGGAAGAGAAGCAAGTTTTTTGCTTAACCCAGGAAAGAATGGAGCCATACTCGGCTTCAGCGTGTGGGTTAAGTCCGGTCATCGCTATAGCAGAGACCCTACCCGGGGCCACTCTAGAAGTGGAGTATCACACATTCACCTCAGTTTTCATTCATTCTTTTCTCCCTCAGTAATAACTGCTGGTGGGCAGGAGCTGCTCCTCCTGGCTAACAAACAAACAAACAAAAAGCCCAAAGCACTGGGAGGCGAAGTGAAAGCATTTGGGACACTCGCTTCCCTAGGGCAGAGGTACCCTAGAGCCCAGCTGCCTGCCTCCCTGAGCTGGCCTCACAGGTAGGGTCTTTCTGCCTAAAACATCACTACCCTCCTCAAAACTCATTGCTCCTTTGTATTCCAGGTTGGCCGTCCATTCTGTGGCTGTTTAATGGCTACAGGTGACTTGTGTTTGGAAGAGCAACATTCCTTGGTAATGTCTGTCTCTTTAGAACCTTGACTGGTCTAGGAAAAATCTCAAAGTGCTGCAAGTGAGCACCCCGTAAGTTGACTTTTTCTGCTTAAGACTCCCGTTCCCCCAGTGCTCCACAGCACAGCCGGCTCAGCAGTCTCCTCACCTAAAGAGCGCTTGTACAGCAAGGAGAAGGTCTGTTGATTATTTTTGATCCTGTTTTGCTTCTGGCAAAAATCTCACAAACAGCCAACGTTGGCAGAGCCCGCATCGCACCTTCTGAGCTACTGTCCTGCAGCTACAACTGGGGCTGTTTTGGTCTGAGGTCAGAATTGTTCCATGTGAAGTAGGGGGGACATCCACACAGGACTTTCCAGAAAACAGGACCCTCTTCTAACTCACTCTTTCTTGGGATTAGAGAGTTGAGGATTTTGAGACCCACTGTCCCCAGATCAGCCACAGGTCCCATTTAAACCCCACGTGGCCAGCTCCTGTCTGAAAAGACCCATTGTAAGGGCACAGGAGCCCCAGAGCCTTGGAGCCCTGGAGGAAGTGCGGGGGAAGGCTGGGCACACCACCCAGGCACTTTCTAGGAGAAAGGCAGCCTTTTGAGGGGTTGGGAGTAGGGAAAATAGGGTGAGGGCAGAAGAAATCTGTCCTTCCCTCTTTTGGGGCCAGGGCCTACCTAACCACACTAGATTCTGGCCTCTGGCAAGACATCCTGCTGCCCTGACATTTACTTTGGACACAGAGTTCTTGATAAAGAGCAGCCAGCTTCAGGAGGGCGGCGGGAGGGAGTTAGTATAGGGTGATCACAAGCTTCTGCTGTTGGCCCTAGCTAGCTGAATGAGGTTCTCCAGCCATTGCTGGGGTGGAGGTGGAGGGAGGAGCTGGAGGGGGAAGGAGATCAACTGTGTCTATAATGACAAAGAATAAAATGCTCGAACATCTTTGGGTCCAAGTAAACAATGCCCACCTATAATTTAGGAGGAGGATGCGGCTGTGCAGTGGGGAGCAACATGGGCTCCTAGCTCATCCCGACTTGAGTTCGGAGGGCAGCTCCAGCGCTCACTAACTGTGGGACTTCAGGAAAGGTCATTTAACACTCATGGGGTCTTTGTTTACTCACCTGAGAAAGGAACAGGGTAAGTCCCAAGGTGTGAGGCCTGATTTCGCTTATTTTCCAGTTGAGTAAACTTAGCTCTCAACTAAGCTAAGAAAGGGAGCTGTAAAATGGCTGCTGCTATGCTCAAAAATGACGAATACTCCAAAGCTTAAGAAGTATGATGTGGGGGGCTGGAGAGATGGCTCAGAGGGTAAGGGCACTAGCTGCTCTTCCAGAGTCCCGAGTTCGATTCCCAGCAACCACATGGTGGCTCACAACCATCTGTAATGTAATGAGACCTGGTGCCTTCCTTGCCAGCAATACATTGTATGCTTAATAAATAAATCTTAAAAAAAAAAAAAAGAAGCATGAAGTATGATGTGAGACATAAAGAGTACATGATTGACTAAGGCCTGAATGTCTTCCTGAGTACAGACGTTAATAAACTTCGCAGGTCACTTGTCTCTCCATGTGGGACCCTAAGTCTTCTCACTGGGGTGACCTCATGGGAATGAGAGGCGGGGCTCACCTCCAGGCTCGGGGTATGTCGGCACAGGCTCAAGCAGGCTGAGGAAGAGTGACTGATTGCTAATGAGCTGAAAAGAACTTGTCTGCACCCCACACCATTCCCGGTGTTATGTAACAATGCAATAAGCTTCAACGGGGAGAAGCTCCAGTGTCCAGGGCAGACTCTGAAAGGTCACCAACCATGAAGGGGACCAAACCAATAGGAAAAGGGACTCATGTGAAGGAAACAGAAATAGAAAGCCTCATGCAAAACGTAGCTGTGATGCAGGAGGTGAGGGAAGAGGAAAATGTGGACCCTAAAATGATTTCTATTCCTGTAGCTGGTTAATGTTTTACCATGGCAGCTGCCTGCCGCCAGGCTTCCTTATCCTAGCAGGTGAGTTTATATTAGTTTGCCACAGAGCCAGTCACGGAAATGTGCTTTCCCATTCCGCACAATTCCATTTGCCCAGCAATGGCTCGGGGAAAATGAGATTAGAAACATTTAAACCTGAACTAGGGCAACAGTGCCCCTCCTAGACACTGTCAGCAAACAAATCAAAAAAGACCAGTGCTGGGAGTCACTTCTTTGGGGGTTGTTGCTCGGTGGGGCCCTCAAATATTACAAGCTTTTGCCAATGTTATCAGTTACTCTCCAGAACTTGATGGTATGCTGAAGACACCGTATTTGAAGAAAACAAGCTGGTTCAGACTCCAGCTCCTCCCTATTCCCTAGTTTTCAGAGACATTTGAAAATAGAAAAACTTATGTATGATTTCTTAGGTCTTAGAAAAACAGACTTTTGTGAGTAAACCTTTCTAATAAAGTGATGGTGAGAGATACACATGTACGTATCCAACTAAGCAACACATGTGGAACTGTTCCCCCAGGTGTCATGCCACCAAGAGGATGCTATGTAGCCTTCCAGGGTTCATTATAAGTCATGCACATACTTCAAATACTGCATCCTATAGAAAAAGGACTTGTCAAGGCTCAATATTAACATTGTTATAATGCATGCAGAAGGCTTGACCTACTGATTCTCTCTTCTTAGGGACGTCTATCTGGAGGGGATTAAAAGCATTTATTTTCTATAAAATCAACGAAGCAGCAGCTTCCATAAGGTATATTTGTCAAAATGTCAATACATTTACTTCTAAGAATAAATCTCAATAAATCTCATCTTTCATAGCTGAAGGAGTCAATAAATACAGAGACCATTCAATTAACAGGGGCAAAGCCCTTAAGAGAAAGGAGCAATTAAAACCTTTGAAGAACTCATTAGAACTAGCACAGAAACCAGAGAACTTAGTTTTTATTTTGTCAACTGGGCATAAATCTCTGCTGACTACACATTAAACAGGGGATCAATATCCGGGGTCTAGAAAGAACTGCAAAAATTAAACAGCGAAAAGCTCTAAACCACCCAATCAATAGATGAGCGGGTGAACTGAATAGCAGCTCTTAAAAGAAATGTGGTTGGCCAAAAACAACCTGAAAAATATTTAGTATCCTCAAGCACCAGGGATAGGCAAGCTAAAACTGCTCTGAGATTCCAGCTACGTCCAATGAGAGTGGCTGTCAGCAACTAAACAAATGACAACCAATGCGTTTGGCAATGTGGGGAAAGGTAAACCCTGACTTACGACCGCATGGTCACTGTGTAAAACAGTCTGGAGGGAGAGCCTTGGAGAAACTACAGACAGAACTGCCGTATGACTATACAGTCACGTGCCACTCAAAGGACTCAAAGTTAGCACGCAGTTGCCGGGGTCCTTCATAGCCATGCTTACTGCTGTCCTCTTCGAAACAGCCATGGGAAAAAAATTAGCCTAGACGGTCATCCACAAATGAACGAATGGTGAAAACCTCACACACACACACACACACACACACACACACACACACACAATGGACTTTAATTCGGCTGTAAGAAAAAATGAATTGCGACATTTGCAAACAAACGAATGAAATTGAAAATCACTTCCATTAAGCAAAAAAAGCCAGAATCAGAAAAATATCATTTTCCTCTCACATGTGGTACTTAGATGAAAAGTGTGTGTTTGAGTGTGTGCATGTGTGCCTATGTGCTGGTTAGTTTTATGTCAACTCGACACAAGCTAAAGCCAGAAGAGAGGAGGGAGCCTCAACTGAGAAAATGCTCCATAAGATCCGGCTGTAGGCAAGCCCGTGGGGGCATTTTATCAATTAGTGACCAATGGGGAAGGAGGTGCCACCCCTGGACCTGTGGCCCTGGGTTCTATAAGAAAGCAAGCTAAGCAAGTAAGTCATGAGGCGCAAGCCAGTAAGCAGCACTCCTCCATAGCCTCTGCGTCAGCTCCTGCCTCCATGTTTCCTGCCGTGTTTCAGTTCCTGTCCTGACTTCTGTGATACGGAAGCATTAAGCTGAATAAACTCTTTCCTCCCCAAGCTGCTTTGGTCATGGTATTTCATCACAGAGTAACCCTGGCTAAGATAGCATGTGTACGTACGTGTGTGTGTGTGTGTGTGTGTGAGAGAGAGAGAGAGAGAGAGAGAGAGAGAAAATGTATGTTTGTGTACGTGCATGTATGTGTGCCTGTGTGTGAGAATGTATGTCTATGTGCTTACATGTGTGTTTGTGTGTGCAAGTGCATGCATGTATGTGTGTCTATGTGTGCATGTATGTGCATGTGTGTATGTGTAAAAGTATGTACATGCGTATTTCGGTGTATGAGAGGAAACTGCAGAGCAGCCCATGGAAGGAGGGAGGTGAGACACAGGGAGGGCAATGGCATACATTTGATCAGACAGCAGAAGGGGGACCTAATTAGGAAGAGGAAGGAAAACAACTGGGCATGGGAAAGGGGCAGAGCTGAGGACGATGGGGGAGAGGGATGAAAGACAGCAAAGTATAATGATGTGTATGTAAGAAGCTGCTGTGCTGAAACTCACAGTTTTTTATGCTAGCCTTAAAATAATTAAAAAGAAATGAATTTTAAAAGCAAAGCTTATGTTCATTTTTACATGTTCCTTCCTAGGGACTTCTTTACATGAACATTCAGACTTGGAAAGTTCCTGCAAAATTAAAAACCTGAAAGTTAACATCAGTTCAGGACATCAAACTGATTCGGAAGGAGGGGTTCAAGGAAGTGTTTAAGATGGAGTCATTCATCCATTGTCTTTCAATTTGTGTCCCTGTTCCCAGGTTCCTCGTCTGAAAACCAGGGCTACAGACTGCATGGCCTTTATCTGAAACTCAGAGGACTAGAAGTGTCTCGGATTTCCCCTTACTTTTCAGGTTCTGAAGTATTTACTTTGCATGATGAGATACATTTGGGGATGGAACCTCAGTTTTAGAACACAGGATTCATTTATGTCTCTTACACCAGAGGCAATCTCATCCAGTGTTTTCAGGGCACGGCTACACTGACTGCATCCTGTCCCCGGAGGTCAGGTGGGAATTTTCCACTTGTGCTCCATGAGCTTCTGATCTGGGACCATTTCAGATTTCCAGCCTTTGGGTTGGGGTGCTCAATGCACATGAAATACCTTCACGATGGCTTTGTCTGTTAAGTGATGAAAACACGGAAGGAACTAGTGACCGAGCCTGACAGATGCACAAGTGACCTTTCTTGTATTTGTTAGTAACAGATACAGTTGGGAAATGATGATCAGACAGTGTTAGGGTCTGAATCCTGTGTTCCTTAGATTTGTATGCTAATGTCCTAAGCCCCAGGTCCTTGGAGGATAACTATAACTGGAGACAGAAGAGACATAGACACGAAATGAGGTAGCCGCAGTAGGCTCCAATCCAATCAGAGTGCTGTCAGACAAGACCAGAATACACCCGGGAATGATGTTATGAAGGTCTGCATCCAGACCCAAGAAGGTACCAACTTTTCAAGCACTTTGCTCACAAATTTTGAGACTCCAGGATGGTGAGAGAATAAATTTTTATTGTCTAAGTGGCCCAGTCTGTGGTACTTGGGTATGGCAGGCCTTCCTGATATCGCCAAACAAAAACAGCCCATTGGCAGCATCAGCATGGTCTGCAAGTTCACAGGACTCCCTTGGGTATTAATCCATATGCCCCCCTCCCCCAAACACCAGTTATGGGGTGATCCATTTGTAGTTCGTGTCACGGAAGAGGAAATTCGTATCCAGAAGACTTGGGTAACTTATTCCCGCCATCCCTTGTCCAGGTTGGGTGAGCTCTCTACTTCAGACACTACTCTCTGGAGGGGCATCGATAGGAACGGATTAAAAGGTCTTTATTAGACGATGCTGCATTTTACCTCCAGATGTCCCATGCACAACATCTCACTGTTACTGATGAATGACTCTTCTCCCAGGCCTTGTCCTGACATTGCTTCTCCAACTGCTTGCCCCCAACCCCCACTCTATCACACCATCGTTCCTGAAGCTTCCAGTCCTCTCCCAGGCTTAGAATTTGTCACATGTGCTCTCAAGAGTTGGGGATACTTTGGGTCAAGTAATGCTTCTGTTACTACCCAGGAGGGGAGGCCATGGGCTTTGTTGCTTTCAGGCCAGTTCAGAGCAGCGAAGAGAATCACTACTGACGGAAGAAAACTACAGTTGGGAGGAGTGACAGTTTTCCCTATAGTTGAAAAGAAGTGAAAAGGAAGACAGAAAGACCACAGATTTCTTGTTTTATAACTCAACATTCGGGACAGACACTTTTTGAGGACACCCAAAGCTATGGTGCCACAGTGAACATGGTACATCCTTCGGCCATAAGTTGATGGTTCTTATGCACATGGATGCTCCGTATCCATCTTCTTATATCAAACATCTAGTGTGCAGCAGGCACCATGTTCTGTGATTAATCAGAGTCCCTCATTTAATCCTCTCAATAACTCAGCTGCAGTTACGAGCTTCACCCTGCCCACCCCGACTCTTAAGAAACTTTATCAAGAGCACTCTGCTGGGAAGGTGGAAGATGAGAGGATCAACTCAAGGTGCACAACCACAGAGGCCTCCGGGGCTTCCAGACTCTAGCTTACATGTGAAAGCTTAGGGGGCTACACCGAACGGATGGGAGAGCAACAGAGGAGCTCCCGTGAAAGCAAGGGCTTCATGAGCATCGTCAGGGCATCCTGTATGCTGACTCCCCTGCTTTCTTGCCAAGGTTTTCCCCAGTCTTCTAGGAAGCCAGCCATAAAAACATGTAAGCAGTTTTGTCTGTTGCAGACTGTAGACCTAGAGGTACGACAGGTGAATAAGTCTGTGGGGAGGGGGTTCCCAGGCCCTCTGACCCAGGACATCAAAGGTAGAGACGGCGGCAGTTTGATGACCGCGAATGGGAGGATGGCAGTACACGGTTTACAAAAGTCCTGTCAACAAGAGCTTCTCAACAGGTTCCAGTGTCTCTTCTGAGAAAAGCACTAAAAAGGTGATGTCTGTGTCCCTCAAAGTGTCAGGTGCATTTCTTACGTTTTTCTCTTGAGAACTCCAGTTTTGGACCCAGAGAGGCAATTCAGTGGTCAAGAGCACTGGCTGCTCATGCAGAGGATGGGGGTTCTCTTTCCCAGCACCCACAGGGTGGCTCACAACCATTTGTAGCTCCAGTCCCAGGGAGTCCAGCACAGTCTTCTGGCCTCCACTGGCACAGCATACACATAGTACAAATACACACATGCAGGCACCCCACCCATGCACATAAAGGAAAACAAAATAGAAAAGAACGACAGTTTTGTGTGGCCGGGTTTATTGGAAAAACCACTGCTATCTTCGCCATTTTTCCTTGGACCTCACAGAACTTGAGATACTGTAAATAACTTCATGATAGTAAAACTTTCTGTGATGAAAATACAGCTCTATGGCCGTCCAAGCTTCCCCTGGCATGTTATTCTGTGGATCAAATGTAGGTGAAGGGCAGCTGTTCACTAAATCAAAGGCTCTTTATCATCCCGATGCATGGTTTTTCAAGATTAACCTGGTAGGAAAAAGCTGGAATGCGCCTCAAAATACTGACACGAGTCAGGTCCGTGTGACCGGCCAGCCCCTCCGGACGCTGTTTCAAACTAGTATTCATCGGTCTGTGTGACAGGCAGAGCAACACAAATCATTCCCAGCTCAGTCAGCTCTGCCTCTGCGAGAATCTTTAAAATGTATTCCTCTACTTTATGAGAAATCGTCCGTCAGGATGGCCGATATTTTGGATTTATTCCCATCGATCTCCTTCATCTAACAGCAATAACAAATTCTGTAACTTTAAAATCATTTTTCATGCCCAAGTTCTTCCTTGAATTCCTTTAGATACTAAGTTGGGGGAGAGGGGGATTTATGTCTCTTCAAACACTGACGCATAAATCTTCATGGTGATGTGTCCTGCCCTAGATGGTCTCATTCTACAATGCTTGCTGTGGTCTGATATGACTTTATAAAGGAGCACGGAGGCCAGCTAGGAAGATACTTCATGCATTCCTCTGTAGAGTTCTGATGTTGTGAAGATCTGTTTAAGAAGGACCATGCGTCATGCAAATGTTCAAATGCCATGTCTTTACCAGCAGAGGAAAATATCCTAAGAACGTATCTGGAAGCTTCCTGGGAATTGACAAGTTGTTTATAAACTCAGTTCAACAGATTTTACTAATCAAAACTGCCTATGTTCTGCCCAGTTCATGTTCTTCTGCATACTGAGAATAACTTCTTTTCTCTTACACACAGGGCCTTGTGATCATGAAGGGCCCAGTACCAACCATTCATTGCCGCCAAAGGGATGTCTGGACCATGAAGTGAGGAAGTAAAAAATACATAGGGCCCTGGCTACAGGGGCTGGTCACCTAGAGCCAGTAAGAGAGGAGTTTGATGCTGCCCAAGGGCCACAGCTGTTTCCCTGTGACTGAGGATTCCACTTCCAAGCAATCCTGGACCTTCTTCAGTTAGCTATGGAAATGCCAGACGCCCTCTGAACTCATTCAAGACTTTTGTTAGACGGCCGGTTAGATCAATCCAAAACCAGAGAGCAGCCGTATCACTTCCAGTGCATTGGTACTTAGGTTTTAGACGTCTCTGCCACTGGTTACCTGCTGTGCCCTGTCAATTAATAACTGCTCAAACACGCTCTCCGTTTTCTGTTTGACCCACAAGCAGGGGATGTCTACTCAGAGTGGAATCCGCATTCCATTGTTTTGATAAAAAAAAAAAAAAAAAAAAAGATGGCTATCTGACCTCTACCAGAAAGAATTTTCTTTTCTTTCTTTTCTTTAGTTCATCTGTTTTGACTTTCTTTTCCCCCTGCTTCATTTGTTTGTTTTAAAGAGAGAAAATGAAGTCGGGTGGGTGGTGAAAGGTAGGGGAGAATCTAGGAGGAGTTTAGGGAAGGCAAGGAATTTGATCAAAATATAGTACATGAAAAAAATTAATAAACAAAAATTTAAAAGATGTCAAATCACCTATTTTTTAAAAAAAAAACAGAATATTTGCAATGTCACCCTTAAAAAAAAACCATAAAACCCTTCTAACTAGGTTCTGTAAGACCCATGCCAGGAATATGAAGAGAATTATTGGAGCAGACTGAAGGCCATGCACTACCCTTAACCTGCTTCCCAGCCAGTCCCCGACAGCCTTAGCTTTGAAAGACATCACTTTCTGGAATCTGGTGGAAAGTGGTTGCCTGACAAAGATTGGCAGTTTAAACAAAGTGTTCTCTGGAGCAGCCTTTCTCTGCCTTCGCTGTGTGGAAATTTTCAAGGAAGGAAGAAAGACGCGTCCCAAATTACTTAACTGCAGAAACAGCTCCTGCAGGAATGCCCGTCTAATGGGACTCTTGTCCCACAGCACAGACCTGGGAGCGCTGCTTCTGCACGGTCTTCTTGCTTGCTCTTCTTATATGAAGTCAGAAGACTGCGCTAACCCCTTCTCAGCCACTCACCCCTCTTCCGGACACTTTTATCGAGGTGTAACTTCTTGTGGTGGCCCTAATCCCACTGACAGGTAAAAGGGAGAAATGACGAGACTGGGGAGGTGGCCCAGTGCTTAAGAGTGCTTGTTACTTTTGCAGAGGACTTGGGCTCAGTTTCCAGCACCTACAAGGTGGCTCACACAGACCACAACTACAGTTCCAGCAAAACCTCTCCTGACCTCCACAGACGCCAGCTACTACACACGTGCAGGCAAAACACAGGCATACAATAAAACAAATAAATCCAAAATAAAAGTTTAAAGGAAATAAATGATAACGCTGAAGTCGCCACAGTGGTGGCTGGACACAGCCTCCACCACAGCTCCTTATGAGACTGGTTTAGGAAGTTACTCTCAGACAGTTTTTGGAGGATATTCTTCCAAACATCAAGTACCACAAGAAGGTATGTTGTGTGTTTCTACGCAATGGACCTGGCACAGTATCCCTTGATTGTGTTTTCTCCTCTGATCCTTTCTTACATACCGGAAAGCTCAAGTCCAATTTGTGGACCATTTTAAATAGCTATTTGGGGCCTTGTGTATTTTATACTTCTGTGTAATAATGTTTTTTGATTTTATCTTACAAATTAACTAGCCTTTTTTCTTTCTGTCAGAGTATTTTTTTTTCTTATGGTCCTATTGAGTTGTATATTTTTCCACAGGCTACCACAAACTAACATATGGTACCTTTCCCCACCCAGCTCATATTCCAACTGTCTCCAGGCAAATAGCAAATGATTTTTAACTAATCTTTATTTTATCCAAATATCTGGGGTGTGATTGATGGCTGCTCATCTTCTTTGCTGTATTCTCATAACTAAATGCAGAGACAGAATATATCCTGGTAAATGACATTTCTCTGCTAAGTCCCCACCTGCACATTCCCCCTTTATCAGAGAGATTTACTGAAGTTCACTTGCTGTTGGCTCTTTACTAGCTTGGTTCTTTTGGATCATCCACTGACAGGCACTAGGGCTTCCAATGTGGAGCCGGCGAGTTGGGAGGGTGATCACTGCTTCTATCTTGCCCATAATTAAGTTTCCCGGAAAAAGGAGGATTCTCAGTTTGTGAGAGCCAGTCACATTGATCATAGATTTTACTAGGAATTAAAGAGCAGTTGATGGGGGGAGGGGAGTGGAGGTGAGAAAATGAACCCCTTCTTTCTTAAAGTCCTGCCACACAATCCAGATTGCGAGCTGTTTGAACGCGAGCGGTGTTTACAGAATCAGAGCGAACAAGAGCAGCAACCCGAGGCTCTGGGCTCGTGGTCTTTAGGGTCATAAGCACATCTCTCTTTTCTTGATGTCTTTCTGCAGTCCACCTGCTGTTCTCCTTCCTACTTTTCTTCCTGTTAGGTAGTAAAAGCTTTAAATACTCTCTGAGGTTATTTGGCTGAAGTCATTAGCCCATTTCCCTGTAACTTTGGTTAGCTGGTACCCTCTCCACAGCAGACCCTCCAATAGCCCCTACTCAAGAGAAACAGGCTCTGATTTAGAAAATGTGACTTGTACCAATTGCCACACTCTCTTTTTCAGAAGCTTGAGCAATGTGGATGGTCACTGGTGACGGTGCCTTCCCAGTCGGCTCTCTGTGCTTCCTTTGTTCTTTTGCGTCACATTTGCCCTGTTACTCAGAGAGGATTGGGTAAGAAAGGACCAAATATTTCAGAGGAACAAATGATCATTTAATTTAGGCTGACATTATCCAGTTAGGGGGTGGAGGGCAGTGAGGGTCCTCACTCACCAGGGACGAGCAACGCTCACCACTTAGGTTGGGCAAATTCCCAAGATGCCATTTGACAGAGTAATGGGGGAGAAAAACTATGCCACTCATACCGCCTGAATTATTTGGGGACTGAAGCACGTACCACTTTAGCGAAGTTCAACTCCGTCGCTGTGTCTGTTTAAAGATCATCTTAGATTAAACTTCAAGGAAAAACGAAAGCCCAGCTTCCACTCCTTTCCCTAGCAGTGAGATTTTCTGAATTCTCTATTTCTTATCAAGCATAGAATCTTGCAGTGAGCACAAGGGCACACACAGGCATTCTCTACTCTCCACACTCCTGATACCAACTGGACAAAACAACAAGGTCACATCAAGGCCAGGACCCCTGGGGAAAAAGTTTCTCTATAATTATAGTAATTACAACATTTAAGTAGACCACAGACTGCACATCATTGTGGTCTTAGGACACAAATACCAAAAGCACATGGATCAGACGTAAGCAGATAGACACTGAGCAACACAATAAGGAAAGCTGGAGTAAGAATCATCCTTCTCTCAAAGGATACCTGAAAACAAGGAATTCTCCAATTTCAGACACGAAGAGAACTTTACAGAGAGCTTAATCCAAACCCATGTTATATGAAGGAAGTTTCAGAGGAGTTGTGACTCCCCTGAAATCACACGAGAATTTAGTAGCAAGGAAAAGACAAAAACCTGATTTCGTTTTACCGCTTTCTTCAGAAAACAGAAAAATTAAAAATTAGAAGCCGCTGGCTGATTACAGATGACAGAGATGCTGTGATTCTGCAGACCAGCAGAGGTGCTGCAGCTCCACAGACGGCAGAGACGCTGCAGCTCCACAGACGGCAGAGACACTGCAGCTCCACAGACGGCAGAGACGCTGCAGCTCCACAGACGGCAGAGACGCTGCAGCTCCACAGACGGCAGAGACGCTGCAGCTCCACAGACGGTAGAGTTGCTGCAGCTCCACAGACGGCAGAGTTGCTGCAGCTCCACAGACGGCAGAGACGCTGCAGCTCCACAGACGGTAGAGTTGCTGCAGCTCCACAGACGGCAGAGTTGCTGCAGCTCCACAGACGGCAGAGACGCTGCAGCTCCACAGACGGCAGAGACGCTGCAGCTCCACAGACGGCAGAGATGCTGCAGCTCCACAGACGGTAGAGATGCTGCGAGTCCACAGATGGCAGAGATGCTGCAACTCCTCAGACAGCAGAGGTGCTGCGACTCCACAGAAGGCAGAGGTTCTGCAGCTCCACAGACGGCAGAGATGCTGCTACTCCTCAGATGGTAGAGATGCTGCAACTTCAGAGACTGCAGAAATGCTGCGACTTCATAGATGAGAGAGACGTTGCGACTCCTTATGGTTTTTCTCATGTTGTATTTAAGTCCCTCAGTTTTCTATCCACGCAGTGAAATAATTACTGATATGACTACAGAGAATTCTAACACAAGACATAGCCTGTCCACATTACTCACTCAAAAGCAAAGGCCCAGTGATATCCTGGAAACTGCCATCATAAAGATGGATGGTGTTGAAACAGTGCCTGGATCCCTGCCTCTTTTTTCTTTCATCAGTAGATTGTACTGAAATATGGGCCATATCATGATGGTTTTTGAGAATTTCAAATAAAATGCATGATGATAGATTTCTTCAAAAAATAACCACATTTATGGACCTGCTTTGATTTAGCTTTTGCAAGGAGAGAGAGAGAGAGAGAGAAAGAGAGAGAGAGAGAGAGAGAGAGAGAGAGAGAGAGAGAGAGAACATGATGTTTTTTGATATCCTAAAATAACGACATTGGAAGGCCAGTTCTCCTACACGGCCAATTATGGTAACTGCATTTTTAAAGGGGAAATATGATACAGACATACAATGGGATACTGTGCAGCATTCAGAGGTAAACAAATCTTGTGAAAACACTGTAATTTAGATAAAAGCAAGACAGTGGTAGGCAGGGGCTGATGTGAGGGAGGAAATGAAGCAAGTATAATGGGCGCATTGAGAATTTCAGTTCCAGCAAGATGTAAGTGGAGACGGACAATAACTGGGGCTGCCAATACTATGATAACGACCATACAATACACTGACAAATGGCTGCTGTGGTGAGTTTAAGTTGTATTTATCTTACTATATTAAAATTGGAAAACAAATCCTGTCCTGTCTTACCATGGCCTAACTATACCCTCACACCCACATCCTCTGTTCTCTCTCCCCACGGTGCCTCCTGGAGAAGGAAGCGACGAACGAGGTTTGAGCGAGGACCATAGTCATCGCCTTTCTATTTCCGCTGCAACACTTTCCAGATTGATTCAGGCAAGAACGGCTTGCAAAGGGCAGGGAGGAGAGCAACAACTCCTGGTAGGTGCTCACTCTCTCTTTAGCACTCTGATTTAGACCTCTCTCTTCTTAGCTGGGATTAGCTACAGAGCCCTTGTATACTGCTAGAGAAAGAACATGTGCATGTTTTGGAGTATGCCCTGCCCTAAGACAAGCAAGCCTTGATTCATGTGGGTTTGGGTAACAATTCTGGTCTCAGGCATCATCAAAGGGTTCCATTATTTCTCTCCCTTGTTTTCCCTTCCCATGAGCGTATCTGCCGTTGAATCGTGTCCATGCCATTCAATGATTAGCTCACTAGAATGAGGTCATCGGAGAGCAACTTGCTCCTCTCTGTACTCCCCCCACCCACACCAGCCACAAGAAATCATGACTGTAGTACCACAAATGATATTAATAAGAGCAAAAGTTCCTTTGAAAGATCTAAGGCAAGATGCTGAAATTTTGCTACTGTAGCCGTCACTTTAAGACGCTGGTATACAAATATAATACTTATATTAATTTTATATGCACTCTACTTTAATGGAATGATTAAAGATTGTTGGTAACATACCAAGTTGTGTTACCTGTACTTCTGGGTGCTAACTATCCAAACAGACCCAAACTCATAGTACATTGCTCGCACAACAGAAATAAAACCTAACTGGAAGTCACACCGTGAGTAGGCAACTGGAAATCTGTAATGGATTCCTTGCTGTCTCTAGTTACGAGAACTTTGGTGTGTCCTAGAACCCAAAACCAAACCACAGGTCCAGCATTCTACCTAACATTCATACATTCAATATATATAAACCCAAAATATAGTGTAGTGTATTGAAGAGCATGAGCCTCGGATTTGTGTTCAAATGCCAGCTCCACCATATGCCTCTGAAGGTCATGTGCCTCTGTTTGCTCAGCTTCACAATGGACCTAAAAGGACACTGAACTATTAGTGCTTTTTGAGAGAAAAATAAGTTAGCATTCATAGTTCTCACATCCTGGTATGCTGCAAATGCTCCATTAATAGCCTGAGCCGTGAAGTCTATCAATATGGCAAATCTGATAAAAGTCACTTTGTATCTGCTCACTAAACAGTGTATGATGTTCACCCATCACGATTTCTGAATCAGTCAAGGGTGGGAATTCTGTCCTGTGTCCTAACTGTTGCTTTTAACCTTTAGGAATCCCGTCGCCTCAATCATTCTATTACCCCATATAAAACAAGGAGGCTCCTGGGACTTTTTTTAATTATTCAAAAATAAAGCACAGACAGGGATACAGTGCCCATATGTATGAATGACTCACTTTCAATGGTAATTCATGATCCCAGAAGAACATAAATCAATGGCCATATGACGATATATATGACGAACCATATGACGATACATATGAGGAGGATTGGAAAACCACGCAGTTTCTAATATGATAAGCTTCATATGCACATGGAGAGCTGAGCACAGCCTGCAGGTGACAGATTGCTTGCTAAATCCCAATGTCCAAAGGATGAGAGACCCAATACGGCCCCCACGGTAAGAAGTTGCTAAGTCGAACACGGAGTCGGTTCTTATTCTCAGCTGAATGTATTTTTAAATCAAGCCACAGGGAATACTTTTGTTTCTATTCAAGTGGGACTTGCACACAGAGTTCATGGAGTGACTTAATATCCTTCCTGCAATCAGAATGGTATGCGGCACCAGTATCCTTCACACATAGCCAGTTCCTGAACATTCACAAACAAATACCCATTCCCAAGGAAACAATCTCATTAGATGCCGCCCGCTGGAATATGTATTGTTCCTCTCGGAGACATGGCAGTGAGATCTTTTAAGATTACAGACCCTGGCTTCCCCTCGAAAATTCAACAGACTCTTAAACACACGGATCTAAGTGGGAACTCCATTTTCCTAACAGCCCTTGACATTCCTGGTAGAGCCAAGGGAATGATTTAGTTAGGTCTGTAGTCAGCAGGAAGGTGACTAGCTACTGACTGTGGATCTGGATAGGTCTGTCTTTTTAAATGGTCACTAGTCAGGGGCTTCCTTGACACTCTTTAGATCTGTCCCATACAGAGCATGCTTTAAGCTTTAAGCCTTTAAACGAAACAAACCATGACTTTTTATTAATGTTCAGGGTACAAGGATTTTATTTTTTTCCTTTGAGAATGAAAACGGATCACCTAGCAGCCCGTAATAACGTAATCAACACTACCCCCTTGCCTTAGGAAGCCACTGCTACTAAGTGTGTGTAGTCAGAGGCTCCATTTGAAGGTGAAGAGTCACATTTATCCTTTAGCAAGAAGACAGTATCAACAAATCAGCGGTGACTATCCACACAAATACACAGACAGGAAAAGAATGTAATTCAAGCTGTCAGCCCAGTGGCCTTCAGCATAGACTCTCACTGTTCCTCTTCAATGAAGATGCCCTATAAACGCCAGGCAGGCTGGAGATTAGTCCCTAGCTCTCTGTTCTTTCCCCAGTCAAATAAACAAGTGTTCGCTTTTAAAATGTGACGGGAGTATGAGTTTACCTGCAGAAAATCTACCCAACACACACACACACACACACACACACACACACACACGCACGCACGCACGCACGCACGCACTCTGAGTAAACCTTTCTCATTCGTTCCGTTGACACACGGAGGATTTGGAATTCGTGATTCACGTCCTACTGGGAAATATTCTTGTGAGTTATGCGGCGCTCAGTGCTGTCACAGACTGCTTAACACTGGAGTCTAAAGTTATCTGGAAGAGTTCCACGCAGCGTGGCATAGGAATCTGTGCGGTGTACAGTGCGAACGGTAACTTTCTAAGTAGTACAAGACAGAGCCAACAGAAATGAGCGGCACCCTGGCAGTGCCGGCAACTCACCTTGCTGAATTTTAGTCACTAGGTGATGGCGTGCTAGGATCCGGCTCATCCTGTAGGGAGAGCGTCTGGCAGTCTGATCAAATCGCAAGTACATCTCCTGGCTCTCAGGTGTCATGGGATTTAGATAGTAGCAGCCTGCAGCCGGGGTCCTGGGCACCTGGCTGAACATCTCGGGAGAGTTCCCACTGCCACCTCAGCTGCCCGTGGCTGTTCGCAGCTGTCTCCAGCCTCGGTCAAAGGCACCGAGCCCCAGGAGAGAGCCACAGACCCAGCGATTTTTAAAAAGAAAAAGGAGTGCCAAAAGCCACAAGTCAGAATTCCAACCCTCCGGGTCCCTCATGTGACCCCAGGAGCCAATCAAAGCACGAGGAGAGGGGACTGGGTGTGTTCCGTCAGCGCGGAGCCGGGAAGGAGAGGCAGTTCCAGCAGATCCTTCACGCAGTGCTTAAAGCAAATATCGGATTGGAAGTGTCAGGGGCTGACAAAGACCCCAAACCCCAGAGCTGAGAAAGGAGAGAGGCACAGAGAATTCAGAAGGGGACGAACAAGTCCTGGCACAGGAACCCGTTCAGGTTATGAAAGTTAGAGAGAGCGTTTTGGCTTTCCTAAAGTCAGCGGCAACTAGAATTTTTTTTAAAGGGGTGGGGAGCTTCGTTACACGTCTTAAATAAAGAGTACGGGTCAAATAAGTATGGGTCACTGGGTATAAAATTTCAGCCTTCATTACAACGGAATTAATTAAATAAAACGTTTCTAAAGAAAAACAAACAAACTTTTTAATTCTTTGTTGACACCAGAGGTAAATAAAGAAGCCCCGAACAACCATGCAATGGAGCATCAAGGCTCTTATAGACAAGATCTGCAGAGTTATATTCTCAGCACCAAGCCGTGCCCCTTTAATTTGTCTGCGTCCCCAGCTTTTAATCACTACGAAACAAATACAAAGTCCAGGTCCCATTGAAGCCGCTGCCAAGAACCACTACACGGGACGCAGGTACACTGGCAGACTGTGGACAACCTGCAGAACCACAGGGAACACTTGTAAAGGCATATAGGAAATATCTGGTCACGTGTAGAGGGGTCTCGATTTCAAAAAGAAAAAGAGAAAGACAAACCCAATGCTAGTCGAACAATATTACATGACTGGGGTGAGGGTAGCAAGCCAGACCCAGGCTGAGATATTAGGAAGGCTTAAAAAAACATCCCCAAACAACAACAGAAATCGAGTCTGGGAATTCTGACATGGGACCTGGGGAGAGCTCTCTCTGCAGGAGAGTCTGTACCCACAGGCGTGCAGGCTGGAAACTGGGGAGCAGGGATACAGAAAACTGCTGCTCAGTTTGACCATATCTGAGGAACCACACAAGGCAAACCAGAATCTCTTCTCATTTTCTCTTTAGAAGTGTATGATGTCAAAAGGAAAAAAGAGAAGGAAAAGGAAAAAAGGAAAAAGGAAAAAGAAGATAAGAGAAAAGGAAAGAAAAGAAAAAAAAACCCACAGAAAACTTATTGCATTCTAAGCCTGGAGCTGAGAAATAAAGTTCTTTGAGTTGCAAAGCTCATGTCCAGGTTGTTTTCACTTTTGGCTGACTCAGAATGAAAAGCAGCCTACCTACCAACTAGAAACTTTCAATTAAAAATGTAACAGGAAGCTGGAGAGATGGTTCAGTGTTTAAGAGCACTGGCTGCTCTCCCGCAGACCTAGGTTGGATCCCTGGCACCCACATGGCAGATCTCCACTATCTACAAGCCCAGTTCCAGGGATCCCATGCCCTCTTTCCGTGTCTTTAGGTACTGCACTTGTGAGCTGCACATACATGCACTCAGGCACACAGGCGTACATATAAAATAATTAAGTCTTTAAATGTATAACAAGACTTCAGTTAAGACCTTGCTTTTTGTTATTATTGCTCCAAGCTGCTCATCAGCATGTAGTGTCTTTCCTTGTGGAAATTTTTGCTGGTCTAATTTTATAAGACACTGTCATGACAATAGTGAATGAGCCTCGTGTGATGACTATGCAAAAAAGAGGCAAGATAGTTTTCAGGTAGAAAAGGAGGAAATCATGTAGAAAAGGATCAGACCATGGGCTCTGTATTTTTATTGGGGTCTAAGATTCTTGTCCTCCCGTATCCTTTGTAAGATAAGAGATATGTAAGTAAAGCTTGGCATATCGGTAGCCTGGGTCTGAACTGTAGAAAGGTTGAACTCTAACACAGTATCAGATGGCATTAGCTAGGCTCGCAGCATCAGCACCAACTGCTATGGGACTGAGACACTACTGTCAACTACTTTGGGGATGTGCTTTTGTCTTGACAGCCCCACACCAAGGGCATGAAGCCAGATAGGTGACATTATCACATATTCACTGGGGTGAGAGAGGGTGGAGAAGAGAGAAGGAAGGGTTTGGTGTTTAGGAACACTGTATGCGGGCCAAGAAGATAAGTAAAGGCAGGAAATGGGGTGTAGCCATTTTATTATAGTCACGATAACCTTAGAGGTGGGACATCCCGAGTACCTAGATTATTGTTCATTGCTTTCTTGGGTACATTTTTTAAGTGTATGGAATGATTCTTCCTCAGAAGCATGCCAATAACTGAACAAACGATTGTGGCCTGTTGTTCTGTCTCCTTGCTTGTATGATGAGGAGTGTGCTTCGAAAGAGACGAGATTACCTTACTCTGAAAACACCAAGATTGTAACTATGTATGATTTGGCATATACGGACACTGACATGAAAGCAGCATTGCATAGATGGGTAATAGAGAACAAAAACTGAATTTGAAGGGGGATGTTGGAGTCTTGATCGAAAGAAATGCAACTTAGAACAAAGCCATATGCCACAAAAGCCAGTCTTGTTTTTGGCAAGAGCATCCAAGGAGAAGAGTCCCATTCTCTTCTATGCCACACGCAACAACCCTAATTCTTATATTAGAGCCCAGGTTGCGTCTGTTAATCGAGCCAACTGCGCACAATGTTTTTGTCATTTTATATTTCTAAAGCCGTTTATTTAAAGCAGACGGGTGATATCATTGAGAACCTGTTTTGTGGTAACTTATTGGCATTGCTATGAAACCTTTGCTCATGAATTACTTTTATCCTGCACTCCTAGTGGGGAAAAGCACAACAGCGGTGGGCGGTTCTGTTCTCTTTAAAGTTACTGCTGACTTCTCTGGACGTGTCCACCCTGCATATCATGGAGACAACTGCCACTCCACTCTGGTGAGCAAGTAAGTGGAGAACTAAGTGCTGAGGGAGGGAAGAAGAAAGAGAAAGAAAGCAAAAGATCCAAATACAAGAGCATCTTTCATGGCTTATCCTTTCTTTCATCCAAATTTTTTTAAAAAATGGGGAGAAGTCTGTGGTATTGGAGCCTAGTTTTCACTCGGCTTTTCCTCTCTGTTGATCAAGAACAATCTTTGCTCGCTGTTTCAGGCACAGAACTAGCAGACGTACATTAAACAAAGGGCAGAAAAAAAGAAGCAAAGACAACAGAGCTGACTAACCATGTTGGGCATCCACTGCATGCCAGGTTTCTGCCACGTATAGTTCCTGTTTCTAACCAATCTCCTCAACTGCTCGTGAGGTACCACATTTTAGAGAAAAGGAGATAGAGACCCATGGAGGTGAAATAATGGCACAGGTCACAAGCAAAGGCAAGCAGAGCCACTGTGTGTCTCCAAGCCAATGACATTGTTATTATC
The DNA here is from genome assembly GCF_950005125.1 of Chionomys nivalis. Taxonomy (NCBI): domain Eukaryota; kingdom Metazoa; phylum Chordata; class Mammalia; order Rodentia; family Cricetidae; genus Chionomys; species Chionomys nivalis. The sequence continues at coordinate 81,598,259 of NC_080088.1, read as the reverse complement.
TTTCTCTGATCACTCACTTGGAACAGGAAAGACGAAGTCCCACACTGTAAAAGATCCTGGAGAAATCACTAGGTGATAGAATTTTGGAAAAGTTTATTGAAAATCATCATAGACCTCCTTACTGGTATGAGATCCTGGGATGTGCAAATGGAGATACAAGCACGGGATGGGTCAAATCCCACTGAGACAGATCTGTGCAGCCTAAAAAGCCAAGTCAGAGTCCAGAACACTTGACCGATGATGGACACAGGACCTCTTAGGAGTGATGGCTGAGAACCAGACTCAGCTCTAAGGGGAGCGGTGACTGTGCCCACACGACCTGGTCCATCTGCGATGAAGCTGCTATGTAGCTATCTCCACTGATTGAAACATTTCCTTACAGAGCGAATGAGGAGACTCATAGATCTGGAAGTAAACTACATTTTCAAGGCTCGGGAAATGTGGAAGGTTCCAGATTCGCAAAGTCCAATGAAGTTATCTCAGCAGCAGCAGTCACTGGGGGAGCACACCATCGCACTGGGATGAGCAGAGAATCCTGCAGACTGCGCAGGGAGCTCCAAGGGTGCAGTACTGTGAGTCACCCAAGCTGGGCCAGGCGTGCAGCTGTATGCTCCTTGAGGTAACCTCTTTCCCACGGACCCGTGAGGAATTCAGTAAACTCACTGGCTTACCAAACTATTCTGGGGTGGAATGATTTCTTTTGGTGTGCCACCATGTCATTGTCCTCTGCTTTTTGCTTATTTCAAGGCCAATGGCAATTGTTGGGACTGTGCTGTGGTAGCCATTCTCAAGGTAAATACTCCAGGTACAGTCAAAGGTTTGAACTCTGACCAAAAAAAAAACAAAAAACAACTTGGGATGTTCAAAATGCCTGAATCTTTTGATGGATGACCCCAGATTGGCCCCCATGGAATCCTGCTCATATAGCAGAGAGGCAGGCGTGCTTTGACAGAAGCCAGGAAGCGCTTTCATCCATCTGTTGCTCCTTCTATTCCTTCACACACATTCCAGCCTCCTCAGCAGGCCTCTGTGTGGAGGGAGCCAAGGTACTGCCGCTGCCAAGCAGGGGAATGCTTGAGATACAAGTAGCAGGCAGAAGAGATGCAGAACTGATTTTAAAAGCTGCTTTTGAAATCATATGAACCCATAGGTGCAGGTGGATGTTAGAGCGTTCCCGTGGGGTGGACGCTATTCATGATGCGTGGGCCTAGCTCTGTGCCAATGGCCTTCCCAGTCTACAAGCTTCACAGGCTTAATGCTAAGTGCCTGCAAGCCCGTGGTGCCAACACTTGCTGCTATGAGCACAGCTCATATTGGATCCTCAGCTTCAGACCATGGTTCCCATTTAGAGATCAGATGCTGCTACAGTCTTAGTACTGAGCATGGCTAGAGGTTAATTCACCCTGAATGGGCCTTGTAGAGGCCCTAGGAACCATCCGTTCTAGTTCAGATGGCCAGTGAGCTGGTCTGTCTTGACCTGGTGCCATGAGCCGTATCCAACCAAACCAAAGCTGACTCTGCTCACTTTTTTTCACAGGTCAGAGGTCCCCTCCCCTTCTACCCATGAGGCTCATCGGTTAAAACCTACTGCCATCTGGGGCTGGAGAGTCAGTTCAGCAGTTGACAGCACTGGCTGCTCTTCCTGAGGACTGAGTTTGGTTCCCAGCACTGGCATGGCAACTCACAATCATCGTAACTCAAATTCCAGGGACTCTGACCCCCTCTTCTGACTTCCACAGGCACTGCACACATATGGTGCACATACATGCATGCAGGCAGAACACTCATACACATAAAATAATTTTTAAAAGCACTCTACTGCCTTCAGAACATCACTATGACTATACCCTAGGTTATTACCAGTCAGACCTGCAGATAGTCATGTGGCGCGTTAATTACACGAGGCTCCTACTTGCTCTGTCAAACCCATCTGTGCACGGCATCTGTTGTGAGCAGTTTGTAGGCCTGGGATTCAGGAGGGACATTAAACGCCTTCTAACCATCCAGCTGATTAGCACCATCGCAGCTTTCCTGTGAGATCAATCTATCCTTTCCCTTCCCATACAGACCATAGTTTTTCACAGAGAATCCTGAGCTATTTTCCTGTACAGTTTCTAGGCAGCAACCTTAATTCTGCCATGGGGAGTGCGGCAGGACCAATCTATTTCTTCTCACAAAGGACTGTCCTTCAGGTGCTACCAGACTCGTTATATGTCATTCTTGGGACCCTTCTGTAGGCTAGACATTCCTTTTCCTCTCTCCTCATGATATAACTGTTCCTCAGGGTGTTTGCTTTTGTTTGTGTTTACTTCAGTCTGCTGCTATCCCTTTAAAAATGTGGCACTTCCCCTAAGCTCAGAAGCCCAGACACAGCCAAGCATCGCAGTATTACGGCAAGCATCGCAGTATTACGGCAGCGTGCACACCGAACAGCATCAGTCTTGCCCTTCTGTACTCTAGTGTGACATTATGGGAGATTTTGTTTGTAGTAACTTCCTTTTGCTTATTTGTGAGCTCAGCTCGTGCATCAGTGCGGTTGGTGTGAGACCGAGGGCACGGTCCTTGCATGTGAGTGACTTGTGAGGGATGGAAAAGAAATCACCATCACGCCACTTTTGCAGTGCTGTGTAGGAGGCTCTGTCTGTTGGCCCAGACCATTTTGTGGCTGACAGAAAACTGTGTGGTGTTTATGTGTCCTAATATCTGGACGCAACAGCTTTGAACTCAAGGATAAGACTTTAAAGTTTCTGGAATCCTTGAGATGGCTTCCACTCGTGCTTCTTGTCTCTGGTGGTCTACTTTTACATAACTTGTTCTGGCGATAAACAAAAACTTCTATCATTCAAAAAGCAAAGAGCAGTGTGCATTTGATGGAAAGCTAGGAGAGAAGAAACAAAACAAGATAGAGAACGTCTTTTTGGAATTCCAAGCCTCACAACCCTGTGTGCTTGGTAGGTGGTAATGCGAGACTCTGTGGAGGGTCCTTAGCCTTAGGGAAAGCAGGTTATGTCTGGCCTTTGAAAAAAAAAAAAACTATACCTATTTTATGTATGTAGTATGGTGGTTTGATCTATGTTCATCAATACCCATGGTTGCTGGGGGTGAGGACATTTAAAATCCGCTTTCTGATTTAATTTTAAGTAAACATTCACTATAGTCATCTCTGCACACTGATTGATCTCCAAATTTTATCCAGCCTGTGATGGAGAAGTCTCACTCTGACCAATGTCTCCTATTCCGCCCATCCCCCTTCCTCAGTCCCTGGCAAGCTCTGTTCTACTCTCTGCTTCTATGAGCTCACTTTTCGATTGTACACGCAGGTGAGATCACGCAGCATTTATCTTTGTACATCTGGCTTGCTCTGCTTAGAGTAGTGTCACCAGGTTTGCCCACTGAGGAGTTCTGTAAGGCCTGGGGTGTGGTGAGGGGAGAGGATGTTTACGTCTTAGAGAATATAGGTGCATAAATATGCGGAGCTTCTCCTGAGATTTCTTATCTCAGCAGAACTCGGTGACTATCAGAGTTGACAGTGGCCTCTGAACAACCTCCCAGAGCGCCACCATAATCATATTGAGTCTCATGGCACAGACCTGTTTAAACAGCCCAAGTACTGCACGGATCGCCAGGCGTGGCTGTCTTCTCCTTAGCCTGCCCCGCCAGCATGACTCATCACTAATCAATCACGAAAGAATGCTTCTGAGCACCAAAAATGTGTTTGCTGCAAAGGACAGAACATTTCGGAGAGATTCCTGCGATCTGTAATAAATATAAAATACCTTCCTTCATTTCCAGGCTTTGGGGGTCTCAGGGGCTAGCCTAGATCTTGGCTTGTTCTCAGCGTGGGTTACATGAAGAGACCTAGTTTTGGTGTTTCATTAATTAATCAACAATTTTGCAAGTAAAACATAAAGGAGGCAAGGTAGTGTGGAATGCACAAAGGTTACAATTTTTTAGAATTAGAAATGTATAGTATAAAAGAATAAAGAAAATTTGCTAGAGGGTAATTATGGCTATGGATGATGCTTCTTGAATTTCCACTTTTCAAACATTCTAACTAATTCCATCCCCTTATGATGAAAAGATGGAGCTGAACCTGTAGTTCACACTAGAGGATGCAGAGGAGAAGCCTTAGCCTTAGGGAAATTCCAGCACTCTCAGTGATGGAAGGCAGAGAGAAAAAGATACCCATCGGTGGCACAAAGATTGCAGACACTGTCCTTCAAGGCTTGGGCCCCTGAGTTCCCGACACAGTAAAGTAAAATTCTAGTGCTCAAACACTTAGGGAAGGGAAGACAGAGTCTCTTCATTTCTCTTTGCGAACACTTTGCCATGTACATACATTCCTACATGACCGCCTCCACCCCCTGGGGGACTGGGTGCCCTACCCAGGGGACAGACAACACCGTGTCTAGTTGCCTGCACACTCATCTCCCCTGACAGCGGGAGCTTTGCTTTCTCGGGCCCCACTTTAACCACGCTACTTTCGCTCATACGGCTCTGCTGTTGTAAAGACCTGAGCGTTGCCACTCCACTGCTGTTTAAGCTGTGATCTCTCTGGTGCCTACAAATGTTTTGCACGCCCAAAAGCCTAGCAGAGATGTCTACACAAACACAGACACATGCAGATACATGCATGTGAATGCACACACACACTCCTGCATGCACACGAGAATGCTCATGCACATACACAAGCTGGTCATGCAAGCACATTCATTGACAAATGAATGGGTGCAATAAGTGAAGACAAATGAACGGATCAAAACCTAACCCAAAAGATGAAAATTAATCTCGTGTGACTTCGATGTCCAGTATGCATGCATAAAAGGCTAGGTATGGGGACAGTTCCCTGTAATCCTAGCTGTGGGGATGCGGGACATGTAGATGCCCGGAGCTCAGTGGCTGGTACACTAGCTTACTTTCTCAAGCTCTAGGCTACTGAGAGCTCCTCTTTGGACACCACCTATGAGGAATGACATACGAAGATGTCGCCTGGATTTCACATGCTTGTACTCATGTGTTCATGTGCATGCACACACAAGCACCACATAAATATGGACACACACATACAAAATGATCATAAAAAATGAAGCTTAAAAATAAACAGCCATAATTTCCCAATGCAAGTTCTCGAAGGCACCTCAAGGTCTTCTCGCTGTCAGAAGAGGCTTGGGGAATTTTTTGTAGCCAGTGATTCCCACTGGTATTATTCTGTAACTTCCACCTTGAAGGTTTTTTTTTTTTTCTTGAAAAACATGGACTGGCCGGGCGATGGTGGCGCACGCCTTTAATCCCAGCACTCGGGAGGCAGAGGTAGGCGGATCTCTGTGAGTTCGAGACCAGCCTGGTCTACTGAGCTAGTTCCAGGACAGGCTCCAAAGCCACAGAGAAACCCTATCTCGAAAAACCAAAAAAAAAAAAAAAAAAACATGGACTGGTGTATTTATTTCAAAATGGTTCTCAGGGCTATAGCTCTTCCTTCCTAGTCATTTGAGCCTATGGAGAGCAGTCTCAGGAAGATTTCTCATCAGCAAGCAGAGCAGAAGTTAGTAAGGCTGACACGCAGAGAGGCAATGCTAAGGTCAAGGAAAGGCACTGCTCTGCCCTGGCAGTGCGCACGCTCAGAGAAGAGAGGGGGCAAATGCATGGCTATCTGGAGGAGAGAGAAGAAAACCAAGGCGCCATCAGCAAAGCCTGGCCGCGAGCACTGTCTGTGCACCAGCGCTGGACTGAGAGGCTCTGCGAGCTGAGAACTAACTGTGACATTTATTACATATACCCAGTGCAGACTCGGCTCCATCACCTTTGGGGCTAGGATGCTGAAGTTTTGGCAGTTTTATATTCTTTGAAGACTTATGTGACAGGCAGCATTTCAAACAGTTAACATGAGTATCTCACCTAATTCCAAAAGGATCCTAAGAGCTAGCGACGACTATTTTTTTTTTATTTTTTATTTTTTTTGGTTTTTCGAGACAGGGTTTCTCTGTGGCTTTGGAGCCTGTCCTGGAACTAGCTCTGTAGACCAGGCTGGTCTCGAACTCACAGAGATCCGCCTGCCTCTGCCTCCAGAGTGCTGGGATTAAAGGCGTGTGCCACCATCGCCCGGCTAGCGACTATTTTTTATCTTTGCATGTAGTGAGGAAACTACACCCTCGTCTCCTGCTCTGGCTGTTCCCATTCACAACTGTACAATTTATCTCCTTAACTAAAGCCTCGGTATTTGCATATTCCAACTAAGTATGGAAAGAGTCTCCAATTCATAAAAAGAATGAAGTCTAAAGTCTTCTCTCTAGATGGGCAGTGGTGGCACACGCCTTTAATCCCAGCACTCAGGAGGCAGAGATAGGCAGATCTCTGAGTTTGAGGTCATTCTGGTCTACAAACAGAGTTCCAGGACACCCAGGACTGTTACACTGAGAAATCCTGTCTCGAAAAACAAACAAAAACAAAGGAACAAAAACAGTTCTCTGTCCGGGATTGAAGTCATGAACCATTTTTAAAGGGACTTTTGTTTTGTGGATTTTTATAACAGCAAGATCTAAAAATTGTCCCCATGGATACCAAGAGATGCCTTTACTTAAGACCAGACTTAAGGAGATGAAGAACATAGATCAGCCCTCACCTGGGGATACCAACAAGTGACACAGCTGCAATGCTGTGTAGTAAAAATTATGTTGTATTAACACAGAAGTGCATGGACCAGCCTGGTTAGCCTCCCTGTAAGGGGATACACAGAGGGGACTCAGAGAAGGTCTTACATGCCGTTAGTTTATAGGCCGTGTTGATCTTCCCATCAGCACTTTGGAGGCAGACCCAGTATCTAACAAAGTTGGAATTCTGTACTAAGGGGTCAAATTTGATGTTACTCCTTCTGTGCGCACAGGGCATCGCTTCTTCATTTAGAAAGCACAGAAGGGCAGGAATCTTTTCAGTCTCAAACCTACCACATATTATGCATTTGTCAACAAATACTTTAAACAGTTACCGGTAAGGAACAATTGTGGCGTTTCCTTGCTAGTCTGCTTTTATCAAAGGGCTGCCTACTTAGAAAAGCTTCTGGGCAGAATTCCATTGTTTCATTCTACCGCTGGATTTCCTGGACCGCCACACAAAGGGGCTATATTTGGGGAAACAACAGTACTGCAGCACACGGAGCTTTAGTAGCATTTGCTCCAGAACACTCGACAAGAACACCTCATTGGTTGTCACTGGAGGAGAACAACTAGACTGTGGCCACCTCCACGGATATAATAATCATCACTGGCTCTAGAATCAATCCATTTCCTGATTAATAATTTATAACTTCACTTGTTACTTCTTCTGACAGAAATGCTCCTGTATAGGTAAATGACATAGACAGTTCATTGTTAAGGTGTGCTGCAGCCAACAGCATGGAAAATTTGTAATCTATATTTTAAGTATTGAACAGCACCTTCAACATGCATATCTGCATTTTAAAAGTGTATGAATCTGAAAAATGACTTTTTGTCTTCTATTTCCCAGTCAAATGTCTTTTAAAACATAACTCGTCTCATGAAGAACACCAGTGTTGTCTGAGGGAACGGCTCAGTTGATTAACCACCTGCTATGTAAGTATGAGGACCTAAGGATGATGGGGATTCCCATCATCCACATAAAAACCTGGGAGTTCCAGCACACTCCTGCAACCCTGGCTCCATGGAGTGGAAACAGGAAGATTCCTGGAGCTTGTGGACCAGCCGGTCCAGGTAATGAGAGAGCTCCAGCTTCAGTGAGAGACCTTGGCTTGGAAAATAACATAGAGAGCAATAGAAGAAAAGACCAGATGTTGACTTCTGGCTTCTACAGGAACACACATGCATAATACACACTGACACACATGTACACACACATGCACACACACCCGCACACAGGCATGCACGCACCCACAATGTTTCCTGTAAGAGAGTTGGGAATGAAGAAGTAGATGTTCTCAAGCCCTACCTAGCCTGTGCCCACATAATTTCCTTCATAAAGAATCTAATTTCTAGAAATTAACAAGATACATAAATGATCTCCTACTGATTCATTATTTTAAGACTTCACAGTTGGTCTACTTCTCTAAAAGGAGGGGGAAGGAGGGGGAAAGAGAGGCCATTTGCTTCCTGGGTGCTGGACTTTTGATTATAATGCTACTTAGTGAAGTTCTTTCCAACTAATTCCTGCTCTCTGTGGTCCTAGGGACCAAACCCAGACCCTTTGTGTACAAGGCAAACGCTGTGCCCTGAGCCCTGCAACAGTTTTTTTCAAATGAAGGTCAGGGAGGCAGCGAGCAGCGACTCCTCATTCAGTTCTTGGGAGACTATGTTGCCAGCTCTCTCCTATGTGTGTAGATGGTTTTAATTTTTCCTTAGCTAAACAAAAATGCTGGTGGCTCTTCCAGGCATAGATTAGTTAAGGCAAGAGCTTTATTAAGAAAGTGACTACCTACAAGGAAACAGAACTTTCTGGGCCCAGCAGGGGTGCTTGCAGTGTGAACTCAGCATTTGCCAAGCATGTACAACACCTGTGCGAACTCAAGGCAGGCAAAACCCCGGCGTGGCCAGTGGAGGTGGGCACAAAGTCCCATGCCTACCTACTGATGAGAGTCATTCTTAAAGATGAGGCCCTTGGTAGGTTGGCCCTACTCCAGAAGGTCACACTCCAAGAGTATATGGGCAGTTAAAAACTGTTAAAAAAAAGAGAATGAAAAGTTGGGTGACTGGGGGAGGGGTAGATCGGTCCAGGAGGAGTTTGGGGGAGGGGCGAATATAATCAAACTCCATTGTAGGAAATGTTCCAAGAATTCATTTTAGATAGAGGAAAAAAAAATTACAAGAAAGGAAATTATGATGTGACTGCAAAAGGAAAATGGTTTTTGCAAATTATATCCTTAGATGCAGGGTGTGGGGATGCACAACTTTGATCCCAGCATTTGGGAGGCGGAGACAGTAAGATCTCTCTGAGTTCAAGGCCAGTATGGTCTACAAAATGAGTTCCAGGCAAGCCAGGGCTGCACAGTGAGACTCTGTCTCCAAAACAAAAAGACAAAGGTCATGTCCTTAGGATTACAAACCTTTTTATGTCTGTCTCCTTTAGGGGAAGTCATGCATCCCTAAGCTGTGGTTCCCTCCATCTGTACAGACTGATACACAGTGGTCATTATAACACTGAATAGGACAGGACAGAGTGAATGACATCCTGCCGGTTCCTCTGTGATGCTAAACTCGCCCTGCTGGCTCCTCTCCTTTCATTATAACAAATAACAGAACAAATGAATGTGAGCATTCATGAGAGGCCATTAACATTCAGAGCTTGTTGAAAATGGGCTGCTTTCTTACTCCGCTCGAATAAAATTTAGTAAATTAGATGTGATACTTTCAATTTCTGTGTGTTAACACATCTCATGGGCAGGAAGATGCAGTCCAGAGCGTAAAGGATTTAGGCAGGATTGATTTGCATATGTGGTGGTTTGAAAGAAGAACATCTTGCAGAGTCTCGGGCGGGCATTCGAATGCTTGGGCCCCACTGGTGAAGCTGTTTGGGAAGGTTTAGGTGGTACAGCCTTGCTGGAGGAAGTACATCACTGAGGGCAGGCTCTGGGATTAAAAACCACTCTCGCCACTTCCGGTTCACTTTCTCTGCAGTGTGCTGTGGGAAAGGATGTGAGCTCTCGGCTTTCTGCTTCTGTCGCCATGTTTGCCATCCGCTGCCATGTGTCCTCACCATGAGAACTCTGAGCCTCTAGAACCACAAGCCATTATAAAATCTTTCTTCTCCGAGCTGCTTGGTCACAGTGCTTTATCACAGTAAGGGAAAAGTAACCAATACAGCATGTGTATTTAGTCTAAAGTCATGCATTTAGTCAAAAAATATTTACGACATTTCTTTGGGGCTGTGGGTTAAAGCAACTCTTCATGAGCACTATGGGTAGGTTAGGGTGGGACCAAGGTCCTCTCTCAACATAAGCGGAAAGCAATTTCGTATGTGAGACATAGTTTATACTATGCTTTTCTTGCATGGGGATTATTTTCATACATGAGACATTGTTTATACTGTGCTTCTCTTGTACGTGAAAAGTTCCATGTCGAAAGAAAAATGGTGCGATTTCTCGAATTCCTTGAAACACACTCAATGCTCTTAGTAAAAGACAAAATGTGTTCACTAAACATATAGTTCCAATCAGAACAAATGGTTGTTTTTCTTTTTAAAGTTGTGGTTGAGCCATCACCTGAAGCCTACCTGTTTTTCTTTAATATACATGCAAAGTGGTAACTTACAATCGCCAAACCATTTTTACTGGTTATCTATGGTTTCATTTATTTCTGTACTCAAACCTACTTTTTGAAAAAATTTCACTACATTTTCTTTGTTTGTGAGTGTGTGTATATATGTGCGAGTTCGTGTGGGTGGAGATCAGAGCATAACTTGTGGGAGTTGATTTCATCCACTGTGTGGGCTGTGGAAATGAACTCAGATTGTCACGGGCGGCAGCAACTGCCTTTACTCCCTGAGCCATCTGGCCCACTGTGTGTTCATAAAGAGCACCAACAGATTTTGCTTTAAGAAAAAAACCACTGTTCCCCTTTTCTTTCTCCCAAATGCCAGTTCTAGGTTTCAGGTGCCACCTCGCTGGGGAAGGTTGTCTTCAAATCAGAATTCCCTTGGCAGGAACATTGTGTGCCTAAACTCCTGTCCTGACAAACAGAAGTGCACTTCGCTGTCCCTCCCTCCTTCCTCTTGCTCTCCCCTCCACTCCGCCCCACCTTCCCCTTGTCCATGGTTCTACCTTTGTTTTGGCAGCTCCGCTTGACTCCCTGTTTTAAGTTCCAGGTCAAGAGATGGTGTCACTAAAACAAGGAGAGAATAAGAAACTGGGCGGTTCCCAGTATGCATTGCAGGAATCCTTTCTGACATGTGTGATGCTCTCTGCTATGTGGACTCATTCCTCCTCGATGAGTCAGTTCAGAAGGTAATGTTAATTCATTGGAGCCGACGTGTGGCAACACGGCTTTGCGCTCCAATCAAAACAAACGAAAACTCTGCAAGGTGAGTGTGAATACCTGCTGTTGGTTTTAGAGACAGCTTTATTTGGGAACACCTTATTCAGATCAAAGCAACAACAAAACCTGTAATAATAAACAATACACATTCCACAAAGAATGAAGAACAGTTTACTTGCTGAGCCAGACTGAACAGATATCGACTCAAAATCTTTTTCTAAGCAATAGCATTCTTTGTAGGTGGGTGGCGACATTTTTAGCGAATTTGAACTAAATTTAAAATGCTCAGATCCAAATTATTATAAGTGAAATTCTGAGCCCAATCTTATGATTTGCTTTTAATCTCCTTGTAAAGTGACCATCTTTGTTGCTGGACATTCATAAGGACACTGAAAATAACCCAGGAACAAACATATAAAAGTCATAGGAGAGTCCAGTATAAGGAAATCGAATTGAAGATGCCAGTTTTGAGAAGTTTTTCCCTGAGTGCACTGCCTGGGATATATGGTATTAGAAAAACAGGGCATTTGGAAGAAAGAGTCTTTACTCCCCGGGGGAGATTTAAGGCAGTGTAGCATGAATAAACGCTTGTTTTAGTAATAAAAAGTTATACGAACTGCCTAACTAGAGCCAGCAACTGCACTGAATATTTCCATTTGTTCATCCTCTTGACACCCAGTCTGTGGCCAGCATCCCGAACAGCTGGCCTCCCAGCTTGCTGCACTTTCATGTCTGGCTAGCCTTGACAGAAGGGCGCCCTCCATCCAGTCCTCCAGTGGATTTATATTTACATCTAATTGCTTTTTAGCAACTTCTCTCCTGAAGAGCATTCCACACCTACTTGTCCAAACTCTACTTTACTGCCCAGAGGTGATTTTGTATATTCAAATGGCATGAGATACAATTCTACTTTTTGTTTTTTTTTTAAATAGTGTATTAGCAATAAAACTAGCATTGGGAGAGATGAAATGACCGCAGTAATACTGCCAATGATAAGGAACCCAAGCACCCACCCACGTCTTCTTTTCTTTAAGGCAACCAGCAAACCCTTCTTATATGACTGGATTCGTAGCTGTTTGTTGCATCTGAAACCTTTCACTTGAGCCTGGTGTGACAATCCAAGCACTTATCTGTCTGTTGACCCAACTCTGTCTGTGTAACACATGTACTTTTAATACTATTGTTTTGTATTTCAATCTTCTGACAGGTATCTCTTCCACATATGTTTCTGTGGCCCACACCACCTGGAACTGTAAGTTAGTCCTGTCCTCAGTGTGCTAAACCCCAGAGCAAGATGTGGTATACCCACACTATGAAGACCTGGTATGGGCCTACTATCTAGAAAACAATCCATTTTTCGGGAATGAAGTGAGGGCAATGTGAATTATGAAATATATTAAGCCACACCCAGTCCAAGGGATAAGGCCTGTACTGACACTCATCTGTAGGCAGAGGCACCACATAAACTTCAAAGCTGGCAAAATCTAATGAGGACTATGCTAAGGGCAACAGACAAAGCAGTCATGGGTCATCAATTACCCCCTGGCATCAATAGCAGAATTCCAGGGCATGCTGGGTGGAATGTCGTAGGCTTGGGAGAAATGTTCAGACATATTACTTAGATAAGGACGTTAGCATAACGCACTGTGGCAAAAGGCCAGTTCTCTGAGTCAAGACACAGAATAAAAGGTGAAATGATTGTTAACTCTGATTAAGCACAAACATCATGCCAGGCTCTTCGCCGTGTGTTTCTTTCATGCATGTTTACTGAGTACTTGCTAAGTGAACGAAAACAATATTTTGTTAAGTTATCAGAACAGTCAACGATACAACCAAGCACCAAGTGATACCAAGATTGTTATCCCCATGCTACAAAGAGAAAGCCAGAAAGTTAAATAGTAGAGGTAGAATTTACTCATAGGCCAGTCAGAATACCAAAAGCTGGTCTACTTCCCCAATAACAACACTTCCAGTAAAATACTGGCCCTTTATGTCTACTGTGTAGTTAATATGTATGGAGTTCTTGAGACCAAAAGTTATGCCATTTATAAACACCCTATCTGGTAGTATATCAAGTAGAATGTACAATATTCGCTGAGGAGAGTACAAATGATTGAATAAGTTGTGAGATCAAAAAATGAGGTAGCAGTAAAATAAGCAATGAAAAAATACTCTGTTGGGTGGCAGTTTAAAACAGTTATAAAAGATTTGGATGATGTGTGTGCTCTGTAACATCCTTGGAAAGAGAAACAACATAAAATATTCTACCCAAAACAGACATGTTCATCTCCATTGATATCAAAAAAATAATCTTATTCTAGCTCCCATTTGATGCTTGTCTTTGTAACACAAATGTGAAGTGGAAACTACAGAAGCATGAATTAGCATATAAAAGTTCTTGGCAAGACTTCACTTTTCTCCTTCATCCAATTCATCAAATCCTTCCATAAAACTGAGAAGGATTTTCAGAAATATTCAGTGTGATGTGATCTGAGCATCTGGTCGACCTCTTTCAGTAGAGGTTGGGAGGTAAAATCAAATGGCACAACTCTGAATTTATTTACATAAATCAGACTTTGAATTTTATATGTCAACAGAAGTTTGGGCATCTGATAGGACCAGAATATCCCTAAAGGGCTCTGGTTGGCAAAGCCATCATCCATTCATAACAATGGTAATTATTAACTGTCAGCAATACCTTCATGGTTAAGTGAACCAATCTTTGTAGAACTAAGAAACTGTGCTTCTAAAGATGCAGAATTTCCGACTCTGGGATTTCCATCGACTGGGAATGTTTCCAAAAGAAATTGGAATGAAACTTAAATTTAACACCTTTTGGCTTTGCTAAGTCAAAGTATTCAACACCTCCATCATCTTATTAAAGCAATACTATTAAAGACATCTTATTAAAGACATACTAAACATCAAAAAGGAAAGGCCAAAAAATCTCATAATAAAGAAAAAAAAGGCAGTTGAAATTTCAAAATAACATTTTCCCTGTGGAATCCTGAGCTCCATCCAATTGCAACCCAGGAAATAGCAATGAAAAGCAGTGCTTGGTACTCCTAGATGGTGTAGATCTATCTCTAAAATGAGTGCTAGGGGCTATGGACTTGCCTTGCACATTTGTGCTACTTCTAGCGAGTAACTGTGACTGCTTTCAAACTCAGATCTACAGAGGCACTGAGATCTTAATTAGGTGAAAATAACTGGCACATACACATTTTTCATTTAAAATTACATGAAGACTATATAAAATCATGCTGACCTTGGGGATCTTGGCACCCTATCTTCTGTCCTTCTCCCCAGTGAAAGGTCTTATTTCTTCAGGCAGCCTCTTGACACACTCGCTGTCACTTGCTCATTGGTAGGTGGTATGCCTGTCTTTCAAACAAAGTCATAAAGAACCATCCTACAACCTACCAATGAGCACCTAGTGATGCTTTCCAAGTGCACTCGAATCAGACACCATTCATCACTACTGACTCGAGCCACTACCCTCTCTCAGGCAGATTTCTGTAACAGCCTTGTTTCCATTCTTGGTCACCACACTTTCTTAGTCTGGCCCACACTCTAGACGAGGGGTTCTCAACCTTCCTTATGCTGTTGACCCTTTAATACTACTAGTTCCTCACATTGTGGTGACCCCTGAACCATAATTTTTTTGTTGTTGTTGCTACTTCATAACTGTAATTTTGTTACTGCTGTGAATCATAATGTAAATATCTATGTTTTCCAACGGTCTCAGGTGACCCTCTATGAAAGGGTCTTCCAATTCCCCAAAGGGGTCCTGACCCACAGGTTGAGAACTGTTGCTCTAGAGGCTCCTCTCCTTCCTCCCTTTATTTAGATCTCTTCCCACATAGCACCACCCTTGATGAGGCTTTCACATTCTCCATGCTCACACCTGGTTCTCTAAATCTGTTACATTTTCCTTCACCTACACTTAATCCTATCTGCTATTATGTATATGTTTATTGATTTATTACTTCATATATCCTCTAGTGCAAAGTGAGTTTCATAAGAATAAGGATTTTGTCTCTTTAATATGCTTATTCTAATAAAGGTACTTGTTAAGTTTTCTTGAATAGAAGATGAATAAGTGAGTAAGTCTCATGATTTTGTTTTTAATCAACATATAATATTAATATTTATTTGTGGGTAAACACACCAGTACTTTTTTAAAATTGAGTTAGGCCTCTGTCTTTACTAAATAGTATGTACTTTAAATGATACAGTGAGGCATTATTACCCTCATTTTATAGATGAAACAACAGAGATATTGTTAGAGTTCAATCATTTGGAAAATAAAACAACTATCAGTCAACTCCCTCATTTTTAATTCATAAAGAATTGGCACTCATTTTATTGTAAGAATGGATGTGTTGATAGGATGCCAGAATAATTCATTTCAACAACATATTGTGTAAGACAATTGAATATTCATGTGCAAAAGAATGAATTTAAACTCTTCCTTGACATCATTCTTATTATGTGATTGTGTGTATTCAAAATATATGTTCAAAAAGAATACATTCAAAATGGGCTAGAGACTCAAATATAAGAAGTAAGATCATAAAATTCTTAGAAAAAAAAGTATGAAAGTACAGATTCTGGTGACCTCAGATTAGGTCTTTCTTCTTTCTTAGGAATGACAGTAAAGCAGCAAGAGATAGATAAATAGATAAACTAAACCTAGTTACAATAAGAAACCTTGTGTCTATCAGTGCACTGTCAGGCAAATGAAAATATAAACCACCAAATGAAATAGTCACAAGAAATATATCCGAATAGACTTAAGAATTCAGGAACATGAAGAACTATTACAGCATAACAAAGAAAATCAACTCAAAAGAAAAAGAGTCAACGGAACTTGAAGTACACATCCCTCAAAGAATGTATACAACACATGTGACAAGTTCCTCAGTGTCCCTCAAAGAACATATACAATGCACATGACAAGTTCGTCGGTGCCTTTCCTAAGTGAGGCATTCATACCAATCTGTTGTGGAACAATCTTTATACACTGTAAATAGGTATCACTCTCATTGATTGATAAAGAGCCAACTAGCCTATAGCTGGGCATGAAGAGATTGGGCAGAAGAATCAGACTAAGAGAATGCTGGGAAGAAGATGGGTGGAGTCTCAGGAGTTGCAAGCCAGATACAGAGGAAAATAGGTGTGTACAAAATGTAATAAAAGTCATGAGCCATGCAATAGAACTTAGATAAGAAATATGGGTTAATTTAAGTTGTAAGAGCTAGTTAGTAATAAGCCTGAGCTATCAATTGAGCATTTATAATATTAGAGACTTGCAGGTGGGAGACCAAAGTCCCCCTCAGAGGATGCTACTCACAGCCTCTGTAACATGGCTGCATTGAAAAAGCTGAACAGGTGTTGGCTAGCCTAGTCAGAAACTTGAACTCACTGTTAGCATGGAAAGGAGAGGGGCAGAAGAGGAAAAATGTAAAATGACGTCTCCACTTCCCTAAAAAGTTAAACATGGAATGCCGCATGATCAAAAGAGTTTAAATAATCTACTTGAAGATTTATACCTATTATATCACTCTGTTTATATGAGATACCCAGAGTATACAGATTCCTCTGGTTAGGGAACAGCTTCATGTTTTCCCATGTTTGAGAAGGAAGAAACAGGATGTAAATCTGGGGTTTTCTTTAGGAGTGAAGAAATGTTCTCAATTAAGTAGAGGTAACTGTTACGTGATCCCTAAAGTTAAGTAGGGTAACTGTTAGAGGGTCTTAAGAATTTATTTAAGTATAAAATGGGGACAAGGACTCACTGATACAGAAGAGATAAGAAGTTGTCACTATCCAGTTGCTGTGTCCTGCCATTTTACCCAGGGAAGCTGGGGTCCAACCAACCTGAGAAAGCGAGAGGGCGTGATCCCTCACCCTCAGCTTTTAAACAGTCATGTGTGCAGACAAGAACACACCCAAGGGTTTTACTGTCCCAAAGGTCATTGGCTAAATGGATTGAAATCCCACAATACTTCCCCATTTTTTCTAAATAAGAATGTTCTAATCCTAACATAAAACTATCTACAATAAGTGGCCGGGCGATGGTGGCGCAGGCCGGGCAATGGTGGCGCACGCCTTTAATCCCAGCACTCGGGAGGCAGAGGCAGGTGGATCTCTGTGAGTTTGAGACCAGCCTGGTCTACAGAGCTAGTTCCAGGACAGGCTCCAAAGCCACAGAGAAACCCTGTCTCGAAAACCAAAAAAAAAAAAAAAAAAAAAAAAAAAAGAACAACTAGCAAGTATTGTGCAGAAGAAAGAAAGGTAATACCAAAAACAAAGATGAAACTACAACCAACAAGAACAACATTAAGCATAAAACACATTCTAAATATTCAGGCCATAGGTAACTGGCAAATAACAGAGATTATTCCAATAGCTGTCCTATCCTGGAGAGCCTAAGTTTTGTACCTTATACGCCCTAGTTAAGATATGAGAAGCAGTATAACTGCAACTATCTAATCTTCAACCCCATCAAACTCACACTCTACTGACTGAGTTATCTCCCCAGCCCTTGGATACAGCACATCCTGTATCTAAACCCCCTTGATTTCTATCATTTCCATAAATAAACAGTGATGATGAATAGAAAAGGCTAGTACTTTAAACACTTCATTTATACCTGTTGACTACCCTCTTACATACATTACTCCACAAAAAGGATCATCATCTCTATTTTAAAGATGAAAACAGTGAGTTAAGTGGGGGAGCACCATGCCTTGAACCAGGCAGCAAAGTAGCCCAAAAAGCAAAGACAGGCTTCCCTGCCTTCTGCACGTTACCCTTGAGCATGAGTCCATTGCTCCCCTCCTTCTCAGCCAAGCCCAAACCCATCTCTTCTGCAATGTGTTCTGTAAACAAACCTTGCTGGTAGGAGTTGTCCTTCACTGTTCTTTCAATAATCCTAAGCACAACAGGTAGAGCAGTCATTCATTATTTTTGGTCAGTTTTGTTACCTTTTAAATAGTATAGGGAATGGGAATTTTTTTTTAATCAGGTAAATTTGTTTCATTACAAAGAAAAGACTTCATCTTCTAACCCTTTTTTTTAATTCTCTGTGACGTGTGTATAGAAGAATGTTCTGAATAAGGCAGGCATTTGGCAGGAGATGCATCAATTCACCACTTGTTAATCAAAGTGTCGAGATTACCATGCATGTGACTCCTAGAAAAATATCATAGCCTGTTTCAGAATCCACTTCGCATACCAATTTTACATAACCACTCATGGCTGGATATGATATCCCCATTTATATAATAATTCAAGCCAGGCGATAAGCAAACAAAACTGGCTTATATTTCCTCACAATGAACAGTGAGGACAAATAAACAGCCTGGCATTTTAGTAACCCAAGCTTTCAAAACAATGCGCTCAGTGAGATCTTGTCCCATGGCTGGAGGAGCCTCTTGCTAGTGTTCTTCCATAGTTAGGCTGAGAACCTTAAAATACCATGATACATTAAAAAAAAATCTGATATTTTCATTTCCCAACAAATAAACCAGAAACTGTGCTTTGTTGTTCAATAAGAAGCATATTTTATTCAAATAAAACTCAGAAGCTTACACCTGCTCATAAAAATGTCAAGTATCTGAAAAGAGCAGCAAATGCTGGGGCTGCTGCGGCCGCTACAGCTGTCCATCTCAGATGGCACGCGGAAGCTCAGGAGAGCCCGCAAAGACTTGGTGCATTTTCTCTTGAGAAACCTAGCTCTCGGGCACTTGAAAAAAAAGAGATGGCTGTCTACCAAAGCACAGCATGTGCTTGGCAATCTTAAACACCTGACTAATAATCCCGAGTTTGAAAGGAGACACAACCGGAGCGAGGTCTCTCGAGATACCCCCATCTCTAGACAGTTATTATTACAACGCGACAGTTATAATGCGAGTTACAGTTGCCAGCCTATGGCGAGAGATCTGTAGTATACATTTCTTAACCCTCCAGACGTATTCAAAGGAAACTTTGAAACACAGATGCAGACACAGGTGAAAACAACGTTCAGAAATTGGTTTTCCCTTCCCACCATTTGTGAGCTGAGAATCGAACTCAGTTCCTTAGGCTGGTTGCAGGCATCTTCACCCGATGAACCATCTCACTTGCCCAAGTCCCATTTTTTTTTCCAACCAGAAGATGAATACCTCTACCCAGAACTACAATGTGGAGTCCAGCAGGTAAGAAGTGTGGAGATCTACAGTTACTAATAGTGCCCGCCAATCTCATCTCACATGGGTCCTTCGAGATGGAGTTCAACATCCCCAGCCCTGATGTGACCCGCGTGTTTCCTGGTTGTGGGGCTTCTGCAGAGGTGTCAGCAGCTCCAGCGAGAGCTCTTTCTAGGCCTTCCTCGGGATGAACTCATCCTCAAATGCTGTTCCTCAAGGATGCCTTCTGCAGGCCTGTGGATATACCGCTCTACCCCTGCACTCCGCCACAGCACCTTCCTGGTCTACAGCACTTCACAATGCAGTTTGTCTTGTGAGGGCGATCCACCAACAGGGCGCATGTGCAGTCGATGGAGACGCCTTTCCAACTACGCCAAGAACTTAGCAGAACGCCTTTCCTAACAGAGGCACACTGAATATTAATGTATGTACTTATGTTCTAATTAGATCAACTTCAAAGCCCTATTTCCAGCTGCCCGCTTTCTCAGTTTTCTACATTTTCAAGTAGATTCTCTAGCAGTCAATTTGTTTAACCCCAGAAGAAAATGATGTTTGCTAACTATGAGTAGAGTATCACTGGTGTTCTCAAGAGTTTCTGGGACTCTACAGAATTACTCAGTTGGAAACTCCCTAGCTCCCTGGGTTCATCTGATTGCTGGTCCAGAACAATTCCCTTCTGGTTTAGGTCCACAGCCTTCATAGATTCTACCAAGGAAAAATGCCAAACCAGACCTTGGATTCCTCCGGGTGATTTCATAAAGCTTTTCCCACTGCTGATGAACACTGACATTGGGCAGATAAATAAATGCAACATTTCACAATGGCCAAAAGCTGGGTTTCAGATTCAAAGCGTGTTTGCTGTGTGTCTATCACTGTGAGGGGTCTAGAGCCACAATGTGACCTGAGAACTTAGCACTCTGTGAAGCACAACCATAAGGTACCTATGTGTCTCCATCACTGTGAGGGGTCTAGAGCTGTAATGTGACCTGAGAACATGGCACTCTGTGATGCACAACCAGAACAAACCCTCTTTACACTCTGCTAACAATAACAATTACTACTGACTCTGAAATAAGCAAATTCATATTTGTTTTTAAGTTAAGCATGTTACTTGAGAATATTCAAAAACATTTGCTAAAGAGGTGTGAACAGTGCAGACTGTCATCAGAATCCATCCGTCTGAATCTAGCAACTGGCATTGCCCCACCCGGGACATTCTTCAAGTCTACACAACAAAAGCTCCTCATGTCCAGGGTGAGGGCTCATACCTAACTTAGAAACAGGGTTATTTTATCCACAATTCAGACTCTAAATAGAGTTTGTGACTATGCTATCCTTCTGAATCAACTCCAAAGTTGAATAGAGAGAGTTTGAGATTCAAAGTCAAGGTGAACATGACTGACTACTTCTTATATAAAAACGAAAAACAAAAAGCTAAAACTTCTTCATAAAAAAAAAACTTTAAACTATTCAGGTTGATTCTTCAAGGAGGAGGTCTTTGATGGTTCACACATCCTCCCCCTTAGCCAGTTTTAAAGAAAAGAAACTGCACATCATTCTTACAATATTCGGCCTTACGGAAGATTCGGATATGGCAGAAACTGGAATCCGAAAGAATTCAGCAGTCTACAGCTCTGCACCTTTCAAGCACCTTAAAGATCAGAATCAGTTTATGTCCATGTCACGTTTCTCCCTAAAACCTGTTGTTCTAGATACGGGTGCTTCTCTAGGCTGTGGAGTAAAGCAGCCGTTCTTACCTGACCTCTGTTCATATACCCTGAAACTGTTTGCACTGCCATTCAACTTTATTTTCCCTCCCTCCCTCCCTCCCTCCCTCCCTCCCTCCCTCCCTCCCTCCCTCCCTCCCTCCCTTCCTCCCTCCTTCCTTCCCGCCCTCCTCCCTCTATCCCTCCCTCTCCCTCGCTCTAAATGGAAAGGATGTTGCATCTAACTTTTGGGTTGCTTGCTTATCTCCAGCAGCTTGCTGTCTCTGCATCTCACTATAGACATGTTGCTTCCAGTTGGTGGCCTAAGTGAAGCCTCACCTAAACTTATCTTCATCCTTGACTTTGGTCACTACAGGAACTAACAGGAAAAGGGTTTTTCAGGTCTTTTGCTTCCTGCCAGCAGCCAACAGTTCTACCCCCAGAAACCTGAATATTCTACACAAAAACAATAAAGAAATGAAATAAAGAAAATTTGAAATCAGCAGAAACTTTTAGAATGATGTGGGATTTTGACTTTTAGAGACAGGGTTTCACTTTGTAGCCCTGGTTGTCCTGGAACTGCCTCTTGTAGACCAGGCTAGCCAAGATCCACCTGCCTCTGCCTCCCTTGCGCTGGGATTAAAGGCAGACACCACCACACTCAGCTTGGTGAGGACTTTTGAATTGCTTTTTTCAAGGTTTGTTTGGTTTTTAAATCTCAGGAACTTTATTTTATTTTAGGAGAAAGAGGAGAAAGGAAGGAGGGGGGAATGGTGAGAGGGAGGAAGAGACAGAAACAGACTCATTTTTGTAGCCCAGGCTGGCCTTGAACTCTAGTAATCCTGCTAAACCCTTAGGCATATCTGGCTTATCCAAGTTCTTTTAAAGAAAAAATTTAATTATCTTCCCTTTTCTTTCAATCTCCTTAACAGTAGAATTAAGTTATGTAAATATTAAACATCGAAGGGAAAAATAAGGAAGTATGGGGATCCAGGGAGAGGGCTGTGTGGCCAGGTTACACGGCCCGCCTCCTGGGGTAACAGCTGCCTGACACATGGTAGTTTACGAGCCTCAGAAGGCCCCAGAAGCCTAGAACTGTAACTGAGAAGCGGAAAGACGAAGCTAACAGAATTATAAACCCACGGCTTCTGAAGAGTGTGAAGGAGATTGACGCCCCTCCCTTTCCTCGGAGAACACAAGCACTGTATTCAGTAGGGTCCAATACAAGATCTGCCTTGCAGAGCAACCGTGCTGATCACAGGATACAGAAAACCAGTTTTAAATAAGTAATGCGAATAAACAGGAAACCTCCCTCGGTGCACCTGGCATGGCTCCGGGGTTTGCCTGTGCCAGCCACGTTTGTCCGCCACACTTCCTTAGTTCAGCACTGCACAGTCCACCAAGCTTGCCAGAGGCGTGGCCAAGGCAAGAGGCTAGATTTGAAATGAGGTTTCATCTTGGCCCGTTTTGATGAGAGTAAAGTCAACCAGACACGATACTCTACCTGCCGTGTTCCCTGGTTTCTTCCTGTGCTCAGTCAATCAGGGAGGAAAACCAAGAGGAACTCATGCTCAGAGCATCTGTTTAGGGAGAGAAGGGTGTTTCCATGGAGGCACTATGGATTGATCGTCTCTTGACTCTCTGGAACACTTTTTTAAAATGGACCCCCACCTGGACGATTTTCCTGGCTAGCTGTGTGTGCTGAAAGGCATCTGAGAGGACTTCTGTCCTGAACC
The DNA here is from genome assembly GCF_950005125.1 of Chionomys nivalis. Taxonomy (NCBI): domain Eukaryota; kingdom Metazoa; phylum Chordata; class Mammalia; order Rodentia; family Cricetidae; genus Chionomys; species Chionomys nivalis. The sequence continues at coordinate 81,575,625 of NC_080088.1, read as the reverse complement.
TTGATTATCAATAAAGTGACATTGCCTAAGTGTCCCCACATAGGTGGCCTCACTATCACCGTCCTCTCCTAGCACCTGTGGGGACGCTCTAACTGTTGCTGGGTCGGCCTGACAACTTTTCTTTCACAAGGGCTCCATGCAGCAGTTTTTCTCATGCTTTTCAGATTTTTCTGAAAACTTTTTTCTTGGTGTTTTTACTCTTTGGTTAGTAGAATCCATCGACACGAGACCCAGAAATACCGAGGGCTCACGGGAGTTTCTAGCAGCGCATCAGAGTCTGACTTACTGAGCGTTCACAGTTTATTTCGCTTACTTCACCTTAATTTAAGGAAAAATAACTCCTCGGCGTGTTGCGTTTGGGAAGAAGTCAGCCATGAGCTCTTGCTCAGACTCCCCTACTTAAATGAACTTTGAACCAAACAAACAAAAGGAATGCAATCATGACCCACGAGGATTATAAATAGTACATTTGCTGACATATGCTTGGTACACAACTGGCAAAACCAAACAGTGGTTATTTCAATAATCCTTGTAGGGGAAATAGTATTCCTAGTATTCCTATTAAAATTGGATATCTGTGAGTGCTTCTAGTTTAGTGCACTGTTTTATAATACAATTTGCAGCAATGCTGTATTTTGAAATATGCATGACAGCTATCTATACATGTGTTATTTCTATCAAGTGGATTTTTCTTGAGAGACCACACTGAAGGCCTGCATAAGACGTTTTCATAGTGCTCTTCTGAGTACCCTTCCCAAGTACCAGTGGCGTCTATGGCCGCCTTTTCAGCATTCATCACGTTATTTTCATCACTGTAAGGAACGAATACGGTTTTGAAGGAAGGGGAACTTCATCCTTTAAACACACTGTGATGGGGCCACATCTCTGCACTGTGGGAGTGGACTTGCTTCAGGCTGATTACGACTTTCCAGGTCAAGCGAGGTGAAAAGAAGGCAATTAATCTTGAGGAATCCAAAATTGAAATCATGCCAAAAGGAAGTAAGGATTATATTTCTTTCTTTAAAAACTTTTTTTTTAATATTTATTTATTATGTATACAATATTCTGTCTGTGTGCATGCCTGCAGGCCAGAAGAGGGCACCAGACCCCCATTACAGATGGTTGTAAGCCACCACATGGTTGCTGGGAATTGAACTCAGGACCTTTGGAAGAACAGGCAATGCTCTTAACCTCTGAGACATCTCTCCAGCCCCAAGAATTATATTTCTGTAGGGTTCAGAGCTGGCACTTCCCAGAGAGGAACTGCATTCACATGTTGGTGGAATAAGGACGTGGTGGGGCATGACGTCATCTGCATGGAGTATTTCAGTGTAGACAGGGATCTGTCTTATTTTGTCTAGACTTTGCATAATACACTAGATGTTATTTATTTCTTTTAACAAGTGGCCTTTCCAGGATTCTGTGGCGGAATTCTTTCCTACAATAAAGGATTTCTGTTTGTGGTTTTTAGATGATCCAGGAGCAGCTGAGTATAATTGCAGTACCTGGTATGTTTGAAGTTTCCCCTATACTAATACACAGAGTTCTGAAGACTTGGGGTGGATCGGCTGGTTTAAATCTTCATGTATAGTACAGTACTCCTCCTCATGAAGAGTCCAGGCCAGCAATCATAAAGCATCATAGAGTGTAAAGGACTTCATGTAAAATGAGGGTGTTACTAGTACTGCTCCCTATAGGCCATTAGGGTGGAATAAAAGATGCAAGCCAGGCTCAGCCTGCCCAAAGGGAGGACCAAGTCAGTATCTCGAGGGTACTGTTAGGTTCTCCACTGGAGAAGGAACGGTTTCAGCCAGCGAAGAAACTCATTATGCTTGTGGAGAGAAGGCTAAGAGGGATGGAGTTAGGAGACAGACAGGACTTTGTCTCATGTCAGTTTCCCAAATTTAGCCCATGATTCCCTTGGGTTGCTGTTTCCCACATTCCCAGGATAGGGGTCACACCAAGATCTCTAAGGGGAGGGCAGTTAGGGACTTAGCGGTGGAGGTGGGATCAAGCGCCACACTGTTCGGGGTTGTTTTCCACGACTGCTTTTCATATGCAGATAGCTCGTGATGCAATAATCCAACTCAATGCCTCTACTTCATGTGTGTCACTTTGTTGTTGCCCTGGTGACATTTGAGGAGCCCCCGGGCGACCGTGGCTGTCTGAGGACTCCAGAGAGCAATTCCATGCGAAGACAAAGGGGAAGTGTTACAATGCAGCTGCTCAGCTCCGCGCGGACTCTCGGAGTTGGGGTTGGGCACCATGAATTAGGACTTGTTTTCTGGCCTCCTTCCCTTCCCCTCTACTCTTATCACTACATTGCAAACATTAATTCAGCTTTCTGTGGGAAGCTGAGCTAATGTATAATCAAAGGACTAAAACAAAATTTAAACCGCTACTGGGAATACAATAAAATCATAGGATTATAAAGTTTATAATCCCAGAACTCAGGAGACAGAGGCAGATGGATCTCTGTGAGTTCAAGGCTACCCTGGGCTACACAAGATTGATCAAGAAACAGATCCACATGGTGGTAGCTCACACCTTTAATCCCAGTGTTTGAGCATCATGCAGCTTTAATCCCAGCACTAGGGAGGTAGAGACAGGAGTGATATGGTTGACCAGGGAGGGAAATATAAAGGGGAAGAGCAGGAACTCACGGGAGTGTGGAGTCTGCAGATTCCAGCAGACAGGATCTTGCCTTTTAGTCTGAAGATTTGGTAGAGGTAAAAAGTCTCTCTAGTGGCTGGCTGCTTTGCTTTTCTGATCTTCAGCCTGAACTCCAATATCGTTTCTGGATTTTTACTATTTATGCTACAGTTTAATTAAATGTTAACTACAGCTTGTCCATTTTGTTCACCTAGACCTGATGCATAACAATTTCCTCCAAAGATAAAACCTTCCATCTTCAAGGGAAAGCTCCTAGAGACACAGAATGTTCTAAAGGAAGGTGAAACATTCTTTCTGGAGAACTGAACAACTCTAAAGCTTCAGGAAGTCCCTGAAACTGAACAGATTTAGTAAGCCCTTCCACACCTAAGTTTATATAAGTAGTAAAGACTTTTGAAAGACAATCTCGGAGGAACCAAGCTACCTGGAAGTCAGAGACCAGACCAGCTGTTTGGAAATGACTCACATAACCCTAGCTGCCTGGAAAATATAGTCCATTGAACTGTCCCAGATTTTATGGGCCATCACTCACGTGGGGGTGGGCTTTGGTGATGTCTTTGAGTCATGCATGCTCTGATAAGTAACTTCTCACCCATACTCCTGTAAGTAGCCTTAGTAAAACTCACTCCACCAAGTAGGACTTTAGTGATATCAGCACTTTGATCTGCAATGGTTCCTTATCTAGGGTAAGTAGATATTTGTTTGTGTCTCCACGGGAATAGCGTTGCACAACACATACAATAGCGGCAGTCTTTGTTTCCTTTAGCTATGAGATGAGAAGCTCCGATAGCATTCTGCAAGGCTAGAAAATAAAGAAATGTTATCTTGCATAAATCGACAAAGCTGACGTATGACATAAAGTATGCCAAACACTAGGGGGTGGCATCTGTGCAAGCCAGGGGTTGGGGTCACCAGGGGTCTATTCAGCATCTAGGAGGGAGGAATAAGATGCCTTTAAGCCCCTTCAGCCAGCGACCTTCCCTTTACTCCATCAGTGAATCAGAGTAGTTTACCAGCAGACCCTTGTGAAGTTAGCATCGCTACAAAGGCTTTACTCCTGACATTAAGCTGGTACCTTTCTCCCAAAGACACTGTACTCCAGTAGACAAACTTTGGAAATAAGCATTATGTTTACAAATGAGTGGTCAAGTACAAGGTCGCCTGTAATCCCAAGAGTCACTTTGTGTGACACAGAATGTGGCTGCAATGTCGGATTTGTCAATACGTGACAGGAAGGGGTTAACTTTCCTCGGGGCCAGTTGGTTGGTCTTGATGAATGGCTCAGTCAAGATAATTTTATAAAGTTTCTGTGAATCTTAATGCTTTGTGGTTCTTTGAGTACGAGGAAAGACAAGGACAGGACTTTTGTTTGTTTGTTTGACTAGAATCACCTTGAAACAGTAAAGGGCTCAAACAAACAAAAGTCCTGTCCTTGCCATGTATGCAGGCATCACTATACCCCTTCGACCATTGGGTGATTTTGCCATGAGGACTATGTACATCACAAGGAAACACAAAGTGTCGCTATTGTACGACAAACTCTTGCCAGTAAGATACAGAGTGAAATGTACAGCTAAGGCCAGGGAGAGGCGAGGGGTGACGTCCAAGGGGACCAGGTCTTCACATTCTAGTAGTGTTGTCATATCCCTCCCCTTCCTCCTTCTTCAGAATGGACAGCAAAAGGATTTGACGCTTTGGTCTTTATTCCAGCTTGACTCAGTGAGGGTCATCTGGGATGAGGGAATTTCAATTGAGAAAACAGCTCCAGCAGATTGGCCTATAGGAAGTCTATAGGGGCATTTTTGTGGTAAGTGATGGGTGGGGGTGCGCGGTCCACTGGGGTCAGTGTCACCACTAGGCAAGCAGTTCTGGGTTGTGTAAGAAAGCAAGCTGAACCACAGGGCGCAAACTGGTAAGCAGTGTTCCTCCATGGCAGTTTCTACCTCCAGGATCCTGTCTTGAACTCTTGTCCCGACATCCATGAGTGACGGACTGTGATCAGGACACGGAAGCCTCATGCTGTTCCCCTAAGTTGGTTTTGGTCAGTATTTTATCACAGCAAGAAAGAAGAAACTAGGATAAAGGATGACAAACAGAGAAGCACCGAGCTGGGTTGTGTTAGAACATCCTAGAGCCGGGTCTTCCAGCCTTTAACTCCACAAAAGGCACCAAGAGAAGAAGGCAGGAGACCCTCAGGAAGGGGGAGCAAACATTGGTACGAAGACACTAGTGAATCCATCAGAAACTGGGTAGGATCTGGGTAGGCACGAGGGATGCCAATTATTAGACCTTGAAGACAGCATAGCATAGGATCTGAGGAGCCATGACCATGGCTGTACCGTTCCAGTCACTGCCAGCGGGAAGACAGCGCCAGGCAGTCTATACACAAAGAGACAGTTAAATCATCTGGAAAAGTTGTTGAAATAAAACCCCACATATCACCTTCTTCTCCCTGCACCCCCTCCACCCCCAAACATATGACAGATCTGGTGAGGACATAGCCTGGATTTCATGGAGCCCTCCTGGCAGCTCTGATGAGTTTGTCCACTTGGGAGCTCTGGGTTCACTAAACAGCACTGATAGACCTGGAGAGAGTGAGCCCATGTTGTCAGGGGGGAGGACCAGAAGAGCAAACATGGGGTAGAAACCTGAATTTAAATTCCCTCTGCCATCCTCTGGTCATGGGACCCTTGGGAGTCACATGACTTCTTTTCTTCTACTATGTAATTAATGTAATCAAGATCATTGTGCCCACACGGCCTCCCCGAGAGGATCTCTGTGAAACCCTGTTAATATTAAGTCACTGTTCAAGTAATAAGCAGACACGGTGCTGCAAAGCACTACACAAGTGTTCAGGGTCATCACGAATCATCGTCATTGTTACTATAGAAACCCAAAGACGCCAGAGTGCCCTGGACGGCTCCCTCGGTTACCTTCTGGGCTGTCTTGAAGCAGCTGTGCTGCAGAAGCCGTTCCACCCTTGTCCCCAGGACACCCTGCAATGTCATGACTCACTGCTGTTTGGGACTTTGTACCCTCTGAGTCTCACAAATGTGAGCGTTGAGCAAGTCACCTGACCTCTCCAGGCCTCGGTTTCTCCACCGTGAAGTGAGGAAGGCAGCAGAGTGTTTACGGATGTCGTGGGGCTGAAACTGCCCAGGGTAAGATCATGTTCACTAAGCCTATGCCTAGGGGTTGCATTTTCTCAGAGGAAGTATACTTCTGTCTACATCATTAGTCTGTAAAGAAACCTTTTGTTGTTGTTGTTGTTTTTTTTGTTGTTGTTGTTGTTGTTTTAGAAGGCTGTAAAATTCTGTGTGTGTTAACAGTTGCCCTGCTGGTTCCTACCAGGAGTCTAGGCATTAAATAAAAAGAGAAGGGAAGTATTTAGCATAGTGGCTGGCACTCAGTAGGGCACACTGCAAGGTAGCTACTGCTAATAGAACGACATCACCAATGTTTACCCTGGTTGGAAACACAATGCATAGCTTCTATATCCCTGGTACAAAGCTAGGGCAGCTGACATGTCTCTCGGAACAGCGTGATCCTAGAGACAGATACATCCATGAAAGCAAGTCATTAGATCAAGCGTTAATCCAGGAGCCCTTCCAACAGCAGTCCAGTGGTTTAAATCCCCACTATTGATGACGGTGCTATGACTGATTCACTACAGACTTAGTATCCCACATCTGGAGTATAAAACTCGTTAGAGGTTTCCTGTGAAACAGCCACGCATCTCATACTTGCCTTCTAATCAGAACTAGATACACAAAGCCAGTCGCTAGCTTCTCTTCACGGATCATCACGCCCATTCACCTGACAGTGAGGATACTGTTGCTAGGCAGGTCAGCTCTCTGGTAACGTCTCCAGTCGGCTGGTTAGATCTGCCCACTGACTCGTGTGACTATTCAGAGGCATTTAAGTATGTCATTGGATGGTGCTGGGCAAGAAAAAAGGAAACACTCTTATTTTTAAAAGATGTGTTTATTTTTTATTTCATGTATATGTGTGTTTTTCCTGCATGTATGTACATGTACCATGTGCCTGGAGATGTCAGGAAATGCCGAAGAGGGCATCAAATACCCTGGAAATGGAATTACAGATAGTTAGGAATAACCAAGTGGGTGCTGGGAGCTGAACCCAGGTCCTCTGCAAGAGTAGCCGGTGCTTTTAACCACTGAGCCATCCCTCCAGGCCCATGCGCTTTTCTTAAAATGACTAGAAATAATTGCATTTTCTAGATAAGCAAACAAGGAGTTCTAGGTAGAGTTGCTGTTGGCAAAGGAAGATCTGACCTAGGCCACGGGGGAGATGAGACTCCATCAGCACCGACACTCCTTCCAGACAGATGGGTATTACGACAAAACGCAGTGTTGGCAGAGGGGTTCAGAAAACCCTGGTGATAAATGAGAGGCTTATAACTGCTGCTAATTTCCTTTTCTGGGTGAGCACCCCAGGTGAAAGCTGCACAGGAAATAGCAGGAATGGTTCAAATAGAAGCGATTTCATGAATTAATCTGTTATGGGCATTGTAAAATGAGCAAATATTTAATTAAGCAACAGCTTAATTAAGAAGTTGCAAAACACACATCTAAAAGCGTAGCATGCCAAGTATGGTGCCTTGTCCCAATTTTCTTACATACTTTAAGTCACATACTTTAAAAATAGAAATTAAAATATTTGCTTCAATGTATGTAATAAATTATAGTCCTTATAACTGTGAAAACCAAGGGCAACATAGTGTCTCATTTCATCATGATGGTGTTCAACTCATCAAACAATAAAACAGAACAAACAAGACAAACTTACAAAGCAAAGCCTGATTCAGCAAGAGCCTGTTTTCTACCACACGCATGACTGTTCATCATAGAAGGCCCCATGCAAAATTAAAATGAGACTTCAGTTAATTTTAAGTTTTTAACACCAGAACACTGGCCCAAGTGGTGGTGATTGGTGTGCGTGTTAGGGATGGGGTGGGATTACAGGTTTCTGCATAGGAGGCATGCCCCCGAAGCTACGCAGCCCGGCACAACTGCAGTGCAGGGCCTATGGGTTCATGCGTGCACGAGTCAGAGGGTAATTTTCAGGAGTGGGTTCTCTCCTTCCACCATGTAGGTTCTGGAGATTGAACACAGGTCCTCAGCCTTGGCAGCAGGTGCCTTGGCCCGCAGAGCTCTGTCCCTGCTTGTTGCACAGACTTTAGGAGTGCTAGCAGGCTCAAGGCTATGGCACTTTCTCTCCTTCTTTGATTCTGGCAGATGTAGATCCAGTTCTAGAAGGGACCTCCTGTGAGATGCTTTGCAGTGTGCTGAGAGCAGAACTGCATGGGGGAGATGGTCATGGACGCCTCTAGGCCTCCTCCCTCTTTCATCCACTGGACCACCCCACAGAATTCCTACAGAAGGGGGACTTAACTCTGTGATGTTTACTTAATTCTTCAGGCTTCATTGAAGAGCTAAATGCAATCCTAGAGATTAGCTAGTTCATCATCTCTCTCATTTTCATCATATTTCCATCAATTCCAGTTAGGCTAAGGGCACGCGAATGACTCTTGACTGCATAATTCCAAAGTTGATGGTATCTTTTATGAAGAAATCATAAAATTTTAGCATAATCAATAAACACCTTAAAATATAAATGGATTTGATTATGATGCTACCATCCATGCTAGCAACATGTTCAGCATTTGACTGCTTGCATCTCTGTCAGAATAAGGAAAACAAGGCTAAGGTCCTAACCCTTGGAAATGCCTAGTGGGGTCCAAACATATAGGGACAAGCAGATGAATCCAGAATTGAAAGGAATAGCTGGTTTACAGTTAGGGCTAAAAGGATCCTCTTATCTCATGTATCCGGCATGTCATACCTCAGATAAATCTTTCCTAAATTAACACTTATGTAGTGTTTACTGGAGGCAGACATGAACTGACTTTTTTTTTTTGTGGAAAACTCACCCAGTTTTCATAACAGCATAGAAGTATGTACTATGCTTGGCCACCCTTTTGAACATAAGGAAACAAGACACCGAGGCAAAGTTAAGATACAAACTCAGGTAGGTCTTAGCTCCACTAGCTGTAGACCGTGGTGGTGTGCACACGGTCTTCCATCACACACCAGTACCCTTGAGTTGTGGTTTTATTAGTCAAGAGTCCAAGAACACACACACACTGGGTACACCAAGCAATCACGGCTTTCAGCACTGTAGTCACAGCAATGACAAATATTCCTATCCTCTCATAACTGAAGAGCGCTGGTTTTGCACGTTGACTATCCACTGTACAGCTGTGATTTTACAGAAGACGTCCCAAACAGCTCCCAGCCCTCTTCCATATCTACGATTCTGCCGTGGCGAGTTAAGAGTCAGAGTCTCGCATCACTACGGCTTTTGCTTTAAGAGCTATGGAAATGTTATGGAATGGCCCTTGACACTATGTGGAGATGTGTCATGTGACTGGTTTAATAAAGAGCTGAATGGCCAATAGCTAGGCAGGAGCAGGCTGGGCGGAACTTCTGGGGACAGAGGGGCTCTGTGAAGAGGAAGGCAGAGCTGCCTTAGAGCAGGCAGCATGAGCAGTGCTGAGAGATGAGGCACAGGCCACGCCACAGATCGTGGATTAAAACTAACCGGTTAACTTAAGTTCTAAGAGCAGGCGGGACAAGCCTGAGCTAAGGCCGGGCCTTCATAATTAATAGCTATTCTCAGGGTCATTATCTGTGAGCTGAGAGCCCACAGAAAAGCCCACTACAAGGAAGCCTCTCTTTTTCCTTTCAGAAAGAATAAGGCGCCTTACAGACCTACTTGGAATATTCCGATGCTCCCCTTTAAAAGTGTCTTCACTCCACTCCTCACTTTCTAGTGCCTAAGCAACATTCTCTTGCCTCCGACCAAGAGATGCTGACTCTCTGGCTAGGATTGTGCTATGTCTGTCAGTGTTTTCGAAAGACATCCTCCATATCCGGGAAGGACGGGGAGCATTATCGCCCCATCATCATGATATTGTTGTGATGACCCGTACGTCCGAGTGAAGGAATAACTGTATAACTTAGTCTTGCTACATTTTCCAGGGGAGATCTGTATTTTCAGGTTGTTCTAATAGAGAAAACAGAATTTTAATAAAAAAAAACCATTTTCAAGGCATCCGAAATGTTTTGACTTTTTCTAGAGGGAGGCTGAGCCACTGTTAGTAAAGGTGCTTGTTTCTTTTGGGGTCTTCGAGTTCATTGGTTCTCAACCTTCCTAATGTTGTGACCCTTCAATACAGTTCCTCATGTTGTGGTGACCCCCAATCATAAAATTTTCTTTGCTACCTCATAACTGTAACTTTGCTACTGCTGTGAATCATAATGTAAACATCCGTGTTCCCAGTAGTCTTCAGCGACCCCCAGGAAGACCCGCAAGGGGTGGCGACTCCCAGGTGAGACCCACTGCTCTGCTCTAGTTGTCCTTATTTATGTCCTATTTAATGTCACGCAGAAGGAGAAAGGAACGTTCAGAAAGTCCCATATCCTATGATGTAATATAAATAATATAGTCTACTGTGAAAAGTAATCGCAGCACAGGGCCATGCCGTTCTCAAGTTTCTTTGTCATGGCTGAAAATGTGACCAAGGAGATCTGGCCTGAGAGCCTGGGCCAGTTTAGCACAGTGTAAGGATACTGTGCAGTTGCCACGTAGCTCGTACTTGTCCTTCACAGTTTCTGGACGCTCACTCCGTTCTGGGCCAAAAATCTGGGGTAACTGATTTGAGCAGCATGACAAAATTGATGCGCTTTGCCGGGAGACAACCATAGAATGGGGTTCATATTCTGTAAGTCTGTCCCCACAGGCTTTGACCAGGATGTTACTTCGTGGCTCAACACTTATTGACCGACTGCAAAACTGACGCCAAATGTTTGCCCTTCAGCTTCACTGACTGAATCAGCCTCAAGACTGTTGACACTTTCCAAACCGCTTTTATTTTCACTTTGTACTATCATAAGCTTGCACAAGGGCATATATAGAAATATCCTAATGGCTGAATCCCCAGAACACTGCAAGGTCACCAGGCTTTTTTTTTTTTCTTGATAAGTGCTGTGTTTGATCTAAAAATGCAAAAGGCATGAAGGAGAAGGCTGCATGATCGCGGGCAGTTGACACATGTGCATACCACAGGGCATGTCGCATGGTCTTCTGGAGAAGCCTCAGACAGTTAGCTAGGCCCTGTTTCTTCTTCAGGGGAACCACACAATTAACATGGTCTTTCTCTGTACCAGCTGCAGGACGACTCTGTTCCCTAAGGGCTAGCCTCAGCTTTGCAATCAGGCTAGCCCAAGTTTAAGCTAAGCTCCTTGCAAACAATAAGCGGTAGACTGGTGGCAACCTGTTTTCCTTTGAGAAATTTCATCTCAGCCAACATATTTGTGGGTAAAGTATAACGGATGATGTCAGTTACTGGATGCGGTACTGAGAAAGTCAATGCGGGAAAGCTTCCCTCCTGGACTTTGCTGGATTAGACTGTTCCTATCGAGCCAAAAACTCCTACCTGTTTTATATAGGAACCCAACAAGTTGCAGTAACCACAACCGACACTACGCTAAGACCACTTGTTATTGAATTTCCATGTTTTTCTTTTTGTAAGTGTAGGGTGAGGGCGACCTTGAAAATTTATTCTCATGATATTCTTTAAAATATTGATTAAATTTTTATTTTTATTATATAATATAAACTTGAAATTAAAAGGCACTTTAGTAATGAAGAATTTATTATTATTATTAAATTTATCAACAATTTTAGTGCCAAATGAGTATATCTCTCATAAAGGAGTATTTAATATAGCATGAATATCTTGCTGAGGAATGAAGAGTTTGGGACAGTATTGCTAATGATCCAGTGCCCCTAAGAACGTACAGCTCATGTATATTCAAGTCTAACTGTTCTGTTCTAAATAAGGAAAGTCCTAGAACATTCTCTCCCTGTAGCAGGTTTTTTCTTTTGGGCTATCAACCAGCTCCCAAATCATGACACAGACTCAATATTAGTTATGAATGCTCCATCTCAGCTACGCTTGTTCCGTGCTAGCTCTATAACTAAACCTGTTTATCTGTGTTTTGCCCTGAGGCCTTTTACCTTTCTTTTCTTCTCACGTCTGGCTGGAGGCTGCCTGACTTCTGGCCCTGGGTGTGTCCCTCTCTTTTTCCCTCCTTCTCTCTCCAGCCTAGGTTTCTCCTCCCACTTATTCTCTCTGCTTGTCAGCCCTGCCTGCTTCTCTCCTGCCTAGCTATTGGCCATTCAGGTTTCCATTAGACCAATCAGGCACCTTAGGCAGGCAAGATGAAACAAATGGAACACATCTTTACATAATTAAACAAACGCAGCACAAACAAATGTAACACACCTTTACACAAAGTGATATTCCGCAGCATAAACAAACGTAACACACATTTGCTAAAGTAATATTCCACAACACACACCTTATTTATATTCTCTTCCTAAGCTTTATGGAGTAGTTAGATGTTGATAACTCTAACCCCTATTTCTTTAGCTCTGCTTTTTATCTCAGAGCTGTGTTTGGAACCCAGCTCTTTGACTTTTGCATGGAAGAGGCCACATGTGACAGAAAGCTCTTCATTCTTCTTCCCCCACGCAGACCCGCCGTGGTCCCGTCTCAGCCAACAGCGTCTCCCTCTATCACCTGTTCTCACCCAACCCTACCCGTCTCCAACAACGAGCTGGTCCAGGTGTTATCTCCACATCCGTGGCACCCCACAGGTGCCCCTTTCTATCACCTACTTCCATCCATCCGTCCATTTCCACCACCATTACCCTCATTCAAGCCTAGTTTGTGCCTCGGTTCTGCCATTGTTGGTGGCCTTGTTTGGTCTTACCCCTTTCTCTTTGTGAAGTCCATTTCAGACTCAAGGCTAAACATCTTTCCCTGGTAGCAAGCCTACCTAAGCCTTTAATGCCATCCTGGCCGTGTGTCTGCCACCGTTTTCTCTCACTGACTTGCTTTTCCATCTTTTTCATTATTTTCTAGGCCCTGCTAACTTTCTGTTCGTTTTGTTTTGTTCTTGCCCTTTGATAGGATAAACTCCCTCTCATTTCACTTTGTTAGGTGCTTGCAATTGAGTTTGAGTATCTCTCAGCCAAAATGCTGGAGACCAGCAATGGTTTGGGTCTTTTTTTATTTGGTGTTTTTTTTTTTCTTTCAGATTTTGAAATATATGTACATATACACTGTGAGATGTCTTAGGGATGGGACTCGAGTCTAAACAAAATCCATTCATGCTTCATATATATCGTATACACGTAATAGAATTTTTGCAATATGTTTAATAATTTCACGATGGATAAAAGTCTGTATATCACAGACAAAAGGACTCCAGAATCTTCCATCCCTAAGGGTGCAGAGAAAGCTGGGCATTACACACATGCGACCGTGGTGCATCTGTGCGGACAGAGTGGCATGTTCCACCTGTGGCCTCCTGTCACCTTGGTTCTTTTTTTTTTTTAAATTAGAATTTGGAGCAATTCAGACTCTGAGTTTTAGGTTAGGTCTGCTCATTTTGAATAGTCCTGTATTGGGTTCCACATTTCATGAGTATCATGGGGAACTTAATGTAAAGTGGTTCTTCCCCTCCCCCAGCTGCACACTGCGGGACATCTGTTTTGTTTTTTGTTTTGTTTTGGTTTTGGTTTTTCGAGACAGGGTTTCTCTGTGGTTTGAAGGAGTGAGGGTGTCAGGGAGGGGCTTGGGTCCTGGCACTCTGAAAGGCTGAGGTGAACCTGAGGTTAGTGAAGGTCAAGAATGCTGATCCAGTGATAGGCCCTATTGGATTTTGTCATTTGACTTAGAAGTTTTTGTTACTGTAAATATCAAGCCCATTTCAGTGCTGTCCCAGTGGGAGCGGCAATGACAAACCCTTGTGGGAGCAGCACAGCCAGTCTTCATGCTGAAGTGATAGTAAGAAAAGATAGCAGAAACATGAAAAGGATCCGCTAGGGCCATCCGGTGCTTGTGATGTCATGGCACGCAGTCAGATTTTAAGAAAAGATAGCAGAAACATGAAAAGGATCCGCTAGGGCCATCTGGTGCCTGTGATGTCACGGCACGCAGTTAGATTTTTAATAAGGAACATTTAATGGACTACGCTTTATTCTACACCTGCTTGGCATTGAAGTCCCAATCTGTGTTTACATCGTGAGACAGAACGCCACTCTTGACTTTGAGAACTGAGGGACCTGTCTTAACAGGAACCCGCGGGGACTTGGTGGAACTACGGTTCCTAAAGCAACTGAAACTTTTCAGGGTTTTAAGTTAGTATATTCTTGGCAGCAGTTTAACTTCCTGGGTCTCAGAGAAATAATTTAGCAGAAGACTACTGAAGAAAAAAGAAAGAACAAAAGACGTGGTATCAATTAGCATACACATTACCTAATATTGTTATGCGAGTCTAAGGGAATCAAACACTGCTGGACTTCCGGTAGGAAGGAGAAGGAAGCCTTTCAGAAGTCATTGGGATCTTCCTCAGTCATCAACATTTGAAAAGTAGCTCAAAGTGCTGAGGAATGCCAGAGTGCATTGGGTGTGCTTTGGCCAAAAGAATTTAATGACCTTGTAGGCACAGAATCGTCACTGGCAGCAGCTGACTGGAGAACTGGGTGAGCTGAAGGGCCTGTCACTCACCTACCTGGAAAAAATGGTAGTACGTTTGGAGTTTACCACTGACTGCCCTTGCTCCCACGATGGGTGGGGTGAACGCCTACAGGCTCCAATAAGCAAGATGTATGACTATCGATTTGTCTCAAACCTCTATAAGCTCACATGCTAACCATCACAGTGGAATGATTTGGGGACGAGCTTGGTTAGATGCAGAGGGTTATCCTTGCCAGCCCAGGACAGAAGAAGCAGGTTTTCAGGTTCGTTTGTTATGGTTTAAGTCCCACTGTGGTAACAGAATATCTCAACCGGTCTGTATTTTCTCAAAGCTTAGGACATGGACACAGGCAGCATGTCTTCTAGCATCTGATGACCTGAATTTGAATAAACCAGCTTTGTCATCTGGGAAATAAACAATTGCTGCCACTAGTGTGGAATATGGAGGTGACAGATGAGGAAAACTCTTGCTGGCCCCATGGGAATTATAATCCTGGGGGAGACGAAGCACACTCTGGTAAACTCACCTGTCTAGTGGGAGCTCATTCAGCTGTTAGTGCCCACAGAACCGGAGAGCCCCAGGAGGGTGCCTGCTGTCTCTTTGACAGGAACTCCCTGGTCTTTCATTATTTGACTCATTTATGTCATTGCAACCTATGTGTTTTTCTCATTATGTATGCTCACACGGCAAGGAAATCCACAGACTTTGCTATACGTGCGCTTAGTTGTGTTAGCTCTCAAACTCAGGACAAATGGTGAAGGTGCTATTAACATATCAAAGTGGACTCTGGCCACCAGGTTCTCCCAGCATCCTTCAGTCCCTACCTCTGACAGTGTTCTCCTGGCTGGCACATCCCATCCTCTACCCTAAATCCCAGTCCAGGGACTGGCTGGGTTTCCCTTCCCCTAGCTTCTCTGACTGCTAGAAAACCCAGCCATTTTGGGTAGCATGGGTTCTTTTTTCCCTTGGTCTCCTGGTCTCTTGGCTTCTGACTCTCCCCTCTCTCCTCTTGCTACATGGCCCAGTTCAGTTGGCTGATCATGCCCACTCTGAACTCTTCCAAATGCCTCTGCCTGTGTTCTCCCTTACATCTATAATGAAAACGTCAACCCTTAGGAGCAGTCACATGCCACTTTCACTTTTTTTTTCATTCAGTTGTATTTCTTTTTTGCATTTCTGTTGAGTTGAGGGGACAACTTTTCATGAAGACTGCAAAGTTAGAACATGGGTTTCCTTAGATTCAGTGCATTCAGGGCACTCTGGCTAGCCAACACAAGTGTGCTCAACAGTACTCTCAGCCCTGGTCAGTCCACTAGGCTCAAGGGGAGAAGCCTAACAAGCTGAAGACAAGCAGGCACAGAGCTTTTATTTGTTAGGAAAAGAAAATAAAGGAAACAAAATAAAACCCCAAACAAAAAAGACAGGGTCCCTCTCAGAGCACATGCTCTCTGGGGACATGGTCAGGCGTCTGATACTGTGACCTGAGTCTTATAAAGATGACTTTCACCAACAGAGAGCACTTTCCACTGGAAGTGATGCCAACATTAATAACTTAAGCATTTCAGTGTCTGGTGGCCAAAGTTCCATATTTTAGCTACTTTAGCAAGAAAAGCAATTTGCATCTAAAAGCTCCTCCATGGGGTTGGCTTGGTTTTGTGGCATGCAGCCCAGCAGCTTAGAGAAGCAGAAACTGAAGTTCACTTTACAGAGAATTGTCTGGTCCTAGTTGAATAACCTCCTGGCATTTGCTGTTAGCAAGGTGGTGAGAAGATTAACGGGAGGCAGGTATTAATATTCTAATTAAACATTTTAAAACTTCATACCACTATTTCAAAAATTAATTGAGTTCCTCTGAGTGAACTCTTAAGCTCAACATTCTGAAGCTGCATCTAGCCTTCATATCTAACTTCATATTTGTGGTCTTAAATATGTTTATTTTTTACCTATAGTTTTTAGTCCCTGCTGCCACTGCCTTAATAGCAATGTCTAAGATGCCCGTGAACATAGTCTTTGAAGCCTTTACAGCACTCTATTCCTTCCAAGCTCTCTTTGGAGGAGAGGTTGCAGTCACCTTTGGTCTCAGCACTAAAAACCTAGCACAGTCTTGGCAGCCCTCCTGGAGAGCTTTCTTGCTTCCTGAGGATGCACGGACATAACCAACTCCACAGAATTAAACAACAGACGCTATCAAAGAGTCCTTTGCAGTAAGAATTCCGGAGTTAAGAAGAAGCAAACTCACTGGTCCACAGAATGTTCCTGACAGGATCCATGCCAGAGACGATACAATCTATCACAATACGACCTAACCTAATAGGAAAGCAAGGCACAGGAGGGTCGGGTGGGGTGGGTTATTAACTGTTACTCTCCAGGGTCTACCATGTGCTTACAGGTCTTTAAAAGTCAACAGCCAAAACTACTGAGTGACCCAATTTGTTTCTGGGTCCAGGTGGAAAAGTCTGTTTATTTGTTGGGTACCTACTAAACGGAGCCACCATGCTGAAAAGAAAATATGGGTAAACATGTATTGCTTACTACATTGAGTGTCAGAATCATTCACAATGCCTTCTTCTGAGTTAGTTTGATAAGGGCACATTCTGATCAAAGTGACCTGGGCTGGGGTGTCTGAATCCAGAATGCTGTCAGGCTGATGGGGGTGGGGGGCTTGTTCTGCAGGTTAAATAGGAGAAATGGGGAGTCCAAAGGTCAAGGTTATTTCACCTGTGGCATCCTTTCCTTCTGCCAAGCTTTATACCTTCCTTTCTAGAATTCTCTTCCACACCAACGAATGCCTACTTCTGAACAAGACAAGGTCAGAAGACAAGTCAAGATCATCTCAGAAGCATTCCAATCAATCACACTTCCCATAACTCCTGAAGCATCTTCCGGAAGCTTCGGCCAGGCATTACCACTGCACTGCCCTTGAACCTGGTGGAGAGGGCGGCTTGTCCTCCTGAGCATATGCATATGCAAAGCAGTGACTACAGGCGTGGAGGACCCAGAACACTCACTGTGCTTGTGGTCCCACCAAGAGATGGCGGTTCCTGCAGCGCTGACACACACTTGACGACACAACGCACAATCTGGGTGTCGGTGAAGAAGGGGGAACCCTTTCGACCTAAACAAAAGTTCTTAAAACCTCTTGGCTAGGAATAACCACAGCCTCTCCTTCAATCCGGGGGGGAAATGGATTCCTAAATCTTTCACTGGCAGCTCCCAGAATGGGCACATCGGATCCCAGCGGCACCAGGGTGGTGGGCAGCTGTTGGCTTTCACCAACTAACTGTTCACCTGTTTCCCTCCAAACTTCTGGTCTCCGCCACTACGGTAAGCTCTTACAGGATCGCGCCGCCCTCGCCAGCGCTCAGGGGATGAGCCACGTGGAAACGCCAATCTGGGACGCAGCCACCGGCTTTACCTTTGCGCCCCAGTGACGGAGGACCCTGCGGTCCGCGCGCAGCCCAGCTGTCAGGCACCATGCTGGAACCCGCACCCAGGGCCCCGGGACACCGACCTGCCAGCCGCCTCTCGCGAACGTTCCTCCACAGCAGATCCCAGGCTCTGGCGGTGGAGTCCCGCAGCTGCTCGCTCAGCGACCTCCGGAGCGGCGCGTGGACTGCTCCGCGTGGGCTGCTCATCTCAGACGCGTCCTCATAGCGTGGGGCAGCCTGGCCGCCGCCTCGGGCGCTGGGACGCTCGGCCACGCGGGACCCGGTGCGCCCGCCTGGCGCCCTGCGAGGCGGCCTCCGCGCTCCTCCACCAGCCCCTCTCCCTTCTCCCGCTGCGTCCTCCCTCTCTCCTTCCCTCCCTCCCCGGCTCCTCCCTGCACCCTCGCCCAGCCTGACAGCCCGCCCCAGGTCTTCCCATCTCACCCCAAAGTTAGGGGTTGTGCCATAGCCCTATTTCCTGGTTCTCTCCATCGCTCCCCATCCCCACTCTGACACCGGAGCTTTGATATTTCAGCAGCTAGTGCCCAAGACTCTCAAGAGTTCCGGATTTAGACCACTCAGCCAGGCTGACCTTCTGGGTTCCTACACCGTGTTTTTGAGTTATGCTGTACCTTCCTGGTTCCATCAACATGAAATAATTTTCAAAGTACAATCTATCTACAGTTGACAGTGAAGTGGACCTGAGGGAGTCAACATATCTGTATGCAGAATTCTAAGGAGGAAATAGGAATTCTAAGGAGGAAAATGGGAAATGACCTTCAGTATCCTTATCAAAAGTATACATAACAGAAATTAAAACTGATTCCTGAACGGAAGTGAAAGTGAATGGATTGTGCTGCTTTTAAGCAAATGCACCATGGTCTTGATTTAAACGACTGAATCATCGTCTTTAAGAAAACGATCACCTCTTCACTTCATGAGGTGATGAATGGCCAAGTTTCCTGGACTGCAAACTTTTCATTCAAGAAGGCAAAGACAAGCCAGCCCATGGCTCACATCTGTAATTCCAATATTAAGGGGCTGAGGCAGGAGAATTCCCTGGAGTGTGTGAGGCCAACCTGGGCTGTAGAGTGAGATCCTATTTCAGAAGAAGACAACCACAAACAAACAAACAAACAAATAAGTAAATAAAATCAAAGGCAAGAACCAGATTACCCCAGCCCCTGCCCCTCAGGGGGTGTCTTGCAAATTACAAGGCTTTATTTGCAAAGTGTTTTAAGGGTGTCAGAGAAGTCAGGACACTGTTTGATGTAATACAATGACATGATCATTGCCCCACACATAAAATTTGGTGTAACCCTAAGTATTTCAAAAGAGAATTTCTAATTTTGCTTGTTTTTGAGAGGGTCTCAAACGTAACCCAGGATGGCCTGAAACTTGCACCATGAATGCCCCTTATATTCCCAGTAGTCCCACCTCACCCTCCCTAGCGGCCGAACTACTGTGCCCGCCACCACACCTTGCCAGAGAATGCCTGGATTCTTGCAATTGTTAGTTTCTCCCCTTTCTTCTTAAATGTCTTTCTGCCTTATTGACAGTGTTTTTTTTTTCCACTTTAGACGCCCCATGTGAAGTTTAAAAATTCAAGAAAATGGTCCAATTCTACTGTTTTATAAATTACTAATGGCTTAGGGTGGAATTAGAGCTACCCACGTATGCTCTACTGGGGTCTACATGCTCACTAAGAATGTCTTCTGTCAGTTTATACTGTCCTAGAGAAACCGGGAGACGGACCATTGCAAAGACAGTCGTGATCACCAAACTTTGTTGTCATAGATACAAAAGTATCCACAGCTGAAGCGCGTCTCAGAACAGCTAGAACGCATTGAGGAGCGTTTTTGCATGGCCTTGGTAAAACCTTTGGCACTGTCAGTTATGATGCAATAAGACCCGGCCTGTGGACTTGATCTTACGCAGCCAGTTACAGACTAATCGGCTCCAGTTCCAAATGTCCTGATTGCATCTTCTGTGTTGTACGCTTAGAGGAGCAGCAAACTGCCCATCTTACACATCCCTGCCATAGGATGTAACAACAGAGTTATAATGCCAGAGAAGCTGTGTGTTTGGCTTTTAAGGGATCCTGTTGATGGGAGGCAGTACGACACATCACACATAAGAGTAGAACAGCGCTAGAAGAAGCGGAGCGATTTCAGTCGTCGGCAAGCTTTGAAAAGCGTGGACCTCAATTGTTATTCATCCTAATAAGCATTTGATGCTGAGGTGCCCTGCCTTAGAGGCTTTTCCTAAACAACAGATTTGAAGACAGGTCTGGCAGTGAAGTTTTGGTTAGTTCTGGCTGCTGCATGGTTGCGAGCTGGGGGCAGTCGCAGAGAAGCTGGATGATCTGCTCAGACAGGTGCTGCCTAAGCAGCTTGTGCCATACTGCATGCCTAGCCAGCTGCCAGTGCGGCTGGAGGAAGTCTGCAGCTCAGAGTGGCTCAGTTTTACCCAGGTCCACACTCGTTCTCCATCAGATCTGTTTCCAAGCCCTAGTCTCTCTTGGGGCCTCCTCTCTGTATCAGTCCGTGAAAATAAACCAGCACCTACTTAGCAAGCAGAAATCCCCACACTGCCCACCATTCCACTTCCTCACTTTTCTCCCATCACATTAGAAGAGAGGTTACTCTTCCCGTTCAGGACCCAGTCCCAGCCCTGTGCTCTACTCTCTGCCCCTCCTTATGCCCCGGGAAATGTGTAGGTTCTGTTATTTCTTGCATCTCTCTCTCTCAGCAACCCCAAACTCACACCCTTCTTTAACTCCAAAACCCGACAACAGCACCCATAGAAAAGAATGGTAACCCAGCTTCTTTGGAACACGGGTCTCCCTTATCAGTACTGAACTCTTGTCCACTCATGAGCTCACTAAAGCTCTGTCCATGTCACCTCTAACTACTGACTTGGTTATTCTAACAGTTGCTTTCCTTTCGGGAGCATGCGAGCTATTGGATGTTGAATATCCCATTCCTCCAGGCATGATCTCGTCGTGTTCCTGTAGGCCCTACCTTCTCATATAAGGTCCCCCATGGCTAATCGTAAGGCTCAAGTTGGTACAGAAATAAAATGTATGAATTCAAGATGTGGTTGGAGGCAGTCCCGTTGACTCGTGTTTCTGTCCCTTGACATTAACTCTGTTGAGAATGGGGTTGTGGGAGAAATGACATAAGTCACTTATCACGTAGAAAGCACTTACTCAATGCCGCCAACCATAATACCATATAATTACATCACTGTCCTGGCCCAAATCTTTCCTGGGTCCCTCCACCTTAGTTCATCTGGCCCCCAGTAAAATTAACCCCATCAGCCTCTCTCATGGTCCGGGAAGACGTGACCCTGTCGTTTCATTCACCTGAGCATCCTCCTACTCTCTCTCGGAACAACCCCTGACAGTCATGTTCAATTGACACTTGCAAAGCAAATGTCTGGCTATTCTTTCGGGTCTTACGCTACAAACTTTCCTAATGGATCTATCAGATTGCACCCTCCAGATCTGATCTTTTATCTGTATCTCCTGTGTTAACCAACTGAAGCTGCCAGTGTCCCAGAGAAATCTAGCAAGCATGCTGATCCCCTCCCCCAAGTCTTTAGGTTAGTCTTTCCCTGACTCTCCATCCCTCTAGTAAACGGGTCTAGTTTAAGGTTTTCTTTTTTTGCCTCAAAATTTCAGAATAATGGGAATCCCATTTCGGGGGTAATTGCTCCCATTGCACTGAGTGCTCTGAGGGTTAGCCCTAGTTGGATGCTTTTAATCCAATTGCTTTCGTGCGCTGTTTTTGTTTTTGAGACAAAGTCTTATGTACATGGTGACCTTGAATTTACTGTGTGTCTGAAGATGACCTTGACTCCTGATCCTTCTCCCTGTGCCTTCTGGCTGTTAGGTCACACATATGCAGCACCTACCTGGCTGACACGGTGCTGGCCGTTGAACCCAGGACCTTGTGCATACGAGGCAAACACTCTACCAACTGAGCTACATCTTTAGCCCCCTTTCTATATCTTTCTTGTGTGCTTTTGGGGATGAACGTTATCAAATGGCAGATATTGAGTCAGTGTTATTAAGAAGAAGCCAGTGACGTCAGTTTGCAGACAACCCCATGACATTCTTCAGGCTGTCCATTTCATAAAGGTTGAGTAAATTTAGCTTAGCAATCAGCTTGTTTTATTATGTTGATGCAAGGAAACTGGTCCCTTGATATTTATCTATTCTGCTATGATAGCCCTAATTTAGAGCAGTTTCAGGTTTCAGTACTTTTGGGGATGTTCAAATAGGAAAATATACACCAATGGGGCTAAGCTCTCCTACCCAGGGATGCAGGATCTAAGGGTACACCAGGGATTCTAAGCTGTGGAAGCCAGTCCTACCCAGGGATGCAGGATCTAAGGGTACACCAGGGATGCTAAGCTGTGGAAGCCAGTCCTACCCAGGGATGCAGGATCTAAGGGTACACCAGGGATGCTAAGCTGTGGAAGCCAGTCCTACCCAGGGATGCAGGATCTAAGGGTACACCAGGGATGCTAAGCTGTGGAAGCCAGTTCTACCCAGGGATGCAGGATCTGAGGGTACTTGCAAAGGAGACAGTCTATTGGGCTCATATGCTGGCAGCACAAGCTACGGGCTCTGGGATCTTAACAAATTACCTCTCTTTCCTGTTGCCCAATCTTAGCACCTACAAAAGGAGGAGTGCAATGTTGTCTCTTTCATGGAGTTTTTGACAAGGATCAAATGCAGCAGCATACGCACATTCTGATGGGGCCGCTCAAATACTTAACACTTATTGACTGCGAGCTTCTATCATCACATCCCCTTCATCTTTTCACCTGAGCCAGTTCTGCGTTCTTAGGAGAGCTTGGTTCAGCTAAGTCTGAATAACATTCTGCTTACCAGCACAAAGTGACTAAACAGTAGCAGGAGTGCCACCCAGGGGAAAGGTGCTTGTCAGTGACAGAATTCGGAGGTTCTGCCCCTGAAGCATTTGAATGTTTAGAAATATTCAGTGGCAGTCTCTGTCCTCAAATGGCATAGGGTTCCTTCCATGGCCTTCTGTTCCCACCGCTGACAGGATTTAAGGTCAGGTGTTTATGAGAACAGCAGAAAGGGCTGAGATAACTACCTCCTTCCACAAGGTGACCAACCCTTTTACTTATCTATTGATGCCACAATATTTACGGCCATCTTTAAAGGCAGGCAGCACCTATTTCATTTTCTAGAGAAAAACCTTCAGAGCCATCTGCAGAAAATCCCACCTCAGTACTTAATCATCTGATCATCAGCTTCAATCACAGCAGCGTATGTATGACTTTTTCTTCAGGGGTTCTGTCATTAGCAAGCCCTTTCATAAGTCACCTCTATCCAGGACAAAGCTGTTTCTATACATTATTTATGTAACAAACACACGCTAGGCATTGCCTCTTTTTTTTTTTTTTTTTTTTAAAGATTCTAACTCATAAAGACATGAAACTGGCAAGGAAAGTGGCTCAGAGACGCTTGCCTTCCTCAAGTCCATCGGAGGACTCCTCAGCTTTATTGTACTGCTTCAGAGGTCGTCATGTGACAGTCATAACTTCCAGAGGTCTAGTCCCTCTAACTGAGCAGACATGTTTCCTTTCCAGTCTGTACAAGTTCAGAGGTTGGTGGACAGTGCATTAGAACCATTAAAGAAATGTTATCCTTATCACAATGAGAGTAAACACATTCCATTCTTTAATCTAGATTTGAATTGTATTGATGTCTGTCAGTAAGCCCTTAGAAAAACAATAGTTACCTAAAATTATGTCTTGAGCAGGGATATCTCAATGGAAGGATTACTTCAGAGTGACTCTAGGTCCGCTAGTCCTTAATGTTTTACAGACACAACAGAGACCAGAAAGGACCAAGACTGGGTTCTATCAACACACTATGACATTAGTTACTAGCAGAACTTGAAGAGTATATATAATATCAGAAAATATATTCAATTTATGATGTCTTAAAAACTCGATTCTTTGGTCAAGGGCCATTTAGGTTGTTTCCAGTTTATGGCTATGACAAATGATGCTGCTGTGAATATAGTTGAGCACATGGCCTTGTGGTATGATTGAGCATCCTTTGACCAAAGAATGGATAAAGAAGACATGATACATTTACACAGTGGAGTACTACACAGCAGGAAAAAATAATGACATCTTAAAATTTGCAGGCAAATGGATGGATCTAGAAAACATCATACTGAGTAAGATAATTCAGACCCAGAAAGACAAATATAATATGTACTCACTCATGAGTTGTTTTTAGACACAAAAAAAAGAAAAACCAGTCAACAATTCACAATCCCAGAGAACCTAGACAACAAAGAGGACCCTAAGAGAGAGATACATGGATCTAATCTACATGGGAAGTAGAAAAAGACAAGATCTCCTGAGTAAATCAGGAGCATGGGGATCATGGGAGAGGACAGAAGGGAAGAGGAAGGAAAGGGAGGGGAGGGGAGAAAGATATATAGCTCAATAAAAACAATAAAAAAAAATGATTCTCAATCTGGAGGTCCCAATCTTTTCTTTAGCAAAACTAGTTCAAAAATAGTTTTTGGTTATTGTTCTTTTTTTTTAAATGATAAGTTCTTTCTGGTGCCTTAAGACAGCATGTCAAGCACAAAGGGAACACTATCATGTTTGTTTCTGGAGCAGCAGAAGTTACTCCTGTCATTTAGCATATATTTTTCTTCTCTGCCTTCACGAATATTTTTCCTTCCATGTAAGAAAACAGATTATCACTGTATTATTATATTTTTCGAGACAGGGTTTCTCTGTGGTTTTGGAGCCTGTCCTGGAACTAGCTCTTGTAGACCAGGCTGGTCTCAAACTCACAGAGATCCGCCTGCCTCTGCCTCCCGAGTGCTGGGATTAAAGATGTGCACCACTGCCACCCGGCTGCATTTGCTTCTTTAAAAATTATTTTGCAGTTATCATTTAGGATAAAAAAATCTGATATTGATTACAGAAAAATGATAAAAGCCAAATTCACTTTTGACATCTCGGGAAATCATTCTGGGTTTTTTTGTTCTTTTTTTTATTGATACCTCTGTTTATTGTGTAACAGGGTGCCACTATAGTGGGTCTGCGGAGAATATGGTAGAGAAGCTTAGGTTGTTTTCGTTGTTTTGTCATAAAAGGTTGATTGAGATGAGGTTGATCAGGAGGCTGTAGGTGCCTTTACATTTCCAATGCCTGCACAACAACAATAACAACAACAAAAGGTTGTTGAATCCAAGTTTCTCAGTTTTTCCATCTGCATCTTCTCCAAGGAGGCCCTTCCCACCACCAAGCTAAGAGTCATTCCTTTGTACTTCATGATCAAGCTCACTAACTCTGAACTGACACACGCCCATGGGCCACCCCATCATGTTTGGTTCCTCGCTCTTTCCCAAATCACTTCTTCACGCCATCAAAGTTCTGAAAGAGTAGTGATTTTTAATCTAGAACAGAGTTTGGTATAAAACAGGTGCCCAATAAATCCATCTGATGGCTGAGTGACTGATGCAGCATTTCGCCCAAAGGGCACACACCATGGCTGGGCATCCTCAATGCTGCCTAATTCCACTCTGTGTCTTCTGACACGAGGTACTTCCACTCAGCTCTGATAACTCTGTTTCCACTTCACCACACCCTAGGCTAGTTCACCACCCAATCTGCTATGTTCTTGAGATCTTGAACCTTTATTTCAGCCTCTGTGTTGCTCCTGTATCCTTCTCCCATTCCTTGTCTTGTCCTGTGATCTCCTTTCTGACTCTACTGGATTGGCCCCTAAGCTGGGTGTCACACCCTCCCTGTCCTGAACCAGGCTTTCTACCACTGACCTCTTACACATGCACAAGTCTATTCTAGCTTCTGTTTCTCATACTCCTATCTGGCAAGCCTTTATCGTCACACTTATACCAGGCCACCACACATCACCAGTCCTGGAACTACATAGACCTCACAGTGCTGATGCCGTGAGACATCACTATCGCTCCAAGCTCAGGCATAGCTGCATGCAGCTTGTCTGGACCGTGCTCTCCAGGACCACCTTCACTAACATGCTCAGAACTCCATCGCTCTCCTCAAGGCTCATGTGTGCTGTTTCCAGTCACCCTCATCAACATTGCTTGTCTGGTTCTTCATACCAAAAAGCTTTCTGTTCCTTCTAGGAACCACAATCCCTTTATGCCAGTGGCTCTGCACTTGTTATCTCTGTTTGGGCTCATGGACCATGAGCTCTCAGGGCTTGTGGCCAAGTAGCTCTTTTCTATGATCCGGGCATCACATCGCTACCTATTGCAATCTACCTTGCTTCATCTTAGCCCCTAAGCATATTACCATCAGCTCATCATAAGAATGGTGAGTACAGTGCAACAAGGTTCCAAAACACACACACACACCATATTTACATGACCTGTATTATAATACATTGGCAATATTACACACGTGTGTGTGAATGTGTGTGTATGTGGGGATGGGTAGGTACTATTTATTCGTGCTTTCTGCCAACAGCTGGGGGTGGGGGCTTAGGCACATATTTCCCATGGAGAACAAGAGGACTCTATATTACAAGTGCTCAATATATAATTGACTGATGAGTTGAAAATTGGGGTAATAGAGTGAGCGTGGAAGCTGTTGTTCCCAGTTCAAATGTCAAAATACCGAACGGTCCATTAATAAGACAGAAATCAGTAAACATGCCTAAAAACATGTAAGTTCTACATAACAACTGATGAAATAACCAAAAATGACAGGAAATTTCAGAACAGCAGGAAATTGTTGATGCGTGTGATGAATAACTTTTTGGAGAATTGAATCAAGCTGGCTCCTTTAGCGTGTAGAAACTCCCCGCCCCCACTAGACGCTATACTTCATAGTACAGAAGATAATCTTGTCAGAGATCAAGTCCCTCTCTCCCTGAAAGGCAGATCTGGAGTCTGGAGTTTCCTGTGTGAAGATGCAAAATTAGAGTCAACGGTGCCTTAAAAATGAAACTTTGTTGGGTTATGTGCCACATGCAAGAGAGTACTGTGGCTTTAATATCCGAATGAGAGAGCAATGTTTAAATTACAGTCCCCTTTACCTAAGGGGAAACTGTGACGTCCTTTTGGGCAAGGCTTGTATGGTTCTGGAGGAGAGTATGACAATAATAGAATAACGACTTGTAAAGGCAGAGAGGTGTGAAGGAGGCGGGCCATGGGCTCTCCAGGCACTGCACCAGGAGCGGACCTGTGGGGATTTGGTCAGGAGAGAGGTGACTACATGGTGTAAAAACTCTGCAGTAAAACCAGTTGAGCATTTCCCACTTGGGTGAGGAGTGACCCCAAAGTGAGTCCATGATGAAGTTCCTCTAACCCCATACAGAAAAGGACTTTAGCTCGCTGGAATAAGACGGGAGGATGGACAGACCGGGAGAGTGGGTTTGAGTGAGAGGGCGGGAGGAGACGGTCGCTACAACCTTGATGGAGTCTGCTAGAAAACCCTTGGGAGCTCCAGGGCTGCAAGGAAGGGGCTGTGAGGGGCTGCATTAAGCAAAGGGAACAAGCTTGGGAAGGGAGCAAAGCAGTGAGAAGCTCCAGTCCTGGTGCACACCGACAGGAGGTCGCTGAGGCTGCAATGTGTCTGTACTGTCAGGAGTCGGCCGGGGGTGTTGCGTTAAATGGCTAGGTGTGCAGGATGACCACAGCTAAGGCCCAAGGAAGACAACGCAGAGTTTAAACACTTGAGATTCCCCTGGCTGCTTACCCTTAGCTCAGCAAGACTTAATAGCTAACCGGGTTTCTAGGTAGAGGGACAGAAACATTAAGAGACGATCCTTTACAACGAAAACCCGCTAAGAGCAAATCACATCCTCCGCGACCCCCACGTGGGAACCAAAGGGCCCACACAGAGTTTTGGACAAACTGAACTTTGTAACACCATCTGCTCTGCACACAGAATGTGTTTCTTGGTGCAACTACGTAAGATATTAGTTTTTACCGAGGTACCAAGCATTCCTGCTTAAGAGAATCTCTACTGTTTGTTTTCCTCTTTTCTCTTCTGTGATTCTGTTTTAGTTCATTTTTTAGCGTCATCTCTGTTTATTTCTTAACCATCTTTTTCACGATAGTGTCGACATGTGATGCGACTTTCATCTACCGCTGCTTGATTTCAAGCAGGTTTTGGACTCTCTTAGCTGGAAGTTTCCATCACCGGGCTATAGTTGTATCTCCATTTCCAGGTACTTGTGGTCAACTAAGTTCCAAAAACATGATCTAATTTACAAATTCAGTTTTATCAGAGGAATGTGAATATAGGCCAACACACATATATAGGATTGAATATATGCCTGCAGTTTTAGGAATCCACTGTATACAGAAGAAAACATCGCCACAGACAAGGGGAGGCAGGGCAAGTGTACTCGGCCCCTTTCTAGGTGATGTGTGACAAGCACACCAGGGCTCAGTGAGTAAATTGCTATATAATTACATGTTTATACCACGGCTACACCAGCCAAAAGCTCTTCCATATAATAATTCCTAAGGGAATCTGGCAGGCACCTTAAGAAACAGGGATAGAATGCCATAGATCTTGGGGGCATTTATAAATGTTTCTGAGGCCGAGCGCAGGGGTTCGCTTTAGATGACACAATTTTCTCATGCTTATTCTGGACATAATGGGCTCTCAAAGCATGACAGTATTCAACAACTTCACCTGCTTAGAAGAGCTTCTCCTTCTGGGACTAACAGGAAGTTACAGGTCTTATTCTAGTGGGGCCATAAGCACCTGCCTTGCCAGTTAGCCCTGTCTGCTTCCTGGTCACCATCCACTCCTGCAGGATGATGCTGAAGTTTCTCCGGCTAGTGTGTTTAGCCTTTTAAACACCTGTGGCTCAGTAACAAGGATGGCATTGTCTGGCTGTTTTGCTCAGCAGTAAATTGACTTACCCGTCAAGATAAACCCCACTGTTCGTATTACTGGATTCTGGATTAATGCCGTATAAGAAAGGACTCTCCCACTGTAGTGTGTATTTCATAAGCCGGCAACACAGATTCCTTTCTGTATTATATCAACATGTCACAGAAGGGGCTTACTGCTGCGGGTCTAAAGGTGAACGCACTGTTATGAAAGCTAACCTTTGGGATGCAAGCTGAGAGTTTATTTAATCCTTTAAATGTAAAGATTTATTCATTTTTGTTTTATGCATCTGAGTGTTTAACCTGTGTTTATGTATGTGTAGCACATTCATGCAGTGCCATGTCACCCAGAAGAGGGAGACGGATCCCCTGGGACTGGATGGTTGTGAGCCACCGTGCGGGTGCTGGGGATTGAACCTAGCTCCTCTTCAAGAGCAGCCAGTGCTCTAACCACCGAGTCATCTCTCCAGCCCCTGTAAGTCTATGTTCCATGAAGGACTTGTAGTAGTTCTCATAAAAGGTTTGCTGGTGTCTGGTACACGGATATTATTTAAGTTTCTGGCCATCCAAGTCTGCTTTAAGAGTACATTGGAGCTGGCATCCAGCTGTCTGATTAATGACAGCAGTAACAGCAGGCACATTTGCCCCTCTCCTGTCACCATGACGATAATACATCAAGACTGAGAGAAAAAGCACACTTTCGTCAGGTCAGAGGTGATCTACATCACAGTTCAAAGGACTCAATTTCCGGCCATTTTTCTTTTATAAAGCATATGCTATACATAAAAAAAGAAATGATTCCAACTCTCTCTGGTTCTTCTTAAAATTTATATCCAATAAAGCATATACATTGGTAAAGACGTCAAGCTGTGTTTAAAGCCTGCAGACAGCCCTCGGCCTTAAACAATTAATCAGTGCCACACAGAAGCTGATTTCCATTCAATTCAGCCTAAGAGAGAGGTATTCCAGTAAGCTGATAAAGAGATTCAAACAGGCACTTCCCAAAGATGGGCAGTATTTAAAAGGGCTGGAAGAACTCAGGGAGGAAACCAGTGATGTCTGCCTCAGGCATGAAGACCCTTCCTTGGCCCTTTGGCTGTCTGCAGAGCTTCACAGAGACACTTCCTCTCACAGGCTCAATGCTGCTCTTGTCCAAGGTCAGCTGCCAGCTGGTCACCTGTCTACCAAGCTTTACCTTGTGATACAATGTAAATCAATTAGAGAGGGTTTGGGGGCACGCTGTTCTAACTGACGGTGATTTCCTCCAGTCCGGAGTCAGTACTTCAGTGGAGTGTGGGAACTATTTCCCGTTGGTTGTTGTCAGTGAATTTAAGACTAATGTAATCTCTTGAACAGCATTAGTGACCCTGTCACTTCCAGATAGATGGCCATTAGGAAAGGAGCCCAAAGCAGCTGTGAGAAACCACCTCCCCTTCCTGATAACAAGGTCTGAGGTTTCCTTCCTCTTCCTCCTCCTGTTTGGTCCTGCAGGTGTCTCTCTACTTCAAACACTTGGGTGAGTAAGTCACATGGCTAATATCCACTCCTATTTCCTCCTAGGACTCCCTGACAGCTCCTTTCGTGTGTCTTCCAGCTGCGTGGCATGGAAGGAGCCTTCCTCCCCTGTCCCAGGACAACTCCTATAACATAAGAGAGGTTCATTGAAAAGGCATTTGAGAACTACAGATACATATTGTGTACGCCACTATTCACCTCTGTGTACCTTGTACGTACCTGACACCATGGTAGGCGTGCAACCCAGTGGCATCGTCTGTAACTCTGCCTTTCTCCCTGGGAGTCTATAGATTAAAAGAAATATTGAAAACTAGGAGGGAACACATTTATCCAGTTTCCTCTTTACTGTTACTAGAAGGAAGCGACGGCAAAGCTTGCGGGAGTCTCACACAGTAAATAGTATTAGACATCCAAGATATTCTGGGTGCTCGGAGCCGTTCTGGGGACGGCAAGAGAAATATTAAGGAACCTGTGTCATAAAAGGTCTTAAGAGCAGAATAAGAAAGTAATAACAAGAGCCATTCTGGACAGGAATTGGGTCAGGCTGTGGACATGGAAGCAGACCCAACAGCCCCACAGTAGGAGTGTTCTACCCCAACACTGAGTGTTTTCCTATTGGTTACCAGACAAGAGTCTCCAGTCTCCAATAGGAGGGCCTTCGGGTCCACTTTTGATTGCTATAATGGCACCACAGGCTGGTGGTCTATAAGTGATGTTTTTCTTCAGTCTCATGGTTAGAAAGGCAAGGGGAGGAGGTTTTATTTGTGGACCTTCTTGCTGACGAGGCTCTTTGCAGAGTCTCGAGTTGGACGAAGGCATCACATGGTGAAAGGGTCCAGATGGTGA
This sequence comes from Chionomys nivalis, assembly GCF_950005125.1. Lineage (NCBI taxonomy): Eukaryota > Metazoa > Chordata > Mammalia > Rodentia > Cricetidae > Chionomys > Chionomys nivalis. Next base: position 81,544,623 of record NC_080088.1, on the reverse strand, counting down.
GAGTGAGGTAAACTGGTCTTTGTAGCAGGGTTACTTTGGGGGTAACCCATTAGTCCTTGAACAACATAGTTCTCATTACCTGGAGACCTCTTAAAAGGCTAGTGTGGCCCTAGCTCTTACTACCTTACAATAGGGATGGACTTGTGCATGAATTGGGTGGCAATCTTTAAATCATAGGAGAAGCCCCCTGAAGGGTCTCTGTTAGGGATGTTATCATGTCATCAATTCCATCCCAACACACACACACACATGGACAGACACACTGACAGACAAATACACACCCCCACACATGCAGAAACACACACTGACAGTCAGATACACGTGCATAGAGACACACACAGACACAGAGAGACAGACAGATAGATAGACACACCAACAAACAGATACACAGACACATACAGAAGCAAACAGGCACACTGACAGACAGACAGACACACGCACCAGAGCATGGCAACTGGGATGTAAGTGGGGATGCCAGGCACAGGATGCCCGATTTTACGGGGGTCTCCCACAAATAAATAATTGCTCACTCTAAATAAGCACACTGTGTTTGTTTGTCTACTCTGAGCTTTGGCCTGACAGTGCAAAGTGGAGGACACCTTTGCTTCCATTTCACTGCACAGGGCTTCACAGCCTGCAGTCTCCAAGGACACCAAGGGCGCCACCTTTGGAAGCGCCGGGACTGACTTTAAAGCCGGAGCTTCGTTGTTTTCCTTGCTGTGGACACAGGCACCTTTCTACCCACTTGATTTCCGCAGCTAAAACAAATTTAGTCCTTGGCATGAAGCACATCTCTCACTCCAATTTTCTTCTTTCAAATACCTTGAAAAAAAAATCACCATTTTTGTTCTGCTCCAGTGCACTTGACATCACACACACACACACACACACACACACACACACACACAGAGGCCTACTCCAAAAACTGGCTGTATGTTCAACACAGTTTTCTAAGTGGGTAGGTATTCATCTCTCCTGGGCAGTTAATGGTCTGGAAACAAGTCCAATGGTTCAAAGCAAATGGAAACAACTTGTGAACGTGAGTTGACCTCCAGCGAGCTGTCACCTGTTCATCAGCTTTAGTCCTTTTCACGGAGAAGAAACCGAAGGCTCACATTGCTTTTTTAAAGTGTGTATATGTCCATAAATGCATAATGTGCAATGTATGTATTTTATTTAAGTTTTCCTATGAGGGCAGACAGCAAAGACTTATCTTTAGATGTTCCTTGTCATTAATGGAGTAGAGAATCCCTATGCTTGGCACATAGGTGCCACTCAGTAAATATTTGTTAAATGATCCAAGAGCTATTGAAAGACTCATAATTTTAAATTTCTCCAAATATTTCCAGTTCAATACCGAAAAGATGAACCACCATGATACATGATGCCGTGCCCAGTGTCTCTGTTCTGGCTCAGCTGAGCTCTGCCAGGTTGGAGCTGCCTCCTGAGTTGCTTCCAAGTGGCTGTTTCCTGAGAGTTTTGGTTCTCCCCTGTAAAACAGGGGTGATAATCTTTCCCCACCTCCCAGGACTGTTAGACTAGATAAGCGTATATTCCCGAGGTGCCTGGAGCAGTACCTGGTACATGAGCTGTCAACCAAGCCGGCTCTTTTGTGTTAATCTAATACTAATACCTATGCTCACCGCTTCAGACTGCCCTAGAAGGGGGAATGGGTTTGACTATTATGGGATGCTTTTTCTGGACTTTCAGTGACAATGCTACATTACGGTTTGAATAACTGGGAATGATGTATTTTTGTGTGTTCGTTTATAGTGCAGTTAGTCTCAGAAAGGCAGCAAGAATTAAATACAGCATGGAAATTTGCTAATACCATTTTAGCTGAATTTGAATTTTGCCTGTTTACTTATTCTTAACTATATTTGGAAAGAAGGCCAGAACAGTGTGCAGCCTGTAATTTATATCAGAAAGGTGACAAGACACTAGCGCATAGTAAAGACTTTTAAATATTTTTAACTACTAATTATTCAATTATTGTTATATATTGAATAATATTTTAAAATCTAGCTGTGGTGGTTTGAATGAAAACGGCCCTTGTAGGCTCATAGGGAGTGGCACTATTAGGAGGTATGACCTTGGAGGAAGACTTGCCGGTGGGGGGTGGGGGGAAGTGGGGGGGTGGGAGATGGGGGGGGCTCTACCTCAGCCTTTCTTCTTTCTGCCTGTGGATCCATGTAGAACTCTCAGCTATCTCTCCAGCACCATGTCTGCCTGTATGCTGTCATGCTTTCCACCATGATGATCATGGACTGAATCTCTGAACTATAAGGCAGCCCCAATTTAATGCTTTCCTTTATAAGAGTTGTGTCATGGTGTCTCTTCACAGGAATAGAAACCCTAAGTAAGACAAGTGGTCCCAAAAATAGGGCAATGCTGTGGTAGGCCTGACCATGCTTTTGACAGAATGTGGACTTTGGGACTTTGGACTAGAAAAGCAGATAAATGCTTCAAGCAGAACTTAATGGGCCATATTAGTAGGAACATGGAAGACAGTGGTGGTAAGGGTGATTTGAACTCTCAGAGCTTGGCTCAAGAAGTTTCAGATAAGAATATTATTATGCGGTCTAGAAATCATTCTTGCCATATTTTAGCAAAGAATGTGCTACTTTCTGCCCTCATCCAAACAATGTGCCAGAGGCTAAATTGAAGAATTATGGATTAACAGCTTTGATAGACATTCCAAACAACCTAGCACTGACTATGTTGTGTGGCTATTAGTGGCCAGTCTTTTGCAAGTCTATAATGAAAAGGAGCAAGATGAACAAGGAAAAATACAAAATGTACGGTTGGAGGAGAAAAAGGGGGCACCAAGGAAGGGTAAAAAGATGAAAGAAAGCCTGATGCTAAATAGAATAAAGGGAATGGTGACCTCAGAGCAAGACCCCATTCAGCTAGGCTTCCAGTTTATGAGAATAAATGAAAGCAAAGCAGAGGGCCAGGCACAGTGACACACACCTGTAATCCCAGCACTCAAGAGGCAGTGCAGGCCTGGTTCAGGGCCAGCCTGGTCTACAGAGTGAGTTCCAGGACAGCCAGACTTAGGCAGTGAAGGAAACCATTGAAAGCAGAAAGCTGGTGAGGATGTAACTGAAGAGGCCAGTCCCAGCAAGCAGAAGAACTTGACAGCTTTGACCACATGGTGCTGGCTTTAGAGTAAAAGATAGGAGGGAAAGGCAACAGATTTCCCTCTAAGATGAAAGAAAATCACTGAGGCCAGGCATGTGTCAGGCATGTCCCTGAATGGAGACCCAGAGAGGACATTCTGTCAAGCTGTGGAGGAGAAGCCTGGATTGCCTTGAGACCACAAGATGTTAGAGATGCCACAGCCATGGGATACCTGCCTAGAAAAACTGCTGACAGGGAGTGGAACCAGTCCAAGAGAAAGAATTATCTTGCAATCAATAAAGCTGGAAGGAATTGGAGATATGAAGAGGATTTTGACATCAGACATAAAGATGCAGAGTTTGGAGTTTGCCCAGCTGGCTTTTGATCTTGCTTTGGTTCAATATTTCCTCACTATGCTCCCTTTCCTTATTTTTGGAATGGTGATGCATATCTCGCGCCGTTATATGTGGGAAGTATGTGATCTTTTTCATTTCGGTTTTATAGGGGTTAGAGTTATCAGATTGTCATGCATTTCTGAGGAGACTTTGGATTTTAGACTTCTAAAAAGCATTGAGATTGTTATAGACTATGGAGACTTTTGAAGTTGCTACATATATTTTGCATTATGATATAGCTACAAGCCTATGGTGGAGTGTGGTGGTTTGAATGAAAACAGCTCTCATAGGCTCTCAGGGAGTGGCACTGTTAGGAGGTATAGCCTTGTTAAAGTAGGTGTGGCATTGTTGGAGGAAGTGTGTCAGAGAGTGAGTGGGTTTTGGCATTTCAGAAGTTCAGCTGAGACCAAGCGGCTCACTCTTCCTTCCTGCTGTCTGAGGATACAGATGTAGAACTCTCAGCCCATCTCCAGCACCACATCTGCTTGGTCTGCCCCACCACGCTTCCAGCCATGATGATAATAGACTTAACCTCTGAACTCTAAGCTAGCCCTAATTACATGTTCTCCTTTATAAGAGTTGCCATGGTCATGGTGTCTCTTGTGTTTGCTTATAGTCTACTAGATCCACTGGCCTTCTCATTCTGTTGTCAGAGGCAGACCAAAATTTTCTTGAACGTCTCTTGGTTCTTGCTTGATATCTTAAACTATAATGAGAATAATTCCAAAGAGACAGTTTCATATAATATCTGTCCAAAAATACAGAATAGCTTCACTCCATGCCTAGATGAACTGGTCATGAAATATGTAACCACTTTTAGATGGCTTCTCACCAGGAGGGGTTCTGACATCTCCCTTTCCCAAGCAATGGCAGTCCCCTGCTATCTGAGCAAAGGGGTTCTGCAGTGCTGTCAAAGTCTGTCTAAGAACTCCCTCGGGCACCTGACTGTGCCGGCATCTGAGTGTGCACTATGGAGAAAGAACGCTTCCTCCCTTCCCATATCTGCCGCGATTCCACACCTGCTGATTCTTCCACCCTTCCTGGAGAACTAACAAGAGTTCTCCTTGGGTCTGTGTTTCCAACATTGTTAATTTCAGACTGGAATTGTTAAGGATGGCGTGCAAATGCTTTATGATCATTTTGAAAGGTTTGATACTTCAAACGCTCTTTTCCATCACAAAGTCTGAGGTGAAGAGAACGTCAATATTTGGTAGAGAAGCAAAATGTTACATCCACAGTTGCACTTGATGATCTATGGGATCTTGAAGGAAACTAAACACTAATAGAAATCTAAGGTGCATGCATGTGTTGTCCTCAACTTTTGGATGGTTGAGCATTGAATATAAAATGTGTCAGATTTTTCTGAGACAGTGACTTTTCTTTTATGTTTCTTTGAGTTTTAATTGGAATTTGAACAGAAATAAACCTTTTGGGACTACAACAGCCCAATTTTCAGCTTGTAAACAGAAAATATCAGCAAACATACAAATTTAAATTAAAAATGGGACCTTCACAGCAAACATAGGTTTGAAACCATACAATTTCTCTTTGCAAAGGAGGGAACAGTGGAAGGATAATGACTTTAAGGGACTAACCTGACATCATAGCTCCCAGTGCCAGTCAAGAATGGGAACTCGGGCCAGGGACCATTCTCCCTCAGCATTTGATGAGGCACTGCAAGCTGTCTTCTCCCAGAAACCTCTTTCTTTTAATATAAACCATTGGATAAATCACTCAAAACAAAAGCCACAGAGTGATTCTACAAAAGCTTAGGCAGGGGTAAAGAATCAGGCGACAACAATCAGGGATCCTATAAGTCTGGTGTCGGAAACACCACCTAGAGTTCATTCCAAATGGATCATTCATCAAAAGTCAGAGACTGAGCATGCAGAGAGTCATAGCAAGAGTCTAGATGTGACTGTGGCTAATACACCCACGCATCCCCTTTAAGGACACCTACATATGCGCATGAATGAATCATTATTAATACCCACTTTTGTTAACCCAGGGGGCAGGCTATCATTGAACTGCAGTCACTAAGTAATGTTTTGCACTAAAATTTTTAATTGACTCATGGCTTTGAAGTTATTTCATAATTCAGAATAAAAATGATAGCAAGATGGCAATCTCATACGCCTTCTAAGTGACTTTCTCTTGTCTGAACCATATGCCTTCTAAGTGACTTTCTCTTGTCTGAACCATTATTGTTTAGAAAAAAAGCATAAACTAACCCTTTGTTAGAATGCAATGACTCAACAGAGTCTTAGTGTAATCCTTTCAAATAGAACCATCTATGCTAACCAGAGTTTCCATTAAACTCATGTACAGAGGACATATGGTGACAGCAGAACACAACCCGTATGATTCCGTGACCTAATGATAATGTGTGGGAGAAAGTTCTAGAACTAAAAACAAATCACAGGGCTCAAACAGCTAGAGGTAAAGATACGAGGAATCAAAGACAGACAAAAGTGCACAGGCGATCTTCCCGAGTTTTCCTGGACTGTTCTAGAAGAGACAGACAAAACTGCTGGAGTGATCTTCCCGAGTTACCCGACTGTTCAATAGCCAAAGGACACAATGGAGATCCTATAAAGCCATGAGCTCTTCCTTGGAAAACCTCGCAAGGGCTCGGGAGCTTTTCTCTCTCACTGCTGCTGCCTAAGTGACGTCTCTGACGGCAGCGAGACCAGCCGGACCCAGCGCCGCCCCGGTGCACCCTGTATTCCCGTGAACACTCTTCCTGACCTTCTTTCAGTCCCACTTTCTCTCATTCCTCTCATTTCGGTCGTGGAACAGCTCCTAGCTAAACTCAGGAATAGAAACGTTCATAGGATTGCCCCACAAGTAATTCCTTTCATCCCTGTCTGGCTGAAAAATGGCAATATTCTAAGGCTCTTCGCAGAAGTGCCACGATTCTAACTCCAGGGGCAATGGTGGGCAGTTGCAGGCCTTTGCAGCTCCCTCTGTCTCCTCTGACGAAACCTGAGCATGGGAGTATTCACAGCTGCATCTGGAATTCTTCAGTTCCAGACTTTGAGACTGACAACTTGAAAGTAAACTTAATTTATATGTCATCAGCTTAAGCACAGTGATGAATTAGAATTGTTTCTGAATTAAAATAAAAACATAAATATTGAGCTGGAGACTCACCTCAGTAGTTAGAGGGTGTGTGTTGCTCTTACAGAGAACCAAAGTTCACTTGCCAGCAGCCACATTGGGTGATTCAAAACCACTGATAACTCCAGCTCCAGGTGGATTTTACACCCCCTTCTGGCCTTGGCAGGCACTGCACTCACGTGCATATACCACACATTCTCATATATGCACGAACATATTTAAGATAAAATCACATGTACGTGGAGAGAGATACTAATAGCATTGCAAGTTCTATATTAGCCAGAAAATAGACTAGTTATTGTATCGAAGAATACTGGTAGAGCTACCTAGAAGCCTATATTGTGCCTGGAAAAGCCCATAAAGTGTTTCTGACACATGAAGAACCCCTTTGACTCAACAACAAAATATACTCAACAAAAAGAACAAAGGATTTGATAAACAGTCACCTACAACAGAGGTTCTCAACCTTCCTAACACTGTGAGGCTTTAATACAGTTCCTCATGGTTGTGGTGACCCCAACCATAAAATTACCTTTGTTGCTACTTCATAACTGTAATTTTGCTACTGTTATGAATTATGGTGTAAATATCTGTGTTTTTTGATGGTCTTCGGCAACCTTTGTGAAAGAGACATTCAACCCCAATGTAGCTTACAGATTGAGAAAATATGATCTAGAGAAATGTAACTGGCCAATAAAAACTTGAACAGGTGTTTAACATCATTAATCAATACACACATGTAGATCAAAACTATAATGGCATCCCACCCCATGAGCACAACCTCAAGACTGACATTACTAACAACAGAAAACAGTAAGTGCTTGTGATGGTGTGAGCAAACCAGAATTCCATCCTTGCAGAGGGACAATATAACATGGTGTAGTCACTATGGGGAGCAGTGAAGATCCCCCCCCCCATAAAAAGTAGATTCACAGCACACATGACTAGCAATTCCACCACTGGTCATGCACCTAACTTAACTCTGCCATGACAACCTTTTCATGAGCAGAAGACAGCACAACAATCTGGGAAAGGCTCCACTCCATTCCATTTGAACAGCATTTATTGGTATGTAGTGCCAGGCTCTATGCTAAGGGCAAGGAATGGAAAAAGAATCCCATAAGGTCCTCACACTGAAGGACATGATTCCTGAAGGCACATCATCTTAAAAGTCTATGACAAATGCTATGATAAGTCTGTGCAACGCAAAGGAGTCAAGCTTTTATTGTGTGTGTATGAAGATTTGGCTATTCTCTCTGTCTCTGTCTCTGTCTCTGTCTCTCTCTGTGAGTTACAGTTTAACTCATTTATGTAAAATGTAGAATGTGCTTCTATCATCAGTGGCACAAAATTTCACGTTCCAACATCAACATGGACTTAACTTACTTAGTCAGGGCCTTACTCTATACCCCAGCTACCCTGGAACGTACTATGAAGATCAAGCTGGTCTTGACCTTTCAGTGAGCCTCCTTCCTGCCTTTGGTATTAAAAGGCATGTGCTCCCATGCCCATCTATCACATGCATTTTCTTTATGCATTGTGCTCTATTAGATAAGAGTCTATGTAAATATGCAATCTGAGGCAGAGGCAAGAAAGGGTCAGGGAAGTAGGCAATGAAAGCCTGATGCCGCAATGCTGTCATAGAAAATGAATTATCAGAGAGACAGGGACTAAATTCTACAGAATGAAATGATGAGTGGCAAGCACAAGTTGAAGCCAGGGTAAAGAGGTGGGAGCCCAGAGAGACCAAGGGTTTCCAGGTAGATGGTGAATAGGCAGGGTTCAGGTCAGTGGAAGAGTAGCAAGTTCAGGATGAAGTGATGTGCACTATGGCCCGAGCATAAAGTGCACTAACAAGGATTCTAGCACACTAATGTTAGAAAATCACAGATAAAAGACAGTAAGGCTTCAAAACGCAAGAGAGGGAGGAGAGTGAGACTTCAGAAACGGGTTAGAACCTAGATCTTATTTCTTCATCTTCGGAAATTTTAGGGTTGAAATATGAGAGAAATGCCATCCATTTTGTGTTAGTTACTTTTCTGAAGTTGTGATAAAACACCTTGACCGAAAGCAGTTTATAGAAGAGAGATTTTATTTGGCTTGTGGTTCCAGAGGGCCGAGTCTATCATGGTGGGCAAGGATGCAAGCAAGTGACAGGAGGCTGAAAGATCACATCTCAACTGGAAGCAGGAAGCAGAAAGCAAACTGCAAGTTGGCTGAGAATTTAAAGAAGTTCTCAGAGCCCACCTCTAGTGACACACATCCTTCAGCAAGGTTGCACCTCCTGAACCTCCAGAAGTAACAGCAGCTGGAGACCAAGTGCTAAAATGCCTCAAACTAGGGGACATTTCTCATTCAAATGGCTACCCATTGGTGATACAAATGCCATTCCATTGATTTCCTTATCTTTTTTTTTTTTGGTTTTTCGAGACAGGGTTTCTCTGTAGTTTTGGAGTCTGTCCTGGAACTAGCTCTTGTAGACCAGGCTGGTTTGTACTCACAGAGATCCACCTGCCTCAGCCTCCCGAGTGCTGGGATTAAAGGCGTGCGCCACGACCGCCCGGCTTGATTTCCTTATCTTATGGGTAGCTAACGTTAGTTATTATTATTACTAATGGAATTAAATAACCTATTTTTACTTGCTGCTGATTTTATTTCTGGATGTTTAGATTCTGGGCACCACTTCCTTTACAGGGGTCTCACAATTCTCCACGGCATTCATACTCCTTAAAGGCGTCTCATCCACTCCCACTTGACTACTCTCTGCAGGCTTTGTTTCTTTAATCTGTCTGTAACCCACTCCCCTCTGTTCCTTTATTATTCCACTGGGTCATTCAGATTCCATCCAATTGAGTCCACGTTTTGTACCTGAGTTTTATGCCCAATAGAGCATTCTGCCTGTTTAGAGCCAGGGGGTCCGGGTGGGTTTAGACTCACGTGTTGAAGAAACGTTGAAACTACAAGCACCAAGCTCTGACAAGACACCCCCTGTGCTGTGCTGCAGGGCCTCTGCTTGTCTCACAGGCAGGCCACAAGAGCCGCTGGAAGCTGTGTTCACCCTGGAACACTACACACGGAAGGAGCATGGGGAAGAATGATACCGATGGCCAATTTTAATTCACCCACTAAGACAACACAGGCTGCCGCTCAAACTCCAATGTGTGGTTCTACTTAACGTGTCACCTGGGAGATAAACTCCCCTCTGGGAGAAAGCTAGCTGGCCTGCCCAGCTCTAAAGCGAAGACAATGAAAATCTCAAGCCCTGTGTCTTGCACTGAGTTCTGATCATAGATCATACATTTTTTAATCTGCCAAGTAATGCTATCAGCCACATGGTCGCCTTCCCACTTACTCTCTTGTCTGTCACTTTTTCAATTGGAGGAAGTAAATATTCCACTGTTTTTCTCTAATGTATTTTTTTTTAGATTTTGCACATGATTATATTACATGTTGATACTCGCCCTTCTTCTTTTCACCCCTACTCCTTCATTAATCCCCCTTGTCCCCTAGACATTTTCACTTCTGCCTTCATATCATCTATATGTATAGGATTTTGTTATAAATCTTAGGAAACACCAACAAGAGAAAAAATACGCCGTCTTCCTGAGACTTGATTCTTTATGAATCCCCAGCTGCATCCATATTCCTACAAGTGGCATAACTTTGTTCTTTCTTTATGGATGAAATTTTCATTTTATTTACCTATTCCTCTGTTGTTGAACACCAGCTTGGTTGCATAATTTACCCATGATACATATTGCAGTAAATACTGACTTGCAAGCACCTCTGTCGTATGTTGACCTGGAGCCCTGTGGGTAAATAAATACCCAGGCACTACTGGGTTGCATGGATCATCCACTTTCAGATTTGTAAGCAGTCTCCACACTGACCTCCACAGAGTGGCTGGATTAGTTTACATCACCGCCACAGAGTCTCCCCTGCAACCCCTGCCCAGCACCTGTTGTGACTTGTTTCTCAGTGACTGCCGTTCTGACTGGGGTGGAACCTCAATGTCGTTTTGATGTCTCTTTCTTTGATGGCTACTGAAATTGAATATGTCTTCATATATTTATTGGTTATTCATAAACCTATCTATTGATTGTGTTGTTAACCTCTACAATGCACATATTGCAAAACAGAGAATATGACATGTCTAGGAGCTAGACAACAGAGTGAGAGTTTCAAAATGTCACTCTCTAGAGTCTGTATAAACACCATGATCATTAATTCCTCGTATCTGTGGTTACCTACACTGGTTCCACACAAGACTGGCTCTATAGGAAAGAAAGTTTGCCCAGCTCTAAAGCAAAGACAATGATAACCTCAAACACTGTGTCTTGCAAGATGAGATTTGGTTATAGATTGTATATCATGTTTTCAGTTGTATATACACAGCTGTACATATGTGTTGTGCTCACCAGACTACAAAGGATAGCTTGGAACTCACGGTCACACAGGCAGCCTGTTTAAATCCAGTGGGTCACACACCCACACCCCCCCACACAAATCCCAGACATGAATGTGGGAAAGGTTTGTGGGGAGGAGAGAGGACGGGGGTGATAGAGAGATTAGAGGATGGAGACAGTGGACAGTCTGCTTTTTGTACATGTTCAAAATTAAGAACAAATTTAACCTATAAAAATACTATACAAAAAATGAAGAAGACACTAGAATAGGGAAAAACTTCATGCTCATGGATTGGACAAATTAAGGCTGTGAAAACGGCTACTCTACAAAAGAGGATCTACACGTTCGTTGCAAAACCATACAAATCCCAGTGCAAATCTTAGCATAAGTGGAAAAAACAAATCATTCACTCTCTCTTAGCCTGCTGAGAAATCAACTCCAAATGAAACAAATGCCTTAATGTAACCCGAGACTCTTAAAAAAAAAAGTAGGGAATATACTTTAAGATATAGGGATAAGCAAAAACTTTCTGGACACGATTCCAGGCATTCAGAAACAAGGCAGCCTTGGTTAGGTATACATACAATAAAGGGTTAACATCTGGAATATACAAAGAACTCAAAGAAGTAAACAACAGGAATTCAGTTTTGCTTTGCTTTGTTTTTAAAGCAGGAGCTCTGCTGTTGGCAAAGCTACAAACTGGGGAGGGTGATGTTAACTCATAGCAAAGGTTACCACTCAAAATGGTTTGTTAAATCCTGACCCATCATCATTAATCTTAATGCTGCTTAAGAGTGTGCTAAGTCCATAGGTCCAAGAAAGCAAAGGCTTTTCAATCAATAACTGCAAAGGACTTAAATATACCAATAAATCACACACACACACACACACACACACACACACACACACACATACACAGAGAGAGAGAGAGAGAGAGAGAGAGAGAGAGAGAGAGAACCCTATAATCCTGTAATTCCAATAGTGATTAGTGAGGATATTCTACTTGAACCAGTGGCACTGAGTGTTATTTCAACACATGGGAAGCCGAGACAGAGGATCAGGAGTTCAAAGCCATCCTCAGCTCCTCGGGGACATAGTGAATGCAAGGCCAACCAAATAGCAGAAGGGCTCAACATGAGAAGTGCACCTCTCCTCACTATCTCTTTAATCTTCCCCATTCGCCTCTACCCACCTCCCTAGGAGTCTGCATGCTGGACAAGAGAGATGGGCAAATGTATCCAGAGCTCAGTGGGAAGACTGGGGAAGGTGAATGACAGCAGAGGGCAGCTGTGTTAGTTGCTTTCCTCATCACCATGGCGAAACAGATGGCAGAGACAACTGAAAAGGAGGAATTACGTATTTGAGCTCGTGGTTTCAGATCGGTTGGTCTGTCACATTGAGGATGGTAGAGCAAAGCGGTTCACATTATGGTGCCTGGAGTTACAGAACAGGCGAGAGGAAGGAACCTAGATGCAGTACCTCTAAGGATAAGACACCAGCCAGTGACTTGCATCTCTCAGCTTGGACCCTCTAAAATTTTATTCCCTGGGGACTCTCCATGTTGGTGTGTAGCCAAGGCCCCAATAGCTCTTTCATTCTGGTCTCTGCAGACTTACTTTTGTCCAGAAGCAGCCTGCCTATAGAAGCCCCTCTAGAGGGGCTCCCTCCCTCCCTCTACTTCCTGAGCACTCCACCTGGCCTCCTAGCTCTCTTCCTCCTTCCACTCTCAGCCTTTCTTTCTCGCCCATATCCATATCCATTACCTGCCTCCTAGGGACCCCGCAGCCACTACACTTGCCCAGCAGCCAGAGTGGGCAACAGCAACCAAAGAATGGAGTGCCCACCCAACAAAGACAAGACCAGATACCTACACCAAGAGGCACCTCAAACATCATAACTCCAGATACCTAGATCCCAATGCAAAAACAGCCAAGACAATATGCCTCCTCCAGAAGACAGTAGTTCTATTGCAATAGGCCCTGAGAGATGTAGTTTAGCTGAACAAGACAAAGGCTTCAAAAGAGCAATTGTGAATATGTTTAAAGACCTTAAAGAGGATATGAACCAACACCTCAATGAAGACTGGGAAAAACATTCAAGATATAAAAGTAGAAGTTGATTCAGGTTCCAGACTGAAACAAAACCAGAAGTGAAAAACTTAGGATGTCAAATAAAGGCATCAGTGATAAGTCTCACCAACAGATTACAAGACATGGGAGAGAGAATTTCAGGTCTTGAAGACAGGTAGAAGAAACGGATAGCTCAGTCAAAGACTAAGTTAAATCACCCTCCTGTGCCAACACATAGGCCTGCTGGGATCTCAGTTTGGAGTTGGGGCATGGGTGGAGGCACTTGGCAGCAGATGTCTTGATCTCAACAGTTGGGAATCTCAGCTGAAACTGACTGGAATAGTTGTGTTTTATTTGGGCTTTGTGGATAACAGAAACAGCCACTATGTTCCCTCTTGGTCCTAGGCCCTCTTCTGGGTGCTGGGGTTAAAAATCCAAAAGAAAAATACCAAACACACCAAAACAATGAAGAAAACATGGTGGTTGCCTTCAAGGACATTGGAGAGGGTGAACTCCCTGCCCCTCCCTGCTCTGCTCAAGTGGGCTTTGTGCACACGAATGAGTGCTGGGATGTGAGGCTAGGAAAGAAAAAGGGACATGTGTGACAGCCTACGGGTGCCCTTTTATAAAGTGACAGATGTATCACCAAGTCTCTAATCCCTAACCATGGGAAATGATGGTCAGAGTCATCAGGAAACAGATACCAGCATTCAAGAAGTCGCAGAGGCTGTCAAGGGACCAGTGCTGGAAACCAACGCTGAAGCTGGGTACTAAGGGACCAGGAACAACCGCTCAGAAAAGCCATCCTGTGCAGCTTGCTCTCCCCTGGCCGCAGAGGCCTGGTGCTGGAGCAGGTTTGCAGGGGTAGGGTCAGTGCTGCAGCTGTGGGGTGGTGTGACCACAGGACTGTGTGACCTGCAGAAGGTCTGCAGATATACAAGACCTCCTAGCTGCTGTGGCATTCCTTAAGTCCTACAGAGATGGGCCCAGGCTGAGCTGCCCCAGTGATGGAAGCTGTTTAGGAAGATCCAGAGACAAGTGGTGAGGCTTCTGCTTTCCTCCTGGGTTATTTTATTTAAGCTCAGTCTGTCTCCAGAGCACAGCTAAGTTCTATCTTTTTAAGGACTTCACGGCATCTGTAGGCTCTCCACTTACACAGGGCTGTGGAAGTCACTAATAATGCACTGCCCTGCATTGTTAATACCCCTTGTGGACACACCCTACTCTGACTTGCCCAAGCACATGGACCTGAAATAACCTACTTGGTACTCTGCCCTACAGCCTGGCAGGCTGAGATCTGCCCTTGAGTCAGAGATCAGTCCTCACATCAGTACCCTGTGGCGGACAGGAACATGTGTCACCTTTGTTGCTGTGGCCGATGGGACCACACAGCCTCTGTCTTTGCACACCACACTAGCCCTGCTAAGGAAACCTGACCTATGCAGCATTTGCAGCTGCTAGCTGAGGAAGATGAAGCGGTACAGAGAACGAGGGGAAAGGTTCCGTGTCTCCTGAGAGTGTGGCGGTGGAAGAACATGGCAGAGAGGGCTGGCAAGTGTTCAGGTGACAGTGGCAAGGAGATGGCTAAGCCAGTACTTCTAACCACTGTATCTCCCTGGTTCTGGTTTATTTGCTAACTTTGGCTAGTAGACTATAATAAAGGGGGTTTCAAGTATTTTCCCCATCATAAACTATAGAGAACCTGAAAAGGATATGTTCAGTGAAGTCATTCGAGAAATGGAATTGTTCTCTGACGTTCAAACTGTATGTGCATATTTAATTACACGTCATTAATAAAACATAGAATTTACTGCCACTGAATCTGTATTATGTGATTATTTACTTTAATAATTATCTCAGGGCCGGGCGGTGGTGGCGCACATCTTTAATCCCAGCACTTGGGAGGCAGAGGCAGGCGGATCTCTGTGAGTTCGAGACCAGCCTGGTCTACAAGAGCTAGTTCCAGGACAGGCTCCAAAACCACAGAGAAACCCTGTCTCGAAAAAAAACAAAAAAATAAAAAAATAATAAAAAATAAATTAATTATCTCAGTTGCAATTAAAATGAATCGACTGTATTAGTCGCAGTTAATTATCTTCACTCATTGGCTTTCAGCATGTGGGTCTGACTCGGGTGTTTAGGAAGCTAAATAGTCCTCTAAGTTTTTTCTTTGTTTGTTTTGTTGTTGTTTTACCCCAGGACCTTCTCAAGTCTGTAAGGCTCACAAAATTCTTAAGTGCACCTCTATCGGTATGACTTACTTCCTAGTATGATTTTAAAATATCAGTTGAAGAAATAGAAGAGTGAGACTCCCTTCTTCCTCACAAAGATAAATTAAAGATGTGGAAGTCGAGTTCAGCAGTAGATAGTTCGTGAAATTTTAAATACAAGGAAATAGAGGAAACCAGGTCTGGAGAAGACCAACCGCTCAGAGAATTCAATAGCATACAGGTCTGTCTTTATGTCATTATGAGGAGAGTATGTAAGCTGTTGTAGACATTAGCTTGACACTTTTTTACTTCAATTTACTCCTGAGGTCAGAACTGAAAGGTGTCCCTCAGAATGTGACTGCTTCCCAGATGTTACGTAGCTGTGTCCTCTAAATCGGGAGCGAATAGGCAGTCTTATAAGAGCAAGGAAGTTGAGAAAACCTGCAGGAGGACCAGGAAGCAGAGGAAGTCAGATTTGCAGTCCCACCCCATGGTCATAAAAGCAGGAATAGTTGCTGGGGACAGCTCACGCCAGTAAACTCCCTGGTCCACCAATCTAAATGTGTGTGGGATCATTTCTTCAGTTTGCTCTGGGGGAAATAGATGTCAGTTCATGATTTCCACAAGGAAAAGTGACAGGACACCAGCATTATCATCAAAGAATGACAAGATCAATTCTGTAAGATGTCTTCATCGATCCTGAGTTTCCGGAGAGCTTGACGTTTGCCTCCCGAGGCCCTTGGCCACCTGATTCAGTTAGAACAAGTTGTCGGGGACCCGGGATGTTACCCTACGGTTTTTTGAAGTATAAGCCCCATTCTTGGGAAACACACTGTTCGTCTAGCCTCTTTATAAATGTATAACTCATTGCAGAGCAGAAACAAGGGCAGGAAAATGAATCAGTGTGCATCTGTCAGGAGCACTGGAAGGGGGAACTCAAAGTCCGCATTTGCAGCATCAGGAATGTGAGGCACACAGAAAGGAATTGTCAATCCTGACCAAGGAGAGGGGAAGCTTTCATTCTGCCTTCTCTGGAGAACAAGACAGGCTTAAGCCTCCAGGTTTTAGCTCTGGCAGCTAAGAGAACTGAAGGCCCGTCTCCAGCTAAGAAGCAAAGTATTCTTTATCTCAGACATTAAGCCAGAAGGAAAACAACATTAGAGAAACCTCTATGCTCTGTTCCTATCTCTGGATGGGTTTGCACACATTGGCTGCTGCCGAACTTGGGTGTTCTTAACCACCGTGCAGCTTACTCTGTGTGTGTGTGCTGTGTGCATGTGTGTATGTTTGTGAGGCAGAAGGAATTTCCCCTTCTTTTCTTCTAGAAAGCATTAGTCTGTATTATAATTAAAATATAAGAAGTCTTCACTAAATTATTAAGAAAATCAGTATGCTTTATATTAAAAATGAATGACTATACCTTATGAAATGGAACAATATCTAGATAAAGTATAATATTTTTATTGTGTGCTCTGGGTAAGGAAAAGGCAGAGCACATTGACAATTAGCTAAGTAAAAACCACAACTTTAAATCCTCAACGATAAGACTGTCGGGTAGCACGAGTTTGTTCGTGTAGTGTTTACGATATTTACCCAAGTCATCGCTGCCTGGGATCTGTGCAACTTACTTTTTAAGTTAACTCAGTATTTTCTTTTAGAAGCAGAAGCATGAGAGAGGTGGATGGAGAAGCCAAGCTGTTCATAATCATACAGACATGCCTATAGGTCAGTAGTAAGATCTCCTATGCCAGATATTCGCTCCCAAGCAAAAGAGCCTACAGAATGGACGCACATCTAATTTGCATGTGACGAATGCCGTATCCATTTGGCTGTATTCTAGTTAGTCTGATGAGGGGGAACGAGTGCTGTCAGACAGCTTTGCCCTTATTTAACCACACATCCATATTCCAGCTAATTAAGAAGAAAACTGCTTCACAATACCACCACATATGCATTGGCAGGAAGACTTTGTTGAGTACAGATTCAGAATCTAATCTTCCAAGCCTCACGTGGGCTCCCAACTATCTTCCATTTACTGGCTTTAAGACTATGGGCTAGAGTCCCGAGGAAATGGAATGTAGAAACTGCTTTGTTTAATTATTCCAAAGCCCTTTGTCTCTTACTTGTAAGGTACAATGTGGGAAAGGCTTCTGGCTCATGCCTAAGAGCTTTTATAACAATGTCGGGATCCTTTGGAACAAAGACACGTTTGTTGGGTTCTAGAGGCAGACGCTGGCCAGGCTTGGCAGAGGTGAACCGCAAGTGTTTGCACTTGAGCACGGAGAAGAGCTGTCTGGAAAATTGACTTGCCAATGCGTAGATACAATGACAAGCTACTACTGCAAAGCACAAAGCACCGCTCACCTGGTGCGTTAGAAACAAACTCAAAACAAGAGCTGTATGGGCCTGCGAAAGGGGCAGCCTTAGGTAGTACATCTCTAGAAAGCAGGGGTGTTTGTAAAGCCCAGGTTAGATGACCTAATCAGAAGATGAAGAAAGGGATTCCTAAAAAATGCAGGAAGGTGATTACAGTGGCAATATGGCATAGTGGGCAAAACACCGGGGCATCGAATCTGAAGGCAGCTTCTTTCTGCCTGCTAGTTTTTGGGCAACTTGGTAAAGCGCTCAGCCTCCAATTACTCTCAATGAGTGGGAAGAAAGCATCTGCCTGATTATGTTTTTGAGCATGTCTTGTCAACTAAAATTCTATATAACAGAGAATAGTAATACACGCACAATACAATAGTCATCACAGTTATAATGTCAACTGACATTAAATACTCATTTGTGCCAGACACTAAGGGAGGCTTAATATGAATCCACTCACTGTGTGTCATAGAAGCATTAACTCCATTTTACAAAACAGGATATTGTGCAACTTGGATCGAGTATCCTGGCCCAGGTCTACCTGACATCGCTTCCCTGTCATAAGCATAGGAGATGACAAATCACCCAGCGGTGAGTTCTGTGTGGTGAGAGAGTAGGACCAGGTCACGGCCAGCCTGATGCACCTAGTAAGGCCTTATTTCAGGACAACATAGATCCCAATGAGATGGACTGTTAGTACAATCTGGACATTTCAGTCACTTATCAAATAAGTAACAAAGATTTTAAAGGCAATTCGAATCCAGTTTAGATGAATATACTAATTTACAACACTACTTATTGGTTTCCTAATACCCAAAGTACTTAAGATATAATTATCACAACGGGAATAAAATGTAAAGAGACATATGATGTCACATGTGAGAAAGGCAGCAAGCGAGCCAGGGCAGCACTACTGTGCTAGTGTTTCGTTCATTTTAGGAAAGATCTGGCAAAACACGGGAGAGGCTCATCTCTCAATTCTCCCATGGCAGTAAGTCAGTTCCCAAGTTATTGTTAAAATCCGTGAGGGCTTGTAGCAGGAAATCCCTTCACGCCTGCATGAAACCTTTGCCCATAACCTGTGATTTCCGGATTGCAAGGCATTTTCTATAAGAAAGATTGATTATGGAATATGAAGAAATACAGAAGTCAGCCATGGATGAATTGTCGCCATTCCCCAGTAAGAGACGGAGAGCTCTGACCTGAGGGAAATCACATTCCTTTCATTCATGGATTCAACCAACCCAAGATTGAAAATGCCTGAAAAAAATATCCCTTAAACAAACCGGGAATAACTATTGATGTATGATTTACTTTAGACTGTATATTATACATAATCGAGATTCTATGAAATATGCAGGGGGATGACTGTACGTGGGTAAATGCAAGTACCCCATGTATTATTTAAGGGACTTGGCATAGACTGGCATCCACGGGGGTCTGGTGACCAATTCCCTGTGACATCTTTTAAGCCGACAGCACCCGCTCTGAAGTAAAGGAAGGACTCCGGTAACAATCAGGCATTTCCCAAAGGTTTTGCTGGTGGGCAATGCTTTCTTCAAGTCTTCTTCTAATGATGCTCCCCTTACCTTCTGGCCTCCCTGCTGCAGAGGGCTCCATAAGCCTCCCCCAGGAGCCTAAGGCTGTAGTTTCCACTCCTAGGAAGCACAAAACAAAAGAAGAAGAGGAGTGCCTTTGGTCTCGGGACGCCTGGCACATCATTCTGTCCCGCCTTAGGTAGGAAACTGAAGTTAGTTTTGAGTCTCTACAATTTAAACACTAATAATTGCAATAACTGTTCTAGGAGTTGTTGGAAGATAAACAAACACGAAGACACCCGCCTCTGCCCTTTTGGAGTAGAGTTGCAATTGGAAACCGGTACCTGCAATGGAATAATGTGAATAGTTGGACCCAAATTATAAAATATAGGTTTTAGACATTCCAAAGGAAATAGTACTGGAGAAAGAAGGAAAGAGAGGGAGAGGGAGGGGGGAGAGAGAGAGAGAGAGAGAGAGAGAGAGAGAGAGGAGAAGGAGGAGAAGAAGGAGAAGGAGAAGAAGGAGAAGGAGAAGAAGGAGAAGGAGAAGGAAGAAGAGGAGGAGGAGCAGAGGAAGAGAGCCTGGTCTGAATTGAGGCATGGGGAATGGTGGTTCCTGCTGAAGCACACAGCACATTGATTGACTAGAGAAGATAGAGACTAAAAACTCAGGAAGCAGAAATGACTGCAATTTATGGAACAGAAAGTCAGAGGCTACAGAGCCACATAGACAGGGGCCTGTGGAGGTCCACTCATGGTCTCCTTGGGACTTCTGCTGAGGACAAGCAGGCAGAGACAAACTCCATGACACCCAGCGAGAGCAGCTGGGGAGTGGTCAGTGCTGAGCGATGGCTCCCTGATGTTCTTTCACATTGTGCGTGGTCTAAAGCACACACTGACTATGCTTGTCACTGGACTCTTTCTTCCCTTGACAAAGCTGTTTGTAACAAGCGGCGTTGAGAGACAGCCTGTCTCTCAATCAGAAGCAAAGGACAGGCATGCTTACTTGTACATAGTTATATAAGTTAGTTATATAACTTTAGGCTCATTAAATGTCGGTTCCCTTGCACCACAGCCCTTGGCCATGTAGACCCGAGCTCTGGAGAGAGTGCAGATGCTCAGCTGCCTCGCGATTACCATGTGAACCAAGTTTATTATCTCCGACCAAGGATGCCCGAGTCTTTATCTACATCCTTAAGGCTGTAGCAACTCTGTTAACTTGCAAGAAGAACATGCTTTTAGAATCTCCAGATTTCAGTAGTGTAGTGATGAGTATTAGATACTGACAGGCATGTGACTTTCTGAGAAATAAAAGATAAGGGGATCAAGATCAAACATGGAATTTGAGATGCGCCCCTAACAATCGTTTGGAATATTACAACAAAATAGGTAAGCCATAGCAGTTGATACTCTGTGGAAACATTTCTCCCAGTCTGGAGGCTGAGGTGGTGGGTGTGGTGCCGGGTAAGAGCCCACTTCCCCAGAGACTGCTTCTAATCCAGTGCTTCTCAACCTTCCTCACACTGCGACCCATTAATATAGTTAGTTCCTCCTGTTATGGTGACCTCCATGCATAAAATTATTTTCACTGCTACTTCTTAACTGTAGTTTTGCTACTGTTATGAATTATGATGTAAATATCTGGTATGTGACCCCTGTGAAAGGGTCACTTGACCCCCAAAGAGGTCATGACTCACAGGTTGAGAACCACTGCTCTGACCTCAGTGGTGGAAGAAGCCAGCTCTGTATAAGGTCATTGATCTCATTCATGAGGACCCTGCTGCCATGACCTAATCACCAGCTAACCCCAAGATTCCCAGTGCCGAATACCATCTCCGTGGCTGTGGTGATTCCTATACATGAACTTGGGCAGAACATACTAAGACAAAATTGCAATTTTAAGATCTTGGGTTTATTTGCTTAGAATTTATAAACCATTTATAAACCATTTTCATAGTAAAACTAGAGTGGAGTTTTGAACAGACAAATTACACATGTTCTGTCTCAATAATATTCATTGTAGGCAGTGGTTTGATTCTGAGGTGTCCCCATGGGCTCATGTGTTTGCATACTTGGTTGCCAGATGGTGACACTGTTTTGGGAGGCTGTGAAGCCTGACTGGTAGGCATGGGTCCCTGGTCTCCAGTCTTTGGAGGTTGTGCCCTTACTCAGCTTCCAGCTCTGGTCTCCTGCTCCTTATTCTGTTAAGATGAGAGCAAGCCATGCTGCAAGTTTCTGCTACCATGCAGCTAGGTGTGTGGTTGACTCGCCTTCCTGCCGTGATGAACTCAGCTCCTGAACCAGGTGCCTGAATCAACCTTTTCTACCTCAAGTTACTTCAGCCAGGCATTTGGCTCCAGCAAGGAGCTTCACTGACCCTAGGCCCAGCTACATGTTCTGAGATGCCTTTGCTTCATTTGAGTTGGGCGAGGTCTGTAGGTTATGACTAGCCAGTCCCAGAACACAGCAGCCTTGCAAAGGAGTCCATTCCTGAGAGCCATGGGAGCTCATGCCCTGTCCCCACTGACACCTCTGAGGCTGTGTAGATTTTCATTAGATTGAATAAAAGTCAACAATGCTCTTTTTCAACATTTCCTTTCTTCTCTTGCACTGAGGTTCAGATTTGCGTCATGATTAGATGGCTCTCATAACCTCCCCAATTCCTTATCAGTTCCCATGGGTAAACCGTTGCAAGGTTAAGCTCATCCTGGCTTTAAATTACCAGAAGACTTGAACGTTTGAAACAGCCTTCGGATGGCTCAGGTGTGCTTCATTTTTTTCTAATTTAATTTTGTCACGTGGGTATGGGGCCTATGGTTTCAATACAGCAGAATATTTTAATGTTATTCTGTCATCTTTATTATGTCCATCATTTTTCCATCCTTATAATATTTAAAATTGATATGTAGTTACTGCACATTATCTCCAAGTTGAGGACAACAATATCAAAACTGAAATGCAAATGGAACTGGAGGTCACTGCGTTAAGTAAAAGAATGTAGTCGTAGAAAGACAAATACAACACAGCATCACTTACATGTCCTCTAGATTTTATTGTTTCTCACAGAAACTGAGAGAAGAATGGAGGTTACCATTGGCCATGGAGAATGAGGGATTGAAGAATGGTAGACAGTTGATAGACAAGGAATAGAGTTTCTGGGGATGAGCTTGAGGATGACAAAGATGAGGATGATTGTGATGATGCGGAGGAGGATAAGAATGATGATGATAGAAAGAAATCATACATGTTTTCATCATCAAGAAGTGATCATCATTTGAGGCAATAGCTCTGTTTACCCTAACTTGAAGTTTACAAAATGTCACCTATATATCTATCAAAGCATTGTATGGTACCTGTTGAAATAAGAGCGGCGGGGCTGCGTCCCCAGCACCCAGCCGCCCGCATGGCTAACTTATGCCCCAAAATAATTATACGGAAACTGTATTCTTTTAAACACAGCCTGGCCCATTAGTTTTAGCCTCTTATTGGCTAGCTCTTACATATTGATCTAACCCATTTCTAATATTTTATGTAGCACCATGAGCTGGCTTACCAGGGAAGATCTTAACCTGCGTCTGTCTGGAGAGGGAGAATCATGGCGACTCCTGACTCGGCTTCTTTCTCCCAGCATTCTGTCTGTTTACTCCACCCACCTAAGGGGTGGCCTATAAATGGGCCAAGGCAGTTTCTTTATTAAATGAAAGTAACTCCTCCATCATTTCCCCCTTTTTTGTTTAAACAAAAAAGAAAGGCTTTAACTTTAACATAGTAAAATTACATATAACAAAACGGTTATCAAGCAAGAATTACAGTTACAATATTTATATCTATTTTATCTTTTATCATAAGTAAGGAAAACTATAACTATAACTAACCATTCTTTAACTCCATCAAAGACTCCAGAAGGATATAATATTACCTAAGTAAACAAGAAATAAGAAACTTCAAACTTTAGAAATGACAGAGACATCTCGCTGCCTAGACAGTCACCCAAAGTTCTTTTGTACTGTTGGGGCATCCATCTTCAGCCTTCAGGCCCATAGTATCCAGCAGACATTTTCATCAAGCAGGAAATTCCAAAGACAGTTTAGTAACCCATTTCTAATATTCTGTGTAGCCCCACGAGGTAGCTTACCAGGGAGATCTTAACCTGCATCTGTGTGGAGTGGGAAAATCATGGCGACTCCTGACTCGGCTTCTTTCTCCCAGCATTCTGTCTGTTTACTCCACCCACCTAAGGGGTGGCCTATAAATGGGCCAAGGCAGTTTCTTTATTAAATGAAAGTAACTCCTCCATCAGGTACCCTCATAAATATTCAACAATTGCACACAAATTAAAAATAAGCAAAGTACTAAAGTGTAGGCACAAAACATCAGGTAATGCAATCAAGGCTTAGGCCAATACAAAAGCCAGAGAGTACAATAATACGTGTTCATACTTTGAATACATGTATAAGCATGAGAATATCTACATGTGAGAGGTGATGAATAGCATCTTTAGACTCAAGTTGTATGTCTCCCACACGTGGAGACAGAACGTGTCTCTAACTGCTGCTACCACTACAGCCTTGATGCCTGAACGAGGAAGAAAATAATATTTGAAAGGAATGACCTTTTAAAGCTGGTTTGGGAAACCAGCCATGTCGCTCTTTCCTTCTGGATAAAGTCAGGCTGACAATCATAGTATAATAGCTCAGTCTTTGGAGCAGCGAGAACTACCCAGTAAATGCAGTACGTTAAAAAGAAAACGTAAGCATCTACTGGTGCTGGAGAGATGGTTCAGCAGTTAAGAGCACAAACTGCACACGCAGAGGGGGGCTCACAAATGCCTGTAACTCCAGCTCCAGATGCTCTATATCTGGTCCCTATGGGCGCTTGCACATATATGTACATGCATCCACATCCCCTTACACATATACATATAGTTAAAATAAATTCTAAGAAATTTAAAATAAAAATGTAGACATATTCTGCTAAATAAGGATTTAGTGGTTTCCATCATTGTGGACTATCATAGCCAAGATAACAGGCTGGTATGATAGGAATGAGGTGTGTGTGTGCATGTGTGTATCTGTGTCTATGTACGTGTGTACATGTGTCGACTTCAGAATGATTGCCTAGGAATTACGATATTTCAAAACGAATCACTTTTAGGATAATTCTGGCAGGAGTCAAGGGCTAAGGGAATGCCTGAGGAATAAGGAGTATGTAAATGGTGCTGAAAACTTTGAGATTATGGATGCACATGCTAATATTAAAAATAGTATTGACACAACAAACTTCATATTTAATTACTGTAGATGCTATAACACTGTTTTTGAAAAGAAAGATAATAATCTATAAATAAATATTTTATGCTTCCCATGTCACTAATGCAGCAGAACCCAGACATGAATTCCAGAATGTGTCCTAACATGGCATCATCACATAGCGCCACCACTGTGTAAGAAGCCTGAGATTACGCTCCTTCAGTAGAGTACAGTCCATCTGGGTACCAAGCCATAGGAATTCCACTATTATTTTTAATCTTACATCACTATAAAACTCAGACATATCAAGCTTCCACTTGCTGTATGTATAAAAGAATCAATTCCCAGATTCACTGAATTCTTATCAAGGTTTTATTGCTTCTGTTCCCTTGTATTTTCTTTCTCTATGTGCTGTGAACAGGACTATTTGGCTACAGGTTCTGCTCCAGTCCTCTTGAGGCATGCACAAACCTCCATCTTTACTTAGTTTAATAATTGGTGTGAATGATGTCCAGTGGTTCACAGACGAGGCTGAAATAGATGGTGATGATTCAAGCTCATCATGGATTCTGAAGAGAGTATCCCCTCTCTGTGGCTCCCAGAATACAGATGAAAACACCCGGGAACCACAGAGCATGCTGTGGTAAGTAGCGGACTCAAATGGGAAAACACACACATAAATCAGGCCCCAGGAAAAGGAAGAGAAGCAGCTGGATGTTTGCTGGTGCAAGTCGTTCCCAGGTGTATTTCCTTTGAAGTCTTTTTCTGTAAAAGCGAGAGACCCAAAAGGATGTTCTTCAGCAAACAGGAACGATCAAAGTAAAGTTCTCTTTCGCTGCTTGAGGGGGCAGAGTCAGGGGTGGCATGATGTTTGGAACAGGAGTGTGTTTGGAATGCATGGGTGGCGGCTTGGAATCAGCAGTGTTCCAGCAAGAGAATCTCAGATATGCCCTTTAACCTGCAGGTGTGACTAAGAATAAGTCACAATAGCTGAGGGCCATGACAAGGGGCTGTCACCAGGCTGCTTTCAAAATATGTTTGCCTCCAGGAAGTGCAGACAGCATTCTCTTCCCCTCCCACCACCCAGGCCACTGCACACTGTGAAGAATGAGTGTCCATATGAGTCCCTGGGTTGGGAGGAGAGGTCCTGCTTTAGGTGACCTATGGTGTTTATTTCTCTCTATGCTTCTTGTAACCCCCCTGTATAGGAAGGGCACATGGCCTGCCACGAGGAGGGTGGGGCTGTGGGTGTTTGCTGCCGTAAGTTCCACTTGCTTCCCACTCCCCATCCCTCTGCCTGACTCTAATGTGCATGCGTGAAGATACACACACAGACACACACAGGCACAAATACACACACAGACAGACAGATATATACACACACAACACACATAGAAACAGATACACATACACACACACACAGAGACATACACACAGACACATACACAGACACGCACACATACACACACTGCCTGGATGAGCCAAAGAACTTTCATTTTATGTACACCACACAGACTACTGCAGAAGTCTAAGGCCATAGGACAGGGTGCCAAGGTCTCTGCTCTGCTCTGTCCTGCCTTGCTTCTGACTCTGATGTCATCAGCACTGTGGGTTCTCCATTACTCAAATATTCCAGCTACAAACGCGATATGGGACAGTTCAGAAACAAGTTTTTTCCTTTTCTCTTCAAATCTTGCTTTGTCTGTGACTCAGAAAACATTAATATTGATAGGTACTGAGCACTGCCATACAAAGAAGTACTCTTATATCAGACGCACCCAACTTAGGAGGGCGGCATTCCTCCCACCTACAGCCACGGAAGATCTGAGCTCCGGGTGAGCTGCTCGACTTGTCAAGTAAATAGCATGAAGATCACAAAGCTAGTGAGAAAAATCTCAATTTTTTCTGTGGCCATTAAGAGTGAGACCCTGAACCTAGCCAGTGAACATCCTGTGTTCCTATCTATGGTTCCATGCTGCTTTGCCTGCAGTCTGTTAGCAGATTCAAAATATTGCTCAAGTCCCAAGGCCTTCTCGTTTACATATCTGTTTGAACGTATGTGTGTAGGTAACTCTGAGAAGAGGAAAATCTCCAGGTTTCCCCTGGAGTTGGTACAGGCAGTTGTGAGTCACCTGATGAAGGTGCTGGGAACTTAACTTGGGTCCTCTGCAAGAGCAGTACCCATGCTCCACTGTTAATCTCTCTCCAGTCCAGCTTACAATGTCCTACAGGAAAGCAAAGCAGATAGGCAGACAAACAAAAACTATGGTTCTGAATATCAAACTCATTTTCCTAACTAAATGGCACAATTCTTTTTTTCAGAGAGAATTTTCAAAACATTATTCTGTCCTTTCCTTTCCTTAAACCTCTGCTCAAATTTATTTATTTATTTATTTTTTTAGTGAAGAGGCCTTCTACCCTGGCCATCCCCACAGACAGCACCAGACCCTCAGCCACATTTTCACTCTCTCTCTCCTGGTATTTCCCTTACAGTCATACTATGGCTAATCATGACGGTCTAATTGACCCTCCCCGGAAGAGGGAAGCTCAACTGAAAACCCGCCTCCGTCAGACTGGCTTGTGAGCATGTCTGTGGAGCATTTTCCTAATTGCTAGTTGATGTAGGAGGGCCCAGCCCACCCTGGGTACCACCGGTGGGCACATAGGCCCGAGCTAGGACAGGTAAGCTGAGAGAGCCAAGCTGGCAAACCAGTCTCGGCATTCCTCTACGGTTCCTGTATCTGCTCAGGATGAGTTCCGGCCCTGACTTGGCTCACTGATCATGGTGCTCATCACAGCAACGGAAAGCCAACCAGGACCCGCTGTCACATTAACTCAGAGGCTGTTTCCTTATTCTGTCACCCTTCTTTAGGCTAGCAAGCAGGCTTTATGAAGCATCAGGTTTTGGTCACCGTCATATGTCCACTACCCAGAACTGCGCATGGGAATAAATATTGTGGGGACATTTAGTACCCTCTACTATACATCAGAGACTGTTTAAGGACTTTACACAAGGGACTTATTTCATCCTTATGGCAGTTCCGAGAGGTGTTGTGGCTGCCCTTATTCATTAGACAGGAAACTGAGCACGTCCAGGTTATCAAGCTTTTTACGCTGCTCACCCGGCTGGTGCGCGATGGAGTCTGGCCCCAGAGTCTGTACTTGGGACTACACATTGAGGGAAGACATGAAGGACCTGTACTCTGCACAGTGAGAGGGGCTCTAACTTACTCCTTTCCAACATGCTTCCCCTGGCCTCCTAGTAATGAGTCTTAATCATCTGTATTGACCTATCTGCACCAGAACTGCAGATACCTTCCCAAGCCAGGAAGCTTCGCTGGGATTTCGTCCTGTTTTGTTAAACACACTCAGCTCTACAGCCACAGCCTGCACTTTTACAGCTCAACTCCCTGAGCCTTATGGGACATGATTTCCCTCCCTTTCCTGCACCTGTCCCCAGCATGCAGGGCATGTCTAACTTGGAATCTCCGAATCCTCCACAGTGACTCTAGCATTGAGCGTACACACCAAGGGGACGGCTAATCTATCACTGTCTGTTGCTAAGTGCTTAATGCAAGGTTAGCGAAAAATCAATACTAGTGTTTGCACGGTGTGTTTATGCTTCCAACACACGGCTGTTAGGTCATTCACTGTACGGTGATTTACTGAGGATCTTCTGGGACAATCTCGTGCCTCCTTTTTACTGCGGTCACGGAAGATGTTAATGGTGAGATAAACGGAAGCAGGAGCAGGGAGCAGAGAAGGGCGGGTGCCAAGCCACTTTTCCTTCAAAGAGCAAAAGGGACACGAGTCTGCTCTGAGCATCCCAATAGAATCACAGCTAAGAGGCCAAGGGGCAGGGCTGCCCCAAAGCCCACCAGGCTCTATCTCCTACCTCCAAATTCACTTACAGTAACAGAAGGTTTTGTCATTTCCAGTGCCACCCGCAGATCCCATAGGAGATGCCTAACTCTTGCAGCTCTGTGCTGGAGATCCTTCCCCTGAAAGGGGGTTCAGTGACAGACGGCTACCGTCATCCACCTGCGCTAACCACAGGACTATTTCAAACGTACATTTTAAATTCCTTTTGTAAATAGAGAGTAATGGAGCTACAAACCACCCCAAGCTCAACCTATCCTCAACCCACACAAACAGCATCCGTTCTCTGACACGAATCTCAGCCCAGCTTCCGAGTGAGAGGGTGGTATCCACCAGTACCACTAACCCCAAAGTTCAAGACACTTGGGGATCAAATAGGGGAAGAATGTGATTCTTTTTTTTTTTTAAATAACTTGGATGAATTTTACATTTTTTATGAAGCACACCCCTCCAGGCCCAGCTAGTCTTATCAAAATCCCCTTGGAAACTTCTAACCCTTCGTGGTTTCTCAGAAGATGCTCTCCCATGTGCTGATCCCACAACTCTGTGTCTGTGGCTCCATCTGTCTCCTGGCAGCATTTCTGACTTGAAATATTTGAATTCTTCAGACTATCAGACAACGGCCAGATTCATTCTCTTTGTTTATTTTATTAGAAATACTTTATCTAAATAGATACAATGTTACAATGTTAATTACATTTAGAAAACTCTGCAGCAGAGTGTACACTGGGTAATGACACTAAAGCCTCCTGTAAAGGAAAGGCAAGAACAGTGCAGAGTGAGTGGACCTTTTGTTGTCCTGGATGTTAGAATTTCCCCATTTTCTTTCTTATTCCAGGAAAGACAGAAAATTTTGCACTTCATTGTTGTTGGAAATGGCCGTTGAAACAATGCTTTCTCATTTCGTTCTTTTCTGTCATCATTTTGAATATTTTTCAGGCTTTAATTTTATTTTTATTTTATTTTATTTTTTTTTTTTGGTTTTTCGAGACAGGGTTTCTCTGTGGTTTTGGAGGCTGTCCTGGAACTAGCTCTGTAGACCAGGCTGGTCTCGAACTCACAGAGATCCGCCTGCCTCTGCCTCCCGAGTGCTGGGATTAAAGGCGTGCGCCATCAGGCTTTAATTTTAGACGATTGCATACCAAGTTGACTTTATAAACACCTCCAAAAACAGTTTTCTTTATAAATAGACTGTAGAATATATACATTCAAACTGACTGTGGGTTTGCAAGTTAACCCCCCCATATCCATTAAATATACTACGAGGACTAAGTGAGGGATGGCCTTTAAGAAGATGGATTTTAAAGGTGTTTTTAGTAATGCAGTCTCCAGTTACACTGGAGTGCATTTACCCCACAGCACTCTCCCAGCCTGAAGCATTTGCCTGGCTCTGTCCTTAAGAGTGTTAAAGCAATGGTAAAGTCACAGGACATTAATCAGAAAAATTGAAATATAATTGTATCCAGCCATGGGCTGCAGTTCTCATTCAGATTAAATTTCTTCTTTAATAAATGCTTGATTTCTTTTGGGTCTCCATAGACTGCTTAGAGCCCTTACAATTCTGAGCCCAGAACATTGCCACTAATTTAATAACGCAGATTCATATCCGTATTTTATTTATTTATTTATTTATTTATTTATTTATTTATTTATTTATTTATTTATTTATAAGTTTTGTGTAGCCCTGGCTGTCCTGGAACTAGTTCTGTAGACCAGACTGGCCTCGAATTCAGAAATCTACCTCCCTCTGCCTCCAAAGTGCTGGAATTAAAGGTGTATGCCACCACTGCCCGGCCATATCCACAGTACTATCCATATGCTAATACACAGCAGAAAGAGTACAATGAAGAAAAATTTAAAAAGCAGAGGAATGATCTTGTGAGAAAAACAAACTGTCCAGAAGATTATATGATGTGTTGATGAGAAAGCCTCAAGGATCAGACATAGCAGATTTCACTGGGTCAGGCTAAGGATGAGAAGGAGTTTGGAAGACAAAGGAGACAGACACTCTGCAGACAGACCAAGAGCTTGGAGCAAAGTACACACGCCATGCGTGGTTGAGAAAGAGAATGCAGCCTACAAGCGTGAAGGCACCTGAGGGAAGCCTGCTGGCTCTGTTTTAACCAGGTTATCAGTTTTTTTTTTTCAAGAGGGAAAACTGGGCGTTAAAATGTGTCTTTTAATACACAGTGCACGAGAGGCTGGGTTTCATTTTCACATGCTCGTACACACAAATCATTGCACTTTGCGTGTTCACCCACCCCCCGTTCCTAGCTCTTGCCTCCTTTTCCCACTGTAACCCTGCTTCCCTCCAGCGTGCACCTACCCCATGCCAGCTGCTCCACTCCTGGGTATGTGTCGAAAGGATTCTCAGTATGCATACCATAGATGCTTGCACACCCATGTCTTCTAGGTCACTAGCCACAGCAGCCAAGAGAGGGACCACTGAGATGCCCATGAGCAGGTGAAGGAATCGAGAAAAGCCCCAATCAAGCTTTCTTCAGTCATGAAGAATGAAACTATGCCTTTTTCTTTCATAGAATTGGATGAATCTGAAGATCGTCGTTAAGTGGAATGAGACAAGCTCATAAAAACAAATATTGCATATGTCTATCAGACGGAGCACACACACACACACACACACACACACACACACACACACACCATGGAAACCATGCGGGAAGAGGTCTAAAGGAAGAGGAGCAAGAAAGCAATGGAAGAAAAGAAAGACAAATATTTCAAATCTTCTAATAAGTGGGATCACCTAGACTTAACTTTATATTTAAATATATACATATATGAATGCAATTACCAACTTAATGGGGAAAGGACAGTATTTCCAATAAGTAGCTATCCAAATGAAAGAGAACCACAGATCAGAATGGGAGTGTTAAAGCCACAGAACTCTAAGAAGAAAGCCAAAGCCTTCTCAGACATAATCCCAGGAGCTAAAACTGCACCTTCATTAGTGGAGTGCTAAAGCAGCATGCATAAAGCCCCAAGTCTGAAACCCAGTACCATGTAAAACAGGATATAGTGGCCTGAAACTTGGGGAGGGGCAGGAGGATCAAGAGCATAAGACCGGCCATCCTTGGCCATATAGTGAGTTTAAAGACAGGATAAATCATATTCTCACTCAAAAATCAACAAATAACAACAAGACATACCTAGAGGTAACAGAATAAAAAGATAAACTGAAATTTGTTTAAAAAATAATAAATTTGTAATTCAGAAGGCTGTCACCTAGAAAGTACAGCCTGAAGGCCGGGAGGCAACATTTGTTTATAAGTCACAAATCCCGAGGGAATTATATGCAAGAATATTTAACACCGCTATACTACTTAATATTTTAGAAAGATAACCAAACTTAAAATGTCTTTTGTTTCTATTTACTTGTTTATTATTTATTTTTGAGTTAGGGTCTCTCTACATAACCCTGACTGTCCTGAAAAAGAGTCTGGGCAGACATTTTAAGAAGATATATAGTGGCCCAAAGACATGTGGGGAAAAAAAAGTTTTATGTCATTAGTCATCAGAAAAATGTACATAAGAACTTACTGTTTCGTCTGCACTGAAATGGCAGTAATAAAAACATTATAAGTATTTTACTGGTGAACATGTAGAAAAGAAGCCCCCACACGCCAACTTTGAGGTTTTCAAATGGCTCAGTCACTTTGGAAAGTGGTCTGATTCTTCATTGAAAAGTTGAACACAGACTCGGAAGACCAATTTCTTATAACACACATAAGAAATTAAAAAAAAGTCTCCTCCCACCACACACAAAAAAAGCAAGTGGGTATTATTTACAATAGTCAAAAGGGGGAACAATCCAAGTATCCATAGGCTGAAAAACCAGCTCACTATGGTAAACAAACTATTATCTAGAAAGAAAAATCCAGACACAGCCTGCACAGGGTGATTCCATTTATACAAAACATTCAGAACAGGCAAGCCCGAAGGGACACCATGGGCCAGGGGGTGGGTATGAAGACTTATGGCTAACGTGAGAAGTTGCTCTCTGTAGTATGAAAACCTTCTTAAGTTGATTATGGCGATGCTTGTACATAGTGTAAATGGGTGAATTACACCTCAACAAAGCTGTTCTGTAAAAATGTTTCACCCAAACCAGACTCTAGCACCCTGTTCATGCTGTCTGGTTTATCAGCTATGGCTGCCCCTGTTTGTCTAGACAGTTGCTCCATCCGAGTTGGCTCTTCTGGATAGCATTTGGACTGCTCTTGAGGACAGTGCTTTTTCCAGACCATGAGATGATAACCAGAAGAGAATAAAAAAGAATCAATACGGTAAACACTGTGCATACAAGGGTCTATGCAAGGCCTTCTGTGAGCAGCACCACACTTGATCTCTTCTGCTTTGAGCTTGTGAAACCCGGTCCTGAGAGTGAAGTGTTTTTTGTTTGTTTGTTTGGTTAGTTGATTGGTTGGGTGAGTAGGTGGGTGGCTGGGGTTTTTTGTTAGTTTGTTTTTGAGACAGGGTTTCTCTGTGTACCAGCCTTGGCTACTACAGCGTGCCATCACCACCAGGGTTGAAGTGAAGTGGTTTTAACAGAGGAAAGCCCAGCATCTCTCAAGTCTTGTCTGACTGACAACTGTCAGATTGACGAGCAGTGGGCAGACTCCTCAGCATCTTTCACAGTTTCTGGGTGTTTGTTTTGCTGCAGCAGGACCTGAATTCAAGACCTTGAGTCTTCTCAGCAGGTGTTCTACCATTGAGCTACATCCCAAGCCTTGTTGGCTGGAGGTTCTGGATTTCATCTATCAGTGATGGGGAGCTGTAGAGTTTTTTCTCAAAAATGAAAAAAAAGTCCATATGATACAGCTGTATCTTTACACACAGAAGTTCACATCATTGTGTCTAAATAGAAGGCTCAGCTGTACCTCTGAGAAATCTACAGTGTTACTTACAATAGACATGGTCTGACAAGCCCCTTCAGTGAATTTTCTGCCAGAGATTGACGTGGCTTGCCACCCAGCTGGAAGATGACTCTTAAAGGTGAATTATAACCCCATCCAGGGTCTGCTGTTCTGGGATGTGGTTACCAAGTGATTTCCATGTGACTCCTGGAACTAATAATAGCTACCTGGAGGCTGTCGGCTTCATCAAAACTCTCCAATGAAGAGCAAAATTTGTGAGGTCACTGTGAAGCGCTTGGTAAAAACAAGCCACACAGTTGTTTCTCCTCATCTGAGATCTCACTGGCTTCAGTTTCAAACACCCACAGTCAACTCTCAAATACGAACATTTGTTGGAGGCCCTTTGCAAGAGAGGCCACAGTCCCTTAACTTCTATCATGCTGTGTTATTATTATCGCCATACTTTATGGCTGGCAATTGTTCTAAATCTCTGCACTTAGTTTAATCCCTCAAAGTTTATTGTAAGTATGTATAATAGGAGAAAACATGATCTATAGGGGATCAGTGTTAGCTGCTATCTCAAGCCCCCATGGACGGTCTTGGAAGCGGAGGGTGTTGCTATATATGTACTTATCGTCAGAATTGGAGCCTCAAGTTAGGCAGCGCACAACTGAAGGAACACGAAGGAAGTTTGTGTGCAGACCGATTCCAGGAGTGACCTCACCTCAAGCCACACTGTCTCAGGGGAACAGGTGTGGAAAGCTGTGAGTGGCTGGGGTACTATTCCCTCTCAATCAACAGTTCCCACTGGAGAGCCTCCTAAATGAGCCAATGAGAGGGCTCTCAGTGCACTGATTAGGACTACTAGAACTTGTGGCTGCAGTCTACCCTGATTGGAAACCTCGGGACTTCGCAGTGAACAACCGTATGCTCTCTATGATTTCCAGAGTTCCTGCTTTGTAAGCTGTCGTTTGAGCACCCCTCCCCCGCGTGCCAGCACTACATTCTAGTTCAGCTCTGTGTACAGAGGGGGCGTTTCCATGGTATTAATATGATTTTCAGCAATAGTGCTTTCCTCTAGATTGTAGGAAGACTGTAAAGTCTTCTTTGCCACTTTGTGCAGTGACGTCCGGTCACTGAAGACCATGTCACCCAGGATGATGGTGCTTTTGGGATTAGACCGCTTGTTTAGCATGCCAGTATCAACCTGCATTCACTATTTTGCAATTGCTATTTTTATTGTGTTTAAATGTCCATAGTCTTGTTCCACCACTAGTCTTTTTACTAACTGTTGAATACGATAATCTATGTTTAAACCATTTATTGATTTTTGGGTTATCTGGTGGTCCTGAACTGTTCCCATTGATCAATTATCAAGTGCGCTGTACTTTCTTGTAGTAGAGTTTCCTTTGGAGCTCAGCTCAATTTTTTGTTACTCTTAGAAGGGAACGATGGCTGGTGTCCTCTTCCTGACTTCATCCCAATCCTTCTTTCATTAGAATTCACTCATCCTCATTCCCATCCCTCTCACAGAGCACTTCTTATATTTTATTTCTCCTGAATGTCAACTCATCATCCTATGCACCAGCTCACTTCATTCTATCTCCTTAAGTGGAGACTATATCCTAAATGCATGATCATTTAATTATAAACGCTCGTTTCTGTTTATTTCACTTATTATAGTAGAGGTAATCTCTTGTGATGTCTTCACTGATCATGAACTTGTTTTCAACAGTCAATGACTGTGCCGTCTGACATGAGCGGTGTCACCTGAAGGAGTCACAGAACCTCTGTCACCACAATGAAGCACTTTTACCTTTTATAACTGAGAATACAGAATGGGATTTACCTAACAATGCATAGAGAACAAACTTTGATGTCTTCCCTTTACTCTCTATGTATTCAGCCTTAAAATGCTTTATTGTGCAAGGTCCCCACCCAGTCAATAAAGCTGTACAGGAGACAGAGATGAGAGCTTTAGCTAGAGTTAGTGACAATAATGAGTGACGGCTCCATATACCAACCACGCGCAGATACCATCTTAGAATGTCCCAACTGTCGCCTCGTTTAAACCATGTAGTAAATACGCCAACGGAAGCCTTCACAACAAGGAATGAGGGGGAAGCATATTAGTGGCTCGTCTTTGATCACAAGACTTCAGCAGAAGTGGCATGAGCCAGGACTCAAATGCAAGCTCTGCCTCTGCTGCCCGTGTGGTCTGCTTCTGTTTCATATTTGCAAATGCAAAGTACAAAGATAACACTTTGGATTACAGAGAAAGGCTGCCAGTAAGTCCTGCTGCCTCCCAACTGAAAGATAGATGGTGAAAATGCGGTGCAATGGGGGTATTACTCGTCTATAAATGATAATGAAATCTGCAGGTAAATGGATGGAGCTGCAGATTATTATCTGAGCAGGGTCACCCAGACTCAGCGAGGAAAACATTGTATGCTCTCTCTCAGACACGGGTCCTAGCTCCATATCTTTTGTTCTGTGTGTTTAACTTGGAGCACATGCAGAAGGGAACAAATAGAAATGGGCCATTTGGGGGAAGGGTGCATTAAGGGTGTGGGATGGAAGATGAGGAAACTAGGGGACAGAGGAAGTGTTGACTAAAATGAAGGGTGTGTATAAAAAGAGAAGCCCATGGTAAGGCACTCCTGAGGCCCCACTGCTAGTTGACACACTACTGGCAGTCGATAGCTGTTGCTGGAGACAGAGTAAGGGGGCAGGAGTTTAATGGCCACTGGAGGTTGCCTATTCACCAGTGGATGGCTCCACATTGTGTCCATATGGGTAGCACTGATTTTACTGACACACACACATATACATACATGTGTGTGATCATATATATGTTTATACACGTGTATGTATATATACATATATGTGTTGTGTATGTATGTTTGCATGTATGTGTATTTAAAATGATATACATTCATACACATATAACAAAGTTAGGAGAGGATATGTTTTGATGGGCATATAGGGAATTAGGGGGACGGGGACGGGGACGTGATCAGCGGATGTAACGAAGATACATTGTGTAAATGTTTAAAGTTTTTCAGATGATAGATAAAATATCAATAAAAATAAATGCTTTAAGAAAGTCACTAAGACATACAAGTGTTTTAAATCAAAGAGTCGGGGAAAGACCCTAGAAGCCACATTCTTAACATGTTGAGTTCTACTGGCCATGTTGCGATGTTGTTCCAGAGCCCCACCAAGCAGCAGCTTCACTGGCCGAAATGAGAGCATTTGAAAGGTGGCTGGCCTGCAAGTGTACAAATACACCCGTATTTCAAGTGCTTATGTTGAAGAAAAGGCTAAGAAATACCTCAGACATTTTTATTTTGATTATATAGTGGGGTGGTATTTAATATATATAGCTGGCCAAAAATAAAATGCAATTAAAATTAATTGGTATCAGATTTCTTTTTTGTCTGTCAGTTAACCCATTTGTGAAATTTGACAAACAACTGAAGTCTATTAATCTCAGCTTTTGTTTTTTACTTTTCCCTCGGAGCCGAGGACTGAACTCAGGGCCTTGGGCTTGCTAGGCAAGGGCTTTACCACAGAGCTAAATCCCCAACCCCTCTTCTTTGTTATTTTGTCTTTTGTAATCTCAGGTTTTTGAAAATCAAGATAACAGTTATAGTTCTCATATGACAGACTTGCTATAAATATTAAGTGAATAACTTTTAGTCATTCATAAAAAGTATATGAATGGGGGAAAAGAGCTTTAAGAAAAAGAAGAAAAAAGTATCTGAAGGGCTAACAAGATGGTTCAGCATGTAACGGCGCTGGCTTGCTGCCACTGTGCAAGACTTGTGACGTGAGACTGAGCCCCAAACTCACATAAAAGTAGAAGAAAACCAACCCCACAAGGCTGTCCTCTAGCTTCATTACCTGCATGCCCCCATCATGCAAATACCACAATAACAATACCAATAATAATTTTTAAAAAGTGTACCAAGGATCAAATTATGAAATATTTGTCCTGGGGGAGCTCTCTTATAAATGACAGATGGCTATAAAGCCAATGACAGAAACTATTACAGAACCGACTAGGTCACCTACCCGGGAACAGAAATTCAACAGGGGAACTGGCCTCTTGTCTAGCTTCCAGATCCTTGGGAGTATACTAGCTGCTTCAGGGAATGCCTTGCCTTCCTTCAAAAAGTCTTTGAAGGATGAAGAGCAGGGTGTGCTCAGAGAGTAGTGACAGTAAGGTTCTGGCTGATACACGCGATGAGACGCAGCTTCACTTGAGTGTTTGGAAGATATTGACAAAAGATATAAAGCAGAGTAGCTTAATTTAATAGCATTCAGTGATCAGTGTCTGAAAAAAACGTGGAGCGGGCAATTTTTCTCTCTCCCCTTCCCTTCCTTCTACCTTCCTTACCCTCCTTCTCTCTCCACTTTCCCTTCTTTCGGTATGCTTAGCTCCTAAAAGGATCCACATTTTCAGCAGGATGATCACAAAGCCACCCAGGTAAGGCTGAACTTCACACAAAAGACTGAGCCTACAAGAAATTGGGTCTACCGGAGTTTCTATAGATGGCATTCACCGCTAGAGACAACGCCTGTGCATACCACTCCCCTGTAGAGCTGCCAGTACTATGGTGGGTGATTACAGCTTTTCTGTGGGACTACAGGTCTATGCTAAGAGCACTGTGAAAACAGTGACTCACAAATGGCGCTTTCAAGCTGTGTGCCTGACTACAACACACTTACGAAGGCGATTTCAAAAGCTAAAGTTATGGCTGCTTTTTAGCGTTTACTCTCTCTAATACAGAGATTTCGGTTGAAGACAAGCAATACAAATGTTGGCTAATTTCAAGTCTAGTTTCAAGCTGTTAAAATATTACAGAACCTAAGCGTGAAATGCTTTATTGTAAACACTGCTTATAATTTATAAATAAATACACTAGGATAAAAGTAAAGCCTTTTTTTTCTTTGATATCAGCAAGATAAAATAATGGTGTTGGGTAGAAAATTGCTATTTTCTCCTCCAGGTTACAAAATAAACAGGAGTCTGGAAAGATCTTTCTCTGCTGAGGGCTGCTCCTGCATCAATTGAGTCTGAGCCCCAGTTCTCTGCTGAGGTCTCCTCCTGCATCAAGTGAGTCTGAGCCCCAGTTCTCTGCTGAGGTCTCCTCCTGCACCAAGTGGCTCTGAGCCCCAGTTCTCTGCTGAGGTCTCCTCCTGCATCAAGTGAGTCTGAGCCCCAGTTCTCTGCTGAGGTCTGCTCCTGCACCAAGTGGCTCTGAGCCCCAGTTCTCTGCTGAGGTCTGCTCCTGCAATAAGCAGCGTTGAGCCACAGAACACATTGCTCCTGTCTTTCACTGAAGGAATGAATGCTTGTTTAAAGAATATTATAGCAAAATAGCATTCTTCCCTTGTTGCCGACAAATGCCCTTCCAAACACAGTGATTGCTTTCTGCTTTTCTGCTGTCTGGCAATGATGCTGTCCTTCAGGGTTCCTTGCTTTCTGGAAAACTGGCCTCTACCCTCTTGACAGCACCAGAGAGGGGAGGAGTCAGGTGAAAATTATCTGCACTGTTTGCTCCGCTCTAGTGGTCTTCTAAAACACACTGGAGTAAGTGCAAACCTCTTCCATTGATTCGATTTTAGTGTCCAGAATAACGTGCATGTGTGTGTGTTCATGTGTGCATGCATGCATATTCACATGTAAATGCTCATGTGGGAGCCAGAGGTACATGACAGGTGTTTTCCTCAATCACTTTCCACTTTATGTCTTGGGGTGGATGTTTTGTTTTTTCTTTTAAGTTGTACTGTTTTGACAATTTTGTGCATGTATATAACGCATTCTGGTTACTCTGCCCTCCACCCCTTCTTCTCTCCTTTCCATCCTGATCAACCCTTCCTCTTTCTTAGCCATCTCTTCCCAGATTCATGACCTCTGGCTTGGTTTTGTGACCCACTTAGTTTAACCAGGGTCATCTGTGTGACCACTGGACTCAGACTCTCTTCTGGTGCTGGGTGGGGTCACTAATAGGTCCACAACTGGAGGTAAGGACGCCTCCATTTCTCTGCATCCATCAGCAGGAAAGAGTTCACCAGCGTGAAGCAGAGCCTCTGCGCCCCAGCTTCATGCCTGGTTGCTGGTAGGACCACTCTTGTGCAGACCCAGTCATCTCCTCCGCAACTGTTGAGAGCTCCTGACTGCAATGGAGTGCTGTGTTGTGCCCTGAAGATGGCATTTTGCAGTTCTTCCAACTCTTACATCCTTCTGCCCCTTCTTTTGCAATGCCCCATGAGCTTGTGAGGTGTTGGTAAAGATGCCCGGTTTAGGGAGGAGTACTCAACCGTCACTTGGGCTCAGTACCATCTCACCTTATTTTTTGAGGCAGGGCGTCTCACTGGGACTGGAGCTCACTCATGTGGTTGGGATGGCTAGCCAGCAAGTCTCTACAATCCTCCTGTCTCTGTCTCCCAGAGCTGGGATTACAACGGCACCTCTTGGCCTGGACTTTTTTTCTGTGTAGGTGTTGGGGACCTAAGCACTTTGCCTGTAAGCTGTCTCCCCAGTCCTAGAACTCATTCCTTTATTAATAGTTACTATTGAAAGGGAACAAGTAGGTAAGAGTTCATTAACCATCATCACAGCCACAATGTGTTGTTGACTCTAAAAAGTCTGTGCTCTTATCATGGTCACATTCTAAATAGCAGCAGAAATATGGTGGAAAGTTGTGTGTGCTTAATCCCTCTGTGTGTCAGCATTCTATAGTCTCTTTCTTCATTAACTATGAATCTCTTAAGGGAAACATGTCTCTCTTTATAATATACAACCTGAAGTATTATAGCATTGACTCTACGAGTTTATTAATACAGATGGCACTGTTGAACGCACCTTTCTTTCTTTCTTTCTTTCTTTCTTTCTTTCTTTCTTTCTTTCTTTCTTTCTTTCTTTCCTTTTTGAACACACTTTTCTTGAGGCCAAAAAATGTGTTAATATGAAAAAAGCAGCAAATGTTTTTGAGACCCCACTGTGTAGCAGCTGTCTGATGGGCTTAAGGGATAAAATAGAAAATATACGGACATTCTAGTCTGGTGCAAAAAAAGGGAGAAATGGAGGGAGGGAGGGAGGGAGGGAGGGAGGGAGGGAGGGAGGGAGGGAGGGAGGGAGGGAGGGAAGAGGAACAGGGAAGAAAGGCATAGCAGAGATGGAGGGAAGGGAGATACAATGTCAACTTCCGACAAGTACTCTGAAGGAGAATAAGAGATTGCTGCAAGAGAATTCAGCTGAGGAGCCCGCCCCAGCTAGAGCTGGCAGATGAGGGGTTTAAAAACCCATAGCATTTGGATTTTCTGGGAAGGAGGCAGCCATTCTGTTTGAAGAGTAAGGAACAAAGATGTGAAGCAGAAGTGCAGAAGTCACTTGAGATCTTAAGGTACAGTGTACATTTCATCTTTGCTGAACGTCACCCTTCCGTTTCCTCTCCCTGCTCCTGGGACTCCCAGGAGGCTGTCCAGAAGGTTGGACCACAGCAGAGTTCCTTTAAGTTGGAACCGTCCCAGGGCAACAGCTGAGCACTCAGAACAACCTGGTACAACTCAAACATTGAGAAAGTCATATTATAACTTGACCCAGTGAGCTCTGACACCTCTTGTGGTACTCAGATTTCAGGACAGATTTACACTCTTTCCAACCGGATACAGCAAGATTCCTCCAGACACAACCTGGTACTGTCTTTGCTGTGGCCCATTTGGATACACTGCCACAGAACCGCGATAGTCTCTCTTTGCATAATCACAAGAAAAATCCGAAATTTAGAATCTCACTACATTATGATAAATTTCAGTAAAAAGTCACAGCGCTACTGTAAATGTCCGGTTTCACTGACAAAATCTCTGGGGAAGACTGACGGTAGGCAAGCTTGAGGGAAGGATGGCTTTACCTTAGATTGTTGATGCACTGCATAGGACTGGGGGCACAGTAGATGCTCAACAAACACTTAAAGGTATATGGTGGAGTCCCAGTTACAGGTTGGAGTGTGAAGAGATAGGGAGACGCTTTGGCTCAGGGGCTTGTTACAAATTCTAGTGGAACAGAAGACAAGTACACCTCACAGGACATGTTTTTGTCCATATTAATTGGACCATTTGTCACTAGCTTTTCTCTGACAAGGAGACCATTGTATATGACACACAGTTGCTACAGCACAGCTCGGTTCCATCAGGAGGCTGAGGTCTTTCTGTTCAGAGAATGACCTTTAGTGGTGTCATCTCGTGCCCTGTCAGGGGAAGTGGTACACGGTTGGCTTACAGACCACTCTCTTA
Source organism: Chionomys nivalis (assembly GCF_950005125.1). NCBI lineage: Eukaryota > Metazoa > Chordata > Mammalia > Rodentia > Cricetidae > Chionomys > Chionomys nivalis. Next base: position 81,503,089 of record NC_080088.1, on the reverse strand, counting down.
CCTGTGCTTTCTGCCCGAGATCGCGCTCATATTTGGTTCCACTTTCACCCCAGTCAGAGAACGAGACCAGAGGAAACATGGGCAGCTTTGAAATATACGAAAGAATTACCAGCTGTCACTCTCTATGGACAGACAGTAGGCCCGAGTCACAATCATATCCTCCTGTCATGGCCCTCCTCACATCTGGATGTTTTGAGTCTCTTTAATCGACAGCAACATCACATTACAGGTAAGATGAGAACAGAGAAGATTCTAAACACGTCCACCAGGAAACAATGAAGGAAAAGCTAGGCTAGAATGAAAGGAGCTGACTTCGCATTTTAGAAAGAGCAAGAGGGATCGTCCATCAAGGTTAAATTAGTAATTTATCATAAAGATAGGTGTAAAGAATGAGGAAAACTAATTTTTAAAAAACCAGTTTGGAACTTCATCTATTTGGAAATTTGAGCTAGGATTCAGAAATCCTTGTTTGAGTTAATGTGCCCAGAACTTGTGGGCAGACATCGTTAGCCAACGTTTCCTAACCCCAATACTTGTTTGCTGGCTTGCTGGCTTGTTCATCTTTTCTCCTCCCAAATGAAACACTAAATGGCTTCATGGATAAGCAGCTAAAATTTAGATTTTACCAGACAGATCCCCATGTGTGCTACCTAAAAATGCAGAGGAATCCCACATCTCACCCAGGACTGTCCCTCCATGGCGGTGCGTGCAGGGCAGGCCCACCACGTGATGCCTTACTGCTTAGGGACGCGCTTGTGGTTTCTAGTCCCTTGTAAGTCGCTTTTCACTTTCCCAACCACAGCCTTCACGTGACGAGAAATCATCTTCAGCAGCAACAAGTATGTATGTGCATAAGATAGAAAGGAAACTATCTGTCTTATTTTCATTATTAAAGCTCCAGAATAGTGTTTAAAAGCCTCCAGGCTGCCCATCCAGACACTTCGGGAGTGAAGCATCCTTGGATGCAGGTTAGAATGTCACCAAGAGAGATGGAGCAGAGAGCTCTCTGTTGATAAAACTTGCTTTGGGGAAATCACTCAGTTTTAAAAAAGAGCTTTTTGGCCTGTTTCCCTCATAGCTGACAAGTTGCTGTTTGTGAAAATGAACACAAACAGGAGAATGTACACTTGGAGGAAAGGCATTTCACAGACTGGAAGGAACAGATGCCACGTGGGGGCTTTAACAGGGCAGCTGCTGTGCCTAGCATATCCCTGAGGACCCTTCCTGGTAAGGTTCCAGCCAATTACTTTGCCTGACAGCTGAGCACAGAGATTTCCCAGGAGCTGGAAGAGCGGAAGATGCTTACTAGAGCTGCCCTTCTATTTGGGGGGAAGGAGATGATATAAGACTAGCAATTGCTTGAAATCATGGATAATATTCAACGTTTTATAAGTTGTGTCTCCCTGTATGTCCATAACAATGCTAAAGCTTAATCTGACAAAAAGACACAGTGAAAGATTAATAGTAATGGGTAATAAAACAATACAACAATTATGGCTGGGCGGTGGTGGCACACGCCTTTAATCCCAGCACTCGGGAGGCAGAGGCAGGCGGATCTCTGTGAGTTCGAGACCAGCCTGGTCTACAAGAGCTAGTTCCAGGACAAACTCCAAAACCACAGAGAAAACTTATCTCGAAAAACCAAAAAAAAAAAAAAAAAACCACACTGAGACAATGGGGATGTTCTATCAGGAACTCACCAAGGCCAGCTGGCCTGGGTCTGAAAAAGCATGGGATAAAACCGGTCTCGCTGAACATAGCAGACAATGAGGACTACTGAGAACTCAAGAACAATGGCAATGGGTTTTTGATCCTACTGCACGTACTGGCTTTGTGGGAGCCTAGGCAGTTTGGATGCTCACCTTACTAGACCTGGATGGAGGTGGGTGGTCCTTGGACTTCCCACAGGGCAGGGAACCCGGATTACTCTTAGGGATGATGAGGGAGGGGGACTTGATGGGGGAGGGGGAGGGAAATGGGAGGTGGTGGCGGGGAGAAGGCAGAAATCTTTAATAAATAAATAAATAAAAACAATTATGAAAGTATGTTATGTAAAATTGCTAATGTCACTAGTCTTGATGTTTGGTCATTATTGGGAAAATTATGATTATGTGAATACAAGTGCTACAGTACCTTGACAGTCAAGCTGGTAGCCGAGAGAGCTACTGAGTGACTAACAGGAGGGTAGTGTATGGAGTGTGGATACTAAGGACATCTTAGCCAGAGAGTAGTGACACCCAGAAGATCATCTTATAACTCAGAACTGTATATAGCTCAAAACACAAACATTTAGCTCTGGAATTTCCCACATAATAAAGTCAAGTCGAGATCGGCTGTGGGCAGATGAAATGTAAAGTCATGGGGCGGGGCTCTGATGGCGAGAACTGAAGCCGAGGTCTTAAGTGTTTTGATGTGGAGCAAAAATTGGTTGTCAGCAGATGATAAAAAAATAAGTATACAAAAGTAAAAATAATTTTGTTTACTAGCTAGACAATTATTTTATAGGATTATTTGGCACACTTATCTCACAATCTTACTTTCAGGATAAAATCTCAGAGGAGTTTCCTTTCACACTCAATCTAGAAACTATAATCTTGAAGAATGAGGATTCTGAACAGTGGCTTCACGGTTGTTAGTTTTTCGCATGAGAACATAAATGAACATTATGATAAAGACTGAGGGACAGGATTTTGGAGCTCTGCATCTGTAATAACTGCCCAAACCAAGAGGAGAACAAGAGCGGCTGGAAGGTGGGGAGAAGCAGTGACACAGGGAGGAGACAGCCGCTCCTTTACCATGAGACATTCAGGAACTTACGATGGAATATTTGGATTTACCCAGAGTATTTCCAGAGCAAAAGCCATGCCAATGACCACTCCCACCCTCATTCACGCCTTATTCTCCAGAGGGCTTTTTTTTTTTTTTTTTTGTACAATGTTTCAGCACAATTCTTAATCTATAGTGCCTATTTCAGGATAATGACTGGCTATACAAAGCACTCCTTTTCTGTGTGAAACTGACATTACCAAGTGGGGATTAACACGCATCACAACAGCTTATGTATTAGAGGAAGACAAAGCAAACTGACCCAGTGTTCAGGATGTGGGGTGCATCCCGATTTACCGTCCTTCCATGACCACCCGCTTTTTACCAGCACTTTCCAGCATACTAGACCAGATGTTCTCCATCCAACAGCTTTGAGAAACAGTTCATTAAGGACTCTTACCTTTGCTTTCTTTGCTTTGATTGTCAAAGAGCACCTGTAAAAAAAAAATTACAACTCTCTTAATTTCTCAAAATTGCACTGATTTTAGAAAGAGAAAAATTAATTTTGAAATGAAAAAAGTCATATTGCAAACTAAGACTCAAACATTCTCCCAAAAATAAGACTAAAACACCAACTGGAGCATCCCTCTAAAATCAATTTGGGTTCCACAAATCTCAGCATTAGGAAGGTAATCAAAACACTCATTCATGGGGGAGATGTATTTACTTACTTTTCTACAGTTTGAGTAAGGATTTGCATAATTCTGTTTGCCCCTTTAGTAATTAAAAAGAAAACTGAATTCTAGTTCTGTTTACTATTTCACTGCCCCAAGTCACCAAAAACCTGAGGGCACTAAATCCAGTTCGTGCTCTGTGTCACATTGTGTTAACCCCAGGAGCCAGCACAGATGACCCACCTAGCCCCACCCCTGACGAAATCTCACCTAGGACTTCTTGCCTCCTCTCTGTTCCACTGTGCTTTCTACCTCTCTAACAGTTTCTGGTCATTTTCTTGATGAGATCCCTTTTCCCTGTGTCCTTCTTATGGGCTGATTTCATTTGCGTTAATTTAAAACAATGTATGAATTTTGCTTTATGTGTATAGGTCTCCCATACTCTGCATGAGCATCTCTGTACCAAGTGCAAACAGTGTCCATAGAAGGTGTCAGATCCCAGCAACTGGGGTTACAGATGATTGTGAGCTAACTACCACAGAGGTGCTGGGAATCGAACCCAGATCCTTTGTAAGAGCAGCCAGTGCTCATAACCACTGAGCTATCTTTCATTCCCTTTATGGGAATTTAAATCTACCATCTCTTGGCTTAATCAACTATATCTTAAGATTGAATGTTAAAGAGCACATGTATGATGATCATACGCTTGACGTAAAAATGGAGAATCAAGTCAGATTGCTTGATTCCTGAATAAACCAATTCAACCCAAGTGAAATAAGGATTGCCTGGAAAACCATAACACTTGGCAAATGTATGGGTAAGTATAACTTTTGTCCTACACATTGGCTATTTCTTCTGAAGGTACAGAAAGTTTGGTTGACAAACTTTGGTGACAAAGGCCTGTAATCAGGCTTTCTAGAGGTCGAGGCAGGAAAATCACAGATTCAAGGCCAGCCTGATCCACATGGCAAGCTTCTGCAAGCTGAGTTATAAGACATCTATATATATGACATGAAGGATGAGGGATAGAATGTGGATTATAAATGTCACAAATGCATTTGTATAGAAATGTACACATATTAACTATAAAGTGTCATGTTGAGAAGAACACAACTTAAAGTGGTCAAAATCAGCATCCTTAAAAAGCAAACTGAAAAACAGTGCAAAAGTTTAAACATGTGGAAGACATTTAAAACTGTGGTAACTAATGCAATAACTTCTGAAGATTGTTTTAAGAAGATGAATAGAAGCAATGGTAGGAAGGAGAAATGTAAATATGTTAATTCTAAAGTCATCACACGCGTGATGAACATGAACTTCTGTTGTGACTGAGTAGCCTCTGTGCCAAGCATATTGGGGAGTTCAGCTGCACCCCCTTGCTGAAGGAGTATCCCAGATGACCTTGCTGACTGTCTACTCCATTCTGTGGAGGGTGAGGAGGATGACAGGCCCCTCACCAGAGCATTCGGTATCCTTGCCTTCTATTGCATGCAACTCTGCCTTAACTGCACATCACCTAGAGGAGAGGCTAGAATATGTGCACTGGGGGAGACTAGAGGAAGGGGCTCCGCTTGTGAGGCTATGAGGAAACGCTTATCTCTTCTGAGCAGCCTGTTGTGGGTGGGGCAGCAACCACACCCCTAAGGTAATCACTCACCTATGCTTTGTAAGGAAGCTTAATAAACTCATTGGTTCCCCTTTGGTTGAATCATATCTCAATTTGTTACAGGGACCTTTGGAGGAGGGGTAGACATTGCTTATGTCTCATCCTGGAAGGTATTTTAGCAATAACATCTTCATGTGTGGATCACCATATTTATAACACAATCTTTATTTAATAGCCCTAGGTTTCAGGAATTTGGGGGAGGTGTTTCAGGGTGAAAGGAGTCCCAAAGATGAACAGTGGTGACAGAGGTACAACAGTGTGACATTACCAGACATCTGTTTAAAATTAAGATTATGAATTCCATACGTATTTTATTACATTTTAAAAGATACCTACAAAAGACCTTACTAACATGCACAACCTACAGCCACACTTTCTATTGGTCTTCTGCTGCACCCTATAGCAGACACCTTTACCTAGACGCCCAAATTACAGACTTAAAGCTCCTTAGAACCAGAGTTAATAATCCCTGAATATTATATTCAAAACGGGCTTACAGCAAAGGCACTGACATCTCATGGGAGTACTTAGTCATACACCTTTGATGACCGTGAGATTGTAATCAGCCCTAGAAATATGAACGGAGCTACCTCTTGGTGCAGAGTTTAGGACGATATAGCAGTTGCTAAAGCCACTAGAGTAAGATTCCCTATTTCCAGACCACCGGTGGGTTACCTTTCCAGGGACTTAATTCAATAAATTGCCATCGAGCCCATTAAATACATTGTGCCTGGCCCGGTCTTTTTTTTGCACAGGTGTGTGGGATACATACATGCCCCAAAGGAGAGATTAATGAATCCGAGAATTACTGGACTGTCCTCTTGGAAAAATTGTAAATTAACCAATAGAATCACCTCATGTATAATTCTCCTGGAGAAATGGTGATGGTTGCTTTGCTGTTTCCCACGCTCCACAAATGGTATGGATCACATCTGGGTAGCCTCATTTCCTGCTGGTGAAGGAACTGTTAAGAGTCACTTGCCCCATTTGGTGAAATCCCCCTGAAGGTGTTTCCATTTGTAATACCTAAAGCCTCAGTAATTCAATCCAAACATGAAAAATTTGAGTGTTTGCTTTGTGCTGGGGCTGGATTGAAAAGGCGATTGTTCTTAGGGTTAAATTTATCCTAATATGGAGCTAGCAGTTAAGAGCACTGGCTACTTTTGCAGAGGACCAAGATTTAGTTCCCAGCCCCCACATGGCAGCTCATAACCATCTGTAACTGCAGTTTCAGGGGAATCTGACGCCCTCTTCTGGCCTCCACAGGCACTGGATGCATGGAGTGCACAGACATACATATGCAGGCAAAACATTCAGACACATAAAATAAATGAATATTAAAAATTCTAAATTCAAAATTTATCTTGATATATATCCACTGCTAGATTAAAATAGAGAACAGTACCATAGAAAAAAATCGAGATAAATTTTTATTGAGAGGCTCTGCCTCTCAGGGCACGTCATGCTCAACTAAGTCAATAAATGCATTAACTACTATAGTACTGGTCAAACTTGAAAGCTGCGTCAACACCTGCTGCTCCTGCAACACAAAGGACCCATTTGTCCCTAATGCCCTGGTATAAACCTTTAAAACCAAGAGTGCAGATAAAATTTCAGTGTAAATAAAATGTTGGGCAAACGCATAGGCCATTTTACTATTTGTGCTATCTGTTACCCAGAACCCACCTGCTGGGTTCAAACTCAATGGGTTGTATTCAGCAGTGACTCTGATTTAAACATTGCTGAGCGACATCTCAGTGGTAGCCCGCAGAAAAGGTTGATCACATGTCACTCCCCCAAAACTCATTTCCTTTGACAAATAGAAGATATACATGGATTACACACTGACTTTGGCCCAAGGAAGTTAAGACTGACTGACTTTGTTGTAGGTGAAATATATAAGTATATGTATGTATATATATATACATATATGTGTGTGTGTGGTTTACCTATTAGCTACCTAGTAGATCATGTACATATATATACATAGATGGGAAGAAAACATTTCAAATATCATAGTCTGTAATTATAGTATTGCTTTAAGAAGCCCTGCTTTAATAAGAGTTCCTACCAGGTGATAGTTAATGAAGTAAATGCATAGAACATGCCTTATTAAATGCACTAAACTTCTATTATTGACCTTAAATTAGAATTCAAGTCGAGTGGTGGTGGCCTTTAATCTCAGCACCCTGGAGGCAGAGGCAGGTGGATGTGAGTTCAAGGTCAGCCTGGTCTACAGAGTGAGTTTCAGGACAGGCTCCAAAGCTACACAGAGAAACCTTCTCTTGAAAAACAAAACCAACAATAAAGAAAGCAGAATTCAAAATATTTCAAGCAAACCTCTTGGAAAGGCTCTGCCCCCGCCCCAGTGCAGCTGTACACTCCTAATGCGTGCTCAGAAAGGGCTAGAGAAATTTCTAGTTAGTGGGAGAGAAGAGGTGGGGTATATGACAGGTTTTCTCAAAAAGCTATGCTATGAAAGCAAAATACAGGAAGCCGATGAAAGAGTAGAGGAAATACAGTAAACTCTTTTTTTTTTTTTTTTTTTTTTTTTTTTTTTTTTTTGGTTTTTCGAGACAGGGTTTCTCTGTGGCTTTGGAGCCTGTCCTGGAACTAGCTCTTGTAGACCAGGCTGGTCTCGAACTCACAAAGATCCGCCTGTCTCTGCCTCCCGAGTGCTGGGATTAAAGGCGTGCGCCACCACCGCCTGGCTCCAGTAAACTCTTTAAATCTACTCTTTTTTCGTTTTCCCTGATTTCTCATATGTCTGGCACGTGCAATGCTTATTTTTCACAGCTACAAAATATCTCAAAAAAAAACTTTGAATGTAAGAGTTATATGAAAATCTAGTTGTTTGAAAGTGGGCATATTCATTTCAACCTATCATGCATAAATTTGTTTCTAAATATAAATTTTGGTCTCTAAATATCAGAGTTCAAACATCTGAAATACAAACATCAGACACGTCATCTAATGCAAAAAGGTCATCTTTACTAGATCAGCGAGTCTGCTGCTGATGCTATTTAATAAAACATGGCATTTTAAGCCGGGCGCTGGTGGCGCACGCCTTTAATCCCAGAACTTGGGAGGCAGAGGCAGGCGGATCTCTGTGAGTTGGAAGCCAGCCTGGTCTACAAGAGCTAGTTCCAGGACAGGAACCAAAAGCTACGGAGAAACCATGTCTCAAAAAATCCAAAAAAACCCAAAAAAACAAAAAAACAAACATGGCATTTTAATAAGTTTTCTCGACATCTGGTGCTAATAAAAAGGATTTTATATTTTACAGCTAACAATTAGGGGAGAAAACATGACTGTAGTTTTATTATTTATCACAAACCGCATCTGGGAGGCTTCATTTTCTTCTTGGTTGGTTTATATAACGAAACTAGGTACTTTATGCATATGTTTTATATAGGATTGAGGCCAATTCCTAGGAACAAATAAATGAAGAAAGAAACATTAAACAACAGCATGGTTTTTAAATAACCCAACTGACTCCAGTGTTTTCCAGGATCAAATTTAGTGAATAAAATTCATTTTAGAACAATGATCCCAGGAATTCGCATCTGGATAAACACTTGTGAGATTTCAGGGCGCGGAACCCCACGGAGCTCCAAGAATGTCTGTCTTGTGTGAAACCGTATTCTCTCTAGGCCAGTGTAGGCCGGTCCTCATTCAAGGCAGGGCAGACAGCTGGCAGCTGGGGAGAGTGGCTCAAGCCGTCAGCCAGGCCCAGGGCCGCAGATACCCTCCTCCTCGCACCAGGCTCTTTCCAACTGTGCTGAGTGCAGCCTGCCCTGTTCCTATCTGCTCAGAGTTCTTGTCTCCCCCACTCTTTGTATCCCGTGTCGAGTGTCTTCTCCCATACAGCATGTGACATCAGTTGTTCTCTGAGTCCCATTTACCCCAAGCTGCAATGCCTGGGCTTTCTTCTGGAAAATATCGTATTAATCTGAAATGTCAATATATATTCAAATATACATACATACACACACATACATACATATACACATACACACACACATATATACATACACACACATTTGCAGTGTGGAAGATTTGAAACATAACGGCTGGTTGAGCAAGAGCATTTGGCAGGTGTAAGCAACAGGAAGAAGTACACTATGAGATGCTCAGAGAGACAAATGTCATCTCTTAATGGAAAGCAAAGGTAAACATTTACGGCTTTATTTAGCTTAGAAATCTTTACAAATAGTACAGAAGTATTTCTTGTTGAAAGCCAGAAGGATGAGGAAGGCTGGAGCAGGGGCGAGCATCTGGGCAGTCCCCTGCCTGTGCCTTTGTAGCTCTCAGACTGCATATGTTTCACTTACAAAGAGCTTTGAGTAGCTCTTTCCTCCAGCAAATGCGAACACTGGAAATGGTGACTTGTTGTTTCCTTTAAGGTATTAGCAAAGAGGCTGAGAACCCTTGACCCTAAATCTGAAACTCTACAGATGTAAAGCTGGAGAGATGGCTAAGCACATTGACTGTCCTGTATTTATTTATTTATTTATTTATTTATTTATTTATTTATTTATCTATTTATTTATTTTAACATAACTCCTTTATTGATTCTTTGGGAATGTCACACCATGCACCCTAATTCTGCTCACCTCCCAGGTACCCCATATCCTCTCATTACAACTGCAGTGATCCCCAAAAGAAAATTAAAAAATAAAACAAAACAAGGAAATAAAAAAACAAGAACAAAACAACCTCCCCCCAAACCCCTCAAGTTGTAGCCCCAATCCCGGGCTTCTGTGTGACCTTTGGTGGCAACATGGGTCTCAGACTTCAGCAGAGCCATGGTAGGACCATAGACCCAAACAAGGTCCTCAGCAGCAGACCCGTCCGGAAGTCACCATTGCCCCAGCTGCCAGTACAGGCCACTTATATCAGCAAGACTCCAGCAGCAGCATGGTCCCTGAACACTAACATGGCCCCAGACCTCTGGTGTCTGTATGGCCTTCCATGATAACTGGAGTCTTTGACATCAACACAGACCCTGGCTGCAGTACGGCAATGGGCCCAGACATGGCCCTTAGCTGCAGCTCTGGCCCAGACTAAACCATGGCATCGGGTAGCAGCATAGGTCACCCAGATGTGTATGATCCCAGTTGCAGTATGGCCTTTGGGCACCAACATGGTCCCAGGTGGCTGACTGGACCCTCGGCAATCACACTGCCTTTGGTTGCAACAGGAGCTACAGAAGTTGACTCAGCCCCTGGCTGCTGTAGGACAACGGACCCAGACATGGCCCTCAGTAGCAGGACTGGCTGCTTTTGCAGAGGACCTGGGTTCAATTCCCAGCACCCACAAGGCGGTTCACAACTACCTGTAACTCCAGTTACGTATGTATTATACATAATACATGAGAGTATCCGACACCCTCTTCTGGCCTCCATGGGTACTGCATGCATGTGGTGCACAGACATGCAGGCAAACACACCTACACATAAAATAGAAAGTGTTTTTTGAAAAGGTGCTGCTTAGATCTGCTGCAGGAAGTGTCTGCTATTTATAGACTGAATTCTTGGAGGAAAGACTGAGGTAACATGTATGAAGGCGCTCCAGGCTCAGGGAAGAGGCAAACATGCAGGGGGGAAACTGAGAACACGGGTGACTCAGTGGCTGCTTCACTTTGACCAGGACCCTGAGCTGTGCTGTGTGAACACAGAAAACAAAAGGCAGCTTCCTGCTTATTCAGTAGAATTCTGCTACTTTGGACCAAAGATACAAGAAGTTAGTTTGAAAGAAACTTGTTTGAGACCAATGACAATGATGACAGAAGGAAAAAAAAAAAAAAAACCTTTCCCACCCATACAGCAAGAATATGGCCATAAGCCTAACGCCATGGGCTATGACACACAGAAGCCAACTATGGTGCGGGAGTTCTGACAAAAACAGGGGTGAGGAGGGCAGTCCCAGCTTCTAGCTGTGAACAGGACACAGCCTTCTGGGAGAGTGAGTGTCATGATGGTGGAAAGCCTTGCTCATGGTCTCTTATCAGACAGCACTAGGAGAGTGTGGGCTAAGCAGGGAGTAATCTTGGAGCAGTTCTGGGAGACAGGAGTTGGGGAGTAAGATCTGGGGGAGGCTGAGTATTGTGCAACTCCCTGTACACAGAACGGAAGCAAGATGAAGAACAGTGTGGGGGATGGATGACCAGATCTCAAGACAAAGGCTTGTGAGTTCAAGGGCATTTGCTGTAGCTCACTGCCTGTGGGATGAGGATTACAACCCAACCTTGTCAGTCAAATCTTACCTATTTGTAGTTTTGGGTTAATTCACAATGGTTTTGACATTTTCAAATAATCAAAAAATAAAAGTAAAAAATAAAATGAAAACTATTATGTGACACAAGAAAACCAGACACTATCCTATTTATTTATTTATTTATTTATTTATTTATTTATTTATTTAGACAGGGTTTCTCTGCAGCTTTGGAGACTGTCCTGGAACTAGCTCTTGTAGACCAGGCTGGCTTTGATCTCATAGAGATCCATTTGCCTCTGCCTCCCAGGTGCTGAGATTAAAGGCATGCACCACCACCACCTAGCCCAATTTTCTTTTTTTAAAATTATATTGCATTTTTTACTTAATGTGTATTTTTAAAACACTGAATTACTTGTGTGGTGTGTGTGTGGGTGTATGTGTGTGTATGTGTATGTATGTGTGCTTACACTACAGCAAACATGTGGAAGCAAGAAGACAGCTTTGGAAATCCATTCTCTCCTTCCACCTTGTGGGTCCTGAGAGTCAAACTCAGGTCATCAGGCTTTGTGCCAAGCACCTGTCAATTCCATTATCAAGAATTGAATTTTATTGGAATATAGCCATGACCGCTTGTTTACAATTTGTTGGTGGCTCCTAAGCTGTGTACCAGTCTCCCACAGCTGCCACAAGGAAATCGCAGACTGAGTGGCTGAGACGACAGCGACCCACAACCTAGTGTGTTTCCTAAGGTGCACTGAAGAAGAAAAGACTGGAGAGTGCATCTGAGGACCTAAGAACAATCCAGAATAAAGCAGAAAGAGGAAGGAGCTGAGCATAAAGATATTATCAGCCATGGACAGGTCCAAGCAGACTATCTATGTGACTGGAGTCTCCAAAAGAGTGAAGACAACGGGAAAAATATTAGAAGAAATAATTACCAACTTTTTCTAAGTTAATGAAAATTTCAAGCCACTAAACAAGGATCTCAGAGATATCTACACACAAGAACACTGACATGGCTCTGGCATATGCACTAAGGAAAATACTTAAGAACAATTGTAGAAAGACGAGCGCAGCCACTGCATCCAAGGGAATAAAGATAAAATAAAATGAGCAAATGATTTCCAAGCCTTGGGCGAAGCAAGGGAGGCGAGTGACCAATGTGTCTGTCTGTGCTCGAATACCTGGAGACCTGGAGCAGCCTTTAAGCTCCACACCCCAAAGTCCCTGGTTCTTCATTTCAGCCTTCCCTACCTTTGATCCTGCTTTATTTCTTCCACCCACCATGATCTGTGGCTTGCATTTTGGTGGCTCTTCATTGATCTTATTTTTTTTCTATTTTTGTATTCCTACCAGACTTTATCCAAGACCAACCCTCAAAAAACACGTACATCAGACAATATTGGGCTTTACTCCATGACCGTCTCTGGTGGGTTCTTCCTGCCTTAAAGAAGGGCATTGCAGAAGCTGGCTCCTCTGGTCTAACTTGACACTGCTCTCCTCTGCAGCCACGCCTCTGCATGCCCACAGTCTACCTGAAAAACTGGCACACACCATGCTACGGAACATGCCAAGTTGCATAAGGCATACTATCTGCTGTGAACCGGGCGATCGTGAGTTTTATGTCCATAAGGAAAGAGCAATGCATATTATGGCTGGGCACTGTGGCCTTTCGTAATCAGATTGCCATTCGCTGTCAGGAAAATGCATTCGACACTAAGCAAAGAAGAATAGAGCTGAACTGTGAGACAGCCCTCTGCTCCCACAAGCGAGTGCTTTCAGATCAGGCGTACATCGTCCGCTCTGCACACACGACACCAACGCACTGGCTCTTCACTTGTGTTCCATTTCTCCCTCAGCTTTGACGGATCGACATATGAATATTACACAAAAATTGAAAGGCTGAGAAGTTAAATGGACGTTACCACGTGAAAACAGTAAACATTTAAAAAACCCACAGAGTAACCTAGGAAGGTGGCGTAGTTTACATCTTTAGTCCATATTTCTAAACTGCTCTCAAGGCACAGAGCATGAAATGGGGATAAGGTAGCCCAGGCCAGGAGATGGCCTCTTTGAACTCCGAAGTCTTTTAAAGCCTGTGACACAAGTTTAGGAAATGCAGGAGAGAAACACAATTCCTGATGTGTGGTCTGTATCACAGGACACATAAGAGAAAATATTTCCCCAAGGATACACTAGTGTGCTGCGTAGCAGATTCTTTTATGTTGCATAAACAAGCTGCTGAGAGCTTGTCATTCTATAGAGAACTGGATAGGACTGTATGGGGGACCATTTCAAGTTAGGAGTCTCTGAGCACAATGAAAGAACTCTTCTCAGAGAAAACCGAGGACGGGTCTTATCCCACAGTTAGCTGAGGCCCTAACAGCAATAGTGACAAATACGTGGAAGTCGGTGAGTACGGTGAGAGAACCTACCACCCTGGCCTTCCAGATCTATGGGTTCTCCATCAGTAAGTCAGCCAACCACAAACGGAAGGTATCATTTAAATTTGAATCTAGTACTGAACACATTCAGACCCCTTTTTATTAGTACCTAAGCAATACAATGTTGCAAGTGTTCACTCTGTACTGGATATTATAATGGTCTTGAGGTGATTGAAAGTACATGGGGGATGTGAACAGGTTCTAAGCAAATATTAAAGCATTGTATAGAAGACACTTGAGCATCTTCAGATTTGGGTATCCTAGAAGAATCTTGGAAAGAATTCCTAACAGATATTCAGAGACAATTGTATTTTAATCATCACGACAGTTCCAAGACAGAGATATTACTATCAATTCCACTTTATAGATGGCATACATATTTGACAATATGTCTGATTTAAAAGCATCTTTGAGTTGCTGTTTGAGGATACAATCAGTGTGATATTCACAGCTCACACATCTTTTGTGAAATCCTACACTTGTATTATTTCAACAGCGCTGGTAGCAAGCATGTCGGAAATCAGGCAAGTTAAAATTGTCGCATCCCCTCTCTGGCAATTAACTGCATTTAGGGATAACCCATTCATTCTGTGGGGATAACTCCCCATGGTTGCACAGCTCCACTTGGGATCCCACACTTCCAGTTGTCTGAAAGGGTCTCCCAAGCAGACGTTCCCTCAGGTATCCGATTCATCATTCTGAGTCAGAATTCATCCTTCCCTCCTCCTTCCTGGTTTCGTCTCTCATGCACCATATATATTTCTTGTTGGAGAAATCTGCACGGGAGCTCTTGGTTGTAAATGTTTTATCCTTAGTATTGACCTCTTGCTGGTCTCTTCACCTGGTCGACCCTTTGGCATTTAAGAGCAACTGGGCTGATGGAGGGCAGGCTAAATGAGAGGTATCTGGGCTACAGACACACCTCATAATGATCAGTACTCCTGTTGTAAGATGGGTTCATCATTTCAGGACTGGGGCCCTCAAGAAAGGGCAACTTTACTCCTTTGCCCTTTGCTCTCAGCCTTACACTGGGGGCTGATGAAGGGAGGAAGCCCCAGTCTTACACTGGGGGCTGATGAAGTAAAGAGGCCCTCAGCCTTACACCAAGGGATGATAAAGGGAGCGGGCCCCAGTCTTGTACTGTGGGACAGTGAAGCAAACAGTCCATCATAAGATACTGATAATGTGATCTCAAGAAACACATTTCTATTCATTAATAATTACCCAATTTCAAGCGTTTTGTCCTATCATCACGAAATCATATCCCTTCCAGCCTCTTCATTCGGCTACTTCTCACCGGCGGAATGAGAACAGAGAGGACAGCATCATTGCCAGGCTCAGGCTCCTCTTCCCACTCTGCTGATGGGATACAGGGCACTGCAGGAACCTACACAAGGCCAGGGTACTCGAGAGAAAAGAATCTGCGCCCTTGAATGCTACAGAACAGCAAATTGCTCAGACCGTGAGCCTCAAGCTGTTGCAGTTGAGACACTCTGCATTTGGACAATCTGTTTCTCACTGCGGGCTTAGCCCACCAGGCTAAGGTATGCTCTGTGAACTATCTTACTTAATCTCTATAATAGAGAAGGTATCACTGCTATTTGGATCCTATAAAAAAAAATAAACCTTTGGACCACTTTGAGTGATGTTTTCAAGATTCTTGGCTCACTGAGTTACTGAAAGTTGAATTTATGTAGAATCTATTTTATTCTGAGGATTGATGGGACAAATGCAAAATGAAAATAGCTGGCACTTCATTCCGTGGCTATTTACAGACTAGTGTTTAGACTTTCTCCCAGGTATTAGCTGTGAGCCATGAGGGGAGACAGTGGCAAAGATACAACCTAAGAGCAGAGGGGGCAGGGGATTTAAGAATAGATAGTTGCTCACAACAGTTCTGTGAGTCACACAAGCATGCATTCTCATTCCGTTTTATTTAAGAGGAAACTGAGAGATTGGACTTGAGATTGTTAGCATCGGGCAATGGCTTAGCTCACCACCCTGTCTCTGACTGCAGAGGGAGCGCCTGTTACCCCAGGATGGGATGAGGAGAGAAGATGCTCAGGGGAACTAGCTTTCGCTGTGTAGAAAGTATAGCTGGGAAGATCTTAAACACAAATAAGATGTTCAGCCAAGAGTGTGAACTCCTGTCTCTGGATTCCTGGGGTGCTGAGGGCCTGCTTGCAGAGCCGAACCGTAAAGATCTTAGCGCACCATGTCCAGTCAAACCGACCAGCCAGAGAACTGGACCCTATCCACGCAAGCGCTGCTGCAGCGGCCCATTCCTAACAGAGCATTCTCAGCTTTGATGCTCACAGATCTACTTAGATAAACTCGAAATTCACTTCTATTTACTAGATTCACAATGCAAGTTCCACTTTCCCAAATGGGAGGAATGGATAATGCCCCTCAGAGAGCTCCTTCCAAACTGAAATATAACACACGCATGACTGTGCTTCAGAAGCGACTGATTACCCGAGTGCTGCATTCGCGATTCACTCACATTAGCTCCCGGGTGTTTTTTTTTTTTTGTCTTTTTTTGTTGTATTTTTTGCTCTTTGGGGTGGGGGTAACATGATCAGTTGATTTTTCTACCTATCCACAATACAGGCAGGCAAACATATTTACTTTTTTATAGCATAACAAAATGACCTTCCTGAGAAATGCTCAAGGATCCCTTTGAAATGCGACACAAATCTTTGTGGCATTGAAAGGCCAAATTACACAACAGGCTCGTCCAAATGAAATTTACTATTTTCTGATAGCTGAAACAGGAAGTAGAGCGAAACATAAAAGGAACACTCTTTCATTATAAATGCTTTCTATAAAGCCAATTACCCAGGGGTAGTTACAGTAATGATGTTTATGCATTTATGTCTCAGATAAACCTGGCAAGTGAAATTACGTAACACTCTCCTTGTGTTTAATCAAATCACAGAACGGACGGTGTCTTTATTTCCTAGGTATAACCTTTGCAGTGGCAACCAGTTCTCTCTCCCTGTTCCTATCGCCTACATTTGGGCTGCCACAGCATATTTCTCAGTCATTAGCATAGCCTTGGAATATAGAAGAAATCAGTCAATCGTGGTTGAATAACTGAGTAAACGAATAAGTACAAAAGTCTTGTGGTTTTCCTGCCAACGAGCTCTTCACCATGCTGTCAGTGTGACATAGTCTGAAGTTGACATGTTCTTGCCTACAATCCCCCAGTGCACATTCAGGTCCTTGGACTCCTCCCCTCCAGGAAGTGGCTCCTGCATTCTTCTCTTGACCCACCTCCGTCACTCTTCCATTCAAGTGACACTCGAGCCATCCTCACAGGGCAGCATCTTCTAGTTGGTTACCCTGTTTCTTCTTTCCAGAATCTCCTTCATCATCTTGCCCTTCTTGATCTGTGATACTATTCCTTGTCATTAATTCAAATTTCTCTTTATTTGCGTATTTGCTTGCGTGTGTGTTTTGTGTCTGTATGTGTGTACATTTTTGCACGTGTGTGCATTTTGGTATGGGTACCTGTGGAGGCTAGAAGAACTGGAACCCAGAACTGGAATTACAAGAAGTTGTGAGCCACCTGATGAAGGTGCTGGGACTGGAACTCTGGTCCTCTGAGAGAGCAGAGGGGGTTCGTAAGTGCTTAGCTGTCTCTCCCGCCCCTCTATCTGGTTTGAGAAGCTTTCTTTGACTATTTTATGTAAAGAGTTCTGTGAACCTTCCTCAAGCTTGCTTTGCTCAGCAAGCCTTCATGCAAGATCAGCATACCCACATCATCAATGCAGATAACTAATGGAGTATTAACCTCCAGTCTCCAGTGACTTCCCTCGTGTTTTCTCCCCTCCTCCCTGAATACGAAGGGAGCTCTTGGGAGAAATCGCTGTTTTCAGGCATGGACAGACAATGTTGAGGAAGTCTGGTCATAACTGAGAGCTAGAAGGAGCTATCAACAATTACTAGTGTATCAGCAAAAGAACTAAGCCAGCTTCCAGAGGCTTCCACTGGCCAAAGGAGAGAAAGGTTAAGGAAAGTAGGGTATTGTGTTTAGATGCAGGGAATCCTAGTAACACTGACAACTTGTCAGCAGAGTACACAGGCAGACAAAAACCATTATTCTGACAAATTTTAAATAAACTGTTAGTTTGCCTTTTCTAAATGGATTGCCCCCAAACAAATCTAAAAGCAAAGGAGAAGCTGTTGTTTACTTTTGTCTTTGCTTTGACAGAATACCTGGCAGGAAAACTTAGAGAAGTAGAGTCCATAAGAGGGGTCACGTGACCAGCTCTAACATTTGTGATTTATTGGGATTCTGCTTTAAAAAAGCAAAATATCTGGCCTGGAAATAAGATCATCACTTGGTACTAAAAGTCACTGATGACTTTGGGTACCTTCTCCTTTAGAAATGCATGAGCTGAGTTAGCTCAGCGCCTGGAACTTGCTTCACTTGGTGAGAGGAGGGGAGCTGTGGGCACAAGCAGAGACTCAGCAGAAGCAAGTAAACGAGATGAGGGTTCCCTGCCATTCTTCTACCTCAGCTTGACCGCATCCCAGAAGTTAAACAATGAAAATATTAAAGGCAGCTCTGTTTATAAGCATGTTTTCCAAAGCCGGAAACACTATTTCAGCAATTCTCCCTTATTGGAGCTTCTGGTGTCTGCAATTCTACCTACTCTGAAAACATACATAGAAAGTTCAAGAAATCAATATTCTGAAGTTTCAAACTGTGTCCATTCTGAGTAGCAGCATGCTGGAATCCCACAAGTCTTTCTCCATCCTGTCCAGGACGTCACCCGCCTGTCATGCTGTATGTGCTGGCCACGGCGCAGTCACTGGTCACTCAGGAGCCATCTTCCATATTAACCCTCTGTTCTGGTATAGCAATGTGCATGCTCAGATCACCTTTAATTCACCCACCAATAGCTCTCAAATGCCAGACTGATGATGCTGGTTACTTTTCCACATTTTGGTGTTACAATGGTCGTACCTTATTGTTATATGTTTCTATTAATCTCACATGGTGCCTAATTTATAAATTCAACTTCATCATAGGTACAGAAACTCAAGGCTTATACAAAGTTAGCTACTGTTTGCTCCTTTGGTCCCTACTGGAGGTCTGGGAACTTCACTCCAATAGAAGAGGTGGACAGAAGCCTCCCTTTGCCTCCTTGAAATCAGTTCCACACTTGTCCATTAGAATTAGACTTAGCTCCCAACAACCACTTAGGGGATCACAACTGCACATACTGCACCCATATGGTATACATACACTCAGGCAGGCTCTCTTCCACACATACGCAGTAAATAAACAAACCTTTAAAGAATTTCACCTGAATGCACAGAAGATCAGCAAATTGTTTTACTTACTATCTTATTGTATTTCTGTAAGAGAACAATAAAATATTGACTTTTGCAAAGCTTGGTGACAGAGCAGAATTTCTGTACTTGCAGGAGGCAAAATCCATGCTTGTGTTACATAATGAATTTAAGGCCAACAGAGCTATATAATTAAACCTCATGTCACAGAACCAAGGGCCAAAAGGGCAGTTCAATGACAAAATGCAAAAATGAAAGCCTTTGGGCTCCTTCTTCTTACCACTTAAGAATAAAGAGGGTGATTCTTATTTTTCTGTATTTTCTTTCACTGACATGACTCTGAAGGTTACAAATTATTGGTCATTACGAAATTGATGAGAATTTAGAAATATATATTGCAAGTATTAATAAATAGTTTTAAAAGATGAAAGAAAAAATTTTACACATTTAACATATTGAGTAAGATAAGTTTATAGAGACTTGACTCAGGGAAGCTTGGCATTTTTAACTGTTCCTTTGTTTGCTAACCCAGACAAAAATAGTAAATTGAAGCAAGACCCAATTTGAAGTTTCAGCTTTAAAGAGTAGCAAAAGAAAAAGAAAAAAAGATTGGACACAAAAAATCCTGAGAATTTTGTATTTAAATTTAAAAGAAGATTGTCCTTCTTTCCTTGTTTTGTTTAAGCAGATGGGAGAGAAACAGCAAATTCGATGTGAGGGAAAAAACCGCAACTCACACACTAAATACAAATTTTGTACAGACTTGGGGACTCCAGCCTCCATCCTGGTTAACTCTCGATTTGAACTAGAGAACTTTCAGGATGTGTTTCCTTGTGGAGATGCTCCCAGCAAGAAAGTCACAGGATACTGAACTGAGTCAGGTTGAAGTCTTCATGAGTTGCCCCAGGGCTCAGAATCATCAGGAACCCTGCAGTTAACCTTTCTAACACCAACATTAGGAAAGATGTTAGCTTTAGGATGAGAAACTAAAAGAGTTGTAGATTGTTGAAGACCTGTGGTCTAAAACTATTGTGAAGGTGGACTTGGAAGCTAATTAGAATTAAAACGGCACAGATATCTGCAGTGATGGGGTGATCTGGAAAAGAGACAGAGTAGCAGACAGAGGAAGAAAGTGGTGGCACACTCCTTCAGTCCCGGAGCACCCAGGAGGCACAGGCAGACAGATGAGTTTGAGGCCAGCCTGAGCTACATAGTTAGTGCTAGAACATAGGAACTACTCAGAGAGACCCAGTCTTAACACACACACACACACACACACACAGAGAGAGAGAGAGAGAGAGAGAGAGAGAGAGAGAGAGAGAGAGAGGAAGAGAGGAAGAGAGAAAGAGAAAGAAAGAAAGATAATTGACGACAATTTTTATTATGTCTATGATACTAAAAAATTACCAGAACATTTGACTTTATGGAAAATATATATGTATTTCCTTGGGAAGATGAAACTTAATTAAATGAGACCTTTATTTAAGTAGTGTTCACTTTTGTAAAATATAAACAGTATTATTAAGGTTTCGGGATCAGTATACAGTCTTTTCTTCTGTATAGAGCCAAGAGAAGAAAACCCAAGAAATAAAGCCTAGATAATCTCATAACACTTCAAGATGTAATTTATTGTTCTACATTAAAGTCTTTAGGTCACATAAACATCAAAAAATCAATTCCATAAACAACTTTGTCCAACCCTGGTGTTCTCTCTTCTCATCACCTGTGACCTTTAACGCTACAAGCAGATTTCAGAGAAGCTTGACTAAGCAAACACTACAATAGAAGTAGAAAGTTGCAGATTTACATAAAAAAATCTCCATTATTTAAAATCAATTACCATGGAAGAAATGTTTCCTAAAGCATAGACTGTTTTCCTCTCAATTCCAGTTTGGGAAACTGCAAATGAATTAGCGGAGATACAGGCAGATTGACTTAAGTGAACGCCAAGAAAAGCAATGGCTAATGACACTTTACATTCAGTTTTGAAAAATCATCCTTTGTTAATTGCCAAGGTGATATGGTCCATGATGCCAGAGAATGCTTCCAAGGGAGGTCAATTCAAAGCGCAATATAATAGCTCTGCAATATTTCAGACTTTCAAAAATGCTTACGAAAGTTACAAAATAATGTTAGACTGTATCACAAACCACCAGTGTGTAGTTCTTGCAGTTTAAAGCGAGGCTTTGCTGCCCCGTTTCTTCACTAGGAAAAATAAGAACTGCTGAAGGACAGTAAAATAGATTATAAGGGAATTTCCACCCATGGAGTATTTCTTGTAATATGACGAAACTGTAGAAGAGGCTTGGTCTTGATAAAACCCTGAACAACAGCCAAGAAAATGGCCTCCCAAGGGCAAAAAAAAAAAAATCCCTATAATTCATTTTGTAAAGATCAAACAAACTAATGGATAGGCAATTACTGACTTGTATATATGTCTATAAAATATAAGGTAAGATCACAGTTATTATTAAAAATTGAATTTTCCTGGAACTTAACAGTTTCAAATTACTGAAAGGGCAAAGAAGGCCAAAAGCCAGAATGAAGCCAAGGTAGAGTGGGCTCCAGTAACTCAATTCTCAGGTATGCTTTTGTGAGTTGTGTGTGTGTGTGTGTGTGTGTGTATATATGTATGTATGTATGTATATATGTATGTATGTATATGTATGTGTATGTATATGCACAGATGTTATGTAATTCAAAGTGTTGAAAATGAAGACCGGGCTAGGTACTGGTGCTAGATGGATCCTTGACTGATTTATAAATCAAGATCCTGTGCTCCTAAGCAGTTCCAACTATGGTTTGAGATGAGCCCCAGCCCATGGAATAGGGATGTATGGGCTGACCTTAAAGCCCAACCCGTAGGAGGTGTATGGACTTCCCAGTGTAAATGAGGCTCCAGCCACACAGACAACAGCGGACCCAGAAAGCCGCCAGCTGCTTGGCTAATCATATTATTGTCCTGCATTGCCTTCCCATCTTTCCAGAATAGAATTTGTCCTGGGGTGTGTGATCTGCATGGCTGTGTCTTTATTCTGTTTACTGACAGACTTCTTCACCTCCTCAGGGCTCACTCCCTTCTCCTCCCAAACACCACATTACTTTATTCCTGTCTGTACTTGGTCTGCCGGCAGAGCACCACGATGTCTGAACAGCCCCCACAGTGAACCTGTATGTTCTGATCTTTGAAAGATTTCTTCCATGACAATCTGTTTAGACTGTTACATTGTATTACTAAACATATGAGGCTTTCTGCTGTGGAGCCAGTTACTAAAGCAAAACTTTTTTTTTTTTTTGCACTTGCTTGAAATAATCATTATTATCATTTGAAAATGACCTTTGGGGAAATAAAGCAGCTGTCTCATCAGACTCATCATATTGTTGAACTACCTGTAAGCCCTGTGACTCTGAGCCATTTAACCTCCCTAATCCTTGGTGCTTCCAACATAGATGTTGATCATCTGTATGTCCCAGAGTGGCAAGAGAGACCAAACAAAGGCCACTAAGCGCTCTTAGTCTTCTCCAAGCTCAACATGCAGGATACTTTGCAGCTACTTTTCATAACAGAGATGGTGTTTCAACAACCCCCAGGCTAAAATTAGCCTGACATTGACAGCTATCATTTCACATATGTACATGCAAACTCATCTGAATGTTAAAAATATTTCAAATAATTTTGTCTACATGCTTGATAACCAGAGGAAGACGTTAAGATGTTAGCATATTTTAAATAGGCTGTAAAGATGAAAGAAAGAAAGAAAGAAAGAAAGAAAGAAAGAAAGAAAGAAAGAAAGAAAGAAAGAGAAAGCTTGAGAAAGCTGATACAAGGCAAGAACTGGGGGAAAAGAGCAAGAATGCCTCAGGAATGTGAGCATGCTCCGAGAGGCCCATGGATGCTGGTGTGTGCACCTAAGTGTTGCTGTTATCCTCTGCCATGTCAGTTCTTCTAGAAGATTGTTTTTCTCACCCTATGCAATAGTTACTTTTCTTGTCATTGTAACCAAACAACTGACTAAAAGCAACTTATGGAAGCAAGGGTTTCTTTAGGATCCTGGCTCAGAAGAATGCAGGGCATCTTGGCAAGAAAGCTGTGGCATTTGGAACCACCAGGAAGCAGAGATTGGGGACACCAGAGTTCACCTGACTTCTCCTTTCCCTTTATTCATTTTGTAGCCTTCATCCATGCAATGGCATCATCCACATTTGAGGTCCGTCACCCACTCCCCTCAGAACCCAAGGTGTGTCTCACTGAAGCTGGAGGTATTTGATGGTCAGTCTTTCTATGGCAGCTGCAGGGGCTTCTGCCAGCTTAGGCTGACACTAACAATTAGTCACCACAATTCCCTCACCGTCAATGCGTGGGACTCTCCCTTAAACTGTGACTTTCCACCCTGCAGTCCTATAGTCTTGTGATGACATCATAATGGGAAAAAGAATACGAAGTCTTATCTGTTCTAACACTGCACAAAAGGTTCAGATTCTCTCTTCAGAGACTCATGGCTATCTCACACTGAGATACTTTGTGAAATAAAAGCTTAAGCTACATAATTTCAACATATAAGAGCCAACATTCCCACCCCAAAATGAGGGAAGACCGAGTAAAGACCAGATTTTAAGTTGCCCGCAATCCAGTAAGTAACCCCTTAGTCATGCTCCTGTGACTGCCTGCCCATGCCCTATAAATAATCCCACTTGTCTCACTGATTCACCAGGCTTGGGAGGATTCATTCCTTTGGTCACCACTGGTGTCCTATCTGGGTTGAATTGATGTTCATTCATACAATAGGGCAAAACCAGGACACAACTCATCCAGACTCAAGTACATCCTCTCTCTCTCTCTCTCTCTCTCTCTCTCTCTCTCTCTCTCTCTCTCTCTCTCTCTCTCTCTCTGTGTGTGTGGTGCAGTATTCACTAGCAACCACCATTACCCGGCACACTCTCCAAGTGCCAACCACCTGACTCTAACTTCATCTCCCTGCCCCTTGTGCACTTGCTATTTGGCCTTGTGTGTATTTTGCTTAATTTATTTATGGTTTTCTCCCTCACCTCGCCTAGATTTCAGGGGAGCGTAGATTCTGTTGATACCAGTGTATCCTTGGTAATCGCACCCATGGTTAGTAAGCTGCCAGTAGACACAAATCACGAGAACAAGTAAACCAATCCTCAGAAGGGAGACTGTGTGAAAATGACTCACACAAGGGATATTGGAGTTTAAGGCATTTCTTCTCTGTTTCCCCAGCCTTTTACATGCGTACTTTAACACACTGCCTGGGTCACTGAATATGGCCTGTGAGGACATCCCCACAGATATCAGCTGGTAATGGAATCACAATGCAAGTAGACGGAGGAGACAAAGCAGAAATCCCATTTGGTTGAAGATGGAAGTTGATGCTTCTCCACCACACACACTCAGCAAAATAAGAGCAACCGATCAGCCTCTTAAGGCAACCGTCAAATAGAGAGCTCTCGATGTTTTCAATTCTATAGATGATGCTGTGCAGCTACATCAATAAACAAATAGCCCTACATCATGTGAGCACAGCAGGAAATGTTAAAGCTAATGTTCCTCCAATGACTTTTCTTCAAGTTCTCACAACAGAATCTTCCAGCATCAACAGTACCGTGTAACTGAATATTATCAAATCTCAGGGAAGTTAATTCTCATGGCATGACTACGTGACTCCATTTCTTATCTGCCTTCAGCTCCAGGCCTTGCTGTGGGCTTACCTTTTATACGTAGCTATGCCAGATAACTCTAGCACAGCCCTGCATAATCATGCAAACTGTTCAGAAAATATACAAAAGATAAAAATGTCATAGAGAACTGTTTCCTCCCACATTTTAAATACCTCCCTAATTCCATATGTTAATTTAGAAATACCCCCAATTTCATCATGTTGGGTTCTCTTTGTCATCATGCTAGTCTGGATATTTGGAAGAAATTCTTCTCTTGGGCATTAGACTCGTTAAGGAAATAATGTCTCAGATCGCACGAGATCCTCTGTATGGTGCTACTGAGAAAACCTCAGAGATAAATGACAGACATTCCAGGGGTCAGAATGACCTAAGGCTATGCATACTGCTTGTCCTTTGGATGGATGATTTTCTTTCCTAGTCTTGGATACAATATTTAAACATTTGTATTCCATGTTTTCGTTTCCATCTTTTAAACTGGACAGAAACACTTGCCAAGTAATATAATCTTTGGTGGTGGGGGAGGAAGAAGTTTTAAATGGCTTTAACTTTTTTATTTTATCCTCTTTTCCCTTTCATAATGGATAACTTACAACAGTTTTCATCTTGGGAAAATAATCTTCCTACAGTTAATAGAATTTATTTTGATTTCAGATAAGGATATTTGTATTTGAAAAAATATTATAAAAGTTACAAAGCTTAGTAGCAATTTAGTCCTTCATGATACAATTATTATTGCTGCCATTATTATAATCATTATTATTATTTAGGCATTTCCATAGTATTTATGCAGATATAAATACTATGGTATCCATATTATCCATGAAGCTAATGTATAGTTATGTGTATATGCATATTCATGGTAGAAATGTCCCCATAGTCCTACTACCAGTGCACAAATATATCTCCCTAACTCATTAGTCCATCATTATGCAATTACTTTACTTTAATATATTATATTATTATTGGATGATTGCGTCGTGTGTGACTTGTTTTACAAGAATTTTTCTGAATTACCGCATGCCTAGGCACATGTGTGGCTCTGCGTGCTGAGGACTCTCATGCCTCCATGGTTTAGTTCTACCTGCTCACCATTAGGATAGTGAGGCACAGACTATAGTACTCTACGATTTCATCACAGTGGCAATGTTGATGATAAAGGGTCTACGTAATCTCTGCTTGATTTTAAGCAAAGGAATGAAAGTCATTTTACCCAATATAAAATAAGGAGTCTCTTTTAAATCTCTGATTTGTGTGTGTGGACATATACGCATGTTTATGTGTATATGTGCAGATGAACATGTCAAACCAGAGGACCTCAGCTGTCATTGCTTAGGTGCTCTCCATCTGGGTAGAGTTAGATTCACTCATTGGCCTGGGACACGCTGAGTAAACACATTCTGCTGGCCAGGGATGTCAGGAATCTGCCTTTCTTTGCCTCCCTAGTGCTAGAGTCTCAAATATGCACCACGACGCCAGGCTCTTCTTTAATTCTCTCCTCTCCTCTCCTCTCCTCTCCTCTCCTCTCCTCTCCTCTCCTCTCCTCTCCTCTCCTGTCCTCTCCTCTCCTCTCCCCTCTCCTCTCCTGTCCTCTCCTCTCCCCTCTCCTCTCCTGTTCTCTCCTCTCCTGTTCTCTCCTCTCCTCTCCCCTCTCCTGTTCTCTCCTCTCCTCTCCTGTTCTCTCCTCTCCTCCCCTCTTCTCTCCTGTTCTCTCCTCTCCTGTTCTCTCCTCTTCTGTTCTCTCCTCTCCTTTCCTCTCCTTTTCCCCCTTTCTCTCCCCCTCTTTCTTTTTTTTTAACATTGGTCCTAGGAGTTGAACTCTGTTCCTCATGCCTACGAGGATAGTACTTTATCCAGGGACTGCTATCCTCATCCCAGATCTTCAATTAAGAAAAAAGGAGAAAATTAAGAGCAAAGGAGAATTTTGGTCATATGACAAGTTATGCTCGGTTTTCTTGCTAATATCCTGTAAAATACCATTTTTCTCTGATGTGGGAATGATTTCTTTCTAATCTGTTGCTTTCATTGGTTAATTAATAAAGAAACTGCCTAGGCCCATTTGATAGGCCAACCCTTAGGTGGGTGGAGTAGACAAAACAAAATGCTGGGAGAAAGAAGCCAAGTCAGTGAGTCGCCATGATTCTCCCAGCATTCTGTTCTGTCTACTCCACCTACCTAAGGGTTGACCTATCAAATGGGCCAAAGCAGTTTCTTTATTAATTAACTAATGAAAGCAACAGATAGAAAGATGACCCTCCTCCATCATTTCTCAACTGAACTTTGAATCTCTGAGTGGCAAATGTTCTCTAAATGAAATCTGCCCTGGCTTACTTCCACTCGAGACTTCCTTTGTGGTGTTTCTTTATGGTAGGAAGATTAGACCTTGGCTCAGCTTACAAATTTGGAGAGGAATAAAAATCACTGTCCTGGAAGGGCTGACATTGTGTCCCTGGTACTCACACCTGAACCACTTGTGTCACATGCTACTCCTTAAGGTGTAACCGAAGCACGCCGCCTGCTTCCCTCCGGTGAAGACTAAATGTGTGTGACTGATTGGCTTCAGTAGTGGTAATGCTTGCCTGAGACACTATTCTCAGCCACTCCCAGACAACGGAACTGAGGCTGTCATCAGTATTCGGCCTTGGCCAGTGTCTCTCTCTTGGTGGAGAAATGAGGAGGGTTTTCCTCCATCATAAAAGCAGTCACCCAACAGGTGGCAAATCCAGGCTTTTCATTCCTAATCTCAGTTTAATCGCTAAGGCACTCCATTTA
Source organism: Chionomys nivalis (assembly GCF_950005125.1). Lineage (NCBI taxonomy): Eukaryota > Metazoa > Chordata > Mammalia > Rodentia > Cricetidae > Chionomys > Chionomys nivalis. Next base: position 81,475,550 of record NC_080088.1, on the reverse strand, counting down.
TCTTCACATTGACGTGTTTATTTATCTTTCCTTTACCATATGAAAATATTCCTGGCCCATTTGGTGGGCAAGTTGGCCTATTTATTTGATCTTCCTTCTGCTTTAAATTACCATCCATCTTTTCTCTTTTATTCCGGCCTTTTGCACTCTGAGCATCTGGCAGTACTACTGCTGGATCTTCTCTCATAGGTGCAGTAGGCTCTATGCACTGTGGAGAGCCTCCAGCTCGTGAAGACGGAGTTAGGGAGTGAGTGTATCCTGCTGTGTGTAACTGTGGAATTCTGAAATGATGAATAATGCGGGCAACACGTGGATAGTTGGGTGGTTCTAGTGTCGGTTTAGTGCCATGAGAATTGAAGAATGCCAGCATGGAAGGCTCTATGTTGTGATGAGTTCTCTCACTGGGCACATCAATAACAAGCTCGATATTGATAGAAGTTAAATAATTTAAATGCGTACTAGTCAGCCAGCACTGCCGCGATAAAACACCACACAGTAGGACTCAAGCAGCAGGGACTTATTTCTTTTGCTTCTGGAGGTTGTAAGTCTAAGGAGGTGGCAGTAGATGGGTGGTGTGTGTGTGTGGGGGGGTCCTTTTGGATCCTGCTTTATGCTTATGCATGCTTAGTTGTCTTCACGTGACCTCACGTGGCAGAGAGAGAATGCGTTCCTCTTCTTTTCTAGTGATGCTAAATCCAGTGTGAGACTTCACCTTACAGTAATCAAAGGACCAGGTTTCAGCACTTTGAAAGCCGGGTCTTAGCCACATGAGCTTTATAGTTGTGCAAAGGTCATAATACACCCTTGGTTTGTGTATAAATAAGGATCAAAGCCAAGACTTCCAGAACCCACAGGAAGCTACCTTTTTAGACCAAAGGGTCAATCTAATTTACATCACTTACTTTGATGGATCGGGTGTGTGTTTTAACAAAGAAAGCTGAAATAAAAGTAAGGGTGGCAAATCCAGCAGAGCCCAGGAAATGAGGCCGACAAATTGTCCTAGTTCTGGATAGTTAGTTTCACTGTTAGAACTTCTCTGTGGTGTCCATCTCAGAGCATTTTCTCTGTGCATTTGTGGTTATATCTCCTACCAGCACCCCAAATAGGGTATTTTAGAGATGTTCAATGAAAAATATAGCCATGCTTCGAAATAAATTTATTCTGCGTGTTGTTCAGCTTGTATTTCTTCAGGCGCAATCAATAGAGTGTTTGTGGAAATCCTTTCCGCTTCAGTCTGTGATGACTTGTGACATTTGTTTCTATGCTTCGCAGCAAAGGGAATCAAGGGTTGCTACATGTCACGAAGGTAAAACCAATTCCAGCCAACGGTGCTGCTCTCTCCTGAGATCATCCTCACCAGGGTGCGTGAGGGGTGCGAGAAGACCTTAACCATTGTTCTTGTTCTCATCCTTTAAGGCCTGGAAATACCGGCTGTGTTTTCTAGTTAGCTGATCTGTCCAACACTCTTGCTTAAGGCTTAATGAGCAGTAGATGCGATAAATGTAGATCAAGATTTATTAAGATAAATTATATTAATATGCAAAACCATACAGCATTGACTACTCCAGTAGGTATTTTACAGCCGTTTGATTTAGCATCTCTTCAGGACGTTCTCCATAGAAGTAACTCCTCATCCTTGATACAGAAAAAGGAAACATGCACTTCAACCTCACTGGTGTTTGTGTTGCCCTGGAAAATGTTCAAGGGACCCAGATACGCCCCAGAGGAACACAGGTTGGTGGTTCTTTATCTAGAATGCTTGCAACCTGAAGCCTCTTGAAGGCTTGATTTTAAAACTATTTACAACTGCATTATAAGATTTCTTAGGATGGACTTCAAATCTGAATGCAAGATTCACTTATGTTATTGTACTTGAAGGCCATTTTATACACTGTCATCAGCATCATGTGCTTTGAACTGTGCTCATCACGTGAGTGCTGGTATGGGATTTTCAACGTCTAGCATCACAATTGATGCTTGGGAAGTTTTGGATTTGGGAGGAATTTTGGTTTTCAACTTCTGGATCAGACATACTCAGTTCACACTTGCATTTACAATTGTGGCTATGTTGTTCATTAAGAGAATGATGCTACTGGCAAAACCATAGCCTGCAGTCACAGCAGGTGGAAGAGAGAATGGGAGAAGTGCCCTATGTCACAGAACTTGTATATATCCAATGTGTTTCAAAGTGACTACATCTCTGGTTTTTCTATTATGGAAACCAAAAATTCCTTCTTTTCAAACTTTTAATTTTTTTTTAAGACAGGGTTTCACTATGTAGCCTTGGCTAGCTTGGAACTCTCTATGTAGACCAGTCTGGCCTAGAACTCAGAGAGGTCCACCTGCCCTTGCCTCCCTGGTACGGGATTAAAGGGCGTGCTACCATGTCCAACTTTATTTAAACCTTTGAGATCTCGATTTCTATGATCTGCACCATAGCAAACCCCAGGATAAAGTGTTTGATATTTAGAAGAACAGTGCTACAAACATCTGACTTTCAAAGGTCAACTTGGCTGAGCTGGGATGACGTATTTCCAGGTTAGAAGACAGGTTGAAAACTAAAGGCAAAGCACTGGGGTAAATGATGCTTCATGTACTTTGGAACTCAGATTGTCTAAATATCAAAGAAAGAGCCTGGGCTCACACACTTGCAGTGTGTTGGTTAAGTTTCATCTGCTACCCAAGCTAAAGTCATCTGAGCAGAGGGAACCCCACTGAGAAAAAAAAAAGGCTCCTATCAAACTAGCCCGAGAGCATGTCTGCAGAATCATCTTGTTGATTGATCTTTGACGTGGAAGGGCGTAGCCCACTGTGGGAGGTACAACACCTAGGAAGGCAGGCTAGGTGTAGATATAAGACTGCAAGCTGAGCAAGCCATGAGGAGCAAGCCAGTAAGCAACATTTCTCCATGGCCTCTGCACCACCTCCTGCCTCAAGGTTTCTGCTGTGAGCGCCTGCCCTGACTTCCCTCGGCAATGAACTGTGATTGGCATGTATAAGCTAAATAAATCTTTTTCTCCCCAAGTTGCTTTGGTCATGGTGTTTTATCACATCAACAGAAACCTGACTATGACATTCAGGGTGACATTTCCTTCCAATTTTCAATAAAATCATACAAGAAAAAGATTATCTTCAAATGAACCCATTAATTCTGAAAGGAAACGGGAAAAATCAGTTATTTCTAAGTGTCACCCTTCCTGTCACCACTCAGCCCTCCCAAAATACTAACCAGAAGCTTTGCATGACAGATGAGTAAACCTCTCCACCTCTTGCTAATGCTAACACTGGTACATGCGGACATGTAATGATAAGAGAGACTGAATCTTAGTGACTAGGGAAGTGAGGACCATTTAAAAATATTGGTTTCTACCTGCCTCCTCCATGGCTGGCAGAGGGAAGAGTAGAAGTTTTTGCAGAGTTCATTTCTGGGATTTGCACACTTAAGGGATTAGATGGTGGTCCACTCCTCCCATTATGAGATTCAGATGGCCAGGCAGAATGCCAGGAATGTAAACCTTATTGCTGAGTTGGACAGTCAGTAAGGGTAGGGACCAGACTGCTGGGCAGTGACTGTGGGTGAATTTTGTTTTTGTTGCCCTTTCATGTTATGTCCAAGAAGTCAACATACCAACCAAGAGCTGTCAGGTCCATTGCAGAATTGCAAAACGTATATGGTAGATGTCAATACCTGCCTCAAAAGTCATGTCTAAAGGAAGGAAGAACTGACAGGTTTGAGCATCTCCCCAGGGACCATCTGTCAAGTGGCTAACGTGGACAATGAAGAGACAGTCCTCCCAGAGCACAGGGAAGGGCTGCATACAGAGTCTTAAACAAGCAACTCCCTGTACTCCCAGGTTGAAGAGCCCTTGACAGTAGCTATACATGTGAGTTCAGGGCTCACCCTCCTCTTCTCTCTAAAACGGAAGCCTTACTGCAGTTGTGATGTTTTCTCTCTGCCTCTGTGAATTGGCAGTGTTACATGTACCCTTTTGCTAAGCCATGAGGAACTACATTTAGATCTAACAGTGAAAAATGGCCTAACTTAGAGATTCTGTAATTAAAGTGGAAAACAGCAGCTAGATGAGCCTTAGTGTGGTCTGTCTTCACAGGGAAAGGATGGCAAGCATTCTGCAAGGTAAATGTCTATTTTTGTTATATTAGCAGGAACAATTTTGGAAATCTTTGTAAACACATTACAAGGTGCTAATGGATGCCAGGCAGTTAGAGGACAGAAACAAGGCAAGTGATATTTAACCCATACTTTGTTCAGCCTGGAATCTAACTGGAAACTCATTTTCCCACATTTAAATCCCATCTTCTGTCTGCAAGAATGGGTCCCTCCTGGGAGAATGTCCAAGTAAATACTGCTTCTTCAAATCCATTAAATCTAAGGAAGGTCACATGGCTGAAGCCAACCAGTAAAGGCTCTGGGGAGCTTTGTTGGAGTTATTGAAAAATGGACTCCTTACATTGATTTAAACTAGGAATGTCGATTGCTAGTACAACATGAAGTCAGAACTACTGCACTACTGCTGGCCACCCCAAAGGGAGTCAACATACAGCTTACTGAAGCAGAGAAATAAAAGAAATTGTTTCTATTCCTAGAATTATTATTAATAATTAATATCATTAGTATTAATTAATGATGTTAATATTAATTCTATTCCTAGAGTTCCTAGATCTAGTTCATAGCTTTAGACAAACCAACTTTTCAATTTTTTTTGTCGATAGGCTTCTTTGTATGTTTAAGAGAGAGTGTTAGCCTTCTGCCACCTTTGAGCAAAGAATTCTTAATTCTTTCAAATGGTCATCTAACACAACTTATTTTTTAAAGACTTCTATATTTCTGAATCCCAATATGTGTTTGCTTCAAATACAGCATTTTAAGACAGGAATTGTTGATTAAGGAATTGACTGGAGGAAATCATTTTAACCTGAAATAACATTAAAACATAGCAAAGGTTGTGAAGATCTGAATTAGAAAGCAACCCCCCCAAAAAGTGCTAAAGTACCATCATTTATTAGTATTTATAGCCCACCTGTGCGTTCGTTTGTATTAGGAAGCACTATGCGATAAAACTTTGAAAGCAGCTAAAAAGAAAAATATCTGAATAGCAATAACAATTAAGGGGAGAGGAAGTGACATGAAAGTCACAGGTTGGGTCTCCACTCCAGTGCAGCAGAGAATTGGTCTTCATTTGCTGAAATGACAAGCCACAGTGGAGATTAAAGAGCGCTGTGGTATGCCTATGGTGAAAGAAAGATGTCGTCAGGTGACCCTGCTCCTAACAGTGACACCACTGAGCTCGCCATGCAGTTAAATCAAGTCTTCAACAAAAATGCATGAAGGCCCTTTCTGTGGTTTCTAAGAAAAGCTGATCCTTCACGAAGCTCCAATCAAGGCGATTGGAAGCGGGCTTTGATGGCATAAAGACTATGCAGGCCCCTTTTACTCTTCTTCAGTTATGAAGCATATTTAAGAATGTTTAGAGATTATAATCTAGAGCAGAGGTTCTCAACCTGTGGGTTGCAAACCCTTTGGGGGTTGCATATCAAATATCCTGCATATCAGATATTTACATTACAATTCTTTTTGTTGTTTTTGTTTTTGTTTTTCTAGACAAAGTTTCTCTGTGTATTTTTGGTGTCTGTCTTGGAACTAGCTGTTGTAGCCCAGGCTGACCTTGAATTCACAGAGATCTACCTGCCTCTGCCTCCCAAGTGCTGGGATTAAAGGCATGTGCCACCACTGCCCGACTACATTACAATTCTTAACAGTAGCCAAATTATAGTTATGAAGTAACAATGAAATAATTCTATGGCTGGGAGTTACCAGGACATGAGGAACTAACTGTATTAAAGGGTTGCAGCATTAGGAGGACTGAGAACCACCGCTCTAGAGAGAGGCTGTCCTGTCTCTTGAGACTCACTCATCATAGCAGTCGGATGGTTTATAAACGCTTGCAGTTAAGATCACACAGCGGCTTGATACATGGAGTACACAGCTAGAATTCTAACTACGGGAAGCTGAGTGGATGCTGGTTTTGAATCTGAGTCCAAGATTGGTGTGTGTGTGTGTGTGTGTGTGTGTGTGTGTGTGAGAGAGAGAGAGAGAGAGAGAGAGAGAGAGAGAGAGAGAGAGAGAGAGAACTTTTCTGTTGTTTTTAAAAGATTGTCTTCATCCTTTAGCTTCCCTTCCAGCCCAGATGTTTCCACTGGACTTCTGCTTTGCCCTCTGGTTATGCTGCCTAACGGGGATTCATTGCCACATTCTTTTAAATTACTTGATTGTGTTAATTTTTCTAGGCTGTCCTATGGTTTTAATTAATCTAAAATAAATCCTGTGTGTTATACTCTCTCCTCTATTCCCAAGTTTCCTCACTCACCTCTGAAATTTGTTTTTTCTCTTAGTCCTCTCACACCTGTCACACCGTTTCCTATACAATGGGAAGCCCTGGCCAACGCCTCCCACACTACCCAGAATCTGGCCTCCCAGCTGGCCAGGTCCTCTCAGCTCCATGACAGGGCACATTTAGTATTTCCAGCCTTCACACCCCACTTCTATTTGGCCCACAAGAGGTATGTAAGGAATGGGTGAACATTTTTGGCTCCCTCTCAAAATACATACATTAAAGTCCTAACCACCAGCACTTTGAAATGTGACCTTGACCTTCGAATGAACCACTGTACCCAGTTAATATTAGTCATACTGAAGCAGGCTCCTAACCCAAAGTGACTAGTACTCACAGCAGCAGAATTCCAAAGAGAACACTAGACACAGGAAGGACAGCAAAGTATAAGTAAAGGCAGAAAACTTCAGGATGATTCTACAAACCGGGGAATGACAGAGATTGCCTGGGAGCCACAGAAGCCAGGAGAAGGGTTCACGGCAGAGTCTGTCGTACCTCTCAGCGAGAGCTAGTCCTGCTTCTACCTGGTTTTTGGGCTTCCAGATTACAGAACTGTACATCAATCCGTGTCTGCTACTGAACCACCCAGTCTTCCGCAGTTCCTCGTTCAGGCAGCTCCAGCAGAAGAGCACAACAGCCACCTCGGTTCCTTACGTTGTATTCACGCTGCTTTCATAACTGCGGGGCTAAGTAACCTGAACAAAGAGCGCAGCTTGAAATAGCAGATATCTGGCTCTTTACAGAGAGTTTGTTGGTTTGCAGCTTATCTGATGGGTAGGCTGGGAAACAGGTGGAAGGTTTATTCTTTCTGGTGTCTTTTCTGAAAACTGCCTGCTGGTCATTTACAAGTACTTTTTTCTTCCACAGAGACCAAAGTACGCTCGACTGATTTGCCTAGGACCAGGAAGTCCTATTCAAATCTCAAGTATAGTGAAAATAGGAAGGCAATTTGGGATCCAGGGCATGTCCTTCAGTTTAATTTTTTATCATCAATGAAGTGTTTATCATAATCTCTTTCCTGTACTTGTATATATGTCTCAATTGGTCTCAGATCCGGAAGAGGGAGCTGTATAACTCATCACCCTCCACAAACCTCAGCTTTTTCCTCTTCATGGCAAAACAGTATTGGAAACACAATTTCCTTCTTGAAGTCTCTCCAAAAAGGAAGCGAGCGCTGATTTTTTTTTCATTTGGCCATATCCTCTCTGAAGATGCAATTCTCATGACTCATTCTTAAAACACCACACAGCCACATAAAGCTGCTTGCACTAATGCTCACAAAGTTCAGATTCTTTTTCCAGGCATCTCTGTTTGTTTATGACTATCTATATTTCCTTTTATGGAATAAACCTCAGTCACTACAGGGCTCTGTAGACAATGAGCTTCGGCATGGACTTTTGCTTGAGGTCTGGTTGGTTTAAACGCTAATTCTATGCTAGGCTAATTAAAGGTTTCCCTTCATTAACAGTGAACACCCTCTTAATCCACTGCCAGAAGCTTTATTCATATTGAGAAGGAAGAAAAATATTAAATATGAAAATGACAAAGGTAACAAATAGCAGCTTTGCAACTTAGAAAAATTAATAATAATAAATATAAATAGTATGTTTATTTAATAAACATATCTAGCATAATAGATAAAACAAATATGTAATATGTATGTAATATGTATATATATGATAAGCATATCTAGAAATAAACCTAAGAAAAGATAGTGTTTCCCCATTGATCTTTGTCAAAAATACTCATAGTATCCAGTTTTCTCTGATATCCAAATGTGGAGGCATGAGAGAAGAAGAGTCAAGAGTTAGGAAAGGACTTTGACAGAACAATCTGGCTTTGATAAAAAGATGCTCATGAGAAATAACTGGATGGAGACTTTGGCGTTCTCAGCTTGATCATCTAAAATTCTACACCATAGATGGATGTGGGAGGACAGGCAAGGTGGCCTCAGCAGAGTCTGTTGGCTGGAAATAGCTAAAGATATTCAGAAAAAAAAAATGTACTGTAAGGAAAGTCAGCTGTATTTGAACTCTGGGTCATTGGCAGAGGAGAAATGTAGCCATTGGGAGGACATGCTTTTTCTGGCTTGATGATTGTTGACAAGAGGAGGTCACAACAGAAAGTGAAGAAAGAGAAAAGAGCAGTTTCCTAAGGACTCCAAAGAGGGCACTGTTCAATAAACAGCACATGGAAGAGGGGAAAGTGGGTGTGGGTAGAGCAAATGGAACAGCCTGGAGTCGAAGGAAGCAAAGAGGTGAGTGTAACACTCAGCCTCAGTGTGTTTGGAGATTTTGTGCTTCTTGATGGGAAACCCTGATAGGTAACACCACAGAGTCTCACATGGACCATAAAACCAGAAAGAAACACCAGTGCCTGCCACCACATGCCCAACAAATCCAAGTTCCCCATGCCTTACCCTACCAAGACTCCTAGCACACAAAGACGTAGAGACTTACTGTGGTCAGAAGCTGTGGACTTACAGCTTCTAAAGGTGGGAACCCAATCACAAAGAGAGGATGTTATTAAAGTTACTGCTTCTACTTGTGAAGATGTCATAGAGGCATGAGCACTAGGTGAGGTCATGTTAGATATCAGCTGTGTGTGGCCTTGGTCAAGTTACTCAAGTGCTCTGGCTTTGCTTCTTGTATTAAAAGAATGGGATCTTTCCAGCCGTCTGGCAAGGCCATGACAGAGTTGACACAGAAGCATATGTGGGAAACACTCCTCTTTAATTAGGTGTCCTGTTCGCATGGAATACTGTGGAGTCTGGTATCCATAAAGGTTTTGAACACACTGATTTATAGGTTGTATTGTTTCTTCACACACAGCTTCCCCAGAAATAACTTTCCCCATGTACACAATAGTCACAGCAAAGCCTAGGGCTCCTTGAATAGCTGCTTTGAGAGGCATCCGTGAATGACTGCATATTCTAAGGGGATACAGCTTGGGAATAAAGCAATAAGCTAGTGCATACGAGAAAGAATTACGAGGAGAAAAGCCTTGGAGGGCACTGGGAAATGTGGACATAAAATTGTTGGCCTAAATTTAACGTTTTCCAGAAAATGGGACAGTCAGTGTCCAATCTCCTTGGTAGTAATGGCACTATTGGGAAACCCTAACTCCAAATCGCCTGCCAATTTCTGGGTTTTTGTGTGTGTGTGTCCAAAAAGAGCCATTTTTCACTTCTATGAAGCTGCTGAAAGCCCTTGTTTTATGGTAAAATAAAAACAAAAGCCTAATTACGGAACATTGCATGTGCTCATACTAAATATATAATGAATGAGAAGGCTTTAAAAGGGCATAATAAATACTTTGATCAAACAAATCTGATTGCCCCCAACAGAAAGGCAGTCCCCATCACTCACTGAGGGGTTCAATTTCCATCATTAATGATGCTCTGAGGTGAGGATTTCTTCTCACAGATCTCATAGATCACAGCACTTCCTTTAGCCAATAACCAGTGACTGTTTATGAGCCTGGCAGTTAACAACGCATACACAGGTGGAGGGTGGGGCTAGCTTAAGTCCAAGAAGTCACTATGCATAGTGACTTCAGAGTGTGTTTTCTCCTCTTTTTTACTTTTTAAATGTCCTCCCTGACTCAACTCTGAAAGGATAGATGCCTTGGGTCCCCATGAAGCTCCCCCTTCTATGTTACCCCAGAGAGCTGCTCTCCTGCACTAGCCACATGTGGCTATGGAACACTTGGGCTGCGACTATACATGCTGAACACACATTCAACTGCGAAAATAATATATTAAGAATTCTGTGTGTCAGTTATTTGATGAAATGATACCTTTTATTTCACCTGTTGTTTTTCTTTTTAATTTTCTTTTTTTTTTTTTTTAAAAAAAAACAAGGTCTTGGCCTTGTACTCACAATTCTCGTGTCACCTCGAATCACAAAGGTGTGCCACCCTAACCATTCTTTACTTAAAAAAGAAATAATGTGCATGCTAGATCAATTTAAATAACACGAGTAGCTCGACTTAAACTCCCACGGGTAATACTAATGCAGCGTCTTAAACTCTAAAGCTCCCAGGTCTTCATCAGAGACGCCACCTCACTCCCAGATGACCTCCACATCTCCAGGCCTACATTATTTTTCCCAGTGGGTATAATCACTTAGCAGTGAGCTAGTTAAAACTGGTTCCCTTTGAAGGTTTCTAACTAAAAAGAATTTCTTGACTCACAAAGAGTACTTGGTACCACTCACGGGAAGCATGCCGGTCCTAAAATTATTCCATCAGGAATACAAAGAATGTTTTCTTTATTCTCAAAGGACTTAAAACAAAACAGGCAGAGTGGGGGGTGGAGTGCTCTCAGACACTCTTGCTTGTCTTGGAGGGCACAGTTGGCTTCCTGGATAATTACATCCAGTGTGACAGCGCTACGTGCAGTAGAATGAAGTTGGTCAGGCGTTCAAGGGAGTGTGGAAAGGTTCCTCTGAGAATGTAGAGCTAATAGAAATGGATGACGAGGCCGGATGTGTTTGTCTTGCAGAGAGTTCACAAGCAATATCAATCTAGCCCAAAGGAGCAATGGGGTTGGATACCATCCAAGGGCTTAGATCAATGGCTCAACTTATCTCCCAAATGTGTTCGCTGCTATTTTAATACTACTGATGGTTTAGTAGGAAAATGGATTCAGATAGAGATACATTCATAGCAAGTCGTCATTGATTGCAGGTGTGTGCAAACCTGACTCTTGATGTCCAAATACCAAGAAGGCGTCTTTGTCAGCCATCTTTCCACTACCAGCTCTTGTTCCCTGTCTCTCTGCCCATCGCCTCCATCCTCAAGTTGTAACTGTGGGACCCATTATTTAAATAAAATAAATTGGTTTAAAGAGAATGGGGTGGGGACTAGAAGCAGGAAACACAGAAGCCTGGAAGGAATTAGGGCTACTCAGGGAGGCCCAGACCTCAGATGGTGCTGCTCGGCCTTTACTTTGCTTGCTGCCTCGGGAACACTTTTCAGGGCACCTCGTTGGATTTGTCTGATTGTGTCTTATAAATCCTTACAGTGCCTCCAGAACTAACCCTCACCACAGATTTGTTTGAATCAAGAGACTGTCTTTGCACAATGCAAATGCTTCTGAGTGTTAAAGGGCTTTTTCTAATTTACACATTGGTGTGAATTTATTTAAGCAAATTGCCTTTCGGCCCTGAACTCACTGCTTTGGCAGCCCCCTTTCAAAATAAAGAGCTGGAAGACTGCCTGGGTGGGGCTGCTCCCCAAGTTCACCGTGCCAGCATTTTAGAGACAAACAAATCTGTGTTGTCAACTCCTTGAAGGCATTTTATTTGAGGGATGGCAAGTTTGGAGTTCGCTTTACCCAGAGGCAGCTCTCAGATTTCCCCCAGTAGTAAAAATGGTGTTTATGATTGGGTCCATAACCTATGTCCTGGAGCAGCTCTTGTGGCTCCTCCCCTCCTGGGGATCTGTGGTCAGTCAGTTAACAGTGTCTGTGGGAGGGATATACGCTTCTTCAGTGGTATGGCCACTGCTAACTTATGTTTCCACAAACATCCTCTGATCCTGAAAGTAGCCTTAGTGAAATTCATGGGATTATCACCCCCAACCCTCCCCTGCAAAAACAAGCAAGCAAGCAAGCAAACAAACAAACAAAAAAACTACACAAGAGAATAGAACTATTTGGGAAAGGGAAGATCAGCAGGGCTGGGGGAGCAATAGAGAGCAATGGGGGCAAATATGAAAATATCACACTGAGAGTCATTTGCCCTAGTTAGGGTTACTAGTGTTATGGTGAGCACCACGACCAACAGTAACTTGAGAAGGAAAGGGTTTATTTTACTTCCCTATCCTGAATCACAGTCCCTTGAAGGAAGTCAAAACAGGAACTCAAACCAAACTAGGCAAAAACCTGGAGGCAGGAGCTGACGCAGAGGCTATGGAGGGGTGTTGCTTACTGGTTTGCTTCTCATGGCTGGCTTAGCCTGCTTTCTTAGACAACCCAGGACCACCTGTCCAGGGATGGCACCACCCACAAGGGACTGGGCCTCCCCCTCATCAATCACTAACAAAGAAAATGCCCCACAGGCTTGCCTACAGCTACATCTTATGAAAGCATTTTTCTTTTCAATTGAGATTCCTTTCTCTCAGATGATTTTAGATTGTGTCAAGATGACATAAAACTAGCCAGGACACCATTATTATAGGTAATAATTATATATATGCTAATAAAAAGAGGTGTTTGTTTTTTGTTTTTGTTTTTTTGGTTTTTTTACTGTGAAAACTAGGAAGATTGCTATTGATGGTGGAATTATGGTCTTCTAGTCTTAACTGTCGGGAAGGAAAGGTCCTGTTTGCTAAGCCTGTTGGCGGGTTAGAAAATGACTCATAGTAAATTATCAGTTCTGCTCGCTGTGTAAGAGCAACTCAGCAATTACTGAGAAACCTGAACATCAGGACACTCGATGAAAAGGTGACGTCTCCTCTGCATCTCAGTCACTCTGGTGGGAGCTTTCCTGGCTGTCCGCCTTCTCAAGGCAGCCACTGTGATACTGTGGACTGACCTGCTTCTGTCGCTTCCTCAGATCCCATCCATCAGTTGGGTCACCCTCGTGGGTTCTGTTTCCCCTAGGTCATGTGAAGTTTTGGGACATGGTGATAAAGACATTTTGACAAACCAATATTAGTTGGGCTTCTGAATGTTCCTCTGAGTCCATCTGCCTGAGCACTTTCTTGTAAAATCCAGTTTTAGGAAGAACCCTCCGTTCTATCCTCATTATTTAACCATCCTCCATGTCTTTGGTTTGTGTCTCTTTTGTCAGCCTCCACCAAGGATGTCACACCAACCCGGCCAGGTTTCAGCAAGAATCCCATTAGGTTGGTTTGTACTCCTGATGTTTCCTCCTCTTGGTAATCTTGGAAGTCTTGGATTACTGACTTTGTACTTTGCTTTACCCAGAAGTTCCCCTTTGCCCAGACTGCCTCAGAGTTGAAAAATCTGCTTAAAAATCTAGATGTCATAGTCCTAACAGAGCCTTCTTGAAGCATTCTATTCAAATCTTCTCTGCGTATACACGTATGATGTGCATATGTGAGGGCATTCATGAGCCAGAGACGCAAAAGGACGATTCTGCTGTTGGTCCTCACCTTCTACTTTGCTCGAGATAGGGTCTCTATTTTTTGTTTGCTGCTGTGTAAGCACTGAAAATGCATTGCCCACTTAACTTGCAAGTCTCTAACTATCTTCTTTTCATAGACATCTGATCGTTCCTGCTTTTATTTGGAGTATTTTGGCTTTGGCAGGAGCTGCACAGGTCTAGGGCATGGAAAATTTATTGCTGTGTTCAGAGCTGCTATCCAGTCAAAAACAGAAGAAACCTCTGCAATCAGTAAAAGGTATAAACCAAACCCAAACAAAAGGCTTACACTTTTCAGATAGGTCTGCCAAGAAGGCTCAGTGTGTAAAGATGCTTGTCAAGCCTCATAATCTGAGACCATCTCTGGGACCACACGGTAGAAGGAGAGAAGTAACTCTTATAAGTTGTCCTCTGACTACCACAAGTACACATGAGGAAAGCCCATCCAACACACACACACACACACACATGGATAAATGCAACAACATAATTGAGAATTTGAATTTTCTGATACACTATGTTTAGGATTCTGTTTAATAAATCAGAGACAAAGTATGTTTGGCAGCTGGGCTGACTTCAAGGGGAAACACCCTAGCACAGTGACCCTGTGAGGCATGTGACAGTATATTTTTGGTCACACAGTGTAAGTGGGCTGTGTTCCTGAAATAGATAATACATTGTTTTTCACAGCTGTGGCTCAGTGTACCTTAGCTATGGCAATACTCTCAAAGTCTGCGAGTAAAAAACAGGAGGACCTGAATGTTCTACAACAGTTGATCATGATCTGATGAAAAAGCACAACATTAAGTATGGTGTTCTGTCCTTGAAGAGGACTACTTCCTAGAAAAACAGTCTGTCTCTGTCTTACACTCCTGGGCCATTGTGTAGGCACAGAAATGGCTCTTAAGAACTCCTCCTGCCTTAGCTGGTGGCAAAGCATCCCTGCTTCTCCTGCTGAGAAAGACGTGGTTCATGTGCACTCTTTCTCAATTCTTTGACCATTTGACCATGCACAAGTCACCCGAATTCCTTGACTGTGGAGTCCAGGCAGGGACTACTGTGATAAAAGTAATGGGAATGACAATGGCTTAACAAGAGGCAGGATAGCCTCCTTTGTCACCAAAACCCAAGACTTTCCCACCTGTCCTTGCCTGCTTCTGTGTCTGCCTCTCTTGTAGTTCAGACAAGGGCTCCTTCATAGCGGTGGTGGCTCACACTTTTAATCCCAGCGTTTGGGAGGCAGAGGCAGAGGTGGACCTCTGTGAGTTTGTGGCCAGCCTGCTCTACAGAGCTAGTTCCAGGACAGCTAAGGCTACAAAAAAAAAATCCTGTCTCAAAAAACAAACAAACAAAAAATAATAAAGAGCACAGACTTAAAAAAAATATATAAAAAGGACACAGGCTCCTTTGCCAAATCTCTAGCTCCTGTTTCATCACAACTCCAACAAAAAAGATAAGCCTTAATGCTTCCTAGCCACCCTTGATTAGATTCCAGGAAATTCCCTACCCAGAGGAGGCCTCCAGAGTACAGAGAATCATCACTCAAGACCGTCACTCTCTGTCTGATCCTCCTCCAACGCTGTTCGAGGGGAAAGCGAGACGTCCTGACAGAAGAGCGTTTTGTGAGTTCTCACCCGGTCTTCCACTCACTATAATCTCTATGAAACCCCTCAGACATCCTGGGGGGGGGGATTATTTTTATTGTTTTTCTTACTTCACAGAAGTTGAAGAATAAAGAAACAATAATTGAATGCAAAGGCATCAGTAGAGGCCAGGTAGTTTGTTGACCAAGCTCTGGGCCCTTGTAGGAAAAAGAGAGCAGTTCAAAGTCTGAGTGAGGTGCACAAATTCTTCTAGAAATTTCACTAAATAGAAAATCCTTGCCTCTGAAAGTTCTTTAATACTTAACATTCCAACACCCAAAAAATTTTGGGGGTGTGGCCGTATAGTCATTTTTCTTTTCCAGTGTTAATATCTTGCCAAAACATCAGGTTGTTTGTATCTGAGTGACTCTGGATACTAGTCCGCAGCAGAAAGGTACTCCCACAAACTGGAGTGACACATGCAACACCTTCAAACCTTCCACGAAGGCCTGCTGTATTTAATTTGCCTAGCACTAACTTTAGATGTCCAACTGCTTTGGTCCCATAAAGGATAAATACAAACAAAATGATGGTGTCAATGTAATAAACGCTAAAGGAACAGGGTCTGTCTGTAAGCAGAACCTTGCTGATGAGGTATAGTGAACCAGAGAGAAGACGGAAAATTTCAGATCAGAGGCACAGAACTGAGGCAAATCTGAGGAGGGTAAGGAGATACCTAAGGACCCAAACAGTGTGCTATGCTTGAAGCAATAGGTCAGAATCAGAAGAGATGAGAGGAGGCTGGTGGAGGAGATATGGCTACACCATGAAGAACTGTCTAACAAACACAGCTTGATTTTCCACCAAGGTGACAGGATGACATTGAGGGATTTTTCCACAGAACAGACACAGGGTCAGATTTAGTTTCACTATGTATTACCCAGGCCAACCTTGAACTCACGGTGGACTGCACACCATCCTGCGTGCGAGGGCGACAGGTGCATGGCACAGGGTGGAAAACTAGTTTATTGGACCACATCTCAAGGAAGCTGGTGCTGGGGTCAGGATAGTGTCATTAAGGACAGCAAGGGATGGAATTAACAGATGAAGTTTTAGTAATTAGCATGAGGTAGGTGTGGTGACAGAAAACACACATTTAAGGGATAGGACCCAAACTGGGTGATTCCCCAGTTTCGGGGTTGAATGATGAGTTGACTGAAGGTGACTTTAGCTAAGTCAGGAGAAGACTTGATGACCTGAGGTCATCACACCTTGTTCTTAGGGATGCCGGCACAGCCAAATGGGAGCACAGGGCTCAGGAGCATGAGGGCAGATGCAGGTAAGAGAAGACAGTCCACACTCTACCTGTCTTCACTGCTCAGCACACTGCCCACTCCACCCTCACGAGTCAGTGAACAGAACATTAATAAAAAGCTGCTCATGAGTCACTGTCCTGAGACTGTGCCAGGGCTGCTCTTCTGAGTCAAGGACATGGGGTCAAACTGGAGCATCATCATCACATTCTCAGCTCAAGACACCTTGGGCTTGGCTTCTGTGACTCAAAAACATGCAGCCCAAGGAGGCTAGGGAGATGGCTCAGTGGATACAGGGCTTGCTGTGCATCAAGGAGGACCTGGGTTTGAATCCCTAGGCCTGGCAACAGTTGCCTGTAACCCTAGAGCTGGGGAAGCAGAGACTAAAAGATCTCTGGGAGTTGCAACTACCAGCCTAGCTAAATCAATGGGCTCCAAGTTTACTGAGAGACCCTGTCTCAAAAAGTATAGTGAAGAACTACACAGGAAAATACTCTGTAATGATCTGTGGTTTCCATGCACGTGTGTATATGTACATACATACACACACACACAAAACACATGCACACACAGAGACATACACACACACACTTTCACACACATTTAAAGCACAAATCTTGGACTTTCTCATTTCTATGAACCTGGGGTAGGCTGTCTTTAGACATTTTACAGTCTATAAAAGCCTATGTAATGAACTTTAGAGACTTGAGCATGACTTGTCATATGTACCCTAACTTCAGGACTCGCCATTAATGACCAGAAGATATCTTTGTCCCATGCAGAAAAACAGGCCCTTATGCAAGTCACACACAATACAACGTGCATGATATCCCTAAGCTGTCGCCTGAACTGAACTATTTGTTTGGTTTAAGTGTTTAATCCCGGTTTTAGTCCTTATCTAGTTCAATGTCTCATTTATCCTGGTAGTTACCTGGCAGCCATCACACTCTAATGACACCCTGTAAAGAGTGCCAAAACACAGAAGCAGATATTCCCAGCTTCAGATATGTTTTCCTGAAAGTGTATTTCTAGTGTTAACAGCAATGTTGGAATTGGGAAAGGTGTTCCCCAATGATTTGTGTATTTAAGGCTTGACCTTCAGTTTGTGGTACCCCTGGTAATGTTGGGCATTTTAAAAGGTAGGGCATCATGGGAGAGACCCTAGTCATTTGGATGGCATGTTCTGGAAGAGGGTGTTAGGACCCCAGGCTCTTTCTTTCTTCCTTTCTTCTGGCTAGAAGGCAAAGATTGCTACACTCCAACATAAAAAAAGCAGCAGGCCAACTGTCGGGGACTGAAACAGTTAAAGTAAACCTTCCTTCCTTTTTAAGTTAATGATATTAGGTATTTTAAAAACAGTAACAGAACTCTGACTACTACAAGTGATAAAGACTAAGTGCCTACAGCCTTCATCCTCCCAGTGCTAGCTTCAGGGTAGCACTGCCTTGAACTGTTAGAGGTCTTGCTTCAGTATCTGGAAAGAACAAAGAGTCCTTTGTTTGGCAACCATAGCCATTCAGAAACAAGTATGTATTCCTCAGATATGCCCTACAAGACAGTGAATTCTATACATCAGAGACACTGTGGGTGAAAATCTGCATGCTGAGAAAATAAGAAAAGGACAATAAACACATAAAGAGCTCACGTAAGGCTTGTAATCATGCTGGCAAGAGCAAAAATAATCTAAAAATACTTGTATCTCCCTCCCTTTGGCTATCTGATTGTTGAAACAACGACCCCCAAGAAATTGAATTTCCCGAGTCTCTGTCTTAGGGAAGGAACAGACTGGGATCCTGATGCCGACCAGAGAGTGAGCTTGATCTCCCAGAAAGGGATTTTACACAGTCTGACACTGTCAGACCCCTTACAAGAGAGAGGACCCGAGACAGTGAGGACAGGCAGGAACACACCTTACCTGATCCTTTAATTCTTCCTGCTTCCCACTCTCTAGTTAAACATAAGCCTCATGTCCAAATCCCAAAGATAGACTTGTACCTCCTCGGTCCTCGTCCTAAAGTGCTCCCCCTTTGAATAAATCTCCCTTTCCTGTTTTTCTCTATTACACTGTCCCTTTAATTGGTCTGTTGAGGACGAGTGGTCAAGCTTTGCTTGCTAGGGCTGCCAGGACCCAGGCTCCGATCCCAACAACTGTAGGAACAAGTTGATGTTAATCATTGAGATAAAAAAAAATGTTTCCTGTCTTAAACTTAGGCAGTAGCCATCTTCTCTCCCATGGAAGCTCTGGGCTCACAGTGGTCAGAGAAGCCAGAAATGAGCTGACACATAAGAAATCAGCCTTGAAATGGGAGAAATAACAAAGGGACTACTCAGGATCCAAATGTTCAAAGATTCATAGGCAGAAAATCACACTGAAAGTGTCCATTTGCCACAAAACTGCCTACCTGCCTGCTGCCTGCTTACAGGTGACCATCTTGGCAAAATGCTCAGTGCACATAATGGAAGTAAACAAAGGAGAGAAAAAGATTTGAATAAGCCACATAGATTTCTCTATCATCTGTCTCTATCTATCTATCTATCTATCTATCTATCTATCTATCTATCTATCTATGTATCCATCTAATAAATCACCTATCTACCTAATCACCTATCTACCTAATCATCTATCTATCTATCTATCTATCTATCTATCTATCTATCTATCTATCTATCTATCTATCTAATCACCTATCTACCTAATCATCTATCTATCTATCTATCTATCTATCTATCTATCTATCTATCTATCTATCTATCTATCTATCTATCTATCTATCTAATCACCTATCTACCTAATCATCTATCTATCTATCTATCTATCTATCTATCTATCTATCTATCTATCTATCTATCTATCTATCTATCTATCTATCTATCTTCTGTCTATTATTTGTCTGTCTATCATCAATCTGTGTGCACACACACACACCTTTTCCATTCCTTGTGTCAAGAGGAATTCATCAAGAACCTGGGAAAGGCTTCTAGCTAGTTATCTGTAGTTCCATTCTCCAAAGGCTGAGGCCGGAGGCCATTCAGGGCTACAAAGCAAGAACCTGCCTTATGAAACAAGACTGGCTTTTCATATGTTTTTGTTAGGGACCAGGAAATTTAAAACTGTTTCTTTTTTAATATAATTTATAAAGTTACTGTTCCTATCCTGAATTAGCTAATTTGGAAACGATCAATTACCTGCCTCAGATAATGAAGAGCTACTGTAAAAACAAAGGGAGGTTTTTAAAGATATCAGGAGGTTGGCCAAGAGAGGTGCCAAGTGCCTCTTTACTAAATTACATTCTTTTTTTAAAAAATATTTATTGATTTATTTATTATGTATACAATATTCTGTCTGTGTATATGCCTGCAGGCCAGAAGAGAGCACTAGACCCCATTACAGATGGTTGTGAGCCACCATGTGGTTGCTGGGAATTGAACTCAGGACCTTTGGAAGAGCAGGCAATGCTCTTAACCGCTGAGCCATCTCTCCAGCCCCTAAATTACATTCTTGTAAGGGACGAGGGGTGGACTGCAGCAGCACACTAAATAAACGGCTTTCTCCTTCCTAACTCTCCTTTTCTGTCTAAATAAGAAAAACAAACGTTCAGTACGTATTTTCTTTGGGAGCTAGGAAAACTCCAAGATGAAAACCGAATGTAAAATTTGTTTTCTTACCAAAAAGAAACCAAGCGTGGGTCACTGTCACCGTGAACATATTTAAGATGCACTCTCCTAGGTGTTTCTCCCTTTTAGTTTAGGAAGCCCTGTAGAAATCACCTATATAATCCAATACCCTTTTTAGAGGGCCAGACCACACTGAGAGAAGGCATAGTTATGTCCCATATTGTCCCAGTGGTGCGAATAGCGTCCCTCACCATCACTAGTCTCCAACGAAGTGGCACATTTGTTCTGTGTGATGAACCTACATTAACACGTGAAGGTCACCAACCCATGGTTTACCTCAGGGTCCATTTGACAAATTTGGAGAAATGTGTGACACTGTCCATAACTGTAGAATCACTCGGGGTAGTTTCTCTGCCCCAAAGATCCTCTGCGCCCCACCTACTCATCCTTGCCTCCACCTGACTCCTGCAAACACTTATTTGTTCTTAATTATTCCCCAGTTTTGCCAAAATTTCCTGGCACGATCTTTTCAAGTTGGCTTCTCTTACTCCAGAGCATATATTATCTTTTTCAAAAGCCGCCATACAAATCCCCCAAGCCCTTTAGAGCTGATGTGGTAGTGTGGGAGGGGACACACAACCAGGCCTCTGGGACTGACCTCACCACTCTGGACAAATCACTTAGCCTTCCTGACTCTTGATTCCTTATCTGCTAAGGGAATGATTCCTCACAGGGTTGTTGTGGGGATTAAAGGTGTAGTAGCTGCCGAGAGCTGAGCACCATGCAGTCCTAGTCCTAGGAGTTAACGGTATTGTTTTGACTGCAAGGTGAGTCAAACAGTTTCCATTTGACCGCCTGAAGATGTTTTGCTCTTATTCTGAGCCATGTTCTGTGGGGCACGGTTTCTGCACAGTGCAGCAGTGGACTGCGCTTTCTTCATAAATCAATCAATGGGAGGTCTCGGGGAACCAGAAGGTGAGATGGTTGGGGTCCTTCTCTCTCTTCTGTGCCTTTCTAAGTTTGGTTGTTGCTACATTTACCAGTGAAGGCCAAGAAACCTCTTGACAAACTGCTTGGCAACTGATCCATACGGAACAATGGGTTTCCTTTAATTTTAATAGAATCCATATTTTTGTAAGGGGTCTTAAGAGTTATTATAACTTAAGAGTTACTATAATATATAACTTAAGTTATAGTAACTTTCTTATAATTTATTATAACTTAAGAGTTAAGAGTTATAACTTAAGAGTTAAGAGTTATAACTTAAGAGTTATTCCTAAAGGTAATTTTCAAGGTTTCTCTTGTCCCTGTCAAAGAATGTCTGATGTTTGACCTTCACATTAACTCATGAAATTATCATTTGTCTATAATTCTGAATTCAACACATCAGAAGTTGGGAACACTAAGCAACTGCACAAAAGCTTACAGATTGTTACTTAACTCCTTTCCATATCCAACACTAGTCAGGACTTGATATAATCTACTTTCTGGTTCAATTTTTTCCAGTGAAAAATTTTTAATTAGTGGTTTTAAAAAGTATAACTATGATTAAAAGAGGGAAAATGTCTATAAGAAAAGCTGGCCATAGGGCTGTGGAGATGGTTCAGTGGCCAAACTCAGAACCCTGTCATGCAAGTATGAGGACCTGGTCAGGCACACTTTCAGAGCTGGGGAGTCAGAGGAAAAGGAGGCTCCTGGGGACTCTCTTGGCCCATCAGTTTAGCTGAACAGGTGAACTCCAAGTTAAAGGAGACACCCTGTCTCAGAAATAGGGTGGAACACAATTGAGGAAGACACGGTCAGCTTCTGGCCTCCAAACATATGCACACACATTTTGATGCACTAACACATATGAACACATACAGAAGAAAGGATGGCCAAATTTTCTTCCCATTTTATATAACAAGAATGCAGCAGCAACAACAGTATCTATAGGCACTGTTTATAGTGCGAGGGCAAAAACAATCCCAAGTTTTAATATTTGTATTACACAATGTCATGTCTATCAAGGGAAACAGAATATCTCATTAGGAAAAATTTATTTTTCTACTAAAAGATAAAGACATTTGCAACACCATTTCCACTAGTAATGGAGAAATGAACGGTATAAATACAATCCCGGCTCTACCTCTCACATTAGAGCAAACTTTTCACTCTTTCAGAAAAAGTCACATTTACAATTTTGTAGGTGTTCAACAATTACATGTGTTTATAATGTCTTTGCATTATAATTTATGAAAATGGTCCACCTCAATGTTAAATTTAAAAAGCAAGAATAAAAGCCACGGAAAAGTGCCTTTGGAGCTGCCATTGATTGAGGCACTGTAGGGGATAAGGGGATGCACTCTCAGCAGCAGATTCTGCAGTAACTTGACCTACCTTAGGGTCAGGCAGAGCTACAGTTGACATTTGGCTTGATACACCATCAAGACGCCATATGTTCCAGAGCTGTTTCTACAAATCCCTTCCTTTAATCTTTTAAAGTATCGTTCTCCACGCTTATAGAATTCTGTAAAAATTAATTTAAAAAGTTGTACATATAACTAAGCATTCTTACACAATAATTCAAGTAAATAAACTACTATATGCGAACAAAAATAAATTAAAAACCTACAATGGTTTTGAAAAGTAACATAAAATGGGGAAATATGGGCTGAAGTGATAGTTTAGCTGTTAAGATTGCTCAGTATCCTCATAGTGAACCTAAGTTCGGTTCCCAGCACCCACATGGCAGCAAGCAACCATCTGTGATTCCAGTTCCAGGTGATCTGGTGCCCTCTTCTGGCCTCAATGAGTATTGCATGAGCATGGTACACAGACATATGCAGGTAAATTCATATTTATAGAAGTTTTTAAAAAATCTTTAAAATGTAAGAAAAATTGTTTCAAACACTAACATTTAATGAGATTAGCCCTAGTAAAGCTAGAAGATTTGCTTAAACTGATTTTACTGTATCAAAGCAAAATATAGTACTACATAGGCACAGTTTACAGATTTGTTACTGCCAAACCAAGCTAGACCTGGTGGCATAGGCCTATAGTACCAGTTCTGTAGGAGGTTGAGGCCGGTAGACAGTGAGTCCAAGGTCTGCCTGGGATTTCAAAGCCTGGGCCACTATGTGTAACTCTATCTCAAAAGAAAACATTCAGAAAGAGATTAGCTAGGGTTCAGTGATGGGGATTTGCTTGGTGTGTGCAGGCCCTGGGTTGCAGCCCCTGTGCAGAAATGGAGGAGGAGGAGGGAGGAGGAGGGAGGAGGAGAAAGAAGAGGAAGAAGGAGAGGAAGGAGAAGAAGAAAAGGAGGAGGAGAAGTGATTTTGTTTTGGATTTGAAAAGCTAGTTTAATATTTAGTTGACAAATATAAATATATATTGATGATGTGGAACAGTGTTCTAAAATATGCATTTAATGTAATCAGGGTGGATCACCTGACATTTTAAAACATATTCTCTAAGCAATTTTGTTTTAGAAAATATATTCCTTAACTCTGAGAGAATTCATCTATTTATTTGAGTGATTCATTCTCCTCTCCATGTCCTTCCAGATCCCCCTGCCCATGCCATACCATGGGACGCTCTATTCTCATTCGACAAGCATGGCGTCCTGTTACTGTGCAGCCGTCATGGAGCGCACACTCTGAGCCGTTTCCACTGTGCTAAGCATTCACTGTTGCCACTGAGGTACACGACACACTGTTTACTTGAACACATTTCTCCAGATAAACTGAAGTTTTTGTATCTTTTGATCAATTAAAAGGGAAATAACATGTCACTCCTTTAGTTCCACAGTTCTCTTAAGCTTAGGATCTGTGATTTCAAACTGTGTTGTGCTAGTGGGGAATAAATTATAAAACTGTGTTTATGGTTAGCTAGTTAATCAAAATGATTTTTAAAATATAAATTTAGCATACTTAATGAGAATCCTCAATTTGCCAAGTCCAAGAAAAGTCTTTTCAGTAATTTCAAGTCCATTCTTTCCAAGGTATAGCAACTGCTCCTACAAAGGATCCCCACCACTTGGAAGTTATACTGTGCACACCTGAAGAGCCTTCCTTCCGACCTCCCAGTCCATCAGAAATAACCTTGGGTCTTTAAAATTTTGCTCCAACTTTTTCTGCGTTTTCATTACTTGATTTTTGCAGCTCAGTTATTATGTAGACAATGTTATTTCATTTGTGCTGTTGCTAACCCTCAAATGAAGGTTACGAAATGCTCTCCTTACAGCTATTCTCCAAGGTCGCTGTAATGAGAGCCCGAAGATCTACAACTGAGCACACCAGGAAATTAGTCCATGAATCACAAGAAACCAACAATGAAATATGCTTACCATCCATAATTTTCATGAAAACAGATTAGAGGTTTTTAACAAGAGATTTGAACTTACAAAAAAAATGTACCAAAAATTAGGTGGTGTATTACTGACTGCCCAACTCTAGTGAAAAAGTAAATATACATAGACAACCCTTCTATTTTAATTCTGAGACATTTAAAAACATACAAATTTTAATTTTTATATACAATTGGAAATCATAATTTCCCTATATTCTTTAAGTCTCATTTCAACAAAAATATAGGCCACATGGTTTCTATTATCTACAGGGAATAGTCTAACTCCTGAGCACATGACTTCTCATCCAGGCACCGTCTGCCTTTTGCACATCTTTGTAGCCATTATTATCAGGCACCATAGGGGTATCACATAACAATCCACACTGTGCTTTGAATATGCTATGCTCTTTTTCTGTGCCTTCATGCCTTCCCCTGGAATATATCTGACCTTCCTTTATAATTGGGGTAAAGGGTACCCTCCATGAACTCTTCTTTTTCCCAGGAACAGAGTTATTTTCTCTTTTTCCTGCGTCCCCATACTACTCTTACACATTCTTTGGGTTTAAAATCTTCTGATAGCTGGGAGGTGGAGGTGCACACCTTTAACCCCAGCACTCAGGAGGCACAGACAGGTGCATCTCTATGAGTTCAAGGCCAGCTGGTCTACAAAGCAGGTTCCAGGACAGCTGTGGCTGTACAGAGAAACCCTGTCTCAAAAAACCATAAGCCAACCAACAAAAAGGCTTGTGATAATATTTACTTAACCCTTTCTTCCCAAACAAGATCTTCAAGGAAATAAGGAGTATTTTTGTTTTCCATGTGTGTGGCCAAATGCTTAGCAGATGGATAGATGACAGGATGGAAGAATGAAGTATGGATAACAGGTACCAATATTCCAACATTTCTTAATTGGGCTTAACTCCATTTTGTGAATGCCTTTCCCAAACGTTATTTTTACTGAAAAGTAATGAGCTCTAGAAAACCACGCAGATGTTGTGACTTAATGACGTCCTCTGATGGGCTGATCACAACAGTGAGGACAACAGAGCACCAGACACACCCCAGGCCTTAACACAGGCTGTCATGCTCCTCTTTGCTGCGAGCTTACACGAGGCTACTGCATACTTTTAATGATCTCTCTCTCTCTCTTTCTCCCTCTCTCTCTCTCCCTTCTTCTCCCCCCCCCCCTTTTTGGTTTGGTTTTTCCAGACAGGGTTTCTCTGTGCTGCCACAGCTGTCCTGGAACTTACTTTGTAGACCAAATATGTAAAAATAAACAAGTTTGATATTTCAATTTTAATTGGGTTTCTCTGTGTAACAGCCCTGGATGTCCTGGAACTTTCTTTGTAGACCAGACTGGCCTTGAATTCATAGAGATTCACCTGCCTCTGCCTTGCGAGTGCTGGTATTAAAGGTGTGTGCCACCACTGCCCAGCAATTTATGAGTTCTCTTAATAACATCTTCTGAGCAGATTTTACCCCTACAAGGGAAGGTTATGTCTTATGCTTTCTTTAATCAATACTGTGTTCAGATATTTTTTAATTGGTGATTGATTAAGCAGCAATAAGTGCAATAATGATGTCTTCACAGGGATATGGGAGCAAGAAAGTCTACGAGCTGCCCTGGAATCATCCATTGCTAAGCTGACTTCACTATCACTACATGTTTGGATTTCCTTTTGTGAACAGAACACAATACAACTTTATGCCCCACCTAAACCACTCACCACAAAACCTGAGACTTTGGATGTTCTCCTTTACTTCAGTGCAATGAAAGAACCCGGGCCTTGGGGCGATAAGGCTCTCTTCTGTGGAGCTGCCTCAACCAATGTTAAGAATGTTTTACACAAGGCAAGGAAAATGTCTAGTCAAAGTAAGACAGAAGAGAGCTTTCCACATTTAAATTTTCTTATTTTAATTGTGTGTGCATGCATACATGCATGCATGCACGTGCACACACACAGGTGCCTAAAGAGGCCAGAGGTATAGGATCCCCCTGGAGCTGGGGTTACAGGCAGCAGTAAGCTGTCCCATGTAGGTGCTGGGAACTGAACGCTGGTCTTCTGCAGAGAGTAGCAGCTGAGCCATCTCTGCAGCTCCTGATCTACAAGTTGACTTTGATAGTCAACGTTTTAAAGGATGCTCTTGTCAGTCATGAATCTTGGTTGTAAAGATATTTGCAACAACACGTTTTCTGTTGTTATTGTAGTTGAGACCACATTGCATTACATTTCCTTTCTACATAGAGTACATGCTGAAGCACTGTTAAAAAGTAGCTATTTAACAATAACAACTAAAGGAAAAGAGCCCACGATTCTGAGAGGGAGCAATGGAGAGAGTTACTCAAGAGAAGGAGGGCATGATATAATTACATTTTAACTCTTAAAAAAATAAAAACAAATTAAAGCGGTTCTAGAAAGCGCAAAAGACCTCTAGACACACTTACCTACTGAGTCAGTCTCTTAATGTGCGAGCTATGAGAGCGGGGCTGTGTGCTTTAACACTGCCATGGGACGGACTGTCTATCCTGCTAGTCTACAAGTTCTGGCCTTGCACCTTCCAGGCTATTTACTATAAACAAAATAGTAAACCAATAGACAAAGCAGAGACATTTGCTCTTGATGCAAATAGTCTTTTTTTCTAAACAAAACTTCCAAGTTGTGAAAGACTAGGAAAGGCCAAATGAGTGTGTTACATAAACTTGAGTATGATTGGCCAAAAAAAAGTAAAAACGAGTAAGAGGAAACCAGCTCATCTTCATCTAAATTTAATGTTAATTTTTTTAAAAAAGTCTCTTGGAAGAAATTATTTTTTAATAATTCAATACTAGAACACTTAAGTAAAAGTGTTTTCTGCCAGGAAACAAAAATAAGACTTCAAGGGAGAGACAACTCAGAGAAAAAATTTTGATTTATTCCTCCTAAAATAGAGACTATAAAGCTTTCACAAGACTTACAGAGCTGCCACAGAGGCTCCAGGATGGGGGACAAGTCCCCAGATGCACCAAGGCCGGTTATTACTTTGAACATGAGAAGTCATATTCTTTCTCTTATCAGAAGAGCTGGCGTGAGTGTGTATAGCCCTCAATGTGACTGTTTGTGCTTTGGGGACAAAGGGGACTTTGCACTCTTATTTATGGTGTCTTCGTATTCCTCTACAATAACCCCATTCAGAGAAGTAAAAGGCACGCTTGTTTTCATCGTTCCATGTAAGCACACTATGAAAGGCAAGAGAGCTGCCAGAAAAATCTACACTTAAGTTACTGGAATGTGGAGCTGAGCAATCCTTTAAGGAACATGTTGAAGGAGACTTAAAGGCCCAGCTAGGGCCTCATGAGACCAGCAAGATCATCATCCGATGACTCTAGATGGGACATTTTATCCTTAAGGTGCGTAAACAGATCCAATACAAATGACTGCTATCATTCGGTGTTGTAAAGAATGGATAACTCAGAAGTGGACAACACAATGCTGCTGAGAGACACGGCAAATACGATGATTAACTATAGCAATTACTTCATACACATGATGTCATATACTACTAAAGCAAGGCGCAGGAATGTCGGAGACAATGCCATTCGGACTACTTCTGGTCAGTAAGTATGAAAACCTATCTTGTTTTTCTAAGCTGTATCTATTTATTCTATGAATTACGAAAATAAGAACAAACTACCAACCACCAAGTAAAGAAAGTTGGGTTTTGATTCTGAACCATGCCTTCTCAGGAGTGTCCTATGGATCTGAGAATGGTGTCAATAGGCCACATTCACTACATAATTAACACGCCTCCTTGGTGAGTGAGGAATGAAATGAACATGGGGGTTGGGAGAGTCAAAGCTGAGGCCAAGATCTGATGCTTAAGAAGCTTTAACTCTTATCTGGGGTGGGGCAATCAGATATTTAAAAAAAATGAAAACCCAGTAGGTAGTTTTTTTCAACGAATCATCAACTGAAAAAACAGCCTGCTTTTTCTCTTTAAAGGTGCAGGAGAGGTGGCTCAGTGGTTAAGAGCGCTGGTTGTTCTTGCAGGCGACCCAGGTTCAATCCCCAGCACCCACACAGTAGCTCCCGAGCACCTGTAGCACCAGTTCCAGGGGATCTGGTGCCCTCTTCTGGACTCCATGGGCATCATGCACACATGTGGTAAACATACATATATGCAGGCAAAACACCTGTACACATACAATAAAAACTAAAAGCAGAAGTTTCTTTTCTCCTGGCATTTGATGGTTGTCAATTCATCAGCACCTGTAACAGCTTGACTAATTGCTGACACCACACACTTCCGTCCCTTTTGCTATTTTTATCTTCTAAGTGGAACTGCACCTTACAGGGCTCTGGTTTGTCAATAATGCAATTGCCCATGAAGATACTACCCTGGAGCTTCTTCCTATTAAGTTTTGCTCTGGGTTAAACAATCAAATTTCACTTTGTTCTATGATAGAAAATTTCATTTTAGGTTGCAAAACCTATTTCAGCGTGAAATAAATATCAGCAAGAGGACAAACACCAAGCCCAACATGTGGATACTATGGTTGACAAAGTTGTTGCAGAAAAGCTTGGGATAGTTTTGAATAAAATGGACAAGTTAATTTGAAGCAAGCCTCTTCTTTAATGCTTTTCACTCCAGCATTTTAGTGTCTTATCTAGCATTTAACAGAGGCATGGTCAAGGCTGACTGAATTAAAATGGGAGGCACAGGAAGCTGGAAATCACATGGATCTTAGGAGACCACTGCCATGTGGTCATGTCAGTCTCCCTCCAGATCTCTCACAGGCTTAGCTCCAACCTCCACTTCATGCTTTCTAAAAGCTTCTAGTTTAGCTTTCCTTTTCTCTCCTTGGGCATACTGTCTCAGTCTTTTCCTACTTCTGACCTCTGCTGAGTGACCTACAATGCGGCCCACATTTTCTACTTGGCCCTTACATAAACATGTAATATGTCACTGCTCAAATGGCAACAGAGAGACAGGCTCAGCAGATACTCCTCAGGTGTCTGAGTAGCATGTCTTTGCAGAGTTAAGCAGAAGTCTGACTCACAGGAAAAAAGGAAAAGGGGGGAGGGGAGAACACACAAAATGAGTTACCAAGCTATTTGCCTACAGCAGACCTTCTGATTTTCTCCATTCCTGACTTCACACCTGTGTTTATTTTTCTACCTTAAAGTTGCTTCTCCATTCCCTCAGCTTTAAAGAGTCTTTTCCCCCAATAGCATCATCCAGACATACCAGGACAGATCCATTTTGGGTGATCATAGCCCAGATACACAGATTTAAGTTACCCCAAATTCGATGTTCCTATGTGGAAGTACTTTGTAGTTTTGCAGATAATCATAAATCCAGACAGATTTAAAACACATTGGTGGGAATATTATAGGGGTGATGAGAGCAAGGTGGGGCAGGCTTTCCTACAGATCTCATATGCTATCTGATGCCATCCTTAGCTTTTCGGTTGGTGGAACCTAGAGGATTTTACCTGTTATGGGATCTTAGTTCCCACACAAGTGGGTATGGAATGGCTGTTGGCTGGGGCATGTGTGGGGGCTAAAACCAGTCCAAGATAAGGTAATTAGCCTCGGGGCCTGCAACATTCCAATTTCGTCATAGTACCCGAGTTCTAATCAATCAGTCTCTACCACACAGCTTCTTTTCAGGAGTTTACGTTAACAACAGGACCAAACAGAAAAAAAATTACAATACAGAGAAGGGGGCTATAGACACGAAGTCCCACCAAGAGGTATTTACAGCCGATAACAGGAGGGAAAGGGGAAACCAGTGTTCTTCAAAAGCAGTGTCACTGAGTATGTTAACCACGCCCCAGGGCAGGCTCCATGCCCAGTACTTGGCCAACACAAGATTATGTGTGTGTGTCAGTTACGAGTGCATCATTGTTTTATTATTTTTTTTTGTATTTGTTTTGATTTTAAAACCTTTCTTTCATAGAGGGGCGGGGATGAAGGTGGATAGGTAAAGAGGTAGGGGGTGGAAAAAGGATCAAAGTAAGTTTTATTAAAAAAAGAAAAAATACTGGTTTTAGGTAAATGACTGACACCATGGACCTCTGAAATTCCTAACAGTGTTTACCAGAGGCTGAGAACAGACAGGCGGGAAAATCGGGCTTTGACACACTGTCTCTTGAAGTAAAAGGAGGACACTGAGTCACCTGGCTTTTACTTTCTGCGGCACACGTCCGTAGTCCCCCGACACTGCTAAACCCCAAACAAAGCCCACGCACTCTGGTAAGTTCTGCCCATCTACTTAAACATGGGCTGTGGACAGCCACTGCCAACGTGGGGAAGGGGCGGGATTTCCCCTCGGCAGCTTTCCCTCAACCAACTGCTGTGGGCAGGGGCACTATACCGATACCCCGACGGAAACAACCCGTAAAACTCAAACTAAGTGCCTTAAGAGGCCGAAACAGATGCTTCTCCCAGTCCTCAGGAGGTATGGCTAGTCGCCACGAATGGCCCCTACTCGAGTGGGCAGACACGGGCTCGGATGAGCTCAGAGGGCGCGTCTACACATCGCTAACTTCCCAGAGATTGCCAGAAACCGAAGTTACAGCCAGAACGCAAGCCCCGTGGGTGGGAAACAGCAAGATAAACAAAAACCTACTACGACACCACTTCCATTTCCGCCCGGCCGGGCCCGGGAACGATCAAAGATGGAGAAAGAGGTAGAGACCTCCCGCACCAACGCCCTTCCAGTGCGCAGGCGCCGGCGGAGGCCCCGCCCCTCGCGCTCCCGCCAAGACTAGGCGCGCGCGCCGGCCGCCAGAGCCTCCCAGGCACCGCCTCGCTCTTCCGCCCCGAGGCCCCGCGTTCGCAGCCCGGTTCCGGTTGTAGCCCCGCCCCCGCGCGGGAACGTGCCAGAAGGTTTGTTATCCGGAACGGGAGGCAGGCTCCAGCGCGCACTTCCGGTGGCGCCTCTTTCCGTGTCCCCTGAGGCCCGGGCTCTGGCTCTCGGTGCGGCAGCGCCATCTGGCGCCGGGTGTCCCTGCGCCCGCGGAGGGCGCGCTGCCTCCCTGCAGAACCTTCCAGAGCCGCCGCGGCCCGGGTCGGAGGGCGGGGCCTGAGACTCCGCCCCCGCCGAGGCCGCGCGCGCGGGAAGGGTTTTGCGGTTACTCTGAACGGAAACAGTTGGAGTCCTGATGTGGAACGGACCTCAAGAGGCAGGAAGTCGGCTTTTTCCCGTGATTTCAAGCCCTAGTAACACAGTTCCCGTTTCCTTTTGTTCTGCTTTCTGGCTCCTCATTTCCGGCCGCAGGCTTTGTACGTTGTGCTTCGGTTCGCTCTGAGTGGACCGCGGTCCTCCATTTTTCGTTTCGCGGAGAGATGGCTCAACTTGGTTAGCCTGTGCCGTAAAAAGCTTTTGTTTCCTTCCGTCTACTAAGTGGGTGCTGCGAGAACGAGCAATATTGGGGGTTGAAAATTAGAAAAATTAATAGAAGTTTTAAAACAAGACAGTCTCACCAGGTTTAGCGCAGAAATGCGGAATCTGCGCTATGATTGCATGGCGTATTTCCCTTAGATAAAGGGAAAGCAGGTTTCCCCTAAAGTTAGAAAATAAACATAAAGTTTCTCTTTTAAGAATTCGTTTGAAAATCCAGATTTCCTAGACTTGAAGCATTGTTAGCTATTGTTTACAGTATTGTATATCAAGATACACAGTGCAAATTAGTGACCTGTCCCTTAGAAGTTAGATGTTCATGTTCACATGTCCCTGGCCATTTTTTGTGCAGCCGTGGTTTTCCTGCTTGGACAAGCATTCGAATCCAGAAGGCTTCTGTAGTTTATAACTGCGAAGGACGATGTGGAAGAAGAGCTGGGTGGTTTAAGGTTGCACAATGGAATAATTTAGAGTCCAGGGTGGCTGTGTTGAGAGCGCTCTTGCTCTTGCTGGTAATGACATTGACACAGAAACCTGACAAATTAGCCTTTCCACCTGGTGCCACGGAAGTAAACCAGGCTCTCAAACCATGAAGTTTGCACAAACATCCAGATGTTAGAAAAACCAGTTCATATGAATATACTCTGTCATAGAGGGTGCTGTAATACCGGGCATACTAAATATTTCAATTATGATGATGTCATTTCTTTTCTCCTCTGATTCTTAAAAATCAGTGAAAACTCAGAATGGACAAAATTGTTTCAACGAACATGTTTTAATTTTTACTTTTTGCAAGGTAATTTTCTAAAACCCCTTTCCTTTTGTAACTGGTAATTCCTTATTTTACCAAATCATTGCCCCTTACCCTTACTATGTAATTTAAAACGTACAGAGTACTTTCGTTTGTAGAGTGTAAGCTTGCTGAAGTTTGCATTCTGAGTTTGACAATGGCATTTGACCCTAACCTATCAATAAAATAAATGCCCTGCTTTCTCTAATTTTTCCATATGACCCCAATAGAAATATTCATTTGTGTTCATAGCTGATGTTATTCCTAAAAGTGATTCATTTCTTATAATAATAAATAGTTAAAAAATTAGGCTGTTTCCTGAAGTGTGAGTAACTACTATAGAGATCATGCTCCCTTTGCACAAGTTAGTGTGACTATGAAGACAGCTGACATAAGGAGCTATGCAATGACTCAGTAGGACTTCCATTAAAAGGAGCTGGAGAGATGGCTCAGTGGTTAAGAACTCTGACTGCTCTTGCAGAAGACCTGAGTTCAATTTCCAGCACCCACGTGGCAGCTTACAGCTGTCTGTCACTCCAGTTTCAGGGGATCCAGCGACTCTCCTGGCATCCAGTGGCACCAGGCATGCACATGGTGCACAGACATACATGCAGGCAAAACACCATACATTAAAAAATTTAAATTGGCTATTCTAATCCCATTGTTTTTACCCAGTAAACATGAAAAATGTGGAGTTCAGGGGTCCCTCCCTCCCTCCCTCTAACCTGAATGAGTCTCCATTTAAAGGGACAGAGGGAGGTAGCAGGGGAGAGCATAGGGCTTACCTTGTGTTCAAGTAACTATTAACAACCGTTTACACTACTGAAAGAAAAACGCACATTCTGCTCTTCATTTTAAACCTACTTTGTAGTGAAAGTGAGTTCACTAGTAATACTGCTTTGCTCTACTTTGAGATCTTTATTATATTTGTTGGTTAAATTTTATTTATTATGGCTATCAACATTGCCCTTTATCCTGGACAATATTTTTTTTTCAGTAGGTATTACTGTGGAATAATCCTTCTGTGCGCTGTGAATATGTCTTACCCTCATTGGTTAATAAAGAACTGACAGACCAGTAGTCAGGCAGGACAGCCCAACTGAGAGTGCTGGGAGAAATGAGGGTAGAGTCAGTGGAGTCTCCAGGAGACACAGAGGGAGCCAGACATGCTGGAGGAGAGGAAATTCCACTGGCCACGCGACAATACATAGATGAATAGGAATGGGCTAATTTAGGTTGTAATACCTAGTTAGTAATAAGTCTGTGCTAAGCTGGGTGGTGGTGGTGCACGCCTTTAATCCCAGCACTCGGGAGGCAGAGGTAGGTGAATCTCCGTGAGTTCGAGGCCAGCCTGGTCTACAAGAGCTAGTTCCAGGACAGGCTCCAAAGCTACAGAGAAACCCTGTCTCGAAAAACCAAAACCAACCAAACAAACAAACAAAAAATAAGTCTGAGCTATTGACTGAGCATTTATAATTAATATTGAGTCTCATTGTTGGTTATTTGGGAACTGACGAGTGGAAAGGAGAACTCCACCTACAAGGCATTATATGAAACGATATTAAAACTTACTTTCTATATTGTTTGATGATATTTGACACAATAGTTAGAACTTCTTCATTAAACTTTCTTCAAACTGAAATTCCTAGGCTATGTGTGGTGGCACACCCGCAATCTGAGCACTTAGGAGGAAGAAGCGGGAGGATCATGTTTCCAAAAACATTTTTAAAAGTTGTTTATATTATTGATTTCTATTGGTTCAGTATTTCTTTAGTTCATGTTCCCTAAACTTTCCAAAACATAAATGAATGTGTAATAGACACCTGTAGACAGAAGTATTTTTTTTTCAAGGAAAATTGAAAAGTTGATTCACAATGTCATAATAGTCAGTGATCTGTGCAGCTGTTTAGATTTAGGTGACAATGTCCATATTCGCGTGTGACTCAGACTGTGGAGCAGATTTTTTAATATCTATACTGAAAGTTCTACTATTTTGTTGCTTCTAGTGGACTCTGTAGCCTGCATGCTGCATAATAATGTGTCCAATGGCTCTTAGGCTTCTAGTCTTTAGCTTGATCCATTTTAAAATCTCATTCAAGTTGTCATTTCAAGCTGTTTTTTGGAAATGAATTTAAATTAATACTGCTGAGTTCACTTTAATGGCTCTTGTCCCCCTGTGGTGGTAAGATCTTTCTTACTCATGATCAGTAGGAGACTCTACACTGTGTGTGTTCCAGCGTTAGCTGATCTAATTGGATATATGAGTAAATTATAGCCTTTCAGAGGGAGTTGGAGAGGCCAGCCGTGAACTTGTGTCCTCATGTTTCAGCCTCCCGAATGCTGGGATTTCCTGGCATGGGCCACTGAAGTGGAGCAGGTGGTTCGTGTTTTCTGTTTTAGGGCTATCACACTTTAAGATTTCCAAGCTTTACATGCATAAAATATCTTGTCTATTTAATAAAATATTAAAATTTATCTGTTGTCCAGATTCAGCAGTGGTAGATGCACGGCTGCTTTCTGTTGCTGTGATAAAAACACCACAGGCAAAACTCTTGGGGAGGAGGGGATTTATTTCACCTCACACTCCTCTGCTGCTTCAACTGTTAATACCTAGGCCCATCCACTGTAGGTAACAATTCACCATATTAAACACCATAGGGGCTCAGGAGGTGGTTTGGTAGGTAAGTCATGAGGGCTCAAGCTTGGATCCCCAGGACCCACATAAACGCTAGATGAGCTTGGTGACTGACCTGTAATCCGAGAACAAGCTGGGTAGGGAGCCCAGCCTCATCAATGAGTTCTGACTTTGATTGAGATATCCTGCCTCACTGAACAAGGTAGGAGATTGCCTACATCAGGCTGTGGTTCTACATGAAGATACACCCACATACACACTCATACATGTGCCTACACACAGGTCTATTTGTATACACAAACATGCACAGTACACATAATGAAAATGGAAAAAAAATTCAAAATGCATAGTTCATTGCTGATGAGTAATCAGAATAGAATGAAACGTTACTCATCTCAGAGAACCACTGGAGAAATGACTGCAA
Source organism: Chionomys nivalis (assembly GCF_950005125.1). Classification (NCBI taxonomy): domain Eukaryota; kingdom Metazoa; phylum Chordata; class Mammalia; order Rodentia; family Cricetidae; genus Chionomys; species Chionomys nivalis. Next base: position 81,439,953 of record NC_080088.1, on the reverse strand, counting down.
ACATAAACCTAAAGGATATCCTAAAAGAAGAAAGAGAAAGAAGCAGAACTTTGGAGAAATGATTATCAACCATATACAATTCACTCAAGCTTACAGAGCAAGTCCTTTTAGTATAGTTGTACATTTAGCCTCAATAAACAAGGTAAACTGCTAAATATAAATACACTGCTACGTATAAATATAAAACACACTGCTAAAAACCAGTGGGAAGAGAGTCACGTTCACTATAGCACCAGAAGTGTAACCTTTAAAAAAACCTTTACAATATCTGTGACTCACATGCTAGCATTGAAACTAGAAAAAAGCCATCAGCTTGCTTCTGTCAACAGCAACACTTACAAGATACAACGACCTCCAGCTTCCTTCACAGTTAGTGAAATTCATGGGAAATCATGATAAATTGTTTCAAATCAACAAAACCCGTTCCAAATTCAGTAGAAGTCTAAATATTCTAAACCTCATTTTGAGGGGAAAATAAATGGCCTTTTATAAGCTATATTAGATACCAAATCACACAGTGTTTTGTTTCCTTTGAGAAAGGTGCTACTGTTGTAGCCTAGGCTAGCCCCAGCCCCAGCCCCCGAGTCTTCTCCTTAGGCCTACAGAGTGCTGGGATGATAGGTGTACATCATCATCTGACGCAGAACCTTATTCTTTTAAAGCTTTTTAATTGGCCATGCACTATGGGACATTTCATGTGTTCCAAGATGGTGTTTGGCACTGCGGTTTAAAACTACAATAGCTAAAATAATGCCAACACATGGCGAAAATAGATTGAGAAATCTAATAGTTTATATTTTTAAGAATGCCAGCATTACAAAATAATTTGACAACCCAGTAATAATTCATCAATTCTGTTGTTGTTTCGGGCTGCAGAAACCTCATGTGGAGTGAACGAATGCTACTGAGTTTGTCACTGATGTCCCAAGGATAATCTGAGTTCCCTGTTATTTACACAGCTGCACACACTGATGAATTCTACTTTCGAAGAAGACATCAAATCTGGGGCAGCATTAGTTATTAATTTTAAATATTTTCCCTATAGTGTAACCTTAGTTTAAGTTCTTCAATCTTGACTTTTTAAGAAGTCATATGGTCTTTATATAGAATGTTGAAAGGCAAGGTGTTGTATAAAACACTAAAGCATAAAGATTCTACAGAAGAGAGATAGTGTTTAAGAGAAAGGGGTCTGAAAGTACTTGTGTTTTTCTCCTTCCTGCAGAACCCAGGGTAGTAACACATGACCAGTGCCATGTGGAGGGAAGAGGCATAATCAGTCTTGCAAACCATGGGCCACTGTAGAGTGCTCTTTTGTGCATCCTAATATTACTGCAAGTGAATTTGAACAGGTCATGGCTGAGATATCCCAGGAAAAAACCCGTTTCTTTTGACCTCACCTTAACAGCTCCTGTGAAGAACACATGCTGTGTACCATTTAAAAATTCTTGGGCTGGAGAGGTGGCACAGTTGGTAGGAGCATGGCTGCTCTTGTAGGAGACACTGGTTCAGTTCCCAGCACCCAAGTAGCAGCTCACAAGTGTCTGTGACACCTGTGTCAAAAAACAGTGCCCTCTTCTGGCCTCCACTGGTACTGCATGCACATGGTGCAACATATATACACGCAGGCAAAACACCCATAAACGAAAAACAAACATTCTGAAGACATCTTATTGCCCATTTTGATTTAAAAGTGCTTCAGCATCTGTAGTACCAGGTAGGTCTCTGTGTTTGTTAAACTGGGCGGCTTGGCAGATGCACAGAAGCCAGAGATCCTTAAATATGGACTCTCCTTCTTTCCATGTCTTCATTCTGCAGTCAGCCACAATAGCTAGCTTTATAACTTTTGAACTGGTAGCCTGTTATTCACTTCTGTGTAGGTATTAATAATCTTTAAGTGGTGTTGTTTCTTTCAGAAGCTGGTCTCACCAGCATTGCATTAGAATACACATGAAAACTGACTTCCCACATTGCGTTTTCTAGTTTGAGTTTGTTAGAAAAGCATGTAAGCCTGTAAAGTTGATAAGTAGAGAACTAGGGAGGGCCTGCTGCTGAGAGTTTCTAGCAGATAGAGGCTAGCTGGACATGAAGCTGAAAGCCCTGGGGGCTGGGGATGCAGCTTAGTGGAAGACTGCAGGCTTAGTACAGTGAGTCCCTGGCTTTGATCCCCAACACGGAAGGGGGAAAGACCCAAATGCTACAACAAAGACACAAAGTTGTTAGTGTTATTCTAGAATTTAAAACCTTTGCAGATGACATGGGCACTAGGGTAGTGGGGAGTCAGGCTGACAAAGTATGAACCTGAATTCCTTACTACTGTTCCTTGTGCAAGTATTCCCAAAGAGGATCTTCTTTCCTGTGGTTGATAGTACAGGAACTTCATGCTCACTGTAGAAATACTCTATTTCCTAATTGCCTTACTTAAAAGTGTTCTTTTATCCTGTCACACATCTTGGCCCTTTAGATGTATATTACAAATACATTGGAAGTTGGGTTTTACAGACCCATGCCAAGTTACCTTCCTGAAATTCATTACTGTCCTCTTCCAGTGCATGCCATTTAATACCACAAAGAGCCATGAATAATTTCAGGCCACTCTTTAAGTCCTCTTAAATTAGTGTTATTTTAGAGCACCTTGTTAATCCCAGCGATCCAAAATCTATAAAACGTATCCCACTGTAATCCTTTTGCTACCACACAGACAGTTTTAGAGCATTAGTCAGACAATTTCAAAAGGTGTCATCATCTGTCAAAACCCCACCCGGGGCCATTATTGCACCACGTACTATGACTAATATACTGTCATTCCTTTCTGCTTAAACCATAACCCCTTTGAAACGAACACAAACTGGCCTCCAGATTTCTCCGTCAGCGTTATTAAAGTTTTGTTTTTCTTTCCAACTTTAATAGCCTGTTATATCCACTTTAAGTTTTTCAAACTGTGCATAGCTCTGATAACATTCCCATTGCCACCTGAGGTTAGGAGATTAGTTATATTTAATGTTTAATTTTGGACCTCAGATAATTCCTCCTTTTTTTCAGATCCTGAAGGCATGTGTGGTTTTATTATTATTATTATTATTAAAGGAAGATAAGTCTTAACATCTAATGATAGCCAATCAGAAGAGAGCATTTGCTAACATCTAATGATAGCCAATCAGAAGAGAGCATTTGCCAACATCTAATGATAGCCAATCAGAAGAGAGCATTTGCCAACATCTAATGATAGCCAATCAGAAGAGAGCATTTACTAACATCTAATGATAGCCAATCAGAATAGAGTATTTGCCAACCTTCTTATATATCGCAGTTCTTCAGATATTCAAGAGGATACTCTGGTGCCCGATGACTTGGCTGAAATGCAAGAGGAGCCCTCATTGATTGAGTAAACTTCCATTATAATTCATATAGAAAGATGACAGGGTCTATATTATTGGGCCCTTTAGCATCTCCTGGAACTTTTTCCATGTCTTCCTGCCAACTGTCTTCAAATATGGGACAGCTGTAGCATTCCCCTGAAGAATGACTAGCGTGGCAAGATGAGCCTGCCAGTAGCTGGTGTGGCACAAGTCTCACTAGGGTAGGCAATGACTTGAGCCCTTCCTTGTCTAGAGGGAGTCAGCTGAAGTGTAAATGTGCCTGGGTAGAAGTTATGTTCACCACTTGGGATGAATCTAGAGCGTCAGTCTTACTAGATGAACACTGTTACTGTACTGAGACATATCTCCAACCTCTTTGGACTGGATAGTTTTATATCATTGACAGAAGCTAAAGTCATCTGAGAGGAGGAAACCTCAATTAAGAAAATATCTCCATAAGAATGAGGCTGTAGGAGAATATTTCCTAGCCCATTGTGGGTGGCTCCATCCCAGGGCTGGAACTATAAGAAAGTAGGCTGAGCAATCCATGATGAGCAAGCCAATAAACAACACCCACCCCTGCATGGCCTCTGTGTCAGTTTCTGCCTCCAGGTTCCTTCCCTGATTAAGTTCCTGTTTTGACTTTCTTTGATGATGAACTGTAATGTGGAAGTGTTGGTTGAAACTAACCCTCCCCCCAAGTTGCTTTGGCCATGGTGTTTCATCACAGTAATAGCAATCCTAAGATTTTTTTTTTTATTTTAAATTTTGAGACAACTAGGCTGTCTACACTTAAAGAAACACCAAATGACTTCACTCATTTTTTTTCTCATTGTCTGGAATAATCTTTCCCCATTCTCATGTGTCCACTGGAGACAATTTCCCTCAGTCAAATGACTCTTCCTCCATGAAGGTTTGACTTATCCAGAAATAGTTAGTCTGTTTCTTTTGAATTTATTTAGTGCTTTCTATATACTTGCAATATTTCATGCTTATTAATTACATCCAGTTCAAAAACACACATACCATTACATTCTTCTAGGTTTAGAATCCTGACCCATTTGTCTTTTTGTGCCATAAAATGTCAAGTAAGTTGTCAGTATATTTTGAATTGAAAAAATCTGTAGTAAAACAATGTTAATTTTATGGGCATACACATTAAATAAATTCATTTATTAAATGATGTTACTAATTTTAAGTAAAATATAAAATACAAGTAATTTGGTAGCATAATAGTTTGGAGGTGGAAGGAAAAAGAAAATCACCAGGAAAAACCAAGGTAAAGTTAGGTTTGGTAGCTGCTGCTTGAGGAGGTCAGACTATGGTGGGAAGACACTGATAAGAATGCTTTTCATTATAGCCTATTTTTTATAGCTTTGCTGTTTTTGGTGTTCTTCTTTTCTTTTTAGAGACATATTTCCATAAAATGTATAACCTATTTGGTAGTGAGGTGACTACATTGATAAAATTGGAAAATCAATAAACCATGGGTTTTTTGATCTTTGAAATAAATGGAACTGGAGTTAGATGCCCTGGAACTGGAGTTATAGATGGCTGTGAGCCATCACGTGGGACCTCTGGAAGAACAGCCAGTGCTCTTAACCTCTGAGCTCCATATTAGAGACCTACTCTGAGATATGTCAGTACTCCCCTTCTTCATTCTCTCTCTGTGTATAAACAGTTTATTTCCATTTGTTCTTAAGCTCTTCATCACTGTCACCTTCCCAGGCCTTTGTGTTACTGAAAATACTTGTATCTGTTAGAGACTTTCTCACAGCATTTGTGCTAACTCACATCCTCCAGATGCCAGAGTCTCTGAGATGGCATCCACTGTTATACAGATCCATTTCTGGGATTTGTAAAGATCCCTTTCATCAACCATACCTGGCCTTATGGAAAGCACCACATCCTAGGAACTTCTAAGGTTGCTCTCAAGTGCAGATCTGTGGAACTTGCATACACATATGCCCTAGGGAATAGATTCTCAACCTTCCTAATGCTGTGACCCTTTAACACAGTTCCTCATGTTGTTGTGACCCCAACCATAAAATTATCTTTGTTGTTACTTCGTAACTGTAATTTCACTACTGTTACGAATTGTAATGAAAATATCTGTGCTTTCTGATGGTCTTAGTGTAATGATCTGTCCTGTCCCTTTAAGAGACAAGCCCTGCCCACTCCCTCTCCTGCTGAGGCAGGCAGATCTTCCTTCCTGCTTGCAGCCTGAGTCTTTTCCTATTCTGTCTCCCTCTCGAAGAAGCAACTTCTGCCTCTCTCCACTTCTCCCCTTTCCCATTCTCTGTCTCTCTGTCTCTCTCTCTCTTCCTCTCTCAGCACTTCTCCTTTTCCTCTTTCCCTTCCATAACCCACTAAATAAATATCCAGTCTCACTTTGCATGGCATGCCTATCCATGTCTCTGTCTCTCGCTAGCCGCCTTGGCTCCCTGCCAGGACCTTTGGAGATCTGCAGTGTGGTCTCGTGGTGTGCCCATCTGTCTGTCTCTCCTTGTGGCCTGCTGCAGCTGCTCGGGGAACTATGCCATCCCTGCCTGGGACTGGCTGCTCTCAGAACCCACTGTTCGCTGCCTGCCATCACATGGCCCATGGCCACCGCTGGGAGTGTTTCTGCTGCTGCAGCCACTGGGGATCTGCAGCATTTTACTTTTACCATTACTCTTAGGCAACCCCTGCAGAAGGGTCCTTCAGCTCCCAAAGGGTTCACAGCCCACAGGTTGAGAACCTGGTGAGTAGCACGGTCTCATCATGCTCCCACAACATTTGTTAGAGGTGTGAGGAATTTGCCAAGTCAGAGGATACCACACTGCCGACAGGACATCTTCCACATAACTGAGAGTAGCACAGACTGGATAGAAATAAAACAGCACCTAGGCTTATGGTAAAATCCTGACTACAATCTGAAGGAAGTTTGTGAGCCCAGCTCTGTTGGAAGGCACTTATACAAGCACTCTTAGTGATTTTGTATCTTAATGCTTTAATAGTTGGTGTACACCTGATCTCTGATGGCAGCTAGATGAACTGATGTTTAAAATACTCTTTTCAAGTTTTACTATTCGAAAAACACAGCATCTAGCAATTCCTTTAGGATTTCACATTTTTTAAAAGGCCCTTTGAGCTTACTTTTTATCACTTAAACTGAACCACAGTCCTAATTAGTATGCAGGAATTATTTCCATATCTTGGTGGTGGAAATGATTCTTGATTAGCTAAGTTGTATAAGGTATTGCAGGTGTTCACTGCATAGTCCTGGGACTAAGAGTAAACTGAGCCAAATACATCTACCTTATACTTTGTCACAAGAGAAATAGCAACAAAGACTCAGCTTCTACCTTAAAGAAGGCTTGCTGCCAAACCAGCTCCTGTTCTAAAACATTTTTTCTTAGTTATAAACATCCCAGCATAAAATACCAATGAATTCTTGCACTGTCAGTCTTAAAACTTGAGTCTTGTTGGGCTGGAGAGATGGCTCAGTGGTTAAGAGCATTGCCTGTTCTTCCAAAGGTCCTGAGTTCAATTCCCAGCAACCACATGGTGGCTCACAGCTATCTGTAATGAGGCCTGATGCCCTCTTCTGGCTTGCAGGCATACACACAGACAAAAATTGTATTCATAATAAATAAATAAAATAAAAAACTTGAGTCTTGTGAGTGTTTAAAGCTAAAGCAGTCTGTATTTTCTTCTGGGAACTTTACCTGAATAAAGAAAAGTGAAGGAAATTGCCAGTGTCACTTAGTTTTTCCTATGAAGCAAAATCTATTCAATAGCCAGAATTAGTCCTGATAAATGAGCTTTGGAATAGAAATCCCTAAATGAGTGCACAGAGACACAGTCAACTGATCACTGATAAAAATAATGAAGGAAATTGAATGGAAAAGGAGACTCTTTCTGACAGGTATCTCCAGAGCAACTGGATGCCTATGAAAACAGTCTAGAGCCCACAGACCTCGTAGTATTCACCAAAGTAACTAAGGAAGAATTATAAATTAAAAAATAAACAAATATACAACTCCTAGAAGAAAACTTAGAAAATCTAAGTAACCTTGGCATGCTGGTTGTCTTTTTGCCAATTTGACACAAACCCAGACATACCAGCTAGAAGAAATCTTAACTGAGAAAATGCCTCCATCAGATTGCCCTGTATGCAAGTCTGTGCGGGTGCATTTTCTTGATTACTGGCAGTCCAGCCCACTGTGCTACCCTTCGGCAGGTGGTGTAGAACGTGTCTGATGTAGGACTGGTATTCACAATGTACAGTGGACACTTAAAACTCATTAATAAGAACAAAACCAAGTAAAGTGGTTCAAAACCCTGGACAGATTCCTTTTCAAGGAAAATGTAAGTGGCCACTAAGCAAATAAATTGATTAATGTCATCTGTCATTATGGGATATCAAATTGAGATGAGGAGACACCATTGCCTGCCTGTTGGAAAGACTGAGGTCCAATTTACAACACTGAGTGCTGAGGCGGACTTGGCTATGTACCCTAGGATCTGACACCAGACACAGAAGTTGGGGAGGCCCAAAGAGGCCAAGGGTCAGAGAGTTTGGCACTTGTTTTTAGTTCATTTAAAGTTCTTGTTCTTCTAACTCAAACAAAGATTCCACCTAGTTGTAAATCAGAGTTCTGCTCTCTCAAGGCTATGGTCAACAGGTGTGGCTAGATGCTCCTGAAATAGGGAAGTAGTTGGGTCCTACCTCAAACAAAAGTCCACGGATACAACTAAGTTCCAGTTTCCTTTAACTTGGGATTCTACCCAGGGAGTGGTTTGCCTACATAGTGTTTGGTCTAAAGCATGAGTCTAGGGTATGAGTGATGAATGTAGCCCTGTGACTTTCAGTTTGTGTGTTAATGCAGTCTTTTGTTTTACTCCTACATTTTGGGGTCGGGGATATTAACCAGTTGGAAATTAAACACGGGTGAAATTTCAGTACTCACTGAAAAATTCCCTCCCAATACTATCCTCTGTGTTTCTGCATTTTATTATTTTCATTCATGTCTTCATAATTCTTTACTATATTTCTAAATTCTCACACCTCCACTCTGGAAGAGGGTATTTTTGCCAAGGCTGGCCCCGACAAGAAGTCTAACAGGGAGTATACATGCAGGTTCACAGCAACTATCTTTATACCAGCTGACAGATGAATGGACAAATGATGGAACAAATCCATAGAGTGAATTTATTTACTCATTCATTCATTCATTTAGCTGTAGAAAGGGAAGAAATGCTGCCATGCTGTGGCATAGAAAAATCTTGAAGGCATTTTGTTAAGTAAGATAAGCCATATAAATTGATCTTAAGGACAAAACCAAACAGACAAAAAAAAGGGGGGGGGAGCTGGAGAGGTGGCTCAGCGGTTAAGAGCACTGGCTGCTCTTGCTGAGGACCTTTTGGCTTCCAGCACCCAGATGGTAGCTCACAGCCATCTGAGATTCCAGTTCCAGGGGATCTGGTGTCCTCTTTTATATGCCCTGGTTACTGCATGTGCACGGTACACAGACATACATTCAGTAGAACTCTCACATGCATAAATTAAAAACAATTATAGTCAGGCATAAAAGGAAAATACTGCATTATGATGCATCCAGGTATATGAAGTACCTAAAGACATTAAATGCATAGCGATAGAGTAGAGAGACAGTTGCCGGGGCACAGATGACAAACAGTAATGTCGTTTCAGTTTGGAAGCATGAAAGTTTCTGCAGATGGTGGTAGTGATGGAGATAGCACTGTGAATATGCTCAGTGCTATCGAATTGTACAGAATTTTTATAGTTCAGTACAATGAATAATCATATAAAAGTACAGCTGGAAATGCCCAAGTAGATTTGTATGTTAAACGAAAGCTCTGTGTTTTGTGGATGCAGAATCCAGCAATATGAGGCATTATGCCTCTGTTAAGAAAGAACTACTTGATAAGACAGAGACATCCAAATCCAGGCTCTTCTATATTGCAGAATCACCGCCCCTGCCCTGAGCTTCTCTGATTCATGCATTTCTGTAAAAGTCCCAGGATGCCCCTGATCCCATGTGTCTCCACATCCATATCCCCTCTCTGGCATTATTTGATATCTTGACAAAAAGACCTTTGGAAGAGGTGGGAGATGGCTAATCTTCCAACGAAAACATTACCGGGTTTCCAGTTCTCAGTTCTGAGTTGTGTGCAGCTGATGAATATTTTCAGATATGCTGACATAGTTTGGCAGGTGTGTAAGGTGTCTTGACCCAACATGCCAGCTCAGTGAAGAGATCAGATGTTAAATGGTCACGGGACCATCAAGTTTATCTTTCCCACCATGTTAATTCCTTGCTAAGCCAGGTGTCTAAAATTACGACATTGTTTTGACTTGGGGGCCACTGAAGGCTTAAGACCCTGATATGTGACTCCTAGTGTCTGCACTAGCCCCAAAGGACTGCCCCACATACCAACCCCCGTTCCCCCTTGTGTAAAACCTTACTGACAGGAGTTCTCGCCTGAGACTTCTGACTGACATAGAGGATAGCAGTGTGCCAACAGCAGCATTCTGCGAGTCCCGCTGTTTGGCCAGTGTTCTCAGAGCTTCGTTCCTCACAGTTAAAATTTGAAGCCTAAAGGCTTCATGTGACTATTACCAGGTTTACTCTATGAGTTCTATGAAACCTTCCACATCTTAAGGGTCAGGCATTTCGTATTGAGTGAAGTTCTAACATCATCCTGAAAGATTAGGTTCATTTTGAAGACTAAGAAACAAATATTCAAAGTGGCAACCATTTTTAACTCAATTTCTTCTTTGCCCCGAGTTGCGATTGCTCACAGATCCTGCTCATAGTTGGCTCTTAAATGTTCCTTGAGGATTTCAACTCCAGATCAGCCTTCAGAACCTCCCTCTGTCTACACTGATGCTCTGCAGACTTCGATATACACGAGACACAGCTGAGAGTCTTATAACATAGGTCTTATAACTGGAGGTTCTGCATATTTAACAGTCTCCCAGATGTCGCCATGTGGCCGATCTGTAGACAGCAGTGTAGGAAGCAAGGTTCCAAAGCGGTGCTTCCCATATGGTATCCTCAAGCAACACAGGGATTAAGCACTTGAAGTGAACTAGCTTCAGTTGCTTTAAGCATAAAACGTATATCAGATTTTGAAGTCTTAGCCTAAAATAGAAAATATAAAATAATAACTTTTATATTGATTGCATGCTGAAATGATAGTTTAAATTTGTGGATTTGAAAAAAAAAAAGTGTTTTCAACTCCCTCTCCCAGGCCCAGTCTTCCTGCCTGCTGCTTGTGGATCAGATGTGAGCGCTCAGCTACTGCGCCAGTGCTATCCCTGCTTGCCTGCTCGCTGCCATGCTCCCTGACATGGTGATCATGTCATGACCCTCTGAAACTGTAAGCAAGCCCCCAGTTAAATGCTTTCTTTTATAAGTTGCCTTGGTCATGGTGGCTCATTCTTGCAATCGAAAAGCAACTAAGACAAATATTTTCAGTAATTATATGAGTTGGTTTTTTTTTAAAAATGCATTTTGAAAAATAAACATTGGAGGGTTTACAGCGGTGTTCTAGTTTGCTTTTTGATTGTTATGATAAATGCCAAAACCAAAAGCAGCTTAGGGAGGAAAGAGTTCATGTGGTGTACACTTCCACATCATAATCCATGGTTGAGGGAAGACAGGGCAGGAAATTAAAGGAGAAACACAGAGGCAGGAACTGTGGAAGAATGCTGCTCTCCGGCCTGTTCTTCGTGGCTTGCATTCTTATACAGTGAGGGACCACATGGCCAGGGAATGGTGCTCTCTTCATCAATCAACAGTCAAGCCCATTGCCCACAGACATGACCGCAAGCCAGACTGATCTTGTCAATCTCTCAGTTGAGACCCTCTCTTTCCAGGTGACTTTTGGCTGCATCAAGATGGAAATAAAACTAAACGGGATTAACAATGCAGTTTCACGTGTTTACTTCCCCTTTGTCAAGTGGTTATAGAAAACTTGAATAAGCTGTGCAGTTCATGTTGTGCTTTCCTTGGACAGCGTTTCTCTAGCGGAACTTCCTGAATCCTCTCTACCAGTTATCATCTGTGCTGCTAAAGGTCCCATTGAGAACTTGTCTGGGTAGGGAGCTCCTGGAAACCTCCACTTTGCCATTCCTAGTTGTTTGTTATTCTCCTTGTAGATGAGTCCATAGACAAGTGTCTATTAATAGATTCTCAGGGATGACCATCACATAATTTTGAGCCCTAAACATCTGCCCTGTACCTCCAAGTTCTTAGCACAGTGTGTTTGAAATATGAGGTGCTAGATTAAGGTATAGGCCAAGTCCTACCAACCCTGGTGCATCTCTCACTGTGGCTGTCAGTGTCTAAACCCTATCCTCTCTGCTGAGGGAATTCTCAGTGACTTTAATATAAACCCAATCAAAACACAATTGGGAAGTGAAACCACTGTAAAAAAAGCCATCATCCAATGCATTCCCAAAGGAGATTTGGGAATTGTCCACGCCGGTGGTTCCCTCTCTTAGGGTAATTAAAAGTTGTCTGGAAGAGAATTACTTAAAAGAAAAGGTGACTGCCTCCGTGGAGACTGACGTGGGGAGTCTGAGAAAATCCTTGGCTATAAAGTAAGGCATTTGAGAAGGCTGGAAGGGGAGAAGGGCAGCAGACTGTAGTCCGGACAGAGACCAGACCTTAGTTTCACTTCACTAGAATGGGACAGAGCTGAGCAAGCAGGTCTCGTGAAAAACCACAACTTACGGATGACCATCAGCAAGCACTCCCACAAGTCCTTCTGCTGGATCAGCAGGCCCCAGAAGTGCTTCTGCTAGGTCAGCAGATGCCCCCAGACTTCCGCAGGCTAAAGATAGCTTTTCTTACCCTGCTGCTGGAAGGTCCCTAACCACTAGGACCTCCCACCAATCAGCCCCCATACTAATCTTTCCTCCACCAATCAGCCCCAGATTAATCCCTCCTCTCTGGAATTCCCCTAACTCTGCTGAAAAGGAGCTTGAGACCTTCTTTGAGGGTCTCTCTCTTGCTACGCTGACGTTGGAATCAATAAATGCTCTTGTTATTGCATACATGGTTGTTCCTCTTCTTTGGGGACTTTTTCTGGGACCCTAACACATTCATCAAAAACTGTTTGCCAAGCACCATTTTTTTTTTCTGTTTTGTTTTGTTTTCCTCGTTTCCAGTTAAATTCAGGGACCACTATGTCCCGTCCTGGTATATCTCCACTCACTCAATTCCCCACCCATTCCATCACTCCCTTGTTCTCCATCCTCAGCCCCTCATAGGCTCAAACCTTTGGTAAGTAATTTTCCTGGGTACCTTTTATTAGTCAGATACCAGCAATCCTGGGATTCAGATGCAAGGGCCGTGGCCAGGGCCATACCACTCCTTAAATAAACTGCAGTTTCCAGGTCCTTCTCTTTTCCACTCTGGTGGTCTGCTCTACTTCCCAGGCAAACCATTTATGTGTCGGTATCATCTACAGAGAATTTCAGGGGCCTTACCACCGTCCTGAAGTTATTTTGAGGGCTTAAATTGTTTGATCCTACTAGACTGGAGAGCTGGCTCAGCATTTAAGAGCACGTGGATTCAGTTCCCAGCACGCACATGGTGGCTCACAACCATATGTAACTCCAATTCCAGGGATCTGATGCCCTCTTCTGGCCTCCACAGGCATTGCATGCACATAATGTACAGACATACATATAAAACTTTTTTTTTGTTTTGTTTTGTTTTCGAGACAGGGTTTCTCCGTGGTTTTGGAGCCTGTCCTGGAACTAGCTCTTGTAGACCAGGCTGGTCTTGAACTCACAGAGATCCGCCTGCCTCTGCCTCCCTCCCGAGTGCTGGGATTAAAGGCGTGCGCCACCACCGCCCGGTTTACATATAAAACTTTTAAAAAGTAAATCACTATTATTGTGTTAGCAATATTAGCAAGTCTTCACATTTGCCTAGCATACGTGAAGCCCTGAGTTCAATGCCCAGGACTTAAAAAATTAATTAACATATGCAGTTAATAATTTTACATTCTGATAAAGTTTGGAAGTTTGTGTTTATTTTGTTCTGAAGACATGAGTGGCTCCTGTGGGCTGTGTTCTCCCTGCCATGTGTGCTTTTCTGCTGTGTCCAAGGGTTTCAGTGTTTCACTTTGCAGCAAAGACAGGTAAGTAGTCAGCATTTTGTCTCTGGAGCCTCAGACCTGTCATTGTCATGCACACAAGAAGATCTAGTTAATAAAGATGAGCTGTGTTAGCATTCATGCATTATGCTGGCCTGCACCACTCCCTATGTGCATGTGCTTGCTAGTATTTCAGGCATCACACTAGTCTGCCCCTAGGGTCCTCAGCTTTAGCCTGCACGCATCCGATGCAAGCATTCAGGCAGATACCTGGCCAGGTCAGGGTCCTCTGGTCGCTTTACCATAGTCTGTGTGCATGCATGAGGTCGCGGGGTTGTCTCTGTGTGCATGTGCTAAGCCCCCTTTAAAAGCGAGCTCCTCCTGTTCCCCTCTCCCTTTCTGGCCATTCTTCTGAAGAGGCAGGCAGGTGTCTGCATCTCTCCCTTCCAGTTGCTGGCCCCCCTTCTCCTTTTTTACCAGTAAACCTCCAACTTGAGAGTTTGTTGTATGATGTGATTCGTCTTTGCTGTTTTTAAATTATAACAAGCTGGAGTAACATTTTATAGTTCTTATTAAATAAAAACTCAATTTATTTGAATGCTACCTTGCTTATGAGGTAAAAATAAAATGCTAATTGGAAACTTATTTACAACTCACAATATGTTTATCTGCATGTGCTGCATGCAGATATCTATGACTTTAGATGGGGCTCATTGATCCCCCTCTGTAATTCAAGTTCCTTTGTTACCCACAGGCTGTATAAAGTTTCCTCATTTAAAATGGCACCTCTACCTGGATGAATTGTGCATAAAGGAAAGGGGCATTCTTGTTTCTAAGCCTCACTTTATGGCTATCCCACTAACACATCTCACACTTCCTATTTTCTGAGAAAAATAATCTCTTTAATATCCCGGTGTAAGCATATCTTCAGAGAAAAATGATTGGGCTCATTTTGTAAGACCACACATGGCTGTGCATTTGGGAACATCCCGTAGACAGGCTCCACGCATGGTTACCAATGCTTTAGCAATGACACTGGAATAAGACAAGATTAAATTCTTCCTGAGATGTACAGAGATTATTAAAGAAGTATTAAAAAATCTACCATTTGGGCGTCTTCAAGCTCTGACTAAGGAATCCATTGCTTCAGTGATGTTCATCCATTAATTAAAGTTCTTTTATTGTATATTTTATATATTTTTAATTTTTATTTTATGTGCATTGGTGTTTTGCCTGCATGTATGTTGGTGTGAGGGTGTTAGATCTTGGAGTTACAGACAGCTTTGAGCTGCCATGTGGGTGCTGGGATTGAACCTGGGTCCTCTGGAAGAGTAGTCAGTGCTCTTAACCACTGAGCCATCTCTCCAGCACTGTGTATTTTATATTAATTGTGTATTTTATATTCGTGTTATGTTCCCCATATTTTAGACTGGCTGCCTGTGGAACTCTGACAATTACAGATCTGTTCACAGCATGCTTTTTTGCAACATGGAGTTGAATCATACCAAGCTGAAACTGAGTACTTAATTTGTCATCTATGTTTGAGTTTTTTTTTTTTTTCAAATATTTAACAGAATTAGGAGAGTTGGTTTAAAAGCAACAAACAAGGCAGCATGGTGGTGCAGGCCTGTAGTCCCAGCTCTCAGAAGGCAGGAAACAAAAGTTGCAAAGTTCGAGACTGCCTGGATTGAGAACAATAACAAACAAAATCCCTCAAAACAACACAGGCAAATGGCTTGTGTGGCCCTTTAAATGTAATTGGCCCCTGTAGGCCCATAGGGAGCCATATTATTAGGAAGTGTGACACTCAGTCCACTTTCTTGTTGCCTTCTGATCAAGATGTAGCCAGCATCCTGTCTGCCTGCACACTACCACCACGCTCCCCGCCATGATGATAATGGACCAAACCTCTGAAACTGTAAGCCATTCCCATTTAAATGTTGTGCTTATAAGAGTTGCTGTGGTCATGGTGTCTCTTCACAGCAACAGAAGCCCTAACAGCTTGATACTTCCATCAGCTCTGAGATTAGCAGATATAGAATTTTGCTCGAAAAGCTGCATTTTAGTTATTTACACAATTGATTGAAGGGACCTCATTAGACTCAAGAACTAAGGGAACTCAAGCGAGGCTCAAGTAGCCGGGACAGTTGTAAGAATCACACAGTGGTTAACAGTTGATGGGAGGGAGCAATCTTTAGAGGAACTGCCTGCAAACTGCACAAAGCGCTCGCTCGAGGCAAGTGGTCATCATCCACATGGGTGGACTTGTTAGTGATGCAGCAGCCTTGGAGTCAGGCCTGGTCCAGAAGCGCCTTCACTCAGGCTGCAGGAAGTAATCCCAGCAGACCAGCTGGTTCCTGTCTTTGGAGTGTTATCAGTGTGGTGTCTGAAATGGACAGACATGCATTTATGTTTCCCTAGGAAGAGTCATGCAATACCTGCTCACGAATCAAGCCCTCTCTAATAGTTAAGTAATAAAAGTTTGTTTTGGGAGCTAGAGAGATGGCTCAGTGGTTAAAAGCATCAACTGCCCTTGCAAAGGACACAGGTTTGATTCCTAGCACCCACATGGTAACTCACAGCCATCCATAACTCCAGTTCCAAATGATCTGACACCCTCTTCTGGCATCTTTGGGCACTGCACACATGCACTGTACATAACACATGTGAGCAAAACTCCCATATACATGAAATAAAGATAAATATTTTCAAAAAAGAATGTTCCCCCAGTCCTTGTGGACTGCCACTTTGTTTCCCGTGTCTGAGCGTGGGTCAGCTCTGGTTACCCCATGAGAGTGGGATCACAGTCTTTATCCATTGGAACTACCTTGTTTGAGTTAATGTCCTCAACCATCATCCCTAGTCATCATTTGATAGAAAAGCTGTAATATCTCACTCATCTGTCAACAGACACTTGATTTGCTTCTATCATTATTGTAACTAATGCTTCTGTTATGGTTTAAATAAAAATGCTGCACTGTCTCCGAGTGGTGGCCATGGGCAGTGGGCCATGAGACCATGCCACAGGTCCCCAGCTGTGGCAGACAGCAGGTCCTGAGACCACGGCAGACCATAAAAGCAGCAGGGTCCCAGGTAGGGAGCCCCCGCGGGTCCTAGGCATGGAGCCACATGTCAGGTGAGAGACAGAGACAGGTAGGTACACCATGCAAAGGAAGTGGGTATTTATTTAGTGGGTTATGGAGGGGTAAGGGAAAGGGAAGAAATGGGGAGAAGGGAGAGACAGAAGCTGCCTCTTCAGGAGAGAGACTAAAAGGAAGAGACTCGGGCTGCAAGCAGAAAGGGAGACTTGCCTGCCTCAGTGGAAGGGGGAGGGCAGGGCTTATCTCTTAAAGGGACAGGACAGACCATTACAGCCTCTGTCAACACGAGTGTATTAGTTGCTTTTCTATTGCAGTGATAAAACACCATGATCAAAGCAATTTACTTTGGGCACTTAACTCCAGAGGTTCGAGCCTATGATGACAGAGTAAAACCATGACCTCTGGAGTGGGAATCACAAGACTCACAAAACAAAAAGCATTAACAGAGGGCAAGCTGGGAATGGCCCAACTTTGAAACCTCAGAGACTGACTACGGTGGCATACTTCTTCCAGAAAGGCCACAACTCCTAAACCCACCTAAACTGGGAACCAAGCATTAGATGTGAGCTTATAGGGTACAGCAATGAATATATAAATGTGTCCACATCCCCATTTTTAGATCTTTGGAGAATACACCCAGTAGTAGTAATAGATCACACCATGATATCATCGTTAGTTCCCCAGGGAACCTCCATGTCCTTCCAGGATTCCTTTTTAAACTTGACATTTAACAATAGCATCTTGTTATTCTTGCTTCATATGTGTGTTCTTCAAAGAGAGCTATGAAATGAATTTAAATGGAGACATATATCAGGGTTGTAGATACTTTGTGTTCTGTGAAACAGAAAGTGTGTTGACATTTGGGTAAAGAAAAGTACATTAAAGCCAATTAAGAAGTTTGCAGGATGGGGCAACAACCTTACCCAATAAGACTCAGATATGCAGCTCATCTAGAAAACACATCAATTGTTTCAAAGCACTGAATGACTTCCGGACACCTCAGTAGCAATATAACATTTTAGATAAGGATATTATGAATTGAAAGCAAAATGGATCACCAGGCTTAAATGGTTGTTTAAAAGAGACAATTTAAATAAGGAGGGCAGAGTTTACAGTCCTGTGAGTTACAAAGGAAAATGATGACATAGAAGAGGTCACCTTCATACAAAGGCACTCCCTGAGTAACAAAGCATCACGCATCATTCAGTGCTTTAACAAAAGGCAGAGCCTACCGCTAAAATAAGGAGTTTGATTTGGGATCAGAGGACATGCACAGTTAAAGTGTGCAAGTGTGAGACCCAAGTTCAAATTCCTAGAATACATGGAAAATTGGTTATTGTAGCTCGAGAGCCTGTGTTGCACTGCCATGACTTGATGGCAAGCTGAGACAAGGGAGTCCTCAGAAGCCTGTGGGTGCTAGCCTGGCACACACTGAAGAAAGCACAAGTCCCTGTGTCAAGCATGGTGGAAGCTAAGACCCAAGGTTTGCTACACATGGTATAGCATGTGCACACACACAACATTCACACACACAACAAATTAAAAACAAACAGAAGGTCTGATTGTTGTCTCTGACTCTGCCATTTAATATTTGACTTTAGAAAGGTCACTTAGCTTCTGGGTATGTTTTCTAATCTTCAAATGGGTAATGTTCATTAGCAGTGGATACAGAAAACAAAGCTATTCTCAGCTTGAATCTGAACATTTCCTGTGCCCTGTGGGATGAAAGGAGAGAGTGCCTACCTGGCCACCATCATTGTCCCTCTAACACCTTTCCTGTCTCCAGGAAAACCTGAGTTGAAGAAAGAACTTTGCTGCTCACTCTTTTCATTTCTCAGCAAATTTGGAGTTTATTGCTCTTGTTTTTGGGTGAATGAAGATCAACTTGTGCAATTCAAATGACAAGGGGTTTGGGGTGGAGAGATGGGAAAATTATTTTCCCATGTATGGTCATTTCTTTTGTTCCATCAGACTTTAGGATGGCTATTAAATTCAATTAACCATTTTTTCCTTCATGTTCCAGAGACTTTTTCCTGTTGTACTAGGAGACCTTGATTTCTGTTGCTAGGAAACCCAGAGGCACTTTTGGTCTTCATGGAAACAGTGTTTAATGCAATTATTTTGACTCGCAGTTCATAGGCTGTTTGGCTCGATGCCAACTCAAAAGCAGTTCATGTCAATTCCATACAAGGTAAATCTTAAAGTGGGGAAGGTACTAACCCATTGGGTGCCCTATGGAAGTGCCTAATTGGTTTCATGGGGGTGGGAGAAGGGGAAAGTGGAGGGCAAGAGCCTTCCCCATTTGGGGAGGGCTTTGATCTGTTTTAGCCTTGGGTCCCTTTGAAGAGAATGTTCCATGGAGGCAGGAAGCAGTTGAGTGGGCTAAAAATGCTTTGAAAAGCCTTGACCTAACCTAGCACGAGAGAAATCACTTGCTCAGAAACAGGCAGCTCATAAATTCCCTGCCTGGAGATTCTCTGGAGTCTTCTCACTGGGCATCTCTTCCATCCTCCTCCTCGGGTCCATGCTGTTCCTCAGCATGCCTTAGCAGGGCCTTCCCCTGAGTATGTTCTGTAACTCCACATCCAACTCTGTCCAAGAGTCTCAAAGCTTTGCAGCCTTGGACAGGAGATGTCAGAGTTGATGGTACCACCAGCCTTCTTCTAAAGATGTTTAGATTTTAACAACACTTGGCAGTCATTTTCCCAAATTCTGTTCGAGAGGATGAATTTCTTGAGGGGACTGGAAGAATGTTTCTTCTTGTAGCCATGATCTTGGGAAGAACCTTTTGTCAAGAGTGGGAGGATTCATCTTATCATCTTTGGTTGGATGAGCTGAAGATACCCCTGCAACAGACTCCTAGAAGCATGTAAAACACCTTTTGAATGCCTGGCCTAGCTCAGAAGACTGAAAAAGAAAGGCGTAAGAAAGGAAAACCAGAGTGCTTAGATATGATCTGCTGCTGTCTCTGCTTTGGGCAGCTAGGGGCCAGGTTGCTAACCTGCAGTTTGAAGTCAGTAGATGTGATCTGCTGCTGTCTCTGCTTTGGGCAGCTAAGGGCCAGGTTGCTAACCTGCAGTTTGAAGTCAGTAGCAGTTTAAGAGATTGAAACCTGGCTTTGTTCAAAATGGAGGGGTGGAACCAAAGCAGCCTTTAAGCCGAAGCGTCCATAGATCTAGGACTTTTAAGGGTCTACACACGTGGAATGGGCAAACCAGGAACACAGCCGCAGCAGCAGAGGGTGGCAATGAGGAGGTCTCTCTCATTGTGTTGAGTCTCCAAGTAGAAACATACAATTCCAGTTTTGAACATTGGTATGTGGACTTCGTGGGTTGAGGTTGTACATGCTCCCAAGAGACCGTTGAGAGGGTCTGTTAACTCAATATGGCCGATCCCTGCCTTACAGTAAATCTGAGAGTGCCTTGCAAAGGCACAGATACATTTTTCAAATGCTTAGAACTTTACCAATTGATTCCCATAGGTAACTCACTGAGTTTTCCTTTTGAGCTGAGACCCGTGTATTCTGTGTGATTTCATTATCTGAATTTAAAAATTAGAAAGACATTCACTCGTAAAAAGAGTTAGAATTCAAAGCAATGATCTATCTGGAGTTTGTGGATCTCCTAGTAACCTGACTGGGATACATTTAAAAAAAAGATTTTGTTGAAGGACTAAAGATAATGACAGTATTAAAATTAGATAGATTAAAATAGGCCAATTAAAAATGTCAAGTACAGTTTTGGGAAATAAATAAAATTGAGTTAAAAATTAAGTGGGGCCAGGCAGTGATGGCACACGCCTTTTAATCTCAGCACTCTGAAGACAGAGGCAGGCAGTTCTCTGTGAGTTCAAAGGCAGTCTGGTCTACAGAGCAAGTTCCAGGACAGGCTCCAAAGCTACAGAGAAAACTGTCTGGACAAAACAAATAAACAAACAAAAACCAAATTAAATGTGAGCAAGGGACACACCTTGACAGGTGAAGTAACTGACAGGTAAGTGTGAGGACCAGAATGCAGGTTACGAGACATGTAAGTGTTGGGAGGGGATGGCTGAAGGGGCTCTAGCCAGCCCAAGCATGACAAACAGGGCTCTGGCAGGCCCTGCTCTTCTCCCCCATCCCCTCTGCCCGGCTAAAAACCATCAGCTTACATCCCTAGAGCTAGCCATCAAGGTCTATTCCCTTACTTGGCCACTTGTTTTTCTTGAGGCTGGCTACCAAAGTCGAGAAATCAAAGGTCCCCCTTGGCTGCTTGCCAATTAAATTAAATTAGCATGCCCAATTAAAATTAAACTCTTCATCCTAACACAGGGGTTTCCCCTTGTACTTTATAAACTGGCATTTGCCTGTGGGCCACATCTGCCTCCTCTCTGTCTACTAGAGACAGTCCTTTGTGCCCCCCTCCCCCGTACTCCCTCTTACACCGCCTTGTTCCTTTCTCCTTGTCTCTCATCCTCTATCTCCTGTCTTTGTCTTTTATTCCTGCCCTTTGTCCCTCCTGGGCAAATAAATCTCCTTTTGTGCTCAGAACTTGGTCTTGGGGGTCCTGAGCTGATACCAATCTCTTACAGTGGTGGCCTCCTGATGATCTCTGTGCTTTGTTATCAGGGACCCCTGGATAGCAAGATTACCAGAAACATTTCTGAATTTAAGCAAGAAATCCCCCCCCCCACCGTGTATGTGTGAGCATGTGTGCGTGCGTGCGTGTGCGTGTCTATAATCTTCAATATGTAATGTGTACAGTGATAGGGGAAGACATCAGATGTCAGTCTCTGGCCTCCACATGCATATGCGTGCACATGAACCTGTGCACACACACCCATACACACAGCACACTTGTGTCATATACGTCTGTGCAAGCAAAATAAAGATAAAAATAAATAAAATTGGCCAATTAACCAACTCAAAACTGAACGAAAAATTCGTAAATGGAAGACTGCATGTGAAGAGACTGTATTTATTATACAGGTCGAGTGCCGAGTCTCAGTGGTTAAGGCGCATAGAGGCTGGGAAAGAACCAGCAGGATGTGTCTAACAGGAATTTTAGACAGAAACTGTAGTGACTCTGAGAGCTGTGAAACATTCTAAGAATATAGCTTAAAGTTTTGAAAATGTAGGATACCTGCCAATTTTTTTTGCATGTGTATGTTTGTGTGTGGGACGTGTGTGTAGGATGTGTGTGTGTGTGGGGGGGGGGATGTGTGTGTAGGATGTGTGTGTGTGTGTGTGGTGGGAGGAGCATGACTATGGAAGCCAGAGGTCAACCATCTTAGTGTGCTTTTTATTGCTGTAAGAAAACACTGTGACCCAAAGCAGTTTAGGAGTAAAGGGTTTATTTGCCATCACTCAAGGAAGTCAGGGCAGGAGCCTGGAGGCAGGAGCTGAAGCAGAGACATGCAGAACTCTGATTACTGGCTTGCTTTACCAGAGTTTGCTCGGCCTGCTTTCTTACATAACCCAGGACCACCTGCCCAGGGTCGACACCATCCACAGTATCTGGGCCCTTCCACATCAATTGTTCCCTCCTCCACCCCCAGACAGGGTTTCTCTGTGTAGCTTTGAAGCCTGTCCTGCAACTCACTGTGTAGACAGAGTTTGAGGCCAGCCTCTGCCTTCCCAGTGTTGGGCTTTCAAAAGTATGTCACTGTGCCTGGCTCTTTATGTGAGCTCGGGGGATCAAATCCAGGTCCTCATGTCTGAACAGCAAACATGTTAGCCACTGAGCTAACTCTCCAGGCTCCTAATTCTTACATTTACATAATGTAATGCATGCCAACTCTGAGGAAAAAACACCTACATGTGTCCTGGTGAAATAAAAGAACACCAAAGTCAAGGACTCATAAGCAAATCCAGAAATAAGAATAGCAAACACATTCAACATCGGAGCTCTCCCAGCATAACAACCCAAGAATGCTAAAATTAGCTATCGGAAAACCTAGAATTCTACCGTGAACTAAGGAATAATATACAAATAGAAGCAACATATAGACACCTTCAAAGATAGTGAGTTCCATTTATAAGCCTGTTGTTCAGATAAATACCAAGCCAACAATTTACAGAGACCAACAACAACGACAAACAAATGAAAAACTGAATCAAGAATATAGAAGGCTCAAGATGCAACAAGGAAAGGCGAAGGTCTTGGGTGCGTTGACTTGAACACCAGCATAGACAGATGGTACCGCTGATAATGACCGGCCTGGGTGCTATCAAACTAAGCATGCAAACTTTCCTGCAGTAACAACGTGTGGAAGCAAAGTTGAGGATGAAAACATCCACGATTCTTCCAGGGCGTGCTGACAGATGCATGTAAGTACTTGGGAGTCTGACACAGGAGGCTCCAAGAGCTGAGGATCAGCCTGGACCATGTCACGTGACTCTTCCTCAAAACAAGCAGGAGCAACAACAAAACCAAGCGAGATAAAATTTCTGTCAACCATAAGTTATTTTAAGTGAAAAGGATGATATTGGAGATACAGAGCATCAATGAATGAGATAACTAAGTAGAAGCATTTGATAATTAAAAGATTCTAAACCTTTGTATAAAGCTTTCTAATACAGAGAACAGAAATGGACAGTTAAAGAGAGGAACTGAAGATATACAACCAAAATGAAATATATACAATTCATATAGATCAAAAAGACAAAAAGATTCATTCATGTGTATGCAGGTGATAGTATTATAAAGTGGGTCAATAAAATAGTATATTGCAGTTTAGACAGTATATATTACATTCAATTATGAATAATTCTCTGGGAAAAATAGTCCACATATGCTGGGCAGTGGTGGCGCACACCTTTAATCCCAGCACTCGGGAGGCAGAGGCAGGCAGATCTCTGTGAGTTCGAGGCCAGCCTGGTCTACAGAGCTAGTGCCAGAAAAGCTCCAAAGCTACAGAGAAACCCTGTCTCGAAAAACCATCATCATCATCATCATCATAGTCCACATACTGAGCCATAAAAGTTCAGTAATACAAATATATGTATTCTGATTTGCATTACAAAATTATAATTCAAAATCAAATTTTACAAATACTTGATCATTTAAAAAGTCCATGGGACTGGAAAGATGGCCCAGTGGTCAAGAGTACTGGCTACTCTTCCAGAGTACCTGAGTTCAATTCCTAGCATCCATATGGTGGTTCACGACCATCTTTAACTCCAGGTTCAGGGATCTACCGGCCATCACAAGTGTTGCGCACACATGGTGCACATACACATGTAGGCAAACACTTATGCACATAAAATAAAAATAAGTGAATCTTAAAATCTAAAGGAGAAGTGCAGTTTGCTTGCACTCAGTGGTTCTGTACTGCGCTTTATGATCTCGCTGAGATGCTGGCCCAAACAGCCTGTGTTGACTGCCTGCTTGTTGCCAGGGCACTTAGCCGTGCTTAAAAGTGACTGTCCCTAGGGCCTGTGGTCTCAGGGAGAGCTACCTGTGGAGTAGTACCAAGGGAGTTCCTGTGACTGCTGGTAAAATCCAGCTGGTATGTTTTGCTTGTTTATCCTACCCCAGCTCCACCCTACTCCTGCGCCCCCCCCCCCCCCCGCAGGTCAAGACAGGAGCAGGGTCAAACTCAAAACAATTTGCCTGTCCTAGGCTGTTGTACCAGAGCTCCCGTCTGAAGGCGCCGGCTGGACCCTTTGTCGGTTCCCCAGTCCTGGCGGGAAGTTACTTAAGCTGGTCCTTGTGCCATGTCATTGAGAGGCCACTGGGGTAGCTAACTAAGACTGTAGAGTTCTGGAGACCGGCAGGAAGCTCGAAGAAAAGGCGTGTTGTTTCCACTCCACCCACGGCCCCTCTGTGGGTGAGCTTAGGGTGAAACCACATTGTCCCCGGAGCTCTAGGGGGAGGGATGGCTTTGTGACTGGGGGAGAGTCGCTGCATCCCGGTGCAATTGGCATGACTTTGCTGCTGCCTTCCGAGTATCCACTTTCCCTCACATAATCTTCCATTGTGCTCACTGGTTCCTGTTTGATTTGGCAGGGCTGGCTGCGGGCTGGGCATTCGGTTCTCCTCACTCCACTGTGCTAAGACTCGAGCTGAAACCCCTGCCTCCCCTCAGAGGAGCCAAAGACAGCCCAAACAGTGACATTTCTGCTCGAAATCATAAGGAAACAAGAAGGGAGACAAATTTTTTTCCAATGCTCAAACAAAAGTGGTATTTTTTTGCATCTTAGTTGTACGGAAGTTGGTTCTCCCTTCCAACGTGACAGGCTGCTGGCCTTTCAAACCACCTTTTCTTTGTCCGACCCAATTTAAAAACACTATAAATACACTGAGCTACTCTGAGGGCAGGTCTATATTTGCCAGACAGCCATAGTCTGAGCAGCATTTCCTTGCCCGGCATATAAACTCCAATGAAGATCACGAGGAGTGTGCCAGTCAGGGCCAAATGTGAGAGCTAGACAGTCAGGTCATTTACAAAGACTTGGAATCCATGCCCAGAGTCGAATGTATTCTTTTATAAAACCCAGCGGGCTTGAAATAAGCTAACTGACTCACTGTGCCCTGCTTGTTGGGGCGTAGGAAGGCTTGGGAGTGGAGAGAGTGCCAAAGCGGTGGAGCTTGAAGGGTAACTTCCTTATGGGGTCCGCTCGCGATATTTTCTAACTTGTCATGTGTAAAGGTTTATATTATACTGTTTGTCGGAAGTTGGAAATAGTACTTTCTTATGAACATCTTTGATCCTGGGAAGAAAATAGAAAAGGAGAATGAAAAAAATAACACGGGATACAGGAAGTCTCTGGTTTCGGAGTTTAAAAACCTGTAGGTATCATTTAATCTAACAAGTCAGTTTTTCTGCCAGCAAGCAGTCCCTGGCATGGTTTCTACTCTAGGTGCCTGCCTTAGCTTCCCTTGATGATAGACTATAACCTGTAAGATGAAGCAAAACCTCTCCTCGCCAAGTTGCTTTTGGTTGTGATGTTTATCACAGGAACAGACAGCAGACTGGACCAGCAGCAGTCATTCTAAACCTGCTCAGAAGCTGGTGGCCAGGGAGCTCGTAGATGCTAGGGGGCATCCACTGTTACTATCTGCTAAATGGACGGGCGGTCCTGTTGCCTCCTACACATAGATTAGCGCTGCTCTCATCCCGCAGCACGCTGATCCATTGCTGCAGTGGAGACTCACACCTGGCCAGAGTGTCCAGCTTAAGGAAGGGCGAGACGCTGGACCCTAACTGAGCCATCTATTGCCCATCTCTCCAGGTTCCAGGCACATCACAGAGGAGTCAGAGTCTAGTGCCGTCTGTGTTGAAAAAGATGTCTTTTGGACAGGCTGTGGTTGCTGTGCTCACGGACTCATGGGGGGTGGAAAAGTGCTCCTGGGGGACTCTTGACACCTCTCTGGGTGCTAGTGACAGTTAATGGTTGCTGTGACGTAATGCGTCTCTGTTCTTCAGTGACATGGCCACCAATGTGTCGCCCTTGTTCCAATAAATACCCTGCCAGCCATGCCCATGTCAACTCAAGTGACTCACACACAAAGAAGACAGGAAATAGGAGTGGACTTGTTGAGAAGAGGGGTCCCAGCAGGAGGAAGAAAAGAGGTGAGGGAATAGCAGGAAGGGAAAGAACCAAAATTTGTTAGATATGTATATGAAACTGCCAAAGAATAGCACATGAATTTTAAAAAAATCCATAAGCAATACCTTTGAGCGTTTTCTATTGCTTGGCGTTAAAGGAAGAAACAGGTTTTGATATCAGAAAAACATCTTTGCACTGAATATGGATTCCTAGAATAGTACGGAGCCACACTGAAGTCTGGGAAATCTGGCTGTGCCTCCAGGCTGGAGAGCGAGAAGGACACCCACCTGGTTCCCAGAAAAACCTTACTATGGGGATCGTCTGCCATCCTCTGGGGAGTAGCAAGCCTTTTAACACAAATATGTCTTTAAGACAACACATCTGTGCATCTGTGAGGCACGGCACCATGTCAATGCAGAGTCCCAGATGTCACTCTGACATCTCTGTGCCCTTCCAGTACTGTCACCCTGCCCTCACACAACAGTGTCGTCTTTTGTTGGGGTCTGTATTTAACTTCGTCTGGAAGCAGCTCTGTGGGGAAATGAGTTATTTATAAGTTGTGAGGACTCAGACTGACTAACGCTACTGTATTTCTGTATCATTTTCAAGCATTTGGTTTCTTCAAACAATTCTTGATGCTATCAGTCTTTTTAAGTGAACGAGGTTAACGTTAGTAACGTAGTACCATTATCATTTGTATATTTGTATTATTGATGATGTATTAATGTATGATTGTATTATTTAACATTTGCTAACTCTGTAGAAGAAGCCACATCAAGCATACTAAAAACACATTCTTGCCAGGATTGATGTTTAAAAGGCAGTAGAAGAAAGAGAGGGAGGGAAGGAGGGAGGCCTTCCTTATCATCACTAAGAGATGAAGGCTGATGCATATAACTGCTTTCCCCCCTTTTTATGCAGCTCAAGGCCCAAACCCAGGTTATGTTGCCACCAACATTTAGAGTGGGCCTTTCAGCCTCAGTTAACCTGGTCTACATCATCTCAGAGTCATGCCTGGAGGCTTGTCTGCTAGGTGATTTTAAAGTCAGTCAGGTTGCCATTCGACATTAACTATCGCTTGAACTTTAATGAATACTTTAACCCAATGAATAAGGGAGGTTAACACACACACACACACAAGCAAAACAAAACATAGACAACCCAATGACCAGAACCCAATGAGGCATGAGCAAGGATGATGCTAAAAACAGCTATTGATGCTCACGCCCACAGCACCAGCAGCAGAGAAAAGCAACTTAAGATCGATTGGCTTCAGCTCAAGGTGACCCCATACTCTTTTGAACTGCCTGTTGTTCACATGACTAGAGGACATATCCTACTCCATCCACGGCTTACTGCACATCTCTGGATGGACTAGATGGACCCCACTCTTATGAGACCCAGAGAGAGAACAGGACTCTCATGTTCTGACATAGCAAACACTGTCTCAAAGTAACCAATCATCAGCAGAGAGTAACAGAAATTATAGCCCGAAGTTCAGTTGGAAATATCATTGAGGCTTTGTAGCCATGTGGTGCTCCAGGCTGTATCTTCAGGAAAAGGCTGTACCCTGAGATGACTCTTACATGTAAGTGGAAGAGAGACCCACTCTGAAGCGTGCTTCAATCTCAACACAGAAATACAAGTCACGAAAAAGCAAAGTGGTGTGACTTGTCTCCGTGTTCGTAAATTTCCTGCCGCTGACTCTGAAGAGACTGGAATGAATAAGATGCCAGCAAATGAACCAAAATGTGTGACTTTAGGAAGAGTGGTGTATTCTAAGAGATCAGAGCAAACAACTAGTCAAATGAAATTAAACAATATGGGACCTTACTGAGAAACCTGATAGAATAAACAAACAAACAAAAGAAGCTACAAATCTTGGAACCTTAGAAGGAGACTTCAGCGAAGGGTACAGAAAGGATTTTTAAGTGTGTATTCTTTTTTACAGTAATTTTTAAGAAATCCCACTTAAAATGACTTTGCTCTAATTTGTTGTTTACATGTTGTTTCTGACAGAATACACACGTGATTTTCCATGCCACTTGGCATCATTTGTATGATACATAGGAGTTATTTCAGAAAGACATGCAATAGCTGTAAATATGGAAAGGAAAGAGGGAAGGACGAATGGAAGGGTTGGGGGTGGAAGGTTAATCCATCACCCTCAGCCACAGACTGGTTATAGATGAGGCAATAAGCACCAATGGCCAGAGAAGTTAATCTCTGGTATTGAGAGCACACTTGGAACAACTGCGCGGGCGTCAGGCTGCTCTAATGGTTCTAGTGCCGTAAAGAAGAGCTGTGCATCTAAGCCACGCTCCTACTTGAGGTCACATAATCTGAAGACTCGAGGAAACCAACCCAAGAAATGTCACCAGCTCCCTACCCTGTCTCCACAAGCACTGCTAAATGCCACTAGACTGTCAACACTACTGAAAAGAAGATTGTGGCTTAGCCCCCTTCCTCTTCCCTTTTCTTCCCTCCCCTCCTTCCCCTCCCCTCTCTTCCCTCCCCTCCCCTCACACACACACACCTCTTCCCTGCCCTTTGTTCTAGAAATCACACTAGGAATGTAGCTTCTCTCCTTTTATACTCTGTACATGGTAATTAATTTATTCATTAATAACCAGCCCAGTCACTTTTAAGTCATCTCCCTCTCCAGATCAGAGCAAACCCCTTCGCGTGATTTCAAGATGAGCTCTAAGGCATGAATCCGAAAGGCTCCTTACTCTTTTCCTCTCATATGTTGCAGTGAACCTGTTCCAGCCAGCATTCGAGTGACCCACTTTGCTTCATTCCGGGTGTTCAGATTCACGGATCTCAGAATCATCTGATTTCGACAAGCGCTATCCAGTCTGTAAAGAAGCACGTTAGAAAAACCACGCCTTTTTGAGAAGCTGAAGCTGAGGAGAAGAGAAGGTGCCTTTAGTTGATTCTGACTGCTCCAGCCACACAAACTCAACTCCAGGTAGAAAGCCCCGATTCCACGCACCAGCATCTCCCACAGGCTGGCAGTATTTGACAGGGGATGCAGACCCCCCAGTCTATCCAGACCCCAAATTAGTTGTCTCCTTGCTTCTGACGCTGGGGAATGTCTGTGTAGCTCCCCACTTGATGGTAACTCGCACCCTTATTCTCTAAAGCCAGGGTAAAATGGCTGTGGTAGTAGTAGAGATGTCAGGGAATATTTGCCAATAATTAACTGCAATATGCCTGTCATAAGGCAGGGTAATTTCAGTGGAAACGACCAGCAACCATTCTTTCAAATGCTCTGGAAGGCATTTGTAGGTATCCATCGAAACTAAAAGCAAGAGTGCCATGTTACAAAGTTTCTTATTTAGAAATGAAAACAGCAGAACCGAGCAGAATTCTTTTAACTATTCCAGCTTGTCAGTTAGAGGGGGCATCAAGGTTATTTCTAGACATATTTGCATTTAAAATAGTTCATAGGTCTGGTGATACGGCTGAGTGACTAAAATACTTGCTTCACAAGCACGAGAACCTGAGTTCAGATCCCCAGCGTTCACAGAGTAAGCCAGGCTAAGTGGCTCAGACCTCTAATCTCAGAACTAGGGGAACAGAGATGGGAAGGTCCTGGGGCTTGCGGAACAGGCAGGGTCAGTGAGAGACACTGTCTCACAAAAGTGTCTTAAATAGCCGGGCGGTGGTGGCGCACGCCTTTAATCCCAGCACTCGGGAGGCAGAGGCAGGCGGATCTCTGTGAGTTCGAGACCAGCCTGGTCTACAAGAGCTAGTTCCAGGACAGGCTCCAAAACCACAGAGAAACCCTGTCTCGAAAAACCAAAAAAATAAAAAAAATAAAAAAAAGTGTCTTAAATAGGAGAAGGACTGAGGAGAAAGCTGATGGTGAAGTCTGGCCTCTGCATGCATGCACATGGGCACAAATAACATACAACACACACATACCACACACATACATATAATACACACATGCCACACACATACATATATACATTATACACACACATACCACAATGATGTGGGATTCCCCTCTGTATGCTGTGAGTATGTTTTATTACCATTGGTTAATAAATAAAGCTGTTTCAGCCAATGGCTTAGCAGAACAAATCCAGGTGAAAAATCTGAACAGAAATGCAGAAAGAGAGAAGACAGAGTCAAGAAGGTGCCATGTAGCTACCGAAGGAGACAGACATCAGAGCCTTACCAGTAAGCCACAGCCTCTTGCTGAAACACAAATTGATATAAATGGATTAATTTAAGATGTAAGAGTTAGCCAATAAGAAGCCTGAGCTAATAGGCCAAGCAGTGTGGTAATTAATACAGTTTCTGTGTGACTATTCAGGTCTGAGTGGTTGGGAAACAAAAGGGCAATCTCTGTTCATACCACACACACCACAGACATACACACACATATAAAACATACTACACACAGAGCCCACAAACACAGAACATGTACACACACCACATACACATACCATACACCCCTCCACATACATAGTACACACATATATCCACATACCACACATACATAGTACACACACACACCAGACATATACACACTGCGCACATATCATACACACTACAGACATATAGACACACATTAGATTAATAAATATAAAATAAATGGTTCATGATTTTTTTTAGTGGGATTTCTCTTTTTGGAAGTCAAGAAATTAATATGTATGTGTTTTAACAAGATACCATAACTTCCAGGCAACCAATTTTTAAAGTAAATGATATAACTGAGGGTTATAGGTTACACAGTATGGCATTCTGTGATATAAACTTGTATTCTGTAAATTGACACCTGCAAGTGGATAAGAATATGAATCAAGCAGAAAAGAAGCAGCAATGAATTTAAATGTCATTTGTTGGACTCTCAAGAGCCAAGGCATCGTTAGACAAAAACATTTAATTCAGTCTCATTGCCTGTTTCCCTGGCTTCAGCCTATCAGAGACACTATCAGGAGCAGTAAATCTCTAATTTCCCTCTGTGCCAACAACCTCAGGTTTACAGTATCTTTTAGCAATGCAATTCAGGCTCGCTATCGTTAGGTCTGTGGATCTGAAAGAAATAAAATACATAGCAGAGACAAACGAAAGTCTGTTCTTGGATCTGATACAACTGGCGGACAATGTCCAACAGACCTTGGCATTGTCTCTCACCCCATCAATTTTCTGCATATTTGTGAAAGTCTTTAAGCTTGCTGTCATTCTGTGGCTCTCAAAGCTGCCCCCTGGGGTAAATTGGAGCCGCTTGCTTTAAAGACAAGGTGCCCAAGGAGTAGGGGACTGAAATGACTCACAGCCACCCAGCAAAGTGACCACGGAAGCAAGCTGCAACTGGGTCCCTTGGTCCCAGGCTCATTAATCACGGAATCCCAGTTCTTCTCAGTGCCTTGAACCCTCCAACACTGCTGCCCTTCTGCTCATTTTAACGAGGCCCCCTGAGACCTTCCTTTAGCTAAATTCCAGCCTCTTTCCTCCCACGCACCTACTCTTGTAGACCCCTCAGGATGATTTCCTTTAAGGCCTGTGAGTTTACTGATGTTGTTTTGAGCTGGCCTGCTGCTGTATTCAGGCCCTCCCAGCTGCTGCTGCTGCTGAGCCTCACTCACGGAGGTCTAACAGCCACATTCCAAGATGCAGATGCCTCTCTGTGCCTGGAACGTTTCAGCCCGACCCTAGTGACCTGTGTCCGCTTTGACGTGCTAATAGCTATTACAGCTGCATCCAAGGATAAAACGCAGGAAAAGTTCTATAAAACCGAAAGGGAAGTCCTTATGAAGAACAGTGTCATGGAATTGTCGCGTGTCTGTCCTACTCCTGGGCCATAACGTCACCTGCTGAATCCGGCCTTTCTGCTGCTCACTGAGAACCGAGACTTTCTGAATTGTATACCCTAATCTTTCCCCATCTTCCCTCATTACCTCATTGACTGTAATACGGTAGATGCAGGGAAGGGGTTTCTTTTCTAAGGCCACCGCCATCTTTATCTTACTGCTGTACAGTTGCCAAGGTAGAAAGTTGCAGATCCTCTTGGCAACAGTGAACTCAATCAGCATTCATTGTGAATACCTTTGGGTGTAAACCTGCATTTAAAGAAGAGAAATGCTTCCATCTTTAAATGATCTCCCAGCCTTCTGTCATCTCATTGTGTGGTTCATACTGGTGGGAACAATCAAGACCCTTTCCGGTCCAAGGACTGTTCAGTGGATATCATTGCTTACATGCTTTAGGGCTAGGGAAACGGCTCAGTGTAATGGGCTTGCCTCGCAAACGTAAGGACCCGAGTTCAGATCCTCAGGGCCCATGCAAAAAGCTGGGTGTGGAAGTAATCCCAGTGCTGGGGTGGCAGACACAGGGGGATCCTTGGATCTTGCTGGCCAGGGACTCTAGCCAAACTGGTGAATTCTAGAATTAGCAAGATAATTTGTGTAATAATAATAAATAGTAATAGTAATAATAATAACAAAATGTGGAAAATGATTGAAGAAGACACTGATAATCTATCTCTGGTATCAACATGCATACACATATGTACATACACATGTACACACAATACACACATACACACAAGATTAAAACAAGATTTCTTAATAGTGTCTCTCTTGGAGCATCAACCCCTGTCTTTAGTTTGCATAAGTGCTAGACGCTCTTAATACATACTATATATGTTTTGCTTTTATTTAAAAAAATCATTTTAAGGTCAGGTGTGGTGGCTCATGCCTTTAGTCCCAGCACTTGGGAGGCAGAGACAGTCAGCTCTCTGTGAATTTGAGACCAGCCTGTTCTACAGAGTGAGGTCCAGGACAACCAGGGCTACACAGTAAGACCCTGTCTCCATAAAACAATGATTTATCAGTATAGATTAATCATATAATCATGTATTTCACTGTGATTTCCCCCTGTAGTTACAGTGCACTTGTGTTATCTTCACGTCCCCATCACCCTTTTGTCCCTACCTTCCCCACTTCACGCACACACTTGACGATCTTCTCATATGCGCTCCTCTCTCTTTAAGGCAATGCCAAATGACGTTTGCCATCTAAAGCCATGTATAAAGTGCTCAAAACGGGCAGGCATTGTGCTGAATTCAAACTGCAATGATCTCAAGCACTCAAAAATATCAATAGGTGTTTTCAAGCCTAATTTCCCCTTACTCTTTGGAAGCACTGAGACTTTTTTCTGCATTCTCAATCTGACAGACTGTGAGTAACTTGTGAGACAGTGTCATCCTGCTGGTGACTGGACGCATGACTCTCCCACATCGCTGAACAAGACACGTGGATTCAGCACCGACTTTGGCCTAAACAACCCCGAGGGGGGAACTAAACCAGCAATATTTGCGTTTTATTTAAATTAATTCTTTTACAAGAGCCTGGAGAGAGAGCACAGTTGTTAAGACCTTCTCTTGCAGAGGACCCAAGTTTGATTCCCAGCACCCACGTTGGGTGACTCCCAACTCCCCGTAGCTCCAGCTCTACCTGGATTCTACACCGTCTTCAGGTCTGTGGGCACCTGCCTTCCCATGCACACACCCATACACAGGCACACATATCACTAAAAACACTAAAAGGAGCCGGAGAATTGGTTCAGAGGTTAAGCGCACTGGCCGCTCTTTCAGAGGCCGTGAGTTCAAGTCTCAGCAACCACACAACCAATCTAAGATGATTGTGGTGACTTCATTTAAGATGCAGCTAGAACACTGTATACATAATAAATACATCTAAAATAGAATAAAAACACTAAAAGTAAATCATTTTAAATCTATGATACTTTTATGTTATGTTTTGAATAAAGTCTTAAATTTCAAAGTAGAACAAACTGCTGTTTTACAATTTCTTCAGATGTCTGTGCAAATATGAACATTTCCTTTATTCAAAATGCCACAGGGAGAGACCAAGCTAAAATATTCACATGCTGTCTGGCAGACACATACAAGTAATTTAGAGTAAAAAGGAGAGTCACAATAGCTAAGAGAGATGTTGTCATGGCAACCCCCTATCATTAGTCAAAAGACAATCTTCCATTGTAAAAGACTTAAATAGCATTTATTAGGTAATGATCACAATAAAATTTCTGATTATAGTGTTGTGAAGGAAACTGGTTTTGTCATTATAATGGAATCCGCTTTGAACTTACCAGCCTCATTTAGCAAACACCGCACACTGGTGCAGGTGGACAGCAGCCTGTCAGTCTGGAGTTAATAGAGTCTCCCGGCACAGTGCTGGCAAGTTACATGCAGCTATGAGCTGAAGAGGTTTGCTGGGAGACCAGCGCTAAGTTCTGCAAGACCAGTGCCTGGAACAGTCTTGCTGTTTGCTCTTGCAATGCCCACCCGTCTTTGACCAGATACATCAGTGAGAAACACTGCTGGGTAGTGTTGGCTGTGGTGCGCTGCTGCACCACTCGGCAAGCATCAGCCCCTTCGACGCATTTAGACAGCTCCTGTTGCCACCCAAATATTGCCTAATGGTATTTATAAAGGCTCCATTTAATTGCATCATAGCCTCTTATTTAATAATACTGAAATGGGAGTTTTAAATGTATGCTAAAGTTGCCTACACCAGATTCCTGTGTCATGGACCAGCCTCGACAAAAATACCTCTCGCCAGGGTAGAGGTGTGGTGATTTATAGTAATATATAATATATAGAAATATAGTAAAGAATATGAAGACATGAATGAAAATAATAAAACAAAAAAACAGAATAGTATCAGGAGGGAGTTCCAGTGAATACTGAAATTTGTCCGCATGGACCCCAAAAGTTAGGAGTAAGACAAAAGTAACATGATACAAGGAAATGAACAGACCAATTGAAAGTTGCAGTCTACATACATTCAGGGTTAAACATTCTGTTGCTAGAACAAAACAGGCCACGCTCACGAAGGAAACCAAAACATTCTGTAGGCAAACCACTCCCTGTGTGGAATTCAAGTTATCTCCATAAAGGAACTGGACCCTTAGTTGGATCCTTAGACTTTTGTTTGAGTTAGGAACAATCTACTTCTTTATTCCTGGAGTACAAGGTCTTGTTATTAGCCACACCTGTTGACAATGACCTTGAAAGAACAGAACTCTCTGGTCAACCTCTAGGTGGGGCCTTTGTTTGAAGTAGAAGCACTATAACCTTGAAGGAACCAGAGGTAAGTTCCAACTCTCTGACCTTTGGTCAACGTGGAATAGGCTCATATTTTCAGGCCTCCCCATTCCTATAAACAGTATTGCTGATCACCCTCCAGTACCTTGTTTATAAGAACAACTCCAGATGTACCCAACATCTAGAAACAATGCCTACTAGCATACATATGTGTGTGTATATACATACATACATACATACATATATATTTTCATATATACTAATTGGGCATTATTTGGTTTCATAGACTTTAAATTATGGGGAAGGAGAATGAAATTAAGAGTACATTTTATGATGAATGTCCTTCATGCCTCAGGTTTTACAGACTATTCGTGAATGCATTTGAGTGCACACGAATGATTGGCACAACTTTTAAATTACTGCACACAACAGGTAGCCTATGTTTAGATTGTAGGATAACATATTGAATCACTCAAAGGTGCAGGTGATATTAAATTATTCTTCTTAGGCTGCCTCTCTGCATGATTGTTCAACTTTATGTGAAAGCCAAGTCTGGAGCAGAGGGTTTTTATCTGAGCTGTGCAGAGCACAGGGAGATGGTTAATCTGAATGAAACCCCAGCCCCACTTCTCAGCCAGAATGAGCAGGCTGGCCCCACTATCCACATCTTGAGATCCATGAACTCTATGCATAATATTTTCAGAAGGACCCAGAGATGACAAGACCATACCTGTTTGCATCTTTCTGTTAAATGGGTTCTTCAGATAGACTAAATAGAACTCTTCTGTCTGTTAGGAGGACAAAACCACAATTGGTTATCCAATTTTTGTTTGAATGAATTGAAAAGAATTTGTGTTTGCCAGTGGTCACCATATGAACATGAACTGTTTAAATAACCTTGATTCCCTCTTGCCTATATCAGAAAGACTTCAAGTATGTCTTATTCATGTTACAACCTGACTGTTACCTCTGAGCTAAGAATTTTAAGGGCACCAAC
The DNA here is from genome assembly GCF_950005125.1 of Chionomys nivalis. Lineage (NCBI taxonomy): Eukaryota > Metazoa > Chordata > Mammalia > Rodentia > Cricetidae > Chionomys > Chionomys nivalis. Next base: position 81,403,757 of record NC_080088.1, on the reverse strand, counting down.
CCACAACATCTGAAATGTTTTGCCAAGGACATGACAGAACACCTTGAGAAAACAAACCTTCCCCCGATTCTAGACTTACACAACACTGGTGACCACATAGCTAAAATATGCCTGAGCCGCCCAATGGTAGAGGCTGCCCAATAAATACACAGAATTTTTCTCGTTGTTGTCAGTAGGTGTCTCCTAAATCACTTGAACCATTTCTAAACCCCCTGTGTCTCTGATTTCAGGAGGATTTAATGTCCTCTTCTGGCCTCTGTGGGCTCTGTATCCATGTGATTCATATACATAAATGCAGGCAACATACTCATATACATAAAAGTAAATGCTTCTTAAGAAAAATACTTCTCAACTCTTTTGCCCTAAAGCATTGATATGCGAATGCACCTTTTCCTTTTTTAATATGATAAGTTGCCCCGGAAACTTGTCTTGAGAGAGTGAGGGCTGATGAACATTGCATTATATTGCTGGTTTCATTATTGTACAATCTATCAGGCTGCTGCTTTCAAGGACAACAAAAGAAACACCCTATCGTGTACTTACGCCCAGTTTTCTCCTGACAGGCTCATGAGGGGCCGGGTTTTCTGCATCTCAGGCATTGTTTCTCATCTTGATATCTATGCTCTGGGTCCCTCCAGTGTCCAGAACCCCTAAATAGCCTGCGCATTTTTTTCTCCTTCAACTGCAGTCTACCTCTTGGAAATGAATGAACTGTCCCTAAACCCTGAAATTAGAATCCAAATGTAATATTCAAATAGCCTGTAATTAGAGCACAAATAGCCTCTAATAGACCATGCAAATGAAGACATTAATGAACTACGAACCGCTCAAGAAAATAAAGGGGGCGACAGCTCACCCCTCTGCTGGTCCCCTTCAGCTGGGCAGCTGTATTCAATAGTTTGCTGGAAGTCAAGATGCTTTGTTCTCTGACTCAGTACAAGAGACCAGTCTCTGCCATCCGGTGATGGATTCGGCAGGTGTCTCTGTGAGATTTCAAATCAGTCTCGTCCTGTCCAGGCCCATTCCTGGTCACATTCTTCACAGTGGAACCATCGGTTCCCTGAGGGTTCGTCCGTCTGTATCAGAGCTGTGATACCAGGGAGAAGTGAATGAACTTATCAGGGTGTGCTGCCTGGGACAGACCTCAAACAATACAGATAAAAAATAAACTATTTTATTCATGTAGCATACAAATATCACACACACTCACACACACATATATACTCACAACTATGATTTTTTTTTGTTCTTTTTTGTTTGGGGTAGATTCCCTCACACACTCCATCCACATTGTTCACTAAGTAAACCGAATCTTTTATGGAATGCCTACTGTATTTTTAGAACTATGTTGGATACACGTTTTCTTCCGTTGAATTTTCAGAAAAAGACATGGCAAACCATTATCATTCCCACTTGCAGAGAGAAGGAAGCGAACTTCAGAAAAGCTGAATTGCCCAATCTTGTAATTTTGCTAGTAAAACTTTGCTGTATTCCCAGACAACCTCCTGGAATAGAAATAAACAGAATGGTGATGTTTTTCATCATGCCAGTATAAATGAGGAAAAGAAATATTGACTCTACGAATGAATTTCAAGGTTCAGCTATGGCAAAATAAGGGTAGGTTTGGCCTTCACCTGTCGGTGGTAGCACCCATCCTGAACCACCTCCCCTGCACCCCCCTGCAGGCTCATTGAAAACAAGGCTTTATCTCTTACCCCCTGGGGCTTCCCTCTCTCCTTCATTTTCCACTAAATGTCAAATTAGCAGAGAGTTCATACAAGAGGGTACTTAGAAGAATGACCGCATTAATGAATGAGTGAGAACTGTTGAGGGAATCTTTGTGTGTGGGTATCCATATTTGTGAGAGTGTACACTTGTGCACGCAGGCTTGCATGACAGACATGTATGTGTCAAGGCCCAAGGTCAATGCTTTTCTAGTTATTTGCCTTATATTTTCAGGTTACAGTCCAGTGTTGAGGGAATTCAGGGTAGGAACTCAATCAGGAAACTGAAGAAGAAACCATGAGGAAACACGACTTGCCGGCTCTCTTTCAGGCTCACGCTTGTTAGCTCTCTAACACAGCCTAAGATGCCCTGACCAGGGGGCGGTGCTTCCCACAGTGGGCGGTGCCTTTCTACACCCCTTAAGATAATCAAGACAGTCGCTTACTGATATGCCCACAGCCCAACCGGAAAAAGACAATTCTTTAAGTCAAACTGTTTTTCAGGTGATTCTAGGCTGTATCAAGTTGACAGTTAATGGCTAAGGAGGACACAGAGTATCTTTTTTGATGATTACACCAGGAGAAAATGACACCTTAGGATAGAAACTAAGGATTGAATAAAATTAGAGCTTAAAAGAATCCAAAATTGGGGCTGGCGAGATGGCTCGGTGGTTAAGAGCACTGGTTGCTCTTCCAGAGGACCCGGGTTCAATTCCCAGCACCACATGACAGCTCATAGCTGTCTGTAACTCCTGTTTCAGGGGATCTGATTCCTGTATACATACATGCTTGCAATGGTGAGATGGGCAAGGTAGTGGGGAAGGAGGAGGAGGGAAAGAATACCGTGATGGAAGAGTTAAAAAAATGTCTGTGACACAAGAAGAGGCCTTACTAGGAGTTGGTGTCCTGGTAAGACAGACAGCTGTTAGGCAGATGGCTATGAAAAACTTTGAACTTCCTGTGTTCCAGGCATCCTAAGGGAACTTCACAACAGCTCTGTGGAGCAGTGAATAAATGCCACGAACCCCATTCATTCACCAAAGATCAGAGATCTTACATAACCTGCCCCGGGTCACGCAGCCAGGCAGCGGCACTGGTAGGCAGGAGTAACATCTGGCTGGTCCTCGTGTCCCACAGCCTGATGGGGGCGTTGAGATGCCAGGATACTACAAGGGGGTTCTGGGATTAAACAAGCATGAGTTGCTACTTGCTTCTGAATAAATAAGGCTGAGATCAAAGAAGACTGGTTTGGACTGAGGCAAGAGGTCAGAGAGAATTCATACAAGAACAAAGTTTTGGCAGAGAATAAATATTTAGTGTTAAACAGCTGCCCTGGAGTGAGGACTGGGAAGAGATGCAGCCCGGCTTTCCGTTGGTGGAGCAAGAAGAGGCCTTAAGCTCTCACACATGTGCGTGTGCATGTAGCAGGTATTGCTGTACTGTGAGAGTCTCTTGAATGCCAATAACAAGCTGGCATTTTAAATAACACACACAGGCAACACACACACTAATGCAACACTATACACATATAGATATCACACTCAGATAGCACACATATATACAGCATATAACACTCAGACAGATATGCACGTAGCACACATATAAACAACAGACACTTATATAGACATCACACATAGACACATACACCCATAGACGCCACACAACACACATGTAGAACACATACACAGAGACCACACATACACTTACACAGACACACAGATAGCGTGCACACACACACACACACACACACACACACACACACACACACCAGTCTGAGAACCTTAGAAAGCATTGATCTTTGCCTATTTTAACTACAGATCTCTGTAGTTAATGTAGATGGCATAAGGACCATCTCAGGCTTGTTCCTGGCTTTCCCTTGTCTGTCCTGGCCACAGTAGATTCATCTGTGGACAGATACTTGGCCCCAGTAGTCAATCCTAGTCTGCCTAGATGTTCACAATGTGGCCCAGAGTAAAGCCAGGAGCAGCACCACTCAGACCTCCTCTCTTGGGATCGTGAATGGAGAGACATTTCACTTGGTCATTTCTCCTGTGCGAGATGATAGCCTCACTTTTAACCTAGGCTGCCTTGATCTCACGTTCATCTTATATAATCCTCCAGAGTGCTGGGAGTTTGAATGTCTTCCTCCATGACTGCAGGAAAATGCACATTTGAAATGCTGCTCCGTGCAAGAAGGCTTCGGGTAGCTTGCTCCCATTAGTAGGCCATCAGTAGTAGAACTGGGGAAGCTGCAGCATGAGGGAGCTAGCTTGTTAGAGACTTGTTATCTGGGGAAAGCATTTTATTGTTTGGCAATAGCGAATAAGGGTTTGTCTTAATTCTAGAAGCAAGTGGCAATTCAGTGGGTGGCAGTCCCTGCTTTGGGGACTGGGTTTGATATATGCAAATGTTTGCTCACAGGAATGCACATGGGGGTTTTATTTCTTCTTCAGCTCAGTATCCCCCACCCCCAGGGTAGATCTTATTTGCATTCAGCAGCAGCACGAAGGGGCTTACCCCTTTCTTTCCCCTCTGCCAACTACAGCAACGAATTGAGAATTCGGTGACATTTCCAGCAGGTGGATATTACACAGAGCACATATCTGAGTGATGAGACACCAGCTATTGTCAGAGAGATGACAATGACATTTTAAATGGACAGAACACTTATAAAAGGAAATGTAAAACTGGCCGGCTCAATGAAGTGGAGGTGGAAGAACACAGGCTCCTGAGACCACACTGTGCACACAAAGGCGGCACGCGCCAAGTGCATGCTCTTGATCAACAGCTCAGTGCTGTTCTTTTTAATAATTGTACTCAATGTAACTAGGTTTTGTCCAACATTTCCCCCTTTTGGCTGAGGAAGTATCTCGATGTTATTCACACAAAATAAAAATTTAAAAAAAAAAACTTGCATTTTTTTTTTTCTCTGTGTGTCTTTCCATGGTCTCCTTCTAATGAAAAACATTTTTATTCCAGGGTGAGGCAGTTATACGAAGGAGGGCATTTTAAGTACTTAGGGACTGAGTAGAGAGGAAACCAAGGATTCTGGGAAATTCGGTAAACTCCCCACATCTTGGCTGTAGGCGGCTAAGTTCCTGTCTTGGTACCAGAAGATGTGAGCAATGGGGAAGTCAGAAAAATTATCTCAGCATGTCAGTGATGGGCAAAATTAACTGATGTAGGGTAGTGTTTGTCACCACACGAAGGACTTTGGACTTTACAGTAAGGATGACAAGTGGCGTCTGGCCATCACTTCCCAGCTTTGGAATCCCACATGAGTTCAGGGATTTGTTTGTTTTGTCGTCTTGTCTTAACTACCTTTTGATTAATTGTGACTGTCAGTATGAGACTTTGAAAAAATCATATTTCATGACAAATGAAACGTTGAATGATAAAAAAATTCATTATCAGAAGATACACATCCATGAAGATTGGCATTTTGCACTGAATATTTATATTTATATTTTTTTCTGTGTTTTTAAAATTGAAAATAGATTCTTTGCACTTAATAGTTATGTAGAGAAATATGGGCCTTAACACAGACAGAAAATAAAAAGTTTTAGAGTAAAATGTTAAGTTTATTAAGCTTATCACAACAATGGGAACCTAGTAACACATTCTCCTCCAGTGATCACCATACACTTTCAAATACAGATGTATTTGTCTTAGTTAAGCTTTATGTTACTCTTTTAAAATTTGAGTTTGGTTTTGAGAATATGAAGGGAACAAAGGAAAATCTATGTCTTGTGACAATGTAGTGAGCCCAAAGCATCCAATTGCTGCTGTGGCTTCGACTATAAAACACTTCATCAGAAGTAAGAAAAATAAAAGTGAAATTTCCCAATTGAGAAAAAGACAGTATTAATCATCACGACATAAATTTTTTTAGGACAGTACTTTTTATTCTTATATTACATTTTATCTGGGGAATTTTATGCGTCTTTTTTTCCTGGTTCACAGCCATGTGAATACTAGGTACAGAGACTCATATGGAACAGTTTGCATTCTGGCCTGTTTAGTGCGTTCCAGGCCAATCAGGGATAGACAGTAAGACCCTGTCTCAAAACTAAAACAAAAACACATACAAAACCGAACACGTGGGAGGATCATTATCATAGACACTGTGAATCTATTCCATCCCTTGTCTAGCGTAACTTTAGCCCCTTTCCTTAAGAGAATCTGTCTTGAACACTACATTATATTACTTGATCGATTGAACTGCAGACTCCTTGGATGAAGAAAAATCGTTTACATTTGCTAGTTCTAAGCCCAACATCATTTCTGACATGAAATATGTAGATCAGGCTGAACACAGATGCAAACTCCCTCCTTCATTCTCATCTCGAGGAAGTCTCAAACTCGCTTGTCCACGAATCCTGGCCAGCCCGAGATTCTTGTGGCTTAGGAGAGCCTGTCAGATTTGGTGCCGTGACACCAGTTTTGAGCCTCACTTTGGCCCTTTACAAGATAGAAGTTGAGAGACTAGAATTTCTACCATTTAATTTTAGGTTCATATGCTTGTAAAGAGCAACACACAATAAAAATTCCATGTATGATAAAATCACATTTAAATACAGACAGAGATAAACTACACTCTATATTTCTATACAATGATCAGCATTACAGGCTCTGTACTCTTGGCTTTATCGTGTTTTTGTTTGTAATCTGGTTTTGTACATATTAAAACTCCTACTAGTTTAATGGTTTTATGGGTTAAGAAAACATGAGCTTCCAAGTTATTCTTATTATCAAAGTTGATATACTAGGCCATAAAATATTCATATATATATTTCAAACATACAGTTTGAAGTTAGTTACATCCGGTGCTAATTCCAATAAGCCACTAACCAAGCAGATTTTGGGCAAGATCCTTCCTTGACTGTAGTTCCTTCATACTGGGGAACAAAGCAACAACTTTCAAGATACAGAATGGATTCCGTGGTACAATGTGTTGTCAAATATCTGGTGTCTAGGAATCCCAATGGTGTTTATTTATTTTTGATTGTTTTAGTTAATTCAATTTCATGTATATGAGTGTTTTCTTGAATGTATGTTTGTGGACCATATGTGTGCAATATCCATGGAGTCCAGAGAGGGTGTCAGATCCCTTGGACCCGGAATTATATATGTTTATAAATTTCTGTTTGGGTGCAAGGAAAAGAATCCAGGTCCTCTGGAAGAGAAGCCAGTGCTCTTAACCACTGAGTCTTCTCTCCAAGCTCAATATCTATTTTTCAGTGATACTATTTATTGCATTATTTTATTAAATGATAATAGTATATAATACAAAACACTTAGCTAGCATCAAAAGAATAAAATGTCTGTGAATTAACAAAAGTAACATAGAACATGTCAGGTAAAGTCAGGCGTGGGGGTGCATGCCTTTAATCCCAGCAGTCAGGAGGCAGGGGCAGGTGGTTCTCTGAGTTTGAGGCCAGTCCTCTCTCCATAGTCAGCTCCAGGACAATCATGGCTATGTAGAGAGAGACCCTATTTTAAAACATGAGCAACAACAACAGCGACAACCACAAAAACATGTCAGGTCACAGCTATAAATGTCACCAAAGGAAATTAAATAATTAAGCCACCAGACAGATTCCCCACGCTGGTGGACTAGAGTCTTAACATGGCTGAAGATACATTTTTCAAACTAACATGCAAATTTGTTGCAATCCCTCAAAACCTGGTTATTTATTCTGCAGAAATTTAGAGACATGTCCAAAAATTCACAGGGAAATGAAGTGAGTCAGAGTCGAAGTAGAATCTCACAGAAGAACACAGTAAAGTGCTTGGACTTCCAGACTTTAAAGTTTATTACTGACCCGCCACTGGGGACTGATATGAGGACAGGCACAGCCCCGTCCCTGGGGACTGATATAAAGACAGACACAGCCCCGCCCCTGGGGACTGACATGAGGGCAGGCACAGTCGCACCACTGGGGATTGATATAAGGAGAGGCACAGTCGCACCACTGGGGATTGATATAAGGAGAGGCACAGCCCCAGTACTGGGGACTGACATAAGGACAGGCACAGCCCCGCCCCTGGGGACTGATATAAAGACAGGCACAGAAGCTAACGGGACATGACCGACACTCCAGAAGCAAGCCCCCTACTTAGACATATCTGCCGTCAGTTAATTTTGAGGGGATTCCAAGGCCATTCGGTGGGGAAACAGTGGGTCATGTGCTGAAGGATGAAGTTAGAGAAAGGACAAATACAGGAACGCAGACGCTGACACAACATGACTTTGTAAGGTCACACGAATAAACCCTTGTAGGTTTACCTGGAGCAGGATGTCTTAGATATGATATGAAAATATGTATCAGAAACAAAATATAGGTAAGTTGGGTTTCACCCATGCAAAGAAATCCTGGCTACAGAGAACCTGATCAAAGGACCATGCCAGCGGTGCCAACGGTTTGACCAAGGGTACGATCAAACAGTGCAGAGCACATCCAAGAGTCCTCGGTAGTTAACAAAGTTAAGAGACAAACTGTGATGTTGGGAAAATGTTTTCCAGTCACGTATTTGATCAAGGACCAGTCTTTGAACCATACAGAAACTCTTCCTGAAGTTCAACAATATAGAGACAAATAATCCAATTCAAAGAGAGGCGATGCGTTCATAATACACTTCTTTAACGAAGATATACAAATGGCAAGACATGGGTGAAAGGCTGTCCAACAGCATTAGTCCGCAGGGAGAGACACAGCAAACCACACTGACACCCACTTCAAGGCCACTAGAGGGGGCTTCATTAGGGGCTGTGCCAAGTGTTGATGAGGCTGTGGAGAGATTGGAGTACTTAGGCATTGCTGGTGGGAACTCGCGTAGCTGTGGGACAGCTATGCTGAGGAAAGAGCTCGACTTTTTCAGAACATTAGACATGAGGCTGCCATGTGACTCAGCCATTGTTTCTAAGATACATTCAAGAGAAAGCAAAAGACACGATTTTGCAGAACGATATGTGATGGCTGATCTTGGTTGTCAGCTTGACACATCTGGAAGGAGAGAATTTCAGCTGAGGAGTTGCCTCCCTCAGATTAGCTTGTGGGCACATCTGTGGGGGCATTTTCTTTATTGATAATTGATGTAGAAAGGACCAGCCCACTGTGGGCAGTGCCATTCCTAAGCCGGGTGGACCTGGGTTACTATAAGAGACGTGGGTGAGCAAGCAAGAGGAGTGAGCCAGTAAAGGGCATTACTCGGTGGCCTCTGCGTCAGGCTCCTGCCTCAAGTCTGTGCTTTGGCTTCTTTTGATGATGGGCATAACCTGTACACCAAATAAGTAAGCCCTTTCCTCCGAGTTATTTTTGGTCATGGTGTTTATCACAGCAACAGAAAAATAACCAACACAGTCTCTCTCCCCCCCCCGCCTCCTCTCTCTCTCTCTCTCTCTCTCTCTCTCTCTCTCTCTCTCTCTCTCTCTCTGTTCACACATTTTATGTATGCCTATGTAATTCTTTTTAGAAAATGATGATTATCCTTGAGAAGGAATCAAGTTGTGATTACATGCTATCTGATGAGACCTAAATACGATTATGCGGGATGAAAGCAGCCAGGCATGCAGGCTGCGTGGTTTGTCATTTTGTTTATTTGAATTTGTTGAGTAGAAACACCCACAGAGACAGTAGATAGATTAGCTATTGCCAGGACCAAGAGAATGGGGCATAGCTGCAAATGACTGTGGTGGTTTCTTTCTAAGACAGCTGGAGGCGACTAGTGATGATTAACAGTGAGGACTAGACTACAGAACCGCTACGCTGTGCGTATCAAAAAGTTGAATTTCAGCCAGGCTGTGGTGGCTCATGCCTTTAGTTCCAACATTTGGGAGGCAGAGCTAGGCAGATCTCTGTGAGTTCGAGGCCAGCCTGCTCTACAAGAGCTAGTTCCAGGTTCCAGGACAGGCCCCAAAGCTACAGAGAAACCCTGTCTCAAAAACCAAAACAACAACAACAACAAAAATGTTGAACTTCATGTGATGTGAATGAAGTCTCAAAAATCCAATATAGTAAAATCGTTAACAATCAATATTTATGTATTCAAAAATTCAAACAGGTAAACTTTTGTGACTAATTTAAGCACAGTTTCAAAGCCCTGGCTATTTTGTGATTTTTACCTTAGTGAGTCAGAAGTCAGACATTTTGGAAATACGTTCATCCTGATTGTTGCCTTCTGGTAAGTCTTCGGTAGATGACTGAAGGGATGGGGGCTTTCATACAAAGAACAGTACTCGCATGGCTATTGCTCTTGGTCTGGCCTCCCTAGAGTCTGGTCCTGGGGTCCCTGATAAGCCATACCTGCCCTACTGACCTTGGTCTAGTCCTAGCCCCAGAGCAATGCTGAGAGCCAGGTACATACATGACCGTGTGACACTTTATCATTCTGAATGCTTCAGGCATTCAACATAGAATGCTTCAGGCATAATCCAAGGAACCCCTTTTTATGTTTCATTTACCTGGCTTTAATGAGACAAACCCACCTAATCCCCGATGTCTCTCTAAATTCAGGATGTAATTATTAGTGAGAGATTAGCACAAATTTACGTGCTATTCCCAAGTAGATGGGTATAAACAACATTAATTAGCTGAAAGGATAATTAAAAAAAAATCCTATTAACCAAAACTCAATATCACGCAACTGAAATCCAAGTTGAAAGAATGGATGATTTGTCCTGGGGATGGCTCAGCAGGTAAAGGCACCAGGCTCCAAGCCCGACTGGCCTGAATTTGAGCCTCAGTGCTCACACGGTGGAAAGAGAGGAACGACCCCTCAAGTCACCCTGTGACCCTCACAGGCTTGCTGTGGCATGATCTCCCTCATGCACTCACACACAGAAATGTACATGTATAAATTTAAAAGGAGAAGCAATTTGTCCATATGAGAGATATACTTATTGGTAAGAATTGCTAGTAGTGTTTTGGGGGGCATGTTTTAAGACATCCTCTATGAGGTCAATGTATGCTGGTCAGAATTTAACGATGCATAAACCCATATGACTGTAATGTCTCCGTCACACTCTCAAATTAAGACATTCTCAGTCTCTTCCCTGGGCAGCCATTCTGGTCCTGGCCTTTGTAGATACAAGTGATCATTCCCTTCTTTGAGCTCCTCTCGGCTGTTGTTTTCTGTGTGCTTTTATTACCTGGTGTCAGATAAATGCCCTTTGCATTGGCTGAGCACATCCTGGAGTCTGCAATTAAACTGAAAATTTTAATTTTTAATTAAAAAAATTAAAGTGAAAATTATTAGATTTCTTTTGCTGTTGTTTTTTGTTTTTTGAGACAGGCTTTCTCTGTAGCTTTGGAGCCTGTCCTGGAACTCACTCTGTAGACCAGGCTGGCCTCGAACTCACAGAGATCCACCTGCCTCTGCTTCCCAAGTGCTGGGATTAAAAGGATAAACTCTGATGGTTCTTTCCCTATGGTGCCTCAAGACAGCTTAGGTCCAGCTACAAATGAACAGAATACACTAGGCCACACTCCTGCCTTTTCTCAAGTGTTTCCTCTCCCCAAACCAGAAGACTAGAGCAGAAAATTGCTAACAGCCAAGCTGCCTGCAAGGTCACATGTGTGATAAGTTTCAAAATAAACAGGATGTGAAACACGGAGATGAACCACACATGGTTTTTATTAAAGAAAGGACAAGCATAAGGAGAAGGGGAAAGATGAGATCAGGTGACCCATGAGGACAAAGGACACACACTAGGGCTTATAAACTGCTCTGTGTCCAGTCAGTCTACCTGCCGTGCCAGACTGATACCCATGCAGTGCCTTCGTTTGACTACCTTGAATCTCTAATGCTCTTATTGTGAAATGATGATCATGGTTTCTTACAATTATAAATTAAAGTTATTATGAATTACTATTGTGTATGGCAGAGAGGAAGGGAGCGGAAAAGAGGGAGAGAGAGAGGGCAGGAGAGAGAGAATGTTGTATTTGTACAAAGAGGTAGCGATTAGTTTCTGTTTGCTCTGGTTTCTCCTCAGAGAGATTTTATGATCCATGCCATCCCAATTTCTTTTGTCCTAACACTCAGAGGAGAAACGTCTAGATGTTGAGGCCAGTAGCAATTTCTCAGTGTTACATTTCCGTTCTGGTGTCTTTCCTGTCAATGAAACTGCCCCAGAGGTGACCTGTTTCCTTCTTGTGGTCTCGTCTCACATTGGATACCACACTGATATATTTAGTAGTGTTCAATGTGGTCTGAGTCACTGAGCAGATCAACAGCAGAGGCCCCACGTGGATAGGAAATTATTGTATCAGAGGCTCTCTCTAAAAGCAGGTGGAACTCTCTGTGGATTTGATGGAATGCGGTTTGTGGTTGCGGAATGTGCTGAATTTGGCAGTGTTCTTCAGCGCCTTGAAGTCCTCTTGCTGACCTAAGACTCGGTCCACCCCATGTCCTTGCCTCAGCTGGGGACATGACAGTTGTCTACTTTAAACCTCGGCTAGGCGATGGCCTATGGTGGCTGTCAACTTGGCACACGAGGAGGAGGGAACCTCAACTGAGGAAATTGCCTCCGTTAGATTAGCCCGTGGTCATATCTGAGGGGGCATTTTCTTGGTTTCTAATTGATGTAGTAGTGATGCCACTGTGGGCAGCACCATTCCTAGGCTGGTGAGGCTGGTTCTATAAGAAAGCCAGCAGAGAGAGCCGGGGGAAGCAGGTCAGTAAGCAGCATTCCTCCATGGTTTCTGCTTCCTGCTCCTGCATGAGACCATGCTTTGGCTTCCCTCGATGATGGACTAACTGTAACATGTACACCAAATAAGTTATTTTTGATCTTTTATATTTGCTTAAGGACAGAAACAGAGATGCAAACTAGGTCACTTCCCAAACTTTAAAGTAAGTTATTGACTCTTTCTCACCCAACTTATTCTGACCAAAAGGTTTGGAGTAGCAGAGTATGATAAACCTTTTGTAGATCATGATGTCAGTGTTGCAATGATAAGGCTGAGGCAGAAGTTAGCTCTTGGGGCCAACGGTGCAAGGTTAGGGGTCTCTCAAGCAAGCATTTGACAATAAAACCCAGATTACTAAAGTGTAACTCCTACTTGTCATGTAAGGTAGGTTCTTGGTCACGTCCTGTTTTATTGGGTGGGACTGAATCACCCTTGTCATTTTATTCAACTCATGCAACAACTTTAAAAAAAATGCTTTTGTTCTTTTAAATGGTGTGCATGTGTGTCTATGTAGATATGTGTGTGTGTGTGAGTGTGAGTGCAAGAGCCTGCGGAGGTCAGAGGATCCTCTCAAAATGGAGTCACAGGAGGTTGTGAGCTGTCTGATGTGTGTGCTGGGATTTGAACTTGACTCCTCTGGAAGAGCACTACACGTTCTTAATCGCTGGACTATCACTCCAGCCCCTGATTTATGGAAGTCTTTAGGGGATCAGCTCTGTGGCAGTCTTTATAGGCTGAAGAAGTATATAATCAAAATGTGAAAAAGTGCTGGCCTAGAGCTAGGGAGAGAGCTTGGTTGGTAGAGTGCTTGCTGTGTAAGCATGGTAACCTGAGTTAATCCTTAGACCCTGTGTACTGGGTGAGGAGTGATTGCGTGTGTTTGTAAGGCTACCCCTGGGGAGACAGACAGGCTGGCTCCTGAGACTCATCACCAATTGGACTAGCCTACTTGGCGAATCTCTACTAGAAATCCTGGTGGGAAAAAAATGGATGTCTCTAACAAAGAATGACATGTGAGGTCTGACCTCCATTTGTGAATGCACACCTGAACTCACACACACACACACACACACACACACACACACACACACACACACGGAGGAACTCTTGACTTAATGCTACAGAATATGCAGGAAGCGATCAAATCAAGGGGAAAACACTGTGCTAATAATCTTGTTACTGCTGAGAGAACATTAATTCTGCACTTCCGTGGTGCAGAATTTCTGTCTGGCCACCTAAGCTCTCCCTTTTGACCAGCAGTTAAATGCATGCAATGTTTTTCTCCCACCAGCTCCATCTGATGCCAGTGTCTTTGGCGAATTGCAATGGAAAGGCAATGCCTAATAGGATTATTTCAGACAGTGGAGTAATTACTACCTGGGACATATTTCCTCTTGCAGGATGAAATGCTTCTTTGTTTGGGTTTTTCTGGTTTTCTTCCCATCATGAGGCTAACGGACTAATGTTGTCTAACTAACTGGAAGCTGTATGGCTGTCAGAGGCCATCACTGAGAAAGGGCTTGGTCTGAAGTGGAAAAGGGCGAGCGATCAAACTTAAAAGAAAATGAATTCCAAGCTCTAACTCTCTTCAGGGCTCTCCTGGGTGTCATGATTTTGCCTAATGATATTCCCAAGAAGGAAGGCCATAAATCAGTGTCACTTGGCGGCTTCAGCCCCAGTTACTGGGCTAAAGTGTTAGTGGACTGTGTGATTGACCATGGGGACCTGTAAGCAACCAAGGCAACATGACCTCTGACCTGCCACTGAAGGAGGAGGGATCACAGCTGAAATGGGCCCAGGCTATGTGGTAAGATAGGAACATTCATGACCTAGAGCTTCAGGTGAAATCCCTGGGGACTACATTTCTTGGCTTCCTAACTTCTAAATAGAGGGAGATTTACAGGTCGCCTCCATGAATCCCAATAGGGCGGCGAGTGAGTCTCTGAATTAATTCACCTTGGAATGCTGCTTTAATGTTACTATAGGATGAGCAGAATGTGCTATATAGAATCCTAGTGTTGCCGGGCCGTGGTGGCACACGCCTTTAATCCCAGCACTTGGGAGGCAGAGGCGGGCAGATCTTTGTGAGTTTGAGGCCAGCCTGGTCTACAAGAGCTAGTTTCAAGACAGGCTCCAAAGCTACACAGAAACCCTGTCTCTAAAAACAAAAAACAAAAAGAATCCTAGTGTTTAGAGGTGGGAAGTGACCTCATTCATAATTTTAGCTTAGGCGTCACTACTCTGAAGTAAGGAGACTCTTGGTAATATTACAGAGTTTGGAAGTTCAGAACAGTCTGTTGCTAGACACTTCCGTTTGAATGGCATGCCGTCCCTGCATCTCTCTTTACCTCATTGTTTTTGTATATGAACTAAAAACAGTTACAGCATCTAGAGTCTATAGAGCTGCAAGGATTAGATCAGTTAATTAGTCAAAGTGCTTAGAGTCTTGACCCAGAGAACTGTACAGTGTTTGCTTTTATTGTCATCAAATTTCACAGTGTGCTACATGCTGTTAATTACATGGTGTTCAAATGTGCTGTTGATCACAGTCAAACCAGAGCCGTTTGAAAAGTGGTCCATCGATCATCTGTATGGAGAACATCTGCTTGCTATTCCTAGCATTTAGAGAAGATTCTTAGATCATCTAGACTAGTGGGAGTAAATGACCCCCTCTGCATCAGTCTCAAGTTGACAGCAAGAACTCATCCGTCCATTTAGTGTCTTCAGAATGCTGACCACGTGTCAGACGCTACCCTGGCTTCTGGAGATGAGGCAGTGAGCAAGAAGAGTGGACAGTCTCTGCTCTGTCCCCAACACCTCAGTGAGTTCATTAGATGGTTCTCTAAAAGCTCAGGACAATGAGGCTTGGGAAGCTATCAGCTGATCGTCCATAAACCACAAGCTAGTCTCAGGTCCCCTGTCACACCAGACAGCTTTAAATTTTCTTCATCACCATGCAGTTCTAAAAACATACAGAACCGTGTTTGCCTGTCAGATTAGCTAACACAGGAGGAATGTGGTCACAGCAAGTCCCTAGCTGTGTCCTTCTCACTAAATCACCTGTGTCCCAGAGCCCCGAGGCCACCTCACTTCCTGCTTTCCCTCTCTGGTTCCATTCACCACACCTTAGCCCCCTGCCGTGTTCATTTAGCAAGTGATGGGGATAAGTGAGGCTATCAGCAGTGACAGAGAAAGACTGGACAATGGGAACAAAGAGAGAGATCGCTTTATCTTGAGAACTCAGACTTCAAACTCCGCACTGCACACGCTCTGTACCTCAAGGGAAAGAATACCTGGTGCAGTTTCAAGCCTTTGCCAGGGTCCCCAGGTTGTACCCAAGACGCTGAGGAAAATATTTACTTCCTTAGGACTTTGACACTGTGGCTCCCAAGCTGTGGGTCTCGATCCCTGTGGAAGAGGAGGGGGCTCAATTGACATTTTCATGGGAGTCACCTAAAAGCACCGGGAAACATAGATAGTTGCATTATGATTCATAACAGTAGTGAAATTACGGTTATGAAGTAGCAATGAAAGTAACTTTATGATTGCTATACATTTGTTATTTATGAGGACATGTACAAGAAAAATGTGGAAATAGGCACCTAGGTCAGATAGTTTTTGGTATATTGACTTATCATCCAATTATTGTGTTTCTCCATTCTTAAGACACCACCCTCCATGAGACACATTTTTATACTGTTCTAAGCAGGAAAAATAGCATTATTAATAAGATATTATTGGCTCATTGTAAGAGACACCTCAATTTCAGATATGAAAGCGATAAAAAAAGCCCGAAAACTCTGAATTAGGTAAAAATATTTTTTCATGTGATCCAGTACCAAATTATCCCATCTAAAGGATACTGAGTTATTGTTGCCCTGAAATGCTTTGGACTGAATTGCTTTAACTTTCCATTTTTAAAAAAATGATGCCTTAGAAAAAATGGAAGTGCTAAAACCAAGTCCTTTTTGTTTTTTTTCAGGACACAAACTGAATTATTTTTAGATGAAAGGAGGCTGTGTTGGATTCACTTCACAGGAGATCTGCTGGTGGGTGTTGAGGGAGAGTGGGGGTGGGGCTGGCATGAGCTGGAAGGTGTTCAGGCTGGATCGCATTTAGACGTGTGCTTATACCACTCTCTGAGAAGTTCAAGGCTGGCGGGGGGTGGGGTGGGGTGGGGTGGATGTCCACTTACTAGTGACAGAGCTTCAGGAAACAACCCTTTGCTCTCATGTACTCCAAGGCGTCTCCATGCCCACAGTACAAGGGTCCAGAGCAGTGGCCCTCAGCCTTCCTAACACTGCGACCCTTTAATCCAGTTCCTCATGTTGTGGTGACCCCAACCATAACATTATTTTCCTTGCTACTCCATAACTGTAACTTCACTACTGTTATGAATTGTAATGTAATAACTATGTCTTCCGATGGTCTTAGACTACTCCGTGAAAGGATCATTTGATATCGCCCTAGTGGTCGAGACCCATCGGTTGAGAGCCACCACCCCAGAGGCCACCAACCACCGTGTTTGCTGTGACTGTGGGTAAGCAATGATGTTCACTCCTGGTGCCTAGCCCTTCTTCTGAAGGGTAGTTTTCTGCAATTGCATCTGCCCTAAAGGTCGTGCTCTCCTTCAAACCAATGTTCACTTAGCTTAGTGAGCAAAGTGTTGGAAGAGAAGGTAATTAAAACCTGTCACACTAGCAACTGACATTTCTGTTGCAGGGTCCAGGATTGTGTCAAGTAGAGTATCGGACGCTGTTTAATCCTCATAAGAACCTTGGCATCTCTCTTTGTCCCCAGTTGGAAATGGCTCAAGGAAAGCTAAAAGCACTTTGGGCAAGTGAGCGGCAGGACCTGTGCTTGTAAGTCACCTTTTGGTACCTCCTTTCTTCAGATAGTCCATGTGGGCAGCCATGGAAATCCCACCTCCCTGACAGTCAGAGTGAGACAGCGGCAGCTCTAGCCAGTGGCCAACAGACGAAGGTGCGTGAAAAAGTGCACAGACATAGGAAGCGAGCAAACCCTTGTAGAAACAAACCAGAAAGGAACGTAGACACCTTTAGCAGAGAGTGTACAGTGTCGGCAGTCACAGAGAGTGCCTTGCCTTTCCTCCAGGGTCTTTAATCCCCATGAGACTGGGCTCACAATTTCTTCAGCCTGTGCTGCTGCCTCCTGGGCTCGTGCCGTGAAGCAGGGGAGCTCAGATGGGCCTCTGACACGCACAGCCTACTACTTTTACACCATCTGGAACTTTGCCCATGCTCTTTGCCGTAGCATGAAGGGTATTTTTCACATGGTCTGCTCCCTGAATAGTCCTGACTTGTTACAGAATCTAATCACTGTCCTTTGCATGTGTAGAGATTCAAAGATTACTCCTGCCCTGGCAGGCCGGCTTCTACTGCGCTCGTGTTTACCCACAGAGGCCTCGGCAATACTTAGTCAAAAGAACTTCTAGAATAAGAAATCGTCTGGATTGACTCACATTTGAGTTTCAGGGTTCTCAAGGAAACTGGAGTTTGCCATGTGTACCTTCAAGCAATTAAAATTGCATAGGGCATGGGGCTATGGCACAGGCCATCGTTGGTATGGGTTGTGGCATGTGGCATATCCCACCCAACATGCTTTCCTTACATTTCTGATAATGTCACCAAAAAATCATGCTGAACTTCATTGAGGTATTCTGCAATCTGCTTTTTTACTTATGAAATGCAGAAAATGATCTTATATTTCTCACTGTTACAGCTTGTTATTACAGTCTATTAAGATCAGGCTGGATTTTCGTCTTGGTCACAGATAAATATATTTTAAAACATTTTATATCTAAGTATTTATTAAACATATTTATCTAAGACACGGTAGATAAACTGTTGACAGCGACTGCTCATTTGTTCCCAGCCGCTTAGTCCCAAAATAATCACTTAGGAACTATATTATTTGCAATAGTGTTTGGCCAATAGCTTAAGCATAATACTAGCTAGCTTTTTTTCCCTAAACTAACCCATCTCCATTAATCTGTGCATCACTATGAAGTCGTGGCCTACCAGCAAAGTTTTGGTGGGCTCCATTGGAGGTGTCTGTTTAATATGGCAGCTACATGACTTCTCCCTGACTCCACCTACTGTCTCCCAGCATTCAGTTTAGTTTTCCTGCCTAGCTTTACTCTGTAAAGCCCATTGGCCAAAAGCAGCTTCTTTATTAACCAATGAAAATAAAACATATTCACAGCATGCAGAGGGGAATCCCACATCAATATGCATCTGAAAAAAGGATTAAAAACAGAATTTTGTTGTAAGTCACCTCATCTCTCCCAAGATACTATTCGCACACTTTCAATGTGACAATATGCTCAACTTCCATGTCCTGAGCTGCTCTCCGATAACCTCAGGATGGAGCAGGCATGCCACTCAAGTTCAAGTGTAGTGTCTATTACATTTCCTTAAACTACTGTTTTTCACTAATTTGGCAAGACTTAACTAGAAAAAAAAAGCAATGATCAAGAATGTCATCTAGGACTGAAGAGATAGCTCAGAGGCTAAGAACACTGGCTGCTCTCCAGAGGTCAGTTCCCAGCACCCATATGGTGGCTCACACC
This sequence comes from Chionomys nivalis, assembly GCF_950005125.1. Taxonomy (NCBI): domain Eukaryota; kingdom Metazoa; phylum Chordata; class Mammalia; order Rodentia; family Cricetidae; genus Chionomys; species Chionomys nivalis. Next base: position 81,384,750 of record NC_080088.1, on the reverse strand, counting down.
ATCTGTAATGATTTCTGGTGCCCTTTTCTGGAGTGCAGGCAAGCGTGCAGGCAGAACAGTATACACATAACAAATAAAGAAATAAATCTTTAATAAAAGAATATCACCTGGTTAAAAAAGGATGATGCTGTTTAGTGTCTTTTAAACTTTATCATTTTTTGTATAATGCTAGGGAGAATTATTAACAAATTGGCATTATTTGTTTTTGTCCATGTATGCTTTTGTTTTTTTTCTTTGTTTTTTAAAAAAGATTTATTTACTTTGTTTTTATATGCATGAGTGTTTTGCCCACGTGCATGTTTGTGTACCATGTACATGCCTGGTACCAGTGGAGGCCAGAACAGGGCATCAGATCCCCTGGAACTGGAGTTATAGTCAGTTGTGAGCCACCATGTGGGTGCTGGGAACTGGAGCCAGGTCCTCTGGAAGAACAGTCAGAGCTCTTAACCACTAAACCATTTCTCCAATCCCTGCTTTTATTATCTCTAATTCATTTCTACCCTGATATTCTTTATCAGGTATTGCTTATACTGTAAGATAATCAAAGCAATCTAGATGTTCATTAATTACTTTAGAAGAATGTGAGTGTCTAACCATCAAGAAATCATAGGTAAGAGCTCAGATGAAGTCCTCGGAAAAGCATTTGGGAAACCCTGCACATTCAAGCTCTTCACTTGAGTGGGACTGATGCAACCTTTCTAGTTTGTGTATTACTAGTTATTATTTCCTCAGAATGATCATGAGTTGCTTAAGCTGATTGACATGTAAGCCATGGCAAATAGTTGAACTTGTTTCCAGTAATTAGTCCCTAAGGAAGCTCTGAAGCATCCCAACTTTTCACAATACAGGGAGAATAACTGAAGACGAATTGAGAGCCCCATTCTGGAATAAACAATGTAAAAGTTATCAAGTAATGCTAAAGAGGTATTGCAAAGCTAGCCTGTGCTTTACCACACATACTTTGACTTGCTTAGAAGATACTTACTTTCAACTAAAGTATTTTTAATTTGTGTTGTTTTTTGCTTGTTTGTTTATTTGTTTTTGAGACAGAGTTTTGCTGTGTAACCCTGGCTGTCCTGGAATGCACTTTATAGACAGGTTGGCCTTGAACTCACAGAGATTCACCTGCCTCTGCCTCCCAACTGCTGGGATTAAAGGTGTGTGCCACCACTGCCAGCTCAACAATGTTTTATTTTGAGAACTGGCTTTGGGGCTAAATAATGAGCTCTCTATCTACCAGTCTAGTTCCATATCGATGATCAAAGAACAAACCAAACCAAAACAAATAGCAAATGTTGTGGCTGCTCCTTTCTTAGTGAATCTATGCTGGATTTTCGGGTCTCTCTGGCATCCCTTTTGCTAGTCTGCAAACTGTCCCTTTAGTGATCCATGTAGGGCACTGCTAACTTGAGGAAGCCGAACATGTGCATCCATTCTTTCAGCACCAACAGGGAACAGTCTCCCATTTAAAAACAAATGCTGACAATCTCAGTTAGCGTGCTGACCAAGCATTTGACTCCAACCACCTCACATGGGCTGAATTTCAAGGAAATTGCTCAACTTCTACAGAAGCAGAATTGCTAGAATCAATGATGTTACACACATCTACCATTCTCCCTCACTATAGGATTAGCACTGCTATTCCTTTGCCTTGACCCGTTTTTCCTGGTGTTTCTGTCATTGTAAAGATGAGTTGATTGCAGGGTAAGTGCTGTTGCTGACCAACTCTGTGTATGAGATTCACAGGAAGTGCCCAGAAATTGCCAAGAAGTTCTCTATGAACCCTCCTAGTGTGAGCCCTCCTGGCTCATGGTGGTAGGCCCCACTCCTGCATGATTTTGTCAGACACATATTAAATGGGACAGACGTTTCACCGATTTCCCATCTGTCTATAAAGGATCCACTTTAGGCAATAGTTCTCATGCCTACAGTGTATTCAAAATAAAATCATATTTCTCTATGTTAGTTCTCACAGACTTATATGCCTGTGTAATCAAAGTAAAAACTTAGAGAATGGTTGGAAAACTTGTCAGATGGAGCATGGAGTCCTAGTACTTGAAGCTAGCTATCTTTTCAGTCTTTTGTTCATTTGACTAAAAAAAATTAAGTAATAAAAGCATAAGACATGCAATAAGTGTGTTATTATTAAGTGTGGCTCCAGACCAGTGACTATTTTATCAAAATAGGGAATCTTTTAATTTATTTATCAGTATTTTATGTGCATTCATGTTTTGTCTGCATATATGTCTGCCTCCTGTGATGCCTGGCGCCCACAGAGCCAGAAGAGAGCATCAAATCTCCTGGAACTAGAGTTAAGGATGATTGTGCCCCACCATGTGCTGGGAACTGAACCTGGGTCCTCTGCAAAATCAGGCGATGCTCTTACCACTGAGCCATCTCTTCAGCCCCACATCAGGAAATTCTTGTGCCTAGTATTTATCCAGTATCATAGTCTATGTCTTGGAGACTGTCCCCCAAATGTTGCCACACAGAGAAATTGTCCTCTGAGCACAGCCCAGGGACAACCGAACGTGAACAACGTAAGAGCGCGAACAAGTCATACTCTTTGCGAGTGATATAACATATTTCATGTTGGAATGCTAAGCCAAGCCCACTGCTTGCCTTTACGGTTCCCATTGTGGGTGCCTGGCTGCAAAAAGTCAGCAGCTTACCCTCCTTCAAAGCTTTCAGCTTTATACTTAAATGATTTTAGGAAGCATGGGATTAGCCAGCAAAAAGCGGAGTGAGGAAAAAAAAAAATCCTCAGAGGACCCTCCCAAACCTCAGAGACTCTACATTCTTCACTTGGGTGTTGGGTGCAGAAAATTTATTTATTTATTTGTGTAAAAAGTACAGAAACAGGGTACAGCAGACCCCCAGGCACACCTTGGACAGATGAGACACCTTGGTCCTGGAAGGAAAAAGCCTGGAGAGAACCAGGCTAAATCCCCGCAAGATGATATCTTTCGATTTTAGACAGGACGGCCTCCAAGACTTGCTCATAGCTTGTACATGGGAAGGAAGCCATCCCACAGGAATACAGACTTACATGTAAATATAAACCATTGGCGCGGGTGACATTGGGCAGGACTGTGATTTGTGTAGAGGGAGAGGAGGACACAGATAGGTGCGCATTGCATGGTTTAGGGGCAGTTGGAGTTGGAGTCGGGGGTGGCAACTGCAGGGAGAGATCACTATGACCATAGCCCACTTACTCGTCTTGTATCCGAAAAGACCAGGTAGGAGAGGAGGCATATATGGGCACAGAATTAGCACAGTCAGCTTGATTAAAGTCTATCTTTTCTTTTAAGACATCTCAAGAAAAGAAAGAGGACTCAACATCTAACATACAGAAAAATACTCCATAGAGATATCCTCTGCAGACCAGTTAGTGGCAAACATTGAGTCAGGTCAGATGAACAAAAACATTAAGAGTTCCTGGAATTCCTCCCAAAAGGTTGGATTTTGTTAGCATTAGGCAAGTAATTACCATATATACAATTGAGCTTATTCTGTGACATTCCAGGTTGGACAAATCCCTGGCTTTCAGTTTGCATTCTGACTATTACCAACTTCTCAATTTAATGTGCCACAGTCTCAAGGAGTTGGCCTGCACGAGCTGGCACCGAGCCCAGCAAATCGCCCACACGTTGCAGAGCAGTGCCCACTGAGGCATCGCGGCTCAACCCCCCTCACCACACCTAAGCAAATACCAAACGACTTTAGAAAAATGACCGACGGATTCAGAATGACATTTGGTAACAATTCCTCAAGATTTCTCACTTGTCCCAGACTCAATCTCAGGTGGAAGAGATAATTTGATCCCTTTTCAAGTGAACTGATTGTACTGGCTCCCAACAGAGGGAAAAACCAGTCCACAGTGGACACCTCCATACTTGCCTAAAAGGACAACGGCTCTGTACACCCATTTCGTCACAGAAGACTTTTTATTTTAAAAGCAGCGACTTTTTTTTCCTAAAGCTTTTCGTTTTAAATCAGAGTTATGTGTGCACATTTGACAATGAGCTGTTATTCTTAAAGGCAGAAGGCAAAGCAGCCTGCTCAAGTTTCACATGAAGCCAAAAAAAAAAAAATGTTTCTTCAAATTATCTCAGTTCCAGAGTTCAAGAGTTGTGGCCGAGCTCTGCTTACCTTACAACTTCAGCTCCACAGAAGTCTCTCGGGTTTAAAAGCAGGATGACAAGGCGCAGGGTTGATTTTCTTGCACACAAGTTTCATCTGTCAAAGCACTCAGCTCCTCGCGAGGAACCGGCCCTCTCTTGCCAAACACCAATGAGGAAGCCTCCCGGCACATGTGGGTAGTGGCTTCCCTGGAAGCCAGTCAACGTTTGCACATACTCTCTGGGACAGTGGTGCCAGATGAACTTGGCCTGGGTCATACAAAGCCTGCCATTGTGAGGTCCTGAGCATCTCTTGAGGGGGTAAAAGGCGTTCTAAGAAACTCTTGCCAATCTGAAGTCTTCTTGTGCTTGTAAGCTGTGCCATTCATTCATTGAAAATGAAGAGGAAATGGCATTCTTCTATACTCATAGATCGGTGCCTAGCCCAATGGTCATCAGAGAGGCTTCACCCAGCAACTGATGGCAACAGATGCAGAGACCCAGTGTCAAACAGTAGGTGGACTCTAGGCAATCCTGTGGAAGAAGGGAGGAAGAATTGTGGGAGCCAGAGGGGTCAAGGACACCACAAGAAACTCCACAGAATCAACTGACCTGGGCTCATAGTGGATCACAGAGGCTGAACTACCAACCAAAGAGCCTGCATGGAACTAACCTAGGCCTTCTGCATATATGTTACAGTTGGGTAGCTTGGTCTTCTTGTGGGACTCCTAACAAAGGGGGCAGGGCCTTTCTCTGACTCTCTTACCTGCTTTTGGGACCCTTTTCTCCTCATCCAGTCTTGGAGGGGAGGTGCCTAGTCTTGCTTTGGTTTGGTGTGCCGTGGCTGACTGATGTACATGGGAGGACTGTACTTTTCTGGAGAGAAGGACGAGACAGTGCATGGGGAAGGAGAATGGGGGAGACAGGGGGAAGGGACTAGGGAAGGAAAAGGGAGAGCAGGGCTTTGATTGGGCTAGGAAGAAATTAATTAAATGGTTAATTTAAAAAGGAAAATAAAGAGGAAACATCTGGTGACAGCTTCCTAGGGCACCAGTTAGATTCCCTAGAATCCACCCATATGTTGCGATAAGAAGGAAGCTGGAATATACTCCTGTTTCTGGCTGGTAGCAGTGCTTTAGTTAAAGACTTGTTTCATCTCACCATTTAGAATAGTGTCCACACCGTGAAAGTCAACATGAAAATTTTACCGGAAGAAAGTTGATAATTATGAGTATGCAATGGTGTTTGTGAAGTGTTGTTCACCAGTCCCAAGGGTACAATGAAAATTTAAGGCTTATTTTTTAATTAATTTAATTATTTATTTATAAGTAAATTTAATTTCTTTATGATGTAAAATCATTGGGCGAAATTGACAGAGTAGTCAAGATGGCTCTTTCCAACAAGGCAGCCAGAAGTCACTGTGAGGAGGGTATGAACACCTTCTAGAATGATGCAGATGTACAATGACCAGAAAAACACTTAACTTTTAGCTTTCTTTTCTGTGTATTAATCTATCTGCCACAATGCACCATAAAAAGCGAAGTGAAAAAGTTAAATCAAAATGTTAAGACTCAAGCCATACTAATTCTTCGTGTGGGTTTTGTTTTTGTTTTGTTCACCCCTCCTCTCCCCAACACTTGTAAAGATACAAAACTGAAGTGTATTATTCTTGTGAGCAGCGAGGGGTGGATGAAAGAGAGATAGGCAGAACCTGAATATAATAGTTAAACAAGAGACTTGAGTTCAAGAGCCAGCTCCGGTTGTACAAACAATCAATGTCAAGTCTAGAAATATCTAATGGTCTCTCTAGGTCTGTTTCTAAGAATGAATAAGTGGGGCTTATTCAAGAATGGGAAGTTAGATATTTTCAGGGAGTTGGGGTACAGCTCACTAGGAGGTGCTCAAGGGGAGCTAGAGGTCAAGAAATGTACTGTAGCCTCCCCTATTGGAACATGGGTTACACTGAGATTTTGCATGAAAATCTAAATTTTTGTCGTTCAAATTCTTCTAAATTTTATACGTGAGCAACTTATTTAGAACACTTACAAGCATCAACAATGTCAAACTTTATCTTCAGGTTGAGTTTGTCCTGTGGATGCCACTGGGTGGTTCCTCAGCTTGCTGGGAAATAAGAGCTAGAGTGATTTCAAAACAAACGATCTTCATGATGCTAAGACCACAAGGCAGAACTTCAAAAGGAGGGGACTTGTGGGCCTTGGCTTCTCATGACCAATGGCCTCGCATGGCTGACCTTCCTTTAAAGGACTGATGTGCAACCCATGGTGCTCTTAGCATTCAAAGAACGGCTGAGTGAGGAAAGACACCCAAATGATAGGAGAGAAGAGAAAAATAAATTCCTTCTCTTCAAAATGCAGCACTCAAGTCAGGAAAGCCTATTTTTAGGGTCTAGACAGTCTAATGCCCATGAACCATCCAGCAGCCGCTGACTGGGAGCACATTCCATTTTTTTTTTTTAAGATTTATTTATTTATTATGTACACAGTGTTGAGCCTCCATGTATGCCCTCAGGCCAGAAGAGGGCACCAGATGGTTGTGAGCCACCATGTGGTTGCTGGAAATTGAACTCAGGACCTTTGGAAGAGCAGTCAGTGCTCTTAACCTCTGAGCCATCTCTCCAGCCCCAGCACATTCCATTTTGTGAGAGGAGAGTTGGTCCTCAGTGAACAAAAAGAAGGCAGACTCACAGAGGACCTTGTTGTAAGGAGAGGGCCCTTTGTTCACCCCAGCTGCCTGGCTAGCTTACACTGTAATAACCACACAGAAATTGTATTAATTAAAACACTGCTTGGCCATTAGCTCTAACTTCCTATTGGCTAACTCTTACATCTTAATCTAGCCCATTTCTATTAATCTATGTATCGCCATGTGGTGTGGCTTACCGGCAAGATTCTAACCAGTGTCTGTCTGAGGCAGAGGATCCATGGCTTCTACCTGACTCCACTTTCTTCCTCCCAGAATTTAGTTCTGTCTCCCCCACGTACCTAAGTTCTGTCCTATCAACTAAGCCAAGGCAGTTTCTTTATTCATTAACCAATGAAAGCAACACAAACAAAAGAAACTCCTACACCAGGACCTGGTCCATGGTCCCACACACATCATTTAGTAAACATTTGCTCTGGCTGGTGGAAGCTAGCAAAGACTGTGAACCCAAATCTGAGACAACGTCCTGAGTGACTGTCCTCCCAGTCAAGCAACTGCTATCTTGAGTTCAGCTCTTCCTCCTTGAAAGAGATCATCACAGCTGGGCTTGTTGATGGTTTACACCCACTTCACACCTACATAGAGGGGTGGAGTATAGCATGAGACCTGACCATCCATCTGTGTACGTTTGGCATCTCTGAACAGTTCCTGGAAGAAGGCTAGACTATATAAAGGCCAGAGAAGACTTGAGGGAGTGCCGTCTATGCAGCTATGGGTAAGGCTTTCCAGGTGCAGTGGTTGCCTCCTTTTGTCATTGTGACCTTAGGAAAAGGAGGAGACATTGCTTAAGTCCCACTCCTGGGAAGGAATTTTAGCAATAGACAGGGAGAGAATGACTCTTGTCTTTCACAGCTTTACCCCAGTCTGTACTATTTCATTCTAGGAAATTTCTGTTAACCTTCCTCATGACTGTTCTTCCCTATGCTCTACCTCAAACTGCATTTAGTCTCTTTGTTAGCCTGTATGTCTATCTCACACAAGTATAAATTTGTTCACATACACACACTCTGTGTGTGGTGTGGGAAGTCCTTCTGTATATGTGTTGCTTTTATTGGTTAATAAAGAAGCTGCTTTTGGCCAATGGCTTAACAAAATATAGCCAGGCTGGAAGAGATATACATAGAAAGAGTAAGCAGAGTTAGAGAGAAGCCATGTAGTTACCACAGGAGACAGAGCCTCCGCCAGAGCCCACCAAAACTTTGCTGATAGGCCATGCTAATAAGCTATAACCTTGTGGTGATGCACTGATTAATGGAGATGGGCTAGTTTAAGATATAAGAGCTAGCTAGAATATGTTTAAGATATTGGCCAAACAGTATTGCAAATAATATGGTTTCTGTGTGATTATTTCAGGTCCAAGTGGCCGGGAATGAACAACAGGCTTAGCCTTACATGTGTGTGTGTGTGTGCATGCATGTGTGCATACGCACGTGTACTCTCCTCTCTCTTTAGAAACCAGCTAACACAATATATACTTGTCCATATAAGTGGTTTGGTGAATATTGATTGAGTAAATAATAAAAAGGTAATAATTGACAACAGATTTCTGTAACATGTGTGTTATATAAGAAATTAGGCGAACATCTGAAAAAGAAGATCTAAATATATTGTTTTCATAAGAAGGAAGGAGAAGACAATTCACTTCCTTTTGTAGTAATGGGGTTGGGAACAGGGGCAAGAGCTGCACACTATCCCAAAGGAGGAGGGAACAAAGAGTAGGGTGGGTATAAACAATTCTTTCCATAGTGCTTTGGGGCTACCTGAACAGAGAGACCTCCATAAATTTGAAATCAGACAGCACACAAGATTCCAAATGAATAAAGTTTATCTTGACCACAAGACTCTATAACTATTTGAGAAATTGATAAATATATTCATGGCTTCACAGCAAAGTACCCACAAACTTAGTAGCTTAGAATACATGTTTTAAAATTAGTTTAGGCTACATTTTATTTGTGTGCATGTTCACACATGTGTGTGTGCATGCATCAGGGCACATACATGGATATCAGATGGCAGCTTGAGGGAGTTGGTTCTCTTTACACACACACACATACACACACACACACGCACGCACACACATTTTAAATGGACTACATAATTTTAAATGGGCAAATATGTTGTTTCAGGAGAGTGGGCAGAAGGGAAACAATGAAGGGTGCATTCCTTTTTCAGTTCTTGAGGAAAATCTCTAATCTTTTCATACGCCAGGCAAGTAAACTTCTACTGAGCCACAGTCCCCAGGTCCTGAGAGTCATTTTGACATGATTTTCTATCGTGTATGTTTCCCATGGCATGATCTGACATAGGATTTTGAGAGAGATTATAGAATAAAATTTATTAGGAAAACATCAAGAAATTATAAACAGAATTAAGTAGAATTGTCCCAGGCTATGGTAGTATACTCCATAATCTCAGCACTCAGGAGACGGAGGTAGGAGAATCTCAGGAGAGCCTAGCCTGGGCTACATAGTGAGTCCCAGATGAACTTGCACTATGAGATCCTGTATCAAACCAACAACAGCAAAATATAATTGAAAGTTAAGAGACACATATGATAAGGAGTCAATTAGAAACCCCTGTGACAAACAAAGAATATGTTTTAAAGATCTCTGACCCGAATCAAGTAGAAAGAAGAGTCAGTAAATTCTTGAGAATAAAAGAATAAGCAGATAGAAAAATTTAAAGATAGACAGCTGTTAATTTCTAGAATAGAGAGATATATACCTCTGCACTAAAAATATAGAAAGTCCTTTGCAGGGCAAATGGGAATAAACCTACACCTACCACACTTTTTTCTTATTTTTAATTGTTTTTTATTGAGCTATATGTTTTTCTCTGCTACCCTCCTTTCTTCTCCCTTCCCCTTTTACCCTCTCCCATGATCCCCATGCTCCCAATTTATTCAGGATATCTTGTCTTTTTCTACTTCTCATGTAGATTAGATCCATGTATGTCTCTCTTAGGGTACTCTTTGTTATCTAGGTTCTCTGGGATTGTGAATTGTAGGCCGGTTTTTCTTTGCTTTATATCTAAAAGTCACTATGAGTGAGTGCATATTATATTTTTCTGGGTCTGGGTTACCTCACTCAATATGATATTTTCTAGATCTATTCTTTTGCCTTCAAATTTCAAGATGTCATTATTTTTTTCTGCTGTGTAGTACTCCATTGTGTAAATGTACCACATTTTTCTTTATCCATTCTTCCGTTGAGGGGCATTTAGGTTGTTTCCAGGTCCTGGTATGACAAACAATGCTGCTATGAACATAGCTGAACACATGACCTTGTAGTATGATTGAGCATCCTTTGGGTATGTACCCAAAAGTGGTATTGCTGGGCCTTGAGGTAGGTTGTTTCCTAATTTTCTGAGAAATGGCCACAGCGATATCCAAAGGGGCTGTGCCAGCTTTCACTCCCATCAGCAATGCAGAAGTGTTCCCTTATCCCATAATCCTCTCCATCTTAAGTTGTCATCAGAGTTTTTTATCTGGGCCATTCTTACAGGTGTAAGATGGAATCTCAGAGTTGTTTTGATTTGCATCATTTCTCTGATGGCTACGGATGTTGAGCATTTCCTTAAGTGTCTTTCAGCCATTTTAGACTCCTCTGTTGAGAGTTCTCTGTTTAGGTCTTAACCTGTGTTTTAGTTGGATTATTTGTTCTTTTGACTCTTGTTCTCAAATCTGGTCTCCCCAGATATATAAATTTATAAATCATGTCATCGTTCTAAAGCTACTTTATCCCTTGAAGTCTTTGTTCATTTTTATTTAATTAATTAATTTATTTTACATCCCCTTCCTCCTCGTCTCCTGTTCCCTTTGGTGAAGATCTTTTCCCTAACTGTAGGCTGTTGTTTTATTCTATTGACAGTGTCCTTACCTTATAGGTGCTTTTCAGTTTCAGGAGGCCCTATTTATTAATTCAACAATTAATTAGTGTCTGTACTACTGTTGTTCAATTCAGAAAGTTGTCTCCTGTGGTGCCAATGCGTTCAAGGGTATTTTCTTTCTCTTCTATCAGGTTCAGTGTAACTGGATTTATGTTGAGTTCTTTGATCCACTTGGATTTGAGTTTTGTGCAGGGTGATAGATATGACCCTACTTACATTCTTCTACATGCTGACAGCCAATTATGATAGCACAATTTGTTGAAGATGCTTTCTTTGTTCCATTGTATGATTTTGGCTTCTTTGTCAAAAAACAGTTGCCCTTAGATGTATGGATTTATGTCTAGGTCTTTTATTTGATTATATTAATCCTCCTGTCTGTTTTTATGCTAATACTATGCTGTTTTTATTTCTACAGCTGTGTAGTAGAGCATGAGATCAAGGATGGTGATGTCTCCAGCAGTTTTTTTTTTTTTTGGTTTTTTTTTTATTGTACAGGATTGTTTTAGCTACCCCCCACTTTTTTTTTTTTTGGTTTTCCATATGAAGTTGAGTATTATTCTTTCAAGGTCTGTAAAGAATAGTATTGGAATATTAATGAGGATTGCATTGAATCTATAGATTGCTTTTGGTAAAATGGCCATTTTTCTTATGATAATCCTACCAATCCATGAATTTGGGAGGTCTTTCCACTTTCTCTCATCTTCTCCAATCTCTTTCGTCAAAGACTTGAAGTTCTTGTCATACAGGCCTTTCATTTGCTTAGTTAGAGTTACCTCAAGATATTTTATTTTGTTTTTAGCTGTTGTAAATGGTGCTGATTCTCTGGCTTCTTTCCCATCACACGTATTGTTTTTATATAGAAAGGCTACTGATTTTTTAAAATTTATTTATTTTTATTTTATGTGCATTGGTGTTTTGACATGGGTGTCTGCCATTGAAGTTACAAACAGTTGTGAGACACCATATGGGTGATAGGAATTAAACTCAGGACCCGTGGAAGAGCTGTTGATGCTCTTAACCACTGAGCCATCTTTCTAACTCCATTTTTTAAAAAATGTAATCTTTTATCCAGTCATTTGACTAAAGGTATTTATGAGCTGTAAGAGTTCCTTGGTAGAGTTTTTAGGGTCGCTTGTGTATACTAACATATCTTCTGCAAATAAAGATACTTTGACTTCTTTCTTTCCAATTTGTATCCCCTTGATCCTTTTCAGTTGTCTTATTGCTCTAGCTAGAACTTCAAGTACTATATTGAATAGATATGGAGAGAGTGGACAGCCTTGTCTTGTGTCTCATTTAGGGAAACTGCTTTGAGTTTCTTTCCATTTAATTTGATGTTGGCTATTGGCTTTCTATAAATTGACTTTAATTACATTTAGGAATGGCCCTTGTATCCCTGATCTCTGAAAGGCTTTTAACATGAAGAGGTGTTAGATTTCATCAAAGGCTTTTCAGCATCTAATGAGATAGTCATGTGAATTTTTTTTCTTTCAGTTTGTTTATATGGTGGATTACATTGAACCATCTTTACATCTCTGGGATGGAGTCTTCTTGATCAGTGTAGATGGTTTTTTTGATATGTTCTTGGATTCAGTTTGCCAGTATTTTGTTATTTTTGCATCAATGTTTATGAGGGAATTTGGCCTGTAATTCTTTTTCTTTATTGAATCTTTGTGTAATTTGAGTATCAGGATAACTATAGCCTCATGAAAAAAAATGGTAATGTTCCTTCTGTTTCTATTTTATGAAATACTTTAAGGAGTACTGGTATTTAGCTCTTCTTTGAAAGTCTGGTAAAATTCTGTGCTGAAATCCTCTGGCTCTGGGCTTTTTCGGTTGGGAGACTTTTAATGACTGCTTGTATTTCCTCAGGAGTTATAGGTCTGTTTAAATTGTTTATTTGGTCTTGATTTAGTTTTGGTATGTGGTACCTATGAAGAAAATTGTCCATTTCCTTAAATTTCCCAATTTTGTCGAGTATAGGCTTTTGAAGTATGACCTAATGATTCTCTGGATTTCCTCAGTGTCAGTTTTTATGCCCCCCTTTTCATTTCTTATTTTGTTAATTTGGATATTCTCTCTCTGCCTTTTGGTTAGTTTGGGTAAACGTTTGTCTATCTTGGTGATTTTCTCAAAGAATCAACCCTTTGCTTCACTGAATATTTGTATTGTTCTCTTTGTTTCTATTTTATTGATTTTAGGCCTCAATTTGTTTATTTCCCTCCTTCTACTCCTCTTGGATGGTTTTGCTTCTGTTTGTTCTACAGCTTTCATGTGTGCTTTTAAGTCGTTAGTGTGAGATTTCTCCAGATTCCTTATGCAGGTACTTAATGATATGAGCTTTCCTCTTAGCACTGATTGCATTGTGTTCCTTAAGTTTGGGTATGTTGTGCCTTCATTTTCACTGAATTCTATGAAGTCTTTAATTTCTTTCTTTATTTCTTCCTCAACACAGTGGTAATCAGTTGATAGTTGTTCAGTTTGTAGGTTGTTGTTGAACTCCAGCTTTAATTTTTGGTGATCTGATAAGATACAGGGGATTAATCCAATTATTATTATTTTTTTTGTATCTGTTAAGACTTGCTTTGTTACTGAGTATGTGGTTAATTTTGGAGAAGACTCTATTTGGTGTTGAGAAGAAAGTATATTTTTTTGTGTTTAGGTGAAACATTCTGTAGCTATCTGTTAGGTCCATTTGAGTCATAACATTTGTTAGTTCCATTATTTCTCTGTCTGGTTTCTGCCTAGATTACTTGTCCACTGGTGAGAGAAGGGTGTTGAAGTCTCACACTGTTAATGTGTGGGGTTTGATGTGTGATTTAAACTTTAGTAATGTTTCTTTCGCAAATGTGAGTGCTCTTGTGTTTGGGGCATAGATGTTTAGAATTGAGATATCATCTTGACAGATTTGTTCTTTGATGATTATAAAATGTCCTTCTCAATCTCTTTTGATTAATTTTGGTTTGAGTTTATTTTGTTAGATATTAGGATAGCTACACCAGCTTGTTTCTTAGGTCCGTTTGATTGGAAAACCTTTTTCCAGCCCTCTTCTCTGAGGTAATGTCTTTGAAGTTGAGGTGTGTTTCTTGTATGTCACAGAAGAATGGATCCTGTTTCCATATCAAATCTGTTAGCCTCTGTCTTTTTATTGGCAAATTGAGTCTATTGATATTGAGCAATATTAACTACCAGTAATTTCTGTTATTTTTGCTGTTGTTCTTGTTGTTGCTGTTGTTCTTATTGTTGCTGTTGTTCTTATTGCTGTTGTTGGCAGCAGTGGTGGTGGTGTATGTGTGTGTGTGTGTTTCTCTTCTTTGGGTTCTCTTGGTGGGGAATTATTTATTGCCTGTGTTTTCATGAGTATAGTCAATTTCCTTGGGTTGGAGTTTTCTTTCTAGTACCTTCTGTAGGACTGGATTTGTGGATAGTCTGATAGTGTTATGAAATATCTTGTTTTCTCCATCTATGGTAATTGCAAGTTTTTCTGAGCATAGTCGTCTGGACTGGCATCCATGATCTCCTAGTGTCTATAGAATGCCTATTAGAAAGATCATAATAATTCTGGCTTTTAGAGTCTCCATTGAGAGGTCAGGTGTTATTTTGATAGGTCTGCCTTTATTTGTTACTTGGCTTTTTTCCTTTGCAGCTTTTAATATTCTTTTTTTATTCTGTATATTGAGTGCTTTGATTATTAGGCAGGGAGGGTCTATTTTTTTGGCCTAGTCTATTTGGTCTTCTGTAAGCTTCTTGCAACTTTATAGGTATGTCCTTCTTTAGGTTGGGAATATTTTCTTCTATGATTTTGATGAATATATTTTCTGAGCCTTTGAGCAAGGATTCTTCACCTTCATCTCTTCTTAGGTTTGGTCATTTTATAGTGTCCCAGATTTTCTGGATGTTTTGTGTTAAGAATCTTTTAGATTTAACATTTTCTTTGATCAATGAATCTATTTCCTCTGTTGTATCTTCAATGCCTGTGATTCTTTTATCTCTTGTGAAATCATCTTCTTTTCATTTCTTCTATTGGTGATGCTTGCATCTGCAGTTCCTGTTTGCTGACTCAGATTTTCCATTTCTAGAATTCCCTCAGTTTGTTTTCTTTATGGTTTCTATTTCCATTTTTAGGTCTTGAACAGTTTTATTTGCTTCCATCAACTATTTTTTTCTTGACATTCTTTAAGAAACTTAATGATTTCCTCTGATTTTTTGTTTTTCTTGTCCTCAATTTCTTTAAAGGATTTTCTTTTCATTTCCTCTTTAAAAACCTTTAACATCTTCATAAAGTTATTTTTAAGGTCATTTTTCTTGTGCTTCAGCTGTGTTGGAATGTTCAGGTCTTGCTGTTGTAGGATGGCTTGGTTCTAGTGGTGACATATTGCCCTTTCTGTTATTGATTATGTCTTCTCCTTCTCCTTCTTCCTTCTCCTCCTCTTCCTTCTCCTCCTTTTTTTGAGACAGGGTTTCTCTGCATAGCTTTGGAGCCTATCCTGAAACTCACTCTGTAGACCAAGCTGGCCTCAAACTCACAAAGATTTGCCTGCTTCTGTCACTGGCGTTTAGGCATCTAGATTTGGGATGATTATAGGTCTAGGTGTTGATTCCTTTGTTTGTCTTTATTGGATGCTTGTTTCATTTCTTGGTTTCTTTTTCTTCTGTGGTCTTCTAGCATAAGCATCTGGATCTGGTGACTGGTGGGTCTTCAGATCCACTAGGATGTCTCTGCTGGATTTGGGGGGCCCTGGGTCCTCTGATCGAGTATGGCATATGGTAAAGTCAAAGTCTTCTTGGGTCTCTACATCAGGCCTGTCGTCCACTACAGCCTATGTCTTCTTCTGGGATACCTAGGAGCAGCCTGACCTCCAGTAGAGCTGTTCTCCTCACTGGTGTAAATTGTACCTGGGGCTATGGTATCTGTTTTTCCAACTGGTATGGACTGCATCTGAGCATGGAGTTCTGGGGAAGAGCTGACTGTGGGGAGGATGATGAGGTGGAGAGGGATTGGTTGGTGATGTGGGTCTTAGGGAAATAGAACCTATGGGGTGGCAGTTCAGCTGGGAGGCAGGTCCCTAGCCTGCTTGTCCACTGGTGAGGGCTGCACCAGAACAGTGGGATTTCTCTGGAGTCAGGGTGGAGGGTAGGGCCCTGGAACGGTGCTGTCCTGAGATGGGGGAGGGGCACAGAATAGGAGGGTCACTCTTCAGTTGTGGCTAGTGTCGTCTGTGCCTCAGTGGTGGAAGTCTGCTGGGGTGAAGGGCAGGGCTCAGTAGCAGCAGGGTCAGGGATGAGTTGCCGGTGACAGCATCCAGAGAGGGTTCCAGTTCCACTGGCACGTGGGTCACTCACTGTTCGAGCTTGTGTGGCCTGGGCCTGCTGGGTAGAAGTCTGCTGGGGTTCTTGTTCATTCCTTCATGAAGCACAGTCTTTTCTTCTTAGCTACAACTTCACTTTCTAAGAGTTTAGTTACATCAGTCAATATTCTTCTAAACTATTAAGTGGAAAATTCTAGAAATGAATAACTCCTAAGTTTTAAATTGTACACTGTTCTAAATACCTAAAATCTCAGGCTACCTATCTCCATTCTATTTGGGATTTGAATTCCCCCTTCACCTAACACATCTACCCCATAGCTGCAGCTGCCCAGTGTATCTACCCTGTAGAAGCCACCTGCCTGTTATTCTCATGGCTATCTCTGCAATCACCTTGCCTGTCTTGGCATCACAGTGCTGTGTTTAAGGATCCCTTGTTTTACTCCACAACAGGCTATAGAGCGCAAGAGTAGTGATGCTGGCAATCTGGACGAACCAAAGAGAAGTCGCCATCTGCTTTCCTTAACCGAAGAAATGGCGCTTCTCCACTGGGAGACATGCAGGCCTGCTGACTGCGCTGGCTGGAAGCAGTGCTTTGTATTTCCTGAGATTATGCCAGAAAGGTTTGTGTGGATTTTGCCGGGGGCTTTAAAAGTATTCTCCAGAGGATCCTTGGAGGCTACTATTTTCTATAACTCAGCTGCCATGTTCTGAGAAGTCCCAATTGCACAGAGAGCCTAAATGCAGGAGATAAGTCAACAACAGTGGCCAACAACATCCTCCAATAATCCCACTGTCAGAGCCAGATATATGGGTAAAAGAACTTCTGGCTGGTTTCAACACCCAAGTACTCCATCCTCTTTCCCAGCCATGGCCTCAGACATACTGGAAAAACAGCGGCCGTGCTGGTTCCAATTCCTCACTTGCACAGATTATAAACAGAGTAAAATGGTCGTTGTTTAACAACACAACCTTATTATAGCACGGTAATAAATTTAGGGTAGCTTGTCATGAAGCAGTAGATAACCAGATAAACTAGACTGCTGCTTTGTAAAGTGATTGCAAAGATTTAATCACACAGATTATGCAGATCATGTAGCTACCCAGTTTGTATGATCATTAATAAATGTTGGTTACAGGATTTATGTCAATGGATGTTTCAAGCTGCAGCTATGGGAGGACTGGGAGGAACAGCAGCCATAGCCACTGGCATTTCCAAAGGTATCTGATGTGGCCAGCCCTGTTCAAAGTGCTAGGTGCACTTGATTCTCAGAGGAACCCCCAAACCTTCACTATTGCCATCACCACTGTGAGGACCCAGACCCATAGAGAGAGGAAGTCATTAAACACTAATGCAAGTCGCACAAGTCAGTAGATAGGTCCTTGAAACCTAAGGCTCTGTCTGCAGCCTTCTCTACTTAGCCAAGCTGCCATATTGAAATGAACAAGATGACTGTCTCTGTGTCTGGGGACTTCACGATTATGGAGTTATTCAATCTCATAGCCATGGGAGAGTCACATGTGGAACTAGGAGATATGACCAACAGAAGAAAGGAAGAGTAGTGTAGAAAATGCAGGTAGCTGAAGGAAGCCAGGAATCACATCCTCTCGTCTTATGTACCCAATATTCATGGATGGTAGAGTAAGCTGGTGTTTCTTTCCCAGAGAGTTCCTGTATAGACATTATAGCACAGAGAATTACAGCTGGTCCCACAAGTGGAGAACAGCATCTTCAGAGACATCCAATTAACATTTTTCTCATTAAAGGCCAAGACTTTTTCTCTCAGGAGAGCTCCCAAGTCTGTTTGCAATTAGAGATCTAATTTCAGAAAGTTTAATGTTCCTTCTTTTTTTAATTATTATTTAAAAAATTATTTTTAGTGCATTGTTGTTTTGCCTGCATGTATATCTGTCTGAGAGCATCAGATCTTGGAGACACAGACAGTTGTGAGCTGCCATGTGGATGCTGGTATTGAACCCTGGTCCTCTGGAAGAGCAGTCAGTGCCCTTACCTCTTGAGCCAGGTCTCCAGTCTTTAATGTTCCTTTTTAAAGTGAGAGACAAGTAGACTCAGAAGTTCCAGTCCATTCACCCCTATGCTCCTTCAGAAGATGACATTGGGAAATGACCCCTCAAAAGTCCCAAGGACTATGTTAGCCAGTTGACCACAACTGGGTTATTCCATTGTAAATAAAACACGGTTATATTAATGCATACAGTCAGTCTTCTACAACTTTAGGCTCTGCTCCCAGAGATTCTCCCAACTATGGGTCAGAAATATTCAAAAGATTGCATTTGTACTGAACACACAGAGAATATTTTTTTTTGTTGTTGTGCTAGTGCTCGACTGTATAGCCTCATAGCCATGTATATACAGTCTATATTGTATTAGGCATTAGAACCGTCTGGAGATGGTTTACGGTATGCAGAAGGGTACATATAGGTTCTGTGCAAGTACTATATGTCTCTATATAAAGAGTTTGAACTTTTTATTATGCAAATTGTAGATGTGAGTATCTACAGAGGGTCCAAACCTGGTGTGGACTGCATGGTGACCGTGGCTGCCTGATAAAGTCCCAGCATTTGGACATTGCAGGCCACACTTCTCCAGCACCTTTTAACTTTTGTTTTTAATGATTCTCGCAATTAATGCCTTTCCCTTTGGGAATTTTGTGTGGTCTTTGGCAAAGGATGAAAATGTGTACAATGTAGCCTACCTAAATAAACCAATTCTTTTGAAAAAAATTCCCCTCACTGAGGAACCAGGAATCACATTGTGCCTAATTATACCAAGAACAGGAAGGTTAGCGATGTACTAGCTATACCTGATCCCAAGAATGAAATGCCTACAATCCAGATCCAGAGCCTGAGGTCATAAGGACAAGAGTTCAGTTAGTATGATTGAGAAATTAGAATGACACGTAACTGGGAAAAGGGTAAGACATCAACCCTTCCCTTCCAGAGCGTGTGAGGGGAACAGGCCCATGTAGTAAGATTAAGACACAAAGGGACATACTTAGGGTACAACTCAGTGTTTATCCCCTTGAGGAATAAAAATTACCCTTAAATTATAGTGGAGTGTTTGCTCCCAGAAGTTCTTTTCCCAAGGTGAGGCATTAGGTTAGGGTCCCCATTCCTTCGGGAGCTGGAAGAAAGTTCTTGCTGGCTAAGGTGTAAGTTACTCTTCTAATCTCTGGCAAGAGGAACTTGTGGCCCTTCACTAGTGTGTGACTCACGCCTGTTGTCAAGGTCAAAGCTAGGTTCCTCAACCCCTGATCTCAAACCACACCCCAGCTCACACACCCCTTGTATCCTATTTAATCCAATGGGCAACTATAGAATATGAAAGGTGTATTTTTTTTTCAATAAATGAGCTGCCAGCTGTCCCAATTCTCCCTCAGATCTTGTCAGTGCTCCCCAACCCCCCACTCTCTGCACATCCTCTAAGGGACCCGAACTCCCCCCCAACACACACACACACACACACACACACACACACAGACAGAGAGAGAGAGAGACAGAGAGAGAGAGAGACAGAGAGAGAGACAGACAGAGAGAGAGACAGACAGAGAGAGAGACAGAGAGAGAGAAGCTGGTATTCAGCTCAAAACCAATGTCTCATGGATACTAAGGGGTGGTCATATTATTAAAGAATTTTGTCTGCAGTTGGATTTCTCCATCTTTAGAAGAGAGGGAGAGCTGGCAATGGTAACAATAAACTAAAAACGGAGGCAATGTTCTAGAAGGACTACTGACCAGGTGTGAAGGGAGTGGACTGGGAGTTCAGCGCACAAGGCTTTGGGTGAGATTTTACGTCGTGGCTGCACCACAGCTTAGGTAGCACTTAGATAACACTTTGAACCAGAAAGCCTCTTTTGAAATGAAAGTCAGTTGGTTTACCCATTGTGTTCCTTCTTTGAAAATCCTACCAGGCTACCAGAACTATGATTCAGGTGAAGCCCACTCTCCAGCCAGTCTGTATCCCGAAAGGCAGTGGTCTCAGTCCTTTAATTCTAGAATCTTCCTTCACCCCCCAGTCTTTATCTGTCTCCCAGAACAGCTCATGAGCTGTCACCAGCAGCCTGGTGTTGTGTGTAAGTGGCCACAGCAAAGGAAATAAATGCTCAGATCACTTCTCAGGAAGTAGAACGTTAATTAGAGGGTCATGGCTGTAGTTATCAGCACCCAGTGGGTGATAACGGGAAGTTTCTCTGAGGTCTTTTAGGAGCCTAACTCTGGGACTAAGGTGGAGAGAGGTTACAGAGATGGGCAGCCTTGTGTTTCATCCTTGTGTTGTCAGCGTGACCGGAAATAACACCTACAATTTGGGGACACCGTGGTCACTAAGCAGAATAATAAGGAGAGAGGTCTGTCGCAGTCTTGAAATAGAGCTCACAGAACAAACTAGAGCAAGTCCTAGCCTGTCACCTGCTGCCACTCAGTCTCCTCAGCCTTCACTTTTAAAATTTCCGTCCCCTTAGCTTTCTTACTGACACCAAAGGACAAGTCTCTCCTTGGTTCCTCGAAACAAACGCTCGTTGTTCACAGGGGAGCCTTGCCCAGTCCTGCTTTTGATCTCCCCACAGTGACCCCTGTAGATAAGACATTTTGTTCATTTATTGTGTCTCTGGGTTCTTGTCCTGTGTCAGGCGGTTACTGTGTCCCACTTTTGTGTCATAGAGCCCTTCGACTGCCAAGACAATTCTAATGACCCCTGCCTGAGTTTTAGGACAACAAGTGAATTTGGAAGCCTTCCTCCCTGGGCTCAGCTCCAGGACTTACTCTGTGACACAGTTCACTATGGGAAGATGGCCCTGGAGACTTCCTGTGGTCCACTGTCATTTTCCCTCACATGGCCAGGCCCTAACACAGTAAATGAACAGGCAGATTCTCAGCATTTCTTTCTCCTCACCTGATGATTTCTCAGACCCAGTAGCATCCCAGGTGAGAAGATACCCTGCTCACAGAAGTGTAGAACAATGGAAACCTTTTATAGATGTTTAACCAATTAGACCTTCACTATCCTGTGACTTGAAATCTCAGATTTTCTTTCTACCATGGGCAATGCTGATTAAGAACATGTGTTTGGAAACCCAAGGGTTGGCCCCACAGTGAAGAAAATGAGATTACCAAGGGCAGAGTGGATTCTTCCATTGGCATGGTCACAACTCCAGCTTCCCAGCTCTGAGATCCTGTGTTTGGATACTCAGGTCTGGTTCTCACACTCAGCATTGTCGGTGAGTCTGTTAGAAACCTGCCCTTCTTTTTTCAGGTGTTTTTCATCGCATGTGCTCTACTGAGTCTGCTGTCTGATGAGTTCTACTCATTTAAATTTATTATTCACAAATACAGCTGACCTCAAAAACATGGATGCCTCTCTCCCTTCGCTCAAGGCTTTTGTCATTGTTTTCAGTTTGCATGTGTTCCTCACTTTCTCAGAAACCTCTTTTCATCTGATTCTGCACAGTGTAGTTGAGATTTGACAAATAACAACATAACAAGGGGAGGGGTTGAGATCTTGCTCTTAGGTCTAACTACAGCAAGGGAGTGTCCAGGCCATAACTCAGAATGATTCATCTCCTATAAAAGAAAGTGAACAACACTGTACATCAGGGACTGTTCCAAGTGCTTTATAAAGATTAAGCCATTTAATCCTAGTAATTCTATGAGAAGGTGCTATGATTGCCCCCATTTTATGGATGGAAAATTGAGGTAGAAAAAAAATTTAAGCAATTGCGTAATAGTTTACCTATGGCAGAGCTTGGAGAGTTGCTACTTAATTACTGCATTCTTCTTTTAGTTTCTACACTTTTCTTCTATTATTTATTTTTTGTTTGAGAATTTCATATGTGAATACACTGTGTTTCCATCATTTTTATTCCCTCTCTTTTCTCTCCAACTCTTTCTGGGTCCTCCCAAAGACCCTATCTCAAATTCATGACCTGTTCTTCTATAATTTTACACACACACACACACACACACACACACACACACACACACACACACTGCTGAGCCCAAGAAGTATAGCCCTCATTTACATCTGTTTAGGGCTGATTCTTTAGAACTGGGCTCTCATTCTTGAATAAACAAAAGGAAAAAAAGAACTGATTCTTTCTCCCTCAGCATCCATTGGCTGCCCATAGCTCTTCCTCTAAGGGTGGAAACTTGTGGAATTTTCTTGTACTCATGTTTGGATCTTAGTTGGTGTGGTCTTCGTAGGTCTTGCACAGGCAGCCATATTGCTAAGAGCTCACGGGAGCAGCGTCATTGTCCTGTCCAGTTGGCACTCTCAGACCAGACCAATCTCTCTGCCCCTATTCCTTGTTGTTCCTTGGGCTTTTGATTATTATTTATTTTTTTAAAGGAAGTGTCTCTACATGGTCTCAAACTCATGATCCTCCTACCTCAACCTGCCAAGTGGTGAAATTGCAGATATATGCCATCATGGCTGACTTTACTTGCTTTCATTCTTAAGATCTGCATCTTCACTATAACAGAATTTATTGCAATAAAGGAGTCTTTCAGGTTCAGGCTCACTCTGCAACCACTATCAAGGAAAGCATGAACTTTGAGCCACACTGATCTGTATTGTAAGAGTTCCTGGTGACGCTTACAATAGCTGAATCAGAGGTACAGAAAGAGAACCCAGCAGCTGGCCCACAAGCACTGAAACCTAGAGCAGTCATACAGAATGGCCACCTATAGACACCATTCATGCATAATTCTTGTCACAGTCAGCTTCACATGTCAACCCTATAAAAGCATACAGTCACCTAAGAAGTGGAGACCTCAACTGAAGAGTTGACTCAATCCCATCAACCTATGGCTGTGTTTGTGAGGCATTTTCTTAACTGTTACTTGATATAGGTAGTCCAGCCCACTGTGGGCAGTGCCATCCCTAGGCAGCTGAGCTTGGGCTATGCTCCATGGGTTTTGCTTCGGTTTCTGCCTCCAGGTTTCTATTTGAGTTCTTCCCTGACTTCCCTCGGTGATAAAGTGTAGTGTGGAACTCTAAGCCAAAATAAACCCTTTCCTCCCCAAGTTGCCTTTGGTCATGGTGTTTATCACAGCCACAAAAAGCCAACTAGGACAACACTTTAGGCAGCTTCTCCCAAGGCATGCTCCAATTCATTCATCTTACTGAGCTTCATGTTCCAGCATTCACTGGAGTGCTCCTAGCTCTTATTCACTTCTGCCTGGGAGCAGACATTCTTGGTTCCCACCCGCAGGGTGTCATGTATCCATGTGGGGTACTTCTGGAACACTGCCTGTCTGTGCACGGTCAACATGTGGTACTCGAGGAGGAACTTCCCTTCTTGTTCCGGGGAACAATCAGCTGTGTTTTTAAATGGCCCAGTGCTCCATGTTCACTCCAATTGGTTAGGAAGGAAAGGCTTATGGAGGTGAAAATCAAGTCTTTAATCCCTAGGCTGTTGGGACATGTGGTGATGTTGAATATTTAACCTGCCTCCTGTTTGACTGTAGGCTTCAGGCTGCTGTCTCTAAAAAAGATGAGTGTACATCTTATTTTAAGAGATTATTGTTTCTTCTTGGGGATGTAGATACACACCAGTGTGTGCACACGTGGAAGCTGGAGAAGGGCATCCAGTGTCTTCTTTACTCTTTTCTGCATCACTGGATTTAGATAGGACTATTCACTGACCTAGAAGCTTGCCATTTTCTGTCAGGCTGACTGGCTGGCAAGCTCCCAGGATCTGCCTGTCTCTTCCACCCTGCTCCAGTGTTGGGATTGCAGGTACATGCAGCTGTGTCTGGATGTTTCTCTCCGTGTGGGCCCTCAATGCTTGCGCAGCCCTGCCTTCCAGCCCTGAAAGACTCTTGTGATAAGGGTTTTCATTCCTTACTCCTCACACAACGGACATCGTTTTTGTTTGCTGGACTAAATGCTGATCAGCTGTTCATCTGCCTTGGCTGCATTAGCTCACAATATAAATATAAATTCCATGAGTTTTTTTTTTTTTTTTTGTGTGTGTGTGTGTGTGTGTGTGTGTGAATCCCATGTAGTGACTACATCTTGACTGAGCTAAAGGGCAGTCTCTGTGGAGGTCAAGGGCCCACCTCAAAGGAAAGCCCACTATGTCCTCAGCACTGAGTGACGCCGAGTTCCAGGAAGCACAGGAATACATGGTGTTAGACCAGCTTATTGGTTGAGTTCTGAAGATTGAAATTACATGGATCCCGTGCCTCCCTCTTCTTGCTGTATTTGGTAATGTTTAATTATTATGATAAAATAATAATTCAAAATCTTCCCATTGCCAAGTTCCAAGGTCAAACAAACTCCCTACTGGGATCTTTACCCCAGCATTTCTGGGACCATACCAGTTGTTTCCTGCATGATTCTGAATATCTATTTGAGCAAAATTCAAGGTAAGTCATCTTACCGCCTGCCAGAGTATGCTTTACTATTCACAACAACAGCGTCAGTGTTCTGTGCTGCCTGAGGGAGGCAGGCCTGAGGGAGGGAGGCAGGCCTGAGTCAGTATGCCTGTTGATTTCGCTAACATTCAGCTTGAAATCTATAAAAGAAATCAGCACCGGGGTAAGGTTTACTCTCATGCTCAGAAATGCAGTTTGTGTTCTGGATGTGTTCATGAGATCTTAATGTGAAGAGGTTTTTAAAATTATTATTGTTATTACTATTACTGTATTTGATTTTTGCTTCAGAAAGTTTGCAAAGGTCTTCCGACCTAGAATGGAGATCCAGAGCATGTATGACATTTAGGGACCTGGAAGGACCCTGCTGGTTTCTTTGGGGATGGAAAAACCAGGCTCCTTGTTTGGAGGGCCTGAGAAGAGTGTTGACAACGCACAAGGCTTTCTGAATGCCCTTGTGTTTCTCTCCATGGTTCCGAGGCCTTGCTTTCAGAGAGAACACCATCACTCAGAAGAAGGACAAACTGACTTCTAACGTGATGAACTGTGGTCATCCTGGTATTTTCTGTTTTGGGGGCCTCAAGAGGCAGCCACCAAAGGTACAGATGTGGGTACGGACATGGATTAAATTCATCCATTAAATGTGACATCTCCCAGCTCTGAGAAGACAGAATAATCATTGTCACTCAGTTTATTTTCTAGAGAAAAAAAAAAAAGCCCTTTTCCATGCCTTGGGAAATGCTGTATGCCCTTATTATGTGATGGGAATAATCTGGTTTTTTTTTTTTCAGACAAGAGGGAACACAGATTTGTTTCATTTTTAACAAGATAGAGTCAAATGAAAAAGACAGAGTAACAAAGTGCAGGGCAGTGTGATCGGGTCCCACCCTGAGAACACAGCATGCTAAGGTTGGGCATCATTCAAATGTTTCCTCCGGAGTTCATGAGTTGGACACCTGCCTCAGTGTGCCGACATCAGGGTCTGTTGGCCTTTAAGAGCTGTAGTCCAGAAAGAAACCACTTCAAAGGGTAGGCCTTGGAAGGGATTATGGTATTGCTCATGGAACTCTCAGCAAGTTCTCCGAGAATGAGTTGTTACAGTCTCCAGCTTCCTGTCTCACTGTGTCATCTCTCCTGCATGTCTTCCTATTATCAGGATGCCTGCTGCCTCCGTGCCCTCACCAGGGGTCAAACAGATCCCAGATTTTCAGTGCCCACCCCCAACTCAACCAAAAAGAGCCTTTTCTTTTCTCCTGAGTCAGATTCTCTCTGTGAGTTCTTGCTGTCCTGGAACTCACTCTGTAGACCAGGCTGGCCTCAAACTCAGAGATCCTCCTACCTCTGCCTCCTGAGTGCTGAGATTAAAAGTGTGAGCTACCACGGCCTGGCCCAAAAATGTATTATGTATTACCCAGAATGTCTCAGAAATTCTGTTACAGCAATAGGAAATAGCTTACTACAGTATGTACTTGATGTAGGTGGTGAGACGGGCAAGCACCAGAGGGTAAAGATGGTCTCTTTAGGACAGCAGCTTCCCTGTTGCTAGAACAAAGATCTCCCAGGCACTTTGGTTTGGTTTTTTACTTCTATCTAAGTCTGAATAACTTTTATAAAAATACCAAAAACATGGCAAGCTCTTTGTAGCAAACCATACAGCAGCAGCAGCAGCAGCAAAAACAAAACAAAACAAAACAAAAAACTCCCTAAAATTGAAACCCTTCACCTCTGACATCAGCAACTTAAATCCTTTGCAGCTGTCTGTGTGTAATGGAACGTTCCATTCTTCCCTGACTTCAAGGGTGACAACAGCTCTGAGTGGCTCTCAGCTAGAGCTTTTACCAAGGAGCCACTAACAGACTTGCCCATCACTTTCCCAAAAGAACTCGGAAAGCTGTGTTAGCATCACAACAAAGATTTTTAAAAGTCCTCCGAATCATAAAATGTGTTTCTGTCTTTTCCTTTAGGTTTTTAAGCACATTTTCAATACCCAGCACTTTGAGAAATCTTCCTTAACTCTCTAGAGGAATGGCTCAGTAGTTAGAGGATCCTCTGATGTTACAGAGGACCCGGGTTCAATTCCCAGCACCCATGTCACAGTTCACAAACATCTGCAAATCCACTTCCAGGGTATCTGATACCCTCTTCTGGCTTCTGTGAGCACTGCATCCATATGGAACGCATAAACACATGCATGCAGACAAAACACCAATACCCATAAAATAAAAATCAACATTTTAAGAGTTGTCTTGACTTTGAACATTTTTGTTCAAAAGGAGCATTTTCAAATGAAAGGATAGTAAATACTCTCTTTGTCCCAAGACAGACTTCCGCTCTGGAAAATGAAGGCACACAAAGTAGATTTTTATGTGTGGGTTTGCTCAGTTAGAATCCCTCTTGAAGTAAGTTGCTCAAAGGTCTGTCTACGACTGTGTTTCTTCAGCAGTGGCTCCACCCACACTGGACAATCAATGGAGAGAAGGAATCCTTCCTGGGCTTAAAAGGTGCTCCTGAGACCATTCTCCTGAAAAACTGCATTTGTTTTGCTTTTCGAGAGTGGAAGAATTGGATGAGAACTTCATATCTTTTCTGCCCAGCAATTTTGAAGTTTATAATTTTTATAGCACATATGTGTGTATGTGTATAAATATAATAATTATAATTATTCTATATGCAAATACATATACAGAGGATTGTAATGTGTGTTTGGTTTTTGAAACAAGATCTTATCATTGTAGCTCTGGCTCTGGTCTGGTACCCATTATACAACCCAGGCTAGCCTTGACGTCACAGCAATTCTCCTGCCTCAGTCTCTGGAGTACTGCTGTTATATGTGTGTACCATCACTCCCAAATGATTATTTTCTGTATAATTTTTGTTCTTCTTTTGCCAGAGACCTCAGAACGTGAAGGATGACCACAAAACTTACTAACCAACCAGTTGATACGTCACAGGATCTGGCCAAACCTGGTATTACGCCCCAAGACGAAAGTACGGTGGTGGGAAAAGGTCACTGAGTGAAGTATCAGATTGCAACAGAGCTGTACAAAATCCAAGCATCCTTTCAGTTCTGTGCGAGATAATTTGTTTAAATGCAACAAGACCTGGCTTGTTTGTTCACAAACTCTATCTAACAATTCTACCTAAGTCCTAGAGCTGTTGGGAATGTTGCCAATGGTACTATAAAGTATTGAGCATTGTGTCTGCTATGGGCACAGTCACTTGAGAGCAGTTTCCAGTGATATCAGTCATCACGTCAACCGAGGGTGTTGCAGGAGAGAGTATGCAGTTTTGGTGCATAAAATATGCTTGCAAGTGAGACTGTGGAAATCTCAGTTCAGTTCCCTATCTCCCACGATCCTGAAGTCTGGGATTAGCTTATCCAGCACTGGAACGCAGACTGATCCCCTGCAGCCGTGGTGTAGCCAGTGGCTAGTAAGCAGTGAGAGTACTCATGAATAGCACCAGCCAGGGATCAGTGGGGACGAGTCAAGATGAAGGACGGTTGGACCCAAAACATGTGACTTCTCAAAAGAGACACCCTTATTTCCCACCTTTGGAGTGTCACATACCCCAGCTTCTAGGACATATCCCTCCACCATGAACGTGATGGTGCCTGCTCAAATTGCCTATGATGTGACCTCAATTTGAACAGTGACTCTGAAGGGACTGCCAGTATCTGAGAGGTGTGTGCTCACCTACTGTTATGCTGATTATCCTGCCAGTGTCCAGTCCTGCTTCTTATTGAAAATGAGGTGAGGTTATAAACCAGGCAAGTGCCTAACTGACCAATTGATACCTCCACTCAGTTCTGGGATCCAGCAGTTGGCACGTCACACAGAAGCCAGTGTAGAGGGGCAGCCCCATCCCATCCCTTCTGCACCTCCCAGGGTTGACCCAGCGCTCAACAGTAGACTCCAGCCTGCTCCCAGTGTCACAGTTTGTGGGACCTACCCTGTGCTACCCTGTGGCAGCTGCCACGCTGGTTCTGTAAATCTCGAGACAAACCATGTCTGCTTCACTGGGACCGTGATTCGCAGCCAAATTTTTCAGTGATTTCCAGGAAATTGAATATATATGTCAGGAACCTGATGTACATTATGGAGATTCTATAACCTAACATTTCTTTTGTTATTCACAGGTTCAGTAGCTCTCTGAATAGTCCCTGCTCTTTGAAGATTACATCGTCTTGAATTCCAGCTCTACCTCAGAGGCCAGCCATTGCAGGAAGTTTATTTATTCAGTGCATATGTCCTGCTGTTAGGACTGGAGCCTTTCTTGACTCTGTCCTCTACAAGCCTGAAGTCAGCTTACTACGACACCGAACAAGTCACTTCTTAACCAGTGGTGCATGCAATTCCAGTCACACCATCGCCATAGGCATAATATCTGATTTGCCAATTCTAGGAGGCAGTCTCACCAGCGCCCCACGGCACACTTGCATGCCCCTCACGTTGATTTTCTTCTGAAAGTGTGAACTCCTGGAAGGTAGATTGGTGTCTATGCCATGTGTTGGTCTCCATCTCTAAAACATAGTAGGCACTGAATTCTGTAATTCAGGAACCCGTTGGTGTTTGCTGATCGAGTGCCATTCTGTTGACAGAGGTTTTTGTCCTAAAGACTTTTGCCATAAAGTCCCAAAGAATCACACAGAGATCTACATTATTTATAAACTGATTGGCCCATTAGCTCAGGCTCCTTATTAACTAATTCTTATAACCTACATTAGCCCATAATTCTTGTTTGTGTTAGCCATGTGGCTTGGTATGTTTTTCAGCGAGGCAGTCACATCTTGCTTCCTCTGCAGCTGGGTCACGACTGCAGACTGAAACTTTCTTCTTCCCATAATTCTCACTGCCCCGCTTCTACTTCCTGCCTGGCTACTGGCCAATCAGTGTTTATTAAACAAATAAGAAACAAATCTTTACAGGGTAAAACCATTGTCCCACAGCAGGTGTTGGTTTGGATTCTGACATCAAGAAAATGCTGAAAGGGTGAAGTGAAAGATAATACAGTTTGTCCGAGTGCCTTTCCCGGTAATAAGAAATCGTTGCTCTGCTGTCCCCAGGAAAAGGCTGGTAGGAAATAGGTCTGCTAGGATGGTAAAATAATGTCCTTATACTGATCTGAATATCCCTTGTTAAGTGAGAATGTCTACCAAAAATATATGGTACCTCTTAGAACTCAGACAAATAGCGTAAATGAAATTTTCTATCGTGAGAAAGTACCTTAGCAATTGAAACTTTGCCAAACGCCCTCAAATGATACATGTTTACTTACTGGTACTAATGTGGCTAATCGACTCCTTTCTTTAATCTTAATTTTTTTTTTTTTGGTTTGGTTTTTGAGTCAGAGTTTCTCTGTGTAGCCCTAGCTGTCCTGGAACTCTACAGATCAGGCTAGCCTCAAACTCACAGAGATCTGCTTGCCTTTGCCTCCTGAGTTCTGAGATTAAAGGCATGTGTCAC
The DNA here is from genome assembly GCF_950005125.1 of Chionomys nivalis. Lineage (NCBI taxonomy): Eukaryota > Metazoa > Chordata > Mammalia > Rodentia > Cricetidae > Chionomys > Chionomys nivalis. The sequence continues at coordinate 81,354,852 of NC_080088.1, read as the reverse complement.
CACCACCAGGCTCATTTTAAATTTTATTTAGGAGTCTTCCATATGCTTTCCAGTATAAAATCCAGGAAGAATGTAAGACCAGGCTGAGTCTAAGCCTGGCATATGCTGGCGATATGTTCTTTCACATTGCAGGCTGAGGGTGAGAGACGCTGGAGTTGCATGGACCAATCGGTGCAATGGCAAGTCACTGACTGTCACAGATGCTGCCGTCGAAGGACATAGCCTTAGGCTCACACAGCTCTCCACAGCAGACTCCAAAAGCTGCTCTGCAGATCCACTCACGTCTCCGCAGAGCAGAGCGAGTGAACAGCCACTAGAGGAGACATCGGGTACAGAAGAATATACCCAGCTGGCTTCTTAAACAAAACATCCCAGTTCTTTGGCAAGAAACTAGAAAAGCGGTTGGTCTTTTCTTCATGTAATTTGCTGTCTGACCACTCCCACTCCCTCTTCAGCTACTCAAACCAGATTCTTTATCCGTGTTTTAAAGAGATATGCTTTAATAATATCTCTTATAGACGTAAATATCACCATTTTTAAGTTTCAGCACATTAATAAGGTTATTTATCCATTCTCACTAATTTTCAAAATTTTCTCATCCGGAAAGGAAACCCCATGTCCATTAACTGTCAGCCTCACTCATTGCTCCATTCAGGCCCTGGTCGCCACTCATATACTTGCTGTCTACGGCCATTTGTGTATGTTCTCTGAAGAAATTCTCATCACAGTCTTCTGTCACTTTATTAGGTTATTTGTGCTTTTGTTGTTGAATTTTGGAGTTCTTTACATTGCTATAACATGCTTATATGTATAACATGTAACTGATAAATATATTTATATATACTATATATTGATATATAAAAACAATTTGCTATTTTTCCTTGTTATCTTTACTGTTCTTGAAAATTTCCTTTGAAACACAAAATATTTCAATTCTGATAAATTCCAAGTTTAGTATTTTTTTGAACTTTTGTCAATTTTAGCATCATAGCTAGGAAATCATTGATTGACACAACCTTCCTTCTAAAGATTATATTCTTTTACTTCTAACTTTTATTCTATGGTTGATTCTGTATTTACTTTAATGGATCTTTGATTAACATAGACCACAAACTACACCCATTATTTCACTGTTCTCCTTGTCGGAGTCACAGTTTACCAGTTGGGATCTTCAGACACACTTGTCTGCTCACGTCCTGAGGCCCTGTTGATATGGTGTGAAATCACTTCTACAGAGCTTTCTCTACTCTCAGTTCCATGGCAGAGAAAGCCACAAGTGCAAATCCCAACTGTGTGCTTAACACTCTCCACAAAATGCTTTTTCTTTTTTTTTTGGTTTTTCGAGACAGTGTTTCTCTGTGGCTTTGGAGCCTGTCCTGGAACTAGCTCTTGTAGACCAGGCTGGTCTCGAACTCACAGAGATCCGCCTGCCTCTGCCTCCCAAGTGCTGGGATTAAAGGCGTGCGCCACCACCGCCGGGCCACACAAAATGCTTTTTCCAACACAGCATTTCTCTATCTATTTATTTGCTCCTGATTTCAGGAAAGGAGAAATGATATTCAGGCAACACCACTGCCGCTGCTTAGGTTCTAGCCCACGGTAGCTTTAATGATTTCTGGTAATTGAAGCACAGAGTTATAAAATCGAGTTGCTCAATCTAATATTTCTGTGTCAGTATAACAAACAAAAAGACTACAAATACCACGAGTGGAAATGTACCTACATATTCAAGGCATAAATTTGCTTTGCACCAATTACCTGGAAAATCACCTGTGCTTCCTTCCCAATCCTTTGCTTCAGCAAGCAATGGTCTCGCTACTGAATTCCTTCTCTGTGCTGGTTTCCTATTGAAAATGAGGACTGCTATTAATTTTCTTATCTCAACAGGCTGACGCCATGTGTAGGAAATGGGAGGCTGAACTGGGCAGGGAGAGTGTGAAGAGCGCAGAGCGTCAGTGAAACAGATTTTTACAGAGTTGTGGTGTACACGGTCTGACAAAATAAGACATTAGCATTTTTAAGCACAAAAAAAAGAAAAGACCTAAAATAAAAAATAAAACCCCCACAACTTTGAGAACACTAAGCACAGAGAAGGGGTTTTCCACTTTACCTGTGAGGACAGTTGGGAGGAAGCAGTTGGGACTCTATATGATCTCTTTCGTGTAACTCTGGCAAACTGGTCACTTATTGTCTTGTCCCTAAGGTGAAGCTTTACAGAAGTGCTTGAAAACTCACGTTTTTCAGAAAGAAATTCCTTAGTCTTGCCTCTGAAAATGAGTCTATATTCATTTCACAGAAAGAAAATGCATGTATATTTAGCTAATCTCTAAGCAAAGTACTGGTGGTCAAATGACCCACTTTAGGTCTGCCTTGGTAAAAGAAGCTCCGCGTGTCTGCTATGCAGGTTTCTTCAGGTCTCTGAATCTTCACCAGAGAATCTTCCTCTTGCTGTAGATGGCAACACCACGATCTGCATTGGGTGTCAGCAAGTAACACCGCCGACAATTGGTCGCCATGCAGCGAGTAAGAGATAGCACAGTGCTCAGCCCTAAATGTGACATCTAAATTTCTCCAGGGTTCAGGGATCTTCAAGGGACATTTATAAGAGCCAAAGGCAGTGGGTCCCTTCAAGGAAAGTGTTCTCTGGATGTGGCAGGACAGTTGCACACACAAACCTAGAACAACTGTAACAGCAAACACAAGACCCACGCAAGCTCAAGACAGGTAGAAATCTCAGCATGGGGTGGGGGGAATCGGGCACAAAACCCCTCTCTTAGCTGAGGAGCAACTGGGGATTGATAGTGCTGGGACAGGGAGGGGCAGATTTCCTTACTGGTGTAACCTCTGGTGTGTCAATCACCCTCCAGGGCAGTTCATACCCAGGAGTAGTTGGGCAACACAGATTGGACTAGGTGGTTTTAAAAGAGAGAGAGAAAGAGAGAGAAAGAGAGAAAGAGAGAGAGAGAGAGAGAGAGAGAGAGAGAGAGAGAGAGAGAGAGAGAGAGAGAGAGAGAGAGAAGATGAAGTTAAGGAGAGGTAGAAGTGGCAGATGTTGAGAGAAGAGTGGTGAATTTGATCAAATATGTCATGTGAAATTCTCAGAATTAATAAAAATGTTATTTAAAAGAGAAAACAAAAAATAGGTGCATAGCAGGAAGCAGGGTCTGATAATTCTGTGACCTTTTGTTACATCATAGAAAGCTTCCTAGGCTGTGTACACTAAGCCTTAAAGTCTCTCAAAATCCTCAGCGGGTAAACAATTGTGAATGCCGCTGTCTATTCTGACACAGGGCAGTCAAAGGAGCAACGAAAGGAAAGCATTGCAATGAGTGAGTCTTTCAAGGTTCCCCAAGATTCCATAGTGCAAGACGGTGTGCAGAAAGCAGGGAGGGTTGTTGTCATTTCCCATCCTGAAAAGTGAGTGAGCTCGTGTTTTGTGTGTCGTTCCTTCTCTGTTGTTTAACATTCACTCCCCCTTCCCTCCCAGAAAATTTTTCCCCTACTGCCCCAACTTCCTGTGCTCTGTTTTTTTTTTTTTTTCCCACTGAGTCTGCTTGGTGGTGCTTGCGTGCACATAGGTGTAGGAACATCTCCTGGAGCACAGCTAGCCTCTTGCATTCTTTATTCTTGTAGAAAAGGAGATACTCACTCCCTCACATAGCAGGTCCTCAGATGAGGTGGGACTCTATGCCTCCTTTACCCATCCATGCTGAGACCTGATTGGCTTAAACTTGCACAAGCCTTGTGCATGCTGTCACAACTGCTGTGAGTTTGTATGTGCAACTGCCCTATGGTGTGTGAGAAACACTACTTCATTGTCTACATCCACTGTCTCTGGCTCTTACAATCATTCTAATCTACTTCTCTCATGCCCCATCCCGTCCCTCCCTCCCACCCTCAGCTTCTGCAATGAGCCCTAAGCCTTGGGAGGACAGGTGATATATGAATGTCCTATTTAGGGCTGGCTGAGTGACCTTGTTTTGAAAAGGACAGATCCTTCAGGCAAGCATGGTGATTTAGATTTGCTTTTGTTCCCAACTGCTGAGAACTTCCTAGTATTTAAGTTCATATTTTCTGTCTGTTTCAAAACACCAAGTTCCGTTGATTCAGTCAATATTTATTCAGCATTTATCTTGTTTAATGTCACAGTAACTCTTTTATTTGGCTTTACTTTTGTTTGGGGGGAGCCCGTCACCCTTGGGTGCCACAGTTTCTTCTCTCGGCTGCTTCTTTCTTTGTCTAAAAATACTGGAGTGCAAGAGGTTGTGTCTCGCTATTCTTTTGACCCTGGCTGCCTTTATTTTCTGTTATCCAAGGAACAAACCATCAAAAATTAATGATAAAATGACAGATATCTCAGCGATTCAAGTCAGTAGCAGCAATAATAATTTTTCCATGGACTTTATACATTTGTAAGTGTAAATTATTCATGAGGTGCCATTTGGGGTAAAAGTCAGCTCAATGATAAATTTGAGCCAGCACCAGAACAAATTGCTAAAGGAAGCTGCAAGAGTGTAGCGCTTCAGAATTTAGTCGTGCTCTTCAAAAAATGCCCTTGCTTCTTTAGGCTTGAATTCAAATTCTTGAAGTTTGTAAGTTAACATTTCAAAGTGTACCAATTATCTTTTAAACCGGCATTGATCTTCATGTTGAATTATTAAACCCAGAAGCTACTAGAGATTTGCTGAGAAAGAATGATGTTTTGTACAAGAATTAGTTAACTTTTCTTTCCTGTGCCCTAAGCAGGGAGGCAGACAGAAAGCACAAAGCTATTACCCACTTAGACTGCCAGGCACACATTCAGGAACTCTCCAGGAAAGTGAGCCATATGGGAATGTTTCTTTGGCCACTGGAGCAAAGAGGTGACAGTCACTCCTGCTGTCCTTGAGAGGTTTTCCATTCAGACACTATCTGCCTAAAAACTCAGATGACCTTGGAAGTAGTGTGGCCAGCAACGCCTCCAGAACTCTCATTTATCTCTAAGCTATAACATCCTGCATAAACCTGGCTTGACCCAGGTACCCAAAGGGAAGGATGCTGGGGAAAGCTGCATTTGAAGATGTGGGGGTGAGCACAGTTGCTCTGAGTTCACGTGTGCGACAGCTCTGTCCTGTCCATCCACCACTCTCTCCCCATCCTCCTGCTCTTCCATCCTTCTCGCCCTCTCTTCCACGATGTGATGTTCCCGAGTCCTGGGCAGGGGTGGGAGGTTGGGTGGGGTGATAAAGGTGTCCCGTCCCAACTATGGTTGACCACTGACAGTTGATTATTCTCAGCATTTTGAACTGCTGTGTCCCTGTATTAACAGTAACCCTGTATCGTGAGGAACAAGGACTTTACCTGACCAAGGTTGGGAGCAGCACAGATCACAGATCTATGGGTATAAACATAAATATTTAGAAGGAAGTTTGATAACATGACTGTTTAACAAAACAACATGCATAGTTTTGACTGTGTTTACAATACCAGGCCTGAATTCCCTCCTGTGAATCAGGTCTCAAACACAATCAAGAGTGTAGTTGGTTTCCCAGCCAACAGTCTTGCCACTATTGTACCAGTGGGCACATCTTGCCACACACATGTGCATATGGGCAGCACTAATTGGGCTTAGTGGGCTATAAAATAAAATAGAAGGAAGGAATCTAAAAGAGATGTTTTGGGGAGATTGGGAGGCTGGAAGCAGGAAATAAGTCATGGATGTGTCTAAGACAAATGGATAAAAATTTCAAAATCAAGAGAGGATTCAAGGTCATCTTCTTGATTACATAGTGAGATGGAGGTCAGCCTAGACTGCATGAGACCCTGTCTTAAAAAAACAAACAAACAAAAATTATAAATATATACATAGGTATTATGTTTTTAAATTATTCGTGAAGTGAACAAGATTTTTATGAAAAAGAAACAAGAGGAAGATGGGGAAGCCACAGCCATTGAAGTCTTGCAAACTGGGACTCCCTTTCTGAGTAGTTCTTGAGGCAATAAATCTTTCCAGACGTCCACAATGAAAACGGTCAGAGATGCACGAGAAAGGAATTTTGCAGTGGACTGTAGACGACTCTCACTGAGTGGTGAGCACGTTGGGGGGTGGGACAGAAATGCAAATAACAGAGGAAATGCAAACAGGTGCAAAAGAGGAGCCAGTAGAGGCAACGATGTACTTACTCCAGCTGACGGACGAGGAGACACATTCTGGAAAACCCAGAGTCACAGTCATGGAAGGGGAGTGAAAACAGACACAAGTCCTTCTCAGCTGCAGGGAACACCTGCACTAAAAGCTTCAAATAAGCCAGCATCATACCACCAAAACTGGCATCTCTTCCCAGGTCCTTTATTTTAGGGCTTGCATATTATTGATCCAGAAAAAAAAAATGACTTTGAAATACAGTTTCTCTAGAGCTGATCTTGTATCCTGTCACATCACTGAAGGTATTTGTCAGCTGTAGGAGTTCTCTGGTAGAGTTTTTGGGGTCACTTATGTACACTATTATATCACCTGCAATTAATGAAAGTTTGACTTCTTCCTTTCCAATTTGAATTCCCTTGATCTCCTTATGTTGTCTTATTGCTCTTGCTAGAACTTCAGGTGCTATGTTGAAGAGATATGGAGAGAGTGGACAGCCTTGTCTTGTGCCTCATTTAAGTGGAATCACTTTGTGTTTCTCTTCATTTAATTTGATGGTGGCTGTTGGCTTGCTGTATATTGCTTTTATTATAGTTAGATATGTTCCTTATATCCCTGATCTCTCCAAGACCTTTATCATGAAGGGTCATTGGATTTTGTCAAATGCTTTTTCAGCATCTAATAAAATGATTATGTTTTTCTTTCAGTTTATTTGTATGATGGATTACATTGATAGATTTTTGTATGTGAATCAGCCCTGCATCTCTGAGATGAAGCCGACTTGATCATGGTGGATTTTTTTTTTTTTATGTGTTCTTGGATTCGGTTTGCTAGTATTTTATTGAGTATTTTTGCATCCCTGTTCATGAGTGAGATCAGACCATTCTCTTTCTTGGTTGAGTCTTTGTGTGGTTTTGCAATAGAGGAGAGGGGGCCCAAACTTGACTTGCCCTGTAGTCAGACTGATGAATATCTTAAATATTATCATAAAACCTTTATCCAGAAACTGATGGAAACAGAGGCAGAGACCCACATCGGACACTGGACTGAGCTCCCAAAGTCCAGTTGAAGAGTGGGAAGAATGAGAATATGAGCAAAGAGGTAAAGACCATGATGGGTTCACCCACTGAAACAGTTTACCTGAGCTAATGGGAGTTCACCAGCTCTAGCTGGACTGGGAAGGAACAAGCATGGGGCCAGACTAGTTCCTCTGAATGTGGTTGACAGTTGTATGGCTCTGGCAGACTGAGGGGCCACTGGCAGTGGCACCAGGACTTATCCTTATTGCATGTAATGGCTTTTTGTAAACCTATCCTTTTTGGATGGATACCTTGCTCAGCCTAGATATAGTAGGGAGGTCCTTGGACCTTCCCTAAAGCGATGTGCCTTACCCTCTTTGAGGCTTGGATGGGGGTGGGGTGGGAGGGTATGTGGAGAGAATGGGAGGAGAGGAGGGAGTGGGAACTTGGATTAGTATATATAATGAAAAAAGACAGTTTGTTTTCTTTTTTAAAATAAATAAATAGCTGGGTGGTGGTGGCACACATCTTTAATCCCAGCACTCAGGAGGCAGAGACAGACAGAGATCTCTGTGAGTTCAAGGCCAACCTGGTCTACAAGAGCTAGTTCCAGGACAGGCTCCAAAGCTACAGAGAAACCCTGTCTCAAAAACCCAAAAATAAAATAAAATGAGACAAAATAAATAAACTAATTAATTAACAAAAAGAAATAGGATTTCTCAGACTGTCACAGGTTAACCTTTCTAGTAGGACCTTCTGGCCTCTGAAGGCACCAGGCATGCATGTGGCACATATGCATACAGGCAGACAAAGCATCTTAATACACATAATAAAAATAAATAAACCTTTTTAAAAAGTGGCAGGAGGTGAAAACAAGACTTTCACCCAAGAGAATGATAGAACAGTAGAAGAGAAGATGGCTGTGCTATCATTGTTAATCATTGCACCATTCTAAGTGAAATCCCAACAGGGCACCTTAAGACACGGAGCAAAATGGCTAAAAGAGTACCAGCCACAGCTCTGTAAAAAGAGGCTGCAGAGGAACAATCGCTCAGACACCACTGGGGGCTGTGGAAAGGGCACAGCAGTGTAGGCAATTGCTCACAGGCTCCTCATGAAATTGAGCAGGCACACGCCAAACCTACTCAGTAGTGCCACCATTCTAAATTTATTCCAGAGATAGAAAAAAACCCTAAACGTTCACATCAACTTGCAGAGGAGAATATCAATGGTATCTTTATTCATAGCATCCCCAAACTGGAAAATTTGCAAACATCTTTCAGTAAGTGAAAGACTAAAGAAATCATGCCATACCCACACCATGGAACATTATTGGGCAATAAAAAGGAGACTACAGGCAATGTGGTATTGATATACACAGTGCAGTAGGCAGATGAATGTCCTCATAAAAATATGTATATTCCATTATACAGTTCAAGTTTCTTTTTCAAATATAGGTAAAGGAAATGGATGTTAAAATGGGGAGATGATCCTGTATAATCTGGAGAAAGCCAGTCTAATCACAATGAAGGCTTAAAAGAGATTGTTTCCTCTTGCTGGAGTTGTTAGCAGTTGGGACATGAAAAGCCAAAGGCTCCCAAACATTGAGGGGCTGCACCTACTGCTGAGGAAGGTAGGTCACCTTGAACCTAGGGATGATGCACTCAGAGCCCCGCCCAGCGCAAAGATTATTCCACTACTGCAAGACATTGAACCTCACCAAGGGCCCCAGTGAGCTTGGAAGCAGTTTCACCAGCAAAGCCTCTAAAAGGCCGATTTAGGCCTTGAGACAGTCTAAGCAGATAACCCGGTTGAGCTGCTCTGTAGCCAGGATAAATCTGTTTATTTCATTTGGCAGGAAAATAATGCATACAGCATCTGGGATGGATCCCAAGAGAAGTGTGCCAAGGAGGAAGAAAATGTCTCAAAAAGTTATATACTGAATGAGTCCATTTATATGATGTTCTTCAAATAACAAAATTACACAAACGGAAGGCACATTAATGGCCACTGGAGGCTGGGGGGAGGGGAAGAATGGCAGCATAATGAATCCTTGTGTTGAGGAAATTATTCTTTCACTTGACTGCAGTGTGGCTAGCTAAGTCCACATGTGACAAAACTGTGTACGAGTGAATGTTTCCACACACCTTTGTACACACATGTACACAAGTGCTCACCATTTCCCCAATAATCCCCCAATCTCAAGATCTTTCATTTAATCACAACTGCACCATTCCTCTTGTCAGTAGAGGCAACATATTTTATGGATTCTTAAGAAATTATAGCATTATAATCTGTAGAAAGTATTGTAGTCTGAAGAATGTGCGCAGGTGTGTGAAGATGCCACGGTCACTCTCTCTGTTGTGACGCCCGCAGGCTCTCTTCCGGACACTTCAAGCGTCAACTCTAGGTCTGTTTCCCAGGCAGGTTTCCAAAAGGGCAACAGCTTTAACGCATGTATTAAATACCATCACTGAGCAGAACTATTTCTGAGATTTATTTGCCAGGATGCCCAAGTTTTGTCTACTTGACACTAAGTAGAGTCACTTGGAAAAAGAGTACCTTAGCTAAAGAATTACCCAAAACAGACGGGCCTGAGGGCATGCGTGGGGCATTTTATAAAATTTCTAACTGACGTTGGAGGGCCCAGCTCATTGCAGTCAGTGCCAACCCAGGGTGGATGGGCCTGGACTTTCATAAGAAAGGTAGCTGTAGCCGGGCGGTGGTGGCGCACGCCTTTAATCCCAGCACTCGGGAGGCAGAGGCAGGCGGATCTCTATGAGTTCAAGACAGGTTCCAAAGCCACAGAGAAACCCTGTCTCGAAAAAACCAAAAAAAAAAAAAAAAAAAAAAGAAAGGTAGCTGAGTGAGCCAGAGGAGTAAGCCAGTAAGCAGTGCTCCTCCCTGTTCTCTGCTTCAGTTCCTGCCTCCAAGTTCTTGCGCTGAGTTCCTGCCTTGGCTTCTCTCAATGGTAGATGTTACCTGTGACAGGAAATAAGCCCCTTTCTACCCAGGTTGCTTTTGGCCAATGTTTTATCACAACAACAGGCTATGAACTAGGACACTGGCTTATACATAATTGGTAATTCTAATAGTCTCTTTTCGTGTTTTGGTTGGCTGCTTCCCAATGGGACCATTGCAGCAGAAACGCTGCAGATGAAATGACTTGAACAAACCTTCATTTCTAACAGCTTTAGAACCTGGAAGTTCAGGATCAAGATGCCACCCATTGGTTCAGGGATGCCATTTTCAAGCTATAGATGATAGAAAAAGACAAAAGAGCCTTCTCATAAGACCACTAGCTGGGCATGGTGGCACATGACTTTATTCCAGGCACTTGGGAGGCAGGGTAGATTTCCATGAGTTCAAGGCCAGCCTGGTCTACATAGCAAGTTCTAAACCAGACTGGTTCAAAACAGTGACTAATTTCATGTTGGTCAGAGAGACATCAAGAATATCCTCATACTGAGAGTTTACAAGGCCAGGATCCAGTATTCAAAACTGTTGTATGTGGAGGTCAAGATATGCAATGAAGAATAGCTGTATTAGGGGCCAGAGAGATGGCTCAGTAGCTGAGAACGCTGCACCCCTGTTTAATACCCAGCTGTCAATGACACACCCGGGAAAAGGGAACCTAAACTGTGGAATTGCCTCCATCACATGGGTCTTTAGGTGGTCTGTGATGCATTTTCTTGGTTGTTTATTAATGTAGAAGGGCCCAGTGCATTGAGCACTGCCACTCCAGGACAGGCAGCCATTTGGAATACATATAAGAAAGTGGGCTGTGCAAGGCATGGGGAGCAAGCCAGTGAGCAGCACTCCTCTGTTGTCTCCACTGCAATTCTTGCCTCCAGGGTCCTGCTTGAGTTCCTGCCCTGGCTTCTCTGGATGATGGCCTCTAAGATGTAAGATGAAATAAACCCTTTCCTCCCCGAGTTGTGTTTGGTTAGAGTGTCTTATCACAGCAACAGAAAACAAACGAAAGCATGGACTTGTTTTAATATTTATCTAAATACTAACTTTGGTGCATGCATTATTTTGTGTATTCAGTCCATCAGGTGGAAACATTGCTCTTTACCTTGTTGAAGAATAAATTAATTAGGCCCTCAAATAATGATGTTGGCTTGCAATGCGTGTAGACATTGCAGGTTGTATTTGTAAGAACTACATATGCAAACCAGGTCTCCTAATCAATTTACTTAGAACATAGCACTGAGGTCACATTACATTAGCAAGGGGAAATGGAAAGTAGATTTAATTAAGTTGATAATGTAAAGTAGAGTAAACAAATGCTGCTTCAATTATCTGATTCCTTGAGATGAGACATCAGTGGTGTGAATGACCTGAATTACATTATTGCACTGTTACGAATTCTCCATTGCTAATGTAGACAAACTCTGATGAGGAAGCCAAATTGTCACCTAAAAGAATTTTTCTATCAATCCCCTGTTCTTCTACCTACCTACCTGTCATTTTTCAATCTCTTTGTCCATCTTTATGTCTATTTGAGCACAGCATGGCTGAGGAGTCCACACTGGACTGAATCAGGCTGAACAGTTTCACCATTCTTAGAAAGGTTTTATTGTTGCTCGCTTGTTTACGACGGGAATGACTCCAGACTCCCCAGTTTGATACTTTGGAAAATCTTAGAAAATATTTGACTGTAAATACACAGAACCAACTGTTTGCTGAGAGGATTGACCATATAATCCTCCCTCAGTACCCCTGAGGGATTGCTTCCAGGGTGGTACAGCTGTGAAATTATTTAGATGTCCAAGTCCTTTGTGTAAAGTATATGCAAAGATTCTGTACACACCTTGCTGAACACTTTAAATCACCTCTGGATTGCTTGTGTGTGTGCAGGCATAAGTATGATGTATGTGCGTACATGCACGTGTGTGTGTGCGCGTGCACACGTGTGTGTGATTGTCTATGCATGTGTTTGTGGAGGCCAGAGGTCAAAATGGGATGTCTTCTTTCACCATTCCTACTTTATTTTTGTCTTGAGATGGAGTCTCTCAGTGAGTCTGTACTTTGTCATCTTGGCTAGTCTAGAAGTAAACAGAGGCATGTGAGTTCAAGACCACCATGGTCTACAATGGTCTATGCCTCTGGCTAGTAAACATCTGGAACTTTGTCTCTGCTCCCCCAGTACAGGGTGGGCTACAGACTGAGCCACCATGCCCAGATTTCACAAGAGTGCTGGGGAGACACTCACGTCTTCATGCTTACACAGTGAGTGTGCTTAGCCACATCCTCGCCCAGCTCCCACAGAATAAAATAGAAATGTACTATGTTACTTAGTGAATAAGGACGAGGGGCTAGTCTGGACACGCCCAGTACAGACGTACAGTTTTGGTCTTTCAAGTATATTTAACCTGCTGTTTGTCGCATCTCCAGAGATGGACCCTTGGGTGCAGAAAGATGACGCACAACCCAGAAGAAATTTCATATTTGTATTTTAATAACTAAAACTTGCCTGAGGATCAGAAAAGTAAAACAGCCACACTGGTCAGCCTTACAGACCAGGCAGCAATGACACACACCTTTAATCCTAGTAGACACACTAGTTTGCCATAGAAACCAGGTGGTACTGGTTCATGCCCTTAATCTCAGAACTAGAGAGGGTTATAAAATGGAAGGAGACAGCTCTCCATCTTTGTCTCATTCTTAGGTTTCCTGGAGGCAGGATCACCATTTCCGGACTGAGGTCAAGGTAAGAGCCAATGGCTGTCTGCTTTGCTTTTCTGGACTTCAGGTTGAACTTCAATATCTGTCTTTGAGTTTTTATTAATTGTGCTTAAAGCACACTTGTGAGTGAGGTTCTGGGTTGTGTAGTTTGTTGTTGGTGTTTGTTTATTTTTCAAGACAGGGTTTCTCTGTTTAGCTTTGGAGCCTGTCCTGGAACTTGCTTTGTAGACCAGGGTGGTCTCGAACTCACATGCCTCTGCTTCTCCAGTGCTGGGATTAAGGATGGGCTCTACCACTGGCCCGACTGGGATGTGTTCTTTTACGGGAGCCCGCCTTCTTGCTTTCCACCTTGGAGTCCAGGCCCTCTTTGCACGGGGCAGGGAGGTGTGAAGGAGACTCCAGCTCCTGACTACGACCTGACACTAGACATGGCTGTTGCAATTCTCTCCTGTTCTCTGCATTCTAAGCAGCTGGAGGAGCATCTGTGTCCCCAACAACTCCCCAGACCCTTCAGTCCCCTGCCTCAGAGCCTGGGTATCGCCTCCCTGCAGAATGCTGAAACCCAGAGGGAGTTTTGCTGATGACTAACTAACTTGAAGACTAAATCCTGTCTACAGACAGGGAAGCAGTCTCCCTCCCATCCTTTTACTTCTAGCACATTCTTACGCTCCTATTCTTTAAAACGACTTCCCCAGAACCTCCCACATAAGGAAGAGGCACACTTTTCCCCCTTTTTTTCCACTTAGCGTTTCCTATTTGGCAGAATGACAACATTATGAACACGGACACACACAAACCTCTGCCTTGGTGTCTTTGTCACAGGCTTAATTAACACTTTACATCAAACCTAAGGCTGGCCTCGGAGGGCAGGGTGGTGGTTAGTTTAGCATCAATGCAACAGCGCCACCTTCTGGTGCATTTCAGGGACAACGTACCACCAAGAACATACAAGATGGGTTAATTAAATACAAGAAGGATGTCAGTGATAATTTAGGATGTCAAGATTAAGACAATAAATTAGTGATTCTTGTCTCAGCAATCACCTGGAAAATTGAGTCTGAGTTCCTGACAAGTTTCTAGGGATAAAAAGTAGCAAGCCTGGAACATTTGGGTACTAGGTGGGAGTGGTCCTTTGGAGTCTTTAGCCTAGAAAGCCCTGGTTTAGCAGTATGCTAAGAAGTATGTTAACTTCAGGTTGTAATAAGATGATTTTCTTTTATTTTTTTCAGCATTCGTGTAGACAGACCTTAGAGTACACGCCCACAGCGCAAGGACAATAACGTTGTAAGACTATGAAAATGAAGGCACGTCATCCTGAATTACTCATGGTGCGCTGGAGAAATGACCACTTCAGCAGCATGCTCTGGCTGGGACCGTTTTTAGAACACATTTTAGAAGACATTTTGCACTCCAGTTAAGTCATTAGTCATGAAGGGTGCACTACAACTTCAGAGGCAGAGGAAATGTCCAAGTGCTGACCATAAACTGATGGAGGAATTACTTTCATTTAATAAAGAAACTGCCTAGGCCCATTTATAGGCCAGCCCTTAGGTAGGTGGAGTAAACAGACAGAATGCTGGGAGAAAGAAGCCGAGGGAGTCGCCATGATTCTCCGACTCCAGACAGACTCAGGTTAAGATCCTCCCTGGTAAGCCAGCTCGTGGGGCTACACAGAATATTAGAAATGGGTTAGATCAATATGTAAGAGCTAGCCAATAAGAGGCTGGAACTAATGGGCCAGGCAGTGTTCAAAAGAATACAGTTTCCGTGTAATTATTTCGGGGCATAAGCTAGCCTAAGCTAGCCATGCGGGCGGCCGGGTGCCGGGGACGCAGCCCCGCCGCTCATATTACTACAATAAACAGGGTGGGGCAGCCAGAAATGTCCGATGAGGAATGCGCTATTTCATATCAGTGTGAAGAAAACGCTACTCTGTCCTCCAGAGAAAGGCAGTACCGAAGGCTCCAGGATTCTTGCCTGTCCGGGAGTCTCTTGAGTTCATTTCCTGATCACTGTTCACATATGAACCCATAGAGACAGCGATAGCATGTACAAGACCTGCAGAGAGTCAGATTAGACAAAATCCCAGCCCTGAGAAGAGCAACTAAACAAAAAGTCCTGCCCCCACCAAGAAGCTACTCACCATAGACACTTTCTGGGAAAGGGAAAAGCAGTTTTCTCTAATTCGGGATATCATCCACACCTCAGGACAGACCTCTTGCCTGGGGATATCATCCACACTCTAGGATGGCCCTCTTGCCTAGGAGTAGTTGGTCAACATAAAATGGACTCCATGTTTGTGTGTGTGTGTGTGATTTTGTCTTGTATTGGTACGTTTTGTCTTATTGAATTTTTTAGCTTGTCTGTTTTGATTTTCATGTTTTGTCACTTTCCCATTTTTATTTATTTTTTATTTTTAGAAAACGAGAAAGGGAATGAAGTTTGGTGGGTAGGGAGGTGAGAAGGATCTGGGAGGAATTAGAGAGGGGAAAGAACATGATCAAAATACATTGCATGAAAAAATTAGTGAAACTTAAAAGAAAACAAAGGGAGTCTAGTAAGTACTAGCAAAAACTCCAAATCGCTTGCTATGATACTTAAAAGCCAACTTTTTAGAAAAAAAAAAAAGAGTATTCCTGAAAGTTCAAACACAATTTAGTGTTGTGCAAGTTTTTGTAATGCGTACTGGGTTGTGAAGTTTTGAGCTGCGGCTGGAGGCAGACACACGTAGGGCTGGCACCCACACCTGTACAATACAAGCTCAGACCACACTCCCTAGAGCTTTTTACCTGTTGAGTCAACGCGGTAAAACATGAGTCCAGTCCCTGCCCACAGAGAGGCTGGAGCTGTGCAGAGAAACCACACTGAACATGTGGCCGTGTCTAAATACGATAAAAAAACAATGAAAATAAAAACAGGCACGTCCACGCGGGAGACGCCACCATTTGTCAAACGCAGAGCAAATGTGTCCTCTTTTCACAGGTTCTAGTTCACCGTCCAATCCTGGTGGACCCTTAGGCAACTGTGCCACAAGATCCACCAAAAGGACAGTTGGGGCAAGATAGTGACAGGCCGTCCTCACTCTTAATGTAAATTATAGTGGAAAATGAGTCCCTCATATAAAGTTCTACAACTTAAAGTGCAGATTTCAAATCGGCCGTGGCAAAGCTCCATGGACCACACACTGAAAATCTTCCTGTGAAAGAATAGGCTTCTTGTTCTCAGAAGAAAGGTGGGGAAAGTTCCGGGACACACCCAGCCATGGTATCAATAATTTCCAAAAGGCTTTCCCGGAAAAATGGTGCCGGCTTGGCGGGACCCAGACGGCGTGAGACAGACTCCACCCTTGATGCCGCCCTTGGCCCCAAGTTGTAGAATGTAACCAACTTACTTCCTGGCGTCCCTTCTGTTAAAAACTTACGGTCCTGTAGCGCCTGCACTACAGGACCGGTTGCGTGAGCCAGGAACCAGGCTCGAGACTTAAAATCACATATAGACAAACACAGAGGCAGAGAGACACAGAGACATGGGTCACTCTTGATACTTGGATACCAAGTTTATTGTGCTCAGGGGAAGCTTATATAGGGCTCTGGCCAAGCCCCAGCTCTCGGGATCTTTCAGCTGCAGACCCAGCAGCCTGCCTTCAAGGGCTGGTGCACAGAGCAGCCGCAGGCTGCTCAGAGCAGAGAAAAACAAGTTGTTTTGCTCAGAGCAGCTGCAAACAGGGGAAACAAGCCTCTCGCAGGGAATTCAGAATATGGGGGTTCATAGCCCCCAACAGCTCCCAACACCCTTCCTCTAGTTCACACTCAAATGCCAGCCTGTCCTTCCAACTTGGTTTGGGTTGACACAGCTCACCACAGCCCCAAGCCAAAGCTGGATCCATTAGAGAAGGAGCTTGTCTTGTTTGGATGAAAGGCGCAGTGTCAGGCTGAGGTGATCTCATCAATCACCTTTGATTTAAAGAGGTTGACTCTGTTAGGGGCCATTCTTGAAGAGCCCTTTCGGGTGAAAGTCAAGCACCATCAGCTTGTCTTTAAGGAGACACTTCCAATCATGCTAACGGCGGTCTCTTTGCGCCGGGGGAGGCAGGAACTGAAAACAAACAATGAGCCATTGGTAAATGGTGGTGATCTCCATCAGTCTGAACCCAGGCACCTGCTCCGGCTTACAAATGGAGTCGGCGTTGGGAACCTTAGCGCCATTTGAGATGTTGGAACTGATGTTGCTGATTGGGTTCAATTTGACTTCAAGGGAAGCTGAGTTAAATTGTGCTTTTAAAAGTCAAGGCTGCTTAAAGAAGAGTCTCTGGGCATTGGTATATCAGTCTAATGCCCTGGGAACCATTTTTAACAAGGCGAATTGTAGAATGCGTTGCCGCCAGTCATCTACATAACACACTGGCCAATCCTTCTGGCCATCCTGGTCTTCTTCCTCCTGTCCTCCCCAGGGCCTTTGGGATCTGGTGTGTCCCTCTAGCTTTGCTGAACACCCTAGTTTGTTGTTTGCTTGACAATTATGCACTCATAGTGTGACATTATTTTGATGCAGAACAGTCAACTTTGCCATTTTAGAAATCTCTCTTTTTAAAAAAGACAAGATTACTTTCATGTGTATGATTATTTTGCTTGCTTGTATGTCTATGTACCACATTGCAGTGCTCACAGAGGCAAGAAGAGGGCATCAGATCCCCTGGAATTTTCAAATAGCTGTGGGTGCTGGAAGTGAAACCTGGGACCTCTGGAAGAGCAGCCAGTGTCTAAACCACTGAGCCATCTCTCCAGCTCCCTCATTTTGCTTTTTAATTAAACCTTTAAAGCAATCTCTACACTAGCACATTAGTCTTAAATTGTGAAATATTACATTGTTTACTCCTTTGGGTTTGTTCCAGCGAGAATGGAACCTCAGTTCACCTTTTGGACACTTAGGGGCTGTGTGATGCCAAAGAACTCCTTCACTCCCTCAGACTCCAGCTGTCCTTTTTTTTTTGTAAAGTCAAATCATCACAGCGACACCCTGTAAAGCTAAAGGCTTAAAGCTGTAAAGACGTGATAGCTCTCTCTCCCACGGTATTGAAGCTGTCCAGTTAGTGGCAGCCAGGAGAGCGTGCTGTTATCAGTGCTGAGTGGCAGGAGTACAGCATTTACACACTGCGTTGTTTCTGCAAGCATATTTGAGAGCACTTGCTAGTGTTTATAAACCTGTCCCCTACACAGACATGGGAGAGAGAGTTTATCAGCGTAACGTGCTTGGGAGTGGGGACTCTCTAATTGATGAAAAGCCTCTATCACTTTGTCTGTAGGCATGTCTGTGAGGGCATTTGCTTGGTTGTTGATTGACATAGGTGGCTCCAGCCCGCTCTGAGTGGTGTCACTCTTGGGCGGGTGGTCCTAGGAGTTCTAAGAAAAGAAATTGCATGTGAGCCTGGAAGTAGGCGGGACATGGTGTTTCTCTGGCCTCAGCTTCAGTTTCTGCCTCCAGTCTCCTGCCTTGGCTTCCCTCAAGTGTGGACTATGTGTGGAAGCAAATAGAAGCTGAAATAAATCCTTTCTTCTCCCAAGTTGGTTTTGGTCAGCTCGGGAACAGAGAAGCAAACTAATTTTATCTATATCTATCTATATCATCTAAATGTATATAGATAGATTTGTAAGTATCTATCTTTATTATATATCTATGTTATATATAGAGAGATCGACCTTTTTTTTTTAGAAAGATCACACTGCACACATCTGTTATTACTGAAATGCAGTGCCACAAATGAGTTAGATTTCAATAAAATTTTCTATTTAGAATAGTAGAAGCCAAGGTCATCAAATATCCCAAAGAGCAAAACATATGACACAGAAGAGTACTCTAATAGAAATCAAAACTTCCTTTCTCATGAAGTTTCGGAGCTAGTGCAAGGCACAAGGAAAGGGAATGCACGGGCAAACAGGCTGACGTGGAGCCATGATGACATGGGGAAATGAAAAACCTCAGGAAGGTGGTGCTGGAGGCTTGCCTAATGTACGTTAAGTGAAGCTCTGGGTACAGTGCCCAGCACCATAAAGAGAAAGAACTGTAAGGAACAAAAACAAAGGAAGCCATGTTTGCTAAACTCTGTGTCAGCACCTTACACGGACCCTTCGACCTGTCTTGAAACTGAAGTCTTACAAGCCCCAGAAATCCAAAGTAAACCAAACAAATGCTGTCAGTGGGGTCAGTCTGGTGAACTAACATGAGGCCAAAGCAGGAGGGAAAACTGGTATACAAAGTCCCCTGAATCTTAACCCCAAGTTCTCAGTCTATTTAGATGAAACAGAAACAGATATCCAAGTAGGACAAGAAGTCAGAAAAGGCTTGATTCAGGCTGAGTAAAGGCCAGAGGGCAGATGACAGAACTTTGAGAAGAATGGCTGAGGAAGTAGGCAAACAAATGATAAAGATGGCTGTAGATACCAAATGCGCTCTACCCCACACAGCCATACACTCCCACAACAACCACTGTGATACTGTTGAATATAAATGTGTCAGTGTGCCTCTGTGAGACACAACTTGAACAAACATGCACATTTGTGGAGGTTCGTGTTAGCTCTATTAGTTAGTCAACAAATTGCTATTTAAGTCATCAATTTTAACAGCCTAATTCATCTAATTGCTTATATTTTATATTCCTGTTACTGCCTAGTATTTTAAAATCTCATTTGTGGGCAATTAAAATTCACTTTTAGATTTCTAAATTACATATTCTATTAAGAAGACTTTTAGTGCAGTGATAGGCTGTGAACATTCTATTTGTACGCCGGGTTTATAGATACCAAAAGTTGTAATGGTCTGTAAATTGAGCTGTGTTTGATGGTAGTATACTCCAACTCACCATTTATTCTTTGGAGAAGCCCCCAAACAGTAAAGAGTTTCTGTTAAAATGTCACCGAGGAGCTTCCTAAAGGTAGTCTTCGCACTGGGCTTGGGGATGAGCAGGGCTGGGTGGAGAAATCATAGCTAAAGTTGTACTCTTCGGCTCCCAGCTGAGTAAAACACACAACAGGACAAGAATGAACACGGGTTCAAGAATGGGTGGCTGTGGTTGAGCCTGGGAGACGACATATGAACATTATTTCAAATTGTCTCCATGAGATCGGGGTACCCTGTGAAGCAGCAGGTTCCCTGTGAAAGGGGGGCACTGATGGTGGGTTTGAGGGTCAAATCCAATCCACCCTGTCTCCTAAGGTGATGAGGCCTTGAGGAAAACCTCCATGAGCCTTTGCACTGTTCTGCGGGAACTGACTGTATGCCACGTTGTCCACTGTCTCTCAGATTATGTATTTACAATCTGGAAACAAGGAAGGTAGCATTACGTTGGCATTTGCCTGAAGTCACAAGGAGATGACTTTTTAGGAAATGTTAAAAGATGTCCCAAACAGTCAGTTAAAGGGGTGGGGGGAGAATCCAATGTTGCTTTAATAGGTAGGGAGAAGAGTGAGAGGTGATTTCATCATAATTAATATGACGACTCCAGTATGTTATGCCAATAATTAATGGCACACATATCTATTTGCTGAATAGACTAAACTTAAGAGGGCACAAGGCAGTTTTATTGTTTATTGTTGTTATATATTGATCTTCCTGTGTTGGACAGCTCTTCCACTACCCTGAGATGAAATCCGGGATTGCTAGAGGACTTTTTCCAGTTTGGGACAGTCCAGTACAACGCAAGATGGCAGTCGTGGCTCTGGAGAAAATTGCTCCACTTATCCATATGATAGAGGCCTATGCCATCTGCCACTTGGATGTGGGATTCCCCTCTGTACACTGTGAATATATTTTATTTCCATTGGTTAATAAAGAATATGCCCAAGCTGTTGGTCAAACAGTGCTGTAATTAATACAGTTTTTGTGTGATTATTCGGGTCTGGGTGGCTGGGAAATGAAAGCACAGTGTCCACTTAAACTACTTTTATTCTTCCTCCATCTCTCAGGGCCAGCAGAGGTGGGCAGAGGTGGTTAGTCCATAGCATGGCCTAGCTTGGTTGTGATGGGGTGAGACTATATGACCTCAGATATGGCCCCTTTCTACACTATTCTGACTCCTCACCTTCTGTTTTCCTGAAGTCGATCATGAAATCTGGACCTTCTTGAAATCCAACCTTCTTCCGAAACGGGCCCCAAGATCTTCCTGAGAGAAGTGCTATCCCTGTGTCCAGAGTAAGAAGCCCGAACATGGGGATGCTGGGAAGGATTGTAAGTGGGAGACCGGAAGAAGCCTGCCTCAACTCTCTGCTGCATTAGAGCTACAGGTAAGATCAGAATGATCACCACTCTAGGAAATAATCCTCAGCACTAGAAACTTCTATCACTGAAGAGAAATGGAGTGTGTATGGGTGTGGTCTAATACTGCCTAAACCCATTTTGTTCTTGTCAAGCAAGCATCTAAAAGTCATTACAATGTGTGGTATTGGACATGATTATTCCTTCTCTATCTTTGGAGCCTCTGCTGATATTTTAAGACAGCAAAGTCTGTTTAATTTCTTATTGTGTATAGTTGACTGGAGGCCTTGCCTTTCATCGTGGTAACAGAATTCTCGGAATGTCCCTGTAAGACCCTGGCTATTCAAACAGCAACCGTTGCATTGACCAAAAAGCCCAGTGAATACATCATCGAGATCACTAATCACCTGGTCTTAAAAGAAGAGATGATCATGGAATTATCTAGGTAGAGCCTGGATCCTTAAATTGGAAGTGGAAGGTGGGATGTCTCCCAAGGGAGAGGTGGTAGCCAAAGAAAAGCAGAGTCGTTATCTAGAAAGGGAAGTCAAGCTTTTGAAAGTCAATATGTCACCTTGTCAGTATGGGAGCAGGAACCACAGTGAAATTGAAATTTGTCAGTAAGTCAAGCAAGCAGATTCTCTAGCAAGTCTTGGCTTTTTGGGTCTCCATGCAGAGGAATGAGTCTGAACTTCTTAGAGAACTGGAAGGTAGCACATACATGTTTTTGAAGCCACTAACTTCAGGAGGCCCTTGTGTACAGTCGCTTCAAAGTCATTGGCCACGTGCTCCTAGCATGTCTACCTCACTCTCTCCTGAAGCTGATGAGAGCCAGGAAAGAAACAACAAACTGTTGTGCCCAGATTACGACCCCCAGAGAGAGACCACCAGAGAGGCCCAGACTGTAATAAACAAGGTTTAATCAGCATAATACAAACATGTTTGGAACTCATCTCCATCCCCATTACAACAAGGTAGAGAGGAGTTGTATCTTTTCTGTGGGGTAAGCTTTTAAAGGCATAACTACAAAGAGAATCTCTGAAGATGCTCTGGAACGGGTATAAGGACTTTTGCTCCCTCCCATTTTTTTTTTCCTTGTTTCTAGAGCAAGGCCACTGTTCCTGAGTCAGGCCATCTTTATCAGCTTGTACCAGGTGACTGGCTGGGCTGAGCTAAGCGACCTTGTGCTCGGAATCTCCTGGGTGGGAGAGGGGAAGGCCACTGTCTTCCTGGGAAAACATTCTGCTAAGAAATTTCTTCTTGCTCCTTTGAGAATAAAGGGTGAGGGTCCCACACAATCAACTTTAAAAAACCTTTTTTAAAAAACTCATGTATGTGAGTGGGAGGTGGGGGCACATGAGCGTAAGTGCCATAGGAGGACAGAGAGCACCAGATCTCCCGGAGCTGGAATCACGGGGAGTTGTGAGCCACCCAACATAGGTGCTAGGATCTGAATTTGAGTCCTTTATAGGGGCAGAAGGTATTTTTAACCAATGAGCAAGCTCTCCAGCCCAACATGTGTATCAACCCTTTTATTGGATGTTGTCGAAGGGACTAAAAAAGGGAATGAAGGTTTGGCACACATCTTGAAGTTTGTAACCCTGTGTGGCAATGGTAGTATCTTACCTATAGTTCAATCTATCTATCTATCTATCTATCTATCTATCTATCTATCTATCTATCTATCAATTATCTATCTATCTATCTATTATCTATCTATCTATCTATCTATCTATCTATCTATCTTCCATTTTGATGGAGGAATTACTTTCAATTAATAAAGAAAACTGCTTGGCCCTGATAGGACAGAAAATTAGATAGGCGGAGTAAACAGAACAGAATGCTGGGAGAAAGAAGCCGAGTCAGGAGTCGCCATGATTCTCCCACTCCAGACAGACGCAGGTTAAGATCTTTCCTGGTAAGCCAGCTCATGGTACTACACAGAATATTAGAAATGGGTTAGATCAATATGTAAGAGCTAGCCAATAAGAGGCTGGAACTAATGGGCCAGGCAGTGATTAAAAGAATACAGTTTCCGTGTAATTATTTCAGGGCATAAGCTAGCCATGCGGGCGGCTGGGTGCCGGGGACGCAGCCCCACCGCTCTTATTACTACAGAGTGGCGCCCAACGTGCTAATAAACTCCACGTAAAACCGGAGAGGGCTTAAAAAGGACAGAAAGAGAATTTAAGACAGCTTTTTGCTGTTTGTGTGTTGTGTACCGCAATGAAATTGTCTTGACTTAGCAACAGGAAAAAACTGGCTGTTTTAAAATGCCGGCTTTCTGGGCTGGGCCGCCATCACAATCTCTGTCTGGCTCCTGCGGGAGACAGAGTCTTTGAATGGAGCATTTGGAGTAAAGAGCTACAGCTTGCTTGATGACAGTGTGGACTGCTGTGTGCCTGGAACTGTGTGTGACTCAGGGGCACCAAATGGTTCTGATGCAGGAGCAGCTCAGCTCCGCCATGCTGAACTCTGCTGGTCTCAGGCAGGAACTACCGTAATTACCATAATAACAGCGCAGTTAAGGTTTAGACTGGGCAGGACACAGGCAGTACCATAATACCTCTAAATGGTGCAACTTAAGTTTTTGAGAATTGCTTAACATTTTAAGAAATGCTCCTGGATAGTAAAAAAAAAAATTACAGATTCACAATAGAACTGATTCAGACACTGTTGGATGAATGTACGTAGGCTTGAGAGAGAGAAAAAATATATATATAAAGAATAAAGTTAATGTCTTAAAAAAAGGGTAAAGTCTTTAAAGAGACAGAGTAAAAGAAATAAAGAAAAATAAGCCACGTAAAAATGGAAAATTCACAGAGAGTCTGGATTCTTTGTATTATTGTGTTTTCTTTAAAATTTTTGACTGTAAAGGAGCTAAGTACAGAGAGAGATTTCATTATATGGGCTGCCAAGCTAAACCAGAATGGATACAAAGGTATTATGATTTCAGAATATGGGTCTAAGGATATGATGCTTTGGAGAGGGTCTTCTTTTGTTTTCACAGAGGATGCGACCCTGTGGATTGCGTCTATCCCAATATGGTATGATAGACCACGCCCTCCTGAAAGGTTGCTGTGAACACCTTCAGAAAATTACTTCACTCAACTGCCGACTGAGATGACCCTGACACACAGGTTACACCATAAAAGATCTAAATACAGCGCCCCCATTCAGCAGGAAGCAGTTTGGAGAGAAAAAACTGCGCCCATGTTCCCAAATATTGTTTATAAATGTTCTTTTACATTTAAAGGGGGAAATGATATAGATATGAATAATTTGCATTGGTATGGATTTTAAGGTTAATTTTGTTATATGTATATGTATTTCTGCTCTTAAGGTATTGTGATTATGTAGTTCATTTAAAAATGTAATGTTAATATAGGTTGTTAATGGATAATCATCGATAATAGTAAAGCTTGCAGTCATGTTAGTTAGATTTTCTAGATATGCATAGATATATTTCAGATAGGCATTCTTCATATCTTTCAAAGGCTACAGAATATGGCATTTAAGCGTTTTAATAATTTAGGGTTTTTCATGATAATGAGACACGTCTGCTCCTGGCAGCACCAATCTACTTCAAGAGGAAGATGGGCACCGAAGAGGCTCCTTATGGAGTTTGATAGCCATTTGGGCAAGAAACTACTCTTGCCTGGACTGTTGCATAAACTGGACACAGAGAACCCGCAGAAAGAGGACTGCTGAACTTGCCTAAAGGTGAGATGGATTTTCGGGGTTCCTGATTCATGAAAAAGTCTGCGAGACATTCTGCAGGACACAGCAGAAAGTGACTGAACTGTCTTTGGAATTTCCTGCTTCATGAAAATGTCTGCTGGATACTATGGGCCTGTAGGCCGAAGATGGATGCCCCAACGGTACAAAAGAACTTTGGGTGACTGTCCAGGCAGCCAGATGTCTCTGTCATTTCTAGAGTTTGAAGTTTCTTATTTCTTGTTTACTTAGGTAATATTATATCCTTCTGGAGTCTTTGATGGAGTTGAAGAATGGTTAGTTATAGTTATAGTTTTCATTAGTTATGATAAAAGATAAAATAGATATAAATATTGTAACTGTAATTCTTGCTTAATAACTGTTCTATGTAATTTTACTATGTTAAAGTTAAAGCCTTTCTTTTTTGTTTAAACAAAAAAAGGGGAAATGATGGAGGAATTACTTTCAATTAATAAAGAAAACTGCTTGGCCCTGATAGGACAGAAAATTAGATAGGCGGAGTAAACAGAACAGAATGCTGGGAGAAAGAAGCCGAGTCAGGAGTCGCCATGATTCTCCCACTCCAGACAGACGCAGGTTAAGATCTTTCCTGGTAAGCCAGCTCATGGTACTACACAGAATATTAGAAATGGGTTAGATCAATATGTAAGAGCTAGCCAATAAGAGGCTGGAACTAATGGGCCAGGCAGTGATTAAAAGAATACAGTTTCCGTGTAATTATTTCAGGGCATAAGCTAGCCATGCGGGCGGCTGGGTGCCGGGGACGCAGCCCCACCGCTCTTATTACTACACCATTTATACTGTTCTATTTCCTTCTTATCTAACTTTACTTTTTTTCTACTGGTTTTTGTATCTTTACTCTCATCTGTCTGTCTATCTATCCGTCTATCTGTCTATCCGTCTATCTATCTATCTATCTATCTATCTATCTATCTATCTATCTATCTGTAGCATGATTAATAAAAATCCAGAGACAGATATTGGGGTTCAACCTGAAGGTCAGAAAAGCAAAACAGTCAGCCACTGGCTCTTATCTCTACCTCACTATGAAATGAGATTATGTCTAAGAGCTGTCTCCTCCCATTTTGTATTCCTCTCTAGGGTTGGGATTAAAGGCATGCACCATCTATTCTTTATATAATTTATTGCTTCTCACAACATCTGTCACTTCTTTTATTAACAACGTATACCATATATATAATCTGTTTATCTACCTATGTATTGATTTGTAGTGCTGAGTATTAAACCCAGAGATTCTCATATGCTGGGAAACTGTCACACCACTGAGTTGACCCTTGGTTCATGTTGCCTATTTAAAAATGGCTTCTGCACCTTCTTTGGTCCTTAGGACAAAATAGAACAATAGCCATACAAACCAGAAAATTCTTGTATGGTTACAACTTGCTTTTTCCTTTTGATCAGCATCTCCACTGCCTGTGGATTTTCTTGGACCTTTGTCTGAAGAATCAGTGCTCACAACGATGGTAAGGAATCAAAGGACTGTCTCAGCTTGGAATCTGAATGAAAAGCTTGGGATTTCCATTCCTATCCAGAATGTCTGTCAGAAAGATTAGAGAACTGTAGAAAGGTTTCCCAGAAAAAAAAAAAAAAAAACAATTTGAGAAATGAGACCCATAGCAAGCCCTGAATGTGATAGACAGAAGTAACATATT
This sequence comes from Chionomys nivalis, assembly GCF_950005125.1. Lineage (NCBI taxonomy): Eukaryota > Metazoa > Chordata > Mammalia > Rodentia > Cricetidae > Chionomys > Chionomys nivalis. The sequence goes on along the minus strand of NC_080088.1, from coordinate 81,328,366 downwards.
ATCAGCTTGACTGAGAAATGTACCCATGAGGTACTCCAAGACAATTAAGACAGGAGGGCTCCGACCTATCAATGGGTTGATTCCTTGATGGATTCATAATCTGATAGCATTATCGGGAGGGGTAAAAGGAAGAAGGTGAAAAGCAGGTGTTTGGAGTGTGCCTTACCCAATCTCTCCCCGCATTAAGATTCTACTTTCTTTCTACCTTGATGTGAGTTGGCCTCCTTCTCTCTGCTTCCTGCCTGCCATGGCCTCGCTGCCACGTGTCCCTGCTTCACAATGATCTAAGTACATGTGTGACATGGCTGCCCTCTCCGCCACATGTTCCTGTCGTCACAGTGTTCTGTGTAAGCACACATTACTGAACAAACATGAACTACATCCTCTGAAACCTGAGCCCAGGTCAGTCCTAGCGCCTTTGAGTTATTTCTCGGTCGCATGGTCACAGAGATGAGAAGGAGCTGATACACTAGCCTTTTGGCCAGCGTAGAAAAATCACAGGAGTTCTACATGTTTTAGGAGGCTCTGCTCTGATATGGAAAGAGGAAAGATAAGGACGGTCTCATTTGAAATCTTTTGCGGTGTAACCCTCCAGTTCCCTTTGCTAGAGACAAGTGTCCACCCTGCCTGATGACCTTGATTTGGCTTGCTAGGGAATCAGTGAATATTTGCTGAAAAACCAATTTGGCTGGAAGGCATCCACCTTCTCAAAGCTTTCTTATCATTAAGCATAGTCCTGACATCATCCCCCACTCACCACCCATCCAGCATCACACCTCACCTTGCAGAATCAGTTCTAGGAAGCCATTAAAAGTTGTCAGGAAGCTGAACTCAGTAATTAAACCAAAACATAGGCATTTCCAAAGAAAATGTGTGAGAATTATCTCACTGGTAACTCTCTGTTAGTGGGTGTGAAGTGACCCTTACTAGGTCACCACCGAAGAGACATAGGCTGTGGACATATTCTGTTGGCAGCTTGTTTGCACCCAACGACAGCTTTCTATAGCTCTACGAAGATGTGTGGGTCTGGCTAGCTATCACTTCCAGTATTCAATTAACACGTCTTGAAATTTAAGCAAAAACACACTAACAAGAAATTCTGAAAAAAAAAATGGAAGATATGAAAAGAAGATGCTATGATGTCCAGAGGATAGGGCTTGGGAAAAGAAGCAGAAAAAAGTCACAACGTTTTGATTCATCTTTCATGGTACCGTTCAGTGGGGCGATAATTCGACCCCCCATATTGTGCAGTATCCCCAAGGGGCTGTCACAGCAGATGGCGGTGGAAACTGTGATGTCATCTGCCCACTCCTCCTTTATAATTTAAGATTTTCCCCAAAAGTGCTTTATTCAAAGTCTGGTCCAGCAAAATTTCCTATGACTCAGTCTAAGGGATTATTATGGTTTTCCCTGGGAAGCTCTTTGAACAATAATAGCCTTTGCTACCAAGAATGCTGCTTTGAAGGTCAGCCAGATTTTCTCATTGTTCATCCTTAATACATGAGATTGGCTTTATTTTTCCTGACCACCACCAAACAAGCACTGTCATTCAATTGATGTGGAAAACATTTCAAGTTTAGCTGGAGCCTGATGTCTGATTCTCAAAGAAATAATGGTGGGAAAAAATGGACACGAATGGATAGATGAATAGTGGATGTTTGTCCTTAACTCTCTCTCTGGTCTCTCAGTTTGCTTGCTGAAGGTCTTTGATAGAGATGGGGGTTTGCTAGTGTAGGATGTTAGAAAGGACACCCCTGTGTTGACTTACCATTCTTTAGCATCGACTCCATAGAGAGATCACTTTTGAGACACCAGGAAAGTGTTAGCTGGCTGGGGTTGTTGTCAGCAAGTACCATGAATTTGGTGGCTATAGCAACAGGAGTTGCTATTTGATGGCCATGGATGGCAAAGGCCTACGTATGTAGACCAGTGTGCCAGGCATATGGCTGCTTTCTGAGGGCTGTGAGAGTCCCTTGCCATCCTCTCCATTGGCTTCCAGTGGTTAGCTGGCCATCTCTGGGAATTCTTGAACTGACAGAGATATCACCCTTACCTTAGGGTTACCATCACTTTAAAGAAACATCATAACCAAAAGAACTTTAAGAGGGGTCTTTCTCATCTCATCTACTTCCCAGTGTGACTGGGTTTAGTGTGCAAAGACAATGTGAGCTGCAGTTATGGAGTTGCTTAGCAACAAGAAGTGACCTAGATGTTGGAAGCACTATCTGGTGGCTTGAAGAAAACAGGAAGTAGGTGCAGCCCAGCAGCTAGGTAAACAGGGAAGCTCCTTTCTGTGTGAGGTGGAACTATAAATTCTAGTTAATTATGTACACCACAAAATGGACTCATGTGGGCTGTATCTGGGAGGAGTTGGGGGAAGATTGACGGGTGAATCTTATTAAAAATGTATGTGCATTGGTTAGTTTTTGTCAACTTGACACAAGCTTGAGGTCGTCCGGGAAGGACCATCAGTTGAGGAACTGCCTCCATGAGAATGGCTTGTGGTCAGGTTGTGAGGACATATTCCTGACTGATGAATGATGTGGGAAGGACCAGTCCACTGTGGGTGGTGCCATGCCTGGGCAGAGTGTCTTGGGTGCTATAAGAAAGAAGTCATGGGAACAAGCAGTCAGCAGTGTTCCTCCATGGCCTCTGCTTCCAGGTTCCTGTGGTGTGGGAGAATTGTCTGTATTCTTTCAATCATGTTTTAAATAAACGCTGATTGGCCAGGCAGGAAAACCAGACAGGAAGTAAAAATGATGCAATGAGAACAGGAGAATTCTGGGAAGGAGGACGTTGATTCTTCCCACTCCTGCCCAGACTCCGAAGATGCAACATGTGACCTGTTAGCTGAAAAAGGTACTGAGCCATATGTCAAAAATAGATAAGAACAATGGGTTAATATAAGCTACAAGAGCTAATATGTAGCCTGAGCTAATGGGCCAATCAGCCTTATAACTTATAGAGATCTCTGTGTGATTTTCTTTGGGGCTTGCCGGCTGTGGGGAACTGGGCAGGACAGAAACCCCACAAGCAGGCCCTTCATTGTTACATTCCTGCCTGTGTCCCTGTCCTGACTTACCATGATGATGTACTGTGATATGGAAGTATGAGCCAGATAAACCCTTTCTTCCCCAAGCTGATTTTGCCAGTGTTTATCACAGCAATAAAAATAAAGTTAGAACACTATGCCCGTATGACAGTCTCCAGGGGAGAATTAATTAAAAACAGTATATTAAAATTAAAATAGATTCTTTTGATACTCATAAATTAAACAGATAACAAACTAACAAGTAAATGAATACTAAGTGTTGTATTCCACATAGTGATTCTAGCCTCCAAAAGAATGTTTGAAACAGATGTCTTTCCACTGCGTAGCATGTGTCCAGCCATTGTCATCTTACTGGGACATGTTAGCAAGGCTGCTGGCTAAAACCTTCTTTTCATAATCCAAATTCTCTGTATTTCCTGATTTGCACAAAAGGTACATTCAGAACATTTGTGCCCTTTCCAAATGGGTGTCTTCAACTCCGCAGCTGCATAAACACACACATTCCAGTTCATGGACCCCGGGGATTAATGACATGTACTGCACATGCATTTTTAATCTTGTAAAAATCACATGAGCATGCAGAAAGGGTAAGGGCGACCACACACCTACCCGCAACACTGTGACTCTTCCTAACAAAAATGAGGAGTGTCAGCTCCAAGGCATAATCACAGTTCTGCAGCTCAGTATGTGGACGGGAGAAAGCCCACATTACCGATTCTCTTGAAGGAAAGAAAAATTATTGCTCCACTGTTGCTTTATGCAGAAATGAACAATTCATAACCCCTTTAGGCAGCCCCTCTGCCAGATGTCTCTCAGTATTGCTACATAATAGTAAGAGCTGCAGTAGCCAATGTGCTCATGCAGATACATTCAGTCCTGTTGCCTTGGGCAGACTCTCACTTTACACTCGTTAAAAAGAGCTTTGCTTAGTGCTACCAACGCCCCCACCCCAAAGCTTTTGCATTTAGCCATTATCTCTGGGTGTAAGCATCTTGAAGGTCTACAGCCTGCTTGCCTGTCTTAAATACACCACACATCTCACGTGCACACTGATCACCACTTGTGATGGCCCATGTTGTGCTTCTCACATTCTTTCTCTTTCTGGAAGATTCTCTCTTTCACCTTCTGCATGATTACTCATTAACCACCTGCTAATCGCTAATCTAAAAGAACACTTCTGTCAGGAAGGCTTCTGGACTTGTGTGAGCAGACCAACCCTCTGTCCACTGTGCTAGCTGCTTCATCCCTCCAGCTACCTAACACACAGGTCATTCTATATAGTAAGTACTTCCTTACATGTCTGACATTTGAAACTAGAAATATACCTAGAAGGTCACATGTTCGAAGCGCGAAGTATGGAAATGTGTGCAGAGCAGAAACTCAACTGTTTGAATCAACACGAGTGAGTGGAGAATCCTTAAGGATAAACTGAAATATTCTAGGCATTCAAGGTGGTGATTAGCACTAGCTGCACTGCAGAGGACCTGGGCTTCAACTCTCAGCAGCCACATCTGTAACTCATGGCAGTGTATTCCATCCAAGGAGAAACAGATTTGCAGGGCTCTGCGAACACCTGTCTTTTGATTAGCCACTGTCAATTCTGTAAAAAATCTGTGGAGCCATAACTTTCCTCCTCTCCATAGTGGGATTCATCTCACAGCGTCCCACAGCGTCCCACAGCATCCCACAGCATCCCAGCAGTGTAGAAATCATTCTTTAAGTCCGACTTTTCCTGCACTGGCATCTGCATGACTTTATCCCACACTGCGGGACCCTGGTGTGAAAGCATTCACTCAGCCAAACCTTATCGACAGGACTTCTGACAAGGAAGGGACCCCTGCTACGGGCCACAAGGGAACCTCAAAGGGACAGGCATTGAGCAGGGGAGAGGACATGTTTGCCCTTGATGTTGGACTGCCCTAAAATCTCCAACAGACAACTCAGGAGAATGTAGACTACTGACCTTTGCTCTACCCTAAGACGCTATTAATATTCTGTACTTACCTTCCTCTTTCATTTGACACAAAGTCTTAGTCTAGGAAATTAACTGTGTGTACCTTTACCCCTAAAATAGACAAGAAAAGAAGCTTGGATTGCTAAACCAACCCCAGAGAAAGGAATTTTTTTCTCACCCGGGTGCTAGCAAATATAGCACCCCCACAGCATCTTGTTGGCCCAGGGGCTAAGCACCATTCTCCTTTAGCTTAGCTGGTTGCCATGGTTACCACAAAGGCTGTGTTCCCAGCTGCAGCTGGAAGGGCTTAAAGAGTGCAGGACACTGCAGTGTTTTTCTTCTCTAAATCTATCAGTTACAAACTCTAGCATAATCAACCACACAAACGTGATTAACACACAAACCTCCCTTTTTCTCTTCTTAGAAATCCGTACTGATTTAAAGTACCATCCTAATCCTCCTGGTATCGACAGGAGAGCTTCACAACCATGCGCCCACTGAGAGAGCAGTAAGATAACTGCCTCCTCCTTTATCCATCCTCGTAGCCCCAAGAAACGCATGCTTGGTATCATTATTACTGCCAATTATATCTGTGTGAGTGTATAAACTGGAAACCTTGTAGTACTGGGAGGAACAAAGAAGAAACATCAAAAGGAAACAGCAAGGAACAGCAAGAGAAACATCAAAAAAACATGGAGAGAACATTGGAGAGAACACGGGAAGAATAAGCAGAATACGATGAAAAGACTTATGTGAGTTAATTTATTTACCCTCAGACCTCTTAGTCAGTTTTCTCCTGCTATAGTGGTACTTGTGAATCTTGAGAGGTTTGCGGGGCTGGCACCCCAACATAAACCTCAACAGAAATGAAACAGAGACCACAGTGGCACATTGCTTACTGGTTTGTTCCCTCTGGCCTATTAAACTACTTTTCTTAGATATTCCAGGTCCACTTGCATAGGGATGGCACTGCCCGTTGTCAGCTGGGTATCAATTACTAAGCCAGAAAATGTCCCACAAATAGCCCACAGGCCATCTTATAGAGGTGATTCCTCAACGAGGGTCCCTCTTCCCAGCTGTGTGTAGGCCTGTGTTAAGTTGACAAAAGCTATGGCAGTAACAAGCATGATTTCTTTTTGCTAACCCGAAGCCTGTGTAGCTGCTGTGTTTGGAGTGATTTAGAATGGTTTGGGCCACTACTCATTGGCTACAGCTGCCAGTGTGTTGACAGCTAGTTTCCAGCCACTAAACGACTGCTAGTCTCGATGCGCTCCTTAAATCACACAAAACCCACAGAATTACTGCTGTCAGATGTTTAATTGCCCTCTTCATTTTATCTGTTCACTGTATTTCATTTTACTGAGTGCAATAGAATACTTTATATCACATAGCCATTTTTTACCCTCAAAATATTCTGTACCGCATCACAGATTGTATCTAGAACACTCCAGGTGGAAAAACATTTGTATACGTGTGTATGTGTGTGTGTGTGTGTGTGTGTGTGTGTGTGTAGTACGTATGCTTTTTCACATGGCTTTCTTGGCCCACCTATGAAAGTGGATTACATTAATACCTTAATCAACGTCTCTGAAAATAAAATATCATTTAATTGTCATGATTCTAGGATAACAATAGCCAGTGGGACATGCTACTCTTTCTGCATGTATGCCTGAAGGCCAGAAGAGGGCACCAGACCTCATGTGGTTGTTGGGAATTGAACTCAGGACCTTTGGAAGAGCAGACACTACTCTTAACCACCGAGCCATCTCTCCAGCCCCAGGACATGCTACTCTTGTAAATAAACTGCAAAGCATGTTCCCTGGGTTTCTCCATGCCGGTTTTTAATATTACAAATATTTAGTGTATTCTTGGCAACACAACCAAGAATGGTATGGGCTCGCTATTATTGTCAGTGAACTTAAAGCACACAAATGCCTAAAATCTTTAATGTATGATTTTGAAACAGAGTTGCTTCTGGTGGCAGGAAGAATCTTAGTTTTTAGATTCATCATTACTCTTCGTGTGTTTACTATCCCAGTCCCCCACTTTCCGCTTCACTCTTCCATCCCTCGTCCATGGACATCAGGTGCTGAGTGGGAAGCATTTTGCGCTGAGAGAATCATTGTCTTACTGTCGGGTCTATCCTGTAGTACTCAATAGACGCTCATAGAGGTGATAAGTGGGAAAGCAGGCGTGTCCGTGAGGACACCATCCTATCTCACAAACTCATCTTTCCATGTAGTTCAACTCTAAGAATCAAGCCTTGGTCTTTGTGTTCTCTAACCTTGTTTCATGTAGTTGCAAGGAAAGACATATCTTCCTTTTGTCCACAACCAGATAAAGACTTTTATTGCAATTCAAATTCACATGTGGGATAGATTTTAAGGAGAATAATCAAGTATGAGGAACAAAATTGTAGTAGGAAGTAGTAAAATCATCTCATTCTCTCTCTAAAACTTCTCTGTCAACCAATTTCCCAACACAGATCCCAAAATGGATTAACCACTTACACATAACTCAAAGTTTATATTGGCGGAAACTAAACCCTAAGTAAGTTTAGTTTTAGAGAGAAAGGGGGTTAAGATAGTAGATTGAACTTTAAGTGAAATGAATTTTGACCCTTTTCAGGTACCATAGTCCCAGCTCGTCTTCTCTGAGAGGATTGGTGATCTCTGTGAGATAGTCTCTTTCAGTCAGCGTGTAGGAGGATAGTGAGTGACAGGTTTAGCTCTGAGTACGTGATTACTAGCACCAAACAGCCTTCCCGTTCCTCACTTATTCAGTGGCTGCCTTGCGTATCAGACCTGTCTTGAAGAGTAGGTGCAATTGCTCAAAGAGTGACCCTGCTTTTCTAGAACTTACTATCAAAAGGCTGTGCCAATGACACATTAAGGAATGAAACAAGACCCTCTCATTTGGAATGGTTTAGACCAAGAGAAAGTCCAAAATTGAATTCTTCATTTTTCTCTGTGTCTTCTGTTTGTCTATAATTCATAGTCTATGATCTGTCTGTTGTGTGTTTCCGATCTGTCCTTGCTACCTGTTTGTGTTCCCTGTTCTTAAAAAAGGGCTTTGCTCTGTATTACTGAGAAACTCAGAAAACACACTATGGGTTAATGAATGAGAGATACATTTCTACAGAAACCTTTAACAGAGTTTACAAAGGAAGAAATTACTGATGTCAATTGATCCAGAATAGCCCTTGAAACCGCACTTAGATGCTAGCAAACCATATCCACAAACTGCCCCCAATATATATGAGTTATTTGTTATTTAAGTTTGCTCTCCACAAGTTATTCAGTGTTCATAGCATATACATACACTATTCTGGGCCAGAGGAATGGAAGAGTACATAGTTTAAGATTAAAGCTATGCATTTAGCTTAGGTTGTAAGAATGGGTTTCATGGGAAATCCAAGACATAGTAAGATTGGTTGCATTGATCACTTAAAGACAGTTTAAACTTAGTCAGAGTGATGTAACATGAGTTCCTGCTCGTTGGGGTTTCTGTCTTGCCCAGTTCCCACAGCCAGTAAATCCCAATGAATAATCACACAAAGTTCTACATAAATTGTAATCTGATTGGCCCATTTGCTCAGGTTTCTTATTAGCTCTTATAACTTATATTAACCCATTATTCTAGTATATGTTAGCCACATGGCTCAGTACCTTTTTCAGCAGAGGAGGTCACATCTTGCTTCTTCCATGGTCTGAGCAGGACTGGCGGAAGAGCTTCCTTCTTCCCAGAATACTCCTGTTCTCATTGCCCCACCTTTACTTCCTGTCTGGTTGACCCAACTATACTTCTTGCCTTGCCAGTCAGTGTTTATTTAAAACATGATTAACAGAATACAGACAATTCTCTTGCATCAGAGTGACTTAGGACAGCAGGTTAATTATATAACCACAAATGATCTCAGGACCTATTAACTTGATTGCAAGGTCAGGCAAAAGTTGAGACTTTTCTGTTGTGTGATATTTGTACACTGTGTGAAGATATATTGCTGTGATTGGCTTAATAAAGATCTAAATGGCCAATAGCTAGGCAGGAGGTGTAGGTGGAACTCTGTATAGGTATGGACACAGAGAGGACTCTGGGAAGAAGAGAGACAAAGAAGCCGGTCAGTCACTGAACAAGTCAAACACACAGAATGGGAGAGAGGTAAAAGCCACGTGGTAGAATGTAGATTAATAAAAGTATGGGTTAATTTAAGTTATAAGAGCTAGTTAGGAAAAGCCTAAGATACAGGCTGAGCTTTCATAATTAATTAAGAAGTCTCTGTGCCAGTATTTCTGAGCTGGCTGGCGGGATAGAAAAAAGACTCATTGCAGTTACATTCTTCATAGGCAAACAGTATTTTCAGAAAAAGGTATCACCTCAAGGGAAAATGAGAAATTAATCATCAGTCTAGCAAATGTGGTATAATACAGTAGGAGATTAGGGGCTGGGTTCTAATAGACAGCCCTGGAAAATCTCCCTTCATTAAGACCTAACGAAGATTCATGGAGTAGTGCAGTTGGTATCTTATGTGGAGATCATGCCCCCTTACTGAAAGGCTAAGAACAAAGTAGAACAGAGGTGCAATCAAATCTGTCCTCACGTCCTTTTTCTCTTTTTAACATTTCAATTTAATAAAATAGGTGTTTGTGTGTGTGTGTGGTGTGTGTGCGTGTGCATAGGCTGGAGGACAACTTGGAGGAGTTGCTCCTCTCCTTCTCTCATGTGGATTCATAGTTGAACACCATCAGGCTTGGTGGCAAGTAACTTTACCCACTGAGCCATCTCACCAGCCCTTGCTGCCTTCGTTATCACAACTCTGAGGCATTTTGCATGCATGACTTAGGTAAGTGAGGTGAACTATACTACAGACTTGTGATGAAATTGGGAAACTTCCTCAGCTTTTATAGAATGAGATATTCTTTTTGTTATTTGCTTAAGTTATGTTTTATGTATATAAGTGTTTTGACTGCACATCTCTGCATCACATGCAAGCTTGGTGCTGGCAGAGGCTAGAACAGGGGATCAGATCCCCGCTATTGGAGTTAGATGATTGAGAGCTGCCATGCAGGTGCTGAGGACCAAACCCAGGTCTTCTAGAAGAGCTGCCAGTACTCAATCCTGGAGCCAAATCTCCAGGCCCTCGTTTTCATTTTTTTTTTAGTATTTATTTTTATTTATCTGTGTATGTACCCACAGAGGCCAGAAGATCACCTGGATGCTGGGGACAGAACTCTGGTCCTCTTGGAAAGAAATATGGACTCATTAACTGTGAAGCCATCTCTCTAGACTCAGCCTAAGAAATCTAGGGTGCTCCCCTGAAAAACGGGGCACACAATAGGTGACAGTCAAAGATGTGATACAAAGGTCTTGCACTTAACCTATTTTGTCTTCTCTTTGGATGAAGTTCAACCAGGTCCATTTGTTTGGCGGCCATTTCTGTTCTGCTCCAGGAATAGACGAATGTCACAGGAGCAAAAAAGCTCCTCTCAGAAGCACCCAGCACACTCCTGATGGCTACGGCCATCCTTCCTCCCAGATGCCTGTCAACACACCAGCCCTAGCTGCCACCTCAAAGCAAGAAAGGGCTTTGATAATTCTTTGAGTTCTGCTTTGATTTTGCTTAAGGAAACATTGTCTCTGGTTGAGAGTCAACACAGTGAGGAGAAAAGCGAAGGGATGAATTAAGGCGTGCATAGGCGCGCTTGGGCTCACACACACAGTTAAGCGAGCTCATCACCGCTGCTGTATCCAGGGCAGCATCTTTGCTTTTGCGCCCAGCTCCTGAACCTGTGGCAGGCAGTAGAGGGCAGCAAAGACACACCTTTTCAAAGTTCCTCCTGCAGGGGCACAGCCCTGGAAACTCCAAGATGCCGTATTACATTTTCCTTTTAGGAGCAAAGATTTGGAGGAAGAACCGTCTGTTTTCCTTAAATATCTGCTTCTTCAGCAAGCCAGGAGCGGTGGGGAAACCGCCAGCGGAACTTCTGAAACAGAGGGAAATGTGAAGGAGGTCGGATGCGGCGCTAGATGGCAGTGTGTCTGACGACCGTTCGGAAGAGACTGGTATGCAGCTCTGTTGAAAAGTCAGAACGAAAAATGAGCGGGTGATATTTATCAAGGCCTCCATACGTGCAAAGCTACGTGATATCTTAAAAATCTATTTTTTATTTTCTTATCAACATGGTGAGTTAGGAAAGAATAGAGGCTTGAAGTTGTTAAATGACAAACCCAACTATGCATTTTTCCATGTCGTTTATTATTTTGCTTCCAGTTGCTCCATAGTTCAGTGACAGTATGGTCACAAGAGGTTATGTGACTTGTTCAAGGTCACGTGCAGCTATTAAGTCCAAGACTCAGAACACAACGAGTTGGTCTAATCCTGAAGCCCAAACCTCTTACTGTGGTCTATATTAAATGCAGGTCCGTTTCCTTGTCCCATGTGGCACACGTAACTCTTAGAATGTGAACTCTAAGCAAATTGCTTTAGTGATGGTAGCAGAAGGTGAATTTAAAAATCATTTTTTTTAAAAGAAAGATGTGTGGCAGTTCACATCTGTAATCCTCAGCACCTGCAAGACTGAGGCAGGAGCATAGCCACAAATTCAAAACCAGCCTGAAAGACATAGTGTGTTTTAGGTTAGCCTGGTCAACAGAGTGAGACCTTGTCAAAATCCTCCCCTCTGCCTGTTCATGATATCTATTGTCTTCCAAAGTGTACACATGACTGGTTCCCACTGACTCCCGGGGAAGAATGGTGGCTGAGTATGCAATCAGTTAGTTGACAAAAAGTACAACCAAATCCTACCCCTGTACCCTACTGACAGCAAGCCCTGCATGTGCTTTCCAGTCTTAACCAAAGATGTGAAGCAAAGGTAAAAGGTCCTGAAGACTCGTGATGAGATTAAGAAGTTTCCTCAATATTTTCAGTCTACTACCACCTTTGGTTTTAGAATATTTCTTCCCCAACTTCCTCAAAGATCCCTGAGCCTAGTAGGACAAGTGTGATGTATATGACACATTTAGAGCTAAGCAGTTTAATATTCTAAAACCAAAGGTGGTAGAAGACTAAAAGAAAATACTGTTTTCAGATTCAACCATGGGCTTCTAAATATAAACTCACAGCATTTGAGATAGTCTCAATACTCCTGTGCATACTCAAGCCAGACAAATCTCAGAATGGAAGAAGGAAAGTAGCCGTAAAGTATTGACCATAGCTGAGGAACTATGTGCATTTGATAGCAGATGGAAAAGGAAGAATCAGTTTCTTTAAGGGTGTTAATACTTATAGACTGACCATGTTCTACAGCTGGACCCATATCCAAATTGGACTTGAGGCCCTTTTTCCTTTTTTAATAAAAGAGAGAGAAAAAGAAAAAAAAATATTTTCAGTCTAAGAAATTCTTTTCATTGTTTTGTTTGTTGTTTGCTTAAGTTGTATTTAAGTCTGTGGGTGTTTTGCCTGCATGCGTGTCTCTGCACCAGTTGCGAGCATGTTGCCTGCAGAAGCCAGAAGTGTTGAAGGTTTGTCCAGGGAATCAGTGGAGATATATGTTCATTAGCTTATGTTACTTCTTGAACTCCATATATGTGACATTGTTGGAAACAATGGAGAGCGTTCAGTGGGTGATCGACTCTTGATGTGCAAACCTGATGGCAGCCTGAGTCCGAATCTTCAGAACCCATGTTATTTATTTATTAAAAAGCCAAATGTGGTAGAACTGACCGGAAGCTCACTGATTGGCTCTTTTGAGCTTACAACAAATGAGTCATTTTGTTTTTTTCAATCCTTGTTCATGGCAAGATTGACACAGTTAGGACGATGTCCTCTAGGACTGCAGGAATGGATTATTTTCCTCCAACCATTTAAAGAATAAAAAGGCAGGAAAATAAGGTCTCTTTGAACTCAGGTTTTATTGAAAGTGAAACACACACATATACATGCACATGTGTGCACATGCGCGCGCACACACACAAAACACACAAAAAACCAGACTCCCCATTCAGGTGGAATGGAGGCCCTAATATGATGTCTGGATATGCTCTGAGGTTTGGGTTTTTCTTTCCTTACATGTTTGGGAATGGAGCAATTTCCTTCTCCTCCCTCAAGTGGACTGCTTTTGGCCATTGCAGGGGATTGTATAATCCAGACAGAGACAGGAAGGTGATAGGCTCCTGCCAGAGGAGTCCCCTTGGGAGATCGGAAAACCCTCTAGTGGGCAAGACAGCCTTGCAAGTCTTTGTCTTAGAGTGGGAGAATCAGGAAGTCAGCCATCTGCCATGTGTGAAGACATTCAGATACCTACAGCCTCCTTTCTCTGTCGTTCTGTCTGCCAGGGATCTGTCTCTCAGCTCCTCCAAACCAAGGAACACACAATGCACATGTCATTTGGAGTTTAGGCTTGTTTCCAACTAGCTCTTGTAAGTCAATCAACTCATAGTTTTAAAGTCTACCTTCCACCATGTAGAGAACATCTGACTTGCTCCAAGTCTGCTGGCAAATATGCCTGCTTAGATACTCCCTCCCCTTCCTCTCTTTACCGAGAAATCCCTCCTATCATCTCCTAGCTGTTGGCCGTTTAATTCCTTATTAAACAAATCAGGAGGTGCCTTAGGCAGAGATACATTTTTACAGTATAAACAAATATCCTGCAACACCTATGCCATTATTGGAAATGTTAGAATCAAACTGTGGGCCATGTCTAGCAATTCTTCGTGAACACCGTGTTGCAGATGAACTAATGAGCATATTTGCTTGCTACTCTTGTAGTCTGTTGCTTAGTCAGGCCATTTGTGCAAATGGAATCATTTGTACAAACGCATGCAGGTGCCATGGCACAAATGCCATCAGGGTCAGTCATGATCCTCCATTACTCTCTACTGGAAGAAACTTGAGACCTCAGTTTTCAAATACAGCACCTGAAACAAAGTAAAGTTCCCAGGATAAATTCATACTATTAATAGGATTGATCTCTCTAGATTATGTCTTGGTGGGATTTTCTGGAATCATTGTCTTTTGATAAGTGTCATGATGAATTGACACAAGTTTGAACAAATAACCACATATATTTAAGACTGTATCATACATACTCAATAATATTTGGAGGCTGAGAATCTGCAAATCAAAATCATAGTAATGTGGAGAAATGCACCAAAGAATCCAATGAGATGATTTTCTGTACCCGTAGATATTTTTGGTATATTATTCAGCCATCGTATATTGTGGTGTGATACGGTGCTAAGCTAGATATTACTATCCATCTAGTGGTCGTCGTGTGAGAGGATATCAAGGAGAATGGAAAATGTATACATAGAATTTGCTACTTTTTCCTCTTTGAGACAGGGTCTCACTATGTAGAATAGGCTGGCTTTGAACTCATGCAAGTCCCCAACTTCTGCCTCTAGAGCAGTGAGATTATAGGAAGTGTGTCACCATACTGGCCAGAACTTGATACTTTAGATATCTAACTTATGCCAGTCATAATAGCATATGCCTTTAATCCCAGCACGTGGGAGACAGAGGCAGGAGGATCTCTGTGAGTTTGGGCCCAGCCTGTTCTACATAGTGAGTTTCAGGACAGCCAGGACTACATAGTAAGTGCTTGCCTCAACCCCCCTCTCCAAACAAAAACCACAAACATACACACACACACACACACAAGACAAAAGATAAAAAAAGTATAGGTGTGGTGACACACACCTTTACAGGATGCAAAAGCCAGGCGCATCTCTGTGAGTTCAAGTCCTGTCTGGTTTATATAGTAAGTTCCCAGACAGCCAGAGCTATATAGGGAGATCCTGCCTCTAAATAAATAAATAAATAAATAAATAAATAAATAAATAAATGCTCTGACTTACTGCTTTGAAAATTACAGTGCGCCCTTCCTTATATGTTGTCATGCGTGATTCCAGCACTCTCCCTTGAGCTTTGCTCCCATTAAGGAGCCAAGAAAACTAAGGTTTAGGAAACTAAAATCACTGTAGCAGTACAGGTATTAAATTGCACCACATAGTTGTAAACCTAGGGTACCTGATATTAATTTCAATGATGTTGTTTTGATTCTGCTGTCTGTTCCTTGTTTAATGGGTTCATTTCCACCATCTTCCCTGAATCAAAAATACTATGCATTTCTTAAATCTCACAGAGTGTTAAATCCTGCATAGAATTTAGTTAGCCCAATGCTGTGTGCTAATGAGACACCACACAACTATCTGTCAATCATGTTCGTGAGGTTAGGGAAGTACAGGACCTGGTGGCTCAGCAATGACTTCTATCTTATAAATTACCTGTAGTGACGTTTACTATTCCAGTTTGACTTTCACCAGCGACTTTACACTTTTGGTTTGTACACGTAAACAGAGTAGGAAAACACTTTTCCTGGGGCTGGGGTGATGGCTCAGCAGCTAACAGTACTGGCTGCTCTTTTTATTAAAAAATTTACACTTCCTCCCCTCCTCCCATTCACCTCCTGCTCCCCCAATCCTCCTCCTCCCTCCCCCTCCCTCCTTAAGAGAGGGCAGGGAATCCTGCCCTGTGGGAAGTCCAAGGCCCTCCCCCCTACATCCAGGCCTAGGAAGGTTTGCATCCAAATAGATGGGGTCTGGCTGCTCTTGCAGAGGACCTGGGTTTGGTTCCCAGCACCTCACAGGCTCACAACAGTCTGTAATTCCAGTTCTTGGAGATCAGATGCACTCTTCTGGCCTCTGCAGACATTGCATACACATGCTGTGTAGACATATATGTAGACATACACCCATAAACATTAAATAAAAGTTTGTTTTAAAACTTAAGGGAAGCCGGGCGGTGGTGGCGCACGCCTTTAATCCCAGCACTTGGGAGGCAGAGGCAGGTGGATCTCTGTGAGTTCGAGACCAGCCTGGTCTACAGAGCTAGTTCCAGGACAGGCTCCAAAACCACAGAGAAACCCTGTCTCGAAAAACCAAAAAAAAAAAAAAAACTTAAGGAAAAAGCAACCTCTTTCCTGGAATGCCAGGAAGAAGAGCTGGCAGACAAGCATTTGGGAGATCCAGAATTCACTCAAGAAATAATTAACACATTTTCATCTCTTGCAAACTTCCATTGTCCTGTAGTGAATAAGACCAGCATGCTTTTCAAAATAGAAATTATAGAAGTTAACACTGTAAAAACTGGAGAATGTCTTCTGGGAGGATGTCAGATGGTTGGCGTGTGACCTTGGGAGGGACATGGTTTTCTTTCTGTTTGTTTCCAGAGTTTTGTCTTCCATGACCTCTGCCATACTGTGCGACCTCGACACAGTTCCCAAAGCAATGTGACAGTGGACCACAGGCTAGAACTTCCAGAACAGTGACCCCATGCAAACCTTCCTTCCTTGTGAGTTGATAATCTCAGGTGTTTGGTCAAAACTATAAACAAAAACCAGCCAACCAAAAACAATGTCACTAACACAATGCAGGTAGGATAATGGAAATGTGAATGACCTTAAGATTCCCAAGCAGTCAGAGTTGTCTGAATTCACAGCCAGAACCTGGACAGGCTGTAATGACCTTGAATCTGAGAGGCAGGCAGTGTCTTCCAGGAAGAGGAAACCTCAGTTGAGAAAATGCCACCACCAGATCAGCACATGTCTATGGGGCATTTTCTTGATTAGTAAATGATGTGGGAGGGCTTACTGTACAGGGTGTCACCCCTGGGCAGGTGACTTGGGGTGTATAAGAAAGCAGGCTGGGCAAGCCACAGGGGAGCAAACCAGTATGCAGCATGCCCCTATGGCTTCTGCATCAGCTTCTGCCTTGAGTTCTCACAGTGATGGCCTGCAACTGCAAGCTCAAATGAAGTCTCTCCTCAGCAAGCTGTCATTGGTCATGGTGTTTATCACAGCAATAGTCAGCAGGGGGGCAGTGTTGTCTATGAGTTAGTTATAGAAAGTCAACATTCATGTTGCTGCTAAGGGTGGAACTTCTTGCCAAGCTGTTGGGCAGAGCAGTTGTACACAGTTGAAAACCAGCTTGGGGAACGTTAACTCTGAATCAGAGAGAGAAGAAGGCAGGCGGACCCTGCTTTATGGTGGTCACCAAACCAGCACTCAAAATAGACTGTCTGGCCAGCACTGGTCATTTGATGAAAAGACAGCAATGCAAGATGGAGCTGGTGTGGTCCACATGGAGAAGGGAAGTTGTTAGCCTTCATGCAGGACATGTGATCCATCAACACTCATCACCTGCAGAGTCCAGGGAAGTGTGACTAGAAAGTAGGTGCTGAGAAAGGTAGCAATTTCTGTGCTTAGCCTCTCGTTATTTCAGGGTGCTGAATGGCGACATGCAGGTGCTTTATAAAAGAGCCATCAGCTGCTAGGCTGCGGTGATGCACGCCTTTAATCCCAGCACTCTGGAGCCAGAGGCAGGCAGATCTCTGTGAGTTCGAAGCCAGTCTGGTCTACAGAGTGAGTTCCAGGACTGGCTTCAAAGCTACAGACAAACACTGTCTAACAAAAAAATAAAAAACAAAAACAAAACAAAACAAAACAAAAAGCCATCACTGACTCCATTTTTAACTCCTTTTCCTCACATTGTATCTTAGCAACATCGGTCCTGACAGGAGAGGCAGTCATAGAGCTTTCTCAACTGCTATTAAAAATCCTTCTTTAGCTGCAGCAGGTATCTGACTGGCCCTGATTTTTCAGGTCGTTAGTGCTCATTTGCATGGTTGTCTTACCTCACTTTCCAGAACTAAGGTAACTCCACTGATTTTGTTCTGGTGTCGGAACAGCAGGGGGTATGTTTCACTTGTGTAACTACTGCTGCCAAGCCCCAGGATAGTGACATGGCACTAAAAATTCTAAATAAATAGTTCTTAATTAGTAGAACAAAAGAACTAAGAGAAAACAGCTGGAATAGTGCATCATGACAGACCATGGTAGATGCCATCCTTTGATGCCTTCTGCAAAGACATCTCATCTAAATGTTCTTTTGGATCTTAAATGTTCTATGAAATCTCACGCACTGAAGGATCAGTTTCAAGACTCGCTGTGTTGGCTCAATCACTGTATAGCGCAGGCTGGACTCAAAACTGTGATCCTCCTACCTGCCTCAGCTTCCCAAGTGCTGGGATTGCAGACGTGCACACCAACTCTAATGATGCCCTCTGTTTACAGCCCACAACGATAGGAGGCCAAACCTTCAAGGCATGAGACCTAGTGGAAGGAAGTCAGTGTCACTGATGGGGATATTGGGACCTTGTCCCCTTCTCTTTGCTTTCTGTCTGCCCCATGAGGTGAGACGCTACTTTAACTACATTCTCTTGCTATGAAGTGTTGCCTCCTCCAAGGCCCTGACTCAAAAGAGATGGAGCCAATCAACTGTGAGCTATAACTTCCAAAGCCAGGAGCCAAAATAAACCTTTTCTCTTAGTAAGTTGTTTATCCAAGGTATTTGTTCCAGTGAGGGAAAGCTGACTAACATAGCTGCTGCTAGGTTTAATGCCTATAGAGGTCCTAGTACTAAGCCAATCCTTGCTGTGTTTGGTGCCTTTAGAGGTCCTATGACTAAGTCAATTCTGTGGTCATTCACCCAACATTGAAATCGCTTGAGCATGAAATCTAATAAAACAATCAGTCCCACCACACCTTACACTCCTATTGTTCAAGAATCTTTCCTTTCTCATAAGCTTATTTTGCCTACACTATGTGATATGTTTGCCTAGATTAAAATTATATTTCTCATCAGTTTTCCTTTCCATTCTACTTTCTTTCTATTGGTTCCCTGTTAAACCTTCCCCTTGTGTCTTAGAGCAATTGATATAGTAAGCCAAACCTTTGTCACCCTTGCCTGCCTGTTTTTCTGCCTTTTGATGCCCCCAACACAGCTTAAGACATCTTACTATCTTGAGCATTAAGCCTCTCTTTCTTAAGTCATCCTACAGATTTTTGCTTGTCTTCGTGTGAGGTCATGGGGTACTCAGATCTTCCTGTAAGAACGGGCTTGGTACTGTAGCACCTGGGAGTATAGATGTGGAAAATGTCTAACTGAGCTGCAGAAACAGGTCTCATATAAGTTCACACACATCCTAAAACAAGTATATCCAATGTCAACTGATCATGACAGGGTATAAAGGTCTGATCATTTTTAGTCAAATATGAAACGGCTTTGAAAATAACTGTATCTCGTGTAACTCACTTGGGTATCTCTTAGTATTTCCAGGAAGGCACAACAAAATATCTTAGATCAACTGCATAATATATAAACAACAAAAAATTGTTCCTAACCATTCTGGAGGCTAAGAAATGCAAGGTCATGGAATCAAGAGATTTGCTGTTTGGTGAAGACTTATTTCTGCCCTGTAGATAGTGCTGTCTGCGTATCAGTACATGTTCCTAGAGCATGTTTATAAGGGTACTAATCCATTCAGAAGGACTAGAGCCTCATGGCACCACTGACTGTGTTAAATTTCCACAAATGAATTTTGAGGGGTCAGATTCAGACTATGACAACTGAATTAAGATTGCCAAACAACATTGGAGCAGGCCTCTCCCTTGGCCCAACCTAACTTCTCTTCTCCTTAGTCCACCTCTCATTAGGAGTCCTGATCTTAGAGGGTTAACAGCTGATGGCCACAGTGCTAGAGGCTGCTTCCTGGAAAAGGCCAGCTTCAGCAAGCAGTGTGCGCTGCTCTCTGCTCCCTGTCCCGACACTGCACTTTCTCTTGATTTTGTCTGCTTCGCCTGCATTGATGACTTGGCATGAGGATCTATATCTTCTCCCAAATCTCCACTGTGAACTCCGGATGCTAGTGAGCAGGCTCTTCCTTCACGTCCTTACTCACATTGACAATATAGATCCTGTACTCAAAGAAAGCAGGGTGGATTCCCTTTAAACTACCCAAAATGCCTAACCCAAAGCCATATTATATTAATAGTCCAAGAAGCTCCCTGGTAATCCCATCAGCCCCTGCCAATCAAGCTGTTGGGAACTGTTTGTGCTTTAGGAACATTTTTAGTGCCAAGAAATTCTGCTTTCTAATTGTTTACCGCTTATAATTGTCACAAAGTACTGGGCAACCTTTATCTTTCCCTGCAGGAAAAGAAATAGGTTTTTCAGTCTGCTATTTTTCCACACAAAAGTTGGGAACTACTAATTATCATTCATATGTTAATGAAACACCTGCTTTGGATTAGTGCAAATAAACCTCCTGAAGCAAACAAAAGGTAGAAGATGAGGACTTTGTGTAAAATGGTTTCTTCTATCAGGAAAAATCTAATTGTCTTCTCTGCGTCTTCGTTCTATTTTTCTGTCTGACTTTTGGGGCATCGGTTGTTCCATGTGCTGGGCACAGGTGGCTGTTCATTTGGTTACTTTCATGATCAGATCTCTTGAGTGTACCACAATATTTCTTGAGCAGTAGAATCAAAGGTCTCTTTATTATCTGTTCCCAAGGAATAGCTTGGACATGCACCAAATACCATGGGAGTAGTTCCTATAGTCTACATCTAAACAAATAAAGATCTGCTAAAACATCATGGGATGGACATAGCATATTGAAAACAAATCCCTGGGCAGCTTTGAAGAGGAGTTGAGGTTTAACACGTAACCAAGAAAGCTGCCCAAACCTGCAGCTGTTTAACCTGAAACACAGCTCTGATTGCGTGGACATCAATAGGACCACATATCTCCTCTCAATACAACACTGGATGGGTGAGAACCTACATGTCCACATTCTATACTTTCTCTCTGCCAATGAAAATATTATGTGCATGGGGCTGGAGAGATGGTGCAGTGAGCAAGTGATCATTTAGCCAGTTAAAAATACGACTCCCTTTTAGGCTTTGCACATAGACAGACATATTTAGCCTCCATTTTGGATGCAAATATTTGGCCAGGCTACAAGATTCATTCCATGCATAGACCTCAGGCTTGAAAACTGAATCTACTGTTCTCTTTCTTCTGACTGTAATGCCCAGTCTCACAGTAACCAGTCTTTTCCTTTGGAAAATCATGGTATGATACATTCAACATAAAATTTACTCTCTTAAACCATCCTGAGTGTGTTACTCAGGATATACTGTATTGACATGGTTGTGTTGCTGGTCTGTGCCCACTCAAAAGGGACATTTCATATCTGTCTTTCCCAGGCCCCGTGGTCACCATTCTACTTTGTTTCTGTGACATAAAGTTTGGCTACTTCAGACACCTCATGGAAGCAGAATCATAATGCTTTTCTGTTGGTTACTGGTGCACTACATTTAGGAAAATGCCTTCATGTTCCATCTATGTCATAGCATATGAGAGAATTTCTTCCTTGATTGAGATTAAATGATATTTTGGTGTTTATTCCAAAATTTTCACGTATTTATTTATGGATTTATCATTGCCTTTCAATATTTCTTAGCAGTGGTAATGGTTGAACCTAGGGCCTTGGGCATGCTAAGCAAATGATCTACCACTAAGCTTCATGTTTTGATTCAAACATCCCAGCATACTCCAAAGGCCCTTTGTTCTGACCTTGTCTAGTTCTCCATCATTCTTGTGCCTCTCTCACCTCTCACTGTGTGCCCATTTGGACAGATGTTAACAGCTGTATGCTGGATATCTAAGCTCTTATTTTTTTCTTATTCTTAGAACTCTTTCATTTTGGTACAGCCACCTGCTGAGTCACAAATCTCCCAACTGCTAATTAAATAGTGTTAAGTGAATGGAGGTTTTGGGAACTGTTGAATCATCATGATTTTTCATTTTTCTTTTCTAAAACAGGTAAAAAAAAACCCCACAACAAATACCTTGCATATCTGTGTTTCTTGCATATGTCCTTTCTTGATACTATGCTGTTGTTCACCAAATGATTTTACTCTGAACATTTTCATATATTCGGTTAACTTCTATTTACATGTTTGAAATAGGACTTCATGAACTATGGAAATAGCAAAAATCAACTGAAGTCCTTTGATACCTGACCCTAAAACAAAGGTGTGTTGCCTGTGTCATAGCTAAATGTTAAATAAATCACTCATCTAAATCTCGGTATTAATTTTAAATTTTAAGTGATTTAAAATAAAAAGACAATTTGCATGTTAATAACTTGTTTACACATCTTTGGTTAATAGCAGACCCTAATGTGGGATGCTTTGTATTCTAGATGACTCGTATTAATCAAGAATGTAAATAGAGAAAGTGGGAAGTAGCCTTCAGTGCATGGGCACAGGAGACCACTTCCTAAATATAACCCCAGTGGCACAGACACTGAGTACAACAATAAATAAATGGGACCTCCTGAAACTGAGAATAGAGATTTTGAAAAATAATTTAAAGGACATTTGACATAGTGGGTTTTAAAAGTTGACCTTCTAACTCTGCGTTTTAATTCATCTCTAAATATTGGACTAAGTACCGTTTCTTATTCTGGGAACAAGAAGACAAGCTTTCAGGGGAAATGTCATTCTAGACAGACATGGAATAAGTGCCTGATGATTCAGATACTGTCACGTGCAGTGGAGACAAAAAGATAATTTTAAAGGCAACAAGATAAAAGTGTTTCACACAGCGAGAATTGATGGAGGAGGGCCATCTTTCTATCTGTTGCTTTCATTGGTTAATTAATAAAGAAACTTCTTGGCCTCTGATAGGGTAGAATTAAGATAGGTGGAGTAAACAGAACAGAATGCTGGGAGAAAGAAGCCGAGTCAGGGAGTCGCCATGATTGTCCCACTCCAGACAGACGCAGGTTAAGATCTTTCCTGGTAAGCCAGCTCGTGGTGCTACACAGAATATTAGAAATGGGTTAGATCAATATGTAAGAGCTAGCCAGTAAGAGGCTGGAACTAATGGGCCAAGCAGTGTTTAAAAGAATACAGTTTCTGTGTAATTATTTCGGGTAAAGCCATGCGGGTGGCCGGGTGCCTGGGACGCAGCCTACCGCTCCATACTACAACAGAGGATCATTTGTCAAATTATAAGAAGATTTCTTAGGACAAATAATGCAAGCCAGAAGTGGGATAGGTTGGCATATTTTCCAAAAGAAAAAATAATAATAAAATCTGCTAACTCTGGGAAAGCTATCCTCCAAAAATGAGGAGAGGTAATCTTTTGGAGTGGATTTGTCAATAGTTTATATCTTGAATAGAGAGGCGGCTTATTACACGTTAAGAACATGTACTGCTTTCCCACAGGATGCAAATTTGGCTCCCAGAGCCAAATCGCCAGACTTGATGAACATCATACTTTATGCACAAAACATTTGAAATAATATTCTCTCTCTTTGTTGTATGTGTGTTCCTAAGTACCAGTAGCTGTTTGTTGTTTTAGCTTAGGTCTCTACAAAGTATAGTGTTACTGTCCCACAACAGTGTCCAGTAAGAGACAGAAGTTGTTGGTTCCTGAACACACAGAGTAACATCATAGCTTCATGTATGTGGCTTTGGAAGCATACACATGTGCAAATTCTATCATGTCATCAGTCTTTGTGGTTGACATAATAATGGGAAGGGGTAAACCAATAGATAACTAGGAGTGGAGAGTTAAATCATGCATGTAAGCCAGGTGGTGAGAATGTCCGTATCAGGAAAGTGGTATTGTGAACATTGGGGATGCACTTTCTAAATTATATCAGACAAACTCCTGAACTTCTTCAGGCCAAATAGAACATGAACATTCATGGAAAATACCCACAATAAATACCATGCATTACTACTAATTTCAGGGATGAGCAATGACTTAGTGGTCCGATTCCCAGCACCAATATGGCAGCTCACAACCATCTGTAATTACAGTTCCAAGGGATCCAATACCCTCTTCTGGTCTCAGAGGTCACTGTATACATATGCACACATACATGCATGCTGATAAAACACATAGACATATAATACAATAGTAAACAAATCTTTAATACCAACTTCAAACTTTTAAAGACAGAAAAAGGTGAGCTATTGTGGTGACAACTTGTTTGTACAAATAAAGCTTGCCTGAAGATCAGAGGGTGGAGCTAATGGCTAGTGATCTTCAGGAATGTTTTATTTGTACAAACAAGATATCACCACACGCTATCGTAGAGCAATACATTTATTTATTAGCCTGTGAATTTGTAGATCAATTGAAATACAATATTTAAAACTACATTAGATCAAGAAAGCCATAATTTCGCTCCCAGTCAGATATCACCAGATGAATTCTTTCAGTATTTGGCTGTATTACAAGGCTTCACCCTCATGCCAATCAATGCCACCAGTTGACTCAAAGCTCCATGAGAACAGCATTAACAGATATGCCAAGAACAGCAATAACGATGATAACTATAAGAAATGTTTACCTGGAGAAAGTTTTCAACTACTTCAGGGGTTTGATGTTTCCTTTGCCTGGTGGAAGCAAATAACAGCAATTGCTTTGTCAATTGCTGCAGATTTCCTAAATTCATACTGTGTCGGCTCAGCTGTCCCAAGCTCAGCTGCCGTTCTGAGAACATTTGAGTTACTGTGGCCATACAGAAAATTGTTGACTTCTGAACTAATTCACTGGGGCAGATCCAGTAAAATTCACTGTTCCCATGAAAGAGTGAGTCTTCAAGTTCCCAAGATTTCACTCTACGTTAAGCAGGCATCTTGATAAGACATTTATTTTCAATACAATTGCTGCTATATAAATTTAATAGATTAGCATAGTCCATATTTTGTGTTTTCTATTCAAAACTAACAGCAAAGCTTAAAGAGAATTAAATCTTCATCAGTTACTGGAATTTATAGGGAATTATAGATGAACTTTTGCAGTTACAATTCAAAAACTCTTAATACAATTAATAGCTACATGCATGCATGCATGTGCCTGGAAATACCAGAAGAAGGCGTTGGATGAACTGGAGCTAGAGTTACAGTTAGTTGTGAGCTGTCAAAGCACCTTTGATTCCCAAGGGTGTTGGGAACCAAACTTAGGTCCTCTTCAATGGCAGCCGGTGCTCTTAACTATTGAGCTGTCTCTGCAGCCCCTGAACATTTTACTTTATTTTTTAACTGCAGTTCAAAGAGAAAGGGTGACTACAACAGTTTCTCCACCAATTGCACAAGGTGTTTGGGAATAGCACCGACAACAGAGTGCTTCTGATGGGACAGCTTCACCCATGTGCCTTTGATATAGTCATACATCTCCTAGGCCCTGTTATCCCAATGACAAAAGGCAGACAATGGCACTTAAAAAGAATTTATTACACACAAAACAGCTTTCTTTGTAAGTTCAACCACGACATATGCACAATGTCATTAACAATGTGAGAAATCTTTAATGTTCTAGCAATTATCTGTTCCCCCACAGCGTGGCGCCACAGTTACTCATTCCAGCTCTGCATAATGAAAACCTGCAAGCACTGAATCATGCAGCCAGCAATGCTTCCCATGCTTACTGTGGAATACTTAGGAATCTGATGATTCAGCTGTTTTAATTAGAAAACCAGGAGTTTTAGTGAATTTGCAGTTATGAAACTCCCCAGTTCAACCTTAAATCATTTTTTGTCAACTCCCAAGGACCACATGTGCCATTTCAGGTATTCTGTGTTGCTGCTTCCATAGCTCCACACTACAAAACGCAGAGTGAAGTTCAGGTGTACTAATGTCCCTCACTTGTTTCAGAATGTTTGCTTAATTTTGTAAAGATGTGTTGCTGCTTTCCCTTGCCTGCCTAAGGCACCTGATGGGTTCAACAAAAAGCTGAATAGTGAGGGAGGAGGTATAGGCAGAACTTTTGGGCAGGGAGAGTAAGTAGAAGGAGGAATTTAAGCCTGGGAGAGAAAGAAAAGGAGATGACAGGGAGACACCAGGGACCAGTCAGTCAGACACAGAGGAAGCAGGAAAGTAGGACATATAGGATGGAAGAAAGGGAAAAATAGATGACTAGAAACAGGTTCAATTAAGTTAAAAGAGTTAGTGGGACAAGCCTAAGTTGAGGTTAAGCATTCATAATTAATAATAAGTCTCTGTGTTTTTATTTGGGAGCTGGTTAGTGGCCCAAAGAAAATTCCAACTACACTCATATTGGGCAAATACTCTACTCTGGCATCAAAAGCATTGTGTTGTTGTTTATTTGAAGCTCACATTTAGCCAGACATCTCTGGTTTTTATCTGGTCATTCTGCCAAAAACAAGGACTCTAAACTATTTTTTATTTCCAACATTATGGGTAGATTTGTAATATCTTTAATCTCTATCAGTAACTTATTCCAAAATATGCTCTGATACAGTGGCTTACCAGTGATGTGCTTCTAGAAACATAATTGTTGTAATGACCATTAGGCTAATCAATAGAGTTATAAGAACTATTGTTTCTAAGGAAAAAATCTTTACATATTGTTGGGGTTTCTGTCCTGCCCGGTTCCCGCAGTTGTTATGTCCCCCCCAAAATCACACAGAGGTCTACATTAGTTATAAACTGAATGGCCCATTAGCTCAGGCTTCTTATTAACTCTTATAACTTATATTAGCCCATTATTCTAGTATATGTTAGCCACATGGCTCAGTACCTTTTTCAGCAGGGTAGGTTACATCTTCTTTCTTCCGTGTCTGGACAGGACTGTGTTCTCTTCCCAGAATTCTCCTGTTCTCCTTGACCTGCCTCTACTTCCTGTCTGGTTGTTCTGCCAATACTTCCTGCCTGCAAGTTTGTTCTTTGATATTGCAACTCTGTTACTAAGCCAAGTGCCAGCAAGGTCAGAACTAAATCTCTGTGTTAAACTCATGAATATTTACACCAAATGTATGGAGATCTTAAAGGAAGAAGAAAAGTGACATCCTTTGTGTTAGTGGTAAAGGTGAGAGTAGTGGGCTGGAGGGCACTTGCAGCTTCTTTGGGTCAACTTTCAATTTGTGGATTCGTCCTTTCAGGCCCAGAGAAGGTGATCTATTCCCAAACAAAACCTGGTCAAGGTGGAGCCTCTCCTGGCTCCTGAGGTCATTTGTGCCTAGTCTTACATGTTAGGTTGATATCCATGGCAAACTAGCTCTTTTTCTGAAGGGAAATGGAGGAGTGGGTCTGGGGAAGAGGAGGTGGGGACTGGGCAGAGTGGAGGGAGGGGAAATTGTGGTCAAAATGCCCTGAATGAGAGAATGATAATAATTAAAATTCCTGGTGAAATCACTGAGAAAATGGCACAGGGTTTCGGAGGTGTGGAAGAGTTGGAAAGAACTCACTGGATCCTGTTTTGTTGCTTTCAAGTTAACAAGAGGAAACTTATCTGTAAGCGAGTGTAAGTGTTATGGCTCTGGAGCTGCAAAGATATCCTGACTTATCAGGAAGCCAGGGTATACCTAGAGCCACAGTAGGACAGCTCAGCCCTGGAGGAAAAGGTGTCCTGACTTTTTCAGAAGCCAGACTACAAGAAGTTGGGGGTGTGGTGGGGAATGGGAATGGTCTCCCCGCAGGATATAGCTAACAATCTTGCTCCTCTCCTAGAGAGTCACTACAGCTGAGCTCTTCTCAGTTTCCCTAAGGGAGCTATTGGCTTCTTCTTCAGTTCAAGATGTTACTTCTTCTGCTAATACCCCACTAAACCGGAGGAAGCCCCCCCCCCAGCAGAAATGTAGCAATCTCCCACTCTGACGAAAGTTGTTTGTTTGTTTGTTTGTTTTTTCTCAGCCCAGCTAAGGGAAAGTCTCAGCAAGGTTCTTCTGCTCTACTCAGTCATACTCAACCCCCATAAGGGAAAATCGCACAAGGTTTTTCTGCTCAATCCCCTAAGGGACATCCCAGTCAGGTTGTGTTCTGTTCTCCTCAGCCTTGCTCAGCCTCCCAAGGGCGTGTCTCAGCAAAGTTGTTTAGGTTAAGCCCCCTAAAGGATGTCCCAACTAGGTTCTTCTGCGTGGTGAATGAAGATCTTCACCCAAGACTCCTTTGAGGAAGAGATTTATTTGGGAAGGAGGAGTCCTGGAGAGTGACATACAACTGAACAGGCAGAGGGGTTTAGATAGGGCTTCTTAGGGGGCAGAGTTTTCCCAGGAAGAAGTTTTTCTGCTCAGGGATGGGTTAGTTTTCCTGCTCAGGGATTGATCAGTTTTGTTGGTCGGGGCAGAGATGGCTCTGACTTCAAGGCCAAACAGTTTCTTTCACTGATCCTTTTTAGCCTTTTGGCTCTCATTTTAGGGCCAGGGCATATTTCTTTCACTGGCTCATCATGATCCTAGGGATGAAGTGTGTTTCTTTGGCTCTAGTTTCAGATTCAGGGCATGTTTATTTTGTTCTGGGTTTAGGGATAAAGTGTTTCTTTCACGGGCTCAGGTTTCAGATCCTGGGTGTGTTTCTTTCACTGACTCTAGGTGCAGAGCCAGAGTGGTTTTTTATTTTGACTGACCCTTCTACTCTACATAATGTCCTGTAATTGGTTTCTTGGACTCTTGAGATGTTGCTGTTTCTGCTTCAATAAAAATAGGAGAGATGGCTTAGAGATTAGGAACACTGACTGCTCTTCCAGAGGTCCTGAACTCAGTTCCCAGCAATTACATGCTGATTCACAACCATCTAAAATGAAATCTGCTGCCCTCTCTTGTCCTGCAGCCATATATGTAGGCAGAACACTGTATACATAACAAATAAATCTAATAATAATGCACACATATATACATACACACATATAATGTATGACTCCCACAGTTTACCCTCCCATCTCCACACACACGGCTGGCTATGGCACATGTGGAGCAAAACCGCAGTCACCTGAGACCTTTTAGAACTCATGCCACAGAGGTGACAATCACAGTCAGAGAGCAATAAATACTTGTGCTGAGCATGTTTTCTCCTTTTGTGCAGTCCTGGACCTTACCTCATGGATGGTGCAGATACAGGGCTTTTGGGGGTAGACTAGTCAGGGGTCCCTAGAGTGAGAGAACTTAAAGAATGAATCTCTCTTTCAATATATATATTTTATCTCAATATATATCTATATATCTCCCCATATACAGAGGGAATTTATTAGAATGACTTATAGCTATTCCAACAAGGACTGCTATGAATGGAAATTTCCAAGAATCCAGAATTTTCTGAGCCAATGAGCTGGATGTCTCAGCTGGTCTTCAGCAGACTCTCAAATTCTGAAGACGTAGACTCTAATGTTAGTGAAGGAATTGATGTACTAGCAAGGCAAGGGCATGCAAAGAACAAAATCTTCCTTCTTTCATGGCTTCCCACCTCAAGAATCCTTTGAGGACATGTCTTCCTGCCTCAAGGTCTGGATCACAGGCATGTATCTTCTGACCTCGAAGGTCTGGACTAGAAGTAAATTCACCCACTTCAAACTAAGCAAATTATCATAGGCAAGCTCTCCATTTCTGGATTTAGTTTATTCTAGATGTAACGAAGTTGACATCCAGGAATAGCCACCACAGGGATCTTTCACAGACCAGTTGTGCAGTCGCAAGTATCTGATGCTCACAGACAGAAAAGACCAGTGACCTTGATTTTGCTCTTATATCCATGAAAATTAAAGATGTGGGCATAGGAGTATGCAAATCAGAGATACCCTTCATTAAGAATTGTTACAGAAAAGCAAGAAGTTGAGAATTTTTATGGAAAAATCAGAAAAAGAGAAACGAAAGGTAATTAATAGAGAATCTCTTGAGAGACGGACGAGTTTCCAAGAGAGGAAAAAGTGTCTCAAATCCACTGTCTAAAGATGTTATAGAGAGTGGTTCTCAACCTTCCTAATGCTGTAACCCTTTAATACAGTTTCTCATTTTGTGGTGACCCCAACCGTAAAATTATTTTATTGCTACTTCATAAATGTAATTTTTCTATGGTTATGAATCTCAATTCCAATATCTGACATGCAGAGTATCTGATATTCTACACCTAAAGGTTGCAACCCACGGGTTGAGAACCACTGTTTTAGTACAAGGCAGGAGCTGCTCTAAAGCTGCAGTAATCTCTACAGATTTGGTTAATT
The DNA here is from genome assembly GCF_950005125.1 of Chionomys nivalis. Classification (NCBI taxonomy): domain Eukaryota; kingdom Metazoa; phylum Chordata; class Mammalia; order Rodentia; family Cricetidae; genus Chionomys; species Chionomys nivalis. The sequence continues at coordinate 81,298,487 of NC_080088.1, read as the reverse complement.
TTTTAGGTGGTCATGTGTTGAGCCAATGGATGGCTCATGTGCTTTGTTAACACTCACCTAGCCCAGCCATGGAGAAGCCTATGTAATGCTCCCTGCCACTGAAGTTAGGGAAATTTGAAGCCCTCTTTCCCCATCTCCAACTTTTGTTTTATTGGCTGCTGATCTTTTCTATCTTTTAGTCACTGCGTGGAGTTGATACCTCCAACCTTGTAGGTATCTCAAGTGCTATTGCTGCATTAAGTAAGCTCTCTTTGCTCTTACGTTTGCATGATTGGCTTGTAGCTCTACCATGAGGAGAATGAACTCTGTCACAGCCACCAAGAGGTAGCCACAGACTTTCTCAGTTACCTCACATTCAGATTCATGTCAACAGAGTGGGCTTGTAGGTAAGTGGAAGCCTCTTGATAGAAGCCATATTGACCCATAATTTAGTCTTTTGAAGTCAGCAGCAGCAGGAGGAAGGATGTATACAAGGAATAATTGCTTACGTTTTTTTCAGGACCTTGGGAGGCCAGCTGTGCTGGCGCAGAGCCTTGTCTTTCTTACCTGCTTACTTTGACTTTCTCATGCCAAGAACAAGCCATATTATCCATTTTCTCAATGCCCCAGGCTCTTCTCATTTTCAACCCAGCATCTGTTCTCATGGCAACATCTGAGAGCAAATTGCAGTCCACGCCATGGGCCCTCTCCCTTACTACCTTCAGAGAGCAACTTCTATACCAGTTCTGCCTGGATTGAGGGTGAATTTCCCACCTCAGTTAACACAATCAGAGAAGCTGTCACAAACACACCCAGAGATTTGTTTCCATAGTGATTTCAAGTCCCGTCAAACTGACAAGCAAGATTAATCATCACAACATGCTTTCATGTATCTGGAAATACTCCCCAAGCTGCTGCAGGAGGCAGAGCAGAGCTGTGTCTCTCGCCTTGGTCTACTGCCTATGATATGAGATTCTCTCCTCTCTCTCTAGCCATTTCCCAGGTCTCCTAAATTGAAGAATTCCTGAGTATGAGTGTAAGATAAAAATATAAGACACCCAATTAAAATTTAATTTCAGATAAAAATTAATTTAACTGCACCTATGCCTGGGGCATGCACTAAAATGTCGCCTGAAATCCAACTGAATGGGAGCACCTGTTTCGTGTTTGTGAAATCAAGTAAACCTAGCTGAACTATTTTTTGGCTTTGTTTTCTCCACACTATTTCAATCTCCTGGAACAAAGCACTAAAGAAATACCCGCAGATTCACCATGAACTATCTGTCCTTATCAAAGCTGGCATGCTTTTGGACACTACTGCCAAATCATAGCCTATTGTAGCACCTGCCTCACACTTGTAATCTCCATGAGTCTTTCCATGGTCACAATCCCAGTATCTATAGACATAGCCCCTCATCTCCATGAGTCTTTCTATGGTCACAGTCCCAGTGTCTGTAGACATGGCCCTTCATCTCCATGAGTCTTTCTATGACCACAGTCCCAGTGTCTGTAGACATGGACCTTCAATACCTTTGCTTCTGATTTCCTTTACTTTATCATTTCAGATCCTGCTTCTTCATTTCAATTCAACAATAGAAAATGTGGAGGGTTTTCTTCTGTAGTATTAGTACAACTAAAGATGTATCCCTGAGTATAGAATGGACCCAGTTCTGTGGACACTGAATGAAAGCTATCTAGAAGGCACATTTGCTCACCATTGTAAATGCAGCTGTCCCGAGGCAGAAGTTCCAGGTTTGTTTCAGAAAGTTTCTTGAAATCAGGAACTAGATCTAATAGTTGGGGGTGTCATTGGTTTTTCCTTAGTAACATTTTGTATATCTCACTTAACATGAGGACTCACAGGAAAGCACCATCAATTCGTGTTTAGCACATTGAGAGAAGGCTACTAAATGTATGTGGAAATCAATTCCAGCCCTTAAAGAATTTTTTAACATAAGACAAGGATTCTGAACGAGGCACAAAATAAAGCACACATTAAATAAGGAGTCAAGGGGCTGGAGAGATGGCTCAGTGGTTAAGAGCCCTTGCTGCTATTGCAGACAGCCTGTGTTCGGTTCCTAGCACCCATGTCAGGCAACTCATAATCAACTCTAATTTCAACTAATGGAGGTCCTCATTTAGCCTCTATGGGCACGTGGGCACACACACACAAACATATATCTCTTTTTAGAAGTAAATACGCAATCAGCATTACAACTAGAAGAGCACATTTTAAGATGTGCACCTTAGTGGCACCATGATTGTGTGGCCTAGATATGCAGAATATTTTCCCAAGTGTTTCACACTTCGTCTTTTAACTAGAAGATTTTCAAATGTGCTCTGTACAAAATAGCATGTTAACCCCATGTGTTCTTCCCTACAGGCTTTCTATAGTCTTTCATGGTACTTTGATTTCTTCCTTTTTTCAATCCATTAAGAATTTTGTGTAATGGAAATAAAAAATAATGTAAAATGAAGTTAAAATCTTTCTTCCTTCCACTATTTATTCAGTAATCTCTACTGGGCACCTGCCTGTGAGAGAACCTAGAGATGGATTAACTGCAGTTGACAAGAACACAGTTCTAGAGCGGCAGAGATGGCTCAGTGGTTAAGAGCACTGGCTGCTCTGGTAAAGGACCTGGGTTCAGTTCCCAGCACTCCCATGGCAGTTCACACCCATCTGTAACCCTAGTGGCAGGGGATCTGAGATCCTCTTCTGACCTCTAAGGGCACCAAGAACACAGTTCACAGATGCATGTAGGCAAATATTCTATGACATTTTTAAAAATTAAGGGAAAACCAACTCTATAAATAAAGATAAATTTCTGTGGCACAAATTTGAATGAATTTATGAATGAATGAAATGGAGGAAACTTCCTTTTCCAAAGCACTCAGATTGGATGCCCAGACTGTCATTGATGTGTCTTTAATTCCTTCGAATGTTTTCTAAAGTGTCACAGGGGGTGAGAACAAAGGAATAAGGATTGCACCCGTGCTGGATGGGGACATAGAAACTGGGATGGAGATCCTGCTGCGTTCTACACGGGTGACTATTTCAGGCTCCATTCGGGTACCGTAGTCCCGGATCCGGAAGTCGTCCGCTGCCGGAAGTGACGCGCGGTTTGGCGCTCGCGGGAAAGTTGTCTAGCTGGCGGGCGCATCGGTGGGACTCCAAGCTGCTATGAGCCTCTGGGTGGACAAATACCGGCCGTGCTCCCTCGCCCGGCTGGACTATCACAAGGAACAGGCGGCGCAGCTGCGCAACCTGGTGAGCAGACCGGGACGGCGGAGTCCGGCACGTCCCACCGCTTTCTGAAAAGCCCGCGGAAGGGAGAAGGCGGACGCTCCAGGGCTAGCGGGGACCCAAAGTGACAAGTTCCCCAGAGCGCTGCTTCTGCTGCCCGGGGTCCCGTGAGCTTGGGGTGCGGACCTGGCAGAGGCTACAAACCCGGTTGTAGGAGGGGCTGGGGCCGACTGGGTCTCCTGCTGCAGGTAGCTAGATGGCAGGCTGATGGAGGGGCCAGTGCCCTGCACCCTGTTCGTAGTTACTAGCCTCTTCGGAATCACAGCTAAGTCCTTTCTGAAAACGAGGACTTATGTTTTAGTTGTCTTTTTGTTGTTGTTGTTATAATGCGTGCAGTAATGTAAAAATCGAGCATTACACTTCCTGTCTATGCACACCGGTTTTCTTTACTTGTTTATATTTTTAAAGCAGGCATTTAATATGCTATTCCTACGCGTTAATGAATTTACTTTTAAAGTCTACATCTTCTCATCGGATCAAGCCCCCATGCCCATAGTGCCCTTTAGTTTGATGCCATTCTCTTCCTGCGGTTTGATAACACACTCTTTCCCATAGCATCCCTTATGTGCAGTCTTCCTGTACCCCCCAAATGAACTTGCAAGGGAATCAGTGTGCCCCACTCTTAGCAAGAAAATCATTTTGGGAACCCAGGCAAGACAAGCACCTGTCTCAGTTACAGAGATCTGTTCCACATTCCCATCAGCCCTCATTTTTGAAAGTGCCCTTCAGAGAGCTTGCTGAGGGAGTTCCTGCCTTTAAGCATTTAGTGTTGTGCCTTGCATGTTTTGTGTTGTGCGTGCAAGTTAGATTAAATTAGTGACCAGAGAAAGCAAACATTCCAGAGTTTGGTAAATTTTCTATTGGAGTCGGATAGTAAACCAAATTCCTTAGTACTTTAGAAGTAGTTCGTTTAACCTGGAGCACCTGGGTTTGACGAGAGTGAAATGCCTTGTTCCTTCTTCCCTAGGTGCAGTGTGGTGACTTTCCTCACCTCCTAGTATATGGGCCATCAGGTGCTGGAAAAAAGACAAGAATTATGTGTATCCTACGAGAACTTTATGGTGTCGGGGTAGAAAAATTGAGAATTGAACACCAATCTATCACAGTAAGCATCTCTCGTCAGTGTTCTGTAGATGTTTCCGGCAAGGATTTTCAATTTTGGTTATGTATACACCCCTCCCCACTAATGGCTGCCTTGTGTGTGACTTAAGAAATTGTGTGTGTGTGTAGTATGCATACATCAGTTGAAACAGACATTCACAGTGTTGTAAAAGTGAAAATCCACAAAAGTAATTAGCTGTAGAACATGCATGCTTTAATTTGGTACATGGTCGTCATCTCACACCAGTTGTCTGAGAGGGATTGCAAAGACACATTATTAAGCGGGAAGAGTAAAACAGGTGTGCATGGGATTCCCTCTTTCTATGTTATTGTTTGCCATGGAACATGAGTATGTTTTCCTTTATTTCTGTGTTAACATGGAAGACTGTTCAGGTAGTTAGTGATTGGATATACATGAGAAAAAGAAGATAGCCAGTAAGCAAATGTTGAGCAGATTCTTGTTTCGTTCACAGACTCCATCTAAAAAAAAAATTGAAATCAGCACCATTGCCAGTAACTACCACCTTGAAGTTAATCCCAGGTAAACTGCTACTAAATATTATTAGAAAAGTGGTAGAAATTACAATTTTTAGCAAAAAAAAAAATAGTTTACAGTCATTGTCCTCCAGCTTAGAGTTATTTCTTGAAATACTGCTGTACGTTTGAAAGCTTGGTCCACAAAGCAGATTAAGGTAAAGCTGGTTGCTTGACCCACAGCCTGGTGTTGGCTACTGTGCCCTCACTGAAGTCCGCTTGCTCTGCAGAGCTCACAGTTTCCAGTTCCTTGCGTGAATTCTGTTGAGCTATCCTGACTCAGTGTTGGTGAGCGTAAACAAAGCTGTCTAAAAAGTCAATCCTGTCTGGAATAAGTATTTCAGATACCGAATGTGGGCTACCATCCTTCTTTGGTCTAGTTTGTGTTTCGTTGTCTCTATTGGAGGATTATGTTAGGCAATAGCTATTGCCTGGGTGCCTACTGAGATAGAAGGTCCAAGTCCTGCTGTGGGGGTTGGGGGGACACTGGGGACCCATATTACAGTATCAGTTGGGAAAAGTGTCAGAGGTCCTTAGGGCAGCAACCACCACGGACCATGTCACCGAGGTGAGTGTCTCTGAAAAGACGGTGGAATGGAGGGAGCGGGAGGAGGAGTCTTAAGCTCATGCTTGTGTGGATTTGGTGGCAGGCACTATGTATGCTCTACACACACTGTCTCCTTCAGTCCGTAGAGTAACTCTTACACAGTTCATCAAGAGAAAGATGGGGAATGGATCAAGTTATAAAACTAAGAGTGTTTGCTCTGTAGGCTACTTGGGGAATATACCAACTTCATGCCTGGGAAAATGGTCACCAGAGTCCAGATGTTCTGGTCCAGCTATGACAAAGAGAAGAAAACTTAATGCCGTGTGGGTAATTGTAAAGTAAAATGGACAAATGAGATGTAATTAGGTCTTTCTGTAGTGGTAAGGTAGTAGCAGGGTATTTGCTAAACTGTTAGTTTTCTCCTTAAGTAGTAACATTACTGTGAGAGCACACTGAATGCTTTCATACTAATACAATTGAAGTTTGTTAATGAGCCCAAAATATCCCAATTTTAAAGGTTTATAATAGTAACTACATATTACTAGTTTCAACAAAAATTTTAAGCACAAGATTGTACAATTGTAGCCAGGCATGTGTATACTCAAGATGCTGATAAATTGAAAATTGAAAACCAACATGGACCACAAATCAAAATACCATATCAAAAACAAAAGAAAGGAAAACAAACTGCCTGAAATTTTTCGTGTACTAACAGCTTATGAGTAAGGGTGTAATACTTGTTAAGTATTTATAGCCGTGTAATCGTCATTCTCCTGTTGTATAGTGATGCGGGAAACAGTGATCGGGTCGTAATTCAGGAGATGCTGAAGACAGTGGCTCAGTCACAGCAGCTTGAAACCAGCTCACAAAGAGACTTCAAAGGTGAGTGGAGGAGGCTAGCCTCCTGTGAGGCTGCTGGGCACCAGCGCTTCTTCTTATTGGAGTTCAAAATGAATGTGTGCTGGGTACAGTGGCATTTGGGAGGCAGAGGCAGTAGGATCTCTGTAGTTCAAGGCCAGTGTGGTCTACATAGCGAGCTCCAGAGCAGCCGGGCTCCATAAAGAGACTGGTCTCGAAAGAAAGAAAGAAAGAAAAAAATGAATGTGAGCCCCAGCCTCTGCTCGTGGTGTTTGCAGTCCTCTGTCTGCGGTGCCTGTTTGACATTTCAGAACAAGTACTGGGAACACTTATCATTTAAAATAAGAAACAACGTGATTTTAAAATAACTGGTTTGTGACCAAAACTTCCCGTTGTCAACTGTGAACAAAGAAAATGAAAACCAGCTGTAACCCCTCTCGGACAGTCATGACTGATGGTGACTTTGGCTGCCAGTGTTTCTTATACACATGCAATGCTTACATTAAGTCTTCGTGATGACAAAAATGCCGGCATTTGATGTGTTTCATATATGTTGTCAAATTCTTCATCTGTGGGACAATGTAAATTTGTATTTCTCCAAAGCAGTTATCTAATCTGCATGTTGTTATTTTTTATCTTTGTTATTTTGGAGGAAAAAAGTCATTTTTTCTTTTGTATATATATTTATTGTTTGGATTATTCATAGTTACTTTTAGTCTATTTCTTTTGAATGTGTCTATGGTATGTGTCGCCATGGTGTGATGTACAGTGCAAATGTGTGCAAGTGCACATGGAGGCCAGAGTCTTCCTGGCTCGCGCCCTGTCTTCCTAGCTCAATCTTCAGTTTATCCTTGAGGTGGGGTCTCTCACTGAACCTGGATACACTGATTTTGGCTCTACTGAAGAGCCTGTGAGCTCCAGGGATGCAGCTATGTCTGTTTCTCCAACTCTGAGTTTTATGGCCGTCTTTTTACATGGTTTCTGGAGCTGAACTCAGGTGTGCGTGGAGCATACTCTTAGCAGGAAGCGCCTTTGTTACTTATAGAACCAACTACTTGCTCAGTTCTCACTGTCAGGGTCCCAAGTTCTCAGCCACAGATTGGGCCCTGTGGGGCCTGCTCCTGCTTATGGCTTCTGCGTTCACCGGCTGTGACCTGTGTGTCCTGTGTGTGGTCTGTGGTTCTCATTCTCACAGCTGGACAAGTGTTATGGATTCCTCTTTTCACTCCCACTCAGGGTGATGTTGTGTCTTTGTCATTGTTCCCTTTATGCAAATGGGAATGGAGTTTGACTTACACATTGAGGTCATTTTGTCTGTGTACACAATTAAACAGAATCCTGCTGCTATTGCTGTCCTTTGGAAAGTTTGTTAATATAGCAAAAAAAAAAAAAATGCAAAGCTTGGATTCACCCCCTGCCTATTCATAGTTTCTGAACCACTTGGGGCTGACTGGTCCTTGATTGCAGCCAGATGCAATTTTCCTGTACGTCCTCCCAGATTCTCCTGTTGACTGTACCCATTAGCTATGACTCTTGCATCAGAGATTTCCAAAGTATTAACAAGTTCCTTGAGTTTATAGCATAGATCAACACATCCTTGTCTTGCACCTTTTTTTTTTTTTTGCCATAAAAGCATTTATTAAAGGGGAGAAAGGGAGAGAGAGAGAGAGAGAGAGAGAGAGAGAGAGAGAGAGAGAGAGAGAGAAAGCTTGTCTTGCAACTTTGTTATGATAAAAGCTGAGATGAAGTGAGAAGTTCTAATTTAACTTCATTTTGACCAGGGTTTCTTAGTCTTGTTTGATTATAACATTTTAAAAAATATGATTCTGCCCTTTGCAGAGGTGAAAGTAGAATATCAGCCGTCTATTTAGGACGTCACACCTATTAATATGATTAATATGATTAATATGATTCTGCCCTTTGCAGAGGTGAAAGTGAAATATCAGCCATCTATTTAGGACGTCACACCTATTAATGAGGACACAGTAAAGGCAGATGGTGACTTAACGCTTGAGTGGCCTCCAGTTGAAGCTGGTTTGTTTCTTTTTGACCCAGTGGTATTATTGACAGAGGTGGACAAACTCACAAAGGATGCTCAGCATGCCTTGCGCAGAACCATGGAGAAGTACATGTCCACCTGCAGGCTGATCTTGTGTTGCAATTCCACATCTAAGGTGATCCCCCCGATCCGCAGTAGGTGCCTGGCAATTCGTGTGCCTGCTCCCAGCATTGATGACGTAAGTCATGTTAAGCTTTCCTGAAATATCTTGGCTCAAGTTTTGTTTTCTAAAACATGGTGAAGCATATCAGACAGACCGAAAGGTCAACCATTAGTAGGTGTACAGAGTGATGTGTTTACTGGTAAATACAAATATAAAACATGTTCTCTTGCATCTATCTTTTAACAAACGAGTGTTATGAATTCAGTGCATAAGGACTGATGAAGTATTTAATGTCTTCTACCTGAAGCTGATTTACTTTGTTAGAGGGGAAATGGAGCATAGGGACGTAGAGAACGTGAGAATTCCTGGTTCCTTTGGGGGAGTCAGTGCACTGTTTTCCCTTTCATCTTAACAGCTGTCAATAAATGTACGAGTTTCTCCCAGTAGACAGCGCTCACTCATAACAGACAGTGAAGACTGCACAGCAGCAGCACTGTGAAAGGGCTCCACAGCCATGCGGACAGAAGTTAGACATTGGCTCATGTATTTTCGTCTTTGTTGACTTGTCTTTCAGATTTGCAGTGTGTTATCCACTGTCTGCAAGAAGGAGGGTCTGGCTCTTCCTTCGAAGCTGGCTCACAGGCTGGCAGAGAAGTCCTGCAGGAACCTCAGGAAAGCCTTACTGATGTGTGAAGCTTGCAGAGTGCAGCAGTGAGTGGGGCCGGCACAGGGAGCATCGGGAGCATGGCGATGTGGTGTTGATTTATTTTCTCTTGTGTCATAGGTACCCTTTTACTGAAGACCAAGAAATCCCCGAGACAGACTGGGAGGTGTATTTGAGGGAGACTGCAAATGCTATCGTCAGTCAGCAGACTCCACAGAGGTAACAGTGTGAGGGAGGCACAGACACCATGATGTTTACAAGTATAATTCTCGAGTCTCATTTGAAAAGGGAAAAAATTGCATGTAAGACCTGAAATACAGTGATCCTAAGTAGTTAGTGTGTATAGTTTGTTTTTCTTCAATCTGTTTAACATGTAAAATTGAACTTTATTCATCTTCCTCCCCCCCCAGAAAGTAGCTTAGTTTTATTGCACAGCATAAAGTGCCTGGTGTGCTCAGGCTGAAAGAACAGTTGTCATTGTCGTAATTGCTTTGTAATTGATGCGGAATGTGCTAGAAAGACACTGAGCTTCCAGTTTGAGAGCTAACTTAGCCAAATGTTTCTCTCATGGAGATACTGTTTGTTGTCCTGCCAAGGGCACTTGTGCTTTGGTACAGAGATCAAAGAGATTGTACGTTATGGGTCCAGAACTGCAAGACACTGCTCATGCCCAAGGACAGGATCTGTGGTGAGGAATACGAAGTACTTAGAAAGCATCGTTGTGCCACACTCCAAAGTTGTTTCCTTTCACGTCTGTGGGTTTCTTACTCAGTAGTGGACAGGACTGAAATGTCTCAGCCACTAGTTGTTTAGTTTATGGCAGCTTAACTAAGACAGGCTCCATAGCTCTGAATAAACATGACAATTTTGAGGTCCCCTACTGTTGCAGTGTGGCATTTTCTCAGCCTCACTGAAGCGCAGCCTCATCCTTGCCGTCACAGCTGAGAAGCCAGCCGCCTTGAGCCCCAGGGGGAGTAGATTGTTTTTAGGGTGCAGAATAGACTTGAGTGCAGCCATGAGTGCCTGAGCATCCCTGGTTTAGATGAAAACATTGGTGAGAGGAGTGTGTGTTTCTAGGTAGATATCAGATGAGTTAGGGTTCGGAAGATTCTTCTGTCAGTTAGTTGAAGGCGCAAGTCATAAACAATCCCACACCAGTTTGGAATTGTGATTAATAGGGTGGTATTTATTTAAAGGGGAATAAACTTACAGATCACGGTCCCAGACAACAGCCCTCTGCGCACGCAATTGGGAAGAAGTCTAGTCGCCAGAACCGGAGCAGGAAGTAAAGAGAGAGAGGAGGGAAGTGGCCGCTTTTTTTAAAGGGAAAGATACCACGCCCCAATGGGCTGGTATCTTGGTGGCTATTGGCTGGAGGAGCGGAAGGACCTCCCGCAACACCTCCCCCTTTTATTTAAGTAAGAGAGTTCTAAACCTACTATGAAATTATATACAATAAGTACAAATATCCTATTCTAACTAGCTTAGGTCTTATATAATAAATAGCTTGGCTAAGTCATGAGTCGAAAGTAACTACATTTATATAGTCTTCAACCCCATCGAAGATCTGAGAAGGGAAATAATGTTACCTGAGTAATTAGGAAGTGCAATCAAACAACTTCTAAAACATGCAACAAATCACAGAGACAACTAGCTACCTGGGCAATCACCCAAGGTCACGTTTGCAGCGTTGAAGCAACCAACTTTGGCTAAGGCCTAACATAACTGACACACCATTTTCAAAGGCAAGAAACTTGTCAAAACTATCTTACCCTGTCTTGGCAGGATATGACAGTCCTGTTTTTTCCATTCACAGATACTCTGTATTTCTGTCAGTGGTTGAGGTATGGGCATTTCTTTACCCAAAGGCCAGTTCAGCCAAGAAGAAAGGCTCCGGGTGGAGTGTCTTTGGTGCTCAACATTCTCTCGGGAATAGAGCGGTGTTGCCAGGAGCAATTGTGTCTCACTACCACAAAACTCTGAGTTAGATTAAAGGCCATTTTCTACAGCTCTTTGAAGAGGTTGAAGATTATCTATCTATACTGAGTATAATCTCTATGTATCTAAAGAACCTGATTAGTCTAATTATAAATGACAAACTTAGAATACTATTGATCTATATAATTCTCAATACCTATCTAACTTAAAGACTAAGACAATAAATAACTGTGAAACAAATGAGGACAATGACCTCCAAATATAAGCAATGTACAAATATACATTGCAGTATGGTAAATATATATCAATACACAAGCAATATGTAAATATCTTAATCAGAGGTAGAAATGTACACTGCAATATGGTAAATATATACAATATATATCAATACAATATATGTCAATACATAAAAAATGTTTTTAAACAGAGGTAGAAACATGCATGCATACAATAGTCAATATAATTTCACTTTGTATCAATATATAAGAATCGATACCAATACATTTGTCTCAAAACAATAACTCACAAGTACCAACAAGTGGTTAGTGCAGGTGGTTAGTGAGACCTTGTGCTGCTGCTGTGTTGTACTCTATGTGTGACAAAGAGAGGAGTTTGAACGTGTGCTTTTAAGAGAGAACTTCTAAATCCCTGTCTTGATTTACCTGCAGTGGAGCATCTGCAGTAGCTTATTCAGAACCCTGGAGAGTTGTGTTTTTCTTGGTAATGCATTGTAGAAAGACAGAGACAGTTGTTTTCTGAGTTTAGGGAATATCGTTATTTATTCTTGTTCTGACATGCAGTGTGTGCATTTCCGTCCCATCCTCCAGAAAATGCTATGAGGGAAGCCTGAGTTAGGGACTCGGGTTTGCACTCGTATTGGCTTATCCTGGTTGAGGTTATCCCGGAGCTCTGCCTGTCCCTTCTGTGAAGGTCAGCTTTGTGTCCCTGCTGCATTGTTTATAGACTAGGTTCATACTTCATGCTGACATTACCTCATCTCTTGTGTGATCGACTGGAGACAGGCCAGTCTTTTCCCAGCCTCTCTGTAGATACTTTAAGCATAAAATTCTAAGCTGCATAAACATAGTACTTGATTCATCAGTAGAGTGAGTGTATTTAGTTTCTGGTGTGAACGAGCTCCAGTTCCACATTTCAAGTTCTTGATTTCTGTTTTTTCTTAATTTTTATTACTCTGCATGCTTTTGTGTGTGTGTTCATGTTTGTGTGTGTTTATACGCGTGCACTCGCTCATAAGTGCAAACAGCCGTGAGTGTGTCTCTGTAGAGATCAGAGGATGGCTTTTGGGAGTCATTTTGGCCCTTCACCATGGGTTCTGGGCAATCAGACTCAGGTTATTAGGTTTGCAAAACAAGCAGATTACCCAGCAATCCATCTCTCAGGCCCCGGAAGTCTAGATTTCCCTTCAGCACTATTGTGAGTGACATAATGAGGAGCCCTTATTATAAATACCTACTGTTAAAAAGTATGGAAAAAAAACTTTCCAAAACTGAACTGGTCCTTGGTCCTGGTGGATTATCCTAGGAAGCTGAGGCAGAAAGAGTGCTACCAATTCAAAGCCGGCATGAGCTACATGAGGCCCAGGCCAATTGGCCTACAGAATGAGACTGTTTGAGAAGATAAACTGAAGTGGATGTACTGGGGCTGTCTCTCATTGGTACAGCACAAGTCAGGCAGCTTCTGTCTACAGCTGGGTGATAAATCAAGTAAGAAACTTGACCTTACCAGCTGGGTCATTAAAATTGTTCCTTCTTTTTTTTTTTATCACAAAGTGGCAATTTCTTTGTCTTTCGTAGGCTCCTTGAAGTCCGCGGGAGGCTCTATGAGCTTCTCACTCACTGTATTCCTCCTGAGATGATAATGAAGGTAAGTGGCCCTGTTTGACATCTTGAGCATTCCTAGCTATAACCTGACACTAGTCCTGTGATCACAGAGCTTTTGTAATGCTAAGGTACATCATCATCAGTTTTAGCATTTCAGTAATTCTACAGATGCATTCTTCCTATGTGCCAGGCACACTTAGGGGACCACAGAAGATGGGAGGGAAGACCTCAGTTGTGATGCTGTTTTCATGGGAGTGACACAGGAGACAAGTGAAGAATATTTCTAATGTATTGAGTCTTTAAAGAAAGGAAGGTCAAGTAATAACAGAGCCGAGTTATGCACAGCCATGGTCGGCTGCTCAGGGAAAGGTTTTTTCCAGCTGACATTCAGCACTAAGGATGGAACTGTATAAGTGGTTGAGAAACAGATGTTCTAGGAAAGACATGGTGTACGTGGAGAAATGAGGCCGAGGATGTAGGTACAGTCTAGTCTTTGTAGGATCACTCTGCTGGCCGCTTAGCTAAATTTGCTGATTTCAGGTATTAGGGAATTCACAGTTTGATTCTATTGAAATTGCACAGTAATGTGAACAAACTCACATGATACAGAATACAAGGTCGTCCTTTCTATATAGGTGTTATTAATGCTTTGAATAGACTTGTTCTTTTCACCTAGTAACAGGTGCTGTGTGCATGTGTGTGTGTATGTGTGTGTGTGTTTAGTAGTGTGTAGTCTGTTCACTGTACTGAGTCTTCATTCAACAGCATAGGCTAGATGACCATGTCAGTTTTTTGAAGGTTGCCTTTATTGGTGCAACTTTGGATTGCCTATATTATTAATGTAATAAATATGATAATAACTGCCTTGGGACTTAGGTCATTGCACCCTTGTGCAACTGCACACAGCTGCTCTCAACTTATGAGGGCTTTTTCTTTTTTTCTGATAAACCCATAATAAGTTGAACATGTCATGCAAATGACGTAGCCAGGTCTGGTGGCCACTTGGATGAGGTAGAAGGATCTCTTGAGCACATCAGCCTGGGCCACAGTGAGACCTTGTCTGAAAGAACAGAAGAGAATTTAGTGCATCTTACTTACCCATCAGACAGCACAGGTCAGTGATAATGTGCTGTAGATTATGACTGTCACCATCAGGATCATGTGACTGGTGTGATTCCCTACATGGTGCCACGGTCTCAAGAGAATATTATACTGCATATCTCTAGCCCGGAAAAAGATCAAAATCTAAGATACAATTTACTTTTTTAACCATTTTTTAAAAATTTTTTGAGCTTATAATTACCCCTTTTCTCTTTCCTCACTCCAAGCCCTCCCCATACCCTTTTTCTTCCTTCTTCTTGCTGTCTTTAAAATTCATGGCTTCTTTTTTATTAATTGTTTACACATACACACACGCACACAGATTTGGGTGCATGTGTGTATTCCTAAAGACATATGTACAACTTGCTCAGTCTGTATAATGTCAGTTGTATCAAGATACACTTTCTTCTGCACCTGTCTTCTGTATCATCAATAAAGCTAACAAAGCGAAAGGAAAGAAAAAAATGATCCATTAATTCAGACTGTTGCAAGGGATTTTCTGTGTTTGGAATTTGGAAGACATTAGATAAGCGCCAGGTTTTATTGTATACATGGTGTTTTTGGCTTTGTTGAAGACTGCTGATTCATACAAAAAAGCAACATATATATACATATATATACATATATACATACATGTAAGTATATACGCCTGCATACAGAAATAAAAACTATATTAAAGCTTTACCTTTATGAGGGAGAGGTGTAAGCATGTTTGGCTATTTTTCCCCCAGACTGCTTTTTAAGTCTCCTTCCTTCTGTAGGGCCTGCTCTCAGAGCTCTTACACAACTGCGATGGGCAGCTGAAAGGGGAGGTGGCACAGATGGCAGCCTATTATGAACATCGACTGCAGCTGGGCAGCAAAGCCATTTATCACTTGGAGGCATTTGTGGCCAAGTTTATGGCCCTTTATAAGAAGTTCATGGAGGACGGACTGGAAGGCATGGTTTTCTGATGCAGCCAGCGGCTCCTCCAAGTGCCTCAGAAGTTGCGTTTATGCCGATTTGCTCTGGGACTGTGGGTACAATAAACTTCTTTCTTTACTAAATTGTTATTGTGGGTTTTTTTTTATTTGTTTTTAAATGAATCGTCTCTGAACTATTAATCATTTTTATTCATTATTTTTATATGTATGGGTGTTTTGCATGCTTGAGTATGAATGCTTCTGTACCATGTTCATTATTGCTGCCAGGAGAGGGTGCTGGAGCCCCTGGGACCTGAGTTACAGATGTTTGTGAGGTGCTGGGTATTGAACGTGGTCCTCTGCAAGAACAAGTGACTTTTGGCCACTAAGCCATTTCTCTAGCTGCTGAACTATAAAAGACTTGCAAAGCCTCTATGATCTTGCCCTTAGTGTTGTGGTATACTGGGAATCCTGTTTCTTTTTCTTTAATTTTTTAAAGGGTATAAATATAGAGGGTGGACACTGAAATGTCCAGATTCCTGTGCTGCTTTACAAGGAAATACCCAGAGATTGTTGTACAGAGTTCACATAAGCCACAGGACCTCTATAGAAAATGTAACCATAGCTGGGCGGTGGTGGCGCATGCCTTTAATCCCAGCACTCGGGAGGCAGAGGCAGGCGGATCTCTGTGAGCTCGAGACCAGCCTGGTCTACAAGAGCTAGTTCTAGGACAGGCTCCAAAACCACAGAGAAACCCTGTCTCGAAAAACCAAAAAAAAAAAAAAAAAAAAAAAGGGCTACATGAGCTTTGCCAGCTGCCAGTCTTTCCTCCTGGAAGCCTTTTTTATGTTAATCTATAGAATTTCTAGCTTCAAACTAGACTCTGCAGAGGTGACTCACTTAGATTTTCTTCTGTCCTTTAAGACTGTCAAAGAGTTTTGATCAGGAGAATAATGTAACACTTTGGAACAAAGATCCATCCTAGGAGTCCCACACTGGAGGATGGAGAACCTCCACAACCACCATGACCTTAGCCTCGGTGCTGTGGTAGACAGGAGGGATGGGGACCCAGACACTGCAGAAAGCCAGCATGCTTAAGCCCCAAGGGGAAACACAGGACCAGGAGATCTTATCCAAGTCATGGATGATGGAGGAAGGTCATTGGTTAATTAAAAAAGAAACTGCTTGGCCCTCATAGGTTAGAACATAGGTGGGTGGAGTACAGAGAACAGAATGCTGGGAGGAAGAGGAAGTGAGCGCAGATTCAGGGCAGCTCCTCTCAGAGGCAGACGCGATGCAGCCAGCTGCCAAGTCAGACGTGCTGAATCTTTCCCGGTAAGACTGGTGCTACACAGATTATTAGAGATGGGTTGATCGGGATATGAGAATTAGCCAGTAAGGGCTAGAGCTAATGGGCCAAGCAGTGTTTAAAAGAATACAGTTTGTGTGTTGTTATTTCGGGGCATAAGCTAGCCAGGCTACCAGGAGCTGGGGCGGCTAGAACACAGCCCGCAGCTCCCATTACACATGGAACCAATGTAAGTGTTAGAGCTCTGTAGGGAATGTATCATGACAATTGTGAGCCTTGGAACACCACAAAATTATACTGCATAACAAATCTCACACAAGAGATTTATTAGAAGGGAAAAACTCAGGAAGGCAGCTGCCTCTGCTTGGGCAAGAAGCAGAAGAAAATTGAACAGACGATAGGGTTTATATATTTTCTTGGGGAGGGGAACAGAGCTTTCCAGGATGGAGATTTCAAAGGTGGGGATTTGTGGGATTTCAAGTCCTGAGCTTGGGTGGACTTTTTACTCTGTATGGTAAGGAATGGGTCTAGCCATTAGGGCAATTAGAGTGTTCTGTGGGTGGTATCTGGTGGTTGGAGGTTCTCATGTGAGGGACTTGGCGACTCATGTGCCTTGAAAGGCTTCCAGTAGGTACAAAAAGAAATATTTATTTGTATTCTCACAATGTTCATTATAGACTACTGAATAGGGAACATTTGACCAGAATTTAACTACTTCTCATTGTCGCTAAAATCCCTGATAAAATTACAGACCATCATTCACTCTAATCAGAGCCCAAATGTAGTTGGTGGAGTCAAGTGGCAGAGAAGGTGAATCTTCATTTTATATATTGGTCACAGACTATACATTACATGGTTGCTAATACTATGCACAGACACTGAACCTGTTAACCATCGTTAACCATCAAAGATGGTGGATTAAGCTCCTGGATCTCATCCAAAGGTAAATTTGGGTCTAGGTGTTCTGGGACACAAACTCCTTGATGGACACACATGAACTCATTAGGGAAATTCACACTTCAGTTGTGACGTCACCTCTCAGCACAACCTTTAGGACAATTGTTTTTATGGTTGAAGAAGGACTTATCCACTTAACACCAAGAGAACCTCAAAAGAAAACAGTGAGCAGGAATCGGAACCATCACCAACTCCAGAAGAAAATTGATAAGGTCCATTATAGACAAAGGTGCCTTACAAACGCATAAAAACTATTTGGCCCACTGTATAACTTGGATTGTTAACACATATTATCTAAACTGTGGCAGGATTGCATAGTTAAAGCAAATCTCTCAAACATTGATTTCCTGAAACATTATTGAGCACCTGTTCTTAGGCCTGGTTCACAAATGTTTACCACTTGTTTGTTCTGTGGTTTCATCAAGTTAGCTTTAGTTTGATTTTATAGCTAGTGACAAAGCTTGTGTCCAATGCGTTATGTAACCTTTAAAAGAATGGAAAATGGGGAAAATCCAATTTAGATTATTTTAAAATATCTTTTCAGATAATTTGACTTGGTCTAAAATTTAAATCCAACTTTCTTCTAATACAATATTTTGCAAAAAAGAGAACAAGGTAAAAATTTAAAATTTTTGGTTGTCAGTTTTGGAAGTATTTACAAGAATAAATGGAGAACAGAATTTAATAGCATATTGGATTTCTATAAATTTCATGCTAAGAATTACAGCTACAGACTGTTAAGGTTGTTTTAAATTGTTTCCAGTTTTAGTGTTCCACATGTATTTTAGCTAAGTATCTGACATCCTTTTTTTTCCCCCTCATGGTATAGACTTAGGCAGATAGAGGGATGTGCGGGGAGATGAGTGGCAGATTGGGTGGATGGGTGGATAGCTAAGTAAATGGATGTATAGATGGATGAATCGATAGATGGATGAGTGGATGGATGGGACGATGGGTGATAGATGGGTGGGTAGGCAAGTGCATGGGTGAATGGATGAGGGGATGGATGGGAGGATGGATGGATACATGAAGGCACGGATGCATGGGTGGGTGGTGGATAGAAGATGTGTAAGTTTGTACATCACTGTACCACAGAAAGCAGATCAGTGCACAAACCATGAACTTCACTACTTAGATCTTATTCACTAAAATACTGTTAGAAGATGGATGTTTTCATCCCTGTACATTCTTAACACATCAAAATTATGAGCATAGGATGATGAGGGGGTGTGAACGCTGTGTAATATTTACTGAAATAGGCAGCACTTTTGAATCTGTTACAAACTGGGGGGAATATATCAGAGTAGCAAGGAGCTTTTTATTTTGAAGGAGAGTATCTGTTATCTTTCAGTATCGATGTAGTTGTAAATTGACTCTAAAGTGGTATTAAAAACTGTCAAACAGTTCAGGAGTCATATCTAAATAAAACCACACGTGTGTGTCTACATGCTCTGCTTATTTACAACGACACTTAACTCCTCAGGGAGAGAAGCAAGACACACAGGGTCTCTAGCTGATGTTTTCCTTGGGAGACTGGGCGATCCACTGCCATCTGTACTAAATTTCTGTGTGACCACAGGCCCTGAGGGATTCTGTGAATGCAGAGGGGAAGCACTAGTGTAGGTCAACACCTTGCTGGAAACAGTAACAACACGATCGTTGGGTAGAGAGACCAGGGCAACGAGGGCCCTAGCGTGTTTAGTCTCCATAATAATCATGAATAATCTGTGACACTCGTGGCACATGAGGTATTTTTACTGTTTAATTTCTTCCCATTTCACCTGGAGAAACCAGAGTAAAGGCACATTATTGACTGGGTCTTGAAGTTCCAACGAGTTACCTAATGGTCACAAAGTGTTGAGCCCGGCACAGAAGACAGGAATGAAGGGGGCTACAGATGCCCTAAGACAGTTAGATGCTGGCCTGGCACCATTCCATCCTCTCTGCAGTTGTTGAAATCCACCCGTTGATTGGTCATTCAAAGGTTCAGAGGAAGGTATAGCTTCATTCTGAGGTCGTTTAGTCACAGTATATATGATGAGAAATTATCAAGATGTTATGGATTAGTCTGATAATTGAGCTCTAAGGAGATAGCTCAGTTGATAAAATACTTAACAAGCAAACATGAGGGCCAAAGTTTGATTTCCAGAGTCCCCATTAAAATAAGCAAAAGCCTAATTTGGGCCTATGCAGGCTCCCCCACTACTAGTCCAGAGTGAGTGAGCTCTTACTAGTTCAGATCAGCTGCTTCTGTGGGTATCCCCATCATGGTCTTGATCCCTTTGCATGTGGGAGTCAGTTGTGAGGCTTGGGCAATCTGTGGGGTCCCTGACAGTGGTACCAGAATTTATCCCTAGTGACTGAGCTGTTGTCTAGGAGCACATTCTTTTTGGAGGGATTCCTTGCTCACCCTAGATAGAGGGGGGAGGGCCTTGTTCATGCCTGGAAGTGAAGTGTCAGAGTTTGTTGATTGCCCATGGGAAGCCTGACCCTTTCTGAGAGTAGATGGTGGGAGTTGGTGGGGGAAGTGGGAGGAGGAGAGGGGGTGGGAACGGGGATAGCTATGTAAGATGAGAAAAAATTGTATTAGGAAAATCTTAATAAAAAATAAGCAAAAGTTGGACTTGGTGGCAAAGAGGGAACAAAGTTAAGTGAATCTTTGGGGCTCACTAGCCAGCCAGCCAGCCATAGGCAGTCCCAGGTCAGTGGGGTATCTTGCCCCCAAAATGGCACCTGAGAAATGACACCTGAAGCTGGTCTCTGGCCCACACATGCACATACCCAGGGTTGCGCGCACACACACACACACACACACACACACACACACACACAGTAAAATAAAAAAAAAAATCTCACTTCCAGCAGTCAGAAAACAGAGTCAGGCGGATCTCTTGAGTTGTAGGTCAGCCTGGACTACCCCGGAGTGAGTTTCAGGACAGCCAGAACTGCATAGAGAAACCCCATCTCAAAAGAAAACAACATAAAAATCAATTAATAATGTTTCACAGATTTGTTTTAGGCTTTTGGCTATTTAGGAATTATCGTTTGTCTATCTGTTGTTGAGGTGTTTGAAATGAGTACTTTATAAGCACCTGCTTTAATATCTTATGTCTCTGGGGCTAGCAATGGGTGGAGTGATGTGTCTGAACTTTATATATTTTGCACAAGTTCATAGGGTTATGTGTAAGCTAAATATATGCTAAGAAATCAGTAAGTGCTATTTTATGAATATTTAAAAATCTATTATACCTGGACTCCCAACATACAAAGTGGCCAGTAAAGTTTTTTGGACATGTCTGCTATTCCTCATCTTTCAGAGAGAAAAACCTGCCATTCAGGTTGTCCTCTCTATATCTCTCTGCTCACCTTGACAAAACAAGTAGTGTGTTCTTATATATATGAGATGCAATTTTTAGATTAGGGAAAGTCTGCCTGTCACGAGCACCAAATGTGTAAGTGTCCCAATTGGATCACAAATCTGTAAGCTCTAACAGTGTGCACTCCAATCAGTGCCCCTAAGTAACTGAAAAGGGACAGAACACCTAAGGTGGGAATCTGCATTTTTCTCTAAGTGTTTGCTCTTAGGGGCTGGAGAGATGGCTTAGTGGTTAAGGGCCCTGGCTGTTCTAAGGACCCAGGTTTGGTTTCTAGCATCTACATGGAAGCTCACAACCCTCTGTAACTCCAGTTGCCTCAATCAAAAGGGAATCTTTCTGGGCAGAGTAACTCTTGCCTGTTATCTTCCTTAGGTTTCTATTGCTGTGGTAAAACACTGACCAACAACATATTGGGGAGGAAAGGGTTTATTTGACTTCTCCCCATCCCAATCAATCCTGCGGGTTGTCAGGGCAGGAACTCAAGGCAGGAATTCAAGCAGCAGCCATGAAAGAGTACTGCTTACTGGCTTGCTCCACATGGCTTGCTTACCTTGTTTTCTTTTGCAACCCAAGTTTATGTGCCCAGGGGTGGCACCTCCTCAGTGAGCTGGGTCCTACAATATGATCCGTTAATCAAGAAAATGAACCATGGACTTGCCTAAAGGACAACCTGATGGAGATGCTTTCTCAGTCAAGGTTCCCTTTTCCCAGATGACCTTGGCTATATCAAATTGACAAAAAAGCTAACTGCGGTGAACTCCCTGACCAGCAGGAAAGGATGACCACCAGACGAGGATTCTTCCCAAATCATGCTTTATTGGAGCCTCTTGGTTGAAGGGAGAGTGGAAGTGAGGGGCCCCGAGCGCCAAACGGCAGCTGCTTATATAGGGGGTAAGGGAACGAGTTGTGCCTGGATTGGCCCATGCGTGCCTGCCGATGCTCCTGGCCACGGGATTGGCCCTAAGCACATCATCGTCACTGCACATACGAGAGGCACGGTTCCACTGCATTGCCTAATATGGAGCTGTCCAGCAAGCGAGGCCGGGGCCAAGCGCCATCTTGTAATGGCGGCCACTCAATCGGCTCCCAGCAGCTCCCCCTTTTTGTTTCTCTCTGTAGGCCAGTGAGAAGGTCTTACTCCCGTTCAGGTCCTCACCTCATGATGCGAGGACCGATCAAAGGAGGCCCAAAACTCCTGGTACTCCTTCTCCCGTGCAAAGGAATAAACTCCTGGGAGGTGCAAAGGCAGTACTCAGAGTAAAAATGCATACCTTCCTCAGTGCAATGGAGAATTTCTCCCTGAGAGTGCAAAGGCTATGCAAGGAACAAACCTACCGGCCTTTTAACCATACTTGGGGTGAATCGCCGTTCTCCAAAGTGGCTAATGCTTGTAGAACCGCAACCTTATCTCGAGATGTTTGAGCTCGGAGGCGGCATATTAGCCAAAGGCAGACTATACATTCTCCCATGCAGCATGCAAAAAACAATCCTTATATCCGAAAACCTTTTGTTGCAGCCTCTAGTGAAATTAGCAGGGGCCCATTGAGGCCCAGAATAGCCTGTACCATTACTCACTTTGCACTTATTAGTGGTATTGGTAGCACAACTAAAGTTGCTCTGTCCAGCCTGCCCTCCCTGAAGTAACACAAAAAGGGGAGAGATCAGAGCAACTGCCATTAACCCTGCAGAGGAGCCATTTATTATAGGGCGTTAGCAGATTTTAAGAAGGTTCCATTGAACCAAAAAGCCTGTAACATGGGGAGGCCCAAATCCTTGTTGGTAAAATAAAGCGGGGGAAAACCACGGCATTGTGGCGAACAGGAATCGGCTTAGGGAAGGCAGACAGTATTCCCCATCTCTGCTCCGCCCGAATCCGGATTGTCATCGCCACCATCATCAGGAACAGCAGCGGCATCATCTTCGACCGGATCATGGCCTTCATTGGCTGGGGAGCAATTGAATCATCCTTAATGGTTCTTGTCAATCGGCACGGAACCCAGTGAGGCACCTCTTGACCCTGCGGGAAAACACAAATAGCTCTCCTGGATCTTCTGATGACAGGATCCGGGCCATATCATTTGTTATCCAACACATCCTTCCACATGACGGCCTCTCCTTTATCTTCAAGGGTCATTGCAGCATGCCGATCAGCAGCTGTCCTGCCCTGGCCGTCAACTATCAAAAAGTTAAAAGAGTGCCAGTGCAACTCTGTTCCTGGGGGAAGCTATCTCCGCTATTTCCCCTTTCTGTTTCTGTAGGAGTTCTTTAAGGCTTCTATTTGCCCTCTCCACAATCCCCTGACCTTGGGGATTGTAGGGTATGCCAGTGGAATGTTCCACCTGAAGCTGTGCACAGAAGGCACGGAAACCTTTTGAGGAATAAGCAGGGCCATTGTCAGTTTTAAGGCGGGTGGGTTTGCCCCAAGCCGCCCAGGCCTCTAGGCAGTGGGTCTTGACATGGGTGATGGGATCCTCCATCACCGGGTATGCTGAGGCTAAGCGTGCCCAAGTGCTCTGGCTAATATAATGGCAACCCCTTCCTGGTTCAGCCGCTTGTGCACCTAATGGCGGTGCCGAGGGGCGAGACACACCCTCCATCGGTGCGCGAGCACGGGGTGGGTTATAGGCTGGGGGACGGTGATAGTCCCGCTCATACCTTTCTTCCTCATACTTAGCAGCCTCCTCCTCTAGCTCCCTCTCTTCCTGTGAGCTGAGTTCATCTTCTGACAAATTTAAGTCAGTGAACTCTGTGAGGAGTAGGTAAAGCCGGTTTTTCTGCTTTTTATCCCCTTCCTCCCGTTGAGGGTCCTCTTGAGTTTCTTCTCTAGGTATACCCTTTATCTTTCTATCCTTTTCCTTTTTACTATCCTTTTTTATCTTTATTCTTTTCTGTCTAGACCTGCCTAAGTCCCCCCCTTTTGAATCCGACTCTGATAGGCTGTCCTGGTGTGCTTGCTGTGCCCTCCTCCCTTCCCTGCGCAACCAAAAGCAGCACAGAAAAACAGCAATTATGAGGGCCACAAAGATCAAGCAAAACACCTCAGGTGCAACCCCAGCAATCATCATACCTGGGAGACTCACTCACCGACGTCGCCGCTCCGCGTGTCGAGTTCTAAATCCTCTTTGGCCCCTCACTCGGTACCAAAGCTTGTCCCAGCGTCCTGGGTTTCCGGCACCAGTTGCGGCGAACTCCCTGACCAGCAGGAAAGGATGACCACCAGACGAGGATTCTTCCCAAATCACGCTTTATTGGAGCCTCTTGGTTGAAGGGAGAGTGGAAGTGAGGGGCCCCGAGCGCCAAACGGCAGCTGCTTATATAGGGGGTAAGGGAACGAGTCGTGCCTGGATTGGCTGATGCGCGCCTGCAGATGCTCCTGGCCACGGGATTGGCCCTAAGCACATCATCGTCACTGCACATACGAGAGGCACGGTTCCACTGCATTGCCTAATATGGAGCTGTCCAGCAAGCGAGGCCGGGGCCAAGCGCCATCTTGTAATGGCGGCCACTCAATCGGCTCCCAGCAGCTAACCAGCACAGATGTCATTCAGTACGTGAGAAGCTGAGACAGAGAATGTTAAGGTTTTTGAAGTCAGCCTGTACTCCATTGCTAGATCCAGTCTCCAAGCCAACAATAAAGATGGAGTCACTAGTGCCGGCCCTGATGAACAACTAAAACCAAGAGTGCATAGAAAAATGATTCTTGGGCATGATTGCCAGGCATAGCCTTGAATGTGCTCTAATCCCCTAACCTTGGTTCCTGCTCGGGTTCTTTGTTACTTGTTTTGGAAATTGGCCTTTTCACTTTAGATTGAGCAGTATATAGGAAGACGGGGGTAATATAACTGTCCGGGAAACAACGGAGATATTCCAAAGAGACACTGTGTCCCTCCCTTTGGATGCTGGGAAATTGAAGCTACAATCTTAATAATTGGATTTCCTCCAGGAAAAGAAAGAAAAGGCAGAAGTCTGGTACTGAATGGAGAAAAAAACTTGGCTGTCAAAAAAAGATTCCGAGAGTTCTGGTCACTTGCTGGAGACACTGGAGCAGAGTGAGCAATGGCTCAGGGGTGGGTGCCACCACACCTTGATCAGGACAGCTTGGTTTTGCACACTTTTTTTTTATATTAAAAGCTAAACTCATGCCAGGACCCTAAATATGGAGTAGGGTATCACTGGACGCAATATTTGTTCCCCTTCCCAATGTGGTCACTTGGACTAAATCTTTCTCTGCTCTTTGTTCTTTCTCTATTTTGGTTTGGAAACAGGGTCTCTATGTAAACTGGCTGTTGTAGAACTCACTCTACTGATAGATCGGGCTGGCCTTAAACTCACAAGCATCCACATGCTGGGATTAAAGGTGTGCACCACCCAGTCTTTGTCTGCTCTGCACTGTTATCTACCAGGCTTATAGAGGATGAGTGGCCAAAGTCTAGGTTTTTAGGGGTGCCAGAGTCTGGGCTCTGGCTCTAACAACCCCTGAGTGCATCCCTGCCTATATGCTATCCTATGAATAACTCTTAGCCAGATGTCTGGGAGACAGGAGCAGAAATTTGGGGAGCTGGGGTGTCAGGAAACATGCAGTTGTGGGTCTGGCTGGTGAAGTCCTGGGCTGAGAAATCCCCAACACTCCTGAGATGCACAAACAGGCTCCCATGGTTTATCTGGGCAAAAGAGGAGGACTCAAAGCAGAATTTATTTTTTTATTTTTTATTTTATTTAATTTTTTGAGACAGGGTTTCTCTGTAGCTTTGGAGCCTGTCCTGGAACTAGCTCTTGTAGACCAGGTTGGCCTTGGACTCACAGAGATCTGCCTGCCTCTGTCTCCCTGAGTGTTGGGATTAAAGCCATGCGCCACCACCACCTGGCTACCAGCCCACCCTTTTAAAGTTAATGTGATCTCCATATGAACACAGGTTGAAAAGGGGTTGTTAAACAGGGCAACCAAGAATATGTAAGGGCCTTGACTCTCCTTGAACATTGGACAAGCCTCAGCATTTCTAGGTAAGCTAAAGCTACCTGGAAATCTGCCTTTGAAGAACTTATATCAATTACCCCACCACCCTCTGAGCCCCAGAAAAGTAATTGCCAGTCCCGATATGGCCCAGACTTCTGTACGAGGTGTGGGGAGGTACCTTTCTCAGATTCATGGGTCCCTTGCTCTTCAGAGAATCAAATAAATGGAAAGCTATGCTATATGATTTTATTTTAACAGCCTATCAAGGACATCCAAGTTATGAGTGAAGCCCTGCCCAATCCTGTTGTATTTAGTTCACCTCAGTAGCTACCTGCACTCCTATTCCTATTTGAAATTTCACTGAGATGCCATCAAACAGGGCTTCCTTGTGTTTCCGTGGAGGACCACTGTCCTCTAGTTGCCAGATGATGAAGAATAATATCCTTGGAAAAAAAGGCTGACAGGCACTCAATTTTATGTCAATGAATATATATACCCTCCCCATGGTGCTGGGAGAGAATTTGTGCAATTTCTTAGAAACACAATTTATCAAACCCCAATGAAAAATGAAAATGTGTGCCCCAGACAAAGCAATTCAGATTCTAGAAGTATATCCAAAGCAGGCTGGAGTTTTCCAAATCTGGTGACAAGAACATTTCTTCCAGAACCGTCTACCCTCTATGAACAGGTTGACTGTGTTTCTCTTTATTGAAGCTACTGGGCTTTTGGCACTGCCCAGAAGCACACCTGACTTCTAAGGCCTTCTGCTGGGTCACCGCCACCATGCTGTGGGGAAGCCAGATCCCAGATGTCCCAACTGGCAGCTAGCAGCTAGCGTAGCATCCCTTGGCAGACCTGTGTCAGCAAGTCTTCAGACACTTGAGATGGACAGCCCATCTGCATCCTGGGATACAGCTCCACCCATTCCCCTGACCTGTCACCAAAGCAGCACATCTGTAGCCAAAATAATTGTGGCCATCAAGTTAGGCTGTCAATATTTGATGTTTTTGGTACAATAGTTTAATTAATAGGACAGAAATGAATGGCACTACCAAGTTGTACAAATAACCCAGCTGGAAACTTTTACTGGGTAGCACTGAAAACTGATCATGGTTTCTACAGTGGCTACTCTATGATCACAAAGAGAGTAAAAACAGACTGGAGAGATGGCTCAGTGGTTAAGAGCACTGGCTGCTCTTGTAGAGGACCAGGTTCAATTCCCAGCACTGACATGGCAACTCACAATCACCCATAACCTCAGATCCAAGGGAGTCAGCACCCTTTTCCAGCTTCCATGGGCCCCGCACACATGCACTGTGTAGAAACATGCACTCATATATGTAAAATAATGAGATAACTTTTAAAGGAAGTAAAACATTTTTAATTATGTAAATGTTCATTGTGCATGCTAATGTGTAACATGAGGATATTTTTTATAACAGAGATAATATTTTTTTTTTTTTTGGTGTTTTTGAGACAGGGTTTTGGCGTAGTTTTAGAGCCTGTCCTGGAACTAAACCAAACTGGCCTCAAACTCACAGAGATCCACCTGCCTCTGCCTCCCGAGTGCTGGGATTAAAGGTGTCCACCACCACCACCCAGCAACAGAGATAATTTTTAAAGAAAGTAAAACATCTTTAATTATGTAAAAGTTCATTGTGTATGCTGTGTAACATGACCATATTGCCATGTAAATACATCTTTACATTGAGCATGTCTCCTCCCATATATCCTATTCCCGTAAGTCCCTCCGAACACCATTGGTCCTCTTTCACTCCCTATATATTTCATGCCAATTATACCAAAATACATTTATATTTCTATAAAATCTAGGAACCACAAACTTACTTCTTTTTTCTTCCTTCTTGTTTTGCATTGAATTTTTAAGTCATTTTTCCTTTAGCCAACTTGAAACAAATATGAATGAATTTAAACTTCTCATTGAAGAATGAAGATATGGAAACTTTTACCAAAGTCTTAAAGTTAGTACGTACTTTTCCCTTGGGGTAAGAAATGTTCTGAGAGGTGTTAGCACCCTGCAAATGAGAATTCAGACATCAGTGTCTGGGGATGCAGAAGAGGAACATTGTTTGCCTGTGGAAGCCCAAAGGGAGTAAACACTAGAATGCATAGAAAAGGAGAGGAGCCCAGCCTGGTCCTCTAAGTGAAAGGCAGGAGTAGACATGAGTGCATAGTTTGCTTCTGTCTGTTACCCTAACAGTAACTTAAACCTAGATAACCCTAAGGCCCACCTAAGCATGGAGCTTTCTATGCAGACATACTCCTGGCCATTTGTAAGTGGATCATCTGGGTGCCCTTGGGAGAGTGTAGGTGTGAGGACATGGGCATGTGTCACCTCTGGTGACAGTGGTGTAGGGATCCCAGGTATAGAGTGCCTGTGATCATACCCACATGATGACATACTGTGAAACCAACACTAAACAGTCTACAGGGTCAGGACAGTGGGAAGACCCTAAGAGAAAATTACTTTTTCCTGGGACCCATGTGGTATGGATAGAATGGTTTGGTGAGGGTCTGGCTGAAGCCAGGCTTCTCAGATTAGTGTGTGGCATGAGCATATGGATGCCACTGAGTCCCATTGTACACAGGGAAAGGCAGAAGGAGAGAAGCTGGCAGTCCTGGTCAGTCCTAGAGAAAGCCAGTGTGGAGGAGGCTCAGCGCTGGAGGGCACCTTAACAATGGTAGAGATGGAACTTGGATTGGCATCTTGGCTGCTAGCTAGCGAGAGGCCAACAGCAGCCTCAGTTGACACTCTTCTCTGGAAGCGCTCAAACATTCAGGATGTTCTCATCTGTACAGACTTCTAGCAGCTCAGGTTCTGAAAAGCCAAGAATAGTGTCTTGGCTCCCTTTGGAGACATTGGGGTGTGCTCTGTCTTTCAACACCTGTGGCCATTTACCCAGGGGAAGTCAAGGTAACACAGGCCAGCCTGGAGCAGGAAACCTTTCTGGTCCCCCTGATGCACTGCAGTCCCTTACTGGGGGTGTGATCCTGTGAGAGCATCGAGGAACATTATTTCTGTCCACTTTCACTTCACTGCGTGGTAATGGGTTGTTGAAGTCTCTCAGAGTTTCCACATTTAAACTCTCCTTCCTTCCTTGGAGTTTCCTCAGAATAAAAGGGAGCTGTGTAAGCCCCCCCCACCACCCCGCCCCACAGATTCAATCTCAGTAGTCCAAACTACCTGGAAAAAATGGTTAGATATATACCAACTTCTCTGAAGAATCAGGCAAACAGCTTCATCTGCAGTTTTCTAGCCATCTATCCAAAATTGGCTATCACCTGGGAGATGCTGGATCTACTGATGGAAGCGTGAGCGCCTACACACTAGTTCAGGCTCCTGTTTTGGTTTCAGGAGGACTTTGCTCTTCTCTGGGACTGTATGTCTCATAGGACAAGTATGGCTGTACCTTGGTATCACTGTTTCTGGGCCTGGACCTTCAAAGTGATGTGGCCAGAGATGGGGGTGGGGCAGACAGCTCTAGATTGTGTCATTTACCCTCCCCAAGCAGTGTCAAACACTATCTATCCTCTTATGCGTTGAGCACAGCCCTTTCCCCATTTGGATAAAAGGTTCTATACACTGTCTAGGTTTGATGAGATTAAGGGAGCCAGGTAAGGGTCCCTGTGGATCACCCCAGAAGTCCTGTATGTACCAACCAAGAATCCTATGAGCAGCTTAGGTTCCACTCCTTCATGTATATCCTCAAAGAGCTGGGAGAGAGGCTTATTTGCAGGACCTTATCATGGAAAGCAGAACAGTTCAAAATGCTCTCAACACACCCACTCCCTTCATCAGATTCAAGAAGCTGTTATGATTGTTCGTACAAGTCACGCCCACTTTCTCCCCCATTCGCTGAGGCAGGCTGATCTTCAGCTTCCAGCTTGAGCTCTCTCTCTTTTCCATCTTCCTCTCAGAGAGGCAGCTTCGCATCTGCCTCTCTCCCCACTTTTCCACTCCCCCCTTTCTCTCTCTCTGTCCTCTTCTCCTTCTCTCCCCCTCCTCTAATTAATAAATATCTAATTCTATTCTGTATAATGTGTCTATCCATGTCCCTGTTTCCTGCCTGCCCGCCATGTGTCTCCCTGCCTGGGTTCAGCCACGGCTCGGGGACTGGCAGCCATCTCTGCCTGGGACTGACTGCTCCCAGGGCCCACTGCCTGCCGCCACATGGCCCGCTACCACCATTTGGGGGACCTGTGGCATTTCTGCTACCTACTGCTGCCAGGGATCTTGCAGCATTTTTTTAAAAAAAATCATAACAGAAGGTCCCTCTAGATCTCTTGGTAGGTTGGGGACACATGGCCTTAGTGACCATACCATTGTGGAATGATACAGATATGGATCTCTCTGGCCTGACTGTGTAAAGGATCAAGAAACAAAGACATGAGTGGGCTTTGGGCCAAGAGGGAGGTAAGAGCTCATCTCTGGAGTGTGATGTTTGGGGTGGCTAGTGTTCAGGAGTAAGAGTACCAGTCACCCTGCTCTTGGGATTTCCACTAGAGGGATGGCACAGAGACATCACCTACAGGTGGAGAAAAACAGATCCCCAATGTTATCCTTGGTTCTGACAAGCAGAGGAATGGATGGAAGCTAAAGGGCCCTTTGGGAATCCATTCCACCACAGCCCAGCCTAGCCCAATTTGCCCAGTCACTCCTCCAAGGTAGAGAAAGTGGAGCCCTCTATCCAGTCCCTCACTCCTGACCACCATGCCCAGCAGCACACGGGCTGGGCAGCCTTTCCCCCATCTCAGGACTACTGCTGTGCTGGGGAAAGAAGGCCAGGCTTCTGGCTCTACTTCCTGTCAACCTGTTCCTCCCTGCAATGCCATATTTCTGTGGATGAGGTTTCTACAGCACCCCCAGGTTTTAGTGACTCTCCAGACCTGCCATTGTGAAGAGGCTTTTGGACTACATAAGGTTCAATGTGCCTTCCTCAGACGTCACTATTCAAGCAGAGGATATTCTATCAGTGCTGGAGGTGCAGGTGCCCAAAAAGGACAAGAAGGACTGGGGTAGGTACCTAAGAAGATAGGAGGATGTTTGGTGATGGTCTGCACCATGGAATTCTCGAGAAGCCTTGGCCTGGAGCCAGATCTGGGTTTCTCTCACGGAGACAGGGGATTCTCTAGCACAAACAGACCCTGTGTGGCCAGCAAGGCTATCTCTGGGAAGCTCACCCCACCCTAGAAACTTCTAGGCTGTCTCTACTCATTGGTTCATCTCCTTCTGTCCTCAGATTTTGGGCTTTTCAGGGTACTAGCACCAGAATACTCAATGCAGGATGCCTCAGGGATGGGAGACACTCTGCATCCAAGACAATACTTCTGTGGCAGGGCCCCGGGGACATCTGAACACTGAAAGGACAGGGACCTCTTGAACCCAGCAGTTAGTGAGCCAGCTGGGCCAGAAGCTGGACTAGTGCAGCTTCTGACTTTAGAGCAACCTCTGTGTATATCAGTTGATACTCTAGATGTGGCTGCAGCTGTGCCACCTGCTGTGGCAGGTGTACAAAAGCACAAGCACAGGGACAGGGACACCACTGGGTCCTGTTGTGCACACAGAAAGGCAGAGGAGACACATCAGCAGCCTTTGTTAGTACCAGAGAAAGCCTATGAAGAAGCAGCTCAGGATGGAGGACTCCAGGAAGTGACCTCACTACCTTAGAAAGGGTAACCAGAGGCAACCAGAGGCCTGCAGCAACCACAACGGACTCAACTCACCAGTCTGGAAGCTCTTCAGAGATCAGGATGTTCTCTCGTTTTCATATATTTCTGCTGGCCCAGGACAACAAAACCCAAAGAGTTGTAGTCTTGGCCACCTTTGGTGACTTTGGGGGTGCCCTTGACCCCACACCTCTGTCCATTTTCCCACAGGGAAGGCAAAGTAACACAGGCCAGCTTGTAGCAGGAAACCTTTCTGGTCGCCTTGATCCACTGCAGTCTCTGACTGGGATTGTATTCTTGTGAGAACACTGAGGAACACCCTTTATGTCCACTTTTCACTTCAGTGGAAATGGGTTCTGGATGTCTCTGAGTTTTCACAACTAAACCCTCCTTTCCTTGGTCTTTCTTCAGAATAAAAGGAAGCTGCATAAGCATCCCCCCACCCCCAGATTCAATCCTAACAGCCCAAACTACCTGGAAAAAAATCACTTATATACCATCTACTGTTTAGAACCATGACGCCATCTTCCTTCATCTGCAGTTTTCTAGCCATCTATCCAAAATTGGATATCACCTGGGAGATGCTGGATCTACTAATGGAAGTGTGAGCGCCTACACACTAGTTCAGGCTCTCAAGCCTCCTGTTTTGGTTTCAGGAGGACTTTGCTCTTCTCTGGGACTGTATGTCTCATAGGACAAGTATGACTATACCCTGGCATCATTGTTCCTGCCATCATTGAAAAAGTATGGCATGGCCAGAGATGGGGGTGGGGGAGACAGCTCTAGATTGTGTCATTCACTTTCCCCAAGCAGTGTCAAACACTATCTTTCCTCTTATACCTTGAACAGAGCCTTTTTCTCATTTGGATAAAAGGTTCTACACACTATCTAGGTTTGATGAGATTAAGGGAGCCAGGTAAGTGTTACCTATGGGCCACCCAAAGGTCCTGTACCAACCAAAAATCCTAGGAAGGAACAGCTTAGGTTGTTAGGATTCCTGTACTATACTGGCCCCACCCTGTTCAAGATGACAGAGTTTACCTTGACAGTGCTCTTGTGCCAACTGCAATATCTGTGTGATTGAAGCCGGAGACACATGGTGGCTTCTGCTGGGACCCTCTGCCCTGAGCCTCTGGCTGGAGCCCTAGCTGCAGCCTGTACTGCCTGTCCCCCTTTTCTGTCGCCTCCACTGGAGCTGCTTTGTGCATTGCTGAGGCTGAGTGTTGGGCTGCCAGGCTCTCAGTGGCTAGCATTTCTCAAAGGCCGCTGGCAGCAGAGTAGCAAGATTCACACCAGTGCGCAGTGCGAGACTCGCACCAGTGGCACAGCAACAAGATGCCCCCCCCCTCCACTTTTGCCGCCCTTCTGGATCTGTTCTTGCCAACGAGGACTGCCTGCCTTCTCAGGAGGCAATGCTGGCCAATGTCCAGCCCGGGCAGAAGAGAGGAGCCTCAGTGACTGCTGACTGACTGCATTTCCTTCCCCTTATTCCTGTCCTTCCCTAATAACTCCTGCATGGGTTTGTCCATCTCTGCGGTTTGCATCTCATGGCCACAGAAACAACATAGGCTCCTCCCATTGCTTGAAGAGTTGGAATAGAGCCTCATTTGCAGGCCCTTATATGAAGATCAGAACAGTGCAAAATGCCCCCAGCACACCCACCCACTTCCTGGTTCCTATTCCTTCGTCAGATCCTTCTAGATCTCTTGGTAAGTTGGGGACACATTGCCTTAGTGAGATAATGCAAATATAGATCTCCCTAGCCTGACTCTGTGAAGGATCAAAAAACAAAGACAGTCTGCTGGGAAAAGATCTTCACCAACCCCACATCAGATAGAGGACTGATCTCCACAATATACAAATAACTCAAGAAAGTGGCCATCAAAAGAACAAATAATTCAGGAAACAAAGGGGTACAGACCTAAAGAGAGAACTCTCAACAGATGGATCAAAAATGGCTGAAAGACACTTAAGGAAATGTTCAACATCTTTAGCAATCAAAGAAATGCAAATCAAAACAACTCTGAGATTCCATCTTACACCTGGAAGAATGGCCAAGATCAAAAACTCTGATGTCAATTTATGTTGGAGAGCATGTGGGTAAAGGGAACACTCCTCCATTGCTGGTGGGAGTGAAAACTGGTACAGTTGCTTTGGAAATCAGTATGGTGATTTCTCAGAAAATTAGGAAACAATCTACCTCAAGACCCAGTAATACCACTTTTGAGTATATAACCAAAGGATGCTCGACCATACCACAAGAACATGTGCTCCGCTATGTTCATAGCAGCATTATTTGTCATAGCCAGATCTTGGAAAAAACCTAAATGCCCCTCGACAAAAGAATGGATAAAGAAAATGTAGTATATTTGCACAATGGAGTACTACACAATGGAAAAAAAACCCGACACCTTGAAATTTGTGGGCAAATGGATGGATCTAGAAAACATCATATTGAGTGAGGTAAACCCGGACCTAGAAAGACAAATATAATAAGTACTCATTCATAAGTGGTTTTTAGATATAAAGCAACCCCCACAACCCCAAAACCAGCCTACAATTCACAATCCTAGAGAACCTAGTCAAAAAAGAGGATCCTAAGAGAGACATACATGGATCTAATCTACATGGGAGATAGAAAAAGACAAGATCTCCTGAGTAAATTGGGAGCATAGGGATCATGGGAAAGGGTAGAAGGGCAGGGGGAAGTTAGAGAGGGGAGTGGAGAAAAATATATAGTTCAATAAAAACAATAAAAAAAGAAAAAAAGATGTGAGTGGGCTTTTGGCCAAGAGGGAGGTGAGAGCTCATCTCTGAAGTGGGATGTTTGGGGTGGCTAGTGTTTAGGACTGAGATCACCAGTCACTCTGCTCTTGGGATTCCTATTAGAGGGATGGTGTAACAGGAGGAGTGAGCGGGCTGCTTGTCATCCTGGCCACCTGGCTATCTTACACCTGAAATAATCACACAGAAACTGTATTCATTTAAACACTGCCTCGTCCATTAGCTCTAACTTCTTATTGACTAATTCTTACATCTTAATTTAATCCATTTCTATTAATCTTTGTATCGCCATGTGACTGTAGCTTAATGGCAAGATTCTAACCAGCGCCTGTCTCAGGCAGATCCATGGCATCTGCCTCCCAAGTGCTGGGATTAAAGGTGTGTGCCACCACACCTTGAATTCACAGAGGTCTATCTGCCTCTGCTCCCAAGCTCTGGGATTAAAGGCATGTGCCACTACACATTGAACTCACAGAGGTCTGCCTGCCTCTGTCTACCAAGTGTTGGGATTAAAGGTGTGTACCACCACACCCAACTACTCTCTTTCTTTTTTATTTTAAGAACTTTAACCTTATCCTGTATATATTTTTAACACACTGTAAACCATTTAGAGGTTTTCTTCATCTTTGACTCTTTCTTTACTATCTCTCTCTTTTTCTGACCACATGAGTCTTTAATTTGCTAAGCAATATGACTAGAATTAAAGCTATGGCTTTGACAGCTGGATCCAGCCCATTCCTTAGCTTTATGAGATTCCAGCCTCATGGCAGAGCCATGTTTATTGTCACAACTCTATGGCATTTCAAGGTCCTTGCCAGCAAGCAAGCTGCAACAGTGTGTCCACAAACAACACTCAAATGCTCTCTCTGTAGCCTGACCTCCTGCCTCAAAGAGTCAGTCAGAGTTTTTACTGGCAGGATGGCCCAGAAAGCTGGTATTTTAAAATGGTGCAACTTTTTTTCCTGCTATCACTGAAAACCAAAAAGCATGTGGTCAACTTTTATCAACACCATTTAAGTGTTTCATGGAAGGACCTCTTAAAGAGCTCCACGGTTTTGCAGCTAAAGCTGAGTCAGGAAGCCTCTCTTAAATGAGAGTGCTTGCTCGCCTCTAGCAAGCAGAGCAGATCCAAGAAATTGCTGCTACCAAGAAGCCATCCTTTACTCTATTCTTTTCTGTCTAGAATTACTTCCCAAGCTCTCTCAGGCTTTAAGTGGATGTAGTTGTCCATGTGGGTGCCATTTGTATACCCCATGTTTGGCACCATTCTGTTGATATGAGAGCCTGCCTGTTGGAGTTTCTGTCCTGTCCAGCCACCAAAGAAGCAGGATGTGACCTACCCCACTGAAAAAGGTACCAAGCCATGTGGCTAACATAGATAAGAATAATGGGTTAATATAAGTTCTAAGAGTTGATAAGAAGCCTGAGCTAATGGGCCAATCAGTTTATCATTAATATAGACCTCTGTGTGATTTCTTACTGGCTGTGGGAACTGGGCAGGACAGAAACCCCAACAAGCAGACTCTCATGTCATCAGGATGGTACCAGAGACTTCACCTGCAGGTGGAGAAAAATAGAGATTCCCCAATGTTCTCCTTGGTTCTGAAGAACAGAGGGATGGAAGGAAGCTAAAGGGCCCTAGGGAAATCAACCCCTACCACAGCCCAGCCTAATTTGCCCAGTCTCTCCTCCAAGGTAGAGAAAGTGGAGCCCTCTATCCAGTCCCTCACTCCTGACCACTAGACCTAGTAGCATATGGGCTGGGCAGCCTTTCCCCTATCTCAGGACTACTGCTGTGCTGGGGAAAGGAGGCCAGGCTTCTGACTCTACTTGCCATCAACCTGTTCCTCCCTGCAATGCCATATTTCTGTGGATGAGGTTTCTACAGCATCCCCATGTTTTAGTGACTCTCCAGATCTGTCCATTGCGAAGAGGCTTTTGAACTATGTAAGGCTCAATGTGTCTTCCTCAGACATCACTATCCAAGCAGAGGATATTCTATCAGTGCTGGAGGTGCAGGAGTTCAAAGAGGGTGAGGAAGCCTGGGGTGGTACCTGAGAAAGTAGGATGTGACCTACAGTGACTGCTTGTACCATGGAATTCTCAAGAAGCTTTGGCCCGGAGCCAAAACTGGGTTTCTCTTATGGATACTGGAGATTCTCTGGCATAAATAGACCTTATGTGGCCATCTCTGGGAAGCTTATCCCACTCTGGAAACTTCTAGACTGTCTCTACTCATTGGTTCATCCCTTTTTGTCCTCAGATTTTGGGCTCTTCAAGGTACCAACACCAGAATACCCAATGCAGGATGCCTTAGGGATGGGAGAGATTCTGCATCTGAAACCAGATTTTGTGGCAGGGCCACAGAGACATCTGAAACCCAGAAAGGACACGTGTTTAATGGACCCAGCGGTCATTGAACCAACTGTGCCAGAAGTTGGACCATTGCATTTTTATGCTCACATCAGCTTATAGACTAGATGTGGTTACTCATATTCCAGCTACCAGGCATGGAGTTCCACCTGCTGTGCATTTCTGTGCACTAGAGTCCATTTTCCTCTGCATGAGTTTGAGATATAGTTAGGTTGTAGTCAGAACACCTCTTGAGTCCACTATGCACTGGTTCCTTACATAAGCTATCTTTCCTTCTGTAGATAAGTTATCCCCTTTAATTTTGTTAATTCTTTTGTGTTTTTTTCATTGTTGGGTAATTTAGGCTTTAATATTAACAAAAATGTATTGTTTACTCATTTAAAATTATATGGTTCAGGAATATCAAGTTTATTCTCCATGTGGTATAATCTACTCCTGTCTACCTGTGGGTGGCAATTCTGAGATGAACATGTGGATCATGGAAAGAGGACCCTTGCAAGCTATCTTAGAAGCAGGGAAAAGCAAGAAGCTTGTGTGGCAGAAAATGGGCAAATACCAACAGTGGGGAGGAATATATGACTGCGAACTGGCAATTTGGTGCTCAGCGGTGTCGCTAACACCTAGGGACATAGGTTTTGAGCTCAGTTATAGCAGGGTTCAAGCATAGAGGTTTCCACTTTCTCCCGGAGCTTCTACTCTGTCAGACTGGACAGCAAGACCATGTAGAGAAAGATGAAGTCAGGTTAACTGCAATCATATTCACCATTCTCTCCAAACCTGAGCCCAGAGCTGTGTGCACACACTCACTGTACCTTGTGGCACTTTGTCCCACCATAATGAACATGTTTAAACAGTTGGTCCTCATAAAGAATTGCCAGACTTTCCAAGAATTCTGGGGATGATCAACAAATGGCATAGCTGGGCTCATGGGAAATTTTCACATTTGTTTATGAACAATGGATTGGATGCAGTCTCACTGTTCACTGTGGACAAGCAACCCTCCACAGGACAAAACTAGAGATCATCATCAAAAATGGCTCACTGCAATCCTCATCCTTGACATGTGAGATGCCATCTCCCATTTAGAGGGCACTGAGTAGTGTCAGTGTCTCTTCGGAGTATAGAGCAAACTCATTTTGGTTCTGATATGGGAGGACCCTCACAAACACACCATATCACTGGACACCTAGGAATTTGTCTTGGGGAAAGGTTATAGACATGACTAGTACCTGTCTCATCAGGAAGTGAGTTGTACGTGTCGTCGAGTCACAGAGCTGGAGTATTCAACAGTTCTAGGATTGGACACCCAGGGCTTCACTAGCCAGACTGAGGGAAACCCCATCCAGTTTGCAGGTTGGAGAAGGCTTCCTGGTTGAACAATGGAGGCTTAAACAGCACAGAGAACAGAGAGGAACAGTAGCTAGAAGTGATGGCAGCAGTGGTCTAGCTCCCTACAGAAGAGGAAAAGAGAGCTAGTCCATTATCAATATGTCTAGAATATCTTGAAGAATCCACAGAACATTAGAGCTATAAGCAAATTCCCTAAAGTCACAAAGGAAACACTAACACACACCACATGAAATGAACTTGCCAGTTGCACACTAGTCACACACAGGGAGGACTCCAGATAAGATGCCGTCATTCAAATAGCCATCGATTCTGTTACTGCTTTATCCCCTGCTCACCACAATGTATCTTATGTTCTCTCCAGAAATACTGAAAGAAATGTCAACAATGGGTAGGACATACAGCAAAAATTATAACATGTATCTCAAAAAAAAAAAAAAAAACCCAAACAAGTCAACAGGTAGATGCAGAGATGTCAGGCTCATCAGTTTTAGGAAAATTGGTGACCTAGGAATCAATATGCATATTTCATGGGATTACTATGGACAAAAGTGGGAAGGATTATGTTCATGCTCCTATGCAGGTTTGATGTACCCTGAAATCAAAACAGATCTGGGATATGGGATTTCTGTCAATATGGTGTACACTGAGAAAGAGCAGGACCTGAGTTTAGATCCCCAGCATTTACATTAAAAAATGGCATGATCGTGTGCTTTTGATACTCTACATGCTCATGTTTTTTCCCTTTTGTTTCAAATTGATACAAAGTAAGGTCAGTTGGGAAGAGGGAACCTAATTTGAGAAAATGCCTCCATAAGATTGGCTTATAGGCAAGTCTGCGGAGCATTTTCTTGATTAATGCTCTATTTGAGAAGGTCAAGCCCTTATATTTCAGTAATGCCACCCCCTAGACCAATGGCTTGGGGTGGTATATGAAAGCAGGCTAAGCAAGGCATGGAGAGAAAGCCAGTAAGCAGAGTTCTTCCATGACTGCTACTTCAGTTCCTGGTCTGATGTCCCTTCGTGATGGACATTAACCTTTAAGATGAAATAAAAGTCTGTTTTCTGAAGAAGTTTTGCATTAATATTCTAACACAGCAATAGAAAAGAAAACAAAAATATGACAGCCTCGGAGACAGCTGGGTTTCTAGAGTTCACTGGTCATCCAGTGCTGCCATCATGTGAGGACTGAATTCAGTGAGAGAAAGGCAGAAAAAAAACTAGAAAGAAAAATAAGACAAAACAAAAAAATCAACAACATACAACAGAATAGAGATGAACTAAAGCACCTGATGTCAAACTCCTGTTTCCAACCATATGAACACAATCACACAAGCACACATATTAACACACAAATACTCTCCTTCCCACAGACACCAACCAAAGCATTCCCAATTTCAAGTCACACCTCAAGCAGCTATTACCAGCTAAATGGGACCAACTGTCAAGAATGAAGTCAGAAGGATCAGTGGAACTGATGCAAGACCTCAGAAACACACACAGAAAATGATGCTGGGGTGCAGTGCTCACACAGGGTTTCACTGTGTAAGACTGGATGGCATGGAGTTCATCTTGTAGCCCAGGGTGGCCTGTCTATATCTTCTATCCCCCTAAATGAGCAGTTCTCAACTTTGGGTTGTGATCCTTTGTGAATTGAATGACCCTTTCACAGGGATCAACTAAGAACATCAGAAAAATACATATATTTAAATTCTGACATGTAAGAGTAACAAAATTACAGATAGGAAGTAGCAACAAAAATACTATGGCTGAGTTAACCACAGCTTGAGCAAGGTATTAAGGCATCATGGCATTTAGAAGGTTGAGAGACCTCTGCCCTGAATGGTGGGATTACAGATATGCATGACCATACTCGGGGAAATCTGCTTATTCTTCTGGAGGAATGAATGATTTCTGGCATGAGAGCTGCTTGGATTGTTGGGTGACTTTGCCCCTGGGTAAGCATATGGACACCAGGGATAAAGGCTAGACAAAGGAGAACAAAAGGGTTGAGTGTAAGAAAGAGTTAAGGAAGGGATGGTGGGACTCCACTAGGCTAGGCTCCAAAGATCAATTGGCAGTGAAAATCAAACTGTCGAGTGGGTTGCTGAGATGTATATGAGATTTTTCTAATCCGTCTTCTGAGATCTCTTAGGTAAAATGAATGCAGCTCGAACTAAAGTAGAACAAGATTCATTCCCTCACCACACCCAAGCTTATACAAGGAGTAAACAACTAGTGGGGCATGTGACTCCAACCTCGATAGTTGCCTGTAAGTCATATTAAGACTGGGGACCCAAGAAATGAAGCATTGGAAGCCCAGGAAAATCGTCACACATTTCTGACCCTCTTGTTTGACATTCATAGGCTCTGCTTGAGAGATCAACACTATTTATTTATGCACTATTTATCAGGAAAGGAATGCAAGTTGTGCCCTAAAAGCACAGTCTCACAACACAATATGGTGTAGTAACCCTACTAGGTTTAACTGCGAACACATCACAGCCACCATCATCTGAAGAGAGCCTCAACTGTGGAGTTGGCCTAAGTCATTCAACTGGGCCTCTGGGCATGTTAGTGAGGCTCTCTCTTGATTATCAGTTTATGTAGGAGCTCAGTCCACTGTGGGAGGGTTCATCCCTAGGCAGGTGGAAATGAACTGTATAATGTATAAGATAGCAAGGTGGATATAAGCCAGCCAGCAAGCCAGCTAGCAAGGAACATTCTCTATGAGCCCTGGTATAATTCTTTGGCTATGAAATGAGTTCCTTTGATGGAATAAATGCTGTATGGGCCAGCAAGCAGATACTCCTTCAGATTCCTGCCTTGACCTCACTCAGTGATGAACTGCAATCTAAGTTGCATTTATTAATTATTTTTATGTGTGGCATTTCATTTGTATTTTAATAAATAAAGCATGCCTGGGAATTGAGAAAGTAAAACAGCCACACTGGCAAGCCATACAGACCAGGCAACAATGACACACACCTTTAATCCCAGTTGCCACACTAGTTGCTATAGAAACTTGGCAGTGTTGTACCTTCAATCCCGGTAGTATACACCTTTTATCCCAGTCCTATGGAGAATTATATAATGGGAGGAGACATCTCTCAGACACAGTCTCCTTCTGAGATTCCTGGAGGCAGGATTGTTATTTCAGACTGAGGCTGAGGTAAGAGCCAGTGATTGGCTGCTTTGCTTTTTGGATCTTCAGGTTGAATCCCAATTTCTACCTGAGTTTTATTAATCGTGCTTCATTTTTATTTATTCATTCTTAGATGAATAAATAGTTTCCTCCCTTAAGACACTCTTATTCAGAGGTTTTTGTTTGTTGGTTTTGTTTTGTTTTAAATGACAGCAGCAGAAATGTGAGTGGGACATGCACAAAGAAGATATGAAAACAGATGAAAATCCCTCTGGTGGCTCTGGGACACCAGCATCAGCATCCGCCATTGCAAAGCCAAGGCCACAAAGAGAAGCATCCAGATCCAAGGCAACTCTGGTTGAGACTCTGGTTCTTGTCACCATAGTTAAACTCTCAGAAGATACCCAACAGGTCTTGCAGAACCAAGTGCCCCTCTTATCTCAGGAGAGAGGGAGACACAATCCACGAAGATCCCAAGAAACCAGTGAGTGTTCCCACCAGAGCCACACATGGAATGCACTCAAACAAGAAAACACTGAGGTTTCTCTCCTGATATTATTATTCTATGTGTATGGGTGTTTTGCCTACATGTATGCATGCGTGCAACATGCATGACTGCTGCCCAAACAGGCCAGAAGGCACTATATGTCCTGGGACTGCAGTTATAGGTGATTACGAGCTACAGCATGAGCTGAGAAAGGAATCCAGGCCCTCTGGAAGAGCAGCCAGCGCTCTGAACTGCGGAACCATCTCTCCAGGCCCTCTCATAACATTTTGTTTGTATGTTTTGCTTTGTTTTGTTTTCTTAACAGGGTTTCTTTGTAGACAGGCTGACTGCAAACTCAGAAATTTGCCTGTCTTTGCCTCCTGAGTGCTGGGGAAAAGTCATGAGTCACCAGGCCTGGCTTCATCTCACCTAACTTTTGACAACTTCCTTCCTTTTCTTGAAATTTGTTTGGAAATCAAACTGTGCATTTCTTAGAAACCAGGAAGAAGGGATTCCATCCACAATCCCCTTTAAAACATAAAGTATAATTAAGGAGGCACAATTTTTCTACATTGGAAAAAAATCAAGATACTAGAAAATGGGAAAATATGCTTTCATATTGACAGGATTAACGATGAAAAATCTGTATTGCCAAACTCTATCCATAGATTCTGGGAAAAAAATTCCAATGATATCTTCAAAGAACAAGAAAAATATACACTTCATATGGAAGTTCCCAAATAATCACAATAATCCAAAGAAGGAAAGAGAAATGCAGGTGCTGTGAGAATACTTGATCTCAGGACTCGGGCAAAGTACCAGACCAGCATGATGCTGCCACCAAGCAGGCAGATGAGTATAGCAGATGGAGGACCCAGAAGTGAACCCACACAGTAACTGCCACAACAACATGTTTTTTAATGTGTCTCTGTGAGGGTATATGAATGTTCTCATGAGTGTCATTGGGGGACAGAAGAGGACTTTGGATTCCCTGGGGCTGGAGCTACAGGTGGCTTGAGTTGAGAGAGATTAGCTTCTGCAAATCAAGCCTGGGTCCTCTGTCAGAGCAGCAAGCTCTCTTAACCACTGAGTCATCTCAGGACCCCAACTTACTTTTGACAAAGATGCCAAAAACATACATGGGAGAAAAGTGAAATTATAAAAGTAAATAGATCTGAATACTCACATGTAGAGAATGAAATTACATTCTCTTCTTTCCCCCAGCACCAAGTGCAGTTCAAACTGGATCAAAGATCATCAGATGAGACCCCAACAACACTAGAGAAGAAGCTACAGGGAACACCTCAAGATAAAGATGCAGATAAGACTGGTCTGACAAGAAGTCCAAAAAACAGAACGTAATTCAAAGAATCCATGAAGAGAACTTCATCATACGAAATTCATGCCTTTAGCAAGGGAGCAATCAGCAGTATAAGAAAACAGACTGGCAAATGAGAGAAAATTCTTTCCAATTACACATCTGTCATCAGATTAATAGCTTAGATCTCTGATGAATTCCAAAAGCTCAACATCAAAAAAAAAATCTCCCAATCAATAAATGGATAATGAATTGAACAGAGATTCCTATAAATTACAAAACCCCAACAAACATTTGAAGAAAATTTTAATGCCACAATCCACTGGGAAATGTAAATTAAAATTGTGTGGTGGTACCATCTCATCCGAATCACAATCGTCACATTAAGAACCTAAGAGGTACCAGGGAGGAGATGAGGAGAGAGGCCTTCTACACTGCTGGTTAGACTGTGACCTGGTGCAGCTGCCATGGAAATCAATATGAAGGGCTGGTCGTGATTGTCCTCAGTGCTATGACAAAATCCCTGACAATATTTGAGGGAAGAGGGACATCTTGGGGCTCCTGTTTAAGGGTTTTGTCCATCTTAGTGGGAAAGGCATGGGGCCAGGAGTCTGAAGTGGTTGGTTGCATTGTCTCTTCAGTTAGAAAGTAGATAATCCTAACGCTCTGTCTCCACTTGTAAGCAGCCAGGACCCCAAGCTCATGCGATGGTGCTGCCCAGACTGAGGGGGAGGGGTCTTCCCTCCCCAGTTCAAACCTCTCTGAAAACAGCCTCACAGACCCACCCAGAGGTACGTCTCCCAGACGAGTCTAAATGGAGTCACTCTGAGAGCGAGATGAACCATCATAGAACATTAACAGAACAAAGTAAAAAGTAAGCTATCACTCTGTCCAGCTGCACCACTGATGCTCTTAAGAGGCTCGACTTCCCGCCAACCTGCTCTTCCCTTCGGTGACATATGCACACGTAGAGGCCTACGACTGTAAAAGTTACCCCAGGAGTTCTGTTATGATCCACATCTGGTCACGGGGAAGCAGCTGTTAGATTGCCCATTGCTCAACTTGCCTTTCTCAGAGGTAGCTATCCAAGCCTAGACAGCAATTGCATAGTGTGCTAGACACCACTGCTGCGCTGTGGAGAGAGGACAGAGTTCTGATCTGCTTCCTGAAAACCCACTCTTGTCTGCAGTGCTAGTGAAGAGGACCAAGGCCCAACAACCTGCTCTGCCCCAACCATCTTGTTTCTCTCTGGGACTCATTGTACACATGATATGGCGAAGGAGAGATGTTGGCAGCCCTAGCCAGCCCTAGAGAAAGCCTATGAGGAAGAGGCTCAGGCTAGAGGACCCCAGTAAGTGATTTCACTTCCTTTAAAAATATTACAGATGGAACACAGGCTCTTAGTTACCATGTCACCAGAGGCCAGCAGCAGCCTCAAATACTCTCTCTTCGGAGGCTCTTCAGAGATTAGGATGTTCTCTTATTTCCAGACTTTTGACAGTTCAGACTACAGAAACTCTAGAGTCCTGACCTCGGCTACCTTTTGAGACATTGGATATACCCTATGTATACCTTATGACCCAAGATATTTTTTTCCCATAGAGATCCCAAGGTAATACAGGCCAGCCTGTAGCAAAAACCTTTTCTGGTCCCCCTATTCCTACAGTCCCTCCCTGAGTGTGTTTTCCTGTGGGAACACTGAGAGACATTCTCTATGCCCACTTCTCACTTCATTGTGTCGTAATGGGTTGTTGATGTCTCTCAGAGCTTCCACATTTAGACCTTCCTTCCTTCCTTGGTCTTTCCTCAGGGTAAAAAGAAGCCAGGCTCCCTCCAGAAGCCCCCCAGGTTCAATTACAGTCATGCAGACTGTATGGAGAAATTGGTCAACTGCATAGCAACTTCATTTATCCCTATATTCCTCAGTAGCTGTACAAAATTCACCACCAGCTGGGGAGTTTTGGACCTGATATTGGAAGAGTGAGCGTCTATACCCAAGTTGAGGTGCTCAAGTGGCCTGGTCTGGTTTTGGAAGCACTGTGTTCTTCTTAAGGGCTCTGTGCTCTCATAGAACAAGTATGATTGTAACCTGGCAGTGATGGTCCTGGGACTGGTGCTTCAAAGTGACATGGCCAGATATGGGGGAATGGGAGGAACCTAGTTTGTGTCAT
Source organism: Chionomys nivalis (assembly GCF_950005125.1). NCBI lineage: Eukaryota > Metazoa > Chordata > Mammalia > Rodentia > Cricetidae > Chionomys > Chionomys nivalis. Next base: position 81,253,646 of record NC_080088.1, on the reverse strand, counting down.
TAATTTTTAATAATCGGTGTGAAACACTACTTTTTCTTATGCCTTATGCAAAGTCTTTTACCCATTTGTAATGAAGGCTTTAGACCATAACTGAGTTATATTGGATTAATGGAGTCAGACAAGGACTGGGGTCCCCTAAGAAGTCCTGCACCAACCAAAAATCACAGCAAGTGGCAGCTTGGGTTCTACTTGTCGCATGAAGATCCTTGAAAAGATATGACCAGAGCCCCATCTTCTGGCCCTCAGCATAGAAATCCTAACAGTGCCCAGTGCCCTTACTCTCTGGCCTCTATTCCTACACCAGATTCAAATAGAGCCCTCTAGATCTCTTGGTGGGTTGGGGACATATGACTGTAGAGGTGACACCCTCATGGAGTGCCACAGGTGTGGATCCTTCTAGCCCAAGTGTGTGTAAAGGTAGCAAACAAAGAAGTCAGTGGGTGTTGGAGTGGGATGTTTGGGGTGGCTAGAGTTGAGGACTAAGTCATTACCAATCACCCTCCTATTAGAATTCCCAGTAGGTGCATGGTACCAGAAACATCACCTGCAGGTGGAGAGAAAATAAGAGATCTCCAGTGGTCCCCTTGGTTCTGAGTAGCAGAGGGATGGACTGAACTTAATAGGCCCCAGGGGAATCCATTGGCACCACAGCACTGCCCATTTTGCCTAGTCTGTCCTCTAAGGGAAACAAAGGGTATGGAAACTGTCTATACATAGCCTTGCACCATGGGAACGCTATGTCCAGCAGCACGTGGGAGGGTAGGATTTGCCTTCTCTGATAGTGCCCACTGCTGTGCTTGTAAGATAGCCCAGGCTCCTGCCTCAATTCCCACTGACCTGCTGTTGCACCCCCCATCCCAAGCTGCAGTGCCATATGCTCATTTCTGGCATTCTGGAAACAAAAATGCCCCTGCCCCCGCCCAACCAGGATTCTTGTCTCCAGATCCACCCACTGTGAAGCAGCTGTTAGACTGCACATGGCACGGATTGCCTTCTCACACCCAGCCAGCCCAGGCTGGGAAGCTTTAGCCTTATCTGTTAGTGACCACTGATCACTTGTGAGAGAGGCTCAGCTTCTGACTCGCCTTCCCACCAACCTCTTCCCTACAGTGGCATATCCACACATATAGGCCTATGACTGTAAAAGTTACCCCAGGAGTTCTGTTATGATCCACATCTGGTCACGGGGAAGCAGCTGTTGGATTGCCCATGGCTCAACTTGCCTTTCTCAGCGGTAGCTATCCAAGCCTAGACAGCAATTGCATAGTGTGCTAGACACCACTGCTGCACTGTGGAGAGAGGACAGGGGTTCTGATCTGCTTCCTGACAACCTGCTCTTGTCTGCAGTGCCGGTAAAGAGGACCAAGGCTTCTGACTGGACTGCCTGACAACCTGCTCTGGCCCAACCATCTGTTTTTCTTTTCTGTGATTGTGGATAGATGAGTTGTTCCAAGGATTTTGGTGTCTCCAGACCTGGCTAATCCGAACCAGGTGATAAACTACGTGAATTACCACATGCATTCTTCAGCCGTAGCTCTCCATGTAAAGTGTCTCAGGAAGAATCCGAGAATGCAGTTCCCAAAGAAGACGAGGAGGCCTGGGTTATGTGAATGGTAAGGTAGAGGTGCTTTCAATGATAGTTTCCAGCAGGGAATTCTCCAGAAGCTTTGACCTGGATCCAGAGCCAGGCACCAGAAGGTAAGACACCCTGTTTTGCAGGCAAGGACTTGGGATTTTTATGTGAAAAGGGTTTTGTTTTTCATAAGAATAGTTAAGTTCTTTCGTGACCTTCAATGCCATCTAAGGAAAGATTCTATCCTGGAAACTTCTAGGCTGCCTCCAATAACAGTTAGTCCCTAGTCCCTTTCTGCTCTCAAGCTGTGGCATCTTCAGTGCAGCAACTCCTGAATTCCCAGGATTCAGGACCAGTCAGGGACAACAGAAATTCTGGATAGAGACCAGCTTTTGTGAGAGCCACAGGGAGATTCGTCACACCAAGAGGAATTTGTGGTATGGAAACGACTACTAAGGAACCAAGGGTGCCCTGCCCAGTGCAGCTTCTGCTTGTTCTGTGCTTGGATCAGGCTCTGCCCATATCTTCCTCTGATAAGGAACACTGCTATTCTGCAGAGAGACATAGTCTGAATCTTCTTTCAAGCAACCTGCTTTTCTCCCAAACACCATAGGATTTTCTCTGGCATTGTGGATGGGGAAAATGTTCCGAGGATTTATGTAATTTTCCAGACCTGGTCAGCCTGAATCAACTGTTGAATTATATTACTCTCCCCATGGTTTTCTCAGGCCTAGCTGTCTATGTCTAGGATATTCTATCATTACTGGTAGGTAAAGAGTATAAGAATTGAGTGCCTGAAGAAGATGAGAAGTCCTGACATAGGTGCCTGGCAAGGTAGGAGATGATTTGAGGGATGGATTCCACCAGGGAATTTTCAAGAAGCTTTGTCCTGGAACCAGAGCTGGATCCCACAAAGTGAGACATCCTGTTCGGGGATCAGAGACTGGGGTTCTCTGATATGAAAGAGTCTTGTATGCCATGCAAGGCCACCTTAGGGAAACTCAGTCCATTCTAGAAACTTCTGAACTGCCTCTAATAATGGTTAATTCCTTTCTGTCCTTACGTTGCAGGCTCTTCAAGGCAGCAACTCCTAAATTCCCATCTCAAGACCTGTCAGGGAAAACAGAAACTTTGGAAATAGACTAGCTTCTGTGAGAACAACACGGAGGTCTATCACACCAAGACAATAGATATCATGTTTATGGAAAAGGATGCAGAGGAACCAAGTGTACCAAAAGAGCTTGTTGTGTGCTTAATTCAGGGTCCGCCCACATCCTCCTCTGATAGGGACCACTGCTGTCTGCTGAAGAGAAATAAGTCTTCTGATTCTACTTTTCTTCAACATACTCTTTCCATGAAAAAATGGTCATAGGCACTCTGTGAGTCTTCAGATATAGTCATACTGAACCAGGTTTTGAAGTACATAAGTCTTCACATGGCTAAATCATGCCTTGCTCTTCATGTCCAGAATGCCCTATCATGTGGATAGTGAAAAAGTAGTCTAAGATGTCAAGGCCTGATGAAGATAGAGGAAGCCTGGGATATAAGCCTGGTAAAGTAGGAAGTGGCTTCTAGGATGGGTTCCCACAGAATTCTCCATAAGCTTTGACCTAGAACCAGAACCAGACACCAGAAAGAATTTTTTTTTTTTTTTTTTTTTTTTTTTTTTTTTTTTTTTTTTTTTTTGTGGGAAGGACTGGGGAAAAGGTCTTGTATAACTTGCAAGACCATCTTGGGGAAACTCACCCCATTCTGGAAACTTCTAGGCTGCCTTCAATACTCTTTAATCTCTTTTTCTCCTTAAATTGTGAGCTCTTCAGGGAAGAACTCCTGAATCCCCAGTCAGAGACAACAGAATCTGGAAAAAGACAAGCTTCTGCAAGAGTCATTGAGAGATATATCACACCAAGAGGATGTTGTAGTTATGGAGATGGTGGCTATGGAGCCAAGTGTGCCATAAGCTTGGCAGGTGGATCTCCTGCTTGTTGTATGCTTACATAGGACTCTGGCCAACTCCTCCTGTGATGGAGACCACTACTGTCTGCTAAAGAGACACAAGGCTTCTAAGTCTATTTTCCTCCAGCCTTCTCTTCCCAACACCATGTTTCTCTCTGGGATTGTTCAAGGGAAAAATGTTCTGAGGATTTTTGTGAGTCTCCAGACCTGGTCAGCCTGAACCAGCTGTTGAACTATGTGAGTTCTCCACATAGATGTGCAGGCCTAACTGTCCAAACACATGTTCTCATATCAAGCTGATATACCAAGAGTTCAAGAATTCCATGTCTTCAAAGATGAAAAGACCTGATGTAGGTGCTAGGTAAGCGAGGATATTCTTTCAGTGATGGGTTATGCCAGGTAATTCTCCAGAATCCTTGACCTGGAAGAAAAAAATGAACAACATACAGTAAGATGTTCTTTTGTGGTAGGAGGTACTTGGAATTTTCTGGTATGAAAAGGTCTTGTGTGTCCTGCAAGGCCTTCTTGGGGAAATTCACCCTCTCCTGGAAGCTTCTAGACTGCCTCTAAATATGGTTTATTTTATCCTGTTCTTAAGGTATGGGATTTTCAGAGCAGAAACTCCAGAATTCCACTTTAGGATCACTCATGGACAACAGAAAATCTGGATCAGAGACCAGCTTCTGTGAGAACCATGGGGAGATTCAACAATAAGGATATTGTGCTTATGGAAATGGTGGCTATGAAAGCAAGTGTTCCAAAATCCCAGCCAGTGCAGTGGTCTGTATTCTGTCAATTATATTTTAAATAAACGCTGATTGGTCAGTAGCCAGGCAGGAAGTATATGTGGGACAACCAGACAGGAAGTAGAGGCGGGTAAATGAGAACGGGAGAATTCTGGGAAGAGGGAAGCCCCCTCTGCAGTCCTGTCCAGACACTGAAGAAGCAAGATGTGACTGCTGCCCCGCTGAAAAAAGTACTGAGCCATGTGGCTAACACAGGTAAGAACAATGGGTTAATATAAGTTGTAAGAGTTAATAAGAAGCCTGAGCTAATGGGCCAATCAGTTTATGATTAATGTAGACCTCTGTGTGATTTCTTTGGGGGCTAAATGGCTGTGGGACCTGGTGGGAGGACAGAAACCAGGCAGGACAGAAACCCAGACAATAGTGCAACATGTTTGTTATGGTCTTAGATCAGGCTCTGCCAAGTCTTCAACTGTTAAGGTTCACTGCTGTCAGATGAAGGGAGACAAGGCTGCTACCTTCTGCCAATCTGCTCTTTCCATCAGCTCTATACATTTTGTCTAGGACTGGGCATGGAAAAGGATGACTGGAGGAGATTTGTGAGTCTCCAGACAAGGTTAGGCCTAAACAACAGGGGAACTATATAAGTCTCCATATGGCTTTGTCAGACCTAGCTGTCCTCTTCCAGGATATCCTGGAATTTGGTGCCCTGCACATAACAGGTATTTCTACCACCTGCTGTTTCTACTTAGCTTGTAGGCACACAGCTTGTAAAGTAATATTCCAAGAAGTCAATGCCTGAAGAAGATGAGGTCTGAGGTAAGTTTCCAGAAAGGCAGGAGGTGGTTTCAGTGATGGGTTCCATCAGGGAATACTCCAGAAGCTTTGAAATGGAACTGGAACATGACAACAGAAGGTAAGATGTTCTGTTGTGGGGCAAAGTACTGAGGATTTTCTGGCATTAAAATGTCTTTTATGATCTGCAAGTGTTGTGGTAATTACTTTAATTATGTAAAGATGTGTTACATTTGTTTATGCTGTGGAATATTACTTCAACTTTGTAATGATGTGTTATATTTGTTTCTGTCGCCTTTGTAAGTGATGTAAAGATGTGTTACATTTGTGCTGCATTTGTTTAATTATGTAAATATGTGTTGCATTTGTTTCACCTTGCCTGCCTAAGGCACCTGAGTGTTGTAATAAAAAGTTGAGCAGCCAGTAGCTAGGCAGGGGAGGGACAGGGAAGGATAGAAGGCAGAAAGAATAACTAAGACAAAAAATCTTGGTAAAAAGAGGAGGATGAGAGAATGAGGAGAAAGGAGGGACACATCCACGGCCAGAAACCAGGCAGCCATCAGCTAGACATGAGACAGCAGGAAAGTAAGATATACAAAAAGAAAGAAGGTAAAAGCCCCAAGGCAAAATATAAGGAGAAACAGATTAAAATAAGAACTAAGCTAAGTGTCCCATTTGACTACCACATTCTCTTGATAATAGATTTTAGTGGCTATGCTTATGGGATAGAGTAAAGTTGCCTGATCTGAAGAGAGAGGGCTTTCCAGTGTTCTCCCTCTATATGAAATGGCTGAACAGGAAACCATTGAAAAAAAAAAGAAAAAAAAAAAACTAAGCTAAGGCTGAACTTCCAAACTAATAATAAGTCTCTGCGTCATCATTTGGGCACTGGAAGATGACCCAAAAGAATGCCCACTATACTTGGCACCCAGTATGGAGCATGAATTTCCACATAGGGCCCAAGATAACTTAAGGAAAAAAAGATGCTGGTCCACTAAATAGAAGTAGAAATAGCATGCTGGAAGAAACACCTGTCATAGTGCACGGCACCAAATTCCTAGAAATGAAGTGAATAAATGCAGTTCGCTAAGAGACCACAGATACTAGGATGGACTACTATACTCAGCAAAACTTTTAATCACCATGGAAGGAGAAAACAAGATATTTGATGACAAAACCAGATTTAACCAATACCGATCCACAAATCCAGTCCTACAGAAAGTACTAAAAGGAGTACTCCAACTCAAGGAAGTTAACTACACCCACAAAAACACAAACAGAAACAAGATTCATTGCCCCCACCACACCCAAGCTTATCCAAGGAGTAAACAACTGGTGGGGCATGTGACCCCAACCTTGATAGCTGCCTGTAAGTCATATTAAGTCTGGGGACCCAAGAAATGAAGCATTGGAAGCCCAGGAAAATCTTCACTTTTCTGACCCTTTTGTTTGACATTCATAGGCTCTGCTTGAGAGATCAACACTATTTATTTATGCACTATTTTTTCGGGAAAGGAACACAATTGGTGAATGCAAGTCATGCCCTAAAAGCACGGTCTCACAGCACAATATGATGTAGTAGCCCCACTAGGTTTAACTGCAAACGTGTCACAGCTGCTGTCATCTGAGGAGAGCCTCAATTGAGGAGTTGGCCTAAATCATTCAACTGGGCCCCTGGGCATGTTAGTGAGGCTCTTTCTTGATTATCAATTCATGTAGGAGCTCAGCCCACTGCGTGAGGGTCCATCCCTAGGTAGGTGGAAATGAACTGTATAAGAAAGCTAGCTGGGTATAAGTCAGCCAGCAAGCCGTTAGCAAGGAGCATTCTCTATGAGCCCTGCTGTAATTCTTTGGTTGTGAAACGAGATCCTTTGATACCTAGGATCTATAGTGAATTTCAAAAATTAAGCATAAAGAAATCTCCCAGTCATTGGGAAATATGAATTAAAATTGTGTGGTGGTACCATCTCATCCTAGTCACAATCGTCACATTCAGAAAACAAGAGCTACCAGGGAGGAGGTCTTGTACACTGTTGGTTAGACTGTGACCTGGTGTAGCTGCCACGGAAATCAATGTGGAGGGCTGTTTGTGACTGTTCTCAATGCTATGACAAAAATCCCTGACAATATTTGAGGGAAGAGGGGTATCTTGGGGCTCCTGTTTAAGAATTAACCCATCCTGGTGGGGAAGGCACAGGGACAGGGATCTGAAATGGTCGGTCACATTGTCTCTTCAGTCAGAAAGTAGATGAATCTCGGTGCTCAGGCTCCACTTCACTTTTTAAGCAGTCAGGACCCCCAGCTCATGAGATGGTGCTGCCCAGACTGAGGGTGGGTCTTCCTTCCCCAGTTAAACCTGCCTGGAAACAGCCTCACAGACCCACCCAGCAGTGTGTATCAGGTGATTCTAAATGCAGCCAGTCTGATGGGGTGATCAACTATATCAGAGAAAGTTCAAAACAAAACACTAAAACTGGCATATCACTCAGCTGAGCCACTCCAGAATCTAAATGAAATGAATCTAGGTCATATTACCACACTACATTCTTCCATAACCATGTGTGACTAGAGTTATGACAGGTGACAGAGAAGACGAATCTCCATATTTCATTTGCAGACGTATGATTTTTTTTACATTACACTGTTGATAATACTATGCACATACATTGAGCCTGTTCAGTGAATTTACTAAATTCTTAACCATTTATCAAGGACAGTAGGGGATTAAGGTAACCTGTCTTCATTCAAAAATAAATTTGAATCTAGGTGTTCTGGAACACAAATTTCTTGATGAACACACATGGACTCAAGAGGGAAATTCACACTTCAGTAATGATGTCACCTCTGCACATAACCTTTAGGACAATTGGTTTTTGTGGCTGAAGAAGCCATCATCTACTAGACATCAAGGGACCTTAAACAAAGACAGTGAGAAGGAATGAGGGAGCCATCCCCAACTCCAGAAGAAAATAGAAAAGGTCCATTAAAGGCAATGGTGATTTACACACACATCAAAGCTACTTGGCCTGCTAATGCATATTATTTAAACTCTGACAAGACTGCACAGTGAAAGCAATCTCCAAAACATGTTCCTAGTCAAATATTTATTGAGCACTTGATGTATATATGGCCTGATAAAAAATTGTCTCTATGCCCTCTTTATTGATTTAAATTTCAAGAAAAAGGGAGAGTAATATCATAGATATTATGGACAAAAATGCATACTGTTTTGAAAACTTTATGCAGACAAGACAAAAGGCCCTTCAGCTCTTATCTGGCTCCAGATAATTGATTTGACCAGATAATCAATTATTAAGCACTGAATGAACATGTTTCCATTTTTATTAGTTAGGGAATATTTAGTCAAAAAAATATGAGCCCCCCACAAAATGTTATGTGTACAGAGAACTCTCTTTCTTACCTGTGTTTTCTCACAAAGTTGGAAGAAGTTCTGCGGGACCCTGATGAGAGGGAGTTTCCTGTGGGAATACCTCCTGCCATGGCAGTTCCTGGGTCCATTCCCAAAGGCCGGGAATGCAAAAGGATCAGTTCTGCCTTTGTTCTTTTTGTTGAATCTAGTGACACAGGAAAACATGAATAAGATCCAGAAGAGTTACACTAAATATTTTTGGACACAGGTAGTTTTATGGGGAGTTGTTGGAATTCTTATGTGGGTGGGCATTTGATGTGGGAGTTCCCTCTGTATGCAGTGATTTCCTTTAATGAATAAAGAAACTGCCTTGGTCTGTTGATAGGGCAGAACTTAGGTAGGTGGGGAAGATGGAACTGAATTCTGGGAGAAAGGAGAGTCAGAGAGAGAAGCCATGGATCCTCTGCCTGAGAAAGACGCCAGTTATAATCTTTGCTGGTAAGCCACTGCCATGTGGCAATATACAAATTAGTAAAAATGGGTTAAATTAATATGAGTTAGCCAATAAGAAGCTAGAGCTAATGGAACAAACAGTGATTTAATGGATAGAGTTTCTGTGTGGTTATTTTGGGGCTAAGCTAGCTGGGCATCTGGGATGAACAAGCAGCTCCTTCCTTGCAATAGACATTTGCATGCTAAGTATCCTGCCCACTCCCATAGTCCTACATGAGTTCTCGGGATGTTTAGATGAGAGGAGGTGAATGCTGCTGCAAGTAAAGGCGTGTGTTCCCTGGGTCATGGTCAGTTATATTTGGCTCTGGAATACATTATCTCTTACCCATGTCAGTAAAAAGGCCAAGGGAAAAAGCACCTCGACCCTGACTTGACCCCATGTCCAAGTATAGGGCCAAAGGTTTGAAATTCCACCAACTCCTGTGCTTATCCCAAAGTCAGACCACAGAATCTCTGCAGTCCCTGAGTATGAAATCCCATCAATCCCTGAGCTTGCCTCAGAATCAGTCCACAAAGATCCACCAATTCCAAGCAACCATCATAAGCTCTCCCGCCCATCCCAAGGAACCATATATAAACCCCGTATCCTGTTCAGTTTGAGTCAAACTCCCTCAAAAGTCCACCCTTCTGGACTTTTTCCTTCCAATATGTCTTGACTGAGGTTTACTGTGTGGTAATGACACTTTTACCACAAGGGAGCAGAGTTGTGACAGTTCCTGGGATCTGAGCAGAGCTGCAATAGTTTCTCTTGGGGGAACCCTTCCTGGCAGAACCTGAGCAGAACAGTTAGGCTGACACTGAGGAAACCTTTCCCTGGAGCAGAGCTGCAGAGCTGCAAAGCTTACAGTGACTTCACGGTTTTGTCTCCCAGATGCCAAGAAACCTTTCCATCTGAGCTTGAAATGCTTAATCCCCAATTATAAAAGTAAATGGATGTGTTGTTTGACTTCTTTATTATTGTTATTAGTGTTCATTTTGTTTTGTTTTGAGGTAGTTTCAAGATGCTCAAACTGGCCTTAAAGTCACTATATAGTTGGTGATGACCCTGAAATAATGCTCCTTTCCCCTCCACCTCCTAAAAGTTGGGGTCAGAGGTATCTACTATATAGCACAAATGATGAGATTACACATATGTACTACCTCCTAAATGCTGGGATTACAGGAGTGTGCTACCTTAAATGCGGGGATTTCAGGTATATGCTACTTCCTAAATGCTGGGATTACAGGATCATGATACCTCTTAAATGCTGGGATTGAAGGTATGTACTACCTCCTAAGTGCTGGGATTATACATGTGTACTATGTCCCAAATACTGGGATTACAGATGTGTGTAACACCCTAAATTCTGAGAGTTCAGGTGTGTGCTACCTCCTAAATGCTGGGATTATAGGTGTGTGCTACCACGCCTGATTTAATGCTGTGATATATTGAACTAGCAGTCTGAGGTTTTGTGGAGAGCATTGTAGTCTATTGTCAGACGGAGGACAGGATCAGCCCTTTGTTTGTCTGATCCTGGGTAGAAAATAAAAGCTGGGAGTGACTACCGGGAGTATCACCAGCAAGCAAACTACAGCAGCGGTTTCCAGAAGCTATCTTAAGAACTTCTCTCTGGGAAAGAACAGCCAGCATCCAAAGCCAATCTCTGTACAAGATACCCTGCCGCTGCAGTGACCACGGGGACCTCAGCCCTGCCGGCACCTAGAGGAGCAATCATGGGAGCTGTGGCCCCATCTGCATCTTGAGGGGTGATCATCTGAGCCTTGGGCCTGCCTGAAGCTGAAAGAGAAATCACAGGAGGCTCTGTTCTGTCACCATCAAAAGGAGCGTTCAATGGAGCCACAGTCCCCAACTATACACATGGGAGGAAGAGGGACTTCCTGAAACACAGGCAGGACTTATATTGATTGGAGGAAGAGATGAGTAGACAACATGGTAAAATACACTCAACAACATAAAGAGCAATACTGTGCCTCCAGAAACTAGTGTTTCTACAATAGTAAGACCTGAACATCTACACACAGATGAAGCAGATGGAAACGACCTTAAAAATAACTTTATGAAGATGATTGAGGCCCTTAAAGAGGAAATAAAAAATTCGCTTGAAGAAGTGGAGGAAAAGACAAACAAAAAACTAGAAGAAATCATCAAATCCTTAGAAGAAAACTAAGAAGAAGCAATCAAACAGAGGAAGAAAATGATTCAAGACAGGAAAACTGAAAGAGAGGCCAATAAAGAAAACACAAACTGAGGGAATTCTGGAAATGGAAAATTTGGATAAATGATCAGGAACCACAAATGCAAGCATAAACCACAGAATACAAGAGATGGAAGACAGACTCTCAGGTGTTGAAGATATGATAGAAGAAATCAAAGAAAGTGTTAATTTGAACAAATTCTTAACAGAAAATATCCAAAAATCTGGGACACCATGAAAAGATCAAATCTAAGAATAATAGGGATAGAAGTCCAGCTCAAAGGCACAGAAGATATATTCAACAAAATCATAGAAGAAAATTTCCATAACCTAAAGAAGGACATGCATATAAAAGCACAAGATGCTTGCAGAAAACCAAATAGACTGGACTAAAAAAAAGTTTCCTCACCACATAATAATCAAAACACTAAAATCAAAAACAAGACAAGGTTGTCCAGTCTCTCTATGTCTATTCAATATAGTGTTCAAAGTTCTAGCTATAGCAATAAGACAACAAAAGGAAATCAAGTGGATACAAATTGGATCTAAACTGAGATGACTCCCTAGTGCCAGAGGTTGCATGAATCTGTTAAAGAGACAGAGAAAAGTACAACAGAGTATCCTGGGAATAGACTCAGAAGTATACCATGCGATGCTCCCTTAATGTTAGAATGAGGACCCTAAGAGAGACATATATAGATCTAATCTTCATGGGAAGTAGAAAAAGACAAGATCTCCTGAGTAAATTGGGAGCATGGGGACCTTGGAAGAGGGTTGAAGTGGGGGGAGAAGCAGGGAGGGCAGCAGAGAAAAATGTAGAGTTCAATAAAAATCAATAAAAATAAAAAAGACTCTGCATTATAAACTTTAAATTGCAGTTACTTTTAAAAAAAATTTCTTGTCTGGCTGCTCCCACATCAAACCCCACATTTCTAATTTTTTTTTCGAGACAGGGTTTCTCTGTAGCTTCGGTGCCTCTCCTGGAACTAGCTCTGTAGACCAGGCTGGCCTCGAACTCACACAGATCTGCCTGCTTCTGCCTCCCGACTGCCACCACCTGGCTGACATTTCTAAATTCTGGTTTTTGTTTGTTTGTTTGTTTGTTTACCTTCTTCTATTTATTCACCTGTTCATCTGAGAAGGCTTAAGGTCTTTCATTTTTTGGACAAAAACTTTTAGAGACTGTAAAGTAGTTACAAGGTAACAGTTCCTCAAGACTCCATTTTTTTTTTTTTTTTTTTTTTTTTGTGGAGCATGTGCATTATGTGGTGACTATCTTCACTCTAAATTGGTTATGAGTCTAAACCCATCCTCACTGCTCTAACATCTGTAGAAACCACCTGAGGGGAGGGAGATGGATGCTCAGCTGTCACATCAAAGGAAGCGGCATTATTCTAGCAGTATCTGTCTTTGTTTAAGCCTTCCGCTGTTAGAGCAAGTATGTGAAACTTCCAAAAGACTGATATTTCAGCTATATAGAGCTACCTCCTAAGACTGGGATTACAGGTATATGCTACCATCTAAATGCTGGTATTGGAGGCATGAGCTATCCCCAAATTGCTGGGATTACAGGTATGTGCTACTTCCTAAATACTGTGATTACATGTATGTGCTACCTCTTAAGTGCTGGGATTAAAGGTGAGTATTACTATGCAAATTCCAGTATTACAGGTATGTGCCACCTCCTAAATGCTAGGTTTGCACCTACGTGCTACCTCCTAACTACTTGGATTACAGGTATGTGCTGTCTCCTAAATCCTGTGATTACAGGAGTGTGATACCTCCTAAATTCTGGGATTTCAGTTATGTGCTATCTCATAAAAACTGGAATTACAGCTGTGTGCTACCTCCTAACTTCTGGAATTTCAGGTATGTTACCGCTTAAAAGATGGAATTAGAGGTGTGTGCTACTTCCTGTATGCTGGAATTACAGGTGTGTGCAATCTCCTATGAACTGGGATTCCACGTATGTGCTACCTCCTAAATGATTGAATTACAGGTTTGTGTAACCTCCTAAATTCTGGGATTACAAGTGTGTGTAACCTCCTAACTGCTGTGATTACAGGAGTGAGCTACCTCCTTAATTCTTGGATTGCAGGTATGTGCTATTTCTTATGTGTTGGTATTTCAGGTATGATCTCCCTCCTGAATTCTGGGATTACAGGTATGTGCTACCTCCTAAGTGCTGAGCAACAGGTGCTATCTCCTTAATTTGGGTTATGAGTATGTGATGAGATTATGGATATTTTATATCTTCTAAATTCCAGGACTGCTGGTATGTACTACCTCCCAAATGCTGGAATTACAGGTGTGTGCAATCTCCTATGAACTGGGATTCCACGTATGTGCTACCTCCTAAATGATTGAATTACAGGTGTGTGTCACCTTCTAAATTCTGGGATTCTACGTATACACTACCTCCTATGTGCTTCAATTGCAAGTCTGTGCTACCTCCAAAATACTAGGATTACAGGAGTGTGCTACTTCCTGTATGCTGGGAATATAGGTTTGTGCAACCTCCTAAATTCAGGGGTTACAGGTGTGTGCTACCTCCTACACACTGGGATTACAGGTATGTGTAACCTCCTAAATGGTGGGATTGCAGGTATGTGATATCTCCTAAGCACGGAGATACAGGTGTGTGGTATCTCCTTAATCTTGGGTTACATGTATGTGCAGACTCCTATATGCTTGGATTGTAGGTATCTGCTGCCTTCTAAATTCTGGGATTATAGGTGTGTGCTACCTTCTCAAGGCTGGGGTTGCAGGTATGTGCTACCTCCTATATGTTGGTGCTACAGGTTTGTGCTGACTCCTAAATCCTGGGATTGGAGGTGTGTGGTAGTTCCTAAAGGTTGGGATTATAGGTCTGCGCATCCTCCTAAATTCTGAGATTATAGGTAAATGTTACCTCCTAAATGCTAGATTTTAGGGATCCATTCCCTTCTAAATGCTTAAATTGCAAGTATGTGTTACTTCCTAAGTGCTGGGATTACCTGTGTATTCTACCATGCCTCACTTTATGCAGTTATAGATTGGACTAAGGGATTCATGCATGCTAAGCCACTAACCCAAAATATTTGTTTACCAGCTTTTCCAAAGAATAGAAAAGTATCAACTGTCTTCAGTGTGATAACTGTCAAAAACCGCGACATTGGTCCTAAATTCCCAGAATAGCCTGCTCCAGGACAAGCCCCGGAGAAATTTCTCAGTTACCTAGAGAGCAGGTGACTTAGCTTTTGAAGGGTTACCAGGCTGAACTCCCCCTCAGCCCTTATCCCGCCTCAGTCCCCTTCCCTAGCCCTCCAGGTCTAACCTCTGATCATGATCAGTTTAATAAAGAGATGCTGTTCGGACAGGGAGCTGGCAAGACGGTGGTGTCCACTCAGACTGGACAGGAAACGGCTCCCTTCAACCGTCAACTTGCCCCGTGCTGACGTTGGCGGAGGGATACGCAAGGGCGTTTGTTACGCAATACGCGGCGGTGTTGGCAGACTAATAAATGGCCGCCAGGTTTGTGCACGTGAGTGCAGGTGCCCATAGAGGCTAGAAGGCATCAGATACCCTGAAACTAGAGTTTAAGATATTTGTGAGTTGTCTGTGTGAGATGGGAATAGACTCAGGTTTCCTGAAGAGGAACAAGTGGTCTTAATGACTCAGCTGTCTCACAAGCCCTAAACTGCTAAATGTTAATCTGGGTCTCTCTGATGAATTCTTGGTCGATGCCCCCCAAATTCCACTTTCTTCTTCTCACCCCAATAAGTAAACCTAGCTTTCTCTATCCACCTTTGACAAAATACAGAGGGAACCCTACAGATCACATGTTCACCGCCCAACACGCTGTCAAAATGTAAGCCTCTCATGAGACCTCCACATTTTACCTTCTGGTTAGATCCTAGGTGATTTTTCTTCATTACTGTTACAAGTTCACCAATCAACTGTGTAGAATCCTTTGGGGAAATGAGGAGCTTAAACGTTTCATGTGTTGGGATAAGGAATGGGGACACAAACAGAGAAAAGACACAAAATAGTCTTTAATGAAAAGATCTAATTCATCAAACTTGATTACACTCTTCTGAAACAGAAGAGATAGTACACATTAGTGTCTTAATAACGGGAAGCCATTTCCCTGTCCAGATGGCAAGACTCCTCAGATTGTTCTGTTTATTGATTTAACATGTGCTGTAGCAAGACAGTAACGGGCTGTTAGGTAGAAACGAGCCAGTTGCTATTAAAACTCACATGGTAAATAAATGGACTCCTAAAGAAAATGATGGAAGTTATAGGACTCGTGTTCTTGACTGAAAGTTATCATAAAACTGACATCAGAGAGACTATTTGGTACTGGCATGATTGTTGGTGTGAGATCAAGGGGGATAAAATAGCCATTGTGTGTTTGGTTCACTGAATTCTAAGAAAAACGTCTTGACTGCTCAGTATGGAAAAATGGCCTTTAATGAACTCGTTAGAGCTGGGTAACCACTTACAAGAGAAGAAAATAAAGCCTAACCTCCTAATACGTACAATCTTAACTGAAACTAAATCATAGGGCTGAAGAGAGCACTCCAATTAGACAATGGCGGCACCAGATTTGGCAATGGATTCTTAGAGATTAAACCAAAATTTGAGTAATATGAGGAAAATATAGCAATTGTATAATCATCAAGTTTAGTGTTTTTATTGAGTACAAGAAGAAAGTGAAAATGACAAACATAAAACAGGAGGAAAAAAGTCTGTAAGTCAGTCATGTGTCTGACAGGGAACTAGAAACCAAAGGACACGAGGAAACCCGAAAGCACAATAAAAACACTGTTTGCCATTGCATAAGAGTAGATATTTATCCAAAGAAGACAGTAAAGTCTCTAGCCTTACACAAATCTCATCAGAACTTTGTTCTACAGAGTAAGTTCCAGGACAGAGAGGGCTATCCAGAGAAACCCTGTCTTGAAAAAAAGAGTCCAAAGTCAATTTTTTTATTATTATTTTTATTCTTTTTTAATTAAAATTTCCACCTGTCCCCATTTCCCATTTCCCTCCCCCTCCTCCCAAATATTGCCCCTCCCCCCACTCCCCTCCCCCTATCCCCACTCCTCTTCTCCTCCCCCCACTCCATTCCCCCTCCCTCTCGATACTGAAGAGCAGTACAAATTCCCTGCCCTGCGGGAAGACCAAGGTCCTCCCACTTCTATCTAGGTCCAGGAAGGTGATCGTCCAAACAGGCTAAGCTCCCACATAGCCAGTTCATGTATTAGGATCGAAACCTAGTGCCATTGTCCTTGGCTTCTCATCAGCCTTCATTGTCCGCCATGTTCAGAGAGTCCAGTTTCAACCCATGCTTATTCAGTCCCAGTCCAGCTGGCCTTGGTGGGCTCCCAATAAATCAGTTCCAATTTCATAGTGGGTGGGTGCACCCCTCGTGGTCCTGACTTCCTTGCTCATGTTCTCCCTCCATCTGCTCCTCATTTGGACCTTAAGGACTCAGACCGTTGCTCCAAATTGAGTCTCTGTCTCTATCTCGATCCATCGCCGGATGAAGGTTCTAAGGTGATATATAAGATATTCATCACTATAGGATAGGATCATTTCAGGTTCCCTCTCCTCAGTTGCCCAAGGTACCAGCTGGGGACATCTCCCTGGACATCTGCAAGCCCCTCTAGAGTCAAGTCTCTTGCCAACCCTAAGATGGCTCCCTTAGTTAGGATATATACTTCGCTGCTCCCGTATCCATCCTTCCTATATCCTAAACCTCCCAATCCCTCAAGCTCCTCCAAAGTCAATCTTAATTAAGTAGTGAGCTTGTCTCAAAAACACACCACAGTTCAAACAATGGATGGTGTAATTGCTGTGCTTAATGCCTTCCTAGGGCCTTCCGTATTTTGAGTTTGAGAAGCAGAAGGGGAAGACAAATGTACTCCTTGGTGTTTTGTTTGTACCTCAGCAAAGGATAGAGAGTTTCAAATTTGTCCAAGGTTGGTAAGCTTCAGGATGTCTTAATATGTCTCAAGTACATTTCTGTCCCACCATCACCTCCTCTCTATACTCACAGCTTTGGAAACAGTTTGGGTGTTTTTCGAACTGTGTACTTTGTTGTCTAGAAGGCACATGGTGACAAGACACGGTGTTTTGCTTGCACACACTGGCAAGAGGACCTCCCCCAGTTGCCCTGATCTCTTCCAGAAGCCTCCTCTTCCTTGGTGGAGCAGTATAACACCATGACCCTGCTTCTGACTCAAGACTTACACACAGCCAAAGGAACTTCTGACATGCCAGAGCCCCAGAAACCTCGCTTCTATTTACTCTTTCACTTTGATGGGCTTGCCTTTTTCTGCCTCTCAAGTTATATACCAGTATACCTCCATACTGTTTAATGACAGGGAACATCTAGACACAAAAGAGGTAGACATCTGAAGTTAAATGCAGGGAAACAAGAAAGATAAAGCCTTGCAAACTAGGATGGTATAACTGGGATTTTATAGTGGTTCTTGTATGGCAGAAGACATTCCCAGGTAGATCAAGCTAGGGCAGCTTTCCCTTCAAAGGGCTCACTTTCTGCTTGGCCTATTTTATTCTTTAAAATTCCATTTCAAAGCCTCTGACTGGGGCTGGAGAGATGGCTCAGCAATTAAGAACAGTGCATGCTCTTCTAGAGGATCAACATTCAGTACCCAACATCTACATAGCAGTTCAAAACAGTCAACTACTTGAGTTTCAGGGAATCCAATGACTTTTCTGGCCTCCAAGGGCACCGGGCAGACACATGGTGCACACGGTGTACATTTTCATGTAGGTAAAACACACATACATGAAAGCATTTTACAGTTTAAAAAGTCCTCAGATTGTGAAGTGGCCTTGCCCATATCCATCCTCCATGGTACTAGCTGCAAATACTAGCAGCACTAAATGGATTCTGTGGGTTTGTACATGAAGTTGCGAGGGAGAGTGGTGGTGGGGGTATGAGAAGGGCTGGAAAGGAGGGCGAGGCGGGTACATTCCATCAAAGTGCATTGTGTACACGTGTGAAATTCTCAAATAAGACACATCCTCTACCTCTTTGAGTTTTCCACTGGTGGATGTGAGAGCCAGCAATGCTCAGCAATGCTTCCATTCTTGGTCCTCCAAGATGGTGACAGATTTCCTCATGTATCCCACTGGCCAAGATTCTACAGTCCCAAAAGGGATGGCAGATAGATTATTCTCTATGTAACTTTGGAGTTTTTTCCACAACAGTAAGACATTTATTTGTTAAATAGTATTTACTGGCTGTCTTAGTGTGGTAGAGTCATTACTAGATACTCAATAACCATATATCAAATTTGCCTTTAAACCTACTAAGAAGGTTGGGGACACCAACCACTTGGTGTGATTCTGTGTCTTTATGGTCCAAGCTCCTTTAAATGGGAATCATGAAATGTTTGCCTCTAAATGAAATGAAAAAGATGCCACATGTCATCATCTACGTTTGTTGAGAGGAGGAATAATTGACAAATATTAGAAAACCATGGGAAAACATTTATATTTTAGAGCCTTGTTTTGATATTTTTTAACTTTATTATTATTGTTGTTATTAAAAATTTCCACCTCGTCCCCTCCTTCCATTCCACCCCTTACCCCCAACCCCCCTCCCCCTCTCTCTACAGTCCATAGATTAGTCAGGGTTCCCTGCCCTGTGGGAAGTCCAAGGTCCTCCCCCCACTCCATCCAGGTCTAGGAAGGTGAGCATCCAAACAGACTAGGCTCCCACAAAGCCAGTACATGCAGTGGGAACAAAACCCAGTGCCATTGTCCTTGGCTTCTCAGTCAGCCCTCATTGTCCGCCACGTTCAGAGAGTCCGGTTTGATAACATGCTCCATCAGTCCCAGTTCAGCTGGCCTTGGTGAGCTCCCATTAGATCAGCCCCACCGTCTCAGTGGGTGGGTGCAACCCTCGCAGTCCTGACTTCCTTGCTCATGTTCTAACTCCTTCTGCTTCTCATTTGGACCATGTGAGCTCAGTCCAGTGCTCCAATGTGGGTCTCTGTATCTATCTCCATCCATCACCACATGAAGGTTCTTTGGTGATATGCAAGATACTGTAGACCGCCTTGGCGAGTTACTCTGTCTAGGGTCTGTAACCCGCCTGGCTGGTCAGTTATTCCAGGGTCACGGAGAGGTACCACCTGAAAGACATGGTCTGATAAGAGGAAGAAGGCTAGGCAAATTTGTCGAAGCCTCCGTTTATTAGAGTCATTGTTACAGCTTATATAGCCCCTGGATGAGGAGCTTGGGGGGATGGGGCACGGGATCTTGCCACGTGGTCCACGCCAGTCACATAGGACAAGAGGTTACGATCGGTCAGGTCACAATTCCTCTGCCAGGAGTTCACAAGTTGACACACCTAGTTCTCTAGATAGAGTGTGAGGCAGGTTCCGCTAACAGATAGCTCTCTATTAACAGACAATTTGGGTGTGGGATAGGTTTTGTCAATAAAACAGTTCTCAATACAATTGGGAAGTAGAGCCCTCTGCAAAACTCTCAGGGCAATGCTCCTTATAATAATTTTGGGGGGGACATGGCTCCTGACAAGATATTCATCAGTATGGCTATAGGATAGGGCCATTTCAGGCTACTTCTCAGCTGCCCAAGGAACTAGCTGGAAACATCTTTTTGGACACCTGGGAACCCCTCTAGAATCAAGTCTCTTGCCAACCCTAAAATGGCTCCTTTAATTAAGATATGTATTTCCCTGCTCCCACATCCACCCCTCCTCCATTCCATCCCTCCCATTCTCCCAAGCTCTCCCCATCCTTCCCTTCTCACTTTTCTCTCCCAATCTCCCCTTTCCCCACCCCACCCCACCCCCAAGTTCCCAGTTTTTACCTGGCAATCTTGTTTCCTTCCAATATCCAGGAGGATAACTATATTTTTTTTCCTTTGGGTTCACCTTCTTATTTAGCTTCTCTAGGACCATGGATTATTGGCTCAATGTCCTTTATTTATTAGCCTGTCCCTTTTTATAGGTGAATTGAGTCCATTGATATTAAGTGATATTAATGATCAGGGGTTGATAACTCCGGTTATGTTTTTTTTTTTCCTTTTTGTTGGTAGAGTTTGTGTGTTTCCCTTCTTTGAGTTTTGCTGGTGAAGGGTCGCTAGATGTCTGAGTTATTGTGGGCATTGTTGGATTCCTTGGTTTGTGATTTTCCTTCTATTACTTTCTGTAAGACTGGATTTGTGGCTACGTATTGTTTAAATTTGTTTTTATCCTGGAATATTTTATTTTCTCCATTGATGGTGAATGAAGGCTTAGCTGGGTATAGCAGTCTGGGCTTGCATCCATGGTCTCTTAGTTTCTGCAGCACATCTATCCAAGACCTTCTGGCTTTCATGGTTTCCATAGAGAAATCTGGTGTAAGTCTGATCGGTTTACCTTTATAAGTTACTTGACATTTTTCCTTTGCAGCTCTTAATATTCTTTCTTTATTCTGTATGTTTTAGGTTTTGATTATTATATGGCGAGAGGATTTTTTTTTGATCCATTCTATGTGGTGTTCTGTATGCTTCTTGAACCTTCATAGGAAAATCCTTCTTTAGGTTGGGAAAGTTTTCTTCTATAATTTTGTTGAATATATTTTCTGGGCCTTTGAACTGTATTTCTCCTTTTTCTTCTACCCCTATTATTCTTAGGTTTGGTCTTTTTATTGTGTCCCAGATTTCCTGGATGTTTTGTGATGAAAATTTGTTGGATTTGTTGTTTTTGTTGATCAGTGCATTTATTTTCTCTATGGTGTCTTCAGCATCTGAGATTCTTTCTTCTATCTCTTGTATTCTGTTGGTTATGCTTGTCTCTGTCATCTCTGTTCATTTACCTAGATTTTCCATATCCAGCCAGCCCTCGATTTGTGTTTTCTTCATTGCCTCCATTTCAATTTTCAAGTCTTGAACTGTTTTCATTATCTGTTTGATTGTTTTTTCTTGGTTTCCTAGGGTATCTTTTACCGATTTACTCATTTCTTCATACTTTTTGTTATTCTTCTCATCCATTTCTTTGAGGGAGTTTTTCACATCCTTTTGGAGGGACTCTATTGCTTTCATAATATCATTTTTTTCTACTTCTATTGCATTAGGCTGTTCATGTCTTCCTGTTGTATGTTCGCTGGGTTCTGGTGTTAACATGTTGTTTTTCAGATTGTTGGAGGAATTCTTGTATTGGCACCTGCCTATCTCTTCCTTCAAATGCTCTCCAATGGATCTTCTGGTACAGGATCAGGGCCCCTTGCTTGCCAGGGACCTGTCAAACAAAAGGCCTAGCTTGCTGTCTGCAAGCTTAGTGAAACAAAGGAACTCCCACCTGGTTGCACTCACCACCTGGTCCCAGCCCCAATACAGGCTGAGCTGGAGGGTCTTATGGCCCCGAAGAAGGGAAGGAGTGCCTGGGCGGAAGCTGGGATGGGATAGGAAGAGAGACAGTAGCTGGGGAGAAAAGCCCATGCAGAATGATCAGAAAGATTAGGATGACCTTCAGAAACATGAAGTAGTAGGACATTGAAAAAGCATGATGGAAAAAAATGAATGATTCATAGAAAAGAAACCAAGTGAAGATGGCACTGGTTGACCTGTTACCCAGTTCCAGAAGAGGGAGAAGACAAAGACCCTTCAAAAAGAGGCTAGGCAAAGGGGCAGGGAGTCCTATCTTCAGGACTCTTCCACAGCCTCCGCAGACTTCAGAACAATGAGGAGTATGGCAACATGGGAGTTAATCCCTACAACCATAGAGAGTGGTCCCACTGTCACTCTGGATGGCTGAGAAGGTAGAAGCCAGTTGACACATTTATAGAGAACCCTTCATTGGAAACTGAACTGCTCAGGGAGGCAGAGGATAGGGACCAATCAGAAGACAAGGAGGCTGAACTTAATGTGTCACAACCCTAGGGCAAGAGACTACCTTAGAGACAGTTGTATAAAGTGGGAAGGTTAGATGCTTAGGAGCTTAAAAATACCTTTGGCAGGAGGCTGAGAAAATAAAGTGCTCAGAGAAAGGTGTCTCTGTTGCAAGGAGGGCTGCTTGTTTGGTTCCTGTCTGCTGGCTAGCTTATGTCTGAAATAATTACACAAAAACTGTATTATTTAAAAAACTGCTTGGCTCTTTTAGCTCTAACTTCTTATCAGCTAGCTTGTACATTTTAATTTAACCCATTTCTATTCATCTGTATATTGCCATGTGGCAGTGGCTTACCAGCAAAAGATTCAGCCTGTCTGACTCTAGTGGTGGCCCCATGACATCTGTCTGACTCTGCTTCCTTTCTCCCAGCATGTCATTTAATTCCCCCTCCCTGCCTACCTAAGTTCTGTCCTATCAACAGGCCAAGGTAGTTCCTTTATTAACCAATGAAAGCAACACATAGAAGAACAGAGAAAGTCAGGCCAGAGTCACCGGGACTGAATTCCACTCTGGTGTCCATGTGTGGCCCATCTATCCTGTTCATGTGTAGTTCTACCCACCACACATCATCCTCATACATACTTATAAACATAAAGAAATATAGTGGCTAATGTTGACTGACAACTTGGTAGGATCTAGGATTGCCTAGGGGACAAGACTGGGCATTTCTTTGTGGGATTATCTTTACTGATGTGGGCAGACCCATCTTAAATGTGGGTGGGACATTCCATGGCCTGGGGTCCCCAACTGAATAAAGAGAAGAGTGTGAGGTAAGCACCAGCGTTCAGCTCTCCTCATCCTGACTACTAACGCAATGTGACCAGCGGCCTCCTGCTGCTGTCACCAGGTCTTCACCACCATGGTGGGTCAGAATAATCCTGTCCTGAGGGGTTTTGTCAGGCATTTATCACAGTGACAGCACGAGAGACTAGGACAAATGACTTACTATTAGTAAATGTGAGATCATTTTTCCTACAAGGAAAAACAAAAACAGGCAGGAAATGGTAGAGTGTTTGTCCTGCAGATGTTTCATTGTGTTGGAGGAGTGTATGCAGAGGTATACAGGAAATCTTCCTGTATCCTTCCCCCAGGCTCTGCTTCAACCAGAAAACACTCTTAAATTAAAGCCTCTTCTAGCAATCAAAATTAAAGAACAGACAATGCAAGTCCTCCTGAGGCCAAAAGGGGCCCCAAGTGGACACACATGACAACTTGAAATGCAAAGTAATTAATCTCAAGAAGAAAGTAACAGGGGATGCAAAAGATCACAGTCCTATAAATGAATAAATATATTTTTGAGTGATATTTTTTAAAAAGCAAATAATGAAGGCTTGAAAACTCTTCTCATGCTGCATAATAACTAGCAATATGAAATAACAGAATTTAAAAGTCATTCTTTAGCTATAATAGTAATAATAGTTTTTGTCACAAAGCTAGCATGGATAATGTTATAAACCGGGGGCCTGAGGAAGATGAAGAGCAGGGTACACAGTTTCCCAGATGCTGTTTATAAAGAGCAGAATTAATTGCAGACAAAGCTGTTAAACACAATTCCACTACTCACTCTCAGGGACCATCCCTACTGCTGGACAGCGTGCTTCCTGATTGGGACCCAGATGCAAATTCCTAGGCAGAGATCTGGAATAATGGGGTGGGAAGGGACTGAGAATCAGACTCTGCTCCACCACTGAGGACTTCCAGGCATGAAATGCTTCTCTGTGGCTACCCAACAGGCTCTTGGTCATTTATACCAGTTTACTTCTAGAAAGCTCTCATGGGCTCCCTAGATAACATCAATGCACAAGTGTTCTGTAATTTGGCAGGAGCTTTGATCCTGGACCTCTTTGCCCCATGCATATGTCCTGATACCTTCTTTTCTCTGGGTTTCTTGATCCACACACTGTGAAGCATCCTGGGTTACCTTTCTGGGACTCTTTGCCTCTGGAGTTCTGTTTGTTCATGATTAGCTGAAGAAAATCCACTTGGGTCTGGGAGCAGAAAGAGAAAAGTAAAAAATGAACACTTAGAGAAAGGAACCAAATTACACATGGTCAAACCTTGAGCATTCTGAGAGTAACACACATTTTACCTTATGATTTGTATCAAGGTAATTTTTCTTTCTTTTTTTCTTTTTACAAATTTATAAAAAAACATCCATTATCTGTAAGGAATGGAAACATAACTATTGAGAAGAGAAAGTGTAATGAAAATCTGCACCAAGTTCTTATTCACTTATTATCTTTTTGCTTTGTAAGTTGGCATTTTCAAAAGCCAGAGATTCAATAAGTACTCATGTATCCTCTGGGTCTGTTACTCTTATTTGTACAGCCTTAGTTAATATTTGTAAAATGTCACTAAGGGTTCTCTCTGGCCCTGTTTAATGCTGGTATATGATTCAATTCATTTTCTTGGTACTTGAATCCTGTCTCAAGCATTTAAGGCTGTTTTGTGGCATAGGGATAAGATTTGTTCATAGTAAAGAGTTTGAACCTGTGGGTCAGCATAAGTGCCCTTACCAAGAATTTGATCTTTGGAGGTCTCAAGTACATTTGATTTTCCCTTTTGTACTAAAATTTTAGCTTCTTCCATGAAATAACATTTAAATATCAGTTGAGGCTTGCCATTCAGGACTGGTGAAACTAACTGAAGCCAGTCATGTGGTATTTCTTTAATGCTAGAACCCCATGTCTTTATTATCTCCCTAACAAATGTGGAATGCAAGCCATAAGTTATGACAACTTGCTTAATTTCTTTTAGATCATTCATTCCTATAGGTATCCATCTAACTTCTTTGGATCCTTTTGGGTCTTTAGAACTTGATGCTTTGTCAGAGTAGATTATAGGGTAGGAAGCTAAAACCCTGGGTATGTTGTCTCTGAAAGCTACTGGCAATGTTCATTCCTGTCCTTGTGCCTACTTTCCCTGTTAATCAGCTCCAAAAATTTCGTCAATCATTTCAAATCTTTTTACTATTGTCTTTTGCAAAGCCTGAATCTTCTGACCTGTATATATTTCTAGTGATTTCATTGAGGCACATAGCCTCTGGTCCTCATTCTGCAATTGTGATTCCAAGGTCTGAAGTTTCTCCTTTAAAGATAACACCTCATCCTTGTACATTATTTGGATAGCATGCAGATTGCCACCAGGAGATACTCTATTTGCTAACCTATCATAACTTTTTAACAAATTTTGATTGTCAAATTCAACAGCATGAATTCTTTCAGATAATTTCTCAGTATCCTTAAATATGGATTCAATTTTGTCTGTCAAATTAATGTTACCCTTTTCAATGGTATTAATTTTTTCAGGTAACTTTTGATATTCAATGGTATTAATACTGTCAACTAGCTATTCATTATTAGTCTATAAAGACTGTATTATTTCTAAAAGTGCCACATTATTTCTTAAAGATATAATATGAAGAAAAAACTGAGTCCCAATTTCCAATAAATGGATGTATCACCATAACTATATCAACATTGCAGAACACAATCCATAGTATCAGCAAAAAGGTTACTAAAAGTTTCAGTGTTGATGTAGTCTTTCATATTGATTTATTAATTACCTGTTATGGGATCCAATAAATTGTTTTAGGTGTAATAATGTTTATTGTCCAGCAGGTGTCATGGTTGCAGAGTCGCGACTAGCAGTGATGCAATGGGTGGTGACAGGAACATCCTGAGCCACTTTAGTTTCCCACCTTGGTACTGGATAAATACTGAGAAGTATGCTTTGCTTGATAAATTAAAAGCAATTAAATCAATTCCATACATGGAGCAAGAAATCCAGAACTCAAGGGCAGGGAGCACAAACCAGAAGCTGTCCAAGTTGCCATGCAGCAAGGAACCATGCCAGGGAACTGTGACAGGGAACATGGCAGTGGGGTTTGGGGTGTGTGTGGGTTGGGGTGTGTGTGTGTGTGTGTGTGCTTGGAAAATTTCCAAGTTGCCACATGTAGTAAGCTCCACTGTGGTGGGGATTCTACAAATAACTGCTTAGGTAGAAGCAAGCCAAGTGGGCAGGGTTGGGAGACTTTCTGGACTGAGGACCAGTTAGGCCCTCAGGCCATCCACCCAGTAGGTGTGGAGTCCTAATCCACGTGGGGCACCAGATGAAGAAGGATGCTTAAAAGAAATCCCATACTAGCTCAGAATTGAGAATAATAGAGTGTTATTTATTTAGGGGTAGACTTAGAAGTCACAATCCTTTGCTAGAACAGCAACTGAATCCTGCAGCCAGAAAAGAGGCTGAACGCGGCTTTACATTTGCATAAATAGTATAAGAGGCCATGCCCAAGTGGTCAGGTAACTTAATGACTACTGGCAGTAGGAATCCCTACAGCACCTCTCCCTTTTGTTTAAACAAAAAGTTCTAAGCCTAATACAAAATTATATATAATAAGAACAAATATATAAATAACTTGGCCAAGTCATGAGAGGAAACTAACTACAACTATCTAGTCTTCAACCCCATCAAAGACCTGAGAAGGGAAAGAATATTACTTGAGTAAGCAGGAAGTGCAATCAAACAACTTCCAAAAATGTACAACAATTGACAGAGACGACTGGCTACCTGGGCAACCACCCAATGTCTCATTTGCAGCATTGAAGCTACCAACTTTGGCTAAGGCCTAGCATAACTTACAGGCCATTTTGAGAGGCAGGAAATTTCCAAAACTGTCTTACTCTGTCTTGGCAATATTTGACAGTCTTGTTTCTTGTGTCCTGCTTATCCATTCCAGATACCATGTATCTTGTCAGTGGTTGAGGCACGGGAAGGTCCTTGCCCACAGGCCAAATGTGCCAAGAAGAAAACAAACTCCAAATGGAATGTCTTTGGTGCTCAACATTCTCTCAGGAGTAGTGCTACCAGGAGCAATCATGTCTCACTTCAACAGAACCCTAAGTTATTTAAATGCCACATTCTATAGCTCTTTGGAGTGGCTGAAGATTACCTATCTATGCAGAATACAATCTCTATGCATCTAAAGAACCTGATTAGTCTAACTGTAAGCATGACAAACATATATGACTATTGATCTATATGTTTTGGTTTAGAGAAGGAGAGAGTCATACTCCAACTCCAGGGTCAGCTTTAATTTTTAATTGGACAAGGACTACAAAAAACCATTTGCATTACATGTTGGTAGAGAGGATAAGAAACAAACATTGGGGAAGATTTATGAAATTTTATCCTGTTGGAAATGTCTTATACCAATAGGCCAATTAACTCTTTTCCTTGGGACATTTTTTTTTTCTGGATGAAATGTCCTTTTCCTTTGTATATCTCATTTGTCCAGTCGTCTTCGGATTCCTTAGCTGGATAGTTTTATTCTCCTGAAAAGACAGAAACAAAAGCCAACTCTAATTTTGGGGATATTCTCTTTTGGAAAGTTATTTCTGATCAAATGAAAAGCATTTGTTAGTTTTTCAAGTTAGTTTAAACATCCATGCTGCTTGTTGAACTATCATCTTTTCTAATTAAGAGATATCTCTTGTTCAAATTAAATCTTTATCAATTTTCATGGTCTCCATAGCTTTCCTTCCTCTATGGAAACAAAAACAAAACCCCTTCCCCAATGTAACACATGACCTGATTTCCATTCAGAGGTCAGCACATTTTTAAAGTATACAGGCTGATTTAATTCCATAGTTTTGTTCTACTGTCCAATGTCTCTGCAGTTGTTGTCCCTTTCTCATTAACATTTAGAAAATTCAAAGTTAGTGTAAAGCATTATGAAATTTATTTCTGGGGCTTGTTATCATTCTTTTCTGTTTATTTAACGTATGTTTCAGAGTTTGATTTGACCTTTTTATAACTGCCTGCCCTGTAGGATTACATGGTATACCTGTAATATGATTTATGTAAACAAAAAACTGTTTCATTTTCTTAGAGACATATGCTGGAGCATTGTCTGTCTATTTGTACAGGTATACTAATGATAGCTATAATTTCTAACAAATAAGTGATTACTAAATTAGCCTTTTCTGAACTCAAAGTAGTTGCCTTTTGAAAATTTGAATGGGTATCAATGGTGTGGTGTACATATTTTAGTTTTCCAATTTCCATGGAATATATCCATATGCACCATTTCAATCCTTTGAGTACCCTTTGGGTTACTTTCTGCAGGTAGTAGTGTTTGGTTGTATAAAGAACAAGTAGCACATTCCTTATAATTTCCTTGGCTTGTTGTCATGTGATGTGTCGTGCCATAAGGACATGTGTTCAACTATGTTCATAGCAGCTTTGTTTGTCATAACCAGAACCTGGAAACAACCTAAATGCCCCTCGACTGAAGAATGGATAAGGAAAATGTGGTACAGTTACACAATGGAGTTCTATCCAGCAGAAAAAATAATGATATCTTGTATTTTGCAGGCAAATGGATAGAGCTAGAAAACATCATTTTGAGTGAGGTAACTCAGATCCAGAAAGATAATTATCACATGTACTCACTCACAAGTGGCTTTTAAACATAAAGCAAAGAAAATCAGCCCATAAATCACAATTCCAGAGAACTTAGACAACACTGAGGACCCTAAGTTGGGCATACATAGAGCTAATCTACATGGGTAGTAGAAAAAGACAAGATCTCCTGAGTAAATTTGGAGCATGGGGACCTTGGAGGTGTTGAAGGGGAGGGGAAAGGCAGGGAAGGGAGCAGAGAAAAATGTAGAGCTTAATAAAAATCCATAAAAAATTAAAAACTTGGATCTAGACATGATTTTTAAAAATGAAGTTCTGAGGCCTTCAGCACATTTCTGATCAATAACAGATTGTTTTCTGCATTACCTTGTGCTTGAGAACCTGACAGAGCAGTATGGGATTGGATGTATTACATCTGCACCTGTTCCTACTAGACCTTTAATGACAGTGTCATTTATTCACAATTTTAATTTTGTTTTGGTCATTTATAGAAGTTTGCCAAAATACTTGATTTATGGTTTATCCTGAAATTTTTGTTCCCTTTTCTATAGCTGTTCCATTATCCAGAGCCATATGGTTTCTTAAAATAGGCTTAGTTTCTTTAGTAGTTCTGTGAAGGAGTTCTATGATGTCAGGAAATGACTGAACTGAATCTGGCATGGGGGCCTGCAAGAGGTCCCCCAAAAAGTTTCCTTATGGCAAAAGAATACCTCTTGTTGATCTACATTCATTAGTCCAATGCCTGCCTTTGTCACACCTTCTGCATAATCCAGAAGGGAAGGATGCTCTGTTTGGATTATGTTTAGAATAAATATTCTTTCTGGGAATGCTGTGTTTACAATCCCTTTTAAGGTGACCTTGTTTGTCACAATTATAACACTTGATATTTTGATTTTTTTTCTCAAACCTTGGGAAATCTCCTCTCCTACCCAAGCATCTTGATGGTCATGAGATTCAATATTGTTTGTATCTCAGATCCATTCCTCCAAGGGTGCTGACCTTGCTTGTAATGGCCTAATTATCCTTTTGAATTGAGAATTATGCTTTTCATAAGTCAGAGATTCAATTATTATTTTGTCTTTCTTCTGAACTTGGTATCATTCTATTTACTGCTGAAAATTTCAACACAATTCTTTACAGACCTTGAAAGGGCAATTCTCAACTTTATATGGAAAACCGAAAAACATAGGCTAGTTTAATCAATCCACAACAGTAACAGAATTGCTGGCGGTATCACCATCTCTGATTACAAGCTGCACTACACAGATATAATAATAAAAACCACAAGGTATTGGCATGAAGCAGATACATTGATCAATGGAATCTAATTAAAGACCCAGACATGAATCCACACACCTACAGACATCTGATTTTTATAAAGAAGCCAGAGGGACAGATTAGAAAAGTGAAAGCATCTTCAACAAGTGGTGCTGGTCAAACTGGGTGTCAGCACGTTGAAGAATGCAAATATATAGATATTATTTGCACTGTACAAAGCTCAAGTCCCAGTGGATGAAAGACCTCAACATAAAACCAGACACATTGAACCTGATGGGAGAGAATTTAGGGAATATCCCTGAACACAAAAAGCAAAGGAGATGACTTTCTGAAGAGAACACTGGCAGTTCAGGTACTAAGATCAACAATTAATAAAAGACCTCATAAAACTGAAAACCTTCTGTAAGGTAAAGGACACCATTAGTAGGAGAAAACGGAGGCCTACAGAATATTAAAAGATTTTTATCAACTCCATATCTGACAGAGGCTAATATCCAAAATATATAAGGCATTCAACAAACAAATAATCAACAAACCAAATCATTCAATTAAGAAATGTGACATAGATCTAACAGAAAATTCTCCAAAGAAGAATCACAAATAGCTGAGAAACATGTAAAGAAATGTTCTATATTCTTAGCCATCAGGGGAATTTGAACCAAAAACTCCTTTGAGATTTCATCTTAAACCTGTCAGAATGGCTAAGGTCAATGGCGTGAATGACAGCTCATGGTGGTATGGATTTGTAGCAAAGGGAGCACTCCTCCATTTCTGGTGGAATTCCAAACTTGTCCAGCTTCTATGGAATCAATATGGTAGTTCCTCAGAAAATTTGGAACTGATTTACTGTAAAACCTAGATACACCATTCTTGGACATATATACAAAGGATGCTCTCTCCTGCCACAAGAACACTTGCTCAAATATCTTCACAGTGGCATTATTCATAATAACCAGAAACTGGAAACAACGCTAATGTCCCTCAATGGAAGAATGGATAAAGAACAGGCAGTACATTTACAGAAGGCTATTATAAGCAAATGGGTGGAGCTAGAAAAAATCAAGCTGACTGAGATAACTGAGATCCATAAAGACACATATGATATATACTCACTTATATGTGGGCATCAGTAGTTAAGTAAGTGATAATCCAGCTACATTCCACAACTCAGAGAAGTTAGGTAAAGCGAAGGTCACTAGAAGGAAGACAAGAATTTCCCTGGGAAGAGAAAATAGAATAGATTTTTCAGGTGAACTTTGATTGGGTGGGGAGAGGATGGAAAGGAATAATGAGTGGGGGGAAGAGATGGAGGACGAGTGCAGAGAGACAGTTGAAGTTGGGGGGCTCCCAGAGGCTGCTATAGAAAGCTAGTACAGATAAAACTACTTGTAATTTTATGGGGGATCCTAGTGAGGACTCCTAGTAATGAACCATACAGAGTCTGAACAGACCATCTTCTGTAGCCAAGCAAGGTTTCCAGTGCTGAGACTGGATTGCATTCAGTTGAATATTTGGCTGGAGGGGATTCTGTGGAGATCCATAAATAGCTCCTGCTCATGCTAGGACAGAGTGTTGCTCTCTGAAAACTGGCAGTGGGGTCCCATTGTTGTGGACAACATCTACACATCATTGAAACTAGAGATGTCAAGCTGTTGCCTGCTTGGAGCCTTCACTCATATGCTCTATTCTGTTTGGCATAGGAAGATACTCTGCAGGTTACAGAAAGAGAAACATGATATCAACTCTGCCACAAAAACATGACTTACAATCTGTCCTCCCTGCAAGTTATGCTGGGGCACTGTTGAACAGAACTTGAGAGAGTGGCCATACAATGTCTGGCTTAATTTGAGGCTCATGCATGGAGAGGCAGTCCATGCCCTACAATTTCTGGATGGCTAGAAACTGGAGACCAAATAGCCCAGAGACATAGGATAGAACCAACCATAACTAAAAAAAATCAATGAAATAATTTCTAATATTCCTAATAATGTTCTGCTATACTCATAGCTTGGTGCCTTGCTGGTCATCATCAGAGAGCTTTTCTCTAGCAGCAGATGGGTGCACAGACCCACAGACAGACACTATGTGGAAGAGAGTGTTTAAATTGGAACTTTCTATCAGTCCCACCCATAGGAGCTCAGGAAACCCTTCAGAAGAAATGGGGAGGGGAAATTTTAGGAGTCAGAGGGAATGATGGAGTGGAGGACACTAGAATGTGGCCCACTCACTCCAGTAAACATGGTTCACATAGGCTCACAGAGACTGGTGCAGCAAGCATGGGGCCTGCCTGGGTCTGCACTATGTTCTCTCCATATGTGTTGGTGTTTTGGTGGGACTCCTAACAGTGGGAGTGGGTATCTCTCTGAACCTTTTGCCTACTCTTGGGACACATTTCCTCCTCTTGGATTGCTTTGTCCATCTCTATATCAGGGTTTTTATCCTGTCTTGTTTTGTCATGTTTGCTTGTTCTTTCTGAAAAGGAACCAAGGGGTAGCAGATCTTGGGAAAATCAGATGTTTGTGGGAGCCAGGAAGAGTGGAGGGAGGGAAACTATGATTGAGATCTATTGTATGTAAGAATAATCTATTTTCAATTAAAAGGAAAGGAAATGTTTACTCAATAAGAAAATGTGTATCGTTGAATTGTTATAACAGCAATTTAAAATAGTATTATTAACTATGTAGTCTCTACCCAAGGGGAAGCTTAAAATTTACTTCCTCTAAAATATTAACAAGAAGCAGGAATCCCTATGATTTGATGACATATAATCATTTTCATGTATAGCTGGGAATTGTAGGCTGTGGCTAATGGGCAGGAGGTAAAATTGCCTTTTCTGTGGAGACTGAATTTTGTGGACAGATCAATAGGAAGGGTTGGATTCTGCCCCCCAAAGGAAAATCCTCTGTTATTGGAGGTCTCAAACGCAGCGAGAGTTGGAGGGTTGAACTGAGCAGAATCCAGGTATAGTGTAAAAGATGGATTAAAGGTAATAACTTTATTAGTTCCTTCAGGACAGACATCTTATCTGTTTGTTCCAGGTATAGCTTACTTCCTGGCATTTATGGGACTCCCAACATAGACTCTTGAATGGTTAAATGAATGAAAGCTACCTTTATGTTATTCATTTTAAAGCTACTTGTCTACTAATGATACTGCATCTTAAATTATATTTTCACTGATGCTTTTGAGATGACTATAATTTAGCACCCATGTCTTAAAACACACACACTTGTAATCCAATGACTTCTGACATGTGGATTAACCTTCAATTTTAATTTAAGTATTTAGCCTAGGTTTGAGCTTGTGATGCAAACCCTTAATCCTAGCTACTCAGAGACTGAGACAGAATGATTGAACATTAAAGTCTGGACCGAACTACAGTATGAGTTCAAAGCTAATCTTTGGAACCTAATGTGATCATATCGAGAGACTTTAAAAGCATCTGGTGATGTATCTCATTGTTAGAATGTGTAACAAACATGAGCAAAGCCCAGGGTTTAATGCTATTCTAATAATTAGATCAAATAACCATGGGAGACCTGCTATTTTCTGAAGGGAAATTAAGGAGGACTGGACCTGGGAGAGGGGGAGCAGGCGGTGAAGGCCTGGGAGGAGGGAAGGAAGGGGAACTGATGTTGAGATGTAATATATGAGAAAAGATAAAAAGGATGACAAAGAGAACCACTCTTTTGGCATTTATACAGGAATGTTCTCTTTCAAAGCTGCACCTAGCCATTGATATCACAAGATGCTAAATCCCCAGAAAGACTTGTGAATGTTCACAGAAATCAACAATTGGATGGGATGTTAGTGAGCTGCTGAATAAGTGGGTAGATGATCATGTGTGTGTGTGTGTGTGTGTGTGTGTGTGTGTATTATTACAGATGGTAGACAGCCTACCCACACTGCTTCAGCCTACCTGCTTCTCCTTGGCACATAGTTCATAGATCTTCTCATGGGCCTCTTCACAGTGATTCTTCACCTTCTCACAGGACTCTTGCAGTGAAATCTGCTCCCTCTGTAGTTTTCGGTTCTCCTCTCTCAACATGCTCACTTTTTCCTTCAACTGAGTTCGCTTACTCAGGAGCTGGTTGTGAAGGATGCTGAACCATGACAAAATACATCGTGAGTCCCATTCAGCCTACATCTACTACTTCCACATCATCCATACAAGGTCCTTGTTCCAGGCAACCCCAGACTAGAGCCCACAGAAACCATGCCAGCATAATATAGTAGCTGGCAAAAGCCAGAGAAGAGCCAAATTCCAGAAAGACTCCAGCTACTTCTGAAACCCCTGACAATAAAAGAGATCCATGTACTTCTGAGAGCAGGGTTTGCCTCCTACCACATGTACTTAACTGTTCATGGTTGGGAAAACATTATGAGGTTGAGAGGTAGAAGGCAAATATTTTCTACGGGAGGACAAAAGACCCAAGGGAAATATATTCCATCTATGGGTCCCATGGGATCACCTCTGTAAACCCCTCCCAGAGCTCCTACAGACCCACAGATGCTTGACACCCTCATCATGGTGCAGATAGATTTTCTCTCTAGAGGATCCTTTGACTGGCAGGACAATGCTGGTATGGACTCACAGATACTTCACTCTTAACAAAACTGGTCTAAGAGGCCCAAGTCAAGAGCATAAGACAGGCTAGAATGAAGGTCCTCACTTTGGTTCAAAGATAAAAACATGGCAAAAACAGTTACTCCCAATGAATGGGGCATCCCAATGAAGTCACACACTCCCCTGTAGGAGACAGTTTCCTCAGTCAGCTCCTTGCACTTATACAAGGCCTCTCTACTCTTCTTGGGGGAAATTATGCAGATCCAGCATCACTTTCTTATGCTCCATATTCACCATCTCCAGCTTAAAATTCAGCCTGTGAGAGGGTATGGCCCAGGAGCAAAGAACCCCATGAACACTGGACTTAATGATCCTATGATTTCAGGCCGTGCACTAAATACCCCAGCACAGTCAATGTCACATTCTGATAGCTATCAACTAGGACAACCTGGTGCTTGTTAAACTTGCTGACACGGCCCCAGACCAGCAGTCAGGGGTGCAAAGAGAGTGAGCCAGGGCTGTACCAGTTCCATCAATGGGCCTGGAGGAATAGAAAAGTCTTCAGCAGCCTGTGTCAGAAAGTCTGGTTCCACCAGAAATCTATGAAAATGTTGTTCCTGTCTTCAGAATGGGGATTTTTGATCCCAGGATCCTATTGCTACATGGGTGTCTGAAGCACAGAATCAGTATTTCCTGGGAGGAGATCTGACTTAAGGATAGATTTATAAGTCTCCAGTAGGTTCCAATGGGCAGCCAAGGTGAGCACACAGGCCAGGAGCACTGCTGGTCGGAGTGGAGTTCCCTGACCTTAGTGCTGGCATCACCAAGAAACTGTGACACAGAAAGAACCACAAGCCCTGCCACACACCTCCAACTGCCAGGCGTATACACAGACACACATACACACACACAAAATACACTCGCACAGACACACACTCACACATGCAGACACACACGCACATTCACTCACACACACTAACACACACACATACTAACACACAGACACACACAGAGACACACACACACTAACACAGAGACATAGACGATGAATTCCAAATAAATATAGGGAGGTGGAATTGTCTTAGAATATAAGAAACCAGACTAGAGAGGAGCAGGGATGATGTTCAGAATTCAAGTCACACACTGAGATGGACCAAGTTGACCAGACCCCTGCAACTGCTACCAGGAGGAGTCAGTACTCAAGAACCTGCTGGTTAAGCACAAAGACTCACCATAAACTCACAGCACCTAGCATCGTCCACAAGCCAACACCTGTCAAGGCTTCATGAAATGTATGCTGAGAGCTCACAAACTATTGCCCTATCTCCAGACTGATCCAGGCCACAGGCTCTGCTTTTCATTTGGAGGAATCACACAGCCTGTGTCCTGATATCACTCCTACCAGGTTTCAGCTATGCCTCTCAGATGCCCTCAGGACAATTAGTTTGGGCAGGAGGACGTGCAACCTCCAGTGACTTGAGAAATGCTGGGTTTGACTCAGTAGGGTCAAGACAATTACCAAGGAACTGAACAAAAGGACTACCTGTTGTTCAAGTCCTTGTTGGTAGAATTAGCCAGGATTCCACAAAGTTCATTCCTTTCTTGGGTCATCATCTGAAGCTGCAGGGTCAGTGTATCCACCTTGTTCATCTGCTGCTCCTGCTCAGTGACAGAGGTTGGGGTTGCTGTCTTTCCGGCACTCCCTGCAGGTAGATAAACGTAAGTGAATTTGTACAGTTGTATGGCACAGGTCCAGGAGAGATCATGTTGAGTTCATGAGGAGGCCTGAGGAAGAGTGAATGCATGGAACTCAGTGAAGACCCCAAAGAGCAGGACACCTATTCTTAAGCTGGGAGCCCATAAGCCATGCCTCTGTCTCTATTCACTGTGGTGAGCTATGTGCATTAGCCTCCCTGTAGCCCCACTGGCCCTGGAAGCCATATGTCACCCAGCCATGCTGCTTTGGAAGTATCAACTCATATCTGATGTGATGCAGAAAATTCCTGCAGTCTCTAGTGCTTAGCAAGACGAATCCATTTTACATGTGGCCTGGAATGAAAGTAACTAAATGTCTGAGACCCCGGTGCATAGATGGGGATTTTCATATGAGATATTCACAGAACCTACAGAATCTACTGATGATGAGCTGTAGCAACACCCTACTCTCACACCTCAATTGTCTGTGCCTCCTGCTGGCCTTCTTTGCCACTCCAAATAAAGTTAAGGAACTCCGAGAATAGCAGCTATAGCCTTGTCAACTCCTGGCTTTCTGCCAAACTAACCATTACCAATCCTTGACCATGGGTTTGCACTTTATTAACCCAGAAGCAGCATAGAACCATCTCTTCCAAAGATCCCAACTACTGAAAGTCCAATTCAAACCCCAACCCCCTCTTCAAAAGTCAGATCTCTCTGCCAACCGGCATGCTCAATCTTACCAACGTGTCTTCTGGTGAACCCTATAAGTACATAATGAGTCCCCCAAGGACACAACACTGATGATTTCACCAAAGAGGTCACCGACTCTCCAGGATGCAATAGAATGTGCAGAGAATGGACTATTAGGGTCACGGCCACTGACATCACTTACCTCATAACCGTCTCTTCCCCAGTTCACAAAAAGCCAAGCTGGCTTTTCCAGATGCCTTCCCTGAGATACAGGTGAAGCTCTTCAGCACCTCCTTCTTCCAATCCAGAGATCTCTCTGATTAGTTAGACTCTCATTAATTCTAATTTAATACTTCACCATGTATGGAGGTTAAGACTCATTTTCCAAATATTCTTAAGGAATGGCTCTTCCCCTCCTAAGATCTCTAATTAATAAGATGAGAAATGAAAGATACTAAGAAATTAGCTCATGTTGATTTGGAAGTAAGTTCAGTTCCATGAAGTGAATGAGTATCTCAGGAAAGATCCACAGGGCTGTTTCAATGTGTGGGGGTGATGGGGATTGTGGGTGTCCCATCAAACCAAAGATAAGTCACATGGGTCATGATGAAAAATTTCCCCAAACTTCAGCAGAATACATTCCATCACTCATGACGTTAGCAAAGGTGAGATCACCCAGTGATAGGCTGGAGACACCTAAGGACAGGGCATCTACAGGTGAGCCCTCACACACTAAGAACAAACTTTCAGGAAGAGTGATGGCTCATTCCTACACTCAAGTTAAAGATGATGGGCTATTTAAAGGCAGGACTCAGAAACCTTAGCAATACTTGATGGCTCCTGCCCTGCAAGTGACTCTGAGGTAAAATGTGAGATCCTCCAGCTTTGGCCAGGGGACTGTACTCTCCCTGTTCTTAGTGACCCACAACCAAAAGAAATCCAGTGTGCTGAAGTACAGTGCTGAAACTGAAACCTCTTTCATCCCTCTCTCCTTCCTTCCCACTCAGAGTCAATGTAGAGTGCCCCTAGCACAGCAGCTGTAGGATTGACCATTACTGGCTCTTTGCCAAACTAACCTTCAGAAACCCTAGACTCCAGGTCTACTCTTCAGGAATGAAGAGAAGCAGGATAAATCCATTACCTCCCCAAAGCTCTAAGATCCAGTGTCCCACCATGAAAAACCAAGTTGAAGCCTTCCATCATCAAGTAGTTCCCCACTCCCTATTCAGGACTCACTGCGTTTTGCCCAGAACCATTTATTTCTTGATGTGTGACGCTGAGGTTGAAGGCCAGCTTCTTTCTGCCTCCCTCTAGGCTCGTGATGCTCTCCTTTCTGTCTCTCAAGACGCCTGCTCAGTCTTGCCAACATGGCTATGACCAAAACCTGTAGGCAATAAACAGATGCCCCAGCGGCAGTTGGTGTTGCCACAACACTGGTGACATCACATAGAATGCCAGGGCTCTCCAGGATACAATTGAATGTCCAGGGAGGGGTCTGCTGCTTCCCACGGTACAGCCCATTTACTCTCTGGCTAATTCCCTCACTCCAAAAATGATCTGAAACCAAGGTGCCATATAAGGAGCCTCTCTGACGTCAGAAAGGAAGCTCTTCGGCACATCCTCCTTTAAAAGCCATAGATCTAGCTCGCTGTTTCATTAGAAACATTATCTGTGTGGAGTTGAAGGCTCAATTTCAAAGCACTGTGCAGGAATGGCTCTTCCCTTCCTTAAGGCCCATACTGAGTAAGATGAGAAATAAATGATCCTGAGAAATTAGGTCAGGATGATGGGTATTAGGAGGGATGAGTCCTCTGAAATGAATAGCATCTGGGGATTGGTGGGTTCCAAACAAAGAGAAGTCATACAGGTAGTGATAAAAATTTTCCCTAGTGAATCAGCAGAGCTCACTCAAGCTATGAGGTTGTGAGTGAAGATGTGATTTACTCTTTCTTGACAGTTCTGGCTGGAGCCACATGAACCCAGATGAGTCCTCAGATATATAGAAAAAAAAAACACTCATGGAAAGAATATAATGGTCCAAACCTTGAATCAATAAATGGAAGAAAGAGTAGTGGCAAGTCAGAGATCAGTCTGGGCTAAGTAGAGGCACCATAAGTTGGAAACACACATGCACATTCACACACATACAGATAGTAGAGGCACATAACCATGGGATAGAACATGATGTAGGCCACACTATGGTGCTTCAATAAGCTAACAAAAGCCAAAACCCTTGGTCTGGAGCCACCAGTTATGATCTATGTGCTTGTGAATGGCTGGCCCTGCTAGCTTTAGGTACAATGCCCATTAGGAGATCACGAGAAGGGCAGGAATTGGAGAGCTGGTGTTATTGAAGCAAAGAGCTTTATTATAGCCTAACAACAACTTTCTACTTCTGACAGTCCCTGTAAAGTGGATGCAGTCCATGGTCAGCCTGGAATTCTTTTTCTCCAGATCTCTGGACTTTCTCAATGAAAGCATGTTCTTTGGAACCTAGGGCTGAGGAGGTCTGTCAGGTGATCTGTGCCATTTCAGACGTTGAAGTCCTAATCCTGTAAATGTGATTATCAATCTTTTTTTCTAAATAGGGTCTTGCAGAGACTAATAAGTTGAGAACCTAGTGGAATTTAAGAGCAAAGCATTTGCAAATCTGGAATGAAAATGTGTTATGAACACACAGAGTGCTGCTGTGGTAAAGAAGGTTAAGTGAGATACAGAGGGGTGGGGGAGAATATGATTTGCAAATCAATCTGGGATGTTGGTTTATACCATGGGAAAGCATGGTATAAAGGATCACCAGCAAATTACAGAAACCTAGAAAGAGGCCTGGACCCAGTTGCATCCTTGGTACTTCAGACAGCGTGGCCTTTGCAATAATTAATTGTGAACTATCACACTTCCATGAACACGCTTTTCCAGTCCAGGAGATATACTTATCCACCCTAGACAAGAATGCACAAAACCGTACTGCATGTGCCTGCCTCTCATCTCACCAATCTTGCATACAAAGAGACTTCACTGTCTTCCAAATGTCCTGAGATTCAGTTGACAGGGGACAGTACCTGCCATCCACAAAGCTTCCTCTCAGCCCACCCTTGGAAT
This sequence comes from Chionomys nivalis, assembly GCF_950005125.1. Taxonomy (NCBI): domain Eukaryota; kingdom Metazoa; phylum Chordata; class Mammalia; order Rodentia; family Cricetidae; genus Chionomys; species Chionomys nivalis. Next base: position 81,213,819 of record NC_080088.1, on the reverse strand, counting down.
CTGGAAGGTGTTCATGAAATGAACTTAGAGGTAAGACTTTGCCTACCTGATTCTCAAAATGCAGTCTTGAGATTCTCAGTCTCAGGATGACAACCCTAAGCTATCACTCTAAAGGAAAGGGAGTCTCGCTGTCAACTAGTTTTTCTCCTTCCCTTGTCATCTTTCAGGAACCTAGAGCACAGCCTCCTCAAGCCTATTCACAGTGCACAGGATACAGCTTGGCTGCATAACTCTCAAGTCTAACCTCAGAAGTCAAGACAAAATTGGCAGAGTTCGCAAACACTCACATGGTTGGAGATGCCGAGGTTATCAATGGTTCACTCTAGCACCTTGCAGGGCCAGAATGTGGTCCCCAGAAGAAGCATGTTATCTTCTCTGATATCACCCCAGGACACCCAAATTGGGCTGGAAGGAACCTTTCCACTATCGCATAAAGTTCCTAATATTGTGAGGTAAGTACTTGTATTATATCTGCTTGGACAATGCCTTTCAAAGAAAACTCATGTACCCAAAACATAATAATAATTTCTGTTACCTCTGGTTCCAACAGAGGCTTCTTCTAAGTCTGTACTATTTAGTAAATGCAACTTGTGTCTTCTAATGCTTAAATTTTTTTTCTTTGCATAGTAACACCATTGGGAGTTTGGCTAAATCATCAAGAATTGGCTAATTCAGCATTCATCATCTACTCACTTTACTTTAAGATTATTGAGTGATGTGCCCTAAAAACAACAGGCCTTTATGTTACCTGCACCTCTAATTTCTAAAAAGCTTTCAGAGATCTCACATACAGACATCCTAACAGAATTACCTGCCCACTCCTCTATCAGTCGAAAAGGGTCCTTAAGGGAACTATGTATATTTATCATTAAGTCTGCAAATGCTTCCTGCTTGATGCTTGCAGCCCTCAACTTGGGCTGAACTTAAGACATACTTCCAGGAATAGAATTATCTCAGAGAAGAACTTAAAACAAAACTATGCATATAAAACTAAATCACCACAATATTTCAAATAAAAATATTAGCCTTGTATAAATGATGTTAAATATACATCAGCATCTTTCCACATAGGTAGGATTCAGAAATACTTGGAGTGCATGTGCAAAGTGTGCATGTTGATTTATCAGGTAGATAATGAATCCTGCACCCTCTGTTGACTGCAAAGAGCAACGAATACTGACCTTGAAATATTCTGCAAGGCATAATTCAAAGTACAAATGATGTGTCACTGGGACAGATTCCTCAGACAATTTAATAAAATTTTCACTGTATGATTGCTATTGCAGAGTACCCAGGTTGCAGTCCACTCAGCCAAAAGGTGGCTCACAGCCCTCTGTGACTCCAGTTGCAGAAGATATTATGCCCTCTTGTGACCTCTTTGGGCAGTGCAAACATGTGCAGCAGAGACAAACATTCAGGCAAATCACCCACAACCCACACATAAAATGAAAGTGAAGAGAGTTTTTAAATGCCCTGGATATTATATCCTTCTGGACACAAACTATTCTAATGTGTAGGTTCATGTGTTATGCATTTTCTGGTCAGATTCTTGCTCTTGATGATGTTTAAGACAGGGTCTCCTTATGTTTTCCTGGGTGTCCTGAAATTCATTGTGTAGACAGTGCTGGCCTACAAATATCCAAATGCATCTGCATCCCTTGTGTTGGGATTACAAGTGTGCATCACCATGCCTGCCCCACCTTTTTAAATAACTTCCTTTTATTGTTTTGACTATTGAGACAGGCTCTCACCCTATGACCAAGCTATCCTAAATTTTACTATGTAGACTTTGAACTTTCAAAGATCTACAATTCTCTACATCCTGAGTCCTGAAATTTAAGGCATGAATTTCTATGTGTTTTTAATAGATGGAGGAGAATCTATATTCATCAGAAAGAATTTCAGTACTATGAACTTAACCTAGTTAATCCTTTTATTTTCGTATGGGCTATGATGAGAATTCTGGTACTCAATTCAAACTCCCATAGTGACAGGGAAGCAATCCTTCATTTCCATAAGTATCCCAAGGATTCCTATACATTAACCTAAGTTTGGATTAGGTTTTCTATCATACGAGACAGAAGTATGTTTTATATTCTTCTGTTTGATTGTGTTCAGGACTATTAGGCAGTCTGTTCGGTACACTCAAGAAGTAGTTCTGGCCAGGAGGAGGTTCTGTTTCTCACAGAGACACTTCTGAGTGGACTCTTTGAGCGCGTTGCTGCTGGGAACCTGAAGTTCCTCTAATAATGAAATGGCAGAGCCTCAAGCACTTAGGAAGTGAGTGATTATTCAGACATTTGTTTCAAATGACTAGTGCTCTTAATTAAAGCTCTCCCTAGGTGTAACAATTCTTTAGGGAAGGACTGTTTTTTGTATAGCTTGAAGAAACTGCTTGATCAAAGTAACACCTGGGGAGAAACAAAGTGAAGCTACACTGCCATGTATGTAAGCGAGTTCTTAATGGAAACCACCACTGAATATGAAAAATCATCAAGGAAGATTCCAGGGACAGTTAAGGATATGGCATGGTCCTTCTTGGCATTGTGCCTCTGACAATCTGTCTGGTGTTCCTGATGTATTTTTCTGTTGTAAATCTATTGGTTATTAGTGTTGTGCATGTTCCTGTGGACAGTCCAGGTTTTAGCATTTAATCAGATATAGACTTTACACACATCTAAATATAATGTTATTACAAGTGTTAAATTAAAATTTCCAAGGTACTTCAGAAGTTAACCTTCTAAATATTAAAGTCTCAAAGACTTAGTCAAGACTATTCCAGTTGGATGAATTAACTTGTATATTTCTGTCTCCAGATATTTGTTAAACAAGGATAACTGAAAAGATGATTCAAAATGATGTACACAGAACAGAGTATACTAAGGTTAATGTTTAAATTCATAATTGCACTAAATGCTGCAGTTTAGGATCATACACAAATGCAAATCAGAAATTATACCCAGAGCTTTGTCTTCATTTCATATTTGGTGGTACTCAGAATATGCTACCTGAAAACATGGTGACTAGACAAGTGTTTTGAGCATAAGAATGAATGTGAGGATGGACTCTGCTCTTCCCATGAAGCTGATTATACAGCCTAGCAAGGCCACAGTCAATAAGACAAAAAGGCAGCCCACTGAATGAGAAAAGATATTCACCAACACCACATCAGACAAAGGACTGATTTCCACAATATATAAAAAACTCAAGACATTAGACATCAAAATTCCAAATCCAATTAAAAATGGGATACAGAACTCAACAGAGAAATCTAAACAGAAGAATCTCAAATGGCTGAAAGACATTTAAAGAAATGTTCAATATGTTTAATCATTAGGGAAATGCCATCAAAACAACTCTCAGATCCCACCTTGCACCAGGCAGAATGGCAAAGATCATAAACAGCAATGACAGCTTATGCTGGAGAGGATGTGGAGTAAGGGGAACACTCCTCCATTGGTGGTGGGAATGCAAACTTGTACAAACACTCTGGAAATCAGTATGGTTGTTTCTCAGAAATTTGAGAATCAACCTAACTCAGGACCCAGCAATCCCACTCTTGGGCATATACCCAAAAGATGCCCAATCATACTACAAGGACATTTGTTCAACTATGCTTATAGCAGAATTATTTGTAATAGCCAGATTCTGAACAGAGATGAGAGCAAGGAAAGAGATATCTTTATTCAGAGAGCTGTTATATGGCTAGCAAGAAACCTGGCTCTAGAGAAATTCCCAGGAATCCACAAGGATGTTCCCAGCTAAGACTTTAAGCAATAGAGGGGATGGGGCCCAAACTAGTCTTGCCCTGTAGTCAGATCAATAAATATCTTAAACATCACCATAGAACTTTCATCCAGCCACTGATGGATACAGAGACCCACTTCGGAGCACTGGACTGAGCTCCCAAAGTCCAGTTGAAGAGTGGGAGGAATAAGAATATGAGCAAAGAAGTCAAGACCGTGATGGGGGCACCCACTGAAACAGTTTACATGAGCTAATGGGAGCTAAACAACGCCAGTAGAACAGGGAAGGAACCAGCATAGTTCCAAACTTGTCTCTCTGTATGTTTGACAATTGCATGACTGGGGCAGACTGCAGGGCCACTGTCAATGGAACCAGGATATGTCCCTACTGCTTCTACTGTCTTTTTTAGAACCTTTTCTCTTTGGATGGAAGCTTGCTCAGCCTAGATATAGTAGGGAGGGCCTTGGACCTTCCCCAAAGCTATGTGCCTTACCCTCTCTCTATGAGTAAGTGGATGGGAGGTGTGCTGGGATGGGTAAGGTGGAGAGAATGGGAGGAGAGGTGGGAATAGGAACTGAAATTGGTATGTAAAATGAAAAATGATTGTTTTCTTTTAAAATAAATAACAGAAAGAAAAAGAAAATATAATTTTAAAAAGTAAGGGCTTTCTGACAATTTCCTGAAGCACTTCAGAAGCACCACATGTCCCTCCATGGAGGAAAGAACACCTTCATTGTAGCGAGCTGCGTGAAGCCACACCTGATGGCAATGTAGAGAGCTGCATGGAGTCGCATCTGATGGTGCTGGCTCCCGCCCTCCGCGATCCCGAAAGCGAGTGCTCTCTGTGATAATCAACTCCTATGGCTAAAGCCTGACTTATGCTATTATCACACAATGACTGTCAGCTGCTTGCATATGCGTGGACCTATGGGCAGTGCCCACCTGGCAATCTGGGGTTGGTGGCCCAGGCCTACTTAAGGGCTGGGAGAGGTTTGCCCAGAGAGAGGGAGAGAGGGAGAGAAAGAGAAGGGAAAAGATTGTTGTGAATAAAGTCCTGAAATAAACTGCTTAGCAAGAAGAGCTTCGGTGTTATGCGTCTTCCTTGCTGGACGAGGGGGCCGTGACACTTCATATCTAAAGACTGATGAAGGCACACACAGAGGAGACACGAGCAAAAAGCCCTTTCTATTTGCATTCCCTTGCTTGACTCTTATTGGTTTTATTTTGTCCCATGCTCTATAATGTTCCACTTTTCATCAACTTGGTAGAAAATCTCAGATCTTATCACTGTTGAAGGCTTCCCTTCCTCAGGAGGCTCTGGAGTTGTGAAAGCTTGTGCTAGGGAAGTCTTCATGCTTGTCTCTTCTAAGTTCTGTTATGTTGTGGAGTCCCCAACAGGGACCTAAGATGGATGAAAGGAGAAAGTAGCTTTTCCTCTGCATTCATTGTGTTTCTTCTAAACTTCTTTGTCAGCCAAATGATTATGCCTTCCTGTAAACAAAAGTTCTCTCCTCATCAAAAACCTCTTCCATTAGAGACACCATAAAGCGGCTTATTCTCTCTTCTAAGGGTATCTTGGAGGTGTGTTTATTGGATGCAATTGGCCCTATAAGCCCAGATGGATCTTATATTATTAGGGGTGTGCCCTTGTTGGAGCAAGTGTGTCCTTGTTGGGAGATGTATGTCATGGTGTGGGAGAACTTGGAGGTGTCATATACTCAAGCCATGCCTAGTGTCTCAGAGCACATTCTTCCCTGTGGGATCAAGATCTAGCTCCTTCTCCATTTTCAGATCCTTCTAAAGAACCATGTCTACCTGCATGCCTCCATGCTCTGCAATGATGATACTGGACTATAAACCTCTGAAACTGTAAGCCATGCCCTATTAAAGGTTTTCCTTCATTAGAGTTGCTGTGGTTATGGTGTCTCTTCACAGCAATAAAATCCCTAGTACAGAAGGTATCCAAAATAATTTTAGAGTCCACAGGGAATACAGAAACAATTTTGAATTCTTCTTAAAATTAAGTAACTAATATCAGGCCACCTGTTCTATAGAGTGAGTTCCAAGATAGACTCCAAAACTACACAAAGAAACCTTGTCTCAAAAAAACAAGATAAAATTAAGTAACTGAGTCACACACTTCCCATGTTTCAGTCAGGTGCTAGGGTACTTCACAGTCAAATATTTATTCACTGAAAGAAAGAATATGAAATGCCTCTTAAAACCATATGATCGTTTCATTAGATGCTGAAAAAGCATTTGACAAAATTCAACATCCCTTTATGATAAAAGTCTTGGAGAGATTAGGGATACAAGGGTCATACCTAAATATAATTAAAGCTATATACAGCAAGCCGACAGCTAATATCAAATTAAATGGAGAGAAACTTAAAGCCATTCCACTAAAATCAGGAACACGCCAAGGCTGTCCACTCTCTCCATACCTCTTCAATATAGTTCTCGAAGTTTTAGCAATAACAATAAGACAACATAAGGGGATAAAGGGGATTCAAATTGGAAAGGAAGAAGTTAAACTTGCATTATTTGCAGATGATATGATAGTGTACATGAGCGACCCCAAAAACTCCTCCAAAGAACTTCTACAGCTGATAAACGCCTTTAGTAATGTGGCAGGATACAAGATCAACTCCAAAAAATCAGTCGCCCTCTTATACACAAAGGATCTGGAAGCAGAGAGAGAAATAAGAGAATCATCACCTTTCACGATAGCCACAAACAGCATAAAATATCTTGGGGTAACTCTAACCAAGGAAGTGAAAGATCTATTTGACAAAAACTTTAAGGCATTGAAGAAAGAAATTGAAGAGGATACCAGAAAATGGAAGGATCTCCCTTGCTCTTGGATTGGGAGAATCAACATAGTAAAAATGGCAATTCTACCAAGGGCAATTTATAGATTCAATGCAATCCCCATTAAAATCCCATCAAAATTCTTCACAGATCTTGAAAGGACAATAATCAACTTTATATGGAGAAACAAAAAACCCAGGATAGCCAAAACAATCTTATACAATAAAGGAACTTCTGGAGGCATTACCATCCCTGACTTCAAACTGTATTACAGAGCTACAGTAATGAAAACAGCGTGGTACTGGCATAAAAACAGAGAAGTCGACCAATGGAATCGTATAGAAGACCCGGATTTTAACCCACAAACATATGAACAACTGATTTTTGATAAAGGAGCTAAAAGTATACAATGGAAGAAAGAAAGCATCTTCAACAAATGGTGCTGGCACAATTGGATGTCAACCTGTAGAAGAATGAAAATAGACCCATATCTATCACCATGCACAAAACTCAAGTCCAAATGGATCAAAGACCTCAATATCAATCTGAACACACTGAACCTGATAGAAGAGAAAATGGGAAGTACCCTACAACATATGGGCACTGGAGATCGCTTCCTATGTATAACCCCAGCAGCACAGACATTAAGGGCAACATTGAATAAATGGGACCTCCTGAAACTGAGAAGCTTCTGTAAAGCAAAGGACACTGTCATTAAGACAAAAAGGCAGCCTACTGACTGGGAGAAGATCTTCACCAACCCCGCAACAGACAAAGGTCTGATCTCCAAAATATATAAAGAACTCAAGAAACTAGACTTTAAAAGGATAATTAACCCAATTAAAAAATGGGGCACTGAACTGAACAGAGAATTCTCAACAGAAGAAGTTAAAATGGCCAAAAGATACTTAAGGTCATGCTCAACCTCCTTAGCGATCAGAGAAATGCAAATCAAAACAACTTTGAGATATCATCTTACACCTGTCAGAATGGCTAAAATCAAAAACACCAAGGATAGCCTTTGCTGGAGAGGTTGTGGAGAAAGGGGTACCCTCATCCATTGCTGGTGGGACTGCAAACTTGTGCAACCACTTTGGAAATCAGTGTGGCAGTTTCTCAGAAAAATTGGGATTAACCTACCCCTGGACCCAGCAATACCACTCTTGGGAATATACCCAAGAGATGCCCTATCATATGACAAAAGCATTTGTCCAACTATGTTCATAGCAGCATTATTTGTAATAGCCAGAACCTGGAAGCAACCTAGATGCCCTTCAATGGAAGAATGGATGAAGAAAGTGTGGAATATATACACATTAGAGTACTACTCTGCGGTAAAAAACAATGACTTCTCGAATTTTGCATGCAAATGGATGGAAATAGAAAATACGATCCTTAGTGAGGTAACCCAGACCCAAAAAGAAGAACATGGGATGTACTCACTCATAATTGGTTTCTAGCCATGGATAGGGGCCACTGAGTCTATAATTTGTGATCCTAAAGAAGCTAAACAAGAGGGTAAACCCAAGGAAAAACATATAGATATCCTCCCAGCTATGGGAAATAGACATGACTGATGGGCAAAAAATTGGAATCTTGGGGGTGGGGTGGGATGGGGATGAGGGGTGATGGGGAGAGAAAAGTGTGAAGGAGAGGATGAGGGGAACTGGGGGAATCGGGGTGATTGGGGATAAAGGAAGGTTGGATAGGGGAGCAGGGAAACTCATACCTTAGGTAAGGGAGCCACCTAAGGGGTGGCAAGAGACTTGAACTTGGAATGGCTACCAGATGCCCAGGGCAATGTCCCCAGTTAGTTCATTGGGGCACCTGAGGATAGGGAACCTGAAATGAACCTATCCTATAATCATACTGATGAATATCTTGCATATCGCCATAGAACCTTCATCTAGCGATGGATGGAGATAGAGCCAGAGACCCACACTGGAGCACCGGTCTGAGCTCCCAAGGTTATAATGAGGAGCAGAAGGAGAGAGAACATGAACAAGGAAGTCAGGACCATGAGGGGTGCACCCAACCACTGAGACAGTGGGGCCGATCTATTGGGAGCTCACCAAGGTCAGCTGGACTGCTACTGAAAAAAAACATGGGATAAAACCGGACTCTCGGAATGTGGCGGACAATGAGAGCTGACGAGAGGCCAAGGAGAATGGCACAGGAACTTTCAACTGGCGATAGATCGAGAGAGAGACAGAGACCCAAATTGGGGCAACGGTCTGAGCTCTTAAGGTCCAAATGAGGAGCAAAAGGAGGGAGAACATGAGCAAGGAAATCAGGACCACGAGGCGTGCACCCACACACTGTGACAGTGGAACTGATCTATTGGGAGCTCTTCAAGGCCAGCTGGACTGGGACTGAATAAGCATGGGTTGAAACTGGACTCTCTGAACATGGCGGACAATGAAGGCTGATGAGAAGCCAAGGACAATGGCACTAGGTTTCGATCCTAATACATGAACTGGCTTTGTGGGAGCTTAGCCTGTTTTGATGCTCACCTTCCTGGGCCTGGATGGAAGTGGGAGGACCTTGGTCTTCCTGTAGGGCAGGGAATTTGGACTGCTCTTCAGTATCGAGAGGGAGGGGGAATGGACTGGGGGGAGGAGAAGAGGAGTGGGGATGGGGGAGGGGAGTGGGGGGAGGGGGCAATGTGTGGGAGGAGGGGAGGGAAATGGGAAACGGGGAGCAGTTGGAAATTTTAATTAAAAAAGAATAAAAAAAAAGTGAAAAAAAAAAAGATGACCTTTCCGTGAAGATGAGGAAAACATTTGTGGAATTGCGCAATAAGAATCACAGGCTTTATGTAATTCTTCCTAAGGAAGGAAAAAGAAGGCAATTACAAGCACAGGAGAATCAACTGAGCCAGGCCCAATATCTGGGTTTGCAGAAAAAATGCTTCTAGTCCAATGTCAAAATCTCAGTTTCACTGATAGTGACTTCCTCACTCTTTTCTTTCAAAAGATAAAAATTTCCATCAGATTTTAATGCTATCGAGCTGTGACCTTTACCATAAACAATTTTACAATTCGGTGAAAATTTCGTCCATGTGTACAGAGTACTTTGATCATATTTCCTTCATTCCTCTTAAATGATTCCTGATCCACTCTCTTATTTCCAACATTCCTAACCCCATGCCTTTAGTTTTGTTTTAAATAGCCTACCTAGGGCAATCCTGTATGACTATATGATGGCAAAACCTTGTTAGCCAATTATCTTTAGGAAATGGAGCCCAGGTAAGGTGTGGGTTTCTGGGACCCGAGGAAAAACCTGTGCACTGCCCATTGCTCTCTCTTGTGCCATTTTGGCTGGAAACTGCTATGGTTGGATTTCTCATTTCCTGTTTCATGAGTTTCCCCCTTAAAATGATTAAAAATAAAATTGTTGTATCCTTTAGCTAGCCAGGTTATTTCAACATCCATATGCTCATGTATAAGAGCCATCACTACGTTTGCCCAAACTACCTGGCATTCGCACCCTAAATTAAACTGACCCTTCCTCCTCCAAAAGCCATCAACTGCCACCAGTTTCTGAGTAATGCGTGGGGGCCTGTGAAAGCCTTTCTCTTCCATGCTTGAGTGTTGACTGGCTTGACTTTGGAGTTCATGAGTACAGTAGTCTTGTCCTGTCTAGAGGGCACTGTTTTATTTCAAGCTCTTGGATATGCTACAAGTATTTCAGAGATAATCAAATTTGACATAAAATTTGAATAAGTGTTAATAAGAAATCTGGAGAAACTGTTGTTTTTAATTTGGCTGATTATATTCCTACATTCCTGAGTTATAATTAAACTAATCAAGGCATTACTGTATCATGAATGTTGCTTTGTATACTTGAAAAGGTTTGAGATAATTTCTTATATCTACATAATTTCTAAAATGCAAAGCCTGAAGATGAATGTAACAAAAGTCCACTAGAAACTGAATGGAGCATACATCCGTACTCTTGATATCCCAGATAGCATGATTGCATTCAGTGCTTGCAAGCTGGTCAGCCAGAAATCTGGGTCACACACACAATTTTGTGCTGATCCGAGTTCCTCTATTACAGATTATCAGAGAGATTTACATTAAATATGGTGATTATCCTTAATACTTGAACTGGCATTGTGTAGACCATTCATTTTGGAGGGATACATTGCTCAGCTTAGATATACGTGGGACGGCCTTGATCCTGCCTCAGACTGATGTGTCAGACTTTGTTGCCTCCACTTCAGAAACCTTTTACTCTTAGAGCAGTGATTGGAGACTGGGGTGGAAGGAAGGAGGAGAGAGCAGGAAGAGGGGAGGGACTGCGATGTGGTATATGTGGGTGAAATGAGAAAAGATTGTCCTAAAAATTATTTAATGAAAAATAAAAAAGAAAGTAGGTGATGATCTAGTTGGAAGAAACAGATCTTGGGGGACATAGTGGAAAGGTATATGTTGTCATTTACCACATCCAATCCATCCCTCCTCATGTGTGACCATGGATTATAACCTCTGAAATTGTTATAAAATAAATATTACCACCCTCTATAAATATCATACACAATGTGGGTTTGATTTCTCAAAGAAGGATCCCCATTGTACTATTTCTTTTATTCCCATGATGACATGTAATGGCAATCATTAAAGCATTAACAAATAGAGGCTTTCCTCACATATTGTCAGGGTTCCTCCTGTATTTAATTTTCTTTATTCTGACATTTCTTGATTAATGTTCTGAAGTGAACCACCTCATCTGAACCTTTCAACTGCAGGTACCTCTACATTTCATTTCATCAACTTGCTGTATCTCCTCCTTCCTGATAGGATTATAAGCTAATAATTAATCGAGTGTCTTTGGGCTGGTGAGTTCAATGCTAGAAACCCCTCTCTACGCAATGATATCCCCCAAACACAAGCAAGATCAGTTCAATACATTCTAGGAAAGTCTATAAGCTGGCATCAGATCTTGGTAGGAACCACTATAAGTCTTAAATCCTCTGGTTCTTTCTTACTTTTCTCTAAAATATGTCCATAAAAGTTAAGGGTTGGGGATTTAGCTCAGTGTTAGAGTGCTTGTGTAGCAAGCCCAAGACCTTGGGTTTGGTCCTCAGTTCTGGAACAAAAAATGGCTGACATTTTATTTTCAGAGTATCTAGCATGTTACATTTTTCTGGACCAGAATCGCTTGCTTCTACATTACAATAACTTGTATCACCATGCTAGAATTCATCATGTTTTGTCAAACATTTCTGTATTATCTGCTGTATCCAGGGTTCCTTATTCCTTATTGGAGTTCTACACAAAACCTAGAGAATTTCTTTAGAGAGATTTTGAGGTGCCTAAAATGCCAGGGCTGCCTGAATGGCCAGTATTTCTTTCACCTAACCTCACATATCAGTCTTAATTAATAGTGAGACCACTGAGAAACAATTGGATTGGAACTAAATGTGAGGGCTATTTCCAGGATAAATGGCCCAGATTGAAGAAACTACAGATACTGGAAGAAAAATTCTGAGTTCTTCACCCATACCTAGTTCTCTGACCTATATAGGAAAAGGAGTCCATCCTTCCTCCAGTGGAAAAAATAAAATATGGAAACTGTATATACTCTATCTTCTATCTATCTATCTATCTATCTATCTATCTATCTATCTATCTATCTATCTATCATTTATCTATCTATCATTTATCTATCTATCTATCATCTATCTATCTATCTATCTATCTATCTATCATCTATCTATCATCTATCTATCTATCTATCTATCTATCTATCTATCTATCTATCACCTAACTATCTCCATCCATCCATCCATCCATCCATCCATCCATCCATCCATCCATCTGGTTTTCATTCTCCATAATTTCACACCCAAAATATTGGTAAGCCATATCTTCTCCAATACTTGCTTAAATGTAACATTCTTTAAATCTCTGACTCTGTGACACTAAAAAGTATTGTGGAAAGGGTCTTGGATAAAAAAAAAAGTAAGTCGTTCTTAAAACAAAAGAGAAAAATCTAACAACTTTACAAACACATTATCTTAGTCTGTTTCTTTATATGAAAAATGTGATAAAAATAATAAATTCAATGAATTGGTATATTCAGTTTTTGTTGCTTCTATGTCACAAAGTTCACAAAAACTTTTTCTCACTAAGTAAATTTTGTCAAGAGGTAAAATCTGTAGAGTTTTCTAAATGGAAATGGAAAGATGTGAACAAAGCCAAAAAACAGACTTATCATAAATCAGAAGGTTTATGGAAGATAAAGAATCAAGGTCATATGTGAAACTGCAGTATCCATTAAAATTCTTAGGACAAAATTCAGTACACTTGTATATAATTACAATGAAATTGCCTGTTTGGAATAAAAGTGATAGAAGATGCCACTTTTGTAACTCTCTGTTTGGAATAAAGGTGATAGAAGTTGACACTTAGGTGCAGCCTTTTATACAGAGAAAAGAAAAATCCTCGCTAGCTCTTGCTTTTGAACCTTATAATGGCCTGCAAATAGACTATCTTAGTCAGGGAGTGTTCTGTCTCTCAACTGCTGAAGTACAAAAGACTTTCAAAAAAATCAATGAAACATTCTGGTAAAGCTTGACACATGAGAGTGTAGGCTATGAGAACAGATGGGATTAATCTGAGTGCTATAGAAGTGGGAATAAAGGTCACACACTTACTTAAACCTCCTGACAAAAAGGTACATAATCTAATGCAATGTTTATGAATCATTTCTGATGGACTGGCTCAAAGGAAGCACCAGAATGCTTGGTTATCACTATCAGAGATCTCACAAATATCATGGACTGGAAGATGATGAATGATAGGTTTTCCTGAAAAACTATGTATGAGAGAAGCAGTGTTTATGACCGCGTCACTGAGCATGATACATGGAGCTGTGCTTACAGAGGAGGTGAACAATAAGGTTTTCTTTACCAGGGACTTCAGGACTGGTGTGCAGCTTTAGTGTCTTTGCAGAGCTCTATGGTAGATGGTGATCTTGTGGAACCAACTAACATTTTAAGGAAAGGGTCAAGTATTGTGTAACAATTTTCCCTTTTTGACATAAATAGTTTCTGTTATTTTTGAGATTAGAATTGCATTTTCCTCTTCCCTTTCATCCTTGCAAACCCTCCCTACACTCTCCCTTGCTCTGTTTCTCATTTATGACCTCTCTTTTCATTCATTGCTGTTACATGCATGTACATATATGCATGCAGCTGTACAGTCCTAAATGTAAACCAATCATTCTTTATAGCTAGCATGGATGCTTTACAGACTCACTGTTTGATATGGCATTTTCAACAGGTGTGTTCTTCCCTAAGTAGGAGTATTTCCTAAAGTCTCACAAAGTTCTATGGAACGAGGAAGGACATTCATAAGACTCAGTATTTAAACCATGGTTGGGAAGGCTGGAGCTAAAAGATTAATAAGGATCTTCTGCTCTCAAATTTACATAGGTGGTAAGTAAGGAGAACTGAAGAAATGAGAAGCTCTGTTTCAGTCAGTGGCAAACAAGTCATGCAGACATGTTCATGGTTCTAGTTTGCCTGAGTCTCCCATTCTGATGGGAGCCTGTGTGATACTACAGACTTGAGTTATTCATACTCCTGTAAGCAATCCTGTACCTATATTCCTGTATTAATCTCAATAAACTTATTAATTTGAAGGAATATGAATGACACAGATAAAGAAAGGGGGAAAATGGGTGTAGAGAGCTGCACTGTGCAGTGCCATGAGGGTGGTGCTGGCTTTCACCCATCACCTCCTCATGAGAATGTGCTCTAAGTCACGTACTATCCCATATATGGCTAAGACTGAGAAGGTGGTCTAAGTCACATACCATCCCATATATGGCCTAGACCGAGAATGTGGCTTGCTTCCGTGTACCTAGACCTATCTGCTTTTCCCACGTAGCTTGCTGGGTCTGGCTAACCAGGGGCTATTTTAGCTGTGGGTTGGCTTTCCCCAGTATTTGAAGATTGTTCAAGGTTCCTGAATAAACTGCTGAAAGAAGAGTCCGGTGTTGCGTCTTCCTTGCTGGTCAAGGCGGTCACGACAAATGGGGAACTGATAAATAATACAATGGCCATCTTTGAGCTTTCTTTTATTTTCTGTACTGAGACAAAGGCTTAGGAGGCTTTTTCTTTCACCAGCAGGCTGTCTCCTCCAGCTGTCCAGTTTAAGACAGATATTCACAGTCAGTTCTGAACATGGTCACCTGAAGCTTCAGGTGATCACAGTTCTTGTGAGTGAGCAGTGGCTATGTCATGTTCGAAGACAGCATGTCACAGCAGTCCTCCTCACCCTCAGGCAGGACATTCAGGACCCACTTCCATGACATCCGCTGTGTCTAGGGGAAATGGATGATCTCCAGGTCCCGTTTAGGAATGAGCATTCAGGGGCACTCCAACATTTTGAAATTATGAGGTTGTGCATTTGCTGCTGTGTACTCTATAAAGAAGAACCTCTGACCAAGGCTGACAGCTGAAGACATCTATCCATAGAAATGGAAATATTTACAAATCATTACTCCTGTCACACAAAGTAACAACAGTAGCATCATCTTAAAGGAATATATGACTCACCCAGCCATGGTCTTTTGACCATGGACACAGTGCCAGGTACTAATTCCTACCTAGAGTGCAGGCCTCACCAGAGCAGCAGGAAGTGAAATACACAATAACTCTCACATCACCATTGTACCAGTGATTTTCTCATATTCTGTATGCCCCATTTAAATGATATTTTCTTATGCTGAAATAAAAAGTTTTAATTTCATAAGATCCTATTTGTTGATTTATGGTCTCATGTACTATGGGACAAGTGTCCTATTCAGAAACCCCTTACCTGTGCTTAAAAGTTGGAGGATTTTCTCTACTGTGTCCTTTGGAATTTGTAGGGTATCAGGTCTCATTTTGACATCCATGACAGTTTGTGTATGGTAGATGATAAAGAGCAGAGTTTTATTGTCTACATGCTGAAAACAATTTTCATAATCAGCATATCTAAGACAGTATCTCAAATGCCAACATATATATGAAATACAAATATGTGTGAAAAGTTACCCTAGTTACTCACAAGTACTTTCTGCTCTCCAAGTGGACCATGTTGAATTACCCAATCTTGTAATATGAGATCAAGCTCTGACCACTCAAGCTAAGTCATGGCAACCACTTGCATTACAATACATTTTCAACAGGACTTATAACCTGGCTCAAGTACTCTAGATTTTGTGGTCATTTTCTTGGGTCCAAGACGCATTTCTTACAAAGTGAAATAATATTTGGAGTGTTCCATAATTCCAGCTTTGAGTGCCTTTTTAGTGAATACATTTTTTTCCAACTCTAAATTTTTCTAAATGTTGCAAAGGAAGTGGGAAAAATATGCTATGGTCATTGTAAAATAAGACATCCCAGGTACTGTGGATACTATAATGATAGTTATGACTGAAAATTTACCATAGACATACCAGCTGAATCACTTGTAAATATGCATACTTATCATAGTGAGTTCACTATGCTGAATCACATATATGTGCATGAGTTTGTGTGTAATTGTTATCATTGCACTTCATGTAATAGATGATTCAGGGAATGAGCTTAGATAACCACCAATATAGCTAAATATATGGATAAAGAAAACATAATATGCATAAATAATGCATGATAATCAATCAGTGAATAAAATTGTAGAAAAAATTACTGTCTCAAGTAAATTGTTGCAACTATGTATTATTAAGTAAAGAAATAGACAACTCTCCAAAATACAAATAGCACATGTCTTCTCTCATAAATGTAATCTAGGAAAAATATGAAAGGAGGATGAAAAAATTTTCCAGAACTATGAGGGCAAATATTTTAGATGGAGGGAGTATAACAAGGAAACAAGGGGGTGTATACAAACACATTACGTATTTTATATAATTAAAATGTACAGAATAATAAGATTAATTTTGTAATTACAATTTCTTACCTTCAACTCCACTATAAACCACAATCTCTGTTCTCTTCCAAGTTTATGTCCTTTATTCATGCATTGCTATTTTTATACATAAATTTGTATACACATATGTTCCTAAGTACAAGGAGACCAATCCATGCAATGTTACTATTCTATATGTTTTCAGGGCTGTCTGTTGGTTACAGGACAACCAGTTTATGTGTTCCTCTTTGGGAAAAGCCACCACTCCCACTCCCTGCTTTCCTAAATGACTAGAGTTCTTTGATGTTTTTCCTTGTTGTAGAGAGCCGCGTGGAGTCGCACCTGATGGCTATGTGTAGAGAGCTGCATGGAGTCGCACCTGATGGTGCTGGCTCCCGCCCTCCGCGATCCCGAAAGCGAGTGCTCTCTGTGATAATCAACTCCTAATATCAACTAGGCCTGACTTATGCTATTATCATGCAATGATTGTCAGCTGCTTGCATATGCGTGGACCCATAGGCAGTGTCCACCTGGCAATCTGGGGTTGGCGGTCTGTGCCTATTTAAGGGCTTGGAGAGGTTTGCCCAGAGAGAGGGAGAGAGAGAGAGAGGGAGAGGGAGAGAGAGAGAGAGAGAGAGAGAGAGAGAGAGAGAGAGAGAGAGAGAGAGAGAGAGAGAGAGAGAGAGAGAAAGGGAAAGAGAAAGAAGTTGTGAATAAAGTCCTGAATAAACTGCAGCAGGAAGAGATCCGGTGTTGCATCCTTCTTGCTGGTCAAGGGAACCGCAACACTTGTAATTTTTCCTTGTCCAGTTTTCCATGCCCATTGATATCTTCCATCTACCTCACACTGATTTGAACCACAATTATACAAAGTTTAAAGTAATCTATGTAGTGTGTCTATCTCTGTCCTACCAGCTCATCCATGGAAGTGTTCATACTTACGATACTCTACTATTAGAGAATAGACTATCAAAAAAAAATGCAATAAAAATGGGACAAAATGCAACGGTTTTGTTGCAAAGTCAGAAATTACAAGACTTGAATTTTAAAACAAGCTAATATTTATTTAAGAGTCACAAAAAATTCACAGAAAATAATGTTTATATAAAGTATAATCTCATTACATAAGCAACCATATTCCAAGAAATTAAATGTGCATCAAAATCTGAACTAGTTTGAGATTGGCTGTTTTTATCACACATTATCTTAACATACAGTCAAGAAATGTTATTGATCAATTTACTCCTACTAGAAATATTTACCTATTCATAGTAATTAATTCTTTAATAGCATGTTTACAATGATATATAAAATCCGTTTACAACAAATGTTTGATGACAATAAAGTTCAAGTCTGGATACAATGTTTCTATATTCCTAAGAACTGCATAGCTGTCTAAGTATTGACCAAGATTTGAAAATTAATTGAAGGATGTGAGTCTGTGAAATAAGCTGGCTAATGCTTGAAGATCTGTACAATGAATTAATGTGAGGTGCACTAAGAAATTTCATGAAATGTACCCATTACATGCATTTTGTGATGCTTTCTAAGACTTGAATTTGTGTGAAAGGACTTGCCACATTCTTTACATTTGTGAGGCTTGTCACCAGTATGGAGTCTGTGGTGAATGTAAAGAGTTGCTCTACGGGTAAAGGACTTGCCACATTCTTGACATCTGTAAGGTTTCTCACCAGTATGGAGTCTGTGATGAGTGTGAAGAGTTGAGACCTGGGTAAAGGCCTTGCCACATTCTTGACATCTGTAAGGTTTCTCACCAGTATGGAGTCTGTGATGAGTGTGAAGAGTTGAGACCTGGGTAAAGGACTTGCCACATTCTTGACACCTGTAAGGTTTCTCACCAGTATGAATTCTTTGATGGTTATGAAGATTTGAGACATTGGCAAAAGACTTGCCACATTCTTGACATCTGTAAGGTTTCTCACCAGTATGAATTCTTTGATGGTCATAAAGATTTGAGGCCCTGGCAAAAGACTTGCCACATTCTTGACATCTGTAAGGTTTCTCACCAGTATGAATTCTTTGATGAGATAGAAGAGTTGAGGCACAGGTAAAGGACTTGTCACATTCTTGACATCTGTAAGGTTTCTCACCAGTATGAATTCTGTGATGAATATGAAGATTTGAGAGCTGGGTAAAGGACTTGCCACATTCTTGACATCTGTAAGGTTTCTCACCAGTATGAATTCTTTGATGGTCATAAAGATTTGAGGCCCTGGCAAAAGACTTGCCACATTCTTGACATCTGTAAGGTTTCTCACCAGTATGAATTCTTTGATGAGATAGAAGAGTTGAGGCACAGGTAAAGGACTTGTCACATTCTTGACATCTGTAAGGTTTCTCACCAGTATGAATTCTGTGATGAATATGAAGATTTGAGAGCTGGGTAAAGGACTTGCCACATTCTTGACATCTGTAACGTTTCTCACCAGTATGGATTTTCTGGTGAGATTGAAAGTTTGCATGACGGATAAATGACTTGCCACAATCTTTACATTTGCCTACCTTCTCTTTGGAATTAATTCTCTTATGCATAGTGGGGCATGCATATCTGTTGAAGCACCTTCCACATTCTATATAATTGTTTTGTCTCTCTTCATTTTGATTGTTTATATAATGCCTCCCTTGTTTCTGGTCATGCTGAAACAAAAAGAAGTTGTGTTACAATCAAAATTATCCTTACGATTATCATGTATGTATTGGCTCTTAGGAAAAATAGCCTTCTTCTATGAACTTATATAATGGGAATTTGAACTTATATAATGAACTTTTTGGGAATTTGTCCCTTTAAGAAGAGGATTCTGGAAACTATTCTTCTAAGAGTTCCTAGGAAAGGCATTAATAACATCATTGAATGTGTAACGTTTCTCATGACTGAAAATTCTATGATATATTTTCAGTCTCATTTGATTGAGAAAAACTTCCCACATTTATCTCACAAATAGATTGTAACAAAATGTATTTTTTGTTGAGAAAACTCTAATGAATGTTTAATAGAATACATGTTATTCAGTTTTTAGGTTTTTAAATATTCTTTGTAGAAAAAAATGCTTTAAAATTTATTCGTATTTTTTTACTGAAGAAACTGCTTCTGAAATTGTAAGCGATCTAAGGTGAAATCTTTTCAGATAAGGTAGAAATTATTGACCTTTATTTCTAGTACAACCCAGGATGGCTGATGAATAGAGATTATTTAAATTATGACATAATCCATTCTCTCTTCTTTCTTCACCAAATATTGAAATCATCCCTAAATGAAAGGTTTTAAAGTCACTACTTACAGCTACTCCTGATACCAACTTCTGGATACAATCTTGTCTATTCTCTTGTGAAAATAAGTCTCGTGTTTGATGATAATATAAAACTGGAAGAAAGACAAATATATGATTATCTGAATTAATATAGTTAGGTGAAACCTTTTCAGATATATAAGTGACACAATTTTATATATATGTAGACATATATGCAAGATGGCATATTATATAAAATAAACTTCAAATCATTTATTCTAATGAAACAATCTTCTTAATGTAAATGGTTAGAATATCTTTTATAACATATATTAAATACATTATAAAAATGAAAGGATTAAGCTTATGTTATCTTAGAGGTTCCAATCACAATTTTATAATAATAAATGAGATTATGGTGGTTTGAGTGAAATGATCCCATGTAATCAGATATCTGAATACATAGTCTAATGTTGGTGGATATTTATGGGCAGGATAAAGAGGTATCAACTTACTGGAACACCTATGCCCTTGGACAGTGGCTTTAAGAATTTTAAAGCCTTCTGATAACAACAGTAAGCTATCTACTTCCTGTTGTGATTCTAGATGGGACCTCTCACTGCTGCTCTACCCCCTTGCCAACTGCTACCTCTGATTCATCATCATGGATCTTTCTTCTCTATATTGCCTTTATCTTGGAATTTTATCACAGCAATAGATAATAAGTAACTAATACAAAGACTATAACCCAAGTGCAAAAAATTACACTCATAAAATTGCATTATCTTAATGGATTTAACACATTTGTACAATCCCTTGAAATGAAAAAAATGAGTAATATTAAGAAATTAGACAGAATATTAATTAGTAAGGAAAGAACAAATGATGAACTGGAAACAGTTACTACTAGCGGTCTACAGAGAATCATGTATACCCCAAGGAAGATATCCATAAAATTTCAGACGTCAAGGAAATTCACTAGGACTGATATTTTTTATCTGAGATATATTTTTTCTTTTTCTTATACAGAACATAGATGCTTTCATAAAATATATTCTGACTATGACTTTTCATCCCTCAAATGCCCTGAGATCATCCCCATCTTAACTTATGTCTGAATTTACCCAATTTCAGTCACTTCTTTGAAAATAAATAGGCATCTAAAGAATAACAATAAAATAATATAATAAGAATCAAAGAAGTCAGATAGGATAAGAGAAGAATGGGAAATAAAGAAAAAGCACAGTATTTATAGAGAGAAAGACACACATTTGTACCCACAAAATTGCATAAAACAAAGCCAAAGAAAACTCTAGAAGGTGTAATGTACATAAAGATTCTGTATGGTCAAAAATAAAAGTAAATAAACTCCCAAAATATACATTATGAGGGGAAAAGAATGTACAAGAATTCCATAAGTTGTGTTGGTGATATACTTTAAGTGCTGGTTATGGGGAATTCCTGTTACTTTTATCCCCACTGAGAATCACTTGGAGAAAATTTATTTTTTCTTTGGGGACTCATGGTCTGTTGGAAACAGCTTAGGTAAGATTAGAATTAAATGCTCTTATTTTTCAAGTGCATTTTTCTAGATTCTTTTACAAAATGAATGTAATAGATGAGTGGACATAAGTTATTATCTACAATTTTTTTGATCAATATATCTGTTTTTTTACCCATACCATTATTATACAAAACCTAATTATTATAAAAAATGTAGTATAATTTAAAACTCTGAATGGTATATTGTTTATAGTTTTATTTTTCATGGTTGTTTAAGCTATTGTGAGGTTTCTGTTTGTTTGTATCTATATGAGGCTGAAAACTGTGTTTTTGAGATCTCAGAAGAATTGTGTTAGAATTTTGATAGGATTTTCACTGAATCAGTATATTACTATATCAATTGACCAATCCTTGAGCATGTGCATTTTTCCATCCTCCAATATCTTTTTCAATTCATTTCTTCAATGTCTTAAAGGTTTTATAAAGGTCTTTCATTGTTTTAGTTAAAATTAGCCAAAACTATTTTTGAGGTTATTGTGAAAGGTATCATTTCCCTGAATTCTATTTAAGTCTTTTCTCATTTGTATATAGGAGGGCTACTGCTTTTTGTAGGTCAATTTTGCATTCCTATCCTTGGTGAAAGTGTTTTTCAATTGGACAAGTTTCTTCATAAAGTTCTTAGAGTCTTTTATACATAAAATCATAGCATCTGCATATAACATTCTTTTGATTTGTTCCTTTGCTATTAATCACTTCTAGATCTTCTTCATTTGAGTTCTTGTTCAAGCTAAGATTTCAAGTACTGTATTGAATACATATAGAGAGATTGAGTGCACTTGCATTGTTCCCTTTTTTAATGGAGAGGCTTTGAATTCTCTCCATTTAGTTTGATGTGGGCTATACACTTTCTGTGAATTGCATCTTTTAAGTAGAGGTATATTTCTCATACCCCTAATATCTCCAAGACTTTATCAAGAAGGGGTGCTAATATTGTCAAAGGCTTTTCTGCATCTAATAAGAGGAACTTCTGGAATTTGACTTTAAGTTTGTACAAGTGGTAGATTATATTTACTGATTTTGAATTTTTCATCTAACCCTACATGTCTTGACGTAAAGCCTATGGTCGATTATCTTTTTGATATGTGCTTGGATATAGGATGCAAATATTTTATTGAGGACTTTTGTATATATGTTCATAATGAAATTGGCATATATTTCACTTACATTTTGGGTGTATACATGGTTTAGGTATCAAGGTAACTGTCCTCATGAAAAGAATTTCACAGTGTTCTGCAGTTTTTATTTTGTAGAATAATTTGAGGAGTATTCATGTTAATTCAAGAAGCATTATTAAAAGATATAAGGTACCACCTACTATCATTATTCTGCTTAGTATTAAAATTATTTTTAATGTCCTATTGATTTACCCATAGACTGTTGCATCTCTAAGCCTTCATTTCCAAACGTCTGGCAGAATTTGACAACTAAAGGTGACTCACAGGTGGAAATGGTCCAAACAACAAGATAATATTTAATTTTAATGAGTATGTTTATAGCAAACTTATTCCATGGACTGTTCAGAGCTCATTCAACACAGAGTGATAATACATAACAAGGCAGGAAGTCATGAATGACTGTAAGAAAATAGTGCTTTCTGTACACAACATGACAGTTGCCGATATAAACTGAAGTAATTAGGATAGAATGTATCAGACCTGGTCAATCCTAAGCCAGATTAAAATCATTGGGAGACACTAAGAAGAGGCCAGGAGATTCATGCCTTGCTGAGAAGCTACTATTATCTTAAAGATACTTGGAGAAAGGAAATAATGTTGATTTCAAGAATGTGTAACTCCTTACTATTCAACCATATTGTAGGCCATGTAGTCTCAACACTCAGAATTTTATGGGAGTTTCATATTGAACCCTGTGAATGTAAAAAAAGAAGCAGAAAAAACAAACCAAAGATGTCTGGAGGAAGTGGAACATGGGAAGAGTGGAGAGTTGAATTTGGTCTAATGACACTGCACGGTATTCTTAAATCACTAATAAAAGTATTAAAAGTAAAATATTGAGGATATACAAATTCGTTTCTCCAAACCAATTCCAATACAGATATAAAACACAAAGGAAAACAAGTCCATATACAACATATATGTGGAAATTAACATATAAATTTTGATATTCAGAGGTTAGTAGGTGACATTAAATTAGACCAATAACATGTATGACCCTAAATAACTCTTAATTTCTAAAGAATATTTTGCAGAAATAGAAAAAGTTACATTTAAGTTTTATAGTATCTGACACAAAGAATGAAATCTACAATCTTCCAAAATGAATACAATATAGTTATAAGACTTATATTTTCTGATTTTATGTGAGGCTACACAACAGTGAAAACCATGTATTTCTTTCATGAGAGCAGACAAACAGACATGAACAGGTACAGAGCAATACTCCTTCAAACATTGTGAAACTTTTTAATGCTAATATTCATTTCAATATTGTTAATTTCAAGACCTGGTGGAGTTCAAAGATATGGCAACAAATCATTTTACTTCAGCTTTATACCATAATTTAATTTACTAATTCAAAATGAATTTTAGGTCATTTTATGTGACTGAGACTTATAAAGTAATTTGGAATAATCATTCAATGTGAATTTTTACATAATTTTTGGTAGAAATATTTGTGCATCTGTTACAGGGAGAGGGAGCCTTTTGTTCTGGCTACCTGGATAGCTTACACACGAAATATTCACACAGAAACTAAATTAATTAAAACATTATAATGTTTGGCCATTATCTCTAGCCTCCTATTGGCTAGCTCTCAAATTTTGATTTAACCCATTTATATTAATCTGTGTTCACCATGAGGTCCTGGATTACCACGAAAGATTCAGCATATCTGACCTGGCATCTCCATGGTGGCTCTCTCATTCTGACTCTGCTTTTCTCACAGAATTCAGTTCTGTCTTTTTTGCCTACCTAAGTTCTGCCCTATCAGGCCAAGCAGTTTCTTTCTTTATTAACCAATGAAAATAATACATAAACAAAAGGACCTCCTACACCATGCATCCCACATCAGGGCAGAATTTCTCCATGCCCTAGGTTTCCCACGTGTGTCAATGCTTCATTATGGCTTACCATGTTCATTGCCTTCTGTCTCTCCTATGTTCACATTCCAGGGCTCTTTGCTTTGTTCAAGAAAGCTGATCAGGTCTGGTTTTGGCACTGAAAGACCTGCATATCAGAAGAGACCTATGACCATAACTTTGGAAAACAATAAAACACATGGATTTCTCATAAACCACCATACTGATTATATAAGATGGCCTATAATTTAAAATTCCAACTATGATTTTCTTAGTGCTATCTCCAAATATTTTAACACAATCAAAAACATTTTTGTTAATATTTTATACCTTGAATTTCTTTGTAAATAACTACTGGATCAAATGCAAACACATTATTAATCATTAAGATGCAAATTAATATATAATCTATGATATGTCTGAAAAGTAAAATGCATTATGAACATTTGAATGATGAATGTCAACTCCAGGAGTCAGGAATACATTGAAAAGATGAAGTTACACAAAACATTGTGTTCTACATAATGAACTCCAAGATTTTTATTAAATGGCAAATGAAAGTGAGGCAGACAATTCAGACATTGATGTAAAACATACTTGTAGGAAACAATTATAATAAAGAAGGAATCATGAAAGTAAAAATCTCACCCACAGAGACCATGTTACTGTAGGTCTCCAACATGACTTCCCTGTACAAAGCCCTCTGTACAAAGTTGAGGCTGTCCCACTCATCTGGAGAGAAATCAATTGCCACATCCTGGAATGTCAAGATTCCCTGTCATGAAAGGAAAGAGTTTATTAAGTGCCCACGTAAACATTTCTTTACTTAGACTAAGGATACAAGAGTTCATCACAAAACTTGATGTGTTCTTGTTTAGCATTATTCTAAAAGACATACTCCAAAATACAGTCTATACTAAAAATCCATGTGCTGGAAATATTAAATCAAGTAGGACAAGTTAAGCTGCAGATCTATGGGATAAATTGGGGTATGTGAATGGGAGGCAGATTATCTTCATGTGAAGTTCCAGACTTCACCCGTGCCCTTAATTATCTATCCTCATGGTAAATTTTTCTTTAGAAACCACCGGTTGAAGAATCATGAGCTATAAAGTTGCAACCATGTGGACATACACTGTTGTCAAATAAAAATATGTCAACCATAAGATGTGTAGCAAAGGAAGAATTTCCATATCCATGAAAGAAGCAGAAATTCCTACTGCATATGATTCTAATGACATCAACAGTGGGGGACTTCAACACCCCACTTTCCCCAATGGACAAATAAAGCAGACAAATCCGAAAAGAGAAATAAGAAGACTAACAGATAAATGAATCAAATGTAATTCACAGACACCTAAATATCATTCCACCCAAACACAAAAGAATATACCTTCTTCTCAACACCTCACAGAACATTCTCTAAAATTGATCACATACTTGGTAGCAAAGCAAATTTCAACAGATACAAAAAAATGGAGTAACCCCCTAGATCTTATTGGACCACTGTGGTTTAACATTAGAATTCAACAGTAACACTAATTTCTGAAAACCCACTAACACATGGAAAATAAACAGTGCTCTACTTAACCACTCCTGGGTCTTGGGAAGCTATAAACAAAGAAATCAAAGACTTCCTAGAATTCAACGAAAATGAAGGCACAGTGTACAAAAACCTATGGGACATTATGAAAGCAGTGCTAAAAAGATAGTTCATAGCATTAAGTGCCCACATAAAAAATGTGAGGAAAGCTCACACTAGTGACCTAACAGCACAGCTGAAAGTTCTAGAACAAAAAGAAACAGACTCATGCAGGAGGAGTGGAAGATAGGAAATAATCAAAATGAGGGCTGAAATCAACAAAATAGAAAAAAGAAAACAATACAAAGAATCAATGAAAGAAGGAGCTGGTTCTTTGAGAAAATCAGCAATATAGACAAACCCTTATCCAAACTAATCAAAAGGGAGAGATCGAATATTCAAACTAACAACATAAGAAATGAAAAGGAGGATATAACAACAGAGAGTGAGGAAATCCAGAGAATCATTAGGTCATACTACAAAAGCCTGTACTCCAAAAAATTGGAAAATGTAAAAGAAATGGGCAAATTTTTAGATAGCTACTATATACCAAAATTAAATCAAGACCAGGTTGACAATTTAAATAGATGTATAAACTGCAAGGAAATAGGTGTTATCACAAGCCTCTTAACCAAAAAGCCCAGGGCTGAATGGTTTCTGTGCAGAATTCTACAAGAACTTCAAAGAAGAGCTAATACCTATACTCCTCAAAATGTTCAACATAATAGAAACAGCACTTGGGAGACAGAGGCAGGCAGATCTCTCCGAGTTTGAGGTTAGCCTGGTCGACAACAGCTAGTTCCAGTACAGGTTCCAAAGCTACAGAGAAATTCAAAAAACAAACAAACAACCAAAAAAAAAAAACCTGGAAACTTGAACCCAAGAGCACATCAGAAAAATCATCCACCATGATGAAGTCAGTTTCATCGTAGGATACAGGAATTGTTCAATGTACAAAAATCTATTAATGCAACCCACCACAAAATAAACTGAAAGATAAAATCATATAATGTAGAAGGAGCTGCAGGCCACTTTCTGCTGCCCGGCTCTGGGCCACTGGCCAGCTTTACCCAAAATAATTACACGGAAACTGTATTCTTTTAAACACTGCCTGGCTTATTATATCTAGCCTCTTCTTGGCTCTCATATCTTGCTTAACCCATTTCTAATAATCTGTGAGCACCACGAGGTGGTGTCTTACCGGGAAATATCTTAACCTGTGTCTGTCTTAGAGAGGAGAGGCATGGCATCTGACTCACTTCCTTTCTTCCCAGCATTCTTTTCTGTCTACTCCACACACCTATGCTCTGACCTATCAGGCCAAGCAGTTTCTTTATTAATTAACCAATGAAAGCAACACATAGAAAGAAGACCCATTTACATCAATATAATCATCTCATTAGATGTTGAAAAAGCATTTGAAACCCCTTTATGATAAAGGTCTTGGAGTGATCAAGGATACAAGGAACATATCTAACCATAGTAAAAGCAATGCACAATAAAACAACAGCCAACATCAAATTAAATGGAGAGAAAGTCAAAGGCATTACACTAAAATCAGAGACAAGACAAGGCTGTCCACTCTTTCCATATCTATTCAACATAGTTCTTTTTTTTTTATTCTTTTTTAATTAAAATTTCCAACTGCTCCCCGTTTCCCATTTCCCTCCCCTCCTCCCACACATTGCCCCCTCCCCCCACTCCCCTCCCCCATCCCCACTCCTCTTCTCCTCCCCCCAGTCCATTCCCCCTCCCTCTCGATACTGAAGAGCAGTCCAAATTCCCTGCCCTACAGGAAGACCAAGGTCCTCCCACTTCCATCCAGGCCCAGGAAGGTGAGCATCAAAACAGGCTAAGCTCCCACAAAGCCAGTTTATGTATTAGGATCGAAACCTAGTGCCATTGTCCTTGGCTTCTCATCAGCCTTCATTGTCCGCCATGTTCAGAGAGTCCAGTTTCAACCCATGCTTATTCAGTCCCAGTCCAGCTGGCCTTGAAGAGCTCCCAATAGATCAGTTCCACTGTCACAGTGGGTGGGTGCATGCCTCGTGGTCCTGATTTCCTTGCTCATGTTCTCCCTCCTTCTGCTCCTCATTTGGACCTTAAGAGCTCAGACCATTGCTCCAATTTGGGTCTCTGTCTCTCTCTCGATCTATCGCCAGTTGAAAGTTCCTGTGCCATTTTCCTTGGCCTCTCGTCAGCTCTCATTGTCCGCCACATTCCGAGAGTCCGGTTTTATCCCATGTTTTTTTTCAGTAGCAGTCCAGCTGACCTTGGTGAGCTCCCAATAGATCGGCCCCACTGTCTCAGTGGTTGGGTGCACCCCTCATGGTCCTGACTTCCTTGTTCATGTTCTCTCTCCTTCTGCTCCTCATTATAACCTTGGGAGCTCAGACCGGTGCTCCAGTGTGGGTCTCTGGCTCTATCTCCATCCATCGCTAGATGAAGGTTCTATGGCGATATGCAAGATATTCATCAGTATGATTATAGGATAGGTTCATTTCAGGTTCCCTATCCTCAGGTGCCCCAATGAACTAACTGGGGACATTGCCCTGGGCATCTGGTAGCCATTCCAAGTTCAAGTCTCTTGCCACCCCTTAGGTGGCTCCCTTACCTAAGGTATGAGTTTCCCTGCTCCCCTATCCAACCTTCCTTTATCCCCAATCACCCCGATTCCCCCAGTTCCCCTCATCCTCTCCTTCACACTTTTCTCTCCCCATCACCCATCATCTCCCCATCATCAACATAGTTCTTAATGTTCTAGCTAGAGCAATAAGACAACAAAAGGAGATCAAGTGGATATAAATTAGAAAGGGAGAAGTCAAACTTTTGCTATTTGTATATGATATGACAGTATACATACATGATCCCAAAATATCTACTAGGGAACCACTGCAGCTGAATAAATACCTTCAATAATATTGAAGGATAAAAGATCAACTAAAAAATTAGTATCCCACCTATATACAAATAATAAAGAAACTGAGAAAGAAATCAGAGAAACACTACCCTTTATAAAAGACACAAACAACATAAAATATCTTGTGGGTAACACTAACCAAACAAGTGAAAGACCTGTTTGACAAGAACTTTAAATCTTTGAAGAAAGAAATTGAAGAAAATACCAGAAAATGGAAAAGTCTCCCATTCTCTTGTATAGGTAGAATCAACATAATAAAATGGCAATACCATCAAAAGCAACCCATTGATTCAATGCAATCCCCATCAAAATCCCAAAAGTAATCTTCACAGACCTTGAAAGAACAATAATCAACTTCATATGAAAAAACAAAAAACCCTGGATAGCCATAACAATCCTGTACAATAAAGAACTTCTAGAGGCATCAATGTCCCTGACATCCAGCTCTATTACAGAACTACAATAATGAAATGGTCTGGTATTGGTATAAATCAGACTGTTCGACCATGGTATGGAACTGAAGCTCTGGATATTAATCCACACACCTACAGACACATAATTTTTGACAAAGAAGTTAAAATTATACAATGGGAAAAAGAAAGCATCTTCAACAAATCGTGCTGGCATAACTGGATGTCAACATGTAGAAGAATGAAAATAGATCCATATCTATCCTCAAGCACAAAACTCAAGTCGAAATAGTTTATAGACCTCATTATAAATCATACCTCACTGAACCTGATAGAAGAGAAAGTGGGAAGCATCTTTTAATGCAAGGATACAGAATACTACTTTCAAAATATAACCCCAGCAGCACAGACATTGAGAGCAACAATAAATAAATGGTACCTCCTAAAACTGAGAAGCTTCTATAAATCAAAAATCACAGTCAATAAGACAAAACGGATGCCTACTAAATGGGAAAATGTCTTCACTAACCCCACGTCAGACAGAGGACTGATTTCCAAAATGTATACAGAACTTAAGCAATTAGACATCAAAATTCTAAATAGTCCAATTAAAAAATGGGGTACTGAGCTAAACAGAGAATTTAAATAGAAGAGTCTCATATGCCCAAAAGACACTTAGGGGAATGTTCAACATCCTTAGCCATCAGGGAAATGCAAATCAAAACGATTCTGAGATACCATCTTACACCTGTCAGTATGTCTAAGATCAAAAACACAAATGACAGCCTATGCTGGAGAGCATGCAAAGTAAGAGGAACAGTCCTCCATTGCTGGAGGGAAGGCAAACTTTTACAACCACTCTGGAAATCAGTATGTAAATTTCACAGAAAATTGGGATTCAACTTACTTTAGAACCCAGTAATACCACTCTTGGGTATATGTCCAAAGGATGCTCACTCATACTACATGGACATTTGTTCAACTATGTTCATAGAAGCATTATTTGTAATAGCCAGAACCTGGAAACAACCAAAGAGTCCCTCAACCAAAGATTGGATAAAGAAAATGTTGTACATTTGCACAGTGGAGGACTACTCAGCAGTAAAAGACAGTGGCATCTTGAAATTTGCAGGCAAATGGATAAAACTATAAAAATAGTCCTGATTGAGGTAACCCAGACCCAGAAATATGAGCATGGTATGCATTCACTCATAAGTGGATTCTAGCTGTAACCAAATCCTATAGTCCATGACCCCAGAGAAGCCAAGTAACAAAGAGAATCCTAAGAGAAACATGTATAGATCCCCATGGGAAGGGAAAATAGACTAGATCTCCTGAGAAAATTGCGAGTATGTGGATGGGAGGAGAAGGGAGGTTAGAAGGGTAAAAGGAAAGGAGAAGGGAATAGTGGAAGGGAACTAGAGGTAACTGGATAGTTGAGACTGGGAAAAGACAGAGACAGAGAACAAAGAAAGAGATATCTTAATTGCGGGAGCCTTTATGGGATTAGCAAGAAAACTGCCACTAAAGAAATTACCAGGAATCCACTAGGATGACCCCATCTAAGACCCTAAGCAATAGTGGAGATGGTTTCTGAACTGGCCTTGCCCTGTAATCTATTGATGACGATCTCAAATGTCACCATAGACCCTTTATCCAGCAACTGACGGAAGCAGAGGCACAGATCCACAGCAGAGCACTGGGCTGATCTCCCAAAGTCCAGTTGAAGAGTGAGAAGAGTGAGAATATGAGCAAAGAGGTCAAGACCATGATGGGCATCCCTGCTGAAACAGCTTGCCTGAGCTGAAAGGAGCTCACCTACTCTGGCCAGATAGGAAAGGAAGCAGCAGAGGACCGAGTTAGGACTTCTGAATGTGGGTGACATTTGTATCCCTGGGGCTGACTAGGGGACCACTGGCAGTTGGCCAGGATTTATCCTTACTGCTTGTAATGACTTTTTGGAACCCATTCTCTTAGTAGAGATACCTTGCTCATCCTAGATGTAGTATGAAGGACTTGGTCCTTTTTCAAAGCAATATGGCTTACCCTCTGTTAGGAGTTGGAGGGGTAGAGTGGGGGAGTAATGTAGAAGGAATAGGAAGAGGGGAGGGAGGGGCTACTGGGATTGTTATACAAAATGAAAAAAAGATAGTTTTATAATAAAAATTTATAATAGGAGGAAGCTAGTGTGTAAAAACCAAAGATGATGGAGAATACCAATACCCCCACATCCTTCCCCACCACATAGCGCTCTACCTCAACTGGATTGAAGATCATATGAACTAGCAGAAATTGAGGCAGTATACACAGGGCATGTAGTTATGTATGAGATTTAGTACTATAAATAAGAAGTGTACTCATGCACAGATTCCTAACCCAGAAGCTATCTCTAATTCATAACCATTTGCAAATGAAAATTTAGTTTTTTCAAGGAATTGTCATTACTCTCAAAAGTATGCAGCAAGCTAAGCCTAAAAAATTCAACAGTGAGCTTGGCGGTGGTGGTGCACACCTTTAAGTCCAGCACTCAGGAGGCAGAAGCAGGTGGATCTCTGTGAGTGTGAGGACAGCCTGGTCTACAAGAGCTAGTTCAAGAACAGGCTCCAAAGCTACAGAGAAACCCTGTCTTGATAAAATACCCCTTTCTAATTTAACAGCATCTTGGAGATTCCTTGTCTCATAATGTCATGTCAGAACTTTGCATCCTTTCTTTCCCTTACATCTTATCTTATTTATACATTTTCCAGTTGAGTGTTTTGGGGGATTTTGTTTCTTTTGGCTTTTCTTGGGCTATTTGTCTTCTAATTTTTTTCTATTATTCTGTGATAGTTTGTTTTTTCTTATTATATCAAAGTACATTATTTGTTATTATTATCCCTTAAAAACCAGTTTTTTTTTCTGATGAGAGAAAGAAAAGGTTTGGATCTGGATGGGAAAATGATGGGGGAAATGGTCATAGTGGAGTTGAGACAAACACAACAATACAACTTGGAAATTATTTAAGGAAGACTGTTTTATATAGAAACATAAGAAAAAACTTATAAATGGACCCCTTTTATTAAAATATTCATATGAAAACAACCGTGTTCATTGGGGAAATGTGTGGAGAGCCCATGCTAGGTAGTTTCTAATGCAAGGAATCAAATAGAAATAATTAGGGAGAAGTTCCCTTTTCTGCAAAAGATGTGATAGTTTTTATGTTCATCACTTGGCAATGCTTCAAAATAATTATTGCTGATAACATGAATCCAACATATCCTGGCTACAGAATCAAACACTGTATATGAATCCAGGAACAAAACAACCCAACTAATGATCTCTGAAGTGGTAGACATTGTCACAGAGAACCAAATACAGGTGAATGAAATCAGCATTAATACATTAAGATAAACTGATGACAACTGTTCACACTCAGAATCATATCATTATTGCTGGGATAGTGATTGCCCAAGGACTAATGCATAGAAACTGTAGTGTGAATACAAAAGCATCATTTTTATGCCACACATAAGCTACGTATGTCTGCCACATTCCAGATTCTCAAGTGAATTCCATATATGTAGTTTTGTTTTCCATAAGACTATGCCATTCCTAAGACTACTTTCTCATAACTGAAAAAGCTATGCTAGGCTATGCATTTCATGTGAACGAACATACATTTTCATAAGCCAGTAAACCAAGAGAGCCCCCGGCACAATTCATGCCATATATTTGCATTTTCTGTCTTTATATGAGGATGTGAGTTGGTCTCTGGAGGAATTGGGCATCAGGAAACTACAATATTCCTCTGTTACAATGGAATCCTCCATGATAAGCATCATCAGTTCATTGTGGATCTATGTTTTGAAAAAATAAATGAGCAGGCAAGAACAAAACAAAACAGTGGGAATTTGACACCGTGTAAATAGTATACATTTAAAGACTCAATCATAACTGTCACAATTTAGCACAGACAAACAAATGTCAAAAGAAACTCCTTAGGTAAGACTACAAGAAGCAGAGAAAATGTGCAACATAAATATATCAACTCTGTAGAAGAAATTGAGCATAGCTGCTGTGCAGAGACATACTTACTGTAGAACCACCCATCTCTTCTGAGCTTCTGTTCCTGAATTCTCTCTAGAGGATTTGCTTTTTAAAAAGTATCACTAAATACCATTCACCTGCTACACACGCACACTCACCATCTGCAGAGCCTCAGAAATCAGGGAGTATTTACTCCTGGCTTGGTTTAACAGATACTCATGAAAACAAGAGAGATTAAAATGCTGAGTTTCTCCCTTGCTGAGTTCAAGTGGTCTGCTCAGCAGTGAGACCTTGGGATGCCATAGCCTGTTGTACTCAACCAAGGTAAAGCAGCAGTGGGGAAAGGAAAGCTGAACTCAAATGGAGATCAAAATCTTATGAAGCTTCTCATAACCTCTAACTTGGGTTTACTGGCAAGGTTCACAAAGATGTCGGGGCTGATAATTAGATTAACGAATAGAAGCTGTGGAATGAAGCACAAGTGAAAGCAATTTTATTTCAACATGCATTTGTGACTTTGAAATTTTGTAAGAACTACAAGTATTTTCGGCTTCTTTCAATGGAAGCAGTAGAGTTCAAAATGATTCAACCCTAGACATTGATCATTAAGCATGTAGCATATTACCACAGTATGTTATGATACGTTCTTATGGACTCATATATTCTGATATGAAAAACAAATACTGAGCTTTTCACAATTCCGGTGAGGATGTTAGGCACCATCTTCTTACTTAAAATAAGTAACTAAGAGCTATGCATGAAGGATGTGGGGATAGGTAAAGAAGGACGCCTAGTAAATAAGAATGGAACCTTTGAAGTTTGAGTTTCACTCTACTTACTCATTTCACTGTCACAAGGAGACAGTAGACTCCATTAGAACTTGATGTAGCACAGATAGACCATGTATATGAACAACAAAACCACGGAATATGGTTTGAAAAACATTCTGTTCCTTGTGCCTGATTCTTTCTGTCCTTTGTACAGAGAGTTTTTATTTGTTTGTCTCTCCTCCCTGCCCATTTAAAAATGCTTTACACTGATGCTGAACTATTTTGCCATCACATTTGATCTTTCTGACAATTTGATAGTCTCTACTGTTTGGATAACTTAGTTATGTCTCCCAGTGTAATAGGTGTAATGGATTTATTCATCAATTGTTGTCCTCAAAGCTTTACTATCAACTGCTTCTTCTCTTACTCAGAAGCAGCTGAATGTGTATAAACATGTATTTCTAGATGTTTGACACAGTAAATAGCTCTCTTCACTGTCTGTGATCTCAAGCCAATCTAATGTGGACTATTAAAAGCAACGAATGACATTCACCCTTGAGAGATTATTCATGAGAAAAATTTTGTAAGCATGCTAAAATTTAAAAAACACTTAAGTTAAATTTATTAAAATACAGTAAAAATCCTACAAGATACTTTTAAAATCATTTCCTCCTATATTATTTGTTGTCAAGATAATCATTTGAGATATAATAATCATGGATTTGTGGGAAAAATCATTGTTTAATAAACACTCCTAGGGTAAAATATTATAAATTCTCTGAGGAAACACAAAGGTCAAATCTTTAAATGTGAGAATTGTTTTCACATGTTAAATCTCATCTAATTCATGTTTTTGGATACGTGACACACCATAACATAAGTTTATTCCAAACGACACCGACACAATTAAGGTCACGGACTCATGATTTTTAGTTTACTTTTAGAGAATGTAAATTATTTTCAATTTTTAAAGACAGCCTAGTGATTTGACACAGACTGAAGATAACTGAAGATGTTTAACTGTTAAATATTAGGAATGTATTACTTTCTTTGGTCTATGACTTTTGACTTTAAAAGGCATGCTAAATTTGAAAACAAGCACATAAAGGAGAACAACTTCAGTGGGAAACCCAACCAAATAAAGACTCCGCACTCCATCCTGTAGTAAACAACTTTGGAATTAGAAAAAAAAAATATGACGGTGACTATGACAGTCCCTCTCTCTCTTCCTTCATGAGAACCCTCAGTGCAAATGATGAGAAAATTATGAATGGGCAGAGTGATTGCCACTGGATGTCTCTAAAGGAACTCATCAAAAAAAATTTAAAAGAAACATTCGTGAAATAGTTGAAAAACATAAATATGATAATCATTTGAAGAAGGTACCATATCATATACCAAAAGAAAGAAAAGAGCTAAGGATAATTTTCTCTAACTTTAAAAGCAATGTAGTTCACATGTAGGGGGCATGGGAGAAACATTTGTGATCCATTGTCTGCCAGGCTGCAGAGATCATCTAAACAACAGGACCTAAGTCATATATATGCCGCACATTTCCGCATTCCCAGGACCCTTCCCACTCACCTCATTGAACTTAAGTGAAAAAAAAATAGAATTTGATAAATATAACAAGTGTGTCTTTATGATAAATGAAGAGTCTTATTCTATAATAATAATATGGAAAAATAATGATAAAAGCCTCTGTGGAATTTCCAGTTGAACAGAAGCACTAAATGCTTTGTATGCATATAACATCATAAGTCAAATATATTGACCTAGAAATTCAAACTTAGACATTTACCTAAGTCTAGTACACCAAAGGACTGTGATTCTCATAACTGAAATACTAGTCATGTCACTTTACAAACAGCATGTGATTCTATTGGAAATTCCCATATCTGGACAACTGGATTCCCTGGCTATTCTGCCTCAGATATTCTTATTTAAATATTTCAGAGTTCTGTGTAAGTTTACATTTTAAGTTTAAGTTATGTTTATGAATGGTTATCTCATTGAATCCACATGCTTTTTTTACAAGCCATGCCCTCTGTAGCTGTCCATGTAGCTGTGTTTTCTGAGGCCTCTGTTTGCCTAATTTTTACATTATAGACTATAAATGTCTTTCTCCATTCACTGAATCTTGGCTGACCATTGCTCTGTCTGCTGGTGTCTCTATTCTAGTAAACAGCAGTGGATAAATTGTACCGAATTACTGAAGTAAGGGAGACCTGAACTCTCGCCCTCATTCGAAGCCCTAACCAGTCACCAAGTTCTGTTTTTACAAGGTTCTCTTTCTACAGAGAACAGGTTCATTTAATGATGTTAGAATTCATACAATAGCATTTTACCTATTTTATTGTACCAAGGGAAACTGGTAAAGATCATCAGATACCTTGTTCATTATTTCATGTGGATGTTAGAGCATGTTAGAAAGTGACTCAGTGCAGACAGTCTGTATGTAGGGAGGACAATGTCACAGTGCAAAATCTGAAGTATAATTTAGACTTCGTTTGACTGCCACCTAATGTCCCATTGGCAGAATGGTCTTATTTGTTTCTCTTGTCTTTTAAAATTTTAATAGTGATTTGCTCCTACCCTGAGCTTTTCCTACCTTGGATTTTCTTTCCATTCCTGTCTCCATGGACATCTAATTTCCTTGCAGCTATCTATGTAGTAGCTTTCTGTGAACTTTTCCCTCAATCATTTCCTCAAACATTTACTTTGTCTGTTTGTTTACACATGAAGTTTAAAACAAGCTGATATTTATGTGAAATCACAAATAATTTCAGGAAAATTAAAAATTGCATTTATATAGAATATAATCACATTACATAGGAATAATATACCAAGAAACTAAAATATCCATCAAAATCTGAAAGAATTTGATGTTGGCTGCTTCTTTAATATATTATCTCTTGACGTACAGTCAAGAATTATTATTGTTTACTTCAATCCTACTAGAAATATTTATTCATAATAGCTGATGTTTGAATAATTGTGACCATAACAATAATGCATAAGCGATTCAGTTTACAACCAATATATGATGACTATAAAGTTCAAATCTAGATACAATGCTTCTAAATTTATAAGAACTGTCAAGTTAAGTATTGACTAAACTTTGAATATTAGTGATCTTGAAGATTTTTTGATGTTAAATAAGTTGCCACATTCTTGACATCTGTAAAGTTTCTCATGGGTATGAATTCTGTGATAAGATTGAAGAGTTGAGACCTTGGTAAATAATTTGCCACATGCTTGACATCTCTAAATTTTCTTACCAGTATGAAATCTTTGATGAGTGAAGAGTTAAGAAATTGGAAAAGGATTTGCCACATGCTTGACATTTGTGAGGTTTCTCACCAGTATGGATTCTCGGGTGATCTTGAAGATTTCAAAGAACTTGCAACATTATCGACATTTATAAGGTTTTTCACCAGTTTGGATTCTGTGATGAGTATGAAGAATTGAGACCTAGGTAAAAGACTTGCCACATTCTTGATTGACATCTGTAAAGTTTCTCACCATTATGGATTCTCTGGTGAGCTTTAAGATTTGCATGATGGGTAAATGACTTGCCACAATTTTTGCATTTGTATGCTTTCTCTTTGGGATTATGTCTCTTATTCCTAGTGAGGCATGTACATCTTTTAAAGCACTTTCCACATTCCTTATAGGTGTTTTGTCTCACTTCATTTTGATTCTTTATATAATGCTTTTTGTTTCTGGTCATGCTGGAAAAATAAGAATTCTGTATTATAATCAAAAGTCTCCTTAAACTTATCATATATGTATTGGCTCTTAGGGAATCAGCCTTCTTTTATGCTTATAAGCACTAAGTAAAAACACACTGTCATTTAGTGTTTTGGGAATTTGTCCCTTCAAGATGAGAATTCTCATAACTATTTGTTGTAGGAGGTCATTTGTTCATTTCCCAGAAGCCCAGATTCCCGTAATAATCACACAAAACTATACTAATTAAATCGCTGCTTGGCCTATTAGCTCTAGTTTTTTATTGCTAGCTCTCACACATTAATTTAATCCATTTCTATTAATCTGTGTATTGCCATGTGACTGTGATTTACCAGGTCACATTCCGGTATCTGTTTATGGCAGGGCTATATGGCATCTCTAAACTCTCCCTTTGTTTCACCAGCATTCAGCTTAATTTCCCTGCCTACTTTTACTCTTTTGCTGTATCACAGGCCAAGACAGTTTCTTTATTAATTATTGGTATTCAGAACATACAGAAGGGAATTCTATATCATCTCCCCTGTTCTGTTTAAATAAAAAGGAAGGTTTTAACTTTAACATAGTAAAATTACATAGAACAAAACAGTTATTAAGCAAGAATTACAGTTACAATATTTAAATATACTTTATCTGTTCCTATAACTATGGAAAACTGCAATTATAACTATGTATTCTTCAACTCCATCAATGACTCCAGAAGGATATAATATTACCTAAGTAAACAGGAAGTGCATTGTAAGCAACTTCCAAACCTCCAGAATGGACAGAAACATTTCGCTGCCTGGTCAGTCACCCAAGTTCTTCTGTAACACTGGAGTGTCCATCTTCAGCCTACAGGCTCATCGTATCCAGAAGACTTTTCCATGAAGCAGGAAATTTCAAAGACAGTTCTACCTATATTGGCAGTTTATCAGTCACTTTTTTCTGTGTCTTGCAGAATGTCTGGCAGACTTTTTCATAAAGCAGGAATATCGAAGGACAGTCTCACCTTTAGGCAAGTTCAGCAGTCATTTCTCTGTGGGTCCTGCATGTCCAGTTCATAGAGCACATCATCAAGCAGTCGAGGAAAGAGCCGTTTCTTGCCCAATTGTCTAACAAACTCTATGAGGAGCCTCTTTTCCAAAGCAACATATCCTTAGACTCGAATTCTGAAGTCAAGATACCATTTTGTTGATTTATCTTACCAGCCCCCTAAATATCTCTCTGAAGTCAAAAAATTCAAAGAAAACACTATAGTATACATAATCCAGACTCTCTGTGTATTTTCCATTTTATGTGGCTCATTTTTCTTACTGTATTAGTTTTTTTTACAAGTTTATTCTGTTTCTTTAAAGACTTTTTTTTTTTTTTTTTTTTTTTTTTTTTTTTTTTTTTTTTGGTTTTTCGAGACAGGGTTTCTCTGTGGTTTTGGAGCCTGTCCTGGAACTAGCTCTGTAGACCAGGCTGGTCTCGAACTCACAGAGATCCACCTACCTCTGCCTCCCAAGTGCTGGGATTAAAGGCGTGCGCCACCACCGCCCGGCCTCTTTAAAGACTTTAATTTTTTTAAAAAATTTGCCTTTTTAAAATAACTCTCTATAATCCTTTTCTTCTCTCTCCCAAGCCTACAAACATATATTTATCACCACCACCACTGTGACCCATTTGGAGGTCTTTTTCATCTGAATTTTTCTTGTTTATCTGCTCCTTAAAATGGTAAGCATTTCTTTAAAAATCTAAGCAGTAGCATTGCTAGGGCAAATATGGCCCCGCCTGCTTGGTCTGCACAGTCTAACATGGTGAAAGTCTGTGCAATGGCTCTGAAACTGCTAGATGGGGGCTGTCCTCATCACATCAACTCTGATAACAAGTTGGCCCATGCTGCCACTAAGTAATTGCAGCACACTACCCACAAACCCCATTTAAATGCTCAGTCTCGTGAAAGAGTCAGAGTTTGTGCTGGCAGCCGAGCCCAGAAAGACAGCATTTCAGAAATGCGCAGCTTTTTTTCTGCTACCACTGAATCTGGAAAACCTCTCTTAAAGCAACTATAGCACGCTGCCAGCAGGAAAAAAAATGCAACTAAACTTGGTTATTTTAGTGCCTAGAATTCCTTTCCAAGCCCTCTCGGTTTCTGTGTGGATTTAGTTATCACATGTTGGTACAACAATTTGTATTAAGGAAGCCACTTGTTTGTTCCTGGCTGCTCAACCCCAAAATAACCACACAGAAACTGTATTATTTTCAATACTGTTTGACCAATAGCTTAAACTTATTTCTGGCTAACTTATACCCTAAATTAACCCATCTCCATTAACCTATGATTCTCCACGAGACTGTAACTTACAGGGTAAAGTTCCAGCATCTGTCTCCGGGGGCTGCATGGCTTCTCCTTAACCCCTCTTTCTTTCCCCCAGCAGTCAGTTTCGCTTTCCTAACCTAGGTCTATTCTGCCAAGCCAATGATCAAAACAGCTTCTTTATTCATTAACAAATAAAAGCAACACATGCATAAGGACCTCCCACACCAACTCTTCTTCCTAGAGTTCCTAGAAAAAGTATTAATAACATCATGATATGTGTAAGACTTTCAAACATAGAAATTTTATGATTTTTTTTAAGCCTTATTTGATTGAGAAAAGACTTCTGATGCTCATCTAACCTGAATGACTTGTTACAAAATGTAATTAATAGTTGAGAAAACTCTAACAAACGTTTAATTAATACATATAATTCAGTTTTGGGTTTTTCTAATTTCCCTGTAGAATAAAACATGTTTTAAAATTTTAGTTGTATTTTTTTTTTTTTTTACTAAAGAAACTGCTTCTAAAAATGTAAGTGATCTAATGTGACGACTTTCAAGGTAAGGTAGAGATTCTTGACCCTTTTTGGTAGAACTTTCCAGAGAGGCTGGTGAATACAGATTATTTCAATCATGCCATAATCATTCTCTTTGCTCTCTCCTCCAAATTTTGAGAATATACTTAAATGCAATGTTTTTAAGTCACTACCAGCTTAACCGTCTCTTTCAACATGAGGAATTGACCGTTGAGCTCCCCTCCCACCCTTCCCACCTCCTCAGTCTCCCAAAGTCTTGCCAAGTTCCGGTGCCTGGCTCTTAACATTCCTTGGCATTTCCATATCCACACCACCCTCAGTCTTCAGGGAAGGTAGAATGAACTAACCGCTCTTTAAAAGATGTTCTTGTTAAAATGTCACAGGAATTTCACCTTGACTGGGTAAAACTCTTGCCTCTGGCCCTCCTTAGGCTTAGGGCCCTTACCCAAAGCCCCCTTTTCATCTCACCCTTCGAACTCATGTATGGGCAGCCAGTTTTAACCCCCGGCCTCTCACCCAAAACCTCTCCCCTTCCTGATCACCTGCTTACTCCCCTACTATCTCACCTACGCTCTCTACTGTGGGATTTTACTGACCACTCATTACCTCAACCATGTCCTAACCCATGCCCACTGCTGATTAAAATAGGAGATCAGGTATTATTTTCTCCCCCAGGTCAACGTCCCTCACACCCTTTTCCCTTAAATGGCAGGGTCCCCTAGGAGTAAATCTTTTGACTCCCACAGCTGCCAAGCTCGAGGGAATTCCTCATTGGAATCACCTGTTACATCTTAAACTGTTTACCCCTCCAGCTCAAGATGACCCCTCATACACAGTAACTCAGACAGGACCTTGTTCCCTTAAGTTCCAGAGGACACCAAGTTCAGCCTCCCTTACTCCAGTTCAAAGGAAATAAAGGTCCCCTCATCTTTCAACTCTCTTGTGCCAATATACTCTCCCTTCTCCTCTTTTTCCTATATACAACTTCTCAGTATACCTCCAATGTCATGCTTAAATGTCCAAATAACCACTCAACTGCTGTTACAGGAATCGTCATCGGGCATAGAGCCAATGGTACAAGGACGGTCAAAACCTTAACAAGTTCCTTAACATAGCAGGTTCACCATTGACTGCAGCAGTGTCTCCTGGATGTTGAGGTAATGCCATAATACACTCAATTATCCTAATCATATATAGTTAATATATCCAAAATTTATTTCTTTTTGAGACATTTTTAAGCTCCAGGGAGCCAATTTGACCCACCTGAATGGACCAGACTCGTATCATTTAGTTTTTTATCATTCCTGATCTTGGGAATCCCTAACCCCCCATCCATCATTTGATTCTTTCTCTGTCATTCCTGGTCTCAGGAACCCTTAAGGCCCCCTATCTTAAACCTCCCCTTTATTAATCTAATTTTTTCCTCTCCTAAATGTAATTTTTGTCTTTCGAGCATCTTACGAGGTCCAAGCCATCAGATGACCCAGTTCCTCAAAGCCTGAAGAAATGCAGTCTTAATCAGCCACCCCTGGATGCCAGCAGACAGGACGTGACTGGACAGCACACATTCGACACCCAAACCCCTCGATGCCCACAAAGTCAGCAGG
This sequence comes from Chionomys nivalis, assembly GCF_950005125.1. Lineage (NCBI taxonomy): Eukaryota > Metazoa > Chordata > Mammalia > Rodentia > Cricetidae > Chionomys > Chionomys nivalis. The sequence continues at coordinate 81,171,621 of NC_080088.1, read as the reverse complement.
AAGCAGTTATAAGAGACCTGGCTGCGCCCCCATTCTCTACCCTTTAAGATCCTTAACTCCCCCCAAATATTTATAATAAACCAAAGTGTGGAATGTAATTCCTTTAGCGACCCGTGAGACTGCACTTTTGGGTTCTGAGGCCAGCACATGTATCCCAGGTGCACATGCGTGAGTTGCCCGCCATCTGCATCACCAGTGTTTGACGTAGAAGCCCCCATACGAAGGCACAGGGTGTAGTGTTGCCTGTCATCAGCGTCTGAAATGGGCACGTCTTCATGCATGAGTCGCCTGCCATCTGCATCACCAGCATCTGACTTAGAAGACCCCATAAGCAGGTGCAGGGCGTAGCATCGCCCGTCATCAGCGTCTGACGTAGGCACGCATTTCCCCCCTCATGCGCATGTGCTGGGAAATCTTTAAAAGCTAAAGGCGCCATTCCCATGCTCTCTTCCCCCTCTTTTGTTCACCGCTCCCCAAGCTCATCTGCACAGATCTTCTTAATAAACTTATACACGTGGATTTGTTTGTGTCTCGTGCTCTCTCCTCATCTCAGGACATTTTAAGTTCATAATATTAGAAGTAAATTTAAGACATGATCTAATAGCATCATTCTTTATCAAATCACAGTTTCAGAAACCACAATTTTGACCTCTTTTAATTCTTATTTATTCAATGTGTCTTTCTATCATGCATCTGGATTCCATTTACTTCCCATTCCTTAGATCCAATCACTGCCCTAGCAAACCCACCAAAATTATACTTAAGGGAGAAACATTTTAAAAGAGTCATAGAGAAAAAGAAAAGATGAATGAATAAAAATATCACCATTGTAGCATCAGTGTGAAACAGATTGTCACTCTTTGTCCATAGATCTTTTACTTGCAAGTTGTTTGTTGTAAGAAGTCTTTGGTTTGAATAGAAGGCTCTGGTTCCTACCACACTATGGATGTTGAGCCTTCACAGAGACAATATTGTATATTTGCTGTTGCCCCATGTTGTGATGATCCTGTTTTAAGAGGATACATAGGTATTTTTATAGTGGGTACATTCATTTTTTTTGTCATCATTCTATAACTTATTGATCTACACTTACATGATGTTGAAATAAACCAGGTTAAAGAGTCTGTAATTTTGGAAAGCTCATTCCTATGTGGGGCATCTATATTAACTCCAAAGATCAGAGGACATCTAAAGAGAAATATCGGTAAGTATACAAGAACAAGAGAATTTTGAGGAGTAAATACAAATTCCACGTTCTAGATATACAACAGCTGGTACAAATGTGAAATGCAAATCAAACAGTCAAAAAATACTTGTAGAAAATTCACACTTTAAATATTCATTTTGGGATAGAAAAGGGGCTTATAAAGACTTTTACTTCCCTGAGAAGCAATTGGCCTTAGATTGTTGCTTGTGGAGCATGTGTTATTTATTTATTTATTTATTTTTGTGGAGTCTGGGGAAAGATTTTTATTTATTTATTTTATTATTCTTTTTTAATTAAAATTTCCACCTGCTCCCCGTTACCCATTTCCCTCCCCCTCCTCCCACATATTGCCCCTCCCCCCACTCTCCTCCCCCTATCCCCACTCCTCTTCTCCACCCCCACACCATTCCCCCTCCCTCTCGATACTGAAGAGCAGTCCAAATTCTCTGCCCTGTGGGAAGACGAAGGTCTTCTATCTACATCCAGGAAGGTGAGCGTCTAAACAGGCTAAGCTCCCACAAAGCCAGTTCATGTATTAGGATCGAAACCTAGTGCCATTGTCCTTGGCTTCTCATCAGCCTTCATTGTCCGCCATGCTCAGAGAGTACAGTTTCAACCCATGCTTATTCAGTCCCAGACGAGCTGGCCTTGGTGGGCTCCCAATAAATCAGTTCCACTGTCACAGTGGGTGGGTGCATCCCTCGTGGTCCTGATTTCCTTGCTCATGTTCTCCCTCCTTCTGCTCCTCATTTGGACCTTAAGAGCTCAGACCGTTGCTCCAAATTGAGTCTCTGTCTCTACCTCGATACATCGCCAGATGAAGGTTCTAAGGTGATATGTAAGATATTCATCAGTATAGGATAGGGTCATTTCAGGTTCCCTCTCCTCAGTTGCCCAAGGTACCAGCCGGGGACATCTCCCTGGACACCTGCGAACCCCTCTAGAGTCAAGTCTCTTGCCAACCCTAAGGTGGCTCCCGTAGTTAGGATATATACTTCGCTGCTCCAGTATCCACCCTTCCTATATCCCAACCATCCCAATCCCCCAAGCTCCTCCCATCCTCCCCTTCTCATGTTTCTCATCCCATTTCCCCTTTGCCCCATGCCACCTCACCCGCAAGTTCCCAGTTTTTGCCCTGCAATCTTGTCTACTTCCCCTCTCCAGGACGATGACTATAAGATTTTCTTTGGGTTCACTTTCTTATTTAGCTTTTCTAGGATCACAAATTATATGCTCAATGTCCTTTATTTATGGCTAGAAACCGATTATGAGTGAGTACATCCCATGTTCCTCTTTTTGGGTCTGGGATACCTCACTCAGGATAGTGTTTTCTATTTCCATCCATTTGCATGCAAAATTCGAGAAGTCATTGTTTTTTACCGCTGAGTAGTACTCTAATATGTATATATTCCACACTTTCTTCATCCATTCCTCCATTGAAGGACATCTAGGTTGTTTCCAGGTTTTGGCTATTACAAACAATGCTGCTATGAACATAGTTGAACAGATACTTTTGTCATTTGATGGGGCATCTCTTGGGTATATTCCCAATAGTGGTATTACTGGATCTTGGGGTAGGTTGATCCCAAATTTCCTGAGAAATCGCCACACTGATTTCCAAAGTGGTTGCACAAGTTTGCATTCCCACCAGCAATGAATGAGTGTGCCCCTTTCTCCACAACCTCTCTAGCAAAGGCTATCATTGGTGGTTTTGATTTTAGCCATTCTGACAGGTGTAAGATGGTATCTCAAAGTTGTTTTAATTTGCATTTACCTTATCACTAAGTAGGTTGAGCATGACCTTAAGTGTCTTTTGGCATTTTGAATTTCTTCTGTTGAGAATTCTCTGTTGAGTTCAGTGCCCCATTTTTTTATTGGGTTAATTAGCATTTTAAAGTCTAGTTTCTTGACTTATACTTGGATATAAGAATTCATTACAAAACATGATGTACTCTTGATTTGCATTATTCTAAAAGGCACTATCTAAAATAATGACTTACTAAATATCTTTATGCTGGAAATAAAACAGATCAAGCAATGTAGGAAAAACTTAAGCCATAGATCCAGAGGCTTAAATGGCGTATGCGAGTCAGAGTCAGATTATCTTAATGTAACATTCCAGACAATGTCTGTGAATCACCAAGTGACGGGCGTCTATTGTATGTCATCGTTGTTGTAGAAACCACCGGCTGAAGAACCATGAGCCTTAAAGTTGCAATCATACATGGATACACTGCTGTCAAATGAAAATGTGTCAAAAGGAAAAGAGGCAAGATTGTGATATGAAAGAAAAAGCAGAGATTTTTACTGCAAATGACTCCAATGACATCAGTGGGAAAGACCATGGAAGGGCTGACACCTGTGTTTGGTGAGCTGAAAGAGACTGACTTCTAAAACCTCAACAAGTACTGGGGATACTGTGGGCAGATATTTAAAAGACAAGTGAAGGTGCGAGATTGTGTAGCTGATCCATGACTTAGATCAGCTGACACCCAAAGCTGAATCTCCCCTGAAGCTATAGGGTTCCATCACTGCTTCAAGAACACAAGATGAGTATGAAACCAAATTACAATAAGTTATTCAACAAAATTGAAGCAAATAAAAATGTTGATTAAACATTTCTGTGAAGAGCTGTCTTCAAAATCTGGTTTTCTAGTTTAGAGCTAATAATATAAACTGCACCTTACCTTTTATCATATTTTTTTCTACATGAGTTTTCATGGGGAATATAGAAGGAAAGGACAAACCACCAAGGACGTGCCCTTATTGACAGTGTAATTATATTATTCATTGTATTTTTCCTTGTTGTCTTTCTCCTATTCTAATTCTTTAACATATTCACTCTCATGTAATAAAACCTTTTTATGAACCATTTATTTCCTTTATAAATATATATACTCTTTGTCTTCTCTCTCCCATGCCTACCTACATTTATCCAACACTGTGACCCATTTAAAGGTCTTTCATGTTTGAATCTGTCCTATTGTGTATCTATAATTTTTACTGTCCAGGAGCAGTTCTTAAAATGCTAAGTTCTTCTTACAAACTTAAGCTGCATCATTAGTAGTGTATATACAGTACTTTCTACTTGTTCTGCACAGCCCAGCATGGTAGAGCTGTTTGCTGCCTCTGAGAGCCATGCTCGCAGTCCCATTCTCAGACACACAGCCAGTCCATAACAACATTAAGCAAGCTGCAGCATTCTGCTCACAAACCCAACTCAAATGTTCTGTAGCTGTACCTCCTGCCTGAAAGAGTCAGAGTTTACCCTGGCAGCCCAGCCCAGAAAGCCTGCATTTCAAAATGGCACAGCTTTTTTCCTACTACCACTGAATCAGGAAAACCTTTCGTAAAGGAGCTCCTGCAAGCCACCAGCAGAAAAAGAAATACAGCTAAACTTTGTTTTTTCATGTGTGTTTAGTGTTCCTTTCCAAGACCTCTCAGGTCTTAAGTGGATTTTAGTTGGCCACATGGGCACTAATTTGTAGGAGGAGGCCCCCTGTTTGTCCCAGACACCCATAGCCAAAATAACCACACTAAATGTATGTTAAGTAAATCACTGCTTAGCCCATTAGCTCTAGCTTCTTATTCACTAACTCTTATATTAATTTAACCCATTTCTATTAATCTGTGTATCACCATGGGTCAGTGGTTTACTGGCACAGTTTTGGGCATGTCTGACTCTGGCAGTGGCTGTATGGCTTCTCTCTGGCTCCACCCTCTTTCTCCCAGCACACAACCTAACTTTTACTGCCTAGTTCTGTTCTGCCCTTGCCATAGGCTCAAAGCAGTTCTTTGTTAATTAATGGTAATCACAGCACATGGAGGGAACTCCAATATCAACAGTGTGTCATAAATCTCAAATGAAAACTAAAATTGCTAGACAAAAACTAATGTAGTGCCCTATAGGATGTGGATGTAGTAAAGGACTTTCTAAATAGGACTGTTTTTCCAAGAATTAAGGCAAAATCTGAGGAGTGGTTCTTGAAAAGCTAAAAAGTTTCTAAACAGTTAACAATCAGGTAAAGCAGAACCCCATAGAATGAAAGAAAGTCTTTATCTGCTTATTCAAAAGACGGCCCTGAACAAAAATCACAGAGTACTGAAAGTAAGGGAAAATGGATAATAAATATCTCAAGCATGTTAATGGCTTCTGGAAATTAGGGATTTTCAAATAAGAACAACTTATAAAGTTCACTCTACCGCAGTCAGAAGGACACACCATTGGCAACAATTGCTTGAGGGGTGTGAGGAAACAGAACAGAGGTTGATCATTAGATTAATTGAAAATTGATGAAACCATGTGGAAAATGTCATGGAGAAGTCTCACAAAGCTAAAAAAATGAATCTACCACATGGCCTATCTCTATCATTCCTTCTCATATGCCCAATGGTGTCCACATCATGTTCTAAAGATACTTTATTAGGTATGTTCATTGCTGCACTACTCACAAGAGCTGGAAATTACATAACATCTTAATGTCCTGCAATAGACAAAGGAATAATAAATATGTGCTACATGAATATGATAAAATACTATTCAGCTGTAAAGAAAAATGAGATCATGAATTTTCAGATAAATGTATCGAATAGAAAAGATCCTGCAGAGTGTGATAATTCAGACCAAGACTGACAAATATCGCATGCTCTTTCTTATCATAAGTTTGTAGCTCCAAATCTTAAATGGCAGTACATATACTAGTGTAAATTAAAAAAGTAGGTAAAATGTTTTATATCTGATATAGGAGGGTGAGCAATATAGAAAGATCAATAGGAGGGTAGAAATGATATGACCACGAAATGACAGAAGAAGTTTGTGAATTCAGGAGGGGAGGGGCAGATAACTATGGACCAAGAAGAGATGAGCATAACAAAGTGCAAGGATATAGAAAAAAATCATAAGAAGTTATACTTTTAACTACCTAAAAACTATAATTCATACTCACCTGGGCATGAATATACATATAAAGTATGAATAAAATTATCTCTTATTTGCTGACAATGCTTCTTGTAAGATTCAAATTTTATAAAAAAACAATGCCAAAACAGACACGGGAATAACTATTTTTAGTTATTGATCAGAGTTGTCCAAGATGTAGCAAAAACAATTATAGACTTTTGCAATTTCCCTTCATTGTTTCTTAGAGTTGAAATGGAAACATTTATTAATGAAGCCAATAACTACTTCAGAAACAGAGACAATGGAACCTGTAGCAGAAGAGTCAATGCCCCTCTCTGATGAATAGATTTCTATGTACCATGGTGTACCATGCAAGTTTCCAAGGAGGAAGCAACCAGTACTCTTACACATTTTCAACTACCTACAAAGCATACTAAAGACCAGTACAAAAAATAACCCTATAGACACACCAGAGGATGGTATGTGATGGTGATAACCAATAGCCTTCTTGCTTGTCATATAACCAACTGTATATGAGGGAAATGATGCCTTCAACTGGAAACCTAGCCATCTATCCAGTGTTAATGAAATTATAGAACTTGGAAGAAAACGTACAACCACTACATTAATGAACCAGCATTATCCCTTATTTGATTTTCCAAGAGACATCATTATAGAAAACCATAATCAATCAGAATTAAAAGCTGTGGAGTCCAGTCTGAATGACTATATCTACAAAATATTCCTTACAGAAGGCTCAAGAAACATTCATAACTGAGGTTTACAGTTGGTAAAATGTTCTGTTTTATTTCCCATGTGCATATAACATATGGCAACAAACAATTTCATAATAACACCCAAAGATTATATACTATGACCACACCTCCATCTTCCATATGTTCAGTGATGTAAAAGATTCTGCTTCCTCAGAGAAGCAGAGGGTTGAGGATAACTTGAGGGAATGGGATAGTCGAGATGGAGGAAGGACAGAGATGAAAGTAAGGAAAGAGATATCATGATTGAGAGAGCCATTATAGGGTTAGCAGAAACCTGGCTCTAGAGAAATTCCCAGGAGTTCACAAGGTTGACTCCAACCAAGACCCTAAGCAATAGAGTAGAGGGGTGCCTGGTTTTGATTTGCTCTGTAGTCAGACTAATGAATGTCTTAAATATCACCATAGAACCTTCATAGGGCAACTGATGTAAACAGAGGCAGAGACCCACATTGGACTGAGTTCCCAAAGTCCAGTTGAAGAGTGGGAGGAATGAGAACATGAGCAAAGAGGTCAAGACCAGGATAAGTTCAACCACTGAAACAGTCTACCTGAGCTAATGGGAGCTCAGCAACTCAGCAGGACTGGGAGGGAACAGGCATCGAACCAAACTGTTCCCTCTGAATGTGGTTGATGGTTCCATGGCAGGGGTGTCAGGATTTGTCTACTGCATGTACTGTCTTTTGGGGAACCTATTATCTTTGGATGTATACCTTGCTCAGTCTGGATATAGTGGGGGAGTGTTTGGACTTTCCATGGAGCAATGTGCCTTACCCTTTCTGAGATTGGAGGTGGGTGGGGTGGGAGGGTATGTGGAGGGAGTGGGAGGGGGGATTGGTAGTTTTTAAAAATCCAATAAATTAAAAAAAGAGAAAAAACAAGACAAAAAACACCCCCACCCTGAAACCAATATAATTGATACTTTACATTAGTGGATACAAAGTTAGATACCACATGAGTCTCTCAGGCAGTGCAAGAAGGCATTTTGACAAATTAAAAGTCCCTTACTAATACAAGTCATGAATAACAAAGCTAACATATTAAATGTTAGGTATAATAATCTTTTCAGAAAATATTATTGTGATGATGGATAATTTCCAAGTATTTCCTCTAAAATAAAAAATAACACAATTCTTTCACATCTTATATACATATCAAATGTAGCCCTATAGCATTAACCAGAGTATAAAAATTAAAAAGCAGTAAAGGAAAGGGCCATAAATTAGGAAATGAAGGAGTCCAACTGTCTTGAGTTGGAGAAAATATGATTCATTATTAGATGAATAATTACCAACAGAGAAACTAACCCTAAAGCTCACAAAAATCCAAAGGGACAGAAGTGATATCAACACGGCATGTCATTAGATTTTGAATATATCAATGTTATAGACTAAAACACCAAATGAAGGACTTTCTCTTTTGCAGTGCTAGTTCTTCTGTACTCACTGCATTGCGGTGCCTCATCTAAAATTTGTTTATGCAACTTTTCTGGGTGCTGAACAACAGTGAGAAACATGATCAAACCATCTTATATGTATCAGATTTGCAGTGGTTCTCAGGAAAATAAGTACTCATATGAGTGTTAATTTCTAAAATTAAAATCCAAATTAAGCACATTCCATGAGTCTTGGTACATTCTCCTGTCAAAATACATATTTTGGGAATTTTTAGTACTAAGCTCTCAATAAGGGCTTTATTAATTTCATTACTTATGTTGGGGTTTCCACATATAATTATCCCAATATTCCTTGATTTATAAAAAAAGAAACTTATAAAAAGACTGGGTATCAGCAAGCTACAATATTCACCTGTCACAATTGAATCCTCAGTGATGAAAAATCATCAGTTCTTTGAGGATATATGTCCTCAAAAAATTAGTGGGCCAGAGCAAAATGGAGGGAAGCGTACAATGTGTTAGCAATATATTTAAAGACCCAATTATAACTCTCATAAGAAACATAGACAGCAAATATACATAGTAATAAACTCCTCAGGAAAGACCATGAGAAGCAGAGAAGTAAAAGATAAGCAACATAAATATATAACCTTGACAGAAGAAATCGAGAATAGCTGCTGAGCTGAGACATACTTACCATACAACCATCCATCTCTTCTGAGCCTTTGTTTCAGGGAGAAAGTTATATGCTTCTAGATCCTGGATTTTGTCTTGAGGATTTGCTTTAAAAGCATCATGAAACACTATTTACCTGCTACATGCACACTCACCATCTGCAGAGCCTCAGAAATGAGGCGAATATTCACTCCTGGCTTGGTTACAATGATACTCAGGAAAATGAAGGAGTTTAAAAATGCCAACTTTCAACCTTGTTGTCTTCTACTGGACTGCTCAGCAATCAAATTACCCAGTACAATGCTGGGCTATTGTACTCAAACAAGCCAGAGTAGAAATAGGGGAAAAGGAAGGCTGAACTCAAACAGAGAGCGCAGTCCTATAATACTAATCATGACCTCCACCTTGTTTTTACTGGCAAGGTTCACAAAGATGTTAGAGTTGCTACTTAGATTAACGAGTGGAAACTGTTGAAAAAGCACAAGTGAAAGCAATTTCATGTCAACATGTAGTTATTTGTACTTTGAAATTTTGAGAGAACTACAAATTAACACTCCACACTCTCTCCTGTAGTGTGGAATGAGAAAAAAAGAAAAAGGTGACCGTGTTAGTGCCCCTCACCTTCAGGAAAGCCCTTCATGCAAACTGATAAGGAAATTATGAATGGGCAGAGTGATTCCCACTGTATGCCTCTATTGGAACTCATCAAACAAGATTTAAAAGAAGCATTTCTGAAATAGGTGAAGACACAAATATGATACTCATTTGAAGAAGGTACCACCACATATCTCAAATAGAATAAAAGTTCTAAGGTTAATTTCCTCCAATTTTTAAAGCAATGTATTACATATGTGGGTGGGGGATGGGAGACACATCTGTGAGCTTTTGTCTGCAGAGCTGCTGAGAGGATCTAGACAACAGGACCCCAGCCTCATACATGACCTACATTTCCACAGTCCCAGAAATATTCCCATTCACCTCATTGAGCTTAAGTGAAAAAAAATTGACTTTGACAAATATAACTAATCTGTCTTCAAGATAAATGAATTGGCATCTTCTATGACAATAATATGAAAAAATAATGATAAAGACCTCTGTAGGATTTTCAGTTGCATGGAAGGACCAATATGCTTCCTATGCACATAACACCCTAAGTCAAATAAATATAAGAGCTAGAAATTCAATATTAGACACATTCCTAAGTCTAGTACACAAAAGGACTGCGGTTCCCATAACTGAAAGATAGTTCTGATTGAAATCCCTACAATTCTGGAGAACTGGATACCCTGGCTATTCTGCCTCATATATTGTTAATTAAATATTTCAAAATTCTGTGTAAGCGTGCATTTTAAGTCTAAATTATATTTATGAATATTTAACTTTTTAAATCCAAATTATTTTTCGCAGGCCATGTCCTTTGTAAGTGTTCACACAGCTGTGTCTTCTTAGGCTACTGTGTGCCAAAATTTCATGTTATAGACTGAGAATGTCCTTCACCATTCCCTGAATCATGGCTGACTATTGCTCTGTCGGCTGTTATCTCCATTCTAATAAGCAGCAGAGGGTAAGATGTAATGAATCACTGAGGTAAGGGAGACGTGGTCTCCAGCCCTACTTCGAGGCCCTAACCAGTGACCAAGTTCTGTTTTTACCCCGTGTCTCTTTCTGCAGAGAACAGGGTCATTTAATGATGTGAGGATTCACACAGTAACATTTTATTTGTTTTGATGTATTGAGGAAAACTGGTGAAGATCATCAGATACCTTGTTTATTATTTCTTCTTGATGTTAAACCATGTAACAAAGTGACTTAATGCCGAGAGTCTGCCTGTAGGGAGGACATTGTCAGTGCATAATCTAAAGTATAATTTAACTTCTTATTCTTTTGGTTTTTCAAGACAGGGTTTCTTTGCAGCTTAGACCATGTCCTGAAACTAGATCTTGTAGACCAGGCTGGCATTGAACTCAAAGAGATCTGCCTGCCTCTGCCTCCCAAGTGCTGGGATTAAAGGCACCCCGCTTTGAAGTATAATTTAGACTTTGCTGTGACTACCACCTAGTGTCCCAACGGCAGGATAGACTTATTTGTTTTCTTGCCTCTTTAAAGTGTGATTTGCTACAACCTTGAGCTTTTACTTGGCTTTTATCTTTCTATTTCTGTCTCCATGGTCAAATAATTTCCTTGTAGTTTTCTGTGTAGTAGCTTTCTGTGAACTTTTCCCTCAATCATTTCCTCAAACATTTACTTTTGCTTCTTTTTCCTCTTAGAAGAAGCAGATTCATTTTTATGTCTAATAGACAGAACCTGAAACAACCTGGATACACCTCAACTGATGAAAATGTGTCACATTTCTTTAAAAATGTATCACATTTACACATTAGAGTACTACTCAGTGGTAAAAAAAATGACATCTTGAAATTTGCATGCAAATCGATGGACTGAGAAAAAAGCATCCTGAGTGAGGTAACCAAGACCCAGAAAGATGAACATGGTACGTACTCACACATAAGTGGGTACCAGCTGTAAAGCAAAGGATAATGCACTTATATCATGATCCTAGAAAGGCTAAGTAACAAGATGAACCCTAAGAAAAACACACATAGATCCACCTGGAAAGGGCAAATAAACAACATCACCTGACAAAATTGGAGCGTGAGGGTGGAGTGAGGGCAGAAGGTGAAGATGAGGAGAGAAGGAAAGGTTGGAGGAGAACTTGAGAGAATAGGATAGTCAAGATGGAGGAAGGACAGAGATGGAGAGCAAAGAAAGAGATATCTTGATTGAGGGAACGATTAAGGGCCTAGCAAGAAACCTGACACTAGAGAATTTCCCAGGAATCCACAAGGATGACCCCAGCTAACAATAAAGGAGAGACCTTGAGAGAACAATAATCAACTATATGTGGAAAAACAAACAAACAAAAAAACCCAGGATAGCCAAAACAATCCTATACAATAAAGGAACTTCTGGAGGCATTACCATCCCTGACATCAAACTCTATTACAGAGCCACAGTAATGAATACAGACATGTTAATAAACAGTATTAAATCAAAGACCCAGGCATATAGCCACACACATATGTATAACTGATATTTATAACGAAACCATAAATATACTATAAAGAAAAAAAGCCTCTTCAATAAGTGGGTTGGCCTAATCATATGTCAGCATGTAGAATTAAGTAAATAGATTCATATTTATCACATGGCACAATTTATAGGCCAGTTGAAGCAAAACCCAAATCATAGAATCAGACACACTGTACGTCTTAGAAGAGAAATTAGGGAATAACCTTTAAAACATTGACACTTTAAACAGTTTTCTAAACAGAATACCATTGGCAAGGTCCCTTAGACATTAAATTTTCCATAATGAAACTGAAGCTTCTTTTGATTTTATTTTTATTTTTTTCAAAAAATAAAACAAACTATCTTTTTTATTATAGATACTAATCCACGTTCCAACTCTCTCTCCCCATTCCCTCCACTTAAACCCCCACCTACCATCCACTCCACCAGAGGGTAAGGCACATTGTTTTGGGAAGGTTCAAGCCCCTCCCCTCTATATCTAGGCTGAGCAATTATGCTTCCATAGAGAACAGGTTTCCAAAAAGCCAGTACAAGCAGCAGGGAGAAATTCTAGTGGCACATCCAGTGGCCCCTCAGTCTGCCCCAGTCATGCAACTGTCAACCACATTCAGAGCGACTAGTTTGGACCTACGCATGTTCCTTCCCTATATGGCTGCTGACTTGTGGGACCAGCATCCACCACACCAGGGTATGTGAGAAAATCCAAGAATATGGTGGTATTTTAGGAAAAGATTTTATCTAATAGTTACATCTTTTTTATCTGAGGGGAAAACCAGAAGCACGGATGTGTTCCTATGGTAAGTTTATCTTGACTTCATTCAGGAAAAAAAAACTTTGTAAAATCCCCAGGTTTCGCTCTAATTAGCTCTGGCCACTTCTCTTTGCTCTCTCCATCTCTCTCTGTGTGTCCTGCTGCCGCCTATCTGCTCTGTTGCCTCTGCTCTCTGCTGTGCTGGCTCTCTCTGCTCTTCTTTCTCTGCTCCCACAAAGCCAAACTCTGTAAAAGTATAAGGTTCATTTTTGGGGCAAACACTTCTCCAAAGCTATGATAAACCACATAGTTTCTCTCAGGCTATGAATATAATAAATGTCAGGCCAAGGACCATGTGGGGTCCTTGCATGTAGTTCCAAGATGGTGAATGTTCCTACGCAGTAAGTAAACGGTTGGCTAAACATTTGGCCTAAGATTGGGACTATGTGCAAAAGTCAATTATTGAGAAAGATATGTCTAACTAATTTGCTTCAACTTGACATTTAATTCACAAACAATACCTGGGAAAACGCCCTCATCATGAATTTATCTCTAGGGGCAACTGCCTGACTTTGAATTTGATCTGAAATTTAAAGTTAGTTTGCCCGTGTAAAAGGCTGTATTTGAGATTGAGAAAACCACAGCTACATGGGTGCCCCATAGATGGAATATTTTTATGAGATAAACACACAAGCAGTGGAAAGCACCCAAAGCTGTTATTAGGAAGAAATGAAGTTAGTCGTGAGAGAAATTACAGAAGGAGCAATGTGTTTCCACAGCCAGTGATTCTGCTGCCATACCAGGTAGGGCCCTACCAGGAATGATGCCTCTGAAGGGTCAATCTGTTGAGCACTAATTGTCGCCTGCTGTATACCACCACAGCAGCTCTGAGAACTTTTGTAAGGCAAAGGACACTGTCAGTAGTGCTGCTGTGAGGGTCAGCTTTCAGATACTCAGAAACTGAGTCATAGTCAAAGAAATATCATTCAATTTGGCTTTTCTATTTGAGCGACTAAAACTTAATTCTCTAGTGCCAGTGAGTGGTATGAAACTTAACTTTCTAGGGCAAGAGAAAAAGAGAAAACCACACACCATCAGGGTCTTTCCATCACCTCTGTCTCAACATTTTATTTTTTTCTTAACTCTAATCAGATGCTACCCATCGATATACCTCTCGACGTCTTCCTTCTAATTGACTTAAATTTAATTTACTAGAAATGTATTAAACTGCTTTATTCATCCCATAGAATATGACCGATGTGATAACCATGAAGGCAAGAATCGGGGATATGCTGAATAACACAATGAGATCCTTAGAACCATATATCCTGGGCTTTTGCTCCCGCGGGCACACTCATGCATAATATTGCTAACTGCTCAGACATGTCCCATGAGTTCCAATGTGGCCTGTTGGTTTCCTCACAAGGTCCTTGACATGATAAGGCAAAACGATAGCCTTCACAGTGAGAAAAGATGTTCACCAACTCCACATACAATAGAGGGCTAATACACAAATATATATGAAAAAATTAAGAATCAAGACATCCAAAACAAACAGTCCACTAAATATAGGGTACATAATTTAACAGACAACTTTGATGAGAAGAATCTGAAATGGCTGTGCAACACTTAAAGAAAAGTTCAACATTCCTAGACATCATGAAATGGAAATTAAAACTACTTTAGGATTTCATCTTACACCTGTCATGATGGCTCAGATCAAAAATGCAAGTGAAGGTTAAATGTAGACAAAGATGTCAAGCAAGGGGAAACTCCAAGGCTGGTTGAAGTGAAAGCTATATACCCACTATGGAAAACAATATGGAAGTTCCACTTAAAATTGCCAACTGATCTGCCTCAAGATCCATCTATACCACTCTGGGGTGTATACCCAAAAGATACCACATTCAACCACAAGGATAATTGTCAACTTTGTTCATAAAAGTTTCATTCATAGTAGGAACTGGAAACATCCCAGATGTCCCTCAAAAAAGATGGGTAAAGGACATGTGGTATAGTTACACAATACAGTATTACACAAATGATAAAACAAAAAGACACCATGAAATTTGGAGATAAATGGGTGGAACTAGAAAAATGTTATCCTGAGCAGTACACCCCAGGCATAGAAAGGCATGTTATATGCATTTATAAGAAGATGCTATTATATAAAGGATAACCAAACTCTAATACACAGAGCAAGAGAGGTTAAATAAGAGGAGAGTTTTAACACTGATGGATGAAATTCATGAAAAGGGAAAACAGTATATATTTTATGGATGGATGGGAACAGGTGGAATTGCATGAGAGAGGGAGGGAAATGAGAGAGAGTTTGTGGAGGAAAAAACTGAAATAATGGGAACTTATGGGGCAATATGGAGTCCTAGTGCAGTGCAATAGGAACTGTCAAGAACCTGTGAGGATGACCCTAGCAAGGACTCCTAGTAATGGGTAATATGCAATATAAACCACTCATCATCACTATCCAGGTTAGGCTGCCAGTTCTAAGACTGAGGCAGGAACCCAACCACAAAATATATGACTTACAACATGTACTGGGTAATGTTTTCTCAGAGCATGTTGAAGTGTCCAACAAGTGACTTGTCTAACCTAAGGACCACACCTCAAGAGGGAACCAATGCCCAAAACTCTGTCCTACATTGCTAGGATTCAGATATTAGATGGCTTTGAAACATAAAATAGAGCCAGATCTCTCTCTCTCTCTCTCTCTCTCTCTCTCTCTCTCTCTCACACACACACACACACACACACACACACAACCACACACACCCCTCCACGCATCATGCATGCTTGCACGCACATGAAAATGGAATTCCTGAGAAGGTGCAGAAAGGATTGCAGAACCCAAAGGGGTAGAGGTATAAAGGAGGACACAGACACAAAACTATTAATTAAGGACTGCTCAAATAGGCTCAGAGAGACTCAAGTAGCAATCATGGCACCTGCCAGGGTCTGCACCAATCCTCTGGGAACATGCTGCACTTCTTTAGCTTGGAGTTTTTATTGTACTATCTATCAATGAGAGTCGTGCTGTCTCTGATTATTTGCCTTCTTGTGAATCTTATTTTCTCCTCCTGCATTGACTTGTACCAGCTTGATATTAGGGTTTATGCCTGCTCTTATTGCATCTTGTTAGGCCAAGTTTGACTGATAACAGTAGAAGGCCTGCTGTTTTATTAAGGAATACAGAAGAGAAGTAGATCTGGAGGAGAGGTGAGGTAGGGAGGTGTTTGGAATGAGGAAAGGGAGAAAAAACTGTGCCATGGATATCGAAAGAGAGAAGAATAAAAAAGAAAAGCAAAAAAAAAAAAAAATTCCATGGCATATCACTGTGAAAACAGCAAGTACAGAAAAAAGGAAAATGTGCTGAAAGTTGGAGGTAAAACAACACAAGTCACATATAAAGGAAAACAAACTCACAAGAATAACACCTGATGTGTCATTGAAAACTTTGAGACACTTTATTTCAAATCCTAAATATCAATGTTTGATTTCCTAATGATTATACCCTGCTAAAATATTTGCCATAGTTTTTGAACAATAAAAGAATTTCCATGATATAAACAGTGTAAAAGAAATGTTTTTCAACACTGCAAATATAAAGAAATTATCCAATGAATTTCCTTGTCCAGCTGTGGGTAAGAATGAGCATATCAGAAAGACTGTGGAGAAAAAAAAACAGAGCCATTATTATTCCTTTAAAATAATATTGAGGGCAGCAACCTGGTCCAGAGACAGCAATCTCCATCAGACCAGGTACAGGGGAGTAACTGCTGAGCAAATGGGCCAGATCCAGAGCATGCTGAGGGTCCGGACATGAATCTGGGACCTTCAAAGGAGTAGATCTAAGCCTGTGGGTCAGAGCATGGGTCTAGGACCTCCCAGGAACTAGGCATGAGCCAGGACCTCTGCCAGTCTGGGCATTGGTCTGGGACATCAAAGGGAACAGGCAGGAACCTGGAACCTCTGCAGGTCCAGGAATGAGTCTGGGACCTCTGAGAAAGTAAGTCTGAGCCAGGTCCTCTGCGGTTCAGGGAGCACCAGAGCCTGGGAACTCTGAGGCAGTAGACTGCAGCCAAAAACCTTTGCAGGACCAAAACCAAGCTAGGGACATCTGCAAGAGGGGATTCAGACTAGGATTTACAGAAACAGGTCAAAACCAGTAACCTAGGCCAAAGAAGTATCAGGCTACAATTATCCTGATGTTCAAACCACAGAAAGACATTGCTAAAAATGAGAATTTCAGAAGAATCTCACTCATGAAAATTGATGCAAAAATATTAAATAAAATACTGACAAATTGAATCCAAGAACACATCAGAACCATCATCTACCATGATCAAGTTGGCTTCATCCCAGAGATGTAGGGATGGTTAATATATGAAAATTGTCAACATAATTCATCACATAA
The DNA here is from genome assembly GCF_950005125.1 of Chionomys nivalis. NCBI lineage: Eukaryota > Metazoa > Chordata > Mammalia > Rodentia > Cricetidae > Chionomys > Chionomys nivalis. The sequence continues at coordinate 81,154,397 of NC_080088.1, read as the reverse complement.
AAAACTGAAAAATAAAAATTACATGATCATCTCGTTAGATGCTGAAAAAGCTTTTGACAACATCCAATATCCTTTAAAGATAAAGGTCTTGGAGAGAACAGGGATACAAGGTACATACCTAAACATAATAAAGGCAATATACAGCAAGCCAACAGCTAATATCAAACTAAATGGAGAGAAACTCTCAGATATTCCAATGAAATCAGGAACAAGACCAGGTGTCAATCTCTCCATATATATTCAATATAATTCTTGAGGTTCTAGCAGAGCAATAAGACACCAAAAGGAGATCAAGGGGATATAAATTGGAAAAGAAGTCAACTCTCACTGTTTGCTGATGATATGATAGTTTTTACATAAGCAACCCCAAAAATTCTACCAGGGAACTTCTCTGACTGGGGATTGGCAGCTGACACAAAGGAATGGAGATGGATTAGAAGGACGGCTGAGAGGATCAGTAGAAAAGAGTTACGCTGAGTCTGCTGGATTATGTTTCTTAATTGCTTGCTGCTAATATCCAAAATAGACAGGGGAAATTTGAAAGCCAATGGATGGAACTAGAAAAAATTCATCCTGAGATAATCCAGACTCAGATAAATACAGTAAGTATTCACTTCTAAGTGGATATTAACCATGAAATAAATAATAAGCAAGCTACAATCCTTAGAACCAGAAAAATTAGCTAAAGAAAAAGGTCAAAGGGAGACACATAGATCTCCCTGGGAGGGAAAAATAGAAAAAATATTGCAAGCAGACATAGATCAGGTGGGGACAGAAGCAGAAACCCTCATTAGGATCACCTTCATAAATTCCCGGAAGTTTCTTCTGTACTCAAATGCACACAAATTACAGTTGTCTCTCAATATATTCTCCATCCCAACTACCACAACAATCTAACCCCCCACTTCTTTCCTCATCTGCTTCTGTCCGCACTTGCCCCAAGTCTGCTTGCAATAAGTTTTCTATGTGTCTCCCTTTGACCTTTCTCCTTTTTTCTAGTTTCATCCATTGGCCTGCAAATTTCATGATGTCATTTTGTTAAACTGCTGAGTAATACTCCATTGTGTAAATGTACTACATTTTCTTTATTCATTCTTTGGTTGAGGGACATCAAGGTTGTTTCCAATTTCTGACTATTATGAACAAAGTCATAATGAACATAGTTGAACAAGTGTCCTTGTGATAGGATTGAGCAACCATTGTGTATATGCCCAAGAGTGTATAGCTGGGTCTTGAGGTAGACCAGTTACCAATTTTCTGAGTAACACCATATTAATTTCCATGGTGACTGTACAAGTTTGTGCTTTCACATGTAATGGAGGAGTGTTCTCCTGTTCCCACATCCTTGCCAGCATGATCTGTCACTTGTGTTATTGATCTTAGCCATTCTGACAGGTGTAAGTCATTCTGACAGGTGTAACATGGAATTTCAGAGTGATTTTGGTTTGCATTATCCTTATGGCTAAGGATAATGAATATTTCTTTAAGTGTTTCATAGTTATTAGATTCCTCTGTTGAGAATTCTGTTTAGATCTCTACCCCATTTTAATTGGATTATTTGTTTTCTTGATACCTAATTTCTTGAGTGCTGTTCTTTTGGAGACAAGGCCATGCATGCACAGAAAATACAGCCTCCCAGGGGACTACGAATCCCAGCAGTACAATGGAAAGCCATGTATGCGCAGGACATTTTCTCCCAGACACACCTGAACCCCCCCTTAAAAATGGGGGACACCTTAACCCGCCCCTTTTCCCCCTCTTTCCTTTCATCTCTTCACCCCCGTCCCTTACCTGTTGTCCCCATTAAAGTTTGCCCATGTGGGACCCCGCATGTCTCGTCTCTCCTTCCCGAACCCCGCAAAAATAATAACATTGAGCTCTTTATATATTCTGGATATTAGTCCTTTATTGAATGTGGAGACTGTGAAGAACTTTTCTCGTTCTCTAGCCTGCTGTTTTGACCTATTTACATGTTTTTTTGCCCTACAGATGCTTTTCATTTTCATATGGTCCTATGTATTAATTGTGCTGGAACAGGCCCTTACTCTATAGCTCCCCAATGTAAGAATCATGGTTTAGGAGTCAGAGGTTGGAAGGCATCTCCAGAATCCAAACTTGCAGCTCAGCAGTTCCCCTCTGCTGTGGGTACACATAGTCCACTTCCATTGTTTTGCTGTGTCAGGATCACAACGGGCAATTGTGATTGGACACTAACATAGAACTAATGCACTGCAGACGGGCAGTTCCTTTCTTTCCAGAGCCCTTCTTCATGGCATTCTCTTAAAACTGACTGTTAACATAAAGTCGAGGTTATAAGACAGAAGTAAGCCAGACCATCCACATCCAAGGTACTACCCTCCTGTGTAGATCTGCCTGGATGCGAAACCACTGTGTAACCAAGGCTCCTGGAACGTGGAGAAATCCATCTCTGCCTGTGAGTTCTGGAGTCACAGGAGAGCAACAGCTTGCCTGACTCAAGAAGGGTGATAAAATCTAGAACTTGAAAATTGATTTTTATTCATAAAAATAGTAATTTTATTCAATAGGGGCTTCAGTCAGTGTATACAGTGTAGAGCCTTAACCAACTATTAAAACAAGAAAAAAATAATTAACAAAAACGAAAAAAATTTAAACCAAAGCAAAGAAAAAATACCCAAGCAAATGAAACCCAAACCCAAACCAGAACGCCCCCCCCAATTAAGCTTAAAATATCCTCTAGCTCTAGATCCAATAAAACCATCAAGAGCATCTGTCTCTCAAAGGACACCAACGGTGACCAGACCTCCTCTATAAATCCTTAGTCAGGACTGGTCATGCCCGTCCAGGCTGTGAAATTGGAGAATCCCCAGACATTTTCTTTATGGACGATCAGTGACTAACACAGGTGAGGGATGCTGTAGTCTCTGTAGTGCGTTATCTTCACCAACACTTTCCTGTGACATGGAGTCCGCCTCGGCACTCACAGGAGAGGGAATCCTGATCTTTTCCCTGTGGTGTGTACAGATTACAGCACAGCATCAGTACAGTCTTTCTGGTGAGATTCCACACCACATATGGAGGGTGCAGCCGGCTTACAAAAGACCTGGAGAGTAATCTGACAGAGTAAGCCTTGCTCAGCAACATATCCTCCCCATGCTGCTGTGCGGCACTCAGGGTCCACCTGCTGACCTATGTCGGGATTTGGAGTGATTCTTGGCTGGTCCTCTGTATCTCGGGCTTCTTTCTAATGATTTTTTTCTCCAGGAATGGTGCACCAACAGAACTTGAATCAGATTGGGGATGGATCCCCTGCACTAGGTAGATATTTTCCTCACTGGTTTGTTCACATCTGAGATGAGGTATCTGCTTTTCAGTAGATGTTGCTTGAGTGGAGAATGTGTGAAGCTTCCTTCGGCCTCCTCAGTTCTCCAAAGCGGAGCTGTCGGAGAAGGGAAGACAATCAGACCCATAGAAATCCTCACTGGACCACAGCCTAGACAAAACCAGGACCTGACCACACATGGGAAACAAACGTCAAGGAAGAAAACCCACTCCATGAATGCCAAGGTTTCAGGGGACAGGAGTCAATGGTGGCTCATTGGCCTGGCACACTCGGGGCCCCGGCTGCAGCAGGTCCGTCTGCAGGAGGCTCTCATCCTGGACTGTGACCTGTTCCAGATCATGCTGGAGGTTTCCAAACCTAGGTGAGGAAGACAGCGGGGACACAGGTCTGTTGGGGACCTGCCCTGCCAGGTTTTGAGCTCCCACCAGCTCTACTCAGCTGCACAATGCAGCATTACATTTGAGTTGGGCTCATTCACTCCTTGCTTCCTCAAGGATAAGACAACACCTGAGTTTCTTTTTTCTCCACTTTTAAAGCTACTAGAAATAGAGCTGAAAAATACACATTGTGGTGAACTATAAAAACAGTTTATTTCTCCAATAGTTCAGATACATTCTTTTGAAAAAAAAAAAAAAACAGCAGCATAGCAATGTCTGAGTCACAGTTCAGTAGATATTCATGGCCTTGAACAGAAGCCAGGAAACTGTGAGCAACCTGGGAAATTAACTGTATGAGGCCCTCTAGGGGAGCATACACAATACTGCAGTGAAGGCTGGGTTTATTCCTTCAGCACAGAAACTTCCTTGGGTTTAACATGTCAAACTCTAAATCTGATTTTAATTCCAGAGAAACCTTCTTACAGGAAACAGATGCAAGCTGCAGAGAACCCATAATCAATAAGAATGTGCTGTATGCTAATCTGCCCAAGTGGAGGATTTTATCTCTAAAGGAGATACTCCTGAAGGAAAGTATAGTGGCAGGAGGAGACTCTGTCTTCCACAATTAACATTGTCCCTGTTAGGTCTGGAACTACCATAGGAAGGATCAATGCACTCAGACCACATGAGATCACTCAGAAGTGAAGAAGTGCACACAATTGAGAAAGATTAAGGATAACACATATTGCTTGTGTGCAAACATTTCTGTTGACTGAGCCAACCCAATATGCTCAGATGTTCTTTCCCTGGCTGTGACTCAAAAACCATGCAAATGGCCAGGAACCCAAGTAGGACAGAGATTCAGGTACCGGGGAACTACTGGGTATAACTCCCTTTTCGGGGTCTGGGATCCTACCTCGTCTGGGAGACAGCGAAGGGATTCTGCAGCTTTTCTGCCAGGACTATTTGCTTGGTGACCAGATCCCTCTGCCTCAGCAGGTATTGCAATCTTTCCTCCAATTTTTCCTGTTTCTGTTCATTGGAAGATTATGTTCTTAGTGAATGGTTGGACACTCAAATGCACACAGACACAGAAATTTCTGAATACACACTCCTGGAATACATGTACAAGCATATACATGTACAACAAAATTACAGGAATTAATCATTTGATATCTCTCTATCAATGGTCTTATTTCCTTAATAAAAACACACAGAACAACAGAATTGATGTGAAAATAGGGTTTAATTTTCTGGTGCGTATAAGAAGCAATCTTTTAACATCAAATATATACATTACCTCAGGGTAAATGATTGGAGAAAAATCTTCCAAACAAATAAACCTAAAAGACAAGTTGGTGTAGCCTTTTTAATATCTAACAAACTTGGCCTCAAACCAAAATTAATCAAAAGAGATAGGGAAGGGCACACCACAAAGATGACATTTAAATTCATTTTTTCTTTCTTCTTTCTTTCTTTCTTTCTTTCTTTCTTTTTTTTTTTTTTTTGACAGGTCTTCTCTGTATCTCTGGAGCCAGCCCTGGAACTAGTTCTTGTACATCATGTTGGTCTTGAACACACAGAGAATTGCCTGCCTCTGTTTCCCGAGTGGTGGGATTAAAGACATGCACTGCTGCCGTTTGGCTGCCATTTCAATTCTTAACATCTATGGCCTAAGTACTTTTGTAAGAGAAATATTGCTATAGCTTAAAACATACATTTAACCCCACACACTGATATTTGGGAACTTAAGTATTCCAGTCTCACCAATGTGCAGGTTATGCAGATGAAATTAATGAATTCTGGATTAACAGAAGTTTAAACCAAATAAGCATAACAGATATTTAAAGAACACTCTACCCAAACCAATAAGATTATACCTTCTGAACAGCATTCCAATGAACTTTCTCTAAAACTGATCACATACTCAAACATAAATCAAGTCTCAACAGATACAAGAAATTTGAAATCATACTTTATACCCATCAGACCACCATGAATTAAAGCTGTATATTAACAACAGAAAGAAAAGAAAGCAGATAAATTCTATATTGAATGAACAGTGGAGCAAAAATAAAGAAATTAAACACTTTCTAGAATTCAATAAAAATGAATACATAATATACCCAAACTTATGGAATACAATGAAAGCAGTGCTAAGAGGAAATTCATAGCACTAAGTGACTACATTAAAAATGGAGAGATATTATACTAACAACTTAATAGAGCACCTCAAAGGTATTGAACAAAAAAAGTAAGTACATCCAAGAGGAGTAGACCAGAAGAAGTAATCAAACTGAAATCAATAATGTAGAAATGAAGAGACCAATACAAAAAATATCAATGAAACAAAGAATTTGTTCTTAGAGAAAATCAACAAGATAGATAAAAACTGATCCAAACTAAATAAATATGGGCAGAGTATATCCAAATTAATAAAATCAGAAACCAAAAGGGGCCATAACAACAGACACGGAGAAAATCTAGAGAGTCACAAAAAACATACTTTATATCATGTACTTCATCAAATTGGAAAATCTAAAAGAAATGGATAATTTTATCAGCAGGTACCACTTACCAGTGTTAAAATTAAAACTAGAACTACATCCCCCCAGTGAAATAGAAACCATCATTAAAAGTCTCCTAACTAAATAAAAAAATCCCTGGCCAAATGACTATAGAACAGAATTTTACCAGACTTTAAAAGAAGAATTAATTGCAATACTCCTCAAAGCAGTTCACAAAATAAAAAAGTGGAAGAAACATTGCCCAATTCATTTTATGAGGCCACAGTCACCTTGAAACCCAAACCACAGAAAGACTCAACAAAGAGACTTGTAGACCAATTTCCCTCATAAACATAGATGCAAAAGTACTCAAAAAATACTTGCAAACCAAATCCAAGAATATGCCAAAAATATCATCTATTATGATCAACCAGGGTTTAACCTAAAGATGTAGGGATAGTTCTGGTGTAGGAAGGTCCTTCTGTTTATGTGTTGCTTTCATTGGTTAATCAATAAAGAAACTGCTTGGCCTGATAGGGGAGAACTTAGGTAGGTGGGGAAGATGGAACTGAATTTTGAGAGGAGGAAAGCAGAATCAGAGAGATGCCATGGATCCCCTGACTAAGACGGATGCCGGTCAGAATCTTGCTGGTGAGCCACAGCCACATGGAGATACACAGATTAATGGAGATGGGTTAAATTAATGTAAGAGTTAGCCAATAAGAAGCTAGAACTAATGGGCCAAGCAGAGATTTAATTGATTTGGTTTCTGTGTGGGTACTTGGGGACTAAGCTAGCCAGGTGGCCAGGAGGAATAAGCAGACCCTCTCCTTGCAACATAATATGAAAATTAGTAAATGTAATGTACCACATAAACTGAAGGAAAAACATGATGATCACTTTTCTAGAGACTAAAAAGTCATTGACAAAGTCCAATACCCTTTCATGATGAAGGTTGTGGAGACATTGTGGATACAAAGACATACCTTAACATAAAAAGGACAACTGACAGCAAGCTTATAGCCAACATTAAATTAAATGGAGAGAAATTTTTTTTTCTTTTTTTTTTTTTACTTATTTATTTATTTTTATTCTTTTTTAATTAAAATTTCCACCTGCTCCCCATTTCCCATTTCCCTTCCCTCCTCCCAAATATTGCCAATATAATGGAGAGAAATTTAAAGTAATTCTAGTAAAATCAGAAACATGGCAAGGCTGTACACTTTATCCATATCTATTCACTATAGAGTTTGAAGATCTAGTTAGTGCAATAAGACAACTGAAGTAGATCATGGGGATACAAATTGGAAAGGAAGAAGACAAAGAATCATTACTTACAGATGGTATGATAGTATATATAATTGACCCTAAAAGTTCTAACAGAGAACCACCTTCAGTAAAGTGGGTGGATACATGATTATCTCAAAAAATCATTAGCCCACATATATAGGAATGATAAATAGACTGAAAAGAAATCGGAAATAACAACATTATTCACAATAGCCAAAAACAAAATAAAATGTCTTGTGAAAGACTTTTATGATAGAAACTTCAAGTCTTTGAAGAAAGAAAATGAAGAAGACAATAAAAATTGGAAAGATCTCCCATGCTCATGAATGAGTTGAATCAACATAATGAAAACAGTCATCCTACCAAAAGTAATTTCAAAATCAACACAATCTCCATCAAAATTTCAACACAATTCTTACAGACCTTGAAAGGGCAATTCTCAACCTTATATGGAAAACCAAAAAAACATAGGCTAGTTTAAACAATCCTCAACAGTAACAGAACTGCTGGAGGTATCACCATCTCTGACTACAAGCTGTACTACACAGATATAATAATAAAAACCACAAGGTATTGGCATGAAGCAGATACATTGAACAATGGAATCTAATTAAAGCCCCAGACATGAAATTGCACACCTACAGACATCTGATTTTTATAAAGAAGCCAGAGGGACAGATTAGAAAAGAGAAAGCATCTTCAACAAGTAATGCTGGTCAAACTGGGTGTCTGCACATTGAAGAATGCAAATATATAGATATTATTTGTACTTTACAAAGCTCAAGTCCAAGTGGATGAAAAACCTCAACCTAAAACCAGACACATTGAACCTGGTAGGGTAGAATTTAGGGACTAGCCTGAACACACTGGCAAAGGAGATGACTTTCTGAAGAGAACACTGGTAGTGCAGGCTCTAAGAGCAACACTTAATAACAGGACCTCATGAAACTGAAAAGATATGTAAGGCAAAGGACACCATCAGTAGGAGGAAATGGAGGCCTACAGAATAGGAAAAGATTTTCATTAACTCCATATCTGACAGAGGCTAATATCCAAAATATATAAGGCATTCAACAAACAAATATTCAACAAACCAAATCATTCAATTAAGAAATTGGGGTACAGATTTAAACAGAAAATTCTCCAAAGAAGAATCACAAATAGCTGAAAAACACATAAAGAAATATTCTATATTCTTAGCTATCAGGGGAATTTGAACCAAAAACTCCTTTGAGATTCCATTTATACATGTCAGAATGACTAAGGTCAATGGCGTGAATGACAGCTCATGTTGGTATGGCTTTGTAACAAAGGGAGCATGTCTCCATTTCTGATGGGAGTCCAAACTTGTCTATCCTCTATGGAATCAATATGATGGTTCCTCAGAAAATTCAGAACTAATTTACTGCAAAGCCTAGGTACACCTTTCTTGGACATATATCCAAAGGATTCTCCCTCCTACCATAAGAACACTTGCTGAAATATGTTCACTGTGTCTTTATTCATAATAACCGGAAACTAGAAACAATCTTCATGTCCCTCGATAGAAGAATGGACAAAGAACAGGTAGTACATTTACAGAAGGGAATATTACTTGACTGTTTAAGAAATGGCATCCAATTGCTATTGCAATCAAATGGGTGGAACTAGAAAAAAATCAAGCTGACTGAGACAACTGAGATCCAGAAAGACACACATGATATGTATTCACTTATAAGTGGGCATCAGTTGTTAAGTAAATGATAATCAAACTACATTTCACAGACCCAGAGAAGTTAGGTAAAGAGAAGGTCACTAGAGGGAACACAAGAATTTTCCTGGCAAGAGAAAATAGAATAGATTTTGCAGGTGAACTTTGATTGGGTGGGGAAAGGATGGAAAGGGATAGTGTGTGTCAGGGGAGGCATGAAAAAAGAGAGTGCAGAGAGACTGTTGGAGTTGGGGGGCTCCCAGAGGCTGCTGTAGAAAGCTAGTACAGATAAAACTACTTGTAATTTTGTGGGGCATCATATATTTTTTTAAAAGATTTATTTATTTATTATGTACACAGTGTTCTGTCTTCATGTATGCCTGCAGGCCAGAAGAGGGCGCCAGATATCATTACAGATGGCTATGAGCCACCATGTGGTTGCTGGGAATTGAACTCAGGACCTCTGGAAGAGCAGTCAGTGCTCTTAACCTCTGAGCCATCTCTCCAGCCCGAGTGGGGCATCATATTGAGAACTCCTAGTAGTGGAACATACAGAGTCTGAACTGACCGTCTTCTGTAGCCAAGCAAGGTTTCCAGTGTTGAGACTGGATTGCACTCAGTTGAATATTTGGCTGGAGGGGATTCTGTGGAGATCCCTAAACAGCTCCTGCTCATGCTAGAACAGAGTGTTGTCCTCTGAAATCTGATAGTGGGGTCCCATTGTTGTGGACAACATCTACACATCATTGAACCTAGGGAGGTCAAGGTGTTGCCTCCATGGAGCCTTTACCCATATGCTCTATTCTTTTTGGCATGGGATGATACTCTGCAAGTTACAGAAAGAGAAACATGACATCAGTTCAGCCACAAATACCTCGACCTACAATCTGTCCTCCCTGCAAGTTATGCTGGGGCACTGTTGAACAGAACTTGAGAGAGTGTCCATACAATGTCTGGCTTAACCTGAGGCCCATGCATGGAGAGGCAGTCCATGCCCTACAATTCCTCGATGGCTAGAAATTGGAGACCAAATAGCCCGGAGACATAGGGTAGAATCAAACATAAGTAAAAAAAAATCATTGAAATATTTCCTAATATTCCTAATAATGTTCTGCTATATTCATAGATTGGTTCCTTGCTGGTTGTCATCAGAGAAAATTTCTCTAGCAGCGGATGGATGCACAGACCCACAGACAGACCTTGTGTGTAAGTAGGTGTGTAAATTGGAACTTTCTATCAGTCCCACCCATAGGAGCTCAGGAAATCCTTGAGAAGAAATGAGGAGGGGAGATTTTAGGTGGCAGAGGGAATGATGGGGTGGAGGACACTAGGAGAACATGGCCATTGACTCATGTAAACAGGGCTCACATAGGTTCACAGAGACTGATGCAGCAAGAATGGGGCCAAAAGTAATAACTTCATCAGTTCCTTTAGGACATACATCTTATCTGTACACTCCAGGTATAGCTTAGTTCCTGGCATTTATGTGACTCCCAACATAGACTCTTGAATGGTTAAATGAATGAAAGCTACCTTTATGTTATTTGTCTTAAAGCTACCTGTCTACAAATGATAAAGCATCTTAAATTATATTTTCACTGATGCTTTTGAGATGACTATAATTTAGTACCCATGTCTTAAAAATACACACTTACAATAGACTGACCTTTGACATTTGGTTTAAACTTAAATTTTAATTTAAGTATTTAGACTAGGTTTGAGGTTTTGATACAAACCCTTAATCCTAGCTACTCAAAGATGGAGACAAGGATTGACCATTAAAGTCTGGACCAAACGACACTATGAGTTCAAAGCTAATCTGTGGAACTTAGTATGATCATATCTTGAGACTTTAAAAGGATCTGGTGATGTATCTCATTGTTAGAATGTGTAACAAACATGAGCAAAGCCCAGGGTTTAATGCTATTCTAATAATTAGATCAAATAACCAAGGAGACCTGCTAATTTCTGAAGGGAAATTAAGGAGGACTGGACCTGGGAGAGGGGGAGCAGGCAGTGAAGAACTTGGAGAAGGGAAGGAGGGGGAACTGATGTTGAGATGTAATATATGAGAAAAGATAAAAAGGATGACAAGGAGAACCACTCCTTTGACATTTATACTGGGAGCTCTTCTTTCAAAGCTTCTTCTAGCCATTGATATACCAAGATGCTAAATCACCAGAAAGACTTGTGAATGTTCACAGAGATCAACAACTAGATGGGATGTTAGTGAGCTGCTGGATAAGTGGGTGGATTATCACGTGTGTGAGTGTGTGTGTGTGTGTGTGTGTGTATTATTACAGATGGTGGACAGCCTGCCCACACTGCTTCAGCCTACCTGCTTCTCCTTGGCACATAGTTCATAGATCTTCTCATGGGCCTCATCACAGAGATTCTTCACCTTCTCACAGGACTCTTGCAGGGAAATCTGCTCCCTCCGTAGTTTTCGGTTCTCTTCTCTCAAAATGCTCACTTTTTGCTTCAACTGAGTTCGCTCACTCAGGAGCAGGTTGTGGAGGATGCTGAACCATGACAAAAACATCATGAGTCCCATCGAGCCTACATCTACCACTCCTACATCATCCATGCAAGGTCCTATATCACAGGCAGCCCCAGACTAGAGCCCACAGAAACCATGCCAGCATAATATAGTAGCTGGCAAAAGCCAGAGAGGAGCCAAATTGCAGAAAGATTCAGACTACTTCTGAAATCCCTGAAACTAAAAGGGATCCAAGTACTTCTGAGAGCAGGGTTTGCCTCCTACCATATGTACTTAACTGTTCATGGTTGAGAGGTAGAAGGCAAATATTCTCTAAGGGAGGATAGAAGTCCCAAGGGAAATATATTCCATCTGTGGATCCCATGGGATCACCTATGTAAACCCCTACCAGAGCTCCCAGAGACCCATAGATGCTTGACACCCCCATCATGGTGCAAATAGGTGTTTTATCTAGAGGATCCTTTGGCTGGCAGGGCAATGCTGGTATGGACTCACAGATACTTCACTCTTAGCAAAACTGGTCCAAGAGGCCCAAGTCAAGAGCATAAGCTTGCTATGGGGAGACAGGCTAGAAAGAAGGTCCTCACTTTGGTTCAAATAAAAAAGCTTGGCAAAAAGTCACTCCCAATAATGGGGAGTCCCAGGAAAGTCCCCCACTCACCTGTAGGAGACAATTTCCTCAGTCAGCTCCTTGCACTTGTACAAGGCCTCTCTAATGTCCTTGGGGAATTTCTGCAGGCCCAGCACCACTTTCTTATGCTCCATATTCACCATCTCCAGCTCAAAATTCAGCCTGTGGTAGGCTATGGCCCAGGAGCAAAGAACCCCCTGAATGCTGGACTTAATGATCCTATGATTTCAGGCTGTGCCCTAAACACCCCAGCACAGTCAATGTCACATTCTGATATCTATCAACTAGGACAACCTGGTGCTGTTTAAACTTGCTGACCTGGCCCCAGACCAGCAGTCAGGGGTGCAAGGAGAGTAAGCCAGGGCTGCATGAGTTCCTTCAATGGGCCTGGAGGAATAGAATAGTTATGTCTTCCGGAGCCCATGTCACTAGTCTGGTTCCACCAGAAATCTATGAAAATGTTGTTCCTGTCTTCAGAATGGGGATTTTTGATCCCAGGTTCCTATTGCTACATGGGTGTCTGAAGCACAAAATCAGTATTTCCAGGGCGGAGAACCAACTTAAGGATAGATTTATAAGTCTCCAGTAAATTCCAATGGGCTTCCCAGATGAGCAAACGGTCCAGGAGCACTGCTGGTCGGAGTGGAGTTCCCTGACCTTAGTACTGGCATCACCTGGAAACTGTGACACAGAAAGAACCACAAGCGCTGCTACAGACCTGCAACTGCCAGGTGTACAAACAGACACAAGACACACATACAAACATACACAATACACTCATACAGACACACACTAAAACACACACTCACACACACTAAAACAAACACACACACACTAACACACAGACACACACACACACAGACGAATGTTGTCCAATAAATGTAGGCAGGTGGAATTGTCTCAGAATATAAGAAACCAGACCAGAGAGGAACAGTGATGAAGTTCAGACTTCAAGTCACACACTGAGATGGACCAAGATGACCAGGTCCCGGCAGCTGCTCCCAGGAGCAGCCGGTACTCAAGCATCTGCTGGGTAAGCACAAAGACTCACCGTAAACTCACAGCACCGAGCATCGTCCACAAGCCAACACCTGTCAAGGCTTCATGAAATGTATGCCGAGAGCTCACAAGCTATTGCCTCATCCCCAGACTGGTCCAGGCCACAGGCTCTGCTTTTCATTTGGAAGAATCACACAGCCTGTGTCCTGATATCACTCCTTCCCACGTTTCAGCTTTGCCTCTCAGATGCCCTCAGGACAATTAGTTTGGGCAGGAGGGCACCCTGGACGTGCAGACTCCAGTGACCTGAGGAATGCTGGGTTTGATTCAGTAGGGTCAAGACAGTCACCAAGGAATTGAACAAAATGACTACCTGTTGTTGTTCAAGTTCTTGTTGGGATAATTAGCCAGGATTCCACGAAGTTCATTCCTTTCTTGGGTCATCATCTGAAGCTGCAGGGTCAGTGTATCCACCTTGTTCATCTGATGCTCGTGCTCAGTGACAGAGGTTGGGTTTGCCGTTTTTCCAGTACCCCCTAAAGGTAAATAAACGTAAATGAATTTGTACAGTTGTATGGCACAGGTCCAGGAGAGATCGTGTTGCATTCATGAGGAGGCCCGAGGAAGAATGAGTGCATGGAACTCCAAAGAGCAGGACAACTATCCTTAAGCTGGGAGCCCATAAGCCATGCCTCTGTCTCCATTCACTGTGGCTAGCTATGTGCATCAGCCCCCCTGCAGCCCCACTGGCCCTGGAAGGCATATGTCACCCAGCCATGCTGCTTTGGAAGTATCAACTCATATCTGATGTGATGCAGAAAATTCCTGGAGTCTCCAGTGCTTAGCATGATGAATCTGTTTCACCTGTGGCCAGGAATAAAAGTCACTGAATGTCTGAGACCCTGGTGCATAGATGGGGAATTTCCCATGAGATACTCACAGAACCTAAAGAATCCACTGATGATGAGTTGTGCAACACCCTACTCTCACACCTTAATTGACTGTGCATCCTGCCGGCCTTTGCCACTTAAAATAAAATTAAGGAACTCACAAAACAGCAGCTGTAACCTTGACAACTCCTGGCACTCTGCCAAACTAACCATCACCAATCCTTGACCATGGGTTTGCACTTATGGAACCCAGAGAAGCAGCATAGAACCATCTCTTCCACAGATCCCAGCTACTGGACCCCATTTCTGGAGGGTCTAAATCAAGCCCCAACCTCCTCCTTCGTAAGTCAGATCTCTCTGATAACCGGTGTGCTCAATCTTACCAACGTGTCTTCTGGTGAACCCTATAAGTACTTAATGATTTCCCCAAGGACACAACACTGATGATTTCACCAAAAAGGTCACCAACTCTCCAGGATGCAATAGAATGTGCAGAGAACGGACTGTTAGGGTCACGGCCACTGCCATCACTTGTCTCATAACCGTCTCTTCCCCAGTTCATCAAAAGCCAAGCTGGCTTTTCCAGATGCCTTCCAGGGAAAGCTCCTCAGCACCTCCTTCTTCCAATCCAGAAATTTATTTGATTAGTTAAACTCTCATTAATTCTAATTTAATACTTTACCATGTATGGAGGTCAAGACTCATTTTCCAAACATTCTCAAGGGATGACTCTTCCCCTCCGAAGATCTCTAATTAATAAGATGAAAAGTGAAAGATACTAAGAAATTAGCTCATGTTGATGCGGAAGGAAATTCAGTTCCATGAAGTGAATGAGTACCTCAGAAAATATCCACAGGGCTGTTACAATGTGTGGGGGTGATGCGGATTGTGGGTGTCCTGTCAGACCAAAGATAAGTCACATGGGTCATGATGAAAATTTTCCCCAAACTGCAGCAGAATACATTCCATCACTCATGACGTTAGCAAAGGTGAGATCACCCAGGGACAGGACAGGCTGGAGACACCTAAGACAGGGCATCCGCAGGTGAGCCCTCACACACTAAGAACAAACTTTCAGGAAGAGTGATGGCTCATTCCTACACTCAAGTTAAAGATGATGGGCTATTTAAAGGCAGGACTCAGAAGCCTTAGCAATACTTGATGGCTCCTGCCCTGCAAGTGACTCTGAGGTAAAATGTGAGATCCTCCAGCTTTGGCCAGGGGACTGTACTCTCCTTGTTATTAGTGACCCACAACCAAAAGAAATCCAGTGTGCTGAAGTACAGTGCTGAAACTGAAACCTCTTTCATCCCTCTCTCCTTCCTTCCCACTCAGAGTCAATGCAGAGAGCCCCTAGCACAGCAGCTGCAGGGTTGACCATTTCTGGCTCTCTGCCAAACTAACCTTCAGAAACCCTAGACTCCAGGTCTACTCTTCAGGAATGAAGAGAAGCAGGATAAATCCATTACCTCCCCAAAGCTCTAAGATCCAGTGTCCCACCATGAAAAACCAAGTTGAAGCCTTCCATCATCAAGTAGTTCCCCACTCCCTATTCAGGACTCACTGCGTTTTGCCCAGAACCATTTATTTCTTGATGTGTGATGCTGAGGTTGAAGGCCAGCTTCCTTCTGCCTCCCTCTAGGCTCGTGATGCTCTCCTTTCTGTCTCTCAAGACGCCTGCTCAGTCTTGCCAACATGGCTATGATCAAAACCTGTAGGCAATGAATAGATGCCCCAGCGGCAGTTGGTGTTGCCACAGCACTGGTGACATCACATAGAATGCCAGGGCTCTCCAGGATACAATTGAATGCCCAGGGAGGGGTCTGCTGCTTCCCACGGTACAGCCCATTTACTCTCTGGCTAATTCCCTCACTCCAAAAATGACCTGAAACCAAGGTGCCATATAAGGAGCCTCTCTGACGTCAGAAAGGAAGCTCTTCAGCACATCCTCCTTTAAAAGCCATAGATCTAGCTCGCTGTTTCATTAGAAACATTATCTGTGTGGAGTTGAAGGCTCACTTTCAAAGCACTGTGCAGGAATGGCTCTTCCCTTCCTTAAGGCCCATACTGAGTAAGATGAGAAATAAATGATCCTGAGAAATTAGGTCAGGATGATGGGTATTAGGAGGGATGAGTCCTCTGAAATGAATAGCATCTGGGGATTGGTGGGTTCCAAACAAAGAGAAGTCATACAGGTAGTGATAAAAATTTTCCCTAGTGAATCAGCAGAGCTCACTCAAGCTATGAGGTTGTGAGTGAAGATGTGATTTACTCTTGACAGTTCTGGCTGGAGCCACATGAACCCAGATGAGTCCTCAGATATATATAAAAAAAAACACTCATGAAAAGAATATAATGGTCCAAACCTTGAATCAATAAATGGAAGAAAGAGTAGTGGCAAGTCAGAGATCAGTCTGGGCTAAGTAGAGGCACCATAAGTTGGAAACACACATGCACATTCACACACATACAGATAGTAGAGGCACATAACCATGGGATAGAACATGATGTAGGCCACACTATGGTGCTTCAATAAGCTAACAAAAGCCAAAACCCTTGGTCTGGAGCCACCAGTTATGATCTATGTGCTTGTGAATGGCTGGCCCTGCTAGCTTTAGGTACAATGCCCATTAGGAGATCATGAGAAGGGCAGGAATTGGAGAGCTGGTGTTATTGAAGCAAAGAGCTTTGTTATAGCCTAACAACAACTTTCTACTTCTGACAGTCCCTGTAAAGTGGATGCAGTCCATGGTCAGCCTGGAATTCTTTTTCTCCAGATCTCTGGACTTTCTCAATGAAAGCATGTTCTTTGGAACCTAGGGCTGAGGAGGTCTGTCAGGTGATCTGTGCCATTTCAGACGTTGAAGTCCTAATCCTGTAAATGTGATTATCAATCTTTTTTTCTAAATAGGGTCTTGCAGAGACTAATAAGTTGAGAACCTAGTGGAATTTAAGAGCAAAGCATTTGCAAAACTGGAATGAAAATGTGTTATGAACACACAGAGTGCTGCTGTGGTAAAGAAGGTTAAGTGAGATACAGAGGGGTGGGGGAGAATATGATTTGCAAATCAATCTGGGATGTTGGTTTATACCATGGGAAAGCATGGTATAAAGGATCACCAGCAAATTCCAGAAACCTAGAAAGAGGCCTGGACCCAGTTGCATCCTTGGTACTTCAGACAGCGTGGCCTTTGCAATAATTAATTGTGAGCTATCACAATTCCATGAACACACTTTTCCAGTCCAGGAGATATACTTATCCACCCTAGACAAGAATGCACAAAACCGTACTGCATGTGCCTGCCTCTCATCTCACCAATCTTGCATACAAAGAGACTTCACTGTCTTCCAAATGTCCTGAGATTCAGTTGACAGGGGACAGTACCTGCCATCCACAAAGCTTCCTCTCAGCCCACCATTGGAATCTGGAAGGTGTTCAAGAAATGAACTTAGAGGTAAGACTTTGCCTACCTGATTCTCAAAATGCAGTCTTGAGATTCTCAGTCTCAGGATGACAACCCTAAGCTATCACTCTAAAGGAAAGGGAGTCTCGCTGTCAACTAGTTTTTCTCCTTCCCTTGTCATCTTTCAGGAACCTAGAGCACAGCCTCCTCAAGCCTATTCACAGTGCACAGGATACAGCTTGGCTGCATAACTCTCAAGTCTAACCTCAGAAGTCAAGACAAAATTGGCAGAGTTCGCAAACACTCACATGGTTGGAGATGCCGAGGTTATCAATGGTTCACTCTAGCACCTTGCAGGGCCAGAATGTGGTCCCCAGAAGAAGCATGTTATCTTCTCTGATATCACCCCAGGACACCCAAATTGGGCTGGAAGGAACCTTTCCACTATCGCATAAAGTTCCTAATATTGTGAGGTAAGTACTTGTATTATATCTGCTTGGACAATGCCTTTCAAAGAAAACTCATGTACCCAAAACATAATAATAATTTCTGTTACCTCTGGTTCCAACAGAGTCTTCTTCTAAGTCTGTACTATTTAGTAAATGCAACTTGTGTCTTCTAATGCTTAAATTTTTTTTCTTTGCATAGTAACACCATTGGGAGTTTGGCTAAATCATCAAGAATTGGCTAATTCAGCATTCATCATCTACTCACTTTACTTTAAGATTATTGAGTGATGTGCCCCCAAAACAACAGGCCTCTATGTTACCTGCACCTCTAATTTCTAAAAAGCTTTCAGAGATCTCACATACAGACATCCTAACAGAATTACCTGCCCACTCCTCTATCAGTCGAAAAGGGTCCTTGAGGGAACTATGCATATTTATCATTAAGTCTGCAAATGCTTCCTGCTTGATGCTTGCAGCCCTCAACTTGGGCTGAACTTAAGACATACTTCCAGGAATAGAATTATCTCAGAGAAGAACTTAAAACAAAACTATGCATATAAAACTAAATCACCACATTATTTCAAATAAAAATATTAGCCTTGTATAAATGATGTTAAATATACATCAGCATCTTTCCACATAGGTAGGATTCAGAAATACTTGGAGTGCATGTGCAAAGTGTGCATGTTGATTTATCAGGTAGATAATGAATCCTGCACCCTCTGTTGACTGCAAAGAGCAACGAATACTGACCTTGAAATATTCTGCAAGGCATAATTCAAAGTACAAATGATGTGTCACTGGGACAGATTCCTCAGACAATTTAATAAAATTTTCACTGTATGATTGCTATTGCAGAGTACCCAGGTTGCAGTCCACTCAGCCAAAAGGTGGCTCACAGCCCTCTGTGACTCCAGTTGCAGAAGATATTATGCCCTCTTGTGACCTCTTTGGGCAGTGCAAACATGTGCAGCAGAGACAAACATTCAGGCAAATCACCCACAACCCACACATAAAATGAAAGTGAAGAGAGTTTTTAAATGCCCTGGATATTATATCCTTCTGGACACAAACTATTTTAATGTGTAGGTTCATGTGTTATGCATTTTCTGGTCAGATTCTTGCTCTTGATGATGTTTAAGACAGGGTCTCCTTATGTTTTCCTGGGTGTCCTGAAATTCATTGTGTAGACAGTGCTGGCCTACAAATATCCAAATGCATCTGCATCCCTTGTGTTGGGATTACAAGTGTGCATCACCATGCCTGCCCCACCTTTTTAAATAACTTCCTTTTATTGTTTTGACTATTGAGACAGACTCTCACCCTATGACCAAGCTATCCTAAATTTTACTATGTAGACTTTGAACTTTCAAAGATCTACAATTCTCTACATCCTGAGTCCTGAAATTTAAGGCATGAATTTCTATGTGTTTTTAATAGATGGAGGAGAAGCTATATTCATCAGAAAGAATTTCAGTACTATGAACTTAACCTAGTTAATCCTTTTATTTTCGTATGGGCTATGATGAGAATTCTGGTACTCAATTCAAACTCCCATAGTGACAGGGAAGCAATCCTTCATTTCCATAAGTATCCCAAGGATTCCTATACATTAACCTAAGTTTGGATTAGGTTTTCTATCATACGAGACAGAAGTATGTTTTATAGTCTTCTGTTTGATTGTGTTCAGGACTATTAGGCAGTCTGTTCAGTACACTCAAGAAGTAGTTCTGGCCAGGAGGAGGTTCTGTTTCTCACAGAGACACTTCTGAGTGGACTCTTTGAGCGCGTTGCTGCTGGGAACCTGAAGTTCCTCTAATAATGAAATGGCAGAGCCTCAAGCACTTAGGAAGTGAATGATTATTCAGACATTTGTTTCAAATGACTAGTGCTCTTAATTAAAGCTCTCCCTAGGTGTAACAATTCTTTAGGGAAGGACTGTTTTTTGTATAGCTTGAAGAAACTGCTTGATCAAAGTAACACCTGGGGAGAAACAAAGTGAAGCTACACTGCCATGTATGTAAGCGAGTTCTTAATGGAAACCACCACTGAATATGAAAAATCATCAAGGAAGATTCCAGGGACAGTTAAGGATATGGCATGGTCCTTCTTGGCATTGTGCCTCTGACAATCTGTCTGGTGTTCCTGATGTATTTTTCTGTTGTAAATCTATTGGTTATTAGTGTTGTGCATGTTCCTGTGGACAGTCCAGGTTTTAGCATTTAATCAGATATAGACTTTACACACATCTAAATATAATGTTATTACAAGTGTTAAATTAAAATTTCCAAGGTACTTCAGAAGTTAACCTTCTAAATATTAAAGTCTCAAAGACTTAGTCAAGACTATTCCAGTTGGATGAATTAACTTGTATATTTCAGTCTCCAGATATTTGTTAAACAAGGATAACTGAAAAGATGATTCAAAATGATGTACACAGAACAGAGTATACTAAGGTTAATGTTGAAATTCATAATTGCACTAAATGCTGCAGTTTAGGATCATACACAAATGCAAATCAGAAATTATACCCAGAGCTTTGTCTTCATTTCATATTTTGTGGTGCTCAGAATATGCTACCTGAAAACATGGTGACTAGACAAGTGTTTTGAGCACAAGAATGAATGTGAGGATGGACTCTGCTCTTCCCATGAAGCTGATTATACAGCCTAGCAAGGCCACAGTCAATAAGACAAAAAGGCAGCCCACTGAATGAGAAAAGATATTCACCAACACCACATCAGACAAAGGACTGATTTCCACAATATATAAAAAACTCAAGACATTAGACATCAAAATTCCAAATCCAATTAAAAATGGGATACAGAACTCAACAGAGAAATCTAAACAGAAGAATCTCAAATGGCTGAAAGACATTTAAAGAAATGTTCAATATTTTTAATCATTAGGGAAATGCCATCAAAACAACTCTCAGATCCCACCTTGCACCAGGCAGAATGGCAAAGATCATAAACAGCAATGACAGCTTATGCTGGAGAGGATGTGGAGTAAGGGGAACACTCCTCCATTGGTGGTGGGAATGCAAACTTGTACAAACACTCTGGAAATCAGTATGGTTGTTTCTCAGAAATTTGAGAATCAACCTAACTCAGGACCCAGCAATCCCACTCTTGGGCATATACCCAAAAGATGCCCAATCATACTACAAGGACATTTGTTCAACTATGCTTATAGCAGAATTATTTGTAATAGCCAGATTCTGAACAGAGATGAGAGCAAGGAAAGAGATATCTTTACTCAGAGAGCTGTTATATGGCTAGCAAGAAACCTGGCTCTAGAGAAATTCCCAGGAATCCACAAGGATGTTCCCAGCTAAGACTTTAAGCAATAGAGGGGATGGGGCCCAAACTAGTCTTGCCCTGTAGTCAGATCAATAAATATCTTAAACATCACCATAGAACTTTCATCCAGCCACTGATGGATACAGAGACCCACTTCGGAGCACTGGACTGAGCTCCCAAAGTCCAGTTAAAGAGTGGGAGGAATAAGAATATGAGCAAAGAAGTCAAGACCGTGATGGGGGCACCCACTGAAACAGTTTACATGAGCTAATGGGAGCTAAACAACGCCAGTAGAACAGGGAAGGAACCAGCATAGTTCCAAACTTGTCTCTCTGTATGTTTGACAATTGCATGACTGGGGCAGACTGCAGGGCCACTGTCAGTGGAACCAGGATATGTCCCTACTGGTTCTACTGTCTTTTTTAGAACCTTTTCTCTTTGGATGGAAGCTTGCTCAGCCTAGATATAGTAGGGAGGGCCTTGGACCTTCCCCAAAGCTATGTGCCTTACCCTCTCTCTATGAGTAAGTGGATGGGAGGTGTGCTGGGATGGGTAAGGTGGAGAGAATAGGAGGAGAGGTGGGAATAGGAACTGAAATTGGTATGTAAAATGAAAAATGATTGTTTTCTTTTAAAATAAATAACAGAAAGAAAAAGAAAATATAATTTTAAAAAGTAAGGGCTTTCTGACAATTTCCTGAAGCAGGTCAGAAGCACCACATGTCCCTCCATGGAGGAAAGAACACCTTCATTGTAGCGAGCTGCGTGAAGCCACACCTGATGGCAATGTAGAGAGCTGCATGGAGTCGCATCTGATGGTGCTGGCTCCCGCCCTCCGCGATCCCGAAAGCGAGTGCTCTCTGTGATAATCAACTCCTATGGCTAAAGCCTGACTTATGCTATTATCACACAATGACTGTCAGCTGCTTGCATATGCGTGGACCTATGGGTAGTGCCCACCTGGCAATCTGGGGTTGGCGGCCCAGGCCTACTTAAGGGCTGGGAGAGGTTTGCCCAGAGAGAGGGAGAGAGGGAGAGAAAGAGAAGGGAAAAGATTGTTGTGAATAAAGTCCTGAAATAAACTGCTTAGCAAGAAGAGCTTCGGTGTTATGCGTCTTCCTTGCTGGACGAGGGGGCCGTGACACTTCATATCTAAAGACTGATGAAGGCACACACAGAGGAGACACGAGCAAAAAGCCCTTTCTATTTGCATTCCCTTGCTTGACTCTTATTGGTTTTATTTTGTCCCATGCTCTATAATGTTCCACTTTTCATCAACTTGGTAGAAAATCTCAGATCTTATCACTGTTGAAGGCTTCCCTTCCTCAGGAGGCTCTGGAGTTGTGAAAGCTTGTGCTAGGGAAGTCTTCATGCTTGTCTCTTCTAAGTTCTGTTATGTTGTGGAGTCCCCAACAGGGACCTAAGATGGATGAAAGGAGAAAGTAGCTTTTCCTCTGCATTCATTGTGTTTCTTCTAAACTTCTTTGTCAGCCAAATGATTATGCCTTCCTGTAAACAAAAGTTCTCTCCTCATCAAAAACCTCTTCCATTAGAGACACCATAAAGCGGCTTATTCTCTCTTCTAAGGGTATCTTGGAGGTGTGTTTATTGGATGCAATTGGCCCTATAAGCCCAGATGGATCTTATATTATTAGGGGTGTGCCCTTGTTGGAGCAAGTGTGTCCTTGTTGGGAGATGTATGTCATGGTGTGGGAGAACTTGGAGGTGTCATATACTCAAGCCATGCCTAGTGTCTCAGAGCACATTCTTCCCTGTGGGATCAAGATCTAGCTCCTTCTCCATTTTCAGATCCTTCTAAAGAACCATGTCTACCTGCATGCCTCCATGCTCTGCAATGATGATACTGGACTATAAACCTCTGAAACTGTAAGCCATGCCCTATTAAAGGTTTTCCTTCATTAGAGTTGCTGTGGTTATGGTGTCTCTTCACAGCAATAAAATCCCTAGTACAGTAGGTATCCAAAATAATTTTAGAGTCCACAGGGAATACAGAAACAATTTTGAATTCTTCTTAAAATTAAGTAACTAATATCAGGCCACCTGTTCTATAGAGTGAGTTCCAAGATAGACTCCAAAACTACACAAAGAAACCTTGTCTCAAAAAAACAAGATAAAATTAAGTAACTGAGTCACACACTTCCCATGTTTCAGTCAGGTGCTAGGGTACTTCACAGTCAAATATTTATTCACTGAAAGAAAGAATATGAAATGCCTCTTAAGATGACCTTTCCGTGAAGATGAGGAAAACATTTGTGGAATTGCGCAATAAGAATCACAGGCTTTATGTAATTCTTCCTAAGGAAGGAAAAAGAAGGCAATTACAAGCACAGGTGAATCAACTGAGCCAGGCCCAATATCTGGGTTTGCAGAAAAAATGCTTCTAGTCCAATGTCAAAATCTCAGTTTCACTGATAGTGACTTCCTCACTCTTTTCTTTCAAAAGATAAAAATTTCCATCAGATTTTAATGCTATCGAGCTGTGACCTTTAACATAAACAATTTTACAATTCTGTAAAAATTTCATCCATGCGTACAGAGTACTTTGATCATATTTCCTTCATTCCTCTTAAATGATTCCTGATCCACTCTCTTATTTCCAACATTCCTAACCCCATGCCTTTAGTTTTGTTTTAAATAGCCTACCTAGGGCAATCCTGTATGACTATATGATGGCAAAACCTTGTTAGCCAATTATCTTTAGGAAATGGAGCCCAGGTAAGGTGTGGGTTTCTAGGACCCGAGGAAAAACCTGTGCACTGCCCATTGCTCTCTCTTGTGCCATTTTGGCTGGAAACTGCTATGGTTGGATTTCTCATTTCCTGTTTCATGAGTTTCCCCCTTAAAATGATTAAAAATAAAATTGTTGTATCCTTTAGCTAGCCAGGTTATTTCAACATCCATATGCTCATGTATAAGAGCCATCACTACGTTTGCCCAAACTACCTGGCATTCGCACCCTAAATTAAACTGACCCTTCCTCCTCCAAAAGCCATCAACTGCCACCAGTTTCTGAGTAATGCGTGGGGGCCTGTGAAAGCCTTTCTCTTCCATGCTTGAGTGTTTACTGGCTTGACTTTGGAGTTCATGAGTACAGTAGTCTTGTCCTGTCTAGAGGGCACTGTTTTATTTCAAGCTCTCGGATATGCTACAAGTATTTCAGAGATAATCAAATTTGACATAAAATTTGAATAAGTGTTAATAAGAAATCTGGAGAAACTGTTGTTTTTAATTTGACTGATTATATTCCTACATTCCTGAGTTATAATTAAACTAATCAAGGCATTACTGTATTATGAATGTTGCTTTGTATACTTGAAAAGGTTTGAGATAATTTCTTATATCTACATAATTTCTAAAATGTAAAGCCCGAAGATGAATGTAACAAAAGTCCACTAGAAACTGAATGGAGCATACATCCGTACTCTTGATATCCCAGATAGCATGATTGCATTCGGTGCTTGCAAGCTGATCAGCCAGAAATCTGGGTCACACACACAATTTTGTGCTGATCCGAGTTCCTCTATTACAGATTATCAGAGAGATTTACATTAAATATGGTGATTATCCTTAATACTTGAACTGGCATTGTGTAGACCATTCATTTTGGAGGGATACATTGCTCAGCTTAGACATACGTGGGACGGCCTTGATCCTGCCTCAGACTGATGTGTCAGACTTTGTTGCCTCCACTTCAGAAACCTTTTACTCTTAGAGCAGTGATTGGAGACTGGGGTGGAAGGAAGGAGGAGAGAGCAGGAAGAGGGGAGGGACTGCGATGTGGTATATGTGGGTGAAATGAGAAAAGATTGTTCTAAAAAATTATTTAATGAAAAATAAAAAAGAAAGTAGGTGATGATCTAGTTGGAAGAAACAGATCTTGGGGGACATAGTGGAAAGGATATATGTTGTCATTTACCACATCCAACCCATCCCTCCTCATGTGTGACCATGGATTATAACCTCTGAAATTGTTATAAAATAAATATTACCACCCTCTATAAATATCATATACAATGTGGGTTTGATTTCTCAAAGAAGGATCCCCATTGTACTATTTCTTTTATTCCCATGATGACATGTAATGGCAATCATTAAAGCATTAACAAATAGAGGCTTTCCTCACATATTGTCAGGGTTCCTCCTGTATTTAATTTTCTTTATTCTGACATTTCTTGATTAATGTTCTGAAGTGAACCACCTCATCTGAACCTTTCAACTGCAGGTACCTCTACATTTCATTTCATCAACTTGCTGTATCTCCTCCTTCCTGATAGGATTATAAGCTAATAATTAATCGAGTGTCTTTGGGCTGGTGAGTTCAATGCTAGAAACCCCTCTCTACGCAATGATATCCCCCAAACACAAGCAAGATCAGTTCAATACATTCTAGGAAAGTCTATAAGCTGGCATCAGATCTTGGTAGGAACCACTATAAGTCTTAAATCCTCTGGTTCTTTCTTACTTTTCTCTAAAATATGTCCATAAAAGTTAAGGGTTGGGGATTTAGCTCAGTGTTAGAGTGCTTGTGTAGCAAGCCCAAGACCTTGGGTTTGGTCCTCAGTTCTGGAACAAAAAATGGCTGACATTTTATTTTCAGAGTATCTAGCATGTTACATTTTTCTGGACCAGAATCGCTTGCTTCTACATTACAATAACTTGTATCACCATGCTAGAATTCATCATGCTTTGTCAAACATTTCTGTATTATCTGCTGTATCCAGGGTTCCTTATTCCTTATTGGAGTTCTACACAAAACCTAGAGAATTTCTTTAGAGAGATTTTGAGGTGCCTAAAATGCCAGGGCTGCCTGAATAGCCAGTATTTCTTTCACCTAACCTCACATATCAGTCTTAATTAATAGTGAGACCACTGAGAAACAATTGGATTGGAACTAAATGTGAGGGCTATTTCCAGGATAAATGGCCCAGATTGAAGAAACTACAGATACTGGAAGAAAAATTCTGAGTTCTTCACCCATACCTAGTTCTCTGACCTATATAGGAAAAGGAGTCCATCCTTCCTCCAGTGGAAAAAATAAAATATGGAAACTGTATATACTCTATCTTCTATCTATCTATCTATCTATCTATCTATCTATCTATCTATCTATCATTTATCTATCTATCATCTATCTATCTATCTACATATCTATCTATCTATCTATCTATCTATCTATCTATCTATCTATCATCTATCTATCTATCTATCTATCTATCTATCTATCATCTATTATCTATCTATCATCTATCTATCTATCTATCTATCTATCTATCTATCTATCTATCTATCTATCTATCTATCTATCACCTAACTATCTTCATCCATCCATCCATCCATCCATCCATCCATCCGTCTGGTTTTCATTCTCCATAATTTCACACCCAAAATATTGGTAAGCCATATCTTCTCCAATACTTGCTTAAATGTAACATTCTTTAAATCTCTGACTCTGTGACACTAAAAAGTATTGTGAAAAGGGTCTTGGATAAAAAAAAAGTAAGTCGTTCTTAAAACAAAAGAGAAACATCTAACAACTTTACAAACACATTATCTTAGTCTGTTTCTTTATATGAAAAATGTGATAAAAATAATAAATTCAATGAATTGGTATATTCAGTTTTTGTTGCTTCTATGTCACAAAGTTCACAAAAACATTTTCTCACTAAGTAAATTTTGTCGAGAGGTAAAATCTGTAGAGTTTTCTAAATGGAAATGGAAAGATGTGAACAAAGCCAAAAAACAGACTTATCATAAATCAGAAGGTTTATGGAAGATAAAGAATCAAGGTCATATGTGAAACTGCAGTATCCATTAAAATTCTTAGGACAAAATTCAGTACACTTGTATATAATTACAATGAAATTGCCTGTTTGGAATAAAAGTGATAGAAGATGCCACTTTTGTAACTTTCTGTTTGGAATAAAGGTGATAGAAGTTGACACTTAGGTGCAGCCTTTTATACAGAGAAAAGAAAAATCCACGCTAGCTCTTGCTTTTGAACCTTATAATGGCCTGCAAATAGACTATCTTAGTCAGGGAGTGTTCTGTCTCTCAACTGCTGAAGTACAAAAGACTTTCAAAAAAATCAATGAAACATTCTGGTAAAGCTTGACACATGAGAATGTAGGCTATGAGAACAGATGGGATTAATCTGAGTGCTATAGAAGTGGGAATAAAGGTCACACACTTACTTAAACCTCCTGACAAAAAGGTACATAATCTAATGCAATGTTCATGAATCATTTCTGATGGACGGGCTCAAAGGAAGCACCAGAATGCTTGGTTATCACTATCAGAGGTCTCACAAATATCATGGACTGGAAGATGATGAATGATAGGTTTTCCTGAAAAACTATGTATGAGAGAAGCAGTGTTTATGACTGCGTCACTGAGCATGATACATGGAGCTGTGCTTACAGAGGAGGTGAACAATAAGGTTTTCTTTACCAGGGACTTCAGGACTGGTGTGCAGCTTTAGTGTCTTTGCAGAGCTCTATGGTAGATGGTGATCTTGTGGAACCAACTAACATTTTAAGGAAAGGGTCAAGTATTGTGTAACAATTTTCCCTTTTTGACATAAATAGTTTCTGTTATTTTTGAGATTAGAATTGCATTTTCCTCTTCCCTTTCATCCTTGCAAACCCTCCCTACACTCTCCCTTGCTCTGTTTCTCATTTATGACCTCTCTTTTCATTCATTGCTGTTACATGCATGTACATATATGCATGCAGCTGTACAGTCCTAAATGTAAACCAATCATTCTTTATAGCTAGCATGGATGCTTTACAGACTCACTGTTTGATATGGCATTTTCAACAGGTGTGTTCTTCCCTAAGTAGGAGTATTTCCTAAAGTCTCACAAAGTTCTATGGAACGAGGAAGGACATTCATAAGACTCAGTATTTAAACCATGGTTGGGAAGGCTGGAGCTAAAAGATTAATAAGGATCTTCTGCTCTCAAATTTACATAGGTGGTAAGTAAGGAGAACTGAAGAAATGAGAAGCTCTGTTTCAGTCAGTGGCAAACAAGTCATGCAGACATGTTCATGGTTCTAGTTTGCCTGAGTCTCCCATTCTGATGGGAGCCTGTGTGATACTACAGACTTGAGTTATTCATACTCCTGTAAGCAATCCTGTACCTATATTCCTGTATTAATCTCAATAAACTTATTAATTTGAAGGAATATGAATGACACAGATAAAGAAAGGGGGAAAATGGGTGTAGAGAGCTGCATTGTGCAGTGCCATGAGGGTGGTGCTGGCTTTCACCCATCACCTCCTCATGAGAATGTGCTCTAAGTCACGTACTATCCCATATATGGCTAAGACTGAGAAGGTGGTCTAAGTCACATACCATCCCATATATGGCCTAGACCGAGAATGTGGCTTGTTTCCGTGTACCTAGACCTATCTGCTTTTCCCACGTAGCTTGCTGGGTCTGGCTAACCAGGGGCTATTTTAGCTGTGGGTTGGCTTTCCCCAGTATTTGAAGATTGTTCAAGGTTCCTGAATAAACTGCTGAAAGAAGAGTCCGGTGTTGCGTCTTCCTTGCTGGTCAAGGCGGTCACGACAAATGGGGAACTGATAAATAATACAATGGCCATCTTTGAGCTTTCTTTTATTTTCTGTACTGAGACAAAGGCTTAGGAGGCTTTTTCTTTCACCAGCAGGCTGTCTCCTCCAGCTGTCCAGTTTAAGACAGATATTCACAGTCAGTTCTGAACATGGTCACCTGAAGCTTCAGGTGATCACAGTTCTTGTGAGTGAGCAGTGCCTATGTCATGTTCGAAGACAGCATGTCACAGCAGTCCTCCTCACCCTCAGGCAGGACATTCAGGACCCACTTCCATGACATCCGCTGTGTCTAGGGGAAATGGATGATCTCCAGGTCCCGTTTAGGAATGAGCATTCAGGGGCACTCCAACATTTTGAAATTATGAGGTTGTGCATTTGCTGCTGTGTACTCTATAAAGAAGAACCTCTGACCAAGGTTGACAGCTGAAGACATCTATCCATAGAAATGGAAATATTTACAAATCATTACTCCTGTCACACAAAGTAACAACAGTAGCATCATCTTAAAGGAATATATGACTCACCCAGCCATGGTCTTTTGACCATGGACACAGTGCCAGGTACTAATTCCTACCTAGAGTGCAGGCCTCACCAGAGCAGCAGGAAGTGAAATACACAATAACTCTCACATCACCATTGTACCAGTGATTTTCTCATATTCTGTATGCCCCATTTAAATGATATTTTCTTATGCTGAAATAAAAAGTTTTAATTTCATAAGATCCTATTTGTTGATTTATGGTCTCATGTACTATGGGACAAGTGTCCTATTCAGAAACCCCTTACCTGTGCTTAAAAGTTGGAGGATTTTCTCTACTGTGTCCTTTGGAATTTGTAGGGTATCAGGTCTCATTTTGACATCCATGACAGTTTGTGTATGGTAGATGATAAAGAGCAGAGTTTTATTGTCTACATGCTGAAAACAATTTTCATAATCAGCATATCTAAGACAGTATCTCAAATGCCAACATATATATGAAATACAAATATGTGTGAAAAGTTACCCTAGTTACTCACAAGTACTTTCTGCTCTCCAAGTGGACCATGTTGAATTACCCAATCTTGTAATATGAGATCAAGCTCTGACCACTCAAGCTAAGTCATGGCAACCACTTGCATTACAATACATTTTCAACAGGACTTATAACCTGGCTCAAGTACTCTAGATTTTGTGGTCATTTTCTTGGGTCCAAGACGCATTTCTTACAAAGTGAAATAATATTTGGAGTGTTCCATAATTCCAGCTTTGAGTGCCTTTTTAGTGAATACATTTTTTTCTAACTCTAAATTTTTCTAAATGTTGCAAAGGAAGTGGGAAAAATATGCTATGGTCATTGTAAAATAGGACATCCCAGGTACTGTGGATACTATAATGATAGTTATGATTGAAAATTTACCATAGACATACCAGCTGAATCACTTGTAAATATGCATACTTATCATAGTGAGTTCACTATGCTGAATCACATATATGTGCATGAGTTTGTGTGTAATTGTTATCATTGCACTTCATGTAATAGATGATTCAGGGAATGAGCTTAGATAACCACCAATATAGCTAAATATATGGATAAAGAAAACATAATATGCATAAATAATGCATGATAATCAATCAATGAATAAAATTGTAGAAAAAATTACTGTCTCAAGTAAATTGTTGCAACTATGTATTATTAAGTAAAGAAATAGACAACTCTCCAAAATACAAATAGCACATGTCTTCTCTCATAAATGTAATCTAGGAAAAATATGAAAGGAGGATGAAAAAATTTTCCAGAACTATGAGGGCAAATATTTTAGATGGAGGGAGTATAACAAGGAAACAAGGGGGTGTATACAAACACATTACGTATTTTATATAATTAAAATGTACAGAATAATAAGATTAATTTTGTAATTACAATTTCTTACCTTCAACTCCACTATAAACCACAATCTCTGTTCTCTTCCAAGTTTATGTCCTTTATTCATGCATTGCTATTTTTATACATAAATTTGTATACACATATGTTCCTAAGTACAAGGAGACCAATCCATGCAATGTTACTATTCTATATGTTTTCAGGGCTGTCTGTTGGTTACAGGACAACCAGTTTATGTGTTCCTCTTTGGGAAAGGCCACCACTCCCACTCCCTGCTTTCCTAAATGACTAGAGTTCTTTGATGTTTTTCCTTGTTGTAGAGAGCCGCGTGGAGTCGCACCTGATGGCTATGTGTAGAGAGCTGCGTGGAGTCGCACCTGATGGTGCTGGCTCCCGCCCTCCGCGATCCCGAAAGCGAGTGCTCTCTGTGATAATCAACTCCTAATATCAACTAGGCCTGACTTATGCTATTATCATGCAATGATTGTCAGCTGCTTGCATATGCGTGGACCCATAGGCAGTGTCCACCTGGCAATCTGGGGTTGGCAGCCCGTGCCTATTTAAGGGCTTGGAGAGGTTTGCCCAGAGAGAGGGAGAGAGAGAGGGAGAGAGAGAGAGAGAGAGAGAGAGAGAGAGAGAGAGAGAGAGAGAGAGAGAGAGAGAGAGAAAGGGAAAGAGAAAGAAGTTGTGAATAAAGTCCTGAATAAACTGCAGCAAGAAGAGATCCGGTGTTGCATCCTTCTTGCTGGTCAAGGGAACTGCAACACTTGTAATTTTTCCTTGTCCAGTTTTCCATGCCCATTGATATCTTCCATCTACCTCACACTGATTTGAACCACAATTATACAAAGTTTAAAGTAATCTATGTAGTGTGTCTATCTCTGTCCTACCAGCTCATCCATGGAAGTGTTCATACTTACGATACTCTACTATTAGAGAATAGACTATCAGAAAAAAATGCAATAAAAATGGGACAAAATGCAACGGTTTTGTTGCAAAGTCAGAAATTACAAGACTTGAATTTTAAAACAAGCTAATATTTATTTAAGAGTCACAAAAAATTCACAGAAAATAATGTTTATATAAAGTATAATCTCATTACATAAGCAACCATATTCCAAGAAATTAAATGTGCACCAAAATCTGAACTAGTTTGAGATTGGCTGTTTTTATCACACATTATCTTAACATACAGTCAAGAAATGTTATTGATCAATTTACTCCTACTAGAAATATTTACCTATTCATAGTAATTAATTCTTTAATAGCATGTTTACAATGATATATAAAATCTGTTTACAACAAATGTTTGATGACAATAAAGTTCAAATCTGGATACAATGTTTCTAAATTCCTAAGAACTGCATAGCTGTCTAAGTATTGACCAAGATTTGAAAATTAATTGAAGGATGTGAGTCTGTGAAATAAGCTGGCTAATGCTTGAAGATCTGTACAATGAATTAATGTGAGGTGCACTAAGAAATTTCATGAAATGTACCCATTACATGCATTTTGTGATGCTTTCTAAGACTTGAATTTGTGTGAAAGGACTTGCCGCATTCTTTACATTTGTAAGGCTTGTCACCAGTATGGAGTCTGTGGTGAATGTAAAGAGTTGCTCTACGGGTAAAGGACTTGCCACATTCTTGACATCTGTAAGGTTTCTCACCAGTATGGACTCTGTGATGAGTGTGAAGAGTTGCTCTATGGGTAAAGAACTTTCCACATTCTTGACATCTGTAAGGTTTCTCACCAGTATGGAGTCTGTGATGAGTGTGAAGAGTTGAGACCTGTGTAAAGGACTTGCCACATTCTTGACATCTGTAAGGTTTCTCACCAGTATGGAGTCTGTGATGAGTGTGAAGATTTGAGACCTGGGTAAAGGACTTGCCACATTCTTGACACCTGTAAGGTTTCTCACCAGTATGAATTCTTTGATGGTCATGAAGATTTGAGACACTGGCAAAAGACTTGCCACATTCTTGACATCTGTAAGGTTTCTCACCAGTATGGAGTCTGTGATGAGTGTGAAGAGTTGAGACCTGGGTAAAGGACTTGCCACATTCTTGACATCTGTAAGGTTTCTCACCAGTATGGAGTCTGTGATGAGTGTGAAGAGTTGAGACCTGGGTAAAGGACTTGCCACATTCTTGACAACTGTAAGGTTTCTCACCAGTATGAATTCTTTGATGGTCATGAAGATTTGAGACACTGGCAAAAGACTTGCCACATTCTTGACATCTGTAAGGTTTCTCACCAGTATGAATTCTTTGATGGTCATAAAGATTTGAGGCCCTGGCAAAAGACTTGCCACATTCTTGACATCTGTAAGGTTTCTCACAAGTATGAATTCTTTGATGAGATAGAAGTGTTGAAGACCACGTAAAGGATTTGCCACATTCTTGACATCTGTAAGGTTTCTCACCAGTATGAATTCTTTGATGAGATAGAAGAGTTGAGGCACAGGTAAAGGACTTGTCACATTCTTGACATCTGTAAGGTTTCTCACCAGTATGAATTCTGTGATGAATATGAAGATTTGAGAGCTGGGTAAAGGACTTGCCACATTCTTGACATCTGTAACGTTTCTCACCAGTAAGGATTTTCTGGTGAGATTGAAAGTTTGCATGACGGATAAATGACTTGCCACAATCTTTACATTTGCCTACCTTCTCTTTGGAATTAATTCTCTTATGCATAGTGGGGCATGCATATGTGTTGAAGCACCTTCCACATTCTATATAATTGTTTTGTCTCTCTTCATTTTGATTGTTTATATAATGCCTCCCTTGTTTCTTGTCATGCTGAAACAAAAAGAAGTTGTGTTACAATCAAAATTATCCTTACAATTATCATGTATGTATTGGCTCTTAGGAAAAATAGCCTTCTTCTATGAACTTATATAATGAGAATAGACATGCTGTGATTTGATTTTTGGGAATTTGTCCCTTTAAGAAGAGGATTCTGGAAACTATTCTTCTAAAAGTTCCTAGGAAAGGCATTAATTAATAACATCATTGAATGTGTAACGTTTCTCATGACTGAAAATTCTATGATATATTTTCAGTCTCATTTGATTGAGAAAAACTTCCCACATTTATCTCACAAATAGATTGTAACAAAATGTATTTTTTGTTGAGAAAACTCTAATGAATGTTTAATAGAATACATGTTATTCAGTTTTTAGGTTTTTAAATATTCTTTGTAAAAAAAAATGCTTTAAAATTTATTCGTATTTTTTTACTGAAGAAACTGCTTCTGAAATTGTAAGCGATCTAAGGTGAAATCTTTTCAGATAAGGTAGAAATTATTGACCTTTATTTCTAGTACAACCCAGGATGGCTGATGAATAGAGATTATTTAAATTATGACATAATCCATTCTCTCTTCTTTCTTCACCAAATATTGAAATCATCCCTAAATGAAAGGTTTTAAAGTCACTACTTACAGCTACTCCTGATACCAACTTCTGGATACAATCTTGTCTATTCTCTTGTGAAAATAAGTCTCGTGTTTGATGATAATATAAAACTGGAAGAAAGACAAATATATGATTATCTGAATTAATATAGTTAGGTGAAACCTTTTCAGATATATAAGTGACACAATTTTATATATATGTAGACATATATGCAAGATGGCATATTATATAAAATAAACTTCAAATCATTTATTCTAATGAAACAATCTTCTTAATGTAAATGGTTAGAATATCTTTTATAACATATATTAAATACATTATAAAAATGAAAGGATTAAGCTTATGTTATCTTAGAGGTTCCAATCACAATTTTATAATAATAAATGAGATTATGGTGGTTTGAGTGAAATGATCCCATATAATCAGATATCTGAATACATAGTCTAATGTTGGTGGATATTTATGGGTAGGATAAAGAGGTATCAACTTACTGGAACACCTATGCCCTTGGACAGTGGCTTTAAGAATTTTAAAGCCTTCTAATCACAACAGTAAGCTATCTACTTCCTGTTGTGATTCTATATGGGACCTCTCACTGCTGCTCTACCCCCTTGCCAACTGCTACCTCTGATTCATCATCATGGATCTTTCTTCTATATATTGCCTTTATCTTGGAATTTTATCACAGCAATAGATAATAAGTAACTAATACAAAGACTATAACCCAAGTGCAAAAAATTACACTCATAAAATTGCATTATCTTAATGGATTTAACACATTTGTACAATCCCTTGAAATGAAAAAAATGAGTAATATTAAGAAATTAGACAGAATATTAATTAATAAGGAAAGAACAAATGATGAACTGGAAACAGTTACTACTAGCGGTCTACAGAGAATCATGTATACCCCAAGGAAGATATCCATAAAATTTCAGACGTCAAGGAAATTCACTAGGACTGATCTTTTTTATCTGAGATATATTTTTTCTTTTTCTTATACAGAACGTAGATGCTTTCATAAAATATATTCTGACTATGACTTTTCATCCCTCAAATGCCCTGAGATCATCCCCATCTTAACTTATGTCTGAATTTACCCAATTTCAGTCACTTCTTTGAAAATAAATAGGCATCTAAAGAATAACAATAAAATAATATAATAAGAATCAAAGAAGTCAGATAGGATAAGAGAAGAATGGGAAATAAAGAAAAAGCATAGTATTTATAGAGAGAAAGACACACATTTGTACCCACAAAATTGCATAAAACAAAGCCAAAGAAAACTCTAGAAGGTGTAATGTACATAAAGATTCTGTATGATCAAAAATAAAAGTAAATAAATTCCCAAACTATACATTATGAGGGGAAAAGAATGTACAAGAATTCCATTAAGTTGTGTTGGTGATATACTTTAAGTGCTGGTTATGGGGAATTCCTGTTACTTTTATCCCCACTGAGAATCACTTGGAGAAAATTTATTTTTTCTTTGGGGACTCATGGTCTGTTGGAAACAGCTTAGGTAAGATTAGAATTAAATGCTCTTATTTTTCAAGTGCATTTTTCTAGATTCTTTTACAAAATGAATGTAATAGATGAGTGGACATAAGTTAGTATCTACAATTTTTTTGATCAATATATCTGTTTTTTTTTTACCCATACCATTATTATACAAAACCTAATTGTTATAAAAAAATGTAGTATAATTTAAAACTCTGAATGGTATATTGTTTATAGTTTTATTTTTCATGGTTGTTTAAGCTATTGTGAGGTTTCTGCTTGTTTGTATCTATATGAGGCTGAAAACTGTGTTTTTGAGATCTCAGAAGAATTGTGTTAGAATTTTGATAGGATTTTCACTGAATCAGTATATTACTATATCAATTGACCAATCCTTGGGCATGTGTATTTTTCCATCCTCCAATATCTTTTTCAATTCATTTCTTCAATGTCTTAAAGTTTTTATAAAGGTCTTTCACTGTTTTAGTTAAAATTAGCCAAAACTATTTTTGAGGTCATTGTGAAAGGTATCATTTCCCTGAATTCTATTTAAGTCTTTTCTCATTTGTATATAGGAGGGCTACTGCTTTTTGTAGGTCAATTGTGCATTCCTATCCTTGGTGAAAGTCTTTCTCAATTGGACAAGTTTCTTCATAAAGTTCTTAGAGTCTTTTATACATAAAATCATAGCATCTGCATATAACATTCTTTTGATTTGTTCCTTTGCTATTAATCACTTCTAGATCTTCTTCATTTGAGTTCTTGTTCAAGCTAAGATTTCAAGTACTGTATTGAATACATATAGAGAGATTGAGTGCACTTGCATTGTTCCCTTTTTTAGTGGAGAGGCTTTGAATTCTCTCCATTTAGTTTGATGTCGGCTATACACTTTCTGTGAATTGCATCTTTTAAGTAGAAGTATATTTCTCATACCCCTAATATCTCCAAGACTTTATCAAGAAGGGGTGCTAATGTTGTCAAAGGTTTTTCTGCATCTAATAAGAGGAACTTCTGGAATTTGACTTTAAGTTTGTACAAGTGGTAGATTATATTTACTGATTTTGAATTTTTCATCTAACCCTACATGTCTTGACATAAAGCCTATGGTAGATTATCTTTTTGATATGTGCTTGGATATAGGATGCAAATATTTTATTGAGGACTTTTCTTTATATGTTCATAATGAAATT
Organism: Chionomys nivalis; assembly: GCF_950005125.1. NCBI lineage: Eukaryota > Metazoa > Chordata > Mammalia > Rodentia > Cricetidae > Chionomys > Chionomys nivalis. The sequence continues at coordinate 81,117,468 of NC_080088.1, read as the reverse complement.
GGCATATATTTCACTTACATTTTGGGTGTATACATGGTTTAGGTATCAAGGTAACTGTCCTCATGAAAAGAATTTCACAGTGTTCTGCAGTTTTTATTTTGTAGAATAATTTGAGGAGTATTCATGTTAATTCAAGAAGCATTATTAAAAGATATAAGGTACCACCTACTATCATTATTCTGCTTAGTATTAAAATTATTTTTATGTCCTATTGATTTCCCATAGACTGTTGCATCTCTAAGCCTTCATTTCCAAACGTCTGGCAGAATTTGACAACTAAAGGTGACTCACAGGTGGACATGGTCCAAACAACAAGATAATATTTAATTTTAATGAGTATGTTTATAGCAAACTTATTCCATGGACTGTTCAGAGCTCATTCAACACAGAGTGATAATACATAACAAGGCAGGAAGTCATGAATGACTGTAAGAAAATAGTGCTTTCTGTACACAACATGACAGTTGCCGATATAAACTGAAGTAATTAGGATAGAATGTATCAGACCTGGTCAATCCTAAGCCAGATTAAAATCATTGGGAGACACTAAGAAGGAGCCAGGAGATTCATGCTTTGCTGAGAAGCTACTATTATCTTAAAGATACTTGGAGAAAGGAAATAATGTTGATTTCAAGAATGTGCAACTCCTTACTATTCAACCATATTGTAGGCGATGTAGTCTCAACACTCAGAATTTTATGGCAGTTTCATATTGAACTCTGTGAATGTAAAAAAAGAAGCAGAAAAACAAACCAAAGATGTCTGGAGGAAGTGGAACATGGGAAGAGTGGAGAGTTGAATTTGGTCTAATGACACTGCACGGTATTCTTAAATCACTAATAAGAGTATTAAAAGTAAAGTATTGAGGATATACAAATTCATTTCTCCAAACCAATTCCAATAAAACACAAAGGAAAACAAGTGCATATACAACATATATGTGGAAATTAACATATAAATTTTGATATTCAGAGGTTAGTAGGTGACATTAAATTAGACCAATAACATGTATGACCCTAAATAACTCTTAATTTCTAAAGAATATTTTGCAGAAATAGAAAAAGTTACATATAAGTTTTATAGTATCTGACACAAAGAATGAAATCTACAATCTTCCAAAATGAATACAACTATAAGACTTACATTTTCTGATTTTATGTGAGGCTACACAACAGTGAAAACCATGTATTTCTTTCATGAGAGCAGACAAACAGACATGAACAGGTACAGAGCAATACTCCTTCAAACATTGTGAAACTTTTTAATGCTAATATTCATTTCAATATTGTTAATTTCAAGGCCTGGTGGAGTTCAAAGATGTGGCAACAAATCATTTTACTTCAGCTTTATACCATAATTTAATTTACTAATTCAAAATGAATTTTAGGTCATTTTATGTGACGGAGACTTATAAAGTAATTTGGAATAATCATTCAATGTGAATTTTTACATAATTTTTGGTAGAAATATTTGTGCATCTGTTACAGGGAGAGGGAGCCTTTTGTTCCGGCAACCTGGATAGCTTACACACGAAATATTCACACAGAAACTAAATTAATTAAAACACTGCTTGGCCATTATCTCTAGCCTCCTATTGGCTAGCTCTCAAATTTTGATTTAACCCATTTTTTATTAATCTGTGTTCACCATGAGGTCCTGGATTACCACGAAAGATTCAGCATATCTGACCTGGCATCTCCATGGTGGCTCTCTCATTCTGACTCTGCTTTTCTCCTCACAGAATTCAGTTCTGTCTTTTTTGCCTACCTAAGTTCTGCCCTATCAGGCCAAGCAGTTTCTTTCTTTATTAACCAATGAAAATAATACATAAACAAAAGGACCTCCTACACCATGCATCCCACATCAGGGCAGAATTTCTCCATGCCCTAGGTTTCCCACGAGTGCCAATGCTTCATTATGGCTTACCATGTTCATTGCCTTCTGTCTCTCCTATGTTCACATTCCAGGGCTCTTTGCTTTGTTCAAGAAAGCTGATCAGGTCTGGTTTTGGCACTGAAAGACCTGCATATCAGAAGAGACCTATGACCATAACTTTGGAAAACAATAAAACACATGGATTTCTCACAAACCACCATACTGATTATATAAGATGGCCTATAATTTAAAATTCCAACTATGATTTTCTTAGTGCTATCTCCAAATATTTTAACACAATCAAAAACATTTTTGTTAATATTTTATACCTTGAATTTCTTTGTAAATAACTACTGGATCAAATGCAAACACATTATTAATCATTAAGATGCAAATTAATATATAATCTATGATATGTCTGAAAAGTAAAATGCATTATGAACATTTGAATGATGAACGTCAACTCCAGGAGTCAGGAATACATTGAAAAGATGAAGTTACACAAAACATTGTGTTCTACATAATGAACTCCAAGATTTTTATTAAATGGCAAATGAAAGTGAGGCAGACAATTCAGACATTGATGTAAAACATACTTGTAGGAAACAATTATAATAAAGAAGGAATCATGAAAGTAAAAGTCTCACCCACAGAGACCATGTTACTGTAGGTCTCCAACATGACTTCCCTGTACAAAGCCCTCTGTGCAAAGTTGAGGCTTTCCCACTCATCTGGAGAGAAATCAATTGCCACATCCTGGAATGTCAAGACTCCCTGTCATGAAAGGAAAGAGTTTATTAAGTGCCCACGTAAACATTTCTTTACTTAGACTAAGGATACAAGAGTTCATCACAAAACTTGATGTGTTCTTGTTTAGCATTATTCTAAAAGACATACTCCAAAATACAGTCTATACTAAAAATCCATGTGCTGGAAATATTAAATCAAGTAGGACAAGTTAAGCTGCAGATCTATGGGATAAATTGGGGTATGTGAATGGGAGGCAGATTATCTTCATGTGAAGTTCCAGACTTCACCCGTGCCCTTAATTATCTATCCTCATGGTAAATTTTTCTTTAGAAACCACCGGTTGAAGAATCATGAGCTATAAAGTTGCAACCATGTGGACATACACTGTTGTCAAATAAAAATATATCAACCATAAGATGTGTAGCAAAGGCAGAATTTCCATATCCATGAAAGAAGCAGAAATTCCTACTGCATATGATTCTAATGACATCAACAGTGGGGGACTTCAACACCCCACTTTCCCCAATGGACAAATAAAGCAGACAAATCCGAAAAGAGAAATAAGAAGACTAACAGATAAATGAATCAAATGTAATTCACAGACACCTAAATATCATTCCACCCAAACACAAAAGAATATACCTTCTTCTCAACACCTCACAGAACCTTCTCTAAAATTGATTACATACTTGGTAGCAAAGCAAATTTCAACAGATACAAAAAAATGGAGTAACCCCCTAGATCTTATTGGACCACTGTGGTTTAATATTAGAATTCAACAGTAACACTAATTTCTGAAAACTCACTAACACATGGAAAATAAACAGTGCTCTACTGAACCACTCCTGGGTCTTGGGAAGCTATAAACAAAGAAATCAAAGACTTCCTAGAATTCAACAAAAATGAAGGCACAGTGTACAAAAACCTATGGGACATTATGAAAGCAGTGCTAAAAAGATAGTTCATAGCCTTAAAAAATGTGAGGAAAGCTCACACTAGTGACCTAACAGCACAGCTGAAAGTTCTAGAACAAAAAGAAACAGACTCATGCAGGAGGAGTGGAAGATAGGAAATAATCAAAATGAGGGCTGAAATCAACAAAATAGAAAAAAGAAAACAATACAAAGAATCAATGAAAGAAGGAGCTGGTTCTTTGAGAAAATCAGCAATATAGACAAACCCTTATCCAAACTAATCAAAAGGGAGAGATAGAATATTCAAATTAGCAACGTAAGAAATGAAAAGGAGGATATAACAACAGAGAGTGAGGAAATCCAGAGAATCATTAGGTCATACTACAAAAGCCTGTACTCCAAAAAATTGGAAAATGTAAAAGAAATGGGCAAATTTTTAGAGAGCTACTATATACCAAAATTAAATCAAGACCAGGTTGACAATTTAAATAGATGTATAAACTGCAAGGAAATAGAAGGTGTTATCACAAGCCTCTTAACCAAAAAGCCCAGGGCTGAATGGTTTCTGTGCAGAATTCTACAAGAACTTCAAAGAAGAGCTAATAGCTATACTCCTCAAAATGTTCAACATAATAGAAACAGCACTTGGGAGGCAGAGCCAGGCAGATCTCTCCGAGTTTGAGGCAAGCCTGGTCTACAACAGCTAGTTCCAGTACAGGTTCCAAAGCTACAGAGAGATTCTGTCTCAAAACACAAACAAACAACCCCCCCCCAAAAAAAACAAAAAACAAAAAACCAGGAAACTTGAACCCAAGAGCACATCAGAAAAATCATCCACCATGATGAAGTCAGTTTCATCGCAGGATACAGGAATTGTTCAATGTACAAAAATCTATCAATGCAACCCACCACAAAATAAACTGAAAGATAAAATCATATAATGTAGAAGGAGCTGCAGGCCACTTTTTGCTGCCCGGCTCCGGGCCACTGGCCAGCTTTACCCAAAATAATTACACGGAAACTGTATTCTTTTAAACACTGCCTGGCTTATTATATCTAGCCTCTTCTTGGCTAACTCTCATATCTTGCTTAACCCATTTCTCATAATCTGTGTAGCACCACGAGGTGGTGTCTTACCGGGAAATATCTTAACCTGTGTCTGTCTTAGAGAGGAGAGGCATGGCATCTGACTCACTTCCTTTCTTCCCAGCATTCTTTTCTGTCTACTCCACACACCTATGCTCTGACCTATCAGGCCAAGCTGTTTCTTTATTAATTAACCAATGAAAGCAACACATAGAAAGAAGACCCATTTACATCAATATAATCATTCATTAGATGTTGAAAAAGCATTTGAAACCCCTTTATGATAAAGGTCTTGGAGTGATCAAGGATACAAGGAACATATCTAAACATAGTAAAAGCAATGCACAATAAAACAACAGCCAACATCAAATTAAATGGAGAGAAAGTCAAAGGCATTACACCAAAATCAGAGACAAGGCTGTCCACTCTTTCCATATCTATTCAACATAGTTCTTAATGTTCTAGCTAGAGCAATAAGACAACAAAAGGAGATCAAGTGGATATAAATTAGAAAGGAAGAAGTCAAACTTTTGCTATTTGTATATGATATGACAGTATACATACATGATCCCAAAATATCTACTAGGGAACCACTGCAGCTAAATAAATACCTTCAATAATATTGAAGGATAAAAGATCAACTAAAAAATTAGTATCCCACCTATATACAAATAATAAAGAAGCTGAGAAAGAAATCAGAGAAACACCACCCTTCATAAAAGAACAAACAACATAAAATATCTTGTGGGTAACACTAACCAAACAAATGAAAGACCTGTTTGACAAGAACTTTAAATCTTTGAAGAAAGAAATTGAAGAAAATACCAGAAAATGGAAAAGTCTCCCATTCTCTTGTATAGGTAGGATCAACATAATAAAATGGCAATACTACCAAAAGCAACCTATTGATTCAATGCAATCCCCATCAAAATCCCAAAAGTAATCTTCACAGATCTTGAAAGAACAATAATCAACTTCATATGAAAAAACAAAAAACCCTGGATAGCCATAACAATCCTGTACAATAAAGAACTTCTAGAGGCATCAATGTCCCTGACATCCAGCTCTATTACAGAACTACAATAATGAAATGGTCTGGTATTGGTATAAATCAGACTGTTTGACCAATGGTATGGAACTGAAGATCTGGATATTAATCCACACACCTACAGACACATAATTTTTGACAAAGAAGTTAAAATTATACAATGGAAAAAAGAAAGCATCTTCAACAAATCATGCTGGCATAACTGGATGTCAACATGTAGAAGAATGAAAATAGATCCATATCTATCCTCAAGCACAAAACTCAAGTCGAAATAGTTTATAGACCTCATTATAAATCATACCTCACTGAACCTGATAGAAGAGAAAGTGGGAAGCATCTTTTAATGCAAGGACACAGAATACTACTTTCAAAATATAACCCCAGCAGCACAGAAACCAAGAGCAACAATAAATAAATGGTACCTCCTAAAACTGAGAAGCTTCTGTAAATCAAAAATCACAGTCAATAAGACAAAACGGATGCCTACTAAATGGGAAAATATCTTCACTAACCCCACGTCAGACAGAGGACTGATTTCCAAAATGTATACAGAACTTAAGCAATTAGACATCAAAATTCTAAATAGTCCAATTAAAAAATGGGGTACTGAGCTAAACAGAGAATTTAAATAGAAGAGTCTCATATGCCCAAAAGACACTTAGGGGAATGTTCAACATCCTTAGCCATCAGGGAAATGCAAATCAAAACGATTCTGAGATACCATCTTACACCTGTCAGTATGTCTAAGATCAAAAACACAAATGACAGCCTATGCTGGAGAGCATGCAAAGTAAGAGGAACAGTCCTCCATTGCTGGAGGGAAGGCAAACTTTTACAACCACTCTGGAAATCAGTATGGAAATTTCACAGAAAATTGGGATTCAACCTACTTTAGAACCCAGTAATACCACTCTTGGGTATATGTCCAAAGGATGCTCACTCATACTACATGGACATTTGTTCAACTATGTTCATAGAAGCATTATTTGTAATAGCCAGAACCTGGAAACAACCAAAGAGTCCCTCAACCAAAGATTGGATAAAGAAAATGTTGTACATTTGCACAGTGGAGGACTACTCAGCAGTAAAAGACAGTGGCATCTTGAAATTTGCATGCAAATGGATAAAACTATAAAAATAGTCCTGATTGAGGTAACCCACACCCAGAAATATGAGCATGGTATGCATTCACTTATAAGTGGATTCTAGCTGTAACCAAATCCTATAGTACATGACCCCAGAGAAGCCAAGTAACAAAGAGAATCCTAAGAGAAACATGTATAGATCCCCATGGGAAGGGAAAAATAGACTAGATCTCCTGAGAAAATTGCGAGTATGTTGATGGGAGGAGAAGGGAGGTTAGAAGGGTAAAAGGAAAGGAGAAGGGAATAGTGGAAGGGAACTAGAGGTAACTGGATAGTTGAGACTGGGAAAAGACAGAGACAGAGAACAAAGAAAGAGATATCTTAATTGCGGGAGCCTTTATGGGATTAGCAAGAAAACTGCCACTAAAGAAATTACCAGGAATCCACTAGGATGACCCCATCTAAGACCCTAAGCAATAGTGGAAATGGTTTCTGAACTGGCCTTGCCCTGTAATCTATTGATGACGATCTCAAATGTCACCATAGACCCTTTATCCAGCAACTGACAGAAGCAGAGGCACAGATCCACAGCAGAGCACTGGGCTGATCTCCCAAAGTCCAGTTGAAGAGTGAGAAGAGTGAGAATATGAGCAAAGAGGTCAAGACCATGATGGGCATACATGATGAAACAGCTTGCCTGAGCTGAAAGAAGCTCACCTACTCTTTCCAGATAGGAAAGGAAGCAGCAGAGGACCGAGTTAGGACTTCTGAATGTGGGTGACATTTGTATCCCTGGGGCTGACTAGGGGACCACTGGCAGTTGGCCAGGATTTATCCTTACTGCTTGTAATGACTTTTTCGAACCCATTCTCTTAGTAGAGATACCTTGCTCATCCTAGATGTAGTATGAAGGACTTGGTCCTTTTTCAAAGCAATATGGCTTACCCTCTGTTAGGAGTTGGAGGGGTAGAGTGGGGGAGTAATGTGGAAGGAATAGGAAGAGGGGAGGGAGGGGCTACTGGGATTGTTATACAAAATGAAAAAAAGATAGTTTTATAATAAAAATTTATAATAGGAGGAAGCTAGTGTGTAAAACCCAAAGATGATGGAGAATACCAATACCCCCACATCCTTCCCCACCACATAGCGCTCTACCTCAACTGGATTGAAGATCATATGAACTAGCAGAAATAGAGGCAGTATACACAGGGCATGTAGTTATGTATGAGATTTAGTACTATAAATAAGAAGTGTACTCATGCACAGATTCCTAACCCAGAAGCTATCTCTAATTCATAACCATTTGCAAATGAAAATTTAGTTTTTTCAAGGAATTGTCATTACTCTCAAAAGTATGCAGCAAGCTAAGCCTAAAAATTTCAAAAATTCAACAGTGAGCTTGGCGGTGGTGGTGCACACCTTTAAGTCCAGCACTCAGGAGGCAGAAGCAGGTGGATCTCTGTGAGTGTGAGGCCAGCCTGGTCTACAAGAGCTAGTTCAAGAACAGGCTCCAAAGCTACAGAGAAACCCTGTCTTGATAAAATACCCCTTTCTAATTTAACAGCATCTTGGAGATTCCTTGTCTCATAATGTCATGTCAGAACTTTACATCCTTTCTTTCCCTTACACCTTATCTTATTTATACATTTTCCAGTTGAGTGTTTTGGGAATTTTGTTTCTTTTGGCTTTTCTTGGGCTATTTGTCTTCTAATTGTTTTTTTTTTCTATTATTCTGTGATAGTTTGTTTTTTCTTATTATATCAAAGTACATTATTTGTTATTATTATCCCTTAAAAACTAGTTTTTTTTTTCTGATGAGAGAAAGAAAAGGTTTGGATCTGGATGGGAAAATGATGGGGGAAATGGTCATAGTGGAGTTGAGACAAACACAACAATACAACTTGGAGATTATTTAAGGAAGACTGTTTTAATAGAAGCATAAGAAAAAAACTTATAAATAGACCCCTATTTTTTAAAATATTCATACGAAAACAACCGTGTTCATTGGGGAAATGTGTGGAGATCCCATGCTAGGTAGTTTCGAATGCAAGGAATCAAATGTAAATAATTAGGGAGAAGTTCATTTTCTGCAAAAGATGTGATAGTTTATGTTCATCATTTGGCAATGCTTCAAAATAATTATTGCTGATAACATGAATCCAACATATCCTGACTACAGAATCAAACACTGTATATGAATCCAGGAACAAAACAACCAAACTAATGATCTCTGAAGTGGTAGACATTGTCACAGAGAACCAAATACAGGTGAATGAAGTCAACATCAATACATTAAGATAAACTGATGACAGCTTTTCACACTCAGAATCATATCATTGTCACTGTGATAATGATTGCCCAAGGAATGCAGCATGGAAACAGTAGTGTAAATATAAAAGCATCATTTTTATGTCACGCATAAGCTACCTATGTCTGCCACATTCCAGATTCTCAAGTGAATTCCATATATGTAGTTTTGTTTTCCATAAGACTATGCCATTCCTAAGTCTACTTTCTCATAACTGAAAAAAACTATGCTAGGCTACGCATTTCATGTGAATGAGCATGTATTTTTGTAAGCCAATAAACCAAGAGAGCCCCGGGCAGAATTCATGCCATATATTTGCATTTTCTGTCTTTATATGAGGATGTGAGTTGGTCTCTGGAGGAATTGGGCATCAGGAAACTACAATATTCCTCTGTCACAATGGAATCCTCCATGATAAGCATCATCAGTTCATTGTGGATCTATGTTTTGAAAAAATTAATGAGCAGGCAAGAACAAAACAAAACAGTGGGAATTTGACACCGTGTAAATAGTATACATTTAAAGACTCAATCATAACTGTCATATTTTAGCACAGACAAGCAAATGTCAAAAAAAAAAATAAACTCCTTAGGCAAGACTATGGGAAGCAGAGAAAATGTGCAACATAAATATATCAACTCTGTAGAAGAAATTGAGCATAGCTGCTGTGCAGAGACATACTTACTATAGAACCATCCATCTCTTCTGAGCTTCTGGTCCTCGATTCTCTCTAGAGGATTTGCTTTTTTTAAAAAGTATCAGTAAATACCATTCACCTGCTACACGCACACTCACCATCTGCAGAGCCTCAGAAATCAGGGAGTATTTATTCCTGGCTTGGTTAAACAGAAACTCATGAAAACAAGAGAGATTAAAATGCTGAGTTTCTCCCTTGCTGAGTTCAAGTGGTCTGCTCATCAGTGAGATCTTGGGCTGCACTGGCCTGTTGTATTCAACCAAGGCAAAGCAGCAGTGGGGAAAGTAAAGCTGAACTCAAATGGAGATCAAAATCTTATGAAGCTTCTCATAACCTCTACCTTGTTTTTACTGGCAATGTTCACAAAGATGTCGGGGCTGCTGATTAGATTAATGAATAGAAGCTGTGGAATGAAGACAAGTGAAAGCAATTTTATTTCAACATGCAGTTGTTTGTGACTTTGAAATTTTGAAAGAACTGCAAGTATTTTCGGCTTTTTTCAATGGAAGCAGTAGAGTTCAAAATGATTCAACATATTCCCACAGTATGTTATGATACATTCTTATGGACTCATTCTGATATTAAAAGCAATGGATTAAGAAAATGTGCCACATTTACACATTAGAGTAGTATTCGGTTGTAAAAAACAATGACATCTTGAAATTTGCATGCAAATGAATGGAACTAGAGAAAACCATCCTGAGTGAAGCAACATAGACTCAGAAAGTTGAATATGATATTAGTCACTCATAAGTGGATACTAGTTGTAAAGCAAAGGATATTGTGCCTACAGTCCATGATCCTAGAGAAGCTAAGTATCATGGTGAACCCTAAGAAATACATAGATCCACCTGGAAAGACAAAAAAGACAAGATTACCTGACAAAATTTGGAGCATGGGTGTGGGGGGGAGTAGGAAGGGCAGAAGGGGAAAAGGAGGAGAGGAAGGGAAAAGCAGAGAGAGGAAGAGAACTTGAGAGAACAGGATAGTCAAGATGGAGGATTTCTGAGAATTTCTCTAGAGCCAGGTTTCTTGATTTGTCCCTTCTGCTTCTACTGTCTTTTTTGGAACTTTTTCTCTTTGGATGGATATTCTCTTTAGATGGATAGTTTTCTCAGCCTAGATACAGTTGGGAGGGCCTTGGACCTTCCCCAAAATAATGTGCCTTACTCTCTCTGAGGAGTGGATGGGAGGTGAGCTGGGATGTGTAAGGTGGAGAGAATGGGAGGAGGGGTGGGAATGGGAACTGGGATTGGTATGTAAAATGAAAAAATTGTTTTCATTTTAAGTAAATAACAGAAAGGAAAAGAAAATATAATTAAATTTAAAAAGTTAGGGCTTTCTGACAATTTCCTGAAGCAGGTCAGAAGCACCACATGTCCCTCCATGGAGGAAAGAGCAGCTTCATATCTGAAGACCTATGAAGGCACACGGAGAGGACATGAGCAAAAAGCCCTCTCTATTTGCATTACCTTGCTTGACTCTTCTTAATTTTATTTTGTCCCATGCTCTATAATGCTCCACTTTCCATCAACTCTGGTAGAAAATCTCAGGTTTAAGCACTGTTGAAGGCTTCCCTTCCTCAGGAAGGTTCTGGAGTTGTGAAAGCTTGTGCTAGGGAAGTCTTCATGTTTTTCTCTCCTTAAACTCTGTTATGTTGTGGAGTCTCCAACAGGAACCTTAGATGTGTAGAAGGAAAAAGTAGTTTTTCCTCTGCATTCGCTGTGATTCTTCTAAACTTCTTATTTGTCAGCCAAATGATAATGCTTTCCTTTAAAAAAAAAAGTGCTCTCCTCTTCAAAAACCTCTCCTATTAGAGACACCATAAAGCTGCTTATCTCCCTTCTAAGGGTACATTGGAGGTGTGTTAATTGGATGCAATTGGACCCTATAAGCTCATATGGATCTTATATTATTAGGGGTGTGCCCTTGTCGGAGCAAGTGTGTCCTTGTTGGGGGATGTATGTCATGGTTTTGGAGAGCTTTGAGGTGTCATATACTCAAGCCATGTCTAGTGTTTCAGAGCATGTTTTCTTCCCTGTGGGATCGAGATGTAGCTCCTTCTCCATTTTCAGATCCTTCTAAAAAACCATGTCTGCCTGCATGCATTATAGTGATGATAATGGACTATAAACCTCGGAACCTGTGAGCCATGCCCTATTAAAGGTTTTCCTTCATTAGAGTTGCTGTGGTTATGGTGTCTCTTCACAGCAATAAAAACACTAGTACAGGTATCCAAAATACAGAAGAGCCCACAGTGAATACAGAAACAATAATGAATTCTTCTTAAAATTAAGTAACTAATATCTGGCCAGCCTGTTCTATTGAGTGAGTTCCGGGATAGGCTCAAAGCTACAGAAAAAATAGCTTGTCTCAAAAAAAAAAAAAAAAAAAACAAATAAAATTAAGTAACTGAGTCACAAAGTTCCCATGTTTCAGTCAGGTGCTAGGGTACTTCACTGTCAAATATTTATTCACTGAAAGAAAGAATATGAAATTCCTCTTAAGATGACCGTTCCGTGAAGATGAGGAAAACATTTATGGAATTGCGCAATAAGAATCACGGGCTTTATGTAATTCTTCCTAAGGAAGGAAAAAGAAGGCAATTACAAGCACAGGTGAATCAACTGCGCCAGGTCCATTATCTTCTTTTGCAGAAAAAAATGCTTCTAGTCCAATGTCAAAATCTCAATTTCTCTGACAGTGACTTCCTCACTCTTTTCTTTCAAAAGATAAAAGTTTCCATCAGATTTTAATGCTATTGAGCTGTGACCTTTAACATAGACAATTTTACAATTCTGTGAGAATTTCGTCCATGCGTACAGAGTACTTTGATCATATTTCCTTCATTCCTCTTAAATGATTCCTGATCCACTCTCTTATTTACAACATTCCTAACCCCATGTCTTTAGTTTTGTTTTAAATAGCCTACCTAAGGCAACCCTGTATACCCATATGATGTCAAAACCTTGTTAGCTATTATCTTTAAGAAGTGGAGCCCAGGTAAGGAGAGGTTTTCTGGCACCTGAGGAAAAACCTGTGCACTGCCCAGTGCTCTCTCTTATACCATTCTGGCAGGACACTGCTGTGCTTGGATTTCTCGATTCCTGGTTCATGAGTTTCCCCCTTATTAATTAAAAATAAAATTGCTGTATCCTTTAGTTAGCCTGGTTATTTCAACATCCATATGCTCATCTGTAAGAGCCGTCACTAAGTTTGCTCAACAAACTTAGGCATTCACACCCTAAATTAAACTGACCCTTCCTCCTCCAAATGCCATCAACTGTCACCAATTTCTCAGTAATGCGTGGGAGCCTGTGAGCGCCTTTCTCTTCCATGCTTGAGTGTTGACTGGCTTGACTTTGGAGTTCATGAGTACGGTAGTCTTGTCCTGTCTAGAGGGTAATGTTTTATTTCAAGTACTCTAATATGCTACAAGCATTTCAGAGATAGTAAAATTTGACATAAATTTTGACTAAGTGTTGACAAGAAATCTGAAGAAACTGTTAATGTTTTTAATTTAACTGTTTATATTCCTACCTCCATGAGTTATAATTAAACTAATCAAGGCATTACTGTATCATGAATGTTGCTTTGTATACTTGAAAAGATTTGAGATAATTTCTTATATCTACATAATTTCTAAAATGCAAAACCAGAAGCTGAATGTAAAAAAAGACCACTGGAAACTGAACTGAGCCTACATCCGTACTCTTGATATTCCAGATAACCATGATTGCATTCGGTGCTTGCAAGCTGGTCAGCCAGAAATCTGGGACACAATTTTGTACTGAACCCAGTTCCTCTATTACAGATTATCGGAGAGATTTACATTAAATATGATGATTATCCTTAGTACTTGAACTGGCATTGTGGAGACCATTAATTTTGGAGGGATACATTGCTCAGCCTAGATATTGGAGGGAGGGCCTCAATCCTGCCACAAACTGATGTGACAGACTTTGTTGCCTCCACTTGGGAAACCTTATACTCTGAGAGCAGTGAATGGGAGGCTGGGGTGGAAGGAAGGAGGAGAGAGCAGGAAGAGGGGAGGGACTGGAATGTGGGATATGTGTGTGAAATGAGAAAAGATTGTTCTAAAAATAAATTTAATAAAAAAGAAAGTAGGCGATAATCTAGTTGGAGGAAATAGATCTTTGGGAACATACTTGAAAGGATATATGTTGAGATTTACCCCACCCTGCCCATCCCTCCTCATGAGTGATAATGGATTATAACATATGAAATTGTTTTAACATAAGTATTATCACCCTGTAAAAATATCATATACAATGTGGGCTTGATTTATCAAAGAAGGGTCCTCATTGTACTATTTCTTTTCTTCCCATGATGACATGTAATGGCAATCATTAAAGCATTAACAAATAGAGGCTTTCCTCACATATTGTCAGGGTTCCTCCTGTATTTAATTTTCCTTATTCTGACATTTCTTGATTAACGTTCTGGAGTGAACCACCTCATCTGAACCTTTCAACTGCACGTACATTTCATCTCATCAACTTGCTGCATCTCCTCTTTTCTGATAGGATTATAAGCTAATCATTAAATAAGATGTCTTTGGGTTGGTGAGTTCAGTGCTAGAAACCCCCCTCTATGCAATGATATCCCTCAAACACAAACAAGATCAGTTCAATATATTCTAGGAAAGTCTATAAGCTGGCATCAGACATTGGTAGGAACCACTGTAAGTCTTAAATTCTCTGTTTCTTTCTTTCTTTTCTCTAAAATATGTCCATAAAAGTTAGGGATTGGGGATTTAGCTCAGTGGTAGAGTGCTTGAATAACAAGCACAAGACCTTGGGTTTGGACTTCAGTTCTGGAAAAAAAAAATGGGCTACTTTTTATTTTCATAATATCTAGCATGTTACATATTTCTGGACCAGAATCACTTGCTTCTACATTACAATAACCTGTATCAGCATGCTAGAATTCATCATGTTTTGTCAAACTTTTCTGTATTATCTGCTGTATCCAGGGTTCCTTGCTTTTTTTCTGGAGTTCTACACAAAACCTGGAGATTTCTTTAGAGAGCTTTTGAGGGGCCTAAAATGCCAGGGCTGCCTGAATAGCCATTATTTCTTCCACCTAACCTCACTTATCAGTCTTAATTAAAAGCAGGACCACTGAGAAACAATTGGAATGGAACTAAATGTGAGGGCTATTTCTGGGATAAATGGCCCAGATTCAAGTTCTTCAAATTCTGAGTTCTTCACCCATACCTAGTTTTGTTGACCTATATGTGAAAATGGAGTCCATCCTTCCTCCAGTGGAAACAATAAAATATGAAAACTGTATATACGCTATCATCTATCTATGTATCTATCTATCTTCTATCTATCTATCTCTCTATCTATCTATCTATCTATCTATCTATCTATCTATCTATCTATCTATCTATCTATCACCTATCTATCTTCATCCATCCATCCATCCATCCATCCATCCATCCATCCATCCATCCACACATCCATCCATCCGTCTGGCTTTTGTTCTCCATATAATCCCACCCAAAATATTGGTAACCTATATCTTCTCCAACACTTGCTTAAATGTAACATTCCTTAAATCTCTGACTCTGTGAAACTAAAAATATTGTGGAAAGGATCTTGGATAAAAAAGTAAGTTGTACTTAAAAGAAAAGAGCGACATCTAACATCTTTACAAACACATTATCTTAGTCTGTTTATTTATCTGAAAAATTTAATAAAAATAATGAATTCAATTAGTTGGTATATTCAGTTTTTATTGCTTCTCTGCCACAAAGTTCACAAAATCTTTTTCTTACTAAGCAAATTTTGTCCAGAGGTAAAATCTGTAGAGTTTTCTAAATGGAAATGAAAAGATATGAACAAAGCCAGAAAATAGACTTATCATAAATCAGAAGGTTTGTGGAAGATAAAGAATCAAGATCATATGTGAACCTGCAGTATCCATTAAATTTCCTTAGGACAAAATTCAGTACATATATAATTACAATGAAATTGTCTTTTGGAATAAAAGTGATAGAAGATGCCACTAAACTCTCTGTTGGAATAAAGGTGATAGAAGACGCCACTTAGGTTCAACCTTTTATACAGAGAAAAGAAAAATCCACGCTAGTTCTTGCCTTTGAATCTTATAATGGCCTGCAAAGAGACTATCTTAGTCAGGAAGTATTCTCTCTCTCCACTGCTGATGTACAAAAGACTTTCAAAAAAATCAATGAAACATTCTGGTAAAGCTTGGCACATGAGAGTGTAGGCTATGAGAACAGATGGGATTAATCTGAGTGCTATAGAAGTGGGAATAAAGATCATACACTTACTTAAACCTCCTTGACAAAAAGGTACATAATCTAATGCAATGTTCATGAATCATTTCTGATGGACTGGCTCAAAGGAAGCACCAGAATGCTTGGTTATCACTATCAGAGGTCTCACAAATATCATGGACTGGAAGATGATGAATGAAAGGTTTTCCTGAAAAACTATGTATGAGACAAGCAGTGTTTATGACCGCGTCACTGAGCATGATACATGGAGCTGTGCTTACAGAGGAGGTGAACAATAAAGTTTGCTTCACCAGGGACTTCAGGACTGGTGTGCAGCTTTAGTGTCTTTGCAGAGCTCCATTGTAGACTGCGCTCTTGTGGAACCAACTAACATTTTAAGGAAAGGGTGAAGTATTATGTAACAATTCTCCCTTTTTGACATAGTTTCTGTTATTTTTGAGATTATAATTGAATTTTTCCTTCCCTTTCATCTATGCAAACCCTCCCTACACTCTCCCTTGCTCTGTTTCTCATTTATGACCTCTCTTTTCATTTATTGCTGTTACATGCATGTACATATATGCATGCAGCTGTACAGTCCTAAATGTAAACCAATCATTCTTTATAGCTAGCATGTAAGCTTTCCAGACTCACTGTTTGATAAGGGATTTACAACAGGTGTGTTCTTCTCTAAGTAGGAGTATTTCCTTAACTCTCACAAAGTTCTACGGAAAGAGGAAGGAAGTTCATAAGACTCAGCATTTAAACCATGGCCGGGAAGGCTGGAGCTAAAAGATTAATAAGGACCTTCTGCTCTCAAACTTACATAGGTGGTAAGTAAGGAGAACTGAAGAAATGAGAACCTCTGTCTCTGTCAGTTGCAAGCAAACCATGCAGACATTTTCATGGTTCTAGTTTTCCTGAGTCCCCCATTCTGATGGGAGCCTTTATGATACCACACATTTGAGTTATTCATACTGCTGTAAGTAATCCTGTACCTATATTTCTGTATTAATCTCAATAAACTCATTAACTTGAGGGAATAGGAATGACACAGTCTTCCCTGGGAGGCAGATAAAGAAAGCAGGAACTGATAGGTAATAGAAATGGCCATCTTTGAGCTTTCTTTTTATTTTCTGTACTGAGACAAAAGCTTAGGAGGCTTTTTTTCCCACCAGCTGGTTGTCTCCTCCAGCTGTCTGGTTCAGGACAGATAGGTTCACAGTCAGTTAGTTCTGAACATGGTCACCTGAAGCTGCAGGTGATCATAGTTCTTGTGAGTGAGCAGTAGCTAGGTCATGCCCTAAGACAACATGTCACAGCAGTCCTCCTCACCCTCAGGTAGGACATTCAGGACCCACTTCCATGATGTTTCCCTGTGTCTAGGGGGAACAGTTGGTCTAAAGGTCTTATTTAGGAATGAGCATTCAGGGGCACTCCAACATTTTGAAATTATGAGGCTGTGCATTCCATAAAGCAGTGCACTCCATAAAGAAGAACCTCTGACCAAGCCTGACAGCTGAAGAGAACTATTTGTAGAAATGGAAATATTTACAAAGCAGTGAAGGGGAAGCCCCAGCCAATCACCTTGTTTGGAGGGCGGGTACCCCTTAGGCCAATATTTACCTATAAATCTGGCAGGTGTGCTCCCCACCCGCTCTCTTGGTTCCAGCGCTTGATTCCTGCTCTGTTGACTAGGCTCCTTTCCTGACGGTTGGTGCTTTGTGAGTTTTAACCCCAAAATAAATAGCCCTTTAAATACTAACTGGTGTGGGATTGTTTTGCGCATCAAAGCAGTTACTCTTGTCATGCAGTGTAACAACAGTAACATCATTTTTCAAAAAGTATATGGCTCATCCAGCCATGGTTTTTTGACCATGGACACAGGACCAGGTACTAATTCCTACCTAGACTGCAGGCCTCACCAGATCAGTAGGAAGTTAAATACACAACTGTCAAGTCACTATTGCACCAGTGATTTTCTCATATTCTGTATGCCCCATTTAAATGATATTTTCTTATGCTGAAATAAAAAGTTTTAATTTCATAAGATCCTATTTGTTGATTTTTGGTCTCATGTACTATTGGACAAGAGTCCTATTCAGAAACCCCTTAACTGTGCTTAGAAGTTGGAAGATTTCTCTAATGTGTCCTTTGGAATTGGTAGGGTATCAGGTCTCATTTTGACATCCATGACAGTTTGTGTATGGTTGATGATAAAGAGCAGAGTTTTATTGTCTGCATGCTGAAAACAATATCCATAATCAGCATATCTAAGACAGTATCTCAAAGGCAACATACACATGAAATACAAATATGTGTGCAAAGTTACCCTAGTTACGCACGAGTACTTTCTGCTTACCAAGTGGACCATGTTGAGGTACTCAGGCTTGGAGTAATACAAGGTCAAGCTCTGACCACTCAAGATAAGTCATGGCAACCACTTGCATTACAATACATTTACAACAAAACTTATAACCTGGCTTAAGTACTCTAGATTTTGTGGTCATTTTCTTGGGTCCCAGACTCATTTCTCACAAAGTAAAGTAATATTTAGAGTGTTCCATAATTCCAGGTTTGAGTGCCTTTTTAGTGATTACATTTTTTGCCAACTCTAAATTTTTTAAATGCTGCAAAGGAAGTGGGAAAAAATATGCTATGGTCATTGTAAACTAAGACATACTAGGTACTGTGGATGCTATAATGATAGATATGACTGAAAATTTACCATACATATACCAGCTGAATCACTCCTGGATGAGTGTACTTAACAAGTGAGTTCACTATACTGAATCACATATATGTGTGCATGAGTTTGTGTTTAATTGTTATCTCTACACTTCATATAAGAGATGATTCAGGGAATGAGCTTAGATAACCACCAATATATGAATGGATAAAGAAAAGATAATATGCATAAGTAATGCAAGATAATCCATCAATGAATAAAATCATAGAAAAATTACGTAATTCTCAAGAAAACTGTTGCAACTATGTATAATTAAGTCAAAGAAATAGACAACTCCCCAAAATACAAATAACACACATCTTCTCTCATAAATGGAATCTAGAAAAAAATATGAAAGGAGGATGAAAAATTTTGTAGGACTGTGAGGGCAAATATTTTAGATGGATGGAGTATAACAGGAAGACAAGGGGGTGTATATGAACACATTACTTATTTTATATAATTAAAATATACAGAATAATAAGATTAATTTTGTACTTACAATTTCTTACCTTCAACTCTACTATATACCATAATCTCTGTTCTCTTTCAAGTTTGTGTCCTTTATTCATGCATTGCTATTTTGTACATAAATTTGTATACACATATATTCCTAAGTACAAAGAGACCAATCCATGCAATGTTACTATTCTATATGTTTTCAGGGCTGTCTATATGTCTATATGTTTTCAGGGTTTTCAGGACAACCAATTTATGTGTTCCTCTTTGGGAAGGCCACCTCTCCCACTCCCTGCTTTACTAAATGAATAAAGTTCTTTTTTTGATGCTGTCGCCTTGTAGCTTTTCCTTGGCCAGTTTTGCATGTCCATTGGTATCATCCATCTATCTCACAGTGATTTTAACCACAACTATACAAAGTTTAAAGTAATCCATGTAGTGTGTCATTCTCTTTCCCACCAGCTCATCCATGGAAGTGTTCACACTTATGATACTCTACTATTAGAGAATAGACTATCACAACAAAATGCAATATAAATTGGACAAAATGTTTAAGAGTTTTGTTGCAAAGACACAAATTAAAAGACTTTAAGTTTAAAACAAGCTAATATTTATTTATAAATCACAAAAAATCAAAGAAAAATAATGTTTATATAGAGTATAATTTCATTGCATAAGCAACCATATTCCAAGAAATTAAATGTGCATCAAAATCTGAACTAGTTTGAGATTGGCTGTTTTTGTCACACATTATCTTAACCTACAGTCAAGAAATGTTATTGGTCAATTTACTCCTACTAGAAATATTTACCTATTCATAGTAATTAATTCTTGACTAGTATGTTTACAACAATAATGCATAAATTCTGTTTACAACAAATGTTTGATGTCAATAAAGTTCAAATCTGGATTCAATGTTTCTAAATTCCTAAGAACTGCATAGCTGTCTAAGTATTCACTAAGATTTGAAAATTAATTGAAGGATGTGAGTCTGTAATAAGCTGGCTAATGCATGAAGATCTGTACAATGAATTAATGTGAGGTACACTAAGAAATTTCATGAAATGTACCCATCCCATGCATTTTGTGATGCTTTCTAAGACTTGAATTTGTGTGAAAGGACTTGTCACATTCTTTACATTTGTAAGGTTTGTCAACAATATGGAGTTTGTGATGAGTGTGAAGAGATGAGACCTGGGTAAAGGACTTTCCACATTCTTGACATCTGTAAGGTTTCTCACCAGTATGGATTCTGTGATGAGTATGAAGATTTGAGACCTGGGTAAAGGACTTGCCACATTCTTGACATCTGTAAGGTTTCTCACCAGTATGGGTTCTCTGATGAGTTTGAAGACCTGAGGCCCAGGTAAAGGACTTGCCACATTCTTGACATCTATAAGGTTTCTCACCAGTATGGGTTCTGTGATGAGTGTGAAGAGCTGATGCACAGGTAAAGGACTTGCCACATTCTTGACATCTGTAAGGATTATCACTAGTATGGAGTCTGTGATGAAGATGAAGATTTGAGACCTGGTTAAAGGACTTTCCACATTCTTGACATCTATAAGATTTCTCAACAGTATGGGTTCTGTGATGAGTTTGAAGACCTGAGGCCCAGGTAAAGGACTTGCCACATTCTTGACATCTGTAAGGTTTCTCACCAGTATGGAGTCTGTGATGAGTGTGAAGAGCTGATGCACAGGTAAAGGACTTGCCACATTCTTTACATTTGTAAGGTTTCTCACCAGTATGGAGTCTGTGGTGAATGTGAAGAGTTGTGCTATGGTTAAATGACTTGCCACATTCTTGACATCTGTAAGGTTTCTCACCAGTATGGATTCTATGGTGAGTATGAAGATTTGAGACATGGGTAAAGAACTTTCCACATTCTTGACATCCATAAGGTTTCTCACCAGTATGGGTTCTTTGATGAGTCTGAAGACTTGAGGCCCAGGTAAAGGACTTGCCACATTCTTGACACCTGTAAGGTTTCTCACCAGTATGGATTCTCTGGTGAGATTGAAAGTTTGCATGATGTGTAAATGACTTGCCACAATCTTTACATTTGCCTTCCTTCTCTTTGGAATTAATTCTCTTATGCATAGTGGGGCATGCATATCTTTTGAAGCACTTTCCACATTCTATACAATTGTTTTGTCTATCTTCATTTTGATTGTTTATATAATGCCTCCCTTGTTTTTGGTCATGCTGAAACAAAAAGAAGGTGTGTTACAATCAAAATCATCCTTACAATTATCATGTATATATTGTCTCTTAGAAAAGTTAGACTTCTTCTATGAACTTATATAATGAGTAAAGATATACTGTGATTTGACGTTTTGAAAATTTGTCCCTTTATGATCAGAATTCTGAAAACTATTCTTCTTAGAGTTCCTAGGAAAGGCTTTAATAGCATCATTAAATGTGTAATGTTTCTCATGACTGAAAATTCTATGATATATTTTCAGTCTCATTTGATTGAGAAAAATTTCTCATGTTTATCTCATCAATAGCTTGCAACAAAATGTAAAATTTTTTTTGAGAAAACTCTAGTGAATGTTTAATAGAATACACCTCATTCAGTTTTCAGATTTTTTGATTTTTTTTGTAGAAAAAAACATGTTTTAAAACTTATTTTTTTTTAACTGAAGAAAGTGTTTCTATAATTGTAAGGGATCTAATGTGAACTCTTTCAAGATAAGGTAGAAATTATTGACCTTTATTTCTAGTACTGCCCAGGATGGCTGATGAACAGAGATTATTTCCATCATGACATAATCCATTCCCTTTTCTTTCTTCACGAAATATTAAAATCATCCTTAAATGGGAGGTTTTAAAGTCACTACTTACAGCTATTCCTGATACCAACTTCTGGATACAATCTTGTCTATTCTCCTGTGAAAATAGGTCTTGCGTTTGATGAGAATATGAAACTGGAAGAAAGAAAAATATATAATTATTATAATTAGTATACTTAGGTGAAATGTTTTCAGATATATAAGTGACACAGTTTTATACATACGTAGACATATATGCAAGATGGAATATTATATAAAATAAACTTCAAATCATTTATTCTAATAAAACAGTCTTCTTAATGTAAATGGATAGAATATATTTTATAACATACATTAAATACATTATAAAGATGGAAGGATTGAGTTTATATTACCTTAGAGTTTCCAATCATAATTTTCAGAATAATTAATGAGATTATGTTGGGTTAAGTGAAATGACCCAATATAATCACATATCTGAATACATAGCCTAATGTTGGTGGATATTTATGGGTAGGATAAAGAGGTATCAACTTACTGGAACAGCTATGTCCTTGGACACTGACTTTGAGAATTTTAAAGCCTTCTCATAACAACAGTTAACTATCTACTTCCTCTTGTGGATCTAGATGGGACCTCTCACTGATGCTCTAACCCTTGGCAACTGCTACCTCTGATTCATCATCATAGATCTTTCTTTTATATATTGCCTTTATCTTGGAATTTTATCACAGCAATAGGTAAGTAACTAATCTATAAACAAAGACTATAACCCAAGTGCAAAAAAATTATACTCATGAAATTGCTTTATCTCAATGAATTTAACTCATCTCCACAATCTCTTGAAATGAACAAATTGAATAATATTAAGAAAGAAGACAGAATATTAATTAATAAGGTAAGAAAAAATGATGAACTGGAAACAGTTACTACTAACTGGTCTACAGAGAATCATGTATACCCAACGAAGAGATCCATAAAATATCAGACATCTAGGTTGTTTCCAGGTTCTGGCTATTACAAACAATGCTGCTATGAACATAGTTGAACAGATACTTTTGTCATAAGATAGGGCATCTCTTGGGTATATTCACAAGAGTGGTATTACTGGATCTTGGGGTAGGTTGATCTCAAATTTCCTGAGAAATCGCCACACTGATTTCCAAAGTGGTTGCACAAGTTTACAACCTAGATGCCCTTCAATGGAAGAATGGATGAAGAAAGTGTGGAATATATACATATTAGAGTACTACTCAGTGGTAAAAAACAATGACTTCTCAAATTTTGCATGCAAATGGATGGAAATAGAAAACACTATCCTGAGTGAGGTATCCCAGACCCAAAAAGAGAAACATGGGATGTACTCACTCATAATTGGTTTCTAGATATAAATAAAGGACATTGAGCATATAATTTGTGATCCTAGGTGTTGTAATATAAGCGGCAGGGCTCTCTGTTGTAATATGAGTGGCAGGGCTGTGTCCCCGGCACCCGGCTGCCTGCATGACTTACTTATGCCCTGAAATAATTACACGGAAGCTGTATTTTTTCGAACACTGTCTAGCCCATTAGTTTTAGCCTCTTATTAGCTAGTTCTTACATATTGATCTAACCCATTTTTAATATTTTGTGTAGCACCATGAGCTAGCTTATCAGGAAAGATCTTAACCTGCGTCTGTCTGGAGTGGGAGAATCATGGCGACTCCTGACTCAGCTTTTTCCTTTCAGCATTTTTTTTGTTTACTCCACCCACCTAAGGGTTGGCTATCAAATGGGCCTAGGCAGTTTCTTTATTAATTAACCAATGAAAGCAACAGATTAATACAAGACCCACCTCCATCATTTCCCCTTTTTCTGTTTAAACAAAAAAGAAAGGCTTTTACTTTAACATAGTAAAATTACATATAACAAAACGGTTATCAAGCAAGAATTACAGTTACAATATTTATATCTATTTTATCTTTTATTATAAGTAAGGAAAACTATAACTATAACTAACCATTTTTTAACTCCATCAAAGACTCCAGAAGGATATAATATTACCTAAGCAAACAAGAGATAAGAAACTTTAAACTTTAGAAATGACAGAGACATCTCGCTGCCTGGACAGTCACCCAAAGTTCTTTTGTACCATTGGGGTATCAATCTTTGGCCTACAGGCCCATAGTATACAGCAGACACATTTTTATGAAGCAGGAAATTCCAAAGACAGTTTAGTCACTATCTGCTGTGTTGGGTGCCACTCTGTTGTAATATGGAGCGGCAGGGCTCTCTGTTGTAATACGAGCGGCAGGGCTGCGTCCCCGGCACCCGGCTGCCCGCATGACTTACTTATGCCCTGAAATAATTACACGGAAACTGTATTTTTTTGAACACTGTCTAGCCCATTAGTTTTAGCCTCTTATTAGCTAGCTCTTACATATTGATCTAACCCATTTTTAATATTTTGTGTAGCACCATGAGCTAGCTTATCAGGAAAGATCTTAACCTGCGTCTGTCTGGAGTGGGAAAATCATGGCGACTCCTGACTCAGCTTTTTTCTTTCAGCATTTTTTTTTTGTTTACTCCACCCACCTAAGGGTTGGCTATCAAATGGGCCTAGACAGTTTCTTTATTAATTAACCAATAAAAACAACAGATTAATACAAGACCCACCTCCATCACCTAGGGAAGCTAAATAAGAAGGTGAACCCAAAGAAAAACGTATAGTCATCCGCCTGGATAGGGGAAGTAGACAAGATTGCCGGGCAAAAACTGGGAACTTGTGGGTGAGGTGGCATGGGGCAAAGGGGAAATGGGGTGAGAAACGTGAGAAGGGGAGGATGGGGGGAGCTTGGGGGAATGGGATGGTTGGGATATAGGAAGGGTGGATACGGGACCAGCGAAATATATATCCTAATTAAGGGAGCCATATTAGGGTTGGCAAGAGACTTGACTCTAGAGGGGCTCGCAGGTGTCCAGGGAGATGTCCCCAGTGGGAACCTTGGGCAACTGAGGAGAGGGAACCCGAAATGATCCTATCCTATACTGATGAATATCTTGCATATCACCTTAGAACCTTCATTTGGCAATGGATCGAGATAGAGACAGAGACCCACATTGGAGCACCGGACTGAGCTCTTAAGGTCCAAATGAGGAGCAGAAGGAGGGAGAACATGAGCAAGGAAGTCAGGACCACAAGGGTTCACCCACCCACTGTGACAGTGGAACTGATCTATTGGGAGCCCACCAAGGCCAGCTGGATTGGGACTGTATAAGCATGGGTTGAAACTGGACTCTCTGAACATGGCAGACAGTGAAGGCTGATAAGAAGCCAAGGACAATGGCACTAGGTTTCGATCCTAATACATGAACTGGCTTTGTGGGAGCTTAGCCTGTTTGGATGCCCACCTCCCTGGACCTAGATAGAAGTGGGAGCACCTTGGTCTTCCTGCAGGGCAGGGAGTTTGGACTGCTTTTCAGTGTCGAGAGGGAGGGGGAATGGAGTAGGGGGAGGAGAAGAAGAGTGGGGATAGGGGGAGGGGAGTGGGGGAGGGGGCAATATGTGGGAGGAGGGGGAGGGAAATGGGAAACGGTGAGGAGGCGGAAATTTTAATTAAAAAGAATAAAATAAAATAAAAAGAAAACATGAGATAAAAAAATATCAGACATCAAGGAAATTCACTAGGGCTGATTTTTTTTTTATCAGAGATACATTTTTTTCTTTTTCTTATACAGAAAATAGATGCTTTTATGAAATATATTCTATGACTATCCCTCAAATGTCCTGAGATCATCCCCATCTTTATTTATGTCTGAATTTACCCAATTTCAGTCACTTCTTCAAAAACAAATAGGCATCTAAAGAATAACAATAAAATAATATAATCAGAATTAAAGAAATCAGATAGGATCAGAAAAGAATGGGAAATAAAGAAAAAGCAAAGTAAGCATTTGTAGAGAGAAAGACACACATTTGTACCCACAAAATTGCATAAAACAAAGCAAAACAAAACTCTAGAAGGTGTAATGTACATAAAGATACCATAAGGTCATAAATAAAAATAAATTCCCAAACTAAACATTATGGGAGGAAAAGAATGTACAAAAATTTCATTGAGTTGTGTTGGTGATATCCTTCAAGTGCTGGTTATGGGGAATTCCTGCAAGTGTTACTTTTATCCCTCCTGAGACTCTCTTGGAGAAAACTATATTTTCATTGGAGACTTAGGGTCTGTTGGAAATAGCTTAGATAAAATTAGGATTAAAAGCTCTTAATTTTCAAGTGCATTTTTCTAGATTCTTTTACAAAATGAATGTAATAGATGAGTGAACATAAGTTAGTATCTACAATTTGATTTTTGATCAGTATATCTGTTTTTCAGCCATACCATTATTGTACAAAAAATAATTATTATAAAAATGTAGTATAATTTAAAACTCTGAATGGTATATTGTTTATAGTTTTATTTTTTATGGTTGTTTAAGCTATTGTGTGTTTTTTGTTTGTTTTATCTACATGATGCTGAAAACTGTGTTTTTGAGATCTGAGAAGAATTGTGTTAGATTTTGAATTGGTTTTCACTGAATCAGTATATTACTATATCAATTGTCCAATCCTTGAGCATGTATATTTTTCCATCTTCCAATATCTTTTTCAATTCATTTTTAATGTCTTAAAGTTTTTATAAAGGTCTTTCACTATTTTAGTTCAAAATTACCCAAAACTATTTTTTGAGGTTATTGTAAAAGGCATCATTTCCCTGAATTCTATTTAAGACTTTTTTCATTTGTATATAGGAGGGCTACTGATTTTCATTAATTTTGCATTCCTATCCTTGGTGAAAGTGTTTTTCATTTGGACAAGTTTCTTCATAAAGTTCTTAGAGTATTTCATACATAAAATCATAGAATCTGCATATAACATTCTTTTGATTTGTTCCTTTGCTATTAGTCACTTCTAGATCTTCTTCATTTGTGTTCTTGTTCAAGCTAAGATTTCAAGTACTGTATTGAATATATATAGAGAGATTGAGTACTTGCATTGTTCCCTTTTTTAGTGGAGGGGCTTTGAATTCTCTCCATTTAGTTTGATGTCGGCTATACACTTTCTGTGAATTGCATCTTTTAAGTACAGGTATATTTCTTGTACCCCTAATATCTCCAAGACTTCTATCAAGAAGGGCTGCTAATATTGTCAAAGGCTTTTCTGTATCTAATAAGATGAACTTCTGGAATTTGACTTTAAGTATGTACAAGTGGTAGATTGCATTTATTGGTTTTGAATTTTTTATCTATCCCTACATATCTTGACATAAAGCCTATGGTAGATTATCTTTTTGATATGTTCTTGGATATACGATGCAAATATTTTATTGAGGACTTTTGTATATATGTTCATAATGAAATTGGCATATATTTCACTTACATTTTGGGTGTATACATGGTATAGGTATCAAGGTAACTGTCTTCATGAAAAGATTTCACAGTGTCTGATGTTTTTATTTTGTAGAGTAATTTGAGGAGTATTCATGCTAATGCAAGAAGCATTATTAAAATATAGAAGGTACCAACTACTACCATTATTCTGCTTGGTATTAAAATTATTTTTAATGTTCTATTGATTTACCCACAGACTGTTGCATCTCTAAGCCTTCATTCCCAAACATCTAGTAGAATTTGACAACTAAAGATGACTCACAGATGGACATGTTATAAACAATAAGAAAATATTTAATTTTAACGAGTATGTTTATAGCAAATTTATTCCACGGACTGTTCAGAGCTCATTCAGGATAGAGTAATAATACATAAAAAGGCAGGAAGTCATGAATGACTATAAGAAAATAGTGCTTTCTGTACAAAACATGACAGCCCATATAAACTGAAGTAATTAGGATAGACCTGTGCAATCCCAAGCCAGATTAAAATCCTTGGGAGACAGTAAGAAGGGACCTGGAGATCCAGGCATTGCTGAGAAGCTACTATCATTTAAAGATGCTTGGAGAAAGGGAATAATATTGATTTTAAGAATGTATAGCTCCTGATTGTTCAACCATATTGTAGGTCATGCTCAACACCCACAATTTTATGAGAATTTCAGATTGAACACTGTGAATGTAAAAACAAGAAGAGGAGAAAAACCCGAAGATGTCTGGAGGAAGTGGAACATGGGAAGAGTGGAGAGTTGAATTGGGTCAAATGACACTGCAAGGTATTCTTAAATCACTAATAAAAGTATTAAAAGTAAAATATTGTGGATATCCAAATTTGTTTCTCCCAACAAATTCCAATACAGATGTAAAACACAAAGGAAAACAAGTGCACATAGAACATTCATGTGGAAATTAACATATAAATTTTGATATTCATACATCAGTAGGTGACATTAAATTAGACCAATAACATATATGGCCCTAAACAAGTATTAATTTTTAAGAATATTTTGCGAAAATAGAAAAAGTTACATTTAAGTTCTATAGTATCTGACACAAAGAATGAACTCTACAATCTTCCAAAATAAATACAACTATCAGATTTATATTTCCTGATTTTATGTGAGACTACACAACAGTGAAAACCATGTAATTCTGTCATGAGAGCAGACAAACAGACATGAACAGGAACAGAGCAATACTCCTTTAAACATTGTAAAACCTTTTAATGCTAATTTTCATTTCAATATTGTTCATTTCAAGGCCTGGTGGAGATCAAAGATAAAGCAATAAATCATTTTACTTCAGCTTAATACCATAATTTAAGTTAATTATTCAAAGTGAATTTTTAGGTCATTTTATATGACAGAGACTTATAAAGTAATTTGGAATAATCATTCAATGTGAAATTTTTACATAATTTTAGGTAGAAATATTTGTGTGTCTGTTACAGGGAGAGGGAGCCTTTTGTTCCAGCCACCCGGCTAGCTTACACCTGAAATAATCACACAGAAACTCTATTATTTAAAACACTGCTTGGCCATTAGTTCTAGCTTCCTATTGGCTAACTCTCACATTTTGATTTAACCCATTTTTATTAATCTGTGTTCACCATGAGGTTGTGGTTTAAGGGGAAAGATTTAACATGTCTGACCTGGTGTCTCCATGGCAACTCTCACTCTGACTCTGTTTTCTCCTCCCAGAATTCAGTTCTGTCTGTTCTGCCTACCTAAGTTCTGCCCTATTAGGCCAAGCAGTTTCTTTATTGATTACCCAACTAAAACAACACATAAACAAAAGGACCTCCTACACCATGCACCCACTTCAGGGCAGAATTTCTCCATGCCCTAGGTTTCCCACGTGTGCCAATGCTTCATTCTGGCTTACCTTGTTCATTGCTTTCTGACTCTCCAAAGTTCACATTCCAGGGCTCTTTGCTTTGTTCAAGAAACCTGATCAGGTCTGGTTTTGACACTGAAAGACCTGCATATCAGAAGAGACCTATGACCATAACTTGGGATAACAATAAAACACATGGATTTCTCATAAACCACCATACTGATTACATAATATGGCGTATAATATAAAATTCCAAGTATAATTTTCTAATTGCTACCTCCAAATATTTTAACACACTCAAATCATTTTTGTTAATATTTTATACCTTGAGTTTTTTTGTAAATTACTACTGAATCTAAATGCAAATACATTATGAATCATTAAGATACAAATCAATATATAATCTATGTGTCTGAAAAGTAAAATGTATTATGAAAGTTTGAATGATGAATGTCATCTGAAGGAGTCAGGAATGTATTGACAAGATGAAGTTACATAAAACCTTGTGTCCTACATAATGAACCTAAGATATTTATTAAATTGGCAAATGAAAGAGAGACAGATATTTCAAACATATATGTAAAACAAACTTTTAGGAAAAAATTATGATAAAGAAGGAATCAGGAAAGAAAAGTGTCTTACCCACAGAGACCATATTACTGTAGTTCTCCAACATGACTTCCCTGTACAAAGCCCTTTGTGCAAAGTTGAGGCAGTCCCACTCATCTGGAGAGAAATCAATTGCCACATCCTGGAATGTCAAGATTCCCTGTCATGAAAGGAAAGAGTTTATCAAGTGCCCATGTAAAAATTTCTTTACTTAGACTAAGGATATAAGAGTTCATCACAAAACTTGATGTGTTCTTTCTTAGCATTATTCTAAAAGACATACTCCAAAATACAGTCTATACTAAAAATTCGTGTTCTGGAAATACTAAAACAAGTAGGACAATTTAAGCTGCAGATCTATAGGCTAAAATGGGGAATGCGAATGGGAGCCAGATTATCTTCATGTGAAGTTAGACTTCACCTGTGCCCTTAAATATCTATAATCATGGCAATTTTTTCTTTAGAAAGCACAGGCTGAAGACACATGAGCTGTAAAGTTGCAACCATGTGGGCATACACTGCTGTCAAATAAAAATATGTCAAACATAAGATGTGGAGCAAAGGCAGAATTTCCATATCCAAGAAAGAGGCACAAATTCTTACTGCATATGATTCTAATGATTATCAGTGGGAAAATCATGGAAGGGCTGACTCCTGTTTGGGGCAAGCTAGAAAGAGACTGGCTTCTAAGGCCCGAATAAGTGCTGGGAACACTGTGGGCAGATTTAAAGGACAAGTGAAGGATGTAAATTGTGTAGCTGATCCATAGCTTGAATTTGCTGACATTCAAAACTGACTCTTTTCTACAGGGTCCCATCACTGCTTCAAGAACACACGATGAGTATGAACTAAAGTACAATAAGTTACTCAGCAAAATTTCCAAAGAATCAATAAAAATAAAAACAGTAACAAAATGTGACTAAACAACTCTGTGATCAGCATTCCCATATATCTGGTATTCTAGATTAGATATAACATTACAAACAGTACCTTGCCTTTCATCAAATTTTTCTACATGAATCATCATGGAGAAGATAGTACACAAAGGACAAACCACCAAGAACATGCCCTAATGGACAGTATAATTATATATTTCATCATACATTTTCCTGTTGTCTTTTTTTAATTCTAATTCTTTAACAGGTTCACTGTCACTTAACTACATCGTAAATATTTTTTTATGTTTTTTACTGTTTCATTGTTTAACTGTGTTTTATGATTTTTTTTCTGTATGTATCTGTAGTACACTATTTTCTTCCATTGTTCTAGATGTGCTGTTAACTTGACACCACAAGTTTAGCCTGACTGCTAAAACCAGCAAAGTTTTAAATCACCATTGGCAAACAATATAATCTGTGAGAAAACAAGATTTAAACAATACCTATCCACAAATCCAGCACTACATAAAGTACAAGAAGGAAAACTCTGACCAAACAAAGTTACCTGCACATATACAAATACATGTAACAGATAACCTCACACCAACAAAACCAAAAGAAGGGAAGCACTTTCATCAAAATCTAACAGGAATTAATAAACATTGGTAATTAATATCTCTTAATATCAATGAACTCAATTCACCTATTGAAAGGCACAGGCTAAGAGAATGATTATAAGAGCATGATCGAGTTTACTGCTGTATAAAAGAAACATACTTCAACTTCAAAGACATATATTAACTCAGAGTAAATGGTTGGGGAAAGATTTTCCAATCAAATAGACCTAAGGAACAAGTGGGTGTAGCTCTTTTAATATCTAACAAAATAGACTTAAAACTACAATCAATCAAAAGAGATGGAGAAAAACACCTTATACTCATAACAGGACCAATCCATCAAGGTGAAGTCTCAATTCTGAACATCTATGCTCCAAATACAAGAACACCCACATATGTAAAAGAAACATTACTAAAGATTAAATGGTAAATCAAACCCTACACACTAATAGTGGGGGACTTAAAACACCATCCCCCCAATGGACAGGTAAAGCAGACAAAACTTAAAAGAGAAATAAGAAGACTAACAGATTAATGAATCAATGTAATTTACAGACACCTACAGATCATTCCACCCAAACACAAAAGAATATACCTTCTTCTCAACACCTCACAGAACCTTCTCTAAAATTGATCACATACTTGGTAGCAAAGCAAATCTCAACAGATACAAAAGAATGGAGTAACCCCCTGGATCTTATCGGATCACTGTGGTTTAACATTAGTTTCAACAGTAACACTAATTTCTGAAAACTCACTAACACATGGAAAATAAACAGTGCTCTACTGAACCACCCCTGGGTCTTAAGAAGCTATAAACAAAGAAATCAAAGACTTCCTAGAATTCAACAAAAATGAAGACATAGTGTACCAAAACCTATGGGACACTATGAAAGCAGTGCTAAAAGGATAGTTCATAGCATTAAGTGCCCACATAAAGAATGTGAAGAAAGCTCACACTAGTGACCTAACAGCATACCTAAAAGCTCTAGAACAAAAAGAAGCAGACTCATGCAGGATGAGTAGAAGACAGAAAATAATCAAAATGAAGGCTGAAATCAACAAAATAGAAACAAAGAAAACAATACAAAGAATCAATGAAACAAAGAGCTGGTTATTTGAGAAAATCAACAATATAGACAAACCCTTTTCTAAATTAATGAAAAGGCAGAGATAGAATATCCAAATTAAGAACATAAAAAATGAAAAGGATAGAACAAAAGAGAGTGAGGAAATCCAGAGAATCATTAGGCCATACTACAAAAGCCTGTACTCCACAAAATTGGAAAATGTAAAAGAAATGGACAAATTTTTAGATAGATACTACATACCAAAATTAAATCAAGACTAGGTTGACAATTTTAAATAGATGTATAAACTGCAAGGAAATATAAGGTGTTATCACAAGCCTTTTAACCAAAAAAGTCCAGATTTGAATGCTTTCTGTGCAGAATTTTACAAGAATTTTAAAGAAGATCTAATACCTATACTCCTCAAAGTGTTCAACATAATAGAAACAGAAGGAACATTGTCAAATTCTTTTTCTGAGGCTCCAGTTACCCTGATACTAAAACCAAACAAAGATACAATCAAGAAAGAGAATTACAGACCAATCCCACCCCTGAACATTGATCCAAAAATACTCAATAAATTACTGTGCACACCTTCAATTCCAGCACTCAGGAGGCAGAGACAGATGGATCTCTCTGAGTTCGAGGCCAGCTAGGTCCAGGACAAAAAACAACAACAAAAAAACAAAAAACTAAAACCCTGGCAAACCCATGAACACATTAAAAAAAATCACCATAATCAAGTCAGTTTCATTGCAGCATACATGTATTGTTCAATGCACAAAAATCTATCAATGCAACCCACCACAAAATAAACTGAAAGATTATCATATGATTATCTCATCAGATGCTGAAAAAGCATTTGAAACCCCTTTATGATAAAGGTCTTGGAGAGATCAGGGATACAAGGAACATATCTAACGATAATAAAAGCAATACACAGTAAGATGACAGCCAATATCAAATTAAATGGAGAGAAAGTCAAAGGGATTACACCAAAATTAGAAATAATATGAGGCTATCCACTCTTTCCATATCTGTTCAACATAGTTATTAATGTTCTAGCTAGAGCAATAAGTCAACAAAAGGAGATCAAGTGGATATAAATTGGAAAGGAAGAAGTCAAACTTTTGCTATTTGTATATTATATGACAGTTTACATACAAGACCCCAAAACTCTATTAGGGAACTTCTACAGCTGAATAAATACCTTCAATAATATTGAAGAATACAAGAACAACTAAAAATAATTAGTATCCCCCTATATACAAATGATGAGATGCTGAGAAAGAAATCAGAGAAACATTACCCTTCACAAAAGTCACAGATAACATAAAATATCTTGTGGGTAACACTAACCAAACAAGGGAAAGACCTGTTTAACAAGAACTTTAAATCTTTGAAGAAAGAAATTGAAGAAGATACCAGAAAATGGAAAAATCTCCCATTCTCTTGTATAGGTAGGATCAACATAATAAAAATGGCAATACTACCAAAAGCAACCTATTGATTCAATGCAATCCCCGTCAACTGCCAAAAGAAATCTTCACGACCTTGACAGAACTATATTCAACTTCATATGAAAAAACAAACAAACAAAAAAAAACCCTGGATAGCCATACAATCCTGTACAACAAAGAACTTCTAGAGGCATCAACGTCCCTGACAACCAGCTCTAATATAGAGCTACAATAATGAAATGGTCTGGTATTGGTACAAATCAGACTGTTCCAATGGAATGGAACTGAAGAACTGTATATTAACCCACACAGCTACAAACACCTAATTTTTAACAAAGAAGTTAGAATTATACAATGGAAAAAGAAAGCATCTTCAACAAACCGTGCTGGCCTAACTGGATGTCAATATGTAGAAGAATGAAAATAGATCCATATCTATCCTCAAGCACAAAACTCAAGTCCCAATGGTTTATAGACCTCATTATAAACCATACCACACTGAAACTGATAGAAGGGAAAGTGGGAAGCAGCTTTTAATGCAAGGGCACAGGAGACCACTTCCTAAATATAATAACCCCAGAAGCACAGACACTGAGAGCAACAATAAATAAATGGGATCTTTAAAAACTGAGAAGTTTCTGTATATCAAAAATCACAGTCAATAAGACAAAAAAAAAGCAGCCTACTAAATGGGAAAATATCTTCACCAACCCCCCATCAGACAGAGGACTGATTTCCAAAATATATACAGAACTCAAACAATTAGACATCCAAATACTAAATAATGCAATAAGAAATGGGGTACTGATCTAAAGAGACAATTTAAATAGAAGAATCTCATATGGCCAAAAGACACTTAGGGGAATGTTCAACATTCTTAGCCATCAGGAAAATGCAAATCAAAATTAGTCTGAGATACCATCTTATACCTGTCAGTATGTCTAAGATCAAAAACACCAATGACAGCCTATGCTGGAGAGCATGCAGAGTAAGAGGAACAGTCCTCCATTGCTGGAGGGAAGGCAAACTTTTACAACCACTCTGGAAATCAGTATGGAAATTTCACAGAAATCAGTATGGAAATTTCACAGAAAATTGGGATTCAACCTACCTTAGAACCCAGCAATACCACTCTTGGGCATATGTCCAAAGGATGCTCACTCATACTACATGGACATTTGTTCAACTATGTTCATATGTTCATAGAAGCATTATTTGTAATTGCCAGAACCTGGAAACAACCTAGGTGTCCCTCAACCAAAGATTGGAAAAAGAAAATGTTGTACATTTACATATTGGAGTACTACTCAGCAGTATAAGACATTGGTATCTTGGAATTTGCATGCAAATGGATAAAACCAGAAAAACAGTCCTGATTGAGGTAACCCAGACCCAGAAAGATGAGCATGGTATGTATTCACTCTGATTCTAGCTGTAACAAAATCTTATAGTCCATGACCCCAGAGAAGCCAAGTAACAAAGAGAATCCTAAGAGAAGCATATAGTTCCCTCCGGGAAGAGAGAATAAATTAGATGTGGGTGGGAGGAGAAGAGAGGTTGCAAGGGGAGGAGGAGGGAAGAAAGGAATGGTGGAAGGGAACTAGAGGTAACTGGATAGTTGAGATTGGGAAAAGACAGAGACAGAGAACAAAGAAGGAGATATCTTAATTGCGGGAGCCTTTATGGGGCTAGCAAGAAAACTGCCACTAAAGAAATTCCCTGGAATCCACTAGGATGACCCCATCTAAGATCCTAAGCAATAGTGGAGAGGGTACCCCAACGGGCCTTGCCCGTTAATGATGATCTCAAATGTCACCAAAGAACCTTTGTCCAGCAACTGATGAAGGCAGGGGCACAGATCCACAGCGGAGCACTGGGCTGATCTCCCAAAGTCCAGCTGAAGAGTGAGAAGAGTGAGAATATGAGCAAAGAGGTCAAGACCATGATGGGCATCCCTGCTGAAACAGCTTGCCTGAGCTGAAAGGAGCTCACCTACTCTGGCCAGATAGGAAAGGAACCATCAGAGGACTGAGTTAGGCCTTCTGAATGTGGGTGACATTTGTATCCCTGGGGCTGACTGGGGGCGGGGCACTGGCAGTTGGCCAGGATTTATCCTTACTGCTTCTAATGACTTTTTGGAACCCATTCTCTTAGGAGGGATACCTTGCTCATCCTAGATGTAGTATGAAGGACTTTGTCCTTTCTCAAAGCAATATGGCTTACCCTCTGTGAGGAGTTGATGGGGTGCAGTTGGGGGGGTAATGTGGAAGGAATAGGAAGAGGGGAGGGAGGGGCAACTGGCATTGGTACATGAAATGAAAAAAGATAGTTTTATAATAAAAAGTTAAAAATAGGAGGGATCTAGTGTGTAAGAGCCAAAGATGATGGAGAATACCAGTACCCCCACACCCTTCCCCACCATGCAGCCCTCTACCTCAACTGGATTGAAGGATATATGAACTAGCAGAAATAGAGGCAGTATACACAGGGCATGTAGTTATGCACCACGTTTAGTACTTGAAATGAAAAAAGAAGTGTATTCATGCACAGATCCCTAACACAGGAGCTATCTCTGATTCATAACCATTTGCAAATGAAAATTTAGTTTTTTCAAGGAATTGTCACTAGGATAAGAATTTACTCTCAAAAGCATGCTGCAATCCAAGCCTCAAAAAATTCAACAGCGAGTGTTGTAATATGAGTGGCAGGGCTGCGTCCCCGGCACCCAGCCAACCGTATGGCTAGCTTATGCCCCGAAATAATTACACGGAAACTGTATTCTTTTGAACACTGCCTAGCCCATTAGTTCCAGCCTCTTATTGGCTAGCTCTTACATATTGATCTAACCCATTTCTAATATTCTGTGTAGCACCATGAGCTGGCTTACCAGGAAAGATCTTAACCTGCGTCTGTCTGGAGTGGGAGAATCATGGCGACTCACTGTCTTGGCTTCTTTCTCCCAGCATCCTGTTCTGTCTACTCCGCCTACCTAATTTTCTGTCCTATTAAAGGGCTAAGGCAGTTTCTTTATTTAACCAATGAAATTAACTCCTCCATCATTTCCCCTTTTTCTGTTTAAACAAAAAGAAAGGCTTTCACTTTAACATAGTAAGATTACATATAGCAAAAGTTATCAAGCAAGAATTACAGTTACAATATTTATATCAATTTTATCTTTTATCATAACTAAGGAAAACTATAACTATAACTAACCATTCTTCAACTCCATCAAAGACTCCAGAAGGATATAATATTACCTAAGTAAACAAGAAATAAGAAACTTCAAACTCTAGAAATGACAGAGACATCTCATTGCCTGGACAGTCACCCAAAGTTCCTCTGTACCGTTGGGGCATCCATCTTCAGCCTTCAGGCCCATAGTATCCAGCAGACATTTTCATGAAGCAGGAAATTCCAAAGACAGTTCAGTCATTTTCTACTGTGTCCTGCAGAATGTCTTGCAGACTCTTTCATGAGTCAGAAACCCCGAAAGACCATCTCACCTTTAGGCAAGTTCAGCAGTTCTTTTTCTGTGGGTTCTTTGTGTCCAGTTTATGCAACAGTCCAGGCATGAGCAGTTTCATGCCCAAATGGCTATCAAACTCCTTAAGGAGCCTCTTCGGTGCCCATCATCCTCTTGAAGTAGATTGGTGCTGCCAGGAGCAGACATGTCTCATTATCATGAAAAGCCCTAAGTTATTAAAACAGTAAATGCCATATTCTGCAGTCTTTGAAAGATATGAAGAATGCCTATCTAGCTGAAATATAGCTATGCACATCTAGAAAATCTAACTAACATGACTAAAAGCTTGACAATTATCGATGATTATCCATTAACAACCTATATACATTACATTTTTAAATGAACTATACAATCACAATACCTTAATCAAGATTAGAAATATGTGTATACATATAACAAAATTGACCTTCAAATCCACACCAATGCAAATTATTCATATCTATATCATATCCCCCTTTAAATGTAAAAGAACATTTATAAACAATATTTGGGAACATGGGCGCAGTTTTTTTCTCCAAACTGCTTCCTGCTGAATGGGGGCGCTGTTATTCAGGTCTTTCATGGTATAACCTGTGTGCCAGGTTCATCTCAGTGGGCAGTTGAGTGAAGCAATTTTTTGAGGGTGTTCACAGCAACCTTTCAGGAGGGCGTGGTCTATCATACCATATTGAGACAGAAGCAATTAACAGGGTCTCGTCTTCTGTGAAAACAAAAGAAGACCCTCTCCAAAGCATCATATCCTTAGACCCATATTCTGAAATCATAATACCCTTATATCCATATGGGTTTAGCTTGGCAGCCCATATAATGAAATGTCTCTCTGCAGTTAGCTCCTTTACAGTCAAAAATTTTAAAGAAAACACAATACAAAAAATCCAGACTCTCTGTGAATTTTCCATTTTTAGGTGGCTTATTTTTCTTTATTTCTTTTAATCTATAACTATCTGTACTCTGTCTCTTTAAAGACTTCATCCCCCTTTTTAAGGGCATTAACTTTATTCTCTCTATATATATATATTTTTTCTCTCTCTCAAGCCTACGTACATTCATCCAATACTGTGACCCATAGAGGTCTTTTATATCTGAATCTGTTTTATTGTGAATCTGTAATTTTTTTTTTCCAGGAGCATTTCTTAAAATGTTAAGCAGTTCTTAAAAACTTAAGTTGCACCATATAGGGGTAATATGGTACCACCTGTGTCCGGCTCAGTCTAAACCTTAACTGCGCTGTTATTACGGTAAGGTAATTACGGTAGTTCCTGCCTGAGACCAGCACAGTTCAGCATGGCGGAGTTGAGCCGCTCCTGCCTCAGAGCCATTTGGTGCCCCTGAGCCACACACAGTTCCAGGCACACAGCAGTCCACATTGCCATCAAGCAAGCCGTAGCACTTTACTCCAAATGATCCATTCAAAGACTCTGTCTCCCGCAGGAGCTAGACAGAGATTGCGATGGCAGCACAGCCCAGAAAGCCTGCATTTTAAAACAGCCAGTTTTTTCCTGCTGCCGAGTCAGGACAATTTCTTTGCGGCATGCAACCCACAAACAGCAAAAAGCTGTCTTAAATTCTCTCTCTCTCTCCTTTTTAAGCCCTCTCAGTTTTTTTTTTTTTTTTTTTTTTTTTGGTTTTTCGAGACAGGGTTTCTCTGTGGTTTTGGAGCCTGTCCTGGAACTAGCTCTGTAGATCAGGCTGGTCTCGAACTCACAGAGATCCGCCTGCCTCTGCCTCCCGAGTGCTGGGATTAAAGGCGTGCGCCACCATCGCCCGGCCCCTCTCAGGTTTTACATGGAGTTCATTAGCAGGTTGGGTGCCACTCTGTTGTAATAAGAGCGGCAGGGCTGCGTCCCTGGCACCCAGCCGCCCCCATGGCTAGCTTATGCCCCGAAATAATTACACGGAAACTGTATTCTTTTGAACACTACCTAGCCCATTAGTTCCAGCCTCTTATTGGCTAGCTCTTACATATTAATCTAACCCATTTCTAATATTCTGTGTAGCACCATGAGCTGGCTTAACAGGAAAGATCTTAACCTGCGTCTGTCTGGAGTGGGAGAATCATGGCGACTCACTGTCTTGGCTTCTTTCTCCCAGCATCCTGTTCTGTCTACTCTGCCTACCTATTTTTCTGTCCTATTAAAGGGCTAAGGCAGTTTCTTTATTTAACCAATGAAATTAACTCCTCCATCAAGCGAGCTTGGCGGTGGTGGTGCACACCTTTAATCCCAGCACTCAGGAGGCAGAGGCAGGTGGATCTCTGTGAGTTTGAGGCCAGCCTGGTCTACAAGAGCTAGTTCCAGGACAGACTCCAAAGCTACAGAGAAACCTTGTCTTGAACTCCCCCCCCCAATTTAACAGCATCTTTGAGGTTCCTTGTCTCATAATGTCATGTCAGAACTTTACATTCTTTCTTTCCCTTACCTCTTATCTTATTTATACGTTTTCCAGTTGAGTATTTTGGGGGATTCTGTTTCTTTTGGCTTTTCTTGGTCTATTTGTCTTCTTATTGATTTTTTCTGTTATTCTGTGGTAATTATTTTGTTTTATCTTACTACATCATAGTATATTTTTTATTATTATCCCCTAGAAACCAGTTTTTTTTTTTTCTGATGAGAAAAAGGAGTTGGATCTGAATGGGAAAATGATGGGGAAGAATTGGTCATAATCGAGTTGAGACAAACACAACTATGAAATTATTTAAGAAAACTGTTTTAAATAGGATAAGTAAAAAAAATAGACCCCTATTTTTTTAATAATCATACGAAAACAACCGTGTTCATTGGTAAAAATATGTGGAGAGCCCATGCTAGGTAGTTTTGAATGCAAGGAATCAAATGTAAATAATTAGGGAGAAGTTCATTTTCTGCAAAAGATGTGATAGTTTATGTTCATCACTTGGCAATGCTTCAAAATAATTATTGCTGATAACATGAATCTAATATATCCTGACTACAGAATCAAACAACCAAACTAATAATCTCTGAAGTGGTAGACATTGTCACAAAGAACCAAATACAGGTGAATGAAGTCAAAATCAATACATTAAGATAAACTGATGAGAGCTTTTCACACTCAGAATCATATCATTATTGCTGGAATAGTGATTGCCCGAGAAGTACAGCATGGGAACTGTGGTGTGAATACAACAGCATCAATTTTATGCCATGCATAAGCTACGTATGTCTGCCACATTCAAGATTCTCAAGTGAATTCCATATATGTAGTTTTGTTTTCCACAAGACTATGCCATTCCTAATTCTAATTTCTAATCACTGAAAAAGTTATGCTAGGCTAAGCATTTCATGTGCATGAGCATGCATTTTCATAAGTCAGTAAACCAAGAGAGCCTGGGCAGAAGTCATGCCATATATTTGCATTTTCTGTCTTTATATGAGGATGTGAGTTGGTCTCTGGAGGAATTGGGCATCAGGAAACTACAATATTCCTCTGTCACAATGGAATCCTCCATGATAAGCATCATCAGTTCATTGTGGGTCTATGTTTTGAAAAAATAAATGAGCAGGCAAGAACAAAACAAAACAGTGGGAATTTGACACCGTGTAAATAGTATACATTTAAAGACTCAATCATAACTGTCATAATTTAGCACAGACAAGCAAATGTCAAAAGAAATAAACTCCTTAAGCAAGACTATGGGAAGCAGAGAAAATGTGCAACATAAATATATCAACTCTGTAGAAGAAATTGAGCATAGCTGCTGTGCAGAGCCATACTTACTGTAGAACCACCCATCTCTTCTGAGCTTCTGGTCCTGAATTCTCTCTAGAGGATTTGCTTTTTAAAAAAGTATCAGTAAATACCATTCACCTGCTACACGCACACTCACCATCTGCAGAGCCTCAGAAATCAGGGAGTATTTACTCGTGGCTTGGTTAAACAGATACTCATGAAATCAAGAGAGATTAAAATGCTGTGTTTCTCCCTTGCTGAGTTCAAGCGGTCTGCTCAGCAGTCAAGTTATCCAGTGAGATAGATTATGGGCTGCACTGGCCTGTTGTACTCAACCAAGCCAAAGCAGCAGTGGGGAAAGGAAAGCTGAACTCCAATGGAGATCAAAACCCTATGAAGCTTACCATAACCTCTACCTTGTTTTTACTAGCAAGGTTCACAAAGATGTTGGGGCTGCTGATTAGATTAACGAATAGAAGCTGTGGAATGAAGCACAAGTGAAAGCAATTTTATTTCCACATGCAGTTGTTTGTGACTTTGAAATTTTGAAAGAACTGCAAGTATTTTTGACTTTTTAATGGGAGCAGTAGAGTTCAAAATGCTTTTAACAGTAGACGTTGTTCATTAAGCATGTAGCATATTACCACAGTATGTTATGATACATTCTTATGGACTCATATATTCTGATATGAAAAGCAAATACTGAGATTTTCATTATTCCCTT
Organism: Chionomys nivalis; assembly: GCF_950005125.1. NCBI lineage: Eukaryota > Metazoa > Chordata > Mammalia > Rodentia > Cricetidae > Chionomys > Chionomys nivalis. Next base: position 81,075,649 of record NC_080088.1, on the reverse strand, counting down.
GACGACCCATCTTTTTACTTAAACATGAGTAACAAAAGCTATATATGAAGGATGTGGGGATAGGTAAAGAAGGACGCCTAGCAAATAAGAATGGAACCTTTGAAGTTCACTCTACTTATTTATTTCACTGTCACAAGTAGGGAAAGTAGAGAGTAGACTCCATTAGAACTTGATGTAGCACAAATAGACCATGTACATGCATAACAAAACCACAGAATATGGTTTGAAAAAATTCTGTTCCTTGTGCCTGATTCTTTCTGTCCTTTGTACAGAGAGTTTTTGTTTGTCTCTCCTCCCTGACCATTTAAAAATGTTTTACATTAATGCTTTTGCCAAACACAGTTGATCTTTCTGACAATTTGATAGTCTCTACTGTTTGGATAATTTAGTTATTCTCTCAGTGTAATAGGTGTAATGGATTTATCATCATTTGTTGTTCCCAAAGCTTTACTATCAACTGCTTCTTCTCTTACTCAGAAGCAGCTGAATTTGTATAAATACGTGTTTCTAGATGTTTGACACAGTAAATAGCTCTCTTCACTCTCTGTGATCTCAAGCCAATCTAACATTAAAAACAATGGCATTCACTCTTGAGAGGTTATTCATGAGAAAAATTCTGTAAGCATGCTAAAATTTAAAAATACTTAAGTTAAAGTTATTAAAATACAGTAAAAATCCTACATGATACTTAAAAAAACATTTCCTTCCATATTATGTGTTGTCAAGATAGTCATTTAAGATATAATAATCATGGATTTGTGGAAAACATCATTGTTTAATAAACACTCCTAGGGAACAATATTATAAGTTCTCTGATGAAACACACAGGTCAAATCTTTAAAGGTGAGAACTGTTTTTACATGTTACATCTCATCTTATTCATGTTTTAAGATACATAACACACCATAACATAAGTTTATTCCAAACAACACTGACACAATTAAGGTCACGGACTCATGATTTTTAGTTTACTTTTGGAGAATGCAAATTATTTTCAGTTTTTAAAGACAGCCTAGTGATTTGAGACAGACTAAACATAAATGAAGATGTTTAACTGTTAAATATTAAGAATGTATTACTGTCTTTGGTCTATGACTTTTGACTTTTAACGACAAACTAAGTTTGCAAACAAGCACATAAAGGAGAAGAACTTCTGTGGGGAAATCAACCCAAATTAATACTCCATACTCCTTCCTGTAGTGAACAACTTTGGAATGAGAAAAAAAATATGAAGGTCACTGTGACAGTCCCTCTCTCTCTCCCTTCATGAGAACCCTCAGTGCAAATGATGAGAAAATTATGAATGTGCAGAGTGATTCCCACAGGATGTCTCTGAAGGAACTCATCAAAAGAGATTTAAAAGAAACATTCCCGAAATAGTTGAAAAAGATAAATATGATACTCATTTGAAGAAGGTACCACCTCATATACAAAAACAAAGAAAAGAGCTAAGGGTAATTCCCTCTAACTTGAAAAGCAATGGAGTTCACATGTAGAGGGATATGGAGACACATTTGTGATCCATTGTCTGCCAGGCTGCAGAGAGCATCTAGACAACAGGACCCAAGTCATATACATGCCCCACACTTCCCTATTCCCAAGACCCTTCCTAGACCACATTCAGCTTAAGTGAAAAAAAAATTGATAAATATAACAAATGTGTCTTTATGATAAATGAAGTGTCTTATTCTATAATAATAATATGGAAAAATAATGATAAAGGCCTCTGTGGAATTTACAGTTGAACAGAAGCACTAATATGCTTTCTATGCATATAACATCATACGTCAAATATAATGTGCCAATACCAAGCTGTTTTCATTACTGTAGCTCTGTAATAGAGTTTGAAGTCAGGGATGGTAATGCCTCCGGAAGTACCTTTATTGTATAGAATTATTTTGGCTATCACATGTTCTTTGTTTTTCCATATAAAGTTGATTATTGTTCTCTCAAGGTCTGTGAAGAATTTTGTTGGGATTTTGATGGGGATTGCATTGAATCTATAGATTGCTTTTGGTAAAATTGCCATTTTTACTATGTTGATCCTCCCAATTCAAGAGCAAGGGAGATCCTTCCATTTTCTGGTATCCTCTTCAATTTCTTTCTTCAAAAATTTAAAGTTCTTGTCAAATAGATCTTTCACTTCCTTGGTTAGAGTTACCCCAAGATATTTTATGCTATTTGTGGCTATCGTGAAAGGGGATGCTTCTCTGATTTCCCTCTCTGCTTCTTTATCCTTTGTGTATAGGAGGGCAACTGATTTTTTGGAGTTGATCTTGTATCCTGCCACATTACTAAAGGTGTTTATCAGCTGTAGGAGTTCTTTGGTAGAGTTTTTGGTTACCTATGTTTTTCAGTCAACACTCTGCCACATACCTCACAAGCTCCTTCCTCCCTGTTTACTAGCAACTCACCTGCATGACTCAATTCCTCCTTCTACTTCCTCTCCCCGCCCCGAAGTCTTGTCTTTACCTCATGCTTAAATAATGTCCATTCAATCTTCCTATTACACCAATCACACCAATCTATCTTTACACAGTGTACACACATCCCACGACAAATCTACATCTACTTTATGACATGTTTTTATTGTTATTGTCATTCATGGAAGAGTTCACACTTATGATATCCTGCCATTAGAGAATAGACTATGAGAACAAAAAAAATACAATAAAAATTGGTCAAAATGTTTAACAGTTTTATTACAGACACAGAATGAGAAGACCTGAATTTTAAACAAGCTGATACTTATTTAATATCACAAAAATCATAGGAAAATAATGCTTATATAGAATATAATCTCATTACATAAGCAAGCATATGCCAAGAAATTAAAGATGCATCAAAATCTGAAATAGTATGATACTGGATGTTTTTAACACATTATCTGAACACACAGTCAAGAAATCTTATTGCTTAATTTACTCCTACTAGAAATATTTACTTATTCATAATAGTTAATGCTTGAATAGTATGTTAACAACAATGATGCATAAATTCTGTTTACAACAAATGCTTGATGACAATCAAGTTCGAATCTGGATACAATGTTTCTAAATTAATAAGAACTGTAAAGCTGTCTATGTATTGACTAAGCTTTGAAAATTAATTGAATGATGCGAGTCTCTATAATAACTTGGTTAATGTATGAAGATCTGTCCAACAAATTAATGTGAGATATATTAAAAAAATTTATGAAATGTACATCACACATGACTTTTTTGATGCTTTCTAAGACTTCAGTTTGTGTTAAAGGATTTGCCACATTCTTTACATATGTAAGGTTTGTCACCAGTAAGGAGTCTATGGTGAGTATGAAGAGCTGAGATCTGGGTAAAGGACTTGTCACATTTTTGACATCTACAAGGTTACTCACCAGAATGAATTCTGTGATGATTATGAAGTGTTGAGACATGAGCAAAAGATTTGCCACATGCTTGACATGTGTAAGGTTTCTCACCAGTATGGGTTCTGTGATGACTGCGAAGATTTGAGATCTGGGTAAAGGACCTGCCACATGCTTGACATCTGTAAGGTTTCTCACCAGTATGGATTCTGCGATGAGTATAAAGAGTTGATGCCCTGGTAAAGGACTTGCCACATTCTTGACATCTGAAAGGTTTCTCACCAGTATGGATTCTGTGATGATTATAAAGTGTTGAGACATGGGCAAAAGACTTGCCACATTCTTGACATGTATAAGGTTTCTCACCAGTATGAATTCTGTGATGTCTGTGAAGATCTGACACCTGGGTAAAGGACTTGAGACATGCTTGACATGTGTAAGGTTTCTCACCAGTATGGATTCTCTGGTGAGCTTGAAGATTTGCATAATGGTTAAATGACTTGCCACAATCTTTACATTTGTATGCCTTCTCTTTGGGATTAATTCTGTTATGCATAGTGAGGCATACACATCTGTATAAGCACCTTCCACATTCCATATAGTTGTTTTGACTTTCTTCATTTTGATTGCTTATAAAATGCTTCTCTTCCTTCTGGTCATGCTGGAACAAAAATAAAGGTGTGTGTTATAATAAAAAATCTCCTTACAATTATTGTGTATGTATTGGCTCTTAGGAAAAACAGACTTATTCTATGTATTTAAATAATTATAAAACCATATTGTGATTTGATGTTTTGGGAATTTGTTCCTTCAAGATGAGGATTCTGGTAAATAGTCTTCCTAGCATTCCTAGGAAAGGTTTTAATAACATCATTAAATGTGTAAGACTTCTCACAACTAGAAAAGCTACGATATATTTTCAGTCTCCTTTGATTGAGAAAAACCTTCTCACGTATATATCAAATGAATATCTTGTTACAAAATATAATTATTAATTAAGGGAATTAAATGTTTAATACCATATGCGTCATTCAGTTTCAGGTTTTTCAAAATTATTTGTACAATATAAATATGTTTTAAAACATTTTTTTTTTTTCTGAGAAACTGCTTCTGAAAATAATGTGACATCTTTCAAGATAAGGTAGAGATTACTGACATTTTTTGGCAGGGCTACCCAGTGTGGTTGATGAATATAGATTATTTCAATTATGACATAATCCATTCTCTTTTCTCTCTTCATCCTGAAAGTTTTTTAAGTCACTACTTACAGCTATTCCTGATATCAATTTCTGGATAGGATCTTGTCTATTCTCCTGTGAAAAAAGGTCTTGTGCTTGATGAAAATAGAAAACTGGAAGAAAGAAAAACATATAATTATCTGCATTAGTACAGTTATGTGAAACATTTTCAGATATACAAGTAACACAGTTTTATAAATATGTAGACCCATATTCAAGGTGGCATATTACAAAAAATAAACTTCAAATCATTCATTCTAATAAAACAATCTTTTTTAGGCAAATGGACAGATCTTTTATTATAATAAATAAACTATAAAAATGGAAGGATCGAAGTTATGTTACCTTAGAGTTTCCAGTCATAATTTTGAGAATTAAGACTATATATAATAGGTTGAGTGAAATGACCCCATATAATCAGATATCTGAATACATGGTCTAAAGTTGGTGGATATTTATCGTAGGGATAAAGAGGTATCAACTTAATGGAACATATATGTCCCTGGAGATTGGCTTTGAGAATTTCAATGCCTTCAGTTGCCAAAAGTGAGCTCTCTGCTTCCTGTTGTGGTTCTAGATGGGACCTCTTACTGCTGCTCTAGTCCCTTGTCAGCTGCTACCTCTGATTCATTATAATAGATCTTTCTTCTGTATTTTGCCTTTATCTTGGAGTTTTATCACAGAAACTGAAAAGTAACTATGTACCAAGCCTATTACCCAACTACAAGAAACACTCATTTTATCTTAATGGATATAACTCATCTCCACAATCTTTTCAAATAAACAAATTGAATAATATTAGTAAAGAATACAGAATATTAGTAAAGAAAGAAGGAAATTAAAAACAGGAAACAGTTATTACTAATAGGTCCACAGGAAATCAAATATGCCATAAGGAAGGGGTGATTAAATTTTCAAGGAAATTCACTAGGACTGATCTTATCAGAGATACATTTTCATAAAATACATTCTGATTATGACTTTTAATCCCTCAAAAGCCCTGAGATCATCCCCATATTAACTAATGTCTGAATTTACCCACTTTCTGTCACATTGTAGAAAAAATATAGGCATCTAAAGAATGAGAATAAAATAATGCAATCAGAGTCAATGAAATCAGACAGGACAAGAGAAGACAAGGAGACAAAGAAAAAGCACAGTAAACATAGATAGAGAAAGACACACAGTTGTCCATACAAAAACTGCATAAAGCAAAACAAGGCAAAACTCTAGAAGTTATAATGTACAAAAAGATCTCATAAGGTCAAAAAAAATGAAAACAAATAAATTCCCAAACTATACATTATGGGGAAAAAGAAGGTACAAATATTTCATTGAGTGGTGTTTTTGTTATCCATCAAGTGCTAGGTATGGGGCCTTCCTGTAACCGTGACTCTTATCCCAGTTCATACTCTCTTCAAGAAACTAAATTTTCTTGGGGACTTGTGGTCTACTGGAAATAGCTTAGTAAGATTAGAATTAAAAGCCATCTTTTTATTAAATGTATTTTTCTAGATTCCTTTACAAAATAAGTTTTCATAGATGAGTGAACTTATGTTAGTATCTACAATTTGATTTTATTAATCAATATATCAGTTTTCAACCATACAATTATAATAAATGCTGATTATATAACTGCAGAATAATTTAAAATTGTGGATGAGCTTTTTTTTCATCTGCAAGGTCCTTGGAAACACCAACACGGCCTGCTTCAGGGCTGAGGGGACCAGAAGGGGGGGGCGGAGGTAGGGAGAGGGGTTGTTTCCTGCCCCTCTCCCCCCAGCCCGCCTTTTAGTCTACAACCCTGGAACCCTGCAAGAGGGGAACTGGAGAGGAGAGCAAGTAGCCATGCAGCCAGAGCACCTGAAGTGCAACTCTCTGGGAGAGTCCCAGGGAACTGAATTCAGGGCCCAACCAATTCCCTAAGCTTTTCTGGCCATCATGCTGGGTTTGTTCCTGCTGCTGGCTTTCTTTATCCCATTCCACCCTGCCCCCAAGCCTGCCTTTTAGTCTGCAAGATTCTTGGATCCTGCAAAACAGCCTGTTTCAGGGCGGAGGGGATCTGAGAGCCTGCTCCAATGCTGAAGGAACCTAAGAGAGGGCACACTAAGAAAAACACCCAAGTACAGTCAGCCACAGCAAAGATGGGACCAAGACTCTGCTGGCCTCAGTTGAAGGAAGAGATGGGTAGGTGCCAATGCAAGAATTCCTCAAACATCCTGAAAAGCAACATGGTAACACCAGAATCCAGCGAACACATAACAGGAAGACTTGAGCATCCTAACCCAGAAGAAAAAGAAAAAATCGACTTTAAATGTAATTTTATGAAAATGATGGAGACCTTTAAACAGGAAGTGAAAAACTCCCTTAAAGAAATGGAATAAAAGACAAAAAAAAGTTAGAAGAAATTAATAAATTCCTCAAAGATACCCAGGAAAACCAAGAAAAAACAATCAAGCAGGTAAAGATAACAGTTCAAGACTTGAAGACCGAAATGGAGGTAATAAAGAAAACACAAACCGAGGGATGGCTGGATATGGAAAATTTGGGTAAACAAACAGGAACTACAGAGACAACTATAACCAACAGAATAAAAGAGCTAGAAAAAAATCTCAGGTGCTGAAGACACTATAGAGGAATAAGACTCATTGATCAAAGAAAACATCAAATCCAACAAATTCTTAACTCATAACATCCAGGAAATCTGGGACACCATGAAAAGACCAAACCTAAGAATAATAGGGGTAGAAGAACTCCAGCTCAAAGGCCCAAAAAATATATTCAACAAAAATATAGAAGAAAACTTTCCCAACCTAAAGAAGTATATCACTATGAAGGTACAAGAAGCTTACAGAACAAGGATAGACTGGATAAAAAAAAAAAAAAAAAAAAAAAAAACCCTCATCATATAATAATGAAAAAACACAAACACACAGAATAAAAAAAAAATTAAGAGCTGCAAAGGGAAAAGGTCAAGTAACACATAAAGGTAAACCTATCAGAATTACACCTGACTTCTCAATGGAAACCATGAAAACCAGAAGGTCTTGAATAGATGTGCTACAGACATTAAGAGATCATGGATGCAAGCCCAGACTACTATACCCAGCAAAGCTTTCCTTCACCATTGATGGAGAAAACAAGATATTCCATGACAAAACAGATTTAAACAATATGAATGCATAAACCCAGCCTTTACAGAAAGTACTAGAAGGAAAACCTCAACCCAAGGAAGCCAACAACACCCATAATAACATGGACATCTGACAACCCTCCACCAACAAAACTCAAAGAAGGGAAACACACAAACACTACCAACAAAAAATAACCGGAGTTAACAACCACTGGCCACTAATATCACTTAATATCAATAGATTCAATTCACCTATAAAATGGCACAGGTTAAGAAAATGGATACGAAAACAGGATCCAGAATTCTGCTGTTTACAAGAAACACAAATCAACCTCAAACACAGACACTACCTCAGATTAAAGGGTTGGGAAAAGGTTTTCAAATCAAACCAACCTAAGAAACAAGCGGGTGTGGCTATCCTAATATCTAACAAAATTGATTTCAAACTAAAATCAATCAGAAGAGATGGAGAAGGACACTTGATACTCATAACAGGAACATCAAGATGAAGTCCCAATCCTGAATATCTATGTCCCTAATATAAAAGTACCCACATGGTGCGGGCAACTGGGCGGGCGGTAGTTCCTTTGTCTCAATAGCCTGCCTGCAGCAAGCAAGGTAGGCCCTTTGTTTACGAGCTACCCGACCAGCACGGAGATCTGATCTCAGCACCAGGAGACCCATCACTGGGGAGAGTCATCACTGGGAAGGTACATCAGTGGGCAAGGAGACCTGATCCTGTAAAAGAAGGTACATAGGGGAGCATCCAGAGGAAGAGATGGGCAGGCGCCAATGTAAGAATGCACCCAACAATCTGAAAAACAACATGAAACCACCAGAATCCAGCGACCTCACAAAAGGAGGACATAAACACCTTAATCAAGAAGAAGTAGAAAAATCTGACTTTATGAAAGTGATAGAGGCCCTTAAACAGGAGGTAAAAAACTCCCTTAAAGAAATGGATGAGAAGAATGACAGAAAGTTTGAAGAATTGAGTAAATCTGTGAATGATATCCTAGGGAACCAAGGAAAAACAATCAAACAGATAATGGAAACAGTTCAGGACTTGAAAACTGAAATGGAGGCAAGGAAGAAAACACAAACAGAGGGCCGGCTGGACATGGGAAATCTAGGTAAATGAAGAGACTACAGAAACAAGCATAACCAACCGAATACAAGAGATAGAAGAAAGAATCTAAGATTCTGAAGATACCATAGAGAAAATAAATACACTGATCAAAGAAAACAGCAAATCCAACAAATTCTCATCACAAAACATTCAGGAAATCTGGGACATAATAAAAAAACCAAACCTAAGAATAATAGGAGGAGAAGAAGGAGAAGTGTAGCTCAACAGCCCAGAAAATATATTTAATAAAATTATAGAAGAAAACTTTCCCAACCTAAAGAAAGATATACCTATGAAGGTTCAAGAAGCATAGAGAACACCGAATAGACCGGATAAAAAAACACATCCCTTCGCCATATAATAATCAAAACACAAAACATACAGAATAAAGAAAGAATATTAAGAGCTGCAAAGGAAAAAGGTCAAGTTACTTACAAAGGTAAACCTATCAGACTTACACCTGACTTCTCTATGGAAACCATGAAAGCCAGAAGGTCCTGGATAGATGTACTGCAGAAACTAAGAGACCATGGATGCAAGCCCAGACTACAATGCCCAGCCAAGCTTTCGTTCACTATAAATGGAGAAAACAAAATTTTCCAGGATAAAAAGAAATTTAAACAATATGTAGCCACAAATCCAGCCTTACAGGAAGTAATTGAAGGAAAATCACAAACCAAGGAGTACAACAATGCCCACAATAACTCAGGCATCTAGCGACCCTTAACCAGCACAACCCGAAGAAGGGAAACACACAAACTCTACTACCAAAAAAATGACCGGAGTTAACAACCACTGGTCATTAATATCACTTAATGTCAATAGACTCAACTCACCTATAAAAAGTCACAGGCTAAGAGATTGGATACGAAAACAGGATCCAACATTCTGCTGTTTACAAGAAACACACCTCAACAACAAAGACAGGCATCTACTCAGAGTAAAGGACTGGGAAAAGGCTTATCAAGCAAATGGACCTAAGAAATAAGCAGGTGTGGCCATACTAATTTCTAACAAAGTTGACTTCAAACTAAAATCAATCAGAAGAGATGGAGAGGATCATTTTCTATTCATAACAGGAACAATTTATCAGGATGAAGTCTCAATCCTGAATATCTATGCCCTAATATAAAAGCACTCACTTACGTAAAAGAAACATTACTAAAACTCAAGGCAGTCATCAAACCACACACACTAATAGTAGGAGTTTTCAACACTCCTCTCTCACCAATGGACAGGTCAATCAGACAGAAACCTAACACAGAAATAAGAAAACTAATGGAGGTAATGAAGCAAACTGACTTAAGAGACATCTATAGAACATTCCACCCAAATCGGAAAGAATATACCTTCTTCTCTGCAGCTCATGGAACCTTCTCGAAAATTGACCACATACTCAGTAACAAAGCAAACTCCACAGTTACAAAAAAATATTAGTAACCACCTGTGTCTTATCAGATCACCATGGATTAAAGTTAGAATTCAACAACAGTGCTACCCCCAGAAAGCCTACGAACTCATGGAAACTGGACAGTCAACTACAGAACCACATCTGGATCAAGGAAGAAATAAAGAAAGAAATTAAAGTTTTCCTTGAATTCAATGAAAATAGAAACAACATACTCAAACCTATGGGACACTATGAAAGCAGTCCTAAGAGGAAAGTTCATAGCACTAAGTGCCCACTTAAAGAAAACGGAGAGAGCACACAAAGGAGACTTAACAGCCTACCTGAAAGCTCTAGAAAAAAAAGAAGCAGACTCACCTAAGAGAAGTAGAAGACGGGAAATAATCAAACTGAGGGCTGAAATCAACAAAATAGAAACACAGAAAACAATCCAAAGAATCAATGAAACAAAAAGCTGGTTCCTGGAGAAAAATCAACAAGATTGATAAACCCCTATCCAAACTAATAAAACGGCACAGAGAATATGCAAATTAATAAGATAAGAAATGAAAAGGGGGACATAACCACAGACACAGAGGAAATTCAGAGAAACATTAGATCTTACTACAAAAGCCTGTATGCCACAGAACTGGAAAATGTAAAAGAAATGGACACTTTTTTAGATCAATACCATATACCAAAGTTAAACCAGGACCAGGTGAACAATCTAAATAGATCTGTTAGTCGCAAAGAATTAGAAGCTCTTATCAAAAACCTCCCTTCTAAAAAAAGCCCAGGAACAGATGGTTTCAATGCAAAATTCTACCAGAACGTCCAAGAAGACCTAATACCTATACTTCTTAATGTATTTCACAATATAGAAACAGAGAAGTCATTGCCAAATTCCTTTTGTGAAGCTACAGTAACTCTGATACCAAAACCACACAAAGACTCAACCAACTTAGAGGCCAATCTCACTCATGAACATCAACACAAAAATCCTCAATAAAATACTGGCAAACTGTATCCAAGAACACATTAGAAAAATTATCCATTATGATCAAGTAGGCTTCATCCCAAAGATGCAGGGTTGGTTCAACATACAAAAATCTACCAATGTAATCCATTATATAAATAAACTGAACAAAAAAAAACATCTGATCGTTTCATTAGATGCTGAAAAAGCATTTGACAAAATTCAATATCCCTTTATGATAAAAGTCTTGGAGAGATTAGGAATACAAGGGTCATACCTAAATATAATAAAAGCTATTTACAGCAAGCCAACAGCTAACATCAAATTAAAATGGTGAGACACTCAAAGCCATCCCACTAAAATCAGGAACACAACAAGGTTGTCCACTCTCTCCATACCTCATCAATATAGTGCTTGAAGTTCTAGAAATAGCAATAAGACAACATAAGGGGATCAAGGGGATTCGAATTGGAAAGTAAGAAGTTAAGCTTTCATTATTTGCAGATGATATGATAGTATACATAAGCGACCCCAAAAACTCTACCAAAGAACTCCTACAGCTGATAAACACCTTTAGTAATGTGGCAGGATACAAGATCAACTCCAAAAAATCAGTTGCCCTCCTATACACAAAGGATAAAGAAGCAGAGAGGGAAATCAGAGAAGCATCACCTTTCATGATAGCCACAAACAGCAAAAAATATCTTGGGGTAACTCTAACCAAGGAAGTGAAAGATCTATTTGACAAGAACTTTAAGTCTTTGAAGAAAGAAATTGAAGAGGATACCAGAAAATGGAAGGATCTCCCTTACTCTTGGATTGGGAGGAACAACATAGTAAAAATGGCAATTTTACCAAAGGCAATTTATAGATTCAATGAAATCCCCATCAAGGTCCCATCAAAATTCTTCACAGATCTTCAGAAGACAATAATCAACATTATATGGAAAAACAAAAAACCCAGGATAGCCAAAACAATTTTATACAATAAAGGAACTTCTGGAGGCATTACCATCCCTGACTTCAAACTGTATTACAGAGCTACAGTAATGAAAACAGCGTGGTATTGGCTAAAAAAACAGAGAAGTCGACCAATAGAATCGAATAGAAGACCCGGATTTTAACCCACAAACATATGAACACCTGATTTTCGATAAAGGAGCTAAAAGTATGCAATGGAAGAAAGAAAGCATCTCCAACAAATGGTGCTGGCACAACTGGATGTCAACCTGTAGAATGAAAATAGATCCATATCTATCACCATGCTCAAAACTCAAGTCCAAATGGATCAAAGACCTCAATATCAATCTGAACACACTGAACCTGACAGAACAGGAAGTGGGAAGTACCCTACAACATATGGGCACAGGAGATCGCTTCCTATGTATAACCCCAGCAGCACAGACATTAAGGGCAACATTGAATAAATGGGACCTCCTGAAACTGAGAAGCTCTGTAAAGCAAAGGACACTGTCACTAAGACAGAAAGGCAACCCACTGACTGGGAGAAGATCTTCACTATCCCTGCAACAGACAAAGGTCTGATCTCCAAAATATATAAAGAACTCAAGAAACTAGACTTTAAAATGCTAATTAACCCAATTTAAAAATGGGGTACTGAATTGAACAGAGAATTCTCAACAGTAAAAGTTCAAATGGCCAAAAGAAACTTAAGGTCATGCTCAATCTCCTTAGCGATCAGGGAAATGCAAATCAAAACTTTGAGATATCATCTTACACCTGTCAGAATGGCTAAAATAAAAACACCAATGATAGCCTTTGCTGGAGAGGTTGTGGAGTAAGGGGTACACTCATCCATTGCTGGTGGGAATGCAAACTTGTGCAACCACTTTGGAAATCAGTGTGGCGGTTTCTCAGGAACTTTGGGATCAACCTACCCCAGGACCCAGCAATACCACTCTTGGGAATATACCCAAGAGATGCTCTATCATATTACAAAAGCATTTGTTCAACTATGTTCATAGCATCATTATTTGTAATAGCCAAAACCTGGAAACAACCTAGATGTCCTTCAATGGAAGAATGGAAGAAGAAAGTGTGGAATATATACACATTAGAGTACTACTCAGCGGTAAAAAACAATGACATCTTGAATTTTGCATGCAAATAGATGGAAATAGAAAACACTATCCTGAGCGAGGTAACCCAGACCCAAAAAGATGAACATGGGATGTGCTCACAGATAATTGGTTTCTAGCCATAAATAAAGGACATTGAGTCTATAATTGGTGATCCTAAAGAAGCTAAATAAGAAGGTGAACCCAAAGAAAAACATATAGATATCCTCCTGGATATGGGAAGTAGACAAGATTGCCTGGCAAAACATTGGGATCTTGGGGGTAGGGTGGGATGGGGGTAAGGGGAGATGGGTAGAGAAAAGTGAGAAGGGGAAAATGGGGGAACTTAGAGAAATGGGATGGTTGGGATAAAGGAAGGGTGGATATGGGAGCAGGGAAGTATATACCTTAATTAAGGGAGCCATTTTAGAGTTGGCAAGAGACTTGAACCTAGAGGGGCTCCCAGGTGCTCAGGGCGATGTCCCCAGTTAGTTCCTTGGGCATCTGAGGATAGGGAACCTGAAATGGCCTTATCCTATAGCCATACTGATGAATATCTTGCATATCACCATAGAACCTTCATCTGGCTATGGATGGAGATAGAGACAGAGACCCACATTGGAGCACCGGACTGAGCTCCCAAGGTCCAATGAGGAGCAGAAGGAGGGAGAACATGAGCAAGGAAGTCAGGACTGTGAGGGGTGCATCCACCCACTGAGATAGAGGGACTGATCTATTGGGAGCTCACCAAGCCCAACCAGAGTGGAACTGAAAAAGCATGGGATAAAACCGAACTCTCTGAACACTGGGGACAATGAGGGCTGATGAGAAGCCAAGGACAATGGCACTGGGTTTTGATCCTACTTCATGTTCTGGCTTTGTGGGAGCCTAGCCAGTTTGGATGCTCACCTTCCTAGACCTGGATGAAGGGGGTAAGAACTTGAACTTTCCACAGGGCAGGGAACCCTGACTGTTCTTTGGACTGGAGAGGGTGGGGAAGAGGAGTGGGGGAGGGGGAGAGGAGTGGGAGGAGGGGGAGGGAAATGGTAGGCTAGGAGGAGGCGGAAATTTTTTTTCAATAAAAAAAGTGCTAAAAAAAAGCACTCACGTATGTAAAAGAAACATTACTAAAACTCGAATCACACATCAAACTCCACACACTAATAATAGGAGAGTTCAACACTCCACTCTCACCAATGGACAGGTCAGACAGAAACTTAACAGAGAAATAAGAGAATTAACAGATGTAAAGAATCAAATGGATTTAACAGACATCTATAGAACATTCCACCCAAACAGGAAAGAATATACCTTCTCAGCACCTCATGGAACCTTCACGAAAATTGATCACATACTCGGTAACAAAGCAAACATCCACAGATACAAAAAAAACTGGAGAACCACCTGTGTCTTATCGGATCACCATAGAGTAAAGACAAAATTTAACAACAATACCACCCCCTGGAAAGCCTACAAACTTATGGAAACTGAACAGTCAACTACTGAACCACCCGTGTCAAGGAAGAAATAAATAAAGAAATTAAAGTCTTCCTTGAATTCAAGAAAAATGAAGACACAACATACCCAAACCTATGAGACACCATGAAAGCAGTGCTAAGAGGAAAGTTCACAGCACTAAGTGCCCACATAGAGAAAACGGAGAAAGCTCACATTAAAGACTTAATAGCACACCTAAAAGCTCTAGAAAAAAAGAAGCAGACTCACCCAGGAGGTGTAGAAAACTGGAAATAAGCAAACTGAGGGCTGAAATCAAAAAATAGAAACACAGAAAACAATCCAAAGTATCAATGAAAGAAAGAGCTGGTTCTTTGAGAAGATCAACAAACCCCATCCAAACTAATCAAACGGCAGAGAGAGAACACTCAAATTAACAAGATCAGAAATGAAAAAGGGGACAAAACAACAGACACTGAGGAAATTCAGAGAATCATTAGATCTTACTACAAAAGCCTGTAATTCACAAAATTGGAAAATGTAAAAGAAATGGACATTTTTTAGATAAATAGCATATAACAAAATTAAATGAAGGTGAACAATTTAAATAGACCCATAAGCCGTGAGGAAATAGAAGCTGTCATCAAAAACCTCCCAACCAAAAAAAGCCCAGGGCCAGATAGTTTTAATGCAGAATTCTACCAGAACTTCCAAGAAGAGCTAATACCTATACTCCTTAATTTGTTCCACATAATGGAAACTGAAGAGTCACTGCTAAGCACTCTTTATGACGCTACAATTAACCCTGATACCAAAACCACACAAAGACTCAACCAAGAAAGAGAATTACAGACCAATCGCACTCATGAACATCGATGTAAAAATTCTCAATAAAATTCTGCCAAACTGAATCCAAGAACACATAAAAAAAAATCATCTATTATGATCAAGTAGGTTTCATTCCAGAGATTCAGGGCTGGATCAACAGATGAAATCTATCAAAGTAATCCATG
Source organism: Chionomys nivalis (assembly GCF_950005125.1). NCBI lineage: Eukaryota > Metazoa > Chordata > Mammalia > Rodentia > Cricetidae > Chionomys > Chionomys nivalis. The sequence goes on along the minus strand of NC_080088.1, from coordinate 81,059,894 downwards.
ATATAAATAAACTGAAAGAAAAAAAACCATATGATCATTTCATTAGATGCCAAAAAAGCATTTGACAAAATTACACCCCTTTTTGATAAAGGTCTTGGACAGATTAGGGGTACAAGGATCATATCTAAATATAATAAAAGCAATATACAGCAAACTGACAGCTAACATCAAATTAAATGGAAAGAAACTCAAAGTGATTCCACTAAAATCAGGAAGAAGACAATGCTGTTCACTCTCTCCATATCTCTCCAACATAGTGCTTGAAGTTCTAGCAATAACAATAAGAAAACATAAGGAGATCAAGGGGATTCGAATTGGAGAGGAAGAAGTCAAACTTTTGTTATTTGCAGATGATATAATAGTGTTCATAAGTGACCCCCAAAACTCTACCTAAGAACTCCTACAGCTGATAAATACCTTCAGTGATATGGCAGGATACAAAATCAACTCCAAAAAAATTAGTAGCCCTCCTATACACGAAGGATAAAGAAGCTGAGAAGGAAATCAGAGAAACATCACCTTTCACGATAGCCACAAATAGCATAATGTTATCTTAGGACAACACTAACCAAGGAAGTGAAAGATCTATTTGACAAGAACTTTAAGTCTTTGAAGAAAGAAATTGAAGAGGATACCAGAAAATGGAAGGATCTCCCATGCTCTTGGATTGGTAGGATCAACATAGTAAAAATGGCAATCCTACCAAAGGCAATCTATAGATTCAATGCAATCCCCATCAAAATCCCAACAAAATTCTTCACAGACCTTGAGAGAACAATAATCCAGTTTATATGGAAAACAAAACAAAACAAAAAACCAGTATAGCTCAAACAATCCTATACTATAAAGGAACTTCTGGAGGAATTACCATCTCTGACATTAAACTGTATTACAGAGCTACAGTAATGAAAGCAGCTTGGTACTGGCATAAAAACCAAGACGTTGACCAAGGAAATCGAATTCAAGACCCGGATATTAATCCACAAACCTATGAACACCTGATCTTTGACAAAGAAGCTAAAATTATACAATGGAAAAAATAAAGCATCTTCAACAAATGGTGCTGGCATAACTGGATATCCATCAGTTATGTAGAAGAATGTAAATACATCCATATCTATCACCATGCACAAAACTCAAGTCCAAATGGATTAAAGACCTCAATATAAATCCGACAACACTGAATATAGAAAATATAGAAAACACTATCCCAAGTGAGATAACCCAGACCCAATAATATGAACATGGTATGTACTCACTCATTAGTGGATTCTAGCCATAAACAAAGGACATTGAGCCTATAGTTCATGATCCTAGAGAAGGTAAATAATAAGGTGAACCCAAAGAAAAACATATATAGATCCTCCTGGAAATTGGAAGCAGACAAGATTGCTAGGCAAAAGTTTGGAGCATTGGGGTGGGGGTTGGTTAGGGGCAAGGGGAGAGTGGGAGAGAGAAGGGAGAAGGGGAGGGTTGGGGAGAGCTTGGGGGAGTGGGATTTTTGAGATGGAGCAAAGATGGGATATGGGAGAGCAAGGAAGAAGATATCTTAATTAAGATCTTGATTAAGGGAGCCATTTTGAGGTTGGCAAGAGGCTTGGCTCTAGAGGGGTTCCAGGTGTCCACGGGGATGTCCCCAGCTTAGGACCCTGGGCAGTGGAGGAGAAGGTACCTGAACTGGCCTTGTCCTGTAGTCAGACTGATGGCTACCTTGAATATCACCATAGAATGATGGATGGAGATAGAAGCAGAGACCCACACTGGAGCACTGGACTGAGCTCCCAAGGTCCAGTTGAAGAGCAGAAGGAGGGAGAAGATGAGCAAGGAAGTCAGGACCACAAGGGGTTGGTCCACCCACTGAGACAGTGTGCCTGAGCTAATGGGAGCTCACCAAATCCAGCTGGACTGGGACTGAAGGAGCATGGGATCAAACTGGACCCTCTGAATGTGGCTGACAATTGGTGCAGAATGAGGGGCCAAAGATAATGGCACTGGGATTTGTCTCTACTGGATGTACTGGCTTTTTGGTATCCTAGTCTATTTGGATGCACACCTTCCTAAACCTGGATGGACAGGGGAGCCCACAGGGCAGGGTACCTTGCCCTCTCTTAGGACTGAAGGGGAATGGGGGAAGGGTGTGTGGGAGAACGGGAGGGAAGTGGGAGGAAGGGAGAAAGTGTAAATTTTGATTGGTATTATTTATAAAATAATAAAAGAAAATAAAATTGTGGATGATAATACTCCACATATATAATTTATTTTTCATGATTATTTAAACTATTCTGAGCTTTTTGTTTGTTTGTATCTATATGTTGCTGAAGACTTGTCTTTTTGCGATCTTCAAAAATTGTGTTAGAATTTAATGATGGGATTTTCACTGAATCAATATATTACTTTCAATAAAATGTTCATTTTTACGACATTAACTGACCAGTCCTTGAGCACAGGAATTTTTTTCTATCTTCTGATACATTTCTATAAGGATCTTTAACTTTCTTAGTTCGAATTCCCCCAAACTATTTTCTGAGGCTATTGTAAAAGACATCGTTTCCCTTATTTCCATTTAAATCTTTTCTCATTTTTATAGAGGAGCGCTACTGCTTTTGTTAGTTAATTTTGCACCCCTTAAGTTTGATTAAAGTTTATCTCAGTTGTAGGAGATTCTTGGTGGAGTTCTTAGAGTCTGTAAACCTAAATTCATAGCATCTGCACATAAAGTTCCTTTGATCTCTTCCTTTATTATTCATCACTTTTTGATCTTCATTCATGTTACTATTCTAGCTAAGATTCCAAGTGCTGTATTGAATACATATGGAGAGAGTGAGTACCATTTAAATGGTTCCCTATTTTAGTGGAAAGGCTTTGAATATCTCTCGATTTAGTTTGGTTTGAGATATAGGCTTGCTGCAAATTGTGTCTTTCATTTGGAGATATGTCCCTTGTATCCCTAATCTCTCCAGGACTTTTATCAAAAATGGGGTGTTAATTTTGTCAAAGGCTTTTCTGCATCTAATGACATAAACATCTGGAATTTGACTTTCAGTTTGTATAAGTGGTAAATTACATTTACTGGTTTTGAATTGTTGATCTAGCCCTACATCATTGAGATGAAGCCTATGTAGATCACCTTTTTGATATACTATTGGATTCATGATGCAAATATTTTTTTGAGGACTTTTGTATATATGTTCATAATGAAATACAGGCCTTCATTCCCATTGCTTCTGGTGTGATTTGGCAACTAAAAAGGGACTCACAGGTGGACATGGTACTAACAATAAGAAAATATTCTGTTTTAACTAGTGTGCTTCTTATATCAAACCCATTCCATGGACTGTTCAGAGCTCCTTCAGGACAGAGTGATAATACATAGTAAGGCAGGAAGTCATGAATGACTATAAGAAAATAGTATTTTTTATTTACACCATGACAGTTGCCCATAAGAACTCAAGTGATTAGGATAGCATTCATCAGACCTGAGCAAGTCAAGCCAGATTAATATTCTAGGAAGAAAGGCTGATGAGAACTGGAGTCCCAAGCCTTGCTGAGAAGTTCCTATCATCTTAAAGATGATTGGAGAAAGAGCATTAAGTTTATTTTAAAAATGTGTAACTCCTGATAGTTCAACCATATGCAGGCCATTCTCAACACCTGGGATTGTATGGGATTACAGACTGAACTCTGAGTATAAATAAAGATGGAAAAAAAGTCAACGATATCTGAGGAAGCAGAACATGGGAAGAGTTGGGGAGCTGAATATGATCGAAAGTCATTGTGAGGCATTCAAAATAATAAAAGTATATATGAAAGATAAAAGTATATACAAATTTGCTTCTCCATGCAAACTCAAATTTAGACAGATATAAAAACACATAAGAAAATACAACCTTTATGTGAAAAGCAACATAAATTTTGATATTCAGAGGTTTTCAGATATTAAAATAAACCAATAACATGTATGAATAAACAACTCCTAGTTTCTAATGAATATTTTGCAGAAACAGAAAGTTATCTTTGAAATTCTATAGATTTTAATGCAAAGAACGAATTCAACAATCTTCCAAAATGAGTCCAACTATAAAATTTATATTTTTTGATTTTATGTGATTCTAACAAACAGTGAAAACCACATAATAAGTGTAAACAAGCAGACATAACGTGTACAGAGAAATACTCTTTGAAACACTGTGAAAAGTTTTTAATGCTAATTTTCATTTCGATATTGTTCATTTCAGGACATGGTAACATTCAAGGATATGGGAATAAATCATCTTACTTCTGCTTTATATCATAATTAAAGTTAACTATTCAATGTGAATTTTTAGGTCAATTTATGCGAATGAGACTTAAAAAATTTAGAATAATTATTCAATGTGAATTTTTATAGCATTTCAGGTAAAGATCTTTGCAAACTCCACTTCAGGATAGAATTCCTCCATGTCCTATGTTTCCCACATGTGCTAATACTTCCTGTGGCTTACCATTTTCATTGCCTTCTTTCTCTCCTGTGTTCACATTCCAGGGCTCTTTGTTTTGTTCAAGGGAGCTGATCAGATCTGGTTTTGACACTGAAATACCTGAATATTGGAAGAGATATATGGGTACAACTTGGGATAATAGTAAAAACATGGATTTCTAATAAACCACTATACTGACTATATAAGATGGCATATAACATAAAATTCCAAATATAATTACCTAATTGTTACTTCCCAATATTTTAAAACACTCAAAAGCATTTTTTTTAGTATTCTGTACTTTGAGTTTCTTTTTAAATTACTATTGAATCTAAATGTAAATATGTAATGAATCATTACGTTACAAATCACTAATCTATGGTGTGTCTGAAAAGTAAAATGTATTATAAATGCTTGAATGATGAATGCCATCTCCAGGAGTCAGGAGTATATTGACAAGATAAAGTTACCCAAATCATTGTGTTCTAAATGATGAACTATAAGATCTTTATTAAATTGACATGTGAAAGTGAGACAGACAATTCAGACATAAGTGTAAAACACACTTGTAAGAAACAATTATGATAAAGACGGAATCATGAAAACAAAAAGTCTCACCCACAGAAACCATGTTACTGTAGTTCTCCAACATGACTTCCCTGTACAAATTCCTCTGTGCAAAGTCGAGGCAGTCCCACTCATCTGGAGAGAAATCAATTGCCACATCCTGGAATGTCAAGATTCCCTGTCATGAAAGGAAAGAGTTTATCAAGTGTCCACGTAAAAATTTCTTTACTTAGACTATGAATACAAGAATTTATCACAAAACTTGAAGTGTTCTTTATGAGCATTATTCTAAAAGACATACTCCAAAATATAGTCTACACTGAAAATCTGTGTGCTGAAAATATTAAACCTAGAAGGATAAACTTAAGCTGTAGATGTACAGGCAGAAAAGGGGTATGTGAATGGGAGCAAGATTATCTTCATGTGAAGTTCCAGCCTTCACCATTTAAGGGCATCTATTCTTATGGCAAATTGTTTCTTTAGGAACCACAAGTTAAAAAACCATGAGCTGTAAAGTTGCAACCATGCCTGCATGCACCGTTGTGAAATGAAAATATGTCAAGAGTAGTGTAGCCAGGGACAGAATTGCCATATCCAAGAATGAAGCAGAAATTCTTACTGCAAATTACTTCAATGACAACAGTGGAAAGACCATGATAGAGCTGACACCTGTGTGTGGCAAGCTGGGAAGAGACTGACTTCTAATGCCTTAATAAGGAGTGGGAACACTGTGGGCAGATTTAGAAAGTAAAACCGAGGTGGTAGATTGCACAGCTGATGCATGACTCGGATCAGCTGACGTCCAAAGCTGACTCTCCCCTGAATCTTCAGGGTTCCATCACTGCTTCAAGAACACAAGATGAGGGCTGGAGAGATGGCTCAGTGGTTAAGAGCACTGTCTGCTCTTCCAAAGGTCCTGAGATCAATTCCCAGCAACCACACGGTGGCTCACAACCATCTGTAATGAGGTCTGGTGCCCTCTTCTGGCCTGCAGACCCACACACACAAACAGAATATTGTATACATAATAAATTAAAATTTAAAAAAGAAAGAATTAAAAAAAACACACAAATTAGTATGAGAACTAAATTGCAGTTAAGTTACTCATCAAAATTTACTAAGAAATCAATAAAAACACCAACAAAAATGTTGATTAAACCACCCTGGGAACAGCAGTCCCATAAATTTGATTTTCTAGATTAGAGCTAACATTACAAACTGCACCTTGCCCTTCATATATTTTTCTACAAGAATCTTCATGGGGAAGATAGGAAGAAAAGGACAAACCACAAAAGACATGCCCTGTTTGAGAGTGTAGTTATATCATTCATTGTACATTTCATTGTTGTCTTTCTCCTATTCTAATTCTTGAACATATCCACTCCCAGTTAACTACATCTTTTTTTTTTTTTTTTTGGTTTTTCGAGACAGGGTTTCTCTGTAGCTTTGGAGCCTGTCCTGGAACTAGCTCTTGTAGACCAGGCTGGTCTCGAACTCACAGAGATCCGCCTGCCTCTGCCTCCCAAGTGCTGGGATTAAAGGCGTGCGCCACCACCGCCTGGCAGTTAACTACATCTTAATCACTTTTTTATGTTTCATATTATTATATTGTTTTACTGGGTTTTATGTTTTTTCTATAGTAAACAGTTTTCTTCCATTATTCCAGTTAAAATCTGTGTAATTTACTCTCGTTCCTAAATTATTTTTCTGCCTCCTTCCAACCTTCTCCTCTCACATTATTACTGCAGTTCTTCATAGTTTTACTGATTTTTAAACACCGTGAATACTATAATACAGCTAGTTTTCATCAATGTGTATTTTTTCTTTATTTACTATTAGTTGGTTTAATAATGATTTCTATTCTCAACTAAATGATATTAGTTCCTAATATTAGCAGCAAGTTTAATAAAGACATGATGTAATATCATTATTTTTTAATCAATTCACAGTACCAGAATCTACAACTTTGATTGCAAGTGTTCACTGTAAAAAGAGTCACTTGACTGGTTGAAGTCCTTTGCTTTATTCTACACTACGCATGCTAAGCCCTCACTGTGACTCTTCTTGTATATCCTGATGTTGCCATGTGCTGTAGCGATCTTGCTTTAAAAGAATACATAGGCATTTTCACAATGGGTATATTCAGCATTTGGGGTTGTTCTATAACTTATTAATCTATACTTACATTATCTTGAAAAAACCCAGTGCCACAGAGTAAGTGATTTTGGAAAGAGATCTGGAAAGCTCATACCTATGTGAGACATCTATATTACTTCCAAAGACGAGGAACATTGCAAGAAAGATATGGGAAAGCAGAAAGGAGCAAGAGGATTTGGAGGAGTAAATGTAAATGCTGTGTTCTGGATATGACAGTCAATAAAATATAAACTTTAAACCAACAGACACAAAATACGTGTAGAAAACCGAAGTTTTAAATATTCCCTTCTGGATAGAAGAGGGGCTTATGAGGACTTCTACTTTACTGAGAAGCAACTGAGTTCAGATGGTTGCATGTAGAGCAGATGTCATTTTCTTCACTAAAGTAGTCACTGGTAAATTTGCCATGCTCCAGTAAAAAGTGCATTAACATTTTCATACAACAATCTTTTAAAATTTAGTGGGTCCTAAATGAACTTGAGCACGTGAGACGTACTAGTTGCACAAAAGTTTATCAACTGGATTTTTAAGAAAACAGAAAAAGGCAACAGAGATAAATATTATCACATTAAATTATATACATGAGTGAATGATCAAAAGAAGACAATGTTATGAATTTAAGAATTAAGGAAATAAAAACAAAAAGAACAATGTAGTAATTAAGAGTCACAATGAAAACTGAAATTCTTTCTCCTGGCCATGACATAAGAATCAATTAACAGCAGGAATGGTTGCCTAGGGCTATGTAAGATGGTGTAAGTCAAAACTCCAATGTGGTTCAGGAGGTACCTCCTAAGGTCCCTCTCAATAGCTGAGGAGCTACTGGAAGCTGATTGCCACTATGAGAATGTGAGACATTTTGGGGAGGAAAATATAGCCAAGAGTGTCTTACCCATGTCACAATGGATGGAGCCATAAAAATTTGGACATGTATATACTACCTAGATTCACAGGGTTATTGGTAACCATAAAAATAGTCATAATAAATAGGAATAAAATAGGCATACAAAGAAAACAAGCGATCATGGGATTAATTCATGAGAGGGAGAGCACTGTATATAAGATTGAAATACATTGGATAAAGGTATGGCCATTTCAAAGCATGAATAGAATCATCATTTCCATAAGATCCGATTTGCTGATATAACATCAAACCTATTTTCACAGCCAGTTTTCCAACATTTTTCTTCATGCTCTAGCTCACTGAGTGTTTCTGAACCTCCCCAGCACATAACCTTCCCTACCCCCAAATCAGTTTTGGTATGTATTACAATTTAAACACAGAATTACTCCAGGATGCACCCTACCTAAATCTGAAACTCACAGACATCTCACACTAAAATGCCAAATTCTCTACCCAGTCAGCTATCTTTCTAAAAACCAAATAGGAAAAGGAACCATATCCTACACATCATTAAAGTACCTTTAGTACACCTGACTTCATAATAAGTCATTTCCATTCTCTAGAATTTACATGCCCACATATCCTCCCCTCTGCACCAAACTGCTCTATCCATATCAGGCACAATAATACCAAAAGTCACATGCCCATATCTCATTGCAAAAATACAAACACTGTGAAAGGAACAAGTCAATATCTCCTCTCCAAAACATACTAATAAAATAGAAATGTTTGTCAATGAGAATGACTTTGATGAAACATAGGAAAGAGAATTTAAATGAACAATCAAAATTTCATGAAAGATTTCCAAGAGAAAATTGACAATAAAGAGAAAGAAATAGGTCAATGAAATGAGTAGAAAATGAAATTCAATAGATGAAATTAAGTTTTCCTCACGATGAAAAAGAAAACACAAAAAAAAGTTCAAGAAATTTACAAAAAAACCCAAAAATATAAATCTGAGAATTTGTTTCAATAATAATATACAAACACGGAACAGGAGTCAACTGAAATTAATTTGGAATAAAAATATTCATTAGGATCTATAGAAGTGTCTCTAAGGTAAAGAGCACTGCTGCTCTTCAAGAGGTCCTGAATTTAATTCCCAGGAACCACAATTGTGGCTTACAATCATCTATAGTAAGAACTGATCCTTTCTTCTTGCATAAAGCTGTACATGCGGATAATCAGATACATAAAATAAATAAATAAAATCTTCTCAAGAAAAGAAACAGTCATTGTACCAATTAGAAAATTCAAAGGAAAGACATCAAAAGTATCAGGGACCTAAAGGAAAAGAGATGACACTTAGAAGAAATAATAAAGAATTATGATTACTCTTAAAAAAACAGGAAAATACTACACAGGAAATGATAGCATGAAAAATCCAAAGCTTTAAGTTACAACCATAGATGAGGGTGAAAATCCCAAGTAAATGACATACACCATATCTGCAAAATATAGAAGAAAACTTTCCAAAAACTACAAAAATACTCATCCATACAGCTACAAGAAGCACACAGAACATCGAAATGATCAAATCACAATAGAAAACCCCAATGGCATTTTCGGCATCTAATTAGAAGATGATGCATTTAAACTTGGTTTTCTAGTGAATTATATTATTGATTTTCATATGTTGAACAATCCGTACATCTCTGGGATAAAGCCTACTTGATCATGATGAATGTCTTTGCTTTGTTCTTGGATTCAGTTTATAAGTACTCTGTTGAGTATTTTAGCATCATTTTCATTAGCAAAATTTGTCTGTAGTTCTCTTTTTTGTTGAATCTTTGTGTGGTTTGAAAATCAGAGTTAATGTGCTCTTATAAAATGAATTTTAGTATTGTTCCTTTAATTTCAGTTTGTGGAACAATTTGAAGAGCATATGGTCTTCTTTGAATATCTCAGAGAGACGTCTGTCCTAAAATCATCTGATCCTGGAAATTTTTGGAGGTGGGGGATGTTTTTAATGACTGGTTTTATTTCTTTAGTGTTTATAAGTCTACTTAAGTTGTTAATATGATCCTGATTGAATACTGGTTAGGAGTATCATTGAAAAAATCCATTAATTTTAAAATTTCTTATTTTGTGGAGTACAAGTTTTGAGCTAATCATTATCATTTAATAATGTCCCACTTTTCATTTCTTATTTTTTTTTTAATTTGGATATTCTCTCTGTATTTTAGTTAGTTTGGACAATCTTGTTGATTTTTTTTAAGTAAGACCTCTTAAAAAAAGAATATTAAGTCTTTGAAGAAAGAAATTGAAGATACCAGAGAATGAAGAACTTTTCCGTGCTCTTGGATAGGAAGGGTCAATATAATAAAATGGCAATCCTACCAAAAGTCATCTACAGATTCACTGCAATCCCCATCAAAATCCCAACACAATTCTTCACAGACCTCAAAAGAACAATACTCAAGTTCATATGGAAAAACTAAAAGTTCAGGATAGCCAAAACAATCATGTATAATAAAGGAACCTCTGGAGGCATCACCACCCCTGACATCAAGCTCTATTTTAGAGCTATAGTACTGAAAACAGCTTGGTATTGGCATAAAAACAGACAGATTGCCCAATGGAATCAAATCAAAGACCCAGACATGAATCCACACAGCTATGATCACCTAATTTTAACAAAGAACTTAAAATTATACAATGGAAAAAAAGAAAGCATCTTCAATAAATGGTCCTGGCATAATTAGATGTCAGCATGTACAAGAATGCAAATAGATTCATACCTACCACCATGGACAAAACTCAAGCCCAAATGGATTAAAGACCTCAATATAAATCCAACCACACTGAACCTGACAGAATAAAAAGTGGGAATTAAACTTCAATGCATGGGTGCACCAGATCACTTCCTAAATATAAATATAACATTACTAGCACAGACACTGAAATAATAAATAAATAAATAAATAAATAAATAAATAAATGGAACCTCCTGAAACTGAGAAGCTTCTGTAAAGCAGAGAGTCAATAAGACAAAAAGCCACCCTACTAATGGGGAAAGATCTCCACCAACCCATCATTGGACAGAGTACTGATCTCCAAAATACATAAAGTGTAGTGGGAGCTGCGGGCTGCGTTCCTGCCACCCAGCTCCTGGCCACCTGACTAGCTTATGCCCCAAAATAACGACACACAAACTGTATTCTTTTAAACACCGCTTGGCCCATTAGCTCTAGCCCTTACTGGCTAATTCTCATATCCCGATCAACCCATCTCTAATAATCTGTGTAGCACCAGTCTTACCAGGAAAGATTCAGCATGTCTGACCTGGCGGCTTGCTTCATCACGTCTGCCTTGGGGAGCAGCTGCATGGCATCTAAGCTCACTTCCTCTTCCTCCCAGCATTCTGTTCTGTTTACTCCACCCACCTAAAGACTGACCTATCAAATGGGCCAAGGTAGTTTCTTTATTAGCCAATGACCTTCCTCCATCAATAAAGAACTCAAGAAATGAGACTAAAATTCTAAATAAACCAATTTAAAAATGGGGTACTGAACTAAACAGAGAATTCTCAACAGAAGAATCTCAAATGGCTGAAAGACACTTAAGGAAAATTTCAATATCCTTAGCCATCAGGGAAACACAAATCAAAATCATCTTACACCAGTCATAATGGCTAAGATCGAAAACACCAATAATTGCTTATGCTGGAGAGGATGCAGAGTAAGGGAAACACTTGTCCATTTCAGCTGGGAATGTAAACTTGTACAACCACTCTGGAAATCAGTATGTCGGTTTCTCAGAAAACTGGCAATCAACCTACAACAAGACTCAGCAACACCACTCTTGGGCATATATCCAAATAATGCTCAACCACACTACAAGGACATTTGTTAAACTATGTTCACAGCAGCATTATTCGTAATAGGCAAAACCTGGAAATAACCTACATGCTCCTCAATTGAAATATGGATAAAGAAAATGTGGTACATTTACATAATGAAATACTACTCAGCCACAAAAAAACAATGACATCTTGAAATTTGCATTTTAATGGATGGAACTAGAAAATTAATAGTGAGTTAACACAGACCTAGAAAATTCAGCATGGTATGTACCCACTCACAGGTGAATATTAGCTATATAGCAAAGTATTAGGAGCCTATAGTCGACAACCCAGAGCATTGGGCTGACTTTCCAAAGTCCAGTTGAAGAGAGGGAAGAGTGAGAATATAAGCTAAGAGGTCAAGGCCATAATGGGGTTACCCACAAAACAGCTTACCTGAGAGGATGGAAGCCTTCCAACTCTGGCCTGACAGCAAAGGAAACAGCATAGGATCAAGCTATACCCTCTGAATGTGGGTGACAGTTGTATGGCTGGGGTAGACTGTGGGACCACTGGCAGAAAGACAAGGATTTATTCCTTGGCTTTTTGGAACCTATTCTCTTTGAAGGGATACTGTGCTCAACCTAGACATATTGGGGAAGGCCTTGGTCCTGCCTCAAAGCAATATGCTAGTTTTTGTTGACTCCCCATGGGAAAACGCCTTACCCTCTGTGAGGAGTGGATGAGGGGTGAGATAGGAGGGGGAAGGTGGAGGGAGCAGCAGGAGGGAGGGAGTGGAAAATGGATTTGGCATGTTAAATGAGAAAAGATTTTTTTAGATAAATTTTAAAAATTCATTTTAAGCAGAAAAACATATATCATGCAAATATTATTATACTCTTTTGAGTCACATAGTTCAGTCCTTTTTCAAACTTCACAAAAGTAGTTTAGTCTGGCCTTGAAATCCTGATCCTCCTTTCTCTACCACCCAAGATCTGAGAATATAGTCATGTGTCACTATAATTAGCCCAAAAAAGTAAACTGCATAATTAAAGACTCAATAGGGGTTCGCCACATATTGTTACCATTTAAAAATAAAACAACTTGTATTTGTTAAGTATTTCTCTTATATTGTTTAAAGCTTTTATTTCAGACATAAGGAATGTATGGGTGTGTGTACATCTGAATGTATGGATTATACTTAAGAAGAACAGTCATTTGAGATACAGCGATGGGAAACGATTTTAAGGAAATAGGCCTTTGGTGTGGTTCAGTGGGCAAGGGCCCTTGCCACCAAGCCTGTGGACCTAAATTCATACTCCAGACCCCACATGCTGGTGAGAACTGACATTCTCATGTTAACCTTTGACCTCCACACATGCAGCATGACAAAAATCCACACAGGCACACATTAATGCATGCATACACATTCTCTAAATAAATAAATGACTAGAGAAACATCTGAAAAGATACAGGCAGTGGGAACACAGGTTTTTTTTTTTAATGGGATCAATTAATTTAGCTAGGTTATTGGAATGGCCTGAGTATTAGCTCACTCTACGGGATATGGGTATGAGAGAGTTTTCAGAAGACTGCAACTTAACAGAAGGTTTGGCTTACTTGGAAAAGAATCAAAACATCTATGGAAGATGGATATTCATCACAACTGAATGATCTTCAGCTCTTCTCTTTCAGACATTCACATCTATGCCTTGCATAAGATAGATTGAGTGCTTTTAATTTCTTGAGCATGTCAACCACAAATACTGTGTGATTTGATGACACATTACTCAAATGCCTATAATGTCAGATTGGAAACTGTGCTGATCTGGCATACTGTGTAAGAAATTCTTGCCTCTCTACTCTTATCAAAACCCTGACAAGCTTTTAAATAATTGTTAGAACTGACTATGAGTTGCTTTAGTATACACATTGCCTTTAAAATTTAGAATCTATTTACCATGCTAAAAGATTGATTTCAGGTAGGTGTCAGCTTGTCTGGCTGGGGAAAATATCACCATTCTGTTTTAAGGAATACAGCAAGATTCCACCAGACACATTTAGTTAAAATGAAGTAAAAACTGCAGTGTTTGAAAATGCTAATGCCTTGTGTTATCTGGATTTACTGATCAAAACAAAATCAGTGTTCCATTTAAAAAAAAAAAACTCACTGATCACAGAGAAGTGGAGCTGGTGTCTATATAGAGTCTTTATCACTACCTGAGTCTTTGGTACAGCAAGGTAGTCTACATACAACTGAGAGCAAACATAAGCATCAAGCCCAAATACAAACCATTTGATCTACATTGGTGTCCTGCCCTTAAGATTTGATAGTATAATTGTGGCACAAATCTTGTGGGAGTAATAATTCAAAACCTGATTTGACTTAAGGCTAACTCCACGAGATGAAACCCATACCTCACACTGCTCTGGTGACCAAAAACCAGAAACTAGACAGCCCAAAGACCTGACATAAATAAAACCCAACATTACGGTTCTAAAATATAAAAATAAAATTGCTCCAAATGACATTCTACTATACAGGATGTACTAATAGATCAAAGCCTTGCTCAACCAAAAAGAGGATATTCCTCATGTAATAGGTGGGGAGAAAACATAGAGAGGCTCACAGCCAAAATAGATACAGAGATTGAGAGACCTTGAAACACTGCTAAATGGGAGGTCTCTTTCAAATACCTCCCCTCAGGGATAACAGGACCACGTATAAAAGGAGGAAGATACCCACATGCCCCTCCCCCACACAAACATACACAGTCCTCTACCTCTACTGGATTGAAGCCCATATTAACGAGCAGAAACTGAGGCAGCATATACAGGTCATGCACAGTTCTGCACCAAATTTAGTACTGGAACTGAAGAGGTGGACACATGCCCAGATCCCTAGCCCAGAAAACAATCTCTGACTGATAACCCCTTGTAAATGAAAATTTGGTTTGCTTCAAGGAACTGTCACTGGCATAAGAAACTACTCTCAAAGGTAGGCTGCATGCTGAGACTCAAACTCAACAGCATCTTAGAAGTTCCTTGTGTCATAATGTCATCTAAGAACTTTTCAACTTTTCTTTCCCTTATAGTTTATTTTATTTATATATTTTCTTATCACTTATTACCCTAAATATTACAGTTTCACTTCAGTGTTTTAGGGAATTCATGACCTTGAAAAGTCATGGGTCTCTGCATCTATAATTGTTTCTTGTGCCTTTTTTGGGCTACTTTTCATGTGATTGTTTTTTCCTATTATTCTGTGTTAGTTCTGTTTTATCTTAGTACATCATATTATATTTTGTGTCATTATTCTACCTTAGTTTGTTTTCTATTGAGAGACAGAAAGGGGGATGATCTGGATGGAAAAGGTATGGGGATTAATTGGGAGTCGTAAAGGGAGAGAAAACCATAATCATGAAATTATGTGAGGAAAAATATCTATTTTCAATAGAAGGAAAATTAAAAATAACAAACCTATAAATACATACCTATTTTTCTGAAATCTAGACATGAAATGGGGGGAGATGTGGGGAGATCCCATGCAAGGGAACAAATCAAAATAATTAGGGACAGGTTCAGTTTCTGCATAAAATTTGATATTTATGTTCATCAATTGGCAATGCTCCAAAATAATTATTGCTGATAACGTGAATCCAATGCATCCTGGCTACAGAATGAAACACTATATACAACACCAGAAACACAAAAGCTAAACTAACAATCTCTGAAGTGATAGACGTCGTCACAGAGAACCAAGTACAGGTGAATGAAGTCAACATCAATACATTAAAATGAACTGATCGCAGCTTTTCACAGAGAGTCACATCATTACTGTAGTGACAGTGATTGCCCACGAAAGAAAGCATGGAAACTGTAGAGTGAATACAACAGCACCAGTTTTATGCTAAGTATAAGCTACAAGTATCTGCCGCATTCTAGATTCTCAAGGGAATGTTGTATATGTGGTTTTGTTTTTCAGGAGAATATGACATTTCTAATTCTACAATCTCATAACTGAAAGACTTATGCTAAACAATGCATTCCAGGTGGTTTATATGCATTTTCTAAGTCAGTAGCAAACAGAGCCCTAAGAAGTAAGCCATGCCATACATTTGCATTTACTGTCTTTATCTGAGGATATGAGAGAGTCTATGGAAAAATGGTCATCAGTAAGCTATAATATTCACCTGTCACTATGGAATTCACAGTGATAAACATCATCAATTCACTGAGGATATATGTCCTGAAAAATGAGCGGGCAAAAACAAAATGGAGGTACATCCACACTGGGTAAACAATATAAATTTAAAGACTCAATCATAACTCTCATAAGAAGTACAAGCAAGCAAATGTCAGTCAAAATAAATTGTAGGCTGGACTATGAGAAACAGAGAAGATGTACAACATAAACACAGAGCCTTTGCAGAACAATTGAGCATAGTCTCCGAGCAGAGACATACTTACTGCAGAATCAGCCCTCTCTTCTGTTTCAGGGAAAACGATGTGGCCTTGTAGCTCCTGGATGCTTTCTTGAGGAACTTGGTTTAAAATTATCAGCAGACACCATTCACCAGCTACATGCACACTCACCATCTGCAAAAACACAGAAATCAAGAGAGTATTCGCTCCTGGCTTGGTTCCACAGATACTCATGAAAACAAGAGAGATTAAAATGAGTTTCTCCCTTGCTGAGTTCAAGTGGTCTGCTCAGCAGTGAAGTTATATAGTCAGACCTTAGGCTGTCCTGGCATGTTGTGCTCAGCCAAGGCAAAGCAAAAATGTGGTAAGGAAAGCTGAACTCAAATGCAGCTCAGAATCCTATAAAGCTAATCATGAACTTGACTTGTTTTCGCTGGCCAGGTTCACAAAGATGGGGTTGCTACTTAGATTAATGAATGGAAGCTGTGGAATGGAATGAAGCCCAACTGAAAGCAATTTCAGGTCAAGATGCAGTTATTCATGACTGAAATTCTGAGGAACTACAACTACTTTTGGATTCTTTTAATGGAAGCATTAGAGTTGAAAATGCATCAGCACTAGACATTGTTTATTATGCATGTAGCATATTATCACAGTATGTTATGACACATTCTAATGGAGTTATATATACTGATAAGAATAAATAGTAGATACTGTGCTTACCATAATTCATGTGATGATTCTACTTTTAGGAACCATCTTTTTATTGAAACATACATCCTCTGCATGAAAGTTGTAGGGATGGGGGTAAAGAAGAAGCCCAAGAACCTAAGAATGAATTTCTAATGTGTTTTCAGGTGGTTTACACAATATCTGTACAAGCTTGAAAGATACAAGTGATTTTTTAATTGTACTTGTTAGCTAGTGATCAGGGCAGTATCATGTAAGAGGTTAACTGTTATCAGTAGTTTCTTTTGTTTAATTTTCATAATTGCAAGTATACACATTTTCACAATATATGCATGTGTGTGTGTGTATGTATGTGTGTGTGCAATATCCATAAGAAGATTTCATAAAATTCATCCCCAATTTCTGGCTTACACTTTCTTTTCAACCACTCTTCTATAAAGATATGATTACTCTACTACAAATATTTATTAGTTCCTTTAGCATTCCTCACACAGGACAACAAAATACGTAACTTTAAACACATTATTAATATACTCACTGTCACCTATAATGCATAGGTGCACTATGGAGAGAAATCAGTAAATCATTCCTCTTTGTGTCATCTGACCAGGAGCATCTCCAGATTTAAACTAATTCACTCATCAGGTGTCATCCATTTTATCCTGTCCTATGTGTGAGTCTGAATCTGTGCCTTCCTGTAGGCTGTCTTAACACTTTGTTGTTGTGCCTCAGTCCGTATCTGCCCCTAGCAAGGGCTTTATTCTCTTTCTCTCACTGAACAGCACAAAGAGCATCACAAGAGGAAGGGCTGAGGGATACTGTGCAGAAATCTTTAAAATGATTTCACAAGGATTAGTCACTGACTCTACTTGACCCCATCTGATACCAATAACAGACAGTGCTACAAACACCACTGTTTACCAAGATTTAATCTCTATACTGCATTTAGCATTTATTGTGGAAGAAAATAATTTAAGGTTTCACCTGTGCATTAGCTTCTTATGTGGAAAATCCAAGGGAAGTTAGGTTGGTTGTTACAGTGTTCTCTTATAAAGACGGATTAAACAAATACTTCAGAGTAGGCAAAGGGGAGAGTTTTTAAAGAGAATCCCTGGAGCAAAGTATTTAAGACCATGTAGTGACTAATGAAACACTGAAAAACTAAATGCCTCCCATAGATAGGAGACTACTACCATTTTAAAAGAGAGTGTGGAAAGATTAGGAAAATACCATTACCAGCTAAATATCATACAGAAATTCTAGAACATTCCTAGAAGTAAAAAGCTAAACACCAAAACAAAGAAACAAGCAAACAAGAACAAATAAAAGCCACTGGCATTAAACTGTCATAAGCATGAACAGAAATCTCAAGAGTGGTAGGAAATATGAGTCAGGACCTTCTGAAGATAAAATATAGAAATACCTAAGTCCCAAACATAGAAAAACCCTCTCTGGCCTCCTACTTTCAAAGACTAAAAAAAAAACTATTTTTTTTTTTACGTTTTGTTAAAGATGGTCAACAGAAAATAGTAACATTGAATTCATAGTTCTAAGAAAATAATTACTTTTCATGTAACCATATGGACAAACATGCTAATCTAACTTTGGAGCATGAAGACCTGAGTTCAGCTCCAGAAACCATGTAAAAAGACAGTCATAAAACTCAGCGCTGGAGAAACAGAGGCAGCTGTCTCCCTGGAACTCAACGAAACACAAACTATACCAAAGAAGGATGGTGGCCCACATTCGGTATCTGAAATACTTATTCCAGACAGGATTGACTTTTTAGACAGCTTTGTTTATGCTCACCAACACTGAAAGAGTCAGGATAGCTCAACAGAACTCATACAAGGAACTGGAAACTGTGAGCTCTGCAGAGCAAGCGGACTTCAGTGAGAACAAAGTAGCCAACACCAGGCTGTGAGTCAAGCAACCAGCTTTACTTTAATCTGCTCTGTGGACCAAGCTTCCAAACGTACAGCAATATTTCAAAAAAATAACTCTAAGCTGGAGGACAATGACTGTAAACTATTTTTTTGTTTGTTTTTGCTAAAAATGTAATTCCTATTACTTTTCTAAAAATATTTAGTAGCAGTTTACCTGGGATTAACTTCAAGGTGGTAGTTACTGGCAATGGTGCTGATTTCAATTTTTTTTTTTTTTTTTAGATGGAGTCTGTGAATGAAATAAGAATCTACTCAACATTTTCTTACTGGCTATCTTCTTTTTCTCATGTATAACCAATCACCACTAACTACATGAACAGTCTTCCACGTTAACACAGAAATAAAGGAAAAATATGTTCATGTTCCATGGCAAATAATAGCATAGAAAGAGGGAATCCCATGCACACCTGTTTTACTCTTCCCGCTTAATAATGTGTCTTTGCAATCCCTCTCAGACAACTGGTGTGAGATTACGACCACGTATCAATTTATAGCATTCATGTTCTGCAGCTAATTACTTTTGTGGATTTTCACATTGACACTGTGAATGTCTGTTTCAACTGATGTATGCATACTACACACACACACACACACACACACACACACACACACACAATTTAAGTCATAGGCAGCCAGTGGTGGGGAGAAGTGTATACATGACCAGGATTGAAATTCCTTGCTAGGGACACCCGAGGCAGCAAACTTCACAGGAACAGGACTGAGCCAGTGACCTGGCCTGGAGTAGGCCTGAGGCAGAGAACTCCACAGTACCAGCCAGCGATGTGGGCCAGAGTGGGCCAGAAATGGCGAACTCCACATGAACAGGAGCAGATCCATACCAGAAGTATTTGCAGAAGCAGGGCTGTGCCAGGCTAGAATAGGCCTGGGACAGTAAACTCTACAGGAGCAAGAGTGAATCCAGACCAGGGAAATTTTCGGAAGCAGGACTGGGCCTTCGACCTAAGCCGGAGCAAGCCAGAGGTGGCGAGCTCCACGGGAACCGGACTAAGTCAGTGACCTAGGTCAGAGCAGGCTAGAGACGGCAAGCTCCGCAGGATTGGGAGCGGATCCAGACCAGGGACATTTACGGGAACAGGACTGAGTCAGCAACTTAGGCTGGAGCTGACTTGAGACAGCAAACTTCACAGGAACAGGTTCAGGGGAACAACTGCTGGGGGAGTGGGCCAGAACCAAAGACCTCTGTGGGTCCCAGCATGAGTTTGGCACCTACGAGTGTATAGGCAGGAATCAGTGACCTCCGCAGGCCTGGGCATGAGTCTGAGACCTTTGAGGGAGTAGACCTAAGCCAGGACCCCTGCAGGTCCAGTTGTGAGTCTGGGACCTTAGAGGGAGTGAGCAGGAACCAGAGACCTCTGTCGGTGTCTGGGCGTGAGTCTGGAACCTCTGAGGAAGTAGGCCTGAGCTGGGACCTCTAAGGGACCAACCCCAAGCTAGGGACCTCCACAGGAGTGAATCCAGATGAGGGACATTTACAGAAACAATTCTGAGCTGGCACCCTAAAACAGAATAAGCCTGATACAGTGAATTCCACGATAGCAGAACAAACCATAGGAGTGCTGAGCAAGCTCCAGGGACACGGAGTGACTAAAGGGCAACCACCTGAGCCTTGGATCTACTGGCACCTGGAAGACTGATCACCAGAGCTACAGACAGCCCAGCTACACCAATTAGAGGAAAAGATGGGTAGACAAGGAAAGAACATGTGCAACACCACAAAGATCAGGAACACAAAACCAGTAAAATCTAGTGACACTACAACAGCAAGACCTGAACAACCAAATATAGATGAAGCAGAAGAAAATGACCTAAAAATACCTTTAGGAGAATGTTTGAGGCCCTTAAAGAGGAAATGAAAAATTCCCTCAAAGAAATGGAGGAAATGACAAACAAAAATTTGGAAGACATCAACAAATCCCTTAAAGAAAACCAAGAAAAAGCAATCAAACATATGAAAGAAATTACTCAAGACTTGAAAACTGAAATAGACAATAAAGAAAACACAAGCTGAGGGAATTATAGAAACAGGAATCATGAGAAAATGATCAGGAACCACAAATGCAAGCATAAACAGCAGAATACAAAAGATGGAAGAGAAAATTACTAGCACTGATATACAATAGAGGAAATAGACTCATCAGTCAAAGAAAACATCAAATCTAACAAAGCTTAACACAAAATATCCAAGCAATATGGAACACCATGAAAAGGCCAAACCTAAGAATAACAGGCATAGAAGAAGAAGTTCAACTCAAAAGCACAGAAAATATATTTTACAAAATCATAGAAGAAAACTTTCCCAACCTAAAGAAAGACAAACCTATGAAGATACAAGGAGCTTACAGAACACCAAATAGACTGGATCAAAAAAAAAAAAAAAAAAGTCCCCTTACCACATAATAAAAAACTAAACATACAGAATGAAGAAAAGAATATTAAGGGCTGCACAGGAAAAAGGCCAAGTGACATAAAAAGGCAGACCTATCAGAATTACATCTGACTTCTCAACGGAGCAATGAAAGCTAGAAAGTGGTGAAGCATTGCACTATGCAGACATTAAGAGACCATGGATGCCAGCCCAGACTACTATACCCAGCAAAACTTTCAATCACCATAGAAGGACAAAACAAGATATACCATGACAAAGCCAGATTTAACCATTACCTAGCCACAAACCCAGCCTTACACAAAGTACTAGAAGAAAAACTCTTACCCAAGGAAATTGGCTGCATCAACAAAAACATAGACAATTGATGATCTCACAGCAGCAAATCGCAAAGAAGGGAAAAACACACAAATTATCATAACCAACAATGAAAACTAAATGAACAGGAAATAGCAATCACTGGTCATTAATATCCCTTATATAAACAGACTCAACTCACCTATAAAAGACACAGGCTAACAGACTGAATATGAAAACAGAATCCATCTTTCTGCTGCATACAAGAAACACACCCAAACCTCAAAGACAGACACTGCCTCAGAGTAAAATGTTGGGAAAAACATTTCCAATTAAATGGACCTAAAAAACAATCTGATGTAGCTATCCTAATATCTAACACAATAGACTTCAAGCTAAAATCAAAAGAGACAAAGAAAGATAACTTCATATTAGTCACAGGAAAAATTCATCAAGAGGAAATCTCACTACTAAACATTGATGCCCCAAATACAAGGGCACTCTCATATGAAAAAAAAAAGCACTCCTGAATGTTAAATCACACATTAAACTCCACGCACTAATAATAGTGGAAGACTTCAATACTCCACTCTCAGCACGGTATAGGTCAGACAAAAAATTAACAGAAAAATAAGGGAACTAACAGATTTATGAATCAAATGGACTTAACAGACATCTATAGAACATTCCGTCCAAACATAAAAGAATATACCTTCTTCTCAGCACCCCATGGAACCTTCTCAAAAACTGACCACATACTCGGTAGCAAAACAAACCTCAACAGATATAAAAAAATTGCAATAACCCCATGTATCTTATTGAATTGCCATGGCTTAAAATCAGAAATTAACAGCAACACTAATTCCAGAAAGCCCACAAACACATGGAAATTGAACAATGATCACCTGAATCATCAATGAGTGAAGGAAGAAATAAAGAAATTAAAGACTTCCTAAAATACAATGAAATGACCATCCAACATAAGCAAATTTATGGGACACAATGAAAGCTGTGTTAAGAGGAAAGTTGATAGCACTAAATGCCTACAGAAAGAAGCTGGAAAAAACCCACAAAAGTGAATTAATAGAGCATTTGAAAACTTTAGAACAAGAAAAGCAAACTAACCAAGAGAACTAGATTGCAGGAAATAATCAAATTGAGAGCTAAAATCAACAAAATAGAAACAAAGAAAACAATACAAAAAAAAAATCAATGAGACAAGGAGTCGGTTCTTCGAGAAAAATCAACAAAATGAACAAACCTTTATTCAAAATACTCAAACGGCAGAGAGAGAATATCCAAATTAACAAAATCAGAAATGAAAATGGGGGACATAACAACAGACACGGAGGAAATACAGAGAATCATCAGGTCATATTTTGAAAACCTGTACTCCACAAAAATGGAAAACTTAAAGGAAATGGATAACTTTCTGGATAAATATCACTTACCAAAATTAAATTAAGACCAGATAATCAAATTAAATAGACCTATAACTGCTAAAGAAATAAAAATGGGCATCAAAAATATCTCAACCAAAAAAAGCCCAGGACCAGATGATTTCAGCTCAGAATTCTACAGCATTTTCAAAGAAGAACTAATACCAATACTTCTCAAATTATTCCACACAACAGAAACAGAAGCAACATTGCCAAACAACCACAGAAAGAAAGACATTACTAAGAAAGAGAATTACAGACCAAACTCACTCATGAACATTGATGCAAAAATACTCAATAAAATACTGGCAAATTGATTCCAAGAACATATCAGTACCATCATCCACCATGATTAAGTCAGCTTCATCCCAGAGATGCAGGGATGGTTCAACATATGAAAATCCATCAATGTAATCCACCATATAAACAAACTAAAAAATAAACACCACATGATCAACTTATTAGATACTGAAAAAGCTCTCAACAAAATACAACATCCCTTCATGATAAAGGTCTTGGAAAGAGCAGGGATACAAAGAACATACCTAAACATAATAATGGCAAAATACAGGAAGCCAACAGCCAACATCAAACTAAATAAAGAGAAACTCCCAGCGCTTTCACTGAAATCAGGAACAACAGAAGGTTGTCCACTCTCTCCACATCTATTCAATATAGTTCTTAAGGTCCTAGCTAGAGCAATAAGACAACAAAAGGAGATCAAGGGGATACACATCAGAAAAGAAGTCAAACTCTCATTATTTGCTGATGATATGATAGTTTACATAAGCAACCCAAAAATTCTACCAAGGAACTTCTACAACTCATAAACACTTTCAGTAATGTAGCAACAACAACAACAAACAAACAAACAGTAGCCCTCCTTTACACAGAAGAAAAGAACATCAGAGAAACATCACCCTTTACAATAGCCACAAATAGCATAAAATATCTCGGAGTAACTCTAACCAAACAATTGGAAGATTTGAATGACAAGAACTTTAAATCTTTTAAGTAAGAACTTGAAGAAGACACCAGAAAGTGGAAAGATCTCCCATGCTCTTGGAGAGGTAGAATTAACATAGTAAAAATGGCAATCTTACCAAAAGCAATCTACAGATTCAACATAATGCCCATCAAAATCCCAGCAAAATTATTCATAAACCTCATAAAAACAGTACTCAACTACATGCTGAAAAGCAAAAACCCAGGATAGGCAAAACAATCCTGTACAACAAAAGAACTCCTGGAGGCACCACAATCCTTGACTTCAAACTCTAGTACAGAGCTACAGTACTGAAAACAGCCTTGTATAGGCATAAAAACAGACAGAAGGACCAATGGAACCAAATCAAAGACCCAGATATTAATCCACACACCTACGAACACCTGAATTTTGACTAAGAAGCAAAAAATATCAAACGGAAAAAAGAAAGCATATTTAGCAAATGGTGCTGGTGTAACTGGATATCAACATGTAGAAAAATGAAAATAGACCCATATCTATCACCATGCACAAAACTCAAGTCCAAATGGGTCAAAGACCTCAACATAAAGTCAGCCATATTCAACCTTATAAAAGAGAAAGTGGGAAGTACATTTGAACGCACTGGCACAGGAGACCACTCCCTAAATATAATCCCAGTAGTACAGACACTGATTGAAACAATTAATAAATGGGACCTCCTGACACTGAAAAGCTTCTGTAAAGCAAAGGACATAGTCAATAAGACGAAACAACAGCCTACTGAATGGGAAAAGATTTTCACTAACCCTACATCAGACAGAGAGAGGTCTGATCTCCAAAAGATACAAAGAACTCAAGAAACTGGTCATCAATAGAAAAAAATAATCCAATAAAAAAAAAAAAAAGGTAGTACAGACCTAAACAGAAAACTCTCAACAGAAGAATCTAAAATGGTTGAAAAGACACTTAAGGAAATGCTCAACAACCTCAGTCATCAGAGAAATGCAAATCAAAACAACTCTGAGATTGCATCTTATACCTGTAAGAATGGCCAAGATCAAAAACACTGATGACAACTTATGCCGGAGAGGTTGTGGGGTAAAGGGAACACTTCTGCATTGCTGGTGGGAATGCAAGCTGTTACAGCCCCTTTGGATGTCAGTGTGGTGATTTCTCAAAAAATTAGGAAACAACCTTCCTCAAGACCCAGAAATACCACTTTGGGGTATATATCCCAAGGATGCTCAATCATGCCACAAGGACATGTGCTCAACTCTGTTCATAGCAGCATTGTTTGTCATAGCCAGAACCTGGGAACAACCTAAATGCCCCCTTGACCGAAGAATGGATAAGGAAAATGTGGTACACTTACACAATGGAGTACTACACAGACGAGAAAAATAATGACATCTTGAAATTCATAGGCAAATGGATGGATATAGAAAATATCATATTGATTGAGGTAACCCAGAAAGAGAAATATCGTATGTACTCACTCATAAGTGGCTTTGAAACATAAAGCAAAAAAAAAAAAAAAAAAAGCCAGTCTACAATTCACAATCCTAGAAAACCTAGACAACAATGAGAACCCTAAGAGAGACATACATTGATATAATCTACATAAAAGTTGAAAAAGACAAGCTTTCCTGAGTAAATTGGGAGCATGGAAACCATGGGAGAGAGTTGAAGGGGAGGGAAGAGTCAGGAAGGGGAGCAGAGAAAAATGTATGGCTCAATAAAATAAAAAATATTAAAAAAAAAAAAAGAAAATCTTTGCCAGAAACATCTGCTGAGCACTGACAAGAGATGCTTATTGTGATAGGTTGATGCTCAATTCTCAATTTATTCACCCCGAAACCATAAAGTTCTCGTAGGATACACATAATCCTTGTATTTTTTCCAGCACCTGATGGCCCATATACTAGGAGATGAGGAAAGTCACCACCCTGCACCTAGGGAAGAAGGAACAAGGCATTTCACTCTCGTCAAACCCAGGTGCTCCAGGTTAAACGAACTACTTCTAAAGTACTAAGGAATTTGGTTTACTATCTAACTCCAATAGAAATTTATCAAACTCTCAAATTTGCTTTCTCTGGGCACTAATTCAATCTAACTTGCATGCATAATATAGAACATGCAAGGCAAAACACTAAATGCTTAAAGCCAGGGACTCCCTCAACAAACTCTCTGAAGGGCACTTTCAAAAATGAGGGCTGATGGGAATGTGGAACAGATCTCTGTAACTGAGACAGATGCTTGTCTTGCCTGGTTCCCAAAATGATTTTCTTGCTAAGAGGGGGGTACACTGATTCCCTTGCAAGTTCATTTGGGGGGTACAGGAAGACTGCACATAAGGGATGCTATGGGAAAGAGTGTGTTATCAAACCACAGGAAGA
This sequence comes from Chionomys nivalis, assembly GCF_950005125.1. NCBI lineage: Eukaryota > Metazoa > Chordata > Mammalia > Rodentia > Cricetidae > Chionomys > Chionomys nivalis. The sequence continues at coordinate 81,033,461 of NC_080088.1, read as the reverse complement.
AAATGGCATCAAACTAAAGGGCACTATGGGCATGGGGGCTTGATCCGATGAGAAGATGTAGACTTTAATAGTAAATTCATTAACGCGTAGGAATAGTGTACTAACCCCTGTCCTAAGAATATAAACAAGTAGCCACAGGAATCAATAAAATGAGTCCATCCTATGGCTAGGAAACTTAACCTTAAAGCTACTGTAAAAACCGGTGTGCATACACAAGAAGTATAATGCTCGATTTTTACATTATTGCACGCATTATAAGAACAAGAAAAAAGACAACTAAAACATATCTTCCACGTCCCTCCCGATTCTTCCAAAAACTCTCATATGGAGGACAGAGGCACTAGGTAAAATAAGTCCTCGTTTTCAGAAAGGACTTAGCTGTGATTCCGAAGAGGCTAGTAACTACGAACAGGGTGCAGGGCACTGGCCCCTCCATCAGCCTGCCATCTAGCTACCTGCAGCAGGAGAGAGCCTCTCGGCTCCAGCCCCTCCTACAACCGGGTTTGTAGCCTCCGCCAGGTCCGCACCCCAAGCTCACGGGACCCCGGGCAGCAGAAGCACCACTCTGGGGAACTTGCCACTTTGGGTCCCCGCTAGCCCTGGAGCGTCCGCCTTCTCATTCCCTTCCGCGGGCTTTTCAGGAAGCGGCGGAACGTGCCGGCCTCCGCCGTCCCGGTCTGCTCACCAGGTTGCGCAGCTGCGGCGCCTGTTCCTTGTGATAGTCCAGCCGGGCGAGGGAGCACGGCCGGTATTTGTCCACCCAGAGGCTCATGGCAGACGAGTTTCCCGCGAGCTCCAAGCCGCGCGTCACTTCCGGCAGCGGACGATTTCCGGATCGGGGACTACGGTATCTGAATGGGGCCTGAAATAGTCACCTGCGTAGCGCGCAGCAGCTTCTCCACCCCAGTTCCCTTGTCCCCCGTCCAGCACGGGAAATTCATGGTGCAATCTTTATCCATTTATTCTCACCCTCTGTGACATTTTAGAAAATGGAATTAAAGACACATCAATGACAGTCTGGGCATCCAATCTGAGGGCTTAGGAAAAGGAAGTTTCCTTCATTTCATTCATTCATTCATAAATTCATTCAAATTTATGCCACAGAAATTTATCTTTATTTGTAGGGTTGGTTTTCTCTTAATTTTTTTTATACCAAAGAGCATTTGCCTACATGCATCTGTGCACTGTGTGTTCTTGGTGCCCTTAGAGGTCAGAAGAGGATCTCAGATCCCCTGCCACTAGGGTTACAGATGGGTGTGAGCTGCCATGGGAGTGCTAGGAACTGAACCCAGGTCCTCTACCAGAGCAGCCAGTGCTCTTAACCACTGAGCCATCTCTGCCGCTCTAGAACTGTGTTCTTGTCAACTGCAGTTAATCCATCTCTAGGTTCTCTCACAGGCAGGTGCCCAGTAGAGACTATTGAATAAAAAGTGGAAGGAAGAACGATTTTAACTTCATTTTACTTTATTTTTTATTTCTATTACACAAAATTCTTAATGGATTAGAATAAAATAAAATTAAAGTACTACGAAAGACGACAGAAAGCCTGTAGGGAAGAACACATGGGGTTAACATGCTATTTTGTTCAGAGCACATTTGAAAATCTTCTAGGTAAAAGACAAAGTGTGAAACACTTGGGAAAATATTCGGTATATCAAGGCCACACAATCATGGTGCCACCTAGATGCACATCTTAAAATGTGCTTTTCTAGTTGTCAGTGAGTTCTTTCCAACTCTTACATACCCCTGACACCCTGTGCCATTTTCTCAGTGATTTCACCAGGAATTTCAATTATTATCATTCTCTCATACAGGACATTTTGACCACAATTTCCCCTCCCTCCACTCTGCCCAGTCCTCACCTCCTCTCCCCCAGATCCACTCCTCCTCCATTTCCCTTCAGAAAAAGAGCTAGTTTGCCGTGGATATCAACCTAACATGTAAGACTAGGTACAAAGGGCCTCAGGAGCCAGGAGAGGCTCTACTTTGACCAGGTTTTGTTTGGGGATAGATCACCTTCTCCAGGACTGAAAGGACTAATTCACAAATTGAAAGCTGGCCCAGAGAAGCTGCCAGTGCCCTCCAGCCCACTACTCTTACCTTTACCACTAAGACAAAGGATGTCACTTTTCTTCTTCCTTTACGACTGCCATATATTTGGTTTAAAAGTATTCATGAGTTTAATACACAGATTGAGTTCTGACCCTTGCAGGCACTTGGCTTGGCATCAAAGTCTCAAAGGCAAAGAACAAATAAACACAAATATTTGGATTTGGAGTTTGGAGGCCCCATTCAAGAACCTGGTATTGAGTAGACCAACAAGTGACTTTCTGGGCATGTAGCTTCTGACAGGTTGGCTGACTGTAAACATCAGAACTGAAAGAAGAGTTCAGCACAGACTGTCCCAAACCTTAGCATTCATGTTTCCACCCCCAGCTTCATTCCTGTAAGATCATGTGTTCTAGGAGACTAAACCTACCGGATTTCTTTGTTTCCCAACTTATGTCTCTCAGTTCTTCCCAGAGCAAAATCTGATGCCTGGGCAGGAGGGAGATAGGTACTCATACAATTGTACTATCTCCAATTGAAATCCTGAGACTGCAGGCCAGAGTCACAAAACTCAGGGATTGAGGCATTCATATGCGAGCTCCCAGGATGTATTTGAACCGCCCCTGAGAAGTGTTTGATTATGTGAGATGCTAGCTACTGTGAATTGGTGGTGATTCTTTGCACTTGCCTGGCAAATGATTGCATGTTAAAATCTCCTGGTAGCACATGGTTTTCCCTGGTCCCAAATAGAGCATCATAGTTTCTGATGCAACACCAGGGACTCACCATGGCTTTTCTTGGTTCTGTCTGAGATACTAACACTTTTTGCATTTCTTCAGGATCCCTTTGATCTCTCTGTCCCTGCCTCTCTGTTCCCAGTGAATCTTTTTGCCACATTTGAAGGACAAAGAGGAAAACTTTCATAACGTAAGCAGCCTGAAGTAAATTACTCTTGTGATCCAGCTGCCCTCACTCCCCCTGACTGACAGCGGACTTCCTTGTGGTCTGTAATTGACAAGGATGTTTGTGTTCTTTCTGGCTGGTGGCTCTCCACAGAAGCAGTAGAGGTATAAAAGGTGGCTTGGAAAAATAAAGGTTGCTGTTCTTCCAACTTGAAAAGAAGCCTCCGTGTGTCAATCCTGGCACCTCTCCCCTCCCCGCCCCGCCGCCAGTCTTGGCATCCAGGTTGCACGGGCTGCAGCAAATTACTATCAACTAAATATAAAGAAGTATAGGAACAAACATCTCTGACTAAAGTGAGGAATGAGCACATTGAAGGGACTGTAGAGAGGAAAGAAAATCTGTGCTTACTCATTTAAACATGACATTGAAAATAAAAGCACAAAAATCAACAAGATGACCATAACTAACATAATTACTTATTATTTTCTGTTTTCTTTTTATTTACTTTTCTATCACGCAAGACATCTTGACTACAGCCTCCCATTCCACCATTCTTAGTCTTTCCCCATCTCCCTTCACCCAGATATACTGTTTCTCCATTTCTGTTTACATAAGAACATGCTTCCCAAGCATAGAACCAAACACAGCATATCAAGATGCAACAAGATAAGGCGCAAACTATCATGTTAGCCATGGAAGAGACAAGTTGGAGCAAGAGAGTCCCAAGAGCAGGCAAAAAAGTCAGCAATACAGCCACTGCCACTTCTAGGAGTCCTACAAATACCCAATCTAAACAACCATGACATATATGCATGCTGAAAACTTAGTGCCAATACACGGCAGGATCAATGATTGCCACTTTATTCTCTGTGAGTCCTGATGGACCCTGCTCATTTGGTTCTATGTGTAATGTTCTTCTGGTGCCATTGACCCATCCAGATCCTACAATATGATAATAATGCCTTTAAATGTCAATAAGCTCAATTCTCTGATCAAAGGAGTCTTCCTGAGTGAATCAAGTAATGTCAGTCACTTTTCTAAAAGTAACATATGTTGACTTTAATGGTAGCCATTACCTTTGAGAAAAATGATGGATAAAATAATCCAACAAAAACAACAGAAAGATGACAGAAGTTCCTATGTGCTAACTCCAAAGCTAGGCCTGCAGCGATTGGTAACAAGCCAGTGGGAATTCTTCCACATTTGCTAATATCTGACTTGTTACATTCACAGTTTCTATTATTTTCACTTAAACTTTTAAAGATCAGTGAAAAGGATGCCACTGGTACTGAGGATGTGGAGGAGGAGAGGGACCTGCACAAAACAAGGGTTCTGTTGTCTGCACACTCTGTAGTACTGCAGACATGGGTTCACAGATGCACTTTTTATACACAAATGAAATATACTACTTTTTAATACATGTTAGTCTAGAGTAGGAGAAAAACATCAACCAACATACTTAACTTAGTGTTGATTACAATAAACATAATTTAGTTGTTATATCTTCCAGCAAATTATTACAAGACTTTTAACATCACAAAAAGTGCCATGTGTAAAAGATATTACTTTTCCTTACCTAAAAGTGTTGTATTCCCAACAGTATATTTGAGACCTTTCTCTGTTTATCAGTAAATAGCTAATAGGCAAGTCTAAGTTATTGAGAATCCAAATCACTAAGCATCATCAAAAAGCAAAACTAAATTCTCAATTTTACTATATATTATATTCTGCTTAGTTTATAGCTAGATTGTATAATGTATGGTGCACATTAACAAATCATCAATTATAAAAATTAGAAATGAATCTGCTTCCTCTAAGAGGAAAAACAAACAATAGTAAATGTTTGGGGAAATGATTGTGACAAAAGGCCATAGAGAGCTACTACATAGAAAGCTGCGAGTCAATTAGATAACCATGGAGACAAAATGAAAATAAAAAAAACCTATGGTAAAATTAAGTATAGGAGCAAATCACGCATAAAATGTTAAAGACAGAAGAGAAACAAATAAGACCATCCCGCTGAAGGGACACCAGCTGGCAAGAACAACAAAGTCCAAATTGTACTTCGGATTATAGAGTATGAGAGGGTGCTGCATACAAGGGGACTACCTGCACTAAGTCCCTCTCTAACATGGTCTAACGTCCACATGAGATAATGAACAAGGTATCTGATTACCTTTACCAGATTCCCCCAATACAATAAGTAAAACGCTACTGTGAGAATACAAACACCATTGAATGAGCCTGTTTTCCACAGAAAGAGGCACATGGTAAAAACAGAATGTGGTGACTGGTGAGGCTTTTGTAGGTATACTGGATTCCACGTCTCCCCTATGCCATTGATTCAATACATTTTACCAGCTCCTATTTACTAGAATAGAGGAAACAACAGACAGAGCAATGGTCAGTCAAGATCCAGGGAATGCTGAAATATATTTTCAGATTATAATATGAAATTTAGGCACAAAGAGGCCTCAGAAGAAACAGAAACATAGAGAACTATAGACGAAGTAGCCTGAGAAAAAATATATAGAGAGAAGAAGATAAATATCAGAACATAATGAAGCCCAGCCTGCTGCTACAGAGAGAGGACCAAGAAAGTGAGTGACCAGCCAGCCGGCCGGACATCCCCTCTCTAGGCCCTCCATACTGGGGCAAAACCCTCCCACACCTGCCTCTGCTTCATTAGCCAGTCAACAGGAGAGGTTCCTGCAAGTAGCCTTCTCCATTATCCCCACCCGGACCATCAGATCCTGTAAGCTACAAATCCCACCCTGCCCCCAAACTGCCATATCTCCCCTGCAACCTCAATAGAAAGGTGAAACACAGCCTGCTACTATAGAGAAGCAAACAGGTGAGTGACAGTCACCCAGAAGGACACCAAACTATCTAGGTTCTCCAAACCAGGGCAAATTCCCGGAAGCCTCTCCCACCCGCCTCAGCTTTTCTTGCCAGCCAGCAGGACAGTTTCCTACCGGTAGGCTGCACCAAAACCCCCGCAACACAGACAATGACAGTACAGAACAGACAAAGAACAATTTCCAAGACACTAACAGCCACTGCAAGAATTAGACCAACATGCAAAGACAATAACGGCAATCAATTGAAGGAAGAGATGGATAGGTGCCAATGCAAGAATTCATCCAACAGCCTAAAAATCAACATGGTAACACCAGAACCCAGTAGCCACACATCAGGAAGACTAAGATCAACCTACTTCAGAAGAAGCAAAATAAAATGATTTTAAACATATCTAAACACAATAAAAGCAATAGACAACAAGCTGATAGTCAACATCAAATTAATGGAGAGAAACTCAAAGCAATTCCACTAAAATCAGAAACAAGACAAAGCTGTCCACTCTCTTCATAACTATCCAACATAGTTCTTGAAGTTCTGGCTAGAGCAATGATTCAACAACAACAAAAAAGAACAAGTGGATTCAAATTGGAAAGAAAGAAGTCAAACTTTTGTTATTTGCAAATGATATGATAGTTTACATAAGTGACCCCAAAAACTCTACTAAGAACTTCTATAGCTGATAAATACCTTCAGTAATGTGGCAGGATACAAGATCAACTCAGAAAAATCAGTAGCCCTCCTATATACAAATGGTAAAGAAGCTGAGAAAGAAACCAGAGAAACATCACCCTTCATAATAGCCACAAATAACATAAAATATCTTGGGGGTATCCCTAAACAAAGAAGTGAAAGACCTATTTGAGTAAGTCTTTGAAGAAATTGAAGAAGATACCAGAAAATGAGAAGATTTCCCATGCTCTTGGATAGTTACGATCAACATAATAAAAATGGCAATCCTACCAAAAGCCATCTATAGATTCAATGCAATCCCCATCAAAATCCCAACACAGTTTAAGTGCTCTCCAGGTCAGTTTCCCTGCTACAGTAAGCAGTCAGAAGACAGCTCAGATACAGATATGACTTCTAGCTCTAATAATACTCAAGGTTTTACATTTTGTATATTACCTACTGGAAAAGACAGAAAATATGTTGTGGGATCCTGTGTAAGGGCCGAATTGGGGAAGTCCTCAATGATACATATCTCTTCAAGTCTTGCTGCAGCAGTAGAAAGCAGCTCATGAGAAGCCTCTCCCATCTCCACTCAGGAATGGTGACTGAGCATCATGCAGAAGGGTACAAAGAACAATTTAAACTTTGAAAAGACTACAAAATAACAAACTGACCTTTCTATTTTTAACTTGGATACCTACCATCCTGCCAAAAGACAGTTTCTAATACAGTTTTAAATTGGATACCCATCTGCCCACCCACCAAACTCTAAGCCAGTGCTTATTTTACTGCAAGAAAAAAGTGTACAGAATATTTAGGATGCTGAGTATTTCATAGGAGAGCTGGACGGTGCTGTAAAGAGTTTTTTTTAATTGTTTAACACCACCAAATAAATGAAATTAGGAGGATTTCCAGGGACAGAGTTGGGACTGTTGTATGATAAACCACATGTCGTCTAGTCTTTCTGTGGAGAGGCAGTGGTTGCAGCATTTTAAAATGTCTGGGTACACTATTTCTTCTCATGACAATTTGTCATAATTCAGTAGCATGACCTTCCCCTAGAGATAGTTAAATATTTTGAAATGCTACAGCATTACCGAAGTTCTGATGACTCAGACCAGTATTACTCTTTATCGAAATTCACACTGAAAAATAGCATTGAAACTAGTCTACAAACTGACTAACGTTAAAAAAAATGAAGCAGTTATTATAACTGTACCTCTTTTTTATTTTTTATTGTTTTTATTGAGCTATACATTTTCACCATTCCCCTCTCTTTTCTTGGACCTTTTTATACTGTTGGATATTTATAATCAAGCCTTTACTCTAGGGTATTGAGGAAATTTGATCTTATTAGAAAAAATAAAATCAGCAACCTTGGTATTTGATGCAAATGTAATCTGCTAAATTCTGAGACAGCCTGAGAAAAAGCAGGAGATATTATTTCATAGTAAAAGTAGACGAGGTTTCTCGTCTGCCTTGTAGCATTAAGTTACTTTGTAACACTCACATTTATTTTTACATGTATGCCTGTGTGTGAATGTTTCCTCTGCATGTATATGCTCTACATGCATGCTTGGTGCTGAGGTCAGAAGGTATTGGGTCCCCTGGAATTTTAGTTTCAAAAGGATGTGAGCCCCCTTATGGAGCTGGCAACCAAATCCAAGTGCCCTTAACTACCAAACAATCTCTCTAAACCCTAAACTCACACTTCTTAAATTTAGTAAATGGAATGATGTTCTGAGTATCCTGTATGTATGAGACAGCCTTATGGAAGTTTATCAACTGTTTTGTGACATAAACCAATGGGTAGGACCATTTCAGAGCTTTGAATGAATCCTTCTGACTCTGTTCCCAATATTCCTACTGTCAGTAGATGACGGTGCTGGAGCAGGCCCTTTCTCTACAGCTTCCCAATGTAACAGTCATGGGTTAGGAGGGAGAGGTTGGAAGGCATCTCCAGAATCCAAACTTGCAGCTCAGCAGTTCCTCTCTGCTGTGGGCACACTGTGCTCATGCATTTCAAAGGCCACGTTCACTGGTTTGTTATCCCACGATCACAATGGGCAATTGAGATTGGACACTGGGATAGAACTAATGTACTGCAGAACGGGAAGTCCCTTTCTTTCCAGAGCCCTTCTTCATTACATTCTCTTATATCTGGCTGTTAACATAAAGTCAAGGTCATAAAGCCCTGAGTAGGCTATGTCATTCACATCCAAGGTGCTACCCTCCTGTGTAGACCTGTGTAGACCTGCCTGGAGGCGAACTCACTGTGTAACCAAGGCTCCTGGAACATGCAGAAATCCATCTCTGCCCATGAGTTCTGGAGTCACAGGAGAGCAACCCCACATCTGACTCAAGAAGGGCTGTAAAACTGAGGAGTGGAAAGTTGATTTTATTCATAAAAAATACTCATTATACTCAATAGGGACTTTAGATAGGGTAGTTAGTATATACAGTGTAGAGCCTTAGCCAACTATTAAAACAACAAGAATAAATTATTTAAAAATTAACAACAAATTTTAAACCAAAGCAAAGAAAAAATATCCAAGCAAATGAAAACCAAACCCAAAACCAGAACCCTTGCTCCAATTAAGCTAAAAATATTCTCTAGCTCTAAATCCAAAAAAAAAAAAAAATCAATCATCTGGCTCCCTAAAGACATCAAAGGTGACCAGACCTCCTCTATAAATCCTTAGTCAGGACTGGTCATGCCCGTCCAGGCTGTGAAATTGGAGAATCCCCAGACATTTTCTTTATGGACGATCAATGACTAACACAGGTGAGGGATGCTGTAGTCTCTGTAGTGCGTTATCTTCAGCAACACTTTTCTGTAACATGGAGTCTCCCTCAGCACTGCACAGGAGAGGGAATCCTGTTCTTTTTCCTGTGTTGTGTACAGATTACAGCACAGCACCAGTACAGTCTTTCTGGTGAGATTCCTCACCACATGGAGGGTGCAGCCGGCTTACTAAAGACCTGGAGAGTAATATGGCAGAGGAAGCCTTGTTCAGCAACATATCCTCCCCATGCTGCTGTGCGCCACTCAGGGTCCACCTGCTGATCGATGTCGGGATTCCGAGTAATTCTTGGTGGGTCCTCTGAATCTCAGGCTTCTTTCTGATGACTTCCTTTCTCCAGGAATAATGCACCAACAGAACATGAATCAGATTGGGGATGGATTCCCTGCAGTAGGTGGAGATTTTCCTCACTGGTTAGTTCACAGATATAAGGAGGGGTCTGCTTCTCAGTAGGTGTTGCTGCTCGAGTGAAGAATGTGTGGAGCTTCCTTCAGCCTCCTCAGTTCTCCAAAGCGGAGCTGTCAGAAAAGGAAAGGCAATCAGATGCACAGGAAACCTCCCTGGATCACAGCCTAGACAAAACCAGGACCTGACCACACATAGGAAACAAACGTCAAGGAAGAAAACCCATTCCATGAATGCCAAGGTTGCAGGGGACAGGAGTCAATGGTGGCTCATTGGCCTGGCACACACAGGGCTCCTGCTGCAGCAGGTCCGTCTGCAGGAGGCTCTCATCCGGGACTGTGGCCAGCTCCAGATCATGCTGCAGGTTTTCACATTAGGGGAGGAAGACAGCTGGGACACAGGTCTATTAAGGATCTGCCCTGTCAGCTTTTGAGCTCCCACCAGCTCTACTCAACTGGGAAATTCAGCATTACATTTGAGTTGGGCTCATTTACTTTTTGCTTCTTCAAGGATAAGACAGCACCTGAGTTTCTTTTTTTCTCCACCTTTAAAACTGGTAGAAAGTGAGCTGAGAAATACACACCGTGGTGAACTAGAAAAACAGCCCATTACTCCAATAGTTTAGATACATTCTTTTTTTTTCTTTTTTTTTTCTTTTTTTTTTATTCTTATAGTAGTTTAATTTTTAAGTCATCATTTGTAAAACTTTCTGGAACTCAGTGACAACAACAACAAATCGGTAATTACATAAGGCATGTTTAAAACAATCAGTCATTACACAAGGCATGGTTGCCAGATTTATCAGGTACACATGGCGACCCTCCGCCTTCCAAAGCCATTCCTGTTGTTCAGTGTTGTGCAGCTAGATATTGGAGTTACTGTAAATCTCGAGGATGTTTCTCCCTCACTCACTGCAAACTATTTTTTTTTCTGGTTTTGAGAGGGTTTATTCTTGATTTTTCTTTTTCTTTCTTTTTATTTATTTATTTTTATTAATTAATTTATTTAATTATTAAAGATTTCTGCCTCTTCCCCGCCACCACCTCCTCTTTGGGCTGAGGAGGAAGACTTGAATGGGGGAGGGGGAGGGAATAGATACATTCTTTTGAAAAAAACAGCAGCATGGCAATGTCTGGGTCACAGGCCTTGAACAGATGCCAGGAAACTATGAGCAACCTGGAAAATTAACTGTATGAGGCCCTCTAGGGGAGCAAACACAACACTGCAGTGAAGGCTGGGCTTATTCCTTCAGCACAGAAACTTCCTTGGATTCAACATATCAAACTCTAAATGTGATTTTAATTCCAGAGAAACCTTCTTACAGGAAACAGATGCAAACTACAGAGAACCCATAATCAATAAGAATGTGCTGTATGCTAATCTGCCCAAGTGGAGGATTTTATCTTTAAAGAGATACTCCTGGAGGAAAATAAAGTGGCAGGAGGAGACACCATCTTGCACAATTAACACTGCCTCTATTAGGTCTGGGACTACCATAGGCAGCATCAATGCACTCAGAACACATGAGAGCACTCAGAAGTGAAGAAATGCACACATATTGCTTCCTGTGCAGACATTTCTGTTGACTGAGCCAGCCCAATACTCTCAGATGTTCTTTCCCTGGCTGTGACTGAAAGGCCATGCAAATGGCCAGGAACCCAAATAGGACAGAGATTCAGGTACCGGGGAACTACTGGGTATAACTCCCTCTTCATGGCCTGGGATCCTACCTCATCTGGGAGACAGCAAAGGGATTCTGCAGCTTTTCTGCCAATTCTATATGTTTGGTGACCAGATCCCTCAGCTTCAGCAGGGATTGTTTTCTTTCCTCCAATATATCCTGTTTCTGTTCATTAGAAGATTATGTTCTTAGTGAAGGGTTGAACACTCAAATGCACACACACACACACACACACACACACTCCTCAACGCACACTTCTGGACATACATGTACAAGAACATACACATTCAGCAAAATAACAAGAATTAATCATTTGATATTTCTCTGTATCAATGGTCTCATATCCTTAATAAAAATACACAGAATGACAGAATGGATACAGAAACAGGATCCATTTTTCTGCTACATACAAGAAACAAACTTCAACGTCAATTATAGACATTACCTCTGGGTAAAGTATTGGAAAAAAATCTTCCAAGCAAATGTACCTAAAAGACAAACTGATGTAGCTATTTTAATACCTAACAAAATCGACCTCAAACCAAAATTAATCAAAAGAGATGGGAAAGAACACACCACAAAGATGACATTTCAATTTTTTAAAATTTTTTCGAGACAGGGTTTCTTTGTAGCTTTTGGTTCCTGTCCTGGAACTAGCTCTTGTAGACCAGGCTGGCCTCGAACTCACAGAGATCCGCCTACCTCTGTCTCCCGAGTGCTGGGATTAAAGGCATGCGCCACCACCACCCGGCCTCAATTCTTAACATATATGCCCTAAGTAATTTTTTAAGATAAACATTACTATAGCTTAAAACACATATTAATTTCCACATGCTAATATTTGGGAACTTAAATACCTCAGTCTCACCAATGTGCATGTCATCAGTGTGCAGGTCATGCAGACAAAATTAATAAACTCTGGATTAACTGAAGTTTTAAACCAAATAAACCTAACAGATATTTACAGAACATTCTACCTAAACACAAAAGGGTGCACCTTCTAAACAGCATCCAAAAGAATTTTCTCCTAAACTGACCACATACTTAAACATAAAGCAAGTCTCAACAGACACAAGAAAATTGAAATAATTCCCTGTATCTATTAGACCATTAGAGAATACAACTGTATATCAACAACGAAAGAAAGGAAAGCATATATAAGTTCATGGAAATTGAAGATCTCTATATTGAATGAAAAGTGGACCAAAAATAAATAAAGAAAGAAATTAAACACTTTCTAGAATTCAATGAAAATGAATACATAACATACGCAAACTTATGGGACACAATGAAAGTAGTTGTAAGAGCACTAAGTGCCTACATTAAAAAAAATGGGAAGATATCATACTTAATAGTAACACCTCAAAGTTATTGAACAAAAGGAAATATGTCCAAGAGGATTGGACCAGAAGAAATAAACTGACAGCTAAATCAATAAAATAGAAATCAAGATAATTGTACAAAAATCAGTGAAAGAAAGAATTGGTTCTTTGAGAAAATCAACAAGATAGATAAACCCTTATCCAAGCTAAATAAAGATCGGCAAAGAATATCCAAATTAATAAAATCAGAAACCGTATGGGGACATGACAACAGATACCGAGGAAATCCAGAGAATTACAAGGACATACTTTAAATCATGTACTTCATCAAACTCGAATATCTATAAGAAATGAATAATTTTTCTCAATAGGAACCACTTAGCAAAGTTAAATTAAAATCAGATAAATAAATAGACCTACATCCCCCAGTGAAATAGAAGCCATCATCAAAAGCCTCCCCCCACCCCACAAAAAAACCCAAAGTCAAATGGCTATAGCACAGAATTCTACCATACTTTAAAAGAAGAGTTAATGGCAATACTCCTCAAATTAGTTTGCAAAATAAAAACAGAAGAAACAATGCCCAAATCATTTTATGAGGCTGCAAACCAGATACCCAAACCAGAGAAAGACTCAACAAAGATACTTACAGACCAATTTCCCTTATGGACATATATGAAAAAGTACTCAATAAAATACTTGCAAATCAAATCCAAGAATATTTCAAAAATATCATCTATTATGATCAAGCAGTCTTTAACCTAGAGATGTAGAGATAGTTCAGCATATGAAAATTAGTCAATGTAATCTACTATATAAACTGAAGAAAAAACATATGGTGATCATTTTGCTAGATACCAAAAAAAATCTTTGACCCTTTCATGATGAAAGACCTCAACACAAAAACAAACACATTGAACCTGATAGGAGGGAATATAGGGAATAGGCGGAACATGCCAGCAAAGGAGATGATTTCAGTTCAGAAGAGAACATTGGCAGTGCAGGCACTAAGATCAACAATTAATAAAGGACCTCAGGAAACCGAAAGGCTTCTGTAAGGCAAGGAACTCCATGAGTAGGAGAAAATAGAGGCTGACAGAATGGGAAATGATTTTCATCAACGCGCATCTGACAGAGGGCTAATATCCAAAATATATAAAGCATTCAGTAGACTAGACACCAACGAATCAAATCATCCAATTAAGAAACGTGGAACAGATATAAACAGAAAATTCTCTAAAGAAGAATCATAAATAGCTGAGAAACACTTAAAGTAATGTTCAACATTCCTTTTCATCAGGGGAATTCGAACCAAAAACTCCTTTGAGATTCCACATTACACCTGTCAGAATGGCTAAGGTCAATGGCACAAATGACAGCTCATGGTGGTGTGGATTTGTAGCAAAGGAAACACTCCTCCATTTCTGGTGGGAGTCTAGAGTTGGCCAGCCTTGATGGCATCAATATGGCGATTCCTCAGAAAATTGGGAACTGATTTACCTCAAAATCTAGGTACACCATTCTTGGACATATATCTAAAGGATGTTCTATCCTATCACAAGAACACTTGCTCAAATATCTTCACAGTGGCATTATTCATAATAACCAGAAAGTGGAAACAACCTTCATGTCCCTCAGTGGAAGAATGGATAAGGAACAGGCAGTACGTTTACAGAAGGGAATATTACGTGGCTGTTTGAAAAGTGATATCCAATTGCTATTGTAAGTAAATGGGTGGAACTAGAAAAAAATCAAGCTGACTGAGACAACTGAGATCCATAAAGACGCCTATGATATGTATTCACTTATAAGTGGGCATCAGTTGTTAAGTAATTGATAATCAAGCCACTTTCCACAACCCAGAAAAGTTAGGTAAAGAGAAGGTCACTAGAGGAAGGAAACACAAGAATTTCCCTGGGAAGAGAAAATAAATTAGATTTTGCCAGTGAACTTTGGTTGGGTGGGGAGGGAATTGAAAGGGATCCTGTAGGGGGAGGGGTGGAGGGAGAGAATGAGGAGAGAGAGTGTTGGAGTTGGGGGGCTCCCAGAGGCTGCTATGGAAAGCTAGTACAGATAAAACTTCCTGTAATCTATGTGGGTGATCCTAGTGAGGACTCCTAGAAGTGGAACATACAGAGTCTGAACTGATCATCTTCTGTAGCCAAGAAAGGCTTCCAGTGCTGATACTGGATTGCATTCAGTTGAATATTTGGTTGAAGGGGATTCTGTGGAGATCCCTAAACAGCTCCGGCTCATTCTGGAGAGGACAGAGTGTTGCTCTCTGAAATCTGATAGTGGGGTCCCATTGTTGTGGACAACATCTACACATCATTGAACCTAGAGAGAGCAAGCTGTTGCCTGAATGGAGCCTTCACCCATATGCTCTAGTCTCTTTGACATGGGAAGATACTCTGCAGGTTACACAGAGAGAGAAACATGACATCAACTCATCCACAAAAACCTTGACTTACAGTCTGTCTTCCCCGAAAGTTATGCTGGGGCACTGTTGGTACAGAACTTGAGAGAGTGGCCATACAATGTCTGGCTTAACTTGAGACTCATGCAAGGTGAGGCAGTCCATGCCCTACAATCCCTGGATGGCTAAAATCTGGAGACCAAATAGCCCAGAGACATAGTACAGAAGCAAACATAACTAAAAAAAAAAAAAAAAAAAAAAAACAATCGATGAACTGACTACTAATATTCCTATCGATGTTCTGTTATACTCATAGATTGGTGCCTTGCTTGTCCTCATCAGAGAGCTTTTCTCTAGCAGCAGTTGTGTGGAAGTGAGTATCTAAATTGGAACTTTCTATCAGTCCTACCCATTGGAGCTCAGGAAAACTTTCAGAAGAAATTTGGGGGGGGGGGGTTAGGAGTCAGCGGGAATGATGGGCTGGAGGACACTAGGAGAACATGGCCCATTGAATCAAGTAAACAGGGCTCACATAGGCTCACAGAGTTATGTATGGGGCCTGCATGGGTCTGCACCATGTTCTCTGCATATATGTTGGTGTTTCGGTGGGACTCTTAATAGTGGGAGTGGGTGTGGTGTGTCTCTGACTCTTTTGTCTACTCTTGGGATGCCTTTCCTCCTATTGGAAAGCTTTGTCCAGCCTCTGTATGGGGGGCCTTGCTTGCCTGTTCTTTTCTGAAAAGAAACCAAAGGGCAGTAGATCTGGGAAAAGGGAGGTTTATAGGAGCTGAGAGAAGTGGAGGTAGAGAAAACTATGGTTGGTATCTATTGCATGTGAGAATAATTTATTTTCAATAAAAAGAAATGTTCACTCAATAAAAAATGTGAATCATTGAAGAGTTACAACACTTTAAAACAGAGTTATTAACTATGTAATCTCTACCCAAAGGAGAGCTTAAAATTTTCTTCCTCTAAAATATTAACAAGGAGCAGGAATCCCTATGATTTGATGGCATATAATATTTTTCACTTATACCTGGGATTGATATAGGCCATGGCTAGTGGGAAGAAGGAAAAATTGCCTTTTCTGTGAAGAGTAAAATTTATGGACAGATCAATAGTAAGGGTTGGATTCTGCCTCCTGCAGGAAAATCCTCTGTTACTAGAGGTCTCAAACACAATGAAAGCTGGAGGGTTGCACTGAGCAGAAACCAGCTATAATGTAAGAGATGAATTAAAGGTAATAACTTCATCAGTTCCTTCAGGACAGACATCTGTTTTCTCCAGGTATAACTTACTTCCTGGCATTTATGGGACTCCCAACATAGACTCTTGAATGGTTAAATGAATGAAAGCTACCTTTATGTTATTCGTCTTAAAGCTACCTGTCTACTAATGATAAAGCATCTTAAATTATATTTTCACCGATGCTTTTGAGATGACTATAATTTAGCACCTATGTCTTAAAAACACAAACGTATAATCTACTGACCTTGGACTTTTGGTTTAAGCATCAATTTTAATTTAAGTATTTAGACTAGGTTTGAGCTTGTGATGCAAACCCTTAATCCTAGCTACTCAGAGACTGAGACAGAAGGACTGAACATTAAAGTCTGGACTGAACTACACTGTGAGTTCAAAGCTAATCTTTGGAACGTAGTGTGATCATATCTCAAGACTTTAAAAGGATCTGGTGATGTATCTCATTGTTAGAATGTGTAACAAACATGAGCAAAGCCCAGGGTTTAATGTTATTTTAATAATTAGATCAAATAACCATGGGAGAACTGCTATTTTCTGAAGGGAAATTAAGGAGGAGTGGACCTGGGGTCCGGGGAGCAGGGGGTGTATGACTGGGAAGAGGGAAGGAGGTTGAACTGATGAAACATGAGAGAAGATAAAAAATATAGACAAGAACCACCCCTTTGACATTTACACGGGGATTTCCTTCTTCAAAGCTGTTTCCAGCCATTGATCTCACAAGATGCTAAATCCTTAGAAAGTCTTGGAATAATCACAGAAATCAACAATTGGATGGGATGTTAGTGAGCTACTGGAAAAGTGGATCACGTGTGTGTGTGTGTGTGTGTGTGTGTGTGTGTGTATTATTACAGATGGTGGACAGCCTGCCCACATTGCTGCAACCTACCTCCTCCTCCTCGGCACATAGCTCACAGATCTTCTCATCGGCCTCTTCACAGTGATTCTTCACCTTCTCACAGGACTCTTGCAGGGAAATCTGCTCCCTCCATAGCTTTTGGTTCTCCTCTTTCAACATGCTCACTTTTTTCTTCCACTGAGTTCGCTCACTCAGGAGCTGCTTGTGAAGGATGCTGAACCATCATAAAAATACCGTGAGCCCTACCTAGCGTCCATCTCCCACATCACCCGTGCAAAGTCCCATGTCCCCAGACAACCCCAGAGCCCACAGTCACCATGCCAGGATAACCTAGTGGCTGTTAAATGTCAGAGAATGACCAAATTACAGAAAGACTCAGACTACTTCTGAAAACTGTTACAATAAAAGGAATGTACTTCTGAGAGCAGGGTTTGCCTCCTACCACATGTACTTAACTGTCCACGGTATTGGGAAAGCATCAGCAGGTTGAGAGGTAGAAGACTAATATTCAGTGAGGGAGGACAGCAGACCCAATTGAAATATATTCTATCTGGTAGCCATTCCAAGTTCAAGTCTCTTGCCAACCCTTAGGTGGCTCCCTTACCTTAGTTCATTGGGGCACCTGAGGATAGGGAACCTGAAATGAACCTATCCTATAATCATACTGATGAATATCTTGCATATCGCCATAGAACCTTCATCTAGTGATGGATGGAGATAGAGACAGAGACCCACACTGGAGCACCGGACTGAGCTCCCAAGATTATAATGAGGAGCAGAAGGAGAGAGAACATGAACAAGGAAGTCAGGACCATGAGGGGTGCACCCAACCACTGAGACAGTGGGGCCGATCTATTGGGAGCTCACCAAGGCCAGCTGGACTGCTACTGAAAAAACATGGGATAAAACCGGACTCTCTGAATGTGGCGGACAATGAGAGCTGACGAGAGGCCAAGGAGAATGGCACGGGAACTTTCATCTGGCGATGGATCGAGAGACAGAGACCCAATTTGGAGCAACGGTCTGAGCTCTTAAGGTCCAAATGAGGAGCAGAAGGAGGGAGAACATGAGCAAGGAAATCAGGACCACGAGGCATGCACCCACCCACTGTGACAGTGGAACTGATCTATTGGGAGCTCTCCAAGGCCAGCTGGACTGGGACTGAATAAGCATGGGTTGAAACTGGACTCTCTGAACATGGCGGACAATGAAGGCTGATGAGAAGCCAAGGACAATGGCACTAGGTTTC
The DNA here is from genome assembly GCF_950005125.1 of Chionomys nivalis. Taxonomy (NCBI): domain Eukaryota; kingdom Metazoa; phylum Chordata; class Mammalia; order Rodentia; family Cricetidae; genus Chionomys; species Chionomys nivalis. The sequence goes on along the minus strand of NC_080088.1, from coordinate 81,014,982 downwards.
GATCCTAATACATGAACTGGCTTTGTGGGAGCTTAGCCTGTTTGGATGCTCACCTTCCTGGGCCTGGATGGAAGTGGGAGGACCTTGGTCTTCCTGTAGGGCAGGGAATTTGGACTGCTCTTCAGTATCGAGAGGGAGGGGGAATGGACTGGGGGGAGGAGAAGAGGAGTGGGGATGGGGGAGGGGAGTGGGGGGAAGGGGCAATATGTGGGAGGAGGGGGAGGGAAATGGGAAACGGGGAGCAGTTGGAAATTTTAATTAAAAAAGAATAAAAAAAAGAAAAAAAAGATAAATATATAGAAAAATAGAAAAAAAAGAAATATATTCTATCTATGGGTAGAATGGGATCACTTCTGTAGACCCCTACAAGAGCCCTCAAGACCCACAAAAGCCTGACACCCTTATCATGGTACAAATAGATTTTTTATCTAGAGGCTCCTGAGGCTGACAGGACAATGTTCTGATGGGCTCACAGATACTTCAGTCTTAGCAAAACTAGTCCAATAGGTCCAAGTCAAGAGCATAAGACAGACTGCTTTTTATAGGGAGACAGGCCAAAAGGAAAATCCTCACTTTGGTTCAAAGCAGTCACTTTTGGCAAAAGCCGTCACTCCCAAGGAACAGAGTCCCAGTGAAATCAGTCACTCACCTGTAAGAAACAGTTTCCTCAGTCAGCTCCTTGCACTTGTACAAGGCCTCTCTCATCTCCATGGGGAATTTCTGTAGATCCAACATCACTTTCTTATGCTCCATATTCACCATCTCCAACTCAAAATTTAGCCTGTATTAGGGCATAGCCCCAGAGCAAAGAACCCCATGAATTCTGGACTTAATGATCCTATGATTTCAGGCTGTGCCCTAAACACCCCAGCACAGTCAATGTCACATTCTGATAGCTATCAACTAGGACAACCTGGTGCTTGTTAAACTTGCTGACACGGCCCCAGACCAGCAGTCAGGGGTGCAAAGAGAGTGAGCCAGGGCTGTACCAGTTCCATCAATGGGCCTGGAGGAATAGAATAGTTAAGTCCTCAGGAGCATGTGTCACAAGTCTGATCCCACCAGAAATCTATGATAATGTTGTTCCTGTCTTCAGAATGGGGATTTTTGATCCCAGGTTCCTATTGCTACATGGATGTCTAAAGCACAAAATCAGTATTTCCAGGGAGGAGAACCGACTTAAGGACAGATTTATAAGTCTCCAGTGGATTCCAATGGACTTCCAAGGTGAGCACACAGGCCAGGAGCACCATCACTGGTCATAGTGGAGTTCCCTGACCCTAAGGGAACTTAGTGGGATCACCTGGAAACTGTGGCACAGAAAGAACCACATGCCACAGACCCCCAACTGCCAGGGCACACACACACATACACGGAGGATGCCAAATAAATGTAGGCAGGCAGAATTGTCTCAGAATATAAGAAACCAGACTAGAGAAGAGCAGTGATGAAGTTCAGACTTCAAGTCATACACTGAGATGCATCAAGACAACCAGGCCCGTGCAGCTGCTCCCAGGAGCAGCCGGTACTCAAGCATCTGCTGGTTAAGCACAAAGACTCACTGTAAACTCACAGCACCTAGTATCGTCCACAAGCCAACACCTGTCAAGGCCTCATGAAATGTATGCTGAGAGCTCACAAACTATTGCCTCATTCCAGACTGATCCAGGCCACAGGCTCTGTTTTTTATTTGGAGGAATCACACAGCCTGTGTCCTGATATCACTCCTTCCCAGGTTTCAGCTATGCCTCTTAGATGCCCTCAGGATATTTAGTTTGGGCAGAACACTCTGGAGACACAGTCTCCAGTGACCTGAGAAATGCTGGGGTTGACTCAGTAGGGTCAAGACAGTTACCAGGGAACTAAACAAAATGGCTACCTGTTGTTCAAATCCTTGTTGGTATAATTAGCCAGGATTCCACGAAGTTCATTCCTTTCTTGGGTCATCATCTGAAGCTGCAGGGTCAGTGTAGACACCTTGTTCATCTGCTGCTCCTGCCCAGTAACAGAGTTTGGGGTTGATGTTTTTTGAGTACTCCCTGCAAGTAGATAAATATTAGTGAATTTATGCAGTAGTATGGCACAGGACCAGGAGAGATCATGTTGAGTTCGAAGAAGAGGCTGAGGAAGAGTGAATGCATGGGACACAGTAAAGACCCCAAGGATCAGGACAACTGTCCTCAAACTGGGAGCCTGTAAGCTATGCCTCTGTCTCCACTCACTGTGGCTAGCTATGTGCATCAGCCCCTACTGCTGCCCCACTGGCTGGAAGGCATATGTCACCCAGCCATGCTGCTTTGGAAATATCAACTCATTTCTGATGTGCTGCAGAAAATTCCTGGAGTCTCTAGTGCTTAGTATAATGAATCCCTCTTCACCTGTGGCTAGGAATAGAAGTCACTGAATGTCTGAGACCCTGGTGCATAGATGGGGAATTTCCCATGAGATACCCACAGGGCCTAAAGAATCCACTGATGATAAGTTGTGCAACACCCTGCTCTCACACCTCATTAGTCTGTGCCTCCTGCTGGCCTTTGCTACTCAAAATAAAATTAAGGAACTCACAGAACAGCAGCTGTAACCTTGACAACTCCTGGATCTCTGCCAAACTAACTGGCAGCAATCCTTGACTATGGGTCTGCACTTTAGTTACCCAGAGAAGCAGCATAAAACCATCTCTTCCAAAGATCCCAGCTACTAAATCCCATTTCTGTAAGGTCCAACTCAACCCCCAACCTCCTCCTTCGAAAGTCAGATCTCTCTGTCAACCAGTGTGCTCAATCTTGGCATTGTGTCTTCTGGTGAACCCTATATGCACATAATGAGTGCCCCAAGGAAACAACACTGTTAATTTCAGAAAAGATGCCAATGACTCTTTAGGATACAGCAGAATGTTCAGAGAACGGACTGTTAGAGTCACTGCCAACTGCCATCACTTATCTCATAACCGTCTCTTCCCCAGTTCACCAAAAGCCAAGCTGGCTTTTCCAGGTGCCTTCCCTGAGATACAGGGTAAGCTCGTCAGCAGCTCTCTGATAGTTAGACTCTAATTAATTCTAATTTAATACTTCATCATGAATGGAGGTCAAGACTCATTTTCTAAACATTTCCAAGGAACGGCTCTTCCCCTCCTAATCAAAAAGATGGGAAGTGAAAGATACTAAGAAATTAGCTCATGTTGATGTGGAAGGAAGTTCAGTTTCATGAAGTGAATGAGTATCTCAGGAAATATCCACAGGGCTGTTACAATGTGTGGGAGTGATGGGGATTGTGGGTGTCCCATCAGACCAAAGATAAGTCACATGGGTCATGATGAAGATTTTCCCCAAACTTCAGCAGAATACATTCCATCCATCATGACATTAGCAAAGGTGAGATCACCTAATGACAGGACAGGCTGGAGACACCTAAGGACAGGGCATCCACAGGTGAGCCCTCACTCACCAAGAGCAGATACTGCACTCAAGTTAAAGTTAAAGTCAAGTTAAAGTTGACTGGCTATTGAGAGGAACTCAGAAACCCTAGGGGTCAATGGCATGCAGCAATACTCAATGGTTCCTACCTTGCAAGTGGCTCTGAGGTAAAATGCGAGATCCTCCAGCTTTGGCCAGGGGACTGTACTCTCCCTGTTCTTAGTGACCCACAACCAAAAGAAATCCAGTGTGCTGAAGTACAGTGCTGTAACTGAAACTTCTTTCATCTCTCTCTCCTTCCTTCCCACTCAGAGTCAAAGCAGAGGGACCCCAGCACAGCAGCTGCAGGGTTGACCATTACTGGCTCTTTGCCAATCTAACCATCAGAAACCCTAAACTCCAGGTCTATTCTTTAGTAACAGAGAGAAGAAGGATAGATTCATTACCTCCATGAAGCTCTAAGATCCTGTGACTCACTATGAAAAACCAAGCTGAAGCCTTCCACCATCAAGAAACTCCCTACTCCCTCCCCAGGACTCACTGCGTTTTCCCCAGAACCATTTATGTCTTGATGTGCGACACTGAGGTTGAAGGCCAGCTTCCTTCTGACTCCCTCTAGTCTCGTTATGCTCTCCCTTCTGTCTCCCAAGGAGCCTGCTCAGTCTTGCCAACATGGCTACGTCCAAAACCTGTAGGCAATGAACAGATGCCCCACAGGCAGTTGGTGTTGCCACAACACTGATGACATCACAGAGAATGCCAGGGCTCTCCAGGATACAATAGAATGTCCAGGGAGGGGTCTGCTGCTGTCCATGGTACAGCCATTACCTCTGGCTCATTTCCTCACTCCAAAATGACCTGAAACCAAGGTGCCATATCAGGAACCTCTCAGGGGTCAAAAGGAAGCTCTTATACAGGTAGTAATAAAAATTTCCCCTGGAGAATCAGCAGAGCTCACTCAGGCTATAAGGTTGTGAGTGAAGATGTGATTCACTCTTGACATGTCTGGTTGGAGTCACATGAAGCCAGATGATCCCTGAGATATTTAGAAAAAACAGTCCTAGAAAGAATATGATGGTCCAAACCTTGAATCAACACACTGAGACAAGAGCAGTGACAAGTCAGAGGTCTGTCGGGGCTGTGTAGAGGCACCCTAAGTTGGAAACACACATGTACATGCACACACATACAGAGAGAAGAGGCACACAATCATGGGATAGAACATGATGTAGATCACTGCTATGGTGCTTCTATCAGCAAACAAAAGCCAAATTCCTTGGCCTAGAGCCAGCTGTTATGATATATGTGTTTGTTAATGGCTTTGGGTACAATACCCATTAGGAGATCATGAGAAGGACAGGCATTTGGAGAGGCTTGGGGTTATTGAATCAAAGAGTTTTGTTATAGACTAACCTCAATTTTCTATTTCTGACAGTTCTTGTAAAGAGGATCCAGCCCATCGTTAGGCTGGAATGCATTTTCTCCAGATCTCTGGACTTTCTCAACAGAAGCATGTTCCTTAGAACCTAGGGCTGATGAGATCTGTCAGGTGATCTGTGCCATTTCAGATATTGAAGCCCTAAGCAGGTAAATGTGATTAACAATTTTTTCTAAATAGCGTTTTGTAGAGCCCAACAAGCTGAGAACCAAACATTTGGCAAAACTGAAATGAAAATGTTTTATGAACATACAGAGTGGTGCTATGGTAAAGAGGCAGAAGTGAGATACAGAGAGAATATGATTTGCAAATCAATCTGAGATGTGACAAGATCTCTGAAAACAAGGTATAAAGGATCACCAGCAAATTCCAGCAACTAAGAAAGAGGCCTGGGCCCAGTGGCACCCTTGGTACTTCAGACAGCTTGGCCTTTTCAATAATTAATTGTGAGATATCACACTTCTCCAACTCAGGAGATACACTTATCCACCCCAGCCAAATATGCACAAAACCATTCTGCATGTGCCTGCTTCTAATCTCACCCAGTCTCCCACACAAACAGGCTCCACTCTCTTCCAAATGACCTGAGAGTCAGTTGACAGGTGACTGCACCTATGACCCACAATGCTTTCTCTCGATCCACCCATGGAATCTGGAAGATGCTCATGAAATGAACTGAGAGATAAGACTTTGCCTACCTGATTCTCAAAATGCAGCCTTGAGATTCTCAATCTCTGGATGACAACCCTAAACCATCCCACTACAGGAAAGGGAGTCTTGCTGTCAGCTAGTTTTTCTTCTTCCCTTTACATTCTTCAGAAATCTAGGGGACAGCTTCCTTAAGCCTATTCACAGCTGCACAGGATACAGCTTGGCTTCATAACCCTCAAGTCTCACCTCAAGAAGTCAAAAGAAAATTGACGGAGTTCACAAACACTCCCATGCTTGGAGATGCCGAGGTTATCAATGGTTAACTCTAGCACCTTGCAGGGCCAGAACGTGGTCCCCAGACTAAGCATGTTATCATCTCTGATATCATGTCCTGATATCTCAGGACACCCAAATCAGGCTGGAAGGAGCCAGGCTCTATTCCACGGTCTCATAAAGCCCTTAATATTGTGAGATAAGTACACGTATTATCTTTGCTTGGACATTTGCCTACCAAAGAAAACTCATGTACCAAAAACATAATAACTTTTGCTATATCTGGCTCCAACAGAGTCTTGTTCTAATTCTGCATTCCTTAGTAATGCAACTTGTGTTTTCTATTGCTTAAAGTTTCCTTTTTTCCATAGTACACACCATTGAGAGTTTGGCTAAATCATGAAGAATTGGCTAATACATCATTCATCATTCATTCATTTTACTTTAAGATTATTGAGTGATGTACCCTAAAAACAACAGGTCTTTATGTTACCTGCACCTCTATTTTCTAAAAAGCTTTCAGAGATCTCACATACAGACATCCTAACAGAATTACCTGCCCACTCCTCTATCAGTAAAAAAGGGTCCTTAAGGGTTCTATGCATATTTACCATTAAGTCTGCAAATGCTTCATGCTTGATGCTTGCAGCCCTTAACTTGGGCTGAACTTAAGACATACTTCCAGAAATAGAATTATCTCAGAGAAGAATTTAAAATAAAAATATGCATATAAAACTAAATTACCACAATATTTCAAATAAAAATATCAGCCTTGTATAAATGATGTTACATATACATGAGCATCTTTCCACATAGTTAGGAACCAGAAATACTTGGAGTGCTTATGCAAAAGTATAAATGTTCATTTATCAGGTGGTTAATGAATGCTGCTCCCATTAGAAATGATAACCTTTGCTGACAGTACAGAGCAACTACTGACCATGGAATTTTCTGCAAGGCATAATTCAAAGTACAAATGATGCATCACTGGGACACATTACTCAGATATTTTAGTAAAATTTTCACTGTATGATTGCTCTTGGAGAGTACCCAGGTTGCAGTCCACTCAGCCAAAAGGTGGCTCACAGCCCTCTATGACTCCAGTTGCAGAAGGTATTATGCCCTCTTGTGACCTCTTTGGGCAGTGCAAACATGTAGTGCAGAGACAAACATTCAGGCAAATCACCCACACATGTAAAATGAAAGTGAAGAGAGTTTTTAAATGCCCTGGGTATTATATTCTTCCTGACACACTCATGTACTATTCTAATGTGTTGGTTCATGTGTTATGCATTTTCTGGTAACATTCTTGCTCTTGATGATGTTTAAGACAGGCTCTCCATATGTATTCCTGGCTGTCCTGAAACTCATCATGTAGACTGTGCTGGCCTAAAAATATCCAAATGCCTCTGCATCCTTCATGTTGGGATTACAAGTGTGAATCACCATCCCTGCTCCACCTTTTGGGGTAACTTCATTTTTATTGTTTTTGTTTTGTCAATGAGACAGAATCTCACTCGATATTCAAACTATCCTAAATTTCACTATGTTGACTAGGTTGACTTTGAATTCTCAGATCTACATGTCTATACCTACTGAGTTCTGGAATTTAAGGCATGAATCATTATGCATGACATGGCTTTCTATGTGTTTTTAATAGATGGAGGATGTTGTTGGAGGCTACTTGTTCAGTCCTGGCTGCCCAGACCACAAAATAATCACTCAGAAACTATATTATTTGTAATACTGTTTGGCCAATAGCTTAAGTGTATTTCTGGCTTATTCTTTTTTTTTTAATTTATTTTTTTTATTCTCAATCTTTTTTTATTAATTAATTAATTTAATTATTAAAGATTTCTGCCTCTTCCCCGCCACCACCTCCCATTCCCTCCCCCTCCCCCAATCAAGTCTTCCTTCCTCCTCAGCCCAAAGAGCAAGCAGGTTTCTCTGCCCTGTGGGAGGTCCAAGGACCACCCACCTCCATCCAGGTCTATTAAGGTGAGCATCCAAACTACCTGGGCTCCCACAAAGCCATTACGTGCAATAGGATCAAGAACCCATTGCCATTGTTCTTCAGTTCTCAGTAGTCCTCATTGTCCATTATGTTCAGCGAGACCGGTTTTGTCCCATGCTTTTTCAGACCCCGGCCAGCTGGCCTTGGTGAGTTCCCGATAGAACATCCCCATTGCCTCAGTGTGTGGGTGCACCCCTCGCCGTCCTGAGTTCCTTGCTTGTGCTCACTCTCCTTCTGTTCCTCCTTTGGATCGTGAGACTTCAGTCCAGTGCTCCAATGTTGGTCTTTGTCTCTGTCTTCTTTCATCGCCTGATGAAGGTTAATATTCAGGGGGATGCTTATATGTTTTTCTTTGGGTTCACCTTCTTATTTAGCTTCTCTAGAATCACGAATTATAGTCTCAATGTCCTTTATTTATGGCTAGAAACCAAATATGAGTGAGTACATCCCATGTTCCTCTTTTTGGGTCTGGCTTACCTCACTCAGGATAGTGTTTTCAATTTCCATCCATTTGTATGCAAAATTCAAGAAGTCATTGTTTTTTACTGCTGAGTAGTACTCTAATATGTATATATTCCATACTTTCTTCATCCATTCTTCCATTGAAGGACATCTAGGTTGTTTCCAGGTTCTGGCTATTACAAACAATGCTGCTATGAACATAGTTGAGCATATACTTTTGTTGTATGTTTGGGCATCTCTTGGGTATATTCCCAATAGTGGTATTGCTGGGTGGAGAGGTAGGTTGAACCCGACTTTCCTGAGAAACCGCCACACTGGCTTATTCTTATATCTTAAATTAACCCATCTCTATTCATTTGTCTATGGCCACATGACGGTGGCTTACGAGTATGGTCCTGTCTGGTGTCTGTCTCCAGTTGGACTACACGGTTTCTTCCTGACTCAGCCTTCTTTCCACCAGCATTCAGTTTAGTTCTGCCTGCCTAGCTTTATTCTGTCTTATCACAGGCCAAAACGTCTTCTTTATTCATTAACCAATAAAAGCAACACACAGAGAGAAGGACTTCCCACACCAGGAGGAGAAGCTATATTCATAGGAAAGAATTTCGGTACTATGAACTTAACCTAGCTAATCCTTTTATTTTCATATGTGCTATGATCTGGATTCCATTTCCCAATTCAGAGTTACAAGGAAGTAATCCTTCGTTTCCATAAATATCCCAGGGATTCCTGTAGATTAACCTAAGTTTGGATAAGGTTTTCTATCCTACTAGGCAGAAGAGAAATATATTTTATATTCTTCTGTTTGGTTGTGTTTAGGACTATTAGGCAGTCTGTTCAGTACATTCAGGAAGTAGTTATGGCCAGGAGGAGGTTCTGTTTCTCCCAGAGACTCTTCTGCATGGACTCTTTGATCATGGTGCTGCTGGGAACCTGAAGTTTCTCTAATACTGAAATGGCAGAGCCTCAAGCACTTAGGAAGTGAGTGATTATTCAGACATTTGCTTCAAATGACTAGTGCTCTTAATTAAAGCTCTCCATAGGTGTAAGAATTCTTGATTGACGAGCTGTTGTCTCTCTAGCTTGAGGAAACTTCTTGATCAAAGTAATATATGAGTAAAGGCAAAGTGAAGCCACACTGCTATGTCGGTAAGTAAGTTCAGAACGGACACCACCACTGAATATGGAAAAACTCCAAGGAAGATTCTAGGGTGAGTTAAGGAAATGGCATGCTCCTTCTTGACTTTGTGTCTCTGATAATCTGTCTGGTGTTCCCCATATATTTTTCTGTTGTAAACCTACTGGCTATTTATGCTATGCATGTTCCTGTGGACAGTCCAGGTTTTAGCATTTAATCACTTATAGTAGTCTTCAGACACATCTAAATATAATGCTATTACAAGTGCCAAAATAAAATTTCCAAGGTACTTCAGAAGTTAACCTTATGAATAGTAAAGTCTCAAAAACTTTATCAAAACTATTCCAGTTATTTGAATGTACTTATATATTTAAGTCTCCAGATATTCTTTAAACAAGGATAACTGAAAAAAAGATTCAAAATGATGTACACAGAACAGAATATACTGAGGTTAATGTTTAAATTCATAATTGCTCTAAATGCTGCATTTCAGGATCACACACGAATATAACTCAGAAATTATACCCAGACTTTTGTCTTCATTTAATATTTGGAGGTTTTCAGAATATGCTACCTGAAAACATGGTGATCAGACAACATTTTGAGCACAAGAATGAATATGAAGATGGCCTCTGGTCTTCCCCTGCTGCTCATACAACCCAGAAAGGACTTTCTGACAATTTCCTGAAACAGGTCAGAAGCACCACATGTCCCTCCATGGAGGAAAGAGCAGCTTCATATCTAAAGACTGATGAAGGCGCACACGGACGACATGAGCAAAAGCTCTATTTGTATTCTCCTGCTTGACTCATGCTGGTTTTATTTTGTCCCATGCTCTATAATGTTCCACTTTTCATCAGCTTGGTAGAAAATCTCAGATCTTATCACTGTTGAAGGCTTCCCTTCCTTAGGAAGGCTCTGGAGTTGTGAAAGCTTGTGCTAGGGAAGTCTTCATGCTTGTCTCTTTTAAGTTCTGTTATGTTGTGGAGTCCTCAACAGGAGCCTAAGATGGATGAAAGGAGAAAGTAGCTTTTCCTCTGCATTCACTGTGTTTCCTCTAAACTTCTTTGTCAGTCAAATCATTATGCTTTCCTGTTAAAAAAAAAAAGTGCTCTCATCTTCACAAACCTCTTCTATTAGAGACATCATAAAGCGGCTCATTCTTCCTTCTAAGGGTATCTTGGAGGTGTGTTAATCGGATGCATTTGACCCTATAAGCTCATATGGATCTTATATTATTAGGGGTGTGCCCTTGTTGGAGTAAGTGAGTCCTTGTTGGGGGATGTGTGTCATGGTGTGGGAGAGCTTTGAGGTGTCGTATACTCAAGCCATGTCTAGTGTTTCAGAGCATGTTTTCTTCCCTGTGGGATCGAGATGTAGCTCCTCCATTTTCAGATCCTTCTAAAGAACCGTGTCTACCTGCATGCCCCCATGCCCTGCAGTGATGATAATGGACTATAAACCTCTGAACCTGTGAGCCACGCCCTATTAAATGTTTTCCTTCATTAGAGTTGCTGTGGTTATGATGTCTCTTCACAGTAATAAAAACTCTAAAACTCCAAGACAGGACATATCCAAAAATAATTAGAGTCCACAGGGAATAAAAAAACAATAATCAGTTTTTAAAATTAAGTAACTGATTTGAAGCCAGCCTGTTCTACAGAGTGAGTTCCAGGATAGGCTCCAAAACTACACAAAGAAAACTTGTCTCGAAAAATCAAAATAAAATTAAGTAACTGAGTCACATGGCTTCCCAATTGTTTGTGTTTCAGTCAGGTTCTAGGCTACTTTCACAGTCAAATATTTATTCACCGGATGATAGAAAATGAAATGCCATTTAAGATGACCTTTCCCTGAAGATAATGGAAACATTTGTGGAAATGTTAAAAAAGAATCACAGGCATTATGTAATTCATCCTAACAAAGGAAAAAAGAAGACAATTAAAAGCACAAGTAAATCAACTAGGCCAGGCCCCTTATCTGGGTCTGCAGAAAAAAATGCTTCTAGTCCAATATCACTGACAGTGACTTTCTCATACTTTTCTTTCAAAAGATAAAACTTTACATCAGATTTTAATGTTATTGAGCTGTGACATTTTACATAGACAGTTTTTAAATTCTTTGAGAATTTAATACATGTATACAGTGACTTTGTTCATATTTGCCTTTATTCCTTTTCAATGGTTCCTGATGCACTCTCTTAATTCCAACATTCCTAACCCCATGCCTGTTTTTGTTTTAAATAACCTACCTAGGGCGACACTGCATGCCCATATGCTCATGTGTAAGAGCCATTACTAAGTTTGCTCAAACCACCTGGTATTCACACCCTAAATTAAACTGACATTTCCTCCTCCAAAAGCCATCAATTGTCACCAGATTCTCAGTAATGCATGGGGGCCTGTGAACGCCTTTCTCTTCCATGCCTTATTGTTGACTGCCTTGATTTTGGAGTTCATGAGTATAGTAGTCCTTTACTGTTTTATTTCAAGCTTTCTAATATGCTACCAGCATTTCAGAGATAATCAAATATGACATTAAAATACAAATAAGTGTTGACAAGAAATCTGAAGAAACTATTAATGTTCTTAATTTGACTGATTATATTCCCACATTTATGAGCTATAATTAAAATAAACAAGGCAGCACTATATCATAATCTGACTGTTGCTTTTTTTTTTTTTTCTTTTTTGAGACAGGGTTTCTCTGTGGTTTTGGAGCCTGTCCTGGAACTAGCTCTTGTAGACCAGGCTGGTCTTGAACTCACAGAGATCCGCCTGTCTCTGCCTCCCAAGTGCTGGGATTAAAGGCGTGTGCCACCACTGCCCGGCTGACTGTTGCTTTGTATACTTGAAAAGGTTTGAGATAATTTCTTATATGATAATTTCTAAAACACACAGCCAGAAACTGAATGTAACAAAAGACCACTGAAAACTGAACTGAGCCTACATCTACGTCTTGATATTTCAGATAACCATGATTTCATTTGTTGTTTGAAAGCTGATCAGCCTGATATCTGGGACATGATTTTGGGTTTACCCCAGTTCTTCTCTTACAGATTATCAGAGAGATTTACATTATTATTGTGATTATTCCTAGTACTTGAACTGGCATTGTGGAGACAATTCATTTTGGAGGGATACCTTGCTCAGCCTACATATAGTGGGATGGGCCTCAGTCCTGCCTCAAACTGATGGGTCAGACTTTTTGTCTCCACTTGGGAAGCCTTACATTCTCTGAGGAGTTTATGGGGGCTGGGGTGAAAGGAAGGTGGGGAGAGCAGGAAGAGGTGAGGGAGTGGGAACTGGAATATTATTGTAAAATAAGAAACGATTGTTCTAAAAATAAATTTAATAAAAAATAAAAAAGAAAGTAGGTGATGTATCTAGTTGGAGGAAACATCATAGGGAACATACTTGAATGGATATATGTTGTCATTAACCATATCCTACCCATCTTCTCCTGCATGACTATGGATTATAACCTCTGAAATTGTGATAAAATAAACATTACCGCCCTTTAAAAATATCATATACAGTGTGGGTTTGATTTCTCAAAGAAGGATACCCATTGTACTACTTCCTATACTCCCTTGATGACATGTAATGACAATCATTGAAGCATTAACAAATAGAGGCTTTCCTCACATATTGTCAGGTTCCTCCTGTATTTAATTTTCCTTATTCTGACTTTTCTTGATTAACGTTCTGGAGTGAACCACCTCATCTGAACCTTTCAACTGCAGGTACCTCTACATTTCATTTCATCAACTTGCTGCATCTCCTCTTTCCTGATAGGATTACAAACTAATCATTAAATGGGGTGTCTTTGGGCTAGTGAGTTCAATGCTAAAACCCCCTTTCTATGCTATGATATGCCCAAAACACAAACAAGATCAGTTCAATACATTCTAGGAAAGTCTATGAGATGGCATCAGACATTGGTAGGAACTACTATAAGTCTTAAATCCTCTGTTTCCTCCTTACTTTTCTCTAAATATGTCCATAAAAATTGGGGGTTGGTTGTTTAGTTCACTATTAGAGTGCTTGCATAGCAAGCCCAAGACCTTGGGTTTGTTCCTCAGCTCTGAAAAAATGGCCTAATATTTATCTTCAGATTATCTAGCATGTTACATATATCTGAACCAGAAACTCTTACCTCCTCATTACAATAATCTGTATCACCATGATAGAATTCATCCTGCTTTGTCAAAACTTTCTGTATCACCTAATGTATCCAGGGTTCTTTGCTCCTTTTCTAGTGTCCTACATAAAACCTGGAGAATTTCTGTAGAAAGCTTTTGGGGAGCCTAAAATGCCAGGGCTGCCTGAATGGCCAGTATTTCTTCCACCTAACCTCACTTATCAGTCTTAATTAAAAGCAGGACCACTGAGAAACAATTGGATTGGAACTAAATGTGAGGGCTATTTCTGGGATAAATGGCCCAGATTCAAGGGGCTAGAGATGCTGGAAGAAAAATTCTGAGTTCTTCACCCATACCTAGTTCTCTGACCTATATGCGAAAAAGGAGTCTGTCCTGCCTTCAATGGAAACAATAAAATATGAAAACTGTATATACTCTATCTATCTATCTATCTATCTATCTATCTATCTATCTATCTATCTATCTATCTATCTATCATTTATCTATCTCCATCCATCCATCCATCCATCCATCCATCCATCCATCCATCTGTCTGGGTTTTATTCTCCATATTTTCCCACTCAAAAGATTGGTAATTCATATCTTCTCCATCACTTGCTTAAATTTAGCATTCCTTAAGTCTCTGACTCTGTGACACTAGAAATATTGTGGAAAGGGTCTTGGATAAAAAAAATGTAAGTTGTAATGAAAACAAAATACCAATATCAAACAACTTTACAAACACATTATCTTAGCTTGTTTCTTTATATGACAAATGTAATATAGAAATTATGAATTCAAAGAGTTGGTATATTCAGTTTTATTGCTTCTCTGCCATGAAGTTCAAAACACTTTTTCTGACTAAATACATTTTGTAAAGACGTAAGATCTGTAGAGTTTTCTAAATGGAAATGGAAAGTTGTGAACAAAGCCAGAAAACAGACTTATCATAAATCAGAAGGTTTATGGAAGATAAAGAATCAAGATCATATGTGAAACTGCAGTATCCATTAAAATTCCATAGGACAAAATTCAGTACACTTGTATATAATTAGAATGCAATTCTCTCTTTAGATTATGAAGATGTCTAATAATGGATACACTAAGATTTTTAAAAACAAAAAAAAATACAAAGCGATAAACCATGCTGTGTCTTAGGTTGTAAAGGTAAACTCACAAAACACACAAGCTATCCCTACACAACACATTGATCACAGAGAATAGAGCTTGTGTCTATGTAGAGTCTTTGGTGCAGTGAGGATTCTGCATATTACTAAGAAGAAACATAAGCATATAACCAGCTCCAAACTCTTTGATATATATTGGTGCCCTGTCCATAAGGTGTGTGCATAATTGTGGCAAAAAGCTTGTGGGAGTAACAATCCAAGACCTGATCTGACTTAAGGTTAACTCCACGAGATGAAACCCATACTTCACACTGCTTTGGTTACCAAGAACCAGAAACTAGATAGCCCAGTGACCAGAGGTAAAAACAAACAAATTTGTTGCTCCTAAATGACATTTTACTATACTGAAGGTACTCATAGATCAAAGCCTTGCTCATCCATTAGCAGAGCATATTTCTCCTGCAACAGGTGGAGAGAATAAATAGAGAGGCTCACAGCCTGACAACTGGCAGAGATTGAGAGACCTTGCAATGCCACACTGAATTGGAGGTTTCCACCAAATACTTCCTCTCAGGACTCACAGAACCAGGTAAATGTGGAGGAAGCTAGTGTGTAAGAGCCAAAGATGGTGGAGAGTTCAAATACCCACATACCCCTTCCCCACACAAACACACACAGCCTTGTCCATCAACTGGATTGAAGCACAAGTGAGCTAGCAGAAACAGAAACAACATACACAGGGCATCCACAGTTCTGCACAAGATTTAGTACTAGAGTTGAAAAAGAAGAGGACACATGCTCAGATCCCTAACCCAGACGCTATCTCTGATTCATAACCACTTGTAAATAAAAATGTATTTTTTTTTTGAGGAATTTTCACTGGGATCAGAAACTACTCTCAAAGGTAGGCTGAATGCTTTAATAAACTGAACAGTATTTTCCGGGTTCCTTGTCTCATAAAGACATCTCAGAACTTTACATCTTTTTGTTCCCTTTATAAAATTTCTTAACACATTTTAACCTATAGGTCATATATAGATACAATATGTAAAATATACACATATCATTATACACACACACACACACTCACACACCACACATAAATTACAGTTTCTGGTTGAGTGTTCTTGTGGACTCATGACTGTGAAAACTAATGGATATTTGCCTCTATGTCTCCCTTGTGTCTTTTCTTGGACTATTTTTCTTCTGATTGTTTGTTTTTTTCCTATTATCCTGTGTTAGTTTTTATTTTATTATATCATGGTATATTTTGTGTTATTATTCTCCTTACCACCCAGTTTGGTTCCTAATGAAAGACAGGAAAGGGTTAGGTATGGATTGGAAATGTGTGGGGGAGGAAGTGGCAGTAGCAGACAAAAGAAAACCAAAACCATAAATTACATGAGGAAAAACTTTCTATTTTCTATAGAAAGTAAAGTAAAAAAATAATAATAAAGTTATAAATGCACATCTATTTTTCATAAATCTCCACATGGAAAAAAAAAACATGTTCATGGTGGGAAGTGTGTTGAAATCACATGCAATGGAAGCTCCAAGGCAAGGGAACAAATGAAAATAATTAGGGAAAAGTTCAGTTTATGCATAATTTGTGCAAGTTTGTTTATCAATTGGCAATGTTTCAAAATAATTATTGCTGATAACATGAATCCAACATATCCTGTCTACAGAATCAAACACTGTATATAAAATCAGGAATGAAAAAAAGAGGAAAACAACCTAAATGCCCCTTGACCAAAGAATGGATAAGGAAAATGTGGTAATTTACACAAAGGAGTACTACACAGCTGAAAAAAAAATAATGACATCTTGAATTTTGCAGGAAAACGGATGGAGCTAGAAAACATTTTGAGTGATGTAACCCAGACACCAAAAGACAATTATCACATGTACTCACTCATAGGTGTTGTGAGGAGCGGCCGGCTGCGTTCCTGGCTCCCGGCCACCCACCTGACTAGCTTTCCCCCGAAATAATTACACGGAAACTGTATTCTTTTAAACACTGCCTGGCCCATTAGTTCCAGCCTCTTATTGGCTAGCTCTTACATTTTGATCTAACCCATTTCTAATATTTTGTGTAGCACCACGAGCTGGCTTACCGGGAAAGATCTTAACCTGCATCTGTCTGGAGTGAGAGAATCATGGCGACTGCCTGATTCAGCTTCTTTCTCCCAGCATTCTGTTCTGTTTACTCCACCCACCTAAGGGTTGGCCTATCAAATGGGCCTAGGCAGTTTCTTTATTAATTAACCAATGAAAGCAACAGATTAGAAAGAAATCACTCCCACATCACATAGGTGGTTTGTCAACATAAAGCAAAAAAAAAAAAAAAAAAAAAAAAAAAAAAAAAAAAAAAAGACTACAAACTACAGTCCCAGAGAACTTAAACAACAATGAGGACACTAAGACAGACTTACATAGATCTAATCTACATGGGAAGTAGAGAAAAACAAGATCTTTTGAGTAAATTGGGAGCATGGGGACCTTGGGGGACGGTTGAAGGTGTGAGAGGAGAGGCAGAGAGGGGAGCAGAGAAAAATGTAGAGCTAAATAAAAATCAATAGGAAAGTAAAAAAAAAGAGAGAGAAAATTTAAGTGGGAAGGAGAAAAAAGAAAAACCATACAATTTCTGAAGTGGTAAAGAATGTCACAGAGAACTATACACAGGTGAATAAAGTCAGCATCAGTTCATTAAGATAAACTGATGACAGCTTTTCACACATAGTAACAGCATTATTGCTGGGATAGCAGTTGTCCAAGGAAAAGCATGGACACTGAAGTGTCCTGAAAAAAAAACGAGAGGGCAAGATCAAAACAGAGGGAAGCACACACTGTACTAGCAATATACACCTAAAGACTCAATAATAACTCTCATAAGATGTACCAACAAGCAAGTAGCAGTTGAAATAAACTCTGTAGACAAGATTATGAGAAGCACAGAAGTAAAGACGTGCAACATGAATATATAACTTTTGTAGAAGAAATTGAATGTAGCTATTAAGAAGAAACTTACTGGAGAACCATCCATCTCATCTGAGCTTCAGTCTCAGGGGGAGAGTTACGTCCGTGTAGCTCCTGAATTTTTCTTGAGTATTTGCTTAAAAAGTATCATGAATTCACCTGCTACAAGCACACTCACCATATGCAGAGCCTCAGAAATCAGGAGAGTATTCACTCCTGGCTTGGTTACATAGATACTCACGAAAACAGGAGAGATTAAAAAGCTGAGTTTCTCCCTTGCTGAGTTCAAGTGGCCTGCTCAGCAGGTTACCTATCCAGTGAGATCTTGGACTGTGATGGCCTATTGTACTCAACCACGGCAAAGTAGAAACGGGGAAAGGAAAGTTGAACTCAAACAGGGGTGAAAACCCTATAAAGCTAATCATGCCCTCCACCTTGTTTTTACTGGCAAGATTCACAAAGGTGTTGCAGTTGCTATTTAGATTAAGGAGTGGAAGCTGTGGAAAGAAGTGAAAGCAATATCATGTCAGCATGCAGTTATTCATGACTTTGAAATTTTGAGACAGCTATTTTCGGATTCTTTTAATGGAAGCAGTTGAGTTCAAAATACTTCAATACTAGACATTGTTCATTAAGCCTGTAGCATATTATCACAGTATGTCATGATATAGTCTATGTACTTATATATTTTGATATGTATGAAAAGTAAATATGGAGCTTAATTCTCAATGATGATTTTATTGTTAGGAACCATCTTTTTACCTAAACGTAAATGACAAAGATCTATGTATGGAAGATGTGGGATAGATAAAGAAGCCCAAATAAAGAAGAATGGAAACTTTGAAGTAAGGGATTCACTCTATTTACTTATTTCACTGTCCCGAGAAGACAATATACTCAAATGGAACTTTCTGTATCGCAGATAGACCATGTACATGCACAGCACGACCACAGCATGTAGTTTGAAATAAAATTCTGCTCATTTTGCCTGATGCTTTCTCTCCTTGGAGAGAGTTTTGTTTGCCTCTCCTCCCTGGCCATTTGAAAATGCTCTACACTGATACTGAACTATTTTTACTAAAACACATTTGATCTTTCTGACAATTAGACAGTTTCTCTTTCTACTGTTGGTTAATTTAGTTATGTCTTCCTGTGTAATAATTG
Source organism: Chionomys nivalis (assembly GCF_950005125.1). Classification (NCBI taxonomy): domain Eukaryota; kingdom Metazoa; phylum Chordata; class Mammalia; order Rodentia; family Cricetidae; genus Chionomys; species Chionomys nivalis. The sequence continues at coordinate 80,996,179 of NC_080088.1, read as the reverse complement.
TACATGGATTTATTCATCCATTATTGTCACCAAAGCTTTATTATCAACTGCTTCTTCTGTTTCTTAGAAGCTGAATCTGTATAAACATATGGGTCTAGATGTTTGACACTGTATCTCTCTTCACTGTTTGTGATCTCAAGTCAATCTAACATATACTATTAAAAGTAATGTATAACCTTCACACTTAAAAGGTTATTCATGAGAAAAAGTCCTATAAGCATGCTAAAATTTAAAAAAAATAGTTAAGTTAAATTCATTAAAATGGAGTAAAAATTGTACATGATACTTAAAAAAGCATTTCCTTCCACTTCATGTGTAGTAAAGATAGTCTTCAATTTGAGATATAATAATAGTTGATTTGTGGAAATATCATTGTTTAATAAACACTTTTAGGGAACAATATTATAAGTTCTCCAAAGAAACATATAGATCAAATCCTTAGACTTGAGAATTGCTTTTAAATGTTATATCTCATCTAATTCATGTTTTTGGATATTTGACACACCATAACATAAGTTTATTCCAAATAACACTAACACAATTAAGGACATGAACTCATAATTTTTAGTTCACTTTTGGAGAATGTAAATTATTCAGTTCTTAAAGACAGCCTAGTGATTTGAGACAGACTGAACGTAACTGAAGATGTTTAACTGTGAAATATTAAGAATGTATTACTTTCTTTCTATACCCTGTGACTTGTAAAGATAAACTAACTTTGAAAACAAGCACATAAAGGAGAAGAACTTCTGTGGGGAAACCAACCAAATTAAGACTCAATGCTCTCTCCTAGGGAGAACATCTCTGGAATGAAAAAAAAGTAAAATATGCAGGTGACAGGGACAGTGTCTGTCCACCTTCAAGAAAGCCCTAGGTTCAAAGTGATGAGGAAATTATGAATGGGCAGAGTGATTCCCACTGTATGCCTCTAAAGGAACTCATCAAAGAAGATTTAAAAGAAGCATTTCTGAAATACTTAAAAAAATATAAATATGATACTCATTTGAAGAAGGTAGCACCTCATATCCCAAAAGGAAGAAAAGAGCTAAGAATAATTCCTTCTAAGTTTAAAAGCAATGTAGTTCACATGTGTAGGGAGATGGGAAACACATCTGTGAGGCCTTGTCTGCTGGGCTTCAGAGAGCATCTAGACAACAAGACCCCAGCCTTATACATGCCCCACACTTCCCCTGTCCCAGGACCCTTCCCACTGGCCTCATTGAGCTTAAGTAAAAAGGAAGAGCCTTTGACAAATAAAACAAAAGTGTTATATTGATTTATCTATTAAATATAACAAATGTGCTATAAATGTGTCTTTAACATAAATTAAGTGGCAAGTTTGAGGAGAACCCTGGTCACAGCACTGGAATCACCTGAAAACTATGAGATAGGCAAGTCTTTATTCTCTGTCATGGACTCCTGACTTCCAGGATCTCGAGGGTCTTACATATACAAATGCACCCATATTCATTCTCCCTCTCTCTCTCTCTCTCTCTCTCTCTCTCTCTCTCTCTCTCTCTCTCTCCCTCTCTCTCTCTCTCTTTCTCTCTCCTTGCCCCCCCCACAAATACCATATATAAATAATTAAGATTTCCAAAATCCATGGAAGTAGCATTGTCTCTGATTATAAGAAATAGCCCAGCAAGGAGCAATAATGATCTCCAAGACTTCCAGTTCTTCACTGAGAAGGGTCAAGTAGGATCAGTCCTCTCCTAGGGCTGTAGGGCTGTATGGAACAATCAGCATGCCAGCACCTGCTGGTCAAATAGAAAGACCCACAATAAACTCATAACACCTAGCATGTCCCGAAAGCCAATACCAGTCAAGGGCCTTGAAATTCATATTGCAAGATCACACCTTACACCCCATATCTTCAGACAGTGATTCAGTCCACAGGTGCTTTTCATATGGAGAAAGCAGAAAGGCCTATGTGGTCATCTCACTTCTACCCATGCTCTGTCTTCTGCCTGCCAGATGTATTCAAAAAATTGGTTGGGGCATGAAGACACCCTGGAGGTATAGCTGTCTGTGACCTGTAAAATATTGGGGATGACACAATGGGGTCAAGGCTGTTGTTACAGAAGTTGGCATGAGTACCTGTTGTTACCATCATTGTTGGCATAATGAACCATGATTACAGGCAGTTCACTCCTCTCATATGTCACCGTCTGCCACTGAAGGGTCAGCTTGTTTCATTACACTTGTCTTTGTTTTTGACTGGGATAGAGTAAGAATAATTCAAAATCCTCTTAATATTTTGAAGTAATAATCTTCCCATTTCTATGTTTTATTTATTTTTTGAATTCTGTTAAGAATCTCATATTATAAAGGCTGTAGCCCATGAATACAGAGATGTAGGATTGCAATATACAGAAAAATTCCATAATTTTTTCGTTTTTATTATTTTGAATTCATACAAAATATGAATATTTATTAGAAAGGCTGTGATGTCTTGACTCACACTTGCACATTTTCTTCACATAGTGATCAAACATGGGTGAATATTCCAACCAGCCCTTTAAACCTAAATCACATCCTTGTGGTGAGTACATATGCAACCTCATTTCTCACACATTTTACTTATAAAATATAGAATGCTGAATTATTTTCACTCTGCTGTGTAACAAATGGAGAGGATATCAGAAGGTGGTAAGATATAGAGAAACAGTAATAATGGCCATCTTACCAAAAGCAATCTACAGATTCAAATCAACACTCATCTTAATTCCAACAAAATTCTTTACAGACATGAAGGAACACTACTCAACTTCATACGGATAAATGTAAAAACCCAGACATCTAAAACAATCCTATAGAGTAAATGAACTTCTTGTTTTCAAGCTCTACTACAGAGTCATAATAATACATACAGCATGATAGTGGCTTAAAACAGACAGGTTTGACAATAAAATCAATTAAAGTCCCATATATAAGCCCACACATCTGTGGATACCTGATTTTTGACAATAAATCAAAAATATACAATGCAATAGAAGAGAGTATCATCAACAAATGTTACTGGAAATACTAGAGTCAGCATGTAGAAGAACTCAAACAAACCTATCACCTTGAACAAAATTCAAATCCAAGTAGACCAAAACCTCAACATCAATTCCATTAGCCAAGAACACATTGGTACAAGAGACAACGTTCTGAATAGAACACCAAAAGCATTTACAGTGAGATCAACAATTAATAAATGGTACCCCATTAAACTGAAAAGATTCTGTAAGGCAAAGGTCAATAAGAAAAAAAAAAACGAGAGCCTAGAGAATGTAAAATATCTTTACTAACTCCACATCTGACAGAGGGCTGATCTCCAAAATTTATAAAGAAATGTAGAAACTAGGCATCAAAATAGACCAACAAATTATTCAATTAGAAATGGGGTATAGATCGAAGACAGAATTCTCAACAGAAGAATATCAAATGGCCAAGATACACTTAGAAAACTGTTCAACATTCTTAGCAATCAGAGAAATGAGAATCACAATAACTCTTGGTTCCGTCTTAAATCAATGAGAATGGATAAGATCAAAAATATGAATGATAGCTTATTCTGATAAGGAAGTGAAACAAGGGGAATAATTCTCATATGCTGATGGGAGGACAAATTTTACACAGCCCCTTTGGGAAAAGGTATGGCCATTTCTCAGAAAATTTGTTATCAGTCTACCTCAAGACCAGCCATACCACTCTAGGGCATTTACACAAAGGTAGTTCAATAATACTCAACTGTGTTCATAGGATCTTTATTTGTAATAGCTAGAACCTCAAAACAACCTAGATGTCTCTAAGCCTAAGAATGGATAAAGAAAATCTGGTGCATTTACTCACTGGAGTATTGATGTGGGCTTTTCCTCTTTATGCTGTGAATAACTTTGGTTAATAAAGAAGTTGCTTTGGGCCTGTGTAGGGCAGAATAATGTTGTAGGGGAGGCTGCTTGTTTGTTCCCAGGTGCTCAGCCCCCAAATAACTATACAGAAACTGTATTAATTACAACACTGCTTGGTCTATTAGCTTATGCTAATCCCACAGCTGGAAGAGAGTCCGGACATGGGCTTTACATTGGCATTTATAGTATAAGAGGCCATTCCCAAGTGGGTGGGTAACTTAAAGACTACTGGTGGTAGGAATTCTTACAGCAATTATTAGTGTGAGTAATCTCATACTAATCTACCTATTATCACTTCCAATTGAAATATACTACTTTTAATTAAAATTACCTTTAATCTTGGTTTACTCTTAGAGACATGAGAAGGTCCTTCCTTGGAGAGACATTATTTTTGTATATTCAAATTACTTCACAAAGATTCACTTTTAATTTTTGTAATATCTTCCTTAATATGCAAATACTGTGGTTCACTGCATTCATATTCTCTTCATTGTCTTGGAAGTAGTTTGCTCTGAATATAGGGACTTGCTCTTGTATTTCTCCCTTAGTTTTTGTTCTGTAGATTTCTTCTCAAAATGAGAAGGTGGAATGTTTTCAAAATGACTCTGACTTACATATTACAGAGTATGGATGAAGAAAAGGTAGCAACTATTTAATGTTTATTAGTTAAATATCTTTATAAATGCTCTGCTACTCACACTATCACTTGCTCTTGATAAGAAGTAAACCGATTCACTTTTGTCTAGAGTAGATGAAAAACATGAACCAACACACTTAACTTAGTAATGATTACCATGTTGATTACAATATACCTTAATTGTTATATCTTCCAATGCATGACTATATGACTTTTAAAATCACAAAAGATGCCTTATATAAAAGATACTACTTTCTCATACCTAAAAATGTTGAGCCTTGACAGTACACTAGAGATTTTTCTCTATTTATCAGAGAATAGCTAGTAGACAAGCCTTAATTATTAAGAACCCAAGTCACTAACCATCATGAAAAAACAAAAAGAAAATTCTAATTTTACTTTATATATAATACAGTTTAGCTTATAGTTGTATTGTATATTGTATAGTGTACATTAACAAATCATAAATTATTTTTAGAATAAAATAAATTTATCTAAGAAAGAAAATTCTCATGAAAAAAGAGTAAAAACTAAAATGTTATAGTTAATATATTATACTTTAATCTATGATTAATATAGCGTGCTTGGATCTTGTCCTCAAAAATTTTATTTTTAATCCACAAGAAATGAATTGGCTGACATGTTCAACTATTTCTCTCATGTAGGGGCAGATGAAATTTGTCTGCTTTGGATTGTCTCAATCTATACACCACCTAGTTATAGTTTCAGATATGAAGCTGTTATTCTGTGCTTACTAACAACTGTTATATTTAACTGTGCTTATAATCCTTGCTCATTGTTTCCTTAAGCTGTCTCAGAACTTGGATAGTCTCAATTGGTTCACAGATATTAAGGCAATAGAGAATTATCCTGTATCTCCTTTCTTAATAAGAGAACTTTAAATATTATTTATATTATTAGAGCAGTCCACTAACCATATAAGCATAGTCTTTATGCAATAACAATTAATTTTAATTATACAGCTTTAGTTACTGCTCTATTCAAGAAACTGAAATGTAAATGTCAGTGTATTTGTTCAATTAATTGTCAAGTACTTCAGAGATAAAATATCAAGATTTTACAAGTTTACATATTTTAAAGGCCACTTCCAATAACTTTAGAAAAAAATAAACACAAAAGAAATAGCAACAACAACAAAAGCAGAACTCTCTGCCTGTGAAACAAGAATAAGAAGGAGCCTCAGACTAGCAACATGAGTCAGTTGGTTAAAGTAGGTAAAAGCACTTTTTTTCAAGTCTACCAACTTGAGTTCCTCCAGACCCACATGGTGGGAGGAGAGCATCACAAGTTATCTTTTAACCTCTACAAGAACACCATGTGCTTCATGTGTGAGTGCATACGTGCACACACACACACACAGACACACACACAGACACACAGACATGCACATATAAGTATATAATAAAAAATCTTAAAGTCAGGAGATTTACATTGCAGAAACTAAATATAACAGAAATAGTCTTTATGGGGTCACTGTAGGATTTTTATTATACTTATATTACTATAAAATAAAAACAAGAAGAGAAATCTCAGATTTTATTGTACAAAATAGTTTACCTTAGTGAAAAACATTTTTAAAATTATTCCTACACTTATTTATTTTGTGTGGGGAGTGGGAGCATGCACATGTCACAACACTCATGTGGAGGTCTGAAGACAGCATGAAGGCATTGGTTCTCTCTCTCTACCATGTAGTTCTGAGTCCAGAACTCAGGTACTCAGCCTCGAAGACAAGTGTCTTTACATATTGAACCATCTCACCAACAATGATTACAATATTGATAATATCTAAGCTTATGTTTAAATTAGGGAAAAATACTTTTTCTAGGAGGGGTTATAATTCAAATGCTTTTCATGGACAGTATGAAAGTCAATTGAACACATAGTGAAGTTTTACAGTTTTCACAAATTGTGAACATAAAGTAATTGTTTTAGTAGATTTCCTAGGCAGAACATAGTCAGTTGTACTTCGGCCACTTATCAAAAGCATATATTTGGGATTCACGGGGTTTTACTATTGAAACAACATTTTATCAATCAGTATGCTAAAATAATATTTCATGTCTTTCTGTATGCTTTCATCATCTATTTGATCTTTAATTTGTCAAGTCAAATTCTTTTATGGCATTACTGTAAACATCATCTAAAGGAAAGCAGAGAATATGAATCTACTGTCCAGCTATTATGAGAGGATCCTACTATTATATCTCTGCAAAATATAGATCACCACTCTCAGTTCCAAATTGGAAAACTGATGCAATGTAGTAAATTATTGATTGCCCCAAACAAAATGAAGCTTTGTATTAAAGTTTTCTGGAGTTCTTTCTTTCTTTCTTTCTTTCTTTCTTTCTTTCTTTCTTTCTTTCTTTCTCTCTCTCTCTCTCTCTCTCTCTCTCTCTCTCTCTCTCTCTCCCTCCCTCCCTCCCTCCCTCCCTCCCTCCCTCCCTCCCTTCCTTTCTTTCTTTCATTCTTTCTTTCTCTCTGTTGCTTTCTCTTTATCTATCCCTCCCTCCCTCTGTTCCTTTCTTCCTTTTTGGTTTTATTTTTGGTATTTTCAAGGCATAGTCTCTCTGTGTGGCCTTGATTATTTTGGTATTTGCTCTATCACCTCAAACTCTTGATAGCTATCTGCCTTTTTCCAAGTGCTGGGATTAAAGGCATATGCTACTGCTACCTAGCTGACTAGAGTTTATCTTAAAGAAGATATCATGCTTTATATTCAGTAATAAAGGTTGACATTAATATAATAGTAATATAGACAAAATAATCATAAAAGATAATTGTGAGATTTATGTCTACTTGTAAAAGCCTGGAAGGGAAGGATTCATCCTTTACCTAAAATCCAGGCATATAAAACTAAAAATGAAGAAAAGTTATCATGTGTGAACACAGTAAAAGATTTATATATGTATTTATGTATCATATATCATCTAGCTATCTTACCTTCCACATACATTTTAAGCTTCAGAATCATTTCATTAAAAGATAGTTTTATACTTTTATATTTATTACACTGACTTCCTGTTTACTGTTCAAAGTCTTTAAAGAAGCATGCCATCAATTATTTGTATTTATTATTTTTAAGAAGAAAAAACATCTTTTTTCATTTCACATACCAATTCCAGTTCCCACTGCTTCCCCTCCTTCCATTCCCTCCAACCACCACCCACCCGACCCCCCATCTACTCCTCTGAGAGGATAAGGCACATTGCTTTGAGGAAGGTCCAAGGCGTTTCTTACTATATCTAGGCTGAGCAAGGTATCCATCCAAAGAGAACAGGTTCCTTCCAAAAAAAAAAAAAAAAAACAGTAGGGATTAATGTTGGTGCCAATGCAAATGGCCCCCCAGTCTGCCCCAGCCATAGAACTGTCACCCATATTCAGAGGGACTAATTTGGATGTATGCTGTTTCTTTCCCTGTCTAGCTGGTGTTGGTGAGCTTCTGTTAGCTCAGGTAGACTGTTTCTATGGCTGTACCCATCATGGTCTTTCCCTCTTTGCTTGTATTCTAATTCCTCCCACTCTTCAACTGGGCTTTGGAGGCTCAGTTCAGTGCTTTCAAGCAGGTCTTTGCCTCAATTTCCCTCAGTTGCTGGATGAAGATTCTATGGTGATAATTAAGATATTAATCAATCTGACTACAGGGCAAGGCTAGTTCAGATATCCTCTCCTCTATTGCTAAGGGTCTTAGCTGGGGTCATCCTAGTGGATTCCTGGGAATTTCTCTAGTGCCAGGTTTCTTGCTTACCCTGTAATGGATTCCAAAATCAAAATATCTCTTTTCCTGCTCTCATCGCTGTCCTTCCTCCATCTTGACTATTCATTCCTAAAGACCTCCCCCCATCACCTTCTCCCTTCATCGTTCCCTTAGACCTTCCCTATTCCTCCCACCCCTGTGCTCCCAATTTTGTCAGACGATCTTGCTTATTTTCTCTTTCCAGGTGGATCTATGTATGTTTTTCCTAGGGTTCACCTTGTTACTTAACTTCTCTAGGATCAAGAATTACAGGCTCAATATCTTTTGCTTTACAGCTAGTATCCACTTTTGAGTGAGTACATACCATGTTCATCTTTCTGGGTCTAACTCAAGAAATAATGAAAAAGGTATCTGATGATCTTTACCAGTTTCCCTCATAAAATTAAACAGGTAAAATGCTATTGTGTGAATCCTAACATCATTAAATGAACCTGTACTTTGGAGAAAGAGACACATGGTAAAAACAGAACTTGGTGACTGGTTAGGGCTTTAATGGAGGGCTGGAGTCCTTGTCTCCCCTTCTTCACTGTTTCAGTACAATTTACCCACTGCTGATTACTAGAATGGAGACAACAGCAGACAGGTAACAGCCAAGATTCAGGGAGTGGTGAAGGACATTTTCAGTCTATAACATGAAATTTAGGCACACAGAGGCCTCGGAAGACACAGCTTTTCATTAAAATTTACCCTCTGCTGCTTACTAGAATGGAGACAACAGCAGACAGAGCAATGGTCAGCCAAGATTCAGGGAATGATGAAGGGCATTTTCAGTCTGTAATTTGAAATTTAGACTCTCAGGGGCCTCAGAAGACCTAGCTGCATGGTCAGTTACAAAGGACACAGAGTGTGAAAAACCATTTGTATTTAAGGAGATAAACATTCATAAATACAATTTAGACTTAAAATGCAAGCTTACACAGAATTCTGAAATAATTAAATTAGAATATCACAATCAGACAGAAAAGCCAAGGGATCCAGTTCACCAGAGATGTAGGGATTTCCAATAGAACTGCATGCTGCTTGTGAAGTCACATGATTTCTATCGTTCATTTATGGGAGCCACAGTCTTTTTGCATACTAGAAAAGATGCACATGCCTAAGACTGAATTTCTAGGTCATTATATTTGACTTATGATATTATGTGCATAGGAAGCATGTTAGTCCTTCCATTCAACTGCAAATCCAACAGATTTCTTTATCATTATTTTTTGTATTATTATAAAAGAAGCCACTTCATTTATCTTAAAGACACATTTGTTATATTTGTCAAAGTCTGTTTTATTCACTTAAGCTCAATGAGGTCAATGGGAAGAGTTCTGGGACTGGGGAAGTGTGGGGCTTGCATAAGGATGTGGTGTTGTTGTCTAGGTCCTCTCTGAAGCACTACAGACAAAGGCTCACTGATGTGTCTCCCATCTACCTCTGCAGATGAAATACATTGCTTTTAAAATTAGAGGAAACTGCCCTTAGATCTTTTCTTCCTTTTGAGATCTGTGGTGGTTTCTTCTTCAAACAAGGATCATATTTATGTTTTCAATTATTTCAGAAACAAATCTTTTATGATGAGTTCCTTTAGAGGCATACAGTGGGACTCACTCTGCCCATGAATAATTTTCTCATCAGTTTGCACCGAGGGTTTTCATGAAGGTTGAGAGGCACTGACATGGCTAACTTCATATTTTTTTTTCATTTTTTTCTCATTCCAGAGATGTTCACTACAGGAGGGGAATAGAGGGTTGATTTATTTGGTTTCCAAGCAGAAGTTATGCAATCAGCATTACAACTAGAAAAACAACTTAAGATGTGCACCTAAATGGCACCATGACTGTGTAGCCATGATATACAGAATATTTTCCCAAGTGTTTCACACTTTGTCTTTTACCTAAAAGATTTTCAAATGTGCTCTGAACAAAATAGCATGTCAATCCCACGTATCCCTACAGGTTTTCTGTCGTCTTTCATGGTACTTTAATTTCTTTTTTATTCTAATCCATTAAGAATTTTGCGTAATGGAAATAAGAAATAAAGTAAAGTAAAGTTAAAATCATTCTTCCTTCCAGTATTTATTCAATAATCTCTACTGGGCACCTGCCTGTGAGAGAACCTAAAGATGGATTAACTGCAGTTGACCAGAACACAGTTCTAGAGCGGCAGAGATGGCTCAGTGGTTAAGAGCACTGGCTGCTCTGGTAGAGGACCTGGGTTCAGTTCCTAGCACTCCCATGGCAGTTCACACCCATCTGTAACCCTAGTGGCAGGGGATCTGAGATCCTCTTCTGACCTCTAAGGGCACCAAGAACACATAGTGCACAGATGCATGTAGGCAAATGCTCTTTGGTATAAAAAAAATTAAGAGAAAACCAACTCTACAAATAAAGATAAATTTCTGTGGCATAAATTTGAATGAATTTATGAATGAATGAATCAATGAAATAGAGGAAACTTCCTTTTCCTAAGCCCTCAGATTGGATGCTCAGACTGTCATTGATGTGTCTTTAATTCCATTTTCTAAAATGTCACAGAGGGTGAGAATAAAGGGACAAGGATTGCACCATGAATTACCCATGCTGGACCGGAGCGTGGCAACTGGGGTGGAGAGGCTGCTGCGCGCTATGCTGGTGACTATTTCAGGCTCCATTCGGGTACCATAGTCTCTAATCCGGAAGTCGTCCGCTGCCGGAAGTGACGCGGTTTGGAGCTCGCGGGAAACTCATCTAGCTGGCTTGCGCACCGGTGGGACTCCAGCTTCCATGAGCCTCTGGGTGGACAAATACCGGCCGTGCTCCCTCGCCCGGCTGGACTATCACAAGGAACAGGCGGCGCAGCTGCGCAACCTGCTGAGCAGACCGGGACGGCGGAGGCCGGCACGTTCCGCCGCTTCCTGAAAAGCCCGCGGAAGGGAGTGAGAAGGCGGGCGCTCCAGGGCTAGCGGGGACCCAAAGTGGCAAGTTCCCCGGAGTGCTGCTTCTGCTGCCCGGGGTCCCGTGAGCTTGGGGTGCGGACCTGGTGGAGGCTTTAAACCCGGTTGTAGGAGGGGCTGGAGCCGAGAGGCTCTCTCCTGCTGCAGGTAGCTAGATGGCAGGCTGATGGAGGGGCCAGTGCCCTGCACCCTGTTCGTAGTTACTAGCCTCTTCGGAATCACAGCTAAGTCCTTTCTGAAAACGAGGGCTTATTTTACCTAGTGCCTCTGTCCACCATATGAGAGTTTTTGGAACAATCGGAAGGAAAGTGGAAGATATGTTTTAGTTGTCTTTTTTCTTGTTCTTATAATGCGTGCAATAATGTAAAAATCGAGCATTATACTTCTTGTGTATGCACACCGGTTTTTACAGTAGCTTTAAGGTTTAGGACAGGGGTTAGTATACTATTCCTACGCGTTAATGAATTTACTTTTAAAGTCTACATCTTCTCATCAGATCAAGCCCCCATGCCCATAGTGCCCTTTAGTTTGATGCCATTCTCTTCCTGCGGTTTGATAACACCCTTTCCCATAGCATCCCTTATGTGCAGTCTTCCTGTACCCCCCAAATGAACTTGCAAGGGAATCAGTGTACCCCCCTCTTAGCAAGAAAATCATTTTGGGAACCCAGGCAAGACAAGCATCTGTCTCAGTTACAGAGATCTGTTCCACATTCCCATCAGCCCTCATTTTTGAAAGTGCCCTTCAGAGAGTTTGCTGAGGGAGTCCCTGGCTTTAAGCATTTAGTGTTGTGCCTTGCATGTTCTGTATTATGCATGCAAGTTAGATTGAATTAGTGCCCAGAGAAAGCAAATTTGAGAGTTTGATAAATTTCTATTGGAGTTAGATAGTAAACAAAATACCTTAGTACTTTAGAAGTAGTTTAACCTGGAGCACCTGGGTTTGACGAAGTAAAATGCCTTGTTCCTTCTTCCCTAGGTGCAGGGTGGTGACTTTCTTCACCTCCTAGTATATGGGCCATCGGGTTCTGGAAAAAATACAACAGTTATGTGTATCCTACGAGAACTTTATGGTGTCGGGGTGAATAAATTCAGAATTGAGCATCAACCTATCACAATAAGCATCTCTTGTCAGTGCTTAGCAGATGTTTCTGGCAAGGATTTTCTTTTCTTTTTTTAAATATTTCTTTTTAATTTTATTGAGCTATAAATTTTTCTCTGCTCCTCTCCAAGCTTCTTCCTTCCCCTTCAACCCTCTCCCATGGTCCCCATGCTTCCCATTTATTCAGGAGATCTTGTCTTTTTCTACTTCCCATGTAGATTAGATCCATCTATGTCTCTCTTAGGGTCCACATTGTTGTCTAGATTCTCTAAGATTGTGAATTGTAGTCTGGGTTTCCTTGCTGTATATCTAAAAGTCATTTATGAGTGAGTACATATATTTGTCTTTCTGGGCCAGGGTTACCTCAATCATCAATCAATTTGCCTGCAAATTTCAAGATGTCATTTTTTTTTCTGCTGTGTAGTAGTCCATTGTGTCAATGAACCACATTATCCATTCTTCAGTCGAGGGGCATTTAGGTTGTTCCCAGGTTCTGGCTGTGACAAACAATGCTGCTATGAACAGAGTTGAGCACATGTCCTTGTGGCATGATTGAGCATCCTTTGGATATATACCCAAAAGTGGTATTACTGGGTCTTGAGGAAGGTTGTTTCCTAATTTTCTGTGAAATCGCCACACTGACATTCAAAGGGGTTGTACCAGCTTGCATTCCCACCAGCAATGCAGGAGTATCCTCTTTACCACATAACCTCTCCAGCATAAGTTGTTATCAGTGTTTTTGATCTTGGCCATTCTTACATGTATAAGATGGAATCTCAGAGTTGTTTTGATTTGCATTTCTCTGATGACTAAGGATGTCGACCATTTTCTTTAAGTATCCTTCAGCCATTTTAGATTCCTCTGTTGAGAGTTCTCTGTTTAGGTCTGTACTCCATTTTTTTTATTAGATTGTTTGTTCTTTTGATGATCCATTTCTTGTGCTTTTTGTTTATTTTGGAGCTTAGACCTCTATCTGATGTGGGGTTAGTGAAGATCTTTTCCCATTCTGTAGGCTTTCATTTTGTCTTGTTGACCATGTGCTTTGCTTTACAGAAGCTATTCAGTTTCAGGAGGTCCCATTTATTAATTGTTTCTCTCAGTGTCTGTGCTCCTGGGGTTATATTTAAGAAGTGGTCTCCTGTGCCAATGCATTCAAGTGTACTTCCCATTTTCTCTTCTATGAGGTTCAGTGTGGCTGGCTTTATGTTGAGGTCTTTGATCCATTTGGACTTGAGTTTTGTGCAAGTTTTGTGGTGATAGATATGGGTCTATTTTCATTCTTCTACAAGTTGATATCCAGTTATGCCAGCACCATTTGTTAAGTATGCTTTCTTTTTTCCATTTGATATTTTTTGCTTCTTAGTCAAAAATCAGGTGTTTGTAGGTGTGTGAATTAATATCCATGTCTTTGATTCGGGTTTATTGATCCGCCTGTCTATTTTTATTTCAATACCTGGCTGTTTTTAGTACTGTAGCTTTGTAGTAGAGTTTGAAGTCAGGGATTGTGATGCTTCCAGAAGTTCTTTTATTGTACAGGATTGTTTGGGGTCTCCTGGGTTTTTTGTTTTTCCATATGAAGTTGAGTACTGTTCTTTTGAGGTCTGTGAACAATTTTGCTGGGATTTTGATGGGCATTGTATTTGAATCTGTGGAGGTCCCTGACTTGGGGTTGGTTCTGCAGAGGTCCTGACTTAGGCCTATTCTCTCAGTAGTTTCAGACTCATGCCCAAACCTGCAGAGGTCTCTGGTTCCTGCCCACTCCATTGGAGGGCCCAGATTCATACCCCGACCCTCAGAGTTCCTAGCTCAGGACCAGTTTCTGGGAGGTCCCAGGCTCACACCTGGACCTGCAGGGTTTCTGGCTCAAGTCTACTCCATCAAAGGTCTCAGACTCACTCCCAGTCCTACAGAGGTCACTGATTCCTGCCTATCTCCTCATAGGTCCCAGACTCATTTCCTGAACCTGTAGAGGTCTCTGGCTCTGGCACACCCCCTCAGCGGTTGCTCCGGTTGCTCTGCTGTACCTGCTCCTGTGGAGTTCACTGTCTCAGGTCTGCTCTGGCCTAGGTTGCTGGCTCCATCCTGTTCCTGTAGAGTTCACCATCCCAGGTCCCCTCCAGCCCAGGTTGCTGTCTCAGTCCTGTGCTTATGAAGTTAGCTGTCTCAGACCTCCCTGGCAAGGATTTTCAGCCCTGGTCAGATATGCACCCCTCCCCAACACTGGCTGCCTATAACTTAAGAAATTGTGTGTGTGTGTGTGTGTGTGGTATGCATAGATCAGTTCATCAGTTGAAACAGACATTCACAGTGTCGTCAAAGTGAAAATCCACAAAAGTAATTAGCTGTAGAACATGCATACTTTAAGTTCATACATGGTCGTCATCTCACACCAGTTGTCTGAGAGGGATTGCAAAGACACATTTTTAAGTGGGAGGAGTAAAACAGGTGTGCATGAGATTTCCTATTTTTATGTTATTGTTTGCCGTGGAACATGAGTATGTTTTTCCTTTATTTCTGTGTTAACATGGAAGACTGTTCAGGTAGTTAGCAGTGGTGATTGATTATACATGAGAAAAAGAAGATAGCCAGTAAGAAAATGTTGAGCAGATTCTTCTTTCATTCACAGACTCCATCTAAAAAAAATTGAAATCAGCACCATTGCCAGTAACTACCACCTTGCAGTTAATCCCAGGTAAACTGCTACTAAATATTTTTAGAAAAGTATTAGGAAAAAGTATTTAGCAAAAACAAAAAAAAAAAATAGTTTACAGTCATTGTCCTCCAGCTTAGAGTTATTTTTTGAAATATTGCTGTACGTTTGGAAGCTTGGTCCACAGAGCAGATTAAAGTAAAGCTGGTAGCTTGAGCCACAGCCCGGTGTTGACTACTGTGCTGTCACCGAAGTCCGCTTGCTCTGCAGGGCTCACAGTTTCCAGTTCCTTGTATGAGTTATGTTGAGCTATCTTGACTGTTTCAGTGTTGGTGAGCATAAACAAAGCTGTCTAAAAAGTCAATCCTGTCTGGAATAAGTATTTCAGATACCGAATGTGGGCCACCATTCTTCTTTGGTATAGTTTGTGTTTCGTTGAGTTCCAAGGAGGCAGCTGCCTCTGTTTCTCCAGCTCTGAGTTTTATGACCGTCGTTTTACATGGTTTCTGGAGCTGAACTCAGGTCTTCATGCTCCAAAGTTAGATTAGCATGTTTGTCCATTACATTTATGGTTACGTGAAAAGTAATTATTTTCTTAGAACTATGAATTTAATATGATTATTTTCTGTTGACCATCTTTAACAAAACGTAAAAAAAATAATAAGTTTTTTTTGTAGTCTTTGAAAATAGGAGGGCAGAGAGGGTTTTTCTATGTTTGGGACTTAGGTATTTCTGTATTTTATCTTCAGAAGATCCTGACCCATATTTCCTACCACTCTACATCCTTGTCCTTGCTCACTCTGCTCCCACTGCTGGGCTCTGCGTGGAGGATCCTCTTAGCAGGAAGTGCCTTTGTTACAGAACCACCTACTTGCTCAGTTCTCACTGTAAGGGTCCCATGTTCTGAGCCACAGATTGGGCCCTGTGGGGCCTGCTCCTGCTTATGGCTTCTGCGTTCATCGGCTGTGACCTGTGTGTCCTGTGTGTGGTCTGTGGTTCTCATTCTCACAACTGGACAAGTGTTGTGGACTCCTCTTTTCACTCCCACTCAGGGTGATGTTGTGTCTTTGTCATTGTTCCCTTTATGCAAATGGGAATGGAGTTTGACTTACACATTGAGGTCATTTTGTCTGTGTACACAATTAAACAGAATCCTCCTGCTATTGCTGCCCTTTGGAAACAGATTGCTAATATAATAAAAAAAATGCAAAGTTTGCATTCACCCCCTGCTTATTCACAGTTCCTGAACCACTTAGGGCTGACTGGTCCTCGATTGTAGCCAGATGCAGTTTTCCTGTATGTCCTCCCAGATTCTCCTTTTGACTGTACCCATTGGCTATGACTCTTGCTTCAGAGATTTCCAAAGTATTAACAAGTTCCTTAGAATTTATAGTGTAGAGCTTGCATCCAGAACCCTCCTCCCTTCTGCCCCCCTTCCCTCTTCAGGCACATAACACCACCCATCTCAACCTGTCAGGGCGCTGGGGTCGAATCCTCAGGGCAAGCGGGCGGGCGGGAGTTCCTTTGTTTCACTAGCCTGCCTGCACCAAGCAAGGTAGGCACTTTGGTTTACGAACTTCCCAACCAGCACGGAGATCTGATCTCGGCACCAGGAGAGCCATCATTGAGCACGGAGATCTGATCCCTGCACCAGGAGAGCCATCATTGGGCACGGAGATCTGATATTAGCACCAGGAGAGCCATCACTGGGGAGTGCCATCACTGGGAAGGTACATCAGTAGGCAAGGAAACCTGATCCTGTAAAAGAAGATCCATAGGGGAGCATTCGGAGGAAGAGATGGGCAGGCGCCAATGCAAGAAATCAATCAACAATTTGAAAAACAGTATGAAACCACCAGAACCCAGAGACCTCACCACAGGAGGTCATGAACACCTTAATCAAGAAGAAGTAGAAAAAATTGACCTTATGAAAGTGATTGACACCCTTAAACAGCACGTAAAAAATGCCCTTATAGAAATGGATGAGAAGTATAACAGAAAGTTTGAAGAATTGAGTAAATCAGTGAATGATACCCTAGGAAACCAAGGAAAATCAATCAAACAGATAATGGAAACAGTTCAAGAATTGAAAACAGAAAAGGAGGCAAAGAAGAAAACACAAACAGAGGGCCGGCTGGACATGGAAAATCTAGGTAAACGAATAGAGACTACAGAAGCAAGCATAACCAACAGAATACAAGAGATAGAAGAAAGAATCTCAGATTCTGAAGATACCATAGAGAAAATAAACACGCTGATCATAGAAAACAGCAAATCCAACAAACTCTCATCACAAAACATTCAGGAAATATGGGACACAATAAAAAGACCAAACCTAAGAATAATGGGAGTAGAAGGGGAAGAAGTGCAGCTCAATGGTCCAGAAAATATATTTAATAAAATTATAGAAGAAAACTTTCCCAACCTAAAGAAAGATATACCTATGAAGGTTCAAGAAGCATACAGAACAACAAATAGGCTGGATCAAAAAAAAAGTCCCCTTACCATTTAATAATCAAAACACAAAGCATCCAGAATAAAGAAAGAATATTAAGAGCTGCAAAGGAAAAAGGCCAAGTTACTTATAAAGGTAAACCTATCAGACTTACACCTGACTTCTCTATGGAAACCATGAAAGCCAGAAGGCCCTGGATAGATGTAGAAACGAGACCATGGATGCAAGCCCAGACTACTATACCCAGCCAAGCTTTCATTCACTATAAATGGAGAAAACAAAATTTTCCAGGATAAAAACAAATTTAAACAATACGTAGCCACAAATCCAGCCTTACAGAAAGTAATAGAAGGAAAATCACTAACCAAGGAGTCAACAATGCCCACAATAACTCAGACATCTAGAGACCCTTCACAAGCGCAACTCAAAGAAGGGAAACACACAAACTCTACTACTAAAAAAGTGACCGGAGTTAACCACTGGTCATTAATATCACTTAATGTCAATAGACTCAACTCACCTATAAAAAGGCACAGGCTAAGAGATTGGATACGAAAACAGGATCCAACATTCTGCTGTTTACAAGAAACACACCTCAACCACAAAGACAGGCACCTACTCAGAGTAAAGGACTGGGATAAGGCTTATCAAGCAAATGGACCTAAGAAACAAGCAGGTGTGGCCATACTACTTTCTAACAAAGTTGACTTCAAACTTAATCAGAAGAGATGGAGAGGGACATTTTCTACTCATAACTGGAACAATTCATCAGGATGAAGTCTCAATCCTGAATATCTATGCCCCTAATATAAAAGCACCCACTTACCTAAAAGAAACATTGCTACAACTCAAGGCAGCCATCAAACCGCACACACTAATAGTAGGAGACTTCAACACTCCTCTCTCACCAATGGACAGGTCAATCAGACAGAAACCTAACAGAGAAATAAGAGAATTAATGGAGGTAATGAATCAAATGGACTTAACAGACATCTATAGGCTATTCCACCCAAATAGGTAAGAATATACCTTCTCTGCAGCTTGTGGAACCTTCTCGAACATTGACCACATACTCGGTAACAAAGCAAACATCCACAGTTACAAAAAAAATATTAGTAACCACCTATATCTTATCAGATCACCATGGATTAAATCTAGAATTCAACAACAATGCTACCCCCAGAAAGCCTACAAACTCATGGAAACTGAACAGTCAACTACTGAACCATACCTGGATTAAGGAGGAAATAAAGAAAGAAATTAAAGTCTTCCTTGAATTCAATGAAAATAAAGAAACAACATACTCAAACTTATGGGACACTATGAAAGCAGTGCTAAGAGGAAAGTTCATAGCACTAAGTGCCCACTTAAAGAAAACAGAGAAAGCACACATTGGAGACTTAACAGCCCACCTGAAAACTCTAGAAAAAAAAAAAGAAGCAGACTCACCTAGGAGGAGTAGAAGACTGGAAATAATCAAACTGAGGGCTGAAATCAACAAAATAGAAACACAGAAAACAATTGAAAGAATCAATGAAACAGAAAGCTGGTTCCTGGAGAAAATCAACAAGATTGATAAACCCCTATCCAAACTAATCAAATGGCAGAGAGAGAATTTGCAAATTAATAAGATCAGAAATGAAAAGGGGGACATAACCACAGACACAGAGGAAATTAAGAGAATCATTAGATCTTCCTACAAAAGCCTGTATGCCACAAAACTGGAAAAAGTAAAAGAAATGGACACTTTTTTTTAGATAAATACCATATACCAAAGTTAAACCAGGACAGGTGAACAACCTAAATAGACCTGTTAGTCGCGAGCGAAGAATTAGAAACTGTTATCAAAAACCTCCCTTCCAAAAAAAGTCCAGGACCAGATGGTTTCAATGCAGAATTCTACCAGAACTTCCAAGAAGACCTAAAACCTATACTCCTTAATGTATTTCACAATATAGAAACAGAGAAGTCATTGCCAAATCCTTTTATGAAGCTACAGTAACTCTGATACCAAAACCACACAAAGTCTCAACCAAGAAAGAATTACAGGCCAATCTCACTCATGGACATCGACACAAAAATCCTCAACAAAATATTGGCAAACCGAATCCAAGAACACATTAGAAAAATTATCCATTATGATCAAGTAGACTTCATCCCAGAGATGCAGGGCTGGTTCAACATAACGCATATCTATCAATGTAGTCCATCATATAAATAAAGAAAAAAAACATATGATCGTTTCATTATATGCTGAAAAAGCATTTGACAAAATTCAACATCCCTTTATGATAAAAGTCTTGGAGAGATTAGGGATACAAGGGTCATACCTAAATGTAATTAAAGCTATTTACAGCAAGCCGACAGCTAACATCAAATTAAACGGAGAGAAACTTGAAGCCATCCCACTAAAATCAGGAACACGACAAGGCTGTCCACTCTCTCCATACCTCTTCAATATAGTTCTTGAAGTTTTAGCAATAGCAATAAGACAACATAAGGGTATAAAGGGGATTCGAATTGGAAAGGAAGAAGTTAAACTTACATTATTTGCAGATGATATGATAGTGTACATAAGCGACCCCAAAAACTCCACCAAAGAACTACAGCTGATAAACACCTTTAGTGTGGCAGGATACAAGATCAACTCCAAAAAATCAGTCGCCCTCTTATACACAAAGGATATGGAAGCAGAGAGGGAAATAAGAGAATCATCACCTTTCACGATAGCCACAAACAGCATAAAATATCTTGGGGTAACCCTAACCAAGGAAGTGAAAGATCTATTTGACAAGGACTTTAAGGCATTGAAGAAAGAAATTGAAGAGGATACCAGAAAATGGAAGGATCTCCCTTACTCTTGGATTGGGAGGATCAACATAGTAAAAATGGCAATTCTACCAAAGACAATTTATAGATTCAATGCAATCCTCATCAAGGTCCCATCAAAATTCTTCACAGATCTTGAGAGGACAATAATCAACTTTATATGGAGAAACAAAAAACCCAGGATAGCCAAAACAATCTTATACAATAACAGAACTTCTGGAGGCATTACCATCCCTGACTTCAAACTCTATTACATAGCTACAGTAATGAAAACCATGTGTGTGGTACTGGCATAAAAACAGAGAAGTCGACCAATGGAATCGAATAGAAGACCCAGATTTTAACCCACAAACATATGAACACCTCATTTTCGATAAAGGAACTAAAAGTATACAATGGAAGAAAGAAAGCATCTTCAACAAATGGTGCTGGCACAATTGGATGTCAACCTGTAGAAGAATGAAAATAAACCCATATCTATCACCATGCACAAAACTCAAGTCCAAATGGATCAAAGACATCAATATCAATCTGAACACACTGAACCTGATAGAAGAGAAAATGGGAAGTACCCTACAACATATGGGCACAGGAGATCGCTTCATATGTATAACCCCAGCAGCACAGACATTAAGGGCAACAGTGAATAAATGGGACCTCCTGAAATTGAGACGCTTTTGTAAAGCAAAAGACACTGTCACTAAGACAAAAAGGCAACCTACTGACTGGGAGAAGATCTTCACCAACCCCACAACAGACAAAGGTCTGATCTCCAAAATATATAAGGAACTCAAGAAACTAGACGTAATTAACCCAATTAAAAAATGGGGTACTGAACTAACAGAGAATTCTCAACAGAAGAAGTTCAAAATGCCAAAAGATACTTACGGTCATGCTCAACCTCCTTAGTGATCAGAGAAATGCAAATCAAAACAACTTTGAGATATCATCTTACACCTGTCAGAATGGCTAAAATCAAAAACACCAAGGATAGCCTTTGCTGGAGAGGTTGTGGAGAAAGGGGTACACTCATCCATTGCTGGTAGGAATGCAAACTTGTGCAATCAATTTGGAAATCAGTGTGGCGATTTTCAGGAAATTTGGGATCAATCTACCCCTGGACCCAGCAATACCACTCTTGGGAATATACCCAAGAGATGCCCTACCATATGACAAAAGTTTTTGTTCAACTATGTTCATAGCAGCATTATTTGTAATAGCCAGAACCTGGAAACAACCTAGATGTCCTTCAATGGAAGAATGGATGAAGAAAGTGTGGAATATATACACATTAGAGTACTACTCAGAGGTAAAAAACAATGACTTCTCAAATTTTGCATGCAAATGGATAGAAATAGAAAACACTATCCTGAGTGAAGTAACCAGACGCAAAAAGAAGATCATGGGATGTACTTACTCATAATTGGTTTCTAGCCATGGATAGGGGCCACTGAGTCTATAATTTGTGATCCTAAGGAAGCTAAATAAGAGGGTGAACCCAAGGAAAAACATATAGTTATCCTCCTGGCTATGGGAAGTAGTCAAGATTGACGGGCAAAAAATTGGCATCTTGGGGGTGGGGTGGGATGGGGGTAAGGGGAGATGGGGAAAGAAAAGTGAGAAGGAGAAGATGGGGGAATTTTGGGGAAACGGGATGATTGGGGATAAAGGAAGGTTGGATAGGGGTGTAGGGAAGCACATATCTTAGTTAAGGGAGCCACCTAAGGGTTGGCAAGAGACTTGAACCTGGAGTGGCTACCAGGTGCCCAGGGCAATGTACCCAGTTAGTTCCTTGGGCAGCTGAGGATAGGGAACCTGAAATGACCCTATCCTATAGCCATACTGATGAATATCTTGCATATCACCATAGAACCTTCATCTATCGATGGATGGAGATAGAGACAGAGACCCACACTTGAGCACCGGACTGAGCTCCCAAGGTCCCATTTAGGAGCAGAAGGAGGGAGAACATGAGCAAGGAAATCAGGACCACGAGGGGTGCACCCACCCACTGTGACAGTGGAACTGATCTATTGGGAGCCCACCAAGGCCAGCTGGACTGTGACTGAAAAAGCATGGGATAAAACCGGACTCTCTTAACATGGTGGACAATAAGAACTGATGAGAGGCCAAGGAGAATGGCACAGGGTTTTGATCTTACTTCATGTTCTGGCTTTGTGGGAGCCTAGCCAGTTTGGATGTTCACCTTCCTAGACCTGGATGGAGGGGGGAGGACCTTGGACTTTCCACAGGGCAGGGAACCCTGACTGCTCTTGGGACTGGAGAGAGAGGAGAAGAGGAGTGAGGGGAGGGGAAGAGGGCCGGGAGGAGGGGAAGGGGAAGAGGCGGGGAGGAGGCGGAAAAGTTTTTTTTAATAAAATAAAATTTATAGCATAGATCAGCACATCCTTGTCTTGCAACTTTGTTATGATAAAAGCTGAGATGAAGTCAGAAGCTCTTTTTTTTTTTTAAGATTTATTTATTTATTATGTATACAACATTCCTTCCATGTATGCTTGCATGCCAGAAGAGGGCACCAGATATCATTATAGATGGCTGTGAGCCACCATGTGGTTGCTGGGAATTGAACTCAGGACCTCTGGAAGAGCAGTCAGTGCTCTTAACCTCTGAGCCATCTCTCTTTTGACCAGGGTTTCTTAGTCTTGTTTGATTATAACATTTTAAAAAATATGATTCTGCCTTTTGCGGAGGTGAAAGTGGAATATCAGCTGTCTATTTAGGATGTCACACCTATTAATGAGGACACAGTGAAGGCAGATGATGACTTAATGCTTGAGTGGCCTCCAGTTGAAGCTGGTTTGTTTCTTTTTGACCCAGTGATATTATTGACAGAGGTGGACAAACTCACAAAGGATGCTCAGCATGCCTTGCGCAGAACCATGGAGAAGTACATGTCCACCTGTAGGCTGATCTTGTGTTACAATTCCACATCTAAGGTGATCATCCCGATCTGCCATAGAAGCCTGGCAGTTCATGTGCCTCCTCTTAGCATTGATGACATAAGTCACATTAAGCTTTCCAGAAATATCTTAGCTCAAATTTTGTTTTCTAAAACAGGGTGAAGCATATCAGCCATTTAAGGGCAGCTGCAGACAGACCCAAAGGTCAACCATGAGTAGGTGTACAGAGTGATGTGTTTACTGGTAAATACAAATATAAAACATGTTCTCTTGCATCTATCTTTTAACAAACGAGTGTTATGAATTCAGTGCATAAGGACTAATGAAGTATTTAATGTCTTCTACCTGAAGCTGATTTACTTTGTTAGAGGGGAAATGGAGCATAGGGACGTAGAGAACGTGAGAATTCCTGGTTCCTTTGGGGGAGTCAGTGCACTGTTTTCCCTTTCATCTTAACAGCTGTCAATAAATGTACGAGTTTCTCCCAGTAGACAGCGCTCACTCATAACAGACAGTGAAGACTGCACAGCAGCAGCACTGTGAAAGGGCTCCACAGCCATGCGGACAGAAGTTAGACATTGGCTCATGTGCTTTCCTCGTTGATTTGTCTTCCAGATTTGCAGTGTCTTATCTACCGTCTGCAAGAAGGAGGGTCTGGCTCTTCCTTCAAACTGGCTCACAGGCTGGCAGAGAAGTCCTGCAGGAACCTCAGGAAAGCCTTACTGATGTGTGAAGCTTGCAGAGTGCAGCAGTGAGTGGGGCCGGCACAGGGCGCATCGGGAGCATGGCGATGTGGTGTTGATTTGTTTTCTCTTGTGTCATAGGTACCCTTTTTACTGAAGACCAAGAAATCCCCGAGACAGACTGGGAGGTGTATCTGAGGGAGACTGCAAATGCTATCGTCAGTCAGTAGACTCCACAGAGGTAACAGTGTGAGAAAGGCACATGACATTTACAATAATTCTCGAGCCTTGGTCTGGGAGGTCCTTCTGTCTATATGTTGCTTTTATTGGTTAATGAATTAAGAAATTGGCTTGGCCTGATAGGGCAGAGGAGAACTAGTTGGGGAAAACTAAATGGAATGCTGGAAGAAAGAAGGGCAGATTGGAGAGAAGCCATGTAGCCTCTGGAGCCAAATGGAACTTTTCCCGGTGAGTCACAGCCTTGAAGCGATACACAGATTAATAGAAATGGGTTAAATTAATATGTAAGAGTTAGCCAATAAGAAGCTAGAGCTAATGGGCCAATCAGTGATTTGATTAATGCATCTTCTGTGTGATTATTTCGGGGCTAAGCGGCAGGGAACTAACTAGCGACCTCCTTGGAACAGAGCCTCATTTGAAAGGGGAAAAATTGCATGTAAGACCTAAAATATAGTGAACCGAAGTAGTTAGTGTGTATAGTTTGTGCTTTTCTTCAATCTGTTAACATGTAAAATTGAACTTTATTCATTCCCCCCCCCCCAGAAAGTAGCTTAGTTTTATTGTACAGCATAAAGTGCCTGGTGTGCTCAGGCTGAAAGAACAGTTGTCATTGTCATAATTGCTTTGTAATTGATGCAGAATATGCTAGAAAGACACTGAGCTTCCAGCTTGAGAGCTAACTTAGCCAAATGTTTCTCTCATGGAGATACTGTTTGTTGTCCTGCCAAGGGCACTTGTGCTTTGGTACAGAGATCACAGAGATTGTACGTTATGGGTCCAGAACTGCAAGACACTGCTCATGCCCAAGGACAGGATCTGTGGTGAGGAATACGAAGTACTTAGAAAGCATCGTTGTGCCACACTCCAAAGTTGTTTCCTTTCACGTCTGTGGGTTTCTTACTCAGTAGTAGACAAGACTGAAATGTCTCAGCCACTAATTGTTTGTTTTATGGCAGCCTAACTTACTAGGACAGGCTCCATAGCTCTGAATAAACATGACAGTTTTGAGGTCCCCTGCTGTTGCAGTGTGGCATTTCCTCAGCCTCACTGAAGCACAGCCTCATCCTTGGCCATCACAGCTGAGAAGCAAGCTGCCTTGAGCCCTAGGGGGAGTAGATCATTTTTAGGGTGCAGAATAGAATTGAGTGCAGCCATGAGAGCCTGAGCGTCCGTGGATTAGATAGAAAACTGTGAGAGGAGTGTGTGTTTCTAGGTAGGTATCAGATGAGTTAGGGTTCGGAAGATTCTTCTGTCAGTTAGTGCAGGTGGTTAGTGAGACCTTGTGCTGCTGCTGTGTTGTACTCTATGTGTGACAAAGAAAGGAGTTTGAACGTGTGCTTTTAAGAGAGAACTTCTAAATCCCTGTCTTGATTTACCTGCAGTGGAGCATCTGCGGTAGCTTATTCAGAACCCTGGAGAGTTGTGTTTTTCTTGGTAATGCATTGTAGAAAGACAGAGACAGTTGTTTTCTGAGTTTAGGGAATATCGTTATTTATTCTTGTTCTGACATGCAGTGTGTGCATTTCCGTCCCACCCTCCTGAAAATGCCACGAGGGAAGCCTGAGTTAGGGACTCGGGTTTGCACTCGTATTGGCTTATCCTGGTTGAGGTTATCCAGGAGCTCTGCCTGTCCCTTCTGTGAAGGTCAGCTTTGTGTCCCTGCTGCATTGTTTATAGATTAGGTTCATACTTCATGCTGACATTACCTCATCTCTTGTGTGATCGACTGGAGACAGGCCAGTCTTTTCCCAGCCTCTCTGTAGATACTTTAAGCATAAAATTCTAAGCTGCATAAAAAGAGTACTTGATACATCAGTAGAGTGAGTGTATTTAGTTTCTGGTGTGAACGAGCTCAAGTTCCACATTTCAAGTTCTTAATTTCTTTTTTTTCTTCTTAATTTTTATTATTCTGCTTGTTGGGTGTGTGTGTGTGTGTGTATGTGTGTGTGTGTGTGTGTATGTATGTCCATGTTTGTTTACATGCGTGTACTTGCTCACAAGTGCACACAGCCATAAGTGTGTCTCTGTAGAGATCAGAGGACGGCTTTCAGGAATCATTTTGGCCCTTCACCATGGGTTCTTAGCAATCAGACTCAGGTTATTAGTTTTGTAAAACAAGCAGATTACTTCTCAGACCATCACTCAGGCCCCGGAAGTCTTGATTTCTCTTCAGTACTATTGTGAGCGATACAATGAGGAGCCCTTATTATAAATACCTACTGTTAAAATGTATGGAAAAAAAGTTTCAAAAACTGAACTGGTCCTTGGCCCTGGTGGATTATCCTAGGAAGCTGAGGCAGAAAGAGTGCTACCAATTCAAAGCCGGCATGAGCTACATGAGGACCAGGCGAGTTGGGCTACAGAATGAGACTGAGAAGACAAACTGAAGTGGGTGTACTGGGGCTGTCTCTCATTGGTACAGCACAAGTCAGGCAGCTTCTGTCTATAGCTGGGTGATAAATCAAGTAAGAAAGTCCACCTGTACCAGCTGGGTCATTAAAATTGTTCCTTCTTTTTTATCACAAAGTGGCATTTCCTTTGATTTTTGTGGGATCCTTGAAGTCCGTGGGAGGCTTTCTGAGCTTCTCACTCACTGTATTCCTCCTGAGATGATAATGAACGTAAGTGGCTCTGTTTGACATCTTGAGCATTCCTAGCTATAACCTGACACCAGTCCTGTGATCACAGCGCTTTTGTAATGCTAAGGTACATCATCATCAGTTTTAGCATTTCAGTAATTCTGCAGATGCATTCTTCCTATGTGCGAGGCACCGTTAGGGGACCATAGAAGACAAGAGGGAAGACCTCAGTTTTGATGCTGTGTTCATGGGAGTGACACAGGAGACAAGTGAAGAATATTTCATAATGTATTGAGTCTTTAAAGAAAGGAAGATCAAATGATAATAATAAAGAGCTGAGTTATGCACAGCCATGGTTGGCTGCTCAGGGAAAAGGTTTTTCCAGCTGACACTCAGCACTAAGGATGGAACTGTATAAGTGAATGGGAAACCGGTGTTCCAGGAAAGACGTGGTGCATATGGAGAAATGAGGCCGAGGATGTAGGTACAGTCTAGACTTTATAGGATCACTCTGCTGGCCGCTTAGCTAAATGTACTGATTTCAGGTATTAGGGATTTCGCAGTTTGAGACTATTGAAATTGCACAGTAATGTGAACAAACTCACATGTTATGAAATTCACAAAAGAACAATGTCGTCTTCTATATACAGCGTTAATTCCTTGAATAGACTTGTTCTTTTCACCTAGTAACAAGTGCTGTGTGTGCATGTGTGTGTGTGTGTGTGTGTGTGTTTAGTGTGTGTAGTCTGTTCACTGTACTGAGTCTCATTCAACCGCATAGGCTAGATGACCATGTCAGTTTTTTGAAGATGGCCTTTATTGGTGCAACTTTGAATTGTTATTAATGTAATGAATACGGCAGTAACTCTCTTGATTCTTAGGTCCTTTTAACCTTGTGCAAATGCACACAGAGCTGCCCTCAACTTATGAGGGTTTTTTTCTTTTTCTGATAAACCTGTAATAAGTCATGCAAAGGACGTAGCCAGGTCTGGTGGCCACTTTGATGAGGTAGAAGAATCTCTTGAGCACATCAGCCTGGGCCACAGTGAAACCTTGTCTCAAAGAACAGAAGAGAATTTAGTGCATCTGACTTACCCATCAGACGGCACAGGTCAGTGATAATGTGCTGTAGATTATGGACTGTTGCCATCAGGATCATGTGACTGACTTGTGTGATTCCCTACATGATGCCACTGTCTCAAGAGAATGTTATACTGCATATCTCTAGCCTGGATAAAGATCAAAATCTAAGACACAATTTACTTTTTTAAGCATTTATTTTAGTTTTTGAGATTATAATTACCCCTTTTCTCTTTCCTCACTCCAAGCCCTCCCCTTTAATATTCATGGCTTCTTTTTCATTAATTATTTACAAATACACACACACATATTTCTGTGTGTGCACATCTGTATTCCTAAATACATATGTACAATTTGCTCAGTCTGTGTAATGTCGGTTATATCAAGATACATTTTCTTCTGCATCTTTCTTCCGCATCATCAATAAAGCAAACAAAGCAAACCAAAACAAAAATTGATCCTTTAATTCAGACTGTTGCAAAGGACTTTCTATGTTTGGAATTTTGAAAACCTTCATTAAGTGCCAGGTTTTATTGTATACATGGTGTTCTTGGCTTTGTTGAAGTCCACTTATTCATATAAAAAGTAACAGATATATACACATATATACATACATGTAAGTATATATGCCTACACACAGATATAAAAACTATATTAAAGCTTTACCTTTATGAGGGAGAGGTGTAAGCATGTCTGGCTATTTTTCCCCCAGACTGCTTTTTAAGTCTCCTTCCTTCTGTAGGGCCTGCTCTCAGAGCTCTTACACAACTGCGATGGGCAGCTGAAAGGGGAGGTGGCACAGATGGCAGCCTATTATGAACATTGACTGCAGCTGGGCAGCAAAGCCATTTATCACTTGGAGGCATTTGTGGCCAAGTTTATGGCCCTTTATAAGAAGTTCATGGAGGACGGACTGGAAGGCATGGTTTTCTGATGCAGCCAGCGGCTCCTCCAATTGCCTCAGAAGTTGTGTTTATGCCGATTTGCTCTGGGACTGTGGGTACAATAAACTTCTTTCTTTACTAGATTGTTATTGTGGGTTTTTTTAAATAAATACTCTCTGAGCTATTAATCATTTTTATTCATTATTTTTATATGTAAGGGTGTTTTGCATGCTTGAGTATGTATGCTTATGTACCATGTTCATAGTTGCTGCCAGGAGAGGGTGCTGGAGCCCCTGGGACCTGAGTTAAGATGTTTGTGAGCTGCTGGGTATTTTGTGAGGTGCTGGGTATTGAACGTGGTCCTCTGCAAGAACAAGTGGCTTTTGGCCACTAAGCCATTTCTCCAGCTGTTGAACTATAAAAAACTTGCAAAGCCTTAATGATCTTGCCCTTAGTGTTGTGGCGTACTGAGAGAAAGCTGATCCTGTTTTTTTATTTTGTTTGGTTTTTGTTTTTTAAAGGGTATAAATATAGAGGGTGGACACTGAAATTTCCAGATTCCTGTGCTGCTTTACAAGGAAATACTCAGAGATTGTTGTACTGAATTCACATAAGCCCTGGTCTTTTTTTTGTTTGTTTGTTTGTTTGGGAGCTTTTTGATGACAGCTTCTATTTCCTTGCAGTTTATAGGTCTATTTAAATTGCTCACATGGTCTTGATTTAATTTTGTTATATGGTATCTATCTAGAAAATTGTTCATTTCCTTTATATTTTCCAATTTTGTGGAGTACAGGTTTTTGTAGTATGACCTAGTGATTCTCTTGAGATTTCTGTTCATGCTTATGACAGTTTAATGCCAGTGGCTTTTATTTGTTTTTGTTTGCTTGTTTCTTTGTTTTGGTGTTTAGCTTTTTAGTTCTAGGAATGTTCTAGAATTTTTTTTTCATACTATGGTAGTAGGAATGTTCTAGAATTTCTGTATGATATTTAACTGGTAATGGTATTTCCCTAATCTTTCCACTGTCTCTTTTTTCAAAAGTTAGTAGTCTCCTATCTATTGAAGGCATTTAGTTTTGCAATGACTCATTTGTCACTACATGGTCTTAAATACTTTGCTCCAAGGATTCTCTTCAAAACCCCCCCTTCTTGCTTACCATGAAGTGTTTGTTTAATCCGTCTTTATAAGAGAACACTATAACAACCAACCTAACTTCCCTTGGATTTTCCACATAATAAGCTAAGGCACAGGTGAAACCTTAAATTATTTTCTTCCACAATATACAGTATAGAGATACATCTATACAGTATAGAGATAAATTTTGATAAACAAAGGTGTTTGTAGCACTGTCTGTTATTGGTATCATATGGGGTCAAGTAGAGTCAGTGACTAATCCTTGTGAAATCATTTTAAAGATTTCTATACAGTATCTTTTAACCCTTCCTCTTATGATGCTCCTTGTGCTGTCCAATGAGAGAAAGAGAATAAAGCCCTTGCCATGGACAGATATATAATGAGCCACTACAACACATTATTAAGACAGCCTACAAAAGGCATAGATTCAGATTCACACATAGGACAGGATAAAAGTGGATGACACCTGATGAGTGAATCAGACCGTTTAAATCTGGAGATGCTCATGGTCAGATGACACAAAGAAGACATGATTTACTGATTTCTCTCCATAGTGCACCTATGCATTATAGGTGACTGTGAGTATATTAATAATGTGTTTAAACTTATTATTTTGTTGTCCTGTGTGAGAAATGTTAAAGGAACTAAATATTTGTAATGTATCTTTATAGAAGAGTGGTTGGAAAGAAAGTGTAAGCCAGAAATTGGGGGTGAATTTTATGAAATTTTCTTATGGATATTGCAACACACACACACACAGACACACACACACACACACACACACAGAGAGAGAGAGAGAGAGAGAGAGAGATTGTAAAAACGTGTTTTCATGCAATTATGAAAAAAATAAATAAAAGAAACTACTGGTAACAGTTAACCTCTTACATGATACTGCCCTGATTTGATCACTAGCGAACAGATATAATTAAAAATCACCTGTATTTTTCAAGCTTGTACAGATACTGTGTAAACCATCTAAAAACACTTTAGAAATGCATTCTTAGGTTGTTGGGCTCCTTCTTTACCCATCCCCACAACTTTTATACAGAGCACTTATGTTTCAGTATAAAGATGGTTCCTAAAAGTAGAATCATCATGTGAGTTATGGTAAGCACAGTATCTACTTTTTATGCATATCAGTGTATATGTGTCCATAAGAATGTGTCATATCATACTGGGATAATTAGCTTCATGGTTAATGAACACTGTCTAGTGCTGATGCATTTTGAACTCTAATGCTTCCATTAAAAGAATCCAAAAATAGGTGTAGTTGTCTCAAAATTTCCATCATGAGTGACTGCATGTTGACTTGAAATCACTTTCAATTGTGCTTCATCCCATACCACAGCTTCCATCTAAGTAGAAACTCCATCTTTGTGAACCTGGCCAGTGAAAAGAAAGTGAAGTTCATGATTAGCTTTATAGGATTCTGATCTGCATTTGAGTTCAGCTTTCCTTACCACATTTTTGCTTTGCCTTGGTTGAGCACAACAAATGTAACTTCACTGCTGAGCAGACCACTTGAACTCAGCAAGGAAGAAACTCATTTTAATCTCTCTTGTTTTCATGAGTATCTGTGGAACCAAGCCAGGAGTGAATACTCTCTTAATTTCTGTTTCTGCAGATGGTGAGTGTGCGTGTAGCAGGTGAATAGTGTCTGTTGATAATTTTAAAGCAAGTTCCTCAAGAAAGCATCCAGGAGCTACAAGGCCACATCGTTTTCCCTGAAACAGAAGAGAGGGCTGATTCTGCAGTAAGTATGTCTCTGCTCGGAGACTATGCTCAATTCTTCTGCAAAGGCTCTATGTTTATGTTGTACATCTTTACTTCTCTGTTTCTCATAGTCCAGCCTACAATTTATTTTAACTGACATTTGCTTGCTTGTACTTCTTATGAGAGCTTTGATTGAGTCTTTAAATTTATATTGTTTACCCAGTGTGGATGTACCTCCATTTTGTTCTTGCCTGCTCATTTTTCAGGACATATATCCTCAGTGAATTGATGATGTTTATCACTGTGAATTCCATAGTGACAGGTGAATATTATAACTTACTGATGACCATTTTTCCATAGACTCTCTCATATCCTCAGATAAAGACAGTAAATGCAAATGTATGGCATGGCTTTCATTTAAGGGCTCTGTTACTGACTTAGAAAATGCATATAAACCACCTGGAATGCATTGTTTAGCATAACTCTTTCAGTTATGAGATTGTAGAATTAGAAATGTCATATTCTCCTGAAAAACAAAACCACATATACAGCATTCCCTTGAGAATCTAGAATGCGGCAGATACTTGTAGCTTATACTTAGCATAAAACTGGTGCTGTTGTATTCACTCTACAGTTTCCATGCTTTCTTTCATGGGCAATCACTGTCACTACAGTAATGATGTGACTCTGTGTGAAAAGCTGCCCTCAGTTCATCTTAATGTATTGATGTTGACTTCATTCACCTGGAATTGTGTTGTCTGTGACAACGTCTATCACTTCAGAGATCGTTAGTTTAGCTTTTGTGTTTCTGGTGTTGTTTATAGTGTTTCATTCTGTAGCCAGGATGCATTGGATTCACGTTATCAGCAATAATTATTTTGGAGCATTGCCAATTGATGAACATAAATATCAAATTTTATGCAGAAACTGAACCTGTCCCTAATTATTTTGATTCGTTCCCTTGCATGGGATCTCCCCACATCTCCCCCCATGAACACGATTGTTTTCATGTCAAGATTTCAGAAAAATAGGTATGTATTTATAGGTTTGTTATTTTTAATTTTCCTTCTATTGAAAATAGATATTTTTCCTCACATAATTTCATGATTATGGTTTTCTCTCCCTCTACGACTCCCAGTTAATCCCCATACCTTTTTCCATCCAGATCATTCTCCTTTCTGTCTCTCAATAGAAAAGAAACTAAGGTAGAATAATGACACAAAATATAATATAATATGATGTAGTAAGATAAAACAGAACTACCACAGAATAATAGGAAAAACCAAACAATCAGTTGAAAAGTAGCCCAAGAAAAGTCACAAGAAACAGATACAGATTCAGAGATCCACGACTTCTTAAGGTCATGAATTCCCTAAAACACTCAACTGAAACTGTAATATATGTATATCATTTAGGGTAAAAAGTGATAAGAAAATTTATAAGTAAAATAAATTATAAGGGAAAGAAAAGACGTAAAGTTCTGAGGTGACATTATAACACAAGGAACTTCCAAGATGCTGTTGAGTTTTCTGAGGCTCAGCATGCAGCCTACCTTTTTGAGTAATTTTTTATCCCAGTGACAGTTCCTTGAAGCAAACCAAATTTTCATTTGCAAGGGGTTATCAGTCAGAGATTGCTTCTGGGCTAAGGATCTGGGCATGTGTCCACCTCTTACTTCAGTTCCAGTACTAAATTTGGTGCAGAACTGTGCATGACTTGTATATGCTGCCTCAGTTTTTGCTTGTTAATATGGGCTTCAATCCAGTAGAGGTAGAGGACTGTGTATGTTTGTGTGTGGGAGGGGCATGTGGTTATCTTCCTCTTTTTTTTCAATTTTTAATATTTTTTCATTCAAAAATTTACACTTCCTTCCCTCCTCCCATTCCCCTCCCAATCCCCCACTTATCCTCCTTCCTTCCTCTCCCTCCTTAAGAGAGGGCAGGGAAGCCTGCCCTGTGGGAAGTCCAAGGCCCACCCCTTCTGCTACTCCCTCCACCTTCCCCCATCTCACCCCTCATCCACTCCTCACAGAGGGTAAGACATTTTCCCATGGGGAGTCAACGAAAACTAGCACATTGCTTTGAGGCAGGACCAAGGCTTTCCCCAATATGTCTAGGTTGAGCACAGTATCCCTCCAAAGAGAATAGGTTCCAAAAAGCCAGAACAAGCAGTAGGACTAAATCCTTGTCTCACTGCCAGTGGCCCCATAACCTGCCCCAGCTATTACGACTGTCACCCACATTCAGAGGGCATAGTTTGGTCCTATGCTACTTCCTTTGCTGTCAGGCGAGAGTTCGACGGCTTCCATTATCTCTGGTAAGCTGTTTCGGTGGGTATCCCCATCGTAGCCTTGACCTCTTAGCTTATATTCTCACTCTTCCCTCTTTGGAAAGTCAGCCCAATGCTCTGCTGTGGTTCTCTGCATCTGTTTCCATTAGATGCATGTAGGTTCTTTGATGACATTTAAGATAGTCATCAATCTGACTACAAGGCAATGCCAGTTTAGGCATCCTCTCTACTGTTGCTTAGGGTCCTAGCTGGGGTAATCCTTGTGGATTCCTGGGTATTTCTCTAGAGCTAGTTATCTTTTTAGCCCCATAATGGCTCCCTCAATTAAGATATCTCTTTCCTCATCCATTCTTCCATTGAAGGGCATCTAGGTTGTTTCCAGGTTCTGGCTATTACAAACAATGCTGCTATGAACATAGTTGAGCATATACTTTTGTTGTATGATAGGGCATTTCTTGGGTATATTCCCAAGAGTGGTATTGCTGGGTCCAGGGGTAGGTTGATCCCGAAATTCCTGAGAAACCGCCACACTGTTTTCCAAAGTGGTTGCACAAGTTTGCATTCCCACCAGCAATGGATGAGTGTACCCCTTTCTCCACAACCTCTCCAGCAAAGGCTATCATTGGTGTTTTCGATTTTAGCCATTCTGACAGGTGTAAGATGGTATCTTAAAGTTGTCTTGATTTGCATTTCCCTGATCGCTAGGGAAGTTGAGCATGACCTTAAATGTCTTTTGGCCATTCGAACTTCTTATGGAATATATACATATTAGAGTACTACTCAGCAGTAAAAAACAATGACTTCCTGAATTTTGCAGGCAAATGGACGGAAATAGAAAACACTATCCTGAGTGAGGTGAGCCAGACCCAAAAAGAGGAACATGGGATGTACTCACTCATATTTGGTTTCTAGCCATGAATAGGGGACGTTGAGCCTATTATGCGTGGTCCTAGAGAAGCTAATTAAGAAGGTAAACCCAAAGAAAAACATTTAGGCGATGAAAGGAGACAGAGACAAAGACCCACATTGGAGCACCGGACTGAAATCTCAAGGTCCAAATCATGAGCAGGAGACAGAGCACGAGCAAGGAACTCAGGACCGCGAGGGGTGCACCCACACACTGAGACAATGGGGATGTTCTATCAGGAACTCACCAAGGCCAGCTGGCCTGGGTCTGAAAAAGCATGGGATAAAACTGGACTTGCTGAACATAATGAACAATGAGGACTACTGAGAACTCAAGAACAATGGCAATGGGTTTTTGATCCTACTGCACGTACTGGCTTTGTGGGAGCCTAGGCAGTTTGGATCCTCACCTTACTAGACCTGGATGAAGGTGGGTGGTCCTTGGACTTCCCACAGGGCAGGGAACCCGGATTACTCTTAGGGATGATGAGGGAGGGGGACTTGATGGGGGAGGGGGAGGGAAATGGGAGGTGGTGGCGGGGAGAAGGCAGAAATCTTTAATAAATAAATAAACAATAAAAAGAAAAAAATCCAAAAATAAATAAATAAACTTTAAAAAAAAACAAAAAACAACAACAAAAAAGATATCTCTTTCCTTGTTTTCCATCTCTGTCCTCCCATCTCGAACATGCAGTTTCCTCAAGTTCTCCTCATTCATTCTTCTCCCCTCCTCCTTCCCTTCTGCCTTCCCTTATTCCCCTAGACTCATGCTTCAATTTTTATCAGGAGATCTTGTCTATTTCCCCTTCCAGGGTCATGCTTCCATTTTTATCAGGAGATCTTGTCTATTTCCCCTTCCAGGGTTATATATATAGATAGATAGATACATACATACATGAATACACACACACACACATTCACACACACATTTCTACTTCTACCATTAAAATGCAAATTTCAATATGTCATTGTTTTTTATGGCTGAGTAGTATTTCATTATGTAGATGTACCACATTTTCTTTATCCATATTTCAGTTGAGGAGCATGTAGGTTATTTCCAGGTTTTGCCTATTACTAATAATGCAGCTATTAACATAGTTTAACAAATGTCCTTGTAGTATGGTTGAGCATTATTTGGGTATATGCCCAAGAGTGGTGATGCTGGGTCTTATGGTAGGTTGATTCACAATTTCCTGAGAAACCGCCATACTGATTTCCAGAGTGGTTGTACAAGTTTACATTCCCAGCTGAAATGGACAAGTGTTTCCCTTACTATGCATTCTTTCCAGCATAAGCAATTATTGGTGTTTATGATCTTAGCCATTATGACTGGTGTAAGATGGTTTTGATTTGCATTTCCCTGATGGCTAAGGACATTGAAAATTTCCTTAAGCGTCTTTCAACTATTTGAGATTCTTCTGTTGAGAATTCAATGCTTAGTTCTATACCCTATTTTTAACCAGATTATTTGATATTTTGATATCTAATTTCTTGAGTTCATTATGTATTCTGGAGATCAGTACTCTGTCTAATGTGGGGTTGAAAAAGATCTTTCACTGTTCAGTAAGCTGGCTTTTTGTTTTATTGACTCCTTTGCTTTAGAGAAGCTTCTCAGTTTCAAGAGGTCCATTTTATTTAGTTTTTATCTCATTGCCTGTGTTCGTGATGTTATTTTTTTTTATTCTTTTTTAATTAAAATTTCCAACTGCTCCCCGTTTCCCATTTCCCTCCCCATCCTCCCACATATTGCCCCTTCCCCCCCACTCCCCTCCCCCATCCCCACTCCTCTTCTCCTCCCCCCAGTCCATTCCCCCTCCCTCTCGATACTGAAGAGCAGTCCAAATTCCCTGCCCTACAGGAAGACCAAGGTCCTCCCACTTCCATCCAGGCCCAGGAAGGTGAGCATCCAAACAGGCTAAGCTCCCACAAAGCCAATTCATGTAATTAGGATCGAAACCTAGTGCCATTGTCCTTGGCTTCTCATCAGCCTTCATTGTCCGCCATGTTCAGAGAGTCCAGTTTCAACCCCTGCTTATTCAGTCCCAGACCAGCTGGCCTTGGAGAGCTCCCAATAGATCAGTTCCACTGTCACAGTGGGTGGGTGCACGCCTCGTGGTCCTAATTTCCTTGCTCATGTTCTCCCTCCTTCTGCTCCTCATTTGGACCTTAAGAGCTCAGACCATTGCTCCAAATTGGGTCTCTGTCTCTCTCTCGATCCATCGCCAGATGAAAGTTCCCGTGCCATTCTCCTTGGCCTCTCGTCAGCTCTCATTGTCCGCCACATTCAGAGAGTCCGGTTTTATCCCATGTTTTTTCAGTAGCAGTCCAGCTGGCCTTGGTGAGCTCCCAATAGATCGGCCCCACTGTCTCAGTGGTTGGGTGCACCCCTCATGGTCCTGACTTCCTTGTTCATGTTCTCTCTCCTTCTGCTCCTCATTATAACCTTGGGAGCTCAGTCCGGTGCTCCAGTGTGGGTCTCTGTCTCTATCTCCATCCATCGCTAGATGAAGGTTCTATGGCGATATGCAAGATATTCATCAGTATGATTATAGGATAGGTTCATTTCAGGTTCCCTATCCTCTGGTGCCCCAATGAACTAACTGGGGCCATTGCCCTGGGCATCTGGTAGCCATTCCAAGTTCAAGTCTCTTGCCAACCCTTAGGTGGCTCCCTTACCTAAGGTATGAGTTTCCCTGCTCCCCTATCCAACCTTCCTTTATCCCCAATCACCCCGATTCCCCCAGTTCCCCTCATCTTCTCCTTCACACTTTTCTCTCCCCATCACCCCTCATCCCCATCCCACCCCACCCCCAAGATTCCAATTTTTTGCCCATCAATCTTGTCTATTTCCCATAGCTGGGAGGATATCTATATGTTTTTCCTTGGGTTTACCCTCTTGTTTAACTTCTTTAGGATCACAAATTATAGACTCAGTGGCCCCTAACCATGGCTAGAAACCAATTATGAGTGAGTACATCCCATGTTCTTCTTTTTGGGTCTGGGTTACCTCACTCAGGATCGTATTTTCTATTTCCATCCATTTGCATGCAAAATTCGAGAAGTCATTGTTTTTTACCGCAGAGTAGTATTCTAATGTGTATATATTCCACACTTTCTTCATCCATTCCTCCATTGAAGGGCATCTAGGTTGCTTCCAGGTTCTGGCTATTACAAATAATGCTGCTATGAACATTGTTGGACAAATGCTTTTGTCATATGATAGGGCATCTCTTGGGTATATTCCCAAGAGTGCTATTGCTGGGTTCAGGGGTAGATTCATCCCAATTTTTCTGAGAAACCGCCACACTGATTTCCAAAGTGGTTGCACAAGTTTGCAGTCCCACCAGCAATGGATGAGGATACCCCTTTCTCCACAACCTCTCCAGCAAAGGCTATCCTTGGTGTTTTTGATTTTAGCCATTCTGACAGGTGTAAGATGATATCTCAAAGTTGTTTTGATTTGCATTTCTCTGATCGCTAAGGAGGTTGAGCATGACCTTAAGTATCTTTTGGCCATTTTAACTTCTTCTGTTGAGAATTCTCTGTTCAGTTCAGTGCCCCATTTTTTAATTGGGTTAATTATCCTTTTAAAGTCTAGTTTCTTGAGTTCTTTATATATTTTGGAGATCAGACCTTTGTCTGTTGCAGGGTTGGTGAAGATCTTCTCTCAGTCAGTAGGCTGCCTTTTTGTCTTAATGACAGTGTCCTTTGCTTTACAGAAGCTTCTCAGTTTCAGGAGGTCCCATTTATTCACTGTTGCCCTTAATGTCTGTGCTGCTGGGGTTATACATATGAAGCGATCTCCTGTGCCCATATGTTGTAGGGTACTTCCCATTTTCTCTTCTATCAGGTTCAGTGTGTTCAGATTGATATTGAGGTCTTTGATCCATTTGGACTTGAGTTTTGTGCATGGTGATAGATATGGGTCTATTTTCATTCTTCTACAGGTTGACATCCAATTGTGCCAGCACCATTTGTTGAAGATGCTTTCTTTCTTCCATTGTATACTTTTAGCTCCTTTATCGAAAATCAGTTGTTCATAGGTTTGTGGGTTAAAATCCGGGTCTTCTATACGATTCCATTGGTCGACTTCTCTGTTTTTATGCCAGTACCACGCTGTTTTCATTACTGTAGCTCTGTAATAGAGTTTGAAGTCAGGGATGGTAATGCCTCCAGAAGTTCCTTTATTGTATAAGATTGTTTTGGCTATCCTGGGTTTTTTGTTTCTCCATATAAAGTTGATTATTGTCCTTTCAAGATCTGTGAAGAATTTTGATGGGATTTTAATGGGGATTGCATTGAATCTATAAATTGCCCTTGGTAGAATTGCCATTTTTACTATGTTGATCCTCCCAATCCAAGAGCAAGGGAGATCCTTCCATTTTCTGGTATCCTCTTCAATTTCTTTCTTCAATGCCGTAAAGTTCTTGTCAAATAGATCTTTCACTTCCTTGGTTAGAGTTACCCCAAGATATTTTATGCTGTTTGTGGCTATCGTGAAAGGTGATGATTCTCTTATTTCCCTCTCTGCTTCCATATCCTTTGTTTATAAGAGGGCGACTGATTTTTTGGAGTTGATCTTGTATCCTGCCACATTACTAAAGGCGTTTATCAGCTGTAGGAGTTCTTTGGAGGAGTTTTTGGGGTCGCTCATGTACACTATCATATCATCTGCAAATAATGCAAGTTTAACTTCTTCCTTTCCAATTTGAATCCCCTTTATCCCCTTATGTTGTCTTATTGCTATTGCTAAAACTTCGAGAACTATATTGAAGAGGTATGGAGAGAGTGGACAGCCTTGGCGTTTTCCTGATTTTAGTGGGATGGCTTTAAGTTTCTTTCCATTTAATTTGATATTAGCTGTCGGCTTGCTGTATATAGCTTTAATTATATTTAGGTATGACCCTTGTATCCCTAATCTCTCCAAGACTTTTATCATAAAGGGATGTTGAATTTTGTCAAATGCTTTTTCAGCATCTAATGAAACGATCATATGTTTTTTTCTTTGTTTATTTATATGATGGACTATATTGATAGATATGCGTATGTTGAACCAGCCCTGCATCTCTGGGATGAAGCCTACTTGATCATAATGGATAATTTTTCTAATGTATTCTTGGATTCGGTTTGCCAGAATTTGGTTGAGGATTTTTGCGTCGATGTTCATGAGTGAGATTGGCCTGTAATTCTCTTTCTTGGTTGGGTCTTTGTGTGGTTTTGGTATCAGAGTTACTGTAGCTTCATAAAAGGAATTTGGCAATGACTCTTCTGTTTCTATATTGTGAAATACATTAAGGAGAATAGGTATTAGGTCTTCTTGGAAGTTCTGGTAGAATTCCGCATTGAAACCATCTGGTCCTGGACTTTTTTTGGAAGGGAGGTTTTTGATAACAGCTTCTAATTCTTCACGACTAACAGGTCTATTTAGGTTGTTCACCTGGTCCTGGTTTAACTTTGGTATATGGTATTTATCTAAAAAAGCGTCCATTTCTTTTACATTTTCGAGTTTTGTGGCATACAGGCTTTTGTAGTAAGATCTAATGAT
Source organism: Chionomys nivalis (assembly GCF_950005125.1). NCBI lineage: Eukaryota > Metazoa > Chordata > Mammalia > Rodentia > Cricetidae > Chionomys > Chionomys nivalis. The sequence goes on along the minus strand of NC_080088.1, from coordinate 80,955,941 downwards.
TCTCTGAATTTCCTCTGTGTCTGTGGTTATGTCCCCCTTTTCATTTCTGATCTTATTAATTTGCAAATTATCTCTCTGCCGTTTGATTAGTTTGGATAGGGGTTTATCAATCTTGTTGATTTTCTCCAGGAACCAGCTTTTTGATTCATTGATTCTTTCAATTGTTTTCTGTGTTTCTATTTTGTTGATTTCAGCCCTCAGTTTGATTATTTCCAGTCTTCTACTCCTTCTAGGTGAGTCTGCTTCTTTTTTTTCTAGAGCTTTCAGGTGGGCTGTTAAGTCTCCAATGTGTGCTTTCTCTGTTTTCTTTAAGTGGGCAGTTAGTGCTATGAACTTTCCTCTCAGGACTGCTTTCATAGTGTCCCATAGGTTTGAGTATGTTGTTTCTTTATTTTCATTGTCTTCAAGGAAGACTTTAATTTCTTTCTTTATTTCTTCCTTAATCCAGGTATGGTTCAGTAGTTGACTATTTAGTTTCCATGAGTTTGTAGGCTTTCTGGGGGTAGCATTGTTGCTGAATTCTAGCTTTAATCCATGGTGATCTGATAAGATACAGGTGGTTATTAATATTTTTTGTAACTGTGGATGTTTGCTTTGTTACCGAGTATGTGGTCGATTTTTGAGAAGGTTCCATGAGCTGCAGAGAAGAGGTATATTCTTTCCTATTTGGGTGGAATATTCTATAGATGTCTGTTAAGTCCATTTGATTCATTACCTCCATTAATTCTCTTATTTCTCTGTTAGGTTTCTGTCTAATTGACCTGTCCATTGGTGAGAGAGGAGTATTAAAGTCTCCTACTATTAATGTGTGCGGTTTGATGGCTGCCTTTCGTTTTAACAATGTTTCTTTTACGTACGTGGGTGCTTTTATATTAGGGGCATAGATATTCAGGATTGAGACTTCATCCTGATGAATTGTTCCTGTTATGAGTAGAAAATGTCCCTCTCCATCTCTTCTGATTGATTTAAGTTTGAAGTCAACTTTGTTAGAAATTAGTATGGCCACACCTGCTTGTTTCTTAGGTCCATTTACTTGATAAGCCTTATCCCAACCCTTTACTCTGAGTAGGTGCCTGTCTTTGTGGTTGAGGTGTGTTTCTTGTAAACAGCAGAATGTTGGATCCTGTTTTCGTATCCAATCTCTTAGTCTGTGCCTTTTTATAGGTGAATTGAGTCCATTGACATTAACTGATATTAATGACCAGTGGTTGTTAACTCCGGTCACTTTTTTAGTAGTAGATTTTGTGTGTTTCCCTTCTTTGAGTTGCGCTGGTAATGGGTCTCTAGATGTCTGAGTTATTGTGGTCATTGTTGGACTCCTTGATTAGTGATTTTCCTTCTATTACTTTCTGTAAGGCTGGATTTGTGGCTACGTATTGTTTAAATTTGTTTTTATCCTGGAAAATTTTGTTTTCTCCATTTATAGTGAACGAAAGCTTGGCTGGGTATAGTAGTCTGGGCTTGCATCCATGGTCTCTTAGTTTCTGCAGTACATCTATCCAGGCCTTCTGGCTTTCATGGTTTCCATAGAGAAGTCAGGTGTAAGTCTGATAGGTTTACCTTTATAAGTAACTTGGCCTTTTTCCTTTGCTGCTCTTAGTATTCTTTCTTTATTCTGTATGCTTTGTGTTTTGATTATTATATGGCAAGAGGATGTTTTTTTTTGATCCAGCCTATTCGGTGTTCTGTATGCTTCTTGAACCTTCATAGGTATTATCTTTCTTTAGGTTGGGAAAGTTTTCTTCTATAATTTTATTAAATATATTTTCTGGACTGTTGAGCTGCGCTTCTTCTCCTTCTTCTATTCCTATTATTCTTAGGTTTGGTCTTTTTATTGTGTCCCATATTTCCTGAATGTTTTGTGACGAGAATTTGTTGGCCTTGCTGTTTTCTTTGATCAGCGTGTTTATTTTCTCTATGGTATCTTCAGAATCTGAGATTCTTTCTTCTATCTCTTGTATTCTGTTGGTTATGCTTGCTTCTGTAGTCTCTATTCGTTTACCTAGATTTTCCCTGTCCAGCTGGCCTTCTGTTTGTGTTTTCTTCTTTGCCTCCATTTCAGTTTTTAAGTCTTGAACTGTTTCCATTATCTGTTTGATTGTTTTTCCTTGGTTTCCTAGGGTATCATTCACTGATTTACTCAATTCTTCAAACTTTCTGTTATACTTCTCATCCATTTCTATAAGGGCATTTTTTACATGCTGTTTAAGGGCGTCAATCATTTTCATAAAGTCAATTTTATCTACTTCTTCATGATTAAGGTGTTCATGTCCTCCTGTTGTGAGGTCGCTGGGTTCTGGTGGTTTCATATAGTTTTTCAGATTGTTGGGTGAATTCTTGCATTGACGCCTGCCCATCTCTTTCTCCGAATGCTCCCCTATGGATCTTCTTTTACCGGATCAGGTCTCCTTGCCTACTGATGTACCTTCCCAGTGATGGCTCTCTGCAGTGATAGCTCTCCTGGTGCTCCAGTGATGTCTCTCCTGGTACCAATATCAGATCCCCGTGCCCAAAGACGGCTCTCCTGGTACCCAGATTAGCTCTCCCACTGATGGCTCTCCTGGTGCCAAGATCCAATCTCCCTGCAGGTTGGGTAGTTCGTAAACAAAGCCCCTACCTTGCTTGTTGCAGGCAGGCCAGTGAAACAAAGGAAGTCTCCTCTGCCTACTTGCCCTGAGGATTTGCCCCCAGCGCCAGACAGACTGAGCTGGATGGTGTTATGTGCCCAAAGAGGAAAGGGGGCAGAAGGAAGAAGGGTTCTGGATGCAAGCTGGGTGGGACAAGAAGAGAGAGGCAGTATGCGGGGTGTAGAGCCCCTGCCGGGAGCCCAGGGAGTATAGGGTGGGGGATGAGGAACTTCAGAGTTCCCTGTCCAGGGCTGCTTCCACCGCCGCCGGTCACAAACTCACCACACTGCTGTCTCTCCTGGTGCCGAGATCAGATCTCCATGCAGGTTGGGTAGTTTGTAAACAAAGCGCCTACCTTGGTTGGTGCAGGCAGGCCAGTGAAACAAAGGAAGTCTCGCCTGCCTACTTGCCCTGGGGATTTGCCCCCAGCGCCGGACAGACTGAGCTGGATGGTGTTATGTGCCCAAAGAGGAAAGGGGGCAGAAGGAAGAAGGGTTCTGGATGCAAGCTGGGTGGGACAAGAAGAGAGAGGCAGTATGCGGGGTGTAGAGCCCCTGCCGGGAGCCCAGGGAGTATAGGGTGGGGGATGAGGAACTTCAGAGTTCCCTGTCCAGGGCTGCTTCCGCCGCCGCCGGTCACAAACTCACCACACTGCTGTCTCTCCTGGTGCCGAGATCAGATCTCCGTGCAGGTTGGGTAGTTTGTAAACAAAGCGCCTACCTTGGTTGGTGCAGGCAGGCCAGTGAAACAAAGGAAGTCTCGCCTGCCTACTTGCCCTGAGGATTTGCCCCCAGTGCCGGACAGACTGAGCTGGATGGTGTTATGTGCCCAAAGAGGAAAGCTCGTGATGTTATATTTATATTTGGGAAGTGATCTCGTGTACCCATGCATTGAAGGTTAATTCCCACTTTCTATTCTGTCAGGTTCAGTGTGATTGGATTTATATTGAAGCCTTTAATCCATTTGGACTTGAGTTTTGTCCATGGTGGTAGGTATGAATCTGTTGAAGGAGAGAAGGCCTGCTTTTGGTCCTGGCCACCCGGCTAGCATACACCCAAAATAACCACCCAGAAATTGTATTAATTAAATCACTGACTGGCCCATTATCTCTAGCCTCTTATTGGCTAACTCTCACATCTTGATTTAACCCATTTCTAATAATCTGTATATCACCACGAGGTTGTGGTTATCGGGAAAGATTCAGCATGTCTGACTTGGTGTCTTCATAGTGACTTTCTCCCTGACTCTGCTTTCTTCCTCCCAGAATTCATTTCTGTCTCCTCGCCTACCTAAGTTCTGCCCTATCAGGCCAAGCAGTTTCTTTATTGATTAACCAATGAAAACAACACATAAACAGAAGGACTTCCTACACCATTTTCCCTTCTCTGTTTAAAAAGGAAAGGAAGGCTTTAACTTTAACATAGTCAAATTACATGTAACAAAACAGGTATCAAATAAGAATTACAGTTATAATATTTATATTTACTTTATCTTTTATTATAACTAAGGAGAACTATAAATTCTTCAACTCCATCAAAGACTCCAGAAGGATGTAATATTACCTAAGTAAACAGGAAGTGCATTATAAACAACTTCCAAAACTCTAGAATTGACTGATACATCTCGCTGCCTGGACATTCACCCAAAGTTTTTCTGTACTGTTGGGGCATCCATCTTCAGCCCACAGGCCCATAGTATCCAGCAGACATTTCCATGAAGCTGGAAATTTTAAAGATAGTTCAAGTCACTTTCTTTTGTGTCCTGCAGAATGTCTTGCAAACTCTTTCATGAAACAGGAACCCTGAAGGATCATCTCACCTTTAGGCAAGTTCAGCAGTCCTCTCTCTGCAGATTCTTTGTGTCCAGTGAAGCAGTTCAGGCAAGAGCAGTTTCTTACCCAAATGGATAACCAACTCCATAAGGAACCTCTTCAATGCCCATCTTCCTCAGAAAGTAGCTTGGTGCTGCCAGGAGCAGACATGTCTCACTGTCATGAAAAGTCCTAAGTTATTTAAACATTTTAAATGCCATATTATGTAGTCTTTGAAAGATATGAAGAATGCCTATCCATCTGAAATGCACATCTAGAAAATCTAACAACAAACTTGACTATTACAGAGATTATCTATTAACTTATATTTAATTATATATTACATTAATAAATGAGCTACACAATCACAATACCTTAATCAAGATCACAAATACATATACATATAACAAAATTTGACCTTAAATTTGTATACATAAATCAAGATTTATACCAGTGTAAATTATTCATATCTATATCATATCCCTTTTTAAATGTAAAAGAGCATTTATAAACAATATTTGGGAATATGAGCATAGTTTTTTCTCTCCAAACTGCTTCATGCTGTATGGGGGCACTGTTAATCAGGTCTTTCATTGTGTATCCTGTGTGCTAGGTTTATCTCAGTCAGCAGTTAGATGAAGTAATTTTTTGACGGTGTTCATAGCAACCTTTCAGGAGGCCTTGGTCCATAAAACCTTATTGGTGTAGAAGCAATCCACAGGATCTCACCTTCTGTGAAAACAAAAGAAGAACCTCTTTTCCAAAGCACCATATCCTTAGACCCAAATTTGAAAGCCATGATACCTTTATAATATACATGCTGGATTAGCTTAGCAGCACATACAATGAAAAGTCTCTCTGTACTTAGTTCCTTCACAGTCAAAAAATTTAAAGAAAACACAATAATATACAGAATCCTGACTCTGTAAATTTTCCATTTTATGTGTCTTATTTTTTTTACTTCCTTTAATCTATGATTATCTGTACTCTGTCTCTTTAAAGACTTTACCCCTTTTAAAAAAGCATTAACTTTATTTTAGGACTCTGTGTACTCTATAAGCCCTCATACGCCCCTCTTCTATCCAGAAGGGAATATTTAAAACTTCAATTTTCTGCAGGTATTTTATGGCTGTTGGTTTAAAGTTCATATTTTATTGACTGTCATATCCAGAACACAACATTTATATTTACTCCTCCAAATCCTCTTGCTCCTTTCTGCTTTCCCATCTCTTGCAATATTCCCTCATCTTTGGAGGTAATACAGATGTCTCACATAGGTATGAGCATTCCAAATCTCTTTCCAAAATCACTTTCTCTGTGAAACGGGGCTTTTTCAAGATAATCTAAGTGTAGATTAATAAGTTATAGAACAACCCCAAATCCTGAATATACCCATTGTGAAAATACCTATGTATTCTTTTAAAGCAAGATTGCTACAACACATGGCAACATCAGGATATACAAGAAAAGTCACACTGAGGGCTTAGCATGCATAGTATAGAATAAAGCAAAGGCCTTGAACCAAACAAGTGACTTTTTACAATAAACACTTGCAATCAATGTTGTAGTTTCTGATACTGTGAATTGACCAAAAATAATGATATTAGATCATGTCTTATTAAATTTACTGCTATTATTAGAAACTAATATCATTTAGTTTAAAATAGAAATCAGTATTAAACCAACTAATGATAAATCAAGGGAAAAATGCACATTGATGAAAACTGTAGCTGTATTATAGTATCCACAGTGTTTAAAAATCAGTAAAACTATGAAGGACTGCAGTAATAATGTGAGAGGAGAAGGTTGGAAGGAGGCAGAAAAAATAATTTAGGAATGAGTAAATTACACAGATTTTAACTGGAATAATGGAAGAAAACTGTTTACTACAGAAACATACAGAAAAAAAATAAAACCCAGTAAAACAATATGAAACATAGAAGAAAATAATTACGATGTAGTTAACTGGGAGTGGATATGTTCAAGAACTAGAATGTGAGAAAGACAACAATGAAATGTACAATGAATGATATAACTACACTGTCAAACAGGGCATGTCCTTGGTGGTTTGTCCTTTTCTTCCTATCTTCCCCATGAAATTTCTTGTAGAAAAATATATGAAGGGCAAGGTGTAGTTTGTAATGTTAGCTCTAATCTAGAAAAATCAAATTTATGGGACTACTGTTCCCAGAGTTGTTTAATCAACATTTTTTTGATTCTTTAGTAAATTTTGATGAGTAACTTATTGTACTTTAGGTCTCATACTCATACTGTGTTCTTGAAGCAGTGGTGGAACCCTGTAGCTTCAGGGGAGAGTCAGCTTTGGACGTCAGCTGATCTGAGTCATGCGTCAGCTGCGCAATCTACCACCTCGGTTTTACTTTCTAAATCTGTCCACAGTGTTCCCACTCATTAAGGCATTAGAAGTCAGTCTCTTCCCAGCTTCCCACACACAGGTGTTATCTCTATCATGGTCTTTCCCACTGTTGTCATTGAAGTAATTTGCAGTAAGAATTTCTGCTTAATTCTTGGATATGACAATTCTGTCCCTGGCTACACATCTTACTTTTAGCATATTTTCATTTGACAGCTCTTCATGCACGCAGGGTTGCAACTTTACAGCTCATGTTTATTCAACATATGATTCCTAAAGAAACAGTTTGCCATAAGAATAGATGCCCTTAAATGGTGAAGGCTGGAACTTCACATGAAGATAGTCTGGCTCCCATTCACATACCCCTTTTCTGCCTTTACATCTACAGCTTAAGTTTGTCCTTGGCTTAATATTTCCAGCACACAGATTTTTAGTGTAGACTATATTTTGGAGTATGTCTTTTAGAATAATGCTAAGCAAGAACACTTAAAGTTTTGTGATAAATTCCTATATCCTTAGTCTAGGTAATGAAATTTGTACCTGGGCACTTGATAAATCTTTTTTTTTCATGACAGGGAATCTTGACATTCCAGGATGTGGCAATTGATTTCTCTCCGTTTGAGTGGGACTGCCTCGACTTTGCACAGAGGACTTTGTATAGGGAAGTCATGTTGGAGAACTACAGTAACATGGTCTCTGTGGGTGAGACTTTTTTCTTTCATGATTCCTTCTTTATCATAATTGTTTCTTAGAAGTATGTTTTACACTTATGTCTGAATTGTCTGTCTCACTTTCACATGTCAGTTTAAGAAAGATCTTATAGTTCATCATTTAGAACACAATGATTTGTGTAACTTTATCTTGTCAATTACTCCTGACTCCTGGAGATGGCATTCATCATTCAAGCATTTATAAAACATTTTACTTTTCAGACACACCATAGATTATATATTGATTTGTAACTTAATGATTCACAACATATTTGCATTTAGATTCAGTAGTAATTTACAAAGAAACTCAAAGTGCAGAACATTTAAAAAGTGCTTTTGAGTATTTTAAAATATTGGGTGATAGCAATTAGGTTATCATATTTGGAATTTTATGTTACATGCCATCTTATATAGTCAGTATTGTGCTTCATTAGAAACCCAAGAGTTTTACTATTATTCCAAGTTTGTTCATATGTCTCTTCCAATATTCAGGTATTTCATTGTCAAAACCAGACCTGATCAGCTCCCTTGAACAAGGCAAAGAGCCCTGGAATGTGAACACAGGAAAGAAAGAAGGCAATGAAAAAGGTAAGCCACAACGAAGTATTTGCACATGGAGGAATTCTGTTGTGAAGTAGGGTTTGCAAAGATCTCTACCTGAAATGGTATAAAACTTCACATTGAATAATTATCCCAAATTACTTTATAAGTCTCATTCACATGAAATGACCTAAAAACTCACTTTGAATACTTAAATTATGGTATAAATCAGAAGTAATATGATTTGTTGCCATATCCTCGAATGCCACCAGGCCCTTAAATGAACAATATTGAAATGAAAATTAGCATAAAAACTTTTCATGCTGTTTCAAAGAATATTTCTCTGTATAAGTTCATGTCTGTTTGTTTGCACTCATGATAGTATTACATGGTTTTCACTATTGTGTAGTATCACATAAAATCAGAAAATACAAATTTTATAGTTGGACTTATTTTGGAAGATTGTAGAATTTGTTCTTTACGTTAGACAGGATTTAAAAGATAACTTTTTCTATTTCTTCAAAATATTCATTAGAAACTAAGAGTTGTTTATTCATACATGTTATTGGTCTATTTTAATATCATCTGAAAATCTCTGAATATCAAAATTTATAATGTTACTTTCCACATAATGGTTGTGTTTTTTTTGTGTGTTTTATCTCTATCTATCTTTGAGTTTGCTTGGAGAAGCAAATTTGTATATACTTTTATTATTCATATATACTTTTATTATTTTAGAATGCCTCACAGTGACTTTTGATCATATACAACTTCCCAAATCTTCCCATGTTCTACTTCCTCCAGATATCTTTGATTTTTTTTTCTCATCTTTATACTCAGAGTTCAGTCTGTAATTCCCACACAATCCCGGGTGTTGAGAATGGCCTGCATATGGTTGAACTATCAGGAGTTGCACATTTTTAAAATAAACTTAATGCTCTTTCTTAGTTGGTAGAGCATGAGACTCTGAATTTTAGGGTTTATGGTTCGTGTCCCATTTTGGGTGCCAGATGAAGGACACTCAAAAGAAATCCCACACTAGCTCAGAATTAAGAATAATAGATGGTTAATTATTTAGGGATAGACTCACAAATCAGAATCCTCTGCAGGAATGGAGAACAGCAACTGAGGCCAGAAGCACTCTTTACATCTGCATAAATAGTATAAGAGGCCACGCCCCAGTGGGTTGGTAACTTAAAGACTACTGGCTGTGGGATTTCCTACAGCAGATACCTTTTGATTCTTTTTCTCATCTTTATACTCAGAGTTCAGTCTGTAATTCCCATACAATCCTGGGTATTGAATATGACTTGCAATATGATTCAACTATCAGGAGTTGTACATTTTAAAAATAAACTTTATGCCCTTTCTCCAAACATCTTTCATCTTCCCAGCAAAGCTTGTGGCTTCAAATTCTCTCAGGCTTTCTTCCTAGAATTTTAATCTGACTTAAGCTTGCTTGGGTCTGATGCATGCTATCCTAATCAGCTGAGTTCATATGGGCAACTATCATGTAGTATAGAAAGCACTACTATTTTTATAGTCATTCATGCCTTCCTGGCCTTAACATTATCACTCTGTCCTGAATGAGCTCTGAACATTCCATGGAATGGGTTTGACATAAACATACTAGTTAAAACTAAAAGTTTTCCTATTGTTTGTACCATGTCCACCTGTGAGTCACTTTTTAGTTATCAAAATTCACCAGAAGCAGTGGGAATGAAGACCTAGAGATGTAACTCTAGTGGGTAAACCAATAAGACATCAGGAATAATTTAATACTATATCCAAGCAGCAGAATAATGGTAGTAGGAGGTACTTTTTAATCTCTTAATAATTCTTCTTGAATTAGCATGAACACTTCTCAAACTATTTTACAAAATTAAAGCAGCAGAACACTGAATTCTTTTTGTGAGGATAGTTACCTTGATACCTAAACCATGTATACACACAAAAAGTAGGTGAAAGATATGCCAATTTCGTTGTAAACATTTATGAAAGTCCTCAATAAAATATTTTCATCCTGAATCCAATAGCATATCATAAAAGGTGATCTATTGTAGGCTTCATCTCAAGATATATAGTGGTAGATCAACAATTTAAAACTAATAAATGTAATCTATCACTTATACAGACTGAAAGTTAAATTCCATATGTTTATCTTATTAGATGCAGAAAAGCCTTTGACAAAATTAACAGCCCATTTTGATAAAAGTCCTGGAGAGATTAGGGATGCAAAAGACATACCTCCAAGTGAAAGACACAATTTGCAGCAAGCCTATATCCCACATCAAACTAAATCGAGAGATATTCAAACCTTTCCACTAAAATAGGGAACCATTTAAATGGTACTCACTCTCTCCATATGTATTCAATACAGCACTTGGAATCTTAGCTAGAACAGTAACGTGAATGAAGAAGATCAATTAGTAAAGGAAGAGATCAAAGTAACAGATGCTATGAATTTAGGTTTACAGACTCTAAGAACTCCACCACGAATCTACTACAACTGAGATAAACTTAATCAAAATTAAGGAGTGCAAAATTAACTAAGAAAAGCAGTAGCATTCCTATATAAAAACGAGAAAAGACTTAATTAGAAGTCAGTGAAACAATGTCTTTTACAATAGCCTCAGAAAATAGTCTGGGGTAATTCGAAATAAAAAAGTGAAAGACCCTTATAAAACCTTAAGGATTGAAGAAATGAATTGAAAATGATATCAGAAGATAGAAAAAATTCCCGTGCTCAAGGATTGGTCAATTGATGTAGTAAAAATGAATATCTTATTGAAAGTAATATACTAATTCAGTGAAAATCCCATCAAAATTCTAACACAATTCTTGAAGATCTCAAAAAGACAGTCTTTAGCATAATATAGATACAAACAAACAGAAAACTCACAATAGTTTAAGCAATCATGAAAAGTAAAACTATATGTGTGGGGTATTATCCACAATTTTAAATTATTCCACAGTTATATAATCAGAATTTGTACTGTAATTATATGGTTGAAAAACTGATATATTGATGAATAAAATTAAATTGTAGATACTAACATAAGTTCACTCATCTACTCCAACTTGTCAAAGAATCAAGAAAGATAAATTTAACAAAAAAAAGCATTTAATTCTAATCTTTACCTAATTTGCACCCCTTAATTTTGATTAAGTTTATCTCAGTTGTAGGAGATTCTTGGTGTAGTTCCTAGAGTCTGTAAACCTAAATTCATTGCATCTGCATATAAAGTTCCTTTGAACTCTTCCTTTACTATTCATCACTTCTTGATCTTCTTCAAGTTATTATAGTTTACCTAAGCTATTTCCAATAGACCACAAGTCCCCAAGAAAAATTAGTTTTCTTCAAGAGTATGAACTGCGATAAGAGTCACTCTTACAGGAAATCCCCATACCCAGTACTTGATGGATAACAAAGATACCACTCAGTGGAATATTTATACATTCTTTTTCCCAATAATGTTAGTTTGGGAATTTATTTGTATTTATTTTTTGACCTTATAGTATCTGTAGTAGGAGTTGCGGGCTGCGTTCCCGCCCAGATCTCACACGGCTAGCTTAGCCCTGGAAATAATAACACACAAATTGTATTTTATTTTATTTTATTTTATTTTATTTTTTTGGTTTTTCGAGACAGGATTTCTCTGTAGGTTTTGTGCCCATCCCGGAACTAGCTCTTGTAGACCAGGCTGGCCTCAAACTCCCAGAGATCCGCCTGCCTTTGCCTCCCGAGTGCTGGGATTAAACTGCTTGGCCCATTAGCTCTAGCCTCTTACTGGCTAACTCTCACATCTTGATTAACCCATTTCTAATGAGTGTAGCACCACGAGGTGGTGTTTTACCGGGAATATTCTTAACCTCCATCCATCTTGGAAAGGAGAGTCATGGCGACTGCTTCACTTCCCTTCTTCCCAACATTCTGTTCGGTCTACTTCGCCTATCTAAATTCTGCCCTATCAGGCCAAGCAGCTTTCTTTATTAATTAACCAATGAAAGCAACAGATAGACAGATGACCCTCCTCCATCAGGTATCTTTTTGTACATTATAATTTCTAGAGTTTTGTCTAGTTTTGCTTTATGCATTTTTTGTGTGGACAAATGTGTGTCTTTCTCTTTACATATGTTTACTGTGGTTTTTCGTTGTCTTCTTTTCTTCTCTTATCCTATCCGATTATATTATTTTATTCTTATTCTTTTGATGCCTATTTGTTTTCTAAGAAGTGAAAGACAGTGGGTAAATCAGGCATGAGTGAAGCTGAGGATGATCTCAAGGCTTTTGAGTGATGAAAAGCCATAGTCAAAATATATTTTATGAAAATATTTTCTGTAAAAAGTGACAGAGAGAGAGAGACAGAGAGAGAGAGAGAGAGAGATTTGTCTCTGATAGTAAGAACAGTACTGGTGAATTTCCTTAAAAATTTATGGACCCCTTCCTTGTGGCATACATGATTCCCTTTGGACTAATTAGTAATAACTGTTTCTTGTTTTTCATTTCCTTCTTTCTTCACTAATTAATATTCTGTCTTCTTTATTAATATTATTCAATTTGTTCATTTGAAAAGATTATAGAGATGAGTTATATCCATTAAGATGAGTGTGATTTTTTTTTATTTTGTAGTTGGGTTATAGGCTTTGTATATAGTTACTTTTCAATTGCTGTGATAAAACTCCAAGATAAAGGCAAAATACAGAAGAAAGATCTATTATGATACAGAGGTAGCAGTTGACATGGGACTAGAGCAGCAGTAAGAGGTCCCATCTAGAACCACAACAGAAAGCAAGAGAGCTCACTTTTGGCAATTGAAGGCATTAAAATTCTCAAAGCCAGTCTCCAAGGACATAGGTGTTCCAGTAAGTTAATACCTCTTTATCCTAACGATAAATATCTACCAACTTCAGACCATGTATTCAGACATCTGATTATATGGGGTCATTTCACTGAGCCCATCTTAGTCTTATTTATTATTCTCAAAATTATATTTGGAATTTCTAAGGTAGCATACCTTTGATCCTTCCATTTTTATTATTTAATGTATGTTATAAAAGATCTTCTGTCCATTTGCCTTAAAAAGAATTTTTCTTTAGAATAAATGATTTGAAGTTTTTTTTTGTAATATGCCGTCTTGAATATGGGTCTATACATATTTATAAAATTGTGTCACTTGTATATCTGAAAACATTTCACATAGTGTACTAGTGTAGATAATTATATATTTTTCTTTCTTCCAGTTTTCTATTTTTATCAAACACAAGACCAGTTTTCACAGGGGAATAGACAAGATCCTATCCAGAAACTGGTATCAGCAGTAAGTAGTAACTTAAAAACTTTCATTTCAGGATGAAGAGAGAAAAGAGAATGGATTGTGTCATGATTGAAGTAATCTGTATTCACCAACCACTCTGGGTAGCCCTGCCAAAAGTACCTTATATTGAAAGATCACTTACATTTTCAGAAACAGTTTCTTCAGAAAGCAAATAAAAAATAAGTATTAAAACATGTTTTTATTCTATAAATAATTTTGAAAAAATCTGAAACTGAATGGTGCATATGCTATTAACATTTAATTCCTTCAATTAATAATTATATTTTATGACAAGCTATTCATTTGATATATGCATGCGAAGGTGTTTCTCAATCAAATGAGACTGAAAATATATCATAGCTTTTCTAGTTGTGAGAAGTCTTACACATTTAATGATGTTATTAAAACCTTTCCTAGGAACTCTAGGAAGACTATTTACCAGAATCCTCATCTTGAAGGAACAAATTCCCAAAACACCAATTCACAATATGGTTTTATCATTATTTAAATACATAGAATAAGTCTGTTTTTTCCAAGAGCCAATACATACACAATAATTGTAAGGAGATTTTTTTTTTATTATAACACACACCTTTATTTTTGTTCCAGCATGAACAGAGACAAGAGAAGCATTATATAAGCAATCAAAATGAAGAAAGTCAAAACAACTATATGGAATGTGGAAGGTGCTTATATAGATGTGTATGCCTCACTATGCATAAGAGAATTAGTCCCAAAGAGAAGGCATACAAATGTAAAGATTGTGGCAAATCATTTAACCATTATGCAAATCTCCAAGCTCACCAGAGAATCCATACTGGTGAGAAACCTTACACATGTCAAGCATGTCTCAAGTCCTTTACCCAGGTGTCAGATCTTCACAGACATCATAGAGTCCATACTGGTGAGAAACCTTATACATGTCAAGAATGTGGCAAGTCTTTTGCCCATGTCTCAACTCTACATAATCATCACAGAATCCATACTGGAGAGAAACCTTTCAGATGTCAAGCATGTGGCAAGTCGTTTACCAGGGCCTCAACTCTTCACAGTCATCACAGAATCCATACTGGTGAGAAACCTTACAGATGTCAAGCATGTGGCAAGTCCTTTACCAGGGTCTCAAATCTTCACAGTCATCACAGAATCCATACTGGTGAGAAACCGTACAGATGTCAAAAATGTGGCAAGTCTTTTGCCCATGTCTCAACACTTCATAATCATCACAGAATTCATACTGATGAGTAACCTTACAGATGTCAAGAATGTAGCAAGTCCTTTACCCAGATCTCAGCTCTTCACGCTCACGATAGATTTCATAATGGTGACAAATCTTACAAATGTAAAAAATGTGGCAAGTCCCTTAACACAAACTCAAATCTTAGAAAGCATCACAAAATTCATGTATGATGTACATTTCATAAAATTTCTTAGTATACCTCACAGTAATTCATTGTACAGTTCTTCATACATTAACCAATATATTACAGAGACTCACATACTTCAATTAATTTTCAAAGCTTAGTGAATACTTAGACAGCTTTAAGTTCTTTTTTTTATTTTTATTTATTTATTTATTTATTTATTTATTTATTACAGATTTCTGCCTTCTCCCCGCTACCACCTTCCATTTCCCTCCCCCTCCCCCATCAAGTCCCCCTCCCTCATCATCCCTAAGAGTAATCCGGGTTCCCTGCCCTGTGGAAAGTCCAAGGACCACCCACCTCCATCCAGGTCTAGTAAGGTGAGCATCCAAACTGCCTAGGCTCCCACAAAGCCAGTACGTGCAGTAGGATCAAAAACCCATTGCCATTGTTCTTGAGTTCTCAGTAGTCCTCATAAATTTAGAAACAGTGTATCCAAATTTGAACTTTATTGTCATTAAACATTTGTTGTAAACTGAATTTATGCATCATTGTTGTAAATATACCATTCAAACATTAACTATTATAAATAAGTAAATATTTCTAGTAGGAGTTAATTAAGCAATAACATTTCTTGACTGTATGTTTAGAAATGTGTTAAAAAATAAAACATCCAGTTGGGGGCTTGAGAGATGGCTCAGTGGTTAAAAGCAATGACTGCCCTTCCAGAGGTCCTGAGTTCAATTCCCAGCAACCACATGGTGGCTCACAATCATCTATAATGAGATCTGGTGCCCTCTTCTGGCCTACAGGCAGGATACTGTATAAATAAATAAATCTTTTAAAAAAATCCAGTGTCATACTATTTCAGATTTTGATGCATATTTACTTTCTTGGTATATGGTTGCTTATGTAATAAGAATATGCTCTATGTAAACAATTTTTGTGATATTAAATAAATATCAGCTTGTATTATATTCTGTGTCTTTGCAATAAAACTGTTAAACATTTTGACCAATTTTTATTGTATTTTTTTGTTCTGATAGTCTGTTCTCTCATGGTGGGGTATCATAAGTGTGAACTCTTCCAATAATGACAGCAACAATGAAAATATGTCATAGAATAGATGTAGATTTGTCATGGGATGTGTGTACAGTACAGTTGGATTGGTGGGATTGATTTAATAAGAAGATTAGATGGACAATATTTAGGCATGAGGTATAGACAGGACTTCTGGGCAGAGAGAGGAAGTAGGAGGAAAAATTGAGTCATACAGGTGAGTTGCTAGTAAACAGGGAGGAAGGAGCTTGTGAGGTATGTGACAAAGTGTAGGCTAAAAACTATGGATTAATTTAGGTTATTAGACCTAATTGGAAACAAGCCTACGTTAAAGCCAAGCATTCATAATAAGTAGTTTCTCTGTCATTTGGCAACTGGTAGGACAGAGAATGACACACTTCATAGATTACTTTAAGCTTTGTATAATTGAGGTTCAAATCAATGTGAGGTAGTTGGATGATACCAATGGGCATGCAAAGCTGGCCAAGGAAAAGCTACAAGGCACCAACATCAAGCAAAGAACTCTATTCATTTAGGAAAGCAGGGAGTAGGAGAGGTGCCATTCCCCAAAGAACACAAACTGGTTGTCCAGTAATCAGGGGACAGCTCTGAAAACATATAGAATAGTAACATTGTATTGGTTGGTCTCCTTGTATTTAGGAATATATGTATATAAAATGTATGTATAAAAATATCAATGCATGAAAAAAGGACAAACTTGAAGGAGAACAGAGATGTGTGGTGTATAGGAGAGTTGGAGGGAGAAAATTGAAGGTACAAAATGCTGTAATTTATAGGGAGTACAAGGTTCATGTGCTCACAGATAGCACTGGGAAAGTCAGGAATGTTAGACACACAGGGTTGTCAATGAAAATATGTATACTCTATTTTCTACTCTGACAACTGGGGCTGGTGGTGGATAATAGCCCATACATATTATCTTTGTGCTAATTATGTGACCAGGCCATACCAAACTCCCAGAAGCAACACTGGACATAATATTCAAATTGTCAAAAGAAGTGAAATCAAGTCACTTTGTCTAGAGTAGGAGAAAAACATGAACCAACTTTCTTAAAATAGAATTGATTACAGTTTTGATTTACAATAAACATACCTTACTTGTTATATCTTCCAACAAATAATCACATAATCTTTAACATCACATAGGATTCCTTGTGTAAAAATTACTTTTTCCTACTTAAAATCATTGAGTCCCAGTAGTATACTTGAGGCTTATCGGCATGAGTCTAACCACGGCGTCCATCTTGGGCAGGGGAACCATGGCATCTCGACTCTTCCCTTCTTCCTCCCAGCATTCCATCCTATCAACTCCGCCAACCTAAGTTCTGCCCTATCAAGAGGTCAAGGCAGTTTCTTTATTCAACCAATAAAAGCAACACAAATACAGAAAGGCTTCCTACATCAAACCTACATTTCTATATTCTTATTCTTGGACTGTTCAGGTACAATAAAATAAGTAAAATGCTACTGTGTGATTCCTAACATTAAGTGAATCTGTTCTTTGCAGAAAGAGACATGTTGAAAACAGAACTTAGTGACTGTTTAGGGTTTTGAAGGAGGGCTGGAGTCCAGTGGTGTGGAACAATTCTATATTCTGTCAATTATAAATAAATGCTGATAGTGGTGTGGGACAATTCTGTGTTCTTTCAATTACATTTTCAATAAATGCTAATTGGCCAGTAGCCAGGCAAGAAGTATAGGCGGGACAACCAGACAGGAAGTAGAGGTGGGTCAATGAGAACAGGAGAATTCTGGGAAGAGGGAAGCTCTCTCCCCAGTCTTGTCCAGACACAGAAGAAGCAGAATGTGACCTGCCTTGCTGAAAAAGGTACTGAGCCATGTGGCTAACATAGATAAGAATAATGGGTTAATATAAGTTTTAAGAGTTAAGAAAAAGCCTGAGCTAATGGGCTAAGCAGTGTTTTAATGAATACAGTTTTCGTGTGATTATTTCAGGGCTAAGCTAGCTGAGCAGCCAGGGTGAAAAACAGGCTCTCATGTTACAATCCGGGCCTTTCCTTCTTCAGTGTTGCAATAAAATTTCCCTGCTGCTATTTACTAGAATGGAGACAATAGCAGACAAAGCCATGGTCAACCAAGATTCAGGCAATGGTGAAGGACAATTTTACATTTTTAATTTGAAATTTAGGCACACAGAGGCCTCAGAAGATACAGCTGCATGGACAAATATAAAGGAAATGGTCTGTGAAGAAGCATGTGGATTCAAGAGATAAACATTCATGAATATAATTTAGCCCTAAAATATAAGCTTATACAGAATTCTGAAATATTTAAATTAGAAAATCACAGGTAGGAAAGCCAGGGCATCCAGTTGTCCAGTGATTTCAGGATTTCCATTAGAATTGCATACTGTTTGTAAAGTCACATGATTATTATCTTTGAGTTATGGGAACCACGGACTGGACTTAAGCACATGTCTAAGACTGAATTTCCAGGTCATTATATTTGGCTTATGATGTTCTGTGCATAGAAAGCATATGAGTCCTTCCATTAAATTGCATATCCTGCAGAGGTCTTTATCATTACTTTTCCAACCTCATTTATCTTAAAGATAAATTTGTTATATTTGTAAAAGTATATTTTTTTATAAAGCATTATTATCTTTATTATGGCATAAGGTAGTACTTTATACAGTGACTCATCTGAAGATAAAAAGTTTATGTACAACTGCAGAAGAAACAATACACAGACATCCTCAACATAAAAACAGATATAATTCAAAACCCAGAGTTATCTGAAACTGGAAAATATTTTCTCTGTAGAAAATATTAAAAATGATAACATTTCCCAATACACCCATTTAAAGCAAACAACAGCAGAATACACACACACACACACACACACACACACACACACATATATATATATATATATGAATAATGTTTGGATTCTGGGATATAGAAGAAACCTAACTTCATTTGTTCAGTGAGCTATGCTTTACTTATGGTGTGTAAATGAGATTCCAATATCTTCCTCTCCACTGTTTGATTTATGGCAGATCATTTTTCCACAGGCTAATCAATCATCCAAAAGGTATTAGCCTCTTCCCCTGAAAGTAAGGCCAGCATGTCCTGCCATCAGCTTGCTATGGCAGAAATTCTTATCTTAACAGTGAAAGGTTTAGCTAAAACATACCCAGTGAACTGACAAAACTAAAACTTATTGTAAGACACAGTTTTTGCTGGGGGTTTCTGTCCTGCCCAGTCTTGCAGTCATTCAGCCCCAAAGAATCACACAGAGGTCTACATGAATTGTAAACTGATTGGCTCAGTAGCTCAGGTTTCTTATTAATTAATTCTTATAACTTATATCAGACCAGGTTAATATGTTAATTGGTGTCATCCATGTACAGCTCATGTTTAGGCAGTCATTTGTTGGGATTTTATGAGTGGATCTTCTGAAATTTCTGGAAAACACAAAGTCACAACAAAGGACCTATTGTTCTTAGAATGATACCATGCCCTCTCCTATAATGACCCCCAAGTTTAAGGTTTAGTAGTTGTATCAACTTTTCATGTTTATTGGTAGTGGTTTTCTGTAGGAGTCTCTGAGTCTTTGCTTCATCAAGATTGATAGCTACACTCTTTTGTAGAAAAAGAAAACATTTTAGTATAGTTAGGAATTATGCTGATTTGGGTTCTCTTCTAACCTCCATAAGTACATTAGCAATGGGTAGTTAGCTAGGTTTACATTTCCAGCCATGGTTTACTTTTGTTGATTAGGTCTTAGGTCAGATTAGACAATTATTGTCTATCTGCATAATCTGCATGCCACTATTGCACCTTTAAGGTTATTTTGTCATACTGATATTTTGTGTGGTTCATAACTGGGTAAGACTCTTTGTAGCTTTGTTCCTTTGGAAACTTACATAGCACTAAATATATAAAAAATAGACTCTTGGTTTCTTAAAATTAATAGAAGAAAGAACAATTATTAGACTTTCCCTTTCCTGTACATTTTTTTTGTATTTTAGCTATTTATTTATTTATTTATTTATTTATTTTTGTAATTGAAAATACATTCCTCTCCTATACAATATATCCAGGTTACAGGTTCTCATTTCCACTCCTTGCAGCTCACCCTTGCCTATACCCTCCCTCAGATCTACTCTTCTTCTATTTCTTCTTCAGAAAAAGATCAGGCCTGTAAGAGTCAAACAGTCCAATTGCACAAAACAAGACACACCAAGACAAGGCAAAAACCCTTCATATAGAGCTACATGTGCACCATTTAATTTGGAGCTAGTAACGTCAGAAGATAAAGAATGTAAAAATTTGTATTTCTAGCTCTAAGTTACCTTATTCAATATCATTTTTGAGTCTATCAAATTATATAAAAATTTCTTTTTTAAAAACAACTGAGTATTGTTTCTTTTTCTGAAGTTCTAACATAATTCCATCATTTTCTGCATTATAAACTTTCACAAACAGCTTTTCTGGCTCTTTCAAATCTATGGACTATTTCTTTATTAAATGTTATTACATGCATATATTTATGCATATATACACTCATATATATCTTTCTCAATCTTTATAATGCTACATGTCTGTATGTTTTCATGGTTTATATTTGCTGGTGGATAACTGACAGGTATGCTCTTCCATGGGGAGAACTATTTCTCCCACTCTCAGCCTTTACTCATCCCATGTAGATTTTTGTGTAAAGTCAGGGCCTTATGGTCTCTTCTTGGATCATTTTTGCATGCCTATTATCATTTCCCTTGTTCAGTTCATGTTTAGGCAGTCATATTGGTAAGACTTATGGTGTAGCTTCTGACGTATTAGCAGACACAGTTACAGAGAAAACTCTGATCCTCTGCCCTTTACAATCTTAGGACTCTATGTTCTGCATGTTCTCTGAGCCTTAGATGTGGGACTTGTTTTGTAGTTGTGCCAGATATGACTGGGTTCCAGAATTCTGCCATTTGTTTCATTATTTTTTTTCTCATGAATTGTTGCAAAAAAATTTTCCTTGGTGAGGGGTGAACTAAACTTATATAAGGGCTAATAATTAATATTTTATTAGATATTATCTTCTTTTATTAAAGTCATGGTTATATATTTTCTTCTTAATCCATATTATATAATTGCACCTGATGTACATGCATTATAGCTACTTTTGATAGGTAGTTCATAGTATTATTGCTCACGATTCTTTTAGATCTATTTATAGTAGTTATGCATATTTCCTTCTTTTGAATTGATCAACTGTATTCTTATTTAGAATAGCATCTTTTACTATTTCCCCAAAAGATCACTTGTACCCTGGTATTCCGCTTTCTACTGTATTCTCACTTTCTTTCCTGGTTTCTATACTTAGTCTGGAGAGAATACTCAGGGTGGATAGAACATGTGACATTTTTCTTTCTTGGTCTGGGTTACCTAACTCAACATGATTTTTCTATTTCCAACCATTTATGAGTAAAACATTTTCATTATTGATTTGGCAGTTGATGGATATCTATGTGTTTCCACTTCCTACCTACTTTGAAAGAACAGCAATGTGAGTGTCTGAGCAAGAATCTCTGCAGTGGGATGTCAGTTCTTCTGTGCATATGTCAAGGAATGGTATAGTTGGCCCCGGTGGCAGACATACTTTTAGCTTTTAGAGTATTCTACATGCTAATTTATGGACTGGCTTGATATTTGTACAAGAACCCTTTCTCAAAGAACCAGTTCTTTGCCTGACCAATACAAGAATCTCAACTATCACACAAAGCCCCTTACACTCTAAAAATAAAATACTTTAAGAAAGAAAGTAGTTCTTGTATTATTTATCTTGGATACTATCATGTAATTAAATGTAATTAAATTTTGAGTATATCTATTGGCCATAAATTTATAAGTAACATGAATAACTAAATAAAATAAATTTTCAGCAGTAGCTTATATTCCAGAATAGATTGTCTGTTTTTATTAAACAGTGAGGGAATCTTTTACTTTTATTAAAGTATACACTTCAGAAAACTTTTCTGAAAAATAGTTCAATAATTATGATATTTTGTTTTACTATGTTAAAGTAGTTTATGATAGTTAATTGATCAAAATGATCATTATTTTTGAGAGTGTCTTTTGTTTTTGAAACATTTCAAATATTTTTTATCAGGCCTTAGGAGTATTATGTAGCACTTTGGGAAAAATATGCACCCAAGCAGCCCCGCAGTCGATGCTAAGATGGAAAAGACCTCCAGAGACACCATGGCTTTGTCTTTGGTGCTGTGGTAGACAGGGAGGAAGGTGACCCAGACACTGCAGAACACTAGCATGCTGAATATCAGGAACTTGGCTTCATTGAATCTATCAGGCAGGTTCCTGGCCAGGAAAGCCACAGTAAAGCTCCCTATGGCCAGGGTCCCTAAATATGCCAGCACACAGTAGAAAGCAGTGACTGAGCCCTTGTTGCACAAAATGATGATGTGATCATGTTCAGAGTGTGCATCTGCTTCAATATAGGGAGGTGAGGTTCCCAGCCAGACTCCAAGGAGAATAAGTTGGATCAGGATACAGATGGGGATGACAGAGTTATAGATGCCTGAGACAAAGAGCCTTCTTATTGTTCTTCCTGGTGCCGTGGCTCTAAAGGCCAGAATTACAATTATAGTTTTGGTCAAAACAGTGGAAAGAGCCAGAGTGAACACCAGAGCAAATGTAATTTGTTGCAATACACAGGAGGCTGTGTTTGGCTGGCCAATGAAGAGAAAGGAGCACAGGAAGCAGAGGAGGAGGGAGATGAGCAGGATGAAGCTGAGAGTCCGATTATTGGCCTTCACGATGGGTGAGTCTTGGTGCTTGAGAAAAATTCCAAAAACTACAACTGTGCTGACAGACAAGCACAGAGCTGTGCAGGCCAGAGCCATGCCCAGAAAGTCATCAAAGGACAGGAATGTCACTGACTTTTGTAGGCAGTTGTTTCTCTCAGGGTTTGGATACTTTTGAATTGGGCAAGAGATACACTCCTTCTGATCTATGGGAGGAAAAGAACCAACATTTCGATTTCTAAAGTTATTACTCATTCCATATTTAAGTTACAGAGAGCACCTTCCACTGATATTGTGTATAGCTTGTCACAGTCTGCTTTACTACAGTGCCAAGAAGTACACTAATGGACTAACTGTAGAAATTCCCTTTTACTGTCTGTCATGAATCCCTCATGATAAGCCTCGTGCAGACAAGTTTGTTACTGTTTGTCTTGGGCAATGAAATAATGATCTACTTATTCAGATAAAGTAAAATTGACATATAATCATATAAGAAATTCTAAAATTGTGCCACACTAGATTGATCAGACTACAGATGCTCAGTTGCATGCCAAAAAAAAAAAAATTTATCTTCTGCTACAACAAAGTTCAACTTAATCACCAGAGGGTAAATTCTTTATTGGACAGAGACTCCCAGCTAGACCAGAGGTCATGTCAGGTGCCAGAAATCTAGGCCTCAAAGACTATGAAACCAAAGTGGAAACAGAAACCAGAAACAAAACACCATTCAACAAAGAGAAATTCAAAATTCAAGGACTAGAATTAATTATCCCATAGTTAGATGCCTAAATGACAGTGTTCAAATATAATCAACAACAACCAGAAAAATAGGATGCCACAAGAACTTATCTATCCCCATGGCAGAAAAACCTGAATATTCCAACATAGTCAAAGTAAAAGAAAATTACCTTAAAACAACTTTATTGGAGATGATAGAGGTCCTTAAAGAGGAAATGAAAAACTCCTTTGAAGAAGCTGAGGAAAAGTTCATCAAAGAATTAGAGAACATTGTCAAATCCCTTTAAAAAATGTCAAGAATAACAAGAAAAAAAACAAGCAAGGACGAAAACATTCATGGCATGAAAATTGAAATTGAAGCAATAAAGAACACAAATTCCTGAGGGAATTCAGGAACTAGCCAATCCAAGGGAGCAAATACAAACTACAGACACAAGCAGTACCAACAGAATACAAAAGGTGCCAGGGGTTGAAGATGCAGCAGTAGAAATAATTTCATTGGGCAAAGAAAATGTTAAATCTAAAAACTCCTAACAATAAACATCCAGGTAATCTGTAACATCATGAAAAGACAAAACCTAAAAATAATCAGAAAAAGAGAAGAACCTCAGCATGAAAATCCAGAAAATACACTTAACTAAATAATAGAAGAAAATTTCCTAACTTGCAAAACATGACCATAAATTTGTAAGAAACTTACAGAATGTCAATACATCAGAAAAGCAAGTCCCCTGTCACATAAGAAACAAAATACTAGCCGGGCGATGGTGGCGCACGCCTTTAATCCCAGCACTCGGGAGGCAGAGGCAGGCGGATCTCTGTGAGTTCGAGACCAGCCTGGTCTACAGAGCTAGTTCCAGGACAGGCTCCAAAGCCACAGAGAAACCCTGTCTCAAAAAAACAAAACAAAACAAAAAAACAAAAAAAAAAACAAAAAAAAGAATCAAAATACTAAATGTCCAGAACAAAAAAAAGCTTTTAAAAGCTGTAAGGCATAACGATAAAATAACATATAAAGATGGATCTATAAGAATTACATCAGACTTCTCACTGAAGACTCTAAAAGCTAAAAGGGCATCACCAGCGAGATGTCTTGTAGACTCTAGGACTTCAAAGATGTAAGCCCAGATTAATACACCCAGCAAGTCTATCAACAATCATAGATGGAGAAAACAAGTTGATAAATGTCAAAGTCAAATTTAAACACTGTCTATCAACTATTCCAACTTTATAGAAGGTACTACTAAAGAAGAGAAACTTCAACAAAGGAAACTAAATACACCCATGAAAACATAATTAATAGATAATCTCACAAAAGCAAAATCCAAAGGAAAACATACACATACAACCTGCTCATCTACACACACGCACACACACACCACCACCACCACCACCACACCACACCACACTACCACTGTCACCAACAACATAATAACAAGATATAACAAACACTGGTCATTTATATATCTCAATGACAATAGGATCAAGAAGACAATTAAAACACACAGAATTGATAAAAAAGAAAACAGGATCCATCCTCTGTTACATACAAGAAACCCACCTCAGCATCAAAGATAGACGTTACTGCAAAAGACTGTAAAAAGGTTCTCCAATAAAATGAACCTAACTTACCAAGCTGGTATAACTTTCCTAATATGTAGCAAAATAGTCTTCAAAGCACAGTTAATCAAATGAGAAGGAGAAACTGGGCGGTGGTGGTGCACGCCTTTAATCCCAGCACTTGGGAGGAAGAGGCAGGCAGATCTCTATGAGTTCAATGCCAGCCTGGTCTACAAGAGCTAGTTCCAGGATAGGCTCCAAAGCCACAGAGAAACCGTCTCAAAAAAAGAATCAAAAGAGGTGGAGAAGGACATTTCATACTTATTAAAGGAAAACCTACTGGGATAACATCTCAATTCTGAACATCTATGCCTCAAATGCAAGGACACCCACATTTGTGGATGAAACATTACTAAAGCTTAAATCACACATCAATGCCCACATATTAATAGTGGGAAACTTTACCACCACACTCTAATCAATTGAGAGGTCATCCAAACTGAAACTAAACAGAAATAATGGAAATAACAGACATTATGACTCAAACTGACCTAAAAGGTTTTCTACAGAACTTATTAATCAAACACAAAGGAATATACCTTCTCAGCATCTCTTAAAATCTTCTTCAAATTTAACCATATACTCAATTACAAAGCAAATCTCCACAATACAAAAAAAATTGAAATAACACATCATCTATCAGACCACCATGGAATAAAGTTGGGTTTAAACAACAACAAAAACAACAGAAAGCTTACAGACTCGTGGAAACTGAATACCTCTCTAAAGAATGATTCATGGGTCAAGGAAAATTAAAGAAATTAAAGACTTCCTAAAATTTAATGAAAATGAATATACAACAGAGTCAAATTCGTGGGACACAATAAGAGGTGTGATAAGAGGAAAATTCATAGCACCAAGTACCTGCATAAAGAAACTGTAGAATTCGCATAGAGAGACTTAGCAACACATTTGAAAACTGTAGAAGAAAAAGAGGAATAGATGTCAGGGAATAAACAAACTGAGGGTTAAATTCAATAAAATAGGAAGAAAATGATAAAAGGAATCAATGAGCTGGTTTGTTGAGAAAATCAACATCATAGACCAGCCATTATTCAAACTAACTAAAAGGCAACAAAATAATATCCAAATTAAAAAGTACCAGAAACCAAATGGAGAACATAACAACAGACAATGAAGAAATCCAGAGAATCATTAGGTCATATTACAAAAATTTTACTCCACAAAATTGGAAAATCTAAAATAAATGGAAAATTTTCTAGATAGGTATCACATACCAAAATTAAATCAAGACAGATAAACAACCCAAATAGACTTATATCCCACAAAGAAACAGAACCTATCATTAAAAGTCTCCTGACCAACAAAGGCCCAATTTTATTGCTATGTTCCACCAGGCCTCAGAGAGAAGCTAATACCAATACTCTTAACATTACTCCACAAAATAGAAAACAAAGGAACATTGCCAAAAACACATTTTATGAGGCTACAGTCATCCTGATACAAAAAACACACAAAGACTCAAAAATAGATTTACAAGCTAACTTCCTTCATGAACATTGATGCAAAAAAAAATCTCAATAAAATACTTGCAAAGTAAATACAACATTATCATAAAGATCATTCATCAAGGCTTCATCCCAGAGATGCAGGGATGGTTCAACATGCAAAAATCTGCCAATGTAATACACCATATAATCAAACTGAATGAAAAATACTCAAGAGGATCTCACTAGTTGCTGAAAAAGCCTATGAGAAAATTTAACACCCCTTCATAATCAAAGTCTTTATGAGATCAGAGATAAAAGGAAAATACCTAAATATAGAAAAGGCAATATATAGCAAGCCAATAACCAATACCAAATTAGATAGAAATTCAAAGTGATTCCGCAAAAATCAGGGACAAGACAAGACTGTCCACTTTCTTCCTGTGTATTTGATATGGAACTTGGTGTTCTAGATAGAGCATCAAGAAAACTAAAGGAGATCAAAGGAATAATAATTGAAAAGTAAGAAGTCAAAGTATTTTCTATTTGTTGGTGATATGATAGTATAATAAGGGACCCCCAAAATTCTACCATGACACTTCTATAGATGATAAACAGCTTTCAGCAAAGTGGCTGTATACAAAATTAAGTAAAAAAAAAAAAAACAAGTATCCCCTCTCTATACAAATGATGAAGAGACTGAGGAAGAAATCAGGGAATAAATACTCTTAAAAATAGCCACAAGTAATATAAAATATCTTGGAGGTAACTAACCAAGAAAATTAAAACCTGTACAATAAAAACTTCAAGTCTTTAAAGAAAGAAAATTAAGAATATATTAAAAGATGGAAAGATCACCCATGCTCATGAATCAACAGGGTTAACATAGTAAAAAGGTCTGTCTTACAAAGAGCAGTTACAGATTCAGTGCAATCCTCTTTAAAATTCCACCAAAATTCTTTATAGGCATATAAGAAACAATACTCAACTTCATAATGAAAATGAGTTAGCTGTAAAAGAGAACCATGCTACATCCCACAAATCCAGAGAAACTGGTGCCTATTCCAGCAATAATCAGAGACTCCAAACCTAGAAATTGATGGAAACAGAAGCATACACACAAAGAAAAATATTATGGAGGGGTTTGTGGAATCCTGAGAAAGAGGGAGAGGAAGGACTATAGGACACATTGGTGTCAGGGTACCAAAAGACAGCTTATGGAACCAACTAAACTGGGCTCATAGGGGCTCACAGAGACTTTTCGACTATTTGTGTGATATGTAGGTTTGAATATTTGTTATGTTAATGTTATTGAAATCAAAATAATAAGTTTTCAAGCATCATTATTCATTTACTATTGTAAAATCAGGTAGTGCATATTTAAGAATTAAATATCATGTCAAATACAAACACTGACAAACACTGGCACTGCTCTGCTCTTAAGCACAGATGATATTGTAGAGCTCATGTTTGGTGAATGCAATGATGTTGCCACTATATTATACTCAGAGAAATAGTGCTGTGTCTACTCTCAAACTATTGATCTTGTTCATTTATTCCAAGTCATAGTAATACAACATCACAGAATTTAAAAATGTTCAAAATTTGTTTGGTTGTGTATGTATCATGTGTGAAATTCTGATTCATTTATAAAATAGAAAGTTATGGTATGTATAGTACAGATATAACAGAAAAAGAAAACATGTTTTATTGTTGGGTTCCAGCCATGTGATACTTATGTATTTCATACATTGAAACTTACTTATTGATATTTGATGTGGCTACCTACGTAGTCTTCCACTATCTCTCCCCCTATGGTCTAATCAGGTGAGTCTCCAAGATTTTTTCATTTTTCTTCCTTTTCAAATTCCCAAATCTATTCCAAGTCCTACTTTTGGTGCCCCAATCTAGTTTGGCCACTACCACCTTCGATCCAATCAGTGTCTAGGCTACTACAATGATAAATACCATTTACCAAAATTAAATCAAGACAAGCTGAACAATTTAAATAGACCTATAATTCGTGAGGAAATAGAAGCTGTCACAAAAAACCTCCCAACCCAAAAAAAAAAAAAAAAAAAAAAAAGCCCAGGACCAGATACTTCCAAGAAGAGCTGATACCTATATTCCTTAATGTGTTTCACATGATAGAAACAGAAGAGTCATTGCCAAATTCTTTTTATGAAGCCACAGTCACCCTGATTCCAAAACCACACAAAGACCCAACTAAGAAAGAGAATTACAGACCAATCTCACTCATGAACTTCGATGCAAAAATTCTCAATAAAATTCTGGCAAACAGAATCCAACAACACATCAAAAAATTAACCATTACAATAAAGCAAGCTACATCCCAGAGATGCAGGGCTGGTTTAACATATGAAAATATCAATATAATCCATCATATAAATAAACTGAAAGAAAAAAATCATATGTTCATTTTATTAGATACCGAAAAAGCATTTGACAAAATTCAACACCCCTTTATGATAAAGGCCTTGGAGAGATTAGGGATACAAAGTTCATATCTAAATATAATAAAAGCAATATATATCAAGCCAACAGCTAATATCAAATTAAATGGAGAGAAACTCAAAGCCATGCCACTAAAATCAGGAACAAGACAAGGCTGTCCACTCTCACCATATCTCTTCAGCATAGTGCTTGACGTTTTAGCAATAGCAATAAGGCAATATAAGGAGATCAAGGGGATTTGAATTGGAAAGGAAGAAGTCAAACTTTCATTATTTGCAGATGATATGATAGTATACATAAACGACACCCGAAACTCTACCAAAGAACTCCTACAGCTGATAAATACCTTCAGTGATGTGGCAGGTTACAAGATCAACTCAAAAAAATCAGTAGCCCTCCTATACACAAAGGATGGAGAAGCAGAGAGGGAAATCAGAGAAACTTCACCTTTCATGATGGCCACAAATAGCATAAAGTATCTTGGGGTAACTCTAACCAAGGAAGTGAAAGATCTATTTGACAAGAACTTTAAGACACTGAAAAAAGAAATTGAAGAGGACACCAGAAAATGGAAGGATCTCCCATGCTCTTGGATTGGGAGGATCAACATAGTAAAAATGGCAATTCTACCAAAGGCAATCTATAAATTCAATGCAATCCCCATCAAAATCCCAATAAAATTCTTCACAGACCTTGAGAGGACAATAATCAACTTTATATGGAAAAACAAAAAACACAGGATACCCAAAACAGTCCTATACAATAAAGAAACTTCTGGAGGCATTACCATCCCTGACTTCAAACTCTATTACACAGCTACAGTAATGGAAACAGCTTGGTACTGGCATAAAAACAGAGAACTTGACCAAAGGAATTGAATAGAAGACCTGGATATTAACCTACAAACCTATGAGCACCTGATTTTCGATAAAGGAGCTAAAAGTATACAATAAAAGAAAAAAAAGCATCTTCAACAAATGGTGCTGGAAAAACTGGATATCACCCTATAGAAGAATGAAAATAGATCCACATCTATCACCATGCACAAAACTCAAGTCCAAATGGATTAAAGACCTCAATATCAATCTGACCACACTGAACCTGATAGAAGAGAAAGTGGGAAGTAGACTGCAACACATGGGCACAGGAAACCATTTCCTACATATAACCCCAGTAGCACAGACAATAAAGGCAACATTGAATAAATGGGACCTCCTGAAACTGAGAAGCTTTTGTAAAGCAAAGGATACTATCATTAAGACAAAAAGGCATCCTGCTGAATGGGAGAAGATCTTCACCAACCCCGCATCAGACAAAGGTCTGATCTCCAAAATATATAAAGAACTCAAGAAACTAGACTTTAAAATTCTAGTTAACCCAATTAAAAAATGGGGTACTGCAAAAAGAGGAACATGGGATGTACTCACTCATAATCGGTTTCTAGCCATAAGTAAAAGACATTAAGCATATAATGTGCGATCCTATAGAAGTTAAATAAGAAAGTGAACCCAAAGAAAATCATATAGTCATCCGCATGGAGAGGGGGAAGTAGACAAGATTGCAGGGCAAAAAATGGGAACTTGCGGGTGAGGTGGCATGGGGCAAAGGGGAAATGGGATGAGAAATATGAGAAGGGGAGGATGGGAGGAGCTCGGGGGATTGGGATGGTTGGGATATAGGAAGGATGGATACGGGAGCAGCGAAGTATATATCCTATCTAAGGGAGCCATCTTAGGGTTGGCAAGAGACTTGACTCTAGAGGGGTTCGCAGGTGTCCAGGAATATGTCCCCAGCTGGTACCTTGGGCAACTAAGGAGAGGGAACCTGAAATGACCCTATCCTATACTGATGAATATCTTGCATATCACCTTAGAACCTTCATCTGGCGATGGATCAAGGTAGAGACAGAGTCTCAATTTGGAGCAACGGTCTGAGCTCTTAAGGTCCAAATGAGGAGCAGAAGGAGGGAGAACAAGAGCAAAAAATCAGGACCACGAGGGATGCACCCACCCACTGTGACAGTGGAACTGATTTATTAGGAGCCCACCAAGACCAGCTGGTCTGGGACTGAATAAGCATGGGTTGATTCCGGACTCTCTGAGCATGGCGGTCAACGAAGACTGATGAGAAGCCAAGGACAATGGCACTAGGTTTCAATCCTAATACATGAACTGGCTTTGTGGGAGCTTAGCCTGTTTAGAAGCTCACCTTCCTGGACGTAGATAGAAGACCTTCGTCTTCCCGCAGGGCAGAGAATTTGGACTGCTCTTCAGTATCGAGAGGGAGGGGGAATGGTGTGGGGGGAGGAGAAGAGGAGTGGGGATAGGGGGAGGGGAGTGGGGGGAGGGGGCAATATTTGGGAGGAGGGGAGGGAAATGGGAAACGGGGAGCAGGTGGAAATTTTAATTAAAAAAGAATAAAAAATAAAAAAAAAAAAAAAAAAAAAAAAAAAAAAAAAAAAAAACAACATTTGAAATGTACATGTTAACACTACCTGGTGTGATGGTGTGGTACAGGACCGTAATTCTAGCTCCTAGGAAGTGGAGACAGAAGGGTCAAGAGTTCAAGGTCATCCTCAGTTATTTTGTGTATTTAAGAGCAGTCTGATGGGCAGAAGATCTTATCTCAAAAGGTTAGGGAGTTAGCTGGCTGGCCCAGCTGGCTGGGAGGGGGAGGCGCTCACTACCAAGCCTAGCAACCCAAGTTCCACTTCTAGGACCCAGGCAGTGAAGGGAAAAAACTGAGTCCAGCAAGTTATATTTAGGAAGTGGTCTCCTGTGCCTATACGTTCAAGGCTACTTCCTGTTTTCTCATCAGCAGGGTTCAATGCTGCTGGATTTATGTTAAGGTCTTTGACTTGAGTTTTGTGCATGGGGATAGATGTGGATCTATTTGCATTCTTTTACAGGTTGACATCCAGTTGTGCCAGAACCATTTGTTGAAGATGGATTTTTTCTATTGTATAATTTTACTTTCTTTGTCAAAAATCAGGTGTTCATAGGTATATGGATCTATATCAGGGTTTTCTTTTCAATTTTATTGGTCCACCTGTTTTTATGCCAATACCAAGCTGTTTTTATTACTGTAACTCTGTAATGAAGCTTGATGTCAGGGATGGTAATTCCTCCAGAAAAAAAAAAAAAAAAAAAAAAAAACAAAAAAATGGGGTACTGAACTGAACAGAGAATTCTCAACAGAAGAAGTTCAAATGGCCAAGAGACATTTAAAGTCATGTTCAACTTCTTTAGTGATCAGGGAAATGCAAATCAAAACAACTTTGAGATCTAAAACCTGTCAGAAAGGCTAAAATCAAAAACACCAATGATAGCTTTATGCTGGAGAGGATGTTGTGTAAGGGGAACACTCATCCATTGCTGGTGGGAATGTAAACTTGTGCAACCATTTTGGAAATCAGTGTGGCAGTTTCTCAGGAAATTCGGGACCAACCTACCTCAGGATCCAGCAATTCCACTCTTGGGAATATATCCAAGACATGCCCAATCATACTACAAAATCATTTGCTCACCCATGTTCATAGCAGCATTATTTGTAATAGCAAGCACCTGAAAACAACCTAGATGCCCCTCAATGAAAGAATGGATAAACAAAGAGTGGAATATATACACATTAGAGTACTACTAAGCAGTAAAGAACAATGACATCTTGAATTTTGTATGCAAATGAATGGAAATAGAAAACACTATCCTGAGTGAGACAACCCAGACCCAAAAAGATGAATCTGGTATGTACTCACTCATTTGTGGACTCTAGCCATATACCAAGGTCATTAAACCCATAATTCACAAGCCCAGAGATGTCAAATAACAAGGTGAACCCAAAGAAAACCATATATAGATCCTCCCGGATATTGAAAGCAAGCAAGATTTCCTGGCAAAAGCTGTGAGCATGGGGGTGGGGGTGAGTTTGGGAAGAAAAGGGGAGAGGGAAGGGAGAAGGGAAGGACTGGCAAGAGCTTGGGAGAGTGGGAGGGTGGAGATAGAAGAAGGGTGGATATAGGAGCAGGGAAGAAGGTATCTACAGCAAGGGATCCATTTTAGGGTTGGCAAGAGACTTGGCTCTAGAGGGGATCCTACATGTCCACGGGATGTCTCCACCTAGGTCCTTGGACAGCAGAGGAAAAGGGCCTGAACTGTCCTTGCCCCACTATCATGCTGATTATTATCTCAACCACCATAGAATATTTGTACGGTGACAGATGGAGATAGAGACAGAGACCCTCATCAGAGCAACAGACTGAGCTCCCAAGGTCCAGTTGAAAGGCAGAAGGAGGGAGAAGATGAGCAAAGAAGTCAGGACCGCAAGGGGTTGGTCTACCAACTGAGGCAGTGTGCCTCTTCTAATGGGAGTTCACCAAATCCAACTGGACCGAGTCTGAATGAGCATGTGATCAAACCAGACTCTCTGATTATGGCTGACAATGGAGGTTGACTAAGAAGCCATTGATAAAGGCACATGGACTTGTTTTGTTCTGGCTTTATGGGACCCTAGTCTATATGGATGCACAACTCCCTAGGCCTGGATATAAGGGGGAGGGCCTTGGACTTCCCACAGGGCAGGATTCCTGGCCCTTTTTCAAGCAGGGTGGGAGAGGCAGGAGGGGGTGTGGGGGAGTGGGAGGGGATTGGGAGGAGGGAAGGAAGTGTAAATAATTGAATGGAAAAATAAAAATTTAAAAACATAACTTCATGAAGATGATAGAGGTCCTTAAAGGAAAAATAAAAAAATCCTTAAAGACGTAGAAGAAAAGAAAGAAATTGGAGGAAATCAACAAATTCCTTAAAGAAAGTAAAGAAAGCCAAAAAGATCCCCCCACACACACAAAAGAACCAAAGCCCCACAATCAAACAAGTGAAGCAAATGGTTCAAGACTTGAAAACTGAAATAGAAGCAATAAAGAAAATACAAATCGAGGTAATTCTGGAAATGGTAAATCTGGGTAAAAGTTCAGGACTGTAGATAGATGTAAGCATAACCAACAGAGTGCAAGAGATGGAAGAGAGAATCTCAGGTGTTGAAGATACTATTGTTGGGGGGAGCTGCGGGCTGTGTCCCTGCCGCCCCAGCTCCTGGTCGCCTAGCTAACTTATGCCCCAAAATAACAACACACAAACTGTATTCATTTAAACACTGCTTGGCCCATTTCTATTCATGTGTGTAGCACCCCAAGGTGCACTTACCAGGAAGATTCTAGCCTACATCCATCCTGGGTCAGAGCTTCATCGCATCTGCTCTGGAGAGGAGAGCATGGCGTCTGTCTCTCAGAGGAGCTGCCCTGCATCTGAGCTCACTTCCTCTTCCTTCCAGCATTCTGTTCTGTTTACTCCACCCACCTATGTTCTAACCTATGAGGGCCAAGCAGTTTCTTTATTTTTAACCAATGACCTTCCTCCATCATACTATAGCAGAAATAGATTCATTGATAAAATAACATTAAATTACAAATGTTGAAGATACTATAAAGGAAATAGATTCATTAGTCAAAGAAAATGTTAAAGTCAAGGAATTCTTGACACAACATATTTAAAAAATCTGGGACACCATGAAAATACCAAACCTAAGAATAATAGGGGTAGAAGGAGAAGTCCAGCTCAAAGGCACAGAAAATATATTCAAAAAAATCAATGAAGAAAACTTGCCCAACCGAAAGAAGGACATGCCTATCAATATACAAGAAGGTTACTTAACACCAAATAGACTGTACCAAAAAAATGTCCCCTCGCAATATAATAATCAAAATACAAAATATACAGTATAAAGAAAAAATATTAAGAGCTGTGATGAAAAATGATCAAGTAACATATAAAGGCAGACCTATCAGAATTACATTCAACTTCTCAATAGAAACTCTTAAAGCCAGAATGTCTTAGATAGATGTTCTGCAAACACAAAGAGATCATAGATGGCAGCCCAAACTACTATACCCATCAATACTTTCAGTCCCCATAGATGGAAAAAACAAGATATTCTATGACAAACCAGATTAAACACTACCTCTCCACAAATCTACCCTTTCAGAAAGTATTAGAGAGAAAATTCCAAGCCAGGAACGTGAGCTACATTGAACTAAATGTAGAGAAACTCAAGTTGATTCCACTAAAATCATGGTTGTCCATTCTATCCATATCTATTGAATATAGTACTTGAAGTTATAGCTAGAGGAATAAGACCAAAAAGGAGATCAAGTGGATACAAATTGGAAAGGAACAAGGCAAACTTCCACTATTTGCAAATATTCAGTAGCCCTCCTATATACAGACAATAATTTGAATGAGAAAGAAATCAGAGAAATATCACCATTCACAATCACCACAAACAACATAAAATATTTTGGGGTAACTCTAACTAAACAAGTGAAAAACCTATATTATGAAAACTTTACGTGTTTGAGGAAATAAATTGAATTAGATATTAGAAAATGGAAAGATCTCCTATGATCTTGGATAGGGAGAATCTATATGCTAAAAATGTCAAGCTTACCAAAGGCTATCAATAGATTCAATGCAGTCCCCATCAAAATTCCAGTACATTTCTTTGCAGACAAAGAAATTATTCAAATTTGTATGGAAAAACAAAAAGAAAGACAGGGAATATTTCAAACAATACTGTACAATGGAGAGACTTCGAGAGGCATAACCATTCCTGACTTTAAGCTGTACTATAGAGCTATAGTAATGAAAATATCTTGGTATTTGCACAAAAGCCGGCAGGTGGATTAATGGAATTGAATCATACTAAGCCACAAACATATGCTCACCTGAAGGGGAGGATGGGGGGGGAACCTGGAGGAATGGGATGGTTGGGATAAAGGAAGGGTGGATATGGGAGCAGAGAAATGTATATCCTAATTAAGGGAGCCATCTTAGGGTTGGCAAGAGACTTGACTCTAGAGGGGCTCGCAGGTGTCCAGGGAGATGTCCCCAGCTAGTACCTTGGGCAACTGAGGAGAGGGAACCTGAAATGACCCTATCCTATAGCCATACTGATGAATATCTTGCATATCACCATAGAACCTTCATTTGGCAATGGATCGAGATAGAGACAGAGACCCACATTGGAGCACCGGACTGAGCTCTTAAGGTCCAAATGAGGAGCACAAGGAGGGAGAACATGAGCAAGGAAGTCAGGACCACGAGGGGTGCACCCACCCACTGTGACAGTGGAACTGATCTATTGGGAGCCCACCAAGGCCAGCTGGACTGGGACTGAATAAGCATGGGATGAAACCGGACTCTCTGAACATGGCGGAAAATGAAGGCTGATGAGAGCCAAGGACAATGGCACTAGGTTTCGATCCTAATGCATGAACTGGCTTTGTGGGAGCCTAGCCTGTTTGGAGGCTCACTTTCCTGGACCTGGATAGAAGTGGGAGGACCTTGGACTTCCTGCAGGGCAGGGAATCTGGGCTGTTCTTCAGTCTCCAGAGGGAAGGGGAATGGAGTGGGGGGGAGGAGTGAGGAGTGGGGAGAGGGGGAGGGGTGAGGAGTGGGGAGAGGGGGAGGGATGAGGAGTGGAAAGAGGGGGAGGGGAGTGGGGAAAGGGGGAGGGAAATAGGAAATGGGGAGGAGGCGGAAATTTTTTTCAACAACTAAAAAAAAATTTTAAAAAATTAAAAAAAATTTAAAGAATAAAAGAAAAAAACATATGCTCACCTAATTTTTGACAAAGAAGGTAAAATTATACAATGGTAAAAAGAAAGCATCTTCAATAAATGGTTCTGGCATAACTGGATTCCAACATGTTGGAGAATGCAAATATATACTTATTTATTGCCATGCACAAAACTCAAGTCCAAATGGATCAAAGATTACAACATAATGTAGCCTCACGGAACCTCGTAAAAGAGAAACTGGGAAGTAGCTTTTGAATGTATTGCAACATGAAACTACTTTCTGATTATAATACCAGTAGCACAGACACTGAGAGCAACAATAAATTAATCAGACTTGCTGAAACCAAGAAGCTTTTGTAAGGTAAAGGACACAGTCAATAAGACAAAATGGCAGCCTATGGAATGGGAAAATTTTTCTCCTACCCCACATCTGAAAGAGGACTAATCTCTAAAATACTTAAAGAACTCAAAGAACTAGACATCAAAATACCAAATAATTCAATCAAAAAATTGGGTACAGACCTAAGCAGAAGTCTCAACAGAGGAATCCTAAAGAACCAAAAGGCACTTAAGGAATTAATCAACATCATTAGCCATCAGGGATATGTAAATCAAAACAATTCTGAGATACCATCTTGCACTTCTCAGAATGACTAAAATCAAAAACACTAATGAAATAGTCAGACTCTGGAGAAAATGTGGATACCCCTCAACCGAAGAATGGATAACGAAATTGTGGTACATATACACAATTGAGTACTACTCCACAGCAGTAAACAAAACTCAACAACTAAACAGTGACATCTTGACATTTGCAGATAAATGAATGAAAAGAAAGAAAAATGCCTTCTTGAGTTAGGTAACCCAGATACAGACAGACAAACACAGTATGTACTCACTCATAATTGGATTTTAACATAAAGCAGAGGACAACCAGCCTACAGTCTACAACCCCAGAGAATTCAGGAACAAGAAGGCCCCAAGAGAGACATACATGAGTCTCCTTGGAAAGGCAAAATACACAAGATCTCCTGAGTGAATTGGAAGTTTGTGCAGGAGGGTTAAAGGTGTAAGGACAGTGTAGAGGGGGAAAGAGGACAGAGAGAGGAGAATATGAAGGATCAGGAAGATTGAGCTGAGGAAAGGACAGAGAAGAAGAGAAAGAAAAAGAGATGTCTTCAAAGAGGGATGGGTTAAAAACAAACCTGGCATTAGGGAAATTC
Source organism: Chionomys nivalis (assembly GCF_950005125.1). Taxonomy (NCBI): domain Eukaryota; kingdom Metazoa; phylum Chordata; class Mammalia; order Rodentia; family Cricetidae; genus Chionomys; species Chionomys nivalis. The sequence continues at coordinate 80,918,206 of NC_080088.1, read as the reverse complement.
CCAGGAATCTACAAGGATGACTTCAGTTAAGAATCTAACCAACAGTGAAGAGGATGCCTCAACTGTTTCCCCCAATTATCAGATTGATGACTACCTTTATTGTTATCATAGAACCTACATCCAGTAACTGGTGGAAGCAGATGCAGAGATCCACAACAAAGCACTGGGCCAAGCTCCTGAAATCTAGTTGTAGAGACAGGGGATAAATACCATGAGCAAAGAGGTCAAGACCATGATGGGGAAACTCACAGAAACAGCTAACCTGAACTAGTGGGAGCTCACTGACTCTAGACTGATAAGTGGGGAACCTACACATGACTGAAGTAGGCCCTCCAAATGTGGGTGACAGTTATATGGCATGGGTAGTTTGTGGAACTACTAACATTGGAAACCGTATTTATCCCTAGTGCATGAAGTAGCTTTTTGGACCCTGTTCCCTATGGAGGAATACCTTGCTCAGCCTAGTCACGGGGGGAAGGTCTTGGTCCTGCCTCAAATGAAGCAACAGACTTTGATTAGTCCCCATGGGAGGCCTTCTCCGAGGAGTAGATGGAGGTGGGGTGTGAGAATTAGGGGGGGGAGTGAGAGGAGGGAAGGGAGGGGGAACTGAGTTTGGTATATAAAATAAGATTGTTTTAAAAATAAAAATAATTCTAATACTAAAAAAATGGAAAAACAGAAAGAAGAATATACAAACCCAGGTGATGGTAATACATTATAAAATCAAAGTAGATATCAATGAAATGGCAAAAAAGAAAACAATAGGAAGAATTAGCTAACCTAATATCTGACTCTTTGATGAGATAAACCATAAGGACAGACACTTGGCTCAAGTAACCTAAAGAAAGAAACAGAGGACTTAATTTAAAAGAATCATAAATGGCAAAAAAAGAAACATTACAGCAAATATGAAAGAAGCTCAGAATATTGTTAGAAAATATTTATTTATTTTGTAAAAAAGAAAGCAAAACATATTTTTTATTTTACATACCAATTCCAGTTCCCACTCCCTCTCCTCCTCCCATTCCTTCTACCTTCTCCTTCACGAGACCCTCCATCAGCTCCCCAGCGAGGGTAAGGCATATTACTCTGAGGAAGTACCAAGGCCCTCTCCACTATATCCAGGCTGAGCAAGGTATCCATCCAAAAAGAATGGATTCCAAAAACCCAGAATGAGCAGTAGGAAAAAATTCTAGTGCCACTGACAGTGGCCCCATAGTCTGCCCCAGTTATACAACTGTAACCCACATTCTGAGGGTCTAGCTTGGTCCTATGTTGGTTCCTTCACTGTCCAGCTGGAGTTGGTGAGCTCCCATTAGCTGTGGTAAACTTTTTCAGTGGCTATCCTCATCATGGTCTTGATCTCTTTGTTCATCATGGTCTTGATCTCTTTGTTCATATTCTCACTCCTTCCACTATTTAATTGGAGTTTGGGAGATCAGCCCAGTGCTTCACTGTAGGCAGGGAATGCTCTTTTCTTTCCCGGATGCCCAGACCCAAATAATCACACAGAAACTATATTAATTACAACACTTCTTTGCCAATGACTTGGGCATATTTCTAGCTTGCTCTTACATCTTGAATTAACCCATTTCTATTAACCTGTGTATAGCTATAAGATGCGTGGTTTACTGGTAAGGTTCTCTGGTGTCTGTCTTCTTTGGCAACTACATGACATCTCTCTGACTCTGCCTTCTTTCTCACAGCATTCAGTTTAGTTTTCCAGCCTAGCTTTATTCTCCCTTCACAAGCCAAAGCAATTTCTTTATTAACCAATGATAATAAAACACATTCATGAATGCAGAGGGGTATCCCACATTATCTTCCCTTTCCTGACTAAATAAAAAGGAATATTTTAACTTTAGCATAGAAAAATTAGATATAACTAAACATGTTTAAAGCAAGAATTATAGTAACAGTAGTAATATATACTTTATCTTTTATCATAACTAAAGCAAACTATAACTATAACCACCTCTCTGCCCTCCATCAAAGACACCAGAAGGATATAATATTACCTAAGTAAACAGAAAGTAAGCAACTTCCACAAACTCTAGAATTGAAAAAGACATATTGCTGTCTGGACAGTCAACCAAAGTTCCTATTTAACATTGACTAATCCATCTTTAGCCTACAGGCCCATAGTATCTGGCAGACTTTTCCATGAAACATGAAATTTCAAAGACAGTTCCACCTATATTGGCAGTTTGTCAGTCACCTTCTTCTCTGTCCTGTAGAATGTCTGGCAGATTCTTTAATGAAGCAGTACTCTGCTGCAGGTCTCTGCCCCTGTCAACATCAGTTGCTAAATTAAGGTGCTATGGTGACATTTAAGATAGTCATCAATCTGACTACAAGGCAAGGTCAGTTCAGGCACCCTCTCCACTATTGCTTAGGGTCTTAGCTGGGGTCATCCTTGTGGATTCCTGGGAATTTCTCTAGTGCCAGATTATTTGCTATCTACATATTGGCTCCCTCAACAAAAATAGCTCTTTCCTTGCTTTCTGTCTCTGTTTTTCCCCCATCCTGACTATTCTATTACCTAAATTATTCTCCCCTTTCTTCTTCTCCTCTTCTCCTCCCCTTCTTCCTTCCCTTCTTTCCCCATCCCCATGCTTCCATTTTTTTCCAGGAGATCTTGGTAAGAGAATATTTTAAAAAAGAAAAGAAAATGTGTATTTTAGTAAGTGTGTAAACCTTCATGAAATGGATAAGTTTCTACCTTTGGCCATGCCATAAAAATTAAAACATTAAGTCAAGAAGCTAAACAAACCCATAACACACAGGAGATTGAACTAGTAACAAAAGTCTTCCAGCTATATAAATATTAGGACCTCATGAATTCAGAGCAGAATTTCACCAGAGATTCAAAGAAGATGTGCAGTCAATCCTACTTAAAATATTAAAATAATAGAAAGAGAAGAATAATTTCTAAGTTCCATTAGAAAGCCGTTTCATCCTAATACCAAAACCAGGTACTGACACAACAAAAAAGAAAACCATGCACCATTATTTCTTATAAATGTAGGCTCATAAAACTCAATAAAATTCTTGCAAATAGAATACAGATTTACAACAGAACTATTGTATAATACGACTAAAGTGGCTTTTTTTTGACATAGAGCAGTGGTTCAACATAGTTAATTCAATAAATGTAAAACCCACATAAATGGATGTATAAAATATTAGATGTTCATGTGACAAATGCATGACAAAATAAAACTGCCTTTATCATAAATTTTCTATACAATAGACAGAACATACACCAACAAAATAAACACTATATATAAGAAACTCACAGTCAACACCATTCTCAATAAAGAAAAACTTAAATCAATTCCACTTAAGTGAGGAATTAATCAGTTATATCTACCACTACCACTCCTTTTCATTAGTGTGCTCTAAATTTTAGCTGGAGCAATAAGTCAAGGCAAGTAAATTAAAGGAATAAAAATAGAGAAAGAATTCAAACTATCTCTATTTGCTGTTTATAAATACTATGCATTAGTGAATCAAAAAAGTCTACCACAAAAATTCTTCAAGTGATCAGCAAATGCAACTATGTGGCAGAATACTGAATCAACCTACATAATCAATGTCCTTTCTATATATAAAGAACAAACATAGAAAGGAGAATCTGGACACACTACCACTCACAATTCCATGAAATAAAGTACGTTAGTTAGGAATAAATCTAAGCAAGGACACAAAGGAATTTGACAAGAGAACATAAAAACTCCAAAGAAACTGGGAAATGCATAAAAAAATAAAAAGATATCCCATTTGAAGATTACAGGTAGGTAGAATTAACTTAATGAAAAATATTGCACAAAAATCTATTTATAAATTCAATAGACACTCAATCAAAAATTCTGATATTATTCTATGCAGACAGGAAAAATATTATACCAAGACTCAATACAATAAGGCAACCCAAAATAATATTGGATGAAAAAGCACCATGGTATAGGAATTACTATTCTGAATTTAAAGTTATATCACAGTGCTGTGTTAAATAATAACAACATAAACAACCACAAAATTATATGACATAGGCAGAAAATAATCTGTAGACCAATGCAGAAACATATCCAAGACCCAACTTGAGCACATGTTAGCTCAATCATTTAATACTCAGTAAGTTACACCAAAAGCATAAGTTTGAAAATGGAAAGCATTATGAAGATATTTTGTTGAAAAAACTGGAGGTCCACAAGTAGAACAATGAAGCTAAACCCACACTTATCACCTTCACAAATTCTAACTCCAAAAGGATCAAAGACCTAAGCCTGAAACCTCTAAAACTGAAACTCTTAGAATAAAACATAGGCAAAATCCTCTATGATCTAGTTTTAGTTAAAAAAAAAAACTTTAATGAATAGCCTTCATTTGCCCAAGAATTAAGGCTAAGAACAGCCAAGTAGGACTTCATGAAACTAAAAGCCTCTGCTACAGTCAAAGAAGCAATCAACTGAGTGGAGAGAAACCCCTCAGAATGGGAGACATTCTTTGCCAGGTATATATCTGACAGTGAAAATACAGAGAGCTGAAAAACAAAAAACGAAAAACAAACAAACAAACCCAAAGAGTTAAAAAGTCAAGTGTATAAGAAAAATGACCCTGGAGTGACATATACCTTTAATCTCAACCCTCAGGGGGTGGGGACAGAGGCAAGCACATCTCTGTGAGTTCGACATCAGTCTGGTCCACAAGAACTAGTTCCAGGACAGGCTCTACTGCTACAGAGAAACTCTGTCTTGAAACACGAGAGAGAGAGAGAGAGAGAGAGAGAGAGAGAGAGAGAGAGAGAGAGAGAGAGAGAGGATCCTAGGATCTGAACAGTGAATTTCCACTGAAATAAAATGGATAAGAAATATTTCAAAATATGTTGCCAACTTTAGCAATATAGAAACATGAATAAAAACAACATTCAGATTTTTCATCCTACCTGAGCCAAAACAGCAAAGATCCACAGAACAGCCAAGAAGTGTTTGAGTTGACCCAGAGGAAAAGGAAACACTATTTAACTTATGCTGGGCCTGTAACTGGTTTAGATAGACACTTTGGAAATCAGAATGGGGAATTTCATAAAGCTAAAATTAATTCTGTCATATGACCACTCCTTGGCATATGTTCATATGACATGCCATCGTATTCCACAGGTATTTGCTTTGCATGTGCAATGCTGCTTTGGTTCACAGTATTTAGGAAATAGAAAAAACCTAAGTGATCTGGTTCTGACAAGTGGGTAATAAAATTGTTATACATATATACCATTGAATACCATTTATCTGTAAAGGTAAATGAAATCATAAACTTTATGGGTAGGTGGGTGGAACCAGAAAAGATCATGAAAAATTGAGTCATGAAAGCCCAACACAGAAAGACAAATGTCACATGTACTTTCTTATCTGAGGTGCCTAGCTCCAAATATTCAGGTGTGAGTTCATGTCCTAGAGAAACTGCAGAGGATAGGAAAATAAGCAGGACAACTTCAGGAGCTGGAGGAACAACAGAATGGGATAGTGGGGAACAAATAACATGAAACAGGAAAGGCAAAAGATGGAGATTCTAAATATAGAGGGAAGAGGCAGATAAATACAATTGAAGTGAGTAAGAGAGTGAAATAACAATAAGGATGTCTGGAGAGTATATATGTGACCTGAAAGGAAAAATGGGACAGGGGTGAAAGGCATGCAAATAAAGAAGAATGGAGGTGTTAAATCATCAATAAAAATGTCTAAGAACCCACAAAGAATCATAATATCACCATTTCCTGAAAATCACACCTAGAATAGAGTTAATCCTCTTTACACCTTACATATAGTTTTAGTAAACTTTTCTTTTCTGGGCTTTTCCTTTCAAGAGCAGACGACATATACAAATCCAGTAGCAGACATGAGAAGCTTTCTTTAAAGGTGTTGGCTAGGGTTGATAAAGGGACAACCAAAGCCTATAGCCTATTGCTATTGCCTTTGTTTATCCTCCAGAGTTGAAAAGTGAGTCCCTATTGCTGAACACAGCATGGACTTCAGAACTAGTGTCCAGAGACCCTTGAGGTAGCTCTGCTATAAATGTCCTGTCCCTGAGGATTAGCTTTCAAGATTCCGGAAGACATCATGTAAGCTTTCAAAAGATGGAGACAATAAACAGTGCTATTCTTCTATGATAACTATGAACCATATCAATGACCAGCATAACACAAAGCCCTAAAGGTACAGTAGTGGCAGGCATACCTTGACAGTAATCAGCAGCTCTGTAAATTGGACTCAAGACTCACTGAACAATAAGGAAACCATTCCTCTGACCAAAACATAAGTACTTGGTGCTAGTGAAGTCATGGTTATTGGGGGAGAATCTACAACCACTATTTTACTAAACCAGCATAATCTCTAACAACAATATGTAAACATTTATCCTGATACCCACAGATAGTTGTAATCTTCACCATCTAGCAAGAAAATTTCTCTTTACAACATATGACAATATTACATTTCAGACAAAATGCAGAGATGTAGAGGGCATCTCCTTTAGATAAATCTGCAAAGCCATTCCAAAATCAAAGGCTCAGTGAACATTACAGACTAGGGGTTAGAAGAATGATAAGAATTAGAGGCTCAGGGTATTTCCTGTGAGATTGTATTTCCTAATAATATCAGAGGCTAAACTGTTAAGTCCTACCAACATGACTGCCTAAGTATGTGAACCTGAGCAGAGACAGCAGCAACATACTTGCCATGTGGTCAGGAGAATAACCCCAAGGACCCAACCCTTCACAAAAATCAGGATGCAACTAAGAAATGTTGAGAGGGGGATAAATGGTTTTCCCATGAGAAGAGCACACTAATTGGTCATCAATAACAAAATGGTAAGCCCTAGAAACATGTATGCAAGTAATGTCATATAAAATAATCCAGCTATATTTAGCATATATATTTAGTACAAGCATATATATATATATATATATATACACATATATATGTATACAATCTGCAAAAAGAGTGCATAATTGTGAAAGCAAGCAATGAGGATATATGGGATGTTTCACATTGAGGAAAAGGAAAGAGAAATGCAACTACATCACAATTTCAAGATTAAAAGAACAGGAAACACAACATAATGTTTGATGTAGCAAATACTCCAAGAATAAGGGCAGGTATTAGTATGATAATACTTCTTTTGAGAAAAGAGCTTACCATGTAATCTTGATGACTGGAGTGTGACCACTAAATACATGTCAAGGTCAAAGAAAATGACAGAGCTCCACAATGAGGTCTTTTCACTTCCACATGCAAGCTGGGGCACACACACACACACACACACGATCACTCACACATAAAGCAATATGTACACAGTAATATGAAAAAACAGTTATTTTTAATAATCTTTTCTTTGCCTGAATATATCTAAAAGTAATTATATATTTCAAATTATCCTACCAATACAATGGTGAGAGTCACATAGCATTCTGCAAAGAATTTAGTTATGATAACATTAGCTTTTAGAAAATTAATGAATATTAACCTCTCCCTTTCAGTTGTTGAGGTATTCTATTTTTTTACATTCTATTTTTTTACATAGTTGCTAAAGTGTTGGTGTTATTGAAGTCAATAAGAGTAGATTGTCATCATTAATTGAATTTTGTATTTTACTTTCCCAAATTTTCTTTATAATATCTTTCATTATTCAAATTGAAATATAATTACCTCATTACCCTTCTAATTATTCTCTAATCTCTGTCCTGGACCCAAGTTGGTCTTGTTTTCTATTATATTTATTCCTCTTTATTATTATTTGTTGATTTGCACATGAATGTGTGTGTGTGTATTATTAAATATCACCTGTTCAGACCATATAATATTAGCTGTGTATATGATCTCAGGGCTGCCAACAACACTGGACAAAGATCTACAGGCAATTGTACCTTCCCTTACAAAGACTTGTTTGTCATACTGTTTGATTTTCCAAATGATAATTATTAGTGTAGTAAACTTAATTCTATGTGTGGTACATTTAGAAAATAGTCCCACATGAAATTATCCTGGGTGTACCTTCAGCTAATAATCATTGATAAGTTCAGAAAATAATAACTGGATTTATTTATTCAAGAAATACAGTGTTAGTATGGTCATACGCACAACTCACACAGCCTGGGCAATCAACAGCAAGTATCACTTCAATAGCTGAGATGAAACTACCATATAATAAAAGGCATTTTTTTTGAAGTAGTGATGTAGAGAACACAATAACTTGAGTGCTGCCACTCAGATTTTCACACATTGGTGCATCAGCAGTGATTACTAGTGAATGTGTGGATGAGTGAAAGAGACATGGAGAACAGTGCTGCACGATGACACCATCGTTCCTTATTAGCTTTCTTCTTCTACTTATGCAGTTTGAGGAAATGGATTAATTTTCTACCTGTCTGGTTGGAAATGTGCCCTTCTGGACAAACCATACAAGAAAAACAGCATATCGGTCTTTCTTCCTCTAGAATTTTCCAGAAACCTGGAACACAGCTCTGTGTACATACAGATTGAGGACTCTGAAGACAAAACAGAAAACCTGGTCATAAACTTGCATATCAGTCACAGGTTTAAACTATTTTTAAGCTAAATAATTTAAACTGCAAGTATACTATGAAAGTTGTACATATTTACGAGGTACTGTGTAATTTTCTTATAGGAGAATAGTGTGTAGAGTTGAAGTTAGGACACTTCCCATTGGTAAATGTTCAAAGTTTCTTTAAGGTGACAAACTATGACTCACTTATGCTAGCTTTTTTAAAATGTGTAGAACATCCATATATCCTCTCCTGTGAGACAGCAAGCTGGAACTTCTACTTTGTGTGAATTATGCAACAGTTGAATTGTCAGAGATACAGAAAGATACCCTGTCACTCTTTTTTAAAACAGTTTTTAGTTTTTAATGAACTTGTAAACAAAAATCTCTCATTTCAAAATAAGAACAAAATCCTAGATCATATAGATGTTTACAGTGATTACATTTATCTAAGCAACACACATACATGTTCAGTTGTAAGACAGTAACTAAATTTGTGACAAATATGCTTTTATAATAGCAAGAACATTATAGAGTTAATGCAGAGTCCTAAGGATAATCTAGTAGTCGCTATGTTTTTTTTTTCTTAAGTCTTCACTTTAGATGCTGTTATTTCTAGCACAGGTAAGCAGGCAGAGTCTTTCAAATGTTCAAACACTGGAATCTTTGGTCGCTACCATATCAGCTGGCTTGCAAACAAGAAGCCAGCCTTTTAAAGAATATTTTACCCAGCAATCTTGTCTACTTTCAATATCCAGGAGGATAACTATATGCTTTTCTTTGGGTTCACCTTCTTATTTAGCTTTTCTAGGATTGCGAATTATAGGCTCAATGTCCTATATTTATGGCTAAAAACCAATTATGAGTGAGTACATCCCATGCTCATCTTTTTGGGTCTGGGTTACCTCACTCAGGATAGTGTTTTCTATTTCCATCCATTTGCATGCAAAATTCAAGAAGTCATTGTTTTTTACCGCTGAGTAGTACTCTAATATGTATATATTCAACACTTTCTTCATCCATTCTTCCATTGAAGGACATCTAGGTTGTTTCCAGGTTCTGGCTATTACAAATAATGCTGCTATGAACATAGTTGAACAAATACTTTTGTAGTATGGTAGGGCATCTCTTGGGTGTATTCCCAAGAGTGGTATTGCTGGGTCCTGGGGTAGGTTGATCCCAAATTTCCTGAGACCGCCACACTGCTTTCCATAGTGGTTGCACAAGTTTGCATTCCCACCAGCAATGGATGAGTGTGCCTTTTACTTCGCATCCTCTCCAGCAAAGGCTATCATTGGTGTTTTCGATTTTAGCCATTCTGACAGGTGTAAGATGATATCTCAAAGTTGTTTTGATTTGCATTTCCCTGATCACTAAGGAGGTTGAGCATGACCTTAAGTGTCTTTTGGCCATTTGAACTTCTTCTGTTGAGAATTCTTTGTTCAGTTCAGTGCCCCATTTTTTAATTGGGTTAATTACCATTTTAAAGTCTAGTTTCTTGAGTTCTTTATATATTTTGGAGATCAGACCTTTGTCTATTGCAGGGTTGGTGAAGATCTTCTCCCAGTCAGTGGGTTGCCTTTTTGTCTTAGTGACAGTGTCCTTTGCTTTACAGAATCTTCTCAGTTTCAGGAGGTCCCATTTATTCAATGTTGCCCTTAATGTCTGTGCTGCTGGGGTTATATGTAGGAAGTGGTCTCCTGTGCCCATATGCTTTCTCTTCTATCAGGTTCAGTGTGTTCAGACTGATATTGAGGTCTTTAATCCATTTGGACTTGAGTTTTGTTCATGATGATAGATATGGATCTATTTTCATTCTTCTACAGGTTGACAACCTGGATATTGGAAGTAGGCAAGATTGCTGTGACAAATTGGCAACTGGGGGTGGGGTGGGATGGGGGAAAGGGGAGATGGGGATAGACAAGTGAGAAGGGGAGGATGGGGAGAGCTTGGGGGAATGGGATGGTTGGGATAATGGAAGGATGGATATGGGAGCAGGCAAGTATATATCCTAATTAAGGGAGCCATTTTAGGGTTGGCAAGAGCCTTGACTCTAGAGGGGTTCCCAGGTGTCTAGAGAGATGTCCCCAACTAGGTCCTTGGGCAGCTGAGGAGAGAGAGCCTTGAAATGGCCCAATCCTATAGCCATACTAATGCATATCTTGCATATCACCATAGAACCTTCATCTGGTGATAGATGGAGATAGAGACAGAGACCCACATTGGAGCAATGGACTGAGCTCCCAAGGTCCAAATGAGGAGCAGAAGGAAGGAGAACATGATCAAGGAAGTCAAGACCCCGAGGGGGGGGGCACCCACCCACTGAGACGGTGAGGCTGATCTATTGGGAACTCACCAAGGCCAGCTGGACTGGGACTGAAAAAGCATGGGATAAAACCAGACTCTCTGAATATGGTGAACAATGAAGGCTGCTGAGAAGCCAAGGACAATGGCACTGGGTTTTGATCCTATTGCATGTACTGGTTTTGTGGGAGCCTAGCCTGTTTTGATACTCACCTTCCTAGACCTGAATGGAAGGGTGAGGACCTTGGACTGCCCACAGGGCGGGGAACCCTGACTGCTCTTAGGACTGAAGAGGGAGGGGGAGGGGAGTGGAGCATGGGGAGAGGGGGAGGGGGAGGGAAAAAGGAGGCAGGGAGGAGGCAGAAATTTTTAATAATAATAATAAAAAGAATGTTTTAAGTTAACAACTTGCAAACCCCAGGGATGGAAAGCCCTAAGAACACACAGTTGTGAACATTCACAACCATCACAACTGGCTGAAGACTGTTCATGCCGTTCTTCTGAAAAGAGATCTCAAAAGCAGTATAGTTCAAAATAAAAGGTTTTAAACAAAAGAATTGGCATATGCACAATTTCTCCACCAATTCTTTACACCATATAAATGGTTGCCCACAACCATTGGCTAGTGTACATATGAACTAAAAGTCTAGTTTGGGGAGAAACAAAACTCCTCCAATCATCTGTTCTGCTGCTTCTCTTCCTCAATTCTTTTGGTTCTGTCTTTTGCTTCCCTAGCTTGTGGTCAAAACCATTCCCTCTGATTCACATTTCGCATGAAAGAGTGTTTGGCCATTGATGGCTATCACAGCTTCTGCTGGCTCCACACGTATTGATACTCTATAGACACTGAAACACTATCCATTACTGTGACTTTTACCCTTGACTCCTAATGCTCAGAATAATGCCATGTTCTTTTCTTTGAAATGTTAGTGATAATATTGCTTAGCATTTTCTTCAATTGTCTTATTTAACCACATTAATCATACTAACCACTATACTTCTATCACAACTTTAGTTTATTAATATTTTTAATTTTTGTATATTCAAGCATATGTTTCTATTCTTCCCTTAGACATGTGTCTTGCCATGATTTAGACACAGTTTCTGTCTCATAAATATCTATGTATTAATAGGTATGTGGGGCTAGAGATCTGGCTCAGTAGTTACGAATCTATATATGTTCCACAGAGAAACCTGAGTTCAGCTCCCAGCGCACAAATTAAGTAGCTCATAAAAATCACTTATGAAGATGATTTGTAAAAAAAAATCCATAATTTCTTCTTTATGAAAACTATGGACATGTTATCTTAAAAGGATGGATTTAATGGGGTGGTGATGGCATATGTCTTTAATCTCAGCACTTATGAGACAGAGGCAGGTGGATCTCTGTGAGTTTGAGATCAGCCTGTTCTACAAGAGCTAGTTCCAAAACCGGCTCCAAAGCTACAGAGAAACCCTGTTTTGAAAACAAAAACAGCAAAAGAGGGCTGTATTGAGCATCATCATGCATATATAAAAATGTGTATAAGTATACACATGATTGTGTGCCCATGTGTGTGACTTCACACAGAAACACCCAGACACATACCTCTCTATATAGCACTTACTGCTGTCTAGACCAGCTTCAAGAAGCACAAGTCTTTGAAGGAATCCATGGAGTCAGTGATGTTAACCTTTTCTATCTGAGAGGGGTTAGGGAAAAAGGCACTCACAAGCTCTCTTGATGTTTTTCTTCTTTATTCCTTCTCTTATTTATTGTTTTTCTTAATTTTCTCTCTCCTATCTCATGTTGTTTTACAGAACTTATATCCCAACAGAATCTTCCAGGCAGTGCAAGAATCAAGACAGTTACATTCCACTTTTTAAGTGAATGGTTATAGGTAAAACATACTTTTCATCTCCCTCACATGATTGAACATTTTATGTATTACAGAGAAAAAGCAAATCATCCCAAGAACCCACATACATTCATACTCAAGCAACTTGTTACAGATTAAGCAGGCAGAAACCAAGGTGTTTTAGTCAGGTCTTTTACTATCAGGCTGTATTTTGTAGTTACAAATAGAGGGCCAATTACTTTATTACTTATCTTGAAAAAAATTTTATAAGAAATCTTAAAGAAATTAGAAATGAAAACTTATAGAGGGGGCTGGAGAGATGGCTCAGGGGTTAAGAGCATTGTCTGCTATTCCAAAGGTCTTGAGTTCAATTCCCAGCAACCACATGGTGGCTCACAACCATCTGTAATGAGATCGGGTGCCCTCTTCTGGCCTGCAGAGATAATTGTATACTAAATAAATAAATATTAAAAAAAACTTATAGATATAAAAAAGAATCAGTCAGCTCTACCTAAACTCTTTAGGATATATAAAGATGTTGGAATAATGTTTTTGCATCAGTACATTGAGGACAGAAATGTGTATAAGTAATTCATAACCATCACCTTTGGTCATCAACAAAACCTAAAAAGTAGAGTATGTCAGCCAGTAATAATTGGGTTGCTTTGTTCTTGCTCCCTGACATTAAAGAGTTCCACATTCAACTATTCCACTGTGTGCCTTTCAAAAACTTTAAATTGTCATCTTGGGGTTTTTACCTCAAAGTTATTAACAAAAAAATCTTAATCTAACTTTATTATTTTTAAAGCTTTGTTTCAGCTGTGATGCACTTCAAGACCTATGAACATCTCCCAATATTAAGGTTAAAATTATTTAAACTACCTGGGCTATTGGGACTCAATTGCTAGTCACTAACATGAACTACAATCCGTGCAGCTCCTTAGGTGAGACTCACAGACCCTGGCTGTGAAACATATCCTTGTATTTATTTTAATTCATCAAAACTCTGTATAAGTTATTATTATTATTATTATTATTATTATTATTATTATTATTATTATCACATTAGACAGTAAAGCTTAGGGAGGGGTAATCTTCTTGACAGTCCACAGGTAAAAGTGCCCACTAGAACAGGTGGTTTCCAAAAAATAAACACACTATATTACAGGCAGTAGAGATTTCTTACATCTGCTCACATCATGCTAGATACCAGAGAAAGAGTAGCAGCAAACATGTATATGCATAGCAGAAGTAAAAGTCATTTCAGTGTCTGTAGTCCCATGGCCTTGCCTAAATGAGATTGGCCCATCAGAGGATTCACTTCTGGTGAACTGACACCTGGAACTTCAACTGAAACTCTCTGCTCCTCTGGCATGGGCAATGGCAAGTTACAAATAGTGACTTATTCATTTATTGCAACATGAATGAACACACACAAATTCAAATTCAATTCAAACTAATAACCACAGGAATTAGTTAAAAATATGTGAGTGCTTGTATGTCTATGTACAGGTACATATACAAGTATATGCATAAATACCAAGGTCAAACTCAAAAGACTGATTTAATTCTAAACTAAAGACATGAAATAGATCTAAAGAGATGGGTCAGTATTTAATATGCTTGCCACATAAGTATGAGGTCCTGAATTTGCTCATACAGAAGGGTAGTATAGAAAATTTAGGCACAGAACTTTATGGCTATAATCTCAATATGGTGGTCATAAAGATAGGGAGAAAGCACGGGGCACACTTCTCCAGAGTACAGTTAAATCAGAGATCAGGGAGCTCAGTTACAGATTCTGTTTATAATAAAATGGAGAAAAACGGAGGAAGGTAATCAATGCTGACTGTCCCCACAATTGACACATACACTAACATGTAAGCACATTCATACAGTACACAGCAGAACTAAGAACTTCGAATATAAACATCACTTGAAATTTCAAAGAGACATCACACAACCAATTCTCATAACTCTTCAGATACTTCTTGACATATTAATGACTGAAATTTTGCCAGACCTGATTGAAGTTGCTTGGCCATTTGATCAGAACTTCATTGATGAACAAGCCTTGATCTTGTAGACTTTTGGAGACAAACTCTCCTACTTTAACTAGAAATGAAAAATGATTAGCATTTCTCCTAATGTTTTGTATATCATAATTTTCCATATGATTCTTGCTCTCATCAAAGCAAATCTGGTCTCCAGCAGTGTTTGTAAATTGGATTTTCCTCAGAAATGGATGAAGCTGGAGAGAGAAATCATCTGGATATGAATGGTGCATACAAATTTCTCACTGATGGTCCCTAAGAGCAATCCTTTCTCTCTTCCTACTCTGACTTTCTGTATGAAGAAGCTTCATTTGAATAATTGTCTCCAAGTTCTTGCAATAAGATGAACTTTTCTCTCCATGAAATTAATGTAGGAGCAGCTGAACCCGAATATGGTACACATATGTGTGTATGATTGGGTATGTAAATATACATGTAGATATAAAGAGTATCATGATGTGATAATATTAGCAGCTGTTTATGCAAAGCTCCAAGTTCATAAAAATATATATTAAATGTACAGAAATTTTGTGTGTCTTTATACTTCAGGAAAAAGAAAATAGACCCCCTGTCTGCCTCCATTCCTTTTTGATTTAATTTGGATCACAGCATTTGACTTTCAACTTTGATATGAACAATATTGGAGACAAAATTAAAATCCAAATGTTACATGCTATAGCTAAATTTAAAAAATAATTTCTTTGTAGTTTTAGATTTGTTTAGTTTGGTTTATGAGTTTCCTTACTTCATATATGTATGTGTACTACACATGTGACTGATGGCACTGGAGGACAGAAGATGGTGCTGGATCTCCTGGAAATGGAAATAATGCAACCCTGTTATGTAGATACTAGGAACTGAAACTGGATCTTCTTAATTGCAGCAAGTATGTCTAACCACTTAGCCGTCTCTGACCCCTATATTTGTTCTAGTTTTATTTCTGTGTAATGCCTATAGGTATTTATATATATCAATGGCATCCCTGATGCCTGAAAAGGACAGAAGATAGTGTCATTTTTTTTTACTTCTGGAATTACAGACAGTTGTAAGGTATCATGGATGCTAACAAGCAAGTTTGGTTTCTCTGGAAGAGAAAGCAAGTCCTTCTTACCACTGAGTCATCCCTTCAACATGATTTAATTATATATTTAAATTAACACTGCGGGTTAATTCTTCAAATTCTGACATTCAATGTTGTGTTATTATCTAATAACCTATTTGAAAGTGAACATCAAGGATCATAAGTATAAGTGAGTCTTAAGTTTGAATAAGGGTGTCTTAAAGCCAACCATATTCACTTATTAATAGCAATGAAGGTGTGGCCTCAGTTTACCCTATCTCAGGAGTGGGTTGGAGTTGGGGGTTGGAGATGAAAAAGGGAAACTGTTGCTGGTATGTAAAATGAATTAAAAAAATTAAAAAGAAAATGTTTAGAATAATTCCCAAAGAGCTAATTAAAATAAAATAATCAAAGAAGGCAAAACAGAGTAAATAATCTCCAAAGAGCAACTACTTTCTCAGCTACTTTTGAGTTTATGGCAGACTATTTTTATTTCCCATAAGACTTTCTTCCTATACTCTTGGGTCTTTAAATGAAAATTGCATTTATATGAATTAGTCGATGTTAGAGATTGTCCCTGTGTTTCAATCTGATTATTAAACTTGCCAAATTTAATGTTACTTGCTTTTGGATATCTTACAAAATTTCACCTCATAACTAGGAAAAAATTTGTTAAAATATGTACAAATTTAATATCTTGAACTCAAAACAACCAACTCCAAAATGATGCACCATAATTACAGACACAAACACACCCATTGTAAAAGAACATCTTTCCATTTTATCTAATCTTTTAAGTATAAACTGAGAATATTCTAGCCGGGCGGTGGTGGAGCACGCCTTTAATCCTAGCACTTGGGAGGCAGAGGCAGGCGGATCTCTGTGAGTTCGAGACCAGCCTGGTCTACAAGAGCTAGTTCCAGGACAGGCTCCAAAACCACAGAGAAACCCTGTCTCGAAAAAACCAAAAAAAAAAAAAAAAAAAAGCTGAGAATATTCTGTGTGTTTGACCTCAGTGAATGACCTTCTAACAATGTAGGTTCCCAATGCTTCCCTTGCTTATTAGGTAGGCTTACCTGCCAAGGCAGAAGCCAGTCCTGGTTTGCATCTTTGTGAGGTGCTATTTCTGTTTTCTTCAAAAGCGCTTTATGGAGAGCATGGGCCACTGCATACACTGCATTCCATATGGAAAAACTGAGATCAGAAGTGACCATCACAGCAATTTTCTCTTGCTTATTCTTTAGGGATAGATTCAGTGGGCAGGGTTTTTCATTTCCAGATAGCAAAAGAGGAGGTGAGCAATAAAAATTGTTAACCCAGAATTTATGGAAGTAAAGATCACCTGGGTACTGGGATGGTGTAAGTGACTCAAGAAAGTATTTGAAGCCAGGGATATTTCTCTTCTTTGAAAATGAGAAGCTTCCTTCAAAAGAGTTCATCAACTCATTCGGCTTATTGAAATCAGATTCTAAGTAAACTAAATGGGGTTTTGCCATGATCCACACCTTTCCTCTGATTGACATGATTCCATTTTGAATGCATAAAAGCTCTAATTCATTCATATCACCATAGAATACATTTACATTAACTTGTATATATTGAATGAAATTTACCAATCCAATCACAGACAACTGAAACTTCCAATTAGTTGGGATTATTTTTGTAAAGGCCACACAAATACCTTCTGATACCATCTCTGCTTTCAAGTCTGAGAGGAACTCCTTGCCTTTCAGATCATCAGACACAAAGATACCCACCCACTTCCAGCCAAAATGCAGCAATAAAGAGATCACCCCTTGGGTAAGAGCTGTGTCTTTATGAGATATCTGGTAAAGGCATGGGAATGTATCTTTGTCACTTAGAAAAGAATCAAACATTCCATATGTGACCTAAGGAAGTAAAACAAAAAAAAAGTGATTTTGAATTTGTAGGTATTTGCAATCATCACCATTAGAAAGGAAATGCGTTCATATTCACATAAGAGAATCAGGGAACTGAATATTGGTTAGGAAAATGTCTTCTGTGTGAATAGCTTCTCTCGTTCATTTAAATATGGAATGTGGCTTTTGTCAAATACTGTGGACTCCCAAGTTACTAACAGTTATGAAGCAGCTAAGAATTGAACAGTATTCTGTTCACAAGGTATTTCAAGAACATGATAGAGTTTTATTGTTCCAATTGAAATGGAACAGAGTACTGCCTGTAGAGAAAGACTGCAGAAGTATTACTAAGTGCTTCACTCTGACCACATGACATCATCTACCCTAGGACATCTAGTGTTAGGAAAGCAAATAAAATAGTATAGATTTTGCTACTCCATTTAGAAAAGAGCATCTATAGGAACATCATCAAGTATTGTTGCCTCTTCCTTCTCTAATAATAGATATGACAAAATCATCACACAGTAACTAATGTAAAATTAAAATTTCTGAGAAAGATGGAAATTATTGTGTATATTGTTTTTCTTACATTAGGATGCAATGCATTTATGAGTTAACCAAGTTATAATAGTGTTACTTTGTCTGGTTTTCTAATCTTGATTATTACTAAGCATAGGTCTCATCTAATGTTTCCTCTGCTTGCAGTGGTGCCTGCTGATGGTTGCTTTGCTTCAGCAGTGCCAGGCAAGAGCAAATTGCGGATCTATATCTATGTAAGTAGCTCTTCTCTGTCAGTGCTATTCAGAGATCTACTTTACGGATGGAGAATTAAATTTTTTGGAACATTTTCACTAGTGATGGCCTTGAGAATTGTTCCAAATTTATTTACATGTCCTGGACTTTCTATTCCTTCTTCTGTCAGTCATTGACCACTGGATGAACTGTGAGATATTTAAACTCCAGTTGGGGCAGTTCGTTATCTGTGATGTATATTTGACTTATGAACAGCATTCAGCTTTGAGCTGCCACAACACATCTTGACAATGATTTCAGATAATGCAGAAGTGATCTAAGTGATCCTCTTAGAAAACCACAGTATTTACTGTTTATGTTTTCACCACACTTTACTGTTGATCATAGCATGACACAGGTAATTCATTTATTTCTATGTTAATCACTGGTAGTAAACTTAGACAACTATTCCATTTTCTTTTATCAGTTATCCACTTTGACTATGGACACCAACATTTTATTAACTTACTTGTGGAATTTTGTACAGCCCCAAAAGGGTTTCAATTGCAGCAGAAAATTCAGGCCTAATTCCTGCAATGATTCCAAGAGCATTGTATTGAGTTTTGAATTTGTAGTTCACGATAAACTCACTGCTTCCAGACAGCCACATCAGAGGGCCCTCTAAGGTTCTTTTGTGAGAGTCAAAGGTGTTGTACATGTGGAAACCCAAGGTCACATTGGGAAGCAGGTGAGAATCTTTATTGATCTCCTCAATGGCAAAGTAAAAGGTCAGCAAATATTGGTAGTTCTCCCATCTTTCCCTAAACAGGAAGAGCAGAAGGATGAGCACATTCAGGACATTATTCTCAGAAACTCTTTAGCAAATTCAGGAAATTTGGAGACTACAATCTCTGACATCTTCACTGACATGTAAAGCTTTGTGATAATGATATCCCAGGAACATCAAGGAATGTCTCACAAAGTCTCAGTATTTGAATTATATTTCAGTAATTGACTTATTGAAGTACATAATATAGATTTAAGTGTCACTTGTCTGTGTATTATGGCTGGTGAGTACATTGTCCTTATAAAGTTTCTATTCATGGAAACATTGGAATATGAAAGAATAACTAAGGTTTTCCTAGAAATATAAATAGGAGCTTCATATACTTTTATTTTGCAATGATTATATTTTATACTCATTTTAAAAGGCGCAATAGCTTTGAATGCACACCTAATATTAAAGTGTTTCTTTGGAAGATAAAAAGATGGCTAGGCAGTTAGCCACTCTGACTCCTCTTGTAGAAAACATGGGATAAATTCCCAGAGCCGACATAGTGGCTTAGAGTTATCTGTGGGCCCAGGTAGGAGATTCACATCTAGCATATGTGGGCATTGGGCAAGTGGCATACGCACATATATAAGAAGGGAAGCACTAAAACACATGACATAAAAATAATCATGTGGTGATATTTTGTTTGTGTTATAGCAAATGGAGCTAACTGAAGATCAGAGTGCAGAGTTAGTCACACTGTCTAGCCATAGAGGCCAGGCAGTGGTGGCACACACCTTTCATACCAGCACTGAGGAGGTAGAGGCAAATGAATCTCTGTGAATTCAAGGCCAGTCTGATCTACATGAGATAGATTCAGTCTTTCAGATAAACAGAGCCAACAGTTGGTGGCTCATACCTTTAATTCCATCACTAGGGAGGTAGAAATGGGAGGTATATGGCTGGGCAGAGACAGAAATATAAGGTGGGAGGAGACAGTAGCTTAGTATTTAGTCCAAGGTTTTGTAGAGACAGCATTCAGTCTGAAAAATAGAGACAGGATTGCCCTTTAGGTCTGAGGTAGAGGTAAGAACTAGGGACTGGCTGCTCTGCTTTTTTGTTCTTTCAGTTCTCACCCCTGATAGCTGACTCCAGGTATTTTTTCTTAGGACCAGTTAGAATTCCTGTTAAATAAATATTTTTGAAAAAGTGTCTCTGGAATTTGAGAAATTACTGAGAATTTAAGACTACTTGCTTGTTCTTGGAAAGGACCCTACTTCACATCACAGTAGCTATTTTTTGGGTTACAATAGTGTGCAACACCACTTTTAGGGGAATACATGTTCTCCTCTGACCCATGCTGAAACCAGGCACACATGTATTCACACAAACAGATAGGCAAAACACCGACAGATAGAAAATTTAAAAAAAATATTTAAGAAAATTTAGTAACTAGTAAATGAAGATGAAATGCAGATTAAGTGAGTGAGTAGTCTCCCATGTAAGCCAGTAAAAGATTCAACGTAAGTAAAAATAGAATATAAAAAAGAGAAAAAGCTCCTAAATTCATGAAGGCAGTAAAAAAGTGCTCAAAATGAGAGGAAAGAAACTTTGGAAGCAGGAAGATGGACTGAACTGTCTCACTCATGGTATTCAATGGCTGGAGTGTGGTCCTTAGTAGTGACTTTCAAAACTTGGGTTAGATGAGTGCCTGGCTAGTCCTCTACTTGAGGCAGTATAAGAGAACTCATGAGCTTCAAGTCCCCTGGTTGCTACTGCAGAAGAAATTTGGTCAAGAGATTTGTGGGCTGCAGTAAGAAATGCCTTTTGGTTACACTGTGTTAATTTGAGAACTATAGCTAGATGCTATGTTAAGAGAAAATCTGTTGTTTAAAAATTGAAAATTAACGAATATTGAGACAGTGAGAAATTAATCTTTCCCAGGGATTATCTAATACCAAGTGTTCAATAGTATAAATGTATACCTATAGATAATTGTTTACTTGGGCATAAAATATGTATAAAATATACATGTGTATAAATGCATACACATATAATTGTATACATGTGCATAAATGTATACATTTGTATAAATATATGGATATAAATATATTTGTATAAATGTTTCCATATGTAGAAATATATACAGGTATATAAATGTATGCATCTGTATAATGCATAAATGTATTGTAATCTTTTATTTATTTATTTTTTTAAAAAAATAAAGCTTGCCTAAAAATCAGAAAGGCAAAGCTAAACCACTAGAGGTCAGGCAGTGTTGGCACACAATATTAAGCCCAGGATTTGCTAGACAGAGGCAGACGAATCTCTGTAAGTTCAAGGCCACCCTGGTCTATACAAGATCAATGCAGAAACAAATCCAGGTGGTGATGGCCTACACCTTTTACTTCAGTACTAGGGAGTCATATGCCTTTAATCCAGCAATAAAGAGAATATAAAATGAGAGGAGAGAGGCTTAGTCTGTGCTTAGTGTGCTCAGTCAGCAGTCACCCAGCCTTGGTAAATGTAAGATTCTCTAACGTCTTGGCTGCTTTTCTTTACTGGTTTTCTGGTTGAACTCCAACATCTGACTCTGGATTTTGTTATTAGTGCTGCATATATGTGTGTAAATGTAAGCATGAGTATAAATACATGCATGTATATAAATATATTGAAGTGTAGAAATGTCTATGTGTATAAATGCACACATGATGTATAACTGCATGTATGAAAACTCCTAGAAAGAGCTGTCTTCAGACTAACTGATTAGAACTTCAGTGACCTGGGGAGATTGGAATGTTGCAGGTCTAGAAGCTTGTTATCTTATTCCAAGGTAACAATAGCACCCTGAAGAGCCGTTTATGGGCACCTTTGCAGGTTAACGAATCTCCTATAAGTAATAAATAAAGCCCTTTTGGAATTTAGTCTCTTAGTAGAGCACTGGCTTCTGACATCCTAAAAGCTAAATTTGGATCTAGAATAAATTCTCTTTTTTTCCTATTTGAGCTAGGGGTTGAGATCTTTTTCCTATGGCACAAAAGAAATATGCAGCACCAAACAATTGATTCAGATGGTTATATTTATTTATTTATATATATGAGCATTTTCTTCATAGCAATAATTCTAAAACAATGACTTCGAGAGGGAATGGAGTTGGGGAGACAGGATAGAGTTGGAGGTAGGATAGGAGTGCAGGAAAATTATGAACCAGAGGATCAGGCAGAAGGTAAGCTAGTCTAGGAAGGCATAAGAAAGAGACTCCAGGCATGGGCAACCACAAACCAAGCTTCTTACCAGAGAATTATCCTGGAGTTTAAATGAAACCTCTGAGCCTGAGACCAGGAGGAGGGTAAAAATACAGAAACGTGAATCTGTTGATCATTGCAGTGAAGTACATGACCTTGAGTTTCCTGCGGTCTGTGTTAGAGCCACACACAAGCCCTCTTGTCTGGTGACTAACAACCAAAATGTTTTCAAGTGTCAGGACCTGTACTGTTCTCAAGTCTTCCCAGTCTCAAACCTCTATGGAGGCACCCTCCAACTGAAATCAACCGGAGCAGTATGGCCTGGGGTTACCTCAGAGAGTGAGAGAATCCATCCAGCACTCAGAATCACAACTCAATATGTCTACAGAACTCTGATGTTCAAAGTGAGAAAATGGGTCCTATTAACACAGGCCGATCGACATCAGACCTTCATAAAATAAAGACTCAGGAACAACTTCAACCAAAGAAAGCGTAAGAGTCCACACTGTCAGTTGACCTCCCTCCATATGAACAGCTGGAATCTGCGATGACTGAGAACACACAGAATCCTTTCTCTTATACTTCATCTTCCTTTCTGTATTTTAAAATTTGATTCAAATTTTCTTCACTATATTTAATAGAGTAGGTATGTTTTCATTACATGAGACTATCTTGCATGCATAGAGTGTGCTTTTATCAAATATTCACAAACACTCACCATCCATGGATGTTAACAGGTAGGAATAAAGTTTTCATGTCAGCCTCAACTTGATTTCTCAGTGTCCTATGACTTGACTATGTGATGTTCTGTCAAACATATCCTACCATCAAATTCTGTAGGGTAACCAAGAATAGTGGAAATAGCTTGCAGTGTCTGAGTGTACATGGACAACATTCACAAATGATTTAAAACAGGTAACCTATACCTAGCATGGGTCATTGCATTTAATGGTCTATGGTATCTGTGAGAGGCATTATCCCCCAACTATAAACTAACTCCCTTTAAATGAGTTTTAGGTGTACATATTTTAGGAAATAGACTACAGTAGTATATTTCCATTAGGTTTTCTGCAAGGTTTTAATGTTAGTTATTCATCCACACACTCTCTCTACTGTGCTCTCCCATCATTCCTCACTTCACAATTTCTGTTCCAGTATTTCCAATTTCTGCTTTGTATCACATGTACTCTATTCCCCAAATAGTGAAATCTCAACTCTTTTGCACCTTTTATTTTACTGATATATATGTGTACTCCAGTTAAGTAGAGATACATGAAAATTCAAAAATAGAATCTGCATATGAGCACATTTAGCATTGTCTTATTATATCTGCATTACCTCATTTAAACTGGTAATTCTAGCTCCAATCATTGCATGCATAGTTCATAATTCTATTTGTGTTTTCAGATGAATAAAATTTAATTGTATACATGCATCGCAGTTTCAATATCCATTCATCAGTTGGTGGACATTTAGGCATATTCAATTTCAAAGCTATTGTGAATAGAACGACAATGAAAATGATCAAGAATTTTTATAGTTTTTTACCGCTGAGTAGTACTCTAATATGTATATATTCCACACTTTCTTCATCCATTCTTCCATTGAAGGGCATCTAGGTTGTTTCCAGGTTCTGGCTATTAAACAATGCTGCTATGAACATAGTTGAACAAATACTTTTGTCATATGATAGGGCATCTCTTCGGTATATTCCCAAGAGTGGTATTACTGGATCTTGGAGTGAGCTCTTAAGGTCCAAATGAGGAGCAGAAGAAGGGAGAACATGAGCAAGGAAGGCAGGACCACGAGAGGTGCACCCACCCACTGTGACAGTGGAACTGATCTGTTGGGAGCTCACCAAGGCCAGCTGGACTGGGACTGAATAAGCATGGGATGAAACCAGACTCTCTGAACATGGAGGACAATGAAGGCTGATGAGAAACCAAGGACAATGGCACTAGGTTTCGATCCTAATACATAAACTGGCTTTGTGGGAGCCTAGCCTGTTTGGATGCTCACCTTCCTGGACCTAGATAGAGGTGGGAGGACCTTGGACTTCCCGCAGGGCAGGGAATTTGGACTGCTCTTCAGTACCTAGAGGGAGGGGGAATGGAGTGGGGGGAGGGGGAGAGACGTGGGGAGAGGAGGAGGGGAGGACGGGAAGGGGCGATATGTGGGAGGAGGGGGAGGGAAATGGGAAATGGGGAGGAGGCAGAAATTTTAATTAAAAAAGAATAAAATAAAGAAAAAAAGCAACAACAACAAAGAATTTTTATAGTCGGATATGCAGTACTTTTGTTATATTTCCAGGATTGATAGACATAGTGGATAATGTAGATATCTTTCCATACTTTTAGAAATCTTTAACACAAATTTCCATAAGACCTACATCAGTTTGTGTTCCATTTTACCCACATAAATGTCAGCATTTATTGTAATTTATGTTCCTTGGTAAAATGAAAGCTCAAAGAAGCTGTAATTAATATTTCACTGATTGCAAAGGAGATTGAACATCTTTTAACTCTTTCTCTGTCATTTATATTTCATCTGTTGTGAATACCTAGTTTAGTTCCTTGTGTTTTAAATTGGGTTGCTTGATTTTAATCGATATTTAAGTAAGTGTCAGTTGACAAGCCCTTGGGACCTCCAGTTCCTGTTATCCCAATTCTCTGATTTTGAATTAAGTGAGAACATTTGAGATGTAATCTTGAAGCCATTCAGTATTGCTGGGTGAATGGGTTATTTGGTGTTTGCAACCTGTGCATGAGTGCATGAGGCAGCTTCTCTTGCCATATTGGGTGCCATTATGTGGAAACACATGTTGATCTCTTGTGATTTGGGATATTTTTTTTTGTCAGATTTCTTAATACACTTGGGAAAAACGAGAAACTTACCCTTCTCTCTCCTATTCTTGTTCTCCCTCCCAGTGTGTTCTCTGCTTACTCAAGGAACTTGCTATGCATATTCCTCATGTACAGTATTCAAATCTCTTTTATGCCTCAGACTTAGAGATTCCAATATGCCAAGCTGTTTTATTGTAAATAGCTTGACTTCACGATAGCTCCATGACCAAAGATTACACATTGGATTTCCAAATACTCATAGAGTGCAATAATTTCTACCACTTAACACACATATGATCACAATGTCTTTTATTTCTAAATTTTCTCTACTCTCCTCTCAAAAATCTTTTATATCTGTGTTTTCTTTGCTCTCTGCACTTCTCTTCATGTTGGAAGCTTCTTTGATCTTTGCTTGCTCCAATTCCTCCCTCTAATCACTGGATATAGTTTATAGAGGTTTAAATACCTTTGAGTTATGGATAATATTAAAAGTTGTTTTATTCTACTATACTCTATAAAAACGTGGCTCTGGATTTTGGTTTTAGCCCCTCCTCTTCCAGAACTGAGCAAGCTATTCAAAAGTTTCTTTCAAATTTATTCAGTATCAGATTGGTCATCTGAATTTACAACAGGGAGAAGAATAAAAGAGAATAGTACAGGAAAAGACTCTGTGTTGTTTAAAATATATAAAAAGCAATATTTTCCTACAGAGATTTTGGCTGATAACATGCTCCCCACGCTTATATCCCTAAAACTCCTGCTAAAGTATAAAATTTGCCTTAAGATTTTAAAGACAATTTTTTAAAACTTATTTGTCTGAGGATTTGTGATTTACTGGGAGTGGTTTAAAAATACATGAAATAATTAACAAAAGTCAGTTAAAATTTGTAACAAAAGACTTGATAATTAAAAAATCGGCTTATGTGTAGTTTGGATTCAAGTCTTGTTTAGGAAAACTCATCAGACACAACATTCTCTATTCAATTTTTATCTAAAATAGAATTTAGTAACAGTAAATAGTTGATGAATGTTTCTAAAATACAAAGTTTATAAGAGCCTAATTAGGACAACAGGAACTGATTTTGAGAAGCATGTGTGAGCAGTTATGTCATTGGTAACTGTGTTCAACACTAAGCATCTAGACAAATTAGATAAGAAGCTACATGTGTTTAAGAATAGTTACATTTGATAAATAAAATTTACAAATTCCTAAATTATATCCATGCTAGGAGAACCTGACTTGAAGGTGGACATATATCCTCTATGTCTTTGCTAACTTTATAAATATTTAACTGTTTGAAAAAAACTAAGTCATATAGGAAGTTGATATTCTCTAAAGGTTCACTATGAATGAATCACAAAATTAATGTTCCCAGTCTCACTGTGGACTTTATTTATTGTTAGTATTTTATTTTGACACTAAAAATTCCTCACTTAAATCTTCAAAGCAAAATTTTAAGAATCAAACTTAACAGATATAAAACTGTAAAACTGTAATTAACTGTTAGCATAAAAACAGACACGTGGATCTATGGAACTGAAATGAAGACCCTAATTTTTATCCAAACACCTATGAACACCTGATTGTTGACAAAGAAGCCAAAAATGTACAATGGAGTAAAGAAAGCATATTCAATGAATGATGCTGGCATAACTAGATATTGAAATGTAGAAGAATGCAAATAGATCCATATCAATCACCATGCACAAAATTCAAGTCCAATTGGAACGATGATCTCAATATAAATTCTGTTTTACTGAACCTCATACAAGAGAGAGTGGGAAGTAGCCTTGAACACATTGGCACATGAGATTGCATCCTACATATGATACCAGTAACACAGACACCAAGAACAACAATTAATAAATGGGACTTCCTGAAAATGAGAAGCTTCTTCAAGACAAAGGACACAGTAAATAAGACAAAAATGGCAGCCTACATAAAGAGAAATATCTTGACCAACCCTATGTATGACAGAGTACTGATCTCCAAACTAAATAAAGAACTCAAGAAATTAGACATCAAAATACTAAATAATCCAATTAAAATGGGGTATAACTTTAAACAGATAATTCTCAACAGAATTTCAAATGACTAAAACAAATTTAAGAAATTGCTCAACATCCTTTGTAATCAGGGAAATAAAAATAAAAACAATTCTGAGATACAATGTTATACCTCTCTTAATGACTACGAACAAAAACTGTGATGACAGCTTATGTTGAAGAGGATATGGAGTAAGGTGAACCCTCATTCACTGATGGTGGGAGTGCAAATTTGTACATCCGCTTTGGAAATCAGTATGGTGGTTTCTCAGACTGGTAATCAATCTACCTCAAGACCCAACATTATCAATCTTGGGCATATACACAAAGGTTGTTCAATCATACCACAAAGACACTTGCTCAACTAAGTTCATAGTATCATTAGTCACAATAGCCAGAACCTGTAAACAAGCTAGATGCCCCTCAAATGAAAAATGGATGAAAGAAATGGTGGTACAATTACAGAATAGAGGATTAATCTCTTATAAAAGCAGTGACATCATGAAATTTGCAGGCAAATGAATGGAACTAGAAAAGAATTATCCTGAGTGAGATAACTAAGACCCAGAAAGACAAACACAGTATATACTCACTCATAAGTGAATATTGGTGGTAAAGCAAAAAATAACCATGCAATAATTCACAGCCCCAGAGAGGCTAGGTAACAAGAAGGGCCCTAAAGGAGATGCACAGATTTCCCTAGAAAGAGGAAATAGATGAGATCTACTGGGCAAATTAAGGGTAGAGGGGTAGAGGAGAAGATATAGGGGATAGGAATATGAGGTACCGAGATGTTCAAATTGGTGGAGGGACAGAGAAGGAAAGCAATGAAAGAGATAACTTGATAGAGGGAGCCCTTATGGGGTTACAGAGAAAGTTAGCATTAGGGAAATTTCCAGGAATCTATAGCATTACTCTAGCTAAAAATCCTTGAAATAGTGAAGATGGTATCTGATCTGGCCTTCTTCTATAAACAGTTTGGTGACTACCCTCATTGCTCCCAGAGGGCCTTCATCCAGTAACGAATAGAAGCAGATGTAGAAATCCACAGTCAAACACTGGGTCCAACTGAGGAATCCAGTTAGAAAGAGGGATGAGGGATTATTAGAGCATGAGAGGCAAAGACATAATGGGAAAATCCGCAGACACAGTTGATCTTAGCTCCTGGGAGCACACAGACTCTGGACTGACAGCTGGGGTGTCTACATGGGGCCCTCTCTATGTGGGTGACAGTGTGACTTGGTCTGTTTGTGGAGCCCCTGGTAATGGGACTAGGATCTGTCACTGGTTCATGAGGGGGCTTTTTGAAGTACATTCACTATGGTGATATACCTTCCTTAGACTTTGTTGCAGGGGGAGTTGTTTGGTCCTGTTTTAACTTGATGTCCCAGGTTTTGTGAACTCCACATAGGAAGACTTATCTTTCCTGAGGAGTGGATGGGGGATCGGGAGGGGGTAGAGATGAGGTGCAGTGGGAGTGAGGGGGATCTGTGGTTGGTATGTAAACTGAATAGAAAATTTATAATAAAAATAAAATAAAAATAAAATAAAGTTGTAAACTCTAGAAGATAATTAAGACATGCAAGTTACAATCCCTTACTTCAAACTCTACTACAGAGCTACAATACTGAAAATAGCCTGGTATTGGCATAAAAACAGGCAGGAGAACCAAAGAAACCAAATTGAAGACCTAAATATTAATCCACATACCTTTGAACACATGACTTTTGACAAAGAAGCAAAAAATATCGAATAAAAATAGGAAAGCATATTTAACAAATGGTGCCTGTATAACTGGATATCAACATGTAAAATAATGAAAATAGACCCATATCTATCACCATGCACAAAACCCAAGTTCAAATGGATGAAAGAACTCAACATAAAGACAACCACACTGAACTTTATAGAAGAGAAAGTGAAAAGCACACTTGAATGCAATGGCACTGGAGACCACTTTCTAAATATAACTCCAGCATCACAGACATTGAGAGAAGCAATTAATAAATGGGACCTCCTGAAACTGAAAAGCTTCTGTAAATCAAGGGACACAGTCAACAAGACAAAATTACAGCCTACAGAAAGGGAAAAGGACCTTCACTAACCCCACATCAGACAGAGGTCTGATCTCCTAAATATACAAAGAACTCAAGAAATTGGTCATCAAAAGAACAATCAAACAAAAAATATGAAATACAGATCAAAACAGAGAACTCTCAACAGAGGAATCTAAAATGGCTGAAAGACACTTAGGAAAATGTTCAACATCCTTAGTCATCAGAGAAATGTAAAGCAAAACAACTCTGACATTCCATCTTACCTGTAAGAATGGCCATCATCAAAACCACTGATGACAACTTGTGCTGAACAAATTGTGGGGCAAAGGGAACACTCCTGCATTGCTGGTGGAAATGCAAGCTGGTAAAGCCCTTTTGGGTGTCAGTGTGGTGGTTTCTCAGAAAATTAGGAAACAACCTTCTTCAAGACCCAGTAATACCACTTTTGGGTATATATCCAAAGGATGTTCAGTTGTGCCACAAGGACATGTACTCAACTATGTTCATAGTAATATTGTTTGTCATAGCCAGGACCTGGAAAAATCTAAATGCCCATTGACAAAAGAATGGATAAGGAAAATGTGGTACATTTACACAATGGAGTACTACACAGCAGAAAAAAAAACGGCATCTTAAATTTTGCAGGCAAATGGATGGATCTAGAAAACATCATTTTGAATGAGGTAACCCCAACCCAGAAAGACAATCATCATATGTACTTGCTCATAAGTGGTTTTTAAACATAAAACAAAGAAAACCAGCTCACATATCACAATCCCAGAGAACCTAAATAACAAGAGGACCCTAAAAGAGACATACATAGATCTAATCTACATGGCTACTAGAAAAAGACAAGATCTCCTGAGTAAATTGGGAGCATGGGGACCTTGGGAGAAAGTTGAAGGACAGGGTAAGGCAGGGAGGGGAAGAGAGAAAATGGTAGAGCTTAATAAAAATTAAAAACCAAAAATCAAAAAAGACATGCAAGTTAATGATAGGGCACTTTATAAACAATCAAACTTTTTAATGTACTCAGAGTGATGCTCTTCATTATGATGAGTACAAATGAAATGAGGGCAATCTTTAGCCTTCTGGATATTCTATCAAGGGCAAGCCTGAAGCAAATAACCAATAATAAATAAAGTCTGTCTCAAATAAGGTATAAATAATAAATTATATGATGTCCCTCAATGCCCTCAGAGAAATCTGCTGAAAATGGAATTGAAGTTACTCAGTGAAAAAGGCTTCCCATGATAGACAAAAATACCAGCTTCTACAATCAGCAGCTGAGACTATCCACAAACATAGCAGAAACAGACTCCACTTGGATCTTACCTCAGCTCTGAAAATTTGGACATCTGGGCGAATAACTGGCACATGCTTCACCCACCACCAGGTCCTTGCCAGAATATATGAACTATTGGACTGAACGTCATATTCTGCCTGGCCAAAGAAGGTTAGTTTTCTCAAGTTTCTCCTCTATAGTAAATCCCCATAGTTCTGATGGTTGAAGACTGATGCTGCCCGTTTGGCTGCCACAGCCTAAATAGTGTCTTGCGTGATATTCAAAGAGTTACAACCTCTGCTTCCAAAAAAGTCATTGAGAACACTATGGAGTAACCCAGGCTGGCTGCCCAGGTATCTGGTGAAGTCTCTGTCATTTTTACAGATATAGATGCAACTTAGATTATATTTCCTGTTCATATTTATCCTTCTCAGATCTCTGATGGTGTTGCTAAAAAATTGTAGCTTTATAAGTTTAGCATCAATAGGTAGATCTACTCAACTCCTCCAAACAAGGTTGTAGCTGCATAGTCAGTACATATCATATTTGAAAATCAGGTCTTGTTTTTTTTTTTTTTTTTTTTTTTTTTTTTTTTTTTTTTTTTTTTTTTTTTTTTTTAGATAATAGGTCATCTGCTCAAGAAGGCAGACTCACTGATTGGGTTACCTTGCTGACATGTATCACACTGAGGAAGACAATCTCACAAAATAGGTTTAAATGAAAACTAAACTGAAGTCACAATGACATTACTAGCAAAAATTTTTTAATATTATTTTATTTAAAAGAACTTATTTTTATTGCTTCCATTAATCAACCATTTATGTACCCTGGTGAAAGATGAGATGGGGCAAAATGGTTTAACATTGATGTAAATTTTGAGAGTTTTCAGATATGTAAATGCAAATTATTAAGGTCTGAGGAAGCGATTTAAGGCTTGAGTAAATGAGATTTCAATATTTCAAAGGAGAAATTGTATTAATCAATGGAGATCTGATAAGCTATTTATTTATCCTTGACGAATATAGATATATTAATGAGTAGAGAACAGATAAGCTTATTTATCTGGCCTCGCTAAAGCATCATAGTCAAAGGGCAACATTTTTAATTTAATTTCACTGTTTTCTGAATATAAATTTATAAGTGGTTCTGATTGTGGTGAAAAAATCTCTGATATTCATATCCAAATTCTGAACAAAAGAAACAGGGAAAGAGTGTTCCCTTTGGGTTCTAAGCTTTTCCTACAGCTATATAGAATAAATCTACTGCACCTGTTTATAGACACCGATGAACTACTTTTTCTACAATGAGGATTTCAGTGCAGATCACAGGAAGTGGTCATGATAATGTATCTAAAACTTTTATCTCTATCTGTGAACTTGAAAATATTAAAAATATTCATGTAAGATTCAGAGTGGAGACTTTTAGCCACCTCCGACAGATCAAACAGACTCCAGATAAGTGTTGTTGTTAGTTAATAGTGCAAGCATTTCTGCCTACTGCCTATTCCTGAGGATTCGCTCTCTACATCTACTGGTCTTGGCACTCCTTCTACCTCCTGTTTTACTGGGTTACTAAAGTTTCCATGCTCTGGATGTATTCCTAAGATTACTTTAAATGACAAATAAATCAGTCATTTCCAGAGTTTTTTTTTCACTTACTCTATAACACCACAAATACCTAGAGGCCTAGAAGGGTGATTCCTGCTCACAGAGAAGTACATGGCTTGAACTTTCAAGAAATTACTTCTCAGTAGAGGACCCTTTTATTTTAGAATCAACGTTCAAAAGAGCATGGGTAACAATTATAGGAACAACAGGGAAAAACAACAGGAAATCTGAAAACTCAAGTTAAATAACTTCTCCACAATATCATAGGTAACAAACAAATGAAGTCAAAGGTGTTCAGAGAGATCAAATGCGAGATGAGTAAATCAAAAAGTAAAAAGATAATGACCTAGACGAAAATAAAAACAAGCAAGTGAATTCAACTGGGCATTGAGACAAAACACAATGCTGTACAGGAAGAAAAAGTCTGAGGGGAAAGGAAAAAAGCAGTATATATGTATATGACTCAGGACCAAGAAGACAAATAAAAAAATACAAATAATAATAGGAAATTGAAATTTCTGGGGAAGGGTATAACAAATAGGAATGCTTGAAATAAAAATTACAAAACCTTCAATAAAAACACTGGAAAGTGACTCCAGCAGAACTGAGTAAGCAGAAGACAGAGTATCAGGAATGAAGAATGTGATTTTTCTAACCACTGCATTAAAATATTAATGAGAAATTAATGAGTAATAAACCTGACTACAGTGTCCAAACTCTGATATCCTTTAAAGAGAACCATGTGGGATAGGAGCATATGGGATATCTATTAAAGACATGGGTATTTAACAGAAACTCTCCAAGTCTGTAGAACAAAACCAAAACTAAACATCCAAACATATGACATTTAGATCCCTAAATATATGCAAACAGGGTGGAAACTCTCCTTTTCCCATCTGAGTCAGTGTGTGTAAAAATAATATAAGCTAACCATAGAATCACAGCATGGACAGACAAAAAAATTTAGTGATTACCCTCTTTTTTCCGCTAACTGACTAGAAAAATAAAGAAGAGGAATACACTGGGCTGTAGTGGCTTAATGAAAGAATAAAATTTGCAACTGAATTTTACATTTTTGTGTTTATAATTCATTATTCTTAAAGGAATTACATGTGTACAGGGAGCATGCACTGTCATGTAGTCAGAATACCATCAGCACAGTCACACAAGTACTTACGTAGTGATATTGAATAATAGATCCGGTTTGCTATCAAAAAATATCTTCGTTACTTGAGATAGTTCTACTGTGATATAAATTGGAATAAAAGCACCTAGGATTATGTCAGTCTTCATAAAGGTGCTGGACATCCTGTATTCAGAACAGTCCCGCTGAGATGTTTCTGCTAATGTAAACAAATATTGCAGAAATAGGAAGAAGTGAACCAAAGAAATGGACATGTCAAGGTCTGCACAGAGACAATGCCCTGCAGTTAGGATGAACCAAGGAGATTATTGACTTAGGTCATGGAACACCTCATCAGTATCACAGAAGACTCTGTTAGCTACAAGTGGTTCCCGATGTTGCATCAGTCTCTCAGGCTGCACATAGCCTATGGCTGTCATGCCAGGCACGAGCACTGACAGAAACAAAGTCCAGACAACTGAGGGTAAGTCGGAGTGCTCAGATTCCCCTCTAAATGTAACCAGTGTTGTCCTGAATGCACTGGATTTTCATGCTTCTATTTCCCTCTCATGCTCTGGGGATCTCATAGCACTAGGACACTGCACCTGTGTCCTCTATGTTTTGAAAAACATACTTGTTTTTTTCCTATTCCCCCAACTCTGTGATTTCATAATCAACCACAGTTGACTTTGGAGAGCACCATTACTTGGGACATAATTGTACGTCACAGAAATTCTACTTGTATGTTTTGGATTGCTATTTTGGATGACCCATAGCAAAAGAATGAGAAAAGGTGAGAAAAAGCCATATCTGGACCCCACAAAGCATGCACATGCAATATTCCATACAATGGTTTCACAAGAGGAAGAAGTGGTGATATCAGTTTTTAGTGTCTGTCATCCAGAGACACAATAACTTTGCATCTGTCTTGACCACCTTGTCTGCTCTCTCATTCTTGTAGCAATAATTCTGAAGATGTAGAAATGAGTAAGGACATTCCAGACAAGTATAGAAGATCATTTTTAACGTCACCCATTCACGGTATTAACGTTTCCAACCAGCAAACTCATTGTCTGTACTCTGTTGTTAGTGCACTCTAACACATTCTCTCCCCCCACAAAAATTTCAAAAAACTACAAATAAATAGTAGAATAATACTTCATCCCTTTATTTCTTCCTCTTTCTTCTAATACTACTTATCAGAAATACCCTTGATATATTTCAGGGTTTTGATATATATTACTGATAATTATAGTATAAAATAAATCAAATTTTGTTATTATTTGTATACATGTTACATATAGAACAATAATGTATGAAAAAAGAAGGCATAAATTTTCAAAAAAATAAAAAGGGATATAATGAAATACATGGAGGAAGGAAAGTGCAAGAAAAATCAAATAGTTTTGTCTCAATAAACAAACAAATAATTACATGGATGTCTCTAATGTAGAACCTTACAAAATTTTTGTTATTGGAATCATTAAAATATACACAAAGTACTTTTGAATTGAACAATGTATGTTACTATTATTAGCTGTTCTATACAGAGTTTGAAGAATTTCTATAAATTATGTTTTGTCACTGAAATTTGTTCTTCTACAAGTCATTCCACAATGCCTGATCTCCAGACTCTCACAGTCACCTTTCAAACTTATTTCAGGGGATTGACTGCTTAGAATCTAATTATGGTTGAAGTCAGACAACATTTGATTTCTGTTGATACCTTATGTCACTGAATATAATTTCTGCACTGGTGCACATATTCAAAATAAAATGTTGTCTTTCTTGAAAAGTTCAGTATCATTCATATGTATGTAGAAACCACATGGCTGGAGCTGCCAACTTCTGCTGCTTATTGGGAAAAGAACATGGTACCCTCTTCAATTACATCTTTATAATCTTTATGTTTTAATTGGATATCCTAAGGTTGGATATTCTGGACCTTGATATGTAGATGAGGTTAACCTCAAACTCAAAGTTTCACGAGCCTCTGACTACCAGGGGCTAGGATTAAAGGTTGGACCAACACACCTAGTTGTAAGCTTTTCTTTAATTGTATTTCTCAAGTTTAAAACTTAGCTGGGTGGGATCTTGCCCCAAGGTCCATTACTCTTTTCCATTTCTAAATCTGTTTATCTCCTTGTTCAGCATGCTCTATTTTAGTAGAAATCCTCATAGGTTTTACCACTAATAACAGAGGATAAAGCCTATACATGATGTTTACAGATTTCCTCTGCCAATGGAAATAATCGAAATTATTTTAAAATTCTTCACTTTAACCTCAAGCAGACTTTTTGGTCAAGATAAAAGTAACCATATTCTTTATCAAAGTATTACAAGCATGATCTACAGACCACATATTAATATTATTCTCCTCTCTATCATCTTGTACAAGGCCCCCAAATTTCATCAAATCACATTCATCACCAATGTCTTCCATGCTACTGTTTCTGTGGTTAATTAATTAGTACTTAAAGCTTTCAACTGCAGAAACACAGCTTCCTACAATACAGAGAACATCAAGAGCTAAATGACCAGCCACCTGGTGGATACCCTAATCTCTAGGACCTCCATAGTGGGGCAAAATCCAAGATTCCTACCCCATCTGCCTCAGCTTCTATCGCCAGTCAGCAGGATAATTTTCTACAGGAAGGCTGCCTCAATACCAACCGCCCCCCATTCACTGGATCCCACAAGCTACAAGCCACATTCCACATGATCATCTCATTAGTTACTAAAAAATCACAAAATCCAACACCCCTTCATGATGAAGATCATGGAGAAATCAGGAATACAAGGAACATATCTAAACATAATAAAAGCAATATATAGCAAGCTTACAACCAATATCAAATTAGATGGAGAGAAACTCAAATTGATTCCACTAAAATAAGGAACAAGGCAAGACTGTCTACTCTCTCCATATCTCTTCAATATAGTTTATATAGTTCTGGATAGAGCAATAAGAAAACAAAAGTATATCAATAGGATTCAAATTAAAAAAGAAGAAAACAAACTTCTGTTATTTGCTGATGATATGATAGTATATACAAGTAACACCAAAAACTCTACCAGGGAAATCCAACAGCTGATAAATACCTTCAGTAATGTGGCAGGATACAAGATCAGCTCAAAGAAATCAGTAGCTGTAACATGAGGGGCCTGCTTTTTGGGGTTTCTATCCTACCTGGTACCCTACAGCTGGCAAGTCTCAAAGAAAATCACATAGAGTCTGCATTACTTATAAACTGATTGGCCCATTAGCTCAGGCTTCTTATTAGCTCTTGTAGCTTATATTAACCCATTATTCTTTTCTATGTTACCTTTTTCAGTGGGGCATGTCACATGTTGCTTCTATGGTGGTCTGGGCTTCCTGCTTCCCAGAATACTCCTGTTTTCATCACCCCGCCTCTACTTCCTGTCTGGTTGACCCACCTATTCTTCCTGCCTGGCCTGTCAGCTTTTATCTAAAACATGATTGACAGAATACAGACAATTCTCACGCACCAAGTAGCTCTCCTATATACAAATGAAAAAGAATCTGAAAAAAAAAATCAGAGAAACATCACCTTTCACAACAGTCACTAATAACATAAGATATCTTGGGGGTAACACTAACCAAAGAAGTGAAAGACCTATTCAGCAATAACTTTAAGTCTTTTAAGAAAGAAATTGAAGGAGATACCAGAAAATGAAAGGATAACCCATGTTCTTGGACAGGTAGCATCAACATAATAAAAAAGCCAATCCTACCAAAAGCAATCTTTAGATTCAATGCAATCCCCATCAAAATCTTAACACAATTCTCCACACACCTTGAAAGAACAATACTCAACTTCATATGGAAAAACAAAAACCCAGAATAGCCAAAACAATCCTGCACAATAAAGGAACTTCTAGAGGCATCACCACCATAGACATCAAGCTCTATTATAGAGCTACAAACTGAAAACAGTTTGGTATTGGCATAAAAACAGAGGAGTTGGCTAATGAAACTGAATTAAAGACCTGGATATTAATCAACACATCTATGAACATATGATTTTTGAAAAGAAGTTAAAATTATACAGTGGAGAAAAGGAAGCATCTTCAAGAAACTGTTCAGGTTCAACAAACTTGATGTCAACATGTAGAAGAATGAAAATAGAACCATATCTATCACTATGCACAAAACTCACGGTCAAATGGTTCAAAGACCTCATTGTAAATCAGCCCATACTGAACCTGAGAAAAGAGAAACTGGGAAGTAGTCTTCAATGCATGGGTACAGGAGACCAATTATTAAATATAACCTCAGTAGTACAGACAGTGAGAGTAACAGTAAATAAATGGGACCTCCTAAAACTGAGAAGCTTCTGTAAAGCAAAGGACACAGTCAATACAAAAAGGCAGCCTACTGAATGGGAACATTTCCAACATCAGACAGAAGACTGATCCCCAAAATATATAAAGAACTCAAGAAATTAATCATCAAAATTATAAATAACCAAATTTTAAAATGGTATGTAGAACTTAACAATATTCTCAACAGAAGAATCTCAAATGGCCAAAAGACACTTAAGAAAATGTTCAGCATCCTTATACATCAGGCAAATGCAAATTAAAACAACTCGGAGATACCATCTTACACCTGTCAGAATGGGTAAGGAAAAAACCACTAATGATAGTTTATGCTGAATATCTTATAGAGTAATGGGAACACTCATCAGTTGCTGGTGTGAATACAAACTTGTACAAGCACTTTGGAAATCAGTATGGTGGTTTCTCAGAAAATTGGGAATCAACCTACCTCAGAATCCAGTAATACCACTCTTGTGCATATACCCAAAAGACACTCAATCACATTACAAAGACATTTGTGCAACTATGTTCATAGCAGCATTATTTGCAATATCCAGAATCTTGAAACAACCTAGATGCCCCCTATCCAAATAATGGATTAAGAAAATGTGGCACTTTTACACATTAGAGTAGTACTCAGTGGTAAAACACAATGATATCTTGAATTTTGCCTGTAAATGGATAAAATTAGAAAACACTATCCTGAGTGAGGTAACTCAGACCGAAAATGATAATAATGGTATGTACTCACTCATATGTGGATACTAGGCATAACAAAGGCTATTAAGCCTATAATTCCTGATCCTAGAAAAGCTAAATAATAAGGTGAATCCTAAGAAAAAAAAATATAGATCCACCTGAAAAGTTAAAATAGACAAGAAAGACGGGCAAAATTGGGATCATTAATGATTTAAGAATACCTTACAGTATCATTTGACCAACTTCAGCTCGCCACCCCTTCCATGTTTCATTTCCGACAGTCTTCTTTGGTTTTTTTTCTCTCTTTTTTTTGTTTTACACTCACAAAGTTCAATCTATAATTCCCATAGAATGCTGGGTGTTGAGCATAGTGTGCAATATAGTTGAACTATCAGGAGTTGCATATTCTTGAAACAAACTTTATTCCCTTTCTCTAAGCATTTTTTTAGATGATAGGAGCTTGTCAGCAAGGCATGGGTCTCCACATCCCCTTACACTTTTTTCCTAGGGTTGCCATCTGGTTTGAGCTTGCTCATGTCTGATACATGCTATCCTAATTACTTGAGTTCACATGGACACCTGCCATGTTGTGTACATAAATACTATTTCCTTATAGTCATTCATGACTTCCTGACTAGGGGTGGTACAGAAGTTGATTGTTAAGTTTCCATGTGTTTGTAGGCTTTCTGGGAGTACTAATGTTGTTGAATTCTAACTTTACTCCATGGTGGTTCAATAAGACACATTGAATTACTCCAATTATTTTTTGCATTTGTGGATATTTGCTTTGTTACCAAGTATCTGATCAATTTTAGAGAGGGTTCCATAAAATGCTGAGAAGGTTATTCGTTCTTCTTTGGGTGGAATGTTCTATATATGTCTGTTAAAGCCATTTGATCATGACATCTGTTAGCTCTCTCATTTCTCTGTTAAGTTTCTGTCTGTTTGACCTGTCCATTGTCAAGAGTGGAGTGTTGAAATCTACTATTGGTGTGTGGGGTTTGATGTGTGATTTAAGTTTTAGTAATGCTTCTTTTACATATGTGAATACTCTTGTATTAAGGACATAGATATTTGGGATTGAGACTTCATTTTGATGAATTGTTGTTGTTATGAATATAAAGTGTCCTTCTCCATCTCTTCTGTTTGATTTTAGTTTGAAATCAGTTTTGTGAGATATTAGTATAGCCACAAGCACTTGTTTCTAAGAACCATTTGATTGGAAAAGCATTTCCCAACCCTTTACTCTGATGTAGTGCCTATCTTTGAGGTTGAGGTGTATTTCTTGTTAACGGCAGAACATAGGATCCTGTTTTCATATCCATTTTATTAGCCTGTGTCTTTTTATAGGTGAATTCAGACCATTGATATTATGTGATATTGATAACTAGCGGTTTTTAACTTTGGTTATCTTTCAGTAGTAGTGTTTGTGTGTTTTGCTTCTTTGGGTTATATTGGTGGGGATTACCAGATGTATGTGTTATTGTTGGTGTAGTTAGCTTTCTTGGGTGGAGATTTTCCTTCTAGTGCTTTCTGTAAGGCTGGGTTTGTGTATACGTACTATTTAAATCTGCATTTTTGTCATGGAATATCTTGTTTTCCCCATCAATGATGAAAGAAAGCTTTGTTGGGTATAGTAGTCTGGACTTGCATCCATGGTCTCTTACTGTCTGCAGCACATCTCTCCAAGACCTTCTGGCTTTCATGGTTTCCATAGAGAAGTCAGGTGTAATTCTGATTGGTTTACCTTTATAGATTATTTGACCTTTTTCCTTTGTAGCTCTTAATATTCTTTCTTTATTCTGTATGTTTAGTGTTTTGGTTATTATATGGTGAGGGAATTTTTTTTGATCCAGTCTATTTGGCATTTTGTAAGCTTCTTGTACCTTCATAGGAATATCCTTCTTTAGGTTTGGAAAGTTTTTTTCTATAAATTTGTTGAATATATTTTCTGTGTCTTTGAGCTGGAGTTCTTTTCCTTCTTCTACACCTATTATTCTGAGGTTTGGTCTTTTCATGGTGTCCCAGATTTCCTGAATGTTTTGTGTTAAGAATTTGTTGGATTTAGTATTTTCTCTGACCAATGAGTCTATTTACTCAATAGTATCATCAGCTCCTGAGATTCTTTCTTCTATATCTTATATTTTGTTGGTTATACTTGTCTCTGTCATTCCTATTCATTTTTCCAGATTTTCTATTTCCAGAGTTCCCTCGGTTTGTGCTTTCTTTATGCCCTCTATTTCAGTCTTCAAGTCTTGAACTGTTTCCTTCACCTGTCTGATTGCTTTTTCTTGTGTTTCTTTGAGGGATTTATTAATTTCTTACAGTTTTTAGTTTGTCTTCTCCTCCATTTTTTTTCTTTTCTTTCTTTCCTTTTTTTTGATTTTTGAGACAGGGTTTCTCTGTAGTTTTTGGTGCCTGTCCTGGAACTAGCTCTTGTAGACTAGGCTGGCCTCAAATTCACAGAGATCCTCCTGCCTCAGCCTCCCTACTGCTGGGATTAAAGGCATGCGCCACCACCGCCTGGCCTCCTCCATTTCTTTAAGGTAGGTTTTCACTTTAAAGGTCTCCATCATTTTCATAAAGTTATATTTAAAGTTGTTTTCTTCTACATCTTCTGGTTTAGGATAATCAAGTCTTCCTGTTGTGTGTCCTCTGGTTTATGGTGCTGCCCTGTTGTTTTTTAGGATGTTTGAAGAATTCTTGCATTGGTGCCTACCCATCTCAACCTTCAATGAGGCCTATAGTGTCTTGGCTTCTTGGACCAATCCTTGTTGTGGTTGTCTCTTGGGTCCACTCAGTGTTGTATCAGGGTCTTAGGTATACTCAGTATTGGCACAGGCTGTGTAGTAGGGTTCTAAGGAGCTCACAGGGAAAAGCAGATTGGGGGCGGGGTGGTTTGAGTGCTAGCAGGAAAGCTCCCTACTGTCAGCTAGAAATGATGAGGGAATTTGGGAGGGGCCCCTGGTTTTTCTCCCACATAAAGGTCCTAGGGCAAGGGGCATCCAGGGATACAGGGCCACTGCTGACTCATGTCTTAGGTCCACTCAGTATTGGCTGAGGCTGAGGCTTGCCTTCAATTACATCTTCACCAACTTTTCATCCGTCACTGCTAAGCTTGAATGCCCTGAACCTTGCTCTGTATATCAGACCAGGCTGGCCTCAGATTCAGAGATCTTCCAGCTTCTTCCTTCTCAGTGTGTGCCCCACCATACTGGCTCTAAGCTATTCCTTAGCTCCTTTTTACAAGTTGGAACCTTAGGTACATGGAATCTTGCCTGAGGTTACCACTCCCTTTATTCTATTTCTTAATCTGTTTATCTCCTTGAACACCCAAATTTTGTCAGAGGCCATAGAAATATACAGCCTGTGGCAATTGATAATTCAGATGTCAACCTAACAGAGGAGTGATTCTGATGGAGGGTGATTCTGTCCAGGCAAGGCCTATAGGATCATTGACTCTGGAACTGTTGCTCACTTTTGCTAAAGCAGCTTGGTGTCTACCCAATATCTGCACTATAAGGTGTAATCTCATGTAATTTTTATGTGTAATCTCATTTTTATGTCTCAATCTTATGGGCACATATATCTGTTCAAGGTCAGGAAGATGGCTGTTCATTTAGCTATATAATTTTGGTGTATAGAATGTGTTGGAACATGCTTCATAACTAGATCTATTTGTCCTACAAGGACTGTAGACACTTAAAATCCTGCTTTGTTCTTTTTTCAGACTAACTACACACAATTTGCTCACTTTGACCTCAGAACAATTTCTTAGGAGACTAACAGCTTTTTGTAAATAGATCATAAGTTTGGAACTTTATAGATTTACCCAAAGTCAGAGTCACAGATGTTCAACCAAGGTTACAACACAAAAGCACCCTAGAAAAAGCATGTCAATTTTTCACTTACCAGATTGCTGACTATAAACCAATGTCTTAAAATTTGTCAATGGACACTGTGCCTCCCCTCCAATCTGGTCACACTCTTACTCCTGCATCCTTGGAACCTTGTGTCGCTATGACAACGGCTCAGCTCCCAGTTGCTTACCCTGGGAAGTGCTCTTGATCAATAAGAGCTAATTCTTGTAGTTCTTTGTATAGCTTCAAGACTCCTGTAAGAAGAGAGAGAGATTTTAGGCTAGAGGGCAGGAAGAAAAGAAGAAGCTAGGAAAAATTAGAAGTAAGACAGGACAATTAGAATAGAAGAAGAGAAATAAAGAGACTGATTTGGAAATGCACACAGTGAAAGAGTCCATTCATTTACCCCCAAATATCCTAAGAAAATAGTCCCTTTTGGCTGTTGTAGTATCCAATCTGAACCCTGAAGAGAGTCTTTCGGCTGGACCTCAAAGGCCCTCATTAGAATTTACCTCCATTCCACTTCCTGGGTGCTCTTTTTCTCCTCAAAATTTACATTTTGTATTTACCCTGCTCAGCATGCTCATTTTTATTATAAATCTTTATAAGCATTAACATTAATAACCACACGACAGAGTCTAAGTTAGGTGGACTTCAGATTTCTTCTGCCAACAGAATTAATCCAAAACTCTTCACTTTACTTTATTATCCCAAGACCTCCCTGGGTGACTGACATCGTGATTGGGAAGTTGAGACATGAATGTGGGGCAAGGCACCCAACCACAGTTGAATAAACCAACCAATGAGAACAGGATAAGTGGACCACAAACAAATGTTCTCAAGAAAGGCCACTATCTCTGAATCCTGACCTGTGGAAATTGTAACTGTAACTTGCACAAATGTTTGTGGCATTTGTGATTTCTACGCTTAAAAACTTGGCAGCATTCTGGCTCAGGGTCACAGTTCAGCTCCCAGGTCTGTTCTGCAGCCATAATTGAACAGTAGTGGCTTGATTACAGTGAGGTTTTCTTTTCTTGTTCACTTGGTGTTTGAGTTGTGTTAGAGCCAAGCAGACTCCATAACACGTCTAGTTCCCTTCCCACCTTATCTCCTTGTCTCTCATTAGAAAACAAACAGACATTTAAAGGATATACTAAAACATAATAAAATAAAACAAAATAAACACATAAGAATAGGACAAAAAATAAGTAAAAAAAAGTCAAGAAAAGTCATAAGGAACAGATATAGACAGAGAAACCCACTAATTTACATACTCAATAATCCAAAAAATAAAAATTAAAGTCATAATATACAAAATCTTGTAGGGTAAAATGCGTACATACATACATACACACACATACATATGTGTCAAATAAAAGGATAATTTAGAAAGGAAGGAAGAAAAAAGAGAAAGAAAGATAGAAAGAAAGGAATGAAGGAAGGAAGAAAGGAAGGGAGGAAGAAATAAAGGAAGGAAGGAAATAGCAAGTCCAGATAGGACATTATGAGACAGGAACCTCCAAATATGCTACAGGGTTCATTTTCTGTTGACCATCTACTGTTTGGCATGCATTCCACCTGTAGGAGAAATTTGTTACCCAGTGTGACTCCCTTGGAGAATATTAAATTTTCAAGTGCTTATCAGTTGGAGATAGCTTCTGGGTTAGGGATAAAAGCCTGTGTTCACTTCTCATTTCAGCTCTAGGATTCC
The DNA here is from genome assembly GCF_950005125.1 of Chionomys nivalis. NCBI lineage: Eukaryota > Metazoa > Chordata > Mammalia > Rodentia > Cricetidae > Chionomys > Chionomys nivalis. Next base: position 80,874,184 of record NC_080088.1, on the reverse strand, counting down.
ATCTGGTGCAAACCTGTGCAGATCATACCCATACTGTCACTTAACTGCAAATTTCATGATTTCAGTTTTTTAAACATCTGAGTAATGTTCTGATATGTAAATGAACCATATTTTCTTTAATCATTTATTTGTTGGCATTTAGATTGTTTCCAATTCCTGGCTGTAATGAATAGTGCATCTATGAACATGGTTGAGCAAGTTTTTCTTGGTAAGATGAAGCATCCTTTGGGTATCTGCCTAAGAGTAGTATAGCTGGATCATGAGGTAGATCCATTCAAGGCTTATGGAGGAACTGCTACACTAATTTCCATAATGGATGCACAAGTTATAGTTCCAAGGGCGTTTGATGAGTGTTTCCCTTACTCCATATCCTCTCCAGAATGAGCTGGTATTTTTTTTTTTATTGATCTTGACCATTTTGACTGGTGTAGGATGGAATCTCAAAGTAGTTTTGCTCTGCGTTTCCCTGATGACTAATGATGATTAAAGCCAGTTGAGTTTTCTCTTTTGAAGATTCTGTTTAGATCTATACCCCATTTACAACTGAATTATTTGTTTCCTTGATATCTCAATTTTTTGTTCTTCATATATTTTGGATATTAGTCCTCTATGAGATATGCAGGTGGTAGAAATCTTTCCCAGTCTGTAGGCTGCTGCTTTGTCTGAATGATGGTGCTCATTTTCAGTTTCATGAGGTTCCATTTATTAATTGTTTTTTGTTTGTTTGTTTGTTTTTTGTTTTGTTTTTCGAGACAGGGTTTCTCTGTGGCTTTGGAGCCTGTCCTGGAACTAGCTCTGTAGACCAGGCTGGTCTCGAACTCACAGAGATCCACCTGCCTCTGCCTCCCGACTGCTGGGATTAAAGGCGTGTGCCACCATCGCCCGGCCCATTTGTTAATTGTTGATCTTAGTGCCTGTACCACTAGTTTTCTGTTTAAAAAGCTTTTTATCTGTACCAATGAGTTCAAGAATATTTTCCACTTGCCCCTCATCACGTTCAGTGTATGTGGTTTTATGGTGAGATATATGATCTCTCTGGAGTAGAATTTTGTGCAGAGTGATAAGAATGGATTTTTTTTTGCATTCTTCCACATGTAGTTATGCAATTTTACCAGCACCATTATTTGGAGATGCTGTCTTTTTTCCGGTGTGTATTTGTGGCTTCTCTGTCAAAAATCAGGTGTTTAAAGCTGTGTGGACTTATGTCTAGGTCTAAAGCTCAATTAACAATGATCAAAATGTCTGCTTTTATGTCAATACCATTTTTCATTTTTTATTACTATAATGTCTATTTTATAATATGGCTATTTTTTAGTAATGGCTATTTTTTAAATATATTATTCCTACTGATTCTTGAGCTTAGATCATCATTCCACCTTCTGATATCTTCTTCAATCTCATTTTTCAATCAATGTTTTACAATTTTTATTATATATGTATTTTTCTTGCTTAGTTAAAATTATCCTAGATCCTTTATATTATTTGAGGCTATAGTGAAAGTTTTTGTTTCCATGGCTTGTCGTTTGTGTATGGGAGAGCTACTGATATTTGTGATTTAATTTTGTATCCAGTTACTTTGTTAAAAGGTTTATAAGCTGAAGGAGTTTCCCAGTAGAATTTTAGGGTCACTAATGTGTATTACCATATCACCTGCAAATAATGATACATGGATTTATTATTTCCCATTTGTAACCCCTTGATCTCCTCAGTTGTCTTATTGCTCTTGGTTTTCTTGGGTTTCTTTGAGGGATTTATTAATTTCTTTCAATTTTTCATTTGTCTTCTCTTCCATTTCTTTAAGGACGTTTTTCACTTCCTCTTTATAGGCCTTCATCATTTTCATAAAGTTACATTTAGAGTCATTTTATTCTACTTCTGGGTTAGTATGATCAAGTCTTCCTGTTGTGTGCTGGATTCTGGTGTTACCATGTTGCTTTTTAGGTTTTTGGAGGAATTCTTGCATTAGTGCCTACCCATCTCTTTCTTCAAATGAGGCCAGCAGTGTCTTTTCATCTTGGTCCAATCATTGCTGTGACTGTCTGAGTATTTAGAGTTTTTCTTGTTCTGCTTTGTACTTTTAATGTCTGTCTCAGAAAGCCTCTAAGCTCTCTATATACCTGCTCTCTTGGTCTTCTCTTCTGGTTTGCTCTCTTGATGTTCTCTCTTAATCCCCTCAGTGTTGTAGTATGCTCTTCGCTCCCTCAGTATTTTAGCAAGTGCTCAGTTCTTAGTTGGGGTGTGGTTAGTAGCTTGAGGGTTCCAGTGGATGGGTTTGGGTTTTGGGGTGCCTAGATGCGGAAACTCCATGCTGGCTGGCTAGAAAAACAAGGGTGTTGGCGAAGGTCCCCTGGGTTTTGTCCCACTGGGGAGGTCCTAGAGAGTGGGGCATCTGTCTGTGTGGCTGTTCACTCATTTCTTTTCTCAGTATTTGTGCAAGCAGTGTTTCAGACTTCTACTGAGATTGCAGGCAAATAGGCAGGTTTGGAGATGGGGAGTAGCTAGTAGCTTGGATGGCTTCTGGATGGGTTGGGGGTGTGCCTAGCCACAGGAAACTTCCTGCTGGCTGGCTAGAAAAACCAAGGGAGTTGTGGAAGGGGCCCTGGGTTTTGTTCTGATGGGGAAGTCCTAGAGAGTGGGGCATTTCGCCATGGTCACTCACCTCTTAGGTTCCCTCAGTATTGGAGCAAGCTGTGTTACAGAGTTCCACTGAGATTGCAGGCAAATAGGCGGGTTTGGGACTGGGGTGTAGCTAGTAGTTTGGATGACTGCTGGATGGGTGGGGGGCCTAGACAGAGGAAACTCCCTCCTGGCTGGCTAGAAAACCAAGGGAGTTGGGGCTCCAGTTTTGATTTATAAAGCCATAAGCAGTCATCCCTAAGGCCCTAGGTTCTTCATAAACTTTATTCATCATAGCCAAGTTCTTTTCTGTTTCAGTATGATTCTTTTGCCGAATCAGGTAATCAGGTAAATTTTATAATCAGGTAAAAAAACCAATATCTGCATTTTCCCAAATTTCCCCAATTCGTTCATCAGTCAGATTTTTTCCCATAACTTGCTTTACAACTTCGATGCCTGCCCACTCTATCAGATCAGGAAGACTTATATTATCATGCAGCACATCCATATTTTCAGAAGCTACTGGTGTAGAAGGAGAAAAAGAACATGAAGAACAAGTACACTAGTAGAATTGTTATAACGAGAATCATCTGTAACTTTGCCAAATGTGTATGCAGATGCCATAGAAGCAGTACTCAGCACACTTTGGTGTTTTCTCCTTGACCCTCAAGGTAACATGCTCAGCTCATTTAGCTGCCACTGGGTTCCCTGGAGGGAATTGCTTCCTGCATCTCAGGAACCACTTGTGGATGGGGGTTATCTTTTGCCATCTCTGGCAAAAAAACAGTGAAAATGCAAGAGCAACCAGCAGAATCATTATCTCCCAGGTTCTTGTCTTTCTTTTCTCCAGAAGTTCAGAGTAGATCAGTTATTAGAAGAAAACTTACTTTATATCACTCTTTAAAACAAGTAATAAAGTTCTTTTAGCCTGAAAAAAATGAAATGAAAAGGGAGACACTGAGGAAATCTAGAAACTCATTAGGTCATACTTCAAAAACCTGTACTCCACAAAATTGGAAAATCTGAAAGAAACCCGGTAAATAGACTTATAACCCCTAAGGAAATAGAAGCAGTTATTAAAAGTCTTCCAACCAAACAAGTTTGGGGCCATATTATTGCAACATGGAAACCTACCAGAATTTTAATTAAGACCTCATACCAATACTTCTCAAATATTTCCATACAATAGTAACAGAAGGAGCATTGTCAATTTCTTCTTATGAGGCTACAGTCAAGCTGATATGTAAACCATACAAAGGTGCAATGAAGAAAAAGAATTACAAACCAATCTTCTTCATGAACATTGATGTAAAAATACTCAGTAAAATACTAGTAAACAGAATATATCAAAAAAATCATCCACCGTGATCAAGTTGGCTTCATTTCAGAGATGCAGGGATGGTTCAACGTACAAAAAACTGTCAATGTAGCCCATCATTTAAACAAACTGAATGAAAGAAATAAATGATCATCTCATTAGATGTTGAAAAAAGTCTTTTACAAAATCCAACACTCCTTCATGATAAAGGTCTTAGAGTGATCAGGTATACAAGGAACATACCTAAACATAATAAAGGCATTACACAGTAAGCTGACAAAGTAAATGGAGATAAACTCAAAGTGATTCCACTAAAATCAGCAACAAGATAAGGAAGTCTACTTTTCCCATATCTATTCAATATAGTACTAGAAGTTCTAGCTAGAGTAGTAAGGCAGCAAAAGGAGATTGAGGGGATACAAATTGGAAAGAAAGATGTCACTTTCACTATTTGCAGATACCAAGGTAATATGTGTAAGAGGGCTGCTGAGAAGCCAAGAATAATGGCACTGGGTTTTGATCTTACTGCATGTACTGGCTTTGTGGGAGCCTAGGCTGATTGGATGCTCACCTTCCTAGACCTGGATGGAGGAGGGAGAACCTTGGACTTCCCACAGGGCAGGGAACCCTGACTGCTCTTTGAACTGGAGAGGGAGGGGGAGGGGAGTGAGGCATGGGGAGTGGGTGGAGGGGGAGGGAAATGGGAGACGGGGAGGAGGCAGAAACTTTTAATAAAAAGTAAATTAAAAAAAAAAGAGAGACACCAAAAATTCTACCAGGTAACACCTACAACTGATAAACACCTTCAGCAATGAGGGGTAGTGGTGGATGCAGTATTAACTAAAAAACCAATTGCCTTTCTTTATACAAATGATAAATGGGTTGGAAAAGAAATCAGGAAAACATCAACCTTTACTCTAGCCGCAAATAACATAAAATATCTTGGGCTTAACCCTAAGCAAACCTGTATGATAAGAACTTTTGGTCTCTGACAAAAAAATATTTAAGAAGATATCAGGAAATAAAAATGATGTCCCATGTTTTAGAATAGGTAGAATCAACAGAAGGAAAATGGCCGTCCCATAAAAAACACTCACTATCACAATCCCATGACAATTCTTCAAAGACCTTGAACAAAGCGAATTCAATTTCATAGGAAAAAACAAAATACCAAGGACAGTCAAAACACTCCTGAACAACTTGGGAACCTCTAGAGGCATCACCATCCCTGATGTTAAGCTCTGCCACAGAACTATAGTAATAAAAACAATTTGGTATTGGCATAAAAATAGACACATGGATCAATGAAATTGAATTATGACACCAAAATTAATCCATATACTTATGAACACTTGATTTTTACCAAAGGAACCATAATTGTATAATGAATAAAAAGGCATCTTCAATAAATTGTGCTGGCATAAATGGATATTGACATGTAGAAAAATCAAATAGATCTATATCTAATAGAATGCACAAAACTCAAGTCCAAGAGGATCAAAGACTGCAACATAAATTCGGGTACAGTGAACCTTGTAAAAGAGAAAGTGGGAAGTAGCCTTGAATACATTGGCACAGAGGATCACTTCCTAAATATAACCTCAGTAGCACAACACTGAGAACAACAGCAATAAATGGAACCTTCTCAAACTGAGACACTTCGATGAGGCAAAAGATGTAGTAAATAAGACAAAATGGGAACCTACTGAATGGGAAAAGATCATCAACTCCACATCTGACAGAGGGCTGAACTCAAAACATGCAAAGAATTCAAGAAACTTGGCATCAAAATACTAAATAATCCTATTAAAAATTGGCCTCTAGACATACCTGCAGCTTGATTTTTATGGAGGCATTTTCTCAAATGAGATTTTCTTTTCTCTGATGGCTCTGGCTTGTGACAAGTTGAGATAAAAACTAGCCAGTACAGTGCCTCTATTTGACTCTTATTTTATCAAATTAGGGTGAATTCTCTTTCTTTGAGTTTATAAGTCTAAAGTTTGTGAAGATCCTTAATCTTTTCAAAGAACTAATCTAAGTTTATGTCTATCATTGATATATTGAAGTGAGTGTCTTGAAGGCAGCAAAAATTCTAATTGAATTTATTATCAAATAATCTTTGTCATTTTGTTGTAGAATTGAATCTATTACTAGTGAGTTATTACTGAAAGATATTTATAAATTCCCATTATTTTGTTGTTTTGTGGTATTTCTTTCAATTTTTAAAAGTTGATTAATATTGGTTACCTTTTATTTCTTTATTTAACTTTGAGTATTTAATCTTGTTTTAAAAGGAAATATGATGCTCGGTCCTGAAAACATATATACTGGTCACATTTTACAAACCAAAAAGGTTGTATTTAAAAATAGATGTATGTATAAAGCAAGAAATAACAGTTTAAAAAAGCCATGAGTTCCTATTGCTTATATTCCCAACTCCACTGACCACCAGTTTACCCAGGAGATCTCTTTTATTTCCCCTTTCCAGGGATCCATGAATCCCTGTCTCTACATATGTATAGCAGTTGTGTAGCTTGATCTACTTGTGGGACTCCTAGTGGTGGAATCTGGGCCTGTCCCTAACACTTTGGCTAGCTTCCAGGAACTTATTCCTTATACTGGGTTGCCTTGTCCAACCTTAATGCTTGGGGAGGAACTCAGTCTGACCTCAATATGCCATGCTTTGTTGACAGCCATGGGAAGCCTGCCTCTTTCTGAACAGAAGTAGATGTCTGAGTTATTGTGGGCATTGTTGGACTCCTTGGTTTGTGATTTTCCTTCTGTTACTTTCTGTAAAGCTGGATTTGTGGCTACATATTGTTTAAATTTGTTTTTATCCTGGAAAATTTTGTTTTCTCCATTTATAGTGAACAAAAGCTTGGCTCGGTATAGTAGTCTGGGCTTGCATCCATGTTCTCTTAGTTTCTGTAGTACCTCTATCCAGGACCTTCTGGCTTTCATGGTTTCCATAGAGAAGTCAGGTGTAAATCTGATAGGTTTACCTTTATAAGTAACTTGACCTTTTTCCTTTGCAACTCTTAATATTCTTTCTTTATTCTGTATGCTTTGTGTTTTGATTATTATATGGCGAGGGGATTTTTTTTTTGATCCAGTCTATTTGGTGTTCTGTATGCTTCTTGAACCTTCATAGGTATATCTTTCTTTAGGTTGGGAAAGTTTTCTTCTATAGTTTTATTAAATATATTTTCTGGACCATTGAGCTGCACTTCTTCTCCTTCTTCTACTCCTATTATTCTTAGGTTTGGTCTTTTTATTGTGTCCCAGATTTCCTGAATGCTTTGTGCTGAGAATTTGTTGGATTTGCTGTTTTCTTTGATCAGTGCCTTTATTTTCTCTATGGTATCTTCAGAATCTGAGATTCTTTCTTCTATCTCTTGTATTCTGTTGGTTGTGCTTGTTTCTGTAGTCTCTATTCGTTTACCTAGATTTTCTATGTGCAGCCGGCCCTCTGTTTGTGTTTTCTTTTTTGCTTCCTTTTCAGTTTTCAAGTCTTGAACTGTTTCCATTATCTGTTTGATTGTTTTTCCTTGGTTTCCTAGGGTATCATTCACTGATTACTCACTTCTTCAAACTTTCTGTTATATTTCTCATCCATTTCTATAAGGGCGTTTTTTACATGCTGTTTAAGGGCCTCTATCACTTTCATAAAGTCAATTTTTTCTACTTCTTGATTAAGGTGTTCATGTCCTCCTGTTGTAAGGTCGCTGGGTTCTGGTGGTTTCATGTTGTTTTTTCAGATTGTTGGGTGAATTCTTGCATTGGTGCCTGCCCATCTCTTCCTCTGAATGCTCCTCTATGGATCTTCTTTTACAGGATCAGGTCTCCTTGCCCACTGATGTACCTTCCCAGTGATGTCACTCCCCAGTGATGGCTCTCCCGGTGTCTAGATCAGATCTCCGTGCTGCTTGGGTAGCTCATAAACAAAGGGCCTACCTTGCTTGCCCAGTGATGGCTCTCCTGGTGCCGAGATCAGATCTCCATGCTGCTTGGGTAGCTCATAAACAAAGGGCCTATCTTGCTTGCCCAGTGATGGCTCTCCTGGTGCCGAGATCAGATCTCCGTGCTGCTTGGTTAGCTCATAAACAAAGGGCCTACCTTGCTTGCTGCAGGCAGGTTATTGAGACAAAGGAACTACCGCCCTCCTGGTTGCCCTCATGATTCAGTCCTAGTGCCCGAACAGGCTGAGCTGGGTGATGTTATGTGCCCGAAGAGGGGAGGGAGGCAGAAGGGGGTGTTTTGGATGCAAGCTGGGTGGGATAGGAAGAGAGAGGCAGTATCCGGGGAGTATAGCACCTGCAGGAAGACCAGGAAGTATAGGGGGGGATGAAGAACATCTGTGTTCTGTGTCCTGGGCTGCTGCCGTGGGTCAGAAACTCACTCACCCCAGTGATGACTCTCCTGGTGCCGAGATCTGAACAGAAGTATATACTCCTACATATAAGTTTCTCCATCTTATAATATTATTGTTTCTGTTTTCAGAGCTGATCATTTGGTGTTGGATAACTAACTCATTATTGTGCTCCTCCCTGGGGAATATTATTTCTTCCACTCTCAGCCATGTAGATTTTTGTGTAAGGTTGAAGCCTGATGGTCTCTTCCTAGTCCAGTTCAGCATCTGTATTATCATTTCCCTTGTTCAGTTCATGTTCATACAGTCATATTGGTAACTCTTATGGGTGTTGCTTCTGGCATTATTAGGAGACACAGTTTCAGTGTAAACTCCGATCCTCTGCCTTTTACAATCTTTTAACTCCATGTTGTTCATGTCTGTCAGCCATAAATATTATCACATAAAGCACTGCTATACTCAAAAACTAAAAGATTTAGAGGAAAATTATTTCGTTAATGTGTTATTTATCTAGGTTATTATCATATAATGTATATTGAATATTTATAATGGCTACAAGTTAATAAGTGACATGTATGACTTAATAACATGCATTTTTCAGTAGTAGTAGCTATTCTGAAACAGATTGTCTCTATGTGAGATACAGCAAGGGACTCTTTCATTTTTGTCTAAACAACATTTCAGAAAAACACACTGAGAAGTAGGTAATAGTCTCACCTGACTTTACTAAGATTTTATGAGAGAGACTTAGTTAATTCATCAAAATGATCAGTTTTTTCTAGATTGTGTTTTGTTCTTAAAACTTTTCAAATAGTTCTTATCAGGTCTTAGGAGTATTATGTAGCACTTTGGAAAAAATATGCACCCTAGCAGCCCTGCACTGGAAGTCAAGATGGAGAAGACTTCTACAGCCACCATGGTCCTGTCCTTGGTGCTGTGGTAGACAGGCAGGAAGGTGACCCAGACACTGCAAAACACCAGCATGCTGAATGTCAGAAATTTGGCTTCATTGAAGGTATCAGGCAGGTTCCTTGCCAGAAAAGCAACAGAGAAGCTCACTAGGGCCAGGATCCCCAAGTATGCCAACACACAGTAGAAAGCAGTGACTGAACCCTTGTTGCATAAAATGATGATGTGACCATGTTCAGAGTGTGCATCTGCTTCAATATAGGGAGGGGAGATTCCCAGCCAGAGTCCAAGGAGAATAAGCTGGATCAGAATACAGATGGGGATGACAAAATTATAGAAGCCTGAGACAAAGAGCCTTCTCATTGTTTTTCCTGGTGTCATGGCTCTAAAGGCCAGAATTACTGTTATAGTTTTGGTCAAAATAGTGGAAAGAGCCAGAGTGAACACCAGAGCAAATGTAATTTGTTGCAATATGCAGGAGGCTGTGTTTGGCTGGCCAATGAAGAGAAATGGGCACAGGAAGCAGAGGAGGAGGGAGATGAGCAGGATGAAGCTGAGAGTCCGATTATTGGCCTTCACGATGGGTGAGTCTTGGTGCTTGAGAAAGATTCCCAAAACTACAGCTGTGCTGACAGACAAGCACAGGGCTGTGCAGGCCAGAGCCATGCCTAGAGAATCCTCCAAGGACAGGAATGTCACTGACTTGGGCAGACAGTTGTTTCTCTCAGGGTTTGGGTACTCTTGAATTGGGCAAGGAGTACACTCCATCTGATCTATGGGAGGAAATGAACCAACATGTCAGCTTCTACAATTATTTACTCATTTTACATTCATACCACAAAGAATGCCTTCTACTGTTGTCCTTTGTAGCCTGGTACATTCTGCTTTACTCCAGTGTCAAGAAGGACAATAACTATTTAAAAAACCCATTTCTACTATTTGTCATGTCTACCTCAAAATAAGCCATGTCCTGTCAAATTTATTACTATTTTTCTAGGTCAATGAGAGTAAAATAGTAACCTCTTTATTTAGATGAAGTAAAACTGTCAAGCGATCCTTTAAATAATTCTAAAATTGAGCCACACCAGCTTGTTCAAACTGTTGGTGCACAGGTTCAGGGCAAACCAGTCAGAAGAACAGAAACCCCCTGCTGCAAGTAGATACTAACTGCCAGAGATCACACCAGCCACCAGAAATCTAGGGCATAAAGAAAACCAAAGAGGAAATAAAAAATAAAAAAAAATACCCACCCAAGAAAGACAAACTCAGAAATCAGTAACTAAAGCTCATCATCCCAAACTCAGATGCCTAAATGTCCATGTAAAATCAATGACAGCCAGGGCAATATGGCACCACCACAGCCCATCTACTTTATGACAGCAAACATGAGTATTCCAACACAGACAAAGCACAATAAAATAAACTTGAAGCAAGCTTAATGAGGATGATATATATCCTTAAAGAGAAAATTAAAAACTCCCTAAAAAAATCAAGAAAAAGCTAACCAAAGAATTATAGAAAATCAACTAATGCATAAAAAATGCTAAGAAAAGATAAGAAAAAGAAACAATTGAAGGAAACTATTCATGACATAAAAATCAAAATAGAAGCAATAAAAAAACACAAAGTGATGGAATTCAGGAAATGAAAAATGGGTTCATGAACAGGAACTACAGATGCAAGCATCACCCACAAAATACAAGAGATGGAAGAGAGAATCTCAAGCACTAAAGATACAATAGAAGAAATAGATTCCTTGGTCAAAGAAAATGTCAAATCAAACAATTCTTAACAGAAATATCAGGAAATCTGGGACACCATGAAAAGACCAAATCCAAAAATAGTAATACTGGAAGAAGCAGAAAAATCTCAGCATAAAAACCTAGAAAATAATTCAACAAAATCATAGCAGAAAATTTCCATAACTTGAAGAAGGATATACCTATGAAGGTACAAGAACACCAAATAAATTAAGGTAGAAGAGAAAGTCCCTGTGTCACATAATAATGAAAATGCTAAATGAACAGAACAAAAAAAAGACTATTAAAAGCTGGAAGGGAAAAAGGCCAAATAACATATAAATGAAGACCTATATGAATTACATCCAACTTCTCTATGGAGACTTTAAAGTTAGAAGAGCTTGGAAGTATGTTTTGTAGATTCTAAGAGATCACAAATGCCAGCTCAGATTAATATACACAGCAAAACTTTTCATCACCATAGTTGAAAAAGTGAAGACAAGATACTCCATTACAAAGTTAAATTTAAATATCTATCCACAAATCCAACCCTACAGAAAGTACTAGAAGGAAAACTCTAACTCAAGGAAAAACAACTACACCTATGAAAACACAGAAAATAAATAATGTCACACTAGCAAAGCTGAAAGAAGGAACACACACACACACACACACACACATACTACTACTACTACCACCACCACAAACAAAAATGTAATAACAAGAATCAACAATTACTTGTCATAAATATCTCTCAGATACCAATGCTATCAACTTCCCAATAAAAAGACACAGGTTAACACAATTTATATCAAACAGGATATATCCTTCTGCTGCATACAAGAAACACACCTCAACATCCAAGATAGATATTACCTCAGAGTAAAGCACTGGAAAACTGTTTTTTAATCAAATGACCCTAACAAACAAGTTAGTGTAGTTATCCTAATATCTATCAAAATACACTTCAAAAGAAGTTAATTAAAAGAAACGGAGAAGAAAATTACATACTCGTTCAAGGAAAAATCTACTAGGATGATATCTCAATTTTGAATATATATGTCCCAATTGCAATAGCACCCACATTTGTGAAAGAAATGTTACTAAAGCATAAATCACACATTAGTAGTGGCAGATTTCAACACCCCACTCTCACTCTGACATGTCATTGAGACAGAATCTAAACAGAGAAATAATGGAATTAATAGATTCTATGATTCAAATGGACCTAACAGAAATTTACAAAAATTTTTAAACAAACACAAAAGAATATATCTTCTTCTAAGCACTTCATGGGACTTTCTTCAAATAATTCCTTGGAGACTGGAGAGATTATTCAGTGGTTAAGAGCAGGGGTTGTTCTTTCAGAGGTCCTGGAATCAATTCCCATCATCCACATGACAGCTCATAACTGTCTGTAACTCCAGTTATAGGGGAATCCAACACCCTCACACAGACATACATGCAAGGAAAACACTAATGCACATAAAATAACAATGAATAAATGATTAAAATTATATCTTCAGTCACAAAGAAAGTCTCCACAGATACAGGAAAGTAAAATTAATCCCCTGTGTTCTATTAGACCACTGTGGATTAAAGTTGGTTTTCAAGAACAACAGAAACAACAGAAATTCTACAAACTCATGAAAACTGAACAACTCTACTGAATAACCATTAGGTCAGGGAAAAAAAGAAAGGAAGAAATTAAAGATCTGCTAGAAAGATTTCAATATAAATGAATGCACATCATACACAAATTTATGGGATACAATGAAAGTGGTGCCTTGGAGAACCCAGGAGGAGAGAAAGAGTGAGAGAGTTAGACGGAAGAGACATGGCCAGAAGGTTGGGGGTGGGGCTTTTTGAGCCAGGAAATCAGTAGTGGCGGGTGCTATAGTAGTTACTTCTGATTCACCTCAGCTTATTTGTTGTTGTAATATTTATGCGTGGGTTTTATTTTTTCATAAATGGTAAAAGAAATCGCATACATCTGATTCTCAACATTGGGCATTGTTAGACCACACAATGGTGCATGGTTCTGTCATGCCAATTGCTAGCTGCAGAGGCGTGCCCGGGTGCACACTTCATTTTTCCCCATCCCCCTTCTGAGATGCTCTCCTACATTTGAGGTTTTCCAAAGCCCTTTCTGGGCTGCCAATTCACGCAGTTTGGCTCACCTTGAGACCTTAGAACCTTGGAACTTTGCGACTGCTGTCACCAGTTCACTGGAGGTGGGCAGAAAAGACAAGGCATGTGTAACATAGCTGTGCCTTTCACTCTTTTCTGCCTGACCCTTATAGGCAGCAGGGTGGAGGCTAGCCAAGCTTCATGGCTGAACCTCCCCAACAGGGTCACCATGGGTCCTGTCTGGAGTGAAATCCTTTCTAGAGTTCTGAGTAAGACTGCCGCTTCTGCACTATGATCTCTCCATGTTGCCTTAGTGCCCTGCCTGCTCTACCTGCTGGTCAAACATCATCACTACATCTGAACTACTTCATACAATTAAGCACGAGCTCCACTTGTTCAAACATCTTCCCTACATCTGAATAATACTTTTGTATAACCCATTCCACTGAGGATTGGCATCAAAGCTTGTAAGATACTTGGGAACTTTAAAATGGTAAACTAGGCTATTAAACAAACAAACAAGAGGAAGAAAGACTAAGGGGAAAGAACAATCTTAAAATCTTTCCCATGTTAAAAACAGGAAATATCACATTGCAGGGAATTAGGACCCTGTTTTCTGCTACTGTGGGCAGGATGCATATAAAAAAAAATGAGGAGACAAACATAATAGCTGGAATTGGTATAATTATCATCAGTTTGACATTTCATATTTTATTTTTAAAACATGGTTTGATAACTGGGTTGATTGATAAGATACTTAGCTTAGAAAAGCTTACCTTTTCATGATATGCAAGCCTTAGAAAGGTTACTACTCATAACATGCAAGACTTACAATTAATTAATAAAGAAGACAATAAACTTTTAACTGATAATATAGGTGGAGGTTGATAAAATACAAACTTTTGTAATGTTTACTGATGAAGAGAATGAAAGGGTGACTGATAACATAGAACTTTAGAAAAATTTATTACTTTTAAGATACAGCCTTACAAGATATAAGCCTTTGGTAGGTTTACTACTGATAATATGCAAGCCTTAAAAATAATTACTAAATGAAATAGTAATATTTTGACAAATAAGTTTCTAGCCCTGGGAAAACTTACTAATACAGATAGCAAAAATATTCAAACACAAACAGAAGAATTTAGAGAAGAACCGACATCATCTTTACATAATGAAATTAAAGATGGGTGGCCCACGGTTATCCAAAAACCAGTCTTAATTCTTCCAGTCACCGTACAGGAACAACCAACAAACAATAGGTATCTCCAAAGCTATGGAATCATTTACTGGTGTCTGTGGAGTGTTAGATTTGAGAAGATTTAAGAAAGCAATAGTCCCATATGGTATGCGTTCTCCTTTCATGAGGTAGATATTAATTTCATGGTTGGCTGATAACAGAATTATCCCACCAGACTGAGAAGACTTGAATACAGCAGTATTGGGACCTGTCCTCAATTACAGTGGAGGTCCTAGTAGAAAGATGAGCTTAGAGCCATTGAAAAATGGAATAGGGTTAAAGATATTGAAATTTCCAAAGATCAATTTCTTGGAGAAGGTGATTATGTTGATATGTGAGGACAGTCTATATATGATTAATATACATTGTCTCTATGTCATACAGCAGCTTTTAATGAAATTAAAGAAGTTGGAAATAGAGCTGAGTAGTTTACTAAAATTAGACTGTCCACAAAAGAAACCTTCACTGTTTTCAAAGTTTTACTTTAGTTGTAAATAGAATGATACCAAATCCAGAAGACAGACAAATATTACCAGAATATGTGGCATTTTAAAATGCTAATTAACAATGCAGAAGGTAATTAGGCCTTAAAAAGAAAGATCATCAGAGAGGAATGTATACAACATACAGTGTATGGAATCTGTTAACCATGATGATACTTGGATAGAACTGGTAATTTCCAAAGCTTGAAAAAAACCAAAATGTCAGTTGTTGTGGTAATCAAGGTAATCTCAAAAGGGATTGTAGTCAGGGCAATACTAGAAACAATGTTTTTTCTTAGAAATAATCCAAAAAAGACCCCAATCTTCTGGAATATGAAAAAGGTGTGGCAGAGGCAAAAATAGGATCAATAACTCTAGGTCAACAAGGGACACACAAGGTAACTCTTTGATATCAGTACCTGCCTTGGAGGAGTCTCTTGCAGGACCCCCGGTCAAATTTGGTTCAATCATTCCCTGTCACTATGGGGGAAACACCTCAATGGAGCAATTAAACACCATAATGCCTATTGTAAAAAACCATACTTCTCCAGATGATAGAACAACTTTAGAAGATAAAACAAAAATTTCAGAAGAAACCATAAAAACTTCTATAAATATTCAAAGTTCAAATTTAACAATACAATTAAGTGGCATTGAAATTGAGGGTTTGGTTGATAAAGGGGAAGATGTATTCATAGTTGTGCCAAAATCTTGGCATGCAAATTGGCCTCTTCAGGAACTAAACATAGATATTCTAGGGATTGAAACTTTATCTCAGGTAAATCACAGCACAAGATGGGTTGAATGCATAGGACAGAGAGGGAAATTAAAACTATATGTGGCAAACATAGCGATGAACTTACAGGGACATGATTTATTACTACAGTGGAAAACACAAATCTACATTATTCCAATCTCTAAAATAAACCATGAAATAGAGAATGATTCAGGGAAAAATACTAAAATGTGTTCTTTAGAGTAGTCACAGAGTGTTCTAGTTGTACATAAAAGAACCTAAGAACTGGTGATCTCTTGAAGGTGCCAACAGCCATACATTTAAAATGATTAACTGATAAACCTGTCTGGATGGAAAAATGGCCTTTAACATCAGAAAATTACAGATATTAAAACAGCTGATACAGGAGTAGCTAAATGTTCAGTGTATTGAAGATTGACCAGTCCTTTGAATTGTACTGGCAAATGGAGAATAGTAACAGGTCTGAGATTTGTAATGAAGATGATTCAACCAATGGTTTTTCTTTTTTTTTTCTTTTTCTTTTTTTTTTCACAGTTTGGAATTCCCTTGCCTTCCTTATTACTTAAGGGATGGTCCATTATAGTGATTGATGTAAAAGACATTTTTTTACTATATCTTTACAAGAACAGGATAGAGAAAAATTTGCCTGTATAGTGCCTACTTATAATACTTCTCAGCCTGTTAAAAGGTATTAATAGAAAGTTACCCCTAAAGGGATATTAAACAGTCCCACCCTGTGCCAATATTTTATATAACAGCCATCGGAAATAATTCATAAACAGTTTGCTTGTTCTATAATTTACCATTTTTTGGGGTGATATTTTGCCAGCTGTGTCAAATGTAGATATCTTCAAAAATGTTTTAAAAAGGAAAGAAAATATTGCCTTACTGAAGATTATAAAATGCCCCCTACTGCAGAAAAGAGGTGATTCTATTAATTACTTAGGATACACGATAGACTTATAAAAATTCAATCCCCCAAATCAGGAGAGATCAATTGTGGACTCTTAATTGGTGCGAGAGAATTGTTTGTATTCTGTCAATCATGTTATAAATAAACGCTGATTAACCAGGCAGGAAATATAGGTGGGAAAACCAGACAGGAAGTAGAAATGATGTAATGAGAACAGGAGAATTCTGGGAAGGAGGAAGTTGATTCCTCCCACTCCTGCCCAGACCACCAAAGCAGCAGGATGTGATCTGCCCCACTGAAATAAAGGTACCAAGCCACATGGCTAACATAGATCAGAAAAATGGGTTAACCATGATGTGAGAGTTAGCTAGTGGGAGGCTAGAGCTAATGGGCCAATCAGCTTATAATTTATGGAGACCTATGTGTGATTTTCTTTGGGGCTAAACAGTTGTGGGGTACTGGGTGGGACATAAAACCCAACAATAAATAGGGCCCCCCTCCATGTTATACTTAATGACGTACCAATATTGCCAGGAGACATAAAATGGCTGTAGGCAGCAATTAGATTAACAGCTCAAGATTTAAATAATTTATTTTCAACCTTATAAGGTGACAAGAACTTAAATAGCTTAAAAAAATTGCCAGCTGAAACTGAGAGAGAATTGACTTTGGTAGAGAAAAATTTGCAAGATGAACAAGTGTAGCACATAAATTCAGAACTTGATTGTATCCTAGTTGTTGTAATAGGAGCGGTGGGCCACTTCCCACTGCTCAGCTCCCACACAGCTAGCTTTATATGAAATAATTACACAGAAATTGTATTCTTTTAAACGCCACTTGACCCATTAGTTCTAGCCTCTTATTGGCTAGCTCTTACATATTGATCTAACCCATTTCTGATATTCTGTGTAGCTCCACGGGGTGGCTTACCAGAGAGATCTTAACCTGTGTCTGTGTCCGGTGGGAGAATCATGGTGACTCACTGACTTGGCTTCTTTCTCCCAGCATTCTGTTATTAATTCTATTTAGTCCACCTATCTAAATTCTACCCTATCAGAGGCCAAGCAGTTTCTTTATTAATTAACCAATGAAAGCAACAGATAGAAAGATGACCCTCCTCCATCACCTAGTTATTCTACTTTCTACTTATTCTTCTACTAGAAATCCTATACACAGAGAAGATAATATTTTGAAATGGATTTTTTTGCCAAGTAAACAGAACAAATATTAAAGATTTATGTAGAAAATTTTCTAAATTGGTTATAAAAAATTGACGCTTAGTAAATCACCAGAAATGGACCCAACAGAAATTGTAGTACCATTCACTGATGCTGAAATTTATTCTTTATGAGCAGAAAATGAACATTGGCAAAGAACTTGTGGTAACTTTATGGGAATGATTAAAAATTTATATCCCAAAAGTAAGAGACTTCAATTTATAAAAGGAACCAACTGGGTCCATTCTCATATTGTTCAGGGAATACCAATATCTGTAGCCCCTACATTCTAAACTGGAAAAGCAGGTTATATATCATAAAATTTAATTTAAATGGCTCAAATCCCTTCTGGTTCTGTTCAAAGTCAGAATTGTATGGTATTCTCTTGGTATTACTAGATTTTCCAGAATCCCTTAATATAGTTACTGATTCTCAATATGCAGAAAGAGTTGTTTTATATATTGAAACAATTAAACTTCATCCTGGTGATTCAAAGTTAACTTTGTTATTTATCCAGTATAGGAAATAGTCAAAAATAGGAACCATCCCTTTTATACAACAATTATCAAACTCCTTACAGGCCTATTAGGCCCTGTATCACAAGGTAATGATGAAATTGTTCAGCTATTAGTAGGAAATGTGTTAGAAGCCCCAGAATATCATAATAAATACCATATTAAGGGTTTGAAAAAGGATTTTTTAATCACTTGGCAACAAACCAAGGAAATTATAAACAAATGTCCTACTTATTCTTTGTATAATCAAGCTCTATTACCTGGAGCAATTAATCCAAAGGGTACTGAAAGAAATAAAATTTGACAAATATATGTATTTCCTTTTGCAAAGTTTGGAAATTTAATATATGTACATCATACCATCGATACATATTCAGGATTTTAGTGAGCAACGCTTTGAGATCTGAAAAGACAAAGTCTATAATTATACATCTATTAAAAGTTATGTCCACCATGGGATTATCTGTACAAATTAAGACTGACACTGTTCAAGCATATGTCTGTAGGAAAATGTAACATTTTTATGGATATATATTACAAGATAAAGCATGTTATAGGCATACCAAATAATCCTGTAGGACAAACAATTATTGAAAATCTACGTACTTTAAAGGAAATGCTTTAAGACACAGAAAGAGGTAATACTGACCCCTAGAGACAGATTATACAATATTTTATTGCCTTTAAATTTGTAAAATGCTAAATGAGAAAGGAACAACAGCTGCAGAGAGACAGTGGACAATAAAAAAGATGAATTAGCCAGTATATTTTAAAGATGTGTTGACCTTAGAATGGAAACTAGGATATGTGTTATGTTGGGGAAGAAGTTTTACTTTTCTTTCCACAGGAGGAGAAAGGCTATGGATACCATCAAAATTGATAGATTAATTTAAATAGGAAAGACCTTTTGATTAGGAGAGGTGATAGTTCATCAAATGACATGACAATTCAACCCAACAAAAGGGAAAACTCCCCCAAAATAATGTCTGGTATCATTTCATTTTTGCCTTCCCAGGAAAATAAAATTGTCCAACTGAGGGATCTAAGATCTAAAGATCTTTGGGTAAGTAATGGGGCACCTTGTTAGCCAATTATCTTTAAGAGGTGAGTCTTAGTTAAGGTGAGGCTTTCTCAGACCCAGAGAGATAAAACATTTGCCCATCCAGGTGCTTGCTCTCTCTGGGGTATTCCTACAGGATGCAGCAGAAGTTGGAATTCTTGTTTCCTGTTTCGTGAGTTTTCCCCTTATAATAACTAAAAATATAATTGTTTTATCCTTTAACTAGCCTGGTTATTTCTACACTTAGAGTCCAAAGTTTAGTATACAATTCATGGTCCTGAGTGCCCTCACATCCTCTGTTGGGCTAGATGTATATTTTTTAACCCATGCCCCCTCTATCAGCCCACCTCAACCTTGCCTATGCTCAAAGCCAGCAGTTTATTTGGGTATAGAATTCTTGCACAGTGGTTTGTCTTGCTACAGATTGGCCTCAGTTCTTTATATGTCCTCATTAAACATGTCAGACCAAGGTACTTGAGGACGTAGATCTGCTCTGGGCTTCCCCTGTCTGAGCCTACTGTTCCACTGTTCCTAACAATTTGTCTGCATTTGCTATTCTACTGCTTGGGTGACCACCAACCAATCAGGGACATCCTCAGAGCACACAGTCTGTGATGAACATTAAAGAACTGTTTTTAATTTGAGCATAGTTCATCATTTAGGGCCACAATCAGATTCAAACCAACCACACAACTACAAGTGGGCTGACACCTAATGACAGTTAACAGTTATTGCACCTACTTCAGTTAACTAACTAAACCACAAATAAGATTTAGTATCAAAAATATAAATTATAAATTTATAATTTAAGTATCACTATCCTGAGTGAGGTAACCCAGACCCCCAAAAATAAACATGGAATGTACTCACTCACAATTAGTTTCTAGCCATAAATAAAGGACATTGAGCCTATAATTCGTGATCCTAGAGAAGCTAAATAAGAAGGTGAACCCAAAGAAAAACATATAGTTATCCTCCTGGATATTGGAAGTAGGCAAGATTGCTGGGCAAAAATTGGAAACTTGGGGGTGGGGGTAGGATGGGGGTATGGGGAGATGGGGAGAGAAAAGTGAGAAGGGGAGGATGGGGAGAGCTTGGTGGAATGGGATGGTTGGGATGGAGGAACGGTGGATATGGGAGCAGGGAAGTATATATCTTAATTAAGGAAGCCAAGACAATGGCACTGGGTTTTGATCCTACTGCATGTACTGGCTTTGTGGGAACCTAGTCTGTTTGGATGCTCACCTTCCTAGACCTGGATGGAGGGGGGAGGGCCTTGGACTTCCCACAGGGCAGGGAACCCTGACTGCTCTTTGGAATGGAGAGGGAGGGGGAGGTGGGAGGGGGAGGAAAATGGGAAGTGGGGAGGAGGCAGAAATTTTTAATAAAAAAATAAATAAATAAAGATAAAAACTGCTGCAAAAAATAAAATAAAAGATCAAAATGATGGACAATTTAACCATCCAGGAGTTCACTAGCTTTTTATTTATACTATGTATTATGTCATGCAAGGTTTATATGATTTTCCTCCTACATCATTATATTTGATTCTGGGGATTAGTGTTGTCTTCCATAGTTTTTCCTTAAAAACATGGAATGATAATGGGCCCAAGAATGAGGCACTTTTAGAAATAATACAATCTTTACAGACTGACACTGATCAATTAAAAGGAAAATTCAAAATTCTGGAGAAGGATACAAACAATTTGACTAACAAAACTCAATCGAATGGGGTACTTTTAGAAATGGTACAATCTTTATAGACTTATAGTAATTTACTAAAAGGAAAATTCAACACTCTGGAAAAGAATACAGCCAATTTGAAAAACAAAACTCAGTCTACGAGAGAGGGTGCTGACATATTGAGAAAACTTGTACTGTTGAATGTCTTATTTGGACTCTGTCAAAGGGATATGATAGACTGACTGATAGAATTTCTCTCCAGGAAGGTAATGGGCATGCTAAAAAATTAGTGCAAGGATCAGATATTATTTCTACTGGATATACTTCACATCTTGGAATCCTCAATGAGATTTCCCAAGATCAAATTTTGGGCAAGGGACTTTACTCTGATCCTCAGGATCAGGCTCTTTACAATGAGAACACCTTCTCCCTATGTATCACAGCAGCTTTAAATGCTTGGGACAGGATATAGAAACTAGGAAATAGAGTTGAATCATATCTTAAGGTTAAACAGGATTAGAGAGAATCTTTTAGTGACTTTTTACAAAGATTAACGAAGGCTGTACAAATAGGGGTATTTGACCCAGAAGCTAAATGTATACTAATTAAATCTTTGGCTTATGAGAATGCCAACTCAAAATGCAAAAGGATCCTTAGACCTTTAAAAAACAGATCAGTACCCATGGTTGAATGGGTCTTGCATACAATGAATGTTGAGACACTTGACTATGGTAGGAAAAACAATATCCAATGGTAAAAGGAGACATCAAAATATCAAATGTTTTAATTGTGGTGAAATGGGACATCTAAGAAGAGATTATAGACAAGGATTTCCTAGGAAAAATGTCTCCTCTGGGAATGGCAAGAATATGGAAGACTCATCCTTCAGGTATATGTAGGACGTGTGGCAAAGGCCAACATTAGTCCAATGAATGTAAGTCGACAAAAGACAGTCAAGGCAACCCAATATCATTAGGAAACTCCATGGGGCCCTCTTGCAGGTCCCCATGATGAATGTGGTCTAGTCATTCCATTACTGTGAAAAACATGTCTCACCATGAAATTAAAAAATCTACTGCCACATACACAAATTGAAAAAAAAATGACATGAGAGTAGAAGAGGAAATAATAGGGATTGATAAGGGGCTGCCCAACCCTATGAACCTAAACATCCTCCCCTTGGCTATTTCTCCTCCACAGACCCATCAGATTATGTAGGTAGAGGCTCAAATCAAACCATTTGGAAAATCAGGCACAAGTATAAACCACAACTTTTGGTAGAACAGACACAGGCACAAGTCACATTGGTTGGAAGAAAATATTAGTAAACACCAATGTTAGAATTCATTCAATAGCCAAAAAAGCAATGCAGCACCATCACCAGAACTCAGTAATCCTACAACAGCAACACCTGAAGATTACAATGCAGTCAAAATACAAGAAAACAAAATTAAAATTACATTAAGGAAGATGTTAGAAGTTCTTAAAGAGGAAATGAAAAATTCCCTTAAAGAAGTCAAGGAAAAGACAAACAAAAAATTGGAAGAAATCAATAAATTTCTGAAAGAAAGCCAAGAATAAAAAACAAACAAATGAAGGAAATGGTTCAAGGCTTGAAAACTGATATAGAAGCAATAAAGAAAACACAAACCAGGGAAATACTGGAAATGGAAAATGTGAGAAAGCAAGAAGGAACAACAGATACATCAGTAACAAAACACAAAAGATGGAAGAGAGAATATCAGGTGCTGAGGATATGATGGAAGAAATAGATTCATCAGTCAAAGAAAATGTTAAATCTAATGAATTCCTAACACAAAATATCCAGGAAATCTGGTATGTCTGAAAGACCAAACCTAAGAATAAGAGTGATAGAATGCTGCTGGAGCCGATAGCCTTTAATATACCAGCCCACTTGGGCATGGTCTCTTTTGTTTAAAAAGAAGTAGTAGCCACGTGTTCACTCTCCTGCTTCTGGCTCTGCTTCTAGCTGTTAGACTTCGTTTCTGATCATGCAGAGGGCTGTTTTCTGGGATGGTAATACGTAAGTTTTTTGCTCTGTATATAAATAACCCTTTTATTAATCATAATTCCAAACTCGTGTGGGATTGTTTTGTGACTTACTCCTTCAATAGAAGAAGAAGAATCCCAACTCAAAGGCACAGAAAATATATTCACCAAAGTCCAAGAAGAAAACTTTCCTAACTTAAAGAAGGACACACCTATAAAGGTATAAGAAGCTTACAGAACACCAAATAGGGAGGACCAAAATGTACCCTCACCACATAATAATTAAAACACTAAACATATAGAATAATGAAATAATTCTATTGTTCAAAAGAAAAAGGCCAAGTAATGTATAAAAACAGACCTATCAGAATTATACCAGAGTTCTGAATGGAGTCTCTGAAAGCCAGAAGGTTCTGGACAGACATTTCACAGATACTAAGAGAACATGGATACTAGTCCAGACTACTATACCCAGCAAAAGTTTCAATAACCATAGAAACAGAGAGCAAGATATTTCATTACAAAACTTGATTTAACCAATGAATAAAAATGAAATTTATGCCCTGGCAATGCTGAAACATGCATGGGTAGTTCACACATGGTAGTTCTGCTGAACTTGTCTATGTTCGGTTTCATGGTCTAAGTTGATGATGATGACTGACCTGGTCTCTTCCTCAAGAGGGCACCAGATCTCATTACAAATGGTTATGAGCTACCATGTGGTTGCTGGGAATTGAACTTAGGACCACTGGAAGAGCAGACAGTGCTTTTAATTGCTGAGACATCTCTCCATCCATAAATGCAGCACAAAAGAAAGTACTAGAAGGAAAACTCCAACCCAAGAAACTCAGTTACATTCATGAAAATACAGGTAATAAATAATCTCACAACAGCTAAACCCAAAGAAGGGAAACACAAATATTAGTATCACTACCACCAAAACCCAAAATAAGAAAGCATAAAAATCACTGATCAATCACATCAGTTAGTATCAATGGACTCAAGTCACCATAAAAGAGACAGACTAACAGAATATATATGAAAAGAGGATATCTCCTTCTATTGTAGGCAAAAAACACACCTCAATCTCAAAGACAGACATTATCTCAGAGTATAGGAGTTGATTTTCCAATTAAATTGTCTGAAGAAAGAAGTCAGTGTAGTTACCCTACTATCTAACAAAATAGAATTTCAACTAAAATTAATTAAAAGAGATGGAAAAGGACACTGCATACTGATCAGAAAATAAACCCATCAAGATGAAGTCTCAATTCTGAACATCTATGCCCAATATATAAGAGCACGCAAATTTGTAAAAGATACATTTATAAAGTTTAAGTCAAACATCAAATCCTATACACTAACAGGAGATTTCAACATCCAACTTCTACCAATGGACAGGTCTGATCAACAGAAATTTAACAGAAAAATAAGGGAATTAACAGATGTCATGGACTTAACAGACATCTACCAAACATTTCACCCAAACACAAAAGAATATACCTTCTTCTCAGCACATCATGGAACCCTCTCTAAAATTGACCACATACTCAGGAATCAGGAAAATCACAGAAGATACAAAAAAAATAGAATAACACCTTGTTATCACATCACCAAGAGTTAAAGTTAGAGTTCAATAACAACACAAACTACATAAACCCTACAAACTCATGGAAATGGAACAATTCTCAACTGAATCACCAGTGGGTCAAGAAGAAATAAAGAAAGAAATCAAAGACTTCTTAGAATGCAAAGAAAATGAATCCACAACATACCCAAACTTATGGGACACCAAGAAAGCATTGCTAAGGGGAAAGTTCATAGCACTAAGTGCCTACATAAAGAATTTGGAGATATCTCTCATAAGCAACTTAACAGCACACATGAAAGCTCTAGAACAAAAAGAATTAAACTCATCCAGGAGTAGTGGACCACAGGAAATAACCAAACTGAATGTTGAAATTAATAAAATGGAATCATGGAGAACATATAGAATCATTGAAACAAAGAATTGGTTCTTCGAGAAAATGAACAAGATAGACAAACCTTTATCCAAAATAATCAAAAGGCAGAGAGAACATGCTCAAATCAAGAAAATCAGAAATGAAAAGGAGGCTATAACACAGACACTGAGGAAATCCTGAGAATCATTGTCATACTTCAAAAACCCTCTATTCCCATTTTTTAATTGGGTTAATTATCCTTTTAAAGTCTAGTTTCTTGAGTTCTTTATATATTTTGGAGATCAGACCTTTGTCTGTTGCGGGGTTGGTGAAGATCTTCTCCCAGTCATTAGGCTGCCTTTTTGTCTTAATGACAGTGTCCTTTGCTTTACAGAAGCTTCTCAGTTTCAGGAGGTCCCATTTATTCAATGTTGTCCTTAATGTCTGTGCTGCTGGGGTTATACATAGGAAGCGATCTCCAGTGTCCATATGTTGTAGGGTACTTCCCATTTTCTCTTCTATCAGGTTCAGTGTGTTCAGATTGATATTGAGGTCTTTGATCCATTTGGAGACAGAGACCCAATTTGGATCAACCGTCTGAGCTCTTAAGGTCCAAATGAAGAGCAGAAGGAGGGAGAACATGAGCAAGGAAATCAGGACCACGAGGCGTGCACCCACCCACAGTGACAGTGGAACTGATCTATTGGGAGCTCTCCAAGGCCAGCTGGACTGGGACTGAATAAGCATGGGTTGAAACTGGACTCTCTGAACATGGCGGACAATGAAGGCTGATGAGAAGCCAAGGACAATGGCACTAGGTTTCGATCCTAATACATGAACTGGCTTTGTGGGAGCTTAGCCTGTTTTGATGCTCACCTTCCTGGGCCTGGATGGAAGTGGGAGGACCTTGGTCTTCCTGTAGGGCAGGGAATTTGGACTGCTCTTCAGTAGCGAGAGGGAGGGGGAATGGACTGGGGGGAGGAGAAGAGGAGTGGGGATAGGGGAGGGGAGAGGGGGGAGGGGGCAATGTGTGGGAGGAGGGGAGGGAAATGGGAAACGGGGAGCAGTTGGAAATTTTAATTAAAAAGTCACTTGAAATAAATGACAAATATAAATGACAAAAAAAAAAAAAAACCCTCTATTCCACTAAATTGGAAAACATAAAAGAAATGGACAACTTCCTTGATAGGTACAACATACCAAAATGAAATCAAGACCAGGTAAACAATTTAAACAGACATATAACTTCTAAGGAGATAGAAACAATTATTAAAATTCTCCCAACCAAAAAAGGCCAGGATGAGATGGTTTCAGTATAGAATTATTTTAGAAATTCAAAGAAAAGCTAATATCAATACTCCTCAAATTGTTGCACACTAGAAACAGAAGGAATATTGCCAAATTCTTTTTATTAGACTATAGATGTCCTGATACCCCAAACAAACAAATATGCAATAAAGAAAGAGCCTAATCTCCCTCATGAACATTGATACAAAAATACTAAAAAGATACTGGCAAATAGAATCCAAGAATATAAAACAAATCCACTATGATCAAGTAGGGATGATCAAGAGATGCAGGGATGGTTCAATATACAAAAATATGTCATTGAAATTGACCATATAATCATACTGAAAGAAAAAATCCACATGAACATTTTATTAGATGTTGAAAAATCCTTTGATAAAATCTCCTCATGATAAACGTTCTAGAGAGGACATGGATACAAGGAACATACCTAAACCTAAAAAAGCAATAGACAGCAAGCTGACAGACAACATCAAACAGAGAGAAACTCTAAGCAATTCCTCTAAAACCTGAGACAAGATAATGCTGTCCACTGTCTCCATATCTATTCAACATAGTACTTGAAGTTCTAGCTAGAGCAATAAGAATATAAAAGGATTACCTCACTCGATATGATTGGAATATTTTTCCCAACCATTTACTCTGAGATAATGTCTGTCTTTGAGGTTGGAGTTCTGTTTCTTTTATGCAGAAGAAGAATGGATTCTGTTTTTGTGTTCAACCTGTTAGCCTGTGCCTTTTTATATGTGAGTTGAGTCCATTTATATTAAGAAATAATAATGATGAGTGATTGCTATCTCCCATTAATTTAAATTTCATTGTTGGTGATGTTAATTTGTGCATTTTCCCCTTCTTTGGAATTTGCTGCTATGAGACCATCAATTGTCAGTGTTTTTCTTGATGTAGCCAACTTCCTTGGGTTGGAGTTTTTCTTCTAGATATTGAGTGAGGTAATGCAGACACAGAAAGACAATTATTACATGTACTCACTCATAAGTGGGTTTTAAACATAAAGCAAAGAAAACCAGCCCAGAAATCACAATCCCAGAGAACCTAAAAAACAATGAAGACCCTAAGAGAGACATACACAGATCTAATATACATGGGAAGTAGAAAAAGACAAGATCTCCTGAGTAAATTGGGAATATGTGGACCTTTGGAGAGGGCTAAAAGGGAAGAGAGAGTCAGGGAGAGGAGCAGAGAAAAATGTAGAGCTCAATAAAAATAAATAAAAGTATTGTTGTATACTTTAATTCTATGTATGATATATTTTGGAAACAGTCTCACATGTACTTGTCTTGCCAGGAATATTTTCAGGAAAGAATTATGAATTCATTTATTCAAGGAACACACAGGTAGCATGGTCATGTGCACACCTCACATTGCCTGGGCAGACTCTAGCATGGATCACAGCTAGAGCTGAGATGAAACTATCATGTAAAGAAAGATAAGTTTTGGAAAAATGGATGCAGATAACACAATAACATTAGGACTGACACACAAATGTTCACACATTGTGTGGAATCAGCAGTGATTACTATTGAATATGGGAATGAATGAAAGAGACATGTTTCTACATTCTGCATTACAACATCATGGTTACTTCTTATCTTTCTCCTTCTACATTAACAAGCAATTTGAGGAACAGTATTTTATTACCAGTTTGATTGGAAATGTGTCTCTCTGGACAAAACAAACAAGAAAAACAGCAAATAGGTCTGTCTTCTTCTAGAATTTTCCAGAAACCTGGGCCACAGCTCTGTGTACATATAGATTCAGGAGTCTAGGGGCAAAACAGAAAACCTGGTCATAATTTTGTACCTCAATCACAGGCTTAAGGTAATTTGAAGCCAAGCAATTTAAACTGAATGAAGACTATGAAAGTTGTACATATTTATGAGGCACTGTGAAGTCTCCATATGGAAATGTAGAGTGTAGAGTTGAAGTTAGCACATTTCAAGATGCTAAATGTTCAAAGTTTCTTTATGCTGACCAAACTGTGACCCACTTCTGCTAGCTTTCGTGAAATGTATAGAACATTCATATATTATCTCCTGTGAGAGAGCAAGCCAAAACTCAAATCAGTTGAATTGTCAGGCAGAACCCCAGTCACTCTTGCCTATCTGCTTCTACTTTTAGCTTACCAAGTTTGTAGTCACAAGCATTCACTCTGATTGACATGTCCCATGAAAGAGAGTTTGGCCATTGGTAGGTGATCAAAGTTTCTCCTGACTTCATGACATGTTGATGTTCCAGAGAAATTGAATTATGATCCATTACTGTGAGTTTCATCCTTCACCCCCTATGCTCATAGTAATACGATGCTTTTTCTTTCAAACATTAGTGACATAATCATTTAGCGCTTTTTAAACCAATTTACTTCTAAGTTAATTACATTAATCACTACACTTTTAACAAAACTTCAGTTTGTTGATATTTTTGGATAATGTGTATGCAAAAATATTTCTATCTTTCCTTTAGATATTCTTGTCATAATTTGGACTCTGTTTCTGCCTCATAAATATCTACATATTGGGATGGAGAACTTGCCCAGCATTTAAGAGTGCATATTACTCTTGCAGAGAAACCCTGAGGCCAGCTCCCAGCACACAAAAAGTACTTTATAAACATTGGCTATAGAGATGATTTATTTACATATTCATAATTTACTTCTTTATAAGGACAATGGAGAAGTTTGAGTATGAATTGTGTTCAATGGAGAGATGCATTGAGCATCTACATGCATGTATAATAAAATGTATATGTGTATACACATGGAAATATACATACAATCATATATATAGCCATAAATACTGATCTATTCATTCATTATAATACGAATAAATGCATAAAAGTTCAAATTCAATTCAAACTAATTCTATCTACAGGAATTAGCTAACAATATGTTCTTGTTTGATTGTATATGCCTATGCATATGTTCATGTATATATATACATATATCAAAGTCAAATTAAAAAAGATTATTTATTTTTAAATTAAAGACATCAAATACAACAAAAGAGATAGCCCAGTATTTAATGTGCTTCCCACATAAGCATGTAGTCCTGAATTTAATTATGCAGAATGGAAGTATAGAAAAGTCAGGTGCCAAACTGTATGCCTTTTATCCAATTATGGCAGTCATGGAGACAAAGATATAGCCTGTGGCATGCTGGACAGTAAGGAAAGCTAAATCAGCAGGCAAGGAGTTGAGAGAGAGATTGTGTTTATAATAAAATGGAGAATGATTGCAGATGGTATCCACTCTGACTGTGGCCTCACAGGCACATGCACTCACATGCATGAGCATTCACACACAAGCTCACAACAGAGCTAAGAACTTATAATATTGGTAAAACATATACATAGATCCACCTCAAAAAAGGAAATAGTTAAGATTGACTGACAAAATTTGGAGCATGTGGATGGGGGAGAAGAGAGGGTGGAAGGAGAAGAGGAGGAGAAGAGAGCAGGAGGAGAACTTGAGGGATAGTTGAGATGGATGAAGGACAGAAATGAAAGCAAAAAAAGAGATATCTTGATTGAGGGAGATACTATGGGGCTAGCAAGAAACCTGGCTCTAGAGAAAATCTCAGGAATTGACAAGGATAACCCCAGCTAAGATTCTGAAATATAGAGGAGAGGGTGTCCATACTGGTCTTGCCCTCTAGTCAGATTGATGAATACCTTAAATATCACCATAGAACTTTCATCCAGAAACTGATGAAAACAGAGGCAAAGACCGGCAGTGGAGCACTGGCCTGAGCTCCCAAAGTTCAGTTGAAGAGTGAGAGGAGTAAGAATATAAAAAAAGATGTCAAGACCATGATGGTTGATACTCATTGAAACAGTTTACTTGAAATAATGGGAGCTCACCAACTCCAGCCAGACAGGAAGGGAACCAGCATAGGACCAATCTAGACTCTTTCCTTGCTCTCATCTCTATTTTCCCTCCATCTCATCTATCCTGTTCCCTCCAGTTCTCCTCCTCCCTCCCCTTCTTCCATTCTCTTCCTCTTCTCCTCTGACCCCATATAATAATGGCAGTTGTATGGCTGGGGCAGATGACAGGGCAACTGGCAGTGGCACCATGATTTATCCTTACTGCTTGTAATGGCTTTTTGGGAGACTATTCTCTTTGGATGGATACCTTGCTCAGCCTAGGTATAGTAGGGAGGACCTTGGACCTTCCCCAAAATAATAAACATTACTCTCTCTGAGGAGTGCATGGGGTTAGTGTTTAGGGTTAGGTGAATGAAATGGGAAGAGGGGAGTAAGTGGGAACTGGGATTGATATGTAAAATGAGAAAAGATTTTCTTTTTTAAAAATAAAATAAATTATAAAAAAGAATTATTTGATGTTGAAGTGGGACGGCGGGGCTGCGATCCTGGCACCCGGCTTCCCGCATGGCTTTACCCGAAATAATTACACGGAAACTGTATTCTTTTAAACACTGCCTGGCCCATTAGTTCCAGCCTCTTATTGGCTAGCTCTTATATATTGATCTAACCCATTTCTAATATTCTGTGTAGCACCACAAGCCAGGGGCTTACCAGGGAGGATTTTAACCTGTTTCTGTGTCCAGCGGGAGAATCATGGTGACTCACTGACTCTGCTTCTTTCTCCCAGCATTCTGTTCTGTTTACTCCACCCACCTAAGGGTTGGCCTATCAAATGGGCCTATGCAGTTTCTTTATTAATTAACCAATGAAAGCAAGATAGAAAGATGACCCTCCTCCATCATTGCCCCTTTTTCTGTTTAAACAAAAAAGGAAGGCTTTCATTTTAACATAGTGAAATTACATATAGCAAAACTGTTATAAAGCAAGAATTACAGTTACAATATTTATATCTATCTTTTATCATAACTAAGGAAAACTATAATTATCTATCCATTTTTTAATTCCATCAAAGACTCCAGAAGGATATAATATTACCTGAGTAAACAAGAAGTAAGAAACTTTAAACTCTAGAAATGACAGAGACATCTCGTTGCCTGGACAGTCACCCAAAGTCCTTTTGTACCGTTGGGGTATTCATCTTTGGCCTACAGGTCCATAGTATCCAGCAGACATTTCCATGAAGCAGGAAAAATTTAAAAACAGTTCAGTCATTTTTTGCTGTGTCCTGCAGAATGTCTCGCATACTCTTTCATGAGTCAGGAACCCCGAAAGATCATCTCACCTTTAGGCAAGTTCAGCAGTCCTCTTTTTGTGGGTTCTTTGTGTCCAGTTTATGCATCAGTTCAGACAAAAGCAGTTTCGTGCCCAAATGGCTAGCCAACTCCATAAGGAGCCTCTTTGATGCCCACCTTTCTCTTGAAGTAGATTGGTGCTGCCAGGAGCAGATGTGTCTCATTGTCATGAAAAGCCCTAAGTTATTAAAATATTTTAAATGCCATATTTTGCAGTCTTTGAAAGATATAAAGAATGTCTATCTAATTGAAATATATTTCTATATATCTAGAAAATCTAACTAACATGACTACAAGCTTGACTATTATTGATGATTATCCATTAACCTATATTTCTTAATTATACATTACATTTTTAAATGAACTACACAATCACAATACCTTAATCAAGAGCAGAAATATATATACATATAACAAAATTGATCTTAAAATCCATACCAATGCAAATTATTTATACCTATATCCTATCCCCCTTTAAATGTAAAAGAATATTTATAAACAATATGTGGGAACATGGGCGCAGTTTATATCATATCCCCCTTTAAATGTAAAAGAACATTTATAAACCATATTTGGGAACATGGGTGCAGTTTTTTCTCTCCAAACTGCTTCCTGCTGAATGGGGGCATCATTAATTAAGTCTTTCATGGTATAACCTGTGTGCCAGGGTCATCTCAGTTGGCAGTTGAGTGAAGTAATTTTTTGAGGGTGTTCACAGCAGCCTTTCAGGATGGCATGGTCTATCATACCATATTGGGATAGAAATAATCCACAGGGTGTCATTGGTTTGTTATATATATATATATATATATATATATATATATATATATATATATATTTCTGCTCTTCATTAAGGTATTGTGATTGTATAGTTCATTTTTAAAATGTAATGCATAATTAGGAAATATAGGTTATTGATGGATAATCATCAATAATAGTCAAGCTTGTAGTCATGTTAGTTAGATTTTCTAGATATATAGAAATATATTTGTTAGGCAGACATCTTTCATATCTTTCAAAGACTACAGAATATGACATTTTAAATGTTTTAATTACTTAGTGCTTTTCATGACAATGAGACATGTCTGCTCCTGGCAGTACCAGCTACTTCAAAAAGAAGATGGGCATTGAAGATAGCCATGTGGGCAAGAAACTGTTCTTGCCTGGACTGTTGCATAAACTGGACACAGAGAACCCTCAGAAAGAGGACTGCTAAATTTGCCTAAAGGTGAGATGGTCTTTCAGGGTTCCTGACTCATGAAAGAGTCTATGAGACATTCTGCAGGACACAGCAGAAAGTGACTGAACTGTCTTTGAAATTTCCTGCTTCATGAAAATGTCTGCTGGATACTATGGGCCTGAAGGCTGAAGATGGATGCTGCAAGGGTACAAAAGAACTTTGGGTGACTGAACAGGCAGCAAAATGTCTCTGTCATTTCTAGAGTTTGAAGTTTCTTAGTTCTTGTTTACTTAGGTAATATTATATCTTTCTGGAGTCTTTGATGGAGTTAAAAATGGTTAGTTATAGCTATAGTTTTCCTTAGTTATGATAAAAGATAAAATAGATATAAATATTGTAACTAATTCTTACTTGATAACTGTTTTGTTATATGTAATTTTACTATGTTAAAGTGAAAGTCTTTCTTTTTTGTTTAAACAGAAAAAGGGGAAATGATGGAGGTGGGTCTTATATTAATCTGTTGTTTCATTGGTTAATTAATAAAGAAAACTGCCTTGGCCCATTTGATAGGCCAACCCTTAGGTGGGTGGAGTAAACAAAACAGAATGCTGGGAGAAAGAAGCTGAGTCAGTGAGTCGCCATGATTCTCTCACTCCAGACAGACGCAGGTTAAGACCTTTCCTGGTAAGCCAGCTCATGGTGCTACACAGAATATTAGAAATTGGTTAGATCAATATGTAAGAGCTAGCCAATAAGAGGTTAAAACTAATGGGCCAAGCAGTTTCTTTATTAATTAACCAATAAAAGCAAAAGATTAATACAAGACCCACCCCCATCAATTTGAAAATTTCATAGAGACATAATATAATTCACAGAACTCTTTGTAGATATTTTTAAATATATTAAAGGTTGAAATTTTGTCAGACCTGATTATAGTAGCTTGGCCATTTGATCATAACTTCATTGATAAACAAGCCTTGATCTTGTGGACTCTTGGAGACAAACTCTCCTACTTTAACTGGAAATGTATAATGATTAGTATGTACTATAAAATTTTGTATATCATATTTTTCCACATGATTCTTGTTCTCATCAAAGCATATTTGTTCTCCATCAGTGCTTGTAAATTGAATTTTCCTCAGGAATGGATGAAGCTGGAGAGAGACATCATTTGGACATGAGTGGTGCATACCAGTGTCTCACTGATGATTCCTCAGAACAAGCCTCCTTCTCTTTCCCTATTGTGGCTTTCTTTTTGAAAAGGCTTCATTCGAGTCATTGTCTCCCAAGTTGTTCCAGGGAGACGAACTTTGCTCCTCATGAAACTAAAGTAGGAGTAGCTGAACATAAATAGAAATGGCATCTAAGGGGTGAAACACAGCATAGTTGGAAGCATGTTCTTAGTGGAACCAAAGCCCTGTGTCTCCAGTTAGAAAATATACATATTTTTAGAGTGAAACTGAAGTAAAAATGTAAACAACACTATGTACTTGGGTGTATAGGTGTTAAGATATTTATATTTTTATAGCACACAATGAACATATGTATGTACAGTTAGTTAAGTAGATAGGTATATGGGTAGATATACAGAGTATCTTGACCTTATAATATCAGCAGGAGTTCATGCAAAGCTCTTAATTTATAAATATATATATATTAAATATGCAACAATTTTGTGTGTCATTTATGCTTCAGGAAACTGTAAAGAGACCTACTAACTGCCTCCATTTTTTCTTTGTTTAGTTTGAATCACGTGATTTTATTTTATATTTGGTATGAACATTACTGGATGCAAATTAAAACCCAAATATTCAGTGCTTTACCTAGAATTTTAAAAGATTTATTCTTAGATTAATTCCTTTTAATTTTGTGTTGAGCTGCTTGCTGAAGAATAGAAGATGGTGCTGGATCATCCATAACCAGAGTTACAGACAGCTGTAAGCTGCTTTGTGGATACTTGGAACTGAACCTGGGTCTTCTATAGAGCAGAAAGTATGCCTAACCACTGAGCAATCTCTGCCCCCTAGATTTGTGTTCTTTCTATTTCTGTGTACACTCTATATATGTATGTATATACAGAAACTACATGTATGATTCCTACAGGGGACATAAGTGTGTCACATTCCTTAGAATGGAACTTACACATAGTTGTGAGCTACCAGGTGGGTATGATCAACCAAACTCAGTTCCTCTGCAAGAGGATCAAGTCCTCCTAACTGCTGAGCCATCGTTCTATCATAATTTAATTACATATTTAAATTAATACAATGGGTTAATACTTCAACTTCTGGGACTCACTGTTGTGTTAACTAATTTGCAACTTGTGATAAAAAAAGACCTGTTTCTTAGGTATACAGTTATCTGTACAAGAGACATACTAACATAAATAATATCACATCTGTAGAAGCCATGTTCAAAAAATTTGTCAAAAATCTATGTCAAATATTATTGTTAATAGTAAAATCTACATAATAGAGTAAACATACAGACTTAATTGTTTACTTATTTATCTTTGACCAAATGAAAAGTTTATTTGATTTGGTCAATAACTTCCTTGATGATAACCTATTTGAAGGTGAATGCTCAAAAGTATAAGCGATTCCACATTTATAAGACTGGTTTATAGAATTGGTGTTAAACCCAAGCATATCCACTTACCACTAACAGATGGAGATTCAGTCTATGTGTGAGCACCATCTGTGTTCTAACCTTCAATAATGGGAGCACAGTCTTAGTTTCATCTTCTTTTAAACTCATTTAGGAATAAATAAACTGGAGCTTCCTAGCTGGCCAGCAGGCAAGTCTCCTGCAGGTAGACTGCTCCACCCACTCCATTGATCACACCCAGTAAGCTACAAGTCCCACTCTGCTCCCAAACCCACCCATCCCAAGTAACCTCATCAGCTCTGTAAGGCACAGAGCACAACTGCACAGAGCAGACTGAGAGGTAAGTGACCAGCTTCCCAGCTAGATATTCTAGTCTCTAGTCCTAGTGCAAAACTCCAGGCTCCTCCTCTACCTGCCTTTACTAAACTTGCCTGTCTGAAGACAAATCTCCTATAGGTAGCTGCTCCAACCCCTGCCACTTAGACCCTGTAAGCTACACATCACACTCCACTCCCATCCCCCCATCCAAAGAGCAGAGTGAGACACAGAAAGTGACTGCACAGAGCAGACAAAGAGCAGCTCCCTAGGACACAGACAGCAACTACGATGGTTGATCTAAGAGAGGATCCCTGAGACACATACACCAACTGCAAGGATTGTAGAAAGAGGCAAAGACACTGCTGACACCATTTTGAGGAAGAGATGGGTAGTTGTCAATGCAAAAATACATTTAACAACCTAAAAGCAACATGGTAACACCAGAACCCAGTGGTCATACAACAGGAAGACATGAACATCCTAACACAGAAGATGTAGAAGAAAACAACCTTAAATATAATTTTATGAAGATGATGGAGACACTTATAGAGGAAATAAAAAATATTCTTAAAGAAATGGAGGAAAAGATGAGAATAATTGAAAAAAATCAATAAATTTCTTAAAGAAAACCAAGAAACACCAAACAGATGAAGCAAAGAGTCCAAACAATTCAAGATTTAAAAACTTTAAAAGAGGCAATAAAAAAACACAAACTAGGGGAATTCTGGAAATGGAAAATCTAGGTAAGCAAACAGGAACTACAGATGCAAGCATAACCAACAGTATACAAGAAATGAAAGAGAGAATGTCAGAATCTGAAGATACAATAGATGAAATAGATTCATTGGTTAAAGAAATGTTAAATCCAACAAATTCTTAACCCCAAACATCTCAGAAATCTAGAACACAATGAAAAGATCAAAACTAAGAATATTAGGATAGAAGAAGAGGAATTCCAGTGCAAAAGGGCAGAAAATATATTCAACAAAATGATATATAAAACTTTTACAACATAAAAAATGACATGCCTATGAAGGTGCAAAAAGCTTGCAGAACACCAAATAGACTGGACAAAAAAGTCCCCTTACCATATAATAATAAAAACACTTAAATACAAGAATAAAGAAAGAATATTAAGAGTTGTAAAGGAAAAAGGCCAAGTAACATATAAAGACAGACTTATCAGAATTACACACTTGACTTCTTAATGGAAATCCTGAAAGAAAGAAGATTCTGGACAGACATGCTCCAGACACTAAGAGGTCACGATTGCAAGCCCAGTAAACTGTATCCAGCAAAACTTTGAATCAGCATAGATGGAGAAAGCAAAATATTCCATGACAAAACCAGATTTAAACAACACCTATTCACAAACCCAGTCTTTCAGAAAGTATTAGAAGGAAAACTCCAACCCAAAAAAGCAAACTACACCCATGAGAACACAGGGAACAGGTAACTTCATACCATCAAAATGCAAAGAAGGGAAACACATAATAACTACAAGAGAAAAATTACAGGAATTAACCACCACTTGTCATTAATATCTCAATATCAATGGACTCAATTCACCTATAAAAAGGCTCAGGATAACATAATGGATACACAAACAAGATCCATTCATTTTCTCCAACAAACAATAAGTGTGCCTCATCTGTAAGACAGACATTACTTTAGAGTAATGGGATGGAAAAAGATTTTTCAATCAAATGGACCTAAAAAACAAGCAGGTATAGCTATCCTAATATGCAATAAAATAGACTCCAAATTAAAATTTAAAAAAAGAGAGAGGGAGGACACTTCATACTCATCACTTGAAAAATAAATCAAGGTGAAATCTTAATTCGGAACATCTATGCTATGAAAGCACTCACATATGTAAAAGAAACATTATTAAATTTTAAATAACACATCAAACCCTACACAGTAATAGCAAGAGACTTCAACAGTCCACTCTCATCAGTGAGCAGATAAGTCAGACAGAAAATTAATAGAGAAATAAGAGAAATAACAGATGCCATGACTCAAATGAACTTAAAAGACATCTACTGAACATTTCACTCAAACACATAAGAATATACCTTCTTGTGAACCCAAAGAAAAACATATAATTATCCTCCTGGATATTGGAAGGAGACAAGATTGTCAGGCAAAAATTGGATTTTGGGGGTGGGGTGGGGTGGGGGAAAGGGGAAATGGGGAGAAAAAAGTGAGAAGGGGAGGATGGGGAGAGTTTGGGGGAATAGAATGGTTGGGATGGAGGAAGGGTAGATATGGGAGCAGGGAAGTATATATCTTAATAAGGGAGCCATTTTACGGTTTGCAAGAGATTTGTCTCTAGAGGTGTTCTCAGGTGTCCATGGAGATGTCCCCAGCTAGATCCTTGGGCAACTGAGGAAAGGGAGCCTGAAATGGCCCTATCCTATAGCCATACTAATGCATATCTTGCATATCACCATAGAACCTTCATCTGGTGATGGATGAAGCTAGAGACAGAGACCCACATTGGAGCACTGGACTGAGCTCCCAAGGTCCAAATGAGGAGCAGAAGGAGGGAGAACATGAGCAAGGAAGTCAGGACCGTGAGGGGTGTGCCCACCTACTGAGAAGGTGGGGCTGATCTAATGGGAACTCACCAAGGCCAGCTGGACTGGGAATGATGGATCATGTGATCAAACCAGACTCCCTGAATGTGGTGGACAAGGAGGGCTGACTGAGAAGCCAAGGACAATGGCACTGGGTTTTGATCCTACTGCATGTACTGGCTTTGTAGGAACCTAGCCTGTTTGGATGCTCACCTTCCTAGACCTGGATGGACTTCCCACAGGGCATGGAACCCTGACTGCTCTTTGGACTGGAGAGGGAGGAGGAGAGGAAATGTGGGGAGGGGGAGGGAAATGGGATGAGGGGTGGAGGTGGAAATTTTTAAGTAAAAATAAATAATAAAAAAAGAATATACCTTCTTTTCAGCACCTTATAGAACCTTCTCTAAAACTGACCACATCCTCAGTAATAAAACAAACCTCAACAGAGAAGAAAAGTTGGAATAACCCATGTATCTTATGGGATCACCATGACTTAAAGTTAGAATTCAACAACACTAATTGTAGAAAGCCGACAAACTCATGGAAATGGAACAATGCTAAATTTGATCACCTCTGGTTCAAGAAAGAAATAAAGAAAGAAATTAAAGACTTCCCAGAATTCAATAAAAATTAGTGTACACATACCCAAACCTATGGAACACTATGAAACCAATGGTAAGAGGAAAGTTTATAGCTCTGAGTGCCTACATAAAAAAGTGGAGAAATCTCACACTAGCAACTTAATAGCACACCTGAAAACTCTACAACAACAACAACAACAACAGAAAAAAACATACCAAGGAGGAGTAGATGACAGGAAATAATCAAATTGACAGCTGAAACCAGTAAAATAGAAACAAAGAAAGCAATACAAAGAAACAATGAAACAAAGGGTTGACTCTTTGAGAATTTCAACAAGATAGACAAACCCCTACCAAAACTAATCAAAAGACAGAGAGAGAACATCCAAATTAAAAAAAAAAAACTGAAAAGGGGGACAAAACAAAAAACATTGTGGAAATTCAGAGAATCAGTAGGTCATACTTTGAAAACCTATATTCTGCAAAATTGGAAAATGTAAAAGAAAAGGACAAGTTTCTGGATAGATATTATTTATAAAAATTAAATCAAGACCAGCTGAGCAATTTAAATAGACCTATTACCTGTAAGGAAAAAGCAGAGGTTATCAAATTCTCCCAACCAAAACAACTTCAGGACTTGATGGCTTCAGCATAGAATTCTACCATAACTTCAAAGAAGAACTAATACCCCAATTCTTCCACATAATTTCCCTAAATTCTTCCATATAATAGAAACAGAAGAAACATTGTCAAATTTTTTTATGAGACCACAGTTACCCTGATACACAAACCACATAAAGACTTAATTAAGAAAGAGAATTACAGACCAACCTCCCTCATGAACATTGATGCAAAATATTCAATAAAATACTCATAAACTAAATTTAAGAACACATCATTAAAAATTTCATGATTTTTTTTTATGAAATCATGGTTAAGTTGGCTTTATCCCAGAGATACAGGGATAGTTCAATAAGTGAAAATCTATCAATATAATCAACCATATAAATAAACTGAAAAAGAAAAAACATGTGACTCTTATTAGATGCTGAATAAGCATTCAACAAAATCCAAGACCCCCTAATGATAAATGTCTTGGAGAGATGAGGGACACAGGGAACATATCTAACTATAATAAAAGTATTATACATCAAGCCAAGGCCCAACTTCAAATTAAATGGAGAGAAACACAAAGAGATTCCACTAAAATTGGGTACAAGACAAGGCTGTCCACTTTCTCCATATCTATTCAACATAGCACTTGAAATTCTAGCAAGAGCAGTAATACAATAAAAGGAGATCAAGTTGATTTAAATTGGAAAGGAGGAAGTCAAACTTTGGTTATTTGCAGATGACAGGATAGTATGCATAGTTTACCCCAATAATTTTATGAGGGTATCCTATAGCTGAAAAACACCTTTAGTAATGTGGCAGGATACAAGATCAACTAAAAAGATGTATACAAATGATAAAGGAGCTAAGGAAGAAATCAGAGAAACATCACCATTTACAATAGCCACAAATAACATAAAATATCTTGGAGTAACACCAACCAAAGAAGTGAAAGACCTGTACAAGAAATTGAAATCTTTGAAGAAAGAAATTGAAGAAGATATCAGAAAATAGAAAGATCTCTCGTGCTTTTGAGTAGGTAGGATTAGCATAAGAAAAATGGCAATCCTACCAAAAGTAATTTACAGATTGGGTACATTCCTCAATAAAATTCCAACACAATTCTTTACTTGATGGAGGTGGGTCTTGTATTAATCTGTTGCTTTCATTGGTTAATTAATAAAGAAACTGCCTAGGCCCATTTGATAGGCCAACCCTTAGGTGGGTGGAGTAAACAGAAGAGAATGCTGGGAGAAAGAAGCCGAGTCGGGAGTCGCCATGATTCTCCCATTCCAGACAGACGCAGGTTAAGATCTTTCCTGGTAAGCCAGCTCGTGAGCTACACAGAATATTAGAAATGGGTTAGATCAATATGTAAGAGCTAGCCAATAAGAGGCTGGAACTAATGGGCCAGGCAGTGAATAAAAGAATACAATTACGGTGTAATTATTTCGGGGCATAAGCTAGCCATGCAGGCGGCCGGGTGCCGGGGACACAGCCCCGCCGCTCTTATTACTACATTTACTGACCTCAAAAGAACAATACTCAACTTCAAATGGGAAAAAAAAACCAAAATAGCCAAAACAACCATGTATTATAAAGAAACTTCCAAGAAAATGTTTTTTTTAAAGAATTGTAAAAGCTTTATAGAAAATACAATGAAACTTGTTAAAAGTTTAAAAGATGGGGAAACTAAGACACCTCCTCTCAAGGCCATGACCAAGCACGAAGAGGACTCTTTCTAGATATTGTAGTGAGAAAGGAATGTCCATCTTCCTGTTGTCTGGCTTCCCAAGTGGGGTAACTGGGCTCTACCTCGAAGGTGATGGTCTTGCCTGTCACAAAGGATATCATCCTGCACCAGAGGCAAAATACAGCATGGACTCTTTCCAGATGATGTTGCCAGACAGGGTGCAGTTGGCTTTCAGCTGCCTGCAGAAAAGATTATCTCCTGCTGGTCAGGGAGGATGCATTATGTGTCCTAGATCTTTGCAAAAAAAAAAAAAAAAAAAAAAAAAAAAGAAACTTCCAGAGGCATCACCATCCCTGACATCAGGCTCTATTATAAAGCTACAGTAATGAAAATAGCTTGTTTTTGACATAAAAAGAGTTAGGTGGACCAATGGAATTGAATCAAAGATCCTGGTATCAATCCACACTACTATAAACACTTGATTTTTGACAAAGAAGCTAAAATTATACAATGTAAAAAAAAAAGCATTTTTAGCAAATTGTCTTGGTATAACTTAATGCCAAGATCTAAAAGAATGCAAATAGATTCATATCCTTCCCCACGTACAAAACTTAAGTCCAAATGGATTAAAGACCCCAATATAAATCTTGCCACACTGAGTCTCATAAAAGTGAAAATGAGATGTAGTCTTAAATGAAGGGGCAAAGGAGACTACTTCCTAAATATAACTCCAACAACACAGACACTGAGAGCAACAATAAATTAAGGGGACCTTCTGAAACTGAAAACTTTCACTAAGGTACAGGATATTATCAATAAGACAAAACTTTAGTCTACAGAATGGCAAAAGATCTTTACCAACCACACATCTGAAAGAAGACTGATCTCCAAAATATAAAGAACTCAAGAAACCAGATGTCAAAATACCAAATAACCAATTAAAAATGGAATATAGAATCACACAGGGAATTCTGAACAGAAGAATCTCAGAAGACTGAAAGACACCAAAGAAACTGGTCAACATCCTTAGCCATCAGTGAAGTGCAAATCAAGACAACTCTGAGATACCATCTTATACCAGTCAGAATGAGTAAGATCAAAAATACCAATGATAGCCTATGCTGGAGAGGATGCGGAGTACAGGGAATACTCCATTGATAGTCTGTGTGCAAAGTCATGCAACTACTTTCAGTATGGTGTTTTTTTTTTTTTTTAGAAAATTGGGAATCAACCTACCTCAATATCCAGCAATATCACTCTTGTAAACATACCCTAAGGATGCTCAATTATATTACAAGGACATTTGCTCAACCATGTTTATTACATTACTTGTAATAGCCAGAACGTGAAAACAACCTAGATTCCCCTCAAGGGAAGAAATGATAAAGAAAAGGTGATACATTTACATAATGGAATACTACTCAGTGGTAAAAAAAACTAATTACATATTGAAAATTGCATGCCAATGGATGGCACTAGAAAAAAACATTCTGAGTGAGGTAATCCAGACCCAGAATGAAAAGGATGGTAAATACTCACTCATAAGTGAATACTCGATGTGAATCAAAATATAACAGGCCTATAATTCCTCACCTCAGAGAAGCTAGGAAACAATGAGAGTCTTAAGAGAAACATACATACTTTACATGTCCCTGGGAAGGGGAAATAGAAAAGGTCAGCTGAGAAAATTAGGAGTTTGGGGGTGTGGGGAGAAGGGAGGATAAAAAGGGAAGAGGAGGGGAGAATGGGAGGGCAAGAAGAGCTTGAGGGAATGGAATAGATGAGATGGGGAAAAGGTAGAGACGAAGAGCAAGGAAATAGCTGTCTTTATTAGGGGAGCCATTATGGGACTATCAAGAATCCTGGAAGCAGAGAAATTTCCAGGAGTCTACAATGATGGCCCCCCTAAGACCCTAAGGAATAGTAGAGAAGGTGCCTGAACTGGACTTCTCCTGTAATCAGATTGATTACTACCTTAATTTTTATCATAGAATCTTCATCCAGAAACTGGTGGAAGTAGAGAAATCCATAATGAATCACTGGGCTGAGTTCCCAGAATTCAGTCAGAGAGGGTGCAACAATAATATAGGCAAAAGGGTCAAGACCATGATGGTGGTACCTACTGAAACAGCTTACCTGAGCTAGTGGGAGCTCACTGAATCCATTCTGAAAGTGGGGGAACCAGCATAGGGCCAAACTAGGCCCTCTTAATATGGGTGACATTTGCATGTCTGGGGTAGACTGTGGGGCACCTGGTAGTGGGACCAGGATTGATCCCTACTGCTTGTACTGGCTTTTTGGAACCTATTCTCTTTGGGAGGATACATTGTTCAGCCAAGATATAGTGGGAGGGCCTTGATCCTGCCTCAAAGTGATGTGCTAAACTTCGTTGACTCCCCATGGGAAGTCTTACCCTCTCTGAGTAGTGGATGGGTGATGGGGAAGGTCCGGGGAATGAGAAGAGGGCAGGGAGGGGGAATTGTTATTAGCATGTAAAATGAGAAAAGATCGCTTTTCAAAAAATAAATAAATAAATTTAATAAAGTATAAAAAGCAAATTCTTCATCAGTTACTTTGTATTCTATGGGAGGTTATTTTTATCTTTTAAAAAAGTTTAACCCTCTGATCTTGGATTAAATATGGTCAGTATATCTCTACAGGGTGGCACCAGACATATTCCATTAAAACATACAAATTTGATTATTGGCATTCTCTGGGACATTTCCAGTGGGACAGAACCCAGGTCCCCCTCCCAAACTCAATAAGATTTTCTAGCCAGCCAGTGAGAAGTATTCCTGCTACTGGGCTTTCTTCATTGCCACAACCCACCCTGCTGCCAAGCCCGCCATTTCACTTGCAAGGTCCTAGGAACTCTGCAACACAGCTTGCTCTAGTGCTGATAGGACCAGAGAGAACCTTGCAACAGAGCTGATTCCAATACTGAGGGGACTTAAGAGAGGGCAGATCAAGAAAAACTCCCAAGTACTCAGACAACCACTACGAAAGATCAGACCAAGACAGTAAGACTCTATTGGCCTCATTTGAAGG
Source organism: Chionomys nivalis (assembly GCF_950005125.1). Taxonomy (NCBI): domain Eukaryota; kingdom Metazoa; phylum Chordata; class Mammalia; order Rodentia; family Cricetidae; genus Chionomys; species Chionomys nivalis. The sequence continues at coordinate 80,830,159 of NC_080088.1, read as the reverse complement.
AAGAGATGGGTAGGAGCCAATACAAGAATTTCTCCAACATCCGAAAAAGCAACATGGTAACACCAGAATCCAGTGGCACACGAAAGGAAGACTTGAACATCCTGATCCAGAAGAAGTAGAAGAAAACAACATTAAATGTAACTTTATGAAAATGATGGGGACCTTAAAAAAGGAAGTGAAAAACTCCCTTAAAGAAATGAAAGAGAAGACAAACAAAAAATTAGAAGAAATTAAAAAATCCCTCAAAGATACCCAAGAAAACCAAGAAAAAGCAATCAAATAGATAAAGGAAACAGTTCAAGATATGAAGACCAAAATGGAGGTAATAAAGAAAACACAAACTGAGGGAAAACTGGATATGAAAAATCTGTGTAAATGAACAGGAACTACAGAGAGAAGTATAACCAACAGAATATAAGAGATAGAAGAAAAAATCTCAGATGGTGAAGATGCTATAGAAGAAATAGTCTTACTGGTCAAAGAAAACGTTAAATCCAACAAAATTTTAACACAAAACATTCAGGAAATCTGTGACACCATGTAAAGATCAAACCTAAGAATAATAGGGGTAGAAGAAACATATGTGCTGCAGAAACTAAGAGACCATGGATGCAAGCCTAGACTACTATACTCAGTAATGCTTACTTTTATCTTCAATGGAGAAAACTGGATAATTCATAACAAAAACAGATTTAAATGGTACATATGCACAAACCTAGCCTTACAGAAAGTACTAGAAGGAAAATCTCAACCCAAGGAAGCTAACAGTAGCCACAAATAGCATAAAGTGTCTTGAATTAACACTAACCAAGGAAGTAAAGGACCTATTTGACAAGAAATTTAAGCCTTTGTAGAAAGAAATTGAAAGAAGATATCAGAAAAATGGAAAGATCCCCCATGCTCTTGGATAGGAATGATCAACATAATAAAAATAAAATGCTACCAAAAGCAATCTATAGATTTAAATCAGTTCCCATCAAAATCTCAACACAATTCTTCACAGACCTTGAAAGATCAATAATCAACTTCATGTGGAAAACAAAACACCCAGAATAGCCAAACAATCCTATACAATAAAGGAACTTCTGGAGGCATTACTATTCATGACAGCAAACTCTATTACAGAGCTACAGTAATGAAAACAGCTTGGTATTGGCAAAAAAAATAGAGATGTTGACCAATGGAATCGAACTGAAGATGAATATTAATCCACACACCTATGAACACCTGAATTTTGATAAAGAAACTAAAATTATGCAATGGAAAAAAGAAAGCATCTTCATCAAATGGTAACAGCATAACTGGAGGTCTGTAGAATAATTAAAATTGATTCATATCTATCACCATACACCAAAATCAAGTCCAAATACATCAAAGACCTCAATATAAACCCAACCACAATGAACTTAATAGAGGAGAAAGTGGGGAGTATCCTGCAATGCATGGGCACAAGAGACCACTTCCTGTGTATAAACCCAGTATCACAGACAATAAGAGCAACAATGAATAAATGGTACTTCCTAAAACTGAGAACTTTCTGTAAAGCAAAGGACACAGTCAATCAGACAAAAAGTTAACCTACTGAATGGGAGAAGATCTTGACCAACCTCACATCAGATAAATGAATGATCTCCAAAATATATAAAGAACTCAAGAAATTAGTCATTAAAAATCTAAATAATCCAATTAAAATGGTGTAGTGAATTAAACAGAGATTTCTCAACAGAAGAATTTCAAATGATCAAAAAATACTTAAGGACATGTTAAACTTCCTTAGCTATCAGGGAAATGCAAATCAAAACAACTTTGAGATACCATCTTCTACCTGTCAGAATGGCTAAAATCAAAAACACCAATGATAGCTCATGCTGGAGAGGCTGCGGAGTAAGGGGAACACTCATCCATTGCTGGTAGTAATGCAACCTTGTGCTACCACTTTGGAAATCACTGTGGCAGTTTCTCAGAAAATTGGGAATCTACCTACCTTAGCATCCAGCAATATCACTCTTGGGCATATATTCAAAATATGCCCAATCATACTACAAAAGCATTTGTTCAACTATGTTCAAAACAACATATTATTTGTAATAGCCAGAATGTAAACAACCTAGATGTCCCTCAATGGAAGAGTGGATAAAGAAAGTGTGACACATCTACACATTAGAGTACTACTCAGTGGTAAAAATCAATGACATCTTGAATTTTGCATGCAAATGGATGAAGTTGGAAAAAACTATCCTGAGTGAGGTAACCCAGAATCAAAAAATGAATATAGTTTAAATCAAGAGTCACCCCATGAAGAAAAGCATGCAATGTTCGGCTGAGTTTGGCTTATTTTGTTTAACATCGTGGTCTCCAATTTCATCAATGTTTTTGAATGACATGACTTCATTCTTCTTTATGATGGGTTTCTACTCATCTGATGATGAGTACCTAGACTGGTTCCACATCTTGGTGGCTATGAATAGTTTATAGCACAAAAGGATGTGCAAGTGTGTGTGTGACCAGTCAGTTTAGATTCCCCTGGCGTGGTCATTATCTTTTCTGTTTTTCTTCTTTTGAGGAACTTTCATACCAGTTTACATATCTTGATTTAAACATGTTTGTAAGATGAAAGTAAAGGGGAACTACAGGGTTAGAAGCTGTATAAAGGAGGCAAGCGGGGGAAGACAAAATATTTCATGTTTGTTCTCATAGGCAAAAATCTGTTTTTAGTGATAAGAATATGTACAATGAGTAAGCTGAACAGGGTTGTATAGGGGGAGAAATTTAATCTATAGGAATGGGGAGGGAAAATAGGAGACAGTAGTGGGAGAGATAAACATAATCAGATGCAAAGATATAGCTGTTTAAAATGTCATAATTAAACACTAATTTAATTTAAGATATTTGTTATATATATATGTATGTATATATATGCACATATATGTATATATACATATATATAATATCAATAAAGTCCTAATGGTTGGGGTGTTTTATTAAAATCAAAAAAAGAATATAGTAGTATATATTAACTCATAAGTAGATTCTAGCCATTAAAAAGGATATTGAGCATATAGTTTCTGATCCTAGAAAAACTAACTAATAAGTTTAACTCAAAGAAAAACATATGTAGATTCACCTGGAAATTTGAATCAGACCAGGTTGCCTGACAAAACTTTGTAGCATAGGGTATGGGGGTAGAAGGAAGTGGAGAAGAGGAAGGAAAAGGGAGAGGGGGAGGGTTGGGGAGAGCTTGAGGAAATGAGATGAAGGAAGGACAGATATGAGAACAAGAAAAGAGATATCTTTATTGTGGGAGCCTTTGGGGGTTTAGCGAGAAACCTGGCTCTAGAAAATTTCCCAGGAATCTACAAGGATGACCCCAGCTAAGACGCTAAGCAATAGAGGAAAGGATGCCTAAACTGGCTTTTCCCTGTATTCAAACTGATGATTAGATTACCTTAAATATCACCATAGAACCTTCATCCGACAACAGATGGAAAAAGATGCAGAGACCCACATCGAAGTACTGGACTAAGCTCCCAAGGTCCAGTAGAAGAGTGGAAGGAGTAAAATTATGAGCAAGGAGGTCAATACCACAAGGAGTTGACCCACTGAAAAAAAATGTGCCTGAGGTAATGGGAGCTCACCAACTCCAACTGTACTGGGAATGATGATCATGGGTCAGATTGTGTGGCCAATGACAACAGTACTGGGATTTGTCTCTACTCCATGTACTGGCTTTTTGGGATCCTATTCTCTTTGGATGTATACCTTGCTCAACCTAGATGTAGTGGGGGGGAGCCTTGGACTTTCCACAGAATAGGGTGCCTTACCCTCTCTTAAAATTGCATAGGGGAAGTCCAAGGTCCTCCCCCCTCCATCCAGGTCTAGGAAGGTGAGCAACCAAACAGCCTAGGCTCCCACAAAGCCAGTAAATGCAGTAGGATCAAAACCCAGTGCCATTGTTCTTGGCTTCTCAGGAGGACCTTGGACTTCCCACAGGGCAGGGAACCCTGACTGCTCTTCAGGCTGGAGAGAGAGGGGGAGGGGAGCAGGGGAGGGGGAGGGAAATGGGACGCGGAGGCGGGGAGGAGGCAGAAATTTTTAATAAAAAATTAAAAAAAAGATTGCATAGGGGAGAGGAGCAGGTGTGTGGAGGATGCGTGAAGGGAGGGCAAGGAGTGGAGGAAGTGGTATTTTGTTGGTATTTTTTTTTTGTATTGGTATTTTTTAAGTTACAATAAAAAATTGATTATTGAACTTACAAATTTTGAGATTAATTGTTTTTGGATATCTTACAGAATTTAAGGTCATACTATGAAACCATTTAGTGAAATTTGTACAGAATTAATGTCTTCAAAGCAAAGCTACCATCTCCCAAAGCGTGCACCATATTACAGACACATACACACACACTGTGAAAGAACCCTTTTACACTTCGCCTTACTCTTTTAATTATAAGGTGAAAATGTGTTATAAGCTTGTGTACCATGAATTACTTACTAATAATGTAAGTGCCCAGTGCTTCCCTTAGTTATGAGTTGGCTTACCTGCCAAGGTAGAAGACTGTCCTTGTTTGCTGCTTTGTGAGGTGCTATTTCTGTTTTACTCAAAAGCATTTTATGGAGGGCATGGGCTACTGCATGCACTGCATTCCATATGGAAACCCTGGGTTCAGAAGTGATCATCACAACCTTTTCTTCTTGTTCAGTCTCTAGGGATATATTTGGTGGGCAGGGTATATATTTTCCACAATGTAAAGGAGGAGGTGTGCAATAAAATGTGTCAATCCAGAATTTACGGAAGTAAAGATCTTCTGGGTACTGGGAGGGCATAAGTGCTTCGATAAAGTGCTTGAAGCCAGGAATATTTTTATTTTTTGAAAATGAAAAGCTTCCTCCAAAAATGTACATAAAAATATTTAACTCATATTCAGACTCCAAGTAAAATAATTGTGGATTTGTCATGATCCACACTTTCCTTCTGTTTAATATGATTCCATTTTTGAAGCAGAAAAACAATATGTCATTTATATCACCATAGAATATATGCACATTTACTTGTGTATTTTGATTTAAACTCAGCAACCCAACTTCAGATACTAACTGAATCTTCCAATTAGTTGGGAGTTTTACTGTAAAAGCTACACAGATATCTTCTGATGTGATCTCCGCTTTCAAGTCAGAGATGAACTCCTTACCTTTTAAATCATCAGACACAACGAGCCCCACCCATTTCCAGGAAAAGTGCAGCAATAAAGAGATCACCCCTTGGATTAGTGCTGTGTCTTTTGGAGACGTCTGGTAAAGGGATGGGAATGTATCTTTGTCAGTTAGTGCAGAATTAAAATTTCCATATGAGACCTGATGAAGCAAACAAAAAAAAAGTGATTCAGAGATTCTGGGTATTTGGAGTCATCACCCTTAGAGAGGAAATGAGTTTATTATTCACAGAAGAGAATCAGGAAATTGAAGGTTGGTGAAGAGAGTATCTTCTGTGAGATTAGCTTTTCTCTCTCATCATGTGATGGAATATGGTCACTTTCAAGTACTATGGGCTCCAAAGTTACTAAGAGTTTTTGAAGCACCTAAAAAGTGACCGATATCATTTTCATGGCAGATTTGAAAGGTACAATCGAATTCTATTGTTCAAATAACAATTGAACAGAGCATCTGTTAAAGAGAAAGACTGCAGAAGCATTACCAAGTGCTGTAGTCTGGCTACATATCAGCATCTTTGCTAGAATCTCTAGTTTTAGGAAAGTAAATAGCAAATTTGCTCATAGATTTAGCTCCTGCATTTAGAAAAGAGCAAGGCCTGAAGATCTGAGGGAACATCAGCAAGTTTTGTTGCCTTCTCCTTCCCTAATGATAGATTTGATGAGTCATCACTGAGCAACTAATATAAAATGTGAGTACCTGAGAATGATGAAAATTATCACGTATATCATTTTTTCTTATATCAGGATCCAACACATTTATCATTTTTTAACTGAGTGATAATAATCAGTGTTGCACTGTCTGATGTTCTAATCTTGATTATTCCTGAGCATGGTCCTCATCTAAGGTTTTTCTGTTTGTAGTGATGCCTAATGATGGCTGTTTTGCTTCAATAGCGCCTGGTAAGAGTCAGTTGTGGGGATTTATCTAAGCAGTTCTTCTCTGCGAGTGCTATTCAGAGATCTACTTTTCTGAATGAGAAAATAAATTCCTTATAACATTTTTATTAATAATATCTTTGAGGATTGTCCAAATTTATTTAAATGTCCCGAAGTTTCTGTTCCTCTATCTGTCAGTAATAAACCACTGGAGGAACTATGAGATGTTTATGACCTAGCTTGGGCAGTTATCTGTGCTGTAGACTCTGACTTGTGAGCAGCACTCAGCTATAATCTACCACAGTACACACTGCCAATGTTTGGAGATAGAATCATAAATACTAATAAGTGATCTGTTTGGAAATTCAAATATTTGCTGCTCATGTTTTTCACCACACTCCCCTGTTGATTATAGCATAATCCAGATAATTCATTTACTTTTATTTTAAATCACTGGAGGTAAATATAGCAACTTCTTCATCTTCTTTTGGTCAGGTATCCTGTGTGAGTATAGTCACCAAAACATTATTAACTTACTTGTGGAACTTTGTAGAGTTCCAAAAGTGTTCCAATTGCAGCAGAAAATTCAGGCCTGACTCCTGCAATGATCGCAAGAGTTTTGTATTGAGTTTTGCATTTGTAGTTAGGGACAAACTCACTCCTTCCAGACAGCCACATCAGAGGTCCTTCTAAGGTTCTGTAGTGATAGTCAAAAGCGTTGTACAGGTGGAAACCCAAGGTCACATTGGGAAGCACTTGGGCATCTTTATTGATCTCCTCAATGGCAAAGTATAAGGTCAGCAAATATTGATAGTTCTTCCATTTCTCTCTAAACAGAAGGAGCAGAATGATGAGTATAGTCAGACCATTATTCTCAGAAACTCCGTAACAGATTCAGGAAGAGACCTTTAAGCCTTGACTTCTCTCCTGACACATAAAGCTTGTATTAATGGGCTGCTGACAGCTCAGGAACATCATGGCATGGCTCATGAAGTTCTTGGTATTTGAATTATATTTTAGTATTCGTTTTTGGAAGTACTTGCTGCTCTTGTGTAGTATTCTGATTCAGGTTACAGCAGCCGTTCTTTGGGTGACAATAGTTTGCAACACCTGTTTTCTGGGGATCCATGTCCTCCTCTGGCGTCTGCAGGCACCAGGCACACATGTGGAACACATACACATGCAGATAAAACAATCTACAAACAATAGACAAAAACAATAAAAAAGAAATATTTCTAAAATTTCAGAAACTTGTAAACAAAGAAAAAAAATTGTTCTCTAAACTTGCAGATTAAATGACTGAATAGAGTCTCCTGCCATGGAAAAAGAAAAGTAAGTAAAATAATAAGTAAAATTAGAATATGAAAAATAGGAAAAGCTCCCAAATTTAAGACAGCACTAAAAGAATTCTCAAAATGAGAGGAAAAGAAACCTTAGAAGCAGGAAGGTGAGCTAAACTGTCTCACTCACTTATGGTATTCGGTGATTGGAGAGGGGATTTTAGGAGGTACTTTCAAAACCTGGGTTAGATGAGAGCCTGGTTAGCCCTACTAGAGCAAGTAAGAGAAATCATGTATCCACTGAGTTCTCTTAAAGGAGAGATTCTACATAGAGATCTGTTGGCAGCAGAAAAAAAAATATGACATTTGTTTACACCACATGACTTTGAGGTCTATAGTTAGATGCTATGTTAAGAGAGAATCTGTTGTTCATGACTGATGAATAGTCACTATTGAGAAAAGGAGATATTAGTCTTCCCTGTGGGTTATTCAATACTGAGTGTTCAGCAGTATAAACGTACACATGTATGTAACTGTATACATGTGTAAATGTGTGTATATGATTAACATGTGTATAAATGCATACATGAGAACTCCTGGAAAGATCTGTGTCTACAGAGACTGGCTGATATCAACTTCAGTGATGCAGAGCTGTTGGAATTTTGCAGATCTAGAAGCTCATTACCTTACTCCAGGTTAACTGCACCAACATGAACAGCCATCTATGGACAACTTTGGAGGTGAGTTAATCTCCTATAACTAATGAGTGAAATTCTCTTGAAATCTAGTAACTGAGTAGAGCAATGCCTTCCAACAACCTAAAAGCTAAGCATGACATCAGATATCATATTAGTCCTGTAGGATATTTTTTTTTCCTGACTTGCCTGTGACCTCCTGGCTGATGTATCCACTAATTTACTTGATTTACAACTTGCTTTATATTTTACTATGAAATTTTCCTACCCCTAGCAGCTACAAACTGTCAATGGCTCCTTAGGCAGGAACAGTATTCATGATCCTCTCTCCCATTAATGCGGGGATTATTTTCATTTCCTGATGGTCCTGTGCAGTCAGCCCATGTGTGCCATGGCCATGTCATTTAACGAACAAACAATTTCAACCCAATTATGCCCTATATTTGGCTTGGAAAGTTCTACCCTCTCTTCTGAGTTTTGAGGGGAAAGAGTACATGATAAATGTGTCCCATGTACTCCACAATCTCTCATTATCTGGTTGGTGACTACTTATAGGTTTATGTATTAATCACCATCTGTTAGAAAATGAAGCCTCCCTGAGAAGTTATGAGGGAAGTATGCAGTGAAATTCCCATTTAAAGGTAAGAACTGAGCAGGTAGGTAACATTTTGGTCTATTTAGCCTAATATCATTAGGCTCTCATTTAGGACAAATGACACAACTAACCACAATTTCTTATGTCAATGGGGCATGGTATCTGCCTAATGGAGCTGGACTTAAATCTGAGAAGAATGTTGTGGGTTACTCCCATAATATTCATGCCAGTATAAAGATATGTCATCAGTGGGCATATGTTTTCCTGCCAGTCATAACTGTTGGTTTCAGGGATTGCTGGTATGTTAGACAGTTTATTACATATTTTATTAATGTGTATAAAACTTTCCATTACTGTGGATGCTGCAGGTATGAATGAAATTTCCATGTCAGCCACAGCTTAATTACTCCATGTCCTGTGACTCAACTATGTGATGTTCCCACTAAACAGGTCCTGCCATCAGATTCTGGAGGGTAACCAAGAGCAAAGGAAGAGCTGGTCATGTTTATGTGTATAGGGACAAAGATTTGCAAACAACTTAAGACAGTTAACTCATACCTAGCACTTGTCTTTTTGCTTAATGGTTCATGATCTTTGGGAGAGGCATTCTCCCCCAGAAATAGTGCTTTATAAGTGTATGTATTTAGGAAGGATCTATAGGAGAACATTTCCATAAGCTTTCTTCAAGGTCTTAGAGTTAGTTATTCCTTCACACACTCCCTCTGATTTGCTCCCCATCACTTGCTACTTAACCCTTCCTGCTCCAGTATTTCCCTTGCCTTCTTTGTACCACGTGGGTTCTATTTCCCTGCCAGTGAAAACCCCTCTCCTTTGCACCTTAGTAGTTTCCTGGCTAATATGTGTACTTTAGTCAAGTAGAGACACCTGAAGATTCAAAACTAGCATCTGCATATAAGAGAAAGCATTTGACTTTGCCTTATTGTGTCTGGGTTACCTCATTCAGAATGGTAATTCCAGCTCCATCCATTATATATAGATTCCATAATTTATTTGTATTTGCACCAAATAAAATTTGGTTGTATACATGTACCACAGTTAAAATATCCATTCATCAGTTGATTGACATTGAGGCTGCTTCCATTTCAAGACTATTGTGAATAGAGCAACAATGAACATAGATGTTCAAGAATTTCTACAGTAGGATACGCAGTCTTTTACACAGATGCCCAGGACTGATAGACATAGAGAACAGTGTAGATATCTTTCCACACTTTTAGAAATCCTCCACACTAATTTTCACAGGGCTTACCAGTTTGTAATCCCCTTAACTCATATATATTCCTGCATTTCTTGTGATTTATATTCTTGGGAAATATAAAATATCAAAGAAGTTTTGATTTGTATTTCACCAATTGCTAAGGAGTTTGAGCATATTTATTTTCTTTCTCAGTCACTAAACTGAATTCTCAGTTTAGGCCCACGTGTTTTATATTGGAGTGTTTGTTTTATCAATAGTAACGTCAATGTTTGTTGATAAGACATTGCAACCTCTAGTTTCTGTTATTCCAACTTCTCTGGTTTTAGATCAAGTGAGAACTTTTGAGATGCAGTCTTGAAACCACTCAGCATTGATATGTGAATGGATGGATTATCTAGAGTTTTAGCAACTGCACGAGGCAGTTTCTCTTGCCCTATTGGCCACCCATCTCATGGAAAGGGATGCTTCTCCTTTGTTATTTTGGACATTTCGCTCTGACAAATCTCTCAGACTTCTTGACAACTCCAGGAAACTTACCCTTTTCTCTCCCATACTTGCTCTTCCTCCAAACATATTCTTTGCTTAGTCCTTGAGCTTGCTCTGCATACTTTCATGTGCCTTCTCTCATCTTTTATCCTTCTCAGATTTAGAGTTTTCTTTAATACTAGTTGTCTTCTTGCAAATGGATATTCCTCAGGATAGGTCAATGGGCAAAGATGGCACTCTGGATTTCCAAATGCCCCAAAATTGTAACAACTTTCTCTACTTCACAAGCATATGATCCCAAAGTCCCTGATTTCCAAACTCTTTCTGCTATTTATTCTCAAAGTTTCTTATATCTGTGTTTTCTTTGTCCCCCGCTCTTGTCTTCTCATGGAATGTTCTTTACTCTCTGCTTGTTCTTGTGCCTTCCTCTGACCACTGAACAATTTTACAGAGAATCAAATATCTTTGCACCATGGGTAATATTAAAAACCGTTTTATTTTGATCTATTTGATAAAGAAGTTGGCTCTGTGTTTCAGCCCACTTCCTCCAGACTTAAGCATGCTGCTTAAAGGTTTCATTCAAATCTGTCTTCTGTCAGATATACCTGAATCTATAATAAGGAGAAGGAGAACAAAAAGTAAAAGACACCATATGCTTAAAAATAACAAAAAAACAAAAAACAAAAAACAAACTTTTTGCAATAGTGATTATGGCTGCTAATCTACTTCCCTCTCTTATATCCCTAAAACTTTTGATAAAGTATCTGTCTTAAGATTTGTAAGACTATTTTCTAAAACTTTTGTAACTACGAATTTGTGAATTCATTGAGTGTGGTTTAAAAATCTGTAAAATCTGAAACAAAAAGTCAGGTTAAAATTTGTAACAGAAAGACTTTAGAGTTAAAAAAATATAGAATATGCATATTTGTGACTTGAATTCAACTCTTGTTTAGAAAAACAGATATGACACAGCAAACTGCACATGTCATTTTATTTAATTCTTGTTTGTGGAGAAAAGAACTTGCTAACAGAAAAAGTTTGCAGATGATTTATGATTCCTAAGATTTTAAGAGTCTATTAACTATAATGGAAACTGATTTAGAGATGTATGTCAGATCAATTTTGCCATTGCTAACTGTGTTCAACACTAGGCATAGACAATATAGATAAGGAATCATATGTATTTAATTAATAAGTTATGTTTAATAAAGTTTATAAATTTCTAACATCTATCCTGGCTAGAAGAAACTGAATCTAAGATGGATGCATACCCTTTTTGTATTTGATAACTTCGTTAATCGAGCTATTTGAATAAAATATGTCATATAAGAAACTGATATTCTGTAAAGTTACACTATGAATAATCATGAAGTTGTGTTCCCAGACATGCTGTGGACTATATTTTTTGTTTAAAATTTTATTTTGTTGCCAAAGGATCTTTATTTTTCCTTTGGTTTTTCGAAGGAGGGTTTCTCTGTGTAGCTTTGGTACCTCTCCTGAAACTAGCTCTTGTAAACCATGCTGACCTCGAACTCACAGAGACCCAACTGTCTCTGCCTCTCTAGTGCTGGGATTAAAGTCATGTACCACCACTGCCCAGCAAGCATCTTCAATTAAATGTTCAATTCAAAATTATAATGCTCACTTAACAGGGATGAAACTGTAAATTCTATTCTTATAAAAGCTACCAACTTGTTGTAAACTGTAGAAGATAATTAAGACATGCAAGCTAATGATCAGTCACTTTATAAATGATCAAATTCTTTACCATGCTCAGAGCCTTGTTTTTGTCACAATGAGTACAAATGTATTTCATTTACAGTAGGACAAGCTTTAGCCTTGTGCTTATGCTATGAATGACAAGTCTAGAACAAGTAGCTAAAAAGAAAGTTTGTTTAAAATCAGATATAGTTAATAAATTAGATGATGTCCCTCAAACCTCTCAGAGAGATCTGCTGAACATGGCATTAAAGATACTTAATAAAAAGACTTCACCTTATAAACAAAAATACCAGCTTGTGGAATCTGTAGCTGAGTTTATCCACAAATACCATGGAAAATAAAAACTCCGCCTGGATATTACCTCAGCTGTGCTAATGCCAACCACTGGGTCAAGAGCTGGCACATGTCTCACCCACTACCTCGTCTCTGCCCAAACTTTGAACACTGTGGTGTTGAATGCCCCACTCTGCCTTGGCAAGGTAGGTCAGTTTACTCAAGTTCCTCCTCCATAAAAACATTTCTCAAATCTCATGAGTCTGGTGGTTGAAGGCCGATGCTGTCCTATGTGGCAACCAAAGTCCAATGGTGTCTCATATGACATCTAAACATGATAATCTCTGCTCTCAAAAAAGATATTGAAATCATATGAAGGATCCTAACTGGTTGCCCCAGTATCAGGTAAGTCTCTATCGTTTTAGGTGATACAGAGGCAATTTAGATTAGACTTCCTGCTCACGTGTATCCTCAGATCTCTAATAGTTGTGATAGCAAGTTTCAGCTTTATAATTTTAGCAGCAGCAAGCAGTCCTAGTCAGCTCCTCCCAACAAGGCTGCAGTTGCATGGTCAGTCCATATCATATGCAAAAGTCAGGTCTTGTTTTATTCTACAGTGAACAGGTCATCTGCTGAAAAAGGCATACTCATAGACAGGGTTACCTTGCTGACAGGGCTAACACTAAAAAAGACAATCTCACAAACAGGTTAAACATAAAACAAAGAAAATCAGCCCATAAATCACAATCCCAGAGAACCTAAACAAACAGTGAGGACTCTAAGAGAGACATACGTGGATCTAATCTACATGGGTAGTAGAAAAATACAAGATCTCCTGATTAAATTGGGAGCATGGGGACCTTGGGAGAGGATTGAAAGTGAGGGGGGAGGCAGGGAGGAGAACAGAGAAAAATGTAGAGCTCAATAAAAATCAATACAAAAAGAAAAAAAGAAAACCAAATTGAAACTATCATGCTATTACTAGAAACAAATATACATTTTACTATTCTTTTATTTTAAAGAACCTCCTTTTGAATTATTGCTTCCATAAGTCAATCATATGAGTCTCCTGGTAAAAGATTGGATGGAAAAAAGTTTGAAGTTGATATTAGTTTTGAGGTTCTAGGGAAGTGATTTAAAGTAGGTAAATGAAAGTTACAAAGGTGTGTTTAACTTATCTAAGGTATATGAAAATGAGACTTAAAAATTCAAACATATAGTTTATCATATTAATCAGTGAAGTTCTGATTAGCTATTAATCTAGCCTTGGTAAAGTACTACCTACTATTTTCATAGCCAACGAATAAAATTTTTAATTTTCTTTCATTGTTTTCTAAATAAGACTTAAAATTGCTTCTCATTGTGCTGAATACTTATCTGATATACGTACACAAAATCTGGACAGAGGAAACAGGGAAAGAGTGTTCATATTTGTATTTCCCCTTTAAATCACCAAGCTTTTGATATGACTCTAAATCATGAGTCTACAACAGCTATAAATAGACACTGGCTATCTGCTTCTTCTACAATAAGGTTTCAGTACAGATTACAGAGAGTGTAAATATTAATATATCTAAGTCTTTCATCTTTATCTGTAAACTAAAAAAATTAATGTAAGATTCAGTGAGTTATGACTTGAATTCACCTATGACACATCAGGCAGATAAGTACTGCTGTCATGTTAACAGTTAAAGCTTTCCTGTCCACTGCCTCTCCTTGAGGACGGGCTCTCTCTCCTGCTAGTCTTGGAACTCCTTCCATCTCCTGCTGTAGTGACTACTGAACTACAGTCCTTCCATCCTGTGAAAGCATTCCTAAGAGTACTGTATGTTCCAAATAAATCTAGCATCTAGGAATTTTTTCTTCATATACCCCATAACACCACAAGCACCAGGAGTATAGGCCTGGAGTTTGTTTCCTTCTTATAGAGCAATGAATAGGTTGAACATTTAAGAAGAAATTTCTTAGTATAGGACCATACAAACCTACAATTGATGCTCAAATGAACAAAGGTATTGTTAAAACAATAAAAACAAACAACAGGAATTACTTTTAAAAAGCCAAATTATTACTCCAAAATATGATAACTAACCAACAAATGAACTAAAAAATATTCAGAAAGATCAAATGTCAAATTAGTAGTTCAAACAGTAAAAAGATGGATGACCTAAAAGAAAATAGAAATAAGCAAGTGAATTCAACTGGGCATTGAGACAAATACAACACTGTACAGGAGAACAATGGCTGAGGGGTATATATATATCAAAGACTCAGTACCAAGAAAGTCAAATCCTAAAAGGAAATGGAGATTCTGGGGTAAGGGAGGAAGAGATAGAAATGTTGGAAATAAAATCAAGAAACTGCCAATAAAAACTCAGTGGAAAGTGACTCCAGCAGCACTGACTAAGCAGAAGACAGAGTATCAGGAATGAAGGATGTGATTTGCAGGCACTGCATTAAAATAACAATGAGAAATAAACAAGTAATAAACATGATCACAATGTCAAAATCTTGAGATATTTAAACAAACTAATGCAAGAACATGTGGGGTCGGAGATGCTAAGGTATGCACTAAAGACATGGGGAATTAACAGAAACTCTCCTAGTGTATAGAAAGAAAGAAACATTCAAACACAACACATTTAGAGTCCCAAAGATATGTGAGCAGGGTGCAATCTCTCCTGACACATTAAAGCCAATCTGTGAAAATAATATAAGCCTTACCATGAACTCACAGTATGGACAGACACAAAAGTTGGTGATTTCCCTCTTTGATCTCTACTTGACTAGAGAAATAAAGAGGAGGGGAGTAAAGATCTCTAGAAGCATAATGAATGTGGAAAGTTTGCAACTGAGTTTCACATTTCTGTGTAGACAGTTCATTGTTCTTAAAGAAATTACATGTGCACAGATGAGCATGCACTGTCATGCAGCTAGAACATCCTTAGCACAGGGGCACAAGTACTTACATTAAGTTTGTGAATGATCCTTAGCACAGGGGCACAAGTACTTACATTAAGTTTGTGAATGATCCTTAGCACAGGGGCACAAGTACTTACATTAAGCTTTTGATTAGTGGATTCTCTTTTTTCTCAAAAAATATCTGGATTTCCTTGGGTCCTTCTAGTGTGAAGAAAATGGGGATAAACGCACCTAGGATTAAGTCAGCCTTCATGTATGTGGTGGGCTTCCCATACTCAAAACACTTCTGATTAGTTATTTTCATTAACCCATACATAGATTGCAAGATTAGAAAGAGGCAATGCAAAGGAAGAGACATGCAAGGGTCTGCACTACACAGAGAAAATGCCCTGCAACTAGGATGAGCCAAGAAGATTATTGGCTTAGTTCATGGGACAGGTTCAGACCTGACAGTGTCAGAGAAGACTGTTAGCTGCAGGTGGTTCCTGATGTTGCATGGTCTATGGTTCTCATGCAAGGTAAGGACACAGAAAAAAGTCCAGAAAACCGAGGGTAAGTGAGTGTTGATATTCCCCTCTAAATAATCAGAGTGAACATGAATTCACTGGCTTTTCTTGCCTTTCACCCTCATACATGTGCTCTGGGGACTTCATTGCCCTGGGACTCTGCACCTGCATCCTCTATGCTGGAGAAAAACATGTTTACTTCTTTCCTTATTTCCCTACCTCTATGATTTCATAATCATCCACAGTGACTTTGGAGAACAGCATAGCATGAGACATTTTTATAGGATCAAGCATATTTGATTTGGATTGCTGTTTTGGAAGACACTTGGAAGTGTGAACAGATGAGAGAAAAAGCCATAGCTGAACTCCACATTGTAAACACTTGAAATATTTCATGCAATGATTTCACATGAAGGTGAAGTGGTGATGTCAGTTTTTAGTGTCTGCCATTCACAGACACATTGACCTTATATCTATCCCGACTCTCTGATCTGCTCTCTCCTCCTTGTAGCAATGACTGTAAAGATGTAGAAATGAGTAATGACATTCCAGACAAGTACATAAGATAATTTCTCACCTCATCACTTCACAGTTTTAAGGTTTCCAAGCAGTAATCTGTGTTCTGCTATTAAGTGCACTCTGGTACAGCTCCTCCCAAGTACACTTTTAAAAAATCAATAAATAGAATAATTTTTCATCTCATCTTCTTTCCTGTAATACCACTTATCAGAAATACTCTTTTATTTTATTTATTTATTTAAAATAAAGCAAACTGTCTTATCCCACCCTCCATCCAGTCCTCAGAGAGGATATGCTTCCCATGGAGAGTCAACAAAGTCTAACACATTGTTTGAGGTAGGACCAAGGCCCTTCACACTGTATCTAGGCTGAGCAAGGTATCCCTCCAGGAACAATAGGTTCCAAAAAGGCCAGAACAAGTAGTAGGGATAAATCCTGCTCTCACTGCCAGTGGCCCCACAGTCTGCCCCAGCCATATTCAGAAGGCCTAGTTTGTTCCTATGTAGGCTCCCATGCTGTCAGGTCAGTATTGAAAGACTTCTACTAGCTCAAATAAGCTGTTCCATTGAGTAACCCCACCACAGTCTTGACCTCTTTGCTCATATTCTCACTCCTCCTTATTTTCAGCTGGACTTTTTTAGTTCAGCCCAGTGCTCCGCTGTGGTTCTCTGCATCTGCCTCCATCAGTTGCTGGATGTAAGTCCTTGGAAGACATTTAAGATATTCATCAATCTGACTGCAGGGCAAGACCAGTTCAGACACCATCTTTACTATTGGTTACGTTCTTAGCTGGGGTCATCCTTGTGGGTTTCTGGGAATTTCTCTAATGTTAGGCTCTTTGCTAGACTCATAATGGCTCTCTCAATCAAGAGATATCTTTCCTTGTTCTCCATCTCTGTCCTTCACCCATGTTGAACAACCCTCTAGTTCTCCTCCTCCCTCCTCTTCTACTTTCCTCCTCCCCTTCTGCCTTGCCTAATCTCCCCTCCACATTCCCAATTTTCTCAGGAGATCTTGCCTATTTCCCCTTCCCAGGGGTATTTATGTATGTTTCTCTTAGGGTTCTTCTTTTTACTTAGCATCTTTGGGGTTGTGGAGTAAAGCCTTATCCTTGGCTTTACAGCTAGTATTCACCTATGAGTGGGTCCATACCATGCTTATCTTTTGCAGTATGGGTTACCTCACTCAGGATTACTTTTTCTAGTTCCATCCATTTTCTTGCAAATGATGTATCCTTGGATATGATTTGCCAGTATTTTATTGAGTATTTTTGCATCAATGTTCATGAATGAGATTGGTCTGTAATTCTCTTTCTTAGTAATATCTTTATGTGGTTTGGGTATCAGGCTAATTATAGCCTCATAAAAAGAGTTTGACAATGTTCCTTCTGTTTCTATTGTGTGGAACAATTTTAAGAGTATTGGTATTATTTCTTTGTTGAAAATTTTGCAGAATTCTGAGCTGAAACCATCTGGTCCTGAGCTTTTTTTCTTTTTCTTTTTTTTTTGTTGGGAGAATTTTGGCGACTCTTTCTATTTCTTTAGCAGTTATAGGTCTCTTTAATTTGCTTATCTGGTCTTGATTTAATTTTGGTAAGTGATATTTATCCAGAGAGTTGCCCATTTCCTTTAAGTTTTCCAATTTTGTAGAGTACAAGTTTTCAAAACATGACCTAATGATTCTCTGAATTTCTTCCATGTCTGTTATTATGTGCCTTTTTTCATTTTGGATTTTGTTAGTTTGGATATTCTCTCTCTGCCTTTTGGTTAGTTTGGATGAGTACTTGTCTATTTTGTTGATATTCTTGAAGAATCAACTCTTTGTCTCATTGATTCTTTAAATTGTTTTCTTTGTTTCTATTTTGTTGGTTTCAGCTCTCAATTTTATTATTTCCTACTGCCTAGTTGTCTTGGGTGAGTTTGCTTCTTTTTGTTCTAAAGTTTTCAAATGTTCTGTTAAAACACTATTGTGGGATTTTTCCAACTTCTTTATGTAGGCACTTAGTGCTATGAACTTTCCTCTTAACACTGTTTTCATTGTGTTCCCTAAATTTTGATATGTTTTGTTGTCATTTTCTTTAATTTTAGGAAGTCTTTAAATTCTTCTTTTATTTCTTCCTTGACCCATTGATGCATTGTTTAATTTCCATGTTTTTGTGGATTTTCTGCAATTAGTGTTGTTGTTGAATTCTAATTTTAAGTCACAGTGATCTTATATGATACATGGGATTATTCCAATTTTTTTTATCTGTTAAGATTTGTTTAGTTAACTAGTATATGGTCAATTTTTGAGAAGGTTCCATGAGGTGCTGAGAAGAAGGCAGACTCTTTTATGGTTAAATGGAATGCTCTATAGATATCTGTTAAGTCTATTTGTGTCACAACATCTGTTAGTTCCCTTATTTTTGTGTTAAGTTTTGTCTGACACACATGTCCAATGGTGTGAGTGGAGTGTTGAAATATCCCACTATTAGTGTGTGGGGTTTAATGTGTGATATAAGCTTTAGAAGTGTTTCTTTTACATATGAGGATGCCTTTGTATTTGGGGAATAGATGTTTAGTATTAAGATTTCCTCTTGCTGGATTTTTCCGCTGACTAACATAAAATGTCTTTCGTTGTTTCTTTTGATTGATTTTACTTCGAAGTCTATTTTGTTAGATAATAGGATAGCTAAACCAGCTTGTTTCTTAGGTCCATTTGATTGGAAACATATTTACCAACCCTTTGCTGTGAGGTAAAGTCTTTCTTTGAAGTTGAAGAGTGTTTCTTGTATGCAGCAGAAGGATGGATTCTGTTTTCATATCCAATCTGTTAGATTGTGTCTCTTCATGGGTGAGTTAAGTCCATTTATATTAAGGGATATTAATGATCAGTGGTTGCTATCTCCTTTTATTTTAATTTTTGTTGTTAGTGATGTTATTGTGTGTAGTTTTCCCTTCTATGGGAATTGCTGCTGTGAGATCATTAATTGTCTGTGTTTTTGTTGATGTAGACAACTTCCTAGCATTGGAGTTTTCCTTCTGGTACTTTATGTAGGACTGGGTTTGTCACTAGGTATTGGTTAAATCAGGTTCTGTCATAGAATATCTTGTTTATCCTTCTGTGGTGATCAAAAATTTTGCTGGGTATAGTTGACTGGGCTGGAATCCATTGTCTCTTAATGTCTGCATAACATGGGACTAGTGCCTTCTGGCTTTCATTGTTACCAATGAGAAGTAAGATGTAATTCTGAAAGGCCTACCTTTATATGTTACTTGGCTTTTTCTGTAGCTCTTAATATTCTTTCTTTATTCTGTATGTTTATTGTGGAAAGGGGACTTTTTTGATTCAGTCCTTTTCTTATTCTCTCAGCTTCTTTTATCTTCATGGGCATATTTTTCTTTAGGTTGAGAAAGTTTTCTTCTATGATATTGTTAAATATATTTTCTGTGTTTTTGAGTTGGACTTCTCCTTCTTCTAAACCTATTATTTTTAGATTTGGTCTTTTTATGGTGTCCCATATTTTCCAGATACTTTGTGTTTAACTTTCATTAGATTTAATGCTTTCTTTGACTGGTGAGTCTATTTCCTCTATTGTATCTTCAGCACTTGAGATTCTCCTTTCCATCTCTTGTAATCTGCTGTTTGTACTTGCATTTGTGATTCCTGGTTATTTTCTCATGATTTCTGTCTCTCCAATTCCCTCAGCTTGTATTTTATTTATTGTTTCTATTTTGGTTTTCAAGTCTTGAATAGTTTTTTTCACCTGTTTGATTGTATTTTTTTGTTTTGCTTTAAGGGATTTGTTGATGTCTTCCAATTTTTGTTTTTCTTTTCCTCCATTTCTTTGATGAAAATTTCATTTCCTCTTTAAGGTCCTCTAACATTCTCCTAAAGTTATTTTTAGGTCATTTTCTTCTGCTTCATCTTGTCTATCCATCTTTTCCTCTGATTGGTGTAGTAAGGGCTGTCTGTGATTCTGGTAATGAAACTTCCAGGTGCCAGTGTATCCAAGGCTCAGTGTGTTGCTCCCTGTGTACAGTCAGGGCTACAGTTACAGTCAACCTGTTGGTCACTCCGTGTTCCTGGAGGTCACTCGGCACTTGCGGGATCATTTTGCAATGCCAGGGGTCATTTGGGCCTTTTCCCACAGAGATTACTTGCTTGGGGTTCTTTCTGATGAGGTTGCTGCCTTGGGCCTATTCTGGTAGAGGTCTCTGGTTCCTGTCTACTCTTTCTTAGGTCTCAGACTCATGCCTGGATGTAGAGGTCCTGGTTCAGGTTTACTTCCTTGGGGGTCCCAGACTCACACCCAGACCTGCAGAGGTCATTGGTTCTGGCCTACTCCCTCAGTGGACGCTCCCTTATTCCTGTTTCTGTGGAGTTTGCTGTCTCGGGCCTGCTCTGGCCTACCTCACCGGCTGTGACCTGTTTCTGTAAATGTGTCTGGTCTTGGCCTACTCCTGAAGAAGTCTCTGAGTTGGGCCTAGTCCTGCAAAGGTTTCTGGTTCTGCTCTACTCCCTCAGAGGTCCTACACTCATGCCTGGACCTGCAAAGTTCTCCAGTTCTTCCTCCATTTCTTTTTCTTTTTTTATTTTTCCATTCAAAAAATTTACACTTCCTCCCCTCTTCCCACTCCCCTCCCACTCCCCTACTCACCCTTCTCCCTCCCCTCCCTCCTTAAGAGAGGGCAGGGAACCCTTCCCTGTGGGAAGTAAAAGACCCTCTCCCCTACATCCAGGCCTAGGAAGCTTTGCATCCAAATAGACAAATAGACTAAGGTCCCAAAAAGCTAGTACATGCAGTAGAAACAAGTCCCAGTGCCTTTATCAATGGCTTCTCAGTCAGCCCCCATTTTCAGCCACATTCAGCGTCTGGTTTGATCACATGCTCATTCAGTCCTGGTCGAGCTAGACTTGGTGTCCCATTAGAACAGGCACACTGTATCAGTGGGTGAAACAACCCCTCGCATTCCAGACTTCCTTGCTCATCTTCTCCCTTCTTCTGCTCTTCAACTGGACCTTGGGGGCTCAGTCCGTTGCTCTGATGAGGGACTTTGTCTCTATCTCCATCCATTGCGGGATGAAGACTCTATGGTGATATTCGAGATAATCATCAGTGTGATAGTGGGGCAAGGCCAGTTCAGGCACCCTCTATTCTTCTGCCCAAGAACCTAGCTCTAGAGCCAAGTCTCTTGCTAACCCCAAAATGGCTCCCTTAATGTAGATATCTTCTTCCCTGCCCCTATATCTGCCCTTCCTCTACCTCCACCCTTCCACTCCCCCAAGCACTCTCCATGGGGGGTGGGGGGGAAAGGGGGAGAGAGAAGGGAAAAGGGAAAGATTCCTCCATTTCTTTAAGCGAGTTTTACATTTCCCCTTTAAAGCTCTCCATCATCTTCACAAAGTTACATTTAAAAACACTTTCTTATGCTTCTGGGTTAGGATGATCAAATCTTCCTGTTGTATGACCACTGGATTCTGGTGTTACAATGTTGCTTTTTAGGTTGTTGGGTGATTTTTGCATTGCCGCCTACCTATCTCTTCCTTTAATTGTGCCCGCAGTGTCTTTGCATCTTGCTCCAATTCTTGCAGTGGCTGTCTGCATTTTGGAAACTGTTCTTGGTCTGTTCTGTATTGTCAATGTCTGTGTTTTAGCTAGCCACTGAGGTCTTTCTTAGCCTGATCTCTTAGTCTGGTCTCCTAGTTTGCTCTCTGTGTAGTTGCATCTTGTGTTTCAGCTCTCCTCTGAGGTTGTGGTGGGTTGTAGGGTTTGGGGGCAGAGGGGAACTTGTAGCTTCCAGGGTCTGATGGATGGGATGAGGGTGTTGGAGCAGCCTACATCTTGGTCCTCTCTTTGTAGTAGCCGGCTGTGTTTTAGAGGTCCGCTGAGGTTGCCAGAGTATAGGTGTGTTTGTGGGGGTGGGACTTGTAGATTGCAGTATCTGATGGATGGGATGGGGTATTGGGACAGCCTAGATAAAGGAAAATCTCCTACTGGCTGGCTGGAGAAGCTGAGGCAGGTGAGGAGGGGTCCGGAGTTTTGTCTATAGATGGAGCGCCTAGAAAGTGGGGTGTCCCACTAGGTAACTGGTAACTCACCTCTTAGTCCTCTCTGTAATGTAGCAAGCTGTGTTTCAGAGTTCCACTGAGGTTGCAGGAGGATAGGCAAGTTTGGGGGTGGTGTGGTGCTTGTAGCATACAGGGTTTGGTGAATGACAGGAGTATTGGGGCAGCCTACCTGCTGGAAACTCCTGCTGGCTGACTTGTGAAGCTGAGGCAGGTGCAAGAGGGTCACAGGGTTTTGCCCTCATGTGGAGAGCCTAGAGAGTGGGATGTCCCTCCAGGTGGCTGGTCACTCACCTCTTAGTCCTCTCTGTATTGTAGCAGACTGTGTTTCCAACAAAGTCAAATTTCAATAATATCTGTCCACAAATCCATTCCTACAAAATGTAGTAGAGGGAAGAATCTAACCCTAAGAAGTGAACTACACCCATGAAAACACAAGTAATATCTTGTGAAAACACACCAGCACATCTCTAAGAAGTGAAACACTCACACAACACTCTCTCTCTCTCTCTCTCTCTCTCTCTCTCTCTCTCTCTCTCACACACACACACACACACACACACACACACACAGAAGCACACATACCACCATCATTATAACAAGAATTAACAATCATTTGTCATTAATATCTGTCAATATCAGTGGATTATGTTCCCTCCAAAAGACACAACTTAACACAATGTGTACGAAAACTGGATCTATACTTATACTGCATACAAGAAACACACTTAAGCAGCAAAGATAGACATTGCCTCCAAGGATTAGAAAAAGATTTTCTAATCAAATGGACCTAACATGCAAGCAAAACAATGTAGCTATCCTAATATCTAACAAAATAAGTTTCAAATCAAAATCAATCAAAAGAGATTGAGTAGGATATCTCATACATATTGTAGAAAAATTCCACCAGGATGGCATCTCAATTCTGAACATCTATGCCCCAAATGCAAGGATAAGCACATTAGTGAAAGAAACATTACTGAAGTGTAAATCATATACCAAACCTTAAATTTTAAAAGTGGAAGGTTTAAACTCCCCCATTATCATTAATGGATAGGACAATAACACAAAAACTAAATAGAGAGGTAGTGGAATTTAAAGTTATCATGACTCAAATGAACCTATCAGATATGTACAGAACATTCACTCAAACATGAAACAATATACCTTCTCAGCACCTTATGGAACCTTCTTGAACACTGACCAGGTACTCAGTGAAAAAGCAATATACCACTGATATGATAATTGAAATAACCTCCCATATTCTATCAGACTACCATGGATTAAATCTGGATTTCAACAACAACATAAACAATGGAAAACCTACAAACTGTTGGAAACTGAACAACCCTCTCCTGAATAAACACCAGGCCAAGGAAGATATAAAGAAAAAAATTGATGTCTTCCTATAACTTAGTAAAAATGATTGAACAACATAGGCAAACTTATAGAACACAATAGAAGTGGTGCTCAGAGTAAAATTCATAGCACTAAGGGCCTATATACAGAATTTAGAGAATTCTCATATCAGAGACTTAAGAGCACACTTGAAAATTGTGGAATCAAAAGAAGCAGACAAACCCAAAAGGAGCAGATGCAGGTAGTATTTAAAGTCAGGACTGAGATCAATAAAATAGCAACAAATAACAATATAAAAAAATCAACAAAACAAAGAATTATTTCTTTGAGAAAATCAACAAGATAGCCAATGCTTATCAAAACTGACTAAAAGGCAAAGAGAAAATATCTTAATTTATAAAGTGAGAACTCCAAATGGGGAAATAACACCAGACAACAAGGAAATAAAAAGAGTCATTAGGCCATACTTCCAAATCCTGTACAAGTTACTGTAAGATATAGCTTCTCAGGAAATGTCAAATTTCTATATGTTATAGAGTGTCATCTAATTGCAACATTCCTTTCATGTAATAATATTATTACATATTCACAAAGGCTCATGACCTGTATGCTATCAGGCTCTTGACCACATTGGCAGAGTCAGATATGGGTTCCCTCTCATGGAACCTTAAATCCAGTATGAAAGTGGTTGATTCTAACAATAAAACTTGTGCACTTTCACCTATGTATCTTGCAGGAAGATCACTGCTATAGGTCACATAATTGGTATCTGGGATATTGATGATTGCATTTCCCTTCCAGTAGCATATAAAGGAACTTCCAGTACTATAAATGCTAATCAATAAAGTGAAACATCCATTAGATACCATTTTGATTTCCCTGTGTTGGATTACAAATGTAAGTGTTGTCTTCAGCAGTACAACCTTACAGCAGGTTTAGAGAGTAAACAATAGCCTTGGCAAGAGTCCGCAATGCTTCGACGTTTCCACATTGGCCTCATTTGGCCAACAACTCAACAAGATGAAAGTCATCCCTGGTAATCTTGATGTCATAATTTGGGGAACTCTCACCCTTAATATTTTTGACTCTATTTAGAATTTTCATGTATTTTATATTTTTAAGCAGTCTATACGGTAGTAAGTTTCCAACTTCCCTTTAAATGACTGTTATTGTTAGTTGTCCCTCCCTAAAATCAGTCTTTTTACTTAATCTCTTCAATCCTCCTCTCCACCTAATTCCCCATGTGTCTCAATAATGATGTACCTTATTAGCCTTTTTGGGGGGGAGATCCTCTGCTTCCCACTATTCCATACCAGAGACAGAACCTCAATGGTTGTTTGTATTTTAGCACACATATCAAAGGCATGAGAGCCAGTAAACTATCTGTATTTTGAGGTCTGGGTAGCCTCATATTTTTCTAGTACCATCCATTTATTTGAGACTTTCATGATTTCATTTTTTAATAGCTGAATACTATTTCATTGTGTAAATGTAACATATTTGCATTATTCACTCATTCATTGAAGGGCATATATACTGTTTCCAGGTTTTGGCTATTCAGGGTAGAGTAGCAATTAACATGGTTGAGCAAGTTTCTCTTTGGTGGGCTGTAAATTTCTTCTGATTAACACAAGAGTAGTGCAGTTGGATTTTGAAGTAGATCTATTCCCAACTTCATGAGGAACTCACACAGTTATTTCAATATTGAATATACAGGTTTGCCCTCCAAACAGCAATGGAACACATTTCCTTTTTCCCCACCTGCTTGCCAGTAAGTACTTGGTGTGGGAGAATTGTCTGTATTCTGTCAATCATGTTTTAAATAAACACTGATTGGCCAGGCAGGAAGTATAGGTGGGTCAACCAGACTGAAGTAGGTGGAGGGGTGATGAGAACAGGAGTATTCTGGGAAGCAGGAAGCTCCTTCTGCACTCCTGCCTAGACCACCAAATAAGCAGGATGTGATATGCACCATCAAAAAAAGTACCGAGCCCTGTGGCTAACATAGATAAGACTAATGGGTTAACATAAGCTACAAGAGCTAATAAGAAGACTGAGCTAATGGGCCAATCATTTTATAATTAATGCAGACTCTCTGTGTGATTTTCTTTGGGACTTGCCAGCTATGGGGTACCGGGTGGGACAGAAACCCAAACAAGTAGGCCCTCATGTTACAAGTACTGTTGTTTCTTTTACTGTCTCAGCCATTCAGACTGGTATAAGATGAAATCTCAATGTAGTTCTTATTTGCATTTCATGTTAACCAAAGACGTTGGACAGTTTTTCACAGTTTCCCAATCAATTAAATTTCATCTTTTGAAAAATCTGCTTCCTTCTGCACTCTATTTTAATTGTATTATTTGATTTCTTGATGTTAATTTTCTTTTAAGTTCTTTATACATTTGAGATCTTAGTAATCTATCAGATGTATAACTGGTAAAAATATTTTCCCTGAGGTGTCCCTGTATAGGTGCTGAGAAGTTCCATCAGGACGGGTGAGTATGTGCTATCCAGAGGTGGACTGTCCCGGAAGAGAGCACAAACCCCCCTCCCCCAGCTCCTGCTGCAGGGCTTTCTTTCCTACACATGCCACCACCCCAAGCCTGCCTTGTCTACAAGGTCCTTTGCTGAGGATCAGCTTCCTGCTCCTACACTAAGGCTACCCACCCAGAGCACTGAGTGCCTGACTAGCGGGCAGGCCTCAAGGTCCCCGCGAGGGAGCACAGGCCCCTGCTGCTGGGGTTGCAGGGTCTGCTGTACTCTACTGGACCTGCCCTGCCTGCCTCCTTCTTCCCTTGGTCCCTGGCTCATTGGGCTACCAGGTGTCCCTGTGTAGGTGCTGAGAAGTTCCATCTGGATGGGTGAGTGTGTGCTATCCAGGGGTGGACTGTCTTGGAAGAGAGCACAAACCCCCCTCCCCCAGCTCCTACTGCAGGGCTTTCTTTCCTACACACGCCCACCTCCCAAGCCTGCCTTGTCTGCAAGGTCCTTTGCTGAGGAACAGCTTCCTATTCCTACACTAAGGCTCAGAGTGGTGAGTGCCTGCCTACTGGGAAGGCCTCAACAACCCCTGAAAGGGAGTGCAGGCACCTCCAGCTTGTGCTGCAGGGTCACCTGTGTTCTACTTGACCCTGCCCTACCCCCCACATTCGCCCTTTTGTCCGCAGGTCATTGGACTACCAGGCGTCCATGTTTTGGTGTTGAGGAGTCCATCTGGAAGGGAATGGTTCCTGCCCCTACACTGAGGAGATACACCCAGAGAGTTAGTCACAGCAAAGACTGGATCAAGACACCAGGCCTCTCCTGGCTCCATTTGAAGGAAGAGATGGGCAGGCGCCAATGCAAGAATTCCTCCAACAACCTGAAAGGCAACGTAACATCACCAGAATCCAGGAATTCAGAAATAAGAAGAATTGTACACCCTATTCCAGAAGAATTAGAAGAATTCGACTCAAAAGTGAATTATATGAAAATAATAGAGGACCTTAAACAGGAGGTGAAAAACTGCCATAATCAATTAGAGATTACAAACAAAAAGGTAGAGGAAATGAATAAATCTATCAAAGATACCCAAGAAAACCAAGAAAAACAAGAAAAAGCAATCAAACAGGTAAGGGAAACAGTTCAAGACTTGAAGAATGAAGTGGAAGTAATAAAGAAAACACAAACCGAGGGAAGGATAGAGATGGAAAATTTGGATAAATGAACAGGAACTACAGAGACAAGTACTACCAACAGATTACAAGAGATAGAAGAATCTCAGACACTGAAGATACCATAGAGAAAATAAACACACTGATCAAAGAAAACAGCAAAACCAACAAATTCTCATCACAAAACATTCAGGAAATGTGGGACACAATAAAAAGACCAAACCTAAGAATAATAGGGATAGAAGAAGGAGAAGAAGTACAGCTCAATGGTCCAGAAAATATATTTAATAAAATTATAGAAGAAAACTTTCCCAACCTTAAGAAAGATATTCCTTTGAAGGTCCAAGAAGCATAGAGAACACCGAATAGACTAGATCAAAAAAAAAATCTCCTTGTCATATAATAATCAAAACACAAAACATACAGAATAAAGAAAGAATATTAAGAGCTGAAAAAAAAAGGTCAAGTTACCTATAAAGGTAAACCTATCAGACGTACACCTGACACTCTCTATGGAAACCACGAAAGCCAGAAGGCCCTGGATAGATGTACTGCAGAAACTAAGAGACCATAGATGCAAGCCCAGACTACTATACCCAGCCAAGCTTTCATTCACTATAAATGGAGAAAACAAAATTTTCCAGGATAAAAACAAATTTAAACAATACGTAGCCACAAATCCAGCCTTACAGGAAGTAATTGAAGGAAAATCACAACCCAAGGAGTCCAACAATGCCCACAATAACTCAGACATCAAATGACCCTTCACCAGCACAACTTGAAGAAGGGAAACACACAAACTCTACTACAGAAAGAAAGAAAGAAAGAAAGAAAGAAAGAAAGAAAGAAAGAAAGAAAGAAAGGAAAAATGACCGGAGTTAACAACCACTGGTCATTAATATCACTTAATATCAATGGACTCAACTCACCTATAAAGAGGCACAGGCTAAGAGATTGGATACAAAAACAGGATCCAACATTCTGCTCTTTACAAGAAACACACCTCAACCACAAAGACAGACATCTACTCAGAGTAAAGGGCTGGGAAAAGGTTTATCAAGCAAACGGACCTAAGAAACAAGCAGGTGTGGCCATACTAATTTCTAACAAAGTTGACTTCAAACTAAAATCAATCAGAAGAGATGGAGAGGGACATTTTTTACTCATAACAGGAACAATTCATCAAGATGAAGTCTCAATCCTGAATATGTATGCCCCTAATATAAAAGCACCCACTTATGTAAAAGAAACATTACTAAAACTCAAGGCAGTTATCCAACCACACACACTAATAGTAGGAGATTTCAACACTCCTCTCTCACCAATGGACAGGTCAATCAGACAGAAACCCAACACAGAAATAAGAGGATTAAGGGAGGTATTGAATCAAATGGACTTAACAGACATCTATAGAACATTCCACGCAAATAGGAAAGAATATACCTTCTTCTCTGCAGCTCATGGAACCTTCTCGAAAATAGACCACATACTCGGTAACAAAGCAAACTTACACAGTTACGAAAAAATATTAGTAACCGCCTGTGTCTTATCAGATCACCATGGATTAAAGTTAGAATTAAACAACAATGCTATCCCCAGAAAGCCTACGAACTCATGGAAACTGGACAGTCAACTACTGAACCACACCTGGATCAAGGAAGAAATAAAGAAAGAAATTAAAGTCTTTCTTGAATTCAATGAAAACGAAGACTCATCATACTCAAACCTATGGGAAACTATGAAAGCAGTGCTAAGAGGAAAGTTCATAGTGTTAAGGGCCCCCTTAAAGAAAACTGAGAAAGCACACATTGGAGACTTAATAGCCCACCTGAAAGCTCGAGAAAAAAAAGAAGCAGACTCACCTAGGAGAAGTAGAAGACTGGAAATAATCAAACTGAGGGCTGAAATCAACAAAATAGAAACACAGAAAACAATCCAAAGAATCAATGAAACAAAAAGCTGGTTCTTGAAGAAAATCAATAAGATTGATAAATCCCTATCCAAACTAATCAAACGGCAGAAAGAGAATACACAAATTAACAAGATCAGACACGAAAAGGGAGACATAACCACAGACACAGAGGAAATTCAGAAAATCATTAGATCTTACTACAAAAGCCTGTATGCCACAAAATTGGAAAATGTAAAAGAAATGAACACTTTTTTAGATAAGTACCATATACCAAAGTTAAACCAGGACCAGGTGAACAATCTAAATAGACCTGTTAGTCGTGAAGAATTAGACGTTGTTATAAAAAACCTCCCTACCAAAAAAAACCCAGGTCCAGATGGCTTCAATGGATAATTCTAACAGAACTTCCAAGAAGACCTAATACCTATACTCCTTAATGTATTTCACAATATAGAAACAGAAGAGTCATTGCCAAATTCCTTTTATGAAGCTGCAGTTACTCTGATACCAAAACCACACAAAGACACAACCAAGAAAGAGAACTACAGGCCAATCTCACTCAGGAACATCGATGCAAAAATCCTCAATAAAATACTGGCAAACCAAATCCAAGAACACATTAGAAAAATTATCCATTATGATCAAGTAGGCTTTATCCCAGAGATGCAAGGCTGGTTGAACATACGAAAATCTATCAATGTAATCCATCATATAAATAAACTGAAAGAAAAAAACCATATGATCATTTCATTAGATGCTGAAAAAGCATTTGACAAAATTCAACATCCCTTCATGATAAAGGTCTTAGAGAGATTAGGGATACAAGGGTTGTACCTAACTATAATAAAAGCTATTTACAGCAAGCAGACAGCTAACATCAAATTAAATGGAGAGAAACTCAAAGCTATTCCACTAAAATCAGGAACAAGACAAGGCTGTCCACTCTCTCCATACATCTTTAATATAGTGCTTGAAATGCTAGCGATAGCAATAAGACAGCATAAGGGGATCAAAGGGATTCAAATTGGAAAGGAAGAAGTTAAACTTGCATTATTTGCAGACGATATGATAGTGTACATAAGCGACCCCAAAAACTCCAGCAAAGAACTCCTACAGCTGATAAACACCTTGAGTAGTGTGGCAGGATACAAGATCAACTCTAAAAAATCAGTTGCCCTCCTATACACAAAGGATAAGGAAGCAGAGAGGGAAATCAGAGAAGCATCACCTTTCACGATAGACACAAATAGCATAAAATATCTTGGGGTAACTCTAACCAAGGAAGTGAAGGATCTATTTGACAAGAACTTTAAGTCTTTGAAGAAAGAAATTGAGGAGGATACCAGAAAATGGAAGGTTCTCCCTTGTTCTTGGATTGGGAGGATCAACATAGTAAAAATGGCAATTCTACCAAGGGCAATTTATAGATTCAATGCAATCCCCATCAAGGTCCAATCAAAATTCTTCACAGATCTTGAGAGGACATTAATCAACTTTATATGGAAAAACAAAAAACCCAGTATAGCGAAAACAATCTTATATAATAAAGGATTGTCTGGAGGCATTACCATCCCTGACTTCAAACTCTATTACAGAGCTTCAGTATTGAAAACAGCTTGGTATTGGCATAAAAACAGAGAAGTCAATCAATGGAACTGAGTAGAAGACCCTGATTTTAACCCACAAACATATGAACACCTGATCTTTTATAAAGGAGCTAAAAGTATTCAATGGAAGAAAGAGAGCATCTTCAAAAAATGGTGCTGGCAGAACTGGTTGTCAACCTGTAGAAGAATGAAAATAGATCCATATCTATCACCATGCACAAAACTCAAGTCCAAATGGATTAAAGACCTCAATATCAGTCTGAACACACTGAACCTGATAGAAGAGAAAGTGGGAAATACTCTACAACATATGGGTACAGGAGATCACTTCCTACGTTTATCCCCAGCAGCACAGACATTAAGGACAACATTGAATAAATGGGACCTCCTGAAACTGAGAAGCTTCTGTAAAACAAAAGACACTGACACTAAGACAAAAAGGCAACCCACTGACTGGGAGAAGATCTTCACCAACCCCGCAACAGACAAAGTTCTGATCTCCCAAATATATAAAGAACTCAAGAAACTAGACTTTAAAATGCTAATTAACCCAATTAAAAAATGGGGCACTGAACTGAACAGAGAATTCTCAACAGAAGAAATTCAAATGGCCAAAAGACACTTAAGATCATGCTCAACCTCCTTAGTGATAAGGGAAATGCAAATTAAAACAACTTTGAGGTACCATCTTACACCTGTCAGAATGGCTAAAATCAAAAACACCAATGATAGCCTTTGCTGGAGAGGTTGTGGAGTAAGGGGCACACTCATCCATTGCT
Organism: Chionomys nivalis; assembly: GCF_950005125.1. Lineage (NCBI taxonomy): Eukaryota > Metazoa > Chordata > Mammalia > Rodentia > Cricetidae > Chionomys > Chionomys nivalis. The sequence continues at coordinate 80,798,499 of NC_080088.1, read as the reverse complement.
GGTGGGAATGTAAACTTGTGCAACCACTTTGGAAATCAGTGTGGTGATTTCTCAGGAAATTTGGGATCAACCTACCCCAAGATCCAGTAATACCACTCTTGGGAATATACCCAAGAGATGCCCTATCATATGACAAAAGTATCTGTTCATCTATGTTCATAGCAGCATTGTTTGTAATAGCCAGAAGCTGGAAACAACCTAGATGCCCTTCAATGGAGGAATGGATGAAGAAAGTATGGAATATATACATATTAGAGTACTACTCAGCAGTATAAAACAATGACTTCTCGAATTTTGCATGTAAATGGATGGAAATAGAAAACACTATCCTGAGTGAGGTATCCCAGACCCAAAAAGAGGAACATGGGATGGACTCACTCATAATTGGTTTCTAGCCATAAATAAAGGACATTGAGCATATAATTTGTGATCCTAGAGAAGCTAAATAAGAAAGTGAACCCAAAGAAAATCGTATAGTCATCTGCCTGGACAGGGGAAGTAGACAAGATTGCCGGGCAAAAACTGGGAACTTGCGAGTAAGGTGGCATGGGGCTAAGGGGAAATGGGGTGAGAAACGTGAGAAGGGGAGAATGGGTGGAGCTTGGGGGATTGGAATGGTTGGGATATAGGAAGGGTGGATACGGGAGCAGCGAAGTATATATCCTAACTAAGGGAGCCATCTTAGGGTTGGCAAGAGACTTGACTCTAGAGGGGCTCGCAGGTGTCCAGGGAGATGTCCCCAGCTGGTACCTTGGGCAACTGAGGAGAGGGAACCTGAAATGACCCTATCCTATACTGATGAATATCTTACATATCACCTTAGAACCTTCATCTGGCGATGGATCGAGATAGAGACAGAGACTCAATTTGGAGCAACAGTCTGAGCTCTTAAGGTCCAAACGAGGAGCAGAAGGAGGGAGAACATGAGCAAGGAAGTCAGGACCACGAGGGGTGCACCCACCCACTGTGACAGTGGAACTGATCTATTGGGAGCCCACCAAGGCCAGCTGGACTGGGACTGAATAAGCATGGGTTGAAACTGGACTCTCTGAACATGTCGGACAATGAAGGCTGATGAGAAGCCAAGGACAATGGCACTAGGTTTCGATCCTAATACATGAACTGGCTTTGTGGGAGCTTAGCCTGTTTGGGCGCTCACCTTCCTGGACCTAGATAGAAGTGGGAGGACCTTGGTCTTCCCGCAGAGCAGGGAATTTGGACTGCTCTTCAGTATTGAGAGGGAGGGGGAATGGAGTAGGGGGAGGAGTAAAGGAGTGGGGATAGGGGGAGGGGAGTGGAGGAGGGAGCAATATTTTTGAGGAGGGGGAAGGAAATGGGAAATGGGGAGCAGGTGGAAATTTTAATTAAAAAAGAATAAAAATAAATAAATAATAAAAAATATTTTCCCACTCAGTAAGATGCAACTTTGCACAGATTTTGATGTCCTTGCTGTACAGAACCATTTCAGCATCACAAGGCCCCATATATTAATTGCTGTTTTAATTCTTGTCCTAAAAATGTTCTCTTCAGAATGTGATTTCCTATGAAAATGAGTTTAGGAGCATTCGCCACTTTCTTCTCTGTGATATTGTGCTCAGTGATCAATTTGGAGATGAGTTTTGTGCAGGATAGTGAGTATGTGTCTATTTGCATTCTTCAACATGCAGGTATCCAGTTAGTCCAACACCATTTCCTGATGATGCTATCTTTTTTCCACTTCGTCTTCCTTGATTCTTTATTAAAGAATTCAGCTGTTCATATCTCTGTAGATTTAAGTAAGATTATTCAATTCCCTTGACCAATGTGTCAATTTTTATCCAAATACTATTCTGTTTTTATTATTATAACTCTATAGTAAAACCTGAAATTTGGAATGATAATGCCTTCAGCACATTTTGCTTATTCAGAACTTTTTCAGCTACCATAAATTTTTTTGCATGTATTTTTATATGAAGTCATTTTTTTTCTATTTAATTGGAAAATTGTGCTGTTATTGTCATGGGGACTACAATGAGTCTGTACATTATTATGAGTATTTTCTGTAATAATCCTAAAGATTCGTGGATATGCATGATTTTTCCATTTATGGTATCTTTTTCAATAACTTAAAATATTTACTGTATAAGACTTTAACATACTTCAAAGTTATCACAAAATATTCTATTTTTTGAGACTACTGTTTTTTTTTACTTCAAACTTTGTGAATGCTGTCGAAGACCAGCTTTGATAAAAACTCATACATTCCAGGGTAGGAGCACAAGGATAGAATTATTAAGCAAAAGTGACAGAGGTATAATGAAATAAGAGAAAGAAACACAGAACAGCATAGGAGAAACATTCAGTGATTAATGAATCTGCCTCATATATTTCCAACATGTGTAGTGATATTTCTTTTGTATTTTAATAACAAAAGCTTGCTGGAAGATTAGAGAGTAAAATAGCACTGATCAGCCTGACCAACCAGCCATTGGTGATACATACCTTTAATTGCAGTAGACACACTAGTTTGCCATAGAAACTGGAAGGTAGTGGTGCATGCCTTTAAACCCAGCCCTATGGAGGAATATAAGATGGGAGGAGACAGCTCTCAGAAACAGTCTCATTTTGAGGATTCCTGGAGGCAGAATCAACATTTCTGACTGAGGTAGAGGCAAGAGCCAGTGCCTAGCTGTTCTGCTTTTCTGACCTTTAGGTTGAATCTCAATATCTGCTTCTGGGTTTTTATTAATCATGCTGCACACAAGCTTACATACTTAACTCCAAAAGGGGAAATGCAACCGACTTCATTAACATTAATATAAGGAATAGACCTGAATTCTCTGACCTTTGGTCCGGGTGTGGTGAATCCACCTCTATACCCAAAATAGTAATTAAGCACATCCTAGATCAGAATCACTTGTTTGTAGACAAACTTTGAGAGAACATAAATAAGCTCAAACTCTGTGACCTCCAGTCAAGGTAGAACAGTCTCAAACTATTGGACCCCAAACAGTGCAAGGTATATACAATATATTTTGATCACATCAGTGACCATTTTCCTTCCACCACTTGCATGACTCCACCCTCATGTTTCCTTTGTATTGCATTTCTCTTTTCATAAGCACCAGGACTAATTGAAGCTGCATATATGTCTGTGCATGTAGGGACATTTACTGTTCATAGGAAACCTAACTACTACTATCCAGCAGTCATCAACTCCCCAAGCCTCTTAGGTATTGGTGGGTATCAATTTTTTTTTCTTTACCTCTCATACTATTGTTTTCTCTCATATATATTCTGTAGTTGGGTTCAGAATGTTCTTTTCAATTCTATATAGATTCATTTTTGTGGCTGTAATAATATCCCTGAGTGCTACTGAAGAAAAAACTTTAAAGCATTTTGGTTCTGACTTATTTGAATATTATGTGATACACTTAAATCAAAGCATTACATTTTCAAGCATCATTATTCATTTACTGTTGAAAATTCAGATTTTGTTGTTTTGTTTTATTTAATGATTGGATTTTTAAAAAATACAATCAAAGTTCCTACTCCCTCTGCTCCTTTCATTCCCTCCACACACCCTCCCATCCCACCCCCATCCAAACCTCAGAGAAAGTAAGACTTTGGGAACATTCCAAGGCCCTTCCTACTATATCTAGATTGAGCAAAGTATACATCCAAAGAGAATAGTTTCCCACAAAGTCAGTACATGCAGTAGGGATAAATCCTGGTAACACTGTCAGTGGCCCCTTAGTCTGCCCCAGCAATGCAACTGTCAATCACATTCAGAGGGAATAGTTTGGTCTTATGTTTGCTCCTTCCCAGTCCAGCTGGAGTTGGTGAGCTCCAATTACCTCAGTTAGTCTGTTTCAGTGGGTGAACCCATTATGATTTTGACCTGTTTGTTCATATCCTCATTCTTCCCATTCTTCAAATGGACTTTGGGAGCTCAGTCCAGTGCTCCAAGGTGAATCTCTGCCTCTGTTTCCATCAGTTGCTGGATGAAGGTTCTATGATGATATTTAAGATATTCATAAGTCTGACAACAGGGCAAATCAAGATCAGGTCTACTCTGCTCTATTGCTTAGGTTCTTAGCTGGAGTCATCCTTGTGGATTTCTGGCAATTTCTCCTGAGCCAGGGTTCTGCTAATCATATAATGGCTCCCTCAATCAAGATATCTCTTTCCTTGTTCTCATCTGTTCTTACTACATCTCCACTATCCCTCTTCCTCTCACATCCTATTTCTCTTTGAACTTCCTCTCTACTCCCACCCCCATCCTCCCAATTTTGTCAGGCAATCTTGTCTGTTTCCAATTTCCAGGAAGATCCATATGTCTTTGCATTCACCATATTACTTAACTTCTCTAGAATCAGGAACTATAGGCTCAATGTCCTTTGTTTATAGCAAATATTCACTCATGAGTGAATACATACCATATTCATCTTTTGTGGTCTGGGTTACCTCACTCAGGATAGTGTTTTCTGATTCCAATTCAAGATGTCAGTGCTTTTTACCACTGAGTAGTACTCTAATGTGTAAATGTGCCACCATTTCTTTATTAATTATTTGGTTGAGGGTCATCTTGATTGTATCCAGGGTCTGACTATTAAAAATAATCCTGCTATAAACACAGTTGAACATATGTCTTTGCGGTATGACTGAACAACTTTTGGATATAGGCCTAAGAGTGGCATTGCTGGATCCTGCGGTGGGTTGATTCCCAATTTTCTGAGAAACTGTCATACTGATTTCCAAAGTGGTTGCACAAGTTTGCATTCCCACTGGCAATGGATGAGTGTTCCCCTTACTCCACATCCTCTCCAGAATAAACTATCATTGTTGGTTTTGATCTTATCCATTCTGACAGGTTTAAGATGGTATCTGAGAGTTGTTTTGATTTGCGTTTCTCTGATGACTAAAGATGTTGAACATTTCCTTAAGTATCTTTTGGCCATTTGAAATTCTTCTGTTGAGAATTCTCTGTTCAGTTCAGTACCCCATTTTAATTGGGTTATTTAGAATTGTAATGTCTAATTTCTCAGGTTCTATATATATTTTGGAAATCAGTCCTTTGTCTGATGTGGAGTTGGTGAAGAACTTTTACCATTCAATAGGCTGCCTTTTGTCTTATTAACTGTGCCCTTTGCTTTACAGAAGCTTCTCAGTTTCAGGAGGTCTCATTTATTCATTGTTGCTCTCAGTGTGTGTATCACTGGGGTTATATTTAGGAAGGGCTCTCCTTTGCCCATACATTGAAGACTACTTCCTAATTTCTCTTCTTTCAGGTTCAGTATGCTCCAATTTATATTGAGGTCTTTAATCTATTTGTACTTGAGTTTTGTGTATGGTAATAGATATGGATCTATTTTCATTCTTCTATATGTTGACATCCAGATATGCTAGCACCATTTGTTGAAGATGCTTTCTTTTTTCCATTGACTAATTTTAGATTCTTTGTCTAAAATCAAGTATTCATAGGTGTGTAGATTCATATCTGGGCCTTTGATTTGATTTCATTCATCAACCTCTCTGTTTTTATGCCAGTATCAAACTGTTTTCATTACTGTAGCTCTGCAATAGATCTTTAAGGCAGGAATGGTGATGCCTCCGGATGTTCCTTTACTGTACAGAATTGTTTTGGCTATCATTGGTATTTTGTTCTCCATATGAAGTTGGTTATTGTTTTTTTCAAGGTCTGTGAAGAATTGTGTTGGGATTTTGATGAGAATTGCATTGAATCTATAGATTGCTTTTAGTAGGATTGCCATTTTTACTATGTTGATCCTACCTATCCAAGAGCAAAGGAGATATTTCCATTTTCTGTTATCTTCTTCAATTTCTTTCTTCAAAGACTTAAAGTTCTTGTCAAATAGGTCTTTCACTTCTTTGGTTAGTGTTACTCCAAGATATTTTATGTGATTTGTGGATATTGTGAAAGGTTATGTTTCTCTGATTTCCATCTCAGCTTCTTTATCATTTGTGAATAGGAGGACTATTGATTTTTTGAGTTAATTTTGTATTTTGCTACATCACTGAAGGTATTTATCAGCTGTAAGATTTCTCTGAGGGAGTTTTTGGGTCACTTTACACACTATTATATCATCTGCAAAAAACAAAATTTGACTTCTTCCTTTCCAATTTGAATCTCCTTTATCTCCTTTTGCTGTCTTATTGCTATCATGAAAACTTCAAGATCTATGTTGAAGAGATATGGAGAGAGTGGACAGCCTTGTCTTGTTTCTGATTTTAGTGTAATCACTTTGAGTTTCTCTCCTTTTAATTTAATGTTGGTTGTCAGCTTACTGTATATTGCTTTTATTATATTTATATATGTTCATTGTATCACTGATCTCTTCAAGACCTTTATCATGAAGAGCTGTTTGATTTTGTCAAGTGCTTTTTTAGCATCTAATGAAATGATCATATGTTTTTTTCTTTAAGTTTATTTATATGATGGAGTACATTGATAGATTTTTTTCATTTGTTAAATCATCTCTGCATCTCTGGGATGAAGCCAACTTGATCATGGTAGATGATTTTATAAATTTATTTATTTATTTTATTTATTAAATATTTCCACCTTCTCCCCTTTTCCCATTTCCTGCCCACTCCCCTACTCTCCCTTCCCCTCTCCCTCCTTCTCCAGTCCTAAGAGAAGTCAGGGTGCACTGCCCTGTTCAAAGTCCAAGGCCCTCTCCCCTCCAACCAAGTCTAGGAAGGTGTGCATCCAAGAAGACTAGGCTACCACAAAGCCAGTACATGTAGTAGAATCAAAACCCAGTGCCATTATCTTTGGCTTCTCAGTCAGCCCTCATTGTCAGCCATATTCAGAGAGTCTGGTTTAATCACATGCTCGTTCAGTCCCAGTCCAGTGAGCTCCCATTAGATCAGTCCCACCATCTCCGAGGGTGGACACACTCCTCGTGGTCCTGACTTCCTTGCTCATGTTCTCCTCCTTCTGCCCTTCATCTGGACCTTGGGAGCTCAGTCCATTGCTCCAATGTGGGTCTCTGTCTCTATCTCCATCCATTAGCGGATGAAGATTCTATGGTGATATGCAAGATATTCATCAGTGTGGCTATGGGATAAGGCTAGTTCAGAGGTCCTGAACTGAACAGAGAATTCTCAACTGAAGAAGTTTAAATGGCCAAAAGACACTTAAGGTCATGCTCAACCTCCTTAGCAATCAGGGAAATGCAAATCATAACAACTTTGAGATACCGTCTTATACGTGTCAGAATGGTAGATGATTTTTTGACATATTCTTGGATTCGGTTTGCCCATAGTTTATTGATTATTTTTGCATACATGTTCATGAGTGAAATTGATCTGTAATTCTCTTTGTTGGGTGAGTCTTTGTGTGGTTTTGGTATTAGGGTAACTGTAGCCTCTTAAAAAGAATTGAAAATGTCTCTTCTGTTTTTATTATGTGATACACTTTGAGGAGTTTAGGTATTAACTCTTCCTGAAAGTTCTGGTAGAATTCTACACTAAAACTATTTGACTCTGTGCTTTCTTTGGTTGGGAGGGTTTTGATGGCAACTTTTATTCCCATGCAGTTTAGATGCATACTTAAATTGCTCACCTGGTATTGATTTAATTTTGGTACATGGTATCTATCTTAAAAAATTTGTCCATTTCTTTTACATTATCCAATTTTGTGGAGTACAGCTTTTGTAGTATGACCGAATGATTCTCTCGATTTCATCAGTATCTATTGTTATGTCCCCCTTTTAATTTCTGATTTTGTTAATTTAGATAGTCTCTCTGACTTTTGATTAGTTTGGATAAGGGTTTGTCTTTCTTGTTGATTTTCTTAAAGAACCAGCTCTTTGTTTTATTGATTCTTTGTATTAATTCCATTGTTTCTATTTTGTTGATTTCAGCCCTCAATTTTGTTTTTTAATGTCTTCTCTTCCTCCTGGTTGAATCTGCTTCTTTTTGTTCTAGAGCTTTTATGTTTGTTGTTAGTTAAGTCACTAATGTTTGCTTTCTCTTTTCTTTATGTGGGCACTTAGCACTATCACCTTTCCTTTTAGCTCTGCTTTCATAGTGTCCCATAGGTTTGAATATGTTGTGCCTTTATTTTCATTGAATTCCAGGAAGTCTTTAATTTCTTTATTTCTTTTTTGATCCAGGGATGGTTCAGTAGTTCACTGTTCAATTTCCATGAGTTTGTTGGTTTTCTGAGAGTAGTTTTGTTGTTAACTTCTAACTTTAATCAATGGTGATCCGATAAGACATAGGGCATTACTCCAATTTTTTGTACCTGTGGAGGTTTACTTTGTTACTGAGCATGTGGTCAAATTTAGAGAAGGTTCCATGAAGTGCTGAGAAGAAGGTATATTCTTTTTTGTTTGGGTGGAATGTTCAACAGATGTCTGTTAAATCCATTTGATTCATGATATCTGTTAATTCTTTTATTTCTCTGTTAAGTTTCCTTCTGGTTGACCCGTCCATTGGTGAGAATGAAGTGTTGAAGTGTTTGATGTATGATTTAAGTTTCAGTAATTCTTTCACATATGAGTGTGCTCTTGTATTAGAGGCATAAATTTTCAGATTTGAGACTAAATCTTGATGAATTGTTCCTGTTATGAGCATAGAGTGTCCTTCTTCATCTCTTCAGATTGACTTTAGTTTGAAATCAATTTTGTTAGTTATTAAAATAGCCACACCCACTTGTTTCTTAGGTCCATTTGATCTGAAAACTTTTTCCCAACCTTTTACTCTGAGGTAGTGCCTGTCTTTGAGGTTGATGTGGAGAGCATGGTTGGAGAGTAGGGAGAGCATATGCTGGGTGAAGGGATGTGGGGAGGAGAATTTGAAGGAATACAATTATGAGATGGGGGAAGGGCACAGAAGGAGAGCAAGAAAGGAAATATCTTGATTGATGGAGCCATTGTGGGACTATCAATAAATCTGGCACAAGATAAATTCTCCAGAATTCACAAGGATAAGCACAGCTAAGACCCTAAGCAATAGTAGAAACGGTGTCTAAATTGGCCTTCCCCTGTGATCAGATTGATGACTACCTTAATTTACATTATAGAAAATTCATGTAGCACTTAATAGAAGCAGATGCAGAAATCCACAGGTAAGCACTTGGCTGAGCTCCCATAGTCCTGTCAAAGAGAGGGAAGAGGAATAACATGAACAAAGTGGTCAACACCATTATATAACACCACTGGAATAGTTGAATTGAACTAGCATGTTGTGGGTAGGCTGCTTGTTAGTTCCTGGCTGCTCAGCCCCAAAATAACCACACAGAAACTGTATTAATTAAATCACTGCTAGGTCTATTAGGTCTAGTTTCTTATTGGCTAGCTCTTACATCTCAATTTAACCCATTTAATTCATCTGTATATCATCATGTGGCTGTGGCTTATTAGCAATTTTCATTCCAGTGTTTGTCTCTGGCAGGGCTACATGGTGTCTCCCGACTCCTCCTTCCTTCTTTCAGCATTTAGTTTAGTTTTCCCTGCCTACCTCTATTCTGCCCTGCCAGGCCCAAGAAATATTCTTTATTAAACAATTGTATTTGCAGCATACAAAGGGGAATCCCATATCACCTCCCCTTTTCTGTCTAAATTAAAAGGAAAGTTTTAATTTTAACATAGTAAAATTACATATAACAAAGCAGGTATCAAGCAAGAATTACAGTTACAATATTTATATCTTCTTTATTTTTATCATAAATGAGAAAAACTATAAATATTACTATTTAATCTTCAATTCCATCAAAGGTTCCAGAAGTTTATAATATTGCATTAGTTAACAGAAAGTGTATTGTAAGCAACTTCCAAAACTCTAGAATTTTGTCTGGGCAGTCACCAAAAGTTTTTCTGTACTGTTGGGGCTTCCATCTTCAGCCACATCAGTCCATAGTGTCTAACAGACTTTTCCATGAAGCAGGAAATTTCAAAGACAGTTCTGCTTATATTGGCAGTTTATCATTGACTTTCTTCTGTGTTCTGTAGAATGCCTGTGTACTGCAGATTCTTTTTTTCTTTTTCTTTTTTAAAATATTTATTTATTATGTATACAATATTCTGTGTATATGCCTGCAGGCCAGAAGAGGGCACCAGACCCCATTACAGATGGTTGTGAGCCACCATGTGGTTGCTGGGAATTGAACTCAGGACCTTTGGAAGAGCAGGTGGTGCTCTTAACCTCTGAGCCATCTCTCCAGCCCCTACTGCAGACTCTTTTATGAAGCAGGAACCTGAAGGATCCTCTCACCTTTAGGCAATTTCAGCAGTTATTTTCCTGTGGGTCCTTCATGTCCAGTTCATACAGCATAACATCAAGCAGTCCAAGCAAGAGCAGTTTCTTGCCCAGATGGCTGGTAAACACCATAAGGAATCTCTTTGATACCCATCATCCTCTTGAAGTAATTGGTGCTGTCAGGGGCAGATGTGTCTCTGGTGTGCCAACATGGGGCACTAAATCCATGTAAGACCTGAGAAGGCTTAAAGAGATTCTAGATTCTAAAAAACAATGTTTAGCCACATTTTCTTCCAAATGGGTTTTGCTTGAGGTGGCTTGCTGTTTGTAACTTCTTTAAGAGAGGTCTTGCTGCTTCAGAAGTAGCAGTCACATGGTTTCAAAATGGCAGCTTCCCAGCCATGGTCCATGCTGCTATTATGAACTCTGACTCTTTCAGGAAACCAAGTATTTGGATGAGATTTTTGAGCAGTGTACTGTGGCTTGCTAGATGGCAATGTGAACTGGTTATGTGCCTGCAACTGGGCTGCTGTGCACAGCTCAGAGGTGAAAGTTGCTCTACCATGTTGGACTGTGCAGAACAAGCATAAAGTACCATAAATGTCCTAGTAATGGTGTAGCTTAAGTTTTAAGACACACTAAGCATATTAAGAAGTAGTTCTGGACAGTAAAGAGGATGGGAGGTCCTTCCATTTTCTGGTGTCCTCTTCAATTTTTTTCTTCAAAGCCTTAAAGTGAAATAGATCTTTCACTTCCTTGGTTAGTGTTATCCCAAGATACTTTATGCTATTTGTGGTTATAATGAAAGGTGAAGTTTCTCTGATTTCCATCTCTGCTTCTCTATCCTTTGTGTATAGGAGGCCTACTGTTTTTTTTTTAGTTGATCTTGTATCCAGACACATCACTGAAGGTATTTATGAGCGGTAGAAGTTCTTTGGTAGTATTTTTGGGGTCACTGATGTACAGTATCATATCATCTGCAAATAACAAAAGTTTGATGTCTTCCTTTCCGATTCGAATCCCCTTGATCTCATTATGTTGTCTTATTTCTATTGCTAAAACTTCAAGCATTATGTTGAATAGATATGGTGAGAGTGGACAGCCTTGTATTGCTCCTGATTTTAGTAGAGTGGCTTTAAGTTTTTCTTCATTTAATTTGATAGTAGCTGTTGGTTTGCGGTATATTGCTTTTATTATATTTAGGTATGATCCTTGTATCCCTAACATCTCTAAGAACTTTATCATAAAGGGATGTTGAATTTTGTCAAATGCTTTTTCAGCATCTAATGAAATGATCTTATGTTTTTTTCTTTCAGTTTATTTATATGATGGATTACATTGATAGATTTTTGTATGTTGAACCAGCCCTGCATCTCTGGGATAAAGCCTACTTGATCGTAATGGATTATTTTTTGATGTGTCCTTGGATTCGGTTTGCCAGTATCTTATTGAGAATTTTTGCATCAATTTTTATGAGTGAGATTGGTCTGTAATTCTCTATCTTGGTTGAGTCTTTGTGTGGTTTTGGTATCAGGATAACTGTAGCTTCATAAAAAGAGTTTGGCAATAACTCTTCTGTTTCTGTTATGTGAAACAAATTAAAGAGTATAGGTTCAGCTCGTCTTTGATGTTCTGGTAAAATTCTGCATTAAAACAATCTTGTCCTGGGCTTTGTTTGTTTGGGAGGTTTTTTTTTATGACAGCCTCTATTTCCTCACAACTTATAGGTATATTTAAATTGGACACCTGGTCTTGATTTAATTTTGGTATATGGTACTTATTTAAAAAAAAAAGTCCATTTCTTTAAATTTTCCAATTTTGTGGCATACAGACTTTTGTAGTAAGATCCAATGATTCTCTGAATTTCCTCAGTGTCTGTTGTAATGTACCCCTTTTCATTTCTGATCTTGTTAATTTGCGTGTTCTCTCTCTGCCTTTTGATTAGTTAGGATAGGGGTTTGTCAATCTTTGATTGATTTTCTCAAAGAAGCAGCTCTTTGTTCATTGAGTCTTTGGATTATTTTCTGTCTTTCTATTTTGTTGATTTCAGACCTCATTTTGATTATTTGCAATCTTCTACTCTTCCTGGGTGAATCTGCTTCTTTTTATTTTCTAGAGCTTTCAGCTGTCCTGTTAAGTCTCTAATGTGAGCTTTCTCTGTTTTTTTAATGTGGCAACTTAGAGTTATGAACTTTCCTCTTAGCACTACTTTCATAGTGTCCCATAGGTTTGGATATGTTGTGTCCTTATTTTTGTTGAATTCAAGGAAGACTTTAATTTCTTTCTTTGTTTCTTCCCTGACCCAGGGGTGGTTCAGTACTTGACTGTTCAGCTTCCATGAGTTTGTAGGCTTTCTGGGGGTAGAATTGTTGTTAAATTCTAGCTTTACTCCATGGTGATCCGATAAGACACAGGTAGTTGGTTATTCTCTTATTTCTCTGTTAGGTTTCTGTCTAATTGACCTGTCCATTCATGAGAAAGGAGTGTTGATTAATGTGTGGGCTTTGATGTTTGCCTTGAGATTGATTAATGTTTCTTTTACATGTGTGTGTGTGTGCGCTCGTGCTTTTATATTAGGGGCATGGATAATCAGGACTGAGACTTCCTCCTGATGAATTGTTCTTGTTATGAGTCTAAAGTGTACATCTCCATCTCTACTGACTGATTTTCATTTGAAGTCAATTTTATTAGATATTAGTATAGCCACACCAGCTTGTTTCTTGGGTCCTTTTGATTGAAAAAACTTTACCCAAACCTTTACTCTGAGTAAATATCTGTCTTTGTGTTGAGGTATGTTACTTGTAAACAGCAGAATATTGGAACCTGTTTTTACATCCATTTTCTTTCTTTTTTTTTTTTTACTTATTTATTTATTTTTATTCTTTTTTAATTAAAATTTCCACCTGCTCCCCATTTCCCATTTCCCTCCCCTCCTCCCAAATATTGCCCTCCCCCCACTTCCCTCCCCCTATCCCCACTCTTCTTCTCCTCCCCCCACTCCATTCCCCCTCCCTCTCGATACTGAAGAGCAGTCCAAATTCCCTGCCCTGCGGGAAGACCAAGGTCCTTCTATCTACGTCCAGAAAGGTGAGCGTCCAAACAGGCTAAGCTCCCACAAAGCCAGTTCATGTATTAGGATCGAAACCTAGTGCCATTGTCTTTGGCTTCTCATCAGTCTTCATTGACCGCCATGCTCAGAGAGTCCGGAATCAACCCATGCTTATTCAGTCCCAGACCAGCTGGCCTTGGTGGGCTCCCAATAAATCAGTTCCACTGTCACAGTGGGTTTTCTTAACCTGTGTAAGTTTATAGGTGAATTGAGTCCATTGATATTAAGTGATATTAATGACCAGTTGTTGTTAACTCTGATTATTTTTTTTGGTTGTAGAGTTTGTGTGTTTCCCTTCTTTGAGTTGTGCTGGTGGAGGGTTGTTAGATGTCTGAGTTATTGTGGGTTTTGTTGGGTTCCTTGGCTTGCGATTTTCCTGCTATTACTTTCTGTAAGGCTGAACTTGTAGCTACATACTGTTTAAATTTATTTTTATTCTAGGATATCTTGTTTTCTCCATTTATGGTGAAAAAAAGCTTGGCTGGGTATAGTAGTCTTGGCTTGCATCCATGGTCTCTTAGTTTCTGCAGCACATCTATACAAGATCTTCTGCCTTTCATGATTTCCATAGAGAAGTCAGGATATATTTCTGATAGGTTTACCTTTATAAGTTACTTGACCTTTTCCTTTGCAGTTCTTAATATTCTTTGTATATTCTGTATGTTTTGTGTTTTGGTTATTATATGGTGAGGTGATGTTTGTTTTTTTTTCTTTTTTTATTTATTTATTTTTATTGAAAATTTTTCCGCTTACCCCAAAAACTCTACCAAAGAACTCCTACAGCTGATAAACACCTTTGGTAATGTGGCAGGTTACAAATTCAACTCCAAAAAAATCAGTTGCCTTTAAGGATAAGGAAGCAGAGAGGGAAATCAGAGAAGCATCACCTTTCACGATAGCCACAAATAGCATAAAATACCTTGGGGTAACTCTGACCAAGGAAGTGAAAGATCTATTTGGCAAGAACTTTAAGTCTTTGAAGAAAGAAATTGAAGAGGACACCAGAAAATGGAAGGACCACCCTTGCTCTTGGATTGGGAGGATCAACATAGTAAAAATGGCAATTCTACCAAAAGCAATCTATAGATTCAACGCAATCCCCATCAAAATTCCATCAAAATTCTTCACAGATCTGGAGAAGACAATAATCAACTTTATATGGAAAAACAAAAAACCCAGGATAGCCAAAACAATCTTATACAATAAAGGATCGTCTGAAGGCATTACCATCCCTGACTTCAAACTCTATTACAGAGCTACAGTACTGAAAACAGCTTGGTACTGGCATAAAAACAGAGAAGTCGACCAATGGAATAGAATAGAAGACCCTGACTTTAGCCCACAAACCTATGAACACCTGATTTTCGATAAAGGAGCTAAACGTATACAATGGAAAAAAGAGAGCATCTTCAACAAATTGTGCTGGCAAAACTGGATGTCAATCTGTAGAAGAATGAAAATAGATCCATATCTATCACCATGCACAAAACTCAAGTCCAAATGGATTAAAGACCTCAATATCAGTCCAAACACACTGAACCTGATAGAAGAGAAAGTGGGAAGTACTCTACAACACATGGGCACAGGAGAACACTTCCTACGTATAACCCCAGCAGCACAAACACTAAGGACATCATTGAATAAATGGGACCTCCTGAGACTGAGAAGCTTCTGTAAAGCAAAGGACACTGTCACTAAGACAGAAAGGCAACCCACTGACTGGGAGAAGATCTTCACCAACCCCGCAACTGACAAAGGTCTGATCTCCAAAATATATAAAGAACTCAAGAAATTAGACCGTAAAAGGTTAATAAATCCAATTATAAAATGGGGCACTGAGCTGAACAGAGACTTTTCAACAGAAGAAGTTCAAATGGCCAAAAGACACTTAAGATCGTGCTTAACTTCCTTAGCAATCAGGGAAATGCAAATCAAGACAACATTAAGATACCATCTTACACCTGTCAGAATGGCTAAAATCAAAAACACCAATGATAGCCTCTGCTGGAGAGGTTGTGGAGATAGGGGCACTCTCATCCATTGCTGGTGGGAATGCAAACTTGTGCAACCACTTTGGAAAGCAGTGTGGCGGTTTCTCAGGAAAGTCGGGATCAACCTACCTCTCGACCCAGCAATACCACTATTGGGAATATACCCAAGAGATGCCCAAACATACAACAAAAGTATATGCTCAACTATGTTCATAGCAGCATTGTTTGTAATAGCCAGAACCTGGAAACAACCTAGATGTCCTTCAATGGAAGAATGGATGAAGAAAGTATGGAATACACACATATTAGAGTACTACTCAGCAGTAAAAAACAATGACTTCTTGAATTTTGCATACAAATGGACGGAAATAGAAAACACTATCCTGAGTGAGGTAAGCCAGTCCCAAAAAGAGGAACATGGGATGTACTCACTCATATTTGGTTTCTAGCCATAAATAAAGGACATTGAGATTATAATTCGTGATTCTAGAGAAGCTAAATAAGAAGGTGAACCCAAAGAAAAACATATAAGCATCCTCCTGAATATTAACCTTCATCAGGCGATGAAAGAAGACAGAGACAGAGACCAACACTGGAGCACTGGACTGAAGTCTCACGATCCAAAGGAGGAGCAGAAGGAGAGTTAGCACCAGCAAGGAACTCAGGACCGCGAGGGGTGCACCCACACACTGAGGCAAAGGGGATGTTCTATCGGGAACTCACCAAGGCCAGCTGGCCGGGGTCTGAAAAAGCATGGGACAAAACCGGTCTCGCTGAACATAATGGACAATGAGGACTACTGAGAACTGAAGAACAATGGCAATGGGTTCTTGATCCTATTGCACGTAATGGCTTTGTGGGAGCCCAGGTAGTTTGGATGCTCACCTTAATAGACCTGGATGGAGGTGGGTGGTCCTTGGACCTCCCACAGGGCAGAGAAACCTGCTTGCTCTTTGGGCTGAGGAGGGAGGAAGACTTGATTGGGGGAGGAGGAGGGAATGGGAGGTGGTGGTGGGGAAGAGGCAGAAATCTTTAATAATTACATAAATTAATTAATAAAAAAAATAAAAATAAAAAAAAGAAAAAGAAAAATTTTCCGCTTCCTCCCAGCCTCCCATTTCCTTCCACTCCCCCTATTCCTCTCCCCCTCCCCCCACTCCTCTCTCCCTCCCTCTCCAGTCCAGAGAGCTGTCAGGTTTCCCTGTCCTGTGGGAAGTCCAAGATCCTCCCCACTCCTTCCAGGTCTAGGAAGGTGAGCATCCAGACTGGTTAGGCTTCCACAAAGCCAGTACATGCAGTAGGATCAAAACCCAGTGCCATTGTCTTTGACTTCTTATCAGCCCTCATTGTCTGCCATGTTAGAGAGTCTGGTTTTAACCCATGCTTTTTCAGTCCCAGTCTAGCTGGCCTTGGTGAGCTCCCAATAGATCAGCCCCACCATGTCAGTGGGTGGGTGTACCCCTCATGGTCCTGACTTCCTTGCTCATGTTCTCCCTCCTTCTGCTCCTCATTTGGACCTTGGGAGCTCAGTCCGGTGCTCCAACGTGGGTCTCTGTCTCTATCTCCATCCATTGCCAGATGAAGGTTCTATGGTAATATGCAAGATATTCATCAGTATGGCTACAGGATAGGGCAATTTCAGGTTCCCTCTTCTTAGCTGCCCAAGGAAATAACTGGGGGCATCTCCCTGAACACCTGGGAGCCCCTCTACAGTCAAGCCTCTTGCCAACCCTAAGATGGCACCCTTAATTTGATATATACTTTTCTGTTCCCATATCTACACTCTCTTTATAGCAACCATCCCATTCTTCCAAGTTCACCCATCCTCCCCTTCCCACTTTTCTCTCCCCATCTCCCCTAACACCCATCCCACCCCACCCCCAATATCCCAATGTTTGTCTGGCAATCTTGTCTGTTTCCAATATCCAGGAGGATAACTATATGTTTTTCTTTGGGGTTACCTTCTTATTTAGCTTCTCTAGGATCACAAATTATAGGCTCAATGTCCTTTATTTATGGCTAGAAACCAATTATGGGTGAGTACATCCCATGTTCACTTTTGGGGTCTGGGTTACCTCACTCAGGACAGTGTTTTCTATTTCCATCCATTTGCATGCCAAATTCAAGATGTCATTATTTTTACCACTGAGTAGTACTCTAATATGTATATATCCCACACTTTCTTTATCCATTCTTCCATTGAAGGGCATCTAGGTTGTTTCCAGGTTCTGGCTATTACAAATAGTGCTGCTATGAACATAGTTGAACAAACGCTTTTGTAGTATGATAGGGCATCTCTTGGGTATATTCCCAAGAGTGGTATTGCTGGGTCCTAGGGTAAGTTGATCCCAAACTTCCAGAGAAAGCACCACACTGATTTCCAAAGTGATTGTAAAAGTTTGCATTCCCACCAGTAATGGATGAGTATACCCCTTTCTCCACAACCTCTCCAGCAAAGGCTATCATTGGTTTTTTTATTTTAGCCATTCTGACAGATATAAGATGGTATCTCATAGTTGTTTTGATTTGCATTTCCCTGATCACTAAGGAGGTTGAGCATGACCTTAAGTGTCTTTTGGCCATTTGAACTTCTTTTGTTGAGAATTCTCTGTTCAGTTCAGTACACCATTTTTTAATTGGGTTAATTAGCATTTTAAAGTCTAGTTTCTTGAGTTCTTTATATATTTTGGAGATCAGACCTTTGTCTGTTGCGGGGTTGGTGAAGATTTTCTCCCAGTCAGTAGGCTGCCTTTTTGTCTTAATGACAATGTCCTTTGTTTTACAGAAACTTCTCAGTTTCAGGAAGTCCCATTTATTCAATGTTGCTCTTATTGTCAGTGCTGCTGGAGTTATACATAGGAAGTGATCTCTTGTGTCCATATGTTGTAGAGTACTTCCCACTTTCTCTTCTATCAGGTTCAGTGTGTTCAGATTGATATTGAGGTCTTTGATCCATTTGGACTTGTGTTTTGTGCATGGTAATAGATATGGATCTATTTTCATTCTTCTACAGGTTGATATCCAGTTATGCCAACACGATTTTTTTATTAATTTATTTAATTATTAAAGATTTCTGCCTCTTCCCCACCACCACCTCCCATTCCCTCCCCCTCCCCCATCAAGTCTTCCTTCCTCCTCAGCCCAAAGAGCAAGCAGGTTTCTCTGCCCTGTGGGAGGTCCAAGGACCACCCACCTCCATCCAGGTCTATTAAGGTGAGCATCCAAACTACCTGGGCTCCCACAAAGCCATTACGTGCAATAGGATCAAGAACCCATTGCCATTGTTCTTCAGTTCTCAGTAGTCCTCATTGTTTTTGAAGATGCTTTCTTTCTTCCATTGGCTGGGACCCAGTCATGAGGGCAACTGGGCAGGCGAGAGTCCCTTTGTCTCAATAGCTTGCCTGCAGCAAGCAAGGTAGGCCCCTTTGTTTGAGAACTACCTGGCCAGGGAGGAGACCTGATCTTGGTGCCAGAAGAGCCAGCAGTGGGGTGAGTATGATCCCGACCTGGGGAAGCAGCCGAGACAGGGAGCGCAGACATTCCTCATCCCACTATACTTCCTGGTCTTCCTGCAGGGGCCATAATCCCCAGCTACTGCCTCTCTCTTCCTACCCCACACAGCTTGCATCCTGAAAACCCCTCCCTTCTGCCTTCCTCCCCTCTTCGGGCCCATAACATCACCCAGCTCAGCCTATTTGGGTGCAGGGACCCAGTCGTGAGGGCAACCGGGCAGACAGGAGTCCCTTTGTCTCAATAGCGTGCCTGCAGCAAACAAGGTAGGCCTTTGTTTGTGAGCCACCTGGCCAGCAAGGAGATCTGATCTTGGTACCAGAAGATCCATCAGTGGGCAAGGAGACCTGATCCTGTAAAAGAAGATCCATAGGGGAGCATTCAGAGGAAGAGATGGGCAGGCACCAATTCAAGAATTCACCCAGCAATCTGAAAAACAACATGAAACCACCACAACCCAGCAAATTTACAACAGGAGGATATGAACACCTTAATTAAGAAGAAGTATAAAAAATTGACTTCATGAAAGTGATAGAGGCCCTTAAACAGGAGGTGGAAAACTCCCTTAAAGAAATGGATGAGAAGAATAACAAAACGTTTGAAGAATTGAGTAAATCTGTGAATGATATTCTAGGGAACCAAGGAAAAACAATCAAAAAGGTAATAGAAACAGTTCAAGACTTGAAAATTGAAATGGAGGCAAGGAAGAAAACGCAAACCAAAGGCCGGCTGGATATGGAAAATCTAGGTAAATGAATAGAGACTACAGAAACAAGCATAACCAATAGAATACAAGAGATAAAAGAAAGAATCTCAGATTCTGAAGATACCAGAGAGAAAATAAACGCACTGATCAAAGAAAACAGCAAATCCAACAAACTTGCATCACAAAACATTCAGGAAATGTGGGACACAATAAAAAGACCAAACCTAAGAATAATAGGGTTAGAAGAAGGTGAAGAAGTACAGCTCAAAGGCCCAGAAAATATATTTAATAAAATTATAGAAGAAAACCTTCCCAACCTAAAGAAAGATATTCCTATGAAGGTTTAAGAAGCATACAAAACACCAGATAGACTGGATCAAAAAAAAAAAAAAGACTTCCCCTCGCCATATAATAATCAAAACACAAAACATACAGAATAAAGAAAGAATATTAAGAGCTGCAAAGGAAAAAGGTCAAGTTACTTATAAAGGTAAACCTATCAGACTTACACCTGACTTCTCTATGGAAACCATGAAAGCCAGAAGATCCTGGATAGATGTACTGGAGAAACTAAGAGACCATGGATGCAAGCCCAGACTACCATACCCAGCCAAGCTTTCATTCACTATAAATGGAGAAAACAAAATTTTCCAGAATAAAAACAAATTTAAACAATACGTAGCCACAAATCCAGCCATACACAAAGTAATAGAAGGAAAATCACAACCCAAGGAGTCCAACAATGCCCACAATAACTCAGACATCTAGGGACCCTTCACCAGCACAACTCGAAGAAGGGAAACATACAAACTCTACTATCACAAAAAAGTGATGTTTGTTTTTATTTTATTTTGATCCAGTCTATTTGGTGTTCTGTATGCTTCTTGTACCTTCATAGGAATATCCTTCTTTAGCTTGGGAAAGTTTTCTTCTATAATTTTGTTGAATATATTTTCTGGGCCTTTGAGCTGTAATTCTTCTCCTTCTATCCCTACTATTCTTAGGTTTGATCTTTTTATGGTGTCTCAGATTTCCTGGATGTTTTGTGTTCAGAATTTGTTGGATTTACTGTTTTCTTTGATCAGTGCATTTATTTCCTCTATAGTGTCTTCAGCATCTGAGATACTTTCTTCTATCTCTTGTATTCTGCTGGTTATACTTGTCTCTGTAGTTTCTGTTCATTTACCCAGATTTTACATATCCTGCCATCTCTCAGTTTTTGTTTTCTTCATTGCCTCCATTTCAGTTTTCATGTCTTGAACTGTTTCTATTACCTGTTTGATTGCTTTTTCTTGGTTTTCTTGGGTAACTTTGAGGGATTTATTCATTTCTTCTAAATTTTTGTTAGTCTTCTCATACATTTCTTTAAAAGAGTTTTTCACATCCTGTTTAATGGTCTCTAACATTTTCATAATGTTATGTCTAAAGACAGTTTCTTCTACTCCTTCTGGATTAGGGTGTTCAAGTCTTCCTGTTGTATTTTTGCTGCATTCTGGTGTTATCGTGTTGCTTTTCAGATTGTTGGGGGAATTCTTGCATTGGAGCCTGCCCATCTCTATCTTCAAATGCTGTTATGAGAGTCTTGGCAGTTTGGTCAGATCTTTATTGTTGCTACCTGTATACCTGTGGTTTTTTTTCTTGGTCTTCCCACTCTTGGGTCCCCTCAGTACTGGAGTTGTCTCTTAGAACCTCTCCACTCTGAAGTAGGCCCTCCAGATGGATCTTCTGGTACAGGATCAGGGTCACTTGCTGGCCAAGGACTTTGCAGGCAAAAGGTTGGGCTTGCTGGGTGCAGGCTCAGTGAAACAAAGAAACTCCTGCATCAGTTGCACTCACTACTTTGTTCACAGACTCTCAGCACCACAGCTGGGATTGAATAAGAAGAGAAAGGCAGTAGCTTGGGGAGAGAAACCCCTACTCAAATGCCAGAAAGTTTAGGGGATTGTAGGGTGCCTGTGCTTCCTCTCCGGGGCATCTGGTTGGCTGGTTGGGCACAGTCACCTCTCCAGATGGATTTTCTGGTACAAGATCAGGGCCACTTGCTGGCCAGGGACCTCTCTGGATGTATCCAACCTAGGGGATCTGACCCGCTTGAATGAACATACCTGCAGGCAGAACACCAATGCACACAAAACAGCAAATTTCTTATGCTAATATGCACCAAAATTAACATTTTGTTTGCATTTTTTGTACCTGACACCATGAAGTCTCTAGGGATAGAAGCCAGAAAGGTAACATGGATCCCTGTAAGATGATATTGTTTTGTAATTGAATGCTCCTTTTCTGTCAGTTTGTTGTGAAATAGAGACCATTATTATCGAAGTGTTACCAAAAGTGTGTTTTTGGCTTTTTGATGGAGTACCTCATTTAAAAAGTAAATTTATTATAATTCATTCCTATTCCATTATAATTACTTAGAGCCATTTAATCTTACTTTAAAAAGAAAATACAATAAAGAGACTATTGTGGTTTGAATAAGGATACCCCCCATAGGCTGATATAGTTCAGTATTTGGTATTATTGGCTGACTGGGATTTGGAGGTGTGGCTTTGTTGGAACATTGCTTTTTTGGAAGTATGTTACTGAGGGTTGACTCTGTGGTTTGTGAAGTCAAAACCAGACCCATTGGGCTTCTCTTTCTTCCTGTAGTCTGTGCATCTGGATGTGGACCTCCAAATAACTTCGCCAGTACCATGCTTGTCTGCTATCAAAAACTTCTCCAGTACCATGCTTGACTGCTGAAAATGGAAAATCCTCTGAAACTGTAAGCCAGCCCTAATTAATATTTTTTCTTCATAAAATTTACATGGTCATGGTTTCTCTTAACCATGATAGATTACTGGTTAAGACAGAAACCAGTTGATTATACTTCTTCCTTTATTTTCCCAATATATTTTCCATTTAAATTTGTCAGCTGCAAATATAAAAAGAAATGTTTTTGATGTTTTGTTATTTACCTTTGAAATTATAATATAATCACATCATTCCTTCCTTTATATCTTCCCATCCAAACTTCCCATATACATCTTGCTGATTTTATTCTGATTCATTCATCACCTATATCATCAATAATTGTTGTTTTACACACACACACAAAGTACAACCTGTTCAGTCTGTTTCATATTACTTGAAATTATGTTTTCAGGGATAATTATTTCACAAATGATCATTAACTAATCAATTGTGCTCTTCTATGAAGAAGACTGTAGATAGTTCTTTTCATATGGCTACAGCTCAAAAAAGTCATGGTTACTTAATAATTATACAAGCTCACCTATAACCTAGATTTGTACCACTAGCACTTACAACTTATGTTAACACATATTTCTAAATCTAAGTTTTTTTACATGGCCTGGTATTTTTACTTTGTAATGCACACTCTGCTTCCTCCCTAATACTGGTGACCCTGACTTTCTTCATCCCAGCACTCTTTCTCTCCAGAAGTATCTGCTATACCTCCTTTCTCGCTAATGGCCATTTTGCTTTCTGTTAAAGCAAATTGACACATCTTCACACAGTGTGAAGGAACATTTCTTCTCTTTGTCTAAATAAAAAGAAAGATTTTAACTCTAACATAGTAAAATTATATACAATAAGAAAAATTATCTAGTAAGAATTCAATTTAGAATGTCCAGTCCATTTGTATTTTGCAAATATAGACGAAATAATTATCCTATTTTAATCCAGTTTTATACCTAAAATATTTATATTACAACTTGTATTACCATCCTAAAAATAACTTTTTAGACCTTAAAACAATATTTTCAGATAAATAATTTAAACTTTATATTGTCCAACTTTTTAACATTACACCTCTTATGTAAGTTCCTTTTCTAACTTTGGTACCAAAGAAAATTATAAAACTATAGCTATCCAGTTTTCAATCCCCATCAGATACTCAAGAAAGATAGAATATAACTTGAGTAAACAGGGAGTACAGAGAAAGCAATTTACAAATATAAGAGAAATAACAGAAACAGGTGGCTACCTTGACAGTTACCCAAAGTGCTTCTGTAATATTTTTCAATCTACCTTTGGCCTACAGGCCTAGAACATTTAACAGTCTTTACTCTGAAGCAAGAATTTGAAAGACAGTCTTACCTCGTCTTGGACAAACTAGGCAGGCACTTTGCTTTGTGTCCTGCTTGACAAGTTTGGAGAGCACACTTTCAGCAGTAATGGTAGTTTCTTGCCAAAATATCTATGTTTTGCCACAAAAAAGCAAACTGCATATGGAGGTTTTTCAAAGCCCATCATCCCTTTATTGCAGTAAATTTGAGCTTTCAGGAACAGACATGTCTCACTTCCATAAAAAGCATTATGATGTTAAACATTTAAAATATATTCTGTAGTTCTTTCAAAGTGTTTGAAGATCACCTATCTCTTTAAAATATATTCTGTATCACCTTGACCCATATCTAACCCCACTTAAAGCTTTAATCTTATATATGACTATTAACCTATATTTCTTTATTATCCTAAATAATAAAGACTAAATGTTACATTACAATTTTAAATGAGATACATAAGCGTAATACCTTAAACAAAAATATAAAAATATATACAATATAGCAAAAATAAATTTAAATTTGTATCAATAAAAAAGTATCTTAAACAAAAATAGAAACATACATACAGTATAAAAGTAACCTTAAATTAGTATCATCATGGAAAATTCTACATCAATGTAAAATATTTAAGATGCTTGTTTTTTATTTTTATATTTATTTATTTATTAAAGATTTCTGCTTCCTCCCCGCCACAGCCTCCCATTTCCCTCCCCCTTCCCCAATAAAGTCCCCCTCCCACATCAGCCCTAAAAGCAGTCAGGTTTCCCTGCCCTGTGGGAAGTCCAAGGACCTCCCATCTCCTTCTAGGTCTAGTAAGGTGAACATCCAAACTGCCTAGGCTCCCACAAAGCAAGTACGTGCAGTAGGATCAAAACCCAGTGTCATTGTTTTTGACTTCTCAACAATCCTCATTGTCCGCTATGTTCAGCGAGTCCAGTTTTATCCCATGCTTTTTCAGACCCAGTCCAGCTGGCCTTGGTGAGTTCCCGATAGATCATCCCCACTGTCTCAGTATGTGGATGCACCCCTCACGGTCCTGAGTTCCTTGCTCGTGTTCTCTCTCCTTCTGCTCCTGATTTGGACCTTGGGATTTCAGTCCGGTGCTCCAATGTGGGTCTCTGTCTCTGTCTCCTTTCATCGCCTGATGAAGGTTAATATCCAGAAGGATGACTATATGTTTTTTAAGATGCTTGTTCAAGAGTAGACTCAACAATTCACCATTTTATCCTATCATTTCTACATTATATCTCCAATTTTCTCATAAGAGATTCCTGAATCTAATATTCTTTGTTTTGCTTTTTTCTTGACTATGATCGTGATAATTTGTAACTAATCCCACAAGGTGACAACTGTACATCATCAAACAAATGACCATCCCACCTTTTGGGAATGTAGGCATTATGCTCTCCATATGGTTTCTTGTTGTCTGTGAGTGATGACATCTTTGGGTGACCCCAAGAAAATTTGGATAATGGTTATGTCTTGGCTAGAATAGTCTGTGGGTATGGATCATATCAGTCAGCAGCCTTGGAGATGTTCTGGATGAAGAACTTGGAAGAACTGGCAACAAAGGCACTCTGAGAGGCTGGATCACCTGAGCTTCCCATTTTTAATGGAGATTGGTGCCCTTATTCTGAAAACAAGCAAACTTTCAAATGTAACATATATATCTGCATTAAGACAACAAGTCAAGCAAAGTTTTTTGATTAAGTTTGAGAAGGTAAAATATATGACAGCTCTCTTATATATTTCTTTAGGTTTATCTCTTTATGTCTATAATCAAAAGTTTTACAACAGCTCTCCTGATAAAATTTGATTTCTACCAACATTTAGTGTATCCACAGCCTATTATATTAAACAAAAGCATAACATCTTTCCCATTGCAACATATTTTTGACTTCTACTTTGAAGTTAAGACTTTACAAAATATGTAGTTTGGTTTAATTTGGCAGTTTCCATAATCCAATGTCTCTCAATAGCTATTGTTCACTCCTCAGCAAACAAAAAATTTAAAATAAACAAGAAATTATATAGGATCTAGACTCTCTGTGTATTTTACATCTATAAGTGGCTTATATTTTCATATGATTTTATTATCTTTTTAAAGACTTTATTTTATTATTTGCAAACTATTTTTTCTTTGACTGTCTATACCTATCTTTTTTTGTTTTAAGCCTACACATGTTCTTTATACACACTGTAACATTTTTAGTATTTTTTTTCTCCTCAGAATGTGTCTATTTTGAGCATCAGTAATAGTCTCTGATTGAATGTTACTTCTAAAACTGATATGTCAGCTAATGGTATAGCTCAGCTTAGCATATGGCCTTGGATGCTGGTTATAATCCATAAGTTATGGCCAATAGCAGTGTCTTTGTATGCCACAGAGCCTACATGAGAGAGCATGGCCATCAGTAAGTTGTGCTTGATCTGTGTCCTGAACTTATTTTTAAAGATTTTTTAGGGCTTATGTCACTGTACATGTCCAGAAGTGGGACTCTATATGTAGATGGATATTTTGGACCACCAGCTCACAAAAAATAGCACAGAAACACATTATTATTTATAAAATGTCAGTCTATACCTTAGTCTTATCCCCCAAGCTCTTATAAATCAAAGTATCCTATATCTTTTAATCTACATTTAGTTTTATCCCACAAGGTCTTATAAATCAAAGTATCCTATATCTTTTAATCTCCATTTTTATATGTGGCTTGTTTATCTTTACTCTGTAATGCCCATCTTGTTTCTTTTCCATCTGGCTGGCACCCTCTGTCCAGAATTCCTGCTATATCCCTGCCTAACTATTGGCCATTTAGGTTTTTTTTACTAATTCAACCACACTGACAAATATTCACAGAGTGTTAAGGGGTATTCAACAACAGAAAACTATTTCTTCTCCCTCCAAAATGTCTTAGTTTTCTCTAAATATTTCAGTGAACTTGAAGCCATGTGGGCTTTTTTTTTAATCCAGATTAGTGTGTATTTTGGTGTTGTCCTTGTTCAACTCATGTTAAGGCAGTGATATGTTGGGATTTTATGAGTGTACAGTCTGAAATTTCTGGGGAACACAAAGTCACAGCAAATGTCCTACTCTTCTGGTTCTTAGGATGTGGCCTGTATGCCACAATATTGGAAAATGTAAAAGAAATGGACACTTTTTTAGATAAGTACAATACCAAAGTTAAACCAGGACCAGGTGAACAATCTAAATAGACCTGTTAATCGCTAAGAATTAGAAGCTGTTATCAAAAATCTCCCTACCAAAAAAAGCCCTGGACCAGATGGTTCCAATGCAGAATTCTACCAAAACATCCAAGAAGAGCTAATACCTATACTCCTTAATTTGTTTCACAAAATAGAAACAGAAGAGTCATTGCCAAACTCCTATTATGAAGCTACAGTCACCCTGATACCAAAACCACACAAAGACTTAACCAAGAGAATTATAGACCAATGTCACTCATGAATATCGGAGCAAAAATTCTAAATAAAATATTGGCAAACCGAATCCAAGAACACATCCAAAAAATTATACGTTATCATCAAATAGGCTTTATTCCAGAGATGCAGGGCTGGTTCAACATATGAAAATCTATCAATGTAATCCATCATATAAATAAACTGAAGAAAAATAACCATACGATCATTTCATTAGATACTGAAAAAGCATTTGACAAAATTAAACACCCTTTTATGATAAAGGTCTTGGAGAGATTAGAAATACAAGGTTCATTCTTAAATATAATAAAAGCAATATATAGCAAGCTGACAGCTAACATTAAATTTAATGGAGAGAAACTCAAAGCCATTCCACTAAAATCAGGAACACGACAAGGCTGCCTACTCTCTCCATACCTCTTCAATATAGAACTCCTACAGCTGATAAACACCTTTAGTAACATGGCAGTATACAAGATCAACTCCAAAAAAATCAGTTGCCCTCCTATACACAAAGGATAAATAAGCAGAGAGGGAAATCAGAGAAGCATCACCTTTCATGATAGCCACAAATAGCATAAAATATCTTGGGGTAACTCTAACCAAGGAAGTGAAAGATCTATTTGACAAGAACTTTAAGTCTTTGAAGAAAGAAATTAAAGAGTATACCAGAAAATGGAAGGATCTCTCTTCCTCTTGGATTGGGAGTATCAACATTGTAAAAATGGCAATTCTACCAAAAGCAATCTATAGATTCAATGCAATCTCCATCAAAATCCCAACAAAATTCTTCACAGACCTTGAGAGAACAATAGTCAACTTTATATGGAAAAACAAAAAACCCAGGATAGCCAAAACAATCCTATACAATAAATGTACCTCCGGGGACATTACCATCCCTGACTTCGAACTCTATTACAGAGCTACAGTGATGAAAACAGCTTGGTACTGGCATAAAACAGATATGTTGGCCAATGGAATCGAATAGAAGACCCAGATTTTACCCACAAATCTATGAACACCTGATTTTCGACAAAGGAGCTAAAAGTATACAATGGAAGAAAGAAAGCACCTTCAACAAATGGTGCTCGCATAACTGGATGTCAACCTTTAGAAGAATGAAAATAGATCCATATCTATCACCATGCACAAAACTCAAGTCCAAATGGATTAAAGACATCAATATCAATCTGAACACACTGTACCTGATAGAAGAGAAAGTGGGAAGTAGTCTATAACACATGGGCACAGGAGACCACTTCCTACGTATAACCCCAGTAGCACAGATAATAAGGGCAACATTGAATAAATAGGACTTCCTGAAACTGAGAAGCTTCTGTAAAGCAAAGGACATTGTCATTAAGACAAAAAGGCAACCTACTGACTGGGAGAAGATCTTCACTAACCCCGCAACAGACAAAGGTCTGATCTCCAAAATATATAAAGAACTCAAGAAACTAGACTTTAAAATGCTAATTAACCCAATTAAAAATGGGGCACTGAACTGAACAGAGAATTCTCAACAGAAGAAGTTCAAATGGCCAAAAGACACTTAAGGTCATGCTCAACCTCCTTAGCAATCAGGAAAATGCAAATCAAAACAACTTTGAGATACCATCTTACATCTGTCAGAATGGCTAAAATCAAAAACACCAATGATAGCCTATGCTGGAGAGGATGTGGAGTAAGAGGAACACTCATCCATTGCTGGTGGGAATGCTATCTTGTGCAACCACTTCGGAAAACAGTATGGTGGTTTCTCAGAAAATTTGGGATCAACCTACCTCAGGATCCAGCAATACCACTCTTGGGAATATACCCAAGAGATGCCCTATCATACTACAAAAGCATTTGTTCAACTATGTTCATAGCAGCATTATTTGTAATAGCCAGAACCCGGAAACAACCTAGATGCCCCTCAATGGAAGAATGGATAAAGAAAGTGTAGAATATGTATGCATTAGAGTACCACTCAGCGGTAAAAAACAATGACATCTTGAATTTTGCATGCAAATGTAGGGAAATGGAAAACACTATCTTGAATGAGGTATCCCAGACCCAAAAAGATGAATATGGTATGTACTCACTCATAGGTGGATTCTAGCCGTAAATAAAGGACATTGAGCTTATAATTCGATCTCAGAGAAGCTAAATAAGAAGGTAAACCCAAAGAAAAACATATAGTTATCCTCCTGGGTATTGGAAGGAGACAAGATTGCCAGGCAAAAATTGGAAACGTGGGGCTGGGGGTGGGGTGGGGGTAAGGGAAGATGGGGATATGCCACGGACCGGCTCAGGGGAGCCACTCAGGCCATGGGAGAAGCAGGGTCCTGGTAACAGGAAGGCACAAGTTCAGCGAATGACAGACAGACACAACATACAAGAGAGTGGTTGGAATCTGCTGAATTCATGTTTTCATTATATAGTATTCAAACAAAGAACAAATCAGAAGGTCATGTATCATTGGTTGGCACAGTATGAAAGCTTCTTTTAGTCACATCAGCGATATTTAAGAAAAGTATATTATTAGGGACAGGTGTTAAACATAAAGCATCCTTAGAAGAGGAAATCTTGTCCTTGAGAACATAAACCTCAGACAAGTGGTTTCATCTTATGAATAGAAAGTTTCTGTCTCATTATCGCTATCATGGCCCTTCCTCTTTCTAACCCTTTATTTCATCTAGTGACCAAATATACCTAATCAGTTCTCTGCACCTGTTGAACTATACTTTTTAGTATCTTCTTATGCAGTAGACACCATGGGGGTTGGGATATAGCAAGCCTATCCATAAAGTTCAAAGTATAACAGTCTTTGTCCATCAACATTAACCCATCTATTCCCTTGCTCATCATACACCCTGTGTATGACAAAGGTTCTGCTGTAGTCTTATAATTCCCATACTGTGCTTCCTTATCCCAGAGCTGTTCCTGAAGAGAATGATCCTTGTCTTGTATATATATATATAATATCATTATTATAAAAGAGATTGTGCAAAGCCCCTATCCCGCATAGCCAGCTACTCGAGAAACCCGTCTATGCCTCAGCGGTGGCTAATACCGGGCTGTCTGCCATTGACCTCCAGGAAGCCTAGTCCCATGGGACACGTAGCTCCCATCCAGCATAATGACATATGTCATGTCACACAGATGACACAGTAGTTGGTGTGGCAGGGATAAAAAAGTGAGAAGGGGAGGATGGGGAGAGCTTGGAGGAATGGGATGGTTGGGATGGAGGAAGGGTAGATATGGGAGCAGGGAAGTATATATCCTAATTAAGGGAACCATTTTAGTGTTTGCAAGAGACTTGACTCTAGAGATGTTCCCAGGTGTCCATGGAGATGTCCCCAGATAGATCCTTGTGCAACTGAGGAGAGAGAGCCTGAAATGGCCCTATCCTATAGCCATACTGATGAATATCTTGCATATCACCATAGAACTTTCATCTGGCAATGGATGGAGATAGAGACAGAGACCCACATTGGAGCACTGGACTTAGCTACCAAGGTCCAAATGAGGAGCAGAAGGAGGGAGAACATGAGCAAGGAAGTTAGGACCGCGAGGGGTGTGCCCACCCACTGAGATGGTGGGGCTAATCAAGTGGGAGCTCACCAAGGCTAGCTGAACTGGGACTGATGGAGCATGTGATCAAACAGGACTCTCTGAATGTGGTGGACAAGGAGGGCTGACTGAGAAGCCAAGGACAATGGCACTGGGTTTTGATCCTACTGCATGGACTGGCTTTGTGGGAGCCTAGTCTGTTTTGATGCTCACCTTCCTGGACCTGGATGGAGGGGAACAGACCTTGGACTTCCCACAGGACAGGGAACCCTGACTGCTCTTTGGACTGGAGAGAAGGGGGAGGGGGAGGGAAATGGGAGGAGGTGGAAATTTTTTATTAAAATAAATAAATGAATAATTTAAAAATGACATAAGAACTAGACAATAAGAATTTAGAGCTAATGGTCCAAGAAGTGATTTAATTAGTACAATTTCTGTGTGGTTATTTTGGGACTAAGCTAGCCAGGGGGTCAATATGAACAAGTGGGCCATCCTCCCATAATCATGCTGATACTTTGTGTGGTTCATAGCTAGGTAAGACTCTTGGTGGTTTTGTTTCTTTGGAAACTTATATAGCAATGAATATAAAAATAGAAACTCTTGGTTTAATTAATACTAATAGCAGAAAGAGCAATTTATTATACTTTCCCTTTTTTGCACTTTTATTTTTGCATTTTAGCTATTTATTTTCTTTCCTTTTTATTGCATTTTAGCTATTTATTTTCTTTCCTTTTATTTTTACCTAACTCAGCATAATTTTTTATTTCCATCCATTTATGAGCACAACACTTTCATTATCCATTTGCAGTTGAAAGACTTCTAGGTGTTTTCATTTCCTATCTGTTTTGAAAGAACAGCAATGTGAATGTCTTAGCAAGAATCTCTGGAGTGGGGTGTTAATTCCTGTGTGCATATGTCAAGGAATGGTATAGTTGGCTCCTGTGGCAGACATATTTTTAGATTTTAGAGCAAACAAATTTATGATTGGCTTGATCTTTTTACAAGCACCTTTTTCCGAAGAGCCATACTTTGTGTGGCCTATATAAGGTTCTCAACCATCACACCAAGCCCCTTACACTCAAAAAAATAACAAAAAAATAGTCCCTGTAATATTTATCTTGGATGCTATCTTGTAATTGAAATTTGAGTATATCTATTGGCCATGAATTTATGTTATGTGAATAACTAAATAAAATGTATTTCCAGCAGTAGCTTATATTCCAGAATAGATTGTCTTATGTGAGACACATTGAAAGACTATTTTATTTTTGTTAAAGAATAACTTCAGAACAACTTTCTGAAAAGCAGTTAAATATTTACAGTTTTTTACTTTACTATATTAAATTAGTTTGTAATAGACATAATTAATTAATCAAAATAATCATTTTTGTTTCAAGAGTGTGTTTTGTTTTTTAAAACATTTCAAATGTTTCTTATCAGGCCTTCGAAGTATTATGTAGCACTTTGGGAAAAAGATGCACCCAAGCAGCCCTGCAGTAGATGCTAAAATGGAAAAGACCTCCACAGCCACCATGACTTTGTTCTTGGTGCTGTGGTAGACAGGTAGAAAGGTGACCCAGACACTGCAGAACACCAGCATGCTGAATGTCAGTAACTTGGCTTCATTGAAGGTGTCAGGCAGGTTCCTTGCCAGGAAAGCCACAGTGAAGCTTCCTAAGGCCAGGGTCCCTAAATATGCCAGCACACAGTAGAAAGCAGTGACTGAGCCCTTGTTGCACAATATGATGATGTGATCATGTTCAGAGTGTGCATCTTCTTCAACATAGGGAGGAGAAGTACCCAGCCAGAATCCAAGGAGAATAAGTTGGATCAAGATACATATGGGGATGACAGAGTTATAGATGCCTGAGACAAAGAGCCTTCTCATTGTTCTTCCTGGTGTCATAATTCTAAAGGCCAGAATTACCGTTATAGTTTTAGCCAAAACAGTGGAAAGAGCCAGAGTGAACACCAGAGCAAATGTAATTTGTTGCAATATGCAGGAGGCTGTGTTTGGCTGGCCAATGAAGAGAAATGGACACAGGAAGCAGAGGAGGAGGGAGATGAGCAGGATGAAGCTGAGAGTCCGATTATTGGCTTTAACAATGGGAGAGTCTTGGTGCTTGAGAAAGATTCCAAAAACTACAGCTGTGCTGACAGACAAGCACAGAGCTGTGCAGGCCAGAGCCATGCCCAGAGAATCATCAAAGGACAGGAATGTCACTGACTTTTGTAGGCATTTGTTTCTCTCAGGGTTTGGATACTCTTGAATTGGGCAAAGGACACACTCCTTTTGATCTACGGGATGAAATGAACCAAAATTTCAGCTTTTACAATTATTTACTGATTCCATATTTTAGTCACGGTGAGCACCTTCCACTAATATTGTGTATAGCTTGTCACAGTTTTCCTTACTATAGTGCCAAGAAGGACACTAACTAACTCTGTAGAAATTCCCATTTACTGTCTGTCATGAATAGTCATGATAAGCTGTGTGCAGACAAGTTTGTTGCTGTTTGTTTTGGGCAATGAAATTGAAATAGTAATCTACTTATTCAGATAAAGTAAAATTGTCATATTGTCATATGAAAAATTCTAAAATTGTGCCACACCAGCATGGTCAGACTCCTGCTACTCAAGTACAGACCAAACAAATCAGAAATATGTTGACCCCCTGCTACATCAAAGTCCAGCCTAATCACCAGAGGGAAAATCCCATCTTTTAAAGAGACTCACAGCTAGACAAGAGGTCATACAAGGTATCAGAAATCCATGCCTCAAAGACTATGGAACCAAAGTGGAAAAAAAAAAACAGAAACAAAATACCCATTAAATAAGGAGAAATTTGGAATTCAAGAACCAGAAGTAATTATCCCATAGTCAGATGCCTAAATGCCAGTGTTCAAATACAATCAACAACAGCCAGAGCAATATGATCCCACAAGAGCCTATCTATTCTGTGGCAGCAAAACCTGAATATTCCAACATAGCCAAAGCAAAAGAAAATGACCTTAACACAACTTTATTGGAGATGATAAAGGTCCTTAAAGAGGAAATGGAAATCTCCTTTAAAAAAGCCAAGGCCCTTAAAAAATGTCAAGAATGCCAAGAAAAGTCAAGCAATTGAAAAAAAATTCATGACATGAAAATTGAAAATGAAGCAATAAAGAAATCACAAACTGAGGGAATTCAGGGAAAGGCCAATCTGGGTGAGCAAACATGAACTACAGATGCAAACAGTACCAACAGAATATAAAAGATGCCAGGTGTTGAAGATGCAGCAGTAGAAATTATTTCATTGGGCAAAGAAAATGTTAAATATAAAAAACTCGTAACACAAAACATCCAGGTAATCTAGAACATCATGAAAAGACAAAATCTCAAAATAATCAGAATAGGAGAAGAATCTCAGCATAAAAATCCAGAAAATACATTTAACTAAATTACAAAAAAAATTTAAATTGAAAGACAAGCCTATAAATGTGTAAGATGCTTACAGAACATCAAATAGATTATATCAGAAAAGAAAGTAGCCATGTCACATAATAATCAAAACACTGAATGTGCTGAACGGAAATAGCTATTAAAAGCTGGAAGGGATAAAGATCAAATACTGTATAAAGGCAAATCTATAAGAATTACACTGGACTTCTCAACAGAGGCTCTAAAATCTAAAAGAGTACGAATAGATAGATAGCTTATAGACTCTTGGACTCTGTAGATGAGAGCCCAGATTAAGACACCCAGCATATCTTTCAATTACTATACATGGAGAAAACAAGATGTTAAATGACAAAGTCAAATTTAAACACGGTCTATCCACAAATTCATCTCTATAGAAGGTACTATTGTAGAAGAAAACTTCAACAAAGGAAACTGAATACACCTATGGAAACACAAGCAATAACTAATCTCACAGAAGTAACATCCATGAAAGCAAACACACACACCACCTACCCTTTTACACACACACACACACATACACACACACATATCTATATACACACACATACCCCACACACATACTACCACTATCAGTAATAACATAATAACAAGAATAAATAGACACTGGTCATTAATATCTCTTAATGTCAATGGTCTCAATTCCCCAGTTAAAATGCACAGAATGAATTAAAAAAGAAAACAGGATCCATCCTTCTGTTGCATATGAGAAACAGACTTCAACAGCAAAGATGGACATTACTGTAGAGCAAAGAATTGGTAAAAAATTTTCCAATGAAGTGAACTTAACTACCAAGCTGCTGTTACATATCCTAATATGTAACAAAATAGACTTCAAAGGACAGTTAATCAAAACAAATGGAAAAGGACATTTCATACTTATTAAAGGAGAAATCCACTGGGATAACATCTCAATTCTGAACATCTATGCCCCAAATGCAATGGCAGCCATGTTTGTGAATATGACATTACTAAAAAGCCTTAAATCAGACATCAAGGCCACATATTAATAGTGAAAAGCTTCAATACCACACTCTAATCAATGGATAGGTCATCAAGACTGAAACTGAACAGAAATAATGGAATTAGCAGACATTATGACTCAAACGGACCTAGAAGGTATTTACAGAATATATTAGTAAGATACAAAGGAATATACCTTCATCTCAGCACCTCTTAGGATCAGTTACAAAGCAGTTCTCCACAGATACAAGAAAGTTGAAATAACTCATTGTATTCTATCAGACCACCATGGATTAAAGTTGGGTTTAAATAACAACAAAACAACAGAAAGATTATAGACTCACAGAAATTGAATTCCTCTATAATAAATGATTCAGGGGTCAAGGAAAAATGAGAAATTAAAGACTTCCTAAAATTCAATGAAAAAGAATATACAACACAAATTCATGGGACACAGTGAAAGATGTGATAGGAGGAAAATTCATAGCACCACATACTTGCATAAAGAATTTATGGAATTCTCATACAGAGACTTAGCAACACACTTGAAAACTGTAGAAGAAAAGCAGGAAATAGTCAAACTAAAGGCCGAAATCAATAAAATTGAAACAAGGAGAATAATAGAAAAAAATCAATGAAACAAAGAGTTGGTTTGTTGAGAAAATCAACATCATAGACAAGCCCTTATTCAAACTAACTAAAAGGAAAAGAGAGAATATACAAATTAAAAAAAATGGAAGACATAGCAACAGACACTAAAGAAATCCAGACACTCATTAGGTCATACTACAAGAACATTTACTCTACAAATTGGAAAATCTAAAAGAAATGAAACATTTTCTAGCTAGGTACTGATGGAGGAAAGTCATTTGTCAATAAACAAACTGCCTTGGCCCATTTGATAGTCCATCCCTTAAGTGGGTGGAGTAGACATAATAGAATGCTGGGAAGAAGAGGAAGTGAGCTCAGATGCAGGGCAGCTCCTCTCAGAGCCAGACGCGATGCCGCTGTGCTCCAGAGCAAATGCGATAAAGCTCCAACCCAGAATGGTCGTAGGCTAGAATCTTCCCGGTAAGCGCACCTTGGGGTGCTACACACGTAAATAGAAATGGAAAATCAAGATGTAAGAATTAGCCAGTAAGAAGCTAGAGCAAATGGGCCAGGCAGTGTTTAAAAGAATACAGTTTGTGTGTTGTTATTTTGGAGCATAAGCTAGCCAGGCTGGGAGCTGGGTGGCAGGAATGCAGCCCGCAGCTCCCACTACAAGGTACCACATACCAAAATTTAATCAAGACATAAACAATTCAAATACACTTATATCTTGACAAGAGCAAAGACCTGTATTTGGTTATAATCAAGCCATCTTAGTTCAGTGTTAAGTAAGCTATTTAGAAGACCCTGTAGGTCAAATTCCAGGCCAAGAAAATAACCCAGTATCTTCTTATCTTTTGCTGTGAGTTAAAAATGCCTGCAAACGTATAGGTCCCAGGCCCCAGAAGTACTTAGCATTCCCCCTGTTAGTTAACATTTACAGATGCTCAGTATTTCTTTATGTTTTCGGTCAGCTAGGGATATCTCCAGACCTGACATTCTAGTTACAACACTTGCATAGCAACCTACCCACCCTCTGTCCTTTTGCTATACAATGCTCCTGAGAAAAAATAAAATTTGCAGCTTGATCAGAATACAGACTTGCTGTCCATTTTCTCATGTCTCTTGCCCCTCCATTTTTCTCCTCCAGGGTCCGGGTAATCGATCTATGTCCCGGTGGTTGAGACAATATCATCCAAAAATATAGAAGCCATCATTAAAACTCTTCCGACCAACAAACCCCAAGGCCAGATAGTTTTATTGCCACGTTCCACCAGGCCTTAAAGAAAAGCCAATACCAATATTCCTAAGATTATTTCACAAAACAGATAAATAAAAAACATTGCCAAAAATATATTTTATAAGGCCACAGTCATCCTGATACCCAAAACACACAAAGACTCAAAAATACATTTACCGACTAACTTCCCTCAAAAATTCTCAATAAAATACTTGCAGAGTAAATTTAAGATCATCACAAAGACCATCATGGTCAAATAGGCTTCATCCCAGAGATGCAGGGATGATTCAACATACAAAAATCAGCCAACGTAATCACATTATAATCAAACTGAAAGAAAACTCATCAAGATGATCTCACGAGACACTTATAAAGCCTTTGGCAAAATATAACAGCCCTTCATAACCAAAGTCTTTATGTCATCAGAAATAAAAGGATAATACCTAAGTATAGTAAAGGAAATATTGATGTGGGGATTCCCTCTGTATGCTGTGAATACCATTGGTTAATAAAGAAACTAGCTTTGCCTGGTAGGGTAAAACAGAGATAGGTGGGGAAAAGAAAACTGAATGCTAACAGGAAGAAGGCAGAGTCAGAGAGAAGCCATATAGCCCCACCAGAGACAGATGCCAGAACTTTACCTAGTACACCACAGCCACGTGGTGATACACATATTAATGGAGATGAGTTAATTTAAGATATGAGTTAGTTAGAAAATATACTTAAGCTATTGGCCAAATAGTGTGTGTGTGTGTGTGTGTGTGTGTATAGTTTCTGAGTGATTATTTAGGGTCTGGACAACCAGGAATGAATGAATGGCCTCAGAAAACAAATTGATATTTCATGTGGCTATCTACATAGTCTTCCACCTTCTCTCCCCCTATGGTCTAATCAGGTGAGTCTTCCAGATTTTTCCACCTATGCCTCCTTTCCAACTCCCTCAATCCATTTCAAGTCCTACTCCCAGTGTCCCAATCTATTCTGGCCAGTACCACCTGCAATCTAATCTGTATCTAGGCTTCTGCAATAAACTGCCCTATCTGCCACCACTAACAGATCCCTTCTACTCCTCATTCAATCTCTCCATTCATCCATTCTTCCCAACTCTTCTTCTAGTCTCTATCAAGGTATATCTATCTGCCCCCACCCATACCTTCTTACCTACTGACCAGATCGATAACTGTGTCACATGAAGAGCCCAACTATAATTTAGACAAAATGACTTTGCCACAACAAACTAGTATATTTTCTCCAAGAATATTTCTCCATATCTTCATGTTCACATGGCCCTCCCGTGATACATATTAGCTCTGAAATCAGCCAGGTGTACAACTACTCTGGGCATCAGTGGAAATCCACATGATGTGCATCATCCTAGGCAATTCTGTCTATTTTATTTTATTACACATTACCCATTTTCAACCTCTTGGCCTAACAAGCTTGTACATAATCTCTTTTGCCCCAATCTGCATTGTGTAATGAATATTAAGAGTAACAAAAAATTCACACACCCAAATATCATAAAAATACCAACAATATGAAAGATAGAGCTAGAATATTTTCTCCAAAAATCTACCAGTCTAGTAGATGTTTGGCAATGGGGATTAAAAATAAAAGTTAAGATACAGAATATAAAAAGCATTCATCAACTTCATAAGTAATTTAAGGAGTTTAAAGAAAACAAAAATAAAAAGTGTAATGAAACTAAGGAAAAATAACTCAAGAATAATAAACCCCTTGATAATGCCCCCAAAATAAAACATAACACTGACATAAATAAGGAAGACAATCCAAGGCTTGTATTGGAATTTAAGAAAAAAATAGAAAGAGTGAAAAGGACTCAAGCTGAAATGAGGACAGAATTGAAAAGCAAAAAGTCCATCTAGAAACACAAAGGAAAGCCTCAAAAGTCAAATAAGTCAAGCATAAAAGAGAACATTAGGACTCAAAGATAAAATAGAGAATAAAAACACAAGAAAATGAAAAATTGAAACAGGAAAGGAAATGTGGGACACTATGGGAAAACTAAACCTTTAAATTATTGGCATAGATGACAGAGATTAATTCCAAATCAATGGCAGAGAACAGTTTTTCAATAAAGTCAATTTCAAATAAGAAACATTCCTGAAACCAAGAAAAAGTACATCCAAATATATGCAAAAAGCACATTGTAGACCAATAGACAAGACCAAAAAAAGAAAATCCATACAGCATACCATAAATAAAATAAAAGAAAGATAAATATTTTTAAATGGATGTAAAGTTAAGTTATAAACATAACAAGATAGGGTATTGAAAGCTCTAAGAGGAAAAAGAGACAAGATATATATAAAGGAAAATCCAAGAGAATGCCAGCTAATTTCTGAGTGGAATTTGTGAGAACCAGGAAAGCCTAGAGCAACACATGCCAAGTTATCAAAGAATATTATAGTAAGGCTAGAGAAATGTACACAGGAAAACTATCTGCCTACCTGAAAAAGAAAAAAAAAATTTCCATGGCATAAATGGCCTACAAAATTAAATCCAACAAGCAAGAACTGAAATAAATAGGAAGTAATATTTTTGACTGAAGAGAGAAATGAGCGTAGCAATGTGATGGTGTCAAGAAATAGTAATACATTTTTATTAGAACATAAAGCACCATTGAGAACACAGGCAACAACTCTACATTCAACAACATGTTGACCACAAATAATGTAAATATCTACATGATAATTAAATATTGATGGCCTCAATTCCTCATCTAAAATAATGAATGATCTGAAGGGATCATAAAACAAAAAAATCCATCTACCTCTTGTCTACAAGAATCATATCTGAATTTTAAAGAGACACCACTTTATAATTAAAGGACAGACAAATATACTTCAATCTCATAAGTTCAGGATGCAAGCATGTCCTCCCTACAATAATATCTGATAAAATAGATGTAACCTAAAATTAATCGGAAAAAGTAACGTGGGAAGCCACATTCTCTTTAGGGGAACAATTACTCCAATGAGATTACAACTCTAAACCCATATGCACCAAATTTGTGGGCAACCAATTTTATAAAAAATGTTCTACTGTATTTAATGACACAGTTTAACAATAATACACTAATAGTGGGCAAATTAAATACCCCACTTTCTCAATAAACACGTGTCATCTGTACAAAAATAATGAAATAACAAAATTAATTGACACCCCAAATCAACTGGACTTGAGATATCTAAATATTCCAAAGAAAATATATTCTACTCTTCAGAACATGGGAGATTTTCTGAAATAGATCAAATCATGGAGCAAAAAAACAGATGTTTACAAATTCAAAAAATTGAAATACCACTACTTGTCCTATCTGATACCAATACAATAAAACTTAAAGTTCACAGAAAATATAACTACTGAATACACAAACCTCTTGAGATAAAACAACCAGTACTAAATGTTGAATGATTTAAAGAAAAGGTTAAGACAGAATTAAAATATATCCTGGAATTAAATGAATATGAATGGAAAACACAACAAAACTTCTGGGACACATTGAAAGGTATCATACAGGGAAAATTCATTGCTCACCCTTCCTACATTAAAAAAAATCAGATGGATCACAAATAAATGTTTCAGTTATATAACTCAAAAATTGAAAAACTGACATACTGCATCACACCCACACCCACCGGTGCACCAAAGATCTGAGAGCAGCTTCCAACACCCCCACCCACACTAATAGCATCCGTGATCTCTGAAGACTTGTCCTTGCCCACACCTGGAAAGGTGATTTTCTGGGTTCCTACACTGGAGGGCCCTTTTCTCTGGTCCCAACTCAGAGAGGCATATCTAGTGACCCACCCCAACTCCCAGAAGTCCAAAAGACATGGAAGCAGCCTCCTCCATCCCTAACCTCCCACAAAGGGGATCTGAGACCAATGGGGTCTTAGTCCTGAAACACTTGGAGTGGTGACTGTCTGGGTTTCTGGCTGGAGGGCCCTCTTCTCTAGGTCCCAGCCCCTGGAGGCATATCCTGTGCCCCCCTCCATCCACCAAAATCTTAGAGTCCTAGGAGCAGCCTCTTCAGACTCCTAACCATCCCCCACAGCATCTTGGACCCTGGCATCCTTGGTTCTGCCAGCAGTTAGAGGAACTCCAGTGTTGCATCTGTGACCATCAAAATCATGGGCACACCTATACCTGGAGGAAGAGCAATCACCCAAGCCACAGGGTTTACCTACACCAATTGGAGGAAGAGATCGGTAGACAACAGTGTAAGAATGCAATCAACAACATAAAGAACACTAAGGCACAAATGGTTCTACATCAGCAAGATCTGAACATCCCAGTGCAGATGAAGCAGAAGAAAATGATCTTAAAAACAACTTCATGAAGATGATAGAGGCCCTTAAAGAGGAAACAAAGAAAAGTGAAGGAAAAGAAAAAATTGGAAGAAATCAACAAATCCCACAAAAAAAGCAAAGAAAACAAAAAACAAAAAAACAAAACAAAACAAAACCCACAATCACACAAGTGAAGAAAATTGTTCAGGACTAGAAAACTGAAATCGAGGCAATGAAGAAAACACAAACCAACGAATTCTGGAAATGAAAAATCTGGGTAAAAGAACTGCAGATAGATGTAAGCATAACCAACAGAATACAAGAGATGGAAGAGAGAATCTTAGGTGTTGAAGATACTATAAAGGAAATAGATTTATTGGTCAAAGAAAACCTTAAATCTCAAATGCTATAAATACTGTACAGGAAATAGATTCATTGGTCAAAGAAAGCATTAAGTTCAACAAATACTTAACACAACATACATAGGAAAAGACCAAACTTAAGAATAGTTAACAGCAAAATATAGGAACTAAAAGAAGTTATGACTCAAACAGTTATAGCAGACATATACAGAATGTTCCAGCCAATACAAAGAATGCACCTTCTTCTCAGCACCTCATGGAACCTACTCTAAAATTGACCCCATACTCAGTAAGAAAACAAACCTCAACAGATACAAAAATTTGGAATAAACCCTTGTATTGTATCAGATGATCATGGCTTAGAATTAGAATTCATTAGCAACACTAATTGGAGAAAACCTACAAACTTGAGGAAATTGAACTATGCTGAACTGAATCACCCCTGAGTAAAGGAAGAAATAAAGAAATTAAAGATTTCCTAAAATTCAATGAAAATGAATACACACATACCCAAACTTATCAGATGCTTTGATAGCAGCGCTAAGAAGAAAGTTCATAGCACTAAATGACTATATAAAAGAACAAAGAGAAATATCACACTAGTGACTTAACAGCACGTTTGTAAGCTCTAGTACAAAAAGAGCCAATACACGAAGTGTATAAGACAGGAAATAATAAAGTTGTGGGTTCAAATCACTAAAATACATAAAAGAAAACAATACAAAAGTAAAAAAGACAAAAAGTTGGTTCTTCAAGAAATAGACAAAATAGACAAACCTTTATCGAAACTAACCAAATAGCAAGGAGAGAATATCCAAATTAACCAAAACAGAAATGAAAAGGAGGATATAATACAGACGCTGAGGAAATCCAGAGATTCATCAGGACATATTTCAAAACTCTGCACATAACAAAATTGGAAAATTTACAGGAACCAGACATCTTTTTTTGGTAGTTGTCAAAAATCAAAATTAAATCAAGACCAGATAGCAATTTTAAATAGACCTATTATAACCCTTAAGGGAATAGAAAGAGCCATCAAAGGTCTCCCAACCAAAATAGCCCAAGGCCAAATGGGGTCAGTACAGAATTCTACCAGAATTTGAAAGAAGAGCTAATACCAATATTCCTCAAATTGGTCCACACAATAGAAACAGAAAGGATATTGCCAAACTTATTTACATACTATAGCTATCCTAATATGCAAAGCATGCAAAGATGCAACTAAGAAAAAATTACAGACCAAACGTCCTCATGAACAATTGTTGGAAAAATACTCAATAAAATCCTGGTAAACTGAAGCTAAGAACACATCAGAAAAATCATCCACCATGATCAAATTGGCTTTATCCCAGAAATGAAGGGATGATGCAACACAAATCTGTCAATCTGTAATCCACTATATAAATAATCTGAAAGAAAAAAAACTGAAAGAAAAGAAAACAACATGAATATCTCATTAGATGCTGAAAAAGACTGTGACAAAATCCAACACCCCTTCATAATAATGTTCTTGGAGAGATCAGTGATACAAGGATTATACCAAAA
This sequence comes from Chionomys nivalis, assembly GCF_950005125.1. Taxonomy (NCBI): domain Eukaryota; kingdom Metazoa; phylum Chordata; class Mammalia; order Rodentia; family Cricetidae; genus Chionomys; species Chionomys nivalis. The sequence continues at coordinate 80,755,423 of NC_080088.1, read as the reverse complement.
CATAATAAAAGCAATATACAGCAAATCAACAGCCAACATTGAAGTAAATGTAGAGAAACTCAAAGTAATTTCACTAAAATCAGGGCTGTCCATTCTCTACATATCTATTGAATATAGTACTTGAAGTTCTAGCTTGAGGAAAAAAAGGAAATCAGTGGTATACAAATTGGAAAGGAAGAAGGTAAACTCAAAATTGTGACACAAAAAGTTATACTAGGGAACTTCTACAGCTGATTAACATCTTCAGTAATGTGAGGATATAAGATTAACTAAAATATTTAGAAGCCCCCTATATACAGACAATAAGTGGAACAAGAAAGAAATCAGAGAAACATCATCATTTACAATAGCCACACACAATATCCTGGTATAACTCTAACTATATAAATAAAAGATCTATGTTACAAGAACTTTAAGGGTTTGAAGAAAGAAATTGAAGTAGATATTATAAAATGAAAATATCTCCCATGCTCTTGGATAGGGAGAATCGACATAGTAAAAATGGCAAGTTTACCAAAAGCAATTTATATATTCATTGCAGTCCCCATCAAAATTTCAGTACGAAACTTCACAGACCTTGAAAAGACAATACTGTACAATGAAGGAACTTCCAGAGGCATCACCATTTCTGACTTTTAGCTCTACTATAGAGATTTGGTAATGAAAACAGCTTGGTATTGGCACAAAAACAGGCAGGTGGAAAATGGAGTTGAATTGAAGACCTGATACTAGCTAGCCACATGCATAAGAACACCTAGTTTTTGACAAAGAAGGTAAAATTATACAATGAAAAAAAAAAGAAAGTACCTTCAATAAGTGGTGCTGGCATAACTGGATTCCAGCATGAAAAATGCAAATAGATCCTTAGCTATTGCCATGCACAAATCTCAAGTCCAAATGGATGAAAGACCACAGTATAAATGCAGCCACACTGAACCTCATAGAAGAGAAACTGGAAAGTGGCCTTGAACACATTGGCACATGAGACTACTTCCTGAATATAATACCAGTAGCACAGACACTGAGAGCAACAATAAATTAATGTGACCTGCAGATACTGAGAAGCCTCTGTAAGGTAAAAGACACATCCAATAAGACAAAATGGTAGCCTATGAAATGGGAAAATTTTTCACCTACCCCATATCAAATTTAGGACTGATTTCCAAAATATTTAAAGAATTCAGGGAACTGGACATCAAAATCCCAAATAATTCAGTCAAAAAAATTGGGTACAGACATAGGCAGAATTCTTAACAGAGGAATCCTAAATGGCCAAAAGGCACTTAAGGAATTATTTAACATGGTTAGCCATCAGGGAAATGTAAATCAAAACAATTCTTAGATACCATCTTACACCTTTCAAAATGGCAAAGACCAAAAACTAATGAAAGCTTATGCTGAAGAGAATGTGGAGTAAAGGAAACATTCCTCTACTGATGTTGGGAGTACAAATTTATACAGGCCTTTTGGAAATCAGCATAGTACTTTCTCAGAAACTTGGGAATCAATCTACCTCAAAACCCAGCCATACCCACTCTTCTGTATAGACCCAAATGATGTACATTTATACAACAGGGACATTTGGTCAACTATATTCATATATCATTATTCCAAACAGGAAGAACATGGAGAAAATGTGGATAGCCCTCAACTAAAGAAGGGATAAAGAAATTGTGGTAAATTTAGACAATGGAGTACTACTCAGCAGCAACAAAATAAAAAAAAAAAAGAAAAAGAAAAAATGACATCCTGAAATTTGCAGATAAATGAATGAAAAAAGAAAAAAATCTTGAGTTAGGTAACCCAAGTACAGAAAGACAAACATGGTATGTACTCACTCATAAGTGGATATTAGACAACCAACCTACAGTCTACAACCCCAGCGAATTCAGGAAACTAGAAGACTCAAGAGACACATACGTGGATTTCCCTGGAAAGGGGAAATAGACAAGATCTCCTGAGTAAATTGGAAATGTTAGCAAGAGGGTAGAAGGTGGAACAGGAGTGCAGAGTGGAGAAGAGGAGGGAGGAGAATTTGAGGGATCAGGAAGTTTGAGTTGGGGGAAGGACAGAGAAAGAGAGCGAGAGCAAGGAAAGAGATATCTTGATAGAGGGAACCATTAGGGGGTTAGCAGGAAACCTGACACTGGGAAAATTCCTAGGAATCCAAAGGGATGACCTCAGTTAAGAATCTGAGCAACAGTGAAGAGGGTGCCTTAACTGCTGTTTCCCTATAATCAGATTGATGACTACCTTTACTATCATAATAAAATCTACATTCAGTAATGGTGGAAGCTGATGCAGATATCTACAGCGACACACTGGGCCAAGCTTCTGAAGTTCAGTCATACAGAGGGAGGAGCAATAAAATGAACAAAGGGGTCAAGACCATCATTGGAAAACCCACAGAAACGACTGACCCAAGGTAGTGGGAGCTCATTAACTCCAGACTGAGTAGTGGGGAACCTGCACATGACTCAATTAGGGCCTCTCAATGTGGGTTAGAGATATGTGGCCTGGGTAGTGTGTGGGGCCACTAGCATTGAAACCAATATTTATTCCTAGTGCATGAAGTAGCTTTTTGGAGCCTGTTCCCTTTGGAGGGATACATTTCTCAGCCTACTGGGGAAGTCCTTGGTACTGCCTCAGTTGAAGAGACAGACTTTGATGACACCCCATGGGAGGCCTCACCCTATCTGAGGGGTAAGTGGAAGAGAGGTGGGTACACGTGGGAGGAGTGGGAAGAGGGGAGGGAGAGGGAACTGATTTTGATATGTAAAATAAGATTGTTTTAAAAATAAAAATATAATTCTAACACTGAAAAAATAAACAGAAAGAAGCAAATGCAAATCCAAGTGATGGTAATACATAATAAAATCAGAGTTGATATCAATGAAATAGAAACAAATAAAACAATAGAAAGAACTAGGCAACCTAATAGCTTCCTCTTTGAGAAGATAAACTGTAAAAGAAATTAAAAGAGGACTCAAAAGCATCATAAATGGCAGGAAAACATTACAGCAAATACCAAAGGAGCTCAGAATATCATAAGAGAATGTTTATTTATTTATTTATTTATTTACATACTTACTTAATGTTTTTTAAAAAAAAGAAAACAGACTACCTGTTTTCATTTTACATACCAATTCCAGAACTGAGTTCCCCATACTCCTTTCACTTTTTACCCACCCCATTTATTACCCACTCCCCAGAGATGGCAAAGCACATTGCTCTGAAGAAGGACTAAGGCCCTCCCCACTTTATCCAGGCTGAGCAAGGTATTGATCCAAAAAGAATTGGTTCCAATAAGCCGGAATGAGCAGTAGGAAAACATCCTAGTGCCACTGCCAGTGGCCCCACAGTCTGCCCCAGCCATACAACTGTAATCCACATTCTGAAGGTCTAGCTTAGGTAAACTTTTTCAGTGGGCATCCCCATCATGGTCTTGACCTCTTTGTTCAGATTCTCATTCTTCCCACTATTCAACTGGACTTTGGGAGTTTAGCCCAATGCTCCACTGTACGCAGAGACCACACTTTCATTTCTTGGACACCCAGACCCAAATAAACACACAGAAATGATATTAATTATAACATTGGTTTGGCCAATGACTTAGACTTATTTCTAGCTAGCTTTTACATCTTGAATTAACCCATTTCTATTAATCTATGTATTGCTATGGGACTCGTGCTTTACCAGTAAGGTTCTCTGGAGTCTGGCTCCTTTGGTAGCTACATGGCATCTCTCTGACTAGGCCTTCTTTCTCCTAGCATTCATTTTAGTTTTACTGTCTAGACCTATTCTGACCTGCCACAGGCCAAAGAAGTTTCTTTGGTAACCAATGATAAAAAACACTTTTACAGCAAACACGAAGAAATACCACATCACTTACCCCTTCCTGTCTAAATGAAAACGAATGTTTTAACTTTACCATAGTAAAATTAAATATAACAAAACAGGTATCAAAAGAATTACAGTTACAATATTTATATCTACTTTATCTTTTTTCCAAACTAAGGAAAACTATAACTATCTCTTCTTCACTCCATCAAAGTCCCCAGAAGGATATAATATTACCTAAGTAAACAAGAGGTACATTGTAAGCGATTTCCAAACTCTAGAATTGACAGACACATCTTGCTGCCTGGACAGTCATCCAAAGTTCTTCTATTTCACTGGGGCATCCATTTTCAACGTACGGACTCATAGTATCTGGCAGACTTTTCCATGAACCAGAAAATGTCAAAGACAGTTCTGCCTATATTGTCAGTTTGCTATTCACTTTTTTCTATGTCCTGGAGAATGTCTGGCAGACACTTTCATGAAGCAGTACTCCACTGCAAGGCTCTGTCCCTGTCTCCAACAGTTGCTGGATGAAGGTTCTATGGTAACATTTGAGATATTCATCAATCCGATTACAGGGCAAGGCCAGTTCAGGTACCCTCTCCACTATTGCCTAGGGTCTTAGCTGGGGTCGTCCTTGTAGATTCCTGAGATTTTCTCTAGTGCCAGATTTCTTCCTGTCCCAAAATGGTTCCCTCAATCAAAATATCTCTTTTCTTGATCTCCATCTCTGTCCTTCCCCCATCTTCCATTTCCTCAAGTTCTCATCTCCCTTCCCCTTCTGCCTTAATCCACCCCTTCTGCTCTTGCTTCTCTTCACACTCCCATGTCAGGATATTTAAAGAAAGAAAAGATAAAAAAGTATTTCAGTAAGTTTAAACACCTTCATGAAATGGAAAATTTTCTAGCTTTGGCCATACTATAATAATTAAAAATGGAAAGCGTTATGAAAACATGTTGGAAAAACTGGAGGTCCACAAGTAGAACAGTGAAGCTCCATCCATATTTATCAATTTCACAATTTCTAAGTCCAAATGGATCAAAGATATAAACCCAAAATCTCTAATACTGAAACTCTTAGAAGAAAACATAGGCAAAAGCCTCTATGATTTAGTTTTAGGAAAATACTTTCTCAATCAATTCCATTTGCCCAAGAATTAAGGCTAACACTGACAAGTAGGACTTCAAGAAACTAAAAGTCTCTGTTATAGTCAAAGAAGCAATCAAGTGAGTGGAGAGAAAGCTCTCAGAATGGGAGGGATTCATTGCCACTGATATATCGGACAGGGAATATACAGAGAACTGAATAAAACAAATAGTTAAAAAGACAAATAATCAATTGCATAAGAAAGTGATCCTGGATCCAGGCAGTAGTGGCACACAACTTTAATCCCAGCACTCAGAGCAGGCAGATCTCTGTGAGTTCTGGACCTGCCTGGTGTACAAGAGCTAATTCCAGGACAGGCTCCAAAGCTACAGAGAAACCCTGCCCCCGCCTCAAAAGAAAACAAAACAAATAAGAAATGATGCTGGGATCTCAAAAGTGAGTTTCCATGGAAATAAAATGGCTAATAAATAGTTCATAAAAGTTGTCAACCTTATCAATTATAGAAACATGAATCAAAACAACTTTCAGATTTTTACCTACCTCAGTCAAAACAACAACCATTCACAGAACAGACAACAAGAAGTGCTGAGTTGACCCAAAGGAAAAGGACACACTACTTATCTTATGCTAGGGCTGTATCTGGTTTAGATAGACACTTTGGAAATCAGAATGAGGAATTCCATAGAGGTAAAATTAACTCTGCCATATGACCCAACACTACCACTCCTTGACCTAAGTCCATAGGATATGACATTGTATTCAACAGGTATTTGCTTTGCATGTGCAATGCTGCTTTTTTCACAGCATTTAGGAAATTTAAAAAATTTAAATGAGCTAGATCTGTTAAGTGGGTAATGGAATTGTGATACATATAAAACATGGAGTACCATTCATTTGTAAAGGAAAATGAAATCTAAGCTTTATGGTTATGTGGCTGAAACCAGAAAAGATCATGAAAAGTTGAGTCATGAGAGTCCAACACAGAAAGACAAATGTTACATGTACTGAGGCTCCTAGCTCCAATGAACTCTAATGTGAGTTCATGTCCTGGAGAAATTGCAGAAGATAGTCAAATGAGCAGGACAACTTTAAGATCTGGGGGAATAACAGAAAGGGATAGCAGGGAACAAATCAGGTAAAAAGGGAAAGGCGGTATATGAAGACTCTAATTGCAGAGGGAAGAGGGGAATAAATATGGTTGAAGCGGCTAAGAGAGTGAAATAAGAGTAAGGATGTCTGGAAAGTGTATAAGTGACCTGCAAGAGAAAATGGGACAGGCTACACTTTAGGGAAGTGGAAGGGGAAGAAATACAACAGGATGGAGGTATGTCAAATATCAATGAGGATGTCTAAAGAACCACAACGACTCATAATATCACTATTTACCTGAAAATCACAGCTGCAGTAGAGTTAATTCTCTTTAAACTGATACCTATACTTTTAGTAAATACTTCTCTTCTGGGCTCCCCCCAAGAGCAGACTACATAAACAAACCCAATACCAGACATGAGAAGCTTCCATTAGAGGTGTTATCTAGGGTTGTTGAAGGGATACCCAAAGCCTATACCTATTGCTATTGCCTTTGTTTATCTTCCAAAGTTGAAAAGTGAGTCCCTATTGCTGAAGACACCATGTACTTCAAAACTAGTGCCCAGAGATACTTGAGATGGCTCTGATATGAATGTCCTCTCCCCAAGGACTTGCTTTTAAGATTCCAGAAGACATCATGCAAACTTCCAAAGGATGGAGACAGACAACAGTGCTATCCTGTTATGATAACTATGAACTACATCAATGACCAACACAACACAAATCCCTAAGGGTGAAATAATGGCAGGCATAACTTGACATTGATCAGAAGCTTTCTAAATTGGACTCAAGACTCACTGAAAAATAAGGAAAACATTCCTCTGAATGAAACCTAAATACTCAGTGCTAATAAAAGCATGGTTATTAGAGGAGAATCTACTACTATTTTACTAAACCAGCATAATATTTAACAACAGTATGTAAACATTTGTCCTGATACTCACAGATAATTTTAGTATTCACACCCTAGCAAGAAAATTTCTCAGGGCTAGAGAGATGGCTAACAGGTTAAGAGCACTAACTACTCTTCCAGATAGTCCTAAGTTCAATTCCCAGCTACCACATGGTAATGAGATCTGTTGCCCTCTTCTGGCCTGAAGACCATACTTGCAGGCAGAACACTGTATATGTATAAATATATATTTTTTTTAAAAAGAAAATTTCTCTCACAACAGATGAAAACTTTACAGATCAATCGAAGTGCAGAGATGTAGATGGCATCCTCTTTGGATAAAACTGTGAATTCATTCCCAAACCTAAGACTCAGTGAAAATGACAGACTCTGGGGTAGAAAGATTTTAAGAATCAAAGGTTCTGTGAGATTTTGTTTCCAAGTAATAGTTCTACCAATATGACTGTCTAAACACGTGGACCTGATCAGAGACAGCAACAACTTACTTGCCATGTGATCAGGAGAATGACTCCAAGGACCCAAACCTTTATAAAGAACAGAATGCAACTAAGAAATGTTGAGAGAGGGATAAATAGTCTTCCCAAGGGAAGAGCACATCAATTGGTTGTTCAATATCAAAAGGCCAAACCTAAGAACATATATGCAAGAATTGTCATAAAGACCAATCCAATTTTAGCATATGTATTTAGTATAATCATATATAAGCATATATGATACAATCAGTGAAAAAGGAGCCCATATTTGTGAAAGTGAACAATGAGGATATATGGGATGTTTCACATTGAGGAAAAGGAAAGAGAAAAAATGCAATTATATTATAATTTCAAAATTAAAAGAATATGAAACACAAAACAATGTTTGATGTAGCAAATGCTCCAAAAATAAGGCCAGGAGTTGGTATGATAATAGTTCTGTTGAGAAAGGAGTTTACCATGCAATCCTGATGAGTGGAGTATGATCACTAAATACATGTCAAGGGTAAAGAAGATGACTGAGCTCCACAATGATATCCTCTCACCTCCATATTAGAGCTGTGGCAATACATGTATGCACATGTGCACACACACACGCACGGACGCAAACAAACACACGGTCACTCACACATAAATAATTATGCACACAATGATATGAAAAACAGTTATCTTAATTATCTTTTCTTTACCTGAATATATCTATTCAGGAATTATATATTTCCAATTGTCCTACCCATAAAATGGTAACAATCTCATAGCATACTGCAAGAAATTTAACCTATGATAACATTAGCTCTTAGAAAATTAAGGAATATTAACCTCTTCATTTCAGTTGTTGTGGTAACACATTCAATTTTTTTTGCCCTTTTTTTATTTTATTTCTTTAATTTTGCAATGTCTTTTCTTTATTTCTCTTGACTAAACATGTTCTATTCTTTATTTTTTAAAACAAATAAAATAATATATATGAATGTGACTGTTAGGATTTTAATGTGAAGTCTGACTCTCTAGTGATGAATGTCTGGTCTCACATTCAATTTTTTTATCTAATTGCTTATGTGTTGGTCTTATTAAAGACAGTAATAGTAGATTGTAATCATTATTAGAATTTTGTATTTTACTTTCCCCAATTTTTCTTTATAATGCCTTTAATTATTCAAATTGAAGAATAATTACCTCATTACCCTTCTTCTCATTACTTTCTCTAATCTCTGTCCTGGACCCAACTTGGTCTTGTTTTCTATTATATTTATTCCTCTTTTTTAAAAATTATTTTTGATTTGCATGTGAGTATGTATTCATAAATATCACCTGTTCAGTCCATATATATTAGCTGTGTATATGATCTCAGGGCTGACAACAACACTGGGCAAAGAGCTACAGGCAGCTGTACCTTTCTTTTCAAAGACTTGTTTTTCATACTCTTTGATATTCCAAATAACATCTATTAGTGTTGTAAACTTAATTCTCTTTGTGGTACATTTTAAAAAACAGCCCCACATGCCGTTATCCTAGGTATATTTTCAGAAAATATTCATTGGATTTATTTATTCAAGAAATACAGAAGTAGTATGTTCATATGCACAACTCACACAGCCTAGGCAACCAATAACAGGGATCACTGCAATAGCAGAGATGAAGCTACCATATAATAAAAGGCAATTTTGCAAGTAGTAATGTAGATGACACAATTATATAAGGGTTGCCACTCAAATTTTTACACATTGTGCATATCAGCAGTGATTATTGCTGGCGAATGAATGTGTGGATGAGTGAGAGAAACATGGAGAACAGTGCTGCAGGATGACACCATCATTCCTCATTAGCTTTCTCCTTCCACTTTCATAAGCAGTTTGAGGAAAGGGATTAATTTTCTACCTGTCTGGTTGGAAATGTGTCTCTCTGGACAAAACACACAAGAAAAACAACATATTGGTCTTCCTTCTTCTTGAATTTTCCAGAAACCTGGACCACAGCTCTGTGTACATACGGATTGAGGAGCCTGAGGGCAACACAGAAAAAAACTGGTCATAATTTTGCATACCAATAAGAGGCTTAAAATAATTTTTAAGCTAAATAATTTAAACTGCAAGTATAGTATGAAAGTTGTACACATTTATGAGTCATTGTGTAGTCTTTTTATGGAAGTATAGAGTGTAGAGTTGAAGTTAGCATACTTCCCAATGGTAAATGTTCAAAGTTTCCTTATGGTGACCAAACTGTGACTCACTTCTGCCAGCTTTTTTCAAAAAGAAAATGTTTAGAACATCTATATATCCTCTCCTGTGAGACAACAAGCCAATACTCCTTCTTTGTATAAATTATGCAACAGTTGAATTGTCAGACAGAAACCCAGTCACCCTTGTCTACCTGTTTCTACCTTTTCCTTCCTCAACTTGTAGTCACAACAATTCACTCTGATTCACCCATGAAAGAGGGTTTGACTATTGATAGATAGTCACAGCGTCTCCTGAAAGAGGGTGGCAGCAAACATGCAAAGGCACAGCATAAGCAAAAATTATTCCAGAGTCTGTAGTCCCATGCCTTGCCTAAGTGAGATCAGCCCATCAGAGGATTCACTTCTGGTGGGCTGACTCCTGGACTTTAATGGCAACTCTGTGCTCCTCTGGCATGGCCAACAGCAAATCATAAACACTGATTTACTCATTTATTGCAACACGAATGAACACACACAAATTCAAGTTGAATTCAAACTAATTCTAACCACAGGAATTAGTAATATGTCAGTGCTTGTGTGTCTATGTATAGGTATATGTACATGTATATGCATAAATTCCAAGGTCAAACTCAAAAAACTGATTTAATTATGAACTAAAGAGTTGAAACAAAGCTAAAGAGAAAGGTCAGTATTTAATATGCTTTCCATATAAGTATGAAGCCCCAAATTTGATCATATAGAAGGATAGTATAGAAAAATTAGGCACAGAACTTTATGGTGCATATGGAGCAAGGAGAAAACATGAGGTACAATTCTGCTGAGTACAGTTAAATCAGAAAGCAAGGGGTTTCGTAAGAGATTCTGTTTATAGAAAATGGATAACAAGAGAGTAAGGTAATCAGTTCTGACTTTCATCACAATAGTCACATGCACTCACAAGTAAGTACATTCATATAGAAAACAGCAGAACTAAAACCTTAGAATATAAACATCACTTGAAATTTCAGAGACACCACACAACCAATATTTAACTCTACAGATACTTCTTGACATATTAATGGTTGAAACTCTGCCAGACCTGATTGAAGTCACTTGGCCATTTGATCAGAACTTCATTGATGAACAAGCCTTGATCCTGTGGACTCTTGGAGACAAACTCTCCTACTTTAACTATAAATGAATAATGATTAGTATTTCTCATAATGTTTTGTATAGCATACTTTTCCATATGATTCTTGCTCTCATCAAAGCATATTTGGTCTCCAGCAGTGTTTGTAAACTTGATTTTCCTCAGAAATGGATGAAGCTGTAGAGAGACATCACTTGGATATGAATGTGCAGGAGGCCACTTGGCCACTTGTTTGGTTCCCAGCTGCTCAGCACCAAAATAATCACACAGAAACTATAATATTTAAGTCTCTGGCCGGGCGGTGGTGGCGCACGCCTTTAATCCCAGCACTCGGGAGGCAGAGGCAGGCGGATCTCTGTGAGTTCGAGACCAGCCTGGTCTACAAGAGCTAGTTCCAGGACAGGCTCCAAAACCACAGAGAAACCCTGTCTCGAAAAACCAAAAAAAAAAAAAAAAAAAAAAAATTAAGTCTCTGTTTGGCCCATTAGCTTTAGCTTCTTATTGGCTAACTCTTACAAATTAATTTAACCCACCTACATTAATTTCTGTATCACCACGAGGTCATGGCCTACCAGCAAAGTTTCAGGACATCTGTCTCCGGCAGTGGCTACATGCGTTCTCTTTGATTCTACCTCCTTTCTCCCAGCTTTCAGTTTAGTTTTTTCCACCTATCTATGTTCCTTTATAGTTCTGCTATAGGCCCAAAGCCTATACAGTGGATTGGAACCTGTGGAATCATTCCATACTAATGTGGTTTGATGGACCAAGACCCCAAGAAAGGTCATTGTAAAGACCCTAAAAAATTACTTCACCCAACGAAAAGCAGAAAGCAGTTTGGAAAGAACTATGCCCATATTCCTAATATAAAAATACTGTTTATAAATGTTTGCTTACAATTAAAGGGGGATATGCTATAAATATTTGCATTGGTATTGATCTTGGCTTATTGCTACAAATTTAAGGTCAATTTTGTTATACTGTACAGATGTATATTTCAGCTCTTGATTAAGGTTTTATGTCTCTGCAGCTCATTTAAAATGTAATGTATAATTAAGAAATACAGGATAATAGATAGTCATCTATAATAGTCAAGCTTGTAGTTATGTCAATTAGGTTTTCTAGATATATAGAGATACATTTCAGTTAGAAAGGTATTCATCAAATCTTTCAGAGACATCTGCTCCTGGCAGTACCAATCTACTTTAAGAGAATGATGGACATCGAAGAGGTTCATTATGGAGTTTGTTAGCCATTTGGGCAAGAAACTGCTCTTACCTGGACTGATTAACTGGACATGTAGGACCCACAGAGAAATGATTGTTGAACTTGCTTAAAGGTGAGACAGTCCTTTGGGTTCCTTCTACATGGAAGAGTCTACTAGACATTCTTCAGGACACAGAAGAAAGTGACCGACAAACTGCCAATATAGGCAGAATTGTCTTTGAAATTTACTGCTTTATGGAAATGTCTGCTGGATACTATGGGCCAGTAGGCTGAAGATGAATGCCCCAATATTACAGAAAAACATTGGCTGACTGTCTGTTCAGGTAGTGAGGTGTCTCTGTCAATTCTAGGGTATTGGAATTTGCTCACAATGCACATCCTGTTTACTCAGGTAATATTATATCCTTCTGAAGTCTTTGATGGTGTTGAAGAATAGGTATTATTATAGTTTTCCTTAGTTATGATAAAAGATAAAGTAGATAAAAATGTTTAACTGTAATTCTTGCTTGATACCTATTTTTAGATGTAATTTTTCTGTGTTAAAGTTAAAATCTTCCTTTTTATTTAAACAGAAAAGAGGAGATAATGTGGGATTCCCCTCTGTATGCTGTGAATATCATTGGTTAATAGACTGTCTTGGCCTGTGATAGAGCAAAAGAGTAGAGCTAGGTGGGGAAAACTAAACTGAGCGCTCACAGAAAGGAGGCAGAGTCAGGGAGAAATCATGTAGCCCCACCAGAGACAGATGCCTGAATATTACCCAGTAGGCCACAGCCATGTGGTGATACACAGATTAATAGAAATGGGTTAAAATAATATGTAAGAGTTAGCCAATAAAAAGCTAGAGCCAATGGGCCAAGCGGTGATTTAAATAGTATAGTTTCTGTGTGGTGATGTTGGGAGTCTGGGTGGCCGGAAAGAAAAAAGCGGCCTCATACAATATCCTGGAAGTGGAAATAATGCCACTCTGCTATGAAGATACTAGAAACTGAACCTGGATCTTTTTAATAGCAGCAAGTATGTCTAACCACTGAATAATCTCTGCCCCTAGATTTGTGGGTTTTTTTTATAAATTTCTGTGTACTGTCTGCATATATGTATGTATATCAACTGCATGCCTAATGCCTGCAGAGGGCAGAAGATTGTATCATATTTCTTAGTACTGGAGTTACAGGCAGTTGTGAGGCATCATGTGGGTGCTAACAAGCAAATCTGGATCCTCTGGATGAGAAAGCAAGTGCTCTTAACTGCTGAGCCATTCTTTCAACATGATTTTATTATATACTTAAAATAACACAATGGGTTATTTCTTCAATTCTGAGATTCGTTGTTGTGTTAACTAACAACTCAGGTTTAAAAAAAAAACTGTTTCTTAGGTATTCAATTATCTTTACAAGATACATACTAACTTAACCAATATCACATCCCTTTAAGCCATGTTCACAAATTATGTCAATGTCTATGTCAAATGTTATTATCCATAATAATAAAATCATGTACTACACTGAACATTCATAGCTCATGTTTTATTTGTCTCTGACAGAATGAAATCTTCACTTAATTTGTTCAGCAATTCTCCTGATGATAACCTATTTGAAACTGAACATCAGGGACCATAAATATAAGTGATTTATAAGTTAGAATCAGGAATTTTAAAACCAAATGTATCTACTTATCAATAGTAATGGAGGGGTAACCTAGGTTTAGCCTCTCTCTGGAGTATATTTGGAGTGGGGATTGGAGAGAAGGAAGGTGAACTGTGACTGGTAGGTTAAATGAATTAAAAAAAAAAAGAAAAAATGTTTAGAGGAATTCCCATAGAGCTAATTAAAATATAAAAATATAAAAATTTTAAACAGAGTAAATAATCTCCAAAACGCAATTACTTTCTCAGCTACTTTGGAGTCAGGCAGACTATTTTAATTTTCCATAAGAGTTTCTTCCTATAGTCTTGGGTCTTTAAATAAAATCTGCATTTTATGTGAATTAGCTGATGTTAGAGATTGTCATTGTGTTTCTATCTGATTATTGAACTTGTTAATTTTAATGTTACTTCCTTTTGGATATCTTACGGAATTTCACATCATACTAGGAAAAGATTTATTGAAATATGTACAAATTTAATATCTTCAAATAAAAACTACCAATGCCAAAATGATACACTATAATTACAGACACACACACACACACATACACTTTGAAAGAACCCCTATTATCCATTTTATCTAATCTTTTAATAATAAGCTGAGTATGTTCTGTGTTTGACCCCAGTGAATTACCTATGAACAATGTAAATTCCCAATGCTTCCTTTGCTTATTAGGTAGGCTTACCTGCCAAGGTAGAAGCCAGTCCTGCTTTGTGTCTTTGTGAGGTGCTATTTCTGTTTTTTCCAAAAGCATTTTATGGAGAGCATGAGCCACTGCATACACTGCATTCCATATGGAAAAGCTATAATCAGAAGTGGTCATCACAATATTGTTTTCTTGTATAGTCTTTAGGGATATATTCATTGGGCAGGGTTTATGATTTCCACACATCAAAGAAGGAGGTGAACAATAAAAAGTGTCAATCCAGAATTTTTGAAGGTAAAGATCACCTGTGTACTGGGAAGGTGTAAGTGTATCTAGAAAGTGCCTGAAGCCTGGGATTTGTCTATTCTTTGAAAAGAAGAAACTTCCTTCAAAAAAATTCAAATAACTCTGTCCATAAAATATAAACTCTAAATCAACTAATGGAGACTTTACCATGATCCATATAATTCTTCTGGTTTCCTTCTTTACATTTATCATAAGGAAATGCAGTACAACATCTATATCACCATAGAATATATGCACATTTGCTTGTGTATCTTCATAAAAATTAAACTCAACCTGCGGCACAAAATAAATAATCCAATTCCTCTGAAGTTTTTCTGTAAAGGCCACACAAATATCTTCTGATGCCATCTCTGCTTCCAAGTTTGAGAGGAATTCCTTGCCTTTCAGATCATCAGACACAAAGATACCCACCCACTTCCAGCCAAAGTGCAACAATATCGAGATCACCCCTTGGGTTAGAGCTGTGTCTTTATGTGACATCTGGTAAAGGAATGGGAATGTATCTTTGTCACTTAGCACAGAATCAAACATTCCGTATGTGACCTGAAAAAGTAAAGCAATAAAAAGGTTATTCTGTGTTTCTGGGTATTTTAGTCATCACCCTTATAGAGGAAGTGAGTTCGTTATTCACATAAGAGAATCAGGAACCTGATATTGATGAGGAGAATTTCTTCTATGAGACTAGCTTCTCTCACTCATTTAATGATGGAATGTGACTTTTGTCAAGTGCTATGGACTCCCAAGTTACTAATAGTTCTGAAGAAGCTAAGAAATGATCAGTATTCTGTTCATGATATATTTCAAGAACATAATGGTGTTTTTGTTCCAATTGAAATGGAACAGAGTACTGCATGTAGAGAGAGACTGCAGAAGTACTACTAAGTGTTTTACACTGACCAAATGACATCATCTACCCTAGGACCTCTAGGGTTAGGAAAGCAAATAACAAATTTTATCATAGATTTTGCTATTCCTTTTAGAAAAGAGCAAGGCATGAACATCTGTAGGAACATCATCTATATTGTTGCCTCTTCCTTCTCTAGTAATAGATGTGACAAAAGCACACAGTAACTAATGTAAAATTAAAATCTCAAAGAAAGATGATGGAAATTATTGTGTATGTTGTTTTTCTTACATTAGTACGCAGTACACTTATGACTTGTTCAACTGAGTAATAATAGTCAGTGCTTCTTTGCCAGTTTTATTCTTGATAATTATTAATCATATGTCTCATCTCATGTTTCCTCTGTTTGCAGTGGTGCCTGCTAATGGTTGCTTTGCTTCAGCAGTGCCAGGCAAGAGCGATTATGGGTCTATATCCTTGTAAGTAGCTGTTCTCTGTCAGTGCTATTCAAAGATCTACTTTCCTGAATAAAAATAAAATTTCTTTGAACATTTTCACCAGTGATGGCCTTGAGGATTGTTCTAAATTTATTTACATGTTCTAGACTTTCTATTCCTTTTTCTGTCAGTCATTGGTCACTGGGTTAACTGTGAGATATTTACACTCCAGCTTGTGTAGTTAGTTATCTGTGATGTATTTGACTTATGAGCAGCACTCAGCTTTGAGCTGCAACAATACATCTTGACAATGATTTCAAATGGGATGTTGAATATTACTGAATGATCCTGTTAGAAAACCACAGTATTTATTGTTTATTTTTCTCACAACACTTCACTGTTGATCATGGCAGAATACATGCAATTCATCAATTTCTATGTTAAAGCACTAGCAGTAAACATAGAAAACTAATCCATTTTATTTTGGTCAGTTATCCTCTTTGACTGTGGACACCAATTTTTTTAACTTACGTGTGGGATTTTGTACAGCCCCAGAAGGGTTTCAATTGCAGCAGAAAATTCAGGCCTGATTCCTGCAATGATTCCAAGAGCATTGTATTGAGTTTTGAATTTGTAGTTCACAATAAACTCACTGCTTCCAGACAGCCACATCAGAGGGCCCTCTAAGGTTCGTTGGTGAGAGTCTAGGGTGTTGTAGATGTGGAAACCCAAGGTCACATTGGGAAGCAGGTGAGAATCTTTATTGATCTCCTCAATGGCAAAGTAAAAGGTCAGCATATATTGGTAGTTCTTCAATTTATCTCTAAAAAAAGAGGGTCAGAATAATGAGCACACTCAGTCCATTATTCTCAGAAACTTATCACCTAATTCAGGACACTTGAAGATTACAGTCCCTGACATCTTCACTGACATGTAAAGTTTCAGATAATTATATTCCACGAACATCATGGAATGGTATCAGTATTTGAATTATACTTCAGTAATTGATTTCTTGAATGCATATTGTAAATTGCAGTGTCATTTGTCTGTGTATTATAGCTGGTGAGAACATGGTACTTATAAATTTTCTATTCATGGAATCATTGAAATATGAAAGAATCACTAATGTTTTCTTTAGAAATGTAAATAGGAGGTTCATATCCTTTTTTGCAGTGATTATATTTCATAATCATTTTAAATAGCCTAGTAACTTTGTCTGCACACCTAGAGTTAGTGTTTTTTGAGAGCTTGACAGGTAGTTAGGCAGTTAGCCACTCTGACTTCTCTTGTTGAAAACATGGGATAAATTCCCAGAGCCAACATAGTGGCTTAGAGTCATCTGTAGGCCCAGGTAGGAGATTCACATCTAGCATATGTGGGCATTGTGCAGGTGGCATACACACATATATAAGAAGGGAAGCACTAAAACGCATGACATAAAAATCATGTGGTAATATTTTGTTTTGTTGTAACAAGGGGAGCTTACTGAAGATCAGAGTGCAGAGTTAGTCACACTGCCTAGCCATAGAGGCCAGGCAGTGGTGGCACACACCTTTAATACCAGCTGAGGAGGTAGAGGCAGATGGATCTCTGTGAGTTCAAGACCAGTCTGTCTACATGAGATAGAGTCAGACTAACAGATAAATAAAGCCAAGATGTGGTGGCTTATACCTTTAGTTCCAGCACTAGGGAGGTGGAAATTGGAAGTGATATGGCTGGGTAGAGACAGGAATATAAGGTGGGAGGAGAGAGGAGCTTAGAATTTAGTTGGAGGTTTTGTAGAGATAGCTTAAGTCTGAAAATTCATAGGGACAGGATTGCCCTTTTGGTATGAGGTAGAGGTAAGAACTAGTGACTGGCTGCTCTGTTTCTCTGTTCTTTTAGTTCTCTCTCACCCCTGATAGCTGACTCCAGGATTTTATTCTTATGACCAGTTGGAATTCCCGCTAAATAAATATTTTTGAAAAAAATATTCTGGGGTTTGAGAAATTATGGAGAGTTTAAGACTACTTACTGTTCTCATAAAGGACTATAGTTCTTATCACAGTAGCTATTCATTGGGTTACAATAGTGTGCAACACCAGTTTTAGGGGAATACGTGTTCTCCTCTGACCCATGCAGAAACCAGGCACACACGTACTCACACAAACAGATAGGCAAAACACTCGCAGAAAGAAAATTTAAAAAAAAAAAAACAACTATTTAAGAAAATTTAGTAACTATTAAATAAGTGTTTCTATAAGCTTGCAGATTAAATGAATGAGTAGAGCCTTCTGTGTAAACCAGCGAAAGATTCAAAGTAAGTAAAACTAGAATGTGAAAAAGAGGAAAGCTCCTAAATTCACAATGGCAGTAAAAACATACTCAAAATGAAAGTAAAGAAAACTGTAGAAGCAGAAAGATGGACTGAACTGTCACACTCATGGCATTTAGTGGCTGAGTGTGGTCCTTAGTAGCTACCATCAAAACCTGGGTTAGATGAGTGCTTGGCTAGTCCCCTACTGGAGGCAGTATAAGAGACTCATGAGCTTCAAGTCCCTTGGATTCTACTGCAGAAGAGATTTGATGTAGAGATTTGTGGACTGTAAGAAATGCCTTTTAGTTACACTGTGTATACATGTGTGTATTTCTGCACATGTGTATATACATATGTGTATACACATATGTATAAATGCACACACGTGTATAAATGCATACATATATAATTGCATACATGTGCATAACTGTGTTTAAATATATATGTAGAAAAGTATATATGTGAATTGATGTATTTTTATAAATGTTTCCATGTGTACAAATGTTTTCAGACATATAAATGTATATACATATGTATAAATGCATAAATATATACTGATATTTTATTTACTTTTTTAATAACTAAAGCTTGCCTAAGGAACAGAATGGCAAAGCTAAGCTACTAGAGATCAGGCAGTGGTGTCACACACCTTTATTCCCAGGATTTAGGAGATAGAGGCAGCTGGATCTCTGTGAGTTCAAGGCCACTCTGTGCTGAACAAGAATAGTGCATATACAAATCCAAGTGATGGTGACCTACACCTTTTATCTCAAACTAGAGAGTCTTACTGCTTTAATCCCAGCACTAGAGGGAATAGAAAACGAGAGGAGAGAGATTTATTCTGCTTAGTCTGCTGCTTAGTGTGCTCAGTCAGCAGTCACCCAGCCTTGGTAGAGGTAAGACTTCTCTAGAGTCCTGGCTGCTTTGCTTTTCTGGTTTTCAGGTTGAACTCCAACATCTGACTCTGGGTTTTATTATTCATGCTAAATTTGGCACCCTAGGTTTGGGGAACAAAATTATAAATAGCCATTTGCTTTTGGCTTTTTAGCCACTAACACAGGCCAAGTCTGTATTGGGCTATCTCTCTCTTTCTCTATTATCTATCTCTTCTCCCCTTCTCTCTCACTTTCTCTCTCTGCCTCTCTGTCTCTTTCTCTCTCCACTTTGTGTTGTAGGCTCTCCCTGAACCCCTTTCTCGGATGCTGCCAAAATAGGTACCTGCAGTAAAATTCACTCAGACTTTTACAATCCTACACAGCAGCAATCAGACTCCCATCTTCATTGACATCATTGGTATAATTGTTAAAACAATTGGGAATTCTTAAAGAAAGGAATTAGTTAAAAGAAAGAGTATTTCCTTACATTAAAAAAAATGGGAAAAACCATCATAATGGAGGGATTTGGGTCATTGTGTGATGATATAATAGATAGGTCAAAGACAGAATAAATGGAGGATATCTAATTTAGATGGGATTTATGTAATGTCAATGACAAACATTGTCAGAAATATCATTTTTATCTTATCACTAAAGTAGATTAATCTGAGTGGTAAGATACTGGCCTTAGAAAATTCTAATAAAAGAGATGACAGAGAATCTCAAACCCACATAGAAGAATTTAATGGAGATCCAATTTCAACACTGCATTGAAAGAACAGAGGGGAACAGCCTATTGTTTTCATATAACCAAACTAATATATGCAGTAACCTTACAGAAATTCCCACATGGCACAGGTTGTGTTACAACTAACTGAATACTGTGCCATTGGTAGATTTAACAAGATTCAAGGAAGCAATAGTCTCACGTGGCATGCATTCACCATTTGTGAAGCAAATGTTAAACTTGTGTTCAGTTTGTAATAGAATTATCCCTAATGACTGGAAAGATTTGGTTAATGGTGTTTTACACACTAATCCACAATTACAATGGAGTACCTGGTTCAAAGAGGAGGCTAAGATTATTGAAAAAATAAAGTAAAGCTAGAGATAGGGGAATCCCCCAAGATTAAATTCTAGGAGAAGGAGAATTCACTTCTATAGAAAGTTAGGCTGTGTATAATGACCACACCCTGGATTTATGCTGCACAGCAGCTTTAAATGCTTGAGACAGAATTAGGGATAAAGGAAAGAAAATTGTGTCTTTTACTAAAGTTATACAGGGCCCAAGAGAAGCCCTTATGGATTTCTTATGGATTAAAGACTAATAGTTATAGATTTCTGTGTTTACCAGACACAGAAAGCAAGTTGTGATGGAAAGTAAGTAAGGCACAAGACTTTGGACTCACCAAGATAGGATAGATATGGAGTATTTTCTCTGAATTTGTCAGACACAATTAGACTAGATATTAATGATGTACTTAATGCCTGTTTATATTGTATGTAGTAATTGACCTTACTTTATATAGATTTTCTTATATTAGTTATAGATTTCTTTTTTATTTTAGACAGAAAGGGGAAATATGTGATATTTTATTTTTGTTTTAATCTTTGCCTAAAGATCAGAAGGACAAAGCTAAACTAGGGGTTAGGTAGTGGTGGTACACACCTTTAATCCCAGGATTTGAGAGAGAGAGGCAGATGGACCTCCTGAGTTCAAGGCCACTCTGGGATACATAAGATCAATGCAGAAACAAATCCAGGTGGTGGTGGCCTACACCTTTTATCCCAGTACTATGAAATCATACGCATTTAATCCCAGCATTAGAGCGAATATAAAATGAGAGGATAGAGAGGCTTAGTCTGACTAGTCTGTTTAGTCTGTGGTGTGGGAGAATTGTCTATATTCTGTCAATCATGTTATAAATAAAAGCTGATTGGCCCATTAGCTCTAGCCTCTCATTGGCTAATTCTCACATCTTCATTAACCCATTTTTCTGATCTATGTTAGCCATGTGTCTCAGTACCTTTTTTCAGTGGGGTAGCTCACATCCTGCTGCTTTGGTGATCTGGGCAGGAGTGGGTAGAATCAGCTTCCTCCTTCCCAGAATTCTCCTGTTCTCATTACATCATTTCTACTTCCTGTCTTGTTTTTCTGCCTATGTTTCCTGCCTGGCCAATCAGCATTTATTTAAAACATGATTGACAGAATACAGACAATTCTCCCGCACCACTTGCCTCTCAAGAGAGAGAGAGAGAGAGAGAGAGAGAGAGAGAGAGAGAGAGAGAGAGAATAACCTATGACAGAAAAATGGGAAAAATGGGATAATCAAGATGTGAGAGTTAGCCAATGAGAGGCTAGCTAATGGGCCAATCACCTTTATAACTAACAGATATCTTTGTGTGATTATTCTCTGGGACTAAACAGCTGGGGGTACTAGGCAGGACAACAACAACAACAAACAGGAAGCCTCATGTTACAAGTCTGTTTATCTGCTTAGTCTGTGGTCACCCAATCTTAGTAGAGGTAAGACTTCTCTAGAGTCCTGAATACTTTTCTTTTCTGGTTTTCTGGTTGAATCACAATATCTGACTCTCAGTTTTTATTATTCATGCTTCACACATGTGTGCAAATGAAAGAATGCAGGGATATAAATAGGTTAAAGTATAGAAATGTATACATATGTATAAATGCACACATGTATAAATACACACATGTGTTTAAACACGTACATATGTGTAAGTGAATGAATGAAGAGCTGTGTTTGGAGACTGAGTGATTAGAACTTCTATGATGTGGAGACATTGGAATGTTGCAGGTCTAGAAGCTTACTTCAAGGTAACAATAGCATCCTGAAGAGTGCACCTTTGCAGGTGAACTAATTTCCCATAAGTAATAAATAAAAGTCTTTCAGAATTTAGTCACTTAGCAGAGCACTGTACTCTGACATTCTAAATGCTAAGATTGAAATCAGACAGCATCTTGGGCTTTTAGGATAACTTTTCCCATTTTGCCTTTCACCTCCTCTCTGTTGCTTCTACTAACTGATTTACAGATTTCTTAAATTTCTAGTGAAAAGTTTACGAAACTGCCTCCACATTGGAATATGGTACCTGGGATCACCTAAATCTGTGTTCACTGGCCATGGTCACACAAATTTGGGTCTAGAATAAATTATTCCTTTTTCTATTTGAGCTGGGGTAGAGATCTTTTTACAATGGTACAAAAACAATATGCAGCAACAAACAATTGATTCAGGTGTTTATATTTGTATATTTATTTATTTATAAATGTGTGCATTTTCTTCATAACACTAATTAAAAAAAAACAATGACTTTGAGAGGGAATGGGGCTGGGGAAACAGGACAGAGTTGGAGATGGAAAAAGAATAAGGGAATAAAAGAATTTTCATTTAAATGTGAAGGTGTTAGGAAGGAGAATGATCAAAATATATTGTCTATAAAATTTAAGTTAAAAATAAAAAAATAAAAATTTCAACAAACAAAATTTTAAACATTGATTAACACAACCCATTGAAATCAAGGAAATACTACAGGGAGCGTGTACTGTATTTATTCTACCACAAGATATGAGTGATAGAAAGAACAGAACATTGATTTTAGAGTACAGGCATGCAGAAAAATTATGCACCAGAGGATCAGGCACCAGGTAAGCTAGTCTAGGAAGGCATAAGAAAGAGAGTCAAGCCATGGACAACGACAAACCAAGCTTCTTAACAGAGAATTATCGTGGAGTTTAAATGAAACCTCTGAGCCTGAGGCTAGGAGGTGGGTAAAGGTACAAAAATGTGAATCTGTTGGTCATTGCTCCGAAGCTCACAACAGTGAGTTTCCTGTGGTCTGTTTTAGAGCCACACAGCAGCCACCTTGGCTGGTGATTAGCTACCAACTGGTTTTCAAGTGTCAGGGCCTGTAGTATTCTCATGCTATGGTGGCTTCCCAGTCTCAAGCCACTATGGAGACACCCTCCAACTGAAATCAACCAGGGCAGTATGTTCTGGGTTTACCTCAGAGAGTGAGAGAATCCATCCAGCATTCAGAATTCACACCTCTAAAAGGCTACAGAGCTCTGATGTTCAAAGTGAGAAAATGGGTCCTATTAACACAGGCCAGTAGACATCACAACTTCATCCAGTTAAGACTCATGAACAGCTTCAACCAAAGAAAATATAAGAATCCACACTGTCAGTTGGCCTCCCTCCATATATACAGCTGGAATCTTCAATGACTGAGAACACACAGAATCCTTTCTGTTATACTTCATCTTCTTTTCTGTATTTTAAAATTTGATTCAAATTTTCTTCACTATATTTAGCAGAGTAGGTATGTTTTTGTTATTTGAGACTATCTTACATGCATAGAGTATGTTTTTATCAAATATGCACCAGCTCTCACCATCCATGGATGCTAGCAGGTATGAATAAAATTTCCATGTCATCCCCAACTTGATTTCTTCATGTCTATGACTTTACTATGTGATGTTCTCATCAAACAGGTCCTATCATCAAATTTGGTAGAGTAACCAAGGTGAATGGAAATAGCTTGTGGTGTCTGAGTGTACATGAACTACATTCACAAATGATTTAAAACAGGTAACCCATACCTAACACTGGGCTTTGTATTTGATGGTCAATAGTATCTGGAAGAGGCATTATCCCCCTATAAAATAACTCCATTTAAATGATTTTTAGGTGTATATATTTTAGAAAATATACTACAGTAGTATATTTCCATTAGGTTTTCTGCAAGCTCTTAATGTTAGTTATTCATTCACACACTCTCTCCACTGTGATCTCCCATCACGCCTCACTTAACACTTCCTGCTCCAGTATTCTCATTTTCTGCTTTGTATCACATGTATTCTATTTCACAGAGAGTGAAATCTCCACTCCTTTGCACCTTTCTCTTTTACTAAATTGTATGTATAATCAAGTTAAGTATAGATATGTGAAAATTCAAACCTGGCATCTGCAAATAAATGCAATTGTCATTGTCTTATTATGTCTGGGTTACCACATTCATAATTGTAATTATAGCTCTAATCACTGCATGTAGATTTCATAATTCTATTCATATTTTCAACTGAATAAATTTAAATTGTGTACAAGTACCACAATTTCAATATCCATTAATTAATTGCTGGACATCTAGGTATATTTAATTTCAAGGCTACTGTGAATAGAGCAACAATGAAAATAGAAGATCAAGAATTTCTATAGTCATATATGCAGTCCTTTTGGTGTATTTCCAGACTACATAGATATACTGGATAATATAGATATCTTTCCATACTTTCAAAAATCTTCCACATAAATTTTCATAGGGCCTACACCAGTTTGTGTTCCCTTTTAGCCCACATAAATGTCAGTATTTGTTGTATTTTATGTTCCTTGGAAAAATGAAAACTCAAAGGAGCTTTCATTTGTATTTCACTGACAGCAAAGTAGATTGAACATCATTTACTCTTTTTTCAGTGATTTGTATTTAATCTATTCTGAACACCTAGTTTAGTTCCTTGTGATTTAAATTGGGTTGTTTGTTCTTATTAATATTTAAGTAAATGTCAGTTGACAAGACATTGGGACCTCTAGTTCCTGTTATTCCAACTTCTCTGGTTTTGGATTAAGTGAGAACATTTGAGATGTAATCTTGAAGCCATTCAATATTGATGTGTGAGTGGATTATTGGGTGTTTGTAGCCTGCACATGAGTGCATAGGCAGTTTCTCTTGCCCTATTGGGCAACCATTACATAAAAAGGCATGCTGATTTTTTGTAACTTGGGATATTTTTCCTGAGAGATTTCATAATGCACTTGGAAACACCAAGAGACTTATGCTTCTCTCTCCAGTCCTTGCTCTCCCTCCCAATGTATTTTCTGCTTGCTCATGGAGTTTGCTCTGCCTATTCCTTATGTGCCTTCTCTAATATCTTTTATGCCTCAGAGATTGAATTAATCTGAGTTGTTTTATTGTAAATGGATTGACTTCAGGATATCTCGGTGACCAAAGATGACACACTGGATTTCCAAACACCCATTGAGTAGAACAATCTCTGCCACTTCACACACACACAGTCTCTTACTTCTAAATCCTCTCTTCCCTCCGGAAAAAAAACTCTTTTATCTGTGTTTTCTTTGCTCCCTGCACTTGTCTTTATGTTGGAAACTTCTTTGATCTTTGCTTGCTCCAATCCCTCCCTCTGATTACTGGACATAGTTTTACAGAGATTCTAATATCTTTGGGTTATATATAATACTAAAAATTGTTTTATTCTATTGTACTTTATAAAAATGCGGTTATGGGATTTGATTTTAGCCCTTCCTTTTCTAGATCTGAGCATGCTATTTGAAAGTTTCTTTCAAATATGTCCGTTATCAGATTGGCCTTCAGAATCTATGACAGGAAGAAGAGCAAATGAGAATATCACAGGAAAACTCATTGTGTCATTTAAAATATATAAAAAGAAATATTTTTCTGATAAGGATTTTGGCTGCTAATCAACTTCTCTCCCTTATATCCTTAAAGCTTCTACTAAAGTCTAAAATTTATCTTAAGATTTTAAAGAGAATTTGGTAAACTTTATGTATCCGAGGATTTGTAATTCATTGGTTATGATTTAAAAATATGTGAAATAATTAACAAAAAGTCAGTTAAAATTTGTAACAAAAGAACTGATTGTTAAAAAATCTACTTAAATGAAACTTGGATTCAAATCTTGTTTAGGAAGACTCATCAGACACAGCCATCTCTATATGTGTCTTGGATTCAAATCCTGTTTTTATAAAATCAAACTTACTAACAGCAAATATTTGATGAATGTTGTTAAGTTTCTAAGTTTTTAAGAATCTATTTAGGACAACAGGAACTGTTTTAGAGAAGTATTTGTGAACAGTTATGTCACTGGTATGTGTTCAACACTAGGCATCTAGATGATCTAGATAAGAAGGTATATGTGTATAATGAATAGTTACATTTAATAAATAAGGCTTATAAATTCCTAAATTATATCCAGCTAGAATAAACTGACTTGAAGGTGTACATATACCCTCTATGTCCTTGATAATTTATTAATCTTTAGCTATTTGAATAGACTAAGTCATATAAGAAACTGATATTCTGTAAATATTCACAATGAATGAATCACAAAACTAATGTTCCCAGTCTCACTGTGGACTATATTTGTGGTTTAACATCTTAGTTTGATGCTAAAAGATCTTCACTTAAATCTTTAATGCAAAATTTTAAAACTCAAATTTAACAGATATAAAACTGTAAAATTTTAATCATAGAAAAGCTACCAATTGTTGGCATAAAACAGACACGTGGATATATGGAATTGAACTGAAGACCCTGACATTTATCCAAACACCTATGAACCTTGGCTTTTGAGAAAGAAGCCAAAATTGTACAATGGAAAAAAGAAAGCATCTTCAATGAATGGTGTTGGCATGTAGAAGAATGAAAATAGACCCATACTTATCACCATGCACAAAATTCAAGTCAAATTTGGTCAAGGATCTCGATACAAATCCAGTTACACTGGACATCATAGAAGAAAGTGGGAAGTAGCTTTGAATACACTGGCACAGGAGACCTCTTTCTAAATATGATACAATAACTCAGACACTGATAACAATAATTAATAAATGGCACCTCCTGAAAGTGAGAAGCTTCTGTAAGGCAAAGAACACATTTAATAATACAAAATAGCAGCCTACCTACTGGGAAATGTTCGTGGACAATCATACCTCTGACAAAGAAATGCAAGAAATTATACATCAAAATACCAAATAATCCAATTAAAATGGAGTATAGATCTAAACAGGTAAATATCAACAAAAAAATTTCAAATGGCCAAGAGACATTAAGAATTGCTTAACACCATTTGTAATCAGAGAAATGCAAATCAAAATGATTCTGAGATATTATGTTATGTCTGTCATAATGACTAAGAACAAAAATACTGATGACAGCTTATATTGGAGAGTAGGTGGAGTAAGGGGAACACTTATCTACTGCTGGTGGGAGTGCAAACTTGCACATCACTTTGGAAATCAGTATGGTGCTTTCTCAGTTTGGAAATCAGTCTATCTCAAGATCCAATACCACCATTCTAAGGCATATACCCAAAGGTTGTTCATTCATTCCATAAGGACATTTACTCAATTATGTTCATAGTCATTAGTCATAATAGCTGGAACCTATAAACAACCTAGATGCCTCTCAACTGAAAAATAGATGAACATGTGGTCCATTTACGGAATAGAGAATTATTCAGTTGTAAAAGCAATGGCATCATGAAATTTGCAGGCAAATGGATGGAACTAAAAAAGAATTATCATGAGTGAGGTAATCCAGAACCAGGAAGACAAACACAGTATGCACTCACTCAAAAGTGAATATTGGTTGTAAAGCAAAGGATAACCACACTATAATTACAGTCTCAGAAAGGCTAGGTAACAAGAAGGACCCTAAAAGAGATGCACACATCACCCTAGGAACAAGAAATAGATGAGTTCTCCTGGATGCACTAGGGATAGAGGGATAGAGGAGAGGATATGAACATGAGATCTGGGATGGTTGATTTGGGGGGGAACAGATTGGTAACTACCCTCATTGTTACCATGAGGCTTTCATCCAGTAGCTAATGGAAGCAGATGAAGAAATCCACAGTCAAACACTGGGACCAACTTGGCAAGTCCAGTCGAAAAGAGAAAGGAGCTATTATAAGATCATGGGGGGAACAAGATCATGATGGGGAAACATGAAGACACAGCTGATCTCAGCTCCTAAAATCTAACACACTATGGACCGACAGCCAAGGAGTCTGCTAGGGACCAAACTGGGCCCCCTGCCTAGTGACAGTGTGGTTTGGTCTGTTTGTGGATCCCCAGGCAATGGGACTAGGATCTGCTTTTGGTTCATGAGGGATCTTTCGAAGACGATTTCCTATGATGGCATTCCTTCCTCAGCTTTGAGGCATGGGGCATTGCTTGATCCTGCCTCAACTTGATGTGCCAGGTTTTGTAAACTCCATATGGGAGGACTTTCCTTTTACGAGGAGTGAATGGGGGGTGGAGTAGGGAGAGAGATGGGGTGGTATGGGAGTAGGGGAGGGAGGGGGATCTATGTTTGGTATGGAAAATGAATAGAAAATTATAATAAAAATAAAATAAAGGCTACCAAGCTGTAATCATCTATAGAAAATAATTAAGACATACAAGTTAATTATAGGTCACTTTATAAATAATCAAATTCTTTAATGGGCTCAGAGAAATGCTTTTCATCTTGATGAGTACAAATTAAATGAGGGACAGACTTTAGCCTTCTGGATATGCTATCAAGGACAAGCCTGAAGCAAATAACTAAAAATAAGTAAAGTTTGTCTCAAATAAGGTATTATTAATAAATTATATGATATCCCTCAATACCCTCAGAGAGATCTGCTGAAAATGGAATTTAAGTTACTTAATGAAAAAGGCATTCTTTGATAGACAAAAATACTAGCTTCTAGAAACAGCAACTGATGTTCATCCACAAATACAATGACATAAACAGACTCTACTTGGATCTTCCCTCAGTTGTAAAAATATAGACCACTGGGCTAATACCTGGCACATGCTTCCCCCACCAACAGGTTTTTGCCAGAGTGTAAGAACTGTTGAATTGAATGCCCTATTCTGCCTCGCCAAGGTAGGTTAGTTTTTCCAACTCCCTCCTCTATAGTAATTCCCATAGGTCTGGTGGTTGAAGGCTGATGCTTCCCTGTTTGTTTGCCAGAGCCTAAATAGTATCTTGTGTAGTATTCAAAGACTGACAGTCTCTGCTCCTCACAAAGTCACTGAGAACACTATGGGGGAACCGATGCTGATTAGCCGGGTATCTGGTAAAGTCTCTGTGATTTTAATGGTTACCGAAGCCATTGAAATTAAATTTCCTGTTCAGATTTATCCTTCTCAGATCTCTGATGATGTTGCTAAAAAGCTGTAGTTTTATAAGTGTATCAACAGATAGATCTACTCAGTTCCTCCAAACAAGTTTATAGCTGTATGGTCAGTCTATATCATATTTGAAAATTAGATCTTGTTTTTTTCTAAGCTAATAGGTCGTCTTCTCAAGAAGGCAGACCCACTGATAGGGTTTCCTTGCTGACATGCATCACACTGAGAAAGATAATCTCACAAAATTAGGTTTAAATGAAAACTAAACTGAAGTTACCATGCCATTACTAGCCACAGCTTTTAATATTCTTTATCAAAAGAAATGAATATTCTTTATAATATTTAAAAGAATTTCTTTTCATTGTTTTTATTAATCAACCATATATATATATATATATATATATATATATATATATATATATATATATCCTGGTAAAAGATAAGATGGAGAAAAATGGTTTAACATTGATGTTATTTTGAGGGTGTAAGGAAGTGATTTCAGGTATGTAAATGCAACTTACCAATGTCTGAGGAAGTGATTTAAGTCTTGAGAAAATGAGATCTCAATATTTCAAAGGAAAAATATCATATTAATGAATCAACATATGATAAGATATTTTCCAAGCTTGGCAAAGCACTGCCTAGTATTATAATAATCAAAGGGCAACATTTTAAATATAATTACATTGTTTTCTGAATATAGACTTAAAAGTGCTTCTGATTGTGTTGGAAACATCTCTGATATACATATCTAAGTTCTGGACAGAAGAAACAGGGAAAGAGTGCTCATGTTTGTATCCTCCTTTGGGTTCCAGGCTTTTTCTATGATTCTCTACAACAGTTTTCTGTACCGGCTTACAGACACTGCTCAACTACTTTTTCTACAATGAGGTGCTCAACTACTTTTTCTACAATGAGGATTTCAGTGCAGATTAGAGGAAGTGGTCATGCTAATATATCTAAAACTTTTATCTCTATCTGTAAACTTAAAAGTATTCAAAATATTCATGTAAGATTCAGAGAGTGGAGACTTTTGTCCACCTCTGACAGATGAAACAGACTCCAGATAAGTGTTGTTGTCAGTTAGTAGTGGAAGCATTCCTGCCTCCTGTCTGTCCCTGAGGATGCGCTCTCTCTATTCTCTGTTCTTGGGACTCCTTCTACCTCCTGCCTTAGTAGGTTACAGAAATTTCTGTCCCATGAATATATTCCTAAGAGTACCTCAAGTGCCAAATAGATCAGTCATTTCCAGAGTTTTATTTTCATTTACTCTATAACATCACAACTACTTACAGGCCTAAGAAGGGTATTTCCTGCTCACAGAGAAGAACATGGCCTGAATATTCAAGAAATTACATCTCAGTAGAGGAGCCTCCTATTCCAGAATCGATGTTCAAAAGAACACAGGTAACAATTATAGCAACAATAGAGAAAAACAACAGGAAATATGAAAATGCAAGCCAAATAACTCCTCCACAATATCATAAATAAAAAACAAAGTCAAATG
Source organism: Chionomys nivalis (assembly GCF_950005125.1). NCBI lineage: Eukaryota > Metazoa > Chordata > Mammalia > Rodentia > Cricetidae > Chionomys > Chionomys nivalis. Next base: position 80,724,946 of record NC_080088.1, on the reverse strand, counting down.
TATTCAGAGAGATGAAATACTAGACAAGTAATCCTACAAGTAAAAAGATAAATGACATAGAAAAACCTAGAAACAACCAAGTGAATTCAACTGGGCATTGAGGCAAAATGCAACGCTGTATAGGAGGACAAAGTGAGGGAGAGTAAATGAGCAATATATGTATATATGTCCATATCTATATATGTCAGTACCAAGAAGACAAGGTCAAAAATAATACACATCCTAACAAGAAATTAAGATTATTGGGGAAGGGAAGTAGAAATAGAAATGTTTGAAATGAAAAACACAAAACCTCCAATTAAAACACAGTAGAAAGTGACTTCAGTAGAACTGCATAAGCAGAAGATAGAGTATTAGGAATGAAGAATGTGATTTTTCAGAGCACTGCATTGAAATATTAATGAGAAATAAATGAGTAATAAACCTGACTACAGCATCCAAACTCTGATATCCTTTAAAGAGACCAATTAGGGATAGGAACATATGGGATAGGTGTTATTAACATATCTAGTAAAGACATGGGGATTTAACAGAAACTCTCCATGTCTGTAGAAAAAAGCAGACATTCAAACATAAGATATTTAGAACCTCAAAAATATGTAAATGACGCTTGACCAAAAGATGTATAAGGAAAATTTGGTACATTTACATGATGGAGTACTACACAGCAGAAAAAAATGACATCTTGAATTTTTCAGGCAAATGGATGGATCTAGAAAACTTCATTTTTAGTGAGGTAACCCAACCCAGACACACAATTATCACATGTACTCACTCATAAGTGGTTCTTAAACATAAACAAATTAAACCAGCCCACAAATCACAATCTCATAGAACCTAGACAACAATGAGAACCCTAAGAGAGACATACATAGTTCTAAACTACATGGATAGTAGAAAAAGACAAGATCTCCTGAGTAAATTGGGAGCATGGGGACCTTTGGGAGAGGAATGAAGTGGGGGAGAGGCAGGAAGGGGAGAGGAGAAAAATGCAGAGCTCAATAAAAATCAATAAAAAAGAAAAAAAATAAAAGAATAAAGTTTGAAACTGAATTTTACATTTCTGTGTATACAGTTCATCATTCTTAAAGGAATTACATGTGCACAGATGAGCATGCACTATCATGTAACCAAAATAACATCAGCACACAGTCACACAAGTACTTACAAAATCCATTCAAATAATATTCCCGGTTTGCTATCAAAATTTATCCATGTAGGTTCTTCAGGTTGATGTAATGTGGTATAAATTGGGATAAATGCACCTAGGATTATGTCAGCCTTCATGTAGGTGCTGGGCTTCCAGTATTCAGAACAGTTCAGGTGAGACATTTCCCCTAATGTAAACAAAGATTGCAGGAGTAGGTAGAAATGAAGCAAAGGAATGACCATGTCAAGGTCTGCACTATACAGGGACAATGCCCGGTATCTAGTCTGAACCAAGATTATTGGCTTAGGGCATGGAACAGGCTCAGACCTCACCAGTGTTACAGAAGACTCTGTTTGCTACATCTGGTTCCTGATGTTGTATCAGCCTCTCAGGCCATACATAGTCTGTGGTTCTGATGCCAGACAAGGGCATAGACAGAGGCAAAGTTCAGACAACTCAGGGTAAGACAGAGTGCTCAGAATCTCTTCTAACTGAAACCAGAGTTGGTCTGAATACATTGGCTTTGCATGCTTCTATTTCCATCTCATGCATATGCTCTGGGGATCTCATAGCCCTAGGACTCTGCACCTGCATCCTCTATGCTCATGAAAAACATATTGATTTCTTTCCTTATTCCCCCACCTCTATGATCTCATAATCATCCACTGTTGACTTTGGAGAGCACCATACATTGAGTCTGAAATGTAGGTCATTAAAATTCAGCTTATATATTTTGGATTGCTGCTTTGGATGACACAGCAAAAGCATGAAAAAGCCATAGCTGATGTCACAAAGCATGACTTTCAATATTCCATACAATTGCTTCACAAGAGGAATAAGTGATGATATCAGTTTTTAGCGTCTGCCATTCAGAAACAAAGTAACCTTACATCTGTCTTGACCACCTCATCTGCTCTCTCATCCTTGTAGCAATAATTGTGAAGATGTAAAAAGGAGTAAGGGTATTCCAGACAAGTACAAAGATAATTTCTCACCTCATCCATTCACAGTATTAAGGTTCCCAAGTAGCAAACTCATAGTCTGTATTCTGCTGTTAGTGCACTCTGGTACAGTCTCTCTCCCAAAAAAAAAATTATAAAAAATTACAAATAAATAGAATAATAATTCATCTCTACATTTCTTTCTCCTTCCTCTAGTGCTACTTATCAGAAATATCATTGATATATTTTGTGTATTGTTATATATTACTGATAATTATAATATAGTATAAAATAAATCAAATTTTGGCATATGTATATATGTTAAATATATATAAACAATATATTAAAAGGGCATGGATTTTCTAAAGAACAAAGAGAGTACATTGAAATATTTGGAGGGAGGAAAGTGCAGAAATAATCATATAGTTATATCTAAACTAATAAAAGATAAATAAATGGATTCTTATGTAGAACTTTACAAAATTTTTATTATTGGACTTACAAAGTACTTTTGAATTGAACAATATACACTACCATTATTAGTTGTTCTGTACACAGCTTGAAGATTTTCTTAAATTATCTCTGTTTTGTCATTAAAATTTGTTGTTTGACAAGTCATTCCAGAATACTCTAATGTCCAGACTATCACAGTCACCATTCAAATTTATTTCAGGGGATTGACAGCTTAGGATCCAATTATGACTCAGATCAGACAGCATTTTGATTTCTATTCCTGGCTCATGTCACTGAATATAATTTCTGCATTGGTGTACATATTCAAAATAAGATTATCTTTCTGGAAATGTTGAATGACATTCATATGAAGGCAGAAACCACAGGGCTGGAGCTGCCGACTTCTACTGCTTATTGGACAAGAACATGAAAGCCTCATTCATTTATATCTTCACAAACTTTATGTTTTAAATGGTACCTTCACTACCTAAGCATGGATGTACTGGAACTTGCTATGCAGAAGAGGTTGGACTCATACTCTTGAGTTTCACCAGCCCCTGCCTTCCAAGTGCTAGGATTAAATGCATACACCAGCACACCTAGTTCTAAGATTTACTTTAATTCCTTTCCTCAAGTTTAAAACTTAGCTGGGTGGGACCTTGCCCTGAGGTCCACCACTCTTTTCCATTATTAAATGTTTATCTTCTTGTTCAGTATGCTCTATTTCAGTAGAAATCCTCATTAGTTTCACCACTGATAACAAGAGTATAAGGTCTATACTCTTTATAGATTCCATCTGCCAATGGAATTAATCCAAATTATTTCAAATAATTTTTTTTAATTTTTTTTTTATTGAAAAAAAAATTTCCCGCTTCCTCCCCGCCTCCCATTCCCCTCCCCCTCCTCCCACCCCTCCCCCCCTCCCCCCACTCCTCTTCTCCTCCCTCTGCAGTCCCAAGAGCAGTCAGGGTTCCCTGCCCTGTGGAAAGTCCAAGGTCCTCCCCCCTCCATCCAGGTCTAGGAAGGTGAACATCCAAACTGTCTAGGCTCCCACAAAGCCAGAACATGAAGTAGCATCAAAACCCCGTGCCATTCTCCTTGGCCTCTCGTCAGCTCTCATTGTCTGCCATGTTCAGAGAGTCCGGTTTTATCCCATGCTTTTTCAGTCACAGTCCAGCTGGCCTTGGTGAGCTCCCAATAGATCGGCCCCACTGTCTCAGTGGGTGGGTGCACCCCTCATGGTCCTGACTTCCTTGTTCATGTTCTCCCTCCTTCTGCTCCTCATTAGGACCTTGGGAGCTCAGTCCGGTGCTCCAGTGTGGGTCTTCAAATTATTTTTATTATTGAAAATTTCCACCTCCTCACCTTCTCCCATTTCACTCCCATTCCCCCCACTCCCCTTTCCGCTCCCTCTCTAGTCCAAAGAGCAGTCAGAATTTCCTGTCCTGTGGGAAGTCCAAGGTCCTCCCTGCTCCATCCAGGTCTAGGAAGGTGAGCAAGCAAACAGACTAGGCTCCCACAAAGTCAGTCCATGCAGTAAAATCAAAACCCAGTGCCATTGTCCTTGGCTTCTCAGTCAGCCCTCATTGTCAACCATATTCAGAGAGTCCACATTGATCACAAACTCATGGAAGCTGAACAGTCAACTACTGAACCACCCCTGGGTCAGGGAAGAAATAAAGAAAGAAATTAAAGTCTTCTTTGAATTCAATGAAAATAAAGACACAACATACCCAAACCTATGGGACACCATAAAAGCAGTGCTAAGAGGAAGGTCCATAGCTCTAAGTGCCCACATTAAAAAAAAACAGAAAACACACATTGGAGGCTTAACAGCACAGCTGAAAGCTTAGTGAAAAAAAAAGACTCACCCAGGAGGAGTAGAAGACTGGAAATAATCAAACTGAGGGCTGAAATCAACAAAATAGAAACACAAAAAACAATCCAAAGAATCAATGGAAGAAAGAGCTGGTTCTTGGAGAAAGTCAACAAGATTGACAAACATTTATTCAAACTAATCAAATGGCAGAGAGAGAACATGCAAATTAACAAGATCAGAAATTAAAAGGGAGACATAACAGACACTGAGGAAATTCAGAGAATCATTAGCTCTTACTAAAAAAGCTTATATGCCCCAAAGTTGGAAAATGTAAAAGAAATGGACTTGTTTTTAGATAAGTACCATTTACCAAAATTAATTCAAGCCCAGGTGAAAAATTCACATAGACCTATAAGTCGTGAGGAAATAGAAGAGGTCATAAAAAACCTCCCAACCAGAAAAGAAGCCCAGGCTCAGATGGTTTTATAATGCAGAATTTTATCAGAACTTCCAAGAAGAGCTGATACCTATACTCCTTAATGTGTTTCACATAATAGATTCAGAAGAGTTATTGCCAAACTCTTTTTACGAAGCTACAGTCACCCTGATTCCAAAACCACAGAAAGACCCAACCAAGAAAGAGAATTACAGACAATCTCACTTATGAACATCTATGCAAAAATTGTCAATAAAATTCTGGCAAACAGAATCCAAGAACACTTTTAAAAAATTATCCATTACGAACAAGTAGGCATCATCCCAGAAATGCAGGGCTGGTTCAACATATGAAAGTCTATCAATGTAATCCATCATATAAATAAACTAAGAGAAAAAAATCATATGATCATTTCATTAGATCTGCAAAAAACATTTGACAAAATTCAACATCCCTTTATGATAAAGGTTTTGGAGAGGTTAGGGATACAAGGATCATACATAAATATAATAAAAGAAATATACCTCAAGCCAACAGCTAGTATCAAATTAAATGGAGAGAAACTCAAAGCCATTCCACTAAAATCAGGAACAAGACAAGGCTGTTCACTCTCACTATATCTCTTCAACATAGTTCTTTTTATATATTTTTTATTGAAAAAATTTCCACCTCCTCCCCACCTCCCATTTCCGTCCCTCTCCCCCACTCCTCTCCCCCTCCCCCCACTTCTCTCACCCTCCCTCTCCAGTCCAAAGAGCAGTCAGGGTTCCATGCCCTGTGGGAAATCCAAGGTCCTCCCCTCTCCATCCAGGTCTAAGAAGGTGAACATCCAAACAGGCTAGGCTCTCACAAAGCCAGTACATGCAGTAGGATCAAAACCCAGTGCCATTGTCCTTGGCTTCTCATCAGCCCTCATTGTTCGTCATGTTCAGAATGTCTGTTTTTATCCCATGCTTTTTCAGTCCCAGTCCAGCTGGCCTTGATGAGCTCCCAATAGATCAGACCCACTGTTTCAGTGGGTGGGTGCATCAATCGCGGTCCTGACTTCCTTGCTCATGTTCTCCTTCCTTCTGCTCCTCATTTGGACCTTGGGAGATCAGTCCAGTGCTCCAATGTGGGTCTTTATCTCTATCTCAATCCATCGCCAGATGAAGGTTCTATGGTGATATGCAAGACATTCATCAGTATGGCTATAGGATAGGGCCATTTCAGGTTCCCTCTCCTCAGCTGCCCAAGGTACCAGCTGGGGATATCTCCCTGGACGACTGGGAGCCCCTCTAGAGTCAAGTCTCTTGCCAACCCTAAAATGGCTCCCTTAAGTAAAAAATATATTTCCTTGCTCCCATATCCACCCTTCCATTATCCCAAACATCCCATTCACCCAAGCTCTCCCCATCCTCCTCTTCTCACTTTTCTCTCCCCATCTCCCCTTTCCCCCATCCCACCCCACCCCCAAGTTCCCAATTTTTGTCCGGCCATCTTGTCTACTTCCAATATTCAGGAGGATAACTATGTTTTTCTTTGAGTTCACCTTCTTATTTAGCTTCTCTAGAATCACAAATTATAGGCTGAATGTCCTTTATTTATGGCTAGAAACCTATTATGAGTGAGTACATCCCATGTTCATTTTTGGGGGTCTGGGTTACCTCACTCAGGATAGTGTTTTCTATTTCCATCCATTTGCATGCAAAATTCAAGAAGTAGTTGTTTTTTACCGCTGAGTAGTACTCTAATATGTATATATTCCACACTTTCTTCATCCTTTCCTCCATTGAAGGCATCTAGGTTGTTTCCAGGTTCTGGCTATTACAAAAAATGCAGCTATGAACATAGTTGAACAAATACTTTTGTAGTATGATAGGGCATCTCTTGGGTATATTCCCAAGAGTGGTATTGCAAAGCTTTAACTCAAAAATTTCATATGATATAATTATTTGAACATATTTTGTATACATACTGAATTTAAAATCTACAATAACCTACATTTATAGCAAATAACTCACCTAAACTACTACACAGGACAAAATATAGAAATAACCCAAACCAAAGTTTGGTTACATGGTTCCTTACTGATCAGGAGTGAACAAAAGAGAAAAGCATTAAAATGGGGAAATAATTTTAATTTTCATATAAACCTGTAAACATAAACCTGATAATTTAGATTCAAAGCAGTGACAGACTACCATAGTTATCTATAATAAAAAGAGAGTAAATCATTGCAAAACACTTACAGTCATTCATTTTTTTTCAAATAAAAGCCAGAATACATGCTTGATTCAAATGAAAATGAGTTACTATTTTCGAATATTTCTTTTAAATATTTTGTTTTATTTATTTCTTTGTATTATTGTATAATAAATATTTAGATTATGAAGACATCTAATTATGGATACATTTGAACATTTTTAGAAATAAAAATATATAGCTATAGAATATGCTGTGTGTTAGATTATAAAGGTAAACTACTGACATTTGCTTATCTGTGCTTTTTATGACTGTTATGATTGAGTCTTTAAATGTATAGTATTTACAGTGTCAACTTACCTTTATTTTGTTCTTACTTGCTCATTTTTTCAAGACATATATGCCTAATGAACTGATGATATTCATCATTGAGGATTCCATTGTGTCAGAACAATATTGTAGTTTGCTGATGCATAATTCCTCCAGAGTAAATGCAAATGTTTGGCATGGCTTCCTTCTGCATAATAATGATGCTTCTGTAATCACATTACAGTTTTCATGCTTTATTCATTGGACAACTGCTATCATAACAATAATGATGTGACTATGCTAACTATAACTTACATGTATCTGCCACATTCAAGATTCTCAGGTGAGTTTTTTTTTCCAGGAGAATATGCCATTTGTAATTCTACTATCTCAAAACTGAAAGAGTTATGCTCACAAGACATTTCATGTGATTGAATATGCACTTTCATAAGCCAGTAAACCAAGAGAGCCCTCAGAAGGAATGTCAGTAGAAATAAACTCCTTAGGTAAGACTATGAGAAAAAGAGAAGGAAAGATGTGCAACATAAATACATAAACTTTGTAGAAGAAATTGATCATAGCTGCTGAGCAGAGACATACTTACTGTAGAACCATCCATCACTTCTGAACTTCTGTCTCAGGGGAAGTGATGTGTCTTTGTAGCTCCTGGGTTCTCTCTTGAGGATATTCTTTAAAGGTATCACTAAACACCATTCACCTGCTACAGCAACTCACTATCTGCAGAACCTCAGAAATCAGGAGAGTATTCACTCCTGGCATGGTTACACAGATTCTCATGAAAACAGAAGAGATTAAAATATTGAGTTTCTCCCTTGCTGAGTTCAAGTGATCTGCTCAGCAGTCAAGTTATCCAGTGAGATCTTGGACTGTACTGGTCTGTTGTACTCACGCAAGGCAAATCAGAAATGGGGAAAGAAAAATGAACTCAAATGGAGACCAAAATCCTATATTGCTAATCATAACATCCACCTTGCTTTTCCTAGCAAGCTTCACAAGCTTGGTCTGTTATTTCCTGTCTTAGTTACATCTTTGTGTGGATCTGGAACCAGTATAATTGTCGCCTTGTAAAAAGAGTTTGGCAAAGTCCCTTCTGTTTCTATTATGTGGAATAATTTTAGGAGTATTGGATTTGCTCTTCTTTGAAATTCTTATAGGATTCTGCATTGAAACCATGTTGCCCTACGCTTTAATTTGTTGGGGGACTGTTGATGACTACTTCTATTTGTTTATGTGTTATAGGTTTACTTAAATTGTTTATCTGTACTTTAATTTTAATGTTATTGATGAAGAAAATCAGTCATTTCCTTTAAAGTTTCCAGTTTTGTGGAGTATAGGTTTCTGAAGTATTATCTGATGATTTTCTGGATTTCTTCTGTGTTTGTTGCTATGCTAATTTTGAGTTTCTCTCCATTTAATTTGCATATTCTCTCTCCACCTCTTGATTACTTTGGATAAGGGTTTGTTTATTTTGGTGACTGTCTCATTGATTCTATGTATTGTTTCCTTTGTTTCTACTTTACTGAATTTAGCCATAAATTTGATTATTTCCTAACATTTACTCCTCCTTGGTGAGATTGCTTCTTTTTGTTCTAGAGCTTTCAGATGTCTTGTTTGAGCACCAGATTTCTCAGATTCTCTATGTAGTTACTTAGTGCTAGAAAACTTCCTCTTAGCACTGCTTTCAAAGTTCCCCCTGGAGTTTGAGTATGTTATGTATTCATTTCCATAAAATTCCAGGAAGTCTTTAATTTCTTTATTTTTTTCTTGACTCAGGGGTGATTCAGTTGAGCATTGTTCAATTTCCATGAGATTGCAGACTTTCTTCAATTAGTGTTGTTGCTAAAGTCTAACTTTAAGCCATGGTGATCTGATATTATATAGGGGTTTATTCCATTTTTTTGTATCTTTTGAGGATTGCTTTTTGACCAAAAATGTGATCAATTTTAGAGAAGGCTCAAGTGAGGTGCTGAGAAGGTATATTCTTTTGTGTTTGTGTGAAATGTTTTGTAGATATCTATTAAATCCATTTGAATAATGATATCTGTTCTTTCTCTTATTTCTCTGTTAATTTTCTTTCTGGCAGAAATGTTCATTGGTGAGAGTGGCGTGTTGAAGTCTCCTAATATAAATGTGTGAGATTTGATTATGATTTAAGTTTTAGTAATGTTTCTTTTATATATGTGGGTTCTTTTGTATTTGGGACATAGATGATCAAGATTGAGACTTCATCTTGATGGATTTTTGTCAATATGAGTTTTAAGTGTACTTCTCCATTTTTTATTGATTTCAGCTTTGATTTTTTAATTAGATATTAGCATAGATATACCTGTTTGTTTCTTGGGTCCATTTTATTGAAAAATCTTTCCCAGCCCTTTCTCTGTGGTATTGTCTGTCCTTGAGGTTGAGGTATGTTCCTTTATGCAACAGAATGATGGATCCTGTTTTCATATTTATCCTATTGACCTCTGTATTTTATAGGTTAGTTGATTTCATTGATATTAAGAGATATTAAAGACCAGTGGTTGTTTATTTCTCCTATTGTTTTTGATGGTATTGTTTGTACAGTCCCCTCCTTTGGGGTTTTCTAGTGTGCAGTGTGAAGTTACTTGTTGCCTGTGTTTTTGTGGCTGCAGCCAACTTTCTTGAGTGGGAGTTTTCCTTCTAGTACTTTCTGTAATGCTGGATTTGTAAATAGTGTAATAGTTTAGATAAATGTTGGGTGGTTTAGGGCAGCAGTTGTTGGGAGAACATGGTGGTCCATGAGGTATGGTAGCTTGTCCCACCACCTAGGTCTGTGGAGCAGTGGGTTCCACAAGGAGCTGTGGCGGGTGAGAGACAGGTAGGCATGACATGAAGAGAAAGTTTGGATATATTTTATTCACTGGGTAATGGAAGAAAAAAAGAAGGGTGAGAAAGAGAGAGAGAGGGATAGAAGGAGGAGAAGAGAGGCATCAGCTACATTTCTGAAGAGAGACAGGACAGAGAGAGAGAACCCACTTCTGTTGAAGCTCTAAGTGTTTACTTTTGGAACACTGCTAGGGGATGTTTCATTCTTTCTTCAGAATCTCTTTCTTCAGCATGAGGAGAAATACAATACTACTGAGAAATTACATCATATGAATGGAGAAGGGGAAAGATCATCTGCCTCAAGAACAGGCATTTGAAAGCACAGACAGTAAATTCTTGTAGGACTGGCTACAATGAGGGATTTGGATTAGGGGATACACTCAGAAAAAAACATATTTCTAGCTACGGAAAATTTCCCCACAAAGGACAACATGTGTGGACATAGCTCAGTTGACATGTTGATTGACTAGCCTTAGGAAATGCAGGATTGATTATTAACTATGTCTTACTAGACTTGGTAGCCCCATTAGTCATTCTAGTGTGTCTAAAATGGAAGCAATATGATGTTAATCTTTAGGTCAACTTTACCTACAATGCTAGCTTGAGGACAGTTTAAAATATAGGATAATCACATTTATGGGTTATGAGAAATGTCTATTTTATTTCTTTTTAAGGCATATATATTGGTATATCCAATGCCTAGACAGAACTAACCTTCCATATTAGACTTCACATTCCTAAGTGATTTTTTTTTGTGATACACTAATGTAATTTCATTGTTCTACAAGTTCTTGTTTTCAAAAGGAAAATAATGGCAAATACTTTAAATTTCCTAAAAAGAACAAATAAATAATAATAATAATGTATTTACATGAGTATGTCAGTGGAGAATCTGGCATAAATGAGAAGTCAAAAACCTCCTGTGACCTGGCCTCTGTGGGCATATAGTAGGTTCACAGTCAGGTATAGGCACACATTGGGAGCCTCTGCAGTGACAGGATGAGGTAAAATGATTACAGAAGCAAGGTTGGAAGTAGTGCTGTGTACACATATATCTCTCACTTCTCCATTCAATGTGCATTTTTAAGGTAGCCATGGTCTTTGTCTGACCATCAACAGAGATAAGTACATGTAGGCATGTGCTCAAGGTACACAGATTTGTTCCATGCAATCAGGACAAGAATATTAGTTGAGGAATGGTGTTCTTTTTCCATGAACTAATTGAAAAGAGAGACTAAAGAACTAACTTGTGACAAAAAGAGATAAGGGACTTACAGGATGAGTATATTTCAAGGTTGGCTTTGTGCAAACTTTGAAGAGATCCCTGGCCTTGGTACTGGAAGCTATGAGACAGGCAAATACTTATGAACTGTCAAGGAACCCTCACTCCCAGGATCTGGAGGGTCACAGACACATAACCCTAACACACACACACATGGAATCACACACAAATACCAGATATAATTAGGATTTTCAAAATGCAGGGAAGCAGGATTGTCTCAGAGTTTAAGGAACAACTCATGGAGGAGCAGTAATGAGCTCCAAGACTTTTAGTTATGCATTGAGATGGAACAAGTATTATCAGGCTTCTCCTGTGGCTGTGACAATCCATTAATATCCAAGCATCTGCTGGTGAAATAAACAGCCTAATCATACTAGCATCTCCCACAAGCCAACACCAATCAAGGCTTATTGAAATGCATGTTTTAAAATTACACTTTACTCTCCCTATCTCCAGACTGTGATTCATTCCATAGGCTCTGCTCCTCATTTGTAGGAAGCATACAAACCTCGTTCCCCACCTCACTCCTACCCAGACATGAAATTCTGCCTCTCAGATGTACTCAGGAATATTATTTTAGGAAGAATGAAAAGGTGGATGTGTATCTGCCTGTGACCTGTAAAATACTGGGGATGACGCAATAGGGTCAATACTGTCATTAGAGAAGTTGGCATAAGTACCTTTTGCTCAAGTCATTGTTGGTACAATGGGCATGATTTCACACAGTTCGTTCCTCTCATATATCATCATCTGCACCTGAAAAATCAGCTTGTCATGTTACACTTATCCTTGTATGATGTGGGATTCTCCTCTGTATGCTCTGAATACCATTAGTTAGTAAAGGACTGCTTTGGACCTATAGCAGGATAGACCTGAGCTAGGTGGGGGAAACTAAACTGAATGCTGGAAGAAAGAAGGCAAAGTCAGGGAGAAGGCATGGAGCTACCCCTGGAGTCAGATGTGCTAAAACTTTGCTGGTAGACCACAAACTAATGGTGGTGCACAAATTAATGGAGATGGGTTTAATTTAGATGTGAGACTTAGTTGATAAGAAGCTAGAGATAATGAACTCATGGTGATGCACATATTAATGGAGATGGGTTAAATTTAGATGTAAGCCAATAAGAAGCTAGAGCTAATGGACCAAGAAGTGATTTAAATAATATAGTTTCTGTGTGATTATTTCAGGTCTGAGCTGTTAATTGGCTTGAACAACCAAGCAGCCTCCTTACTACATTTGTATTCTACTAGATTAGGATAAGAATAACTTAAAATTCCCTTAATATTTAGAAGTAAGGATTGACCTGTTTTATGTTTTTTTTCTTTTTTTCATTCTTGAAAGAATCTCACATTATAAAGCCTGCATCCCATGGATATAGAGATGCAGAAGTGCAATATACAGAAAAATTCCATAATATTTTCATTATTGTTATTAAACTTACTTGAAATATTAATATTTACTAGAAAGGCTATGATATTTTGATTACACATGCATATGTTATTTACATAGTGATCAAATATGGATGAATGTCCCAAGCAGCCCTTTAAACCTAAATCACATTTTTCTGATAAGTACATTTTCAGCATTTTTTTCTAAAATATTTTACAAATAAAATATAGAATGTTGAATTACATTCACCCTACTATCTAATAATTGGCAAAGGTACCAGAATATGGTAAGATATCCCTTGCTCATGTATCTGTAGAACTAAAATAGTAATAATGGTCATCTTACCAATAGCAGTATGCAGATTAAACTCTATACCCATCCTAATCCAACAAACTTCTTTACAGACATGAAAAAATAACCCTCAACTTCATATGGATATACAAGAAGCCCAGGTTGTTAAAACTATGCTGTATAATAAAAGAAGTTCCTGATTTCAAGCTCCACTACAGAGCTATGGTAATAGAAAAAGAATGGCATTGGCATAAAAACAATCAGGTACTTCAATGGAGTAAAATCAAAGACTGAAACATGAGTTCACACACCTCCAAACACCTGATTTTTGACAATGAATCCAAAATTTATAATGCAATAAAAACTGCACTATCAACAAATACTGCTGGCAATACAAGAGTTAGCATGTAAAGAATGCAAAGAGATCCACATCTATCAACGTGCAGAAAGTTCAAATTCAAGTAAACTAATGACCACAACATAAATCTAGATAGCCTTGAACACATTGGTACAAGAGACAACTTCCTGAATAGAATCCCAGTAGCACAGACACTGAGATCAACAATTAATAAATGGGACCTCATGAAACTGAAAAGCTTCTGTAAGGCAAAAGGCACTGTCAATAAGACAAAATAGCAGCCTAGAGAATGCAAAGATCTTCACCAACTCCACAGCTGATAGATGGCTGATATCCCTCTATAAATATATAAAGAAATATATAAAGAACTCAAGAAACTACATGCTAAGATATAACCCCAAAGGTTATCCAATTAAAAATAGGGTACAGATCAAATAGAGAATTCTTAACAGAAAAATTTTAAATGGCCAAGATACACTAAAACCACTATTCAACATTCTTAGTCATCGGGGAAATGAAAATCAAAAAACTCTCAGATTCCATCATAACAAGTGAGAATGGATAAGATTAAAACAAGAATGACACCTATGTTGGAGAGAATGTGGAGCAAGGAGAATACCTCTCCAGTGCTGATAGGAGTGGAAATTTTTACAGCCCCTTTGGAAATAAGTATGGCAATTTCTTGGAAAATTTGGAATCAGTCTATCTCAAGACCCAGAAATACTACTCTTGGGCATTTACAAACAGAGATCTCATTCATAAACAAGGTAACTTGCTCCAATGTGTTCATAGGAGTTTTATTTGTTGCTAAAACCTGGCATTTCCCTCAAAATGGAGTGGATAGAGAAAATTTGGAACAATTACAACAAGGGACTTCAATGATTTATGAAGATAGAAGAGAAGCAGATAAAAATTCAGTCATAGAAAGGCCACATGCCTGTGAACATTGGTGTGAAATTGGAGAGAATAAAAGAAAATTTTTAGAAAATGGAAGAAAAAGAGCTGGGTTTCATAATATGTGATGGATGATCTTCAACTTGGAAGAGATCAAGTGAACATTGTGCTATGTAATTTCATGGTATATAAAGTCAAAAATTAGGAGTAAAGGAATTTTACTATCTCCTTTTCAAATAAAAGGAATAAAATTTCATAAATATGACAAATTTGTTTATTCATTTACTATCATGGGAGAAAAGGGAGTACATATTTGAAGGAGTATACATTGTGAAAATTAACTATGGGATTCAATATTGTTTTATTGTACTAGGAGCACAGTTAATTTTCACAAAAGACTCATTGAAATAAATGAATGACCATGGAACCATTGTTTCATAACATGAGCAAATTAAAAATCTTATGTGAGTTCTCACAAGTATAATGATCAGGTTAAAAGATGAGAATATTTTAAGGGAGTTTCTGCTGCCAAGAGAATTGATTTGCTTTTGAATTCCATACACAACAGACAAATACTTTTTTCCTTTGTTTTTACTGAAAATATTAGAAAGTTAATTAACTACCAGCTGATTGGTTGGAATTCTAAGTATCTGGCAGAACATATGTGTTTATTAACACACATCCGGAACAGTAGCCTTGAGAAGTGGGGATATTGAAAGCTGGTAAGTAGAGAGGGTCTAACACTGTAAGGACACCTTCCAAAGATAAACAAGGAAACCACAAGAACATTCACAAAATCAACCAACCTGGATTCTTTCTGGCTCAAAAAGACCAAGCAGAAAACCTAGGGTCCTCCATGGGACTGACCTAGGAACACTGCATATATGTTAGAGTTGTGTAGCTTGGTTTTCCTTGGGGACTCCTATCAGAGGAGACTGAGGTTGCCTCTGACTCTTTTTCTGGCTTTTAGAACCCTACCTCCCATAATTGGTTGTTTTGTCCAGCCTCAACACATAGGGTGATTCTTAGTCTTACTGCAAGATGGAATGCCATGTTTTTCTATATTCATGGGAAACCTGTCCTTTCCCAAACAGAAATGGAAGAGAAGTGAATTAGTGGGAAGACAGGGATATGGGATTAACTGACTGGGAGTAGAGGAAGCAGGGAAACTGGCCCAGATATGTGTGTGTGTAATTATTTTTCACAAAATAATTTATATTGAAAAATTAAAACTTGTTAAAAATGCATAGCACACTGCTAAAGGAAGAATATGAATCTTGGTAATCAGAAAAAGCATCATTTTGTATGAAAAAGAGTCATTGAACATGGCTAAATATAATTGTGTCTTTTCTAGGTATTAATTAAAACTAATAAATACAATGGACAATTTTGTCCTAGAGAGAAGTATATAAAACTTTCAAATAATGAGAATCTCTTTATTTTTTCTTTTTTGTGTTTTTTTTAAAATTTTTCTTTTAAGACCATAATATAATTTTGTGGGGGTTTCTGCAAACACCAGGACTGACAGAATAACTATCCACATGGGGAAAGAAGGAAATCGTAAACAAATGGACTCAGTTGCTTGTGCTGATTCCAACTTCTAGAATTTGACCCTGAGTTTTCTCAAGATACAAGATACATTGAGGTCAGCATTCAGCACATCCTTTCACCAGATGTAGTGTGTCATTCGCTGTCCTACCAGATCCATTATCATGACAGGGAGACTGCTTATTATGATTGCTTGGTGTTAACTTTGGCTTGTATCCAATTAGGTCCAATAACTTAAATTAACTCATATTTTTAATCTACATTCTGCCACACACTGCGTATGCTGCTTTCTCCCTGTCTCCTGGAAGCCCATCTTCCTGCTTCAATTCCTCCTCCTACTTCTGCTCTCTGCCAGGAAGTCCTTCTTATACCTCAAGCCTAGATACTGCTTATTCATTATCCTATTACAGCAATCACAGCATTCCACATTCACACACTATAGACATATTCCATGACAATTATACTCTATGGCATGTTTTTATTGTTACTGTCAACCTTGGAAGAGCTCACATTTATTAGACACTGCCATTAGAAAATAGATAATCAGAACAAAAAAATTGCAATAAAAATTGGTCAAAGTCTTTAACATTTTTATTGAAAAGACACAGAATAAAAGGACTTGAAGTTTAAATCAAGCTGATATTGAGGTAAAATAACTAAAAATTGAAGGAAAATAATATATAGAATATAATTTCATTACATAAGCAACCATATGCTAAAAACTGAAACATTCATCAAAATCTGAAATAATTTGACATTGTCTGATTCTTTAACTATTTATCTTAATGTACAGTCAAGAAATGTTACTGCTTAATTACTTCAACTAAAAATATTTACTTATTCATAAGAGTTGATGCTTGAATAGTATATTTAAAACTGATGCATTTATTTCATTTTCAATGAATGTTTGATGACAATAAACTTCAAATCTGGAGACAATGTTTTCAAATTTATAAGAACTGCATATTTGTATAAATATTGACAAAACTTTGAAAAGTAATTTAAAGATGTATGTCTATATAATACCATGGTCAATGTATGAAGATTTACACAATGAATTAATGTGAGGTACAATAAGAAATTTTTAGGAAATGTATCCATTATCCACTATATGATTTTTGTGATGCATTCTAAGAGGTGAGTTTGTGTTAATGTATTTGCCACACTCTTTGTTTGTATTTGTAAGGTTTGTCACCAATATGGCATCTCTGGTGAGTGTGAAGAGTTGATACCTGGGTAAAGGACTTGCCACATTCTTGACACCTGTAAGGTTTCTCACCAGTATGAATTCTATTGTGTGAATGAAGATTTGAGAAAGTTATAAAGGACTTGCCACATTGTTGACATCTGTAAGGCCTCTCACCAGTATGGATTCTGTGATGAGTATAAAGATTTGAGACCATGGTAAATGACTTTCCACATTCTTGACATTTATAGGGTTTCTCACCAGTATGGATTCTGCAATGTCTGTTAAGATCTGAGAACTTGATAAATGACTTGCCACATTGTTGACATTTGTGAGGTTTCTCACCAGTATGAATTCTATTGTGTGAATGAAGATTTGAGAAAGTTATAAAGGACTTGCCACATTGTTGACATCTGTAAGGTCTCTCACCAGTATGGATTCTGTGATGAGTATGAAGATTTGAGACCGTGGTAAATGACTTTCCACATTCTTGACATCTATAAGGTTTCTCACCGGTATGGATTCTGTGATGAGTATGAAGATTTGAGGCCCTGGTAAAGGACTTGCCACATTTTTGACATCTGTAAGGTTTCTCACCAGTATGGATTCTGTGATGTCTGTGAAGATTTGAGTCCTGAGTAAAGGCCTTGCCACATGATTGACATCTGAAAGGTTTCTCACTAGTATGGATTCTCTGATGAGCTTGATGTTTTGCATGTTGGGTAAATGACTTGCCATAATCTTTACATTTGTATGCCTTTTCTTTGAGATTAATTCTCTTATGCCTTTTGAGACATGAAGATCTGTTGCAGCACTTCTCACATTCCATATAGTTGTTTTGTCTCTGATCATTTTGATTGCTGATATAATTCTTCTCTTGTTTCTGGTAATGCTGTATTAAAAAGGTATGTGTTATAATAAAAAAAATCTCTTTACAATGATCATGTATGCATTGGCCCTTAGAATAAACAAACATCTTCTTTGTATTTAAATAATGAGTAAAGCTGTATTGTGATTTGATGTTTTGAGACTTTGTTTATTTTTTTTTAAGATGGGGATCCTGGTAACTAGTCTTCCTAGACTTCCTAAGAAAGGCTTTAATATCATCATTAAATGTATAAGGCTTCTCACAACTAGAAAAGCTATGATATACTTTAAGTATTATTTCATTGAGAAAAACCTTCTCATGTATATGTCAATTGAATAGCTTGTCACAAACTATAATTATTAACGAAGAGAATGTTAATGAATGTTTAATAGAATATATGCTATTCAATTTTTAAGTTTTTCAAAATTATTCATAGAATGTTTTGTGGGAGGTCCTTCTATCTATGTCTTGCTTTTATTGGTTAATGAATGAAGAACTGGCTTGGCCTATAGCAAAGAGGGAGGAAGGTAGAGTCAGAGAGAAGTAATGGGACTGCCAGAAACAGATTCTTGGAACTTTAGCTGGTAAGCCACAGACACGTGGCAATACACAGATTAATAGAACTGGGTTAAATTAATATGTAAGGGTTAGCCAATAAGAAGTTAGATCTAAGGGAGCCAAGCAGTAATTTAATTAATATGATTTCTGTGTGATTATTTCAGGTCTAAGCTAGCCAGGTGACAGGAAACAAGAAGCTTCAACAAATTATTAACAATGTGGCTATCTAAATTCACTTAAAACAGAAGAGTGCTTTAAAAAAATAGTTTAGCAACATTTATTTTTCAGCTAGTGGCTTGCCACAGCTCCATTATGAGAGGATTTCCTGATTCAGTGGTAGCAAAAGAAAAAGAGCTGCGCTGTTTTGAAATGCCGAATTTCTGGGTCATGCAGACAGCAGGAATGTAAACTCTGACTTTTTGGGGCAGGAGGTCTGGTTACAGAGCATTTGGATAAGGTTTGTGAGTAGCATTCTGCAGCTTCTGTAGTGGCAATGTGGACTGGCTGTGTGCCTGAAGGGGAGGCGCTGTGTGTGTTTCTTGGAAGCAATGAGCAGCTCTGCTATGTTGGAATGGGCACAGCATGCAGGAAGGACCATATATATCATAGTAATGGCACAGCTTAAATTTTAGACTGTGTGGAGCAAACAGGAGATATCATATATACCCTATTAACGTTGCAGCTTAAGTTTTTAAGAAGTGCTTAGCATTTATATAGGCTCCTGGACAGCAAAGATTTACAGATACACAATAGGATAAATTCAGACATAAAAGACCTCTAAATAGGTTATGTTGATAGATAAATGTATGTAGGCTTGGTAGAGAAAAGAAAAAGAGTATAGAGAGTTATATAAAACACGAAACAAAGTCTTTTAAGAGGCAGAGTACAAACAGTCATAAATTAAAAGGAGTAAAAAATAAGTCACATAAAGATGGAAAATTTACAGAGAGTCTGAATTATGTATATTATTGTGTTTTCTTTAATTTTTTGACTGTGAAGGAGCTAAGCACAGAGAGACATTTCATTGTATGGGCTGGTACGTTAAACCAGCATGTATATTATAAAGATATCTTGACTTCAAAATTTGGATCTAAGAATATTTTGCTTTGGACAAGAGGTTCTTCTTTTGTTTCCACAAAGGATGAAAACCTGTGGAATGCTCACAGACTAATATGGTTTGATGGAACATGACTTTCTGAAAGGTCACCTGAACACCACTCAAAAATTACTATGCCCAACAATCATCAGAAAGAAGTTTGGATGAAACTACACCCATATTCTAAAATATTGTTTGTAAATGCTTCTTTACATTTAAAGAAGAATATGCTATAGATATTTGCATTGGTATTTATCTTCCTTTATCAATACATACTTAAGATCAATTTTGTTCTATGTATGTTTCTGCCCTTGATTAAAGTATTGTGTTTGTACAGCTGATTTAAAATGTAATGTATAATTAATAAATATAGGTAAATAGAAAGTCATCTATAATAGTCAAGCTTATAGTCATGTTAGTTAGGTTTTCTAGATATATGGAGATATATTTCAGTTAGTTAGGTATTATTCAAATCTTTCAGTAACCTTCAGAATATGGCATTTAAATGTTTTAAAAATTTAAGACTTCTTATGACAATGAGACACATCTGCTCCTGGAAGCACCAATCTACTTCAAGAGGAAGATAGGCATCAAAGAGGCTCCTTATAGAGTTTGTTAGATGAACTGGACATGCACAATACAAAGAGAAATGACTGTTCAACTTGCCTAAAGGTGAGACTACTTCATGGTTTCTACTTCATGAAAGTCTGTGAGACATTCTGTGGGATACAGAAGAATGTGACTGGCAAACTGCCAATACAGGCAGACCTGTCTTTGAAATTTCTGCTTCATGGAAAAGTCTGCATAAAACTATGGACCTGTAGGCTGAAGATGGATACCCCAATGATACAGAAAAACTTTGAGTGACTGTTCAGAAAGCGAGATGTCTCTGTCAATTCTAGAGTTTTGGAAGTTGCTTACAATGTAATTCCTGTTTACTTAGGTAATATCATATTCTTCTGGAGTCTTTGATGGAGTTGAAGAATTTATAGTTATAGTTTTCCTTAGTTATGATAAAATATAAAGTAGATGCAAATATTGTAACTGTAATTCTTATTTGATACCTGTTTTGTTATATGTAATTTTATTGTTAGTGTTAAAGCCTTCCTTTTTGTTTAAACAGAAAAAGGAAAATGGTGTGGAAGGCCTTTCTGTCTATGTGTTGCTTTTATTGGTTAATGAATAAAGAACTGGCTCGTCCTATAGCATGGTGGAAGAAGGCAGAGACAGAAAGAAGCCATGGAGCCTCCAGAGAAAGATGCTGGGTACTTTAGCCAGTAGACCACAGCCACGTGATAATACACAAGTTAAAAGAAATGGGTTAAATTAATATGTAAGAGTTAGCCAATAAGTAGTTAGAGCTAAGCAGTTAAGCAGTAATTTAATTAATATGGTTTCTATGTGATTATTTTGGGTCTAAGCTAGCTGGGCAATTGGGAACCGATAAGCAGCTTCTCCAACAAAAACGTGCTTTAAAACTTTATTTGTATTATTTTACTGAAGAAACTGCTCATGAAAATGTAAATGATCTAATGTGAATTTTTTAAGATAAGGTAGAGATTATTGTCCTTTTTCCAGGAATACCTAGAGCGGTTGGTAAATAGAGATTCTTTCAATCAAGACATAATCCATTCTCTTTTTTCTCTTCCCAAGTTTTGAGAACATCCTTACATGCAACTTTTTAAGTCACTACTTACAGCTATTCCTGATACAGACTTCTGGATAGAATCTTTTCTCTTCTCCTCAACAAATAGATCTTGTGTTGGATGAGAATGCAAAACAGAAGAAAGAAAAATATATAATTTTCTGAATTAGTATACATGGGTGAAACTTTTTTAGATATAAAAGTGACACAATTCTATAAATATGTAGGGGAGGATGGGAGGAGCTCGGAGGATTGGGATGGTTGGGATATAGGAAGGATGGATACGGGAGCAGCGAAGTATATATCCTATCTAAGGGAGCCATCTTAGGGTTGGCAAGAGACTTGACTCTTGAGGGGTTCGCAGGTGTCCAGGAATATGTCCCCAGCTGGTACCTTGGGCAACTAAGGAGAGGGAACCTGAAATGACCCTATCCTATACTGATGAATATCTTGCATATCACCTTAGAACCTTCATCTGGCGATGGATCGAGGTAGAGACAGAGTCTCAATTTGGAGCAACGGTCTGAGCTCTTAAGGTCCAAATGAGGAGCAGAAGGAGGGAGAACATGAGCAAAAAATCAGGACCACGAGGGATGCACCCACCCACTGTGACAGTGGAACTGATTTATTGGGAGCCCACCAAGGCCAGCTGGTCTGGGACTGAATAAGCATGGGTTGATTCCGGACTCTCTGAGCATGGCGGTCAATGAAGACTGATGAGAAGCCAAGGACAATGGCACTAGGTTTCGATCCTAATACATGAACTGGCTCTGTGGGAGCTTAGCCTGTTTGGACGCTCACCTTTCTGGACGTAGATAGAAGGACCTTGGTCTTCCCGCAGGGCAGGGAATTTGGACTGCTCTTCAGTATCGAGAGGGAGGGGGAATGGAGTGGGGGGAGGAGAAGAGGAGTGGGGATAGGGGGAGGGAAGTGGGGGGAGGGCAATATTTGGGAGGAGGGGAGGGAAATGGGAAATGGGGAGCAGGTGGAAATTTTAATTAAAAAAGAATAAAAATAAAAAAAAATATGTAGACCCATATACAAGGTGGCATATTACAAAAAAATATACCCTTTAAACCATTTGTTCTAATGAAACAATCTTTTTAAGACAAATGGAAAGACTATCTTGTTTGACATACATTAAATAAATTATAAAAATGGAATGATTAAAGTTAGGTTACCTTAGAGATTCCAATCATAATTTTGAGAATAATAAATAAGACTATGATGGTTTGAGTGAAATGACCCCATATAAGCAGATGTCTGAATATATGGCCTGAAATTGGTGGATATGTATGGGAATGATAAAGAGGTATCAGCTTACTGGAACACCTAAGTTCCTAGAGGCTGATTTGAGAATTTTAATGACTTCAATTGCCAACAGTGAGCTCTCTGTTTCCTGTTGTGGTTCTAGATGGGACCTCTCACTGTTTCTCTAGCCCCTTGCCAGCGACTAACTCTGATTCATCATAATAACTCTTTCTTCTGTATATTGCCTTTGTCTTGGAGTTTTATCACAACAATTGAAAAGTAACTACATACAAAGCCTATAACTCAACTACAAAAAATATTGCACTCATGAAATTTGATTATCTTAATGGATATAACTCATTTCCACAATCCCTTCAAATAAACAAATTAAATAATATTGATAAAGAAGACAGAATATTAATTAATAAAGAAAGAAGGAAATGAGGAATAGGAAACAGTTATTACTAACTGATCCACAGAGAAACATGTATGCCACAAGGAAGGACATCAACAAATTTAACTAGGACTGATCTTATCAGAGATACATTTTCTCTTTTTCTTATACAGAAAATAGATGCTTTCATAAAATATATTCTGACTATGGCGTTTCATCCATCAAAGGCACTGAGGTGATACCAATCCTCACTCATGCCTGAATTTTACCCACTTTTTGTTACTAGGAAAAACAAATAGGTATCTAAAGAACAAGAATAAAACAATATAATCAGAATAAAAAAATCAGAGGCTAAGAAAAGAAAACAAAGAAAAAACACAGTAAGCATATATATAAAGAGGAAAAACATATTTTTACCCTCACAAAATTGCATAAAGCAAAACCTAGAAGTAATATACAAAAATATACTGTACAGTCAAAAAACAAAAAACAAACAAACAAACAAACAAAAAAAACCAAATGAATTCCCAAACTAAATGTAATGGAGAAAATGTATAAATATTTCATTGAGTTGTGTTAGTGTTATCTGATGGAGGTGGGTCTTGTATCTTATCCGTTGCTTTCATTGGTTAACTAATAAAGAAAACTGCTTGGCCCATTAGTTTTAACCTCGTACTGGCTAGCTCTTACATATTGATCTAATCCATTTCTAATATTCTGTGTAGCACCACGAGCTGGCTTACCAGGAAAGATCTTAACCTGCATCTGTCTGGAGTGGGAGAATCATGGCGACTGCCTGACTTGGCTTCTTTCTCCCAGCATTCTGTTCTGTTTACTCTGCCTACCTAATTTTCTGTCCTATCAGGACAAGCAGTTTTCTTTATTAGTTAATCAATGAAAGCAATAGATAAGATACAAGACCCATCTCCATCATTTCCCCTTTTTCTGTTTAAACAAAAAGGAAGGCTTTCATTTTAACATAGTACAATTACATATAGCAAAACAGTTATAAAGCAAGAATTACAGTTACAAAACATATCTATTTTATTCTTTATCATAACTAAGGAAAACTATAACTATAACTAACCATTCTTCAACTCCAAGAAGACTCCAGAAGGATATATTTCCTAAACAAACAAGAAAACCAAAACTCTAGAAATGACAGAGACATCTCTCTGTATAGTCACCCAAAGTTCCTCTGTACCATTGGGGCATCCATCTTCAGCCTTCAGGCCCATAGTATCCAGCAGACATTTCCATGAAGCAGGAAATTTCAAAGACAGTTCAGTCACTATCTGCTGTGTCCTGCAGAATGTCTTGCAGACTCTTTCATGAGTCAGGAACCCCGAAAGACCATCTCACCTTTAGGCAAGTTTAGTAGTCCTCTCTCTGCGGGTTCTTTGTGTCCAGTTTATGCAACAGTCCAGGCAAGATCAGTTTCTTGCCCAAATGGCTATCCATCTCCATAAGGAGCCTCTTCGATGCCCATCTTCCTCTTGAAGTAGCTGGTGCTGCCAGGAGCATACGTGTCTCATTGCCATGAAAAACCCTAAGTTATTAAAACATTTAAATGCCATATTCTGCAGTCTTTAAAAGATATGAAGAATGCCTATCTAATATATATATATATATATATATATATATATATATATATATGCACATCTTGAAAATCTAACTAACATGACTACAAGCTTGACTATTATTTATGATTATCCATTAACAACCTATATGAATTACATTTTTAAATGAACTATACAATCACAATACCTTAATCAAGAGCAGAAATAAATATACATATATCAAAATTGACCTTAAAATCCATGCCAATGCAAATTATTCATACCTATATCATATCCCCCTTTAAATGTAAAAGAACATTTATAAACCATATTTGGGAACATGGGCACAGTTTTTTCTCTCCAAACTGCTTCCTGCTCAATGGGGGCATTGTTAATTAGGTCTTTCATGGTATAACCTGTATGCCAGGGTCATCTCAGTTGGCAGTTGAATGAAGTAATTTTTTGAGGGTGTTCACAGCAACCTTTCAGGAGGGTGTGGTCTATCATACCATATTGGGATAGAAACAATCCACAGGGTCTCATCCTCTGTGAAAACAAAAGAAGAAACTCCTTTCCAAAGCATCATATCCTTAGACCCAAATTCTGAAATCATAATACCCTTATGATATCCATTCTTGGCAGCCCATATAATGAAATGTCTCTCTGTACTTAGCTCCTTTACAGTCAAAAAATTTAAAGAAAACACAATGTATATAATTCAGACTCTCTGTGAATTTTCCATTGTTACGTGGCTTATTTTTCTTTATTTCTTTTAATCTATAAATATCTGTACTCTGTCTCTTTAAAGACTTTACCCCTTTTTTTAAGGGCATTAACTTTATTCTCTCTATATATATTTTTTTCTTTCGCAAGCCTACATACACTCATCCAACATTGTGATCCATTTAGTGGTCTGAATCTGTCCTATTGTGAATCTGTAATTTTTTTACTATCCAGGAGCACTTCTTAAAATGCTAAGCACTTCTTAAAAACTTTAGCTATCACCAGATCGGTACCTCCTGTTTACTGCCCAGTAAACCTTAACTGTGCTGTTATTATGGTAATTACGATCGTTCCTGCCTGAGGTCAGCACAGTTCAGTGTGGAGCAGCCACTCCTACCTCAGATCCATTTGGTGCCCCTGAGCTGCGCACAGTTCCAGGCACACAGCAAGTCCACATTGGAGCCACATTCAGCAGTTTAACTCTGAGACTGAGTGTGCAGCATAGAAACTCTTTTCATCCAAGTTACATCCAAATCTGACACGCACAGCATTGTGCAGCCTGGAAACATGTCTCTGTATGGTGGCAGGAATCCTCCATGCTCTTCTGCCTGCCTAAGCCAGATTCTGCCATCTGCCCAGGTGCAGGCAGGGAGCGCTAAGCCATCGGCATGGTCTCAGAGCACTCTCCTTCAGATCCCAAGCAGGAACACAAACATCCAGTCCCATAAAAGCCATTTAAATCCTTTAAAGCCAGAGTTTGCACTGGCGGCACAGTCCCAGGAAGCCACGCTTTAAAATGACACAGCTTTTTTTCTGCTGCTGTTGCTGAATCAGGAAATCTCTCTACAGCATGCCACCAACAAACAGCAAAAATCTGAGTTAAACTCTGTTTTTTTCACTGTTTAAAATTAAGCTCTCTCAGGTTTTTAAATGGATTTAGTCCATCACATTGGAGTGCCACTCTGTAAATGAGCTGTTGCGGTGGGCTGTATTCTGGCCGCCCTGGCGGAGCAGGTTAAGCACAGCACAGCCGAGTAGTAAGGCGGGCAGGGCCTAGTTGCCCTTCATGAGTTCCGTTTGCTGACTTTCTAGCAAGTGCCAGGAAAAATCGAGTCACTGCAAATGCTCAGTGACTCAGAAGCTCAGCTGCTTCTGCCGCAGTCGGGCAGAGCAGACCAGCAAGGAGCCGTGCTGAGAGGGTAGAATCTGCATGGAGGGAGAGGTTTCCAGGTGGGGGGGGACACTGGCTCCCAGCGGTGGCCACCCAGGTGGGTATCCAAAAAGCCCCACGTTGGGTGCCAAAATGTAGTGGCGTAAATGAAGGCAGACAGAAATTTTAATAATATACTCGGCTTTAATTGGGAAAGAGACTTACAGAACCCAAGGTTCCAGCGGAGAACAGGAAAGCAGAAGGGGCGGGGGAGAACACACCAGCAATATTTATTAGTAAAAAATATCCTCAGGCGACCCCGCCCTACAAGCAAGGCTGGGGCTACCCCTACATCAACCATCAAGTACTGGGTATGGGGACTTCCTGTAATAGTGGCTCTTATCCCCATTCAAAGTCTCTTGAAAAAAGCTATTTTTTCCTCGTGTCTTGTTGTCTATTAGAAATAGCTTAGGTAAGATTAGAATTAAATGCTATCTTTTGTCAAATATATTTTCTATATTCTTTTACAAAATAAGTAGTCATAGATGAGTGAACTTATGTTAGTATCTACAATTTGATTTTATTGATCAATATATCAGTGTTTTTTAGCCATAACACTATAGTACAAAACCTGGATATTATATAACTATAGAATAATTTAAAAGTTTGGATGGTAATATACTTATATATAGTTTTATTTTTAATTACTAATTAAACTATTGTGAATCTTTTTTGTTTGTTTGTATACACATGATGTTGAACACTGTCTTTTTGAGAACTTCAAGAACTTTGTAAGGATTTTGACGGGATTTTCACAAAATCAGTACATTATTTTTTATAAGATATTCATTTTTACTACATCAATTGACCAATCCTTGAGCATGGGAGCTTTTTTTCCATATTCTGATATCTTTTTTCAATTAATTTCTTCAATGCCTTTTTCTTATAAGGGTCTTTCACTTTTTTTAGTTCAAATTACCTCAAACTATTTTCTGAAGCTATTGTGAAATACATAGTTTACCTGATTTCTATTTAAGTCTTTCTCATTTGTATATTGGAGAGCTACTGCTTAGTTAGTTAATTTTGCATCCCTTATTTTTGATGAAAGTATATGTCAGGTGTTGGATTTTCTTAGTAGAATTCTTAGAATGTTAATACATAAGTTCATAGCATCTGCATAGAAAGTTATTTTGATCTCTTCCTTAGTTTTTCATCAATACTTGATCTTCATTGGTGTTTTTGTTCTAAGATTTCAAGTACTCTATTGAATACATAGGTAGAGAGTACATACCATTGTATTGTACTCTATTTTGATGGAAAGGCTTTGAATTTCTTTTCATTTAGTTTGATGTGGACTAATGGTTTGCTGCATATTGTATCTTTCATTAGGAGGTATGTCCCCTAAATCCCTAATATCAAAAAGGGGGTTTTAATTTTGTCAAAGGATTTTCTACATCTAATGAGATGAACATCTGGAATTTGACTTGTAGTATGTATAACTGATAGATTATATTCATTTGTTTTCATATATTGATCCATCACTACATTCTTTGAGACAAAGCTTACGGTAGATCATCTTTTGATACACTATTGGATTCAGGGTGCAAATATTTTATTGAGGATATTATATATTTTCATAATGAAATTGGAATACCTTTCACTTACTTTTTGGGTGCATATGTGGTTTATGTATCAAGGTAACTCTCCTCATGAAAAGTATTTCACAGTGTTCTGCTGCTTTTATTTGTTAGAATAGTTTGAGGAGTATTCATAATAATTCAAGAAGCATTATTAAAAGATATAAAGTACCATCTACTTTCATTATTCTGATGTTTGGATATAGTATTAAAATTCTTCCTTATGTTTATTGGTTTTTCCACAGACTGTTACATCTCCAAGTCTTCATTACAAATGCTTGTGGTAAAATTTGACAACTAAAGGGTGAATCAAAAGTGGACATGGTGCAAACAATAAGAAAATGTTCAGTTTTAACTAATATGTTTATATCAAACCCATTCAATGGAATGTTCAGAGCTCATTCTGGACAAAGTGATAATACATGTTAAGGTAGGCTGACATGAATGACTACAAAGAAAGTAGTGCTTTCTGTATACAACATGACAATTTCCCATATAAATTCAAGTGATTAAGAAAGCTTGCATCAGACTTGAGCAATCTCAAGGCAGATTAAAATCTTAGTGAGAAAGTAAGAGGAGACATAAAGATCCACACCTTGCTGAGAAGCGCCTATCATCAGAAATATGCTTGTAGAAAGGGAATAATGTTTATTTTAAGAATGTGTTATTCCTGATGGTTCAACCATATTGCACTCCTTGCCCAATATGCGGATTGTATGAGAATTCCAGAGGGAAACTCTGTAAGTACAAAAAAAAAAAAAAAGAGAAAGAAACAATGAAGTCTGGAGGAAGTGGAACATGGAAGGAGTGGGGATTTGAATTTGGTCAAATGACTCTGTAAGGTACTTTTAAATAACTAATAAAAGTATTAAAAATAAAATATCATGTACATACAAATTTGCTTCTCCAAGCAAACTAAAATATATAGAGAAATAAAACACAAAGGAAAACAAGAGAATACACAACCATTATGTGAAAAGTAACATACAAATTTTGATACTCAGAGATTTGCAGATGATATTAAAATAGACCAATAACATGAATGAAACTAAACAACTCTTAATTTCTAATGAATATTTTGCAGAAATAGAAAAAGATACTTTTTAAATTCTATAGAGTCTAACACAAAGAACGAACTCTACAATCTTCCAAAATGCATACAACTATAAAATTTATATTTTCTGATTTTATGTGATACTACACAACTGTGAAAACCATGTAATACTATCATAAGTTCAAACAAACAGACATGAAAGTATACAGAGGAATATTTTTTCAAATACTGTGAGATATTTTTAATGCTAATTTTCATTTCAATATAGCTCATTTCAGGGTCTGGTGGCATTATGGATATAGCAACAAATCATCTTCCTTTCCCTTTATACCATAATTTAACTATTCAAAATGACTTTTTAGGTCATTTTATGTGAATGAGACCTATAAATTAATTTTGGGATAATTATTCAATATGAATTTTTATACTATTTCAGGCCAGGATCTTTGCAAAACCCAATTCAGTGCAGAATTCATCCATGCCTTAGGTTTCCCATGTGTGCCAATGCTTCATTCTGGCTTACCTTTTTCATAACCTTCTGTCTCTCTTATGTCTGCATCCCAGGGCTCTTTGCCTTGTTCAAGAGAACTGATGAGGTCTGGTTTTGACACTGAAAGGCCTGCATATTGGAAGAGACATATGGCCATAACTTATGATAATAGTAAAACACATGGATTTCTAGTGAACTATCATACTGACTATATAAGTTGGTGTATAATATAAAATTCTAAATATAATAACCTAATTGCTATCTCACAATATTTTCAAACACTCAAAAACATTTTTGTTAATATTATATATCTTGAGTTCCTTTGTAAATTACTACTGAATCTAAATGCAATATGTTATGAATCGTTACATATTTCAAAACAATATTTAATCTATGATGTGTCTAAAAATTAAAATGTATTATAAGTGTTTGAATGATGAATGTCATAACCAGGGACCAGTAATATATTGACAAGATAAAGTTACACAAAACATTGTGTTCTACATGATGAACTCCAAGATTTTTTTTAAATTGGCATCTGAAAGTAAGGCAGAAAATTCAGACACACATGTAAAACATACTTGTAGGAAACAATGATGATAAAGAAGGAATCAGGAAAGAAAAAAGTCTCACCCACAAAGACCATGTTACTGTAGTTCTCCAACATGACTTCCCTGTACAAAGTCCTCTGTGCAAAGTCAAGGCAGTCCCACTCATCTGGAGAGAAATCAATCGCCACATCCTGGAAAGTCAAGATTCCCTGTCATGAAAGAAAACATTTTATCAAGTGCCCATGTACAAACTTCATGTCTTGAACTAAGGATACAAGAATTCTTCACAGAACTTGATATTTTCTTGCTTTGAATTATTATAAAATCATTCTCCAAAATACAGTCTATGCTAAAAATCTTTGTGCTGAAAACATTTAGCCATGTAGGACAAGCTTAATGTGCAGATGTACAGGCTGAAAGGGGGTATATGAATGGGAGCCAAATAATCTTCATGTGAAGTTTCAATCTTTACCATTTAAGGCCTCTATCCTCATGGCAAATTGTTTCTTTAGGAACTACAGGTTAAAGAACTATGAGTTGTGAAGGTGCAACCATACATGCATGCACTGGTGACAAATGAAAATGTGTCAAAATTAAGATGTGTAGCAAGGGACAGAATTGCCATATCCAAGAATAAAGCAGAAATTCCTACTGCAAATTGCTCTAGTGACATTAGTGATAAATACATATAAGGGCTTACAGCTGTATATGGCAAGCAGGGAAGAGACTGATTTCTAATGTTTGAATAAGAATATTAAGAGGTACAAAAGAAAAATGTCAAGTAACATATAAAGGCAGACTTATCAGAATTATATCCAACTTCTAAATGGAAACCATGAAGGCCCTGGACAGATATACTGCATACACTGAGACCACAGATACAAGCCCAGATGACTATACCCAGCAAAGCTTTCAATCAACATCAAGAAAGAAAGCAAGTCATTCTAAGACTAAACCAGATTTATTGTTTTAAATATTTTTCCACAAATCCAGTCTTTTAGAAAGTAGTAGTAGGAAAACACCAATCCAAGGAAGCTTACTGCACTCATAAAATCGCAGACAACAAATAGCCTCACACCAGCAAACCCCAAAGAAAAGAAACACACAAATACTGCCACCAAAAAATAATAAGAATTAGCAATCACTGGTTATTATTATCTCTTAATATCAATGGACTCAATTCACCTGTAAAAGAGACACAGACTATAAGAATGAATATGAAATCAGAATCCATCCTTCTTCTGTATACAAGAAACATACCTCAAACTCAAACAGACATTACCTCAGGGTAAAGGGTTAGTAAAGGATTTTCCAATTAAATGAACCTAAAAGAAAAGTGGGTGTAGCTATCCTAATATCTAACAAAATTCAAATTAAAATTCGTCAAAAGGAATGGAGGACACGTTATGCTCATAATGGGAACAATCCATCAAGATGAAGTCTATCCTGAACATCTATGCTCCGAATACAAAAACACACACATATGTAAAAGACATAATACTAAAGCTTAAATTGCACCTCAAAACCCACACACTAATAGGAGGATATTTCAACATCCCACTCTCCCCAATGGACATGTCAACCGAACAAAAGTTTAGCAGAGAAATAAGAGAACTAACAGATGTCATGACTCAAATGAACTTAACAGACATCTACAAAACATTCCACCGAAACAAAAAAAAATACTGTTTTCTCAGCACCTCATGGAACCTTGTCTAAAATTTAACACAAGTTAGGTAACAAAGCAAAACTCAACAGATACAAAAAATAGGAATAACCCTTGTATGTTTTTGGATCACCATTTTTGTAAAGTCAGAAATTAACAACAATATTAATTGCAGAAAGCCTACAAATTCATGGAAATTGAACAAGGCTCAATTGCTCAATTGAACCACCCCTTGCTCAAAGAAGACTTAAAAAATAGACATTAAAGACTTCCTAGAATACAACAAAAATGAAGGAACAATGTACCCAAAACTATGGGACACTATGAAAGCAGTACTAAGAGGAAAGTTCATAGCACTAGGTGCCTACATAAAGAAAATGGAGAAATCCCACACTAGTAACTTAACAGCACACCTGAAAGCAAAAAAAAAAAAAAAAAAAAAAAAAAAAAAAAAAAAAAAAAAAAAAAAAAAAAGAAGGAGCAGACTCATCCAGGAGGAGTAGAATACTACTGGAAATAATCACACTAAGGGCTAAAATCAACAAAATGAAAACACAGAAAACAAACCAAAGAATCAATGAAACAAAGAGCTGGTTCTTTGAGAAAATCAACAAGATAGACATACCCTATCCAAACTAATCAAAAATCAAAGATAGAATATCCAAATTCACAAAATCAGAAATGAAAGGGGGGCATAACAACAGATACTGAGAAATCCAGAGAATCATTAGGTCATATGACAAAAATCTGTACTCAGCAAAATTGAAAAATGTAAAGGAATGGACAGTTTTATGAATAAGTATCACATACCAATGAAATAATGACCAGGTGAACAATTTAAATAGCCCTATAACCTAAAGGAAATAGAAGCTGTAATCAAAAGCCTCCAACCCCTCTAAAAAAAATCCCAGGGTCCAATGATTTTTCACATAGAATTTAACAAGAACTACAAAGAAGACCTAATACCTATACCCCTCGTATTGTTCCACATAAGAAATACAGTGCCAAACACTTTCTTTGAGGCTACAGTTACCCTGATACCAAAACCACATAAAGACTCAACCAAGAGAGAGAATTACAGACCAATCTCCCTCATGAACATTTTTGCAAAAATACTCATTAAAATACTGACAAATAGAATACAAGAACACATCAAAATTCATTCCCCATGATCATTTTGGCTTCATTCCAGAGAATCAGGGATGGTTCAACATATGAAAATCTTACAATATAATCCACTATATAAATAAACTGAAAGAAAAATCCATATGATCATCTCATGGAACATTGACAAAGCATTTGACAAGATCTAACATCCCTACATGAGGGTCTTGGAGAGATCAGGGATAGAAAGAACATATATAAACATAGTAAGAACAGTATATACCAAGTTGACAGTCAATGTAAAATTAAATGGAGAGAAATGCAAAGCAATTCCACTAAAATTATCAACTAGACAAGGTGTATTCTCTCCATAGTTCTCATATTCAACATAGTTCTTAAAGTTCTAGCTAGAACAGTAAGACAACAAAAAGAAATCAAGGAGATACAAACTGGAAAGAAAGAAGTCAAATTTTCATTATTTTCAGATGATATGATAGCATATATAAATGCCCAAGA
This sequence comes from Chionomys nivalis, assembly GCF_950005125.1. NCBI lineage: Eukaryota > Metazoa > Chordata > Mammalia > Rodentia > Cricetidae > Chionomys > Chionomys nivalis. The sequence continues at coordinate 80,691,575 of NC_080088.1, read as the reverse complement.
TTTCTACCAGGGAACTCTTTTTTATTTATTTATTTTATTTCTTAAAGATTTCTGCCTCTTCCCCGCCACCGCCTCCCATTTCCCTCCCCCTCCCCCGATCAAATCTCCCTCCCTCATCAGCCCAAAGAACAATCAGGGTTCCCTGCTCTGTGGGAAGTCTAAGGACCACCCACCTCCATCCAGGTCTAGTAAGGTGAGCATCCAAACTGCCTAGGCTCCCACAAAGCTAGTACATGCAGTAGGATCAAAAACCCATTGCCATTGTTCTTCAGTTCTCAGTAGTCCTCATTGTCCGCTATGTTCAGCGAGTCCGGTTTTATCCCATGCTTTTCAGACCTGGGCCAGCTGGCCTTGGTGAGTTCCCCATAGAACATCCCCATTGTCTCAGTGTGTGGATGCACCCCTCACAGTCCTGAGTTCCTTGCTCGTGTTCTCTCTTCTTCTGCTCCTGATTTGGACCTTGAGATTTCAGTCCGGTGCTCCAATGTGGGTCACTGCCTCTGTCTCCTTTCATTGCCTGATGAAGGTTAATATTCAAGGGGATGCTTATATGTTTTTCTTTGGGTTCACCATCTTATTTAGCTTCTCTAGGATCACGAATTATAGGCTCAATGTCCTTTATTTATGGCTAGAAACCAAATATGAGTGAGTACATCCCATGTTCCTCTTTTTGGGTCTGGCTTACCTCACTCAGGATAGTATTTTCTATTTCCATCCATTTGTATGCAAAATTCAGGAAGTCATTGTTTTTTACTGCTGAGTAGTACTGTAATATGTATATATTCCATACTTTCTTCATCCATTCTTCCATTGAAGGGCATCTAGGTTGTTTCCAGGTTCTGGCTATTACAAACAATGTTGCTATGAACATAGTTTATCATATACTTTTGTTGTATGATAGGGCATCTCTTGGGTATGTTCCCAAGAATGGTATTGCTGGGTCCAGGGGTAGGTTGATCCCGAATTTCCTGAGAAACCGCCACACTGCTTTCCAAAGTGGTTGCACAAGTTTGCATTCCCACCAGCAATGGATGAGTGTACCCCTTTCTCCACAACCTCTCCAGCAGAGGCTATCATTGGTGATTTTTATTTTAGCCATTCTGACAGGTGTAAGATGGTATCTTAATGTTGTCTTTATTTGCATTTTCCTGATCGCTAAGGAAGTTGAGCATGACCTTAAGTGTCTTTTGGCCATTTGAACTTCTTCTGTGGAGAATTCTCTGTTCAGCTCAGTGCCCCATTTTATAGTTGGGTTGATTTGCCTTTTACGGTCTAGTTTCTTGAGTTCTTTATATATTTTGGAGATCAGACCTTTGTCAGTTGCGGGATTGGTGAAGATCTTCTCCCAGTCAGTGGGTTGCCTTTTTGTCTTAGTGACAGTGTCCTTTGCTTTACAAAAGCTTCTCAGTCTCAGGACGTCCCATTTGTTCAATGATGCCCTTAGTGTCTGTGCTGCTGGGGTTATATGTAGGAAGTGGTCTCCTGTGCCCATGTGTTGTAGAGTACTTCCCACTTTCTCTTCTATCAGGTTCAGTGTGTTCAGACTGATATTGAGGTCTTTAATCCATTTGGACTTGAGTTTTGTGCATGGTAATATATACGGATCTATTTTCATTCTTCTACAGATTGACATCCAGTTTTGCCAGCACAATTTGTTGAAGATGCTCTTTTTTCCATTGAATACTTTTAGCTCCTTTGTCTAAAATCAGGTGTGCATAGGTTTGTGAGCTAAAGTCAGGGTCTTCTATTCGATTCCATTGGTTGACTTCTCTGTTTTTATGCCAATACCAAGCTGTTTTCAATACTTTAGCTCTGTAATAGAGTTTGAAGTCAGGGATGGTAATGCCTCCAAATGATCCTTTATTGTATAAGATTGTTTTGGCTATCCTGGGTTTTTTGTTTTTCCATATAAAGTTGATTATTGTCTTCTCCAGATCTGTGAAGAATTTTGATGGGATTTTGATGGGGATTGCATTGAATCTATAGATTGCTTTTGTCTACCAGGGAACTCTTACAACTGATAAATACCTTCAGTACTGCTGCAGGATACAAATCAACTCAAACATATCTGATAAAAAAGCTGAGAAAGAAATCAGAGAAACATCATCATTCACAATAGTCACAAATAATATAAAATTATCTTGGACTAACAGTAACCAAAAAAGTGAAAGACCTCTTCAACAAGAAATTTAAGTCACTGAGGAAAGAAATTGAGGAAGATATCAGAAAATCTAAAGGTCTCCTATTCGCTTGGATAGGTAGGATCAAGATAATAAAAATGGCAATCCTAACAGAAGGAATTTACAGATTCATTTAATCCCAATCAAAACCCAACACAATTCTTCACAAAACTCAAAAAAAAAAATACAATATCGCTCAAAACTCAGAGTAGGCAAACAATGATATGTGATGAGGGAACTTCTTGGAGATATTTCCATCCCTGATATCAAGCTCTAGAATAGAGCCATAGTAATGAAAATAGCTTGGTATTGGCAGAAAAAAAGACAGGTTGACCAATGGAATCAAATCAAAGACCTGAATATTAATCCACACACCTATGATAACCTATGATTTTAACAAATAATCTAAAATTACACAATGGGGAAAAAAGCATCTTCAGGAATTGGTGCTGGCATAACTGGATGTCAGCATGTAGAATAATGTAAATAGATACATAACTACGACCATGCAGAATACTCAAGTACAAATGGATTAAAGACCTCAATAAAAATCTGACCATACTGTACCTGAAAGAAGAGAAAGTAGGAATTTACCTTCAATGCATGGGCACACAAGACCACTTCCCAAATATAAATATAACATCGGTATCACAGACACTGAGAGAAACAATAAATAAGTGGGACCTCCTGAAACTGAGAGGCTTATGCAAAGCCAAGGACATAGTCAATAAGACAAAAAGGCAGCCTACTGAATGGGAAAAGTTCTTCACGAACCCCATATCAGACAGAGGATGAACCTCCAAAATATGTAAAGAACTCAGTGAATTAGATATCAAATAATCTGATTAAAATATGTGGTACAGAACCAAACAATTCTCAACAGAAGAATCTCAAATGGGTGAACTAAGGAAATGTTCAACATCCTCAGCCATCAGGGATATGCTAAATGAAACCATCTTACACCAGTCAGAATGACTAAGACCAAAAACACCCATAATATCTTATGTTGAAGAGGATACAGAATAAGGGGAACATTCCTCCATTGCTGGTGGGAATGCAAACTTAGACAACCACTCTGGAAATTAGTATAGCAGTTTCTCAAAAAAGGGGGAATCAACCTATCACAAACCCAGCAATATCAGTTTTATACATATACCCAAAAGCTGATCAACCATACTACAAGGATATTTGTTCAACTATATTCATAGCAGCATTATTCATTATAGCCAAAATCAGGAAACAACCTAGATGCCCCTCAAGTGAATAATGGATAAAGAAAATGTGGCACATTTACAGAATGCAGTACTACTCATCTGTGAAAAACAATGACATCTTGAAATTTCCATGCAAATGGATGTAACTAGTAAATCAATCCTGAATGAGTTAACCTAGACCCAGAAAATGATCATGGTATGTACTCACTCACAGGTGAATACTACCTGTAAGGCAAAAGGTAAGACGCATATAGTCCACAACTCTAGAGAAGCTAAGTAATAGGGAAAACACTTACAGAAACATACATATATTCACCTAAAGGAAAAAAATAGTAAAGATCTTCTGAGAAAAATGGGAGTATGGGGGTGGTGGGAGAAGGGGAGGAGGAGAGGAGAAGAGGATGCAGAGAACTTAAGGGAGCTGGATGTCAGAGATAGGGTAAGGGCAAATATGGAGAACAAGGAAAGAGATATCTTGATTGAGGGAGTCATTATGGAGCTAGCAGGACACCTAGCACTAGAGAAATTCCCAGGAATCTACAAGGATGTCTTCAGCTAAGGCCCTAAGCAATAGTGAAGATGTCTACTGGTCTTACCCTCTCGTCAGATTGATGACTATCTTAAAAGTCACCATAGAACCTCCATCCAGAAACTTATGGAAGTAGATGTAGAGAAACACATCAGAGCTTTGGGCTGACTTTCCAAAGTCCAGCTGAAAAGAGGGAAGAGTGAGAAAATGAGCTAAGAGGTCAAGATGATGATGGGGATACCCACTGAAACACCTTACCTGAACTATTGGAAGTCTTCCTACTCTGGCCTGAGAGCAAAGGAACCAGGATAGGATCAAACTAGGCCCTCTGAATTTGGGTGACAGTCGTATGGCTGGGGCAGATTGTGAGTCCACTAGTAGTAAGACCAGGATTTATTCCAACTGTTTGTTCTGTATTTTGGAACCTATACTCTCTGGGTGTATACCTTGCTCAAACTAGATACAGTGGGGAATGCCCTGGTCCTGCCTCAATGCAATGTGCTACCCTTTGTTGACTCCTAATTGGAAGAAGCCTTACCCTTTGTTAGGAGATGAGGGGTGAGACTGGGAGATTAAAAGGAGGGAAGTTGGGGGGAGCAGAGGAAGGAAGGAAGTGGGTAATGGATTTGACAAGTAAAATGAGGAAAGATAGTTTTTCAACAAATTAAAAAAAGATTTAAAGAAGAAAATACTATATCATGCAAATATTATTATACTTTGTTTTAGCTCAGTCCAGTTTAGAACTTGATATGTATTTTAGTCTGCCCTTAAAATCCTGATCCTCCTTCCTCTACATCCCAGGGTCTGAAATTATAGTCATTGTCACAACACTTAGCTCAAAAAAGTAAATTGAATCATTAGAGACTCAATAAGAATTGATCCCCTATTGTTACCATATAAAAATAAAACAACTTATATTTGTTAAGCCATACTCTCATACTTTTTAAAGCTTTTATTTCAAATATAAGGAATGTATGTGTGTGTGTGTATATTTGAATATATGGACTATATTTAAGAAGAACAGTCACTTGAGATATAATAATGTAAATGACTTTAAGGAAACAATAGGGTTGACTCAGTGTATAACTCTGGCCACCAAGCCTGTTGACCTAAATTCATGCCCCAGGACCCATATGCTGTTAGGTGAGAACTGACTTTCTCATGTTATCCTCTGACCTCCACACATGCACCATGACAAGGATCCACACACATACAGAAGGACATATTAATGCATGCATACACATTATATAAATAAATAAATGACTAGAAAATGTGAAAAAGATAAAATCAGTGAAAATAATTGGACAGGTTTTTATGGGATCAATTAATTTAAGTAGATTATTAGAATGGTCTGAGTTTTAGTTCATTCTAAGGGATATGAGTATGAGAGATTTTAGAAGCCTGCAACTTAAGAGCACATGTTGGCTTACTTGGAAAAGAGTCAAAACATTTATGGAAGGTGTATATTGATCATAACTAAATGATCTTCACCTCTTCTCTTTCAGTCATTCACATGTATGTTTTGCATAAAACTGAGTGCTTTTAATTTATTGACCATGTCAACCATAAATGCTGTGTGAACTTGGTGACATGTTACTCAAGTGCCTATAATGTCAGATTGGAAACAGTGCTGATCTGGCATGCTGTGCAAGAAATTTTTGTCTCTCTACTATTACCAAAACCCTGACAAGCTTTTAAATAATTGTTAGAGCCGGGCGGTGGTGGCGCACGCCTTTAATCCCAGCACTCGGGAGGCAGAGGCAGGCGGATCTCTGGGAGTTAGAGGCCAGCCTGGTCTACAAGAGCTAGTTCCAGGACAGGCTCCAAAGCCACAGAGAAACCCTGTCTCGAAAAACCAAAAAAAATAAATAAATAATTGTTAGAATTGACTATGACTTGCTTTAGTATACACATTGACTTACAATTTATAATGTATTTACCATGCTAAAAGATTGATTTCAGATAGGTGTTAGCTTGTCTAGCTGGAGAAAATGTTGTCATTCTGTTTTATGAATTTCAACAAGATTCCACCAGACACATTCAGCTAAAATGAAGCAAAAACTGTAATGTTTGAGAATGATAATGCATTGTCTTATCTGGATTTACTGATCAAAATATAATCAGTGTTCAATTTTAAAAAATCATTGATCACATAGAAGTGGAGCTGGTGTCTATATCAAGTCTTTATCACTACCTGAGTCTTTGGTGCAGCAAGGTAGACTACACACTACTAAGAACAAACATAAGCATCAAGTCCAACTAGAGACTCTTTGATCTACATTAGTGGCCTGCCCATAAGATTTGTTAGTATAAGTATGGCACAAAGCTTGTTGGAGTAATAATCCAAAACCTGATGAGACTTAAGGCTAACTCCATGATATGAAACTCATACCTCACACTGCTTTGGTGACCAAGAATCAGAAACTAGACAACCGAGAGACCTGAGGTAAAACCAAACACTACTGTTCTAAAAAATACAAATGCCGGGCGGTGGTGGCGCATGCCTTTAATCCCAGCACTCGGGAGGCAGAGGCAGGCGGATCTCTGTGAGTTCGAGACCAGCCTGGTCTACAAGAGCTAGTTCCAGGACAGGCTCCAAAACCACAGAGAAACCCTGTCTCGAAAAACCAAAATAAATAAATAAATAAATAAAAATAAAAAAAGTAAAAAATACAAATAAAATTGCTTCTAAATGACATTCTACTATACAGAAGATACTCATAGATCAAAACCTTGTTCAGCCAAGCAGAGGATATTCCTCCTGTAATAGGTGGATAGAAAAAAATAGAGAGGCTCACAGCCAGACAATATGCAGAGATTAAGAGACCTCAAAACACTGCTGAATGGGAGGTCTCCATCAAATACCTACCCTCAGAGATCACAGGATCATGTAAAAAGGAGGAAGATACCCGTATGCCCCTCCCCCACACAAACATACACAGCCCTCTACTTCTACTGGATTGAAGCACATATTAACAAGCAGAAACTGAGGCAGCATATACAGTTCTGCATCAAACTTAGTACTAGAATTGAAATAAGTGGACACATGCCCAGATACCTAGCCCAGAAACAATCTCTGACTGATAACCCCTTGCAAATGAAAATTTGGTTTACTTCAAGGAATTGTCACTGGGATAAAAATCTACTCTCATTCCTGAGACAAACACCAAGGTCCAACAATTAAAATTCGTTATTTGGCTAACATGTCCAACCAGGATTTACCAATCTACTGTAGTACAGACTCCCCCTTTTCTTCTTAAAAACTCACTCCTGAAAAAAAACAAAAAAAAAAAAACAAAAAAAAAAAACAAAAAACCCACCTGCTTGCTGCTTGCTTGCTTGCTGCTGTTTGTTGTTTGGCTTTTAAGCCCCCCAATCCGGTCCCCTGCTTATCTCTCTGGGGTAACAAATGTTCCTTGTTCTGACAATTTGGTGTCTGAGTATATACCATGCCCACTCCCTGGGGGGAGGGAGGGGGGACTACTCCTTTACACCGTCTCTGCTCTATCTGTAATATAATGTAAAATCTACACCAATAAGTCTTGCATTATACTTATTTTAGGGAATGACTACAAGGGAAAAAAGTTTGCTTAGATGTATCTTTCTTTTTTCAAATATTTTTATTCTGTGGATGTTTTAACCCAAGAATGCCTGAATATATTGATGAGAGAACTACAAATATTGGAACTGGCAGCTATGCCAGGCTGGCTGTTCTTAGACACTGCACACATTTAGGCTCCCCTGAGACCAATGACACTCTATTCTATTTTTGAGATAAAACTATAAGAAAGAAGTGTCATTATTCATAATGATTCAGTATGAAAAGATTTTGTATTGATACAGCCAGGGTAGAGGGGCAGCTGACAGGAAAAATCAAGTCTCCATAATGCTGTTTGAGCCTTCAGCCGCAGGTGCAGCCAGAACAACCTCTCCTTTAGTTCTAATTAGTTTGAAAAGGCAACCCCTCCCCCTCTCTAGTTTAAATTAATTTGAGTTGACTTGTCTCACTTGGAAACAGAACAGGTTAAAATCAGCTCAGACTGAGAAAGCAAAATTGGAATGGCCTGGAATAGCAGGCAGATGCATATAAAGCCAGCTCTGGGAAGTCAGGAGAAAGTCATCCCAGGGCACACTGCAGCACCAATGTGTCATAGTAACTCCTTCTTGTGTGAGAGCAGCTGTCTGAAATGCTGTCAGCATGAATAAACAGCTCCTCCTCTTATGGAGGACTTCAGTCGCTTTGACCTAGCAAAGCTGCTCAGTTCTCAATTCACAACCCAGGAGCCAAACTTCCAGTGTAGAGATTATGCATGGAACATCCCACAGCTGCACCCTACGGGATAGCTTTAGGAATGTAATCTAACAGTCTTTAGCAAGGGAGAGAGAAGGGGGTGCTCAGACCTGCTGAGGAACCCTGCAGAGGGACTTTACAGTAAATGGGAGAATGTGCTTGTTTGGGGTTGTTTGTGTAGTAGATGTGATCTCTGGAGATTTTTAGTATACACGGAAGTCCTAGGAGACATTGCTCACAAACAGGCAGGACAAGTGCACACGGGTCACTCCTATTCTGTCTGCAACCTTCTCAAGTCACTGCTATGGTTGCAAAGGAAAACTGAAGCTCTGCTACAAGAAACCAAACAAACCTGCTTTTTCTGTTATAACTGTAGAGAATATTGTTGCTTCTTGAATTATAACAGGTAAATGTGATCAATAATCTGTAAAAAAAATGCATCAAAATTGCTGGTGCTTTTTGTGTATGTTTGTAAGGTTAATCTGTAATTATTTATCTTTGCACCTCACCGTTTCCATATTCCATTTCACTCTCAACCTTGTATGCAGGGGCTTTTTCTATTGTCACTGTCTATTTCACAGGAGCCTACTGTTAGTGTCTGGAAGAGACCAGAACAAAGAGTGAGCTTGTTGACAGTCCCTGTAATTTTTACATTGAGATTTAGTGAACCAGATCAATAAAGTAAATTACAAAAATGAAATTTTATTTATTTATGTAAAACGCTTTTCTCTTTTCAAAGAAAGCTTACACTTGCATAACCTTATTTGAATAAAAATATCTGGCCCAATCTGTATCCAGTTTTATGAGTAGAAAAAACTGAGGATCAGGAATTGTAAATTATTAACCTTACATATAACTAATAAAAAAATGTCAGGAGCCGTGTCCCCCCAAAATTTACAGGAAGCACCACCGTGAGGAGTTTTTGCAGAGGGCTTCACTTTCCAATTGTATTGAGAATAGTTTTATTGACCAAGCCTATCCCACACCCAAATTAACTGTTAATAGAGAGCTATCTGTTAAGGGAATCTGCCTCACATTCCAAACTATCTAGACAACTAGGTGTGTCACCTTGTGACTTCCCGACCAAGGAATTGTGACCTGACCGATCCTAACCTCTTGGACTACGTGACGGATGTGGACCACGTGGCAAGGTCCCGTGCCCCGGCCCCCCAAGCTCCTCATCCAGGGGCTATATAAGCTGTAACCATGACTCTAATAAACGGAGGCTTCGACAAATATGCCTAGCCTTCTTCCTCTTATCAGCCTATGTCTTTCAGGTGGTGCCTCTCCGTGACCCTGGAATAACTGACCAGCCAGGCGGGTTACAAACCCTAGACAGAGTAACCCGTCAAGGCGGTTGACAAAAAAAGAATGTTATTCACCCATGAAAAAAAAAACTACTCTCAAAAGTAGGCTGCATACTGAGCCTCAATAAACTCAATAGCATCTTGGAAATTTGTTCCTTGTGTCATAATGTCATCTCAGAACTTTACGTCTTTTCTTTCTCTTATAATTTATTTTACTTATAAATTTTCTTATCACTTTTTACCTTAAATGATATACATATATTACAGTTTCAGTTAAGTGTGTTAGGGAATGCATTGCCTTGAAATGTAGTAGATCTCTGCATCTATATCTGTCTCTTGTGACTTCTCTTGGGTCAATTTTCATATAATTGTTTGTTTTTTCTATTATTCTGTGTTAGTTTTGTTTTATCATATTATATCATATTCTATTTTGTGTCATTATTCTCCCTTATGAACTAGTTTTTTTTTTCTTTTGAGAGACAGAAAGGAGGGATGGTCTGGATTGGAAAAGTTGTGGAGACGAACTGGGAGTAGTAGAGGGAGGGAAAACCACAATAATGAAATTATTTTCAATCAAAGGAAATTAAAACTAATAAACCTATAAATACATACCCATTTTTCTGAAATCTTGACGTAAAAAAAATGTGTTCATGGGGGGAAATGTTGGGAGATCACATGGAAGGAAGCCTCCAATGAAAGGGAACAAATCAAAATAATTTGGTAAAGGTTCAGTTTCCGCATAAAATTTGATAGTTTATGTTCCTCAACTGGGAATGCTCCAAAATAATTATCACTGATACTGTAAATCCAGTGCATCCTGGCTACAGAATGAAACACAATATACAATACCAGGAACACAAAATCTAAACTAATGATCTCTGAATTGGTAAAGATAATAACAGAGAATCGAATACAGGTGAATGAAGTCAACATCAAGACATTAAGGTAAATTGAGGACAGGTTTTCCAACATAGTCACACCATTATTAGTGATAGTGATTGTCCAAGAAAGAAAGCATGGAATCTGTAGTGTGAATGAAACAGCATCAGTTTTACACTAAGCTATATGTATTTGCCATATTTAAGATTCTCATGTTTATTCTATATATGTAGTTTTGTTTTCCATGATAATATGACATTTCTAATTCTACTGTCTCATAACTTAAAGAGTTATGCTAAGCAATGCATTCCAGGTGATTTAATGTGCATTTTTATAAGTCAGTAACAAACAGAACATTCAAATGGAAGCCACGCCATTTCCTCTCTTTATATGAGAATAAGAAATAGTCTATGGAGGAAATGTTCATCAGCAAGTTATAATATTCATGTTACAATGGAATTCACAGTGATGAACATCATCACTTCACTGAGGATATATGTTTTGAAAATATGAGTGGGCAAGAACAAACTGGAGGTAAATCCACACTGTGTAAAAAATATACATTTAAAGAATGAATCATAACTCTCATAAAAAGTGCAGACAAGAAATTTTCAGTTGAAATAAACTCCATAGACTGGGCTATAATAAATGGAGAACTAAAGCTGTGCAACATGAGTATATAATCTTTGCAGAATAAGTTGAGCATAGTTTCTGAACAGACGCATACTTACTGTAGAATCAGCCATTTCTTCTGTCTCAGGGAAAAAGATGTGCTCTGGTAGATCCTGCTTTCTCTCTTGAGGAATTTGCTTTAAAAGTATCAACAAACAGCATTCACCTGCTACAAGCACACTCACCATCTGTAGAAACAGAGAAATCAAGAGAGTATTTACTCCTGGAATGGTTACACAGATAAGTCCTGAAAACAGGAGACATTAAAATGATGAATTTCTCCCTTGCTGAGTTCAAGTGGTCTGCTCAGCAGTGAAGTTATATAGTAAGAGCTTGGGCTGTACTGGCATGTTGTGCTCAATCAAGGCAAAGCAAAAATGTAAAAGGAAAGCTGAACTCAAATGTAGCTCAGAATCCTATAAAGCTAACTAAGAACTTCACTGTGTTTTCACTGGCCAGCTTCACAAAGATGGAGTTGCTACTTAGATTAATGAATGGAAGCTGTAGAATGGAATGAAGCCCAACTGAAAGCAATTTCATGTCAACATACAGTTATTCATGACTGAAATTTTAAGGGAACTACAACTATTTTTGGATTCTCTTAATGGAAGCAGTAGAGTTCAAAATGCATCAACACTAGACATTGTTCATTAAGCATATAACATATTATATATATATTCATATATACTGATATGCATAAAAATTGATATTGAGCTTACCAAAATTCACAAGATGATTCTACTTTTATGAACCATCTTTTTAATGAAACATAAGTGACAAAGAAGTCCGTAAGAAAGATGTGGGGATAGGTAACAAAGGAGCCCAAGAATCTAAGAATGTACTTATGACATGTTTTCAGGTAGTTTACACAATATCTCTACAAGCTTGAAAGATGCAGGTGATTTTTAATTGTACCTGTTAGCTAGTGATTAATTCAGGGCAGCGGTATGTATGAAGTTAATTGTTACCAGTGTTTCTTTTATTTATTTTTCAAAATTGCATGTATACACATTTGCACATATTTACATCCATGTGTGTGTGTCTGTGTGTGTTTGTGTGTGTGTGTGTGATATCCATAAGATTTCATAATATTCATCGCCAATTTCTGGCTTATACTTTCTTTCCATCCTGTTTTCTAAAAAAATATTACTTTATTACAAATATTTAGTGCATTTGGCATTCCTCACACAAGACAACAAAATATATAACTTTAAACACATTAATACTATACTAAGTTTCACCTATAATGCATTAGTGCACTATGGAGAGAAATCAGTAAATCACTCCTCTTTGTGTCATCTGACCAGGAGCATCTCCAGATTTAAACTAATTCACTCATCAGGTGTCATTCATTTTATCCTATCTTATGTGTGAGTCTGAATCTGTGCCTTCCTGTAGGCTGTCTTAACACTTTGTTGTTGTGCCTCAGTATGTATCTGCCCCTACCAAGGGCTTTATTCTCTTTCTCTTATTGAACAGCACAAGGAGCATCACAAGAGGAAGTGCTGAGGGATGCTGAGCAGAAATCTTTAAAATGCCTTCACAAGACTAGTCACTGACTCTACTTGACCCCATCTGATACCAATAACAGGCAGTGCTACAAACACCATCGTTTACCAAGTTATAACTCTATACTATATTTAGCTTTTATTGTGAAACAAGATAACTTAAAGTTTCAGCTATGCCTTAGCCTATGTTACAATAGTTTATTATGTGGAAAAATCCAAAAGAAGTAAGGTTGATTGTTACAGGGTTCTCTTACAAAGACAGATTAAGCAAATACTTCATAGTAGGCAAAGGGAAGAGTTTTGAAGAGAATCCCTTGAGCAAAGTATTTAAAACCATGTAGTGACAAATGAGACATAGGAAAACTAAATTCCTTCCATATATAGGAGGCTACTACCATTTGAAAAAAGGGATAGTGGAAAGAATAAGAAAATAACATCACCAGCTAAATATCTGACAGAGACTCTAAAACATTCCAAGAACTAAAAAACTAAATACCAAAACAAAAAAACAAACAGGCAAATAAAAGCCACTGGCATTAAAACTGTGTCATAAACATAAACAGAAACCTCAAGAGAAGATATAAATATGTCTTATAAGTGTTTTTTATGTTAAACATGATTAGATATCAGTGAAATGCAAATTAACAATACTTTGCCATTTCTTACCTATGTCAGAATGACTAAGACAAACAAAAACAATAGCAAAATAATAACAAAAACTGATATAGAGCTGATGAAAGAAAATTAATGTTTACACACTTATTGAGAGTTCACACTGGTGAAGCAGTACAAAATCAGTGTGGAATTGTCTCAAAATGTTAAAAATGGTTTACCATTCACTTTCTTTTCTGGTCTTTATGTGGCTTAGGTATCATGGTCACCGTCCTCATCAAAAGAATTTCACACTGTTCCTTCTGCTTCTACTTTGTGCAATTATTTGAGGAGAACTCATGTTCATTCTAGAAGAGTTATTAGAAGTTAGAAAGTACCACAACAACCATTACCTACTACATGGATGTAGCTTAAATATTATTCCTGATGTCTTATTGTTTATACACTGTCTAAGGCTCCATCACAGAAGCTTGCTGGAGAATTTTATAGCTAAAAGAGGGAGGGACCCATATGTGGTCATAGTTCAGACTGTAAGAAAAGGTTCAGCTTTAAGTGTTATGTCAATATCATCCTCTCCAGGCAATGTTCCTGTATTGTTCAGGACAGAATGATAAAAGACGCTAAGGTCAGAGGCAGTGGACAACTACAAGGAAACAATGTTTTCTTAGCGCAGTGGGAGATTTCCACATATGAACTCAAGTGGTCAGGATAGCATGTATAATACCTGAAAAAACACAAGCCAGAATAAAATCACAGTATGGAAATGGAAGAGCAGCATAGAGCCACGCCCCTTGAAGGTGCTCTTCTCATCTGAAAGCTGCTTGGAGAAGGAGAGTCAGTTTCATTTTAAGAATGTGACTTCTGGTGATTTGAACCTACTTCAGGACAAACCTAATAATAAGGTGTACTTGGGAGTACAAATTGACCCCAATGAGTGTGAATAAAATGAGAGAAAAAACACAAAGATGTCAGGGGAGGAAGGTAAGGAATGTGGGAGAAGTCTGATAGTTGAATTTGCACCTTGAAAGATATTCTAAAATAACTAAGAAAATTATTAAAAATAAAATAAACTATATAAACTAATTTGTATAAATGAACTCAAATATAGACATATAATCAAATGAAAACTGAAGAATTCACAACTATCATCTGGAAATTAATATATCTTAAAATTTTTCTATTCAGAGATTGATAGGTTATATAACAAAACAAGTATCAAGCAAGAATTATATTTGCATCCTGCTCATAGTAGCAGTAAACAAAGTTCTAATTCACTGCAATGTGATATTTCCTGTTTTTAACATGGGAAAGATTTTAATATTGTCCTTTGCCCTATTCTTTCTTCCTTTTGTTATTTTGTTTGTTTGTTTATAGCCTAGTTTTCCATTTAAAAGTTCCCAAGTATCTTACCAGCTCTGATGCCAATCCTCAGTGGATTGGGTTATGCACAGGCATTTAGATGTAGGGAAGATGTTTGAACAAGTGGAGCTGGAGATTGTAAGACTTGATTTTATGAAAGTGTTTAGATGTAGTGATAATGTTTGACCAGCAGGTAGAGCAGGCAAGGCACTAAAACAATATGGAGAGATAAGGGTGCAGAAGTGGCACTCTAGACCGGTGTGCAGACGTGGCAGAGATGCCAGACTGGCGCACAGACGCAGCAGAGAGGCCAGACCAGTGCGCAGTCATGGCGGAGAGGCTGGCGCGCAGACGCGGTGGAGAGGCCTGCGCACAGACGCGGCAGATGCGGGATGGTCCAAGCATGAAACAGTGAGGCCCACACTGAGAGCAGATCACCCCACTACAATTAAATCTAGTAGATTTTGGGGGGGCTGGCCTGCAGAGTGGTAGGCCTTTTATTGGAGAGGTCCCCTGGAAAACGGGGTGCCTGGTCCTGTCCCTGAAGACCCTCCTGAGTGGGGAGAGTGTTCTTGGCTTGCGGGACCCAGGAAATGGTGTGGGGGTATTCCCCGACCCCCTTGACTCTCCAGTCAGTCTGCGAGGGCTACTCCCCTCTGCTGGGGCTGCTCCTCCTCTACTACGACCTCTCTCTCCCTGGCCCATCACAGCTTGTGCCCAGGGGCCTCCTTCCTTCTCCCTTCCTTCCGCGGGGCCATGGGATCACCCAGTTTAGCCTATTTGGGCGCTGGGTTGGGTGCTCGGGGCAGAGGGCAGCAGGAGTTTCTTTGTTTTGGTGGCTGGCCTGAAGAGTGGTAGGCCTTTTTTTGGCGAGGTCCCTTGTGAATGGGGAGCTTGATCCTGTTCCTGAAGACCCTTCTGGGTGGTGAGAGGGATCTTGACCCACGGCGGGAGCCAGGAAATGGAGCAAGGGCATTTTGTAAGCAGGGCCCCTAGCGAGCAGGGAAACCTGATCCTGTTTTAAAAGACCCATTAGATAGCATTGATAGGAGGAGATGGGAGGTGCCAAGGCAAGAATTCATCCAACAATCTAAAAAACAACATGAAAACACCAGAACCCAATGATCTTACAACAGAAGAACTTGAACATCCTAACACAGAAGAAGTGGAAAAAAATTGACTTTATGAAAGCAATAGAGTCCCTTAAACAACATGTAAAAAATGTTCTTATAGAAATGGATGAGAAGTATAACAAAAAGTTTGAAGAAATGAATAAATACGTAAATGATACCCTGGGAAACCAAGAAAAAATGATCAAAGAGGTAATGGAAACAGTTCAAGAATTGAAAACTGAAATAGAAGCAAGGAAGAAAACACAAACTGAGGACCAGCTGGATATGGAAAATCTGGGTCAACGAGCAGAGACTACAGAAACAAGCATAATCAATAGAATACAAGAAATAGAAGAAAAAAATCTCAGATTCTGAGGACACCATAGAGAAAATAAATGCACTGACCAAAAAGAAAAAAGAAAAAAGAAAAAAAGAGAAAAAAAAAGAAAACAGCAAAGCCAACAAACTCTCATCACAAAACATTCAGGAAATATGGGACACAATAAAAAGACCAAACCTAAGAATAATAGGGATAGAAGAAGGAGAAGAGTCACAGCTCAAAGGCCCAGAAAATATTTTTAACAAAATTATGAAAGAAAACTTTCCCAACATGAAGAAAGATATTCCTTTGAATATTCAAGAAGCATACAGAACACCAAATAGGCTGGAAAAAAACCATCCCCTCGCCATATAATAATCAAAACACAAAATACAGATTAAAGAAAGAATATTAAGAGCGGCAAAGGAAAACAGTCAAGTAACCTATAAAGGTAAACCGATCAGACTTACACCTGATTTCTCTATGGAAACCATGAAAGCCAGAAGGTCATATAGAGGTACTGCAGAAATTAAGAGACCATGGATGCAAGCCCAAGCTACTATACACAGCCAAGCTATCGTTCACTATCAATGGGGAAAACAAGACATTACAGGATAAGAAAAAATTTAAACAATACGTAGCCATAAATCCAGCCCTATAGAAAGTAATAGAAGGAATGTCACAACCCAAGGAATTCAACATTGCCAACACTGCCTACAATAACTCAGGCATCTAGCGACCCTTCACCAGCACAACTCCAAGAAAGGAGACACACAGACTCTACTACCAAAAACAATAAGAATAACCGGAGTAAACAACCACTGGTCATTAATATCACTTAATATTAATGGTCTCAATTCACTTATAAAAAGGCACAGGCTAAGAAATTGGATAGGAAAACAGGATCCAACATTCTGCTGTTTACAAAAAACACATCTCAACCACAAAGACAGGCATCTACTCAGAGTAAAGGGTTGGGAAAAGGTTTTTCAAGCAAATGGTCCTAAGAAAAAAAGCAGGTGTGGCCATACTAATTTCTAACAAAACTGATTTCAAACTAAAATAGATCAGAAGAGATCAGGATGGACACTTTATACTCATAACAGGAACAATTCATCAGGATGAAGTCTCAATCTTGAATATCTATGCCCCTAATATAAAAGCACCCACTTATATAAAAGAAATATTACTAGAACTCAAGGCAGACATCAAACCACACACACTAGTAGTAGGAGACTTCAACACACCTCTCTCACCAATGGACAGGTCAATCAGACAAAAACCTAATAGAGAATTAAGAGAATTATTGGAGGTAATGAAGCAAATGGACTTAACAGACATCTATAGAACATTCCACCCAAATAGGAAAGAATATACCTTCTTCTCTGCAGCTCATGGAACCTTCTCAAACCTGACCACATACTCGGTAAGAAAGGAAACCTCCACAGATACAAAAAAAATATCACTGTCCACCTGTGTCTTATCAAATCACCATGGATTAAAGTTAGAAGGCAAGAACAATGCTACCCCCAGAAAGCCGACAAACTCATGGAAACTAAACAGTCAACTACTGAGCCACACCTGGGTCAAGGAAGAAATTAAGAAAAAAATTGAAGTCTTCCTTGAACTTATGAAAATAAAGAGACAACATACTCAAACCTATGGGACACTATCAAAGCAGTCCTCAGAGGAAAGTTCATAGCACTAAGTGCCCAGTTAAAGAAAACGGAGAAAGCATACATTGGAGACTTAACAGCACACCTGAAACCTCTAGAAAAAAAAAGAAGCAGAAGCACCCAGGAGGAGTAGAAGAGTGGAAATGTTCAAACTGAGGGGGGAAATCAACAAAATAGAAACACAGAAAACAGTCGAAAGAATCAATGAAACAAAAAGTTGGTTCTTGGAGAAAATCAACAAGATCGATAAAACCCTATCCAAACTAATTAAACAATAGAGAGAGAATACACAAATAAATAAGATCAGAAATGAAAAGTGGGACATAGCCACAGACACAGAGGAAATTCAGAGAACCGTTAGATCTTACTACAAAAACCTGTATGCCACAAAACTGGAAAATGCAAATGAAATGGACATTTTTTTAGATAAGTACCATATATCAAAGTTAAACCAAGACCAGGTGAACAATCTAAATAGACCTGTTAGTCATGAAGAATTATAAACTGTTATCAAAAATCTCCAGTCCAAAAAAAAGCCCAGGCCCAGATGGTTTCAATGCAGAATTCTACCAGAACTTCCAAGAAGAGCTAATACCTATACTCCTTAATGTATTTCACAATATAGAAACAGAAGAGTCATTGCCAAATTCCTTTTATGAAGCTACAGTTACCCTCATGCCAAAACCACACCTAGACCCAACCAAGAAAGAGAATTACAGGCCTATCTCACTCATGAACATCGATACAAAAATCCTCAATAAAATACTGGCACCGGAATCCAAGAACACATTAGAAAAATTATCCATTATGATCAAGTAGGCTTCATCCCAGAGATGCAAGGCTGGTTCAACATATGCAAATCTATCAATGTAATCCACCATATAAATAAACTGAAAGAAAAAAAAAACATATGATCATTTCATTAGATGCTGAAAAAGCATTCGACAAAATTCAACTCCCCGTTATGATAAAGGTCTTGAAGAGATTAGAGATACAAGGGTCATACCTAACTATAATAAAAGCTATTTACAGAAAGCCGACAGCTAGCATTAAATTAAATGGAGAAAAACTCAAAGCCATCCCACTAAAATCAGGAACACGATAAGGCTGTCCACTCTCTCCATACCTCTTCAATATAGTGCTTGAAGTTCTAGCAATAGCATTAAGACAACATAAGGGGATCAAGGGGATTCATATTGGAAAGGAAGAAGTTAAGCTTTCATTATTTGCAGATGATATGATAGTATACAAAAGCGACGCCAAAAACTCTACCAAAGAACTCCTACAGCTGATAAACAACTTTAGTAATGTGGCAGGATACAAGATCAACTTGAAAAAAATCAGTTGCCTTCCTATACACTAAGGATCAGTAAGCAGAGAGGGAAATCAGAGAAGCATCACCTTTCACGATAACCACAAATAGCATAAAATATCTTGGGGTAACTATGACCAAGGATGTGAAAGATCTATTCGACAAGAACTTTAAGTCTTTGAAGAAAGAAATTGAAGAGGACGCCAGAAAATAGAAGGATCTCCCTTGCTCTTGGATTTGGAGGATCAACATAGTAAAAATGGCAATTCTACCAAGGGCAATTTATAGATTCAAAGCTATCCCCATTAAAATCCTATCAAAAGTCTTCACAGATCTTGAGAGGACAATAATCAACTTTATATGGCAAAAGAAAATACCCAGGATAGCCAAAACAATCTCATATAATAAAGGATCATCTGGAGGCATTACCATCCCTGACTTCAAACTCTATTACAGAGTTTCAGTATTGAAAACAGCTTGGTATTGGCATAAAAACAGAGAAGTCAATCAATGGAACAGAGTAGAAGACCCTGATTTTAACCCACAAACATATGAACACCTGATTTTTGATAAAGGAGATAAAAGTATTCAATGGAAAAAAGAGAGCATCTTCAACAAATGGTGCTGGCACAACTGGTTGTCAACCTGTAGAAGAATGAAAATAGATCCATATCTATCGCCATGCACAAAACTCAAGTCCAAATGGATTAAAGACCTCAATATCAGTCTGAACACACTGAACCTGATAGAAGAAAAAGTGAGAAGTACTCTACAACATATGGGTACATGAGATCACTTCCTATGTATATCCCCAGCTGCACAGACATTAAGGACAACATTGAATAAATGGGACCTCCTGAAACTGAGAAGCTTCTGTAAAGCAAAGGACCCTGTCACTAAGACAAAAAGGCAACAGACTGACTGGGAGAAGATCTTTACCAACCCTGCAACAGACAAAGGTCTGATCTCCAAAATATATAAAGAACTCAAGAAACTAGACTTTAAAATGCTAATTAACCCAATTAAAAAATGGGGCACTGAACTGAACAGAGAATTCTCAACAGAAGAAATTCAAATTGCCAAAAGAAACTTAACATCATGCTCAACCTCCTTAGCGATAAGGGAAATGCAAATTAAAACAACTTTGAGATACCATCTTACACCTGTCAGAATGGCTAAAATCAAAAACACCAATGATAGCCTTTGCTGGCGAAGTTGTGGAGGAAAGGGCACACTCATCCATTGCTGGTGGGAATGCAAACTTGTGCAACCACTTTGGAAATCAGTGTGGTGATTTCTCAGGAAATTTGGGATCAACCTACCCCAAGATCAAGTAATACCACTCTTGGGAATATACCGAATAGATGCCCTATCATATGACAAAAGTATCTGTTCAACTATGTTCATACTACTCAGCGGTAAAAAACAATGACTTCTCTAATATTCATGCAAATGGATGGAAATAGAAAACACTATCCTGAGTGAGGTATCCCAGACCCAAAAAGAGGAATATGGGATGTACTTACTCATAATTGGTTTCTAGCCATAAATAAAGGACATTGAGCATATAATATGTGATCCTAGAGAAGCTAAATAAGAAAGTGAACCAAAGAAAAATGTATAGTCATCTGCCTGGATAGGGGAAGTAGACAAGATTTCCGGGCAAAAACTGGGAACTTGCGGGTGAGGTGGCATGGGGCTAAGGGGAAATGCGGTGAGAAATGTGAGAAGGGGAGGATGGGAGGAGCTTGGGGTAATGGGATGGTTGGGATATAGTAAGGGTGGATACGGGAGCAGAGAAATATATATCCTAACTAAGGGAGCCATCTTAGGGTTGGCATGAGACTTGACTGTAGAGGGGCTCGCAGGTGTCCAGGGAGATGTCTCCAGCTGGTACCTTGGGCAACTGAGGAGAGGGAACCTGAAATGACCCTATCCTATACTGATGAATATCTTGCATATCACCTTAGAACCTTCATCTGGTGATAGATCGAGATAGAGACAAAGACCCAATTTGGAGGAACGGTCTGAGCTCTTAAGGTCCAAATGAGGAGCAGAAAGAGGGAGAACATGAGCAAAGAAGTCAGGACCACGAGGGATGCACCCACCCACTATGACAGTGGAACTGATCTATTGGGAGCCCACCAAGGCCACCTGTACTGGGACTGAATAAGCATGGGTTGAAACTGGACTCTCTGAACATGTCGGACAATGAAGGCTGATGAGAAGCCAAGGACAATGGCACTAGGTTTCGATCCTAATACATGAACTGGCTTTGTGGGAGCCTAGCCTGTTTGGATGGTCACCTTCCTGGACCTAGATAGAAGTGGGAGGACCTTGGTCTTCCCGCAGGGCAGGGAATTTGGACTACTCTTCAGTATCGAGAGGGAGGGGGAATGGAGTAAGGGGGAGGAGAAGAAGAGTGAGGATAGGGTGAGGAGAGTGGGGTGAGGGGGCAATATGTGGGAGGATGGGGAGGGAAATGGGAAATGGGGAGCAGGTGCAAATTTTAATTAAAAAAGAATAAAAATAAAAAAAGAGGAAATGAGAAATCCCCTCAAAGAAATTGCAGAAAATACAAACAAAAAAATTGGAAGGCATCAACAAATCCCTTAAAGAAAACCAAGAAAATACAATCAAGCATATGAAAGAAAATATTCAAGACCTGAAAACCAAAATAGAGATAATAAAGAAAACACAAGCTGAGGGAATTATAGAAACAGAAATCATGAGAAAATAATCAGGAACTACAAATACAAGCATAAGTAGTACATTACAAGAGATGAAAGAGAGAATCTCAAGTGCTGAAGATACATTAGAGAAAATAGACCCATCAGTCAAAGAAAACATTAAATCTAATAAAAGCTTAACACAAAATATTCAAACAAATATGATACACCATAAAAAGACCAAACTTAAGATAAATAGGTATAGGAGAAGTCCAACTCAAAAGCACAGAAAATATATTTAACAAAATCATAGAAGAACACTTTTTCAATCTAAAGAAAGATATACCTATAAAGACACAAAGTAATCAAAACACTAAACATACAGAATAAAGAAAGAATATTAAGAGCTACAAAAGGAAAAAAGCCAACTTACATATAAAGGCAGACCTATCAGAATTACACCTGACTTTTCAATGAAAACAATGAAAGACAGAAGGTCCTGGTCAAGTGTTATGCATCCACAGATGTCAGCCCAGACAACTGTAGCCACCAAAATTTTCAATCACCACAGAAGGACAAAAGAAGATATTCTATGACAAAACCAGATTTAACCAATACTTAGCCATAAACCGAGCCCTACACAAAGTACTAGAAGAAAAACTCCAACCCACGGAATTTGGCTACATCAACAAAAACACAAACAATAGATGATCTCACAGTAGCAATTCCCAAGGAAGGGAAACATACACACAATAACATCACCAATAAAAAAACACTAAAATAAAAGGAGATAGCAATCACTGATCATTAATATCCCTGAATATAAATGCACTCGACTCACCCGTGAAGAGACAAAGGATAACAGATTGGATACAAAAACAGAATCCATCCTTCTGCTGCATACAAGAAACACTCCTGAACCTCAAAGACAGACATTGCCTCAGAGTAAAGGGTTGGGAAAAAATTTTCCAAGCAAATGGACCTAAGAAACAAGTGGGTGTAGCTATCCTAATATCTAACAAAATAGACTTCAAAGTAAAATCAATCAAAAGAGACAAAGAAGGATATTTCATACTAGTCACAGGAAAAATCCATCAAGAGGAAATCTCAATACTGAACATCTATGCCCCGAATACAAGTACACACTCATATATAAAAGAAAAGCTTAAATCACACATTAAACACCACACACTACTAGTAAGAGTCTTCAACACTCTACTCTGACCACTGGACAGGTCTATCAGACAAAAAATTAACAGAGAAATATGGGAACTAACAGATGTTAGGACTCAAATGAACTTAACAGACATCTACAGAACATTCCATCCAAACAGAAAAGATTATTCCTTCTTCTCAGCACCTCATGGAACCTTCTCAAAAATTGACAACATACTAGGTAAAAAAGCAAACCTCAACAGTTAAAAAAATTGGAATAACCCATGTATCTTATCGGATCACGATGGCTTAAAATTAGAATCCAACAGCAACACTAATTCCTGAAAGCCCACAAACACATAGAAATTAAACAATGCTCACCTGAAGCATCAATGGGACAAGGAAGAAATAAAGGAAGAAATTAAAGACCTCCTAAGAACCAATGAAAATGACCACAAAACATACCCAAAATTATGGGACACAATGAAAGCAGTGTTAAGTTCATATAACTAAATGCATATATAAAGAAGCTAGAAAAATGCCACACTAGTGAATTAAGAGAACATATGAAAACTCTAGAACAAAAAGAAGCAAACTCACTCAGGAAAGCTAGATGGCAGAAATAATCAAATTGAGAACAGAAATCAACAAAATACAAACAAATAAAACAATGGGACAAAGAGTTGGTTCTTCAAGAAAATCAACAAAATAGACAAGCCTCTATCCAAACCAACCAAAAGACAGAGAGAGAATATCTAAATTAACAAAATCAGAAATGAAAGTGGGCACATAATAACAGACATAGAAGAAATCCAGAGAATCATTAGGTCATATTTTGAAAACATATACTCCATAAAATTGGAAAACTTAAAGGAAATGGACAACTCTCTGGATAAATATCACTTACCAAAATTAAATCAAGACCAGATAAGCAAATTAAATAGACATATAACTACTAAAGAAAGAGAAACTGTAATCAAAAGTCTCCCAATCGATAAAAGCCTAGGACCAGCTGGTTTCAGCTCAGA
This sequence comes from Chionomys nivalis, assembly GCF_950005125.1. Classification (NCBI taxonomy): domain Eukaryota; kingdom Metazoa; phylum Chordata; class Mammalia; order Rodentia; family Cricetidae; genus Chionomys; species Chionomys nivalis. The sequence continues at coordinate 80,667,753 of NC_080088.1, read as the reverse complement.
ATTCTATAAGATTTTCAAAGAAGAAATAATACCAATACTCCTCAAATTGTTCCACACAATAAACAGAAGGAAAATTTCCAAACTCTTTTTATGAGACTACAATTACCCTGATACCCAAACCACATAAAGACATTACTAAGAAAGAGAATTACAGACCAAACTCATTCATGAACATTGATGCAAAAATACTCAATTAAATACTGGCAAATCGTATCCAAGAACATTATCATTTGCAAGAAAATGAATGGAACTAAAAAAAATTCCTGAGTGAGGTAACCCAGACTGCAAAAGATGAGCATTATATAGACCCACTCATATGTGAATACTCGCTGTAAAGTCAAGGATAAGGAGCCGATAATCCACAACCCCAGAGAAGCTAAGTAACAAGGAGAACCCTAAGAGAAACATACATACATCCCCCTGGAAGGGAGATATAAGAAAGATCTTCTGAGAAAATTGAGAGTGTGGTATGGGAGACTAGGCAGGACAGAAGGAGATACGGAGAGTAGAAGAGGAGCGGGGAAGAGAACTAGAGGGAATGGGCTGGTCACGATAGGTGAAGGACAGAGATGGAGAATAAAGAAAGAGATATCTTGATTGAGGGAGCCATTATGAGCCTAGCAAAAACCCTAACACTAAATAATTCCCAGTAACCAACAAGGATGACCCCAGCTAAGACCCTTAGCAATACTAAAGATGGTGCCTGAACTGGCTTTGCCATGCAGATTGATGAATATCTTAAATGTTGTCCTAGAATCTACATCTAGCAACTGATGGAGGCAGATGCAGAGAATTACAGTGGAGCACTGAGCTAAACTCCCAAAGTTCAGTCAAAAATAAGGAGGAGTGAGAATATCAGCAAAGAAGTCAAGACCATAATGGGGATACCAACTGAATCAGTTTACAAGAGCTAAAAGAAGTCTTCCAATACCAGCCTGACAGCAAGGGAGCCAGTATAGGACCAAATGAGGCCTTCTGAATGTGGATAAAAGTTTGATGGCTGAGGCAGACTGTGGGGCCACTGGTAGTGAGACCAGGATTTATCCCTACCGCTTGTTCTGACTTTTCAGGAACCTATTCTTTCTGGAAGGATACCTTGCTCAGCCTAGATACAGTGTGGGGGGCCTTGGTCCTGTCTCAAAGCAATGTGCTAGACTTTTTTGAATCCCCATTGGAATCCTTACCCTCTCTGAGGACAGGATGGAGGGTGGGATAAGGGTGGGAAGGGGGGAAGGTGGAGGGACCATGAAGAGTGGAGGGAGTATGAAATGGATTTGACATGTAAAATGAGAAAAGATAGATTTTCAAAATAAATTAAAATAAAAATTGATTTGTTTTATGCTATATTATAATTTGCAGTAGTGCATAGTAACTTCAGTCTCATAAAAAATAGCTTGGCAATGTTCCTTCTGTTTCTATTATGTGGAACACTTTGAGGAATATAGGTATTAGGTCTTCTTTAAAGTTCTGGTAGAATTTTGCACTGAAACCATTTGGCCCTGGACTTTTTTTGGAACCCATTCTCTTTGGATAGATACTTTGCTCAACCTAGATATAGTAGGCAGAGCCTTGGATCTTCCAAAAAGCAATGTGCCTTATCCTCTCTGAGGAGTGGATGGGGTGTGGTGTGGGGGAAAGGTGGAAGGAATGGGAGGAGTAGAGGTATGAGGAACTGGGATTTGTACGTAAAATAAAAAAACAGTTTGCTTTACTTTAAATAAATAAATAAATAAATAAATAAAAATTATTTCTGATAAGTGGTATTACAGGAAAGAAGAAATATCAATATGAAGAATTATTCTATTTATTGATTTTTTACAAGTGTACTTGGGAGGAGCTGTACCAGAGTGAACTTAATAGCAGAACGCAGATTACTGCTTGGAAACCTTAATACTGTGAAAGGATGAGGTGAGAAATTATCTTATGTACTGGTCTGGAATGTCCTTACTCATTTCTACATCTTTACAATCATTGCTACAAGGAGTGCATATCACAGAGTCAGGATAGACATGAGGTCAGTGTGCCTGTGAATGGCAGACACTAAAAACTGACATCACCACTTCACCTGCATGTGAATGCATTGTATAAAATATTTCAAGTGTTTGCAATGTGGAGTCCAGCTATTCTTTGTCTCTTCTCTGTTCACACTTCCATGTGTCTTTCTAAACAGCAATTCAAATCAAACAAGCTTGACCTGCAATTCTTTCTCGTGCTATGGTGCTCTCCAAAGTCACTGTGGATGATTATGAAATCATAGAGGTAGGGGACTAAGGAATAAAACAAACATGTTTTTCACCAGCATAGAGGATGCAGGTGCAGAGTCCCAGGGCAATGAGATCCCCAGAGCACATGTATGAGAGTGAAAAGCAAGAAAAGCCAGTGCATTTGTGGTCACTCTGATTAGTTAGAGGAGAATGTCAACACTTTCACTTACCCTCAGTTTTCTGGACTTTCTTCTGTGTCCTTATCTGGCATGAGAACCATAGACTATGCAACATCAGGAACCACCTGTAGCTAACAGAGTCTTCTCTGACGCTGTTAAGGTCTGAACCTGTTCCATGAACTAAGCCAATAATCTTTATGGCTCATCCTAGTTACACGGCATTGTCTTTGTGTAGTGCAGACCGTGACATGTCTCTTCCTTTGCTTTGCCTCTTCCTACTCCTGCAATCTATGTTTGCATTAATGGAAATAACTAATCAGAAGTGTTTTGAGTATGGGAAGCCCACCACGTACATGAAGGCTGACATAATCCTTGGTGTGTTTATCCCTTTTTACTTTACAATAGAAGGACCCAAGGAAATCCAAATATTTTTTGAGAAAAAAGAGAATCAATAAATCAAAAGCTTAATGTAAGTACTTGTGCCCCTGTGCTAAGGATTATTCTCAAACTTAATGTAAGTACTTGTGCCCCTGTGCTAAGGATGTTCTAGCTGTATGACAGTGCATGCTCATCTGTGCACATGTAATTCCTTTAAGAAGAATGAACGGTCTACACAGAAATGTGAAACTCAATTGCAAACTTTCCACATTCATTATACTTCTAGAGATCTTTACTCTCCTCCTCTTTATTTCTCCAGTCAAGTAGAGATCAAAGAGGGAAATCACCAACTTTTGTGTCTGTCCATACTGTGAGTTTATGGTAAGGCTTATATTATTTTCACAGATTGGCTTTAATGTGTCAGGAGAGATTGCACCCTGTTCACATATCTTTGGGAATCTAAATGTGTTGTTTGAGTGTTTGTTTCTTTCTACAGGCTTGAAAAGTTTCTGCTAAATCTCCATGTCTTTAGTGCACAATGTAGCATCTCTATCACATATGTCCTTGTATTTGTTTGTTTAAACATCTCAGAGTTGGACATTGTGATCATGTTTATTACTTATTTATTTCTCATTGATATTATAATGCAGTGTGTGAAAATCACATCCTTCATGCTTTTGATATTCTGATTTCTGCTTAGTCTGTACTGCTGGAGTCACTTTCCTCTGAATTTTTACTGACAATTTCTTGATTTTATTTCCAACATTTCTATCTCTTCTTCCCCTACCCCAGTATCTCAATTTCCTTTTAGGATTTGACTTTCTTGGTACTGAGTCTTTGGTATATATGGGTTTTTTACCTACCCCTCAGCCATTGTCCTCCTGTGCAGTGTTGTATCTTGTCTCAGTGCCCAGTTGAATTCACTTGCTTGTTTATATCTTCTTTTAGGTCATCCATCTTTTTACTTATTGAACTAGCAATCTGACATTTGATCTTTCTGAATATTTTTTAGTTCATTTGTTGGTTAGTTATCATATTGTGGAGTAGTTATTTGGACTTGCTTTTTAGTAATTCCTGTTGTTTGTTTCAATAGTTGCTATAATTAGAACCTTTGTTCATTTGAGCATCAATTATACATTTGGATGGTCTTATACTAAGAAGATTTTTCTTAAATGTTCAGCCTATTCATTGTTGTGGATGAAGGAAACAAAGTTCCAGGTCTATCCTAGTGCTCGTGGTGTTATAGAGTATGTGAAGAAAAAATTGCTAGATGCTAGGTTTATTTGGCACTTGTAGTAAGTACTCTTAAGAATGTTTTCACAGGACGGAAGGACTGTAGTTCAGTAGCCCACTACTGCAGGAGCTGGAAGGAGTTCCAAGATCAGGAGGAGAGAGAGCCCATCCTCAGGGAGAGGCAGGAAAGCTTTAACTGTTAATTGACAGCAGTACTTATCTGGAGTCTGCCTGATGTAGCATAGGTGAATTCAAGTCACAACTCACTGAATCTTACATTAATTTGTTTTTAGGTTACAGATAAAGATGAAAGACTGAGATATATTAACAATTCCACTCTCTGTAATCTGTACTGAAACCTCATTGTAGAAGAAGCACTTAGCCGGTGTCTATAAATAGCTGTTGTAGACTCATGACTTAGAGCCATATCAAAAGCTTGGTGATTCAAAGGGGATACAAATATGAACACTCTTTCCCTGTTTCCTCTGTCCAGATTTTATGTTTGTATGTCAGATAAGTGTTTGGCACAATGAGAAGCAATTTCAAGTCTTGTTTTGAAAACATGAAAGAAAATTAAAAATTTTGTTCATTAGCTATGAAAATAGTAGGTAGTACTTTACCAAGGCTACATTAATAACTAATCAGAACTCCACTAATTAATATGATATAACTCTGTAAGTTAGAGTCTTTAAGTCTCATTTTCATATACCTTAGATCAGTTAAACATACCTTTGCAACTTACATTTACCTAACTCAATCATTTCCCTCAAAAGTAACATCAACTTCAAACTTTTTTGCCATCCAATCTTTTACTGGGAGACTAATATGATTGACTTATGGGAGCAATAATTCAAAACGAGGTTCTTTAAAATAATGGAATAATAAAAAGTATATTTATTTCTAGTAATAGCATGATAGTTTCAGTTTGGTTTTCAATTGAACCTGCTTATGAGATTACCTTTTTCAGTGTTAGGGCTGTCAGCAAGATAACCCTGTCTGTGAGTCTGCCTTTTTCAGCAGATGACCTGTTTGCTGTAGGATAAAACAGGACCTGACTTATGCATATGACATGGACTGACCATGCAACTGTAGCCTTATTGGGAGGAGCTGCGTAGGACTGTTTGCTGCTGTTAAAATTATAAAGCTGAAACTTGCTATCAATGCTATCAGAGATCTGAGAAGAGTAAATGTGAGCAAGAAGTATAATCTAAATTGCCTCTGTATCAAATAAAACGATAGAGACTTACCTGATACTGGGTCAACCAGTTGGGATCCTTCACATGATTTCAATGTCTCTGTTGGGAGCAGAGATTATCATCTTCACATGCCACATGAGACACCATTGGACTTTGGTTGCCACACAGGACAGCATCAGCCTTCAACCACCAGACTCATGAGATTTGAGAAATGTTTCTGTGGAGGAGGAACTTGAGAAAACTGACCTACCTTGCCAAGGCAGAGTGGGGCATTCAATGCCACAGTGTTCACAGTTTGGGCAGGGACCAGGTGGTGGGTGAGACATGTGTCAGCTCTTGACCCACTGGTTGCATTAGCACAGCTGAGGTAATATCCAAGTGGAGTCTGTATTTTCCATGGTATTTGTGGATAAACTCAGCTACTGATTCCACAAGCTGGTATTTTTGTTTATAAGGTGAAGTCTTTTTAAGAACCTTAAATGCCATGTTCAGCAGATTTCTCTGAAGGTTTTGAGGGTTTGAGGGACATCATCTAATTTATTAACTATATCCGATTTTAAACAAACTTTACTTCTTTTTAGTTACTTGCTTCAGACTTGTCATTGATAGCATAAGCAAAAGGCTAAAGCTTGTCCCACTGTATATGAAATACATTTGTACTCATCGTGACCAAAACAAGGCTCTGAGCATGGTAAAGAATTCGATCATTTGTAGTGACTGATCATTAGCTTGCATGTCTTAATTATCTTCTACAGTTTACAAGAAGTTGATAGCTTTTATAAGAATAGAATTTTACAGTTTTATCCCTATTAAGTGAGCATTATAATTTTGAATTGAAGATTTAATTGAAGACCCTTGCTGGGCAGTGGTGGCGCATGACTTTAATCCCAGCACTATCAGAGGCAGAGACAGTTGGATCTCTGTAAGTTCGAGGTCAGCATGGTCTACAAGACCTAGTTCCAGGAGAGGTACCAAAGCCACACAGAGAAACTCTGCTTTGACAAACCAAAGGGAAAAAAATTCCTTTTATATCAAAATAAAATCTTAAAGAATATAGTCCACAGCACGTCTGGGAACACAACATCATGATCATTCATAGTGTAACTTTACAGAATATCACTTTCCTATATGACATATCTTATTCAAATTGCTAAAGGTTAACAAAGTTATCAAACACAAGAAGGGTATGCATCCATCTTCTAGTCAGTTTCTGCTAGCCTGGATAGACTTTAGGAATTTAGAAATTTTATCAAACATAAAAATTCATTAAATACATATTGTTCTTTACCTATATTGTCTAGATGCCTAGTGTTGGACACAGTTAGCAATGGCAAAAGGGATCTGACATACATCTCGAAATCAGTTTCTTTTATGATAAGTAGAGCCTTAGGAATCATAAATCATCTTCAAACTTTTGCTGTTAGCAAGGTCTTTCCTCCACAAACAAGAATTAAATCAAATAGCATGTGCAGTATGCTGTGTCGTATCTGTTTTTCTAAACAAGAGTTGAATTCAAGTCACAAATAAAAAAAAGTCTCTATTTTTTAACTCTCAAGTTTTTCTTTTTCAGTTTTTTATTGATTATTATTGATCTCTACATTTTTCTCTGCTCCCCTCCTGCCTCTCCTCTCCCCACTTCAACCTACCCCAAGGTCTTCATGCTCCCAATTTAGTCAGGAGATCTTGTCTTTTTCTACTTCCTATGTACATTAGATCTATGTAAATGTCTCTTAGCGTCCTCATTGTTGTCTAAGTTCTCTGGGATTGTGATTTGGAGGCTGGTTTTCTTTTCTTTATGTTTAAAAACCATTTATGAGTGAGTACATGTGATAAATGTCTTTTTGTGTCTGGTCACCTCACTCAATGTTTTCTACCTCCATCCATTTTCCTGCAAAATTCAAGATGTCATTATTTTTTCTGATGTGTAGTACTCCATTATGTAAATGTACTACATTTTCATTATGCATTCTTCAGTCGAGGGCCATTTAGGTTGTTTCCAGGTCCTGGCTATGACAAACAAAGCTGCTATGAACATAGTTGAGCACATGTCCTTGTGGCACAGTTGAGCATCCTTTGAATATATACCAAAAGTGGTATGACTAGGTATTGAGGAAGGTTGTTTCCTAATTTTATGAGAAATTGCCACACTGACATCCAAAGGATGCATTCCCACCAGCAATGCAGGAGTGTGTTCCCCTTTCCCCACAACCTCTCCAGCATAAAGAAGTTGTCATCAGTGTTTTTGATCTTGGCCATTTGTACAGGTGTAAGATGGAATCTCAGAACTGTTTTGATTTGCATTTCTATGATGGCTAAGGATGTTGAGCATTTCCTTAAGTGTCTTTCAGTCATTTTAAATTCCTCTACAGTATTGAGAGTTCTCTGTTTAATTCTGTACTCCATTTTTATTGGATTATGTATTTTTTTGATGATCTATTTCTTGAGTTCTTTGTATGTTTTGGAAATCAGACCTCTGTCGGATGTGGGATTGGTGAAGATCTTTTCCCATTCTGTAGGCTGTTGTTTTGTTTTATTGACTGTATCTCTTGCTTTATAGAAGCTTTTCAGATTCAAGAGGTCCCATTTATTAATTGTTTCTTTCAGTGTCTGTGCTGCTGGGGTTACATTTCAAAAGTGGTCTCCTGTTCCAATGCATTCAAGTGTACTTCCCACTTTCTCTTCTATGAGGTTCAGTGTGGTGGCTTTATGTGTCTTTGATCCATTTGGACTTGAGTTTTGTGCATGGTGATAGATATGGGTCTATTTTTATTCTTCTACATGTTGATATCCAGTTATGCTATCACCACTTGTTAAATATGCTTTCTCCTTTTTATTTTATATTTTTGCTTCTTTGTCAAAAATCAAGTGTTCAAAGGTGTGTGGATTAATATCCGGGTCTTCTATTCAGTTCCATTTGTCCTCCTGTCTGTTCTTATGCCAATACCAGGTTGTTTTCAGTACTGTAGCTCTCTAGTAGAATTTGGTTTCAGCTCAGAATTCTACAAGACTTTCAAAGAAGAACTAATATCAATACTCCTCAAATTATTCCACACAATAGAAACAGAAGAAACAATGCCAAACTCTTTTTATGAAACTACAATTACCCTGATAGCCAAACTACAGAAAGACATTACTAAGAAGAATTACAGACCAATATCACTCATGAACATTGGTGCAAAAATACTAAATAAAATACTGGCAAATCGAATCCAAGAACACATCAGAACCATCATCCACCATGATCAAGTCGGCTTCATCCCAGAGATGCAGAGATAGTTCACATATGAAAATCTGTCAATGTAATCCACTGTATAAACAAACTGAAAAATGAAAACCACAGGATCATCTCATTAGATGCCAAAAAAAGCTTTCGACAAAATACAACACCCATTCATGATAAAGGTCTTGGAGAGAGCAGGGATATAAGAAACATACCTAAACATAATAAAGGCAATATACAGCAAGCCAACAATCAACTTCAAACTAAATGGAGAGAAACTCCCAGCGATTCCACTGAAATCAGGAACAAGACAAGGTTGTCCACTCTTTCCATATCCATTCAATATAGTTCTTGAGGTCCTAGCTAGAGCAATAAGATACCAAAAGGAGATCAAGGAGTACAAATCAGAAAAGAAGAAGTCAAACTCTCACCGTTTGCTGATGATATGATAGTTTACATAAGCGATCCCAAAAATTCTACCAAGGAACTTCTACAACTCATAAACACTTTCAATAATGTAGCAGGATAAAAGATTAACTCAAAAAAATCAGTAGCTCTCCTTATACAGATGATAAAAGGGCTGGGGAAGAAATCAGAAAAACATCACCCCTCACAATAGGCACAAATAACATGAAATACCTCACAGTAACTCTAACAAAACAAATGGAATAGTTGCATGGCAAGAACTTTAAATCTTTGAAGAAAAAAATTGAAAAAGATACCAAAAAGTAGAAAGATCTTCCATGCTCTTGTGTAGGCAGAATTAGCATAGTAAAAATGGCAGTCTTACCAAAAGCAATCTACAGATTCAATGCAATGCCCAGCAAAATCCCAGCAAAATTCTTCATAGACCTCAAAAGAACAGTACTCAACTTCACATGGAAAAGCAAAAAGCCCAAGATAACCAAAACAATTCTGTACAGTAAAAAAAAAAAAAAAAAAAAAAAAAAAAAAAAAAAAAAAAAAAAAAAAAAAAACTTCTGGAAGCATCACAATCCCTGACTTCAAATTCTACTACAAAGTCTTTCTGTTACAATTTTTAACCTGAGTTTGTGTTTCAGATTTTACAGGTTTTTAAACTAACTCAATGATTTTGCAAATCCATAGCTACAGAACCTTTAGAAAATAGTCTTACAAATCTTTTTTTTATTATTGAAAAAAAAATTTTCCGCCTCCTCCCCGCCTCCCATTTCCCTCCCCCTCCTCCCACCCCTCTCCCCCTCCCCCCACTCCTCTTCTCCACCCTCTCCAGTCCCAAGAGCAGTAAGGGTTCCCTGCCCTGTGGAAAGTCCAAGGTCCTCCCCCCTCCATCCAGATCTAGGAAGGTGAACATCCAAACTGTCTAGGCTCCCACAAAGCCAGAACCTGAAGTAGGATCAAAACCCTGTGCCATTGTCCTTGGCCTCTCGTCAGCTCTCATTGTCAGCCATGTTCAGAGAGTCCGGTTTTATCCCATGGTTTTTCAGTCACAGTCCAGCTGGCCTTGGTGAGCTCCCAATAGATCGGCCCCACTGTCTCAGTGGGTGGGTGCACCCTTCGTGGTCCTGACTTCGTTGTACATGTTCTCCCTCCTTCTGCTCCTCATTAGGACCTTGGGAGCTCAGTCCGGTGCTCCAGTGTGGGTCTCTGTCTCTATCTCCATCCATCGCTAGATGAAGGTTCTATGGTGATATGCAAGATATTCATCAGTATGGCTATAGGATAGGTTCATTTCAGGTTCCCTTTCCTCAGGTGCCCAAGGAACTAACTGGGGACATTGCCCTGGGCATCTGGTAGCCATTCCAAGTTCAAGTCTCTTGCCAACCCTTAGGTGGTTCCCTTAACTAAGATATGAGTTTCCCTGCTCCCATATCCAACCTTCCTATATCCCCAATCATCCCGTTTCCCCAAGTTCCCCTCATCCTCTCCTTCACACTTTTCTCTCTCCATCTCCCCTTACCCCCATCCCACCCTACCCCCAAGATTCCAATTTTTTGCCCGGCAATCTTGTCTATTTCCCATAGCCAGGAGGATAACGTTTTTCCTTGGTTTTGCCCTCTTGTTTAGCTTCTTTAGGACCACAAATTATAGACTCAGTGGCCCCGTATCCATGGCTAGAAACCAATTATGAGTGAGTACATCCCATGATCTTCTTTTTGGGTCTGGGTTACCTCACTCAGGATAGTATTTTCTATTTCCATCCATTTGCATGCAAAATTCGAGAAGTCATTGTTTTTTACCGCAGAGTAGTACTCTAATGTGTATATATTCCACACTTTCTTCATCCATTCTTCCATTGAAGGACACCTAGGATGCTTCCAGGTTCTGGCTCTTACAAATAATGCTGCTATGAACATAGTTGAACAAATGTTTTTGTCATATGATAAGGGATCTCTTGGGTATATTCCAAAGAGTGGTATTGCTGGGCCCAGGGGTAGGTTGATCACAATTTTTCTGAGAAACCGCCACACTGATTTCCAAAGTGGTTGCACAAGTTTGCAGTCCCACCAGCAATGGATGAGGGTACCCCTTTCTCCACAACCTCTCCAGCAAAGGCTATCATTGGTGTTTTTGATTTTAGCCATTCTGACATGTGTAAGACGATATCTCAAAGTTGTTTTGATTTGCATTTCTCTGATCGCTAAGGAGGTTGAGCATTACCTTAAGTATCTTTTGGCCATTTGAACTTCTTCCGTTGAGAATTCTCTGTTCAGTTCAGTGCCCCATTTTTTTATTGGGTTAATTAGCATTTTAATGTCTAGTTTCTTGAGTTCTTTATATATTTTGGAGATCAGACCTTTGTCTGTTGCAGGGTTGGTGAAGATCTTCTCCCAGTCAGTAGGGTGCCTTTTTGTCTTAGTGACAGTGTCCTTTGCTTTACAGAAGCTTCTCAGTTTCAGGAGGTCCCATTTATTCAATGTTTCCCTTAATGCCTGTGCTGCTGGGATTATACATAGGAAGTTATCTCCTGTGCCCATATGTTGTAGGGTACTTCCCATTTTCTCTTCTATCAGGTTGAGTGTGTTCAGATTGATATTGAGGTCTTTGGTCCATTTGGACTTGAGTTTTGTGCATGGTGATAGATATGGGTCTATTTTCATTCTTCTAGAGGTTGACATCCAGTTGTGCCAGCATCATTTGTTGAAGATGCTTTCTTTCTTCCATTGTACACTTTTAGCTCCTTTATCGAAAATGAGGCATTCATAGGTTTGTGGGTTAAAATCTGGGTCTTCTATACGATTCCATTGGTCGACTTCTCTGTTTTTATGCCAGTACCACGCTGTTTTCATTACTGTAGCTCTGTAATAGAGTTTGAAGTCAGGGATGGTAATGCCTCCCGACAATCCTTTATTGTATAATATTGTTTTGGGTATCCTGGGTTTTTTGTTTTTCCGTATAAAGTTGATTATTGTCCTCTCAAGATCTGTGAAGAATTTTGATGGGACCTTGATGGGGATTGCATTGAATCTATAGATTGCCTTTGGTAGAATTGCCATTTTTACTATGTTGATCCTCCCAATCCAAGAGCAAGGGAGATCCTTCCATTTTCTGGTATCCTCTTCAATTTCTTTCTTCAAAGACTTAAAGTTCTTGTCAAATAGATCTTTCACTTCCTTGGTTAGAGTTACCCCAAGATATTTTATGCTATTTGTGGCTATCGTGAAAGGTGATGATTCTCTTAATTCCATCTCTGCTTCCTTATCCTTTGTGTATAAGAGGGTGACTGATTTTTTGGAGTTGATCTTGTATCCTGCCACATTGCTAAAGGTGTTTATCATCTGTAGGAGTTCTTTGGTGGAGTTTTTGGGGTCGCTTAAGTACACTATCATATCATCTGCAAATAACGCAAGATAAACTACGTTCTTTCCAATTCGAATCCCCTTGATCCTCTTATGTTGTCTTATTGCTATTGCTAAGATTTCAAGAACTATATTGAAGAGGTATGGGGAGAGTGGACAGCCTTGGTGTGTTCCTGATTTTAGTGGGAGGGCTTTAAGTTTCTCTCCATTTAATTTGATGTTAGCTCTCGGCTTGCTGTAAATAGCTTTAATTATATTTAGGTATGACCCTTGTATCCCTAATCTCTCCAAGACTTTTATCATAAAGGGATGTTGAATTTTGTCAAATGCTTTTTCAGCATCTAATGAAACTATCATATGGTTTTTTTCTTTCAGTTTATTTATATGATGGATTACATTGATAGATTTGTGTATGTTAAACCAGCCCTGCATCTCTGGGATGAAGCCTACTTGATCATAATGGATAATTTTTCTAATGTGTTCTTGGATTTGGTTTGCCAGTATTTTGTTGAGGATTTTTGCGTCGATGTTCATGAGTGAGATTGGCCTGTAATTCTCTTTCTTGGTTGAGTCTTTGTGTGGTTTTGGTATCAGAGTTACTGTAACTTCATAAAAGGAATTTGGCGCCTTTTCACTAAGGCTACCAACCCAGAGCAGTGAGTGCCTGACTAGAGGGCAGGCCTCAAGGTCCCCGCCAGGGAACGCGGGCCCCTGCTGCTGGGGCTGCAGGGTCTGCTGTGCTCTCCTGCACCCGCTCTGCCTGCCTCCTACTTCCCTTGGTCCCTGGCTCATTGGGGCTACCAGGAGTTCCTGTGTAGGTGCTGAGAAGTTCCATCTGGATGGGTGAGTGTGTGCTATCCTAGGGCGGACTGTCCCAGTAGAGAGCACAAACGCCCCTCCCCCAGCTCCTGCTGCAGGGCTTTCTTTCCTACACACGCGCCCCCACCCCCACCCCCAAGCCTGCCTTGTCTGCAAGGTCCTTTGCTGTGGAACAGCTTCCTGCCCTTTCACTAAGGCTACCAACCCAGAGCAGTGAGTGCCTGACTAGAGGGCAGGCCTCAAGGTCCCCGCCAGGGAATGCGGGCCCCTGCTGCTGGGACTGCAGGGTCTGCTGTGCTCTCCTGGACCCGCTCTGCCTGCCTCCTACTTCCCTTGGTCCCTGGCTCAATGGGCTACCAGGAGTCCCTGTGTAGGTGCTGAGAAGTTCCATCTGGACGGGTAAGTGTGTGCTATCCTGGGGCGGACTGTCCCTGTAGAGAGCACAAATGCCCCTACACTAAGGCTACCCAACCAGAGCAGTGAGTGCCTGCCTAGAGGGCAGGCCTCAGCAACCCCCCCCCCCCGAAAGGGAGCGCACGCACCTCCAGCTTGTACTGCAGTGTCTCCAGTGTTCTACTCGACCCCGCCCTACCCCTTGCATTCGCCCTTTTTTCCGCTGGTCATTGGAATACTAGGTGTCCCTGTTTTGGTGTTGAGGAGTTCATCTGGAAGGGAACAGTTCCTGCCCCTACTCTGAGGAGATACACCCAGAGAGTTAGTCACAGCAAAGACTGGTCTAAGACACCAGGCCTCTCCTGGCTCCATTTGAAGGAAGAGATGGGCAGGCACCAATGCAAGAATTCCCCCAACAACTTGAAAGGCAACGTGACATCACCAGAATCCAGGAATCCTGAAATAAGAAGTGTACACCCTAATCCAGAAGAATTAGAAGAATTCGACTCAAAAGTGAATTATATGAAAATAATAGAGGACCTTAAACAGGAGGTGAAAAACTGCCATAATCAATTAGAGATTACAAACAAAAAGGTAGAGGAAATGAATAAATCTCTCAAAGATACCCAAGAAAACCAAGAGAAACAAGAAAAAGTAATCAAACAGATAAGGGAAACGGTTCAAGACTTGAAGAATGAAATGGAAGTAACAAAGAAAACACAAACCGAGGGAAGGATGGAGATGGAAAATTTGGATAAATGAACAGGAACTACAGAGACAAGTACCACCAACAGATTACAAGAGATAATAGAAAGAATCTCAGACACTGAAGATATCATAGAGAAAATAAACACTCTGATCAAAGAAAACAGCACAACCAACAAATTCTCATCACAAAACATTCAGGAAATCTGGGACACAATAAAAAGACCAAACCAAAGAATAATAGGGATAGAAGAAGGAGAAGAAGTACAGCTCAATGGTCCAGAAAATATATTTAATAAAATTATAGAAGAAAACTTTCCCAACCTTAAAAAAGATATTCCTTTGAAGGTCCAAGAAGCATACAGAACACCGAATAGACTGAATCAAAAAAAAAATCTCCTCGTCATATAATAATCAAAACACAAAACATACAGAATAAAGAAAGAATATTAAGAGCTGCAAAGGAAAAACGTCAAGTTACCTATAAAGGTAAAACTATCAGACTTACACCTGATTTCTCTATGGAAATCATGACAGCCAGAAGGTCCTGGAAAGATGTACTGAAGAAACTAAGAGACCGTGGATGCAAGCCCAGACACCTATACCCAGCCAAGCTTTCGTTCACTATAAATGGAGAAAACAAAATTTTCCAGGATAAAAACAAATTTAAACAATACGTAGCCACAAATCCAGCCTTACAGAAAGGAATAGAAGGAAAATCACAAACCAAGGAGACCAACAATGCCCACAATAACTCAGACATCTAATGACCCTTTACCAGCACAACTTGAAGAAGGGAAACACACAAACTCTACTGCAGAAAGAAAGAAAGAAAGAAAGAAAGAAAGAAAGAAAGAAAGAAAGAAAGAAAGAAAGAAAGAAAGAAAGAAAGGAAAAATGACTGGAGTTAACAACCACTGGTCATTAATATCACTTAATATCATTGGACTCAACTCACCTATAAAGAGGCACAGGCTAAGAGATTGGATACGAAAACAGGATCCAACATTCTGCTGCTTACCAGAAAAACACCTCAACCACAAAGACAGAAATCTACTCAGAGTAAAGGGCTGGGAAAAGGTTTATCAAGCAAATGGACCTAAGAAACAAGCAGGTGTGGCCATACGAATTTCTAAGAAAGTTGACTTCAAA
Source organism: Chionomys nivalis (assembly GCF_950005125.1). Classification (NCBI taxonomy): domain Eukaryota; kingdom Metazoa; phylum Chordata; class Mammalia; order Rodentia; family Cricetidae; genus Chionomys; species Chionomys nivalis. Next base: position 80,652,495 of record NC_080088.1, on the reverse strand, counting down.
CTAAAATCAATCAAAAGAGATGGAGAGGGACATTTTTTACTCATAACAGGAACAATTCACCAGGATGAAGTCTCAATCCTGAATATCTATGCCCCTAATATAAAAGCACCCACTTATGTAAAAGAAACGTTACTAAAACTCAAGGCAGTCATCAAACCACACACACTAATAGTAGGAGATTTCAACACTCCTCTCTCACCAATGGACAGGTCCATCAGACAGAAACCTAACAGAGAAATAAGAAGATTAAGGAAGGTAATGAATCAAATGGACTTAACAGACATCTATAGAACATTCCACGCATACAGGAAAGAATGTACCTTCTTCTCTGCAGCTCATGGAACCTTCTCGAAAATTGACCACATACTCGGTAACAAAGCAAACTTCCACAGGTACAAAAAAATATTGGTAACCACTTGTGTCTTATCAGATCACCATGGATTAAAGTTAGATTTCAACAACAGTGCTATCCCCAGAAAGCCTATGAACTCATGGAAACTGGACAGTCAACTACTGAACCACACCTTGATCAAGGAAGAAATAAAGAAAGAAATTAAAGTCTTTCTTGAATTCAATGAAAACGAAGACTCAACATACTCAAACCTATGGGACACTATGAAAGCAGTGCTAAGAGGAAAGTTCATAGCATTAAGTGCCCACTTAAAGAAAACGGAGAAAGCACACATTGGAGACTTAATAGCCCACCTGAAAGCTTTAGAAAAAAAAGAAGCAGACTCACCTAGGAGAAGTAGAAGACTGGAAATAATCAAATTGAGGGCTGAAATCAACAAAATAGAAACACAGAAAACAATCCAAAGAATCAATGAAACAAAAAGCTGGTTCTTGGAGAAAATCAATAAGATTGATAAACCCCCATCCAAACTAATCAAATGGCGGAGAGAGAATACACAAATTAACAAAATCAGAAATGAAAAGGGAGACATAACCACAGACACTGAGGAAATTCAGAGAATCATTAGATCTTACTACAAAAACCTGTATGCCACAAAATTGGAAAATGTAAAAGAAATGGACACTTTTTTAGATAAGTACCATATACCAAAGTTAAACCAGGACCAGGTGAACAATCTAAATAGACCTGTTAGTTGCAAAGAATTAGAAGTTGTTATAAAAAACCACCCCACCAAAAAAAGCCCAGCTCCAGACGGCTTCAATGCAGAATTCTACCAGAACTTCCAAGGAGACCTAATGCCTGTACTCCTTAATGTATTTCACAATATAGAAAGAGAGAAGTCATTGCCAAATTCCTTTAATGAAGCTGCAGTTACTCTGATACCAAAACCACACAAAGACCCAAACAAGAAAGAGAACTACAGGCCAATCTCACTCATGTACATCGATGCGAAAATCCTCAATAAAATACTGGCAAACCGAATCCAAGCACACATTAGAAAAATTATCCATTATGATCAAGTAGGCTTCATCCCAGAGATGCAGGGCTGGTTCAACATACAAAAATCTATCAATGTAATCCATCATATAAATAAACTGAAAGATAAAAACCATATGATCATTTCATTAGATGCTGAAAAAGCATTTGACAAAATTCAACATCCCTTTATGATAAAGATCTTAGAGAGATTAGGAATACAAGGGTCATACCTAAGTATAATAAAAGCTATTTATAGCAAGCCGTCAGCTAACATCAAATTAAATGAAGAGAAACTCAAAGCTATTCCACTAAAATCAGGAATATGACAAGGTTGTCCACTCTCTCCATACCTCTTTAATATAGTGCTTGAAGTCTTAGCAATAGCAATAAGACAACATAAAGGGATCAAAGGGATTCATATTGGAAAGGAAGAAGTTAAACATTCATTATTTGCAGACGATATGATAGTGTACATGAGCGACCCCAAAAACTCCAGCAAAGAACTCCTACAGCTGATAAACACCTTTAGTAGCGTTGCAGGATACAAGATCAATTCCAAAAAATCAGTTGCCCTCCTATACACAAAGGATAAGGAAGCAGAGAGGAAAATCAGAGAAGCATCACCCTTCACTATAGCCACAAATAGCATAAAATATCTTGGGGTAACTCTAACCAAGGAAGTGAAGGATCTATTTGACAAGAACTTTAAGTCAATGAAGAAAGAAATTGAGGAGGATACCAGAAAATGGAAGGATCTCCCTTGCTCTTGGATTCGGAGGATCAACATAGTAAAAATGGCAATTCTACCAAGGGCAATTTATAGATTCAATGCAATCCCCATTAAAATCCCATCAAAATTCTTCACAGATCTTGGGAGGACAATAATCAACTTTATATGGAGAAACAAAAAACCCAGGATAGCCAAAACAATCTTATATAATAAAGGATCATCTGGAGGCATTACCATCCCTGACTTCAAACTCTATTACAGAGCTTCAGTATTGAAAACAGCTTGGTATTGGCATAAAAACAGAGAAGTCGATCAATGGAACCGAGTAGAAGACCCTGATTTTAATCCACAAACATATGAACACCTGATTTTTTTTAAAGGAGCTAAAAGTATTCAATGGAAAAAAGAGAGCATCTTCAACAAATGGTGCTGGCAGAACTGGTTGGCAACCTGTAGAAAAATGAAAATAAATCCATATCTATCGCCATGCACAAAACTCAAGTCCAAATGGATTAAAGACCTCAATATTAGTCTGAACACACTGAACCTGATATAAGAAAAAGTGGGAAGTACTCTACAACATATGGGTACAGGAGATCACTTCCTACGTTTATCCCCATCAGCACAGACATTATGGACAACATTGAATAAATGGGACCTCCTGAAACTGAGTAGCTTCTTTAAAGCAGAGGACACTGTCACTAAGACAAAAAGGCAATCCACTGACTGGGAGAAGATCTTCACCAACCCTGCAACAGACAAAGGTCTGATCTCCAAAATATATAAAGAACTCAAGAAACTAGACTTTAAAATGCTAATTAACCCAATAAAAAAAAATGGGGCACTGAACTGAACAGAGAATTCTCAACAGAAGAAATTCAAATGGCCGAAAGACACTTAAGGTCATGCTCAACCTCCTTAGCGATAAGGGAAAAGCAAATTAAAACAACTTTGAGATACCATCTTACACCTGTCAGAATGGCTAAAATCAAAACACCAATGATAGCCTTTGCTGGAGAGGTTGTGGAGAAAGGGGCACACTCATTCATTGCTGGTGGGAATGCAAACTTGTGCAACCACTTTGGAAATCAGTGTGGCGATTTCTCAGGAAATTTGGGATCAACCTACCCCAAGATCCAGTAATACCACTATTGGGAATATACCCAAGAGATGCCCTATCAAATGACAAAAGTATCTGTTCAACTATGTTCATAGCAGCATTGTTTGTAATAGCCAAAACCTGGAAACAACCTAGATGCCCTTCAATGGAGGAATGGATGTAGAAAGTGTAGAATATATACATATTAGAGTACTACTCAGTGGTAAAAAACAATGACTTCTCGAATTTTGCGTGCAAATGGATGGAAATAGAAAACACTATCCTGAGTGAGGTATCCCAGACCCAAAATGAGGAACATGGGATGTAACCACTCATAATCGGTTTCTAGCCGTAAATAAAGGACATTGAGCATATAATTTGTGATCCTAGAGAAGCTAAATAAGAAAGTGAACCCAAAGAAAATCGTATAGTCATCCGTCTGGAGAGGGGAAGTAGACAAGATTGCCGGGCAAAAACTGGGAACTTGCGGGTGAGGTGGCATGGGGCAAAGGGGAAATGGGATGAGAAACGTGAGAAGGGGAGGACGGGAGGAGCTTGGGGGATTGGGATGGTTGGGATATAGGAAGGGTGAATACGGGAGCAGTGAAGTATATATCCTAACTAAGGGAGCCATCTTAGGGTTGGCAAGAGACTTGACTCTAGAGGGGTTCGCAGGTGTCCAGGGAGATGTCCCCAGCTGGTACCTTGGGCAACTGAGGAGAGGGAACCTGAAATGACCCTATCCTATACTGATGAATATCTTACATATCACCTTAGAACCTTCATCTGGCGATGGATCTTGGTAGAGACAGAGACTCAATTTGGAGCAACGGTCTGAGCTCTTAAGGTCCAAATGAGGAGCAGAAGGAGGGAGAACATGAGCAAGGAAATCAGGACCACGAGGGATGCACCCACCCACTGTGACAGTGGAAATGATTTATTGGGAGCCCACCAAGGCCAGCTGGTCTGGGACTGAATAAGCATGGGTTGAAACTGGACTCTCTGAACATGGCGGACAATGAAGGCTGATGAGAAGCCAAGGACAATGGCACTAGGTTTCGATCCTAATACATAAACTGGCTTTGTGGGAGCTTAGCCTGTTTAGATGCTCACCTTACTGGACGTAGATAGAAGACCTTCGTCTTCCCACAGGGCAGGGAATTTGGACTGCTCTTCAGTATCGAGAGGGAGGGGGAATGATGTGGGGGGAGGAGAAGAGGAGTGGGGATAGTGGGAGGGGATTGGGGGGAGGGGCAATATTTGGGAGAAGGGGAGGGAAATGGGAAACGGGGAGCAGGTGGAAATTTTAATTAAAAAAGAATTTTAAAAAAGGTATTTGGCAATGACTCTTCTGTTTCTATATTGTGAAATACATTTAGGAGTATAGGTATTAGGTCTTCTTGGAAGTTCTGGTAGAATTCCGCATTGAAACCATCTGGTCCGGGACTTTTTTTGGAAGGGAGGTTTTTGATAACAGCTTCTAATTCTTCGCGAATCACGGGTCTATATAGGTTGTTTACCTGGTCCTGGTTTAACATTGGTATATGGTATTCATCTAAAAAAGTGTCCATTTCTTTAACATTTTCCAGTTTTGTGGCATACAGGCTTTTGTAGTAAAATCTAATGATTCTCTGAATTTCCTCTTTGTCTGTGGTTATGTCCCCCTTTTCATTTCTGATTTTATTAATTTGCAAATTCTCTCTCTGCCGTTTGATTAGTTTTGATAGGGGTTTATCAATCTTGTTGATTTTCTCCAGGAATCAGCTTTCTGTTTCATTGATTTTTTCAATTGTTTTCTGTGTTTCTATTTTGTTGATTTCAGCCCTTAATTTGATTATTTCCAGTCTTCTACTCCTTCTAGGTGAGTCTGCTTCTTTTTTTTCTAGAGCTTTTAGGTGGGCTGTTAAGTATCCAATGTGTGCTTTCTCTGTTTTCTTTAAGTGGGCACTTAGTGCTATGAACTTTCCTCTTAGCACTGCTTTCATAGTGTCCCATAGGTTTGAGTATGTTGTTTCTTTATTTTCATTGAATTCAAGGAAGACTTTAATTTCTTTCTTTATTTCTTCCTTAATCCAGGTATGGTTCAGTAGTTGACTGTTCAGTTTCCATGAGTTTGTAGGCTTTCTGGGGGTAGCATTGTTGCTGAATTCTAGCTTTAATCCATGGTGATCTGATAAGATACAGGTGGTTACTAATATTTTTTTGTAACTGTGGAAGTTTGCTTTGTTACCGAGTATGTGGTCAATTTTTGAGAAGGTTCCATGAGCTGCAGAGAAGAAGGTATATTCTTTCCTATTTGGGTGGAATATTCTATCGATATCTGTTAAGTCCATTTGATTCATTACCTCCATTAATTCTCTTATTTCTCTGTTAGGTTTCTGTCTAATTGACCTGTCCATTGGTGAGAGAGGAGTGTTAAAGTCTCCTACTATTAATGTGTGCGGTTTGATTGCTGCCTTGAGTTTTAGCAATGTTTCTTTTACGTATGTGGGTGCTTTTATATTAGGGGCATAGATATTCAGGATTGAGACTTCATCCTGATGAATTGTTCCTGTTATGAGTAAAAAATGTCCCTCTCCATCTCTTCTGATTGATTTAAGTTTGAAGTCAACTTTGTTAGAAATTAGTATGGCCACACCTGCTTGTTTCTTAGGTCCATTTACTTGATAAGCCTTATCCCAACCCTTTACTCTGAGTAGGTGTCTGTCTTTGTGGTTGAGGTGTGTTTCTTGTAAACAGCAGAATGTTGGATCCTGTTTTCATATCCAATCTCTTAGCCTGTGCATTTTTATAGGTGAGTTGAGTCCATTGACATTAAGTGATATTAATGACCAGTGGTTGTTAACTCCAGTCATTTTTTTTAGTAGTAAATTTTGTGTGTTTCCCTTCTTCTAGTTGCGCTGGTGAAGGGTCTCTAGTTGTTTGAGATATTGTGGTCATTGTTGGACTCCTTGGTTAGTGATTTTCCTTCTATTACTTTCTGTAAGGCTGGATTTGTGGCTACGTGTTGTTTAAATTTGTTTTTATCCTGGAAAATTTTGTTTTCTCCATTTATAGTGAACAAAAGCTTGGCTGGATATAGTAGTCTGGGCTTCCATCCACAGTCTCTTCGTTTCTGCAGTACATCTTTCCAGGACCTTCTGGCTTTCATGGTTTCCATAGAGAAGTCAGATGTAAGTCTGACAGGTTTACCTTTATAAGTAACTTGGCCTTTTTCCTTTGCAGCTCTTAATATTCTTTCTTTATTCTGTATGTTTTGTGTTTTGATTATTATATGGCAAGGGGATGTTTTTTTTTGATCCAGCCTATTCAGTGTTTTGTATGCTTCTTGAAACTTTGTAGGTATATCTTTCTTTAGGTTGGGAACGTTTTCTTCTATAATTTTATTAAATATATTTTCTGGACCGTTGAGCTGCACTTCTTCCCCTTCTTCTACTCCTATTATTCTTAGGTTTGGTCTTTTTATTGTGTCCCATATTTCCTGAATGTTTTGTGATGAGAATTTGTTGGCCTTGCTGTTTTCTTTGATCAGCGTGTTTATTTTCTCTATGGTATCTTCAGAATCTGAGATTCTTTCTTCTATCTCTTGTATTCTGTTGGTTATGCTTGCTTCTGTAGACTCTATTCGTTTACCTAGATTTTCCATGTCCAGCCAGCCTTCTGTTTGTGTTTTCTTCTTTGCCTCCATTTCAGTTTTCAAGACTTGAACTGTTTCCATTATCTGTTTGATTGTTTTTCCTTGGTTTCCTAGGGTATCATTCACTGATTTACTCAATTCTTCAAACTTTCTGTTATACTTCTCATCCATTTCTATAAGGGCATTTTTTACATGCTGTTTAAGGGCGTCAATCACTTTCATAAAGTCAATTTTTTCTACTTCTTCATGATTAAGGTGTTCATGTCCTCCTGTTGTGAGGTCGCTGGGTTCTGGTGGTTTCATATTATTTTTCAGATTGTTGGATGAATTCTTGCATTGGCGCCTGCCCATCTCTTCCTCCGAATGCTCTCCTATGGATCTTCTTTTACAGGATCAGGTCTCCTTGCCTACTGTTGTACATTCCCAGTGATGGTACTCCCCAGTGATGGTTCTCCTGGTGCTCCAGTGATGTCTCTCCTGGGGACAATATCAGATCTCCGTTCCCAATGATGGCTCTCCTGGTGCCAAGATTAGCTCTCCGGGCCCAATGATGGCTCTCCTGGTGCCGAGATCAGCTCTCCGTGCTGGTTGGGTAGTTCGTAAACAAAGCGCCTACCTTGCTTGGTGCAGGCAGGCCAGTGAAACAAAGGAACTCCCGCCTGCCTGTTTGCCCTGAGGATTCGCCCCCAGCGCCCAGACAGGCTGAGCTAGGTGGTGTTATGTGCCCAAAGAAGGAAGGGGGCAGAAGGAAGAAGGGTTCTGGATGCAAGCTGGGTGGGATATGAAGAGAGAGGCAGTCTTCAGGGAGTAGAGTCTCTGCAGGGAGCCCAGGAGGGATGGGGGGGGTGAGGAACTTCTGAGTTCCCTGTCTGGGGCTGCTGCCGCTGGTCACAAACTCACCCCAATGATGGCTCTCCTGGTACCGACCTCAGATCTCCGTGCTGGTTGGGTAGTTCGTAAACAAAGCGCCTACCTTGTTTGGTGCAGGCAGGCCAGTGAAACAAAGGAACTCCCGCCCGCCTGTTTGCCCTGAGGATTTGCCCCCAGCGCCCAGACAGGCTGAGCTAGGTGGTGTTATGTCTCTTACAAATCTTAAGATAAATCCTTTATCAAAAGTTTTAGGCATATAAGAGAGGAGAGTAGATTAGCAGCCATAATCCTTATTACAGGAAAAAAATAGATATTTTTAAACATACAGTGTCTTTTACTTTCTTGCTATCATCCTTGTTATAGATTCAGGTAACAAATTTGACACAGGACAGATTTGAATGCAACTTTTAAGCAGCATGCTCAGGTCTGGAGGTATGAGGGTAAAACACAGAGCCAGAGACAACTTCTTTATCGAATATATCAGAATAAGACAGTTTTTAGTATTACCCATAGTGCAAAGATATTCAAATCTCAGTAAAACTGTTTCAGTGGTCAGAGAAAGGGACAAGAACAAGCAGAGAGTAAAGAAGATTCCATGAGAAGACAAGAGCAGGGAGCAAAGAAAACACAGATGTAAGAGATTTTGAGAATAAATAGCAGAAAGAGATTGGAAGTAAAGGAATTTGGTATCATATGCTTGTGAAGTGGAGGAAATAGTTACGATTTGGGGACTTTGGAAATCCAGAGTGCCATCTTTGGTTATTGAGCTATCCTAATAAAAAATCCATTTGCAAGAAGACAACTAGTATTAAGGAAAACTCAAAATTTGAGAAGGAAAAAAAGATCAGAGGAGGTGCATGAACGCATGCAGAGAAAGCTCAAGGAGTCAGCAAAGAACTTGTTTGGAGGGAAGTGAAGTATGGGAGAGAGAAGGGTAAGTTTCTTGGATTCGTCAAGAAGTCTGAGAGATTTGTCAGAGGGAAATGTCCCAAATCACAAAGGGGCAGCATCCCTTTCCATGAGATGGGTGCCCAATAGGGCAAGAGAAACTGCTCGTGCACAGGCTAAAACTCTCTAAATACCTCATTCATTCACATGTCAATGCTGAGTGGTTTCAAGACTGTATCTCAAAAGTTCTCACTTGATCCAAAACCAGAGAAGTTGGGACAACATAAACTTAAACTGAAAACACTTGGACCTAAACTGAGAATTCAGTTTAGTGACTGAGAAAGAAAATAAGTATGCTCAAGTTCTCTAGCAATTAGTGAAATACAAATCAAAACTTCTTTGATATTTTATATTTCCCAAGAATATGAACCGACTGCTCTTCGGACTGGAGAGGGAGGGGGAAAGGAGGGGGGAAGGGGGAGGAGTGGGAGGAAGGGGAAGGAAATGGGAGGCTGGGAGGAGGCAGAAATTTTTTTTTCAATAAAAAGAAAAAGAAAGAAAAAAAGAATATAAATTACAACAAATACTGGAATATATGTGAGTTAAGAGGGTTGCAAACTGGTAAGCCCCATGAAAATTAGTGTGGAGGATTTCTAAAAGTGTGGAAAGATATCTACACTGTTCTCTATGTCTATCAGTCCTGGGCATATGTGTAAAGAACTGCGTATCCTACTATGGTAATTATTTTTTTAAAATAATTTTTTTTATATTATTCTTATTTAATTAAAATTTCTGCCTCCTCCCCATTTCCCATTTCCCTCCCCCACCTCCCACATATTAACCCCTCCCCCCATCCCCCTCCCCTTCTCCTCTCCCCACTCCATTCCCCCATCCTCTCGAACTGAAGAGCAGTCCAAATTCCCTGCCCTGCGGAAAGACCAAGGTCCTCCCACTTATATCTAGGTCCAGGATGGTGAGCATCCAAACAGGCTAAGCTCCCACAAAGCCAGTTCATGTGTTAGGATCGAAACCTAGTGCCATTGGCCTTGGCTTCTCATCAGCCTTCATTGTCCGCCATATTCAGAGAGTACAGTTTCAACCCGTGCTTATTCAGTCCCAGTCCAGCTGGCCTTGGTGGACTCCCAATAAATCAGTTCCACTATCACAGTGGGTGGGTGCACCCCTCGTGGTCCTGACTTCCTTGCTCATGTTCTCCCTCCTTCTGCTCCTCATTTGGACCTTAAGAGCTCAGACCGTTGCTCCAAATTGGGTCTCTGTCTCTATCTTCATCCATCGCCAGATGAAGGTTCTAAGGTGATATGCAAGATATTCATCAGTATAGGATAGGGTCATTTCAGGTTCCCTCTCCTCAGTTGCCCAAGGTACCAGCTGGGGACATCTCCCTGGATACCTGCGAGCTCCTCTAGAGTCAAGTCTCTTGCCAACCCTAAGATGGCTCCCTTAATTAGGATATATATTTCTCTGCTCCCGTATCCACCCTTCCTTTATCCCAACCATCCCATTCCCCCAAGCTCCCCCATCTCCCTTTCTCACGTTTCTCAGCTCATTTCCCCTTAGCCCCATTTCACCTCACCCCCAAGTTCCCAGTTTTTGCCCGGCAATCTTGTCTACTTCCCCTGTCCAGGAAGATGACTATGTATTTTTCTTTGGGTTCACCTTTTTATTTAGCTTCTCTAGAATCACAAATTATATGCTCAATGTCCTTTATTTATGACTAGAAACCAATTACGAGTGAGTACATCCCATGTTCCTCTTTTTGGGTCTGGGATACCTCACTCTGGATAGTATTTTCTATTTCCATCCATTTGCATGCAAAATTCACGATGTCATTGTTTTTTTACCTCTGAGTAGTACTCTAATATGTATATATTCCACACTTACTACATCCATTCTTCCATTGAAGAGCATCTAGGTTGTTTCCAGGTTTTGGCTATTACAAACAATGCTGCTATGAACATGGTTGAACAAATACTTTTGTCATTTGATAGGGCATATCTTGGGTATATTCCCAATAGTGGTATTACTGGTCTTGGGGTAAGATGATCCCAAATTTCCTGAGAAATCGCCACACTGATTTCCAAAGTGGTTGCACAAGTTTGCATTCCCACCAGCAATGGATGAGTGTGCCCCTTACTCCACAACCTCTCCAGCAAAGGCTATCATTGGTGTTTTTGATTTTAGCCATTCTGACAGGTGTAAGATGTATCTCAAAGTTGTTATTTTTGTATTTCCCTGATTGCTAAGGAGGTTGAGCATGACCTTAAGTGTCTTTTGGCCATTTGAATTTCTTCTGTTGAGAATTCTCTGTTCAGTTCAGTGCCCCATTTTTAATTGAGTTAATTAGCATTTTAGAGTCTAGTTTCTTGAGTTCTTTATATATTTTGGAGATCAGACCTTTGTCTGTTGCAGGGTTGGTGAAGATTTTCTCCCAGTCAGTAGATTGCCTTTTTGTCTTAGTGACAGTGTCCTCTGCTTTACAGTAGCTTCTCAGTTTCAGGAGGTCCCATTTATTCAATGTTGTCCTTAATGTCTGTGCAGCTGGGGATATACGTAGGAAGTGATCTCCTGTGCCCATATGTTGTAGAGTACTTCCCACTTTTTCTTCTATCAGGTTCAGTGTGTTCAGACTGATATTGAGGTCTTTAATCCATTTAGACTTGAGTTTTGTGCATGGTGCTAGATATGGATCTATTTTCATTCTTCTACAGGTTGCCAACCAGTTCTGCCAGCACCATTTGTTGAAGATGTTTTCTTTCTTCCATTGAATACTTTTAGCTCCTTTATCAAAGATCAGGTGTTCATATGTTTGTGGGTAAAAATCAGGGTCTTCTACTTGAATCCAGTGATCGACTTCTCTGTTTTTATGCCAATACCAAGCTGTTTTCAATACTGAAGCTCTGTAATAGAGTTTGAAGTCAGGGATGGTAATGCCTCCAGACGATCCTTTATTATATAAGATTGTTTTGGCTATCCTGGGGTTTTTGCTTTTCCATATAAAATTGATTAATGTCCTCTCAAGGTCTGTGAAGAATTTTGATGGGATTTTAATGGGGATTGCATTGAATCTATAAATTGCCCTTGGTAGAATTGCCATTTTTACTATGTTGATCCTCCGAATCCAAGAGCAAGGGAGATCCTTCCATTTTCTGATATCCTCTTCAATTTCTTTCTTCAAAGACTTAAAGTTCTTGTCAAATAGATCCTTCACTTCCTTGGTTAGAGTTACCCCAAGATATTTTATGCTATTTCTGGCTATCGTGAAGGGTGATGCTTTTCTGACTTCCCTCTCTGCTTCCTTATCCTTTGTGTATAGGAGGGCAACTGATTTTTTGGAATTGATCTTGTATCCTGCAACGCTACTAAAGGTGTTTATCAGCTGTAGGAGTTCTTTGCTGGAGTTTTTGGGGTCGCTTATGTACACTATCATATCGTCTGCAAATATTGAAAGTTTAACTTCTTCCTTTCCAATTTGAATCCCTTTGATCCTCTTATGTTGTCTTATTGCTATCTCTAGAATTTCAAGAACTATATTGAAGAGGTTTGGAGAGAGTGGACAGCTTTGTCGTGTTCCTGATTTTAGTGGAATAGATTTGAGTTTCACTCCATTTAATTTGATGTTAGCTGTCGGCTTGCTATAAATAGCTTTTATTATAGTTAGGTACGACCCTTGTATCCCTAATCTCTCTAAGACCTTTATCATAAAGGGATGTTGAATTTTGTCAAATGCTTTTTCAGCATCTAATGAAATGATCATATGGTTTTTATCTTTCAGTTTATTTATATGATGGATTACATTGATAGATTTTCGTATGTTGAACCAGCCCTGTATCTCTGGGATGAAGCCTACTTGATCATAATGGATAATTTTTCTAATGTGTTCTTGGATTCGGTTTGCCAGTATTTTATTGAGGATTTTCGCATCGATGTACATGAGTGAGATTGGCCTGTAGTTCTCTTTCTTGTTTGGGTCTTTGTGTGGTTTTGGTATCAGAGTAACTGCAGGTTCATAAAAGGAATTTGGCGATGACTCTTCTGTTTCTATATTGTGAAATACTTTAAGGAGTATAGGTATTAGGTCTTCTTGGAAGTTCTGGTAGAATTCCGCATTGAAGCCGTCTGGAGCTGGGCTTTTTTTTGGTAGGGAGGTTTTTTATAACAACTTCTAATTCTTCACGACTAACAGGTCTATTTAAATTGTTCACCTGGTCCTGGTTTAACTTTGGTATATGGTACTTATCTTAAAAAGTGTCCATTTCTTTCACATTTTCCAATTTTGTGGCATACAGGCTTTTGTAGTAAGAGCTAATGATTCTCTGAATTTCCTCAGTGTCTATGGTTATGTCTCCCTTTTCGTTTCTGATTTTGTTAATTTGTGTATTCTCTCTCCACCGTTTGATTAGTTTGGATAGGGGTTAATCAATCTTGTTGATTTTCTCCAAGAACCAGCTTTTTGTTTCATTGATTCTTTGGATTGTTTTCTGTGTTTCTATTTTGTTGATTTCAGCCCTCAGTTTGATTATTTCCAGTCTTCTACTCCTCCTAGGTGAGTCTGCTTCTTTTTTTTCTAGAGCTTTCAGGTGGGCTGTTAAGTCTCCAATGTTTACTTTCTCTGATTTCTTTAAGTGGGCACTTAGTGCTATGAACTTTCCTCTTAGCACTGCTTTCATAGTGTCCCATAGATTTGAGTATGTTGAGTCTTCATTTTCATTGAATTCAAGAAAGACTTTAATTTCTTTATTTCTTCCTTGATCCAGGTGTGGTTCAGTAGTTGACTGTCCAGTTTCCATGAGTTCATAGGCTTTCTGGGGATAGCATTGTTGTTGAAATCTAACTTTAATCCATGGTGATCTGATAAGACACAGGTGGTTACTAATATTTTTTTGTACCTGTGGAAGTTTGCTTTCTTACCGAGTATGTGGTCAATTTTCTAGAAGGTTCCATGAGCTGCAGAGAAGAAGGTATATTCTTTCCTATTTGGATGGAATGTTCTATAGATGTCTGTTAAGTCCATTTGATTCATTACCTCCCTTAATCCTCTTATTTCTCTGTTAGGTTTCTGTCTAATTGACCTGTCCATTTGTGAGAGAGGAGTGTTGAAATCTCCTACTATTAGTGTGTGTGGTTTGATGACTGCCTTGAGTTTTAGTAATGTTTCTTTTACATAAGTGGGTGCTTTTATATTAGGGGCATAGATATTCAGGACTGAGACTTCATCCTGATGAATTGTTCCTGTTATGAGTAAGAAATGTCCCTCTCCATCTCTTCTGGTTGATTTTAGTTTGAAATCAACATTATTAGAAATTAATATGGCCACACCTGCCTGTTTCTTAGGTCCGTTTGCTTGATAGACCTTTTCCCAGCCCTTTACTCTGAGTAGGTGCATGTCTTTGTGGTTGAGGTGTGTTTCTTGTAAACAGCAGAATGTTGGATCCTGTTTTTGTATCCAATCTCTTAGCCTGTGCCTCTTTATAGGTGAGTTGAGTCCATTGATATTAAGTGATATTAATGACCAGTGGTTGTTAACTCCAGTCATTTTTTCTTTCTTTCTCTCTCTCTCTTTTTTTTTCTTTTGGTAGTATAGTTTGTGTGTTTCTCTTCTTCAAGTTGTGCTGGTGAAGTGGCATTAGATGTCTGAGTTACCGTGGGCATTGTTGGACTCCTTGGGTTGTGATTTTCCTTCTGGATTTGTGGCTACGTATCGTTTTTTTGTTTTTTTTTAATTTTTTATTTATTTATTAAAGATTTCTGCCTTCTCCCTGCCACCACCTTCCATTTACCCCCTCCTTCACCAAGTTCCCCTCCCTCATCATCCCTAAGAGTAATCCGGGTTCCCTGTCCTGTGGGAAGTCCAAGGACCACCCACCTCCATCCAGGTCTAGTAAGATGAGCATCCAAACTGCCTAGGCTCCCACAAAGCCAGTACGTGCAGTAGGATCAAAAACCCATTGCCATTGTTCTTGAGTTCTCAGTAGTCCTCATGGCCATTATGTTCAGCAAGTCCGGTTTTATCCCATGCTTTTTCAGACCCAGGCCAGCTGGCCTTGGTGAGTTCCTGATAGAACATCCCCATTGTCTCCGTGTGTGGGTGCACCCCTCGCGGTCCTGAGTTCCTTACTCGTGCTCTGTCTCCTGTTCTTAATTTGGACCTTGAGATTTCAGTCCGGTGCTCCAATGTGGGTCTTTGTCTCTGTCTCCTTTCATCGCCTGAATGTTTGTCTTAGGGTTCACCTTCTTAATTAGCTTCTCTAGGATCACGCATAATAGGCTCAACGTCCCCTATTCATGGCTAGAAACCAAATATGAGTGAGTACATCCCATGTTCCTCTTTTTGGGTCTGGCTCACCTCACTCAGGATAGTGTTTTCTATTTCCATCCATTTGCCTGCAAAATTCAGGAAGTCATCGTTTTTTACTGCTGAGTAATACTCTAATATGTATATATTCCATACTTTCTTCATCCATTCTTCCATTGAAGGGCATCTAGGTTGTTTCCAGGTTCTGGCTATTACAAACAATGCTGCTATGAACATAGTTGAGCATATACTTTTGTTGTATGATAGGGCACTTCTTGGGTATATTCCCAAGAGTGTTATTGCTGGGTCCAGGGATAGGTGGATCCTGAAATTCCTGAGAAACCGCCATACTGTTTTCCAAAGTGGTTGCACAAGTTTGCATTCCCACCAGCAATGGATGAGTGTACCCCTTTCACCACAACCTCTCCAGCAAAGGCTATCATTGGTGTTTTTGATTTTAGCCATTCTGACAGGTGTAAGATGGTATCTTAAAGTTGTCTTGATTTGCATTTCCCTGATTGCCAAGGAAGTTGAGCATGTCCTTAAATGTCTTTTGGCCATTCGCACTTCTTCTGTTGAGAATTCTCTGTTCAGCGCAGAGACCCATTTTTTAATTGGGTTGATTAGACCTTTACGGTCTACTTTCTTGAGTTCTTTTTTTTTTTTTACTTATTTATTTATTTTTATTCTTTTTTTAATTAAAATTTCCACCTGCTCCCCATTTCCCATTTCCCTCCCCTCCTCCCAAATATTGCCCTCCCCCCACTTCCCTCCCCCTATCCCCACTCCTCTTCTCCTCCCCCCACTCCATTCCCCCTCCCTCTCGTTACTGAAGAGCAGTCCAAATTCCCTGCCCTGCGGGAAGACCAAGGTCCTTCTATCTACGTCCAGAAAGGTGAGCGTCCAAACAGGCTAAGCTCCCACAAAGCCATTTCATGTATTAGGATCGAAACCTAGTGCCATTGTCCTTGGCTTCTCATCAGTCTTCATTGACCGCCATGCTCAGAGAGTCCGGAATCAACCCATGCTTATTCAGTCCCAGACCAGCTGGCCTTGGTGGGCTCCCAATAAATCAGTTCCACTGTCACAGTGGGTGGGTGCATCCCTCGTGGTCCTGATTTTTTGCTCATGTTCTCCCTCCTTCTGCTCCTCATTTGGACCTTAAGAGCTCAGACCGTTGCTCCAAATTGAGACTCTGTCTCTACCTCGATCCATCGCCAGATGAAGGTTCTAAGGTGATATGCAAGATATTCATCAGTATAGGATAGGGTCATTTCAGGTTCCCTCTCCTTAGTTGCCCAAGGTACCAGCTGGGGACATATTCCTGGACACCTGCGAACCCCTCAAGAGTCAAGTCTCTTGCCAACCCTAAGATGGCTCCCTTAGATAGGATATATACTTCGCTGCTCCCGTATCCATCCTTCCTATATCCCAACCATCCCAATCCTCCGAGCTCCTCCCATCCTCCCCTTCTCATATTTCTCATCCCATTTCCCCTTTGCCCCATGCCACCTCACCCGCAAATTCCCAGTTTTTGCCCAGGAATCTTGTCTACTTCCCCCTCTCCATGCGGATGACTATATGATTTTCTTTGGGTTCACTTTCTTATTTAGCTTCTATAGGATCACACATTATATGCTTAATGTCTTTTATTTTATGGCTAGAAACCGATTATGAGTGAGTACATCCCATGTTCCTCTTTTTGAGTCTGGGATACCTCACTCAGGATAGTGTTTTCTATTTCCATCCATTTGCACGCAAA